>NC_064924.1:265100784-267600784 GCF_023897955.1 Schistocerca gregaria
CATTCCGTTAGAACTACTGACAGTCTTGGGAGAGCCAGTCCTGACAAAACTCTACCATCTGGTGACCAACATGTATGAGACAGGCAAAATACCCTCAGACTTCAAGAAGAATATAATAATTCCAATTCCAAAGAAAGCAGGTGTTGACAGATGTGAAAATTTCCGAACTATCCGTTTAATAAGTCACGGCTGCAGGATACTAACGCGAATTCTTTACAGACGGATGGAAAAACTAGTAGAAGCTGACCTTGGGGAAGATCAGTTTGCATTCCGTAGAAATATCGGAACACGTGAGGCAATACTGACCCTACGACTTATCTTAGAAGCTAGATTAAGGAAAGGCAAACCTATGTTTCTAGCATTTGTAGACTTAGAGAAATCTTTTGACAATGTTGACTGGAACACTCTCTTTGAAATTCTGAAGGTGGCAGGGGTAAAATAAAGGGAGTGAAGGGCTATTTACAATTTGTACAGAAACCAGATGGCTGTTATAAGAGTCGAAGTACATGAAAGGGAAGCAGTTGTTGGGAAGGGAGTGAGACAGGGTTGTAGCCTCTCCCCAATGTTATTCAATCTGTATATTGAGCAAGCAGTTAAGGAAACAAAAGAAAAATTCGAAGTAGGTATTAAAATCCATGGAGAGGAAATAAAAATGTTGAGGTTCGCCGATGACATTGTAATTGTGTCAGAGACAGCAAAGGACTTGGAAGAGCAGTTGAATGGAATGGACAGTGTCTTGAGAGGAGTATATAAGATGAACATCAACAAAAGCAAAACGAGGATAATGGAATGTACTCGAATTAAGTCGGGTGATGCTGAGGGAATTAGATTAGGAAATGATATGCTTAAAGTAGTAAAGGAGTTTTGCTATTTGGGGAGCAAAATAACTGATGATGATAGAAGTAGAGAGGATATAAAATGTACACTGGCAATGGCAAGGAAAGCGTTTCTGAAGAAGAGAGATTTGTTAACATCGAGTATAGATTTAAGTGTCAGGAAGTCATAATGAAAGTATTTGTCTGGAGTGTAGCCATGTATGGGAGTGAAACATGCACGATAACTAGTTTGGAGAAGAAGAGAAATGTGGTGCTACAGAAGAATGCTGAAGATTAGATGGGTAGATCATATAACTAATGAGGAGGTATTGAGTAGGATTGGGGAGCAGAGAAGTTTGTGGCACAACTTGACTAGAAGAAGGGATTGGTTTTTTAGGACATGTTCTGAGGCTTCAACGGATCACCAATTTAGTATTGGAGGGCAGCGTGGAGGGAAAAAATTGTAGAGGGAGACCAAGAGATGAATACACTAAACAGATACCGAAGGATGTAGGTTGCAGTAGGTACTGGGAGATGAAGGAGCTTGCACAGGATAGAGTAGCATGGAGAGAGAGCTGCATCAAACCAGTCTCAGGACTGAAGACCACAACAACAACAACAACAACAACTTTAGTCACCTGACCAGAAGTCGTGTTTCTCCTGCCACCGAACTTCACTAGTTCCCACTATATCTAACTTTAACTTATCCATCTCCATTTTTAAATTTTCTAATCTACATGACCATTTAAGGGTCTGACATTCCAAACTCTGATCTGTAGGACGCCAGTTTTGTTTCTACTGAGGACCATGTCCACTTCAGCAGTCCCCATACGGATGGGGCACTATTTTACCCCTGGAATATTTTACCCAAGAGGGTTCCGTCGTCATTTAACCATGTAGTAGAGCTGCATGTCCTCTGGAAAAATTACGGCTGTTGTTTCCCCTTGCATTCAGCTGTTTGCAGTACCATCACAGCAAGGCCATTTTGGTTTATGTTACAAGGCCAGATCAGTCAATCATCCAGACTGTTGCCCCTGTAACTAGTGAAAAGGCTGCTGCCCCTTTTCAGGAACCACAAGTTTGTCTAGACTCTCAACAGATACCCCTCCATTGTGGTTGTATCTATGGTACGGTTATCTGTACCACTGAGGGCACAAGCCTCCCCACCAACGGCAAGGTCCATGGATTGTTGGGGGAGGGGGAGGCTATTTACATAAAGTAAATTCAGAAGACGCAATCTCAGAAAACTATATTGAAATCCAGGAAAAAGACCTACAGAGGGTCGCCATTTGTTGCAGGGCCTGCCAGTTGACCCTCAGTATAAATAAACGTAATGCATTGTGAATAAATGGACAGAAAGACCCATCACTGTATGATTATACTATCACCAGTAAATGACATGGAAACCATACCAACCACAAAAATTTGTTTTTAATGCAACTGTCCTGGGTGACCCAAAGTCGAATGACTACTTAAACCTGGTTGTAATAAACCAAATGCCCGACATTCGTTGGAAGACTGCTAAGGATATGCAGGCTGTCTGTTCTTCTCTCCATTTGTGATGACACATGAAAGGAGGTAAATCATACAGCTGTAATAAATACACTTTCTCACACTCTGTAAAGTGGCTGCTTAGTATGAGTCTTTCATGATACACCCCAGTAATGCAGTGTGCAGTTGTGGTTTTGATATAAAGAATTTGTTTTGAATGCGACAATACATACTATACATACTATATTTTATCGTAATCAATATAAAAAAAATTACATGGGAAATGTTTGGTGATTGCTACTTTAATTATAACTTATACTAGGTGATGACTAACTCCTGTTGCACTTTTAGAAATGTCACTTTTCAGTAATAAGAGGAAATTAAGGAGCTGCAGACATCTTTGTATTTTGTGCGTTTTTTGGACAAGTTGTTCAGGCAGTTGAAATTGTCTGTAATAGAATGATGATTATGTCGATATGTAGCTGTATATTTTTATAATTATTAATGTATTTTTCTGATTGTTATTTGTGTTTCTTTTATGAGTAATTACAGGGGATAGGCAAAATAATGCGGACACCTGTACTTAGTTGCAAATGGTTTACTAATAAGGGGTTGGACCCACATTTGCTGGTAATACAGCTGCGATTCTTCTGGGAATACAGGCATATAATGATTGTATAGTCTCCAGTGGAACGTTAACGCCACTCTTCAATCACAACCTCTTCTAACTCCTGTAGTGACGAGGGAGATGGAAATCTGCTCAGGAGTCTGTGCTCCAATGCCGCCCACAAGGATTCGATAATGTTGAAGTCTAGGGACTGTTCAGGCTGTGAAGACGCTGCAGTTCAGTTGCATGCTCCTCATACCACGATTGTACTGTTTTGACTGTGTGGATTGGTGTATTATTGTCCTGAAATGTGGCATCATTGTTGGGAACAATATTTGAATCATGGGATGCACCTGATCACCTAAAATGTTCACATAATTGTTGGCTGTAAAAAGGCCTTTGAGAGTAATGATGTGACCAGCAGAATACCGTGATATGGATACCCACACCATCACACTTCCATCTCCATGCTTAACTGTTGGAATCGGGTAGTCAGAATGCTAGGCTTCTTTTGGCTTTCTCCAGATGTAAACCAGGCCCGATGTGGAAATAACAAAAACATTGACTCGTTGGATCATATGACGTGTTTGCACTGATCAGCTGTTAAGGATTTATGCTCCTGACACCATATTTTACACTTCTTTATATTGTTTGTCATCAATAATGGTTTCGATGTAGCAGCTTGTCCATGAATATTCATTTTATGGAGTCCTCGGCGACGAGTGCCAATAGATATGGGGTCTCGAAGAAGGGTATTGAGCTATGCAGTCACTTTAGCCGATGTAGTTTTGTATTGTTTTGACACAATTCGTGTGTAAATAATTCTTCAGTGCTAGAAACAACACACAGTAATAATAGTTATCATGGACGACACTCTCAGTCATTTAGTTTTCATTAGTGCCCACTATTACATTTACATGATGATGTCTTTCCATGTTTTGTGTAGGCTATGATGACTATTGGAACAGTTACTCTTGAACATTCAATGAGTTGGCGGCATTGGTTACTGACGCTCCAGCTAACCGGGCACCCACTATCTGTCCTCTTTGAAACTCTGTTAGGTCTTTCATTACACATCTATCTTGACCTCTGAATGGAAATACGAAGTGTGCACTACTCATAAACAACCTGAACTGATGTCTAGTCCGTACTGAACATGCAGAGTCCAGCATGACACGTGTCTTACCTGTGTTGTTGACCGTCAAACGCAACCATCCCATTACTACCACTGTTCACATTATTTTGCCTATCTCCTGTATCTCTCACATTGAGTGTGCATTTTGTAATGTAGGTTATTATTTGAATTAAATTGCTTACTTCTAAAACTAATAATTTGTAATGGAATAAATGTGTAAATAATTCTTTAGCGCTACAAACAACACATAGTAATAATAGTTATCATGTTATAAGTTATTTCTTATTCCTGTTGGATGTCACATTATTAAATAGTTGTTAATTTCTCCTTTTTGTATTTAGAGGTTTTTATTTTTCTGCTTTAACAATACTAACATTGAAGACTTACACACCTTTCTTCAATTGTTCTTTACTAAAGTGCAGTTGTTTTGCAGGTAAGCCCCAGCAGCTATCTCGAACAGTCCAATCAATGTTAGTGGGTAATGCTCCCACAACACCCACAAATGGCAACAGTGATGAGGATGCAGACCAGGGGTCTACTCTTGATAACAGTTCTTTCTTTGCAGCTACATGTACAGAGGAACGAATAGGTAAATAGTCATCTGTGGGGTATTTTTCTTTGTCACTGTTTGTAGCTAAAATATTCTCTGTAGCTTTATGTTTCTGTTGCAGATGAGTTACTTGGTGATAGTGGTGGTGTAGCAGGTTTCTCTTCTTTATTTGAACAACTGTGTACAATGAAGGAGCGAGTGTCTAAACTTCCAAGTGACCAAAGAAGAGCTTGTGCTGAACAGGTGTGTTTATTGGAAATAAATGTTTGTTTCATCATATTGTGTTTTCTCTTTTGTGTATCCACAATGCATTAAAACTTGATGCCAGTCTGAGATTCAAATTTGGCATTCACTTGAATCTGTCATTACCATTTTGTTGTGTACTCCTTTTCCAATGGGTGCAAGAACTCGAGCATTGTAGCAAAGCGTTTAGGCACTTTGAAGTGGTAAAGGAGCTGACTGTGGCTCATTGAAGCCTTGTTTGCAAGATGTGCAGTTATCTACTTTACACAATATTATTACTGCTTGCTTCTGCTGAATAAACACTTAATTTACTTTAGGTGCACCATCAGAGTAAATAATTCCAAAATACTACAGGAAGTGAATATCTGTAAATGACGCCAATATTCTTGTCTTTAGGTCAACGCTAGGAGAGATGCTTCTATCCCAAAATTGAACTTTTAATTATTTTATCTGTGTTTGATCCATTTGTGTTATTCAGCTGGACAAGGAATTTGGCAGAGTGTGTTCCAGTTAGTGTGTGGCCATTATCTCTGGTTTAAAATGGCATAATATGAGTCATTTTGAGACTCTAGTTTACTAGATATAATTTTATCCAAACAAACACAGGCTTTCGTAAGATTATAGAATGTGTTGACAGAATAGTTTTTCTATTTCAGTTCTGCTTGCACTTTTGGGAGGTTTGTACTTGTGAAGAATCCTTTACGAAGGGCAAGCCAAGAGGCAATTAACAAGTTCTGGTCAATTAAATATGTCAATATTCTGTCATAGGCTGATTTATCAAGCACCTTTGAGAAGCTTGGAAGCAGTGACATAGATCTGTAATTAGAGGTAGTTTGCGTATCTCTACTTTTGTTGGTGAGTGTTATAAAAACTTACTGAAGTCTGTCTGAAAATATGCCTTGAGTCATTGATTGATTACAAAGATAGTTTAAGGGTAATCCTATCAAGTCAGCTCAAGATTATAATATTCTGCTAGAAAAACAGTCAGAGCTAGCAGAATCGCTATGTTTCAGTGACCTAATACATCCTGTAATATCCTTAGGGGCTGCATTTTTAAAATTAATATCTGTTAGTGGTGCATACAGTGTCTTTATGAGTAAATATAATGTATCTGTGTTTGGTTGTCGCTTGGTGGGTGCAAAGTTACTTCCCAATGTGAGGAAGTAATCATAGGATTTGAAGGCCAGTGATTTGTAAATGTCACCATTTCTGCCACAGATATTTTCTGGAATCAATATTATTATGAAACGTTACTCATATGGTTAGTGTTGGATCAGTTTTTGGGTTTAAATATTTCTCACCAGTTTCCAGAATAATGTACTGTTTTCCAATTTTAGTTCCATTTGTTATTGTTCTTTCAGTGAAGAATAGGCCCCTCAACATATATATTATATCTGGTGTCCAGCATTTGTAATTTATGGAATTATAAAAATTACTTTATTATTTTACAGGTTGTAATGGCATTTTGGAAAGCAATAGGTGGAGATGATGATGAGTTATCAGGTCTTGGTTCAAACTGAAATAAATGAGAAGGGACAAGGTAATATTTGCTTGAATATTCATTTGCTGTTGTAGTTGTATTTTGTAATATGTTTATAATATATAGTAAGGAAACTACTATTTAAACATCAGAATTAAAACTGTAATTTCTGTTTTATCTGTATTGTTATATTTTAATGCTATTCATCTATAAAAAAAATTACTTTACTTTTGGTCAATTTTCGAAATTTAAATGATAAGTTCTTATAACCTACTAATTACAGTTATGTTAAGCTTCCTGTTTAGAGAAAGAATGAGACCCATAAAACATGAAAGCCAAAGTATTAAACATTTTGGCTAAATCTTTATATTTATGTAAGCGTAGGCTTCCGAAGAACAAATGTTATACAAGGCTGAGTTAACGCTAAAAGGTTTGTAGCAGGCTTATACAGTTCTTTCATATACTTGCTGAGTAGTAATTGACTATCAGATGACTGGTGTATTTAAGCAGCCCGTTAATGTGAACTGTGGTAATGGTTAAAAGCTAGCACCATCCTGGCTGTCAATAGTAATGGGTCCAAGGACTGATACAGCTTACACAGCTGCCCAGCCATATGTGGCAGTGCACTTTTCAATAACAAACTCTAGGCACTGATGTGTGTCATCTACTGCCAGGAATAACCTCAGACATGGTACCTTATGATCATTAAATTTGTTTCCCCATCGGGAAACAGTGGTATGTCACAGTAGTGGATCTACATCTCTCTGTATAATTTGCAAGACATTGTGCAATGCTTGGCCAGTATTAGAATTTTCTGTCCATTGAATAGTAAGCAAAAGGGAAATGACTGTTGATACAACTCTAGATGTGCCCTTTTTTTCTTTATCTTATTCTCTTGATTCTCAGGTGAGATACATGATGGTGGGAGCAGAAGTATTGCACAGTCTTTCTCAGATACCGATGCTTGACATGATTTCGTGAGAACTCTGTCCCCTTTCTTCTAAATATTCCCCAGATGTTAATCTTCAGTTTTAGTAAATACTCTAAACATCCACCTGAAAAAAAAACTAAGTGTAGGGATTTGAACCAAGAATATTCTGCGTGATAAGTAATGGCTCTAATTGCTGCACCAAGTGTCTAGTTGAAAGTAGGAAAGCAATCAAACATGTTGACCCCAATTTTTTTCTCAGATGAAGGCACAGAGACCTAAGCCCTGTGTGGAAGCATTTAGACTTTAAAATGTTTAACTTGTAGGATCACCATCTCACCAGGATGGGAATGTCATTCTGGTGTAATTTATCACCTTAGACATTATCCCCACATGTGATTGTGGTAGTCTACTGCCCTGATACTCAATAAATTTGTTGTTTCTGCGTGATTTATACCATTCCTTTCAAATAAGTGTTAGATATTTAGTTTTAAAAATGGGTTATTATTCATGAAAGTCTTTTTAATGTGGCAAATTATGTGTGTCATATCCCTATTCTTTCTATAATAGTGACAGTATGTGATTCAAGATCAAATATCTGAACTGCCTTGCTTGTAGTCCAATTTGTGAGAAAAGAATGAAATTTGGTTGTTCAGTGCTTTCTATTATCTCTGCACACTTTGTCTCATAGATTTTCTTTTATTGAGATAATTCCCCCCCCCCCCCCCCCCCCCCCCTCAGAAGTCCATCTGTACTGTCTCCTCTTCCCCTCCCCTCTTATTTTTTTCTGAATTATATGATATGATTGTATTTCAAGCTTTCTATTTTCTGTTTCAGAGTTGATGTTTCATCCAAGGATGTGATTACTGCAAATCATTCTCCGAATGAAGAACCACGTTTGATATGAAATCGTGATGTTCCAAATTTCTTCAGAGAGGATATCTTGTGATTCTTAGCTTTCTCCGAGTATTATATTTATACCACTTTTGTCATATCAGTACTGATGTGAGGAAGCAGAAAAGTTTTCTAGTCGATTACATCTGTATTATGATGTTGATAGGGCAGTATATTATTGGGAGCAATATAAATCTTTTCTAGGAACTATACTTTAGTCATATGTAAAGGAACTGTGTGAAAACATTAACACCTGTGTACCAATCTCCTATGCCGAAGAGCTATTGGTGTCTTTGAATGAAACTTAATTAAAATAAATATTTGGTAGTTGTTTTCCCATGTGCTATCATCACTGCCTGAGAAACTGAATATTTTTCCCAAGCAGTTTTGGACTTGATAACTTCATTGATATTTGTTTTGTGATCCAGAGATATACCCTCTTGTTTCTTGTACATAAAAAAGGATATTTTTTGTTTTAATTCAATACTGAATTGTAATGCTCTAGAATATCATATTCCTAATGAAAGTAGGAAATGGAAACTCTTCTCTTTAATTTGGTAACATAGAGACCAGTGTATACAGTAAATATCTGGTTTCACATAGTGTATTATTGCTTTTCATTTTTAATGCATTTTTAGAAAATTTAGCAAACTTAAACATGATATGCATGTAGTGTAAAAAGAGACAATTTATCTTTTGTACCACGTTATGGGAGGTACAACCTTGTTACTCTGCTGCAGTGAATTCTGATGTGTAATAAAACTGGAAGTGCATGTGATCAGCATGTAAATAGTTTATCCTTGAGAAGACAGTTTTGCTTGGAGTATATAATAGCATGAGCATTGGGAAGTTATATCTGTGCAATATTAATCTGCTGTAGTGTATGTGACAAGCGTATCATGTTGCTGTATGTTATAGTCTTAGTTTCAAAGCTAATTTCATGATTCAGAACTTATCTTGCTCTGTTGTCTCATTTCAATTGAAACGCTATTTTTTGTGAAGGATACTGTATGTCTGTCTGGTCATTGCCAGTCACATTTTGTAAAATCATTGATTCTATAATATATCAATTGGAAAATGATCTGTAGAAGTTATTGTTTGTGTATAATGAAAATATAAAATTAAAAACAAATATTATTGATTATGATATGGACAGATTCTTATAGTTAGTCTGTACTTTTGCTATCCTAGACATCACTGTAAGATATAGCACTTAGTATGCTGTTACAGTTTTGCCAAAATGCTAGTGTTAATGAATGCCATTATGGTCATCGTAGACAGCTTCTCACATCTTCGATTGTGCCAGAATAAAAGAAGTTTTGTACATTAGAGCATCATGATACTGTGTTATTTTGTATTACCGTTGTTACGTTGTTCTTGCTTTATGATGGAATTTACCTTAGTGTATGCTGTTTTCAGTGCACTTGGACTTTATGTAACATATTCATTGGTGCCTCAAGTAGTTTAGGGTACAGCAATCAGTTGGAGACAATTTTTATTGCATATCCACATTTTGGTCACTGTGTGGCCATCTTCAGTGCTTAAAGACATATGAAGAACCAGTTACAATATTTATGATGTGTTGACACATCTATTAACATCTTACACTTTGTACCCTCCCCATGAACCATGGACCTTTGGTGGGGACGCTTGCGTGCCTCAGTGATACAGATAGCCGTACCGTAGGTACAACCACAACGGAGGGGTATCTGTTGAGAGGCCAGACAAACATGTGGCTCCTGAAGAGGGGCAGCAGCCTTTTCAGTAGTTGCAAGGGCAACAGTCTGGATGATTGACTGATCTGGCCTTGTAACAATAACCAAATCAGCCTTGCTGTGCTGGTACTGCGAACGGCTGAAAGCAAGGGGAAACTACGGCCGTAATTTATCCCGAGGGCATGCAGCTTTACTGTATGATTAAATGATGATGGCGTCCTCTTGGGTAAAATATTCCGGAGGTAAAATAGTCCCCCATTCGGATCTCCGAGCAGTAACTACTCAAGAGGATGTCGTTATCAGGAGAAAGAAAACTGGCATTCTACGGATCGGAGTGTGGAATGTCAGATTCCTTAATCGGGCAGGTAGGTTAGAAAATTGAAAAAGGGAAATGGATAGGTTAAAGTTAGATATAGTGGGAATTGGTGAAGTTCGGTGGCAGGAGGAACAAAACTTCTGGTCAGGTGACTACAAGGTTATAAACACAAACTCAAATAGGGGTAATGCAGGAGTAGGTTTAATAATGAATAGGAAAATAGGAATGTGGGTAAGCTACTACAAACAGCATAGTGAACACATTATTGTGGCTGAGATAGATACGAAGTCCACACCTACTATAGTAGCACAAGTTTATATGCCAACTAGCTCTGCAGATGACGAAGAAATTGAAGAAATCTATGATGAAATAAAAGAAATTATTCAGATAGTGAAGGGAGACGAAAATTTAATAGCCATGGGTGACTGGAATTGGAGTGTAGGAAAAGGGAGAGAAGGAAACATAGTAGGTGATTATGGATTGGGGATAAGAAATGAAAGAGGAAGTCGTCTGGTAGAATTTTGCGCAGAGCACAACCTAATCATAGCTAACACTTGGCTTAAGAATCATGAAAGAAGGTTGTATACATGGAAGAACCCTGGAGATACTAAAAGGTATCAGATAGATTATATAATGGTAAGATTTAGGAACCAGGTTTTAAATTGTAAGACACTTCCAGGGGCAGATGTGGACTCCGACCACAATCTATTGGTTATGACTTGTAGATTAAAACTGAAGAAACTGCAAAAAGGTGGAAATTTAAGGAGATGGGATCTGGATAAACTGAAAGAACCAGAGGTTGTACAGCATTTCAGGGAGAGCATACGGGAACATTTGACAGGAAAGGGGGAAAGAAATACAGTAGAAGAAGAAGAATGGGTAGCTTTGAGGGATGAAGTAGTGAAGGCAGCAGAGGATCAAGTAGGTAAAAAGACGAGGGCTAGTAGAAATCCTTGGGTAACAGAAGAAATATTGAATTTAATTGATGAAAGGAGAAAATATAAAAATGCAGTAAATGAAGGAGGCAAAAATGAATACAAACGTCTCAAAAATGAGATCGACAGGAAGTGCAAAATGGCTAAGCAGGGATGGCTAGAGGACAAATGTAAGGATGTAGAGGCTTATCTCGTGAGGGGTAAGATAGATACTGCCTACAGGAAAATTAAAGAGACCTTTGGAGATAAGAGAGCCACTTGTATGAATATCAAGAGCTCAGATGGCAGCCCAGTTCTAAGCAAAGAAGGGAAAGCAGAATGGTGGAAGGAGTATATAGAGGGTCTATACAAGGGCGATGTACTTGAGGACAATGTTATGGAAATGGAAGAGGATGTAGATGAAGATGAAATGGGAGATACGATACAGTGCTGAAGAGTTTGACAGAGCACTGAAAGACCTGAGTCGAAACAAGGCCCCGGAGTAGACAACATTCCATTAGAACTACTGACGGGCTTGGGAGAGCCAGTCCTGACGAAACTCTACCATCTGGTGAGCAAGATGTATGAGACAGGCGAAATACCCTCAGATTTCAAGAAGAATATAATAATTCCAATCCCAAAGAAAGCAGTTGTTGATAGATGTGAAAATTACCGAACTATCAGTTTAATAATCCATAGCTGCAAAATACTAACACGAATTCCTTACAGACAAATGGAAAAACTGGTAGAAGCCGACCTCGGGGAAGATCAGTTTGGATTCCGTAGAAATACTGGAACGCGTGAGGCAACACTAACCTTACAACTTATTTTAGAACAAAGATTAAGGAAAGGCAAACCTACATTTCTAGCATTTGTAGACTTAGAGAAAGCTTTTGACAATGTTGACTGGAACACTCTCTTTCAAATTCTAAAGGTGGCAGGGGTAAAATACAGGGAGCGAAAGGCTATTTACAATTTGTACAGAAACCAGATGGCAGTTATAAGAATCGAGGGACATGAAAGGGAAGCAGTGGTTGGGAAAGGAGTAAGACAGGGTTGTAGCCTCTCCCCGATGTTATTCAATCTGTATATTGAGCAAGCAGTTAAGGAAACAAAAGAAAAATTCGGAGTAGGTATTAAAATCCATGGAGAAGAAATAAAAACTTTGAGGTTAGCCGATGACATTGTAATTGTGTCAGAGACAGCAAAGGACTTGGAAGTGCAGTTGAATGGAATGGACAGTGTCTTGAGAGGAGTATGTAAGATGAACATCAACAAAAGCAAAACGAGGATAATGGAATGTAGTCGAATTAAGTCGGGTGAGGTCTGAGGGAATTAGATTAGGAAATGAGATGCTTAAAGTAGTAAAGGAGTTTTGCTATTTGGGGAGCAAAATAACTGATGATGATCGAAGTAGAGAGGATATAAAATGTACACTGGCAATGGCAAGGAAAGCGTTTCTGAAGAAGAGAAATTTGTTAACATCGAGTATAGATTTAAGTGTCAGGAAGTCTTTTCTGAAAGTATTTGTATGGAGTGTAGCCATGTATGGAAGTTAAACATAGACGATAAATAGTTTGGACAAGAAGAGAATAGAAGCTTTCGAAATGTGGTGCTACAGAAGAATGCTGATGATTAGATGGGTATATCACATAACTAATGAGGAGGTATTGAACAGGATTGGGGAGAAGAGAAGTTTGTGGCACAACTTGACTAGAAGAAGGGATCAGTTGGTAGGACATGTTCTGAGGCATGAAGGCATCACCTGTTTAGTATTGGAGGGCAGTGTGGAGGGTAAAAATTGTTGAGGGAGACCAAGAGATGAATACACTAAGCAGATTCAGAAGGATGTAGGTTGCAGTAGATACTGAGAGATGAAGAAGCTTGCACAGGATAGAGTAGCATGGAGAGCTGCATGAAACCAGTCTGACTGAAGACGACAACAACAACAACAACACTTTGTACATTTTATCATTTTATTTTATATTTTAAAAAATGTGTCCATAAAACAAGTGAGGTGGTTGTGACTAAAAATAGTGATTAATGTTTTACAGGTACACTTGATGGTAGTTGGGTGAACTATCAGTGGCACTGATAATTGCTGCACACTTTACAATTGAACAGATAGGGAAACAATTATTGATCTATATGAAATAAAATAGTCATAACTTCTGAACAGTTTGTGTTAGGACTTTCAAACTGCACGGTTTGTCTGCCTGACGTGATAGGAATTAGTATGTGCTGTTTGATTTGGTTTAGCAATGTAGCCCACTTTCATTTGGATGGGTTCGTCAATAAGCAAAATGGTGCATTTGAGGTACTGAGAAAGGGCATTTCACGATCGAGAAGTCTCTTCACCCTCAACAGGTGACTGTGTGGTATGCAATTCCAGACACGGAATATTATGTGCAATATTCCTTGTTGGCATGGTGACTACCAATAGGTACGTGAAGGTTTTGTTTGATGATTTCATCCCCTTTATCCAAAGTGACCCTGATTTCGGCAAGATGTGGTTCTTGCAGGACAGAGCTCGACCTCTGCAAAGCAGGTGACCGCATTCTAGCTTTGGGGTACCCAGAGGCCACTGGCATTGGCCTTGATTGGTCACCATATTCTCCAGATCTGAATTCATGCGACTCCTTTTTTTTTTTGGGGGGGGCTATATTTCAAGACAAGGTGTGCAGCAATAGCCCCAAAACCATTGCTTAACTGAAAACAGTCATTCAGGCGGTCATCGACAGAATTGATGTTCCGACACTCCAGTGTGTCGAGGAGAATTCCACTATTCGTCTGTGCCACATCGTCGCATATCGAACATGTCATAACTTAAATCTGCGTATCTGCAGTGACGTTTAAACGTTGAATAAAGTGTGTGCACACGACAGTTTGTAACTAATTTAAGTTTTTTTCATATAGTTCAATAATTGTCACCCTGTAGTTAAAAAATACAAAACATCTTGTTCAAAATACCTAAGTTACTCAGATTTTCATTAAAAACCGTGTTGCATACTAGGCACAGTCGAAGGAATTGGAACAGACAAGAGTGGTGATACACTTTACTGCACCAGAAGTGGTATGTCAAGAGGCTCAGAAATCTTTCCACTTTAAAATAACTTCTCTCATAAATCCAACATAAAAAATGCATTATAATTTACAAGATCTGTGATAAAACTAATAAACTTTCAACTACTTCATGTAATAATGTGGGAAACACGTTTATCACCAGAAACAAATATAGCTGCTGGGCACAACTGCTTCCTCATGGAATCAGACCTGTTATTCATTGATCGATTTAGGGGCACACTTGGAGATCTTTTAATAGTTTACTTAAGTGTTCTTATGGTCTCTCTTCACAGTATAATATAATAGTTTAGGTATTACTTTCGATACTTGACAGTCGTTTAACCTGTATGGCCTAGAGCTGTGGTTTTCAAACTTTTTAGGTCCACAGCTTCCTTGACTGAACATAAACACCTGCAGTTTCTCCTTTCACAATGAGATCTGACTCAAAGTGTGGGGTAAATAAAATTAAGGAAAAAATGGGAACAGTTATTTCTTTATGAAGTGTGGGACACAAAAACAATTTAATCGACTTTTAATGTAATTACATCTTCTTCTTGCAATGAAATCAACTGGAAGGAAGAGCTTGCTTCTTCATCAGCAGTTCTTCAAATCTTTTCACAAGATTGGAAATTGGGACTCGCATGTCTTTTTTCCTCATTCATTCGTGACCTATATATAATGTTGATGACTGCTAATGGTGAAACACCTACCTCACATAAGATGTTGCAAAAAGTATCAAAACTCGTAGGGCATTATTACCTACCCCTCTTCACCAATCTCTAAATGCCAAGCAGTGGTCAGGAAACAAACTTGGATTTCAGTGTGGAGTATGAAGAAATATTAACAAATTGCTCTTTGTACTTCAGTGGTAAATGTTGATGGAAGTTCTGTACTTAAAAGATCTTTGATTCAGCTGTGTTGTTTAATTTTGTGTGGAAAGTAATTCAGGAAGTAATCAGTGAATTCAGTTAAATGGTTTACAAATACAGACTTCAAGTCTTTGCTCGACTGAAAGTGATTGTCATCTAAAACTGTGTGAAGACCAGGGAAAATGTAATGTATAACTTTAGCTTGCAACTTTTTCTTCCACAATAATAGTTTCTCTCCGAAGGCTGAAATGTTGTCTGACAGTTGCAGAATTTTGGCATCATTACTTTGAAGATTCAGTGAATTATTATTATTGTTTTTTTTCTTCTCTTTCTTCAAAATATCAAAGTCTATGAAATTCAAAATATCCCAAGTTAAGTGGACTACTTTCAATAAGACTTAACATTTTGATGACTGATTGAAAGACACTATGAAGGACAGGACTCATGCTTTCTGATCACAATGCTTCTCAGTGAATAAAGCAGTGGCTCTAAATAGCATAAGGTGCCTTTACAGATCAGAATTTGGAATACAGTGTACCAGCCAGTGCTACTAAGATATTCATCTGTACACATGCCTACACAATTTTCCCAATTAAAGTTATTTTCTTCATGTCTACATATTTGCAGCTCTGTGCCACTAGCAGGCTCGAAATTGTAGAACATAGCATGTTCGTGTGTAACATAGCTATGAGAGAGGACGATTAACAGCATGCTGTATTCGAATTCGAAGAGTTCACCCTCTCCTTCAGCATGACAATGCCAGACCCCACATGAGCGCTTCGATATCTACAACACTAGGTTCCATATCATTGATCATCCTCCATACAGTCCTGACTCAGCCCATTCTGATTTTCATCTGTTTCCAAAACTTGCTTCGAGGACTTCAGTTGATCAGGCGGAGGTGAGGTTGTGGCTCTGTCAATAAGATAAAAAATTCCAAAGTGATGATATTGTGGCGACGTCATTTATCCACTGCGCCAAAAACAGCGGGTAAAAGCTGCAGCTGATAGATATTTTTCTTTGCCGTAGTCGGCTTGGTTACGAGTTGTTTATTCTTGTTAGTTTTTGATCTGTGCTTAAAAATAAAATGTTCTCTCATCTCATGAAAAAGCTGTTACTTCATAAAATATAAAGGCTCCCATAGTGGTGACCCCGAAAAATCGTAGCAGAAGCATAAAGAAAATATATATACCGACGAGAATAATGAATTCAGAGACAAAAGCATGGGGCAGTGAAATCAAGATTGAAGACTACAGTCTGTTCGACCAAGGATCGCTGTCCACGCCCTCTGATTCGCCACAAAATGGAGCGACAGACGTTAACGCAGAAGATGGGAGTACCTATGCGCGACACGGAAATGTTAAGATTTCCGCGTTCTGGCCGACGCGCCCCCAGCTTTAGTTTACGCAGGCTGAATGCATGTTTCGGCAGCGTGGGGTGTCTAACAACATTGACAAAATTAATATAGTGGTTTCACGTCTAAATTTAGAAGTGATACAGCAAGTGGAAGAAACCTTGTCGCAACAAAATTACTTTGTGCTAAAGGAAGCTCTCATACAGCATTATATGTTGTCACCAGATTTGCGACTACAAAAAATTTTCGCATACGAAGATTTGGGCGACAAGACTCCGTCACAAGTACTCAAAGCCTTACGTACATTAGCCGGCCCGGAACTCCACCTGAAGAGTCTTTACGTCTAATATGGCTTCGTAAATTTCTTGCCAACATCCGTGCCGTCATTGCAGCAGAAACAGACTTACCATTGCAAGTCTTAGCAAAAAAGGCAGACACCATCGCAAACACCTTAACCCAAGTTTCTGCGTGTTCCAAATTCAACTACAGCCAAGATAGAGGCCCAAGAACGTGTAGTGTGATGGAATCTAACGCCAGTGAGCCAGGAACATGCAATAATGAAACTTCCTGGCAGATTAAAACTGTGTGCCCAACCGAGACTCGAACTCGGGACCTTTGCCTTTCGCGGGCAAGTGCTCTACCAACTGAGCTACCGAAGCACGACTCACGTCCGGTACTCACAGCTTTACTTCTGCCAGTATCCGTCTCCTACCTTCCAAACTTTACAGAAGCTCTTCTGCGAACCTTGCAGAACTAGCACTCCTGAAAGAAAGGATACTGCGGATCTGTCAGATCCTGTTGGATAGCATTTCTTCGTCTTTTCCAACTGCGACTTCGTAGCTGGTGGTGGTGTGAAGTTACTTGCACGTTGAGTTTTGCCACTTGTGCTGCCAGTTGCTGTATGGTGGGCTCGGTCGATGAGCACTGCTGTTGGGAAGTATTATTGCATGTTCCAGAATGAGATTTTCACTCTGCAGCGGAGTGTGCGCTGATATGAAACTTCCTGGCAGATTAAAACTGTGTGCCCAACCGAGACTGGAACTCGGAACCTTTGCCTGTCAGATCCTGTTGGATCCTGGAGGCACTTTGCAATTTTTACCGATCACAAGACGTTAGTAGCTATATTTCAACGAGACACAGAGCTCAATTCACCACGTCAGTGCAGGCAAGTCGAGTACATTGCACAGTTCACAACTGACGTGCGTCACATTTCAGGAAAACACAACCTGGTCGCAGATTGCCTGTCTAAGAATTGTGCCAGTTTAAATTCAGTTCGTTGGACCGAGTTAGTGTCTAAACAACAAGAAGATCCTTTCTTGCGCCGTCTAATAGAGGAACAGATAACTGCGCTGCAGCTCAGATGTGTGTCTGTCCCAAATGTTCCAGACGGAATTTGGTGTGATGTAGCAAAAGGAAAGGAGCGACCTTACATACCAGAACAATATCGTCGCGAGATTTGTAATGCACTACATAACCTATCGCATCCAGGAGTACGAGCTACAGCCAAGTTAGTTTCCTCCAAAGTAGTGTGGCCTGGAATACAAAAAGATTGTCGTGCATGGGCGCGTGCATGCCTAACATGTCAGCGTAATAAAATCAGCAGACATGTCTTTGCACCTATTGCTGACTTACCGACGCCATCTGCAAGATTTTCACATATACATGTGGACATAGTGGGCCCGCTATCATGCTCTTCAGAACAACGCTATTTGCTCACAATCATTGATCGTTTTACCAGGTGGCCAGAAGTAGTCGTAATACAAAACATTTCTGCGGAGTCGGTTGCAAAAGCACTGTTGCATTCATGGTTCTCCAGGTTTTGCGTTCCGCAAAACATAACAACAGATCGCGGAAGGCAGTTTGAAAGCCAACTTTTCAATGAACTTTTACTACTGTGCGGGTGCAACCATCTACGCACCACAAGCTATCATCCATCTAGTAATGGAATGGTGGAACGACTACACCGCACGCTCAAAGCTGCATTAATGTGTAGTTCCATTTCATGGCCTGAAGCTCTACTGCTGGTCCTACTCGGATTGAGAACGGCCGTGAAGGAGGACTTACAATGCTCTTCCACAGAATTGGTTTATGGCGAGCAATTGAGGGTTCCTGGAGAATTTATCGTTCCAGCATCTACACAGCCGTTCGCCCCTGAGCTATGCACGCAATTCGCGAGACAACTCAGCGTTAGAATGAGAAACATCAAACCCACTAACCCTGTCAGACATGGAGACCGGAGAGTGTTTTTACATAAAGACCTGCAAGCAACGTCCCACGTGTGGCTTAGGGATGACACGGTGCACCCGCCGCTTGTTTCGCCTTACTCTGGACTATACAGGGTAATCACAAAAGGAAGCCACAGCTTCAAAAACGATAAGGATGGTAAAGAAGAGACAGTCTCAATTGAGCGGCTTAAACCTGCTTACACCGAAGAGGGTACACTCCTTCCTCGGTCTGCAAAATCACCCTCAAACGTGGAGGCCAAAGAGACAGCAGATAGCCTCGCCGAGCCCTCGGTTTCAGAAGAGGACAATGAAGCAGCAAGTGCAGAACAGGAGCAGCCATTGCCTGCACCAGATGTTTTCACGAGAGCTGGTAGAAAAATCAAGTGCAAGTTTCCCCACATACCTGGTGCACCCGGTTTCAAAAGGGGGGGGGGGGGGGGAATAATGTGGCGACATCATTTATCCACTGTGCCAAAAACAGCAGGTGAAAGCTGCAGCTGATAGATATTTATCTCTGCCATAGTCGGCTTGGTTACGAGTTGTTTATTCTGGTTAGTTTTTGTTCTGTGCTTAAAAATAAAATGTTTTCTCATCTCATGAAAAAGCTGTTAACTTCATAAAATATAAAGGCTCCCATAATATCAACAAACTGATTTCTCCTTGGAAGAAAATTGTTTGTCACCATTGTGACTGTGTTGAGAAACAAATATGTAGACATGAAGAATAAAGATGTACAATCTTAATAAAATTTGTTTTATTTTAAAACCTTTAAAAATTTTCGTGTACAAATTCAGATGCATTGTTTTTCAGCACACTCATAGCATTTGAAATGTCTTTTGCAACAACTCTCCTTGTCAGTGAAAGAAATGCCTCAAAAGCAAAACTGCCTGATTCCTTAACTGCTCTGAACCTAATGGCAAGTCAACAATGACTCTCACACTGAGAATATAGTATTTCACCTTAAGAATCTAAAATATTGTGCTTTTCTAGCAATCGGAACATCCTCTAAGTGAAGAGAAAAGAACAACAAAAATCTGTTCAATGTGTAAAAAGCGCAATATAATCTTCAGATCCAGGAGCACTTTCACTAGCTGTTATTAAAGTCCATAGAGTATCACTAGAAAACTCAAACAACCTGACAACTATTTCACACTGTATTCTGCACATCACCATGACAGATTAGTTTTTATTTATGTATTTAAATTGTTATTTATTTATATTATTATAAAGATACAATACACTGTGTTCAATAAAATAATGTAGATTACTCTGAATATCTTAAGGTACCAAAATAAAAGTACATTTATGTATTGATCTTCATATGCTAGGAAGACAAATAATGGCTAGCACATTAGAAATTGAAAGTCTCAGAACATAAATACAAAAAAAAATCAGTGGTTAATTGCCATATACTCATCAAGAGAGCTAAATGACATATCCGAAAGATATTTTCTTAATTTAGATTTAACTGTAGGTGGGTCATTAACATGTTCGCTGCCATCAGCATACCAGCGCGCCCGGCCGATACTGGTGCACATGCCGTGGACATGTCTGTGCGGCGAGAACCTCCGCTGTTACGAGGAACCACGGTTTAGTCCGGCACAGCCATTTGGTGTGTTTTATTGCGCAGACGCTCTTAGAACGTATTGTTTTCAATTTTTACGGGTGCAGTTCGCGTTTTTTCCCTGCAGTTTTTCTCTGTTGTGGGACTGAAAATGGAAAACAATCGTTACACAGCGGGCCCTTCAGAACCTAAGAAACGTAAAATACGGGACACAATAAACGTACAAAAACTAATGGATGTGGAATTATTAGGAACATTAGAAGAAAGTGATTCGGAAATGGAACTGGCCAGTGGGGAGGACGGGTGGGAATCCAGTGAAGAATCAGATGGAGCCGAGTTTGCTTTAGATGAGACTGTAGAAATGGCTGTGAATCCAAGTGACAGGGAAAGGGCAGAAGGAGTGGTTAACAAGTGGTAACGTAGCTGATACAAGTGTTGCAAGGGAAAGCGAGCCAGTTGGAATGGTAAATTGCCAGTTAACAAAAAATGAGGGACTGCTAATTCAACCAACGGGAAACACTCCCATAGATTATTTTCGTCTTTTGTTGACGGACGAATTTCTATTGAAAGTTGTAAAGGGAACAAATCGAAACCCAATTGAATTATTCCTTAAGTACAATCACGAATAAATTGTTGGAAATATGTGACGGTAGGCGAATTGTTAGTGTTCTTGGGAGTTTTACTGCACATGGGAAATGTAAAGGTGAGGAAGTTGCAGAACTATTCGAAAAAGGACCCTTTATTTCACGTGAAAGGAATTGCCGATAGTATTTCACGAAATCGTTTTCTTCTAATACTACGTGCATTGCACTTTTCTGAAAACCCAAAACAGGGCGAACCAAAACCATCTGACAGGTTGTATAAAATACGTCCAGTTATCAATTTTTTCAATGAAAGGATGTGCCAAGTGCATTACCCTGGATGGTAACTGTCACTGGATGAATCAATGATCCTTTGGCGTGGAAGATTACTTTTCCGCCAATACATCAAAAATAAAAACCACAAACATGGCATAAAGCTATTTATTTTGACAACTCCCACTAGAATGGCCCTAAAATTCGTGGTATACGCTGGAATGCTGGATGATTTAGGAGGAAGAGCCATGCACAAAAAATTGTCCTTTATTTATTGAATGAAAAGTTGAATGCTGGTCACCACACGTACATGTACAATTACTGTAATAGCTTCGCATTGGCTAAGTTTCTCCAGGATAAGAAGACTCACTGCACGGGAACTCCGAGGGCAAATAGGAAGGATATATCCAAGGAAGTACAGAAGGCAAAATTACGAAAAGGTAAAGCCGTTGCCAGATTTGCGGCAGGAGTTATGATAGGTAAGTGATGTGACAAGAGGGAGGTTTGCTACATTTCTAATGCATTTCCAAATGAAATGGTTGAGGTTGAAAACAAAAGAAAGGAGAAGAAGTCTAAGCACTTGACCATTTTAAACTACAATAAATTTATGTTGGGAGTTGATTGGCACAATCAGATGTTACCATATTACCTCTCGCAATGGAAAACCGTATGCTGGTACAAGAAACTTTTTTGCCACGTTATGGAAACGATGCTGACAAATGCACGTGCCCTACACAATGAATATTCTGGCACAAAAATTCCCCTCCAAGAATTCAGACTCAGTGTTATAAGAGCACTATTGCCAGAAAAGCAGGTAGAATGGCTAGTCAGAAATCCCCAACATGTAAAACGAGAATCAACTGGAACATTGAAAACACCAAGAAAGTGTACAGATCATGCACCAGCCGAGTACAATGAACAGACAGGATTTAAGAGTGCCTAGATTGCCCAAATAAAGCAGGGTATTGTTGAATTGTTGTGTTATTCACCACCTCTAAAGACAAATAGCACTTTAGTTGTTCTTTCATTTTTCAACAGTTATGTGTAGGTACTATTCTTGAACTTTGTATTTATTTTATTTGATTGAGTGTAATTGGTAAAGTTCTTGATTGTATCTTTTCTGAGATTTGACATACATTGTATTTCAGAAGTTTCTTCAAGATCTTGTGTTTGTTTTTGAATGCTGTTTCTACTATACTTTTTGTTCAATAAATATGTTGTTTGTCAGTAGGATGTTTTGTTTTATTTTTGAATATAAAATAAAAATGTAGTACTCTAACAGTCACAATTCTCAGGAAAAATAAACGAGACGCACTAGCGTGTCCATGGCCACCCGCTACAGAATATGGCCTGATATGCCACTGATGCCTTAGTGTGCCCAAAAAAATAAATAAATAAATTCACGATAGTGAATTCTATCTTTTACTTACAAAATAAATACATTTTATATTACTTTTAGCAGTATAGTTTGAGATTCTATTAAAAAAATAATTGGTTATGTGACAACGCTAGGCCAATTACAGTGGCAGCGAATGTGTTAATGTGGACTTCAATATGTGATGGAGGAGAATTGAAAACTTTGTAAATCATTCTTAGATCTTGTATTTTGGTCATGGTATGCACTATAAGATGTAAAGAGAGAATGGTTATTAAAGATAAAAAACATCAGAGTAAATAAGTATTGAGAAGTGGTCATTAATATTTTAAGCTTATGGAACAGGTTTCTGCAAGAACATCTTGGATGAACACCACTCACAAATCTAACTGTTCTCTTTCATGAAACAAAGATTTTTTTTGGCTAAAGGTTGATTACCTTAAAAAATTATACCATACAACATCAGAGAGTGAAAATGGCTGAAATAAGCAGCTTTGATAGCATTCATATCACCAACAGGGGTAATTACACATAGGGCACTGAATGGTTTTTGAAGCGGTAGAATATGCCCAGGCCAATTTCATTTGCTGTCAATCAGAATGGCCAGGAACTTCACAGATTCACAAAGTAATATATTTTGGTTATCACAGTTCAAGTTGATTACTTCATTTTTCTTGTCGAGTTGCATGAAATTTCATACACAGAGTTTTTCAATAATTAGAGTTAATTCATTTGAACCCATTAATGCCCAAAACTATTTTGTTATTGATTTTGATGAAATTAAGTCAAAATAATTCTTTTAAGGTTAGCAGCATGTGTCAATGACTAAAATGTTACTTTTTTAAATTTTTACACTGTTTTATTCCATGCATGATAAGACATATGATGGATATTGACATTTACGGTTCAATAGCACAATATAGTTTTTTATGTAGCAAGAAAATAATGTTAAATGCAATTTTATCCATAAAAACTGACACATTACTGTTTTTCAATTTTACAATTTAGCCATTAATGGTATTGGGGAAAATAAAAACAAACTGGATGTAGTCCAACATCTCATTATAACAGCGATAGGTTCTGTATTTTGCACAATGTTTGCCTGTGATATTGCAAAAAATATAAATAAAATTATTAACTTTAAATATAAAATGTTATATTAATATAAATATTTATTTTAATTATAATAATATAAATAATGAATTATCTATAATTAGATTACTAGCCTTTAAATATTGAAATTAACTTAATATAAAGTTAATTTTATATTAATAACATATTACATTAATTTACACAGTTGTATAATATATATTTATTATATTATATAATCTTTCATAGTGAAAAGAAAGATTAAATAATACATTTATTGGTATACATGTTCCATATTAATCTTTATTTATATATAATAGAGAAGTTGTTGTGGTCAAATGGGGGATTGTTGCTTTTTTCTGTTAATGTTTGTTGTTTTTTCTTCTTTTTCTTTAAATATTTGAATCTTTTATTTCTTCTTAATTTGATTAGTTTTTAAATTTCCGATTGTTTGCTCTTAAAAGTTTTATTCTTGCTTGTTTATTCACTTTTTCTTTGTATTATATGTAAGTTTTGTTAAACTAAATGTTCTTTTTGCAGTAATTTGATTTAATTATCATGTGATTTTGGATTTAGCAATTGATTTAGTATCGGCATAATTCGTGCCAGCAACCGCAGTTATACGATTGATACAAGTGAATATTTTTGGTTAAAACAGATGTTTATATTATTAGGGTTAAAATATGAATTTGTAAGGTGAAATGTTAAAATTTATTTGTAGCTCTTTTTATTAGTCTGTGAAATTTAAATAATAAATTAGGATTAGATACCCTATTATTTTAAATGTTAATTATATTTACCAGGGTACTATTAGTTAAGGTCTTTAAACCCCTAAGAATTTGGCAGTATCTCATTCCATTTAGAGGAGCCTACCCCGTGATTGATAATACACGATTTACTCTACTTAATTTATTTGTTTGTATATCTCTGTTATCAGAGAATCTTTTTAGAGTTATAATTCTCAAGATTTAGAATTATAAAATATTTCAGGTCAAGGTTAAGAGGAGGGTTACAATAGATTTTTGTTTATAACAGATTTGATACTGAAATACTGTTAATCAAGGTGAATTTGATGGTAATTTAATTTATTTAATTTAACTGATATTGGCTCTGAGATGTGTACATTCGCCCGTTGGTCTCATTATTGATTATTCTATTTTGATTATTTTAAGGTAGCTTCAATTAAGATGAGATAAGTCATAACATAGTAGATGTACTGGAAAGTGGATCTAGGAAGTGGCTCAAGATATAACGTATTAGTAAAGTGTTTCACTTACACTGAAAATTTTTCTGTGCAAATCAGGAGATCTTGATTGTTTATTTTATTATATTTATTTTTTGTTTATTTAATTATTTAATATAAATAATTTTGTTGGATTTTGTCTTAGTATATTTTATAGAATTGATTTATTTAATTTATGTAAATATTTTATGAAATATTATTTAAAATTTTTAAAGTAGATATTATTTATTGTACCTCCTGTATCAGGGTTTATCAAAATTTTAGTATTTATTTTACTTGTCTCGATTTGGGTTGATTTATAAATAATTTATAGTTAATGTATCATAATTATTATAATTTTATTTATAGAAATGAGATGTTAATTGATCCCTAAGATATCTAGTTTCTTACGAAAAAATTTATTTTTTGAAGTTATTTGTTTTTATTTAATTTTTTAAGTATAAATATTAACTTATTTATTCTTTAAGTAATAAGCTTTGAAGTTAATAACCTATAATGTGTTTAAAAAATATAATAGTAAGCTTTAAACCAGCTATCTTTAAGATTACGTTTTAGTTCATTATTTTTTATTTTGATTTTATAAGTATTTAAAGTTTTTTACTAAGATTATTAATTTAATTTTAAAATTTTTGTAATAATGATAGAATTAGTACATTTATTTGTATAAAATTTTTACGTTGTAAACTTATTATAAGGAACTAGGCGAAATTGATTTTCACCTGTTATGAAAAACATGTCCTCTTGAAAATATTTTGAGGTCTGACCTGCTCACTGAGCGGATTTTTAAAGAGCCGCAGTATTTTGACCATGCAAACGTAGCATAATCATTAGTCTCTTAATTAGTGGCTGGAATGAATGGCTTGACGAGAAATCTACCGTCTCTTAATAAATTTTTGAATTTAACTTTTGAGTCAAAAGGCTTAAATTCTTCTTTAGGACGATAAGATGCTATAGAGGTTAACATTTTGCTTTTATATAGCTTTTTGTTTGTCTTTCTATATTTAATGATGATGTTTTGTTGGGGTGACATGAAGAATAAATAAACTCTTCATTATTATATCATTGAAATATGCTTGTTGTTTTGATCCAAAATTATGATCATAAGATTAAGTTATCTTAAGCCCGGTCCACACGCAACGATCTGTCTGGGCAGACATTGGCGCAGATGTCTGTACATGCAATAGATCGCTGCAAATGTGGTGTGTTCATACGTTACAAACCCCAATCTACTACGCGCCCGCCATCTGTCGGCGTGGAAAAGAAATATCAGTGGCCACCGACTACGCTCCCCGTAAACGTCAAAAATTTAATTCAGTTATTTTGAAATATAGAAATGGAGGAAGTTCTGTTGTGCTCTGTGTTCACAACTTGTGTTGCAAAAAACATTCAGACCAACCGCAGGAGAAAGCGGTCAAAATGGTGTAGACAGTGGCTGCTAAAGCAAAAGCAGTTTTCTCATGTACATTTACTGCGAGAGTTGCAGGGCGAACCTGTTTTGTTTTACATTACCTCGTGTTCCATTACCTGGCACATTGACACACCGATTTCACCTTCAATTGTACTCCTGATTGGTCTTGGCGTTTCTTGATCACTAAGAAAGCCAATCACATCAAAATACCATAACGTTGGCTGGTATACTTGATCTACTCTTACACCAGATCTTCTAGATTTCTGAATTTTGGATAACTCTTTTCGGTAAACAGTTCGCTGACAGACTTAATTTACTTGACTTGCCTTCATGAATTCATCCTTCAGGACAGCGTAAATAGTTTCACATGTGTTGGGTATTATTCTACTCAACGCTTGTTTCGATATTGCAGTTGAAGATTCCAAATCCTTGTAGCTCCTTCCTGTTGCTAGGAATCTTAATGTTACCGCCAGCCGTTCAAGAAGAGAAATTGCCCTTCTCATACAAGTATTTTTTTCATAATATGAGGAGTTACAAGCTTTAAGAGATAATTGTAAGTTTCGACAATCATCCGCCAGTAATTTCTCCAGTTCGCAACGAATTTTTTTTATTACCGTTTCTCTGTTTGCCAACGTCGCTATATTCTTTACTTTTAATCTTCCACAAACATGGGTGGTTTCTATATATTTCAATGAATTAACTTACAAACTCTTGAGAACACTGACGTGTATCAGCCATTTTAATACCCTATGCGCACAAATACAAACACTAGACTGAGCAAACAACTGTTTCGCGCCAGATTTGCGGCGATCTCCTGTCCACACGCTCCAACTTGTCTGCGCAAATGTGGTTTGAACCTACAGATTTGAGAGGTTTCGCTCAAACCTCCAACTCCAACTTCCAGGTTTGCACACACCTCAGGTTGGTGAAAATCTTCTGTCCACATGCAACGATCTGTCTGCGCAGATGTGATGCTCGCAGACATTTGCGCAGACAGATCGTTGCGTGTGGACGGGCCTTTAGGGTTAACAGCGTAATTGTTTTTGAGAGCTCAAATCGACAAAGCAGATTGCGACCTCGATGTTGGATTAAGAAAAATTTTGGGTGCAGTGATTAGGTCTGTTCGACCTTTAAATTCTTAGATGATCTGAGATCAGACCAGCGTGAGCCAGGTCGGTTTCTATCCTAAAGCCCAGTCCACATGCAATGATCTGTCTGTGCAGACATCGGCGCAGGTGTCTGTACACGCCAAAGATCGCTGCAAATGTGGTGTGTTCACACGACACAAACCCCAATCTACTACTCGCCCGCCATCTGTCGGTGTAGAAAAGAAATATCAGTGGCAAGCGACTACGTTCCCCGTAAACGTCAAAAATTTAATTGTTATTTTGAAATATAGAAATGGAGGACTGTGTTCTTAACTTGTGTTTCAAAAAACATTTAGACCAACCGCAGGAAACGGAGAAAGCGGTCAAAATGGTGTAGACAGTGGCTGGTAAAGCGAAAGCAGTTTTCTCGCTTAATTTTCTGCGAGATTTGCAGGGCGAACCTTAAGAAAGCCAAGCAGATCAAAATACGATAACGTTGGCTAGAATATGTGATCTACTCTTACACCAGATCTTCTAGATTTCTGAAGTTTGGATAACTGTTTTCGATAAACAGTTCGCAACGAATTTTTTTTAATTCCTGTTTCTCCATTTGCCGAGGCGTCAACTGCCCGCAGTATTTCAATTAGAGCATTGTATGGTGCTGTCTTTTTGTCTCGGTCACTATATTCTTTACTTTTAATCTTCTACAAACATGGGTGGTTTCTATATATTTCAATGAATTCACTAACGAACTCACGAAAACACTGACGAGTATCAGCCATTTTAATGCCCTGTGTGCACAAATGCAAACACTAGACGGAGAAAACAGCTATTTCACGCCAGATTTGCGGCGATCTCCTTTCCACACGCTCCAACTTGTCTGCACAAATGTCGTTTGAACCCACAGATTTGAGAGATTTGTGTCAAACCTCCAACTCCTACTTTCAGGTTGGCACACACCTCAGGTTGGTGCAAATCTTCTGTCGACACGCAATGATATGTATGCGCAGATGTGATATTTGCAAACATTTGCGCAGACAGATCGTTGCGTGTGGATGGACCTTAAGACTATTACTCCATATTAGTACGAAAGGACCATATGGTTAAAATATTTTTTATTATATTGATTATATTAAATAATTTACTATTTTGACGGTTTTATGTGTTGAATGTAGAATTCATTTATGTAGATTTTTTCTACAAATAGTATTGATACTTTATGATTTATTTACGTTTATTTTAAATTTTCTTTTATTAGTTATTTGTATTTTTATTAGTGTTGCTTTTCTAACTTTATTGGAGCGTAAGGTTTTAGGTTATATTCAGATTCGTAAGGGTCCATATAAAGTAGGTTTTGTAAGAATCCCACAGCCCTTTAGTGATGCTATTAAGTTGATTTGTAAGGAGCAGCCAATTGCTATTGTATCTAATTATTGAGTAATTTTCCCTTATTTAACTTATATATGTTCTTTTTCTTATGGGTTTTTGTTTTTTTTATATTGCACTAGATTATGTGTTTATACCGTTATAATTGCTGGTTAATCTTCTAATTCAAATTATTATTTATTAGGTTCTCTTTGTTCTGTTGCTCAAACAATTTCATATGAAGTTAGTTTGGGTTTAATTTTATTATCTTTAGTGATTTTAATTGGTAGTTTTAACATGTTTGATTTTATAAATTATCAGCTTTATTGTTGATTTATTATTATTTCTTTTCCTTTCGCTTTAGCTTGTTTTGCTTCTTCTTTAGCCAAAACTAAACATACTCCTTTTGACTTTACCGTAGGTGAATCTGAGTTGGTTTCAGGTTTTAATATTGAATATGGTGCAGGTCGTTTTACTTTATCTTTTTTAGCTGAGTATACTAGAATTTTTTTTATAAGAATATTATTAGCTTTAATTTTTTTAGGTGGTGATTTTTATTCTTTTATATTTTTTATGAAGTTTGCTATTATATCCTTTGGCTTTATGTGAGTTCGGGGTACTTTACCACTGTTCTGTTATGATAAAGTAGTATACTTGGCTTGAAAAAGTTTTTTACCCTTATCTTTGAATTTTTTATTTTATTTGTTGATTTAAAGATTTCATTTATCTCATTTATTTAGTTAAATTTTTTAAGAAAAGTTAATAGAAGAGTTAAACTTCTAGTTTTATGTTTTCAAAAGATATGATTATCCTAAGCTAATGAACTTATTATTCCTTAATTAGCTTATCTCATGCGTTTGCAACATGCACATTAATTAAGAAGTATGTAAAGTAGATAATTGTTAAGATTTGCCCTGTTATAATGTAAGCCTCTTCAACTGGTCATTTACCAATTCATACAACAACTACTATGATTCAGAATAAAATCTGATTGATGGGATAGAATTGCCTACCTCGGAATGGTGTTTTATTATAAAATAGTAAAATTATTAAGATTCTAATTGATAAGAATGGTACAATAACACCCCCAACTTATTAGGAATTGATCGTAGAATTGCATATGCAAATAAGAAATATCATTCTGGTTGAATATGAACTGGTGTTACTAATGGATTAGCAGGTACAAAATTATCTGGATCTCCTGGAGGTAAGGATTAATTAAGCATAATATAATTAATAATGATGTTATTAATACAAACGTAATGGAATCCTTGAAAGTAAAGTAGGGATAACCCTTGCAGAGACCCAAAATTTTATCAAAATGAAATATTTGTTGGTGCAGGTAAATCAACTAAAGAGTTATTAATAATTTTAATTAAAGGATGTCTTAATCGTAAGGGTTTATTCATTGGTAAATTATCTTATTTTACGAATAGGCCCCTGGTTAATATTTGTGATTTTAACTACTGCTAATAGTGCTAAAATATAATAGATTATTATTATTATTGTAATAATGAATGTTGATCTGTTATATAATTTTTCTAAGGATATTGCTATTTCTTGGTAAATGGTTGAATTATCAATATTTATAGTTTCAGTATTTTTGAAGAAGTCTATAAATATTGTTATATCTAGGATAATTAATGTTTATATAATGAATACTCATATTGTTAAGGTAATGATTATGGTAATTGATTTAAGTTGAAATATTTCTTTTGATGCAATTCTTGTAATATAAATAAATAGAACTAATATATCACCAAGAAATGTTAAAAATAAAATATATGATAATCAATATCTTTCCATTATTGTTCCTGTTATTAATCCAACTAAAAAGTTTGTAGAATAATGAAAAGCATTATTGATATTGGGTGTCTTAAATTAATAAAATTAATATTCATTACATTTAATAGTGATATAATTATTATTTTAATCATTTCAAGGGTTAGTTTATTTAAAATATCGGTTTTGGGGACCAATGATGGGAAGCTTTTCCACCTCTGAAGTTTCAAAAGAGGGGGTAGACTTATTTCCGATTCACAAGACCGGTGTTTTTTTAAACTATTAAAACTAATGTTTATATTCTCTGTTTTTACTTCTTTGTTCGTTTACTTTGCTGGTGTTTATGTTTTTTCTTCTAAATGTAAACATTTATTGATGGTTCTTCTGAGATTAGAGTATATTGTTCTTTCCTTGTTTATATTAATTATTGTTTTTATTATTGAGTTTGATTATAATTATTTCTTTCCTGTTATTTATTTAGTTTTTTCTGTTTGTGAAGGTGCTTTAGGTCTTTCTATTTTGGTTTCAATAATTCGTTCTCATGGTAATGTTTTTTAAATTCTTTTGGTTTATCTTTACATTAAAGTATTTATTTATAATTATTTTTTGGTCCCTCTTTGTTTGCTGAATAATTGTTGATGATTGGTTCATTCTTTAATGTTTCTGTCGAGTTTTGTTTTTATAATTTGTGTTTATTCATATGCTGATTTGAATATAATTAGATATTATTTTGGTATTCATTATTTTTCTTTTAGTTTGATTTTGCTGAGTTTTTGAATTTGTTCATTAATAATTACTGCTAGAGCTTCAGTTTATTTAAGTTCTTATCATTCTAATTTTTTGTCTTTATGGTTTTAATTTTAATGATTATGCTTTATTGTTCATTTGCTAGATTGAGTCTTCTTTCCTTTTATATGTTTTTTTTAGGCTAGATTAGTTCCTACTTTACTTTTGATTTTGGGTTGAGGTTACCAGCCTGAACGTTTACAGGCTGGTGTTTATTTAATTTTTTATACTTTAGTTGCTAGATTACCTTTATTACTGGTTTTATTTCAGGTTTATGATTTTTCTAACACTTTATATTTCCCTTTATTGGTTGATTTTGGTTCTTATTAATTTGTTTTATGTATTTATAATTTTAGCTTTCTTAGTTAAGATGCCAATATTTTTTGTTCATTTATGGCTTCCTAAGGCTCATTTAGAGGCCCCATATTTCATGTATTTTATTGAAGTTAGGTGGTTATGGTATTTTTCGTAATATAAAGGTTATTTCTTATTTGGGTTTAAAGTTTGATTATTTTTGATTATGTTTAGGTTTATCTGGTGAGGTTATTGTTAGATTTCTTTGTTTCGTCAGGTTGATTTAAAGTCTTTAAGTGCATACTCTTCTGTCGCTCATATAAGCATGGTTATTGGTGGATTGATAACTATAAATTGGTGAGATTGAATGGGTTCTCTTTCTTTAATGGTTGGTCATGGTTTATGTTCTTCTGGATTGTTTTTTTTATCTAATACTGTTTATGAACGTTTACGTAGTTGAAGATTATTAATTAACAAGGGTATAATTAATTTGATACCTAGAATGGCTTTATGGTGATTTCTTTTAAGATCATCAAATATAACTGCCCCTCAATCATTAAATGATATGAAGTTTTTCATCGTAGGCCTTGAATTTATTTTCTATTTTTTCTTTGAGTTTTTTCTTTATTATTTTCTAGAACTATAATTTTTATTTTAGGTATTTATTATTTAATAATTGATTATAGAGTTTTTGTTGGATGAGAACTTTTTAATTTAAATGGTTCTATGGTTGTTATAACTTTAATTTTGGTTTGAATGATTCTTATTTTTATGTCTTTTGTTATATATATTTTTCCTTTGGTGATTTATTATAGAGAGGATTATATATCGGGCGAAAAGAATACAAATCGTTTTATTATTATTGTTTTAATATTTATTTTTTCTATAGGTTTTTCAATTATAAGTCATAATTTGATTAGAATTTTGTCAGGATGAGATGGTTTAGGTTTGGTTTCTGATTGTTTAGTTATTTATTACCATAATGTAAAGTCTTATAGTGCTGGTATATTAACTGCACTTTCTAATCGTATTGGTGATGTTGTTATTTTAATTTCTATTGCTTAAATATTAAATTTTGGAGGTTGGAATTATATTTATTATTACGATTTCATTTCTAACTCTTTTGAAATAAAGCTTATTACTATATTAATTGTTTTGGCATCTATAACTAAGAGGGCTCAGATTCCCTTTTCGTATTGGCTTCCTGCTGCTATGGCTGCTCCTACTCCTGTTTCTGCTTTGGTTCTTCAACTCTTGTTACTGCTGGAGTTTATTAATTAATTCGTTTCAGATGAATATTAGATACTTATAATTGTGGTTGATTTTTACTTCTAATTGGCTATATAACTATATTTATGGCTGGATTGGGTGCTAATTTTGAAGAAGATTATTGCTCTTTCTACTTTAAGACAACTTGGTTTAACAACAAGAATTTTGGCTATTGGTTATCCAAAACTTTCATTTTTTCACTTATTAGCCCATGCATTATTTAAGGCATTATTATTTATGTGTGCAGGTTCAATAATTCATAATTTAAAGGATTCTCAGGATATTAGTTTTATAGGCTCAATTGTTAATTTTATATCTTTAACTTGTGTTTGTTTTAATGTTTCTAGTTTATCTTTGTATGGTTCGCCTTTTTTGGCAACTTGGTTTATTAATAAGAATTTTGGCTATTGGTTATCCAAAACTTTCATTTTTTCACTTATTAGCCCATGCTTTATTTAAGGCATTATTATTTATGTGTGCAGGTTCAATAATTCATAAATTTAAGGACTCTCAGGATATTCGTTTTATAGGCTCAATTGTTAATTTTATATCTCTAAACTGTTGTTGTTTTTAATGTTTCTAGTTTATCTTTGTGTGATATGCCTTTTTTGGCAGGGTTTCATTCAAAGGACTTGTTTCTTGAAATGGTTTGTTTAAGATGAATTAATTGTTTTATTTTTTATATTTTTTTCTACTGGTTTAACTGCTTCTTATTCTTTTCGTTTATTTTATTATTCGATATCTGAGGATAATAATTTTATTCTAGATTTTCTTTTGATGATAAGGGTTATTATATTTTGTTTGGTATAATTGGTTTATTGTTTGTTGCTGTTTTTTGTGGCAGTCTTTTATCTTGATTAATTTTTCCTAATCCTCATATAATTCCTTTACCTTATTATTTAAAGTTTTTGAGTATTACAGTTGTTGTTTTAGGTGCTTATTTGGGTTATCTTATTTCTAAGTTTGATTTTTCTCATAATTTGTTTTCTTTAAGTGTGCTTTCTTTTGTTAGATTTGCTGGTTCTATATAAATTATACCTTTTCTTTCAACTAAGTTTGTTAGATATATTCCTTTATAGTTAGGTTATTATTCATGGAAATCATTTGATTATAGTTGAGGTGAATTATTTGGTGGCCAAGGTTTATATAAATTATTTATTTATTTAATTCGGTATATTCAGGGTTGATATGATTCTAATTTCAAAATTTATCTTTTAACTTTTATTTTTTGAATATTTATTTTAGTGATGTTGTTTTTTGTGTACTTAAATAGCTTATAATTAGAGCGTGACACTGAAGATGTAAAGGAAGTATTTTTACTTTCAGGTATTTATAAATTTAGATATATTATTTTTACAGTGAAAATGTAATGTTTTATTTAAACTATATAAATTTTAGAAATGTTAACAGAGTTTAACCGCTAATATAATAAGTTAGCAGCTTTCATATTGGCTTTACATTTCCTTAATTGGAACTTTATGGTTCAATTATATTATTAACAAGAATACACCTCTTTTTGGCTTCAGTTAATAAGAATAAGGGTATTTTATTTACCAATCTTCCAGGTCGAAACTGACTGGAATATTTCGTTTCTTATTCTATTTAAGGTTGATTGATTATTTCAATCCTTTTTGAATGCAACCCAAATGTTATAGTTCACTACAACCGTTTATTCTGCTCATTGTAAGGCTCCTTGATTTCATTCATGGTATAGTCCGCCTAATAGGCCTAGAATAAAAAAAATATTGTTGATACTGTTCAGATTATAATGTCTGAATTTTAAAAATAATTACAATTGGAAGAATTAGTGCAATTTCTACATCAAAAATTTAAATAAAATTAATGCAATTAACAAAAATTGTGGGGAGACTGGTATTCATGCTGATCTGTTTGGATCGAACCCACATTCAAATGGGGATCTTTTTTCTCAGTCATTGATTAATTTCTTTGATAATGTTGTTTCAAGGACTATAACAATTATTGGAATAATAAATGTGGTGTCACCACTAGACATCACACTTGCTAGGTGGTAGCCTTTAAATCGGCCGCAGTCCGGTAGTATACGTCGGACCTTCATGTCGCCACTATCAGTGATTGCAGACCAAGCGCCGCCACACGGCAGGTCTAGAGAGACTTCCTAGCACTCGCCCTAGTTGTGCAGCCGACTTTGCTAGCAATGGTTCACTGACAAAATACGCTCTCATTTGCCGAGACGATAGTTTAGCATAGCCTTCAACTACGTCATTTGCTACGACCTAGCAAGGCTCCATATTCAGTTACCATTAATATTGTGAATCATGTATCGTCAAGAGCGACGTTCGTCATTAATGGATTAAAGTTAAGTATTCCACCAGCTACGTCCATTTTCTAAATTCTAATTTCCTTGTCCTGTTCCAGACCTGACGCCAGTTTGCGTCAACTAAAACGCGTGCCTTTCGGCCTCCTCTAGTAACACGGTGTTGGCTCTCCTGCCAACCACAACAATAAATCTAATAAAAACTCTTGTAGATACAATTAGGATTGTTTTTCTTGATTTATATCAATCTTTCTGATTGGAAGTCAAATGTACTATTTATACGAGGAAAACAATTATGTACCTCATCAATAAATAGAGATGTATAAGAATAATCATACTACGTCTACAAAGTGTAAGTATCATGCTGCTGCTTCAAATCCAAAGTGGTGTCTTGGTGAGAATCTATTTATTGAGTGTCGAAAGTAGACATGTTGTTAAGAAGATTGTTCCAATAATTATGTGGAGACCATGGAACCCTGTTGCAACAAAGAATGTTGATCCAGCAGTTGATCTGCAGTAGTAAAAGGTGCTTCTCAATATTCATATGCTTGAAGTATTGTGAAATATAGCCCTAATAATACTGTAAAAAATAATCCTTGTAATTCCTGAGTATGTTAGGTTCTATTAAACTATGAGTGCTCTTGTTACGGTTACTCGTGAGGCTAAAAGAATATATGTATTAAGTAATGGAATTTGTATAGGATTAAAGATTGAATTCCTATTGAAGGTCATAATATTCCTTGCTCAATTGTTGGTGCCAGTCTTCTTCTAAAGAAGGCTCAGAAGAATGAAACGAAGAATAATACTTCTGATGCAATAAATAGGATTATTCCTCATCATAATTCAATCGATACAAATCCTGTATGTAGTCCTTGATATGTTCCTTCTCGTACTACATCTCATCATCATTGAGTTATAGTTAGCAAGGTAATTCCGAATCCAATTATAAATAAGTTAATGTTAAATAGGTGAAATCATTTTGCTAATCCTGATACTAGGACTATTGCTCGAATTGCTCCTGTTAGTGGTCAAGGTCTATAGTCTACTAAGTGGAATGGGTGATTTGAGTGAGTTGTTAACATAGGTTTAATATACTTCTCTAGAATATAAATATCTTAAAATTGAGAAAACATAAGGTTGAATTATAGCCACTGCTGATTCTAGAATTAATAGGAGTATTTGTCCAATAATTAGTAGTGAGATTAAGTTTATTGCTATAGATGGTCCTGTGTTTCCTAGTAAGGTTAATAGTAAGTGTCCTGCAATTATATTTGCTCCTAGTCGTACTGCTAGTGTACCTGGTCGAATGACATTTCAATTTTTCAATTAATACTATAAATGATATTAACGCCGGTGGCATTCCTTGTGGAGCAAGGTGTGTAAATATATGATTAATATGATCAATTCAACCAAATAATATGAATCTTAATCATATAGGTAGGGCGATTGCAAATGTTAATGCTAAATGTCTTGTTCTAGTACAGATGTAAGGGAATAATCCTATAAAATTGTTAAATAGTATTATAGTAAAAATTGAGATAAAGACAAATGTTGTTCCATTAAATGATTTTGGTCCTAGTAGTTTTCAAATTCGTTGTGTAAGTTTAAGTTTAGTTTATTTAAGATAATATTAATTTGTGATGGTGTAAGTCAGAACATTGATGGGATTAATAATAGTCGTAAAAATGTTCTAGTCCAATTTAATGATAAATTGAAGATGTTAGTTGATGGATCAAATGTAGAGAATAAATTTCTTATCATTTTCAATTTTAGTTCTTTATCTCAATTGTTCTTTTTTCTGCTCTTTTAATAAGGTTAGGTTTAAATGAGAAAAAGTTTATTTGTTTAAATAGGATTAGGGTAGTTGAAAATGTAATGGATAGGGAGAATCATATGAGAGGAGATATTTGAGGGATTTAGATTTAATTTCCCCATCAGAAATAGTTGTTAATTTACTATTGTTTGGTTTAAGAGACCATTACTTACTTTAGTCATCTGATGTTTCAAGGTGTACCAATTGTTTAGTTATTTTAGATTGACACTCTAATGTTATATATTTTAACTAACTCCTTAGATTATCTTAGATAATCACTTGATAAATAAGTTTACTGAAGTTCTTTCAATTACAATTGGTATAAATCTGTGGTTTGCTCCACAGATTTCTGAGCATTGTCCGAAGAACAATCCAGGTCAGTTTATTGTAAATATTCCTTGATTTAGTCGACCTGGTGTTGCATCAATTTTAACTCCTAAAGCAGGAACTGCTCATGAGTGGAGAAGATCTGATGCTCTTGTTAATACTCGTACTTCTGTATTTATTGGGAGAATTGTTTGGTTATCTACGTCTAGAAGTCGAAATCCATCATTTTCTAGATCTTGTTCTGGTGTTAAATAAGTGCCAAATTCTACGTCTATAAAGTCTGATTATTCATATCTTCAGTATCATTGTCATCCAATGGTTTTGATTGTAATTATTGCATCTACTGAATCATCAAGTAAGTATAATAGTCATAATGATGGTAAAGCAATAAAAATTAGGGTAATTGCTGGTAATGCTGTTCAGATTGTTTCAATTTAATGTCCATGAAGTATGTTTCGGTTTGTATAGGCAATAAATGATATATAACTTAGGGCATAACCTACAATTACTGTAATTAATAATAATACAAGCATAGTATGATCATGAAAGAATGATAGTTGCTCCATTAATGGTGAAGCTCCATCTTGAAGGGATAAATTTGATCATTACCTCTAAATATAATTGCTTGGTTTGTAACCATTCTTTCTCATATGATTACAATGAATATGATAATTCCTACAATAGAAATTGTAGATCCAATTCTTGATACTACATTTCATGATGTATATGCATCTGGGTAGTCTGAATATTGTTGTGGTTTTCCTGCTAACCCTAAGAAGTATTGAGGGAAGAATGTTAGGTTTACTCCAATAAATATAATTGTAAATTGGATTTTTAATCATGTCTTGTTTATAGTTAATCCTGTGAATAGTGGGTATCATTGAATAACACCTCCTATAATTGCGAATACTGCCCCTATAGATAGTACATAGTGGAAGTGGGCCACTACATAATATGTATCATGTAATTCAATATCAAGTGATGTATTTGCTAATACTAATCCTGTTAATCCACCAATTGTGAATAGGAAAATAAATCCTACAGCTCATAATAATGGTGGATTGAACTTGAATTTAGTTCCATGTAGTGTAGCTAGTCATCTGAATACCTCAATTCCTGTACGTACGGCAATAATTATTGTTGCTGACGTGAAGTATGCCCGTGTGTCAACATCCATTCCTACTGAAAATATATGATGTGCTCATACAATAAATCCTATTAATCCAATTGATAACATGGCGTAAATTATACCTAATGTTCCAAATGATTCAGTTTTTCCTCTTTCTTGACATATAATGTTTGAAATAATACCAAATCCAGGTAGAATTAGAATGTAAACTTCTGGGTGCCCATAGAATCAGAATAGGTATTGGTATAGAATTGGGTCCCCTTCTACTGCAGGGTCAAAGAATGATGTAGTTAAATTTTGATCTGTTAATAATATGGTAATAGCTCCTGCGAAAACTGGAAGTGAAAGAAGGAGAAGAAGGGCTGTAGTAGCTACAGATCAAACAAATAAGGGTGTTTGATCTAAAGTTATACTTTCTGATCGTATATTAATTGCTGTTGTAATGAAGTTTACTGCATCAAGAATAGATGATACACCTGTTATAGGAGTGGGAAAATAGCTAGATCTACAGATACATCCCCCGTGTGCAATAGCTCCTGCTAGAGGGTGGTAAACTGTTTATCCTGTACCAGCACTGTTATCTACTATAGAAGATGTAAGAAGAAGGGTTAATGAAGGTGGTAGTAATCAAAAACTTATATTATTTATTCGTGGGAATGCTATATCTGGTGCACTAATTATTAATGGTACAAGTCAATTACCAAATCCACCAATTATAATAGGTATTACTAAAAAGAAAATTATTACAAATGCGTGCGCTGTAATAATAACATTATAAATCTGGTCATCTCCAATTAGAGATCCTGGTTGACCAAGTTCAGCACGATTAAGTATTCTTATTGATGTTCCTACTATTCCTGCGCATGCTGCAAATAGGAAATATAAAGTACCAATGTCCTTATGGTTTGTTGAAAATAATCATTTTTGCGGTTAGATGGCTGAACTTTAGGTGGTAGACAGTAAATCTTCATCACTGTGAAACTCAATTAGTTTTAAAATCTCTTTTGCGTCATGGGGATTGTCAGGATTATAATAGTATTTATTTTACCTGCCCCTAAAAAATACGACATAAGAATCTATCAAAATGGCCTCAGGAAACAACTGCATCTATTATTCTCCTTTAAAAGCAAAAAAAGAAATGTCACCTAAATTGCGTTTAAAGATGGTTATAGTTTTCCACTGTATGATATATCAAAAGACAAACTATTAATCTATTACACAAGCCTAGATAAAGATTTTACAACCAGAAACAACATCATTCTCAATTGTTATTTGATCTAATACTAAAAGCATAAACCAAACTTTTATATCAATACAAACAGTTTCAGTGTAGGATAAAATTCTTACCTGTCACACATTACCTTGCCGGCTCAGAGTAGCACTGTGAAGAAATGGCTAACGTTGTAACTGTGCAATAATGGAACTTTGTGTCACTGAACACTACCATTGTTGTGGAGCCACACCCACTGACTGTACATGCAAATAACTGTAAGCAGCCTACACCGTTCCATCTAGTAGTAACAATACAAAATTAAAAAAGTGTCTGCCATGTATGATATACCATGGACATTAATGGATTAAACCAGTGTAAGATGTCTACAAGTACAGCATTATGTTTGTTTTCAAGACCATGGATTGTCTGGCTTTCAAATAATAGTGTCATCAGCAAAAAGAGTACAAAGTGGGAAGTTGTTGAAGAAGATAAGAACTAGTAAAGGTCCCAACATCGAGCCTTGTGGCACTCCACATTTTAATGTGCCTTAGTCAGATGAAACAGGACTGGCATCAGTACCGACTAGTGTCCAAAATTAAAGCAATAAAAGGAAATTCTGCAAGGTTGTGTTTGTTTTGCCACAAAATAGTATAAACAGCTGATAGTAAAGTAGAAACAATGTAAAGAATACAGAATGCAAACAACTGCATCATGCATAAAGGCAGACAGAAATGTACTTCAGTTTTCCCAACTTAATGCATTTGCACAAATATTCTAACATCTCATTAATGTACTCAGTATGGGGTGTGACCAGCTCTGGCAGCAATATAGGCCTGACAATGACTGGACATGTTGAGGCAGTAATGCTCATTTTTCCTGTAGAGCTGTGCAATGCAAGCTGCCTCTCTGGTGCATCCCAGACATTCTCTGTGGGATTTAAATCGGGAGAGCGAGCAGGCCACGCTATGCGTGCAATATCTTCCATTTCCAAGAAACATGAACCACCTTTGCTCTATGAGGTCAAGCATCTATCAATGCAATGTCTGAACTCACAGCACCCCCCAACAACTGCAAATGAGATCCCAAGACCTTTTCACAGTTCTTGACAGCAGTTAAAGCTTGCAAATTCACCTGTACAACTTCATGAAGAGGGGTTCGCGTGGTAAATATTATCCCTGCCCACACCATTAGGGGTCCTCCTCAATCTCAGTCTCTTCCCACAATGTTTGTATTCAGAAACTGTGTTCCATGTTCGCTCCAGATGCAAAACTGTGGAGAATCACTCTCCAGACTAACCTGGGACTTATCTGTGAAAACAACATTTGCCCACTGTTTGACTGTCCAAGTGGCATGTTGATTACTCCACTCTAGACGTTCTCTTCCATGAAGATGCATCAGAGGTAGACATAGAGCATATCTCTAACAATAAAGGTCTGATGAAGCCTTCTGCAGACTGTTTGCCTCCATACAACATGTTTCTTGGATGCTGTGAGCTCACATGCGAGTTGCCGTGCAGTGCTGGGGCAGAACCTTGCAGCATTTCCTTTTATTGCTTTACAGCCAAATAACAGTCCTCTCTTCTGAAGTCACTCATGGTTGCCCCTGTCCTGGTCTGCAGGATACAGTTTCGGTCTCTCTAAACTGTTGCCATATCTGAGAGGGGGGGGGGGGGGGCATACACATCTATGGCCGGGGCAGGATTTGAAACTGTGACCGCAGTAGCAGCGCAGTTCCGGACTGAAGTGCCTAGAACCACTTGGCCACAGCAGTCGGCCAAGGAACAACAGATTGATTAACATTAAGCCTTGAGGCCAAATCAGTTTCTGGCTCTCCTGCTTTCTTTCTTTCTGTGGCCCACCACATATTATCAATGAGACACAGGACAGGGAGACAGTGGTTTGTTGCTTTAATTTTGGATGCCACTGTGTTACTTTCTGCTTTCTATTGTGTAGATGTGATTCAATCCATCTCCCAGTACTACCATTCAAACAATAAAAAATTGGCCTTTCCTAAGAGTATGATGTGATCTGCATACGTGAAAGCTTTGAAAAGTCACAGAAAATTCCAATAGGTGACATCTGTTATTTATTGGCATAAAAATTTCTTTGTTAGATAAGAAATGGCCTGCTCTGTTGTTGAAGCCAAATTGGTCTTTGTTGAGGATGTTGTGAGTGTTGTGGTGGTCTGCAGTTCTTTTATACATAAGTTTCTCTAATATTTTTAAGAAGAAACTTAGAAGTTACATTGGACAGTAGTTGGATACATTAGTTTTGTCACCCATCTTAAGAAGTGGTACTATAGCAAACTTTATTCTCTCTGGGACAACAACTTGCTGCAAAAATTCATTGAAAATGTGACACGAGACCTGATGTACTTTATAATTTTAGAAGAAATGTGGTCAATATCTGTGGTACTTTTGTTTTTTAGGTCATTGGTTATATTTTTAACTTCACTAATAGTGACTGGAGCTATACAAATAAGGTCATATAACTTGTGGTCACCCCATTGTAATAAATTAATGGCTGTATTTAACGAGCCCTCACAGCCTACAGATTCTCCTGCAGTTAAGAGTTGACTGTTAAATATGTTGCAAATTGTTACAGTATTGAACACCACCTTGTCTGTGTAGCTTATCTCTATGGTATTTTCATTCTTATTTTTCTAGCCACACTCCCTCTTTATGATATTATAAACTGATTTTATTTTATTCCTAGAGTTATCAATTTCAGATTTAATATGCAAGCTTCTGGATGTATTTATAACCCTTTTAAAACTTTACAGTAGAATTTATCATAGGATCTTTCAACAGGGGCATCTGACTCTCTTAATGAGAGAAAGGAAAACTGTCAGTGATTGAAAGCTCCCATAATTCTGTGAAATGTGGATGGATTCAAAACTCAAACTGAGGAGCTGAAACTCCTAGCATGGAGAAACTACTGTACCTATGTTCAAACTCCTAAAACACTTAACCTGCCCCATGTATAGTCAGCTTGCAGATTGTAACTGTTGTCATCTATGCATCACTGAAAATCGCTGTTTGCACAGCATATTTTCCCGTATCATGATGAACACCATAAAGAGGCTCACATAGATCTAGCGAAGCAATTCTTTCATAATTAACCTGCTAGTGGATTTAAACATTCACTATTTGCTTTGTGGTTCCAACTATACCTTCTTCAAGGGGCTGACTTCTTGACAGTCTTTGTTTGAGAATACATGTATCATTATTCTGAACAGAAGCCTAGAAACACAGTTCAGGTGCAGGACTGTCCTTAGTCACAGGTCTTTCCTTCTACCCTTGCAGATCTTATTGTGTTGGAAGTGGACATTGATATTTACTTAAGTAACTGCTTTTCCACCTAGGCACTTTTTCCGTGCACCAGAGACCTCAAAAGGAGGCTGCTAAAAGGGATGCTCAAGAGAACAAACTGTAATCTTTATGGCCATCTAGCTTGTTTGAACATTGAAAACAATGTTCCAGGCTAAGCAGACCACATTGCAAGTGTGACCTAACTTGTCACTGGGGCATCTATGGCTAAGTTTTCATGAACACCAGTTCCCTGGTGGGTTTACAAATTTCATTCTGGAATGAGGATTAGTTGTGTGTCACAGCATAGGTTCACATCCAGATCACTGGGAGAGAACATAACAGCCCTTTGGTTTTCATTAAACTAGCAAATTTCTTAGTGTTTATTACATCATATGGTGCAAATCACATAGCTGAATGTTGTAAACTATTTAGTATCTCCTCAAAACTACTTATACATACAACCCTGCTAGAGAGCTCTTTACTGCAATAGGTTCTAAACAGTCTACCAATTTCTCTCACATACCTCTCAGTGGCATTACTTGCTGAATTACATGCTGATATTAATAAGGGCTTTATATTTTTTTCTCTATAAAACTTTTTCATGATTTAGAAGTAAACTGAGTTCATTTATTAGGCAGAATAGCTTTTGGAACGCTATCTTTTCAAAATCATCTTTTTTTAAATTTTTCAATTATGGTTTTACTGCTTGCTTTCATTATAGGGTATAACTGTATGAATTTTGAAAATAGATCTACCATGACAAATTTGTGACTATACTTCCTTTTGCTTTTGATAACTGTGCAGAAAAATTAATTCCTACCAGATCCACCCGCTTCTTTGTGATAATGTTTTATATGTGTCCTCTATTAGTTTGTTTGGTGACTTTTACACATTGACATCTGTCACAAGTGTCTAGAATGGCTCTGACTCTCATGGTTAAGTTATAAAAATAAAAATTTTTTCTGGATCTTTTGGATGCACTTCAAAGCATCACAATGTCTATAACATCCATGCACATACTTAATAAGATTATGTACTGTTCTAACCAACACAACTTGCACCTATCATTGCCTGGACTATTTGTCCTAAGTAACAGTTCTTATAAATTTCATAATATTGTTCCACTTTTTCATTACCTTTTTTCCTGTAAGACTCTTTACAAGTTTCCAGTTCTCATTGTGGTTTTGGTTTCACCTTATTCCATTACAAATCTTCCTAATTTCCCTTTCAGACTTAATTTCCTTCATGTACGTGATCCTAAAATCCTTTTCTTCCTGATTCCTACTTTCTAACCTTATACCCCCATGTTAATCTGGATAGTGCATCCACAATTACATTTTCTTTTCCTTTTATGTATTTCGATTGGCTAATGAAACTGTTCCAAGAAAAGTGTCAATCTTGTAAGTCTACTGTGATTCATTTTGCGCTCCTGCAGATAAATAAAGCCTTGTGACCAGAATATACTAAAGTTTTATGTCCCAGTAAATAGTTTCTAAACTTGGTGAAATCCTAGTGTACTGCTAGCAACTCTTTTTCTGTTGCAGTGTAAATCTTATTATGATTTTATAATATTCTGCTTACAAATTCTATGGATGATGCTCTATCTTCTCATTCACTTTTCTCTTGAAATAAGAGTGGTCTCACTCCACTATCACTAATGTCAGTCATTAGGCAATATGATAATCTTGAATCTGGTCTCTCTATAGTCATACTGTCACTGTTTATTTCATTAACAGCTTGCTGGCATTCCTTACTCCTTGAAAGATTATTCAAACAAGATGCATTCAAAGCCTGATTCCTTATGATTTTTCTATAGAATGCAGCTAACCAAGAAAATGATTTCAACTCCTTCTTTGACTGCGGGCCAAGAAACTTCACTATGGCTAATATTTGATCAGTGATGGGAAAAATTTCTTGCTTTGTTATGCTGTGGACAAGATATTACAAATGTTTTCTGGTGACTTTACACTTTTTTTACTTAATGAAGTACCTCCTTCCCTTAACTTTCCTGCTCGCATCTCTCAATAATTCCAAGCATTCTTCCCAACTTTTTCCAGTAACTAAAACATCAAGTACAATCTTGTAAGTAATTCCTTTCCCAAAACTAAATCTAAACCTCTAATAAACTCAGCTACAGAAATGTTTAGTCCAAGTGATACAACACAGTATTGATAATATCTGTCACTATAGAGAAAAGCAGTGTATTTTCTAGAATTGGGTTCCAGTGATATCTGGTGAGAACTTGAGGTAAGGTAAAGACTAGTCATATACGTTACATCATTAAATTGGTGCAATAGCTTGTCAATATTTTCAGGATGCTCAGTTTCTGTCTCTAATATTTTATTTAAATGTCCAGAACTTAACAGAAGGATTATCCCCCAATATCATTTTATGGTACAATAAGTGGTTGTTATATTTACTGCAACTTCTCTCTATAAGTTTTGAACTTTCCATTTTTTTTTGTAATTCTCTTTCTACAGCCTCTCTTCTATACACTGATATTCAATAAGGTTTAATGAAAGAGGGTTCATGTGATCATAGCTTTAGTTTACACTGATAATTCTTCACCCTTTTTGTTTCTCATTAAAAACACCAAAATATTTCTATAAAAATTTCCTCAAACCCTCCTCCATCTTTCTGTACTTCCATTGAAACTAAATTGTGATTTAAAAAATTCACAATATTCGAAATCTTCCCCTCATTGGTATGCATGCAGCACCATGCACCACCGATATGTTTCAAAAGACTGTGCATAAAAATGGGACTTTTATGGGACTCATACCTTGCATTCTATTGGTGGTAGAAAGTTAAGGCCAAGTGTTTTGGTGAAAATTTCAATACTACACACATCCTTCATATTAGGCAAATGGAGCAAAGTGGTTGATTCTTTTTTCATTACATGTGTTATACAGTGCATCTTAATGGACTTGTGGAGGCACTATTTATTTCATGAGTGGTTCCAGAGAAAGCCTGAAAAAAGCATCTTTCACTGTTTTGTGCCATCAGCAGCCAAAATCTAAAAAACTAACTGCAGAAAGTTACTCACATTTGCTGAGGATTCTGGACAAACAGGTCTATATAGGTAACTGATTATGGGAATCCAGGTGTTCTATACTCTTTGCTTGTATTTAGAGTCTCAGTCTAAGTTGGTCACACTGGTTTCCAACTCTTATATATATATATATATATATATATATATATATATATATATATATATATATATATATATATATATATTGGAAGCATTGTTACTGTGGAGTCCCCTCATAGATAGTGGTAAAATTTTTTGTGTTTGGATCTTAATTTTACCCTTAAAATTCAAGTAAATACTGGTTTGTTTATGTTATTTAGTGTAAAATAACATCACATCTTTAATAAAGCTTAAATTATGTGTACTTTCTTACAACATTTTGAAATTTCACTTACTGTTGCAGTATAGGCTACACAGGACAACTTTGTCCTTATCCAAAGTTGTACCAATTTCAATTAAATGCACATACTCATGAAACTATTCCACACAGTATCCTGTATGAATGGCACAAAACTAAATATGGAGAAAAATTTAAGACTCTGCCTAAAGAAGTGTTTCCAAAATTGTTTAAGAAGGTGGTGACAGAATAACTTCAAGCAAAGAAGAAAACATAGTTTCAGAATTTAGAGGTTGTAGCACCTATCCTTTTGATTCAAATGCAGTTCTGAAAAGGGTACCTGTTGCTGAAAGGTCTGTGAATGTTGAATGTGTCAGTGAAGCATTTCTGGAAATGGCAATTGGTTAGAAATCAGAGGCTACACTTGTTGTAAGAAGAAAAAGAACTTATAAATAAGAGGCCTGGAAAATGAATCAGTGCTGCAAACTTGGAAGTAAATATGTTTGACTCTGCTGTAAATGAGAAGCAGAGGAAGATAGGAAAGCCAAGAAAAAATACTGGTGTAACAACTCCTCTAGTGTGTCTGACTTCATTGTTGATCATTCTACAAATAGTGACCTCTAGTGTGGGTGGAAGGACTGTGACAGTAATGAGAACCCAACCCAAAAGGGGATGAATTATGAAAAGGAGACCTGAAAGAAAATAACTATATTGCTATAAGTTATAACAGACAATTCTACACAGCAAAATTATTAGTTTTGTCACAGAAGATGGAACCAAAAAGTTACAGTAATGTGCAGGGAGAAAACTATGAAGGGAAAGAAGATGTAATTACCTATGATTTGTCAGATATAAAAATGAGAATAAATGAGACCAGAACAATTAGGATAGGATATTATTCTGTTTCAAAACTGGCAAACTTAATTCTTTTCTGATCAGATAAATATACTTCCTCTTTTTTGTGTTACACTCCTATGTATAACATTTTTATATTCAATAAAGTGCCAGAATAAACCTTTTATGCCTTTTTCTGACTTACTTTATCTTAGGGAACAGGAATTAACAGTATTTCTTCATAACCTATCTACAATATTGACCAAATGATTAAAACATATTTTTACAAAAATAAAACTGTAAATGGGCTAATACTGTCCAACAATGAGGCAACATTAGCCCAGCTGATAAAAAAAGAGTTTTATTTCCAAACAATAATAATTAATTATGTACTGTGTCAAAATGCACTCAGTAAACCATCACTTTGACCACAAATTTTTATGCAGTTTTGGACACAAAGATGAAGGGCATTATGAACTTTAATCTTAAAAACCGAAAAAATGTGGGTCAAAGTTGGCCCAGTTTACAGTACCCTATTAGTAAGTAAAAAACAGGCATGTAAAATATGGTATGAAGTGAAATCTAAATAATAAATAATGCGGAAATTCATCAAATTTTAATGGTATGATCTCTAGGCATTAATCTATAAGAGCTACCTACCCATTTTTTAAAATCCCTATCTGTTATCGAGAAAGATGCCAAAACATGGCTTTTGTATACTAAAACCAAGCCGTAGATTCCAAGATGGATAGGCATAGTAAATGGCTAAAATTTTCAGACCCCAATCTTGAGCAAATTTGAAAATTTTCTTGACATCTTTATCTGTTTCCAAGATACAAAGGTTTAAATTTACCCTACTTGTACAAGTAAAATACATGTGTAAAACCTGGTGTGAGGTGGAACTGTAGTTTATAAAGTGATGTAGCATGGAGAAATATGCTACGTGAAATCGAGATTGATGTGAAATTAGTTTTGTGTTCTTTCACTTTCTCATAAGCAAACTATCAAAATTTTACTGATCCACAAAATTCTTTCCTTGTGACTGAAATGTCCTGCTGTAGCAGGGAAAAAGAAGGAAACAAGCAGAAAAATGCTCCTACTGGAGCACAAAAAAGGCGAATATGCACTTTTCTAAAAGACTAACTGAAAAGTGGGATACTAGCTGCCTCATTCTACCTTTCCCAACACCTTTACAAATTTTCCCAAAAATTTTGGTATGCAAACATATTTATTCTTTTTATGCTGAGAGAGAAGACAGTGGCAGTGGGAAAGAGATGGGAAAATGATAAATACTGGAAGAGATTAGGTAGTGGTTTTGGTATAAAAAGAGTGATGGAGATAACTGTAAGTGTGTGTGTGTGTGTGTGTGAGAGAGTGAGAGACAGAGGTAGTGGAACACAGTTGACAGTGACAGAACAGTTCTAGGAAAAGAGTGAAGGAGGCATTGCCAGTTGGAGAGGAATCAAGAGAAGGAGAAAGTGTAAGTGGTTGAGAGCCAGTGATTGTGAAAGACAGAGTCCATGATAATGACAATGAGGAAGAGAGAGGTAGTGACAGTGAGAAGAGACAGCAGCAGTGGGGAGGAATCAGTGAGTTACTAGCACTAAGAGAGAGCAATAGGAAGACAATGACAATGAGAGGAGACAGCAGTAGGACAAAACTAAGGAGACTGTGACTGTGAGACTGGAGGCTGTGACAGTTAGAGAGACACAAAGAAATGGTGAAAATGGATTGGGATGAATGACTGAGAATGGACAAGTGGGAGTGAATGGATTTGAGTGACTTACAGCAATGGACTACAGGGTTTGAGAAACTTACAGTTAGGGGAGCTTTTGGGAGTGAGAGGTGAGTTTCATGTTAAAAAGAGTGTGAATATGCCAAAAGCTTTGAAATATTTTTAAACGTGTTAAGAAAGGTTGAATGAGGCAGCTGATACTCCTCTTCAGTCACACTCTTTTAAAACAGAAGCATATTCACCTGTTTTGTTCTCCAATATGGGCACTTTCATGCTGGTTTGCACTGCCTTCCTCCTCCAGAATGAGATTTTCACTTGCAGCGGAGTGTACGCTGATATGAAACTTCCTCCACTTCAGTGCATCTTCATTGATTTAAATTGTTAGATGGTCTTTGGATTGTCACCTGTGTAGAGTTAAATAAGACACAAGGATGACAGTAGATTTGTTTATTTAACTTCTTTATCCTGGCCTTTGCTGTAATTCATCAGGAACAGCTTAGTGGAAGTGTGCAATTGCCTCTCATGCGAAACAATGGGCGTCCAGCACAGCTGACAGCAGAAAGAATGGAGCCAAGGTGGCATCACTTGAAACGTCTCTGGCTGTGACCATGATGACAGCATGGAACCGCTGTTGGTGATACTGTGGAGATGGCTGTGACCTCCCTCCAGTGAGCAGGTGGCTCTCTGCTCTTGTGGCAGCTGGTCTCATGACTCAGGGCAGGCTGCCCTGTCCTGGTTGAACAGCGGACCCAGTACTGTATTCTGGGATGTTGCTCTGGGTGTCACAGTTTCACAGTGTAGGCTATGATACTGAGACTACAGTAGTTTATATGTGTATGGTGTCTGTTCTTTCGGACATAACCAAAAGAACCCACTGATTTTTATCAAACTCCCATACTCAGCTGATGTTTGTAATTAATTGAATTTAGTATAATTTAGAATATGAATGGCTGAGTACTTACAAGCTTCAGACTACTTTCCTTTACACTAGAGCTCCTGGTGACTGGCCCTTGTGTCCCCATTTTGCCTCTTAAGAATTATTCTAACAATTAGTTTCCTCAACCCTATCACTTAATCTTACACATTTCTACAGGGCTCCTTAGTCTGCTCCTTACTCAAACACCATGGGACTTATTTCATTACTAGGCTTCTTCCACAATAACTTTTCTCTGCTCCCAACTTACCAACTAAAATCAATCAATTATACTTAATTCTATCCCCTTGTGCATTCATCTTCCTTCTGCTGCTTTTATGCTTGAGGTATCCAGTCCATTGGAATCTGAATGATGGCTGGGTCTGAACTCAGTCTTGTGCTTCATCTTCTATGTACCAAAATGAGGACTATGCTCAGCAGGACAAATGTCGCTGCAGTGGTTGGTATGACAGTAGTCAATGTTGTCTCTTTCCAGTACTGATTTTCGCAACATGAATTTACATGCTTCAATAAGGTTTCCAGGGAGACTCATTCCTCCTGCTGGTTCAGAAGGGTATTAATAGATTGTATTACATATCCATGGGCTCCTCTGTCCAATAAAATAAGGCTGCGAAATATTCAGGTGAGTTATCACTGCAATTGTGGCTGGTGGATGGAAAGTAGGCCCCATTATCTTGCATTCTGTTCCATTTAATAACAAACCATCCCATTTAATTCTAGCCTCTTTGCTGATGTAAGCTTTCCCTGTTTGAAACAACTAGCCACTACTACTACCATGTCAAAGATAGGCTACAGTCAATGCACCTTGACCTGCTAAAGTACAGTTCTGGTGCAGTCATTTCTTTATTGCATTCTCTTAGCTCCTTTTGTTCCATTTGCAATTTTGCTGTGCAGGAATCCTGGTCCTGTCTTATTACCATATTCGGACAGACTGTGATTAACCCTTGGTAGCAGTTTTGTAACTGTGCTTCCTTCATTTCTACATATCTTCCCTTGTCTTTTGCAATTAATAATAATTACCACATTTTTACTCTTACTAATTTCTTCAATATCCCCCAATTGACAGGATACACATGAACTACCGAGCATTTGTAATGTGCTTGTTTCCCCACTACTAGTGTAGAAATGAAAATGTAAACTTTTGCTCCATCATTTCCGACCAATGTTGTGGCTATCTTGAAATATAAAAGTAAGTTCTTCTGCTTGGCATTTAAAGCCAATGCAAAATCCAGTGGTAGTTCTTTCTGTACTTTCCTTAGAACCTCTAAATATTGCTCTGGCAACAAGTTTACCCCTTGCTAGCTGACCTCTTACAGCCTGCTGCATAGCCCCCTGTAGTTCTGTTACTTTCCCTCATGCTTCTCACCATCTTCTTGGACTGTAGCCATTTTTTCGTTACTGTTTCCCTATCTAAGACTTCTACTTCAGTTTGCAGTTTCCTGATATTGTGATTAACTGCCTCTTCTGCAGCTCTGGCATCTGCATTAGTTCTCTTGTTAGTTGTCATAGTAGCCATTTATTATTCAATACATCCTTCTCTAAACTTACAATCTGCATAGTGTGCCAATCACTTCATGGCTTTGTTTCTTTTTGCCCACTGCTTAACCTCTTTTACATTGTTGTTCACCCTTCGAACGTCTTCCTCATCAGCAGTGCCAAATATTGTTTTCATAAGCCAACCTACAGCATTGATCCAACCCCTCTTCCTTTGCATTGCCTGAGTCATCTCACTCCTTAATTTCTTATATGTCCTGTGTACTCTCTCACATACTCCAGCACTTCCTTTGAGTATTCCATGTCTTTCCATTCTCTAATAGAATTTGTTGAATGCTTCTCTCAATCTTCTCACCTCAGTTTGCATCTCCCTTGTATTGAATACACCTTATCACCCAGCAATGACTGATGATCACTACATCTTTCTGATTGGCGCACAGCACTCTCCCTTCCAGATGCAGGCTTCCATAACACTTCCACCCTGATGAAGAGCAGTATTCTCACTACAAACCACATCATTTTGCCTTCTCTGCACCTCACCTACAGGCAGGAATACCTATCCCTTTCCTTCCAATGAAATTCATTGCTGCTCCACAGCTTATTATACAAACTGCACTAAATCTATACCTAACCTAAAAAAAATATTAAATGGCTATTTCATAGGCCCTAATCTGTATGGGTTCTTTGTTACTGTTTCATTCACAATCTCTTGTTTATCTTCTGATACCTTTTCCCTCACTCTTCCTTCCAGTCCACATCTCCTATCCGTCAAATAACTTCCAGACGCCCTTGGAAAGGTTTCAGTCACTCTGCATGCAAAATTTTTATTCTTACCAGCAGCTGAATCTTGACATTTACTGGTGCTGTAGTCTCTACAGCTTGGTATGGCTCCTGATTGCATAAAACTTTTTTATCTTTCTCTTTAGCTTGTATGAAGTTGATAGCATCACCCTCTGATCAACCTTATACTGTGGCATTCTTGCCATATGGCCCACTGCTTCTTCCTTTTTCTTCAGTGCTCATGTATTTACCCCCATACTCTAGTCCAATATTCCCTAATCACGCTGATAAATTCAGTAACACCCTTCCAGTCTTTTATTTCTTCATTTTCAATATGTTCAACAGTAATTGCATTTTATGACCACATAATAGTTCATGTAGCAATAATCCAGTATTTGTATGCTGTTTTGAATAATAAGTGGAGACAAATAGGCATCCTAGTTGGTGTGATGTGAGACAACATAACATACAAGCATGTTCCTGGTTGCCCTACGCAGTCTTTCAGTTATTCCATTGGTTTGTGGATGGAGAGGACTTAACACAATTCCTTGTGTAGATCTGACATGAAGTTTGTTTCCTGATCTGTTACTATTGCTTCAGGCACTTGAAACTTCAGTATCCAATTTTTCACAAGTGATTGTGCCACTGTTGCTGTATGTTGGTTTGGCATCATGAGCATTTGTACATACTCATAGCTTGAAAAATGATCTAAGACTGTCAGTAAATATTTATTCCCTGCAGCTGTTTTATTGATTAGACCCAAACCATCAGTCCCCAGAAATCTGAATGGTGCTAATGTTTTGGGTAACTTCTGCAATGGCACTCTTGTTCAACATTAATCTGCTCTCTGTGCACACAGTATGCAATTTTGCACATACTGGTTTATGTCAGTCTACCTATTCTTCCACAAATACCTTTCTGCTACTGTACAGAGGTTACTGCGTAACTGGTGTAAAACAAAGTGTAGGACTAATGATAAAGAGATGCTGAATGAAACATGTTTGACTGTCATGAGAACAATGTGTAATGCCTTCAGTGACTACAGTAGTTGAATACTATTGAGCAATCTTTCACAGAACCCAAAGAAATTCTGGTAATATATAAAGGCTGTTAGTGGCACCTAAGTTAGTGCCCAGTCCGTAGTGAATGAGACAGGAACTAAAACTGAGGATAGCAAAGCAAAATCTGAAATGCTTAACTCCATTTTCAAATATTCATTTCAAAGGAAAACCCAAGAGAATTGCCCCAGTTTAACCCTCTTGCCACTGAAAGGATGAATGAAATAAGTAGTAGTGTCAGTGGTGTTGAGAAACAGCTGAAATTGTTAAAATTGAACAAAGCTCCACGGCTGATGGAATCCCTGTCAGCTTCTAAACTGCATTTGTGGCTGAGTTAGACCCTCTTCTCATGTAATCTATCATAGATGCCACAAACCAAAAACTGCATCCAGTTCTTGGAAAAAGACACAGGTCACATGCATCTACAAGAAGGTCAGCAGAAGTGATCCACAAAACTACTGTACGATATCCTTCACATTGATCTGTTGTAGAATCTTAGAACATATTCTGAGCTCAAACGTAATGAGGTGTCTTGAACAGAGCTACCACCTCAAAGCCCACCAATGAGGATTTCGAAAACATCGATCATGTGAAACCCAAATCGCACTTTCCTCACAGACATACTGAAAGCTTTGGATTAAGACAATCAGGTAAATGATGCATTTCTTGGTTTCCAAAATGCATTTGACTCAGTACCACACCTATTCTTTTTGTCTAAAGTATGATTATATGGGATATCAAGTAAAATTTGTGACTGGATTCAGGATTTTTTGGTAAGGAGGATGCAGCATGTTATCTTTGATGGAGAGTCATCATCAGATATAGAAATAACTTCAGGTGTGCCCTCTTTCCCTTCCTCAGGGAAGTATGTTGGGACCATTGCTGTTCATGTTGTATATTAATGACCTTGCACACAATATTAATAGTAAAATCATGCTTTTTGCTGTCAATGCAGTTATCTGTAATGAAGCACTTACTGAAAGAAGGTGCATAAATATTCAGTCATATCTTTATAAGCTTTCAGAGCTTTGTGGATATTTGCAAATTGGTTTAAATGTTCAGAAATACAATATTTTGCACTTCACAAAACAAAAATATGTAGTATCCTGTAACTTTAATATTAATGAGTCACTGGTGGAATCAGCCAACTGATTCAAATACCTGGGTGCAACACTTTGTAGGCATATTCAATGGAACTGGGTGGATAGGCTTAGTTGTGGGTAAAGCAGGTGGTAGACTTCAATTTCTTGGTACAATACTCGGGAAGTGTAATCAGTCTACAAAGGATGTTGTTTACAAATCACTCATGTGGCTGGTTCTATAATATTGCTCAAGTGAGTGGGACCCACACTGGATAGGACTAACAGGAGATATTGAACATATACACAGAAGGACAGATTGAAGGAACTTATCCAGAAGATAGACATAAACTATCCTGAGAAAGTCTATTAACAAAGATTCAAGAACTGGCTTTACATGGTTACTCTAGGAATACAATCCCCTAAATATCAATCATATAGGGATAGTGAGGATAAGATTAGAATAATTACTGCATGCACAGAGGTGTTCAAACTATCATTCTTCCTGCACTCCACATGTGAATGGAACAGGAAGAAACCCTAATGACTGGTGCAATGGAATGTACCCTCTGCCATACAACTCACAGTTATTTGTGGAGTATAGATGTAGATGTAGATGTAGAATAGTTCCAGGGCAGCAATAGAAGAGCACAGGTCTTTGATGATTAAGTTAATTTGAGAGAGCACATCAATGAGGTAGAGAAAACGATGCTTGATACTCTATTTGCAAAACAGTGGAATCCGTTACAGGAAATTTTAAATGAATATTCTTTTTTTAGTTAAATTCAGTTGATCATTTAGTGTTTTTTTTTGTGTTTTATGATGGAGTTTCAAAATAAAGTTCAGGCCATGTAAAGGAGTGATTTTGATGCTTGGAGATTGTTGGTTGCTAGTGTAAAGGATAACTTGCATGATGAAGTTTTGCAAGCCACGCAAGAAAATTGTACATGAAAACAGTTCAGGACTAGAATTTGCAGGTTATTTTCGCCCATGGCCTTGGAAGAACTAATAATTATTGTCACTATGGATGTGAACAGGGGACTCACAAGTTACTAATAAAGCATATGGAATGAGTTAAAAGAAGCATGGTGACCTTGGAACTGACATATGTTGAAGAGAGTAGGCAGTACTTGGTTTTTTTCTGAAGTACCTATGACATTGGCTCAGTTACATGAAGTAGTAAGAGACATATAGGCCACAGGTGGATTCACACAGGGGTAGTCACCAGATAAAAGGAAGACCTTGGGGGAGTAATGAGTTAAAGTGGAGACAGAAGGAGTGAGGTTTCAGTAGAAAGGCACACCATGGGAACAGTGGTTCACAAAGGTGGGTAGAGATAATTTGTGAGTGTAGCAACCAGGAGCATGTAAGAAGTAAATTCAAGGAAAGGAAAGTCAGGAACAAGAATTGTGACAATTACTGCAAGGGGAAAGCAAAATGATTAGTGCCGTAAAAAAATAACAGATTCCACACTGGGCATCTGTATGCACAGTACTGAATAGTTAACCAATCTGCACTTTGCTGGATTTTAGCAGTACGACCTTGGCAGCTGATCATAAATAGCTTTTGGAGCATCAGTAAATCTGTAAGTGTGGGAAAGTCATAGGAGATACTGGACAACATTTGACAACTGATAGGTCAAATTTAATTGTGAAAGGATGTTTACAGATCAAGATTGATGAATTTTCTTGGGTGGTGGTTATGAATGCTATTAAAAATTTAGCCACTGACTGTATTGTGGGGGCTGGTTTTAATGTGAAAGTTGTTCTGATTCTCGACTGGTAGAGGCAGTAGTTTCATTTTAACTATAGTCCATGAAGAATTTTTCCATTTTCCTGTTTTGCCATCATGGGTACGAAGGCATGATGGTGATGGTGTGTGATGAAAGCAGTGTGAAAGTAGGGTGATGTGAGGAGTCAGATCCGTTAGAGGACTACTTACTTGATTTAGATGAATTTATTAAAGTTAAGATCAAGGCCATATGTGGGGAATTTCTGGATGTGTTAACCATCGAAATGGGGGTTACTGGATTGATAGAACATCAGACTGAATTATCGGATCAGATTCTGGTCAAGAAACCACCCAATAGATTGTCAACACCAAGGATGAAGATATTAAGGGAACATATGGAAAGGATGGTAGAACAGTGTGTAATTCAACCATATAAATTCCCATACACTGTTCTTGGTTTCTGAATCTAATGACAAGCACCATGCAGTAGTGGACTACCATAAATTAAACAAAAAGGTGATATTGACATCAGTGCCACTGTTGGAGTTTCATTTATGTTCTGGGTGATTTAAGGGAGTGTGTGTGTTTACCACATTAGATCTCAACCAAGCTTATAATAAAATAACATTAGAGGAGGCTCCAGAATTGATTACCGTGTTTGTGATGCACTGAAACTTACTTGTGTTTAATTGTGCACCTTACAGATTTGCAACAAGGGTGTCAGTACGTCCCAGCCATGTTTTCTGATATAAAAGTGAAGTATGTTGATCATTATTTAGAAGGTCTGGTAGCCTATAGTAACTTGAACCAGGAACATATACAGCACTTGTGGGAGCTGTTCGAGTGATTAAGGAAGGCAGAACTGATGGTTAATCTTCTGAAGGTTGTTTTTGCATTTTTGCCTGTGAATTTCCTAGGACATATCGTTTGGGGGAAAGAACTTGTCTTAACCCAGAGATAGTAGAAGGCATCAATTAATTCCCACAACCATAGGATGTGAAGCAAGTTGCCCGGTTTATTGGGATGGTCAATTTTTTAGGAAATTCATTAGTGATTTTGTAGAGAAGGCAGCTCTCATTAATGAACCACATAGAAAGGGGTGTAAATTTCTGTGGGACCTTTCCCAGGAAGCCGAGTTTGTGGCCATAAAACAAGCATTAAGGTCAGTACTCTAACAGATTCCAGTGCTGAATTCATTTTTCAAATTGATAGATCAGCTGTTGGGGTAGGAGCAGTTTTGTTGCTACCGAGTGCACCTCAAGAGGGTCAAATGAACTGGAGAAAAGGTATTATATCTGTGAACTGATAGGAAAAAATCAGACATGAATTTATTTGGTCGGAAATAGACAACGAGATTTGTAAGCAAACAGAGACTTGTGAGGTGTGTGCTGTTAGTAAACTAGCACAAAATAGCAAGCTTGGGCATTTGGTGTCCAGATTAGTAGAGAGACCATTTCAGTAAATATACATAGATTTTGTGGGCCCACTGCCTTAATCGAGGGTAGGAAACGGATTTTTTTAGTTTGTGTGGACACCTTTACTCAATTTGTCTAATTGTTACCCACAGGGGTTGTGACGACTCAAGTACTGATCCAAAATTTACAGGGAATTTTCGTGGACTTTGGCACTCCAAAAACTATAGTGACTGATAATGTGACTGCATTTACCGCACATAAATTTAAGCAATTTTGTCTTGGTATGGGTGTGCAGCATATAACAACAACAACTTATTATCTGAAAGCATCATATGTGGAATGCATTAATGGTAACCTTAGGTCAGCCCTCATAACCAGTCACAGCAAACGATCATGCTCCTGGGTGCATTACATGTTCCCATATCTCACCGTGTGAGGGTATGTCCAGGATTGTCGAATATGATCGTTTTGGTGGTCCAGGTGTTATGGATGAGAAGACATTATGTTACATGGGCATACTGACCTCCAAAGTTTTGAACAACGCGCACGGACTGGTCAATGCTATTGTGACACCGTACTCGTTCCTGATGTGTGTCTTTTCAGGGGTGCATTCAGCTCTAAATTCGCTTATGTAGATGACAATGCATGACCACATTGAACAGTGCAGGTGGAGGAACAGTAGGAATGAGAGGACATTCTATTAAGAACATGTCCTGCTGTTTGTAATGTACAGAAGATATTCGTGACTCACAGTGAATTCAGCATAATTATTTTATTTGAATAAAAGTGTCATTTCTGTTTGTCTCATTCTGCTTTTCTGTCAGTTACGTTCTGCACTGTCTGTAGCAGTTCTTTCTATGTACGGCCCAAATTTTAGCGAGCTATGTTGCTTGGCAGTGACACATAATGAGGAAGTTACTTTCGTTTTGCAGACCAATGCAGAATTAATGCCTTGTGGATGAGAGCCTCCCTATGGAGTGCTAGCGTATTGAATCTGTTATGGAGCAAAACATACAGGCACTGCTCAGTTTGTGTAATGTTAGCCATGGAACACTAACATTTTCATCATCTCTGCAAAACTTTCACTGTTCTTTGTTCCTAATATGCTTGTAATTCACTGACTTCTATGAATATGCGAAGACACAGTGCAGTATGGAATATCGCTGAACAAAAGGAGAGTTGCGGTCACCCACTGACAAATTGGTAATATTTGGTTTTGCTTAAAATAGCTTCTGGTAACTGTTTTGGAGTTCAGGGTAAAAAATGTGTATTAATAAATAATAAGACGCCCATTTTAAGTTAAATGATATTTATTGGTTTAGATAATAAGCTATTTACTGCTCTCATTCTTTTGTTAAAATGCGTTTGAAATATATTGCAACCTATATCGCTACATAATTATAAAAAAAAAAAAATGAATGAATCTGTTGGAGTAATAATTTCGCTGATTTCTGAAGTCATTTTATCCAGTGTAATATGATGCTCTACTTGGGGGTGGGGGTGGGGGAGGTATAGCCCCCCCCCCTTGCCACCGCCTCTGATGAGAATCACTTTCAAACCTAACAGGGATTGCTAATTGCTACTGTGAATACAGTTGCAGGCCTCCCCAATGTTAGTAAGACGTGCTAAAGTGTCTATTTTGCGCTAGGCTGACCATACATGCGAGGTTGCTGTTGGAAGTGTGCAAGTATGTCACGCTTCACACGAGGTGCACCTATGTAACCTCCTACCCAGAATCTTGTACAGATGGTTGCCGCTCCATCGCAGTGGGTAGCGCAGGCTTGTGCTGCTGATGATGCTGCAAACTGCGAAATCGTACCAAGAGGAGATTAGTAAGGAACAGACTATTCATTGCTAGATAACTCCACAAATCACGTTTATTGCTGATTACTAATGCAGGTTTACTCCTGACTTCACAGTACGTAGATACTGCATCATTTGGCACTATCCAACACATAAATAAAACAGTACACTAAGATCGTGCAATCATTAATAAACACTCGCGCCCGATTCTCTCGACATCATCACGATTGGAACGCGATTTACGGCGTTGTCTTTTAAGATTTAACTGGTTTTGTGATCATAAGCATTGGATGACCCATTCGACTCACTGTGGCCACGTAACCAAGTTCTTCGGCTGCTAGCTGGAAAAGATCCTATCGTCCAATCAGGATCTCGGATTCGCTTCGTTTCCATATATGGTAGTGCTCCTCTCAGGCAAGGAGACACACATACACTATCACCTGGCTGTCACGTGTACAGTGCCACGTCACTGAAAATTACGTCAGTCCGTGCTGGAATAGTCCAAGTTGGGTTCCAGTGGGCAACATTACGCAATCTTATGCTACATATGCCACATGGATTAAAAAATTATTACAAGGTCGATCTCAATTACTTTCAGAGCGAAAGTTTCGAAGAAAACTGCATGCAGTGGACATTAGGAGTTGGGTAGCTGGCAAAAAGCCATTGTTCACAACAACAAACTAAGTTACACACATTAAGCTACATCACACAGAAACTGCATAGTAGCTGGAGTTGCAATTTTGCCTGTTTTTCAAATGTTGCTGCGAGCCAAGTGAACCTGCTACCCAAGGAGGCGTTTAACTTGCAGCATGTGGAGAGTGCAGTTCAGACTGGAGGTGGCTCTGTTATATTTTGAGGGCGTTTTTCGCACCTCGATTTGCGTCCACTCATCCAAGTTACCGCTGGCGTGAACCAGGATGTTTATTTCAACGTTCTCAGTGAGTAAGTGTTGCCATTTCTTCCACATCTTCATGATGAGTATGCTGTGGACACTCCCAACAAAATGATGACAATAGCTGTGTTCACAGGCCTGTATGCATATGTTTGTTGAGTACTCCATTACCCGACTGCAGCTCGACTGACCTGACCTTTATCCGATAAGAAATGGAGAGTGCCATTTGGAACAGTAGGTGAAATGTAATAATCAAAGGTCCTACAAACTGACAGCTCTACAGGATCTAATCTTCTACGAGTATCCTCAGCAGGATGTAGCATACCCGAAGAAACTTGTACGCTTTCATTCTCACCAAATTGAGGCCGTTATCAAAGCTGGAGTCGTTACTTAGTGTTAGTGTGATGTCTCCTGGGCGCGCCCAATTTTTTTCTGGTGGTGCTTATCTGACGGCCGTTCAATCAGTAACGCAACACTTTTTTAGGCCAATTTCAGTTAAAAATTCGTTATTTGTTGTGGGACATCATTGAATATTCTCGCTTTAGCCCATATAGTTCCAATAGGTGGCAACGCTATATATAGTCTTCAAAATGGTATCTGTAACGGAAGTGTGTTCCAAACAGAGAGATCCACTGAGTTTGCTTTGGCAGAAAACCAGCGCATCGCGATTATTCATAGACATTCTCAGATTGTCTACAGAGACCTGGCAGGGCACAAAAGCTCAGTAAGTTGTTGACAGAGGCGTCTATCATCACCACAACGAGGTTGCGCAAACCTGCCCGATATCGCGCATGTAGGCCGGCCACACACAGCTGTGTCTCCTGCAATGTTGGAACGTATAGACACTCTCATTCGCGATAGTCGATATATCACAATCAAACACCTTGCTGCTCAACTGAACGTCTGTGTTGGTGGTGCTGACGAACTTGCCCACCAGCTGGGGTATTTAAAGATGAGTGCCCACTTGTTTTCTCGCCGCTTAACAGAAGACTATGCAGAGCGGAATTTCTTTCATGTTACGAGGCTGATGGTAACAATTTTTTATTGAACATTAGTATCATGGGCAGTTGAAACATTGGTTCATCATTTCGAACCGGTTACAACACGCCAATCCATCGAGTGGTGTCGCACCACCTCTCCTCCGAAGAAGAAGTTCAAAGCTACACCCTCAGCTGGTAAAGTCATGGCGACCATCTTCTGAGACTCTGAAGGCGTAATTCTGTTTGATGTCCTCCCCACGATGCAACGATCAGCTCTGAAGTGTATTGTGCTGCCCTCAGGAAATTGAAGAAACGACTTCAGCACGTTCGTCGCCGCAAAAAACCGTACGAATTTCTCCTAGTCCATGACAACGTAATGTGATACATCCGGGGGTACAACTGGTGGGGGATCCTTAAGCTGTTCTCCCTTTGACTGTGCGCCCTGTCGACGCCACGTACCTGGTACTCCCACGGCTGTCGTATTATTTCTGCTCCACACCGCTGCTGGCTTGCCTGAAATTATCTATAAATATGCAAGCGGGTTTTGGGGAGCCACCCAACACTAAATATAACTCTGTCCTATGTCTGGTATGAACAATTATATCTTGAGACGATAAGAAAACAGCAGGTTGCACTGTTTGCACACTAAGTCGTAAGTCTTGATTCCAATTAACATTCTTGCTAATTTGGTGAGCCGGCCGCGGTGGTCTCGCGGTTCTAGGCGCGCAGTCCGGAACCGTGCGACTGCTACGGTCGCAGGTTCGAATCCTGCCTCGGGCATGGATGTGTGTGATGTCCTTAGGTTAGTTAGTGTTAAGTAGCTCTTAGTTCTAGGGGACTAATGACCACAGCAGTTGAGTCCCATGTGCTCAGAGCCATTTGTACCATAATTTGGCGAGAGTCATAATTATCATTCCCTTATTATTGTAGAGTATTCTTGATGATGTTAATGTCTGTCACTCTTGTACTTCACGTCATCACACGTATTTCGCAGTCTTACTCTGGCCGGACTTTCGGTGATAGATGCGCAGGCAATGATGATGATTATCTGTCCACAATTATCACTTGGACGAGTGTATGCGTAACCGACACGACGCGAGTGATTATTGATGATGCGGAAGCCGAATGTTCGAGGGTTAGGTTAGGTTAGTGTTGTTTAACGTCCCGTCGACAACGTGGTCATTAGAGACGGAGCGCAAGCTGAGGTTAGGGAAGGATGGGGAAGGAAATCGGCCGTGCCCTTTGCCTGAAACGATTTAGGGAAATCACAACCGAATGGTCGAACTAAAGTTCTTACGCTCGTCACATACACACAGATATCTGGTACTAGTGTTTCTCGACACTTGTAATAATATAACCGTACGCGTAACGTCATTGCCTCGATGATGCTGTTTCCCCTGCTGGAGTGGCAGAGCGGTTCTGGCGCTCCAGTCTGGAGCTGCGCGACCGGTACGGTTGCAGGTTCGAATCCTGCCTCGGGCATGGATGTGTGTGATGTCCTTAGGTTAGTTAGGTTTGCGTAGTTCTGCTCAGAGCCATTTGAACTTAATGAACGCCCCTCGTACTTACGCTACCAGTCCTGAGCGCTGTGAACGTATGTAGACGCGGTGGCGATCAGGTACTTATATTGTTGTCTCGTTCATCCACCAATTCTTTAAAGGTCTGTTGAGTGGATGGAGTATTTGTAGGTGTTTGATGCTGGGGCGTCTTGTTGATTTTCCAGCTTCTTTTTGAGTTTACGGCTTGTCTTCTGTACTGACATTACGGTATAGTTACCTTCGCTGTCTTTTTATATACAGGTGTAGTACATTTCTGTTTTTCTAAGGAAATGACACGTCGTCGCATCGGCAAAGAGGTGAAACGTTGACGGTGAGAGTAATTTTTCTGTGTTGAAAATTGACAGACTTCCCCTGCTTAATCGTAAAGCAACACTCATGAACGGTATACAACATGAGGTGTAGCATATCAGTCTGTTTGTTCTACAACAGATGTATTTGACAATCCTTCAGACTCTGAAGAATCTGGAAGGGATAGTGAAATTCTGATCCTGTGTGTTTTAATTTCGCAAGCTCTCAACTGGGCGAAAATGTCGTTAACAGACTTATAGACAATTGTGCAACACAAGGGAGAAATGTTTACAGAGAAAGCTCCTATAACCGCGAGAAACCTCTACAATTTACTGATATGCACAATTAGAATGTTATAGCAAGCAAACACTTCAAGAAAAAGATGGTAATACATATGTGTGCAGTTCTCTCTAAACATAAAATCTCTAAGAAAGCATGTACGAATGCAAAACTGCAGCCTACGCTGTTTCATGACTTACCACACGAAGAAAAGTTGCATCGTTCGGTTGGGACCTACGTCTACATCTACTTGAGTACGCTGCTATTCACAGAGTAGAAGTACAGGATTCATCGAAATACGTTTATGTTATTCCTCTACCGTTACACTCTCAAAAAGCACGCGAGAAGAACGAACACTTAAATATTTCCGTGCGAGCTCTGAGTTGTCTTATTTTATCACAATGATCATTTCTTCCTATGTAGGTAGGCGCTGACAAATATTTTCACATTCGGAGGACAACGTTGATGATTGAAATTTCGCGAAAACATCTCGCCGCAACGAAAAACGCCATTGTTTTAATGATTCCCGTCCCAACTCGCGTATCTCATCCACGACAATCTCTTCCCTACATCGCGATTATATAAAACTAGCCGCCTTTCTTTGAACTGTATCGATGTCCTTCGTCTGGTATGGTAAGCAGCAGTACGAACAAGTGTAGTGTAAGCAATCTCATTCGTAGATCTGTTGCATCTTCTACGTTTTCTGCCAGTAAAACGCAGTCTTTGGTTCCCTTTCCCCATGTGATAGTTCCAGCTGACGTTACTCGTAATTGTAATGTGCAGATATCTACTTCTATTGACAGCCTTTAAGCTTTTCCGATTTGTTGTGCAACCGAAATTTAGCGGATTCCTTTCAGTCATTCATGTGGATGACCTTACACAGTTCATTATTTAGAGTCAGTGCCACGTTTTGTACCATGCAAGTATATTGTCTAAATCATTTTACTATTGGTTTTGATCTACTCCTGCTGAACTAGACGACAAGCGACAGCAACATATGCAAACAGTCTAAGAGGGCTGCTCGGATTCTCTCCTAAATCGTTTATATAAATTAAGAACAGCAGACGACCTACAACACTTTGTTGGGAAACACCGGATATTAATTGCTTCTGTTCTGCTCGATGACTTTCCGTCAATTTCTACGAACTGTGACCATTCAGACAGGAAATCACTAATCCAGTCGCACAAATGAGATGATACTCCGTAGACATGCAACTTGATCAGAAGCCGCTTGTGAGGAACTGTGTCAAAAGCCTTTTCTAAATCTAAGAATTCGGAATCAATTTGAGATTTTTCTGTCGATCTGAATGAATCCGTTTCGTTTCTCGATTCGCAATAACTTTCGAATTTTTCACCTTGGTACATTTTGCTACTGATTAGGGGTTCAAATGGCTCTGAGCACTAGGGGACTTAACATCTGAGGTCTTCAGTCCCCTAGACTTAGAACTACTTAAACCTAACTAACCTAAGGACATCACACACATCCATACCCGAGGCAGGATTCGAACCTGCGACCGTAGCAGTCGCGCGGTTCCGCACTTTAGCGGCCGGCAAATGGATTAGGGGCACTGTTGAACATATACACTGAAGTGGCAAAAGTCATTGGATACCTCCTAACATCGGGTCGGATCTCCTTTTGCCTGGCGTAGTGCATCTGCTCAACGTGCCATGGTCTCAACAAGTCGTTGGATGCCCCTGCACAAATACTGAGCCATGCTGCCTCTATAGCCGTTCGTAACTGTGAAAGTGTTGCCAGTGCATGATTTTGTGCACGGACTGACCTCTCCATTACCTCCAACAAACGTTCTGTGGGATTCATGTCGGATGATTTTGGGTGGCCTAATAATTCGCTCGAATGGTTCAGAGTATTCTTCAAACCAGTCGCTAGTAATTATGGCCCGGTGACATGGCACTTTGTCGTCCATAAAAATTCCCTCGTCGTTTGGGAACGTGAAGTCCACGAATGACTCCAAATGGTCTCCGAGTAGCAGAACGTAACCGTTCCCAGTCAATGATATGTTCATTTGGAACAGAGGACTCAGTTCATTGCATACAAACACAGTTCACGCCATTATGAAACCACCATCAGCTTGTTGATAACTTGAGTCCATGGCTTCGTGGGGCCTGCGTCACACTGGAACCCTGCCACCATCTCTTACCAACTGACCAACCGAAATCGGGACTCAAATGACCAGGCCACGGTTTTCCAGTCGTCTAGGATCCAACAAATACAACAATGAGCTCAGGAGAGCGGTGCAGGCAATATCGTGCTGTTAGCAAAGGCACTCGTATCGGTCGTTTGCTGCCGTAGCCCATTAACGTCACATTTCACCGCACTGTCCTAACGGATAATGCCATTACTCTGGTCATTAAGTGAAGGCCGTCGGCCAGTGCGTAGTCCGTGGAGAGAGGTAATGCCTGAAGTTTAGTATTCTCCGCACGTTCTTGACACTGTGGATCTCGGAATACTGAATTCCCTAACGATTTCCGAAAAGGAATGTCCCACGCGTCTAGCACCAACTACTATTCCGTGTTCAGAGTCTGTTAATTTCCTTCGTACAGCCTTAATCATGAATCACCTGAGTATGTATGACAGCTCCGCCAATGCACTGTCCTTTTATACTTTGTGTTCGCGATACTACCGCCTTGTGTATATGTATATGTTGCTATCCCATGACTTGTGTCACCTAGATGTATATCACAGCTAACGCCTCAGTTTCACTTGTCATCGAAGGGCGAAAAGGAAGGCAATGGACAGCAATCAGTTCATTATGGTTAAAGAATCAGACAGCATTTCAGCACTGGGGATAATCTGTTGAATATTTATAAGATAATGCAAAATTGAAAACTCACTTACATTATTTAGAAGAATTCTTTAAACAACCTCTATAACTAAGAACATCGGCTTACAGTAAAACGGCTCAGAATGTATTATTTCTGCCTGTAGCAAATAAAAACAGGTTGGTATCCTTGCCGAAAACCTAATGAGATATAGAAGGAGGGGCGAGCCGAAACATCATCAAGAGAGGACGAGTATGTAAGGAAAAAGTGAATCCTTTGAGATAATCAACGAAAGCCGTACAGGGAGGATGACATAAGGTATTTAGAAGAAGCAAGAACACACACGAAACAAAACCCAAATACAACGATGTATAGAACTCCGGCAGTGCCAATTTATAAACTCCTAACAGAAATAAATATGGAAAATATGCGTAGTGAATATAAATGATAGTCAGATATTTAAAGTTACTAATCTCATTTGGAACTTTCTCTGCATATGAATATGGGGTATATACACTGAAGCGCCAAAGAAACTGGTGAAGGCATGCGTATTCAAAAACAGAGACATGTAAACAGGCAGAATACGGCGCTGCGGCCGGCAATGCCTATATAAGGCAAGTGTCTGGCGCAGTTGTTAGATCGGTTACTGCTGCTACAATGGCAGGTTGTCGAGATTTAAGTGAGTTTGAACGTGGTGTTATAGTCAGCACACGAGCGATGGGGCACAGCATCTCCGAGGGAGCGATTAAGTGGGGATTTTCCCGTACGACTATTTCGCGAGTGTACCGTGAATGTCAGGAATCCGGTAAAACATCAAATCTCCGACATCGCTGGGACCGGAAAAAGATCGTGAAAGAACGGGACCAACGGCGACTGAAAAGAATCGTTCAACGTGACACAAGTGCAACTCATCCACAAACTGCCGCAGATTTCAGTGCTGGGTCATCAACAAGTGTCAGCGTGCAAACCATTCAAAATAATTCAAATGGCTCTAAGCACTATGAGACTTAACATCTGAGGTCATCTGTCCCCTAGACTTAGAAGTACTTAAACCTAACTAACGTAAGGATATCATACACATCCATGCCCAAGGCAGGATTCGAATCTGCGACTGCAGCAGCAGCGCGGTTCCGGATTGAAGCGCCTAGAACCACTCGGCCACAGCAGCCGGCGCGAACCATTCAACGAAACGTCATCGAGATGGGCTTTCGGAGCCGAAGGTCCACTCGTGTGCCCTTGATGAATGCACGACACAAAGCTTTATGCCTCGCCTGGTCCCGCCCACATCGACATTGGACCGTTGGTGGCTGGAAACATGTTGCCTGGTCGGACGAGACTCGTTTCAAATTGCGTCGAGCGGATGGAAGTGTACGGGTATGGAGGCAATCTCATGAATCCATGGACCGTGTATGTCAGTAGGGGACTGTTAAAGCTGGTGGAGGCTCTGTAATGGTGTGGGGCATATGCATTTGGAGTGATATGGTAACCCTGATACGTCTAGATACGAATCTGACAGGCAACACGTACGTAAGCATCCTGTCTGGCCACCTGCATCCATTCATGTCCATTGTGCATCCCGACGGACTTGGGCAATTCCAGCAGGACAATGCGACGCTTCACACGTCCGGAATTGTTACAGATTGGCTCTAGAAACACTCTTCTGAGTTTAAACACTGGCCACCAGACTCCTCAGATATGAACTATTATTGAGTATATCTGGATGGTTTGCAACGTACTGTTCGCAAGAGATCTCCACTCCCTCATACTCTTACGGATTCATGGACAGTCCTGGAAGTTTCAGCACTACTTCAGACATTAGTCGAGTCCATGCCACGTCGTGTTGCGGCACTTCTTCGTGCTCGCGGTGGCCCTACACGATATTAAGCAGGTGCTCCAGTTTCTTTGGCTCTTCAGCGTATATACCAGAAAAATTAATAAGAGATGCTTCTGATCCCTCATGGTACACAAAACGGCTCAGAACACGGTTTCTAGTCGCAACGAAAAAAGCGTGCCAAATTTAAAAGAACGCAAAACCCTCAATATTGGACATGTTTTACAGAAGCTCGAAGTTTAGCGGGAGCTTCAATGCGAGATACTTTTAACAATTTCCGAAAGAAAACTTTGTCTCGAAATCTGACAGAAAGTACAAAGAGACTCTGGTCATACAGAAAGTAAGCCAGTAGCAAAAAGTAATAAATACCTTAATCGTGCGACAGCAATGGTTATGTTACTGACGACAGTGCCACTAAAGTAGAACTCCTGAACACGGCGCTCCGAAACTTCGTTATCTAAGAAGACGAGGTAAATATTCCAGAAACGGGATCCAGACTAACTGCCAACATGAGTAACTTAGGAGCAGATATCGTCGTTGTGGCGAAGCAGCGTAAGTCAATATAGGCAAGGCCTTCGGTCCAGACTGTATACCAGACAGGTTCCTTCAAGTTACTTTCAGTGTTTGCAGATACAATACTTCCATGCTTAGCCATAATATATCCGAACATAAGGACTGGAAAATTGTCGAAGTCACAACTATACCCAAGAAAGCAAATAGAAGTAAGCGCTGAATTACTGTCCCATATCACTAATGTCGATTTGCAGTACGATTATGGAACATATCCTGGGCTTGAACATTATGTTTTACCTCGAAGATACATAGTCAGCGCAGATACAGAAAATGTCGTCCTTGTGAAACACAACTACGTCTTTAATCTCATGAAGTAATTAGGCTATTGGCAGGAGATGTCAAACTAATTCCATATTTTTAGATTTCCGGAAGGCTTTTGACACCTTTACTCAAACGCGTTCTCTAATGAAATTTGGATGAGTATTGTCTCGGTTGTGTGACTGGATTTGTGATTTCCTGTCACAAAGGTCACAGATTGTAGTAACAGACGGAAAGTCATCGAGTGAAACAGAAGTAATATCTAGTGTTCCCCAAGGAAGTGTTATCGGCCCTCTGCTGTTTCTAAACTATATGAATGACAGGAGACAATCTGAGCAGTCCTCTTCCATTGTTAGCAGATGATGCAGGCATTTGCCGTCTTGTTAAGTCATTAGACGATCAAAATCAATTGCAAAATGATTGAGACAAGATATACTCGTATGTATAGTGCGAAAAATTGCAACTGACTCTAAATAATGTGAAGTCATCCACATGATTTCTAAAAGAAACCATCGAAATTTCGGTTACACTATAAATCACAAATCTGTAAATACAACTGAATACTTAAGGTGGGTTACAATTACGAATAACTTAAATTAGAACGATCATATACATAATGTTGTGGGTAAAGCTAACCAAAGACTGCGATTTATTGGCAGGAGACTTAGAACTGCTTACACCACGCTGGTCCGCCCTCTTCTGGAGTATTGCTGTGCGGCGTGGGATTCGCAGCAGTTGGGACTGACGGAGGATGTCGAGGACGTCGAATAAAGTTCAAAGAAGGGCAGCTCGTTTTGTCTTATCGCGAAATAAGGGAGAGAGTGCCACGGACATGGTACCTGAATTGGGGTAACAGTCATTAAAACAAAGGCGATTTTCGTTGCGATAGGATCTTCTCATCAAAATTCCAATTAACAAGCTTTGTCATACGATTGCGAAAATCTTCTGTTAGCGCGCATCTACTTAGGGTGAATTGATCATCGTGATAAAAGAAGCAAAATCGGAGCTCGCACTGGAAGATTAAAGTGCTCGTTTTTCCCTCGCGACGCTCGAGTGTGGAACGATAGGAAAGAAATTTGAAGGTGGTACGATTAACCCTCTTTCAAGCACTCACCGCGAATTACAGAGTAATCATGTAAATGTAGACATCTAAAAGTAACATATAATGAAATCTTTTTGTTTCTGCATATTATTGAGTCTGCCATTAACCGATACAGCGGCTTATTTCCCATTACCATTGGCGAAATCGAAGAACGGTCTAACATGCAAGAGGGAAGGCCAAACTGCTGACAAGTTGTAAGCAGCGCAAGTATTGCTTATAAGAAAACGGTGGTTAAAATCGACGTGGCTCACAGTCTTACACTGAATCTGAGAGTGATAGTGAGTTTATTTGGTGGGTGTCCGATTCTTTAAAATTATGTATATTTATTTGCTGGTTTTCCAAAGTATACTGAGTTGACCAGATATATTTAATTATTTTTGGATCCTATACTTCTTTCATAACTTTTTCGCTACAAATTCATGTTTGTTTTAAGTAGAACGGTACTTCATTCAATATAAAGAAATGTAATTTATTAATCCCGCGAGGATCTCGGCATGGCAGGCGCCATATTACAATGTAGCAATTTGTGAAAGATAAACAAGAGAATTAGCAGTGACGGAGCCAGGCGCACACGACAGAGGTAACACCTGCCTCTGTAGTATTGTCAATATGTGCACAACATTCTCGCAGCCACACATTTCATATTCTGCAGATGAAAAAAAATGACGAGACAAACAAAGAAAATAAAAAAAAGAAAGATAACATACGTCTAAATCAAATAATCCTCTTTGGAGGTATAAATATTTCATGGGAACTGAAAAAGAACGGCTTAATATACGTTATACGTCTGTTGTATCGTTAAGATATTTTCAAGTCGTCAGCACTGCTTATAAAAGTAGCTTTAACGAAAATACACTCTGCTTTATCAACATCATGGTATCTTTGGCTGCGCTGCATAGTTAATACGCAAGTATTTGACATCGTGAACCTACGTGTACTTATTTACGTAGATAGAAGCCAGTCAATTTTCTCGATTCTACATATCGGGAACTGTTGCACCAAATGCCATTTTATTTCAAAACTTTTTATTAGAAGTAAGGTTTTACAAGAGTCTGTGCCAGAGGAATGTATCGTTCCATCTGGCCCTTTTTAAAATGTAAACAAAACGGGTAAGTTCAATAGTTGTTACGGTGTGCTTGTCAAATTTATTTGTATTTGAAACTAAGGAAAATATTTCCATATAACAAGCCGAACGGAAAGGGGAACTTAAGATTATGTTGTACAAAGTCAGCTAAGATATATGTAGTAGGATGTGTGAAATAAATGAAATCGCTAGGCGTGTACTTGTATGCTGTTACAAGTGCGTGAAGCGAGAGCCGTGCGACAGGTATGGGCAATCAATTGGTCTGGAAAATCGTGCATCAGGAATGAAGATTGCTTATCACCCCATCTGCAATGGCGGAGCACAAATTCAATCTGAACAACGACAGCGAAGGAAATTAGCTGCGTCATTTTCAAAGCAGTCATCCTGATGCTAGTTTTAATAGATTTCGCAAACCATGGAAACAGTATTTCTTAGTGGTGCAAAACGGAAATTTACAGTTGACGAAAGAAATGTCATAATAAATTGGGAGTAATTTCGGAACTGCGAAGACCCAGGAAACAAATTCCGCAAAAATAGGCTTCAGCTAGATACTGGGATGCAAATGACGAAAAGAGAAGTGAAGAGGCACAAATCAGCAGGAGAGTATCAGATATCAGCAGAAGTTGATACAGAACATAGAAAAACATTGCGTGATAAAATATACATACCAATGAGCGGAATGTCAGGAGAGAAGAACATACAAATATACCAATGGAAAGGAAGACAGCGGTAATAATCCCTTCAAAAAAGGTAAACAAGTAAAGGGACTGTGATAAATACAGAGGCTTTCCATTACTAATCATTCCATGTAAGATATTATCAGTAAAAGTAGAAAATATGGTGACAAAGAATTAGGGACGACTAAGTGGGTTTCCGGTCTGTGAGAAGTAGAATCGACTACATGTCTACAATGAGAGAACAGATAGGAATGTAATGAAGAATTGTAACTTACACAGGGTGCATCAAAAAAATGTATACACACTTTGAAGCGCCATAGAATATTTATTTCCCGTTCTACAGTGTTAAATTTCTGGAAATGGAAAGTTTAAAGTGCAATTGGAAAAATAAATGTACTTTGCAATTGTGATTAATGTTCAATACATTTCTGAGTACGAGTCACCACTGATTCCATACATTGTACCAAAGTGTTCAATGAGATTTCCGCGCACACCACCTGAATCTCATTCCAAAGTGTGTCCAGATTATGTGGTTTACGTTTGTACACCTCATCTTTTACTGTGCCCCATAAGAAGAAATCTAGCGCTGTGAGGTCTGGAGAGCGTGCATGAAACCCGATTGGTCCCCTGTGTCCTATCCACTGGCCTGGCACATTGCGATCCAGGTATGCTCGTACATCCCTATGATAGTACGGCGGGGCGCCATCTTGTTGGAAATAAAACTCATAATTACCGTATGATGCACGAATGGCAGGGAACATGGAGTCAGCAAGCATTGTTAGGTACGATTGTCCAGTAACAGTACCTTCAAAGCAGAAAGGCCCAATGAGTCCCTTTACAGACAAACCACACCACACATTTACACCAGGCAAATTCACAGCCTTTTCAAATGTAATTTGTGGATTACCTTCAGTCCAGTAGACACAATTGTGCCTTTTGACAGTTCCATTGAGTTTGAATTGGGCTTCATCTGACCAAATTATGCTACCCATAAATCCCAGTTCACGTCTCACCATCTCCTGAACCCATTGACAAAATTCTAACTTTCGATCTGGATCGTCGTCACTTAGCTGTTGCACCAGCTTTGGAATGTACACATGAAACCTGCCTTTCTTCAGAATGGGTAGCACACTACCAGCCTTTATATTACTCTCACGTGCCGCATGCCTTAAAGATTTGTGAGGCGAACGCTGAAATAGTTCCAAGACTGCAGTTGTGGAATCATCACTTGTAGCTGTACGAGGTCGCCCTGATCGACCCTTATGCACATCACACACTGTTCCATGAATTTCGAATTTGTCTCGTAGACGGGTAATTAATTGTTAACCTGTAAGGTGGTTCTGTACCATACTCACTTCTCCACTGTCTTCGAACTGCAGCTACATTCTCAACTTCCAGTACCACTTAATTATCTGCTCTCGCGCTTCAAAGCTCAATCGCACGTGCGCCATGTTGCAGTTACTTCCTTGCCACTGCCGCCACCTGTTGAAGAAACATAACACTACTTTCCCACAGATATTTAACCTTGTAGAACGGGAAATAAATTGTCTATGACAGTTCAAAGTGTGTATACATTGTTTTGATGCACCCTGTATTAAGTTATCTAATATATATAACACAACTCACTGAGGGAGTCTGTATTGTACGGCACCTACATTATTAAATGGCTATCCTAGTTGCAGGTTGCCTATACAGGGTGTTACAAAATGGTACGTCCAAACTTTCAGGAAACATTCCTCACACACAAATAAAGAAAAGATGTTATGTGGACATGTGTCCGGAAGCGCTTAGTTTCCATGTTCGAGCTCATTTTAGTTTCGTCCACCTACACTCAATGGAGCACGTTATCATGATTTCATACGGGATACTCTACCTGTGCTGCTAGAACATGTGCCTTTACAAGTACGACACAACATGTGGTTCATGCGCAATGGAGCTCCTGCACATTTCAGTCGAAGTGTTCGTACGCTTCTCAACAACAGATTCGGTGACCGATGGATTGGTAGAGGCGGACCAATTCCATGGCCTCCACGCTCTCCTGACCTCAACCCTCTTGACTTTCATTTCTGGGGGCATTTGACAGCTCTTGTCTACGCAACCCCGGTACCAAATGTAGAGACTCTTCGTGCTCGTATTGTGGACGGCTGTGATACAATATGCCATTCTCCAAGGCTGCATCAGCGCATCAGGGATTCCATGCGACAGAGGGTGGATGCATGTATCCTCGCTAACGGAGGACATTTTGAACATTTCCTGTAACAAAGTGTTTGAAGTCACGCTGGTACGTTCTGTTGCTGTGTGTTTCCATTCCATGATTAATGTGATTTGAAGAGAAGTAATAAAATGACCTCTAACATGGAAAGTAAGCGTTTCCGGACACATGTCCACATAAGAGATTTTCTTTCTTTGTGTGTAAGGAATGTTTCCTGAAAGTTTGGCCGTAACTTTTTGTAACACCCTGTATAACTGCTATAGGGGGCATCAAAAGTTTGGTTTCTATTATTTCACGTCTACAAAATACTAACGCGAATTCTTTACAGACGAATGGAAAAACTAGTAGAAACCGATCTCGGGGAAGATCAGTTTGGATTCCGTAGAAATATAGGAACACGAGAGGCAATACTGACCTTACGACTTATCTTAGAAGAAAGATTAAGGAAGTCAAACCTACGTTTCTAGCATTTGTAGACTTAGAGAAAGCTTTTGACAATGTTGACTGGAATACTCTCTTTCAAAATCTAAAGGTGGCAAGGGTAAAATACAGGGAGCGAAAGGCTAGTTGCAATTTGTACAGATACCAGATGGCAGTTATAAGAGTCGAGGGACATCAAAGGGAAGCAGTGGTTGGGAAGGGAATAAGACAGGGTTGTATCCTCTCCCTGATGTTATTCAATCTGTATATTGAGCAAGCAGTAAAGAAAACAAAAGAAAAATTTGGAGTAGGTATTAAAATCCATGGAGAAGAAATAAAAACTTTGAGGTTCGCCGATGACATTGTAATTTTGTCAGAGACAGCAAAGGACTTGGAAAAGCAGTTGAACGGAAGGGACAGTGTCTTGAAAGGAGGATATAAGATGAACATCAGCAAAAGCAAAACGAGGATAATGTAATGTAGTCGAATTAAGTCGGGTGATGCTTAGGGAATTAGATTAGGAAATAAGACACTTGAAGTAGTAAAGCAGTTTATTATTTGGAGAGCAAAATAACTGATGATGGTCGAAGTAGAGAGGATATAAAATGTAGACTGGCAATGGCAAGGAAAGCATTTCTGAAGAAGAGAAATTTGTTAACATCTAGTATAGATTTAAGTGTCAGGAAGTCGTTTCTGAAAGTATTTTTATGGAGTGTACCCATGTATGGAAGTGAAACATGAACGATAAATATTTTGGACAAGAAGAGAATAGAATCTTTCGAAATGTGGTGCTACAGAAGAATGCTGAAGATTAGATGGGTAGATCACATAACTAATGAGGAAGTGTTGAACAGGATTGGGGAGAAGAGAAGTTTGTGCACGACTTGACTAGAAGAAGGGATCAGTTGGTATGACATGTTCTGAGGCATCAAGGGATCACTAGTTTAGTTTTGGAGGGCAGTGTGGAGGGTAAAAATCGTAGAGGGAGACCAAGAGACGAATACACTAAGCAGATTCAGAAGGATGTAGGTTGCAGTACGTACTTGGAGATGAAGAAGCTTGCACAGGATAAAGTAGCATAGAGAGAGACATCAAACCAGTCTCAGGACTGAAGACCACAACAACAACAACATGAACTGCAGTTACAGACTGCCCTGGATGACCGTCATCGGCGAGTGTCGCTGCAGTCCGGGGAGAGATCCCACAGCGGTGTTGCTCCTGGCCTCATGGGGTGGGGAGCCCTCAGATGGCTGGTAGTGTTGTTGTTGTTGTCTTCAGTCCTGAGACTGGTTTGATGCAGCTCTCCATGCTACTCTATCCTGTGCAAGCTGCTTCATCTCCCAGTACCTACTGCAACCTACATCCTTCTGAATCTGCTTAGTGTACTCATCTCTCGGTCTCCCTCTACGATTTTTACCCTCCACGCTGCCCTCCAATGCTAAATTTGTGATCCCTTGATGCCTCAAAACATGTCCTACCAACCGATCCCTTCTTCTAGTCAAGTTGTGCCACAAACTTCTCTTCTCCCCAATCCTATTCAATACCTCCTCATTAGTTACGTGATCTATCCACCTTATCTTCAGTATTCTTCTGTAGCACCACATTTCGAAAGCTTCTATTCTCTTCTTGTCCAAACTAGTTATCGTCCATGTTTCACTTCCATACATGGCTACACTCCAAACAAATACTTTCAGAAACGACTTCCTGATACATAAATCTATATTCGATGTTAACAAATTTCTCTTCTTCAGAAATGCTTTCCTTGCCATTGCCAGTCTACATTTTATATCCTCTCTACTTCGACCATCATCAGTTATTTTACTTCCTAAATAGCAAAACTCCTTTACTACTTTAAGTGTCTCATTTCCTAATCTAATTCCCTCAGCATCACCCGATTTAATTTGACTACATTCCATTATCCTCGTTTTGCTTTTGTTAATGTTCATCTTATATCCTCCTTTCAAGACACTGTCCATTCCGTTCAACTGCTCTTCCAAGTCCTTTGCTCCCTGTATTTTACCCCTGCCACCTTTAGAATTTGAAAAAGAGTATTCCAGTCAACATTGTCAAAAGCTTTCTCTAAGTCTACAAATGCTAGAAACGTAGGTTTGCCTTTTCTTAATCTTTCTTCTAAGATAAGTCGTAAGGTCAGTATTGCCTCACGTGTTCCAACATTTCGACGGAATCCAAACTGATCCTCCCCGAGGTCTGCATCTACCAGTTTTTCCATTCGTCTGTAAAGAATTCGCGTTAGTATTTTGCAGCCGTGGCTTATTAAACTGATAGTTCGGTAATTTTCACATCTGTCAGCACCTGCTTTCTTTGGGATTGGAATTATTATATTCTTCTTGAAGTCTGAGGGTATTTCGCCTGCCTCATACATCTTGCTCACCAGCTGGTAGAGTTTTGTCATGACTGGCTCTCCCAAGGCCGTCAGTAGTTCTAATGGAATGTTGTCTACTCCGGGGGCCTTGTTTCGACTCAGGTCTTTCAGTGCTCTGTCAAACTCTTCACGCAGTATCGTATCTCCCATTTCGTCTTCATCTACATCCTCTTCTATTTCCATAATATTGTCCTCAAGTACATCGCCCTTATATAAACCTTCTATATACTCCTTCCACCTTTCTGCCTTCCCTTCTTTGCTTAGAACTGGGCTGCCATCTGAGCTCTTGATATTCATACACGTGGTTCTCTTCTCTCCAAAGGTCTCTTTAATTTTCCTGTAGGCAGTATCTATCTTACCCCTAGTGAGATAAGCTTCTACATCCTTACATTTGTCCTCTAGCCATCCCTGTTTAGCCATTTTGCACTTCCTGTCGATCTCATTTTTGAGACGTTTGTATTACTTTTTGCCTGCTTCATTTACTGCATTTTTATATTTTCTCCTTTCATCAATTAAATTCAATATTTCTTCTGTTACCCAAGGATTTCTAGCAGCCCTCGTCTTTGTACCTAGTTTATCCTCTGCTGCCTTCACTACTACATCCCTCAGAGCTACCCATTCTTGTTCTACTGTATTTCTTTCCCCTATTCCTGTCAATTGTTCCCTTACGCTCTCTCTGAAACTCTGTACAACCTCTGGTTCTTTCAGTTTATCCAGGTCCCATCTCCTTAATTTCCCACATTTTTGCAGTTTCTTCAGTTTTAATCTACAGGTCATAACCAATAGATTGTGGTCAGAGTCCACATCTGCCCCTGGAAATGTCTTACAACTTAAAACCTGGTTCCTAAATCTCTGTCTTACCATTATATAATCTATCTGATACCTTTTAGTATCTCCAGGGTTCTTCCACGTATACAACCTTCTTTCATGATTCTTAAACCAAGTGTTAGCTATGATTAAGTTGTGCTCTGTGCAAAATTCTACTAGGCGGCTTCCTCTTTCATTTCTTAGCCCCAATCCATATTCACCTACTATGTTTCCTTCTCTCCCTTTTCCTACACTCGAATTCCAGTCACCCATTACTATTAAATTTTCGTCTCCCTTCACTATCTGAATAATTTCTTTTATTTCATCGTACATTTATTCAATTTCTTCATCATCTGCAGAGCTAGTTGGCATATAAACTTGTACTACTGTAGTAGGTGTGGGCTTCGTATCTATCTTGGCCACAATAATGCGTCCACTATGCTGTTTGTAGTAGCTTACCCGCATTCCTATTTTCCTATTCATTATTAAACCTACTCCTGCATTACCCCTATTTGATTTTGTGTTTATAACCCTGTAGTCACCTGACCAGAAGTCTTGTTCCTCCTGCCACCGAACTTCACTAATTCCCACTATATCTAACTTTAACCTATCCATTTCCCTTTTTAAATTTTCTAACCTACCTGCCCGATTAAGGGATCTGACATTCCACGCTCCGATCCGTAGAACGCCATTTTTCTTTCTCCTGGTAACGACATCCTCCTGAGTAGTCCCCGCCCGAAGATCCGAATGGGGGACTATTTTACCTCCGGAACATTTTACCCAAGAGGATGCCATCATCATTTAATCATACAGCAAAGCTGCATGTCCTCGGGAAAAATTACGGCTGTAGTTTCCCCTTGCTTTCAGCCGTTCGCAGTACCAGCACAGCAAGGCCGTTTTGGTTAATGTTGCAAGGCCAGATCAGTCAATCATCCAGACTGTTGCCCCTGCAACTACTGAAAAGGCTGCTGCCCCTCTTCAGGAACCACACGTTTGTCTGGCCTCTCAACAGATACCCCTCCGTTGTGGTTGCACCTACGGTACGGCCATCTGTATCGCTGAGGCACGCAAGCCTCCCCACCAACGGCAAGGTCCATGGTTCATGGGGGGAGGCGGCTGGTAGTGACTGAGGGAATTTTGTTGACACTGGTACATCAAAGTCATCCTGAGTCCTCATGTGTTCACGTGTTACCTATCATACAACAGTATCGTGGCGCCACTTTTCAATGGGGCAGTATTCATCCTTACAAGGCAGGTATCTCTGTGAAATGTCTGTGCGATGTTGAGATACTCCCGTGGCCAGCAAGATCCCCAGATCTGCCCCCGATAGAACATGTGTGGGACCGGCTCGGATGTCGACTTCATCGTAGTGTAGTATTCAGAGTGTGAAGAACGAGTTACGACAGTCTGGGCCAGCCTGCCTCAGTAGAGGATGCAACAGCTTTGTGAGAATCCTCCCAACCGATTGAGTACAAGCATTTAGGCAAGAGCGGATGCAACATCGTTATTATGAGCGGACTCATACTGTCAAATGTTTTTGTAAATCTGAATCGATACTCCATTTACTGAAATAACATCACATTCCATTTCTTCCTCTTCCCCCCCCCCCCCCCCCCCGCCCCCCCCTTTTGTGATTATTTTTTTTTCAGGCAGTGTATATTTACTTTTACTTTTTGTAAATTCGTGTACTTTTTCTTTTAGACTGTCGCTGATTAATATCGACCTAGAACGGAGTGTATGAACAGGTAAATCCACAGTTACTAGAATAAACTGTAGGTATCATGTGTAAAAGCGCCATGAGAGGTGACGTCATCGCTGATACTCTCATCTCAACACACTGTGTAGAAGTTGTAGCGCGCACCATTGCACATGTTTAACTCAGTAGTGATATTTCGTGTTTTGTTTATTACTATTATTAGAATTATTAGTATTAAACTATATTTTATTCAAACAAAAAATGTTAGCAAATTTGCCTTTATTTAAAAAACGTAATGCTTCATAAGATATAAAATGTATGGTCGCAATCCTTTCAATATCTTCAGATGACCAGTTAGTACTCTAATTTACTGATAGAAACAGCACCCTCGCCCACTTTGCGAATACGTTTTATTTCAGGCAGGCAGAGTTGGTGGTCCAGCTTGCTGTATACACCGGTACCTCTAATACCCAGCTTTGGTTTACTCCGAGATGCCTGGGTACTCCCCTGTCGAGAGCCCTTCCTGGCACAGAGTAACAATCCGGACGTGATCGAACCGCCGTACTGACTGTGTAGGCATGGTTGAACTACAGACAACACGAGCCCTGTACCTTCTTCCTGGTGGAATGACTGGAACTGATTGGCTGTCGAACCCCCTCCGTCTAATAGGTGCTGCTCTTGCATAGTTGTTTACATCTTTGGGCAGGTTTAGTGACATCTCTGACAGTCAAAGGGACATCTTCTTTTTGCTTGTGTATTTGTCCCACAGTTTCCACAGAGTCGGCATGGTTACAATCGGATATGGCATAGTGAATGTGCAGGGGTGGCCGGATGCCCTTCCTGCCGCAACCCCGTACCCCCAGAATAGAATCAGTGTACCCAAGCTGTCTGTGGCTAGTGTAAATCATGAAATAGTTCGAGCGTGTTCCAAATGTCTGCGAGTCATGTAACTGAAGCGGGACGTGGGGACCAGCCCAGTATTCATCTAGTGGGATGTGGAAAAGCGCCTAAAAACCACATCCAGACTGACCAGCACACCGGCCCTCGTTAATCCGTCGGGCGGATTCGATCTGGGGCCGGCGCGTCTACCCGAGTCCAGGAAGCAGCGCATTAATGCTCTCGGCCAACCTGGCGGGTTCAAGGGGCTGTGTTTGTGATACAATACCCATAGTCAACGTCTGTCTTCAGGAGTTCTGGGAACCGGGGTGACGCAAAACTTTGTTTGATGTGTGTATATTCACCTGTAAAATCTCTTCCATTTCTTTAAGGTAACTTCTCTCATTACTAAACTCATTACCATCACCTAAATTAGTTCTGGAAATTGGCTACCGGAGGAAGATTGGACAGTGGGATTTTGAAATTCCTTTCATAATCCAAAAGGAAAATATGTTGGGCACGCACAAAAATAGCAATGGAAAACAAGACGCTATGTTAACAAGAATTTATCTATTTTTCTCTAAGTGTTTGGGCTCATTGTTTTTAGAAAAAATATCGAAATTTAATTTTTTTTTTTTCGTTCTCTGAAATGGTTAGTAAAGTTTATGATGGGATAGCATAGCATTATTTTTCGTTGAAACCGATTAAAAACATACTCTCAGAACCCTCCGCCTGCCGGTTCTAGTAAAACTAGAGACGTGGCAAATGACATGGATCAGTAACTATGAGCGAAATTCTCACCCACTGAACACGCCCGAAGTGGTGGCGTGATATGACAGACATCATCTATTTAACATATTGATTCTACCCTGAAAGAGGAGCCTCCTAAATCACGAGGCAATTTAATAGGATGGTATATGGCTGTGTGTATGGGCAGTATTTTATTTAAAGCCCTTGAGGTTCTACAAAATCACATGAGCAGCAGCAGTAGATGTCGTTATCAGAAGCGATAATAAGTTACAGTTTGGTAAACGTGCCTGCTACATCTAGTAAAACATATTATCTCCAGCAACGAAAAAAATTCTAAGCCCAAAGGTAATGGTCACAACCTCACCAAAATGTGGATGACAGGCAAATTTATGAAACCAGAAGCCGGCCGCTGTGGCCGAGCGGTTCTAGCCGCTTCAGTCCGGAACCGTGCTGCTGCAGGTTCGAATCCTGCTCGGGCATGGATGTGTTTGATGTCCTAAGGTTAGTTAGGTTTAAGTAGTTCTAAGTCTAGGGGACTGATGACCTCAGATATTAAGTCCCATAGTGCTTAGGGCCATTTGAACCATTTGAAACCAGAAGCTCTTATCAGTGCTAAGAACGACATTCAGTGCAGCTGCTCGTGTGATTTTGTAGAGCCTTAAAGTCTACACAAGCGCGACCAATTCCGGTGGCACTGCCAGTCTGGATCGGGCTGCTGCACAGGCAACTGTATTGAACGGAGCCACTGAGATGCCGTGCTATAGGAGAAGACTTTACAGACGTCGAGGGGCACTGCTGGTTTAGAAGAGTATTGAGAATATTGAAGTTACAAGTGGCGCTGGAGTCGGTTTCGGGGAAACTAAATGGAAAAGAGTTGCCTCTGCCTCTGTCTTTTCTTGTCCTTGTGCTTTTGTAGGATGTGTATTTAATTTAAGTATTAGTAATTAAGAAAATTTCAGTCATGGCAACGGTAGGTTGACTGTTGCTGTTGCAAGAACTGGTACTGTGGCTTCTAATGGAGCTGGGTTGGAGAGTTTTGGTTCTCGTGATGTGATGTGATAGCTGTAGCGAAACTCTGCCCTTAACTGTCAGTCAACGATAAAATCCCACACTGGCGTGAACAACCTTGTATACAGCAAAATACGCAATGACAACAGAGTAAGTTATGGCAGTGGCGAGCTACTGACCGGTCACAGGGTCGGTGTCGCAGCTAGCTGCTTCACTCACACCACATAATCCCTGCAAAGTATTAAAACCTCATCGAAGCACCACAACTGGTACGTTGTGGTAGCGTTTAACGTGTGAGGAATTTCAGTCAGTCTGCGAAAATTGTAGTTGGCGGGCTGTCGAAGACTGTGGACATATCATTTATACCGCAATATTCGTGGATAGTGGTACATAATTGTCTTATGAGGCTCACTTGGAGCATAATGAGGGTATAAAGGAAACAAATGCATTATTTGCAGTCATTGAATATACAGATAGAGAGTGAAAGTTCGAGCAATAATCGTGCATTTAGCAGACTCTAGCGTGTCATGAGGTTATGATGATCTATCTTGGAACAATAACAACTACTCTTTTTATGTTAATTGTGGTTCAACATTACCACACACAACCTTTTGTGTAGCATATTCCTATTTTAATAACCTGACGAAAATATACTGCTGGAAAAAAATTAGTGCATCCCTTTAGAGGTTTCCAATTCACTCAAGATTTACAACTGGAACAGTGCATATGGAGTACATGAACTGGTTATATTTACAAATCAAGCGGCTGTAAGGTGCCAGGTGTCGACCCACGATGAAACACCCATATTAGTAGGTGGTTTATCCACCACGCGCGGCAGTGCAGGCGCTGACTCGGGCATCCAGTCGATCGTACAGGTGGTGAATACTGCCTCGGATATGTTACGCCACGCCTGCTCGACCTGTCCACGCAGTTGGCTGACGAGTCGCACAAGTCACTTCTTGTACCATCATGTCCCGCATGTGCTCGATTGGAGATCTACGTCTACATCTACATGGTTACTCTGCAATCTAAGGGGGCTGCTCAAATTATCACCTAGATCATTTATGTAACTCAGGAACAGAGAGGGCCTATGTCACTACCTTGCGGAACGCCAGATATCACTTCTGTTCTACTCGATGATTTACCATCTATCACTACGAACTGTGACCTCTCTGAGAGGAAATCACGAATCCAGTCAGACAACTGAGACGATACTCCATATGCACCCAATTTGATTAATAGTCGCTTGTGACGAATGGTGTCAATCTGAGATCCCTTATCGACAGCACTCATTACTACATGGGAATAAAGAGCTAACTGTGTTTCACAAGAACTATATTTTCTGAGTCCCTGTTGGTTATGTATCATTTTCTTCAAGGTGATTCATAATGTTCGAGTACAGTATACGCTCCAAAATCCTACTGCAAATTGAGGTCAGTGATATGGGTCTATAATTCAACGGGTTACTCTTGTTTCCTTTCTTGAATATTGGTGTGACCTGTGCTACTTTCCAGTCTTTAGGAACAGACCTTCCGTCAAGTAAGCGGGTGTACATGATCGCTAAGAAAGGCACTATTGTGTCTGTATACTCTGAAAGGAACCTGATTGGTATACCATCTGGACCGGAAGACTTGCCTTTCTTAAGTGATTTGAATTGTTTCGCAACACCAAAGATATCTACTTTTATGTCACTCATGCTAACGCTGTTCTGGTTTCGAATTCTCGAATATTTACTTAATCTTCTTTCGTGAAGGAATTACGGAAATCTGTATGTAGTAACTCCGCTTCAGTGACACCATTAGTAACATTTCCATCGCTCTCGGGCAGTGATGGTATTGACTGTTTTTTGCCACTGGTGTATTATACATACGACCACAATCTCTTTAGGTTATCTACCATATTTTGAGACAATGCTTCATTGTGGAAACTATTAAAAGTGTCTCGCATTGACGAGCTTCCGTGAAACTTAGACAGTCTTGGGGATTTTGCGTTCTTGTGAATTTGACATGCTTTTTTGTTGCTTCTGCAACAGTGTTCGGACGTGTTTGTGTACCATGGTGGATCAGTCCCGTCTCTTATTAATTTATGCGGAATGAATCTATCTATTGCTGCCGATACTCTGTCTTTCAATCTGAGCCATATCTGGTCTACACTTACCTAATTAGCTTGGAAGGAATGGAGACGCTCTTTTAGGAAGGCATCAAGCGAATTTTTATTTGCTGTTTTAAATAGATATATTTGGCGTTTGTTTTTAGTGGTTTTGGCTGATATGGTTTTAAGCCTCGCTACAATGACCTTGTGTTCACTAATCCCTGTATCCATCATGACGCTCTCTGTTAGATCAGGATTATTTGTGGCTAAGAGGTCAAGTGTGTTTTCGCAAGCATTTACAATTCGTGTGGGCTCATGAACTACACTCCTGGAAATTGAAATAAGAACACCGTGAATTCATTGTCCCAGGAAGGGGAAACTTTATTGACACATTCCTGTGGTCAGATACATCACATGATCACACTGACAGAACCACAGGCACATAGACACAGGCAACAGAGCATGCACAGTGTTGGCACTAGTACAGTGTATATCCACCTTTCGCAGCAATGCAGGCTGCTATTCTCCCATGGAGACGATCGTAGAGATGCTGGATGTAGTCCTGTGGAACGGCTTGCCATGCCATTTCCACCTGGCGCCTCAGTTGGACCAGCGTTCGTGCTGGACATGCAGACCGCGTGAGACGACGCTTCATCCAGTCCCAAACATGCTCAATGGGGGACAGATCCGGAGATCTTGCTGGCCAGGATAGTTGACTTACACCTTCTAGAGCACGTTGGGTGGCACGGGATACATGCGGACGTGTATTGTCCTGTTGGAACAGCAAGTTCCCTTGCCGGTCTAGGAATGGTAGAACGATGGGTTCGATGACGGTTTGGATGTACCGTGCACTATTCAGTGTCCCCTCGACGATCACCAGAGGTGGACGGCCAGTGTAGGAGATCGCTCCCCACACCATGATGCCGGGTGTTGGCCCTGTGTGCCTCGGTCGTATGCAGTCCTGATTGTGGCGCTCACCTGCACGGCGCCAAACACGCATACGACCATCATTGGCAACAAGGCAGAAGCGACTCTCATCGCTGAAGACGACACGTCTCCATTCGTCCCTCCATTCACGCCTGTCGCGACACCACTGGAGGCGGGCTGCACGATGTTGGGGCGTGAGCGGAAGACGGCCTAACGGTGTGCGGGACCGTAGCCCAGCTTCATGGAGACGGTTGCGAATGGACCTCGCCGATACCCCAGGAGCAACAGTGTCCCTAATTTGCTGGGAAGTGCCTGTGCGGTCCCCTACGGCACTGCGTAGGATCCTACGGTCTTGGCGTGCATCCGAGCGTCGCTGCGGTCCGGTCCCAGGTCGACAGGCACGTGCACCTTCCGCCGACCACTGGCGACAACATCGATGTACTGTGGAGACCTCACGCCTCACGTGTTGAGCAATTCGGCGGTACGTCCACCCGGCCTCCCGCATGCCCACTATACGCCCTCGCTCAAAGTCCGTCAACTGCACATACGGTTCACGTCCACGCTGTCGCGGCATGCTACCAGTGTTGAAGACTGCGATGGAGCTCCGTATGCCACGGCAAACTGGCTGACACTGATGGCGGTGGTGCACAAATGCTGCGCAGCTAGCGCCATTCGACGGCCAACACTGCGGTTCCTGGTGTGTCCGCTGTGCCGTGCGTGTGATCATTGCTTGTACAGCCCTCTCGCAGTGTCCGGAGCAAGTATGGTGGGTCTGACACACCGGTGTCAATGTGTTCTTTTTTCCATTTCCAGAAGTGTAATTGTTCGAAGTGGTGGCCAGGGAAGTTGCTGCATGTTAAGCAGAGCACGTTAAGTTTCACGGGAGTGTGTGGGTGAGCGTAGTCCTGTTGGACTAACGCACCATTTTCCTCCTGCAAAAACGGCAAAAGAAAGTGTCTAACAATATTCTGTACATAACGCGCACCGGTTAGTGTCCCCTCCAGAAGCAGCAAAGTTGTAATTTATAGTTCCCAGACCATAAGGTCTGGGGTAGGACCAGTGTGGATTAGTAAGAGGTGTGTTAGCTCTCGCTCTCTCTATAACAATCAAGATCACGCGCTGCAGGAGACATGCAGCTCTATGTTGCTTATGAGCCCGTGCACTCTACGACACAACACTCACCCGGTCAGCATCGTATGTGCAAACGAGCATCACTTGCATGCATGCATGCAGAGTCTGCTTTCGTCGCTGAAGACCACGGAGCGCCGTTCAATCTTCCAAGCGATCTTCTGACGGCACTAGTAGAGCCGTGCACGTCGTTACTGTGGCGTGAGTGGAAGACGGGCTAGAGGTGTGCGTGACCGAAATCCCACTGCTAATAATCGCTTCACAGCGTTGTTTTGGTTGGTTGCAATTTTATTTTTTTACTTTTCAACGACGCGTTTCGCCTTATTTTGGCATCTTCAGATTTTCTACATAGAAACAGAGAACAAATGCATCTATTAAAGAATCGCGATCGCGTTGTGCACACTTGGATAACCTATAAGCATGTATAAGCAGATCACCTATTGAAAGAGCAAATACCTTAATTTGGTATTTCTTAGAAGTATCCTTTAGTCAGTGTAGCCAAAGGGCACGGTCAAATATATCAGGCCAACATCACCTTCGTTAAACACAGTAAAAACTAGAAATATAAAATAATAAAATCATTACCTTTTCTAGATTGACGCGAGAGGCACCAAGATCTGCATAACGCATTCCCGTTCACAGGAACGAGTAACAGAGTAAGATGGGGGCTCAGGTAGTAAGCATAACGCTTCACAGCAGTTCATGTTGACATGTCTGGGCCCACAAGTCCTCTTGTCCTTGCTGTGGCAGCTGTACGATCTGCCACTGCTGCCCTTACAATACGACCATGCTGGTGGGCGTCTGTGCTGCGTGGACGTCCAGAACATCGTCTATGAGTGTGAGAACATTCATGTGACCACTGATACGAGTATCTTTGCGCAATTGACGCAGCGCGTCCAACTTGTCTGACAAGGACCGTCCCGCCACTCGGAAGGTCTCAATTTGACCCCTTTCAAACTCGCCCAGTTGGCTGTAGGAAGCAGGAGTGCGTTACATGGTTGACTGCTCGGTTCACACGTTTGTACCACACTGAGCCTTCTGACTGTGATCATTCCCTATTAACGGGTAGACACAGATGGCGTTCTGGTAGCTATGCCACCACGTCATCTACGAGTGGACCACGTTGAAACCACTATCAATACATCTACCGCTACGGTCGCAGGTTCGAATCCTGCCTCGGGCACGGACGTGTGTGATGTCATTAGGTTAGTTAGCTTTAAGTAGTTCTAAGTTCTAGGGGACTGATGACCTCAGCAGTTAAGTCCTATAGTGCTCAGAGCCATTTGAACCAATACATCTCCTATCCCCCAGGTGTCATATGCCACCATCGGATCAAAATCGACGTCGTCTTTCCAGGTGTACTAATTTTTTTTCTGCAGTGTATAGATCTGATTCATGGAAGGACGACAATGACTGATAACTACAGGCAAAGTCAAAGATGTAACCATGAAAACAGCATACGGGAGAGGAGGAGACAGTGCCCTATGAAGTATAGCTTTAAACTACCAAGTAAACTAAGGAAGGACTGTAAAGACCCTGCATAGTTTAATAACAAAATTCGAAGAATGCTGAGGAAGCAGAGATTGTTACATCCTCGGTTGAGAAAAGAACTTCAGTCCGGAACCGCGCTGCTGTTACGGTCGCAGGTTCGAATCCTGCCTCCGGCATGGATGTGTGTGATGTCATTAGGTTATTTAGGTTTAAGTTGTTCTAGGTATAGGGGACTGATGACCTCATATGTTAAGTCCCATAGTGCTTAGCGCCATTTGAACCATTTTTGAAAAAAGAACGCACCAACATCGAGAGGCAAAAGTTAATAGAAATTCGTGCGTCTGTAAGAAGATCGATGCATGAAGCATACAACTACTTTTCCCGTCATACCTTAACAAAAGATCTGGCCGAGAAACCAGAAAATTATGGTCTTACTTAAAATCGCCAAGCGGGTCAACGGCTTCTATCTAGTCACTAGTTGACCAGTTGTCGTGGCAATAGAAGACAAAAAAACCAAGCTGAAGCTTTAAATTTTGCATTTAAGATGTCATTCATGCAGGACGATCGTACAGACTTACTGTCGTTCCAATGTCGCACAGACTCACATACGGAAAACGTATCACTGGCGTATAGAAGCAACTGAAAGAGTTGAAAAGAAATCGCCAGATCTCGATGGAATACCACTTCGGTTTTACAGAGAGTACGGTGCAGGACTGGGTCCTTAGTTAGCTTGCATTTATCAAGAACCTCTCACCCAAGTTACTGGGAAAAAAGAGCAGCTGACTCCAGTATACACTTACTTATTTATCCGTAACCATTTTCCACGCAAAAATGAGAACATGGATTTTCTTGAATTACAGCACCAAATACCATGAATCAAAACAAATGTTTAAGACAAAATGAAGTAGTTTTTTTATATAGAATCTGATTCTGCAATAAAAAATGGGGGTTCACATTTGAAATTTTAAAGTTGCCTCCCGCCCCACCCCTATGGGCGGGCTAATTTTAGCACCAGCAGATGTCCCCCTAGAAAATAATAAACTTTGGATTCTACACAATTTTTCGTGTGAATCTTATTTTTCGAGTTATTTTGGTTCGTAAACTTAATATTTACACCCTGTATAAGAAGAGTAAAAGAACGTACCCGCATAATTACGCACCAGTATCCTTAAAAATCAGTTTTCTGCAGAGTTCTTGAACATATTCAGATTCCGAATATTTTTTTTTGAATTCTCTTGAGGCAGAAAAACTTTGGTCCAGAAATCAGCATCGATTTAGAAACATCGTTCATACGAAACTCAGCTTCCCTTTTTCCTACATGATATTCTGTGAACCATGGATGAATGGCAGCACGCGGATTCCATATTCCTAGATATCCAGGAAACGTTTGACATGGTGCAACATTGAAGACTGTTAAAAGATACGAGGATACGGAATTGGTTCCCAGATACGTGAGTGGTTTGAAGACTTCTTAAAAACAAAACTTTGTCCTCGACAGTGAGTGTTAATCAGTGACAAGGGTATCGTCAGTAGCGCCCTGGGGAATTGTGATAGGCATGCTTTGATTCTGAATATACGCGAATCATCTGACGGACAGGGTGAAAAGCAATCAGCGTCTGTTTACTGTGGTGTAGGGAAGGTATGGTCACTGAGTGAGGAACCGAGATGACTTAGACAAAATTCCTAGTTGATGTGATGAGCGCCAGATTGCTCTAAATGGAGAACAATGTAAGGTAATGCAGACAAGAAGGAAAAACAACCCCATAGTGTTCGAATATAGCGTCAGCAGTGTGCTGCTTGACGCTGTCGTGTCGATTAAATGTCTAGGCTTAACGTTGCAAAGCAATATGAAATGGAAAGAGCACATAAGGGAAGGGGAATGTTCGACGTTGCCGTATTGGGAGAATTTTAGGAAAGTTTAGCTCACCTATAGCGACAGTGCACAGAATACTAACGCGACCATTTCTTGAGCACTCGGCTTGAGTGTGTGGGATTATCACCAGGAAAACATCGAAGCAATTAAAGGACGTGCTGATAGATTTGTTGCCGGTAGGTTCGACCAGCAAGCAAGTACTACGATATGCATCGTGAGCTCAAATTGGAGTCCCTGGAGGGAAGACGACGTTCTTTTTGCGAGGCAATATTGAGAAAATTTAGGGAACCGGCATTTGAGGCTGACTGCGGAACGATTCTACTACTACCAACATGCATTTCGCGCAAGGACCACGAAAATAAGATAACAGAAATTAGGGTTTGTACGGAGGCATATACAAGGTGCGACAATAAAGTAATGAGACTGATGTGAAAAAAATGTTACTTATCGTTTTAGTCAAGTTTAGTGTTGTCTCCTTCAAAGTAGTTCCCTTCTGATTGCACACACTTTTTTCAGCGCTTCTGCCATTGATGGTAACATTTCTGGAACTCATCTTCTGTAATATCCTCCAAGACCCTCGTCACATCTTTTTGGACATCTTGTGTTGTTTGAAAATGGTGTCCCTTGAGCACCGTTTTGACTCTTGGAAATAGAAAAAAGTCGCACGAAGCGATATCTGCTGGATAACGTGGCTGTGGTAGTACTGAAATTTGTTTTGAGGTCAAAACTTGCTGCACTGACAGAGCAGCATGGGAAGGCGCATTTTCGTGATGCAGAATCCAATTATCGGCAATGTTGGCAAGGACACGAATAACTCTTTTACGAAGTCTTTCTAAAATTTCTTTGTACTAATATTGGTTAACTGTTTGGCCAAGAGGCTCTCACTCTTTATAAACAATTCCCTTGGAATCAAAGAAACACACAAGCATGCATTTCACTTCTGACTTTGACATGCGAGCTTTTTTTGGTCTGGGTGATCCCTTTGAGCACCACTGCGAACTTTGGCGTTTTGTCCCTGGATCGTACTGAAAAAAAAAAACTTTCATCACCAGTGATAACACGGCTCAACAGTTATGGATTGATTTCCGTTTGCTCTAACAGATCGGCTGCCACATTTTCCCGTGTTTCTCACTGTTGTGGTATGAGATTTTTGGGGACCATCTTTGCACAAATCTTTATCACACCAAGATCTTCAGTTATTATTAGACGAACCGTTTCTCGATTGATGTTCAGTTCTTCTGCAATCATTTTCACGTACAATCTTCGATCAGATCGTACGAGTTCACGCACCCTGGGCAAGTTGACACCCGTCCGCGAGGTTGATGGTCGTCCACTGTTGTCTTCACCTTCAACATTCGTTCTGCCTTCACTAAACATTTTATGCCAACGAGAAACTTGAGTTCTTGACATAGCCTCCTCTCCAAAAGCCTTCTGAAGCTTACCGTAAGTTGTCGTCCCGTTTTCACCCAATTTAACGCAAAAAGAAATGGCATACCGTTGCACAGTATTATGTGGTTCCATTTCCGTGACGAGAAACACAAACAGATGTTAACTTATTTCAGCAAAACTCAGGACTGGGCAGTTGCATTGATGTGCTGCTTGGACTAGAAGCAGCTTATAGAACAAGGTCAAAGATATTGTGCCTACGCAAGCAAGCAGGGTTGCTACATCTTGCAAAGAAAATCACTCTCATTTCTTTATTGTCGCACCTCGTAGATGGCCATTTTTCCCTCGCTGCATTTGCGAGTGGAACAAGAAAGGAAATCGCTCCCACGAAATCGCTTGCGGATTATTTATGTACATGTAGATATCAGCTATTAGAGAAAGTAATTTTTAACAGAAAAGTGAATAACTGAAGTGCAAAAGTCACAATGGTGCTGAAATTATTCAAAGCTAGTACGTGAGTTGGAATTTGTATAGATTTTGTTTAGATAAACAGGAATGGTCGGTATATGTACTAAAATATAAGGTGTAACATAGGAGCTGTTGGCGGAATCTTAAATAATTACACCACTACACTCGTAATGCAATACTGAAATACTAACATATATTTCGAAAATAAGTGTCTCAATACTCCACTAACAAGAGACACTTTATGTTCACTAGCATTTTGCAGTCTGTAGCTGTTTGATACTTTCCGTGACAGGAATATGATCTATTTATGTTGAAATGTCCCCTTTGAACAATTATACATGACTGTGCTTAAACTGACACACAATATTTTTAGCACAACGGAATCTGACTTTCAATAATAACTACAAAAAAATGGCCCTGACTAACATTAAACTATACCTTTCACAAATCACTTACCTCACAAAAATCTTCATTACTCGAACTACTGCAATACAGCGAGCGCCACTACTGCCAGCTAAATACACTCCTGGAAATGGAAAAAAGAACACATTGACACCGGTGTGTCAGACCCACCATACTTGCTCCGGACACTGCGAGAGGGCTGTACAAGCAATTATCACACGCACGGCACAGCGGACACACCAGGAACCGCGGTGTTGGCCGTCGAATGGCGCTAGCTGCGCAGCATTTGTGCACCGCCGCCGTCAGTGTCAGCCAGTTTGCCGTGGCATACGGAGCGCCATCGCAGTCTTTAACACGGGTAGCATGCCGCGACATCGTGGACGTGAACCGTATGTGCAGTTGACGGACTTTCAGCGAGGGCGTATAGTGGGCATGCGGGAGGCCGGGTGGACGTACCGCCGAATTGCTCAACACGTGGGGCGTGAGGTCTCCACAGTACATCGATGTTGTCGCCAGTGGTCGGCGGAAGGTGCACGTGCCCGTCGACCTGGGACCGGACCGCAGCAACGCACGGATGCACGCCAAGACCGTAGGATCCTACGCAGTGCCGTAGGGGACCGCACCGGCACTTCCCAGCAAATTAGGGACACTGTTGCTCCTGGGGTATCGGCGAGGACCATTCGCAACCGTCTCCATGAAGCTGGGCTACGGTCCCGCACACCGTTAGGCCGTCTTCCGCTCACGCCCCAACATCGTGCAGCCCGCCTCCAATGGTGTCGCGACAGGCGTGAATGGAGGGACGAATGGAGAAGTGTCGTCTTCAGCGATGAGAGTCGCTTCTGCCTTGTTGCCAATGATGGTCGTATGCGTGTTTGGCGCCGTGCAGGTGAGCGCCACAATCAGGACTGCATACGACCGAGGCACACAGGGCCAACACCCGGCATCATGGTGTAGGGAGCGATCTCCTACACTGGCCGTACACCTCTGGTGATCGTCGAGGGGACACTGAATAGTGCACGGTACATCCAAACCGTCATCGAACCCATCGTTCTACCATTCCTAGACCGGCAAGGGAACTTGCTGTTCCAACAGGACAATGCACGTCCGCATGTATCCCGTGCCACCCAACGTGCTCTAGAAGGTGTAAGTCAACTATCCTGGCCAGCAAGATCTCCGGATCTGTCCCCCATTGAGCATGTTTGGGACTGGATGAAGCGTCGTCTCACGCGGTCTGCATGTCCAGCACGAACGCTGGTCCAACTGAGGCGCCAGGTGGAAATGGCATGGCAAGCCGTTCCACAGGACTACATCCAGCATCTCTACGATCGTCTCCATGGGAGAATAGCAGCCTGCATTGCTGCGAAAGGTGGATATACACTGTACTAGTGCCAACACTGTGCATGCTCTGTTGCCTGTGTCTATGTACCTGTGGTTCTGTCAGTGTGATCATGTGATGTATCTGACCCCAGGAATGTGTCAATAAAGTTTCCCCTTCCTGGGACAATGAATTCACGGTGTTCTTATTTCAATTTCCAGGAGTGTAAAATATTCAAACTACTGAAAGCACTAACTACTGATAGGCATAGTTAGCAAATGAAAGATTTTGATAGAGAAGAAACAATGTATTTACCTTAATAGTGTTCAAAAGTCATAATATATATAGCAGTTCATGACATCCAGTTTTACAAATGCATTGTCTCTGATGGACACCCGTCCAGATCACCGGCTCTCAAATTTCCGCCACCTCTCTCCCCACATCCACCACTGCTGGCGGCTCACCTCCAACTGCGCAATGCTGCGCGCTGTTAACAGCCAACTGCCCAACGCTACAATGGCGAGTATTACAACAATGCCAACCAGCCACAGACTGCACACAGCACAGCCAGTGATTTTCATACAGAGCGCTACGTGGCGGCGGCGTTACCAATAAAAAAAACCTAAACACCCTACTTACATAGCCCCCATGCTCCCCACAAAAAAATTACAAATTGTTTTGGGCAGTGGCCAATACAGATTTGAAATTTTTTTTCATAAATACAATAACAAAGAAATGAAATGCACACACTTATCGATACAATGTTGCTTAAAAGCTAAAATTGTCTCACAGTCCATAAAGACAGTGCTGATCATTCATCAAAGTAAAATTGCAGTGTTTTTCTCAAAGTCTGAGTAGTAAAAGAAAATGCACACGAAAGTAGTGGATTTCCATGCAGTCTTGAAGAAGTAGGGTTGTCCTTTCAATGGAAAGACAGAGCTGACTCTTGACACACAGACAGGTAATGGGCCACAACAGAGCAAACCCACAGCAGAGTCAGCCGAAGTTTTGAAGAATATTGGTAGGTAGGTCATCACAGAGCAGACTCACTGTAGTCCTGGTAGAGATTATGTTATTGGTGGGCCACCAGAGGTGCAGACCCACTGCAGTCCTTGTAGAAATAATGGTACTGGTGAGTCATCAAAGGTGTACATCCACTGTAGTCCTTGTAGAGACGGCCATCAGCCATCTGTTGCGACTGTGCAGGTGCACGATCACCATCGAAGAGTCTTGCGGAGAATATAGCAACTCCATAAACCACCACTTGTGCACTCCCATACTGTTTGGTATGTCCTTAGAAACAGCAATGCTGTTAACCAGTCCCTTGTTGAATTATCAACACACGTGCAAGCACTAACAGTCCTCTTTTTTTCACATATTGTGCATATATTATGACCAACAGAAACGTGTGCACTGAAATGAAACTTAATTTGAAGAAATGGTGTCTATACAATTATAAATTTACGGCAAAAGAATACAATTACAAAAGTACAAAATACATCATTAAAGAACATAACAATACAGATAACATTTGTAGTAATACAGGCTTTACAAAAGAATAGAAATATACATATACATCAGTGTTACAGGAATTATGACATAAGTACATACATAAAAGATCAGAATAACTTTTGAAACTTCAACTTCACACTTGAGCATTAAAACAAAACAGAATAAATAAAGTCTAAGCATCTTTACAAAGTAAATAACATAGTATTAGAAAAATTCTATAACATGACTCTCATCAGCTAAACACATAAAGACAGGAAAAACATAAATACACAAGAGCACACAAATTCATAGCAGAATAACACAAGAGGAAAGGGCAGGGTTTGTTTTCAGTGAAACATTTGGTACTGCAGTCCAACCGAAAACTTCATTCCATAGATTTTTCATGTTATTTCAACATTTGTTTCCACCAAAAAATCCTATCCAAGCATGTTTTATGTATTTATATGTTCACATACTTCTTACCTCATTATTTACTTTCCATTATCTTACCTCATCATTTATTTCCAAGAAAATCCTACCTAAACCTGTTGTCTCTAAACCCTACTTATTTGTTCATAGCCACTTTCAAAATACTTTTTTGGCCAAACCATTTTCTTATAGCTTCTCAATGCATTTCTTCCAATTCATCATAGTTCCTTATATAGTCTACCTCCTCTTAAGTTAACTTAAATCTACTGAGCCCAGATGCATAAACTAAGGGATGAGGCAATGCAGCAGCACAAAACAATTAATACAAACAGCAATGACAAAAAAATGCAAATTGGCAAAGCAAGCAGCAGTAAATCTAAATTTGGAGAGCAAATGCAAACATTATCACTAATATGAGCCAATGTGCAGCAAAAAGGAAAATAAATCAGTAGTGAAACTGGCTTCACAGAGTAATACAAAGTGAAATTTAGTAGCACTATGCCTGGCAAACAGCAGCAGCAAATGCAATAACTAATATCTAAACATGACAAAGCTCAAGCAGAAAAAATAGTACACTAAAGACAACAATGCAGATAAGGGAAATGTCTGTTCACATCTTAATATCTATGTCATTAAAGTGGTGCACCACAAGAAGTTATTCTACCAAAAAAATTACCAAATAGTTGAAAAGAAAATTATGTATGCAAGTCCTGTGAAGGGAAATGTCTTTTTGTGCTCCTTCGTTTTTTTAATATGTAGATCATAAATTTTATTATTTACTGGATCTGTAGGCATAAAATATCTATATCAGTACATATATAAAATTTTATTTTAACCAATGCTGCAGTACAGCTAGAAACTAGATATTAAACAAAATAGGCAAAGCAAGGCGTGAAACGTCATTCACTAGCCAGGTGGCACTTCATAATGCAGTAAACAATCTTTCAACTAGCAGGACAATAGATGTGAAATGTTTCTCATCATTTTAATTCAGTAAATATCATAAATTAAGAACTCTGCAGTGTAATCATGTTTTCAAGTTTGAGCGTGTCATATTTGCGATGCTTTCTACAAAGGAATGTCAATAGCGAGGTTAATGGCCTCTTTTTTTCTCCACCTGTGCTTTTGAAAGACACACACTAATGGCTTTCTTCCAGGCGACTGTCGCGCAGCTGGGTGCTTACAGTGACCTACCTTCCTTACCGAAATATTTACGACATTTGTTTCCGCTACAGTGACAGTTTGATACAAATAAAATTTCACAGGTCGAAATATTTGCGTTACGAATCTGTAGAAACAAAATCCTATAAATATAACAGCATCCAAAAAAATTTCGGCGGCATTGTGACACATTCACGCATGTACACACATTTCATAACTCTTAAAGTACGATTCTTGGTTTTCAACATCCTTTTTCACATATCAGAGTCCCTAACCACTGCTCATTACTCCTTACCTTATTACACGTATACATATTCGTTGACACGTCAATCTTGCGGCGACACTTCAATATTTCATCATAATAAATACATAGCATAATCAAATTTCTCATATAGCATCAGCTTATTGATCATAAACATACCTCAACAGCATAATACACATTGTCATCATAACAATAACATCATAAAAACTCACCCAAATCTCATAAACGTCGTAGCTTTCTGCAATAATTTCAAAACCTTAAAAATATTCTCTGCTACTTTCAATAGTGTCATCTGCCTCAAACGTACTTTAAAAATCATGATCTCATACCAATTACATCATTCAAGGCTGTCATAGTGTCACAATGGTTCTGAAAAAAATATGAAAAGTTCACAAAGTACATACAAAATACAGTTTCATAAGTGTGAAGTTATCCAACTGTGTAATTGCGTAAACATCTGTCACTGACGTCGTAAAAAAAAAAAGTTTGTTTCTCTGCTAAATAATCAGGTAGCTGTGTAATTCTGTGTTGGAGAAATATGGTACCGATGTGTAAAGTTGTATAAGCATATACCATATTAGCTAGGGCTCCTTGTGCTTGCCAGACACATGGTACACAAAGTAGGCGTGTGGCCCCCTGAGGATTAATGTAATTATACCCTCAGGTGCTAGAATACAGCAATGGAATGAAATGTATCACGGGAAACTTTCTTTGTAATTAAAAAAATCTTTAAAAATAAATGTTTTAAGTACAAGATTAATCACTCAAATGCGTGTCCTGTAGCGCTAAATTCTGCGTCTTGCTGTAACATAATCACTGTCATTACTTAAGGGTAAAAAATGTGCGAAGTGTAGTAATTATCGTCGTGCGTAAGCAAATTTCTGTGGAAGTCAATGTACTTACCTCGTAATAAACAAAAGCGAAATGCTATGCGTATAGATATCGTGGTTATTACGTACAATACCGTGATCAAGAAAGTACTACACTGTAACATATAGTTGTGCTACAAAAAAAAAGGCTGTCTTATTGTAGCTGTACCACAAAGTTACTACTAAAGCATGTTTTACTTTCCAGAAGAATTCAGAAAAACTGTGCAGATATAAAGCAGAGACAGCACAAAAGCAACAATGTAAATTGTGTCACACATTAGTAGCGTCATGATATAATTGTGTAGCTGTCGAAGAAACCAAATGCTAAGTCATCTTTAATCCCATAGAAAGTACTTCAAATGAAGAATGTCTTTTCAAGTAAACCAAAATGTTGCATGAAAATCTCATTAGCAGTGCCGGTATATGTTCTAAGTATGTGAGCCTTATAGTCGTTACGTGAACGTGCAACTAACAAGCAAGAATGTACACACACAATAACACTGTGTCGTCTGTTCACTATAACAATGCATTCGTAATTTCTGTTTAAATAAGTTCTCTTGGTTCTTGACTGGATATTTAACTTCAAACATTGCAGATTATCTTTCAATAAACGGTTTTACACTTGAAATGTGGTGTAAACCTTTACCCTTCCTAGTACGCAGAGTTTCGACTTATCATGTGGTATACGTCGGATTTTGTAAGGTCCATTGTAAACTAGAAAGAATTTGTGACTCAAGTGTTTCTTCTAATGTGACAATGAATGAGCTTTAATGAGAACTTTCTGACCAATATAAAGTTTCTTTGCATTTGCTTTACCGTGTAGTTTTCTCCTTTTGTCTGCAGCAGAATTTATATTATTAATAGTCTTATGTCTTTGTGTCGAAGTTTACGTGTATTCGGAAAAGGCACAAGCTCTCTGATTCTGTTCGGTGGTTCTTTATTTTTCAGTACAAGAATATGTGGTAAAGCAGTGGAGTCATGAGGCATTTCATTCAGCACGTTTTGAAATAAGTGTAAATAACTGTCCCAATGCTGATGCTTTCTGTGACAATAAAGTCTGCAAAGCCTATTGATTTCTTTCATAATCCGTTCAGACGGGTTACAATGTGGTTAGTACAATGAAATAAAAACAGGTTTGATTTTGTGGTTCCGAAGCATGCGTGACCAAACAGAAGATCTGAATTGTGGTCCGTTATCTGAAATGACTTTACTAACGTGTCCAACTTCTCATAAGAAATTTTTAACAAAGGCGTTGGATGCAGAGCGTCCAGTGGCTTTACGTAACTGAGTGAAAGAAACAAATTTTGAAGTAAGTTCAACAGCGACTAGAACGTACGAAAATCCTTTCGATGTTCTGACAAGGGGTCCCAAGAGATCAACAGCAGCAAATGCTTTTAATTTAGAAGGAATGATAGGAAACAACGAAGCACGATGTGAGGCAGTAGATTTAGTTTAGCCTGTTGACAAAGCTTACAATAGACAAGACTCTTCGAATTCTCATTTCCAATTTGTTAAAATAACAAATCGTCCGAAGAATATGATAACATTTTCATGGGCCAAAGTGTGCATAGCTGAAATGAATGTACCAAATGAGCTTATTAACAAAATCGTCAGGAATGCAAAGTACCCATAGCTTGTCATCAACAGTGCAGCGTTTGAACAGTATGTTGTTTCTAACCAGATAATAATGCCGAATCTGTGTGTGTGTCTTTTCATGCCATTTACTTTTGATGTCTTTCCAAATCGGATCTTTGTCTTGTTCATGAGCAATGTCCTTTAAAGATGTGGTGATGAAGTTCTCAAAGGCGACTTTCTGAATGTAAAGAATACTGAAATTTTTCTCGAGGTTGCTTTCTGTGTTACTTTTCTCAAGCCCAGCCGGTGCGCCTGACAGTGCGTTCGCAACAATGTTCTCCTTGCCGGGAATATAGACTATTGTGAAGTGGAATTCTTGCAGAAACAATGCCCAACGTTTTAACCTGTCATGATTTAATTTTGAAGACATAAGAAATTGTAATGCACGATGATCACTGTATACTTTTATGTGCTTACCAGAAAGAAAGAAATGGAATTTGTTAAATGCCCAAACGATAGCTAACGGAATAATTTTTTTGAGATTTTGTTAGCACTCGGCTAACAAAAGCAATGGTTTTATGAACAGTAGTGTCATTTTCTATGGTTTCTTGAAATAAATGGGCACCAAGACCAACTTTAGAAGAATCCGTGCTAAGGCAGAAATCTTGTGACAGATCTGGATGAGCTAGTATTGGCGCGTTAAGTAACGATTCTGTCAAATAATTGAATTCCAACTGTGCTTGTTCGTCCCAGTTCCAAATAGTATTTTTTCCAGTGAGAGAACAAAGTTTTGGTGTCACTAGAATTTGCATATTCAGAAAACGACGGTAAAAATTTACGAGACCTAGAAAAATGCGGACTTGTTTTTTTGTGGATGGAACTGGAATGGCTCTGATTGCTTCTAACTTTTCAGGATCCGTCTGAATGCCTTCAGAAGAAATAATATGTCCCAAAAACCTCACCTTTGACCTACCGAATTCAGACTTTTCCAAGTTAACTGTAATTCCAGATTCTGCAAAAATACGTAACAAACTGTTGAGGATGCAATTATGTTGTTCCCATGAGCCTTCTGCTATTAGAATATCATCCACATATAAGGTGATGTGACGTTTTAAGAAATCAGGTAATACGGAATTTAGCCCACGAATGAACGGTGCCGAAGGAATGTTCAAACCAAAAGGAAGTTTCCGAAATTGATAACAAACGCCGAAACAAAGGAAAGCTGTGTATTTTCTATATTCTGCATGAAGTTCGATCTGATAAAAGCTGGATCTGAGATCAATAGAAGACAACACTTTTACACCATTAAAATTTTGAAGAAGTTCTTCCATCGTTGCGGCCTGTCTGTTTCAGGAATGATGATAGTATGATTTGTCTCGAATCTAACACAGCTCTGATCGATCCATTTTTCTTTTCAACAACATGTAATGGGTTGGTGTATGAGCTTACTGCAGGCTCAATAATGTCCTCGTCAAGCATAGATTGTATTTCTGTTCTAACACGTTATGCTCACGAACACGAAATTGGTATTGAAATCCCTTAATTGTTCCTGTTTTGTGAGTAAAAACTGTGGAATATGCTTGTAAAATCTCAAAAACGTCCTGCCTATCAATGTCATTACTGTTCTCAATTGTTTGAATTTTATTCTGAATTAACTCATTAGTATCAAATACGCCGTCGGTATCATCCCTGTCAGTACTTGCAGAGTGATGGTTACTGTTAAGTTTCGTCGAAAATTCGAACTGTTGTCTAACAGAAGGTAAAGCCGATTAATTTCCTCGTCATGGTTTGAGAGCCACTCTTCAAATTTCAAAGCAATTGACTTACCTTCTTTCTCCAAACTTATTTCAGCATCGTGAAAGTTTAAGATTGCTTTGTATTCATTCAAAAAGTCTACTCCCAATATAATTTCCGTCGACAATAATGGAACAATAAGGAAGTTCATAGAGAAGCTGTGACTTTGACAAAAGAATTCTAAGTTGGTTTGTTGGTGTACATCTACACTTTTTCCAAAAATTGCACCTTGTAATTGAATCTTACGTAAAGGAAGTGTGGGGCAATCGTTCGATTTGCTGCATTTGCTAAAAGCTGTTTCATTAATTACTGAAATGGGACTGCCAGAGTCAAGTACTGCCGTAAATTTTACGTTATTTACTGTAATGTGAATCACAGGATATGCAATGTTTTACGTCGTGTTCCTGTAGTAAGATGTCCCTAATGTCTTCCATTTTTACGTAATTACTAGCTACGGCAGCTGCGTCGTCAGTTTCAGAAGTACATTTTGTGGCTGCCAGCGGTATGAGTCATTGCCTATTTTCTCTTTGTTGGCGCGCGTCGTTATTGGGATTTGGAGACCTAACTTCTAGAGATTGTCGAGAGTGCCCTGCCCTGTTTGAATCCCGCCAGTTCTGATGCAATTCAGGTCTTTCGTTACGATCATATCGTCTGTTGTCATGTCGGTAGATTCCATGGTTTCTTTTTTGTCGGCGCGTGGTGGAGAATTTCTCCCTGAATCATAACTGGTTGCTGGACCGTTGCGTCTATTCTGTCTCCTTTGATAATAATTATTTTGGTTCCCATATTGTCTGTTTCTCTGATTGTCTCTGTGATAGTCACAACCACGGAGAGGTGATCTTTCCCTGTAATAATTACTACTCTGCCAACGGTTGTCATACGGGTGGTGTCTGTTTTGGACACGATTTGTGTTGTGAGAATAACCTTGTCATGTCCAGTTATTATTTCTTTCATCGCGGAATTGCGACGGATGTGACCTGTAATTGTTGTGTTCCTGTTTTCGCGTTCCGAGATTGTCAGTGTCAATTTCTAATTCTCGTAAGAGTCCCTGAAAAGCTTCAATGTCGTCTTTTCAACGTCCTGCCTAAGTAATATGTCGTAAATGTTCAGGTAATTTGATTAAGCAAATGCGGATGAGTTCTGAGGGGCTATATGGTTTTGTCAGGTACTGATTCTTGTGCAACATGTCTTCAAAATATTTCACAAGACTGGAAAATTCAGATTGTTCGAAATGTTTCATCATTATGATGCAATGTTTTACTCAGTCTTGTGTGGCTTGAGACCAATATGCTGAGAGGAAACATGGTAAAATTCTCCTTCACTGTGGCAATCGTGAATGACCGATCGCATTCTTACAGCTGGTTCATTCTCTAAGTACACATAAATTCTAATCTGTGCTCTAATGACCAGTTGGGAGGAAAACAATGAGAGAATTGATGGAGGCACGTTTGTGGATGAATTTCGTTGCCAGAATTCTTAAATGTTTTGAATTTACGTGTAGTAAAGAACAGCTTATAGTCAAAATAATCGTGTCGGCGAGTCGCATATCGGTCATTGTTACGTCGTGTCGGCGGTTCCATCTCAAAATTCGGTGCACATTGCCAATTTCTTTCATAACTTCCGAAATGCCCTTTGTTATTATTTTGCGGCTTTTCCGTATTTCTATGTCCCTCTTCCCGTGTTGGAGCGCGAGTGTCCTCCGAAATTTGCAATTTTTGTATTACTTGTGCCAACTGATCTTGTACTTCCCGGATTTGTCTGTTGTGTTGCGTATTAATTTGATTCTGATTTTGTTTACATTTCTTAATTTGTTCATACTCTTCTGTGTCAGTGATGGCTACAGGTCTTATGTGATTGAGATCATCATCTACCTTTGTAGATAAGTTCGTGAACTGATCCGAAAGTTCGGCTACTTTCTCCGATAGTGTACTTATTTCCTCAGTGTGTTTTCTGAACCAAGTTTCAGAGCGTCCATTTGTGTTGAAATCGTATCTACTGTGTCCTTTAAGTTTTACTGAGTTTTTGCAAGTTGCGTAACCGATCGGTAGATGCAACTGAGTCAATTTTAGCTTGCGAGGTCTCATGATTTTCATGAACAATAGTTTGCAGTTCTTTTATGGCTGCTTCGTGATTCTGTAATGTATTTTCATGCCGCGAAAAAATAGGTTGGTAATACTCACAAATTTGTGTTTTTAGTCATTACAGACTTTTTGACATTTCGATTCGATTTTATGTAACTCAGTAGTTAAATCTTCACGTGTTTGTTCTAGCGTGGTGTGCAGATTTTGTTCCATTGCGTCTAACTGTTGCTGTGTTTGTCTCTGGTGTTGTTCCATTGTGTCTAACTTTTGAAGATTTTGTTCCATTGTGTCTAACTTTTGAAGATTTTATTCCATTGTGTCTAACTTTCGTAGCCTTTGTCCCATTTGTTGCATTAACTGTAATAACAATGCACTGGTGTCTGAAACATGTTCCTCAGTGCTTTTCGGCAGTGAAGTTGCACCGGCGACATTCACATTTTGACAAGCAGAAAATATGTCTTGACTTATTTGAGAAAACGGTGAGGACCCAAAACCTGAATCTGCAGTATTTGCAAGATTGTGTCCTGTCATTCCTGATTCCTGAGGCGGGCTGTTGCCGACCGATCAATCGATAATGCTTCCCTGTTCACTAATTATTTCACTGTCTACACCATTGTTTGCCGCCCGCTCCATTTCCCTATGAACAATTACCAAATTACTATGTTGAACATTAGTTAATTCATTACACGGTGGCGCTAACACACTGCTTCAGTCTTCACTGTCATTTCACAGTTTGCTTTGGAGCCTAGTATTACGTTTTTCACACGCTATTATTGTCAGAATATTTCACACGACAACACAGAAAAGCACAATTTGAAGAGCAAAATAAGAAAACACATTAACATAGCACTGAAAATAATATCTAGTTAATTGCAAGCGCAGCTGCGAAATACTTGGTGCAAATCTACATGCATGCCACAACTGTTTTACTGTACAACAATGAAAGACTACAACTACAAAGGAGATTCTCTCTACAATTACGCGCTAGCAATAAACAAAAGCTACACTAATTACACAAACTACAAGAAAAAATCAGAAAATTCCAGTGAGGTATCCTCGGCTAAGGGTCGACATATGAAACGTCCTCTTTGAACAATTATACATGACTGTGCTGAAACTGACACACAATATTTTTAGAGCAACGGAATCTGACTTTCAGTAATCCCTACAAATGAATGGCCCTGGCTAACATTAAACTATACCTTTCACAAATCACTTACCTCACAAAGATCTTCGTTACTCGAACTACTGCAATACAAAAGAAAGTGGTTCAAATGGCTCTGAGCACTATGGGACTTAACATCTGAGGTCATCAGTCCCCTAGAACTTAGAACTACTTAAACCTAACTAACCTAAGGACGTCACACACATCCATGCCCAAGGCAGGATTCGAACCTGCGACCGTAGCGGTTGCGCGGTTCCAGACTGAAGCGCCTAGAACCGCTCGGCCACTGCGGCTGGCTACTGCAATACAGCGAGCGCCGTTACTGCCAGCTAAATAAAAAATTCAAACTACTGAAGGCACATACTACTGATAGGCATAGTTAGTAAATGAAAGATTTTGATAGAGAACAAACAATGTATTTACCTTAATAGTGTTCAAAAGTCATAATATATATAGCAGTTCGTGACATCCAGTCTTACAAATGCATTGTCTCTGATGGACACCCGTCCAGATCACCGGCTCTCAAACTTCCGCCACCTCTCTCCCCACATCCACCACTGCTGGCGGCTCACCTCCAACTGCGCAACGTTACGCGCTGTTAAAAGCCAACTTCCCAACGCTACAATGGCGAGTATTGGAACAATGCCAACCAGCCACAGACTGCACACAGCTCAGTCAGTGATTTTCATACAGAGCGCTACGTGGAGGAGGCGTTACCAATACAAGAACCTAAACAGCCTACTTACAACGTGTGATTTGATTCCAGTCACAGGTAAAGGGACAGTATGTGATTCAATTTCTCAACGGCATTTGACAATGGCAGAAGACAAAAAATCGAAGTGAATATGAGGTCTTTCCAAACACTCGTCGTTATTTCTTTTTTGGTAGGTGGCTTAACAGGTGACTTTAAGCGCTTACAGTTTGCGCGAAATTCGAGTAGTGTCGCACTGGCACAGAAACGCATTCTCACCGTGAGCTCTGGGCAAGTCCATCCCGTTGACTCGAAGGCGTGACCGCCTCCGTTTGCTATCGCCTACCGATCTGTGCACCTTGAGCGATCTCCTTACTATTTCTTTACTGCATTGCATGGCATCACAGCCTTCACGCACCGTAGGTGCCGCGAAAGTTCTTCATAAACTGGCATGTGTGATTGATTACATGCAATGCCATTAAATCTTTGTCAGAAGGGACAAACGAGGAAGCAGAAACCTCATTAAGAACTGTGCTTGGAGGAACCAATAGCTATTACAGTCACACAATAAAAAGAATAAAACATTGCTACAAATACTTCACTACTTCAGAAAGACGCAGAGGAAAAGGAAGAAAATTTTATTTTTAGGCTATATTGCCGATGAAATTATAGGTGACGTAAGTTCTGTAATTTATATAGCCAGTGTTGTGGTAGGTGACATTGTCAGCTACACTACTTTTTACTCCTGTTTTGTTATTTGTGATCTTCTCCTGGAAAGACGTCGTCAATCTTCTTATAATTTAGTTGACTTCTTTTTTTCTAGTGAAAACTATTTACTTTGATCTTTCATATTCGTCGAATTGTTGGTGTACTGACATAACACATTAATACCATTGTCTGCAGACTCGCTAGTGGGACACATACATTTGTGCATACGAGGCTTCAACTGTCGAACGGCACCTCCCCTGCAGCACAGTGATCGCCTACAGCGGAGCCCTCACCACTGCTGTTGTACCCCCTCATACTGAGCTGTCTGTGCAGGTAGGGGCTAAACTTTTTTTGTGCACTCTTTACTGTTGGACATAGGAAACGTCCATCCCTATACAACAACAGCAGCTGGGTGGACATTAGTCGATGGGAGCCTGATCGTCATAGACATCTCCTATGGCCTGCAGCTCCTGACAACCAAACATGGGAATTCAGATGGCAACGTGTTAATGTGGGAATTTGTTTGATGGATTCAAAAGGTGGCACGAAGAAGCTTTTAGCAATCTGTGAGTCTTGTAATGCCACATGCCAGTGGCCAGAGAATGTACAATGGACAAAGTAATGAGAGTAAAGGTCGATTGACACTGGTTGTCATGGGCTGGAACACCAGAACATTCGACAATGCATTTCAAATGGGAATTCAAATTCACACATATCGTTAGTGGAACAGGACGGCAATGTCAAGTTGGTTGGTTTGGAGAGAAAGGGACCAAACTACAGTGTCATCAGTCCCTTACAATGTCAAGTACTCTCAGGAAGCAAGTTTTGATGTACACGTTAGCTGGGGGAGGGTCATGTCCTCTGTTGCTGCCTAAAGCTAATCTACTGTTGCTACACCCACTGGTGGTCCAGGAGTGGATTCTGCGCATTTTGGGTCTCCATTTGTTCTGTGGATTCTACACAAAGTGGCCGAAAGTTAAGTGAGCCACTGGATGTCAGCTGCTGCATTTGTTTCTGTGCATTCCTGACGCTCCACACTCAACTACGGCGGTCGTCCAGTATGGCTCTGTGGGAGAGACATGATGACTGTCCGTGAAACACTTTTGCTCATCCTGTGCAGGGATTTATACATATTGGAAGATGCACTCTAGACTCTGTTGACTCTGGGAATGCGAAGTCTTGTACAATGTCCTGTCTGTCTTGCACCAATTGTGATCCCACATCCAGCATCTTACAGCAACATAAGAGTGTCATACATGACGAATCTTCAAATGGGAGAATTGTCCTCGTGTATTTCTGCCTTTGAGTTTATATTGTAATGATGTAAATTTAGATGCTACTTCAAGTATTCTCTGTGGACGAAATTAGTATGGTTGCGCTAGAATCTTTCTCTAGCAGGCCTCAAACCTGACGCGAGGAGAGCCTTCAAATCCTGTTGGCGGTGCCACCCTACTACTGATATAAAATGGTGCAAGCAGCCTGGCACAGTGGAATGCTGGATTAGCTTGGGTCACTTGATGCCTGCGTCTACCTTAAGTAAAGGCTGCTCCAACCATGTAGTACCTGTCGTTGACCAGCGTCTACACACTAAAGAGTACCCCAGTGCAGCGGTTGGTCTGATGTGGATCAATCAGTCACAACTGCAACTAGTCCTTGCCTCTTCTGCGTGCTGGTATAAGGGCCATGTCTAGCCCTAATGTTGCCAGGAATAGGATAATGAGTGAAGGTCTGGCGCACTGTGTATCACTGATGATGTCATTGATGAGTCATCGGTTTTCCTCATCCTGCACACATCTGACAAAGGTCAATTGCCCCATGCATGAAAAACATCACAGGGCTCGATCTGCACAAACATCCTTTGTCTCAGATGTCATAGTGCTAACATTCTGGAATTTGGATTCTGACATCATAGAGTGTCTTCCAGTATTCAGTTTAGATTTATTCCACCAGTTTTCCAGGTTGGCCATCTTGCATCATTATCTTGTATTGTGATGTCACAGCAAGACTGTGCTAGTATCCTAAGTCTCAATTTTCCTGTCCCAGTATTCCGAGTCAGCCACAATGACAATGCACCATGTTCAATTTCCCACCAGTTTATAACAACCCTACCTCCACATTAGCACAATTGGGCTATTTTGGAATTTCTAACCAAAATTTGAGTTCCCACCATTTTATACATAGAGCAGTTGGCCTTTGTCAGTCGACGAGGGGAAAACCCATAACTCATCGATGATGTCATTAGTGACATACAGTATATCAGAACTCTGGTCGTTATCCTACTCCTGGGAGCTGAAATGGCAATTGTCCCCTACTAGTGTCTGACATCGACCATCTCCAGGGCGCCTTCTGGGATTCCTTGGTTCACAGTCCAAACTCAGGTGCTGCCTGCACCTGTCTTACTACCTAGCCACTTCGTAACCTGCACGCCCACGTTCTGCTGCGTCATCCTGCCCCATGATGCTGGGTTAGGTTGTGACACACGATATTTCCATGACGCCACTGGGTGCCATGGGCTATGTCCATCCGTGCTTAACACTGCCGCTAATACATTCAGTGCTAAGGCACCAGTGCTGCGTCGTCTGGCATAACAATTCAGTCACAGTTACCAAACAAGGTTGCCAAGCTGCTGTGTCTTGCTGAGTGAGGCTACTACGACCGCTGCAACATACCGCCTTGTTTTTCTGCAGTCAACTTAGGGCCCTACCATACTGGGATGCGATGGCAGCTATGCTAGTAGAGACACCAGACGCAACGTAAGGGACGCAATGGAGTCGCCCACACCTGGCATGTACTTGAGTGCGGCAGCTCTGCTACCAGAGCTATCGTCGCGAGGTGCTGCTGGAACGCATGGCAACCTATCGCTGGTCCCACGGCAGAGCGCAAACAGGGCTGTCAAACTCTACCTGCCACTCACCTTGTTTGCCCATGTGAGTGCTATGGATAGTTCTGACTTTTTCAGGTGAGTTCATATTTTAGGATATTTCATTCAGGACTATTATTTTGCAAGCTTGAAAAAAAAAAGCGTGCTAGGAATCGCGAGCGTCATATATGAAGCTCTGTTAGAAGATATATCCCTCCACGTGACAATCACATTTAAAATACTTATAATAATGCACTTTACAAACACTGGCTTCTTGGAGAACGTGGAAATGATCGAGTCTCAATTTCCTCGCCGGCCGCTGTGGCCGAGCGGTTCTAGGCGCTTCAGTTTGGAACCGCGCGACCGCTACGGTCGCAGATTCGAATCCTGCCCCGGGCATAGATGTGTGTGATGTCCTTAGGTTAGTTAGGTTTAAGTAGTTAAGTCTAGAGGACTGATGACCTAAGATATTAAGTCCCATAGTACTTAGAGCGATTTGAACCATTTGAACTCACAGCCAGTTCCTGGTGTTCCGCTACAATCACAGACGGAAATAGCACAGACAGAAATAGCACAGATACATCTCCTGCCGCAGCAAATGATGCTAATGGATCCGAGACGTCAGCATGGTTGAGTTATTTTAAGAGAAGAGATATAAATAAATATGTCTGCTTTCCTAATTTTTATCTGATACATGTATCCTGTAATTAGTACTTTTGAAATAGACACTGAAAAATCACTTCTATGTATATGCTACAATTACGACTGAAATTGTAAATATGACTGTAAACAACAAATAATTAACTACTGATTAGAAAGGTATTTACGTTAATGCCACGAAACTCTTTTCTTGTGGCAAGATGGTTTTCCTTAAAATAACGTCCCTTTTATTCCGTTCAGCTCAGCAGATCTCCTCTAACTCTGACTTTATCATCTAATTAAAATAAATATCGCTGTACTTTGTTCAATAGCGTGTGAAAAACCGCTTTGGGTTCAAATGGTTCGAATGGCTCTCAGCACTATGGGACTTAACTTCTGAGGTCATCAGTCCCCTAGAACTTAGAACTACTTAAACCTAACTAACCTAAGGACATCACACACATCCATGCCCGAGGCAGGATTCGAACCTGCGACTGTAACGGTCACGCGGTTCCAGACTGTAGCGCCTAGAACCGCTCGGCCACTCAAGCCGGCCCGCTTTGGACCACTATCAAATACGAGATGTACCCAGAAATTCTTTTCCTGTGTTGTCTTTTTATTTCAACGTCTTACATAAAGCGCATCTAGTAGCTTTCGATACTGACCACCGAGTGAAGAAATTCCTACTGCTGCTCTGCTGCCACATGTACTGGCAGACCGCAGTAGCCCCGACAGAGCTGCCATAGCGTCCCAGCGCGATAGGGGCCCGAAGCGTCAGCAAACACCACCGGGAGCCCGTCTGCATTGTCTATATGCCAAATCAGCCTGTTGTTGTTAACGCTGCCTTTATGATTCAACGACGGCCGATGCGATGGTTCCTCCTCCCTGCTGCCCAGTCAACCATCCTACAATAGCATCTAGACTAATTTTGGCCTTATACCACTCGGACCATTTTGACCTGTAATAGTATAATGGAATTATCTGTATCGAAGGTTACAGACGAGAAGCACGTGTCTTCGAAGGCCTCCATAAACAGATCTCCTGCAATTGGTGAGAAACCCATAGCCACGCTGCCGGTCTGCTGGTGAAACAATCCTGTTCACATGAAGTACGTGGTCGTCAGTGTATCACGAAATGGCGCGTGTGTGATGTAAAGCATTCCCATAAAACAACCCCCGTATCTTGAACTGGTAGCTTCGTAATTTGATGTTAAGAGCTTACTGGTGAGTCTATGAGCGAGATGGCTAGTGCTTTTCAGATCGGAAGAAATTCACAGACTTCCAAACGTATAACTCTGTATGGCCCACTGCCATACAGCTGTAAGCCTCACGGCCTGTGTAGTCAGAGTGGAACTCATCAAAGAGAAATGTTGAGAAGCCTGAAGGAAGGACTTTCATTTATATGTTCTACATAATGGGCGTACCCAGCGAGGGGCAGGGGGGGGGGGGGGCAGCTGCCACCCCTCTTGAAGATATTCGCAATTTTTTACTAGTTTACTGTTTTATTTAGTAAGAAATGCTGCATGTTTTCTCGGATTGTACAAGTGCATTCTTGTATTTAAAATGTTTATTAGAAGCAGTTTTTCACTGGTTTACTGTTTTATTTAATAAGAAGTGCTGTATGTTGTCTCGAGTCCTTGTTTCCTGAGACTAGTATGACCTGCCACCCCCCCTCCCCAGTTCAGATCCTGGGTACTCCCTTGTTCTACATTATAAACTGTTACCTGGTATTCTAGAATAGCCGTATTTTCGATTTACAGTTATATTTCTACATTCAATTTTGATTAAATAATAACCCTATGGTTAAAAATTAAGCAAAATATTACTACCACTATTACTACTGGTAATACTACCACCTTCACAATGCTAATTACTACTACCAGGATCTGTACTTACAACCGTTATGATTACGAGGATAATCCCAAAGGTAAGGTCTCCGGTTTTTTATAAGTACTTGGCTATTTTTATTTCTACAATGGTTTACATCAGCTTACAGTTTGAACATTTAAATATTTTTCGACATAATCACCATTTCTGTCGATGGATTTTTGTAAAGGCTGTGGCAGTTTTTGTAGCTCATGTCATACGAGCTCGCCGCCACGCGGTTCAGAAAAGTTACGAACCTCTTCTTTCACCTCGTCGTCGGAGCTGGTTCGCTTTCCAGTCAATTGTTTTTTTAACCTAGGGAACAGGTGATAGTCACTGGGCGCCAAGTCAGGACTATAGGGTGGATGGGATATTATGTTCCACTGAAACTGTTGCAGGAGAGCAACGGTTTGCCGAGCGATGTGTGAACGAGCATTGTCATGGAGAATGTGTACACCCTTGCTCAATATTCCTCTTCACCCGTTCTGAATTGCCCGTTTGAGTTTTTTCAGTCTCACAGTACCTGTCAGCGGTAATTGTGGGCTCAGCGATTCAGCCCCAACGACGAGGTGAAGGAAGAGGTTCATTACTTTCTGAACACCATGGCGCCGAGCTGGTATGACATGGGCATACAAAAACAGTCACATCATCTGCAAAAATGCATCGATATATATGGTGATTATGTCGAAAAATAGCTAAATGTTCAACCTGTAAACTGATGTAAACCATTGTAGAAATAAACAGGTCTATGTACTTACAAAAAATAGGAGACCTTACTTTTGGGATTACCCTCGTATTTCTACTACTCTTATGGTGGGTGTGGCGGTGGTTTATTAGTGCGCTAGACTCTAGACCTAGAGACTCTGGGTTCAATACTGGATGAGGAGCCGGTTCTAGGCGCTACAAGCTGGAACTGCACTGTCGCTACAGTCGCATGTTCGAATCCTCCCTCCGGCATGGATGTGTGTGATGTCCTTAGGTTAGTTAGGTTTAAGTAGTTCTAAGTTCTAGGGGGCTGCTGACCTCAGAAGATAAGTCCCATAGTGCTCAGAGCCATTTGAACCATTTTCTGGATGAGGGCCAACCACTTTTCTCGTTCCAATCCTACCAGGGTGCCCTCGGTCCAGCCAGCCCGCTGTCAAATGCCTACTGGGATAAAAGACGACCTGTGTGGTATCACGTACCGATAGCACCTCAAGGTCGTCAGACATTTGGCAACGCAACGCAACGCCAATAGCGGTCGTGTGCGGTCCTGTGGACCCAATGGAACGCGACCACTGAACCAGGCCTCCAGCGGTTTGGTACCGCGATATAGCACGGCCGGCGGCAGCCACTTCGGCCTCACTCACGCCTTGCGGCGACTCTGACTGCTTCGTTTGTGCTTCAGCACAACGAGTCTTGTGCTTGTTGCTACTGCATCAGCTCAACTGTTTCTTGCTGATTAATTTGTAATGAGTCCTCGTACTCTTGGAGAAATGTGAGTTAAGTAAATCTGTTCACTGTGTTAACTTGTTCGCTAATCATTTATGCTCCTGTCCAGCTTTCCTAGGGCGACAGTTGTCGTAGCACTTTGTAGTTCAGTTCTCCTTACCGTTGTGTAGGAATTCGTATACAACAGCCTGGATGATGCTGTGAGGGTACTGGTGTGTAATATCTGTAAGTAGTTGTACTTTGGAGGGCGACAATGCCCAGTGGCGCAGAGAGTCGCAGGTAGAGGCAGTTGTTGAGAGGCTGTGGAAGGTGTAGGCTGCGTGAGGCAAAGGCGGTTGCGTAGCCAAGGATTTATCTCTATATTTAATAGTAGTGGCACACAATTTGAATAATAGTGTGTTTATGTTTGTGCAGTGTGATAAAGGAAATAAATTAAATCTTACCAGTTCTTAAAGCGTCTCCATCAGTTAGTACCACACCACTGCATTTAAGAATGGACGGAGCCCCGATATACACGGTCAACTACAACAAGAGGATTGTAACATAATAATCATTAATTAACCCATATAATCTCCAAAGACGAAGGGAGCTTATAATGCGACCGTCGCCCTTCCCGCTCTCAGTGCCGTGTCAGCGAAAGACTGTACTCTACCTGCAGTCACAGGGGTGAGTCACAGATGTCACCTTTTCATTATTATGGGTGGCCACAAAAAGATATCTGTCCCTGTCGCACTAAACCGTTCGCTATAATCTGTTTAACAGTTTCTGCATCAGAAATTCCTCACGGTGATTCAGTTGCTCCCCAATCCGTAGGTGCGCTATTGACTCCACGGGCAATATAGAGGGCGCTGTCAAGGAAGTTGAATTCTTCGTTCATTTCTATACTGAGAGCGCTCTTTGGCTGCACATTTTTCTGCTGTGTTCCCTGGTTTCAGTGGATATTCGCGTGTTCATAAGACGCGTTGCCGTATCTGTTGTGGACTGTCACCAAATAACCTCCATGTCTTGCATGTTCTGAGTACGTGGCAACAGCATTGCTGAACAAGTACCCCAGGTGGATAGTGTTTGTACAGATACTGATGTGCTTCAAAACCTTTTTGACACTGTTATCTCTTTGGACAATGTTATCTGATATCTAACAGATTGTCTCTCAGCATCAGCCACGTCCGCATACAGAGGACATTCCCACACACACACTCCGTCTTCAGGCCACAAGTGGCTCATCGGGACCATCCGACCGCCGTGTCATCCTTAGTTGAGGATGCGTGTAGGAGGGGCGTGTGGTCAGCACACCGCTCTCCCGGTCGTTATGATGGTATTCTTGACCGATGCCTCTACTATTCGGTCGAGTAGCTCCTCAATTGGCATCACGATGCTGAGTGCACCCCGAAAAACGGCAACAGCGCATGGCGGCCTGGATGGTCACCCATCCAAGTGCCGACGACACCCGACAGCGTTTAACTTCGGTGATCTCACGGGAATCGGTGCATCCACTGCGGCAAGGTCGTTGCCCTAGAGGACATTCTCAGATGCTGTTATCTGAAGTGACTGCTTCTCCGTGGGCACATACGTTTGTGTCTCTCATTTTGGTCAAGTACAAATATGCGACGCATGTGGACACAGAGGTGCGTCAGAAAGTAGGCCTTTCCTTTGGGGGTTCAGACGTCGTAAACCGCCCCCTTCTTTGATATTCGGTAGAAGTTGTACGTTCGTCTCTCTCTATCGATACCATTCCAATATTCCTGCAACAGAAAAAGGATCCGATGACTTACTTATGTCCTGTCGGTGGCCAGCATTTCTATAAGATTTTGAACTTGATAGTAGTCATTCCTCTTCAACGAGGACGAAGCGGCTTTCTTCTGTATTTCAGTGTTATGTGGGTATATTCCAAGAATAATTATAAAGGCCTCCATAGATGTGGCTAGTAAGAAGGACTGGGACAAAGGCAGGAGAGAAAAGAAGTATGGATGACCAGAAACAATGCTGAAATGCATAACACAATGGGAAAAACACAAAGACGTCATAAGGAAAAATATACAGGTGTCCTCTGGCTAAGTGTTTGGCATGGACACCTGACATTAATGTTCTGTACACAGTAAAAGATTAAAAATAAACCTAGATGATACAATTAAGTACATACCAAGACGCATTGTTGAGACCTTCAAAGAGAAGAATGAGGTCTGGAATGCATTTGAAGTTAAGCTAGTTGAACGATAACTGTAAACAGAGGAAAGAAGAAATGTTCACATCAAGAGCGTGAAGGGATTGTAGGTAAAGAATGGTTGGGAACCGAAACAAATCAGATACAAACTGGGCTCATAAAATTGAAAAAAAAATAACTGTAGAAGTAATGGACTAGGAAGAAACCAGCTGTATTGACCGAGAGGAAACAAAAGAGAGTTTTTTAATATTGCACGGATGGAGCCTGTCAGTATGCATAAGATTGCAGATCATTGGTATCTTTCAGCTCACTGACCACCAACGCCTCGATTTTAACGCTCCAAGAAAAAATGCTGCCAGAACCAGTAATTCCGAGTTTTAAAAACATTCAGTGTCCTCCAATCCTTCAGAGCCTACAAGAATGCCATCTGACGAAGCTCATTCCGGATTCAGAGCGAATTCACGGGAGAAAGCGAGGGCTCGCAAAATCCACTGTTTAGAATTGCAAAAAACCTTAGAAATTTTATGTGTCGGCGTTCCAGCACCCGTAAGTCGGACGAGCCACCGCGTCCAGCCACTTTTACTACGGAGATGCCACATAGCTTTTCTTGCTGGAGCAGCAAACAAAATTTCCGTTCTCCTCTGCCTCTTGCATTTTTATTTTTTGCTGAGTTGTGCCTACAAATTTTGCATACTGAGTGTTCACTTTGTCGAACTCCGCCTGTTGATCGAGTGATCATTTAGTGATGTTTAGTCTACTTGTTCAACTGCGAAATTCCGTGACTTTCGTAACCATCACGTCGATATATATCTTCAAAACAGTACCATTCACATTTATATATTTCTACTACACTTGTTCTTTTATGGAACGTTCTAACATTAACTGCCTGACGTATACTGGAAACACAAATCTGCTATCGGTGGAGGAACTGAGTCACATCCCCCTGTAAGAGGCAACAGTGTCCTGAAGCAAAGGTGTTTGACTCATTTACTTAAGCAGAAGGTAATTCCGAAATGAAGATGAGATGTTTTGGTGCAAATATCGCATATAATGAGTTAACTATTTTCTGAGTGCAATTATCGTATAGTTTAAAAGTACTTTGACAATAATAGAAAATAGCAACTGCGATTCAGAGCGTAAACCTTAAGACGTAGTACAATCTGAAGTACCCTCGTTACATACACGTTTAATGTGATTACTATACTGGGTACGGGCGTAGACTGAAATACTGAACTGCATAACATACTGAATAACGTAAACGTGAAATCTCATCTTAGATTTCCACTCAAGATTGTTGCTTACAAAGTGTAAAGGGCTGTCAGTAATTAAATAAATGCAACCACCGAAAAGCTTCAATTACCATTCTTCTGCGTCACTGAAGATTAAAGCTCAATTGGCATGAAGGAACTACAGTTGAAAAGGGGACTGCTACAATCTAATTTTCATGCTTCGCTTACGAGTGTTCGTGACCTGTTTCTGAAAATATGTGCTAGACTAAAGTAGGCTTTCTCTTTCAGAGCTATTGCGTTAGCTGAAAATGAGCAGCAGCATTTAAAACTGCCTATCCTTTTGAATGAGTTATCATTGACTCCTAGAGATTCTGTTTCATCGCGCGTCTTTCAACGTCCGCGCACCGTTTTCCCCCACCCTGCCTTTAGTGCTCTGTTTCCGTATGTAATACCCATGTCAAAGAGATTTTGTCTGCTTTCACTTTTAGGACAATATGAGCTGCATAGACATGGTGGGCTAGGTATGTTCGCACTTTTTTTTCCTCTTGGTCAGCATTTTTATAATTTTCTGTCAATCTTTCTAGTTATCGATTGATCAGTTCTGCGGACATTGTGTCTTTTCTTTTCTGTGACAAGGTTTGACATCGGACTGCTCAAAGGTTTCTCTGGTAGTTAAAACGTTACAGAGGTTTTCTCCTACGCACATCACGATTAATCGAATATCCTTAGTGGGGAATTAAAATTCTCGCAATACATGTAGAGAAGTTGGTCTATACATGTTCTCTATAATATACCGGTATCTATTTGTGCATCTATCTTTGATATGTTTGTCTATACCTTTCTTAACTGTCTTTCAGATTGTAATATTAAATTTACTGTGAAACAGCATCATCAGATTATTTTTGATTTGCTCCACGGAAGTGGTAACGTTGTCAAGAAATGCTGGAGATGCATCTTCAAATTCTTCTACAGCAGTAAAATATGCAGTGTCTGAGTAACGCAAATAAAGACTGCGGGAGGCGATATTTATATTAAGAACTCACCCATTTATTCAGAGCTGACGTCAGAATTCAGAATATGGCGTAGTAGTGCCTGGAAATATATTTAAGGAGTTCTTGTCGTCTGGCGTCCAAAAAACGGAAAAGGACTGTCTGATCTCTACCAGACAAAAGAAGAAAGCGGCATCAGCGATACAAATGCAATGAAACAACATAATGCATGAAATGTATTCGTTATTGCGAATTTAGACAACCATCAACTTTATAATGGAATGACAATGAAAATTTTTGCCGGACGTGGACTCGAACTCAGATTTCCCGCTTATGCATGCAGGGCCGAAGGAACACCGCAGTGTACTTGGAACAACACAAACACTGCAGTATCGTTTTTATCCCCAGACAGCGAGCAAGCGACTTTCAGTCTAAATGCTCCCCCTGTACGGTAATATACATAATGGATGTACGGTTACAGCTTGCAGACACATGGTTAACGACGTCTGGTTGTGAGTCGTGCTCAGATAGTCTGATTGTAAGGCCATCACTTTCGATAAGCTGTAAAATACGGGTTCGAGTTCCTGTTCAACACAAATTTTCGCTGTCGTCATTCTATTATACAGCTGATGGTTGTCCATATTCGTAACAGCGAATACATTTCACCCATTTCAAAACACCGTTCGCCCCCGCTACCTGAGTGGTCAGCGCGGCAGAATGTCAATCCTAAGGGCCCGGTTTCGATTCCCGACTGGGTCGGAGATTTTCTCCGTTCGTGGACTGGGTGTTGTGTTGTCCTAATCATCATCATTTCATCCCCATCGACGCACAAGTCGCCGAAGTGGCATCAAATCGAAAGACTTGCACCAGGCGTACGGTCTACCTGACGGGAGGCCCTAATCACACGACATTTGCGTTTATAACGGCGTGATCGCTGCACTGCCTGTTCCTTCGGACATTCATGTATGTCCGAATGAACATTGCAGCGTACTTCGGAACAACACAGCCATTAAAATATCGTATAAACAACATAATCTTTCGCGAAAAGTAATTGGACAGACTATTGTTTTTGAAAGGTGTGTACATGACAAGTCCATCAGCGAAGGCAGGAATCAATCGACTAATTTACAACTGTACCTGAGTAATTTCATATGTGCGAACAACACTTCAAGTATAAGCATGTACAGGAAAAGCTGATTTTTTTTGTCTCTTTGCTTTTTTTCTTTTTCTAAAAAAAGTTGAAGTACACAACTAATTTTCATTGTTCGGTATAAACCATGGAGATAAAATTTACATTGTTTTCATGAGATCATGAAAGATATAGTTTTCATATTTTTACTGGACAGATTTACGCAACAATCTTAATTTATTTATGATATATTGAGTTTGGGGTGAGCTCGTTGGCCACTTGTTTTTTGTATTCTAAGCCATGCCACTCTCCTAGTCATCGCAGGAAAACATCCCAGAAATCTGCGACGAAGAGACATCGACCGTTGCATTCCACTGGATGTTGAGTATGATTAATCTTGCGGGGAAGTAATGAAGGATCTTTTACATCGTCTTTGTCCGGAATCGACTTGTCGTACGGACATGAAACAAAGTTGTACATCCAGTACAAAGGTATCGTAAATTTGAGAAAAATTGCTGCTTGTAAGTTTTTTTCCTTAGCAAACATACGTGCCTTAGTTTATCTACATTATTTTATTAATTTATGTTCATCAGCAGAGGTACCATCGAAGGTCAAAGAACTTGTGAATGAGCAAATACATAATCTTAAATTTCGCATGCCTTTCCGAAAACTACAAAGAAAAGGAGCGAATCACTGATAAAAACCAAGCTTTAACCAGTAAGTTGTCTCAGAGTAAATAGGTGGTGAATCAGATATTCGCCGCTATCAAACAGGATAATGTCTGGTATGTACGAAGATAACCACCGAATTCAGCGACTTATTCAGCTCGACTTGAGGTCATGGAAAACACGTCGAAAGAGATAGGCTCTGCTTTTTACATTACGTGATAGTTGTGTAACGTCTCTTAGCAAAAGACATATTATATGTGGTAAAAAAGAAAAGGAGAAAAGAATAATTGAACTGGATGATTGTAATTGCGTGGACAACGATTGTGTGAACTTTATGTAATAAAGAGAAAGCATTATGTGTCATGTTTTGTTCTTGTATAGAATTACATACTGATTTTTTTTTTGGATAATACCTGTGTCTGAGAGTACTAAAACCGCCACAGACGATACTTGTTAAATATCAAACAAAGATGAGAATATGTGACTAATATAAATAGTAAAAACCGAACATTAATTTCTCTGTCGTCTTCTTGGAGTTACGTGAGTAGGAAGAGCCTGTGACTTTATATTGTACGCTTGCGTAGCATTCTTTTGTCAAGATTGTGAGAGGGAGGCCATTAGACATTGATTTGGAAAGGTGTGTAATAACTTAATCTGTTTAAATGTTTCGAATAGAGTTACTTAGTGAAAACTTGCATTATGATTTGTAATAAGTTTGCCTGGTATTTTATCCCATCCCTTTAAGACATTTTCAGTTATTTAAATATTATTCGTGGTGCAGAGTTGCGCAAAGAAGCGGGCAGGTAATAGTGAACTAAAATTATTTCTTTCAGCTTTCGGAATTGCAGAGCAGAGCAGCAGATTTTATGATGCATTTTACAGGTTGACGCGGGCTGCTGATAATATATTATTAACAGTGTAAAAAGATAATTTACCTTCATAACATAAAAGAAATCTTGCTGTGCGTAGTTCTGGTCTGGCAAACCTTAAAGTAAAAACATCTTTTTCTCTGATAATAGTCTCATGTTAAAAAAAATCCACTGTAAAATTTTGATGTTGAACAAGCATTGCGTACTGTAACATCAGTATTGATAACGAAATAATTTTCAGTAACCTTCTCAATAACTGTAGTCAGGAAGATATGTTGAACTTTATGACGAGTTACAGTAACGAAAAAATGTTCCTTTAATAGAAAGCCAGATCCAGAATAATAAGAACATAATATATTTTGTTTTGTTGAAAATTAATGATCTAAAGAAAGTCAAAGCACAGCATCACTGCATCACTAAAAGGTATTTCGGGGCTCTTTTCGTAGCAACATAGTTTATCTCATATATTAGTTGTTACGCAAGTAATAGTAAGAATAAAGCAAATAGAGAGCCAGCGAAAGTTGCAAAGGAACAGAGACATTGTTGGACAGGAATAATCACAGGCAACGAAGGACGGCATGAAACTCAGTACATTCGTAATAGAGGTGTAGTCGTACAATTGTAACGAAAAATGGTACAGATTCCACCTCATGGGAAAACAGGATAACAGACATAAATAACGTTGATGTTTAAAACAGATCAGACCGCGAATATAAAAGTCAATATCGGGTTGTCAGTAAAGAATGTGCCCTCCTTGTGCACAAATGCACATTTCGCACCTGTTGTTCATGCTGCCTGCCAAATTTTTGAGGGGATCTTGGAGAATATTGTCCCACTTCTCTCTCAAGGCGATTTTGAGTTGTTGCTTGTTTCGTGGAGGGGATGTTCAAAGAGAAACACGTCTGCCAGGAGCATCCCATGTATGCTCTATAGGATTTAGGTTCGGGAAGTACACAGGGTATCCAATGCATTCAATGTCTTCACTTTCCAGTGTGTCCAACACCTCAGCGATCCTGTGTAGGAGGGCATCGTCGTCCATAAATGGAAAGTCGGGACCTACAGCACCCCTAAACAGACGGACATGATCCAGCATAATCTCCCTTCAGTAACTCAGTGCTGTAACGGTATCTCACGGAAAGACAAAAATGTTCAAATGTGTGAGAAATCATATGAGACTTAACTGCTAAGGTTTTCAGTCCCTAAGTTTACACACTACTTAACCTAAATTATCCTAAGGACAAACACACACACCCATGCCGGAGGGAGGGCTCGAACCTCCGCCGGGACCAGCCGCACAGTCCATGACTGCAGCGCCTAAGACCGCTCTGCTAATCCCGCGCTGCTCACGCAAAGACATGCAGCGCTGTTCGGCTATTGTGCGTAATGCCTGCCCACACCATACAGCCTAGGCCATACCGATGACGTCCATGAACATTCTATGGTGTGTGTTGTGTTCCCCCCCTCTCTCTCTCCACACTAACTGGTGGCCAGAATTCGTCGGAGAAAGTCTCTCTAGACCACTGTTACTGAACGTGCTCCCTCCAGCGTACACTTTCTCGACGATGGTGTGATTGAAGTGGGTTGCATTTAACAGCCTGATTTTATCGCCGCCAAATGATTCTGCCAGAGTCGCGTGTATCGGTAGCAAAAAAATGGTTCAAATGGCTCTGAGCCCTATGGGACTCAACTGCTTTGGTCATTAGTCCCCTAGAACTTAGAACTACTTAAACGTAACTAACCTAAGGACATTACACACATCCATGCCCGAGGCAGGATTCGAACCTCCGACCGTAGCAGTCGCACGGTTCCGGACTGCGCGCCTAGAACCGCGAGACCACCGCGGCCGGCTATCGGTAGCAGTTCTAAGGTGTGCAGTGATGTGCCTCGGAGTGAGATGTCTCCTCCTTTTCGTCACTAGGGCTACGTATCGATCGTCTTGAGGTGTGGTGGTCCGCTTACCCTTCGCTGTATTTCCTTTTCCTTTCAATATCATTAGTCGGGTTTCCGTAGCAATAGTCGATTGTTCCGTAGCAATGAGAAGTTATTCTTAGAAATGTGAAGGTGTTCTTAGCAATGGGCAGTTGTTCCTTGACAAGTGTCAGGTGTTCCTTAGCAAGTGTCAAGCTGTGTACCACCTCCATTGTCGCTGTAGATACCTTACATTAGTGTCCTGCATATTCTTGATGTACCTGCAGTACTGAAGTCACCGTACAACGGTCGAGAGGTATACGCCTTAACTATTGCGCATAAGGCAACACGCCACTCGTCTGTGAATAGTACCTGCATGACAACAGCAAGAATGATACGCTCCTGCTCATATAGAAGTTACTGACGAGGGTGCTGCTGCTGTAACTGACTATGCATCTCGTGCTCTGGGTAGTTTGGAAATTTGTGGTAATTTCCTATGGGACCAAACTGCTGAGGTCATCGGTCCCTTAAACTAACCTACACTAAGGACGACACACACACCCATGTCCGACGGAGGACTCGAACCTCCGTCAGGGGGAGCTGCGCGGAGCGTGACACGGCGCCGAGACAGCGCGGCTTCACCGTGCGGCACTCTGGGTAGTGGTAGTGTTCGTGCAGCGTCTCGAGAACTGTTCATCTCATTGTCCACAGTGCAGAAAGTTTTGAACTGGTACCCGCGCAATATCCAGATAGCGCAGCAACTGAATCCTCATGACCCGCAAAAAACGTCCTGAATTTTCCCTTCGGCTCCTGGGACGGATCGAAGTGTGCGACTGTGGCCGGGCAATATTCTATGGAGTGACGAAGCACCTTTTACACTATAGGGTGCAGTGAATACACAGGACTGCCGAATTTCGGGTCCTGTTACATCGCTTGTTGTGCACGAACAGCCACTGTACGGTGACTTCTGCACAGCGTGTGATACCTGCATTGGATGAGTGTAATTGTGTGGAAACTGCTGTTTTCATGCAAGATGGGGCAACACCTCATCCCCTTCGCACAGTGAAAGATTTGCTCAATGCAACCTTCCACGAACGTGTTATCTCCAGAGGTTTTCCAGATGTGTGGCTTGCAAGATCATCTGATGTTAATCCATGTGACTTTTGGTTCTATGGATATCTGAAAGAACTTGTTTACCAAGGACACGTTCGTATCTAACTGATCTGTAGACCAGTAAGGAACGCGTTGCTCAAATTCCATTGGAACTTCTTCGAGAAATTGTCTTACGAAGCAGCATCTCGCCGACGTCTCCGGAGCTCATGTAGAACAAACTGTGTAAGCAGCGGTTAATAATAAAATCGATACTAAGCTTTTGTCGCTTGTTTGACCTTTACTGCTCACGTCCCGCTCCTAAGCCATTGCATATGAAAATCGTTCTTCGCCTGCTGGCCGAAATTGGAACTATTTTTTTCAGCGTTAATCGGTTCCGCATTAACGCATTAGCATATCTACCAAGTTCCGTTACGTACCATAATTACAGCCCATACTGGACCTCTGTGAGTAGCTGCCCTTTAATTTAACCATCTGGAACCTCGATCAAACGGATTATTGTTTCTAGGTAGTTGTAGACATATTCTCGGGTGATCCCCAACGTTCATTCAGAAAGTACGATACAGAAATCGGCAAAATACGGTAAGGGATAGAACCAATTTTACCAGATTCACCGATCAACACCCCACTCGACTTTCTAGTATTAGGTTACCTGACGACTGTGCCGGCAGGAAGGATCCAACCCAAAGCTAAAGCAAAAATAAATTAGGGGGGTAGGACGCCAGACTGGCCGACTTCGAGAAGGAGAGGCACCACAGGACATTTTAATTTCCATTGTCTATACTTTTACAAATAAGTTCATAAAACTTTGTCAGCATGACCAGGAAGCTTTCAGGATTCACACTCATTGGAGAGGAAGTTCAAAAACACGAAAAAAATAATATTTTTTAATTGTGAAAATTCATGAATTTTTTCATTTACTGTTGGCTGCATTTGTTGCTATAGGTACACGAAAGAAGATTTTCAGTTTAAATTCAGCCAAAAAAAAAAAATAACGAAAATCTTCTTGCGTTACGTGGATGATACATTTGTAGTTTGACCCCATGGAGAAGAAAAGCTGGCAGGATTCTTAAAACATCTGAATTCCATTCACAAGAATATTCAGTTTACCATGGACGTCGAAAAAGATAGATGTCTGCCGTTTCTGGATGTCCTTGTCAATCGTAGAATCGATGGATCTTTGGGGCACTCTGTCTACCGGTAGCCCACATACACAGATCTGTATTTGCAGGCGACAAGCTGCCACCACCCAGTACAAACCATGGGCTTGCTGCGTACTCTGGTGCACCGGGCACATGTGGTATCTGATAAGGACAGCCTTCCTAAAGAATTAGAACATTTGCAATCCGTCATCAGGGAGAATGGATGTTCTACACGCCAAATCCGCACAGCTGTAACAAGGAAGAAATGGAAAGAGGAACAAGAAGAAGAAGACAAAGAGGTGGTCAGGTCCAGGGCGTTCCTTCCGTATGTGGGTAACCTTTCCTCCAAAATAGGAAAGATTTTAAAGAAGCACTGTGTTAAAGTGATCTTCCGACCACCTACGAAAATATCGGCTCTGCTTGGCTCTGTGAAGGACGATCTAGGTCTGAGGAAGGCGGGTATTTGTAAGATCCCCTGTCAATGTGGCAAATTCTACATTTGCCAAACTACTCGCACAGTAAGGGAAAGATGCGTGGTGCATGAGCGCCACACACGTCTGCTACAGCCCAACATATCAGCCATAGCAGAACACTGTATTTCGACGGGACACTCCATGGATTATTGTGGAACAAAATTTTAGCGACAACTAGATCTTTTTGGGAATCCATTATCAAGGAGTCCGTGGAGATACGATTGGCAGATCTTATTAATCGAGACGGCGGCTTTCAGATGGATAAAGCATGGGATCCTGTAATTTCTTTAATCGCTTCACAGAGACATTGGTTTGCATTTATGGCGACGACTGACGAAAATTGATTTTATACTTTCGACTACCGCGCCTCAGCTGCACGAACGCGCTTTACGGCAGATAGCGCGAATGTAGGTACACCACTATGCATGCGAGGGCCGCTTCTGCTGCAGAGCGCGCCAAATTAGATAGGGGACGCGGTATTAGCCTTCTCCACTGCGCAGGCGCCGCCGCGCCAATTATCGGTATATATTGAACGAAGCGCACCAGTAATCTTCAGTCTCGTACTCACCTGAAGATGGCTGTATGTTTGTTAGCCGAAATATCGTGCCAAGATGTCAACGTTATCCGGTTACAAGCCCGAAATATGATGGACCAATCAATACGCCGGGAAAACTTCAAGATACACAGTTTATAACAGATTTGGGAAATTCTAGTGTTTCATACGTCTGTAAGTATGGTTTGTATGCTGTGCAAAATTCATCGAAGAATCTCTCTTACTTATGAAGAAAAGTATACCTACAGCAACAAATGCAGCCAATACCAAGAGAAAAAATTATGAAATTTCACATGTAAAAAAATGTCTTTTTTGCATGTTTTTCAACTTCCTCTGCTATGAGTGTGAATCCTGAATCCTTCCTGGTCATGCTAACAAAGCTTTACGAATTTACTTGTAAAAGTATAGACAGTGTAAATTAAAATGTCCTGTGGTGCTTCTCCTGCTCCAAGTCGGCCCGTTTCACGTCCTACCACTCTTAACCGAACCATTAAAAGCAGTGGACCACGAACGGCGGAACAAACGCCAGGAGAGAGAGAGAACTATATGAATGTGTCTATAGAGTGCTTGCGCCTCAGGAGCCGAATGATACCGGCATGGTAGCTCACCGTGTTCGGTCAGAGGCTGGTCAGTCTCTGTAATAGTAATAATAATAATAATAATAATAATAATACAAAAAGCGGAGTTATCATCGATGGAATTTGAAAGATACACACAAAACCGTTCACGGAAATCGTCGAAGAAGCGAATCGAAACAAATAAGCCAAAAACAAAGTAATTACTGTCGATGGCTTTGGTGCCGGAAGAGCCGGCTTCGATTTCCGGTACCTCGTCAGACACTTCACGAGGTATCGAGGTTTGCAGCGGAGACCATTCAGCCTCGTGAGAGAAAATGAGGAGCTGCTTGAATAAAATAATAGTAGCGGCATCACCAGCATTCAGCCACTGGCAATAACGCCTGGAGGGGCTGACGACATGCTGACCACATGTCCCACGATCGCAGATAGCTGATTGTGTTGCCTTATAAAAAGCAGTCGGCCAGTTGGCATAGGTCTAAGACTTAATCCGCGAGCGGCATATACTGCGTATACTGTTTATATCCGCAGAATGCAGCTCTTCACGTCTAGTGGTTCTGCTAGAAATTCTGCTCTCAGAAATGCGTTGGCGATGACCGAGATGGAAATAAGGAAAGAAGAAATCATACCATGGGAAAGACAGTAATTAGTCCTGAAGTACTAAGGAAAAGTACCAGTAAAAAACGAGGTAAACACGACATATGGGAGTTAACGGACCCAATATTTTGTAATTTAAAATATTGTTACAGACAACGAGAGCGAGGAATCCATGAAATACTATCTTCTTAACGTATAGCTTGTGAGGAGCGCTAATACTTTCTATATTCCTAGTATTATAATTATTTTCTCAAAAAGAATACCCTACATGAATTTTATTGATGACAGTTTCGCCGGCCGGAATGGCCGTGCGGTTCTAGGCTCTACAGTCTGGAACTGAGCGACCGCTACGGTCGCAGGTTCGAATCCTGCCTCACGCATGGATGTGTGTGATGTCCTTAGGGTAGTTAGGTTTAATTATTTCCAAGTTCTAGGGGACTGATGACCTCAGAAGTTGAGTCGCATAGTGCTCAAAGCCATTTGAACCATTTGAATCTGCAGTTTTGAATAAACAATAAATTGTATTCAAGCTGTATTGTCACAAAAGGGATGAAATTCCGAGTTAAGGGCTGTCGGTGTTCCATTCCCAATTCAGAACCAATTTGATCGAAATACAGAAGCTCAAGTAATAGATGGAATAACTGTCCTGTGACCCTAAATAGCGTTTGTTTTGTCACTAGAAATAAATAACTAGTATAAGACAGGTTACTGGTGATAGAGTTTCTACATGTCGCCACTCCTGACTTTCTTGAGATTCAACCTAACGTCTACTTGGTAGAGAAGGAATATCATGTTTAATGTGAATTTCAGACCACAATGCCATTATACCTTCTTCACTTGGCGTAGTCAGAAGAGAATAGAATCTGTCTCTCCCTATCAAAAACCAGCAGCAGAAGTTGAAATCGAACCCACACCATAAGTATATGAATCTATCATCAATCCAGCAGACCACCAAATCGTTTTCTCTGTGACTCATTTTTCTATCGTAACGCCGTTGCGGCACACTGCATGAGAATTCTGACACACAGGGTGCATGTAGCGGTTTGCAGCATGTTCAGTATATTCATTTACTTGGTTGACCGAATCATCATGAACTAGCTTTCTCAGCTACCCAGTACGTACAGTCGACTCTATTTTGTAATCACCGAAATAAAATCACATAACTGCCACACACACAGAATTGCCAATGGAGTAGGGTACAGAAATTTAAATAGGAAGTGTTACTTTTCACTTTAGTTACTCTATTGCGCTATCTGTTTGTGAAAACGTCGTACAGTGCAAAAGAAAAGCTGTAACTGTCTGTCTCTCAGAAGTCTAGATCCATCCACACGCATTATCTGACAGCGCTGTGGAATGCAGAAGTTCTGGAGGAATTGTTGTTGACTCCTGGAGCTGCTTTAGCTACGTGTCAGCTAGTAGTGTAACAGTAAGCGACGCGCACCGTAGATTAAACGTCGCGAGTTTGTGTACATTCGCTGCCACATTTTCTTAAAACGCAATTTTGCTGTCTGCTGAAGTTATCAGTCTAATGGAACTCTGAACATAATTCCCTTCACTTATCCACCCAAAATAGTTGCATGTGGAAAAAGGGCTAACTTATGCGAGATTTTGTTTTTTTTCAGATTTAATAGATGGCCAGACAGCAGATGAATCTTCTTCAAACCTTGTTTGACAGCTGTAACTCAGAACAAGTTTTCTACATGCATATAATCAATAAATTGCTTACATTGTCAGACTGTTCTAGATAACATCAGAGAATACACATAATTATATCGTTGATGATTAATTTCTCTCTCATGTTTACTATTGTTTTAACAACACTAAAAGAAACCTTACAAAAATTGTGCACTGTATTATGAGAAATGAAATATAACTACCCGCGATAACCTTATGACGAAAGTCTGTTTTAATGAAACTGAGTATTTGAACATAAGCATGCCTCTATTGGCACGAATTAGTAAAATACTACTCACTTAGATTTCGATTGGGTCTGTGTTTAATTGGTATGCTGTGTCATGCTCAAGAGGTATGCAAATGTGGCATTTCATAAAGAAAGTTATTTATTCCTAGAAAGCCAAAATTTGCTTGTCAGCAGTGGAAAGAGACGTTACCTCTTATGCAGCGTTGTAAATTTTCACCATTGAACTATGAAACGAAAGTATTTTATTTCGATTTCCTTATCGATGTTTCATGTGACTGCTTTTAGCTCAGTCACATAAGGGATAAGAATGTTGCAGTTAGCGAGAGTTGAACCGCAAACCAGAACGGACGCTTTTTACAGGTCAGCGCGTTACCACAGAGCTAGCGAAGAGGAATGTTTATTGGCTTCCTCTTATGAGGCCAATTGTGGCTAGAACTCGTAAATCGCTATTTAAAGGACAAGATTAGTTGCGGTTTCCACGTGCAACGACTTTCCTGAGCTGAAAACCGGAAATTTTTGTTACACCTCAAGCGATAATAACTCAGATTATTCAATGGAAATCACAGGAAAAATCAAGTGAACTTTGAGGCTTAATGCCGTACACACCAGGAAGTAACTCGTCGATTACAGAGTTATCAAACATACCTGGCCTTGTTGCCAAATCTCAGTTACAGTACCAGCAGGAAGAAGACGAACCAATGTGATTCTACAGCGTGCTGGGAAGTGACCATAGCTGGCGTTTCAAAATTGTGACTGCTATGGCCTGGAATACGTAATGCGTCTGATTCACGTTTCTGTAACAAGGTTTAGGGATTGGAGCGTAGTTACTAATAAATGTATCAAATGGCTCTGAGCACTATGGGACTTAACTTCTGAGGTCATCAGTCACCTAGAACTTAGAACTACTTAAACGTAACTAACCGAAGGACATCACACACATCCATGCCCGAGGCAGGATTCGAACCTGCAACCGTAGCGATCGCGTGGTTCCAGACTGTAGCGCCTAGAACCGCTTGGTCACTCCGGCCGGCTACTAATAATACTAAGAACTGACTGCAAACTAAGCATCATAAATCAGTAACTCTCAGAGCTGTTATTATATTTCTTTCGTAAATGTACTCAGAACTAAGCAACCCATTCAGGGCGTTTTCGTGCCTCAGCGATAGTCGAGTACAAGAAACAAATTAAAAAAAGAATGTGTGTGTGTGTTAGTGCCAGAGAGAGAGAGAGAGGGAGGGAGAGGAAGAGAGAGAGAGAGAGAGAGAGAGAGAGAGAGAGAGAGAGAGAGAGAGAGAGAGAAGGAGATAAAAATAAAAATGAATGAGAGAGAGAGAGTGAGTGAGAGAGATAGAGAGAGTAAAAAATTATTGTAAAGAAATTGAATCATGATATGTAAAGAAATCTTTCATTAAAATGACATGTTCCACATCATTACGAAATGTCGTAATTATGATCTATGGAACAAGTATTAATCTAATAAAATCTATTCTAATCATATCATATTGTTGACTAGCCATGAAGAGTCATGAAATACCGAAATTTTCGGCAATATCAGTAACCAAATCTACACTTGAAAATAGAAGATGACAGTTTTTGTAATAATCTGGGACTGCTATCAAGACCCTTTCGTCCCTATTAACTAATCACGGAAGATGTCTGATATACCTGGATTCAGAAGTAACAAAGTGTGCATGCATTTAAAGATTAAGCGCATGATGTGAACTTCTGAGACGGAGATACGGACACAACACGTAATCAGATTCTTAACTAAGTAAAATCAAATGTTACATATCGGTTTTTCTTACCAGTTGCTAGATGTTTGAATCTAAAACAAGCATAGAAATTTTCGTGCCTGAGGGGCAAACGAACCGCACTCCTACCGTCCTTTTTTATCATCCACGAATATAGCCTAAGTATCAATTGCTTTCCCACCAACAGTAAGAGGTGTGCGTGTTTGTCCAGAAATAACGACACCTATTGCGATTGTTGCAACACGTGAACAGATATTAAAAATATACGTTAATTTTGACTAGCAGGCCAGTGTGCACGTGATAGGGCTTGAAATAAAATTATGGATATTTTTGTACTGCATCAGAATTCGGACCCATATACTTACTTTTGGAAGAGACCTAGAGAAAAGTACAGTCTTGGGAAAAAGAACGAAATGATTGAACTATACTGTACCGAGAGATTCAGATCCTCGAAAGAGGAGATACGAATTGGAATCACAGTCCAGCACTAAATTTTTCAACGTCTCAATCAAGTACAACTAAAATAAGAGCCCTGTTCCTTTAAATGGCTATCGATTCATCAAATAAACAAAAATTTTCTAATGTAAGTAAGTTTACTGGCGACAGTATTTCTGTTTACCATGATTGCCGCCTATGTCATTTCCCAGTTGGTAATGAAGGAATGTGATGTTTCATGCGGGTTCTGGATTATAACGTCTTTCTCTTGAGGTTACCAGAGGTAAAGTAAATCTGTTTGTGCCTCTTAAAAGTAAATGCCTGAACCCACGCATTGCACCTGTTATTTTTCGTTCCACCAGACCGTTGTGGCCACATTTACTAGCCCCAGAGTGTGCTGTAACGGATGATGTGATTATCTTACAAAGTTAGTCACCGTGAAAAAAATGCGAGTCTGTTAAATGGTTAAATAGAAGCTAGCGTCTGACGTGGAGATTATACTATTCTCATGTCAGCAGGATGAAAAGACTCTTCTAGGAATCATAGCCTCGATGTGAAGCCATTTTCCAATTTTCACTAATTCAGCAAATTTCTTAGTTTGAATAAATCCAATGTGAAGTGTGAAGTTGCCGGATAATTCGATTATTACCGTCATTATTACTATCATTTTCTCCATACCGCTGCTGGAACAAATGTGCGTGAGAGCATTTAATGCCTTTTGGTCATTATAGAAGCAGTTGCCAAGAACAGGTTTTTTCTCTATCTACGGAACCCTTTTCATGTTAATATCAGACATCAGCAATTACTCGTAGATTACATTAAAACTAAAGTAATTGATGAAGACGTTACTTTATGAAACGTCCCCTTACAAAAATTATACAAGACTGTGCTTAAACTGACACACAATATTTTTATTTTTTTTAGCGCAACGCAATCTGACTTTCAGTAATCCCTACAAGAGAATGGCCCTGACTAAATTAACCTATACGTTTCACAAATCACTTACCTGACAAAAATCTTCGTTGCTCGAACTACTGCAATACAGCGAGCGCCAGTACTGCCAGCTAAATAAAAGATTCAAACTACGGAAGGCACTAACTACTGATAGGCATAGTTAGCAAATGAAAGTTTTTGATAGAGAACAAACAATGTATTTACCTTACTAGTGTTCAAAAGTCATAATATATATAGCACTTCATGACATCCAGTCTTACAAATTTCAAAACTCCGCCATCTCTCTCCCCACATCCATCACTGCTGGCGGCTCACCTCCAGCTGCCCAACACTACAATGGCGAGTATTACAACAACGCCAACCAGCTACAGACTGCACACAACACAGCCACTGATTTTTCATACAGAGCGCTATGTGGCGTTGCCAATAAAAAAACCTAAACAGCCTACTTACAACTTGATAACAAAAACGCGCTGCCTTTCTTCAGTTACTTGCGCCTAGAAATAGCTGTGGAATACCGCCAAGCAAAAAGCCAAGGGATCTTACTACCTTCCGATATACTTCTCTGTTTGTTCTTCCATATATTTTGGCCGACGTTACCTGTTTCAAGTTGTGTATTACAGAGAATGGTTTAGAAAATCAATTGTTTTCCTTTGCAATAAACTAAAAGATTTTTATTCTAAGCTATCCAAGTTCAAAATTTTCGCAATATTAGTTCGGATTTAGTATTCGCTTCAATAATGTAGGAAAATATTTCACAGTTTCAAAACCCGCATCCGACTCATTAACCTTACACTTAGTCTCTGACCGTAAATTCTAGCTCAGAGTGACACCAGTTTAAGCTACCCTGTTTAGCGAAGACTGTTTTCCAGAGCTCTTTATCACGGTATAACTATATATGTATGCGCGCGACCACTTATCACGGGATAATTGTATATTTTTATTTTTATAATTATATTTTATGATTTTGGTTGGGGGTGTCTTTATATATTGTGGGCTAGCGTGAGACTTTTAAATAATATATGCCACGATAGCACTCGTACAGACATCGGCTGCCCCAATATACGTACGATATAATATGTTTTAAACACAACGAGCGACTCACCGCCTTCTAATAAATAGTTTGCGAGACCGCTGCTATTTAGAAAAGAAAATATGCATATTCTTGCGCATACTGTAATTATTAATATGGGTCTAAGGGGCTACTGGTTATTTATGTGCCAAATGTCACAAAGATTAACTAAGATATTGCGGAGCTTATTGAATGGAATGATTTTCAATATTTCTTGTTCATTATTTGCAAGGCAAAACTTGAGAGAATCTCATCTGCCATTACGCGGCCAACCTGAAACATATTGAACTCATTCAGCGCTGTGAATTTTGGTATATGAAATCAATCACTACCCTCTTTAACTTCGAAATTAATGAAAGATCAAAATTGGGAAGTCTCTCGCATTTACATTTCATAACAAGAATCTTCAGCATAATGGCCGACCAAATGCTGCTAGGTAAGAAGAGCTCCCTACACTACCAAGTTCTGTAATAACATGGTTAATGAGAATTAATGGTTGGGCCGAGAGAGGTGACATCTAAGGCAATAATACACACTTTCTAATAACAATTTCTATTATATTTTTTAAAAGTACAAATGAATCGTATGTTAATTTTCAGACAAAAGAAGAAAAAAAGAGAGAGTGAGACAGAGTGAGAAAACAGCAATGTATTTCAAACACCATCTCGGTGATGCCATGTCAATCTCGTGATATAAAGCAAGTATAGTTGATAGGTAATATCTTGTTGTACTACCGATATGTATGGCTACAGGATTCTTTCTTTTCTCTCTACAAACAACCAAAACAGAATTCAGTAACAAAATGGTAAGAACCACTATGCACTTCGCAAATTAACCGCTCAATCTTCCTTGGTTATTTTGTTAATCGTTGACAATTGTCTGTATTATCTGTAATGCAGTAAACGTCCATGATTACTGATTTGTTATTACTACATTTGCTATTGTTATTCGTCACCTCACAACAGATTTCCTGTCACTCATTGCTGCCCATGCACGTAACAAATGGATCAGGATGAATGGAATGTGGGATGTTTCGTCACGGAGAATATACACATTTATCTCTTCTTCATGTGTTCAGAATAATATGAAAATCTCAGTAAGAGAAGACGACAACGGGATGCGAGTGATGCAGGCAATAATACCCAACTATTTCTGTCGACTTAACATCATGACGACAGACAAATTGGCGTCTTAGTGTATTTTGATTACAATTCGTTAGCCTTCTTACGACCTCGTGGGAGCAGGCAAAATATTTTGCTTTTTGAACACCGAGCAATAACACACAAAGATAGTAGATAGAAGGATACAAAGAAACAATCAGACTCATCGGTGTGGATCTAGTTCATCATTAGAAGACTATACAAGAGGGAAACATTACAAAAGCAATGAATATGCTGGTTAGTATACATTATTTGTATAGATCTGAAGATGAAAAAGCACAGATCTGCACAGTGCCCGCATCTGCACTTTAGTTTCTGTCTTAATGGTCATAATTTTTAGCTTCCTCTCTTCTGAAATTTCAAATGATTTGATTTTTTACTTGGCACAGAATAATTAGTTAAGTGTGTTTCTTAAAGCTTCCTTTTGCACTAACATTTTTCTACATTCTCGTGCAATTCATGAATTTCTATTTGTATGATCACAAGACTGCACATAGATGCAATCGATTTCTAGGTGCAAAGTGTTTGTTATCTTACTTTTCGTGACATATGGACAAAGTTGATTTCCAAAGACTTTTTATTGTACTGGCAGCAGTGTATCCCTATCCTCGTGGTACCACCTGTGTCTCGTGTCGCAATGACTCAATTAGTCATCATTTCTAAGCGTAGTAGGGGTCAGCATGTGCTGGCTTTTTTTCTGATTTGTTTTGTGGAGCTGCGAATTTCCAGAAAAAATTCTGTAACGAAATCGGAAGAAAACCGTTACACATCAAGTCCTCTTGATAGCTCGACTCAGTAAGTTGTGTTAATGGTCATAGATCTCAGCTTTCTGACTGCGAAGCTGTTTCACAATACAAGCGTCTCTGAAGAAATTCGAATCGACCGTCAACGATACGAATTTGAGTATTGTTCTTCACTTAAGACTCACACGCCAGGGTGATTTGATTACTATAAAGTTTCTATGCTAAATTTCCACAGTAGCAATTAGGAACTCTCTGCATACATTTTCTAACATCGTCTCTAGCAACTTACTTTTTCTCTGGGTAGCTGCAAATATAAGGAATTTAGTCGCCTTAAATCCAATTGAATATTTGAAATAACGCTTTTGAACAGCGTTCACCTCTCCATTAATTAATGTATGGACCTCAAAACAAGCAGTTTGCCATAGTAGCTATAGGGCAGTTTCTGAAAGGTACTGACACAACGTTTTGCATCCATTTACCATAGGGAATCAAAGAAAGAAACCAAACAAATTGCATTGCATTTACTCTCTGTGCCTTGAATAACACATATGAATCCATGACAAAAATAAATTATTTGAAGAATCTGCTGTGAAAGGAAAAAGAACAGGATGTGATACTTTAATTATAGTGGACTGGATCAGGAACAATGAAATTAATTCTGTACCACACTGATGTATTGCATACTGGTGTAACAACATACTAATCAAATAAAAACGTCCACTCAAGGAAGGCAAAGATACGCAGTCTAGCTTCAATATTATAAATACGCCACAGTTTGTGAATGAACTCAGACTTAGGTTGATAATCATTTTGAATATTTAGCATTACTGTACCCGCTGGTGTTAAAGTCGTTTTCAACCAACGATTCCCACAGCTACAGGAACACTACTTGTGATACCTCTTAGACAAAATACTTACGCAGTACTATCAGACGAAAGATCAACCTGGATCTGTTGGAAGTTTGTTTTACAACCTTCACACCTGGATAAAGAGCTTTTCCTATTTGAGATATCTGTGAACGTTGCTGCATAAGACGATATAAGAAGAACCTAAATTCCTTCAGCTACGACAATGTATAATGAAATCGTCTTAACGGCACTAAATCGAAGTTTGTGAATCGATTACCAGCCATACTCTGTTGCATTTCGCTGGTTGGAAGGTAGAAAGCTTACTGGCAAATTTCACAGAAGGAAAAGGAGATGAAATGTCTCCAATTGGAAGGTCCTGTTGTTTTATTTAAATGATTACGAATCAGAAAATAAGAACAGTGAGGTTGTCTGTACAAGCACATTACTGTTGTCAGTATGATGTTGCACTGCTCAGGGCCTGTAATGATAAAGGGCTCGTTTAGCTCAGGCATATTGTATACAAAAGTGGAAGAGAGAGCACCACTAAATTCTACAATCCGTAAGCATTGCATACACACAGAAATTACTGTTACAGTGTACTTATGTAGCCCATTAAGTGAATTGCGTATTTTCGGGTGAGAAAGATGTGACGGTACGTCACATAAATGGACTACTGGAGAAAATGAAAAAAAAAATTTTTTTTGCTTGTGGCTCGTGTGAATTACAAATTGTTTCAAGACTGCGCACGTATGCGCGATGTATAAGAAGGATTAAATAATACCACCAAAAATTACTTACAGCGATGTAATACGAAAAAATAACATTTTTTTAATCTGTGTAATGAAAATGAACATGAACAGAGACTGTGGCTTTATTGAAAATGCTCTCTCCTGTTTTGTTTCGTCTGGCGGTAGGCCAGACGAATAATTAACGCAAGATTTATCTGTATTTTTGAAAAATAGGCTATAATAGAAATTGTTATTTAACAGGATGTTATTAATCGCTTCAGCTGTCACCTCTCATGGTGCCAACCATTAACCATGTTTTTACAGAACTTCGTAGTGTGGGGAGCTCTTCTTCTCTAGCAGCATTTGGTCGGCCATTACGCTGACGATTCATGTTATTAAATGTAAATGCGAGAGACTTCCCAATTTTGATCTTTTATTAATTTCGAAGTTAAAGAGGGTAGTCATGGATTTCATTTACCAAAATTCACAGCACTGAATGAGTTCAGTATGTTTCATTTGGCCGCGTAATGGCAGATGAGATTCTCTCAAGTTTTGCCTTGTAAATAATGAACAAGAAATATTGAAAATCATTCCATTCAATAAGCTCCGCCATATCTTAGTTAATCTTTGTGACATTTGGTACATAAATAACGAGTAGCCCCTGAGACCCATATTAATAATTACAGATTGCGTAAGAATACGCGCCGGCCAGAGTGGCCGAGCGGTTCTAGGTGCTACAGTCTGGACCCGCGCGACCGCTTTGGTCGCAGGTTCGGATCCTGCCTCGGGCATGGATGTGTGTGATGTCCTTAGGTTAGTTAGGTTTAAGTAGTTCTAAGTTCTAGGGGACTCATGACCTCAGTAGTTAAGTCCCATAGTGCTCAGAGCCATTTGAACCAAGAATACGCATATTTTCTTTTGTAAATAGCAGCGCTTTCGCAAACTATTTATTAGAAGGCGGTGAATCGATCGTTGTGTTTAAAACATATTATATCGTACGTACTTTGGGGCAGCCGATGTCCGTACTAGTGTTAACGCGGTATAAGTTAATTAAAAGTCTCATGCTAGCCCACAATATTTGAAGACACCCCCAACCAAAATCACAAAATATAATTATAATAATAAAAATATATAATTATCCCTTGATAAGTGGTCCCACACATACATATATCCAGTTATATTGTGTTGTAACTGCCGTCTGCTTCACATCTGTGTTTTTGCTTTTAGGAAGCTTTAATTTTCGAATACTAGTAATGGTGTTCCATAGATTTCGTGTTTGTTTTGAATGCTGTCCATAGACAGGTAATGCTTATATTAATTATTTCCAACAAGAAGTGTCTAATAACCACACTTTAGTCAGCTATCAGCCGCCTTTAGTAAATTAGCAGTGTAGTTAAAAGTTGATGGCCGCGGTCAGTCGTCTTCTGCCTGCTGCCTCGGAGTGTAGCGGCAGTGGGGATCTGGTGCGTCGTATGGAACACGCCAGGTGTTACATGCTTCGCCCAAGGTCCCTGCTGTCGAGACATCTTCACGGGTACCGGGCGTGGTTGGGCCACCCTCTCCCCAAGGGGAGTGGCGGGTTCAGCGGCGTTCGTGTCGCACGAGGCGGAGCGCAATGTGGAAGCTGGCCGTGTGGCATCGCCCGCTCTGCCTGTGAGTGGACATGAAGCCGCTCTATCAGCAAGGTCCAAGCAGGCAAACGGGGGAGCTCCAATGTTAGGTGGGTGATGGAGTCCCTTACGGAAATAGCCGAAAGGGCGGGGAAGAAGGGCAGGGTTCACTCTGTTTGCTTGCCGGGGGTCTCATCCGAGATGTGGAGGAGGTCCTGCCGGTGGCGATAGAGACCACTGGGTGCACTCGACTGCAAATTGTTGCTCATGTCGGAACCAATGACTCCTGCCGTCTGGGTTCAGAGGTCATCCTCAGTTCATACAGGCGGTTGGCGGAGTTGGTGAAGGCGGAAAGCCTCGCTCGCTTTAAGGAATATGAGCTAACTATTTGTAGTATCGTTGCCAGAACCGATCGCGGTCCTCTGGTTTGGAGCCGAGTGGAAGGCTTAAACCAGATGCTCAGACGATTCTGCAGAGATCTGGGCTGCAAATTTCTTGACCTCCGCTGTCGTGTGGAGAAATGTAGGGTCCCCTTGAATAGGTCAGGCGTGCACTACATGCAGGAAGCGGCTACAAGGGTAGCGGAGTACGTGTGGAGTGCACATGTGGTTTTTTTTAGGTTAGAGAATTCTCTCCCTAGGCTCGACAAGATGCCTCCTGAGACGCGACAAGGTAGTAGTAGGCAAAAAGCAACAGGGAATAACAATATTAATGTGCTAATAGTAAACTGCAGGAGCGTCTAAAGAAAGGTCCCAGAACTGCTCTCATTAATAAACGGTCACAATGCCCACATGGTACTAGGGACGGAAAGTTGGCCGAAACCAGACGTAAACAGTAATGAAACTCTAAACTCAGATTGTAATGTAAACCGCAGAGACAGGCTGGACACTGAAGGGAGAAGCGTGTTTATAGCGATAAAAAGTGCAATAGTATCGAAGGAAATTGACGGAGATCCGAAATGTGAAATAATTTGGGTGAAGGTCACGGTGAAAGCAGGCCCAAACATGGTAACTGGATGTCACTGTAGGCCCCCTGGCTCAGCAGCTGTTGTGGCAGAGCACCTGTAGGAAAATTTGGACAATATTTCGAGTAGATTTCCCGACCATGTTATAGTTCTGGGTGGAGATTTTAATTTACCATATATAGACTGGGAGACTCAAACGTTTATAACGGGTGGCAGGTACAAAGAATCCAGCGAAATTTTTTAAGTGCCTTATCTGAAAACTACCTTGAGCAATTAAACAGAGAACCGACTCATGGCGATAACATATTAGACTTTCTGTTGACAAACAGACCCGAAGTATTTGAAACAGTTAACGCAGAACAGGGAATCAGCGATAATAAAGTGATTACTGCATCGATGATTTCAGCCGTAAACAGAAATATTAAAAAAGGTAGGAAGATTTTTCTGTTTAGCAGAAGTGACAAAAAGCAGATTTCACAATACTTGACGGCTCAACATAAAAGTTTTGTCTCAAGTACAGACAGTGTTGAGGATCAGTGGAAAAAGTTCAATACCATCGTACAACATGCATTAGATGAGTATGTGCCAAGCAAGATCGTAAGAGATGGAAAAGAGCCACCTTGGTACAACAACCAAGTTAGAAAACTGCTACGACAGCAGAGCGAACTTCACAGCAAGCATAAACATAGCCAAAGCCTTGCAGACAAACAAAAATTACACGAAGCGAAATGTAGTGTGAGGAGGGCTTTTCGAGGCGCGTTTAATGAATTCGCAAGTAAAGTCCTATGTACTGACTTGGCAGAAAATCCTAAGAAATGTTGGTCTTATGTCAAAGCGGTAGGTGGATAAAAACAAAATGTCCAGACACTCTGTGACCAAAATGGTGCTGAAACAGAGGATAATAGACTAAAGGCCGTAATGCTAAATGTCTTTTTCCAAAGCTGTTTCACAGAGGAAGACTGCACTGTAGTTCCTTCTTTAGATTGTCGCACAGATGACAAAATGGTAGATATAGAAATATATGACAGAGGGATAGAAAAACAATTAAAATCGCTCAAAAGAGGAAAGGCCGATGGACCTGATGGGATACCAGTTCGATTTTACACAGAGTACGCGAAGGAATTTGCCCCCTTCTTGCAGCAGTCTACCGTAGGTATCTAGAAGAGCGTAGCGTTCCAAAAGATTGGAAAAGGGCTCTGGTCACCTTCGTTTTCAAGAAGGGACGTCGAACAGATGTGCAGTGCAGAACTATAGACCTATATCTCTAACGTCGATCAGTTGTAGAATTTTGGAACACGTATTATGTTCGAGTATAATGACTTTTCTGGAAACTAGAAATGTACTCTGTAGGAATCAGCGCGGGTTTCGAAAAAGACGATCGTGTGAAACCCATCTCGCGCTATTCGTCAACGAGGCTTAGAGGGCCATAGACACGGGTTCCCATGTAGATGCCGTGTTTTTTGACTTCCGCAAGGCGTTTGATACAGTTCCCCACAGTCGTTTAATGAACAAAGTAAGAGCATATGGACTATCAGACCAATTGTGTGATTGGATTGAAGAGTTCCTAGATAACAGAACGCAGAATGTCATTCTCAATGGACAGAAGTCGTCCGAAGTAAGAGTGATTTCAGTTGTGCCGCAGGGGAATGTAGTAGGACCGTTGCTATTCACAATATATATAAATGACCTCGTGGATAACATCGGAAGTTCACTAAGGCTTTTTGCGGATGATGGTGTAGTATATCGAGAGGTTGTAACAATGGAAAAATGTACTGAAATGTAGGAGGATTTGCAACGAATTGACGCATGGTGCAGGTAATTGCAATTGAATCTCAACGTAGGCAAGTGTAATGTGCTGCGAATACATAGAAAGAAAGATCCATTATCATTTAGCTACAATATAGCAGGTCAGCAACTGGAAGCAGTTAATTCCATAAATTACCTGGGAGTAGGCGTTAGGAGTGATTTAAAATGGAAGGACCATATAAAATTAATCGTCGGTAAAGCAGATGCCAGACTGAGATTCATTGGAAGAATCCTAAGGAAATGCAATCCGAAAACAAAGGAAGGAGGTTACAGTACACTTGTTCGCCCACTGCTTGAATACTGCTCAGCGGTGTGGGTTCCGTACCAGATAGGGTTGATAGAAGAGATAGAGAAGATCCAACGGAGAGCACTGCGCTTCGTTACAGGATAATTTAGTAATCGCGAAAGCGTTACGGAGATGACAGATAAACTCCAGTGGAAGATTCTGCAAGAGAGACGCTTAGTAGCTCGATACGGGCTTTGGTTGAAGTTCCGGGAACATTCCTTCACCGTGGAGTCAAGTAGTATATTGCTCCCTCCTACGTATATCTCACGGAGAGACCATGAGGATATAATCAGAGAGATTAGAGCCCACACAGAGGCATACCGAAATCTTTCTTTCCACGAACAATACGAAACTGGAATAGAAGGGAGAACCGATAGAGGTAATCAGGGTACCCTCCGCCACACACCGTCAGGTGGCTTGCGGAGTATGGATGTAGCTGTAGATGTAGATGTAAATAAAGAGCACTGGCAAACGGTCTTCGCTACATTAGGTTATTTAAACTGGTGTGCCAGAATTTATCGCCAGCGACTATGTGTAAGGTCAATGAGTTAGATGTGGGTTTCGCAACTGTGAATACATTCCTACATTATAGAACCGAGTATTAAATCTGAACTAAAATTGCGAAAATTTTGAACTTGGATAGATTAGAATGAAAATCTTTCTGTTTATTGCCAAGGAAAACAATTGATTTTCTAAAACATTCTCTGTCATACACAACATGAAACAGGTAACGTTGGCCAAAAAAACGTATGGAAGAACTGACAGAGACGTATATCGGAAGGCAGTAAGATCCCTTGGCTTTTGGTGTTGCACTATTTGACAGCCATTTCTAGACCAAAGCAAATGAAGAAAGGCAGCGCGTTTTTGTTATCAAGTAATGTCTTCATCAATTAATTAGTTTTAATGTAATCTACGAATCATTTCTGATGTTTGATATTAACATGAAATGGATTCCGTAGACAGGGAAAGAACCTGTTCTTGGGTAACTACTTCTAAAATGACCAAAAGGCATTAAATGATCTTCAAGCACATGTGTTCCAACAGTGGTATGAAGAAAATGATAGTAATAATGACAGTAATAATCTAATTAACCGGCAACTTCACACTTCACAGTTGATTTATTCGAACTAAGAAATTTGCTGAATTAGTGAAAATTTGAAAGTGGCTTCACATCGAGGCTATGATGCCTAGAAGACTCTTTACATCCTGATGACATGAGAATAGCATAATTTCCGCTTCAGAAGCTTGCTTCTACTTAACCATTAAGTAGACTCGCATTTTTTTCCATCGTGATTAATTTTGTAAGATAAGCACATCATCCGTTACAGCACACTCTGGGGCTTGTAAAGGTGGCCACAACGGTCTGGTGGAACTAACAATCACAGGTGCATTGAGTGGGTCCAGAGATTTACTTTTAAGAGGCACAAACAGATTTACTTTACCTCTGGTAAACTAGAGAGAAAGACGTTTTAATCCAGAACCCGCATGAAACATCACATTCCTTCATTACCAACTGGGCAGAGCCAGTTTACGTTGGGAAATGACATAGGCTGAGGTCATGGTAAACAGAAATACTGTCGCCAGTAAACTTACTTAGATTAGAAAATTTTTGTTTATTTGATGTACCGATAGCCATTTAAAGGAACAGGGCTCTTATTTTAGTTGTACTTGATTGAACAAAAGACGTTGAAAAGTTTTGTGCTGGACTGTGACTCCAATTCGTATCCCCTCTTTCGAGGATCTGAATCTCTCGGTACAGTATAGTTCAATCATTTCGTTCCTTTTCCCAAGATTGCAATCTTCTCTAGGTCTCCTCCAAAGGTACGTATGTGGGTCCGAATCCTGATCCAGTAGAAAAATATCCATTTTTTTTCAAGCCCTATCACGTCCACACTGGCCTGCTAGTGAAAATGAACGTGCATTTTTAATGTCCGTTCATGTGATGCCAACAATCGCAATAGTTGTCGTTATTTCTGGTCAACACACACACGTCTTACTCTTGGTGAGTAAGCAATTGGTACTTAAGCTACCTGCGTGGATGATAAAAAGAAGAACGCTAAATGTACGGTTCGATTGTTGCTCGGGCACAAAAATTTGTCTGCTTGTTTTAGATTCAAACACGTAGCAGATGGTAAGAAAAACCGATATGTAACATTTGATTTTACTTAGTTAAGAATCCGATTACGTGTTGTGTTCGTATCTCCGTCACAGAACTTCACATTATGAGCTTCATCTTTAAATGCATACACACTTTGTTACATCTGAATGGATGTATATCAGACATCTTTCATGGTTAGTTATTGTTGTTGTTGTGGTCTTCAGTCCTGAGACTGGTTTGATGCAGCTCTCCATGCTACTCTATCTTGTGCAAGCTTCTTCATCTCCCAGTACCTACTGCAACCTACATCCTTCTGAATCTGCTTAGTGTAGTCATCTCTTGGTCTCCCTCTACGATTTTTACCCTCCGCGCTGCCCTCTAATACTAAATAGGTGATCCCTCGATGCCTCAAAACATGTCCTACCAACCGATCCCTTCTTCTGGTCAAGTTGTGCCACAAACTTCTCTTCTCTCCAATCCTATTCAATACTTACTCATTAGTTATGTGATCTACCCATCTAATCTTCAGCATTCTTCTGTAGCACCACATTTCGAAAGCTTCTATTCTCTTCTTCTCCAAACTATTTATCGTCCATGTTTCACTTTCATACATGGCTACACTCCATACAAATACTTTCAGAAATGACTTCCTGACATTTAAATCTATACTCGATGTTAACAAATTTCTCTTCTTCAGAAACGCTTTCCTTGCGCTTGCCAGTCTACATTTTATATCCGCTCTACTTCGACCATCATCAGTTATTTTGCTCCCCAAATAGCAAAACTCCTTTACTACTTTAATTGTCTCATTTCCTAATCTAATTCCCTCAGCATCACCCGACTTAATTCGACTACATTCCATTATCCTCGTTTTGCTTCTGTTGATGTTCATTTTATATCCTTCTTTCAAAACACTATCCATTCCGTTCAACTGCTCTTCCAAGTTCTTTGCTGTCTCTGAGAGAATTACGATGTCATCGGCAAACCTCAACATTTTTATTTCTTCTCCATGGATTTTAATACCTACTCCGAATTTTTCTTTTGTTTCCTTCACTGCTTGCTCAATATACAGATTGAATAACATCGGGGAGAGACTGCAACCCTGTCCCATTCCCTTCCCAACCACTGCTTCCCTTTTATGCCCCTCAACTCTTATAACTGCCATCTGCTTTCTGTACAAATTGTAAATAGCCTTTCGCTCCCTGTATTTTACCCCTGCTACCTCCAGAATTCGAAAGAGAGTATTCCAATCAACATTGTCAAAAGCTTTCTTTAAGTCTACAAATGCTAGAAACGTAGGTTTGCCCTTCCTTAATCTAGCTTCTAAGATAAGTCGTAGGGACAGTATTGCCTCACGTGTTCCAACTTTTCCACGGAATCCAAACTGATCTTCCCCGAGGTCGGATTCTACTAGTTTTTCCATTAGTCTGTAAAGAATTCGTGTTAGTATTTTGCAACTGTGGCTTATTAAACTGATAGTTCGGTAATTTTCACATCTATCAACAACTGCTTTCTTTGGGATTGGAATTATTATATTCTTCTTGAAGTCTGAGGGTATTTCGCTTGTCTCATACATTTTGCTCACCAGATGGTAGAGTTTTGTCAGGACTGGCTCTCCCAAGGCCGTCAGTAGTTCCAATGGAATGTTGTCTACTCCGGGGGCCTTGTTTCGACTCAGGTCTTTCAGTGCTCTGTCAAACTCTTCACGCAGTATCGTATCTCCCATTTCATCTTCATCTACATTCTCTTCCATTTCCATAATATTGTCCTCAAGTACATCGCCCTTGTATAGACCCTCTATACACTGTTTCCACCTTCCTGCTTTCCCTTCTTTGCTTAGAACTGTGTTTCCATCTGAGCTCTTGATGTTCATACAAGTGGTTCTCAGATCTCCAAAGGTCTCTTTAATTTTCCTGTAGGCAGTATCTATCTTACTCCTAGTGAGATAAGCCTCTACATCCTTACATTTGTCTTCTAGCCATCCCTGCTTAGCCATTTTGCACTTCCTGTCGATCTTATTTTTGAGACGTCTGTATTCCTTTTTGCCTGCTTCATTTACTGAATTTTTATATTTTCTCCTTTCATCAATTAAATTCAATATTTCTTCTGTTACCCAAGTATTTCTACTAGCCTTCATCTTTTTACCTACTTGATCCTCTGCTGCCTTCACTACTTCATCCCTCAAAGCTACCCATTCTTCTTCTACCGTATTTCTTTCCCCCATTCCTATCAATTGCTCCCTTATGCTCTCCCTGAAACTGTGTACAACCTCTGGTTCTTTTGGTTTATCCAGGTCCCATCTCCTTAAATTCCCACCTTTTGCAGTTTCCTTAGTTTTAATCTACAGGTCATAACAAATAGATTGTGGTCAGAGTCCACATCTGCCCCTGGAAATGTCTTACAATTTAAAACCTGGTTCCTAAATCTCCGTCTTACCATTATATAATCTATCAGAAACCTGTCAGTATCTCCAGGCTTCTTCCATGTATACAGCCTTCTTTTATGGTTCTTGAACCAAGTGTTAGCTATGATTAAGTTGTGCTCTGTGCAAAATTCTACCAGGCGGCTTCCTCTTTCATTTCTTTGCCCCAGTCCATATTCACCCATTACGTTTCCTTCTCTCCCTTTTCCTATTACCGAATTCCAGTCACCCATGACTATTAAATTTTCGTCACCCTTCACTATCTGAATAATTTATTTTATTTCATCATACATTTCTTCGTCATCTGCAGAGCTAGTTGGCATATAAACTTGTACTACTGTAGTAGGTGTGGGCTTCGTATCTATCTTGGCCACAATAATGTGTTCACTATGCTGTTTGTAGTAGCTTACCCGCATTCCTATTTTGCTATTCATTATTAAACCTACTCCTGCATTACCCCTATTTGATTTTGTGTTTATAACCCTGTAGTCACCTGACCAAAAGTCTTGTTCCTCCTGCCACCGCACTTCACTAATTCCCACTATATCTAACTTTAACCTATCCATTTCCCTTTTTAAATTTTCTAACCTACCTGCCCGATTAAGGGATCTGACATTCCACGCTCCGATCCGTAGAACGCCAGTTTTCTTTCTCCTGATGACGACATCCTCTTGAGTAGTCCCAGCCCGGAGATCCGAATGGGGGACTATTTTACATCCGGAATATTTTACCCAAGAGGACGCCATCATCATTTAATCATACAGTAAAGCTGCATGCCCTCGGGATAAATTACGGCCGTAGTTTCCCCTTGCTTTCAGCCGTTCGCAGTACCAGCACAGCAAGGCCGATTTGGTTATTGTTACAAGGCCAGATCAGTCAATCATCCAGACTGTTGCCCCTGCAACTACTGAAAAGGCTGCTGCCCCTCTTCAGGAACCACACGTTTGTCTGGCCTCTCAACAGATACCCCTCCATTGTGGTTGCACCTACGGTACGGCTATCTGTATCGCTGAGGCAGGCAAGCCTCCCCACCAACGGCAAGGTCCATGGTTCATGGCTAGTTAACAGGGACGAAAGAGTCTTGGTAGGAGTCCCGGTTTATTACAAAAACTGTCGTCTTTTATTTTCAAGTTTCGATTTGGTTACTGATATTGGCGAACATTTCGCTGATTCATGACTCTTTAATGGCTACTCAGCAACATGATATTAGATTAGATCAGATTAATACTTGTTCAATAAATCATGAATACGACATTTGGTAATGATGTGGAACGTGTCATTTTAATGAAATATTTCTTTACATACCATGATTCAATTATTTGACAATAATTTTTTACTCTCTCTCTCTCATTCTTTTTTATTTCTCTCTCTCTCTCTCTCTCTCTCTCTCTCTCTCTTTCTCTTTCTCTCTCTCTCTCTCTCTCTCTCTCTCTCACACACACACACACACATTCTTTTTTTATTTTTATTTGTTTGTTGTACTCGACTATCGGCGAGGCACCAAAACGACAATGCAGAGTTTCTTAGTTTTGAGTACACGTGCAAAAGAGATATAAAAACAGCTATGAGAGTTACTGATTTATGATGCTTAGTTTGCAGCCAGTTCTGAGTATTATTAGTAACTACACTCCATCCCTAAACCTAGTTACAGAAATGCGAATCAGACGCATTACGTATTCCAGACCGTAGCAGCCGCGTCTTTGAAACGCCCGCTATGGCCACTTCCCAGCCCGCTGTCGGATCACATTGGTTCGTCTTCTTCGTGCTGGTACTGTAACTGAGATTTGACAACAAGACAAGGTATGTTTGGCAACTCGATGATCGACTAGTTACTTCCTGGTTCAAGTTCATTTGATTTTTCCTGTGATTTCCATTGAATAATCTGAGTTATTATCGCTTGAGGTGTAACAAAATATTGTAAATTTACGGTTCTTAGCCCAGAAAAGTAGTTGCACGTGGAAATCAAAACTAATCTCGTCCTTTAATGACCGGTTTACGAGTTGTAGCCACTGTTGGATCCGGCAGAGGAAACGTCTTTGCTAGCACTGTTGTAACATGCTGACCTATGAAAAAGCATCCGTCATAGTTTGCGGTTCCAGTCTCGCTGACTGTAAAGTTTTTATGCCTTCTGTGATAGAGCTACAAGCAGTCAGAACAAACATTGATAAGGAAATCGCAAGAAAATACTTTAGGCTCATAGTGCAATGGTGAAAACTTACAATGCTGCACAACAGGTAACGCCTCTTTCCGCTGCTGACAAGCAAATTTTGGTTTTCCAGGAATACATAACTGTATTTATGAAATGACACATTTGCATACCTCTTGCGTATGACGGCATACCAATTACACACAGACACAGTAGAAATCTAAGTGAGTAGTATTTTACTAATTCGTGCTGATAGAGGCACGCTTATGTACAAATACTCAGTTTTATTAAAACAGACTTTCGTCTTAAGGTTATCGTGGGTAGTTATATTTCATTTTTTATAATACAGTGGACAATTTTCGTAAGGTTCCTTTTAGTGTTGTTAAAAGAATAGTAAACATGAGAGAGAAATTAATCATCAACGATGTAGGCGAATTCTCTGGTGTTATCTATAACAGTCCCACAATGCACATGCAGTTTATTGACTACATGCATGTAGAAAACTTGTTCTGAGTTAAAGCTGCCAAAGAAGGTTTGAAGAAGAATAAAATGCCACTACCGCACGACAGCGAATGTAGAAAATACTTTTCTGATGTATTTTGGCACGATTCACTCTCCTCATACATAACACAAAAGTTCTGAGACGCATTCCCTACCTGGCCGTCTATTAAACCCGAAAAGAACAAAATGTCTCAGAAGTTAGCCCTTTTTGCACATGCGAATATTTTGGGTGGAGAAGTGAAGGGAATTATGTTCAAACTTCCATTAGATTGATAACTTCAGCAGACAGCAGAATTGCGTTTTTTTAAAAAAAATGTAGCTGTTAATATACTCTAACTCGCGACGTGTTATCCACAGTGCGTGACGCTTGCTGTTACGCTACTTTTTTTTCCCTTCATCTCATTTTGTTCGCTTTTGTTCGGTGTATCTGCTCGGAGCGGACGTCGTAAGACATCCGATGAAGTTCATTGATGACCGATTAACTCAGTTTTTTTTATTTATTTATTTATTTTTTTTTTTTACTACAGAATGTACGTAACGCTCTGACCGAACACTCTGAGCTACCGTGCCGGATGCTGCTAGGTGACATGTAGCTACAGGAGTTCCAGAGGTCAACAACAATCCCTCCAGAACTTCCACATTCCACAGTGCTGTGAGATAATGCATATGGCTGGATCTAGATTCCTGACAGACAGAGAGTTACAGCTTTTCTTTTGCACTGCACGAAGTTCTCTACAAACAGATTGCGCAATAGAGTAGCTCAAGTGGACAGAAAGGCTTCCTATTTAAATTTCTGCATCCTACACTGGTGACAATTCTGTCTAGGTGGCAGTTAAGTCATTTTATATCGGTGATTACAAAACTTAAGTCGAATGTATGACCTGGGTAGCCGAGGCAGCTAGTTCATGGCGATTCGGTCAACCAAGTAAAGGAACGTACTGAACACGCTGCAAACCACTACAAGGAGCCTGTTTGTCAGAATTCTCATGCACTGTGGCGCAACGGCGTTATGATAGAAAAATTTGGTGGTCTGTTGGATTGATGATAGATTCATATACTTATGGTGTGGGTTCGTTTCCAACTTCGTCTGATGAGTTTATATAGGGAGAGACAGATTCTAGTCCCTTCTGGCTACGCCAAATGAAGAAGGTATAATGGCATTGTGGTCTGAAATTCACATTAAACATGATATTACTTCTCTACCAAGTAGATATTAGGTTGAATCACAATAAAGCCAGGAGTGGCGACATGTAGAAACTCTGTCACCAGTATCCTTTCTTATGCTAGTTATTTATTTCCAGTGACGAAACAATCGTTATGTAGGACCACAGCACACTTTTTCCATCTTTTATTTGGGCTTCTGTATGTCGATAAAATTGGTTCTGAAGTGGGAATGCAACTAAGACCGCCCTTAACGCGGAATTTGATCCATTAGTGACAATACAGCTCGACTACAATTTTTTGTTTGATCAAAACTGCAGATTCCTCAACATCTCCAGATATTGCGCATGAATGGGTTCGAATTTTGGCCCGGCACTGAAGTTTTCATTATGTATTATCAAGCTCTAGCATGAGAACACCTATCTGCTGGTGGATAATAATTTTGATTTTTAATGTATTTTTATTCATTGTCAACACTAACGATATCTGACGTTTTTATTCCGACTTGCTGGTAGAGAAAAATTCGGTAGCCGACGTATCTTTCTGTGTAGTCAACAACGATACGAGTGGGGTTCGATTCCCAGTCAGCACTGAATTCTTTGTGATATTATTTCTGGTTCGAAAATGCTCACATGTCGCTGCCTGTGTAACAAACCCATATTTAACGTTCGTTTTCTCTAGAATATAACAGCGATAGGTGCCGGGTTGGAGTCCTGGGAAGGAAGAATTTTATGTTTCGTCTCGTCATTTCAGTTAAAACATCTAGATACTTCCGAGCAAATCCATTATGTCATAGTTGTTTGTGCTTCGATAACAATCCGGTTAGGTTCTCTGTTCGAATCCCTGTCCAACACAAAGCTTTACCTCAAGGCGTTTCAAGTAAGTTACTTGTGAAGAAGCAATATTTAACATCTCTCGTAGTTCGTTAACAGGGACAATAGATGCCGGGTAGGAATTCACATTCTTAAAAATATTTACGTTATGTAATTTAAAGTTGATAGATGCTAACTTATACTGTCTAAAATCGAGGCATATCACTCTCTGTATGCCTAGTCAGGAATAACTGTTAGTTTCCGTTAGTCACGAAATCTTTGCTTAGTCTGCATGGTTCAAATGGCTCTGAGCATTATGGGACTTAACTGCTGAGGTCGTCAGTCCCCTGGAACTTAGAACTACTTAAACCTAACTAACCTAAGGACATCACACACATCCATGCCCGTGGCAGGATTTGAACCCGCGACAGTAACGGTCGCGCGGTTCCAGACTATAGCGCCTATAACCGCTTTTTTTCTTCTTTTCTTTGCAGTCTGCATGACCTGGGTTTGTATCCATATGCAGAACGAGTCGGTTCGTCGGGTCATTTGAAATTCATACATATTCTGAACTAGCCGCTCTTGAATAACTTAAATTTTTTATGTAATTTTGTGTTAAATAGTAAGTACGGAAATCATGGCTATGACGAACCTACTAGGTGCATTATCTAACTGACGTAATAATGGGAGTGGTAACATTCCAAGTATATCATTTATTGTAATAAACGTGAGCTTACAAGCCTTAAGGACAGTCTTATCCGTGATAATGTGTTCCCTGATACTTGTAGTCTCGTGGTTATACATTACATCGTGAGTTATTGCGATACAGAGCAGTGTTTCCAAGTGGTGATTTGTTTGAACTATTTTCAGTAGTCAAACGACTGTACATGTGAGGGATTAGAGGACCTGTGAGACAGCTGCGTTATGCGGGTTGCATGCGAACCAGGCGAAATGCAATTTAGATCATTCGGGTAGTTCTGAGCATGACTGTACATTCAGTGGTATATATGGATACCCTCTGATAAATGTGTTGCAAATAGCCGATGCTAAAGACATAATAAATTAAAATTACGTACCTGATGCTGATTTGTAAAATAAAAATTCTTTTCGTACACTGTAGTGCATGCAGAGTGAGGAAAATTTTTCATAATAACGTTATGAGAGTGCGACCCCCAGGAGTCGCAGATCGAAAGGTCAACTACACATCTAACACCTCAAGAGATTCGTTTAATGGATGTTAACCATTTTCATAACTCTGGGCTTGTGCAGAACGAAGAAGAAGGAGACGAATGTATGTGGAGTACTTGTGTGTGATTTTCAAGTTTTGAGGCGGTATTGAAAGACAATGAGTGTACTGGCTGAGACGGAGGACGAGTTTGCCTTGCAAGGACGATTTGAGTGTTGTAGTTAATATTTGATGTCAGTAGTGAGATGCACTGAGCGCTGAACCAATGTGGATTGTTAATGTAAAATATACTGGTAGTACGAGGCACCAAGCTGCTGTGTAATACTTGCCACCTCAGGTAAAGGTACGTGAGATGAAGAAACTGAAGACGCAAAACTTGTTTCACTATTTTGTATCTACTGTTGACAGGAGATGCAACTGTCATCCGGTGGAGGCCCACCACTGTGGAGTTATAAGAGTTCTCCAGAAATACGAATACCACCCTTGGATGCAATGGTTTGGCGAGGAACACTACAATGTGAAAAATGGAGGTAACTTGAGTCCACAAATACAGGTACGGTAACTACAATAAGGAAATATTTTACAGTTGTGAAGAATATCATGATAAAGCCTTATGCATTTTTACAGTATCAACGTTTTGCACATGTACCCTTGTGTGTTTCAGAAAACTGGTACGAAAAGGCGATTTAAGAGAATACTTTTATTCAAAGACAATAAACAAAAGAAAGCATCAGAAGAAAGAGAGAGAGAGAGAGAGAGAGAGAGAGAGAGAGAGAGAGAGAGAGAGAGAGAGAGAGAGAGAGAGAAGGAGAGGGAGAGATGGAAAGAGGAAGGCCCATCACGACAAACAGGTGGTATTAAATGCAAAGTACTACCTCAGTGCTTGGCTGTATGGCGCGCCAGTAATTTATATATCTTGAATGCACAAAATACGTGCACGAAATTCCATTTAATATCCGTGGATACCTCAGAAAGCTTCCCTAATTTGTCATCTTTCTTCCAGTGAACCTCATCGGTAAGTGTGATAATAGTTTAATTAATGTAGAGGCAGTATTATATTTTGCTCGTTAAATGTTTCTTTCATTTTTAAGAGGTCCAGAAGGCTAAGGATAGATGTTTCAATTTTACAGGCCACGTTTGTAAAGTAATGAACACTTTATTTTTCTTATTTTTGAATATGAGGCCAAAAGGCCGTATTAGGTAGTCGCACTAAACAAGATAATTGTATGTAATGGTTATACGTAAATTCTATATATCAAATGTTCTCAAGTACTGCTGCTTCAGGGTTTTACAAGTAATATGAGGCACACTACCTCCACGCAAACATGAGGCAGATGTTCTGAACAGAGAAAAACACACACACACACACACACACACACACACACACACACACACACACACACACGCATACTCGAGACCAGTAAGGTGATGAGCCCATGACAGACTGACGTACCATGCAGGCTGCGCCCCACAGAGCGACTTGTGTCCAGTAAACACAGCCGTTCTCACCTCAGCTGCCTGGAGAGAGCCACGTTTCTGTCAGCTCATACCTGCTGCGGCTTGAGGTAGCAGCTCACCCCTTTGTGACTGGATCTTCGCCACGAGTGGCAGCTCACTGCATTCGACTGGAGACTATACTGCACTGCAGATGCTTTTGGCTTGCCCGACCCATTTACGACAGCCTCGTGTCAACCATCTGTCAGACAACGAGGTTACGCTTCACAGGTCGTCCAACCTATGACTGTGGTTATAACTGAGTAAATGATTTGCTATTGCTATGTGATGACTGTGAATGGAGTAACTAATTGTAGATGGATTTGAGTATTTGTGGATTGAGACAGCAAGACACCCATGTGTGTGAAGCCATCAACGCACTGACTTCATTCATGAGTATTCTCAGAACGTTCAGATTCTGTGTAATATTGTGCGCCTGGTGTTCTTGTTACTATTATATGTATCCTGAAATAAATTTACCAGTACACCAATACATAAAAACGAATATGAGGAGGCTTGTAGACAAGTGCACTTGTAGTTTACTTTGGAACCAGTTTTACCCTTATAATCCAAGGAATGATATTCATCAGACGATCAGTACGTGAAACGGAAAGCAAAAATGGTACCCATGTCCCAGTTAAAATGTCCTTGACGAACTTGTGCTACAGGTGAAGCTCAGCACAATTTGTCCGCAGCTCGCGGTGCGGTGGTTAGCGTTGCTGTCTCTGGATCACGAGTCCCGGCTTCGATTCGCGTCCGGGTTGGGGACTTTCTCTGCTTAGGGACTGGGTGTTTGTGTTGTCCTCATCATTCCATAGTGACCATCATAATTCGTGACAGTGGCTTGCTTGGATTGTGTAGAAATTGGACTATGTAAAACTTGGGACTTTGTAAGGGCGCTGATGACTGCGCTGCTGACCGCCCCACAAACCAAATATCGAAATCATCAGCACAATTTCATCAGGATACATTTTATTCACAATGAGAATCTGCTGTTACACAGCAGTTTGTCCCTAAACTCTTACGAAGCGTTTAATGTCATATGCACATCCTCATGGTCAATGTAGTCGACCCTTTAATGCTGCCTAATAACTGCAGATGATATTTAGTATTGCCAGTGACTGCACAGCTAATTTAACTCTTCTCTTACATTCCTGTTATAACAATTAAGGCAGTCATTTTCTGCAGTGATGGAGAGCTTTTTGTAGGTGGCTCACAGTAAGGGAGATTATGTGAAGGATCAAGCAGAGTAGTAAATTCGTTCAGTGCCGAAAGCTACGCTTGAAAGCAGGTAAAGAATGCGGAATCCGCTTGGTCCCAACTCCCCTCCACGGGCGACTGAGGGGCGTCTATCTGCGTAAAAGACAGTCTTGCTTAAGGAAAGATTGATACCTAAGTCAGCTCCAGCTTTTAGAGAATGTAGACCGTTAGTACAACCGTTTGTCTCAGCAGACGTGCTAAGCAGGAATGTTAGTTTATAAAACTTGTAACCAATTTTCTGACTGGATAGCACGTTCTTTCTTGTGTGTACCTAGGTGTAAGTCTATCAATTCGTCAGCTTCAGAATCCCATCGTGGACTGGGAGAAGTCTTCTGTCTTCCTCCCCACACCTTGGAATTATTGGTTAATGATAACGAAATCTGCAGGAGTTCAAGTTTTTTTAACTCATGTACAAAACCATTACTGAACGGAACTCTTATCTTCAGACGCAATTTGCCAGCCTAACTGCATGATTTTAACATTCTCAGCCATACAGTTGCTTGTGCAAGGCACTTTAATGATTCTGCTGATAGTCTTTCTTACTTTTCCGTCTTCTTGCTTTTAATCACATCTCATTCTTGCAGTGTCCACGACTTATTCACGTGATTATACATTTACTGTGCTCACTCACCTGACATAAAGATAGATTTCAACAATACCATCCTTCGTTCTTTCATTAAATGTTTACTTGCTTATCTCAATGTAACGTATGTTGATGCTTCATGATAATAAACTTTGAGTCTTACAGTGACTGCTCCTTCCTTTACGGATAAAAATTCCTGTCTCAGTAATATATGCATGTGTAGGTGGTACCTATAGAAGCACAACACTATTTTTATTTACCTTCTTGATTAAATGAAATTTATTTCTATTTGGAAAAGATATAATATGAAATATGTTATCTGATTTTAAAATGTAAAATCATAAAAATGATGCCAGTTAAAATGTAGCGGAATAGAGTGAAAAACGACCATCTTTGTCAAATTAACATTCGTGGTTTTACTGACATACTTCACTTGTCACTTTTCTCTTCATCTTCCCTCCTCATTGTAAATATTTTGGTGCAAATAATTGTCTGTTTTACACCAGTAATGGGTTTATTTTTATTATTTGTTAACGTTAACCTGTCTGTTATATTATTAACAATTTAACAAGTGGAAAAGTGGATGAGTGTTGTATAAACCTCAGGACACGCAGTTCTGTTTTCATATATTTCTGGGGTATTATCTAATGCCCAACACAGGTATATTATTTTATCCGTATTTTCAGAAAATAAGGATGTTTATTTAGTGTAATTTTAATCATTGTCTCTGAGAGGCAAGGGTTGGTTGGTGGGAGAAAATATTTCGTTTATCACTCAAAAGTATTTAATAATGTTACCCATGGATACAATGAAATCTATGTCATGTTCACATATAACGATAAAGCTGTCATCAACCTGGAAAGTGTTTAGAGCTCCACAGTAATTTTCTAGCCATGGTCCCTTTGCTTTCTGCAACTTCTCAACTCATTTATCCAGTCTGTTGTGAGCGGCCGAACGTGAGAGAATAGTTACGTGTAAAAAAAAGTCTTCAGACGAAGCCCGGATTGGTACTTGGACCTTCGTGATTTGTAATCTGACACTTACCCACTGTACCGCCAAGGAAAATGGAAATCATAATATTTACACTTTTATTAGCTATTGAAACAGACCGTCGCACATTAATAAAGTTAAAAAATCTTGTGAATTTTTCAAAATGAAACATTGAAGGTATTTTATGAGACTGAAGCACTTCTCTTCAGGCAGTTGAACGTATGCTTGAAAGGATAAGCTGGAGACAGGACGATAAGCTCAGGGTCGCAATGGTGAGGGAGCAGGAGAATTTGGGCTTGACAAGCCGTAACATTTTGCTATGTACCACTGTGGTAGGCACGTAGGCTTTTCTATTCTCATCCAATTACTGTTACGATTTGCATCAGCTGTGTAGGCGACTACTGTCTTTAACAATTTCTTAGTCTGAAAGGTTAAAAATCCTTCGTTACGTGATGAAGCAGTAATTCTACTTAAGTGGGGTGAATGTGACTAATGATCGTCTATTCACCGTTTAGATGTTCCCTAGAAAGGGGCCTTGCAATAAGTTATTTCCACCTATCCTTACTTAACTGTATTTTCTTTGGAGTTAATAATCTCTGCACAGTGTTTTACAGATGAAAACACATTCCTTTTTTTTTTTCGTTGGCTTTTCAGGATTACTGCGTTATATTTGCGCGGCGTCTCATTGCAGTTGGAAAGCACTACAAATCTATGTACAGTCGTGCTCAAAAGTATCCGAACGACCTGAATTGCTTTCGCCTGATTCGCATGCAACCCACAAAAAGCAGCTGTCTAGCAAGTCCTCTAATCGCTCCTTGGTACAGTCGTTTGACTATTGAAAATGGTTCCATCAAGTCACCACTAGAAAATACTACTCTGTATCGCAATAACTCAAGATGTAAAGTAATACTACGATACTACAAATATTAGGGAACACCTTATCACAGGTAAGACTGTCCTTAAGGCTTGCAAGCTCACATTTGTTACAATAAATGACATACCTGAAATGTTACCACTCTCATTATTACGTCAGATAGGTAATGAACGTAGTAAGTTCGTCGTATTCATGATTTACTCTTCAAAGTGACATACCGTACTTATTATTTAAAACAAAATGACATTAAAAATTTAAGTTATTCACGAGCAGGTAGTTGAGTATATGAATGAACTTCAAATGACACGACGAACCGTCTCGTTCCGCATATGGATTTAAAACCAGGTCATGCAGACTAAGCAAAGATTTCGTGACTGATGGAAACTAACAGTCATTCCTGATTAGGCATACAGAGAGTGATATACCTCGATCTTAGACACTATCAATTAGCAAATACCAACTTTTAATTACATATCGCAAACATTTTTAACGGACGTTTCTCAAGAAACAGATAGAGCAATAGAATAGCTCAAGTGGAAAAGAACACTTCCTATTTAAATTTCAGCATCCTACACTGTTGGCAATTCTGTGTTGGTGGTAGTTACGTGATTTCATTTTGGTGATTACAAAATAAAGTTGAATGTATGCACTGGGTAGCCGAGGTAGCTAGTTTATGGTGATTCGGTCAACCAAGTAAATGAATTTACTGAACATGCTGCAAATTGATACAGGGAGCGTGTTTGTCATAATTCTCAGCCAGTGTGGCACAACGACGTTATGATAGAAAAAGGAACCTCTGAGAAGAGGATTTGGTGGTCTGTTGGGCTGATGATAGGATAGCATATCTATTGTCTGGGTTCGATTCCAACTTCGGACAGTGATTTTAGATGGGGAGAGACAGATTCCATTCTCTTCTGGCTACACCAAGTGAAGAAGATATAGTGGCATTGTGGTCTGAAATTAACATTAAAAATGATATTCCTTCTCTACCAAGTAGACGTTAGGTTGAGCCACAATAAAGTCAGAGTGGGGACATGTAGAAACTTTTTACCAGTATCCTTTCTCATACTAGTTATTTATTTCTAGTGACGAAATAAACGCTATGTAGGATCAGAGGACACTTATTCCATCTTTTATGTGAGCTTCTGTAAGTCGATAAAATTGGTTCTGAACTGCGAATGCAACTCAGACTGCCCTTAACGTCGAATTTGTTCCCTCCGTGCCAATACAGCTCGGCTACAATTTGTTGTTTGTTCAAGACTGCAGATTACTCAACATCTCTACACATTGCGCGTGGATGGGTTCGAATCCTGGCCCGGCAGTAAAGATTTCATTATGTATTAACACGATCTACCATGAGAACACCTATATGCTGGTGGATAATAATTTCGATGTTTAATGTATTTTCATTCGTTGTCAACAGTAACGATATTTGACGTTTTTGACTCCCAGTGAGACCCAGAACTATTCGCGAGATCACTGTAAGATCAAGATGTTATTCAGAGCTGGTGGTGGAGAAAAATTCGGTAGCTGACGTCTCTATGTGTGTAGTCAACAACGATATGTGCGGAGCTCTACTCCCAGTCAGCACCGAAATCTTCATCATATTATTTCTAGTTCAAACATGCTCACAGTCGCTGCTGGTGCAACAAACCCGTATTTAACGTGCGTTTTCTCTAGAATATAACAGCGATAGGTGCTGGGTTGGAGGCCTGGGAAGGAAAGAATTAATGTTTCGTCTCGTCATTTCAGTTAAAACATCTAGCTACTGCCGAGAAAATGCGATATGTCACAGTTGATTGTGCTTCAATATCTATCCGATTAGGTTCTGGGTTCGAATCCCTGTCCAACACAAAGCTTTACCTCATGGCATTTCAAGTAAGTTACTTGTTAAGAAGCAATATTTAACATCTCTTGTAGTTTGTTAACAGGGACAATAGGTGCTGGGTAGGAATTCGCGTCCGTTAAAAATGTTTGCGTTATGCAATTAAAAGTTGGTATTTGCCAATTGATACTGTCTAAAATCGAGATATATCACTCTCTGTATGCCTAATCAGGAATGATTGTTAGTTTCCGTCAGCCACGAAATCTTTGCTTAGTCTGCATGACCTGGGTTTGAAACCATATGCATTTTAAATAAGGGTGGCATTGTCGCCCGATGATGTCCCATACTGGTCGATTGGAGACAGATCTGGTGATCGAGCAGATCAAAGCAAAATGTCGACATTTTGTAGAGCACTCTGGGTTACAACAGCGGTATGTGGTAGAGCGTTATCGTGTTGGATAACACAGGCCGGAATGCTGTTCATAACTGGCGTTCAGTATTGCAGTCAAGGTTCACGGGGTAACCACAAGAGTGTTCGTGGTGTAATACGAAATCGCATCCCAGAACGCAAGGAACATCAAGCTTTTCGTACCGCTACTACACTGTCTCATTCTTACTGGTTAAATGTCTCTTGACTCACATCAACTCACCTCGTTCAGTCTCAAAGGTAACTATCGCTCACGAAATTTTCAGTGTGTATTTAAAACAACCATGATTTGCATTCCCATAGTGGCGCTACTGGGTTGTTTCAGCTTTTTTCCTTCAGTGTATGCGGAATAAAAGTACCTCTTTCTCATGTGATCCGTCTCAGTGGCAAATCTTCCACTTTCATGACGGGGCGATGCTATAATCTGAAAAGCCGCAACATATATTTAACTTATTCAAAGTTTTATTTCAGTGGTCGTTTAACCACTTCTTTCGTCGTTCCTATAAAATTTTGTGCTCTGTTGCCTATATGTTGGTCATATAGTACGCTAATAACAATGCCATCTCACCTAAACCGTCGAGAACCGTTGCCTAGCAATGACTTCCGTATTCTCTCGATTACTAGAAGTGCCTATCCGAATTCGCTGTTTGAGTTATCGAGTGAAAGAAGCTTCAGATTTGATTCAAGTGTTTTAGAGTGAATTTTGTGTTTCGAAAACAACTAACGAAACATTTAAAGTTCTTGGGGAGCTTTAGAAGCTTTGAGCGAAGCGAACACCCAGCTTCAGAACCGAGGAGCATTGTACCTGTAAGAGGTACGACCTATTCGCGTACCTGTCAATTATTTATTCACTTTACGGAATCATCTGTAGTTATAATTTCGTAGAAGCTTTTAACTGTCTCTGTACTTAGTGTAGAAATACTAGCAGGTTGAAGCAAGTGGCAGAGTGTGATTTGATTACAGAACCTGATGTTACTAACAGTATATCAATTGAAACACCATTTTGTTTCAATTTTTCATGCAGATTCAAATATTAAGTGCTTGCTTTTTGAGACAGATTTCTATACTTTCTATTTGGCGTAGTTAATGCGCTTTCATTTTGTTTTCTCAAACTAATTTCTCAGTTCCTCATTGGCAAACATGTCAAGCACATTGGCGTTTTGCACCCGTTTGCTTTGACGCATGACATCCTATGTGACGTCATGACTTTTTGTTGAATTGGATGTAAGCGGTTTGTTATTAAAAGTTAGCCTGTGGTTGTGTTACTTACCAGTGTAATCTGTGTGTATGTAAACTATGCTATTATTCGAAATACGTCGCGACATACGAGGGTTTGGTTTGCGTGGAACCTGAGATCACAGCTTAAACTACCGTGGAGAAAACTGTAACGATTATATTTTTATTCTGTTTTCTACATATCACACGATTTCCCAGGGTAAGGGTGGGAGGACCTTCAGAGCATAAGATAAATTTTTGTGAATAAAACGATTAGTGATTATGATTATCATTTGATACTTATAGTCATTTAGCTGTCTTTTTAATGTGGGAAGTTCGTCGAGAGTAAGGTTAGCCCTAACGAAATTGCATTGCTCGTGGTAATATTGTTGATAACGTTTTAATTTGCAAATATTTGGCCGTTTTTCGAATGTGACTCTTTGGGACGCTGCTCTTATGAAATCCACTGTTCCTAAGAGGCTCAGTTTGTTTTTACCGCTCGCTCACTCTCGCACTGCATATTTTTTTTGAGGTTTATAGTATTTGTTTAGCTGAATTGGATTGATGTTTTGGTATTTAATAGTGAAATACTTGTTTTCGGTTTTCCAGCTGTTTATTTTCGTTTGTAGTGGGATTCCAGTTTTTTGTACTTCTTTTCTCTCGGTTTATTCTAAAGGAATTTGTGAATATAACTGTTCAATTAAGGTGATGTTATGTGGGTGTTGTTTAGTGTCTCTGTCCTAGGTTTAGCAATGGAGTTCATACGAAATATGATAATAATTGTCCATGTGTTTGTCTTTTTCTTTTGTTCGCTTTATTCTGGAGAAATTCATGTGCGTCATCCTTACATAATGAAATTCGTGTGTGTGTGCGTGGGCGTGCGCGTGTGCGTGTGCGTGTGTGTGTGTTTTTTCTGGGGGGGGGGGGGAGGGGGAGTCTTTTTATTTTTAGATTTATCACGGAAAAGTTCCTATGCGATATTTTTCGATTATGTAGTTTTGTGGATCTGTGTGTGATATCGCTGTCTTCCAAACGATCTATTTCGGTCTAGGACCAGACAATCGTCGTGTCCAAAAACTTTCTCTGCTATCCGTCTGAGTAAATGGAATCACAGTTTCAGATGTTCATTGTTTCGTCATTGATACTGGCTGTACATTCATAACATTACTTCCATTTAACCTCGACAACGTTTTTTCACAATATTCCATATACATACACTCCTGGAAATGGAAAAAAGAACACATTGACACCGGTGTGTCAGACCCACCATACTTGCTCCGGACACTGCGAGAGGGCTGTACAAGCAATGATCACACGCACGGCACAGCGGACACACCAGGAACCGAGGTGTTGGCCGTCGAATGGCGCTAGCTGCGCAGCATTTGTGCACCGCCGCCGTCAGTGTCAGCCAGTTTTCCGTGGCATACGGAGCTCCATCGCAGTCTTTAACACTGGTAGCATGCCGCGACAGCGTGGACGTGAACCGTATGTGCAGTTGACGGACTTTGAGCGAGGGCGTATAGTGGGCATGCGGGAGGCCGGGTGGACGTACCGCCGAATTTCTCAACACGTGGGGCGTGAGGTCTCCACAGAACATCGATGTTGTCGCCAGTGGTCGGCGGAAGGTGCACGTGCCCGTCGACCTGGGACCGGACCGCAGCGACGCACGGATGCACGCCAAGACCGTAGGATCCTACGCAGTGCCGTAGGGGACCGCACCGCCACTTCCCAGCAAATTAGGGACACTGTTGCTCCTGGGGTATCGGCGAGGACCATTCGCAACCGTCTCCATGAAGCTGGGCTACGGTCCCGCACACCGTTAGGCCGTCTTCCGCTCACGCCCCAACATCGTGCAGCCCGCCTTCAGTGATGTCGCGACAGGCGTGAATGGAGGGACGAATGGAGACGTGTCGTCTTCAGCGATGAGAGTCGCTTCTGCCTTGGTGCCAATGATGGTCGTATGCGTGTTTGGCGCCGTGCAGGTGAGCGGCACAATCAGGACTGCATACGACCGAGGCACACAGGGCCAACACCCGGCATCATGGTGTGGGGAGCGATCTCCTACACTGGCCGTACACCTCTGGTGATCGTCGAGGGGACACTGAATAGTGCACGGTACATCCAAACCGTCATCGAACCCATCGTTCTACCATTCCTAGACCGGCAAGGGAACTTGCTGTTCCAACAGGACAATGCACGTCCGCATGTATCCCGTGCCACCCAACGTGCTCTAGAAGGTGTAAGTCAACTACCCTGGCCAGCAAGATCTCCGGATCTGTCCCCCTTTGAGCATGTTTGGGACTGGATGAAGCGTCGTCTCACGCGGTCTGCACGTCCAGCACGAACGCTGGTCCAACTAAGGCGCCAGGTGGAAATGGCATGGCAAGCCGTTCCACAGGACTACATCCAGCATCTCTACGATCGTCTCCATGGGAGAATAGCAGCCTGCATTGCTGCGAAAGGTGGATATACACTGTACTAGTGCCGACATTGTGCGTGCTCTGTTGCCTGTGTTTATGTGCCTGTGGTTCTGTCAGTGCGATCATGTGATGTATCTGACCCCAGGAATGTGTCAATAAAGTTTCCCCTTCCTGGGACAATGAATTCACGGTGTACTTATTTCAATTTCCAGGAGTATACATAATATCAATGATGGAGCTTTGTACATCTGCTAAATGCTGTTCCAATTAAACAAACGCATAGGAGAGATGATTTTTGGACCCGATTATTTTCTGGTTCTAGAGCGAAATCGAGCGTCTGTAATACAATATGCCGTTACAGCTGTGGGCTGAATATGGCAGTTCTTAACATTCATTAAAGCTGTGCAGCACCACCTACACAAAATGTTTTATGTTTGTTTTTGATTGCGATGGTCTGTATTTCTGTCGCCGGCTTGAAGAATGTCATCGGGCGCTTGTTAAATGTTATCTGTGGTTGTCGTAGTACCTCGTGTAAACTATCCACTTTACTCCAAATATGAGTCGTGGGTCAGAGCAGACGGATAGAATTGTAGCATACTCTATTCCTCTCAGTCGCTGAGATTCACAACGACAACGATGTTAGCGATCTTTCTCGCTTGTCGATTACAAATACAGTGTCTGTAGTCATAACAGGGTCATGCTACTGGAATTTTCATCCGTCTGTGAAAACGAACGCATTTTGGAAACTGATGCCAACTGTTTTGTGGCATGTTGAGCTGACCTTCCACCCAAATAAAGTAGTATAACTCTCTTATTAGTTAAAGAAATTGAATTAAGAGTTTGGAATATATTTAATTGGTAAATTCTTTGTGAGTTTATTAGTTATTCGGGCGTTTTCATCCTTTAGACACTGCTGTACATCTTTCAATAGCAAGGCGTGATTATTTCGTTTAACATATATTTAAATTACTAAAAATTTTACTGCTGTGTTCGTTTACCTATTGATATTGACGTTCCTACAAAATGATGTGCTCTGTACTTTCTGGGATTGCTATTACATCTACATTTACACTCCGCAAGCCACTCAACGGTGTGTGGCGGAGGGCACTTTACGTGCCACTGTCATTACCTCCTTTTCCTGTTCCAGTCGCATATGGTTCGCGGGAAGAACGACTGTCTGAAAACCTCCGTGCGCGCTCTAATCTCTCTAATTTTACATTCCTCGGGAGATGTAAGTAGGGGGAAGCAATATATTCGATACCTCATCCAGAAACGCACCTTCTCGAAACCTGGCGAGCAAGCTACACCGCGATGCAGAGCGCCTCTCTTGCAGAGTGTGCCACTCGAGTTTGTTAAACATCTCCGTAACGCTATCACGGTTACCAAATAACCCTGTGACGAAACGCGCCGCTCTTCTTTGGATCTTCTCTATCTCCTCCGTCAACCCGATCTGGTACGGATCCCACACTGATGAGGAATGCTCAAGTATAGGTCGAACGAGTGTTTTGTAAGCCACCTTCTTTGTTGATGAGCTACATTTTCTAAGGACTCTCCCAATGAATCTCAACCTGGTACAATTAATTTTGTATGATCATTTCACTTCAAATCGTTCCGCACGCATACTCCCAGATATTTTACTGAAGTAACTGCTACCAGTGTTTGTTCCGCTATCATATAATCATACAATAAAGGATCCTTCTTTCTATGTATTCGCAATACATTACATTTGTCTATGTTAAGGGTCAGTTGCCACTCCCTGCACCAAGTGCCTATCCGCTGCAGATCTTCCTGCATTTCGCTACAATTTTCTAAAGCTGCAACTTCTCTCTATACTACAGCATCATCCGCGGAAAGCCGCATGGAACTTCCGACACTATCTACTAGGTCATTTATATATATTGTTAAAAGCAATGGTCCCATAACACTCCCCTGTGGAACGCCAGAGGTTACTTTAACGTCTGTAGACGTCTCTCCATTGATAACAACATGCTGTGTTCTGTTTGCTAAAAACTCTTTAATCCAGCCACACAGCTGGTCTGATATTCCGTAGGCTCTTACTTTGTTTATCAGGCGACAGTGCGGAACTGTATCGAACGCCTTCCGGAAGTCAAGAAAAATAGCATTTACTTGGGAGCCTGTATCTAATATTTTCTGGGTCTCATGAACAAATAAAGCGAGTCGGATCTCACACGATCGCTGTTTCCGGAAGCCATGTTGATTCCTACAGAGTAGATTCTGGGTTTCCAAAAACGACATGATACTCGAGCAAAAAACATGTTCTAAAATTCTACAACAGATCGACGTCAGAGACATAGGTCTATAGTTTTGCGCATCTGCTCGACGACCCTTCTTGAAGACTGGGACTACCTGTGCTCTTTTCCAATCATTTGGAACCTTCCGTTCCTCTAGAGACTTGCGGTACACGGATGTTAGAAGGGGGGCAAGTTCTTTCGCGTACTCTGTGTAGAATCGAATTGGTATCCCGTCACGTCCAGTGCACTTTCCTCTGTTGAGTGATTCCAGTTGCTTTTCTATTCCTTTGACACTTATTTCGATGTCAGTCATTTTTTCGTTTGTGCGAGGGTTTAGAGAAGGAACAGCAGTGCGGTCTTCCTCTGTGAAACAACTTTGGAGAAAGGTGTTTAGTATTTCAGCTTTACGCGTGTCATCCTCTGTTTCAATGCCATCATCATCCCGGAGTGTCTGGATATGCTGTTTTGAGCCACTTACTGATTTAACGTAAGACCAGAACTTCCTAGGATTTTCTGTCAAGTCGATACATAGAATTTTACTTTCGAATTCACTGAACGCTTCATGCATAGCCCTCCTTACGCTAACTTTGACATCGTTTAGCTTCTGTTTGTCTGAGAGGTTTTGGCTGCGTTTAAACTTGGAGTGAAGCTCTCTTTGGTTTCGCAGTAGTTTCGTACCTTTGTTGTTGTACCACGGTGGGTTTTTCCCGTCCCTCACAGTTTTACTCGGCACGTACCTGTCTAAAACGCATTTTACGATTGCCTTGAACTTTTTCCATAAACTCTCAATATTGTCAGTGTCGGAACAGAAATTTTCGTTTTGATCTGCTAGGTAGTCTGAAATCTGCCTTCTATTACTCTTGCTAAACAGATAAACCTTCCTCCCTTTTTTTTATATTAGTGGGGTTACTATTTAATGTTGATCACAGGGTATGGTAACAACAATGCTATGTCACCTAAACCGTCGAGGACTGTTGCCTAGCAATTACTTTCGTATTCACTCGAGTACTAGAAGTGTCCATACATATTCGTTCTGTAAATTATCCAGTAAAAGGAGCTTCAGCTTTGATTCAAGTGTTGTAGCGTTGAAGTTTGTGTTTCAACAACAACTAAGGAAACTTTTTAAAGTTCTTGCGGAGCCTTAGAAGCTTTGAAGTAAGCTAAGGCCCAGCTTCAGAGGCGAGGTGCATTGTACCCGCAAGAGATATAAGCCATTCACTTAAATGTAACCTATTTATTTACCACACAAAGTCATCTGCAGTTACAATATCGTACAAGCATTTAAATGACTGCGAAGTTAGTGGAGAAGCACTGGCAAGTTGAAGTTTCACGACGGACCGTGTTATGATATCGGAACACGTAATTAGTCGTAATTTCCAGGAATGATTGCCTATCGAAGTCGCGGGGTCCAAACGATACATATTGAACGTGCGATCGTAAATCGATCACGCGACTCTGGTGGCGAGCGTCATGAAAATTTTTCGGTGTCCGCTACAGCAACGACAGAAGAAGAGCGTTGCAAAGGAGACGGCTTACCTTAATCGTCGGTGTTGTTATCCTGTGAAAGTCCACTACTGTAGTTGGATGGATAATTTGGAAGAGTGGAACCATGTATGCTTCCTGATACTCGTTCGTTTTCCGCACTGTCCGCAATGAAATTGAAAATGGTATTTCAGCATCGAAACTGTTCTTATGAAGTTTTACACACTTCGCACCACCACTGTCTACACAGTCCCTTCTTTCCTCGTCCGGTAGTACTCCACATTTGCTACAAAAAGCCGAACAATGTTCCACTCTGGATAAACATGGAATTACATTTTTCCGTGTGAGAGAATCCGCATCAGAAACGTCAAGAACACCAGACATCCCACTCACTAACGACATAAATCGTCTGGGATTCCCTAGCAACTCACAAACGAGTCGCAGGAGTATGTAATTTAGAGCAACTAAGAGAACGAAGGAAAACAGATAAAAATGACGATGACAAATAATTGATCACAATGCCAGCCACCAAAGTTGCGTGAGTGATTTACGATCGCACGTTCGATATGTATCGTTTGGAACCCTCGATTTCGATAGGCAATCATTCTTGGAAATTACCTAGTACAGTGTAAAACGTGAAAGATACTTTGTCTTAATTTTTCATATAGGTTCACAAATTATGTGCCTGACTTGTAGAGACGAACCACTTTACTGAGTTTCTGACGAAGTTCACTTGTTATTGTTGTTGTCGTTGTCTTCAGTCCTGAGAATGGTTTGATGCAGCTCTCTCTATGCTACTCTATCCTGTGCAAGCTTCTTCATTTCCGAGTACCTACTGCAACCTACATCATCCTGAATTTGCTTAGTGTATTCATCTCGTGGTCTCCTTCTACGATTTTTACCCTCCACTTTGCCCTCCAATACTAAATTGGTGATCCCTTGATGCCTCAGAACATGTCCTACCAACCGATCCCTTCTTCTGGTCAAGTTGTGCCACAAACTTCTCTTCTCCCCAATCCTATTCAATACTTCCTCATTAGTTATGTGATCTTACCATCTAATCTTCAGCATTTTCTGTAGCACCACATTTCGAAAGCTTCTATTCTCTTCTTGTCCAAACTATTTATCGTCCATGTTTCACTTCCATACATGGCTACACTCCATACAAATACTTTCAGAAAAGACTTCCTGACACTTAAATCTATACTCGATGTTAACAAATTTCTCTTCTTCAGAAACGCTTTCCTTGCCATTGCCAGTCTACATTTTATATTGTCTCTACTCCGACCATCATCAGTTATTTTGCTCCCCGAATAGCAAAACTCCTTTACTTCTTAAAGTGTCTCATTTCCTAATATAATTCCCTCCTCATCACCCGACTTAACTCGACCACACTCCATTATCTTCGTTTTGGTTTTGTTTATGTTCAATTCACTTACGTTTGTCATACCTTCACAGATTAATCACTTAGTTTCACAATGATAAGTGTCACCAACCTCCTTGCTTTTCAACGGTACATGAATGTTGGCTGTGATCATTGTACAGTCGTACTGCTGGAACTTTCTTCCGTCTGTGAAGAACAAGACGCTTAGACAGCTGTGTAGAGTAACATTTAGTCTAGCTGGCTCTGTAACAAAAGAGTTTTCGTCTCCTGTTGCTTCAGGAAATTGAATTAATGTCTTGGAATGTGGTTAGCTGTTAAATCCATGGGAGGTGGTTAGCTATTCAGGTTTTTTCATTGTATACTGATAGATACCCCCCAGTGGAAAATACCTTTATTTCGTGGTACATATAACGATTTATTAAAAATTTTTAGCATTGCTCGCTTATCCATTCCTATGTACGTTGCTAAACAGCGTAGAGCTCTGCAGCTACTGGCGTTGCTGTTTAATGTTGTTCACAGGATATTCTATCACCGATGTTATGTTAACTAAACCGTTGAGAACCATTGCCTAGCTATTTCTTGCGTATTGATCTGAGCACTTGAAATAACGATAAGAATTCGTCGTGTGAGTTATTGAACTAAAAAGGCACCAGTTTTGATTCATATATAGTATTGTACACTTTGTGTTTCGAGTTCAAATAACGAAACATTTTAAAATTGTTGAGAACTTCTAGAAGCTTTGAACGAAGCGAACGCCGAGCTTCAGAAGCGAGGTGCAATGTATCCGGGAGAGGTATGAACTACTGACTTAAGTTTCTTCTGTTTACTTACCGTATAGAATCAGATACAGTTTCAATATCGTATAAGCTTATAAATTACTGGATGTGTAGCGGCGAAGTACTGGAACACTGAAACGTTACGACGTAGTGTGATGAGATTTCGCGGTATGTAAAATGAAAACAAAAAGTTCCATTGACATTCCAGTACATTGTTTCAATACGTCATGCAGCTACAAAGGTTACGAGGGAGCGTGACTTATAGGAACAGATCTCTTTTCTGAGATTTTCACAATTTTAGTTGCTGGTATCGTCCATTCTTTAGCTTATTATTTAATTTCACAACGAGAGCAGCGTCACCTATCTCTGTCACCAAATCTGTTATATTCTACCTTCTGTGAAGAAGAAGGCAATACGCAAACAAGTTCCAGCTGCGTGCAGTCATAATGAGATCACATGGCACCATATCAAAAGTATTTTCTGTTTCTGTTACTCAAAGAAATTAACTTAATACCTTTGAACATCGTCAAATGTTAATTCCATTGAGAGCTTATGAGGTGTACTGGCGTTTTCTTAATTCAAATGTCGCTGGTTAAATTTCAATCGTAAATATGGGTGTTACGTTGTACGTGTTGTTGAATAGTATACATGGAGCTGAAGAGTGATTCTAGGTTTAGTGTTGAACTTAGGTTGTTGATGACTCTTCCACAAAGAAGGAAAAGCGCAGACCGGTGAGAATAAACTGACTCAGACAACGAGTATTTGTAAAAATCGTAATCTCCTCAGACACTGCCTAGAGATTTGGGATTTAAACCACCACACTGTTGCATAGATTATTTACTAGTATCTTCATATCACCAACAAGATGTTCCCTTAAGTACTCACTAATTAAATTACCTATCCAGCGTCACCGCGCCATATTGAAGGAACGGATGGTAGTAACCAAATCGCGGCCTAATGTCTGTCCAAATTCGAAGTTTAAATAACTAAACTTGGTGTATATCTTAAACTAGTGTATCGATGTACTGTCTTGCTAATAGTATTGTCTGTCTGTCTAATAGTGATAGCCTTAAATAACTGCTATCGAAACAAAATTATTCATTGCAGAATAAATGTACCTCGTAATGAACACACCTTTGGCTGTCATGGAAGAAATAGTGTTGTTTTAATTCATGTGTTAGAAATTAGTAAAAGCCGGACGGGGTGGCCGAGCGGTTCTAGGCGCTACAGTCTGGAACCGCCCTACCGCTACTGTCGCAGGTTCGAATCCTGCCTCGGGCATGGATGTGCGTGATGTCCTTAGGTTAGTTAGTTTTAATTAGTTCTAAGTTCTAGGGGACTGATGAACTCAGAAGTTAAGTCCTATAGTGCTCAGAGCCATTTGAACCAATCAGTAAAAGGGAATTAAAATAATTAATACCTCACCAGTCATAAATGGATAATGCTTTTCAGGTAAATGGATGATATTTAATCGATCTGTATGTTACAGATACTTTGTAACACTGACAGCTTTTATAAATACAGAAGTTAAATTTAAAGACATGACATCACGGTCTCAAGTTTGCCCTTGCGATACACTTGTGAGACATCAATATAAGATTTACTCGTGGACATGGTATGCTCGTATCTAACGCGCTGCCCATTATTGTTGCAGCAATGTTCCGAAGCATCAAGGCGTTTTTCTCCCGGTGTGTGGGACGGGAGAAAGCTGAAGGTCTGCGACTGGACAAAACCTTTGTCTCTGCTCGAGGTAGCTTTGAGGTGAGCCACGTCACGTTGCATTACTGATATCATAATACGCAACGCACTAAAGTTTTAGAGCTCCTCCACTGTCTATAGGGTGGTCAAAAGGTTTTACAGAATGTCACCATTTACTGTAAATGAATCTGTGGTTCACTATAAACATCCCATGTGACAATTCATTATGAATAATACCTGTAAGACAGGAAGCTTTACTAGAATACTGACTATGACGATTGTGTGTTGGTTTCCATGAAAGAAAGCAGTATGTTTATGGGAATAGTGAGGTTCAATGTGCTAAAACGGTAAAAATTCAACAAAGAATTGAATGTGAAAAATAGCTAGAACCTTACTTACACACACACACACACACACACACACACACACAGAGACACACACATACGCACGCAAGCACGCGCGACTATACACACACACACACACACACACACACACACACACACACACACACACACACTAGTTTAGTAGAATGATCTAAAGTACCAACTAAGAAACTTATTACGTCAGAACGAGCCTCTGAAGCACCAACGGTACTGACCGACCGCCACGTCACATTCAACAGATAGGCTTCACTTGCTGCAGATATGGACAGATTATTGTCAGTTTTCGTGACCGTATTTAAAATACAACACAGATGAACGTCACTGGAGAATGGATGGATTTCTTCATTTCTGGAGGGAAACGGAATTTGCTGTTCACTTAGCAACACACCAAAGCCTTGAACCTCGTCTCCAGAGATACACAATTTCTATAAAATTTCCCATATCTCGACTTCAAGTAAAATAAATGGATGGTAACCTCTTAAATTCACTTCTGCCTTCTGATCAAAAGATAATGTGCACAGAAAATAGGGCGAATAAGAATATTCACGCCACAGCCATTACAGATTTAACTGTCTTCTCACCAGACTATGAAGACGTTAGTTAGAAAGGAGACAATAGTTAGAAATGTAGCCTATTCAGATAGGAGTCAGGGTAACTTCAGTGTGTGACTATGAACACATTAGTTAGAAATGAGACATTAGCTAGAAATGTAGCCTATTCAGACAGGAGTCGGGGTAGCTTCAGTGTGTGAAATATATATATAAGGTCGGATTTGGTCTAATGATTGGGCAGTCACGCCTGTTCCAACAGTCGTATGCATTTCTCACCTGCAGGCTAGTGTCACGTTGTCTCGATGGGTTGGTTGCTCACAGGCCTCCTTGGTTGCTCTTTTCCCCACATCCCAACAGGCTTCTGCTTCTCTCCTCCATGTTACTGGCGTATTATATGCCCACTTCTGGCATTAGATAAGACGAAGTTGATAGTCTAGTCGGTTAAATGGTTGCAACAACTCTACTGACGGCCATTAATATTAACTCTAACCAACCGGGAAGTTGTGTCTGGCATTAGTCAAGAATGCCTGGACTATGATGCAGATACATAGGTGCTTGAGAATGGAAAAGACCCTAACAAATTGTAGAGAATTATGCTGACATTTCTTGTAAGAGCAGAATTTAACATAATGTGCGTGCAAGACAAGTGACTGCCTGAAGACAACATTGCAAACCATCTGGTTACTCTACGAGTTACCTGCTAATTGGGATTAATACCTGATGACCAGAGGAAATGTATTCCTGAATTTCAGACTTCGAAGCCTAATGTTATTTTCGGAGGAGTCAGAGACTAGTGAAACTGGAACTGTCACTTAAAATTGTCACAGTCCCATTTAATTCCTTTACAGAGAAAGAACACACCATAACAGAGAATAAAAAGGTCAATGGCGACGCTGTACATTGAATAATTCCTCTGTAGCCCTCTGTCGTTCCAGCTTAACAGTTCGGCCATAGCATAATGTTAGCTATTACAGCCAAACAATCTATACTCACTATCGCTATCTACAGGCCCATACATTCTTAATAAGTGTTACACTTCGTAACACCTGTACATATTATGAAGTATCGCTATATCTGAATTATAAAAGTATTCTTTATGATACAACAAATATGTTCTTTTCCAACAGGAGCGTCAGTTTACACTTGACGTGTTCTTTCTCGAGCTGCTGCAGAAACGGCTGCAGGAAGAAGAAGAAATCCGTGCTGCTCCGGTGAGTGTAAATTAGATTTGTTTATGGAATAATGGCGTTTGGTTTCAGAGTGTATTTTTCGTTTCCTGTTCACGTGATACTAGTTAATGCTCTGCTTCCGGGTGTTGTGCCGAGTTGTTGTTTGTGTTTTGTGCACAGTTCTTCGGTGATCGCCCCAGGCGTGCCCTTCTCTGCAGGGCTCCATCCTCCCTCCATTTTAACTCTTATCCGCACTTCCTTTGCTGGTTTTTCGCCTTGATGTTCATCTCTTCCCTATCTGTGTTTCTCTAGCCTTGTGGTTTTAGGCTGGAGATTTTAGTGTGTTTCAGAGTGGCTGGCTCATCCTTTTCTATTCTTGCGATCAGCCAGCCCACGCCATCTGCTGTATTTTCTAATACTTTCTACGGCATTTGTTTCATTTAATGCACCTTTTCCCCCTTTAGCTTTCTTCCTCCGTTTTCTCTTTGAATTATCTTCCCAGTTACTTTTACGACTTTTTTACTTTCCCAGATTCTTTTGCGGAATGGTTTTAAACCTAGACCCCTTTTGAGTAAGGAAATGTGGACTGATGATCATGTAGTTTAGTCTCTTTACTGTCCAAACCAACCAAAAAACCAATAACTGAATGTTGCGTAATTCGCGATAAATATAACACTTTGTTACACTCGCACATATTGGCAAATAGCAGGAAGAAGAAGAAATCCGTGGTGTTCCGGTGAGTGTAAATTAGTTCAGTATAGGGAATAATTTCATTAGGTTTCAACGTGTACTATTCATTTTATGTTCTGATCAATACTCTCTTACGAAGATGACAGTAGTTAGTGCCCTGATTCGGGTGTTTTGCCGAGCTGTTAGAATTTGTGCAAAATGATTCGATGACCGTGACTGGAGTGCAGCAAGCTTTGCTGTTATGTGCACTCAATCGCTGGACTCCATGTAGTCAGGGAATGTCATACGACCTGAAAGACACGGCTCGGTTGGTGTTTGAAATATTCTGCATACAACAGGAACAGCAACTCGGCATAACTCCCAGAAGTACTTCAATAACCAATCGCGCGCAAACAAAAAACTTGTACATCATGGGACATTAGTATTTGTTTAGTATTATCTGTCGGTCAGACATGGACTGAGAAGTGATAATACTTGAATATTAAAATCGATTATTGTATAAATATTATCAATGCATGTAACTAGCAAAATTATTGATAAATGTAGCCCTTCGTAAAAGCGGCCACGTTAGAATCTAGCACATGGTCTGTATTGCTCCACATGTTGGATATCAGGAAACAAATAATTTCTTTTCCAACAGGAGCGTCAGTTTAGGCTTGACGCTTTCTATGAGGAGCTACTGCAGAGACGTCTCCAGTGAGAAGAGGAAAGACACACTGCTACGGTGAGTGAAACATCGATCTACAGATTTAGTTTCTAAGTGTATTTCTGGTTACATGGCCACATCCTAAGTCCCTTCAGAACGTTAACCTGCGTTTGCGTTATTTTTCCGACTCTAATTTGGTCGTTTGTAATTTCTCGGAAATGCTATTAGCTTAGGTACAGAGACAAGCCTACAAAATGCAAAATGATATTATACTGAGCTGTGGGTGGTTGTCACGATGCTTGCAATACTGTTCTTCTATAACGGTTTTGAATTGTGAGCGGAAACGCAGTCCTTTTCGACAGTGTATTATTTCGGCCTACTGTTGCTAAGTTCTACGTAATCTTAAGAATGAACGGTACAATATGCTTTCCTGCTCTTTCGCAGTATGGAGGGAATTCCGGCAAACATTCTTATCTCATCCCATCCATGAAAGAGTTATCAAGTTTTCAGAATAGGTTCACGTTGATCAAAGTATGATGGTCTTTTGGTTATGTTTATTATACTGCATCAAGGTTTACTTTTCTGTCATATAATTATCCATGACACCCTCTGAATTTCAACTTAACAATTTGGAAACTTGTTTAACAATCTCTACTTTCTGGCATAAGAGTATATAGAACAATCGCAGTTGCCTTGGTTGCTTTATGCGTAGAACGTAGTTCAGTTTAATCGCCAGTATAAATGTAGAAATATTCTCATACTTGTGACAGCCACATGCCATCATGATACAATGATCAGAAGGAACAGTACTCAGGGAACAGGATAGAGGCAAACAGCCATTGCTGGTAATTCTCACATTTAAATTCTTATTTATAATACTTACCAATCGTAAGTTAACGAGTGGGTGAGACAGAAACATCCCTTCACTGTACCCGTACCTGGGATGCAAAACAATTTTTAAAATATATTGTCATTGCGCTCTTTTACTACAGTTGTGCCAACAGTTATAATCTAGTAACTCCATTTCGTGTCTATTTTACAGTCTCAACAATATCGATACAGAAATCGACCCTATATTAGCCTCAGGTCCTACAATAATTTTGCAGTTTTCTTTACATATATCTACCCAGCATAATGTGATCACGCTTTTAATTCTGAAATTTAAATTTGTCGATAGGTCACCCCAGTGGCCTCCCCGCCAACCCACGGAGGCTCAACACTCCGCACCAAGCAGCTCTTCATAGCCACCAAATCTTATGCTGCCTGCTGGAGTCGCCGACGTCAACTCGGCGCGTGGAGGAGACCGTCTGGCTACTAAACTATTCGACCACGATACCGTGGCCAATACCACATGAATCCAAAAGTTGCTGATTCCATAAAACTTCGGCTTAATGGGATAATATAGTCTCGTTATTTATTTTAGTTCTAGAGAGGTGGTATTATGGTAACACACGGAGCTCGAATTTGTATCGAAAGTGGTAAAAGTCAATATTTCGTCCATCAATATCTATGTTTTCGGTTGTTTCTTTAAGTAGATTAAGGTAACTGCAAGGATGTTTCCCTTCTAATTCGACTTTTACGATTTTCATTACATTACGAACTCCATTTGTTATTACCTCTTCTTCGATGAAGTTAGGTCGGAACAATTTCTACATCTTTTCTTTATTAAGTAAGATATTCATTTGAGCAATATTTTTTTTAAGAAAAGATTTTGTAATATTGGTGCACCAATACAAACATTTAGAAACCACAGATCTTGTCTTTCAAGATTTGCTAAGCAAAGTAATCAGCAAATTCATTCAATCTGATAAGACCCAAAAGAGTAATGTGAGTATGCATTAAGGGATAACAAGTTAGTGCCTGTTATCCCGACGGTTACTTATTAACTCAGTGCGCCACATGTAATATAACCGTAAACTATGCAGAAACTACACCATAATCAACATTTGACGTAGTCAGTATACATTGTTCTCGGCACTCGGTTAGTTTGTTTTCATTAATGACCCCATACTCTTTCCTCCAAAACTATATGGGTGCGAAATAGAACGTACGTTGACACACTAAGCAACTGGTCATGAAAGTAGCATTTGCAACTAGGAAACATAAGCTGAAGCACTCTTAGTGTAATCCAACTGAATCTGCATTTAACTGTACTCCATCTTGTGAACAATATGTTAGCATAGTAATGTAACTACAGACAAGTAAACGAAGCATTTGTGCTACGAACGCGTGGCTCGGCCGTAAGACCTATACATACAGGGCGTGCGTGACCATTACCGCTTATAGTGCGGACGTCACTTCTTATTTCGTACCGTTTTCCTGTGATTTCTAATACTTTACCTTTCACTTTGAGCACTGTATTTGTGTCAGAGAAGAAACGTCTGAAGCAGAAGACTAATTTTTAGTTTTTCTTCCAATTTCCCAGAATATAATGAGTTGGTGCACGTCTCCCAGAAAATTGCAAATATCAAATGAGGTGGGGAAATGAATATGCAATCAATCTACGCAAGATCAGTGAATACGTGGATCAATCTCAATCACAAGGGAGTTGCACGTTCGATATATTAACATTGACCCACGTATCTTTTCCCATAATCTAATTAAAAATATTGGTCAAAATACTTCATTCTATGATCCAAAAGAAAGGGAGAAAAGAAACAAAAACATTGATCTACACAGTTCCTCCCATGACTTAATAAAAAACATCGATCCATTTACTGAGTGTGCTCACACAGATCGATTGCGTAACAATAGGACGCACAGAAATATTTCACTACATTTTGTTGTATATCATGAGTTGTGACGCTGTCCTTGGTTTGCAGATACTGGCACAGTCTGAATAGCTACGACTCAAATACGGAGCAAGTAAACCCATAATCCACTTTTACGTCAATGTTTCGTCATTTCTTCCGATAGTATTACTTCAAAACACCTTGTCTGCCTACTGGTCTCTCTCATTGGCTGTGTAACATTAACAGCTGACACGCCTTCTTTTGCTCCCATAGTACAACACGGTAAGCACTGGCAACATTCCTGTTTGAAACACGTAAGTACGGCACTGGCCCTATTCTGAGTTTTTCCTGAAACATCAGTCGACGTATATAACTCAACTGAAAAGTTAGTCACCAGTACAAAGAGCAGAAAGTGATACCAATGCAGAAAGCCAAAAATTGATGCCAATGCATACAGCCAAAAGTCGCTGAAATTGATGGAACGCGGTAACAAGAACAACATTTGGGATTACCGCACGTTCCGATTCCACACGTTTACGTTGACCTATGACGTTAAATCGGGGATATAAAGTGTACTTTATTTATTATGAGAACCATAGATTTAATAGCGGGCATCTGACGTACTTCAAGATTACTACCACAAGATAGACCAACGAACATAAGAAAGATGCGAAATATTTCAGTCACTTAACGAAATGAAACTAATGAGACAACCGTGGGAATTAGGGAGTTCTAGGTGGGGCAAACTAAAAATACTACAATAAGACTAACATCACTCCAAGACAGTCTCATAATCGAATAATAACTCTCACGAATTCTTCCAGAATAAACCCAACTAAAAAGAATAAGAAACACACAACTGGAATAGAATGTATTTGTAGACTTATGTAGCTCAAACGAAGACAGTGATTCCCCTCCCCCTCCCCAATCCAACGCCAAAAAAGGATATCCATTATGACCAGTATTGGATAATTTACCTGACATACATAGCTGAAACGAAGACAGTGATGCAGACAATCCCCCACCACCAAAGCTAGTAAGGATAACGAAATTCATTATAACTATACAGCGCCAATAAAGACATCGGTTCCATAACTCCTCTCCCCCCCCCCCCAAACCCACTCCCCTCAAATAAAACTAACCAAACACAAATCTATGAACCTTATTTCAAATAAATATCCTTTCCATAAACAAACTACGATCTCATACTAAACAAAAAGAAAATCATAAAAACGTAAAAACGTTCTTACCAATCATAGTCCAGTACTGCTCTGTTAGGGTTGGGTTGTTTAGGGGATGAGACCAAACAGCGAGGTCATCGGTCTAATGGGATTAGGGAAGGACGGGAAGGAAGTCGGCCGTGCCCTTTCAGAGGAACCATCCAGGAATTTGCCTGGAGCGATGTAAGGAATTCACGAAAAACCTAAATCAGGATGGCCGAACGCGGGATTGAACCGTCGTCCTCCCGAATGCGAGGGCAGTGTGCTAACCACTGGTCCTCCTCGCTCGGTTACTGCTTGGTATTCGCTTGGTGTTAGTAGGTTTGCTTCTGAAAGTGCTGTGTCGTAATTTGATATTCCTGACACGTTCTAAATACTTATTAAATTATTATGATCGTGAGATACATGTAAAAACGAGCGAATCTCCTTGATTCAGTGACATAAGCTAGAACATAATTATAAAGAAATCCTATCTAATATGTGTATAATTGTAGCTTACTCCACTGAAAACAAGACCATACAAACACACATTTCATGGATGAGAATAATTTTTTTTGTCTGTTCGTAATATGACAGACACTTTCCTAGACACGTAACAACTCTTTATGGAACCTAATGTTTTGCACAGTCTTACACTTCATCGACTTTTTAACAGATAAATATTTTTGTAAATGTGATTACTTTAGTTGCAAAGGCGGATGTGTTGATGATTCTTGCCATTTGTGGCTCAGATGCAGCAACAGTTGTGGAATTGGTCTCTTCTGTGTTGGGAAATAGTTTTAATGCTAATTTTTCTTTTATTATCACATCCGTGTGGGTTTTTTCTCCAGCTACAGTTGTGTTAGCTTGTCAACTACATAAAATAATGTAGGTACTGGATTCCATACTGGTTTCAAAATGGTTCAAATGGCTCTGAGCACTATGGGACTTAACATCTCAGGTCATCAGTCCCCTAGAACTACTCAAACCTAACTAACCTAAGGACATCACACACATTCATGCCCGAGACAAGATTCGAACCTGCGACCGTAGCGGTAGCGCGGCTCCAGACTGAAGTGCCTAGAACCGCTCGGCAACCAACGGCGGCTATACTGGTTTCCTTAGTTCCATATTCACTGATTTCACTGGAAGTGTATCGACGAAGACTTACATTTTTGAGCAAATATACGACGGTTTTCTGCTAAAGGTCTGGTCTGCTGCTATTTACTAGCACTTTTTCAGTTCTTAAGGAACACCACATTCTCAAGTAAATACCTGTAGGCTAGAAGAAAGCCGTAAATAAACAGTCCTGTGACATAGCGATTAACACTTACTAGGGTTGCTAAGAAACCTAAAATGGCAAATATACCGCTTTCTTCTTCTTGTTGCTGCAATTTATTGCGGTGCAGACGCTTCTGTTTGTAAAAACCATTCTACAAACCATTATAAACATTTAAGATTAACTTTCGCTTTTACAAAATCTCAGCGAACTCTACAGTACAACTTCCTGGCCGCTTCGCTCGCTATAATCGCGGTGGGCAACAGAAAAGAGGTGGAGTGTCGCGACTGTATATGTTAGACTGTGACTCTGCTTACACTCCCAATCAGCCGGAGCTTAAACATTATCTTTGGTCTTGTTATTATTATCTTAGTAACGAGAGTAAGCAATGATTAACAACATATGTGTACTTGGAATTACTTATAAATGCATCTTCCTGTCTGAATTTATTCTTCTCAATTTATTTAATGAACATTAATCGTAATACCACTCAAATAAGGAAATGTGTTACTTCGATGATTACGAAATGCATGAGTCCGCAGAAATTCAATTCTAAATAATAAATGGCTATTTTAACCCAAGTTAAAACACGCGATATTAATAACTGAAAGTGATCAATAAAGGTATACTAGACTTAACTGTGTTGCACAGCTGATAAGACGGTAAAGGACGATAGAATAAAGTAATTCGCCATTTCCAAGTCCAGATTAGGGCGTACAACTCCCCTCTAATTGATTTTGCTGTTTTAAATTGTGCTGTGTTGGTGAAGCCATGTTTCCGATACCGCGTTTTGTCGATTTCTTTGACCAGTGACTTTCTGTGTGACACCTTGAGTTTAGGATGCGAAGGATGTGAGCGGTTTGGCCTTAGTGACTGGTGTAAACTGTATATGCTGTTTATTCCAAAGAAGAAGTCATGGATCAATGCCGACTGGTGGAATCAGACCATGCGCCAATCCCCAAATGTGTGGCTGTTTCTTCCCGTATGTGGCACGAGTTGCGAGGGTAAGGCTAGGCAGGAAACGAAGGGCAGGGCTTAAATTGTCGAGAGAAACGGTTTGTGATGTTTTTTACCATTCTTCTCACAAATATTTAGTTGTTTTTTGAATTTGGTACGTTTGTGGATGGAGATGTTAGGTACGAACCTAGGAACACAGCTTAGGTTGTTGCGAGAGGAACAAGTAGTGATCATATTTATAATCTTGATTGTTAAAGTTTTTTTCGAATGTGACGTCGTGTACACGCGGCACTTTCAAATTAGATTATTTTTATAAGACATGTGTTGTAGGCGGTTGCTGAATCTTTGAGGTGGACGTTTAGGTTTGTGATCCGGTTTATAGTAAAGGTGCAGTTGAATGAGAACGAGTTTTTAGTAGTTACTGGTTCTCTAATTGTTTCTGGTTATTGAACTGTTGCTTTTACTTTACAGTTCGGTATTCTAGAGTGAAAGTTGTATGTGTTTGTGTGGAGTTTTACCTTGGAGTTGTGTTTAAATAATTCGTTGTTTGCAGTATGGTTTGTGTGTGTGTGTGTGTGTGTGTGTGTGTGTGTGTGTGTGTGTGAGTGAGTGAGTGTTTTGGGGCCACTTTGATCAAACATTTTTGGAAGGTGACCATCAACGGCCGTCAAGTAATGCAGAAAATCTTTGACCATCAGATGCTTTTATTTTAAACCCACATGTTTCGACTGGTTTCAGTCACCGACCATCTTCACGGATAATTGTTAAAGTGGTTAAACCCACAACGTAACATTTATCATTACTTAAATAATAGCTAGAACGTGTCAGGAATATCAAAATACGACACAGCACTTTCAGAAGGAAACATACTTATACCAAGTGAACACAAAACAGTACTGGACTGGGATTGGTAAGAACGTTGGTATGATTTTTTTTGTTTAGTGTTAGATCGTAGTTTGTTTATGGAAAGGATATTTCTGTGAAATAACGTTCTTAGATTTGTGTTTGGTTAGTTTTATTTGAGGGGGGAGGGGTTGGGGCTGGGGGAGGGGTTATGGAACCGATGCCTTGATTGGCGCTGTGTAGATATAGTGAATTTCGTTGTCCTTATTAGGTTTGTTGGTGGGGAATTGTGTGCATTAGTGTTTCGTTTCAGCTATATATGTCGGGTGAACTTTCCAATACTGATCATCATGGATTTCCTTCTTTGACGTGGGGGATTGGGGGGGGGGGGGGATGGGGTGGTATGTCTGTCTTCGTTTGAGCTACATTACATAGGTCTAAAACTACATTCTATTCCAGTTGTGTGTATCTTATTCTTTTTGGTTGTGTTTATTCTAAAGGAATTAATAAGAGTTATGTGACTCTCTTGGAGTGATGTTAGTCTTATGTAGTATATTTAGTCTGCCCCACCTAGAACTCCCTAATTCCCGTGGTTGTCTCATTACTTTCCTTTCATTAAGTGACTGAAATATTTCACATCTTTCTTATGTTCGTCTGCGACCATAATGGTCTATCTGGTCATAGTAACCTTGAAGTACGCCAGAGACCTGCTATCAAATCTGTGGTTGTCATAATAAATAAAGCACGCTTTATATCCCCGATATAACGTCATAGGTCAACGGAGACGTGTGGAATCGGAACGTGCGGTAATCCCAAATGTTGTTCTTGTTACCGCGTTCCGTCAATTTCAGTGACTTTTGGCCGTATGTATTGGTATCAATTTTTGTCTTTCTATATTGGTATCACTTCCTGCTCTTTGTACTGGTGGCTAGTTTTTCAGTTGAGTTGTATACGTCGACTGATGTTTCAGGAAAATTTTAGGATAGGGCCAGTGCCGTACTTACGTGTTTCAAGCAGGAATGTTGCCAGTGCTTGCCGTGTTCTACTATGGGAGCAAAAGAAGGCGTGTCAGCTGTTAATGTTACACAGCCAATGAGAAACCAGCAAGCAGACAACGTGTTTCGAAGTAATACTTTCGGAAGAAAGTGTGAAACATTGCCTTAAAGGTGGATTATAGATTTATTTGCTCCTTAATTGACTCTTAGCTATTGAAGCTGTGTAAGTATGTGGAAACCAAGGACAGCATCACAACTCATGATATACAAGTAAATGTGGTTAAATATTTCTGTGCTTCCTATTGCTACGCAGTCGATCTGTGTGAGCACACTCGGAAAGTGGATCGATGTTTTTAATTAAGTCATGGGAGGAAATGTGTAGATCAATGTTTTTGTTTCTTTTCTCTTTTTCTTTTGGATCACGGAATGAAGTGTTTTGATCAATATTTTTTAATTAGAATATGGGAAACGGGTAGGTGGGTCAATGTTAATATATCGATCTTGCAAATCCCTTGTGATTAACATTGATCCACTTATTCACTGAGCATACGCAAATCGATTACAGTTTCATTTCCTCACCTCATTTGATTTTTGCAATATTCTGTGAGATGTGCACCAACTCATTACTTTCGGGGAAATGGCAAGGAAAAGAAAAAATGAGTCTCCTGCTACAGCCGTATCTTGTCTGACACTACTACAGAGCTCAAAGTGAAAGGTAAAGTATTTGAAACCACAGGGGAAAGGTTACGTAATAAAAAGCGACGTCCGCACTGTAAGCGGTAATGGTCACGCACGCCCTGTATGTATAGGTCTTACGGCCGAGCCATGCGTTCGTAGCACAAACGCTTCGTTAACTTGTCTGTAGTTGCATTACTATGCTACCTAATTATTTTTCGCACTATGGAATACAATGAAATGCAGCATCAGTTAGATTACACTAAGAGTGCTTTAACTTATGTTTCTTAGTTGAAAATGCTCCTTTTATGACCAGTTCTTAGTGTGTCAACGTACGTTCTATTTCGCACCCATATAGTTTTGCAGGAAAGAGTATGGGGTCATTAATGAAAACAAACTAACCGAGTGCCGATAACAATGTATACTGATGACGTCAAATGTTGATTATGGTGTAGTTTCTGCATAGTTTACGGTTATATTACATGTGGCGCACTGAGTTAATAAGTAACCGTCGGAATGACAGGCACTAACTTGTTATCCCTTAATGCATACTCACATTACTCTTTTGGGTCTTATCAGATTGAATGAATTTGCTGATTACTTTGCTTAGCAAATCTTGAAAGACAAGATCTGTGGTTTCTAAATGTTTGTATTGGTGCACCAATATTACAAAATCTTTTCTTAAAAAAAATATTGCTCAAATGAATATCTTACTTAATAAAGAAAAGATGTAGAAATTGTTCCGACCTAACTTCATCGAAGAAGAGTCGAATTAGAAGGGAAACATCCTTGCAGTTACCTTAATCTACTTAAAGATACCACCGAAACCATAGACGTTGATGGACGAATTATTGACTTGTACCACTTTCAATACAAATTCGAGCTCCGTGTGTTACCATAATGCCACCTCTCTAGAACTAAAACAAATAACGAGACTATATTATCCCATTAAGCCGAAGTTTTATTGAAACGGGAACTTTAGATTCATGTGGTATTGGCCACGGTATCGTGGTCGAATAGTTTAGTAGCCAGACGGTCTCCTCCACGCGCCGAGTTGACGTCGGCGACTCCAGCAGGCAGCATAAGATTTGGTGGCTATGAAGAGCTGCTTGGTGTGGAGTGTTGAGCCTCCGTGGGTTGGCGGGGAGGCCACTGGGGTAACCTATCGACAAATTTAAATTTCAGAATTAAAATCGTGATCACATTATGCTGGGTAGATATATGTAAAGAAAACTGCAAAATTATTGTAGGACCTGAGGCTAATATAGGGTCGATTTCTGTATCGATATTGTTGAGACTGTAAAATAGACACGAAATGGAGTTACTGGTTTATAACTATTGGCACAAGTGTAGTAAACGAGTGTAGCGACAATATGTTTTATAAATTGTTTTGCGACCCAGATACGGGTATAGTGAAGGGATGTTTCTGTCTCACCCACTCGTTAACTTATGATTGCTAAGTATTATAAATAAGATTTTAAATGTGACAATTACCAGCAATGGCTGTTTGCCTCTATCCTGTTCCCTGAGTACAGTTCCATCTGATCATTGTATCATGATGGTATGTGGCTGTCACAAGTATGAGAATATTTCTACATTTATACTTACAATTAGACTGAACTACGTTCTACCCATAATGCAACCAAGGCAACTGCGATTGTTGTATATGCTCTTATGCCAGAAAGTAGAGATTCTTAAACAAGTTTTCTAATTGTTGAATTGAAATTCAGAGGGTGTCATGGATAATTATATGACAGAAAAGTAAACCTTGATGCAGTATAATAAACATAACCAAAAGTCCATTATACGTTGATCAACGTGAAACTATACTGAAAACTTGATAACTCTTTCATGGATGGGAGGAGATAAGAATGTTTGCTGAAACTCACTCCATACTGCGAAAGGGCAGGAAAGCATATTTTACCGTTCATTCTTAAGATTACGTAGAACCTAGTAATAGTAGGGCAAAATAATACACTGTCGAAAAGGACTGCGTTTCCGCTCACAATTCAAAACCGTTATAGAAGAGTACTATTGCAAGCATCGTGATAACCACCCACAGCTCAGTATAATATCATTTTGCATTTTGTAGGCTTGTCTCTGTACCTAAGCTAATAGCATTTCCGAGTAATTACAAACGTACCAATTTAGAGTCGGAAAAATAACGCAAACGCAGGTTAACGTTCTGAAGGGACTTAGGATGTGGCCATGTAACCAGAAACACACTTAGAAACTAAATCTGTAGATCGATGTTTCACTCACCGTAGCAGTGCGTCTTTCCTCTTCTCATTGCAGACGTCTCTGCAGTAGCTCCTCATAGAAAGCGTCAAACCTAAACTGACGCTCCTGTTGGAAAAGAACTTATTAGTTTCCTGATATCCACCATGTGGAGTAATACAGAACATGTGCTAGATCCTAACATGGCCGCTTTTTAAGAAGGGCTTCATTTATCAATAATTTTGCTAGTTACATGCATTGATAATATTTATACAATAATCGATTTTAATATTCAAGTATTATCACTACTCAGTCCATGTCTGACCAACTAATAATACTAAACAAATACTAATGTCCCATGATGTACAAGTTTTTTGTTTGTGTGATTGGTTATTGAAGTACTTCTGAGAGTTATGCCGAGTTGTTGTTCCTGTTGTATGCAGAATATTTCAAACACCAACCGAGCCGTGTCTTTCAGGTCGTATGACATTCCCTGACTGATGCAGTCCAGGGATCGAGTGCACATAACGGCAAAGCTCGCTGCACTCCAGTCTCGGTCATCGAAGCGTTTTGCACAAATCCTAACAACTCGGCAAAGCACCCGAAGCAGGGACCTAGCTACTGTCACCTTCATAAGAGAGTATTGACCTGAACATAAAACGAATAGTACACGTTGAAACCTAACGTCATTATTCCCTATACTGAACTAATTTACACTCACCGGAGCAACACGGATTTCTTCTTCTTCCAGCAGCCGTTTCTGCAGTAGCTCCATAAAAATCTCGTCAAGTGTAAAATGACGATCCTGTTGGAAAAGGCATCTTTAGTTTTATGATGTCCAACGTGTGTAATAATGCAAAGATTATGCTATTTGCTAATATGTCCAAATATAACAAAGTGTTATATTTATCGCGAATTACGTAACCATCAGTTATTGGTTCGGACAGTAAAGAGACTAAACTGCATGGTCATCAGTCCACATTTCCTTACTGAAAAGGGTCTGAGCTTAAAACCATTCCGCAAAAGAATCTGGGAAAGTAAAAAAGTCGAAAAAGTAACTGGGAAGATAATTCAAAGAGAAAACGGAAGAAGAAAGCTAAAGGGGGAAAACGTGCATTAAATGAAACAAATGCCGTTGAAAGTATTAGAAAATACAGCAGATGGCGTGGGCTGGCTGATCGCAAGAATAGAAAAGGATGAGCCAGCCACTCTGAAACACACTAAAATCTCCAGCCTAAAACCACAAGGCTAGAGAAACACAGATAGGGAAGAGACGAACATCAAGGCGAAAAACCAGCAAAGGAAGTGCGGATAAGAGTTTAAATGTAGGGAGGATGGAGCCCTGCAGAGAAGGGCACGCCTGGGGCGATCACCGAAGAACTGTGCACAAAACACAAACAACAACTCGGCACAACACCCGGAAGCAGAGCATTAACTAGTATCACGTGAACAGGAAACGAAAAATACACTCTCAAACCAAACGCTATTATTCCATAAACAAATCTAAGTTTACACTCACCGGAGGAGCACGGATTTCCTCTTCTTCCTGCAGCCGTTTCTGCAGCAGCTCGAGAAAGAACACGTCAAGTGTAAACTGACGCTCCTGTTGGAAAAGAACATATTTGTTTTATCATAAAGAATACTTTTATAATTCAGATATAGCGATACTTCATAATATGTGCAGGTGTTACGAAGTGTAACACTTATTAAGAATGTATGGGCCTGTAGATAGCGATAGTGAGTATAGATTGTTTGGCTGTAATAGCTAACATTATGCTATGGCCGAACTGTTAAGCTGGAACGACAGAGGGCTACAGAGGAATTATTCAAGGTACAGCGTCGCCATTGACCTTTTTATTCTCTGTTATGGTGTGTTCTTTCTCTGTAAAGGAATTAAGTGGGACTGTGACAATTTTTACTGACAGTTCCAGTTTCACTATTCTCTGACTCCTCCGAAAACAACATTAGGCTTAGAAGTCTGAAATTCAGGAATACATTTCCTCTGGTCATCAGGTATTAATCCCAGTTATCAGGTAACTCGTAGAGTAACCAGATGGTTTGCAATGTTGTCTTCAGGCAGTCACTTGTCTTGGACGCATGTTATGTGAAGCTCTGCTCTTACGAGAAATTTCAACATAATTCTCTACAATTTGTTAGGGTCCTTTCCATTCTCAAGCACCTCCGTATCAGCATCATAGTCCTGGCATTCTTAAGTCATGCCAGACACAACTTCCCGGTTGGTCAGAGTTAATTTTAATGGCCGTCAGTAGAGTTGTTGCAACCATTTAACCGACTAGACTATCAACTTCGTCTTATCTAATGCCAGAAGTGGGGATATAATATGCTACTAACATGGAGGAGAGAAGCAGAAGCCTGTTGGGATGCGGGGAAAAGAGCAAGGGAATCATGCAGCCAAGGAGGCCTGTGAGCAACCAACCCATCGAGACAACGTGCCATTATCCGGCAGGTCAGAAAGGCATACAACTGTTGGAATAGGCGTGACTGCCCAGTTATCTAGCCAAGGTTGACCTTATACACGGTGTTACAAAAAGGTACGGCAAAACTTTCAGGCAACACTCCTCAAACACAAATAAAGAAAAGTTGTTATGTGGACATGTGTCTGGAAACGCTTAATTTCCATGTTAGAGCTCATTTTAGTTCATCCACCTACGCTCAATGGAGCACGTTATTATGATTTCATACGGGATACTCAACTTGTGCTGCTAGAAAATGTGCCTTTACAAGTACGACACTACATGTGGTTCATGCACGATGGAGCTCCTGCACATTTCAGTTGAAGAGTTCGTACACTTCTCAACAACAGATTCGGTGACCGATGGATTGGTAGAGGCGGCCTCCACGCTCTCCTGACCTCAACCCTCTTGTCTTTCATTTATGAAGGTATTTGAAAGCTCTTGTCTACGCAACCCCGGTACCAAATGTAGAGACTCTGCGTGCTCTTATTGTGGACGGCTGTGATACAATACGCCATTCTCCGGGGCTGCATCAGCCTGTATATACCACTTTCACACCCTGAAGTTACCCTAACTCCTGTCTGAATAGGATACATTTCTAGCTAATGTCTCATTTCTAAATAATGTCTTCATAGTCACGCACTGAAGTTACCCTGACTCCTATCTGTATAGGCTGCATTTCTAACTATTGCTTCATTTCTAACTAATGTCTTCATAGTCAGGTAAGGAGACAGTTAAATCGTTAGTGGCTGTGGAGTAAATATTCTTATACTCCCTATTTTCTGTGCACATTATCTTTTGATCAGAAGGCAGAAGTGAATTTAAGAGGAGACCAACCATTTACTTTACTTGTTGTCGAGATATGGGAAATTTTAAAAAGCTTGTGTTTCTCTGGAGACGAGGTTGAAGGCTTAGGTGTGTTGCTGAGTGAACAGCATATTCCGTTTCACTCCAGGGATGAAGAAATCCATCCATTCGCCAGTGACGTTCATTTGTGGCTGTATTTTAGATACAGTCACGAAAACTGTCAATAATCTCTCCATATCTGCAGCCAGTGACGCCTATCTGTTGAGTGTGACGTGGCGGTCGGTCAGTGTGTGTGTGTGTGTGTGTGTGTGTGTGTGTGTGTGTGTGTGTGTGTGTGTGTAAGTAAGGTTTAAGACTTTTTTACATTTTAATTCTTTGTTGAATTTTTACTGTTTTAGCACATTGAACCTCACTCTTCCCATAAACGTACTGCTTTCTTTCATGGAAACCAACACACAATCGTCATAGTCAGTATTCTAGTAAAGGTTCCTGTCTTACACGTATTATTCATAATGAATTGTAACATGGGATGTTTATAGTGAACCACAGATTCATTTACAGTAAATCGTGACATTCCGTAATACCTTTTGACTACCCTATCGACAGTGAAGATGCTCTAAATCTTTAGTGCTTTGCTTATTATGATATCAGTAATGCAACGTGACGTGGCTCACCTCAAAGCTACCTCGAGCAGAGACAAAGGTCTTGTCCAGTCGCAGACCTTCTCCCCTCCCACACACCGGGAGAAAAACGCCTTGATGCTTCGGAACATTGCTGCAACGATAATGGGCAGCGCGTTAGATACGAGCATACCATGTCCACGAGTAAATCTTATTGTGATGTCTCACAAGTGTATCGCAAGCCAAAACTTGAGACCGTGATGTCATGTCTTTAAATTTAACTTCTGTATTAATAAGAGCTTTCAGTATTACGAAGTATCTGTAACATCCAGATCGATTAAATCTCATTGATTTACTTGAAAAATATTATCCATTTATGACTGGTGAGGAATTAATTATTTTGGTTCCCTTTCACTAATTCCTAACAGATGAATTAAAATAGCAGTAGTTCTTCGATGAGAGCCAAACGAGTGTTCATTACTCATTTATTCTCCAATGAATAATTTTGCTTCGATAGCAGTTATTTAAGGCTTTCACTATTAGACAGACAGACAGTACTATTAGCAAGACAGTGCATCTCTACCGTAGTTTAAGATATACACCAAGTTTAGTTATTTAAACTTCGAATTTGGACAGACATTAGGCCGCGATTTGGTTGCTACCATCCGTTCCTTCAATATGGCGCCGTGAGGCTGGATAGGTAATTTAATTAGTGAGTACTTAAGGGAACATCTTGTTGGTGATATGAAGTTACTAGTAAATAATCTATGCAACAGTGTGGTGGTTTAAATCCCAAATCTCTAGGCAGTGTCTGAGGAGAGTACGATTTTTACAAATACTCGTTGTCTGAGTCAGTGTATTCTCACCGGTGTGCGCTTTTCCTTGTTTTTGGCAGAGTCATCAACAACCTAAGTTCAACACTATACCTAGAATCACACTTCAGTGCCATGTGAACTATTCAACAACACGTACGACGTAACAACCATATTTACGATTGAAATTTAACCAACGACATTTGAATTAAGAAAACGCCAGTACACCGCATAAGCTCTCAATGAAATTAACATTTGACTATGTTCAAAGGTATTAAGTTAATTTCTTTGAGTAACAGAAACAGAAAATACTTTTGATATGGTGCCATGTGAACTCATTATGACTGCACGCAGCTGGAACTTGTTTACGTATTGCCTTCTTCTTCACAGAAGGTAGAATATAACATATTTAGTGACAGAGATAGGTACACTGCTCTCGTTGTGAAATTAAATAATAAGCTAAAGAATGGACGATACCAGCAACTAAAATTGTGAAAATCTCAGCAAAGAGATCTGTCCCTATACGTCACACTCCCTCGTAACCTTTGTAGCTGCATGACGTATTGAAACAATGTACTGGAATATGAGTGGAACTTTTTTTTTCATTTTAGATACCGCGACTTCACATCACACTACGTTGCAGCGTTTCAGTGTTCCAGTACTTCGCCGCTACACATCCAGTAATTTATAAGCTTATACGATATTGAAACTGCATCTGATTCTATACGGTAAGTAAACAGAAGACACCCACGTCAGTAGTTAATACCTCTCCCGGATACATTGCACCTCGCTTCTGAAGCTGGGCCTTGGCTTCGTTCAAACATTAAATAAGTCCTCAACAACATTAAAATGTTTCGTTATTTGTACTCGAAACACAAAATGTAACAATACTATATATGGATCAAAACTGGAGCCTTTTTAATTCAATAACTCACACTACGAATACTTATCGTTATTTCAAGTGCTCAGGTGAATACGCAAGAAATAGTTAGGGAACGGTTCTCAACGGTTTAGGTAACATAGCTGCGGTGTTAGCATATCCTGTGAACAACATTAAACAGCGACGCCAGTACCTGCAGAGCTCTACACTGTTTAGCAACGTCGATAGGAATGGCTAAACGAGCAATGCTGAAAAATTTAAATAAATCATTTTATGTACCTCAAAATAATAGTATTTTGCGACCTGGGGATATCCAGCAGTATCTAATGAAAAACCTGAATAGCTAATCAACTTCCAATTTGTTACCGACTAAATGTTACTCTACACAGCTGCCCTAAGTTTCCAATGCGTCTTCTTCTTCACAGACAAAAGAATGTTCCAGCGGCACGACTGTACAATGATCACAGCCAACATGGACGTACAACTGAGAAGAGAGGAGGTTGGTGACCCTTATCATGGTGAACTGAGTGATTAATCTGTGAAGGAATGACAAACGTAAGTGAACTTCGTCAGAAACTCAGTAAAGTGGTTCGTCTCTACAAGTCAGGCACCGAACTTATGAACCCGTATAAAAAATTAAGACAAAGTGATCTTTCACATACTACACTGTACTAATTACGTGTTCCGAAATCATAACACGGTCCGTCGTAAAACTTCAACTTGCTAGTGCTTCTCCACTAAATTCGCAATCATTTAAATGCTTGTACGATATTCTAACTGCAGATGGCTTTGCGTGGTAAATAAATAGGTTACATTTAAGTAAATGGATCATACCGCTTACGGGTACAATGCACTTCGCCTCTGAAGCTGGGCCTTAGCTTACTTCAAAGCTTCTAAAGCTCCGCAAGAACTTTAAAAAGTTTCCTTAGTTGTTGTTGAAACACAAACTTCAACGCTACAACACTTGAATCAAAGCTGAAGCTCCTTTTACTGGATAATTTACAGAACGAATATGTATAGACACTTCTAGTACTCGAGAGAATACGGAAGTAATTGCTAGGCAACGGTTTTCGACTGTTTAGGTGACATAGCGTTGTTGTTAGCATACCCTGTGATCAACATTAAATAGCAACCCCACTAACAGCAGTCGTAGCAAATACAGAGCACATTATTTTATAGGAACGTCGATATCAATGGGCGCCGGCCGTTGTGGCCGAGCGGTTCTAGGCGCTTCAGTCTGGAACCGCGCGACCGCTACGGTCGCAGGTTGGAATCCTGCCTCAGGCATGGATGTGTGTGATGTTCTTAGGTTAGATAGGTTTAAGTATTTCTAAGTTCTAGGGGACTGATGACCTTAGCAGTTAAGTCGCATAACGCTCAGAGCCATTTGAACCATTTTTTGATATCAGTAGGTAAACAAGCATGGCTGTAAAAGTTTTACTAATTTATATATACGTCAGACGAAATAATCATACCTTGCTATTGAAAGATATACAGCAGTGTCTAATGGATGCAAACGCTCGAATAACTAATACATTCACAAAGAATTTACCAATTAAAAATACTCCAAGCTCTTAATTCAATTTCTTTAACCAATAAGAGAGTTTCACTCCTTTGTTACGGTGGAATGTCAGCTCACTATGACACAAAACAGTTGGCATCAGTTTCCAAAATGTGTTCGTTTTCACAGACGGATCAAAAATTCCAGTAGCATGACCCTGTTATGACTACAGACACTGTATTTGTAATCGACAAGCGAGAAAGATCGCTAACATCGTTGTCGTTGTGAATGTCAGCTACTGAAAGGAATAGAGCATGCTACAATTCTATCCGTCTGCTCTGACCCACGACTCATATTTGGAGTAAAGTGGATAGTTTACAAGAGATACTACGACAACCATAGATAACATTTAATAAGCGCCCGATGACATTCTTCGACGGCGGCAGCAATATAGACCATTACAATTAAAAAAAAAACATAATACATTTTGCGTAGGTGGTGTTGCACAGCTCTAATGAATGTTAAGAACTGCCATATGCAGCGTCAACAGCTGTAACGGCATATTTTACTACAGACGATCGATTTCGGTCTAGAACCAGACAACCATCGGGTCCAAAAACCATATCTCCTATGCGTTTGTTTAATTGGAATCGTAGTTAGCAGATGTACAAAGCTCCATCATTGATATTATCTATCTATATATATATATATGGGATATTGTGAAAAAATGTTTTCGAGGTAAAATGGAGGTAATGTTATGAATGTACAGCTAGTATCAATGACGGAACAATGTACATCTGAAACTGCGATTCCATTTACTTAGACGGATAGCCGAGACGGTTTCCGGACAAGATGATGGTCTGGTCCTTGACCGAAATCGATCGTTTCTTTTAAAATATACCTTTGTGTATTGTATAACGCACTTCTTAACAAACAAAAAACCATGGGAACTATTTGAATCACCATATGAAATGAAATTATCAGGACGATCGCAGGGATGGGAGAGCTGTGGATGGGGACATACTAAAAATTTTACTAAACCTAAGAACATTTAAGAACTTCTCTAGAATAAACCGAACGAATATATATAGTAAACACAAAATTGGTTTCGAATAGCTCGCTTGACCAACACAGATGAAATGCAGACAGTTGTACTAGACACCTCCACAAAAAAACATAACTGGAAAGTAGCACGCACACACATAAACATTCTTCTGGAATGAGGCAAACGAAAACATAAAGAAACAAGCCTAATCGCAGCGTAAGCTGTACCTATATATATTTAACAGACATCGATAACAGATCCTCTACAAATGTGTCTACCATAAAAAGAAAAAACTGCAAAAGTGGCAGAACTGGAATCAGATACTTCGCTTGACCTGTAGCTCAAAGGAAGACAGCGATATCACACTCAGCTCCACAAAACTACATAATCGAAAAGTACCGCATAGGAACCTTTCCGTGATAAACCTAAAAATTTAAAAAGTAACACACATATGGTATCGCAGTATATATAAACAAGACACCCCCGAACACACATACACACACACGCGCACACGCGCACACGCACACACACACACACACACACACACACACACACACACACACACACACACACACACACACCCAAATCTCATTATGCAAGGATGACGCACATGTTTTTCTAAAGAATAATGCGAACAAAAGGAAAAGACATACACAGGGACAGTTGTTATCATATTACGTGTGAATTCTATTCCTAAACCGAGAACAGGGATACTAAACAACACCTACATAACATCAAAAGAAATACAAAAAACTGGAGTCCCACTACAAACAAAAATAAACAGCTCAAAAACGGAAAACAAATAATTCACCAACAAATACCAAAACCTTGATCCAATTGAGCTAAACAAATACTACGAAAAAAAAAAAAAAAAAAAAAAAAAGACAACTGTGCAGCGCGAGGGTGAGCGACCGGTAAAAAACAATTTTAGCCTCTTAGGAAAAGCGGATTTCATAAACGCAGCGTCTCAAAGAGTCACATTCGAAAAAGGCGAAATATTTGTAAATTAAAAAGTTATCAAAGACATTACCACCAGCGACGCAATTTCGTTAGAGCTAACCTTACTCTCGACGAACTTCCAACATTAAAAAGACAGCTAAGTAACTATAAGTATCAAATGATAATCATAATCACTTATCGTTTCACTCACAAAAAATTATCTTATGCTCTGTAGGTCCCCCCCCCCCCCCCCCAACCTTACGCTGGGAAATCGTGCGATATGCAGAAAGAAACAAACAAATATTTGTCAGAAAACAGAATAAAAATATAATCGTTACTGGTTTCTCCACGGCAGTTTAATCTGTGGTCTCAGGTTCCACCCAAACCAAATCCTCGTATGTCGCGACGTATTTGGAATAACGGCATAGTTTACATACATCACAGATTACACTGATAAGTAACACAACCACAGGCTAACTTTTTATAACAGTCCGCTTACATCCAATTCAACATAAAGTCATGACGTCACATAGGATGTCATGGGTCAAAGCAAACGGGTGCAAAACGCCAATGTGCTTGACACATTTTCCATTGAGAAACTAAGAAATTAGTTTGAGAACACAAAATGAAAGTGCATTAACTACACCAAACAGAAAGCATAGAAATGTGTCTGAAAAAGCAAGCACTTAATATTTGAATCTTCATGAAAATAGAAACAACATGGTGTTTCACGTGATATGCTTGCTGTTAGTAACATCAGGTTCTGTAATCACATCACACTCTAGCACAAGCTTCAACCTGTTAGTGGTTCTCCACTAAGTACACAGACAGTTAAAAGCTTCTACGATATTCTGACTACAGATGATTCCGAAAAGTGAATAAACAATTGACAGATACGCGAATAGCCCATACCTCTTGCAGGTACAATGCTCCTCGATTTTGAAGCTGGGTGTTCGCTTCGCTCAAAGCTTCTAAAGCTCCCCAAGAACTTTAAAATGTTTCGATAGTTGTTTTCGAAACACAAAATTATCTCTAAAGCACTTGAATTAAAGCTGAAGCTTCTTTCACTCGATAACTCAAACAGCGAATTCGGATAGGCACTTCTAGTACTCGAGAGAATACAGAAGTAATCGCTAGGCAACGGTCCTCGACGGTTTAGGTGACATAGCATTGTTGTTAGTATACCCTGTGACCAACATTGAGGCAACAGAGCACAAAATTTTATACGAACGACAACAGAAGTGGTTAAACGACCACTGAAATAAAATTTTGAATAAGTTAAATATATGTTGCAGCTTTTCAGTTTACAGCATCGCTTCGAAGCGACGTCGCACGTTGGAATCCTCGATCCCGCATTCACGTAATATGTTTAAATGTTTTCACACCCGAACAGTCACTGTTTTACTATGTCCGTTTGTGTAATACCACAAACACATTTTCTGGTGTATTAACTTCCTATATATTTCCCTGAATCTCTCCGTCATGAAAATGGAAGATTTGTCACAGAGACTAATCACGTGAGCAATAGGTACATTTATTCCGCATACACTGACGGAAAAAAGCTGAAACAGCCCAGTAGCGCCACTGTGAGAATGCAAATCATGTTTGTTTTAAATACGCACTGAAAATTTCGTGAGCGATAGTTACCTTTGAAACTGAACGAGATGAGTTGATGTTAGTCAAGACACATTTATCAGCTCTACAACCAGTAAGAATGAGACAGTGTAGTAGGGGTACGAAAAGCTCGATGTTCCTTCTGCGATATTGCGGTCTGGGGTGCGATTTCGTATGAGAGCACGAACACTCTTGTGGTCACCCCATGAACCTTGACTGCAATACTGTACGCCAGCTATGAACAGCATTCCGGCCTGTGTTATCCAACACGATAACGCTCTGCCACATACCGCTGTTCTAACCCAAAGTGCTCTACAAAATGTCGACATGTTGGTTTGGTCTGCTCGATCACCACATCTGTCTCCAGCCGAGCAGAATGAGACATCATCTGGCCACATTTCCAGCCACATTCAAAAACCAGGATTAACCATCTGTGTATTAGCCGACCAATAGCAACCAATACCAATAGCAATAGCAACCGACAGAAACTGAGAGATATAACAAATGTACTTTTAGGAAAGATTACTCATTTCAAATGGTGGGTCATGTTGTGACACTTTTCCGCTCTTTGCATTAATTCATTTGACTATCTACTACGAACAAGGGGAACCAACTGCCAATACGACCTTCCGTCGGCGACTGGCAAGAGGAGAAGAATAAAAGGGGAGAGGTGTCCACACGCAGTTAAGATAATTTTGCCATCTCTTCCAGCTTATGTAACGCAGCACAACTGCCACAGCAGTCCTAAAGGTTTAACAGGGATATGTAAACTAGTGAGGGCATCACGCAAATATCTACGTCGACTGCTGCAGCAAAAGCTATGCAACTGCTAAATGTAGACAATATGTACAGAGATGTGTAGAGCTTTCCAACTGCAATGAGATGCCGTGAAAATACACTCCTGGAAATGGAAAAAAGAACACATTTACACCGGTGTGTCAGACCCACCATACTTGCTCCGGACGCTGCGAGAGGGCTGTACAAGCAATGATCACACGCACGGCACAGCGGACACACCAAGAACCGCGGTGTTGGCCGTCGAATGGCGCTAGCTGCGCAGCATTTGTGCACCGCCGCCGTGAGTGTCAGCCAGTTTGCCGTGGCATACGGAGCTCCATCGCAGTCTTTAACCGTGGTAGCATGCCGCGACAGCGTGGACGTGAACCGTATGTGCAGTTGACGGACTTTGAGCGAGGGCGTATAGTGGGCATGCGGGAGGCCGGGTGGACGTACCGCCGAATTGCTCAACACGTGGGGCGTGAGGTCTCCACAGTACATCGATGTTGTCGCCAGTGGTCGGCGGAAGGTGCACGTGCCCGTCGACCTGGGACCGGACCGCAGCGACGCACGGATGCACGCCAAGACCGTAGGATCCTACGCAGTGCCGTTGGGGACCGCACTGCCACTTCCCAGCAAATTAGGGACACTGTTGCTCCTGGGTATCGGCGAGGACCATTCGCAACCGTCTCCATGAAGCTGGGCTACGGTCCCGCACACCGTTAGGCCGTTTTCCGCTCACGCCCCAACATCGTGCAGCCCGCCTCCAGTGGTGTCGCGACAGGCGTGAATGGAGGGACGAATGGAGACGTGTCGTCTTCAGCTATGAGAGTCGCTTCTGCCTTGGTGCCAATAATGGTCGTATGCGTGTTTGGCGCCGTGCAGGTGAGCGGCACAATCAGGACTGCATACGACCGAGGCACACAGGGCCAACACCCGGCATCATGGTGTGGGGAGCGATCTCCTACACTGGCCGTACACCTCTGGTGATCGTCGAGGGGACACTGAATAGTGCACGGTACATCCAAACCGTCATCGAACCCATCGTTCTACCATTCCTAGACCGGCAAGGAACTTGCTGTTCCAACAGGACAATGCACGTCCGCATGTATCTCGTGCCACCCAACGTGCTCTAGAAGGTGTAAGTCAACTATCCTGGCCAGCAAGATCTCCGGATCTGTCCCCCATTGAGCATGTCTGGGACTGGATGAAGCGTCGTCTCACGCGGTCTGCACGTCCAGCACGAACGCTGGTCCAACTGAGGCGCCAGGTGGAAATGGCATGGCAAGCCGTTCCACAGGACTACATCCAGCATCTCTACGATCGTCTCCATGGGAGAATAGCAGCCTGCATTGCTGCGAAAGGTGGATATACACTGTACTAGTGCCGACATTGTGCATGCTCTGTTGCCTGTGTCTATGTGCCTGTGGTTCTGTCAGTGTGATCGTGTGATGTATCTGACCCCAGGAATGTGTCAATAAAGTTTCCCCTTCCTGGGACAATGAATTCACGGTGTTCTTATTTCAATTTCCAGGAGTGTATAACGAAGTAATCCTGAAAAGCCAACGTAAAAAAAGGAATGTGTTTTCATCTGAAACACTCTGTGCAGAGATTATTAACTCCAAAGCAAATTCATTTAAGAAAGGAAAGGTGGAAATAACTTAATGTAAGGCCCCTTTCTAGAGAACATCTAAAATGTGAATAGTCGATCATTAGTCGCATTCACCCAACTTCAGTAGAATTACTGCTTCATCAAGTAACGACGAATTTTGAACCTTTCAGTCTAAGAAATTATTAAAAACAGTAGTTGCCTACACAGCTGATGCAAATCATAAGTGTAATTGGATGAGAATAGAAAAGCCTACGTGCCTACCACAGTGGTATTTAGCAAAATGTTACGGCTTGTCGAGCCCAAATTCTCCTGCTCCCTCACCATTGCGACCCTGAGCTTATCGTCCTATCTCCAGCTTATCCTTTCAAGCAGACGTTCTACAGCCTGAAGAGAAGTGCTTCAGTCTCATAAAATACCTTCAATATTTCATTTTGAAAAATTCACAATATTTTTAACTTTATTAATGTGCGAAGGTCTGTTTCAATAGCTAATAAAAGTGTAAATATTATGCATTCAAATTTGCTTGGCGGTACAGTGGGTAAGTGTCAGATTACAAATCACGACGGTCGAAGTACCAATCCAGGCTTGGTCTAAAGACATTTTTTTACACGTAACTGTTCTCTCACGTTCGGCCGCTGACAACAGACTGGATAAATGAGTTGAGAAGTCGCAGAAAGCAACGGGACCATGGCTAGAAAATGACTGTGGAGTTCGGGCCACTTTCAGGTTGATGACAGATTTATCGTTATATGTGTGGATGACAGAGATTTCCTTCGTATCCTTAGGTAACATTATTAAACACTCTTGAGTGATAAACGAAATATATGCTCCCACCAACTAGCCCTTGTCCCTCAGAGCAAATAAATAAAATTACACTGAATAAACATCCTTATATTCTGAAAATGCGGATAAAATAATATATCTGTGTTGGGCATTAGATAATACTCCAAAAATATATGAAAACGGAACTGCGTGTCCTGAGGTTTATACAACACTCATTGACTTTTCCACTTGTTAAATTTTTAATAATATAATAGACCGATTAACGTTAACAAATAATAAAAATAAACTCATTACTGGTGTAAAAGAGACAATTATTTGCACCAATACATTTACAATGTGGAGGGAAGATGAAGAGAAAATTGACAAGTGAAGTATGTCAGTAGAACCACGAATATTAATTTGACAAAGATGGTCGTTTTTCACTCTATTCCGCTACATTTTAACTGGTATCATTTTTATGATTTGACATTTTAAAACCAGATAACATATTTCATATTATATCTATTCCCAATAGAAATAAATTTCATTTAATCAAGAAAGTAAATAAAAAATACTGTTGTGCTTCTATAGGTACCACACTACATATGCATATATTACTGAGAGAGGAATTTTTATCCGTAAAGGAAGGGGCAGTCACTGTAAGACTCAAAGTTTATTATCATGAAGCATCAGCATACGTTACATTGAAATAAGCAAGTAAACATTTAATGAAAGAACGAAGGGTTGTATTCTTGAAATCTGTCTTTGTGTCAGGTGAGTGAGCACAGTAACTGTATAATCTCGATAATAAGTCGTGGATACTGCAAGAATGGGATGTGGTTAAAAGCAAGAAAGCGGAAAAATAAGAACGAACATCAGCAGAATCATTAAAGTGCGTGACACAAGCAACTGTATGGCTGAGAATATTAAAATTGTGCATTTAGGTCCTCATGGAAGTTAGCTACAATCAGCTCGGTGACTCTATAGAAAGCTCATTCTTACCACTCTCATACAGCATGAATGCACTAGGCAGCGGTAGTAGCAGTTTAGTCCGGCTTGACCTCAGCACTCAGAACTACAATGGAAACATCCATGTGGGTGCAAGTGTCACCTGGCAGCAAGTATTTTCCTCTCAGTCGCCTGTCCACAAGTATTTATTCTTCATTTTGCTAGCAATATGTGTGATCTATTTTAACCACCTGTAACTTGCCTGATTGTACAAGTGTAGGAAAATCGCTGACAAATGGCAGAGGACGCTGCGAGTTCCGTTCAGTAATGGCTTTGTACAGAAGTTAAACAAACTCGTACTCTTGCGGATTTTATTATCATTTATCAATAATTCCAAGGTGTGGGGAGACCATGACAGGATTCTGAAGCTGACGAATTGGTAGACTCACACGTAGGTACACACAAGAAACAACGTGCTCTCCAGTCAGAAAATTAGTTACAAGTGTTTTAAAGTAACATTCCTGCTTAGCACGTCTGCTGAGACAAACGGTTGTACTAACGGTCTACATTCTGTAAAAGCTGGAGCTGACTTAGGTATCAATCTTTCCGCAAGCAAGACTGTTTTTTACGCAGATAGCTGCCCCTCAGTCGCCCGTCGATAGGAGTTGGGACCAAGCGAATTCTGCATTCTTTACCTGCTTTCAAGGGTGGTTTTCAGCACTGAACGAATTTATTACTCTGCTTGATCCCTCACATAATCTCCCTTACTGTGGGCCACCTACAAAAAGCTCGCCATTACTGCAGAAAATGACTGCCTTAACTGTTATAGAAGGAATGTAAGAGAAGAGTTTAATTAACTGTGCAGTCACTGGCAGTACTAAATATCATCTGCAGTTATTAGGCAGCATTAAAGGGTCGACTACATTGACCATGAGGATGTGCATATGACATTAAACACTTCGTAAGAGTTTAGGGACAAACTGCTGTGTAACAGCAGATTCTCATTGTCAATAAAATGAATGCTGATGAAATTGTGTTGATGGTTTTGATGTTTGGTTTGTGGGGCGCTCAGCTGCGTGGTCGTCAGCGCCCTTACAAAGTCCCAATTTTTACATAGTCCAATTTCTACACAATCCAAGCAACCCACTGTCACGAATGATGACGGTGACGATGGGAAGATGAAAACTACAGCAACGCTAACCACCGCACCACGAGCTGCGGACAAATTGTGCTGAGCTTCACCTGTATCACAAGTTCATCAACGACATTTTAACTGGGACATGGGTATCATTTTTGTTATTCGTTTCACGTACTCCTCGTCTGATGAATATCATTCCTTGGATTATAAGGGTAAAACTGGTTTCAAAGTAAACACCTAGAAAATACACAAGCGCACTTGTCTATTAGCCTCCTCATATTCGTTTTTATGTACTGGTATATCGATAAATTTATTTCAGGGTACATATAATAAGAAGAAGAACACCAGGTGCACAATATTACACAGAATATGAACGTTCTTAGAATACCCATGAATGAAGTCAGTGCGTTGATGGCCTCACACACATGGGTGACTTGTTGTCGCAATCCACAGATACTCAAATCCATCTACAATTAATTACTCCATTCACAGTCATCACATAGCAATAGCAAATCATTTACTCAGTTATAACCACAGTCATAGGTTGGACGACCTCTGAAGCGTAACCTCGTTGTCTGACAGATGGATGGCACGAGGCTGTCGTTAATGGATCGAGCAAGCCATCAGCATGTGCAGTACAATGTGGTCTCAAGTCGACTGGAGTGAGCTGCCACTCGTGGCAAGGAACAAGTCATAAAGGGGTGACCTGCTACCTCAAGTAGCAGCAGGTATGAGCTGGCAGATACGTGGCTCTCTCCAGGCAGCTGAGGTGAGAACGGCTGTGTTTACTGGACACAAGTCGCTCTGCGGGGTGCAGCCTCCAAGCCTCCATAGTAAGTCAGTCGGTCAAGGTCTCATCACTTTAGTGGTCTCGAGTATGCGAGCACACACAACCTCCCCCCCATATATATGTGTGTGTAAGTGTGTGTGCTTCTCTGTTCAGAACATCTGCCTCATGTTTGCGTTCATGTCGTGTGCCTCATATTACTTGTAAAAACCTGAAGCAGCAGTACTTGAGAACATTTGGTAAATAGAACTTACGTAAAACCATTACATACAATTATCTTGTTTAGTGCAACTACCAAATACGGCCATTTGGTCTCATATTCTAAAATAAGAAAAATAAAGTGTCCATTACTTAACAAATGCCACTTGAATTCAGGGCCTGTAAAATTGAAACATCTAGCCTTAGCCTTTTGGACCTCTTAAGAAATGAAAGAAAACATTTAAAGAGCAAAATATAATACTGGTTCTATATTAATTAAATTATTAGGTTTGTGGTTCACTAGAAGGAAGATGACAAATTAGGGAAGCTTTCTGAGGTATCCTAGGATGCTAAACGGAATTTCGTGCACGTATTTTGTGCATTCAAGATATATAAAGTGCTAGCGCGCCGTACAGCAAAGCACTGAGGTAGTACTTTGTATTTAATAGCACCAGTTTATTATGATGGGCCTTCCTCTTTCCATCTCCCCCTCTCCTTCTCTCTCTCTCTCTCTCTCTCTCTCTCTCTCTCTCTCTCTCTCTCTCTCTGTACCTGTATTTGTGAACTCAAGTTACCTCCATTTTTCACTTTATAGTGTTCTTCGCCAAACCATTGCATCCAAGGGTGGTATTCCTACCCCTGAATGTACAGTCATGCAGAAAACTACCCGAACGATATTAATTGCATTTCACCTGATTCGCATGCAACCCGCATAACGCAGCTATCTAGCAGGTCCTCTAATCCCTCATAGGTACAGTCGTTTGACTATTGAAAATGGTTCCAAGTCACAAATAGGAAACACTGCTTTGTATCGCAATAACTCAAGATGTAAAGTAATACTACGAGACTACAAATATCACGGAACACCGTATCACAGATAAAACTGTCCTTGAGGCTTGTAAGCTCACATTTATTACAATAAATGACATACCTGAAATGTCACCACTCTCATTATTACGACAGATATGTAATGCCCCTAGCAACTACGTCATATCAATGATTTCCTCTTCAAAGTAACATACCGTACTTATTATTTAACACAAAATGACATTAAAAATGTAAGTTATTCATGAGCAGCTATTTACATTTAAGTATCCAGGCGTGGACATCACTTCGAGAAATGAGATTGAATCCGAACTGAAGAAGAGATGACGGGCGGGAAATGCGTGCTACTTCTCACTGAATAGATTACTTTCACAACGGGTATTGTCTAGGAATTTAAAGATTAGAAAATACAAAATTATTATTCTACCAGTTATGCTGTATGGGTGTGAGACTTGGTCTCTCACTGTGCAAAATGAAAAGCAGTTTCGAGTATTTGAAAACAAAATTTAGAGGAAAATTTTTGGAGCAAAAAGGGATGACATTAGCGGAGAGTGGCGAAAACTGCATAAAGAAGAGGTTCACGAACTCTATTCAATCCCTGACATAATCAGTATTATTAAATCACGTAGGCTGCGATGGGCGGGTCACGTAGCTCGAATGGATGAGGGCAGGGCAGCGCGCAGAGTACTGGTAGGGCACCTAGAAGGAAAACATCCTGTGGAGAGACCGAGGCGTAGGTGGGAGGACAATGTGAACGCTGATTTGAGGAGCCTAGCTATTGAGGGTAAACGGAAGGAAATAGCCCAAGACAGGGACAGATGGCGAAAATACGTTGCTGCGGTAATGGACTCTCGAGTCCGGTATGACCAGTGAGTAAATAAGTATGAGCAGCTATTTCAGAATATGTATGAACTTCAAATGACTCGACGAATTGCCTCGTTCTGCATACGGATTCAAATCAAAGTCATCCAGACTAAGCAAATATTTTGTGACCTTCAAAAAATAACAGTCATTCCTGACTAGAGAGTGATATGCCTCGATTTTAAACAGTATCAGTTAGCAAATATCAACTTTAAATTACATTACATTTTTAACAGATGCGAATTCCTACCCATCATCTATTGCCACTGTTAACGAATTACGAGATATGTTAAATATTGCTTCTTCACAAGTAACTTACTTGAAATTCCTTGAGGTAAAGCTTTGTGTTGGTTAGGGATTCGAACCCAGAACCTAATCGGATTGTTATCAAAGCACAATCAACTGTAACATATCGGATTTTCTCGGCAGTAGCTAGATGTTTTAACTGAAATGACGAGACGAAACATTAATTTCTTCCTTCCCAGCACTCCCACCCGGCACCTATCGCTGTTATATTAATGATTAAACGAACGTTAAATATGGGTTTGTTACACCAGCAGCGACACGTGAGCATTTTTGAACTAGAAGTAATATGACGAAGAGTTCAGTGCTGGCTGGTAATCGAACCCCACACATATCGTTGTTGACTAGCCACAAAGAGACGTCAGCTACCGAATTTTTCTCCAACAGCAGCTCAGAATAACATACTTGAACTTAGAGTTCAGTGTCTCACAGGGAGCCAAAACGGTCAGATATCGTTAGTGTTGACAACGAACGAAAATACATTAAAAATCAAAAATATTATCCACCAGCAGATAGGTGCTCTCATGCTAGAGCTTGATAATACATAATGAAAACTTTAGTGCTGGGCCAAAATTCGAACCCATTCACACGCAGTATGTGTAGATGTTGATGACTCTGCACTTCTGAAAAAACAACAAATTGTAGTGGAGCTGTATTGTCACGAAGGGATCAAATTCCGCGTTAAGGGCGGTCTGAGTTGCATTCCCAGTTCAGAACCAATTTTATCGAAATACAGAAGTTCAAATAAAAGATGGAATAAGTGTTCTGTGATCCTACATAGCAACTGTTTCGTCACTGGAAATAAATAACTAGTATAAGAAAGGTTACGTGTGATAGAGTTTCTACATGTCGCCACTCCTGACTTTATTGTGGTTCAATCTAGTGTCTACTTCGTAGTGAAGGAATATCATGTTTAATGTCAATTTTAGACCACAATACCATTATACCTACTTCACTTAGCGTAGCCAGAAGAAAATAAAATCTCTCTCTCCCTGTCAAAAATCTTCAAAGAAGTTGGAAAGGAACCCACACCATAAGTATATGAATCTATCATCAGTCCGACAGACCGCCAAATTGTCTTCTGTGTGACTCATTTTTCTATTGTAACGCCGTTGCGCCACACTGCATGAGAATTCTGACACACAGGCTCCCTGTAGTGGTTTGCAGCATGTTCAGTAGAATCATTTACTTGGTTGACCGAATCGCCATGAACTAGCTTTCTCGGCTACATTCGACTCTACTTTTGTAATCACCTATTTAAATCTCGTAACTGCTACCTACACAGAACTGTCAGCGGTATAGGATGCACAAATTTAAATAGGAATTGTTCCTTTCCACTTGAATTACTCTGTTGCATTATCCGTTTATTGAAAACGTCGTGCAACGCAAAAGAAAAGCTGTAACTCTCTGTCTCTCAGAATTCTAGATCCGGTTATATGCATTATCCAACAGCACTGTGGAATGCAAAAGTTCTGGAGGAACTGTTGTTGACTTCTGGAGCTGCTGTAGCTATGTGTGAGCTAGTCGCATGTGGAAAAAGCGCCAACTTCTGCGGCATTTTGTTCTTTTCAGGTTTAATAGACGGCCAGCAGCAGATGAATCTTGAAATTTTTGTATTATGAATGAGGAGAGAGCATCGTGCCAAAATATGGCAGAAAATCATTTTCTACATTAACTGTTATGTGGTGGTGCCATTTGATTCTTCTTCAAACCTTGTTTGACAGCTTTAATAGAATAAGTTTCCTACCTGCATGTATTCAAGAAACTGCATCTGCATTTTCAGTCTGTTATAGATAACATCAAAGAATTCCCATATATCATTGATGATTAATTTCTCTCTCACGTTTTAATAACACTAAAAGAAACCTTACGAAAATTGTACACTGTATTATAGGAAATGAAATAAAACCACACGATAACCTTACGATGAAAGTCTGTTTTAAAAAAACTGCCTCTATCGGCACGAATTAGTGAAATACTACTCACTTACATTTCGATTGGGCTTATTTTTAATTGGTATGTCATACTAAAGAAGTATGCAAATTTGGCATTTGATAGATAAAGTTATGTGTTTCTAGAAACCCAAAATTTGCTTGTCAGCAGCGGAAAGAAGCGATACCTCTTGTGCAGTATTGTAAGTTTTTGACCATTGCACCACGAGCCTAAAGTATTTTCTTGCGATTTCCTTATCGATGTTTGATCTGACTGCTTGTAGATCTTTCACAGAAGGGATAAAAACGTTGCAGTCAGCGAGACTGGAACCGCAAACCAGAATGGACGCTATTTTATAGGCCAGCACGTTCCCACAGAACTAGGGAAGAGGTAAGTTTCTTGCCTTCCTCTTACGAGGTCAATAGTGCCTAGAAATCGTAAACCCCTGTTTAAAGGACGAGACTAGTAGCGATTTCCATTTGCAACGACTTTCCTTTGCTATCAACCATAAATTTACAATCTTTTGTAGCACATGTGATAATAACTCAGATTCTTGAATGGAAATGACAGGAAAAATCAAATGAAATTTGATGCTTAATTACGTGAGCACCAGGAAATAGCTCGTCGATCACAGAGTTGCCAAACATACCTTGCGTTGTTGCCAAATCTCAGTTACAGCACCAACAGAAAGAAGACGAACCTATGTGTTCCTACAGCGGGCTGGGAAGTGAGGATAGCTGGCGTCTCAAAGACGTGGCTGCCACGGCCTGGAATACGTAATGCGTCTGATCCGCATTTCTGTAACAAGGTTTAGGGACTGTAGCGTGGTTACTAATAACACTCAGAACTGGCTGCAAACTAAGCATTATAAATCAGTAATTCTCGTTGTTGTTTTTTATATTTCTTTCGTAAGTGTACTCAAAACTATGAAACTCATTCACGGACTTACGAAGGAAACATAAAAACAACTGTGAGAGTTACTGATTTATGACGCTTAGGTTGCTGTCAGTTCGGATTATTATTAAGCTCCAGTCCCTAAACGTAGTTACAGAAATACGGATCAGACGCATTACGTATTCCAGGCCGTGGCAGCCACGTCTTTCAGACGACAAGTATGGTCACTTCCCAGCTCGCTGTAGGAACACATAGGTTCGTCTTCTTTCTGTTGGTACTGTAACTGAGATTTGGCAACAACGCAAGGTATGTTTGGCAACTCTGTGATCGACGAGCTATTTCCTGGTGTGCACGTAATTCAGTCTTAAAGTTCACTTGATTTTTCCTGTCATTTCCATTGAGTAATCTGAGTTATTATTGCATTAGGTGTAACAAAAGATTGTAAATTTACGGTTGACAGCAAAAGAAAGTCATTGCAAATGGAAATCGCAACTAATCTCGTCCTCTGAACATCGATTTACGATTTATAGGCACTACTGACCTGGTAAGAGGAAACAGTTGTTATGTAGGATCACAGCACACTTATTCCATCTTTTATTTGAACTTCTATACGTCAATAAAATTGGTTCTGAAGTGGAAATGCAACTCAGACCGCCCTTAACGCGGAATTTGATCCATTAGTGACAATACAGCTCCACTACAATTTGTTGTTTGTTCCAAACTGCAGATTCCTCAACAAGTTCAAGGATGTTATTCAGAGCTGCTGGTGGAGAAAAATTCGGTAGCTGACGTCTCTTTGTGTGTAGTCGACAACGATATGAATGGGGTTCGATTCCCAGTCAACAATGAACTCTTCGTCATATTATCAAACATGCTCACATGTCGCTGCTGGTGTAACAAACCCATATTTAACGTTCGTTTTCTCTAGATTATAATAGCGATAGGTGTCGGCTTGGAGTTTGGAAAGGAAAAAAAAAATGTTTCCTCTCGTTATTTCCATTAAAAGATCTAGCTACTGCCGAGAAAATCCGATATGTCGCAGTTGATTGTGCTTCGATAAAAAAATCCTGCTAGGTTCTGGGTTCGAATCCCTGTCCAACACAAACCTTTACCTCAAGGAATTTCAAGTAAGTTACTTGTGAATAAGTAATATTTAACATCTCTCGTGATTCTATAAAGGGCAATAGATGCTGGGTAGGAATTCGCGTCCGTAAAAATGTTTACGTTACGTAACTTAAAGTTGATATTTGCTAATTGATACTGTCTAAAATCGAGGAATATCACTGTCTGTACGCCTAGTCAGGACTGACTGTTAGATTTTTTGTTGCTCACGAAATCTTTGCTTAGTCAGCATGACTTAGGTTTGAATCCATATGCAGAACGAGACGGTTTGTCGTGTCATTTGAAGTTCAAACATATTCTGAAATTGCTGCTCGTGAATAACTTAAATTTTTAGTGTCATTTCGTGTTAAATAATAAGTACGGTATGTTAATTTGAAGAGGAAATCAAGAATATGACGAACTTACTAGGGTCATTATCTATCTGTCATAATAATGAGAGTGGTAACATTCCAGGTATGTCATTTATTGTAATAATGTGAGATTACAAGCCTTAAGGACAGTCTTATATGTGATAAGGTGTTCCCTGATATTTGTAGTATCGTGCTATTGCTTTACATCTTGAGTTATTGTGATACAGATCAGTGTTTCCTAGTGGTGACTTATTGGAACCATTTTCAATAGTCAAACGACTCTAACGAGGAGCGATTAGAGGACCTGCTAGACAGCTGCGTTATGCGGATTGCTTGCGAAAAATGCGAAATTCAATTCAGGTCGTTTGGATAATTTTGAGCAATACTGTACATATTCCAGTCCATTGAAGTTGCCTTGCAGCAAATAAAGGTGAAGCTCGTATGGGAAGAAAATTGTGTTTCATTCAGTTGTAGTCAGACTATCCATAAAGTAAAAATTATCTATATATTGTAATAAAACCACTATTATGTTTTCAGTTCTAAGCAAAGTTTTGCTCTGAGGAAACGAAGCTACTTTTGGTGCGTTTTATGGTCTTATCTGGTACGTCAGGATTTCTGTGTACTCAACGGTTTGTTCCGCTTTGCATTTAAGGGATGGTAGTCGCTCGTGCAGCAAGTGGCTGAACTTGCTCATGTTTGCCTAACTCCTCTCGCAGGATGTGCTCAAGCGGGTTGCGTGCACGGTGCGACACTGCCTTCCCAGGACAGGGTCAGCACACTGTTCGCATCAAAACTGCAGCACCGTAAAGGCAGCATGCAATAGATCTACAATCTGGCAGGAAGTCTACTACATGCTTGGATATGGAAGTAATTAGCATTTCACCCCAGCTTCAAAAAGCTATCTACAGTCTGTATCTAATAACAGTCAACAGGCCGTGGTCTAGCGATTAGCGATGCTTCCTGTAGGTCAAGACGTCCCAGATTCGATTCTCGGCCAATTCGGAGATATTTTTGCTCGGCACTATGTGTTATTATTGTCCTGACCATTTCATCTCATCTTCATCAAAACGACGTGCAAATCGGCGATGTGGTGTCAAATAGAAATACTTGCAACAGGTGGGCGAACTACCTTGACAAATAATGCCATACAACCATTTTAATTTCATCTCCTCTAATGGAAGATTACGCAGCAGGTTTCTCATTCAGAAGTCACTTGTTGGTTTTCTGTACGAGAAGATGGTGTTACGTCTCGTGTAAGAAGGAAAGACACATGAAGTGTTGAAGTGTTGAGTGTTATAGATAAGGGATTTCAGATCGATTCCCTATTTCTGGATTTCCGGAAGGCTTTTGACACTGTACCACACAAGCGGCTTGTAATGAAATTGCGTGCTTATGGAATATGGTCTCAGTTATGTGACTGGTTTGTGATTCCCTGTCCGAGAGGTCACAGTTCGTAGTAACTGATAGAAAGTCATCGAGTAAAAGAGATTTATGTCGTTCCCTAAGGTAGTGTTATAGGGTCAAATGGTTCAAACGGCTCTAAGCACTACGGGACTTAACAGCTGAGGTAAGTCATCAGTCCTCTAGATTCTACAACTACTTAAACCTGACTAAAATAAGGACATCACACACATCCATACCCGAGGCGGGATTCGAACCTGCGACCGTAGCGGTTGCGCGGTTCCAGACTGAAACGCCTAGAACCGCTCGGGCACTAGGGCCGGCAGTGTTATATGCCCTTTGCTTTTCCTTATCTATGTAAACGATTTGGGAGTGAATCTGAGCAGCTATCTTAGGTTGTTCGCAGATGACGCTGTCGTTTATCCACTAGTAAAGTCATCAGAAGATAAAACAAATTGAAAAACAATTTAGAAAAAATATCTGAATGGTTCGAGGATTGGCAGCTGATACTAAATAACGAAAAGTGTGAGGTCATCCACATGAGTGCTAAGAGGAATCCGTTAAACTTCGGCTACATGATAAATCAGTCTAATCTAAAAGCCGTAAATTCTACTGGATACCTAGATATTACCAATTCAAACAACTTAAAGTGGAAGCAACACACGGGGAATGTGGGGAAGGTTAACCGGAGACTGCGTTTTATTTGCAGGACACTTAGAGAATGTAACAGACCTGCTAAGGAGGCTGCCTACACTACGCTTGTCCGTCCTCTTTTAGAATACTGCTGCGCGGTATGGGATCCTTACCAGATAGGACTGACGGAGTACATTGAAAAAGTTCAAAGAAGGGCAGCACGCTTTTTATTATCGCGGAACATGGGAGAGAGTGTCACAGAAATGATACAGGATTTGGTGTGGACATCATTAAAAGAAAAGCGTTTTTCGTTCCGACGGAATCTTCTCACGGAATCCCAATCACCAACTTTCTCCTCAGAATGCGAAAATATTTCGTTGACACCGACCTACAATGGAAGAAACGATCACCACAATAAAATAAGGAAAATCAGAGCTCGTACGGCATGAAGTGTGTTCGTTCTTTCCGCGCGCTATACGAGATTGGAATGATAGAGAATTGTGAAGGTGGTTCGATGAACCCTCTGCCAGGCACTTAAATGTGATTTGCAGAGTATCCATGTAGATGTAGATGTACCAGCACATGTCGGAGATCGACCACAACGTGGTCTGGATTATCGAGAGAGCGGTTTACCATTCCACAGTACTGCTTCTCTCATTGGTCAAGATACCACAGCTGTGATTCTAATATGGAATCAGTGCGTTCATACTGAAAGCAATGCAGAATCTCAGCTGCCCGACTCGGCTAGCACCAGAAAGGACACACATGTTCGCTCTACCTCGCAGGGTCATACAGCCACATTAGTAAATACCATGTGTGCGCGTGCCAGATCTGCGTCAAATGGACCTACTGAGAGGTAGATCGCTCCTTGAAATCCAAATGTATAATGAAATTACGCAACGGAATTAGATTTAGCGCAAATTGATAATACAGTGGCCCTAACACTGAAATCCAAGTACCGACATTTCCATAAATTATACACTGATTTACCCTCACAATACGAAGGGGAGAGGAGTGCTGTATGCCCACCTTTTGAAAATATTGTGATCTAGTCATCTTCTTTATTGCTTAAAATTTTGAAAAATATAGTTTTGGTTTTAATGCGGTCTTATAAGAGTTTCCGTAATTGTTTCAAAATTTTCAGTACAACGTCATCCAAAAATGTAAGTCTTAGTAGTAAATGTGACTTTTCGCAAGAAATGTCATATTCGCAGTTTCAAGCTCAAGGCTCTTCATAGACATCTGTATATCTTTAAAAAGTATATTGTGAATACAAGTCAATGACAATTAACGACATCTGAATTTCTTTCCTAAGTTTTTGTGGTTATTATAAAAAATATCTCCTCTCTGAGAACGTAGTCTTTCCCGAAGGCTCATACATCTAAAAGATTCTCGGTTTTCTTACCGCGTCAATTAGGGATAAAATCTCAAGCTTTCGGTGATAGCCTCCATCTTCCTCGTCAGGAGCAACTAACTGTCTTCGCTGCTGCTGTTATGGCCTTTTTCAGCCCGTGGACGGCTTCTGATTGGTCGGCTTGTGATCGTCAGCGATTACGTACATATCCAGCAAAATACTAAGAGTCCTTTGTAGACGGGGGTATAAAACCGATTTTTCGTCCTTCTAAGAAAATTAAGGTGATGATGCGCCCAGTTAAGGGCAGTCTCGGCCTTAGGGCCCTGGAATTTATAATATCCCCTGTGAGTGTGGAACCAATATATAGGTCAGACCATTCGTACCGTTTCTGACCGCTGTGCAGAACACCAACGCCATATTAAAAATAGAGAACTGAAGAAATCGCAGTTGCGAAGCAAGCCTTATTAACAAACAAAATACTGTTTGATGAAACGTCCAATGCCTCCACATATTGGGGTTCTGTTATTAAGGAAGCTGTTCAAATGAGGATGAGCGAGGAGAACTTTAACCTTGATAGCGGATACTATCTAAGCGGTGGATGGAAAGGAGCGCTCGATGCAGAGAAGCAGCAGAGACATTCCTTCCAAGGTTTACGTTCCAACGGAAGCGGTGGCGCCACCAGCGCGCACATTGACACCGTCTGCGAGAGCAGTACGTAATGGCCAACCAATCACAAGCCGAACAATCAGAAGCCGTCCACGGGCTATAAAAAAGGCTACCACAGCAGCAGTGAAGACATTCAGTTTCTCCTGACGATGATGATGGAGGCTATCGTCGAAAGCTTGAGATTTTATCCCGAACTGACGTTGCAAGAAAACCGAGAATGTTGTACATATAATGCCTCCTCTCTGTTTACGTATTACTGAAAATACATCGGTACTGACAAGATTGAGCTAAAAGATATTTTCAGGATCTGGACCGTACTTGTATCTCAGTACGTATTTAAAAATGATGATGTTAATAAAAGTAAACAACAGTTAACAATTTTTTTTAATTTGTTGGTGGTGGACATAAAGTAATACTCCTCCCCATTTGGAAATACACATTATGGAAAATACTTGTTAGCAACAGACACAGTGGCTGCGCCAAAGACTGAGACGGCATGGAGTTTTACAATTACTTATTGAACATTCTTTGCAATTTCTCCCTCTTCGTCGCTGCCCAGCCCTGCAGATCCCTCCGCCTGGTTGCTGCTGTGTGGATTTCCCGACAATGCGTGCAATGCGCGCCGCCGATCGCACTCGGAGCCTCAGGCCACCAGTGCTCGGCTAAAGCCAGGATGCCCTGTGGTTGAGATGAACTCGTCGCCGCCCAGCGCCCCAGTGGGGGCACGCCATGTAGCTGCGTCGCCGTGAGGTCAGCTGCCGACGCCTGCTGCACCGGAGGCTGGGAAGCCGTCAGTCGCGATGTCCGCGAGGTCCCGTCATGGACGGACCACGTGCCGTGGGACCGGCTTGCAGTTAGGTCCGGGCTTCAGTCCCCAGCGGCGCCTGTGACCAAGGCCGCGCTGTGGCCGGTACTGCTGGAAGTTCTCACTGTAGTTAGCCATGGTGCCGACCAGACTCGGGCCGACCTCCAGAGCTGAAGTTGACATCTGGCGGCGAACGGATGACTCCTGCGAGCTGGAGCAGACTTCTGGTATCGTCACCTACAAAGACTGAGCATTCGGACACAGAAACGTCCGTACTCAGATCCGAACTGCTTCCTAATGGGCTCTGTCTGTTGCTGCCTCCACTCCACTGTTTATATCCGGCAGGAGGATGTTTTTTTACCCTTGGTGGTAGCTTTTCGTTATTACTCCAGAAGTGTACTACAGAATAACTTAGCATGCTGGCCTCACTTCCCATTACTCAGCACTCTCCAGGCTTCGCTCGGTGCTCGGTCTGTGTGCGTCCTTGCGTCAGCCTGTTGGTAGACTGTTGCTGTCAGCAAGGCTATCTGTGCGTGCTTATTTCGCAATGCCTCGGTCGCCAGCGTGACTCTGTTTTGTTTTGCCATTCGCCACTGCGTGAAGCAACGCTTACTAAATGTGGCCGCAACACTAGGGTTACTCTCATGAGAGGGCTCTATTAACGACAGAATTAAATTCATGGCCCAGGTAAATCCCAATTTCATTACAAGTTATTGTGTGTGCATAGATTAGTGGGAAAACATCACATAATTCAGTTGTAAGTAGGCTGTTTAGGTTTTTTTTTTATTGGTAACGCCGCCGCCACGTAGCGCTCTGTATAAAAATCACTGGCTGTGCCGTGTGCAGTCTGTGGCTGGTTTGCATTGTTGTCTGCCATTGTAGTGTTGGGCAGCGGCAGCTGGATGCTAACAGCGCGTAGCGTTGCGCAGTTGGAGGTGAGCCGCCAGCAGTCGTGGACGTGGGGAGAGAGATGGCGGAGTTTTGAAATTTGTAAGAATTGGTGTCATGAACTGCTATAAATATTATGACTATTAAGGTAAATACATTGTTTGTTCTCTATTAAAAACTTTCATTTGCTAAATATCCCTATCAGTAGTTAGTGACTTCCGTAGTTTGAATCTTTTAGTTAGCTGGCAGTAGTGGCGCTCCCTGTATTGCAGTAGTTCGAGTAACGAAGATTTTTGTGAGGTAAGTGATTTGTGAAACATATAGGTTAATGTTAGTCAGGGCCATTCTTTTGTAGGGATTTTTGATAGTCAGATTGCGTTGCGCTAAAAAATATTGTGTGTCAGTTTAAGCACAGCCTTGTGTACAATTTTTCTAAGGGGACGTTCCACAGTTACACACTTCAAGAACATTTAACTGAAACATGAAATGTATAGCAAGGAAAAGAAAACTAAGAGTCTGGGAAAGCTATCTGATGAAAGTATGTACGACAGTGATAAGACACTTTCTAACTGGTGAATACAACTATCGCATGATAGAGAGAAAGAAGAACTACACATCCACTATGCCTGTGAACTCAGTCATGGTGAGCCTGCATGAATTTGCTTGAGTCTAGCGAAACCCTAACTTTGTTGTGACCTAATCCACCGAAGCTGCCGTATGATCTTACCGTAATTGTGAGCAGACGTAGTGAGTGGTGATGTATGGGTGGAGGTCACCAGGATTCAGATCTTTACCAGTCTAACTGCAGATATTGCTTCCTCATCTCCCCATCTCTAAACCTCTTAGCGCCTGCCAAGTGAAGTGAACATCGCGCTGCCCGCCTCTCGAGTGTGCTGAACTGTATATTGCGTCCCAGGTGTGGTCCACACGGGATTTCGCTTTAAAAACTTTTCCCGCCAATAGCGAGTATTTTCCTAGCTTCCGCCAATAGTATTTTCGTCAGTTTGCGGTTTTACTCCGACCACGGATTGTACAAAGTAAAGCTTCCAATCCGGTGTCTCTCAGCTCTCTCTGTTATGAGAATTCTGGGCGTTGGGCGCCTGTCACGAAGGCGCGTTTCTTGGACGGTCAATGACTGGTCGTTTCGCATGGAAAAATACTGCAAAACGCCACCTTGTTTTTCAGGAGTTCTCAGGACGCTTCTTGCTGTCTGTGGGTGGCGAAATACTTCCCATACCACTGTCATAGCGCCAAACAGTCGCCTTTGCATTTGTGACTCACAGGCAGTGCGTCGGAATGTCTTATTTGCTTTCAGACCGGGAGAAAAAATAAACTTCCGTAGATATGGGTTTTCCTACCTCGTCTTTCACGAATTCGCTGAAAATACAACAGAGCTCAATAGACAGATTTTGTATTCGTAGAAGAGCCAAACAGTAAGGATGGTGGCTCCTCTGCTGGTATGATGTCAATGGCGCCGTTTTAATGAGGAACAAATCTGCTAGTATTGTTAAGGCAGGTACACACTAGGCCAAAGAAGGTGAACGAACGACAGTCAGTAGCTTCGTTGGCCGATATTTGCTTAGTGTGCGCCACGCTGTTGGCCTTTGTTGTTCTGTCTGCTGGCGGTAACATCAAAGCGTTGGTGATTGGTTGCTTTGGGGCCCCTCTCCTAGTGTGGACGCCGGGTCGAATGTTCACTAATTCAGTAGCGATGTACTGTGTCTCTAGAACGAGTGTCCCTTTAAGTTTTTCAGGACAGCTACATGCCACACTTAGTACGTTTTATTCACCGGTTTCGCTCTTTAATATAACAAAGGGATCATCAGAAACTCTGGAAATTACAGTTTAAATTAAATACGGAAACGGGTTCATGAGACTTACTGAGAATGACTTGTTGCTGTCATGAAAAACTTAATTTTAACAGTCGCTGTTTCCCCCGCAGTCTAAGCCTGCTCTCACTACCGGTGTGTATTTGTTGTGTTTAAAAATACTAGAGTATGGAGAGAGAATTAAAGATGATGGAGTTTTATTGTGAATGGAAATGCTTATGAGCCGCTACGAACTGCGATTACCAAAACAAATTGAAAAGTTTAGTCGTTTGGAGGGAAAAAAGTGAGCCATTAGAAAGAAATGTGCATGATATGAAAAAGAAAATGGAGTCTTTATTGACATCTCTTCACCCTGAATGACAAAGAGAAACAAGCAGAACTGGCAGTTACCATTACACTTTCTGGTGCATGTACAAGTCTCCTAAAAGAGTTGTCATCTTTGGAAATATTAGAGTGTGAACAACTCAATAACAATTCGAAGGCCATAGCTTTCATTCGGGAAAAATTATGGAATAACCCATATGCTAGTACAGCTTTAAGGTAGACATTAGCTCTGTCCCAGCACACTGCTCCCTACGTTTTAAAAGTGAGGTCGTCGACCAACGTCGTTTCTTCATCTTCTTTTTCTGGTGATCAGCTTCTTGCAGTAAAACAAAAGCTGCACATGCAACAACTGCTAAACCATCTTTTTCCCTCACAATATTGGCCAGTGCAATTAGAATTGAAACGCTACTTAATAACAATGACACAACGGGGACAACGTCGGAGCCAACAGTGCTGCGACGTGGCCGAATTCCTTGGCCCCAAGCTCTTAGTTTGGTTGGTGAGGCTGAGAAGCCGAACGCCACGTCACTGCATACCAACGTCCGGCCAAATCCAGCATCTGTCGTTCGTTGGACTAACGTATACGCGCCTTTTTTACCTGGCCTAAGTTGGTCCAAGCTGCACAGTGACGCCACCCTCAACACATTCACTGGGCACCTACCTGCTGTTTGGCGCAGTCACTGGCCTCCATCTTTTGTCGGCTCGCCCTAGAGCTGTGCCCCGCCCCTCTGCTCCCCCTGTGTGTTGTGCGCTAGGGTTCCGCTATCCAAGCTCTGCTCCAATCACTTCGCCAAAACTGCGTTTCGCAATCGAAATACTACCTTCACATAAGCCTATATTGTTAATCAGAGGTTGTCAGACCTCAATCAGTGCTATCACTCTCTTAAGCCCACCCAGTTAGCCATGCGGTATAACGCACGGCTTTCCGGATTTGGAAAGAGCGCCTGGTCCCCGGCACGAATCCGCCCGGCGGGCTTGTGTCAAGGACGGATGAACCGGCCAGTCTGTAGATGGATTTTAGGCGGTTTTCCTTCTGCCTCGACGAATGCGGGCTGGTTCCCCTTATTCCGTCTCAGCTACACTATGTCGGTGATTGCTGCGCAAAAAAGTTCTCCAGGTGCATGTACACCACCATTACTCTACCACCAAACATAGGGGTTACACTCATCTGGTGTGAGACATTCCGTGGGGAGGGGGGTGGGGGGGCGGTCCACTGGGGGCACAATAACCGTGAAAGAGTGATTCAGTGTGGGGCGGCGCAGGGGTGAGCCTCTCCTTCGTTTTGGTTAACATACAATACAATATAACCATTCTCTTATTAAATCAGAGAAAGAATCAACCGACCTGAACGTGATTTGCATGATTAAATTTGAAGATAAAAAAATGAGGAGAGGCAGGCGAGGGAAGCTCTGACGCTTCTCAACATCACATACGCTGAGCCAGAAAATGGGCTTCTTTGCAGCAGGGCAAGTATCTGCTGCAGTGGTTCGCAACTTATCTTAGGCCATTACCCCTGAGTACAATCAAATATTAGCTAGTACCCGAGCCCTTCCCCTCCACCCCCCTTCTCCCGCCATCTGTTGTTCCCTCCACCACATTATCACCAACTTCGGCACTTGACTAAAATGTAGAATGAAAGATTTTTCTTGGAACACTTTTGTATTTAAAATGATGAAAGATGAATGACATTTTTAGTTTGTGTGTGTGTGTGTGTGTGCGTTAGAATGAATGACGAAGGAATTCGTGGTGCGTCGCAAGTGCTATCCACAACTATTTCTCAGAAAGAAAGCCAACTGTCCACTCTGAGGGCGCACACTTGTCACAGAACATGCTTCCCTGCATTACTCTTCTCCTTTGCGGCACTTGGTTGACCTGCACACTGACCCCATTTAAAATCAAACAAGTTCAGATGTGTGCACTGTACTTACTGCTCATAAATCACTTTATTGCTGATTTCTTTACTCCTGAAGTGGCAGAAATTGGACGACTTCAGGCTGTTAATGCTTTGTGTCTAGTCACTCTAATAGCAATAATAACAATAATCACAATAATAAAACTGTGCACAGCACTTAGTAGCCCTAATGTAATTACTGCTGTGTTTTTCTGTCAATTAATTAATTTATCTGCTTCGAAGCTGGGCTACTGCAGATACTATCTACAACTTGGTGAAGATATTTTCTTGAGATATTTAGCACTTGTTACATATATGTCTCATATTTATCATCAGCGATTTACAGGACAAGGCACAACACGTGTGTAGTAGGTGGACTATGTGAGGAACCTGTGATCTCCTCCACCTTAATGCTACTAATTGAGAAAAAGTGATTATTGTTAACTTATACAATCAATATTAGAATCTTACAAAATTGTGATAATAGTAATGATCTTTTGAAAATAATTTAGTTTCGTGACTGAAACAGAATCGAATTGTTTAGTTTTGCTCCTCAGAAAATTTCATTTTGCCCCTCAGTGGGTAATTATCCCCAGGTTTGGAACCACTGACCTACAGGGACAGTGCGACGATAAATGGAGCACCACCTACTGTCGACACAAGAGCATAATGTTATATAAGTTTCATAGTACCTGGTCAAAAACAGATTCTACAATGTAGACAAGAAAGTACGTACTAGGTGAAAATGATTTTAATGATAATCGTTTTAATAGTCAAAAATCAGCATAGCTGAAGGGGAGAAACATTTTTGTATATTATTTAGCCCGTAGAAAGAAAACAAGACGCAAAGGATAAAATGAGAAGACTCTATAAACTGCCATCCATACATTATTTGATCTGTTTGTATGTATATACACCACCAGACAAAAAAGTGAAGCACTCAGAAGGGAAGAAGGAAACGAATTGAAACTTCTCGAGTTGAGAGGACACGTGATGTTATTTCGGTACTTACAAAATCGTACTGCCACTATTTTATCCATTTCATAATGATTGACCCCTGACTTTGAGCTCATACTCTGGACACACTGCATTACGAACAACGATATGTTCTACGTTGCCGAAAGTGTGGAAACTTGTGCTTCTATTCAGTGTATGAATATTAATTCTTAGTTCAAATGAGAGTAACATACTCAGTAATATTTGAGAGAACCGTGCTTTTTCCAGCTTTTTTCAACGAATGTCAACTTAAGGACACCTAAAAATCATACCTTAATTAGGGAAAAATTTCCTTCATACAGTTTAAAGATACAACGTTGTTCTGTTTACAGGCGAACTTTCGTTATTTTCTGGTTGCTCGTTTCATCGCAATAGTGTAAAACGCAAGACGCTGCGATTAAGCTTATCGTTGTAGCTATTGCGACGGAGATGGCACTGGCGTTAACCTTGGAACTTTTATTGGTCACATCTTATGTCTGCACTCAGGAACACTCCTCGTGTTTGTTAGTTAAGAGTTTGTGAAGCAACTGTGTTAGCTGCGATATATGCGAGGCTGTGGTGGAGCGTCGATGCCACACGAGCGCGCCGGGAAGGCAGCTTCGTAAGTCGCAGTCCATTACAGCATCGCCGCGTTCAGTTTTTGTTGCGAGTAGAGGGAAATAATATGGGAAATTGGAAGTAAATGCTAGATATGCAAGCAGCTCACAATCAATCAACATCTGTCTAGCACATTTCACCAGTACATGGAAAGGTTGATTAGCTCGAATAAATTTTACAGTAAAAATGATGACTGAAATAAAACCTACCTTTATCGCTTTCGCTTTGACTGAGAGGTCACGCTGTTGCTTTTGCAGTCGTCTGTTCGGATCAGCAACGGTTGTATTGTTATGCCAAGACAGTGGACTCTTTGTGCTTAACTGTTTTCATGTTTGTGTACATGACTCACTGAAATCCTCCAGACACTTTGGGGAACACTTTCCGGAGCGTAGTGGCATAATTGCAAAGTATTACTTATTTCAAAAGTCTTGTTCTCCTTTGCTACCTTATTCTTGACAAATGCCCAAATAAGTTCAATGGCGTTCAGTTCGCAGTGTGATACAGGTAACCACAGAATTTTAATTTCCTTGTCCACTGATCGCAACATACTTTCCAAAAGGTATTCCTGCACCCTGAAGTGCGGTCGCACGTGTTCCGGTAGACCAGGTTTAGCAAATTCCTCATATGATGTGGCATTAGACGAAATCTCTGCGTTATTGCTTTCCATCCTTTCTCCATTTCGTAGATGGATTTCATAATACTGGATTTATCATCTCTTGATATGGAGCCGGATCTAAAACAATCACAGATCTGTTTGTAATTTTTCGAGAACGTTCCTAAACCACTCCTCGTAGGGTCTGGCATTCATTTCAGAATGATGATTTGTACGTCCTTTTTGCCCAATAAAACATAAGCCAGTATTTTGCACGAACCCTCTTCGTTCCCTATGTGGCACATTATAATCCTTTTTCCAGAACGAGACGGTGTTCGAATTTCTCCTTTCCAGGCATTCTTCTCTTGTACACTTCCTCTGTGATACATTTTATTATGCATCAGGCATTTTTCGTTGCTGCCAACCAAACGTTCTCTCAGTGTAATAAATAGTCCAACAAGTGTTTCGCAAGTGCTCCGCAAGAGGTCGTAACTTTATCCCTGCTCTTGGTTGATTCGTCTGGAAGTTGAGTATGGTTGCATTTTAAACTGTGAAAAGAAAAACTTTCTCCTAATTGCGGTCTAACTTCTGTAACTCCTTTTGGTTGTTTTCCATCAACACAGGTTTTGTTGATCTTTTTGTATCTGAAGCCCAGTTTTCGAACAGGACACCAAGGGGTTTTTTACCCATTTGAGAAAATCTTTCACTTCAGTCTTCAACTTTTCCAATACGGCTGCCTCTGTTACAAACTACTTTTCTACTTAGAAGTCGTGGATTTTTCTTCTTATGCCTCACTTTGTAAACGCGTCTGCTACAAACTTCTATCGGTTGCTAGAACTCTTTTTTTAGTGATACAGAACATGAAGTTTCTCTGTATGCTCTCGAAATTCGCTTTAACGTGTTTTCATTGATACGAGGGTTTCAGGAGTTCTCGCTGCAGTGTGTGACACGGAACTGCTCGCGCCCGTTCTTTTTCGCTCTCAAGATATGCGCGAGCACTGATCACCATAGACTTTTCACATCCCCGTAAATGATGCATGGTTTCACACAAGTGCAAGGCAAGTAATTATGTTACGAGCACTGTCTCACACGAGTACACAGCAACGAATGGGAGCACGATTTGTTTGCTGCCTGACTGGAAGCCGCAATGTAAACACTACAACAAAGAATCATGGCTCTGAGCACTATGGGACTTAACAGCTGTGGTCATCAGTCCCCTAGAACTTAGAACTACTTAAACTTAACTAACCTAAGGATATCACACACATCCATGTCCGAGGATGGATTCGAACCTGCGACCGTAGCAGTCACGCGGTTCCGGACTGAGCGCCTAGAACCGCTAGACCACCGCGGCCGACCAAAGAATCATGAAGTGGAAATACTGTTCAGAGGTGCGGCAACACATTACACGCGATCACGCGGCATATAGAAACGCAAAAGCAAATAAATTAATGAAGTGATATCAGCGCTTTGTATAGATTTACGAGCATAAATACATAACAGCTGTGAATGCCAAGACAGAGCTTACATTAATGCTTTTAGTATTCTTAATATGTATGTACTAGGCGAATTGCAGCAATCTATGCCCAACATTATTATTACAAAACGACTAATTGAAGAGCGACGACAATTCGTCTGGAAGTTGAGTATGGTTGTGTCTTTAACCTGTGAAAATTAAAATTTTCTCCTAATTGCGGTCTGACTTCAGAATGCTCTCGATTATTACCAACTGTGACTCGAAACCATACCCGATAGCTCTGTATTCCATGATGCCATGGGTAACACCGCTGTGCCCCACCAAAACATTAAAAAAAAAGGGATCTACCTCCAAGTCGCCACCATTCTCGAGAGCGATGGTCATTCGGTGAAGTGCAGAACCAGGATTCATTGCTGAGGGCAGTGAGGTGCCATTCACCACCACTCCAAACTTCCAGGTCAGGGCCCCATTCCAAACGCAGCCGTCTTCGTTGGAGTTTTAATGGTAGCCTATACAAGAATGCTAACTTTCTGATTAGACACCAGTGCGACCCATTGTTGAGGACTCTTACATGTTTGGGATCCGCACCAGATGGTTTGAAAGGAAAACATGGAAGCAATTCAGCGACGGGCTGCTATATTTGTTACCGGTAGGTTCGAACACCCCAGTATTTATAAAATTTAGAGATTCGGCACTCGAGGCTGACTGCAGAATGATTCTGATAGCGCCAACGTACGAGGGTTCGCACGTTAATAATGGCAACTGTTTATCTACAGGTTGTACAAATTAGGTACGTGTTTCAACGTTTTACTGACCTCAAAGTAGTCACCAGCATTGTGTATAAGCCGTTGCCAATGATGTGCCAGTCGTAGGATACTCTTAGCAGTGCCAGTTGTGTTGACAGTTCGAGCGGCGAGGTCTATTTACCGACGAATTTGTAGCATTTCTGAAGCGAATGCCTTGAAGTGTTTTCTTCAGTTTAGAAAGCGAGTTGAACTCACGAGGGCTCAAGTCAGGGGAGTGCAGTGGGTGGTATAGCACTCAGCAGCCCCATTAGTCAAACAAACCAGTAACAGCGTGCACTGTACGTGCTTGAGCATTGTCCTGTAAAATGTCAGGTCCTGCTGAAAGTGTCATCACTTCGGTCTCTATGCTGTTCATTTTTGGAACATGATCTACGACCGGCTCAGAGACAGATGTGATGACACTTTCTGCAGGACCTGACCATCACTTTGCAGGACAACGCTCAAGCACGTACAGTGCTGTTACTGATTTGTTTGACTGATGGGGCTGCTAAGTGCTATGCCACCTAGTCCAGATATTGCTAAACCGATGTTGCAATGTGAGAGAGAATTTTTCAGGGAGTCCTTAATTCGTTCCCGGATATCAAGCGCAGATGCGACGGGGTTACGATGTGCTCGGCGCACAGTACGACGCTCCTCAGTTGTCGTGGTTAGACGTGACCGACTAGAAACTTGATTACGAGTATGCCCGCTTTCACGGTCCCAAGCAATCCACAGCCACAGCCGAATGCTCCACAAATCTGGATACTGCACAACTGGACGTGTTGTCCAAATGGAGACCCACAGTAAGATCGCTTTCAAACGTTGTTAGGTGCTGATAATGTTGCCTCATACGCACGCACGGCATCTCTCTGTCCTTCACAGCAATCACTCAACATATGAGGCTGTTCGTGCCTCTTCTAGACCCTACCAAGTCTGGTAACAACAGTAAACAACAACAATGGACTCCACTGGCCATAGTACCTGCTACAGAGAATTTAAATCATTTACTTATCCGCCGAGAAGCTTTTCTTCACCTATTACAGAAACATTTTGCCGGCCGTTGTGGCCGAGCGGTTCTAGGAGCTTCAGTCTGGAACCGCGTGACCGCTACGGTCGCAGGTTCGAATCCTGCTTCGGGCATTGATGTGTGTGATGTCCTTAGGTTAGTTAGGTTTAAGTAGTTCTAAGTTCTAGGGGACTGATGACCTCAGATGTTAAGTCCCATAGTGCTCAGAGCCATTTGAACAGAAACATTTTCATGAATCATATAGAAAAATTAATGTTTGAAGACATAATAACATAGAAAAGCTACAGATACACGGACGACATAATATGCATGGTAGATGAACCTAAAATAGAATACAGCAATTACGCATAGACATAAATACAGTACACAAAAACATAAAGCTCACAATGGAAGAAGAACAAGAAAAGTCACTCAACTTTCTAGACATAACTGAGCAGTGCAAGGCTCACGCTCATGCCGTTTATTGCTCGTCGTCTTGTTTTTATGGTTCTGTCGTCTCGTTTTTCTTAAATTCGATTTACTGTCGTCACTAGGTTGTTGGTTTCCTCGCCCGTGATGGTAGCAGCAGCGCTTATCGATAAGTGCACCGTCGTACTATCTCTGGAGCGACCGCAAGTATTTCCGGGTCGTCGTGTGCCTGCAGTTCAGTTGGGAGCTCAGTATGGACGCAGCAGCAGTGAAGTCGGGGACGGAGCGCCAGAGAGGTGCGGACAGCTAGTGCTCGCCGACCGCTGCCGACACACATCAACTGTCCGACGCAAGGAGACTGGAGCCGGCCGACCGTTCGTTGGCCGGTCGCTCCGTCGGTCATCTCATCGGACGACGTGTATTTGGTCGCCGACCGCTTGTGGAGTCTCTCTGTGTGTCGAATTGATTCGTCCTTGTTGTTTCACGTTTGCTTTTACGATTGTTCGAGTTCTTGTGCAAATGTGTTACGTAGAACCGTGTGTAACTTCTGTGATTTCCACTGAGCAGATGAATGCTGTCTGCGTACTATTCAGTCGGTCGGTTGAAATGGAGAAGCAAGTGTGTCGGATGGAAGGGAATTCATTAGGCTGTTGGTTGGTTCTTCAGCCGTCGTAGGTCGTGTTGACACCCGATTGTTTAGTGTGACGCTTGGTTGCCTGTCTCACCTAAACTGTTGTTAGAGTTTCCTCCCCAGGCCGACCTTTGGAACACTTCGGAGCACCACTGTTTGTTGTATGTGATTGTCATTTTATTTGGTTGCAGGTGCTGTGCCAGGCCTTCAGCTGTGTATTAATATTGTCTGTTTTATGTGTAGTATATGGCCTTCAGTTGAACTTCGTGTCAGCTATTTTAAGATTAGGCCTTCAGCCATGTTTTATTTAAAATTCTTTTTGCTCTGTATTTAGGCCTTCAGCCGCTTTTGTTTCAGAATCTGTGGCGTTAATATGTAAATCCTTGTCTGTAAGCTTTCTCATAATTATCTTGAATTTTTGAAACGGCCTTCAGCCCTGTTCTTTAAATGTTTATCTTAAGGTTATCCTTAATTATTCTTGAGTACTTGTTTGGGCCTTCAGCTGACAAGATACTTCAAGTTTTCTTAAGATGATTTTCTGATGTACTGTGTAAAAGCTTATCTTTAAAGCCTCTCTTTTATTATGTGAAGACATTTTTTTATTGGGCTTTCAGCCGAAAAATTAACTTGAATTTTCCTTAATATGACCTTTAGCTGGAATTTGTAAGTGCTTGGCTTAGCTGCTCTAAAATATTATTTCGACCTTAGCCGAGAAGATTTTGTAATTTTACTTAAGTAAGGACTTCAGCCGTTAATCTAAATCCTGGTGTTTTAAAAGCAATCATTCAAACTTATTCTGGAGAAGGTACTTGGGCCCTCAGCCATGAATTGATCTTTGTTGTTTTAAAGACAAAACTGTGCATTCGTTTGAGGAATAAAGTTGCGTGTGTTCTTGTATAACTAACCTTGGTCCCTTTCCACAACCTGATCCGCTCTTTCCTGCGAATCCAGATTTCAATAACCAATAGATAAAACATGAATTTGACGTATATAGAAAACTCATATATGACACTACCTTAAATGCAACATAGAACCAACCACAGCATCAGAAACAGGTCGTAATCATATATATGTTAAACAGACTCCCCTCCCACCCTCATTTCATTTCTTGCTGCTCACCTTTTCCTCCAACTCGCTCTCCATCACACAGCTATAAACTTAAGTCCACTCATCACTGCTTCACCCTCCCCTACGTCAAGAAATTAAAAAAAAAAAACCACATACCATCTCTACTGCTTCATTACTCTTACACAGTACATAAATACACAGCAACATAATTAAACAGATTAACACACATGAGATTAACTTCAAAATTGGAAGTATAAGCCAAAGACAAACTAGTGGCAATGTTATGTTGGCAACACTACGAAACACAGCACACCTTTAGAAGACAGTAAACAACGGTGTTCGAAAAAGTGTGCTCTGTAAAATGCATGAAAGTCATAGTTCAGCAGAGGAACGACAAATTAGACTACAACTATCAGTGCCTAATGAAGAAAGACGCCAAAGACATGATAGCAGACGACATTTCTCGATATAGGTGGGAAACCAAGCGGAAATCGCCGTCAAGTTAAAACCAACAAACTGTTAATGAGTTGTTTTAGATCTTACAAACAAATCAAATTGTAAATATCTTTAATTAAGAACCACTGATGACGCTTTATGCGTTTGGTGGAAAAAACACGCATTTTCTTGTACAGAGTGGTTGTTATTAAACTTTCCCTATTTAGCACGTTATAACACGGAAACTAATAACCGTAAGAGGACCAAAATTGGTAGCATTAATGTCAAGGACTTGAGAAAGAGAAATAATACAGAATCGATTCAACCGATACACGTTTAATGTGCTGCAACGGTACATCATACCCGTACATACCGGTACCATTACTGCTGTCCGCCCTCTTAGCTGAATGGTCAGCATGACGGAATGCCGTCCTAAGGGACCCGGGTTCGATTCCCTGCTGGACCGGGGATTTTCTCCACTCAGGGACTCGGTGTTGTGTTGTCTTCATCATCATTTCGTTCCCATCCGGCGCGCAGTTTGCCCAATGTAACAAGACCTGCAACAAGGTGACCGGACCTGCCCCGCAAGGGGCCTCCCGGCCAATGACGCCGTACAGCTCGTTTCTATTTTACCATTACTGCTATAAAAGGGACTCAATACGGCGCCCATCAGTGTCCAGAAGAGTCTGAAAGAGCAGGACTGCATTCTGAACAGCAGAACGAAGCATTTCTATAGGTACGCTGGCTACCTTTCTTGATACGCGGTGCTGCAGCACATGTGTGAACGTACCCATGGTAAACTCTGTCCTTCAGGTAGCTCCATAAGCAGAAATCACAGGAACTGAGATCAGGTGATCGTGCCGGCCAAACATGTGGAAACGATCGGCTGATAATTCGATCGTTTCTGAATGTTTTTCGGAGAAGCAGGTGAACTTCACGAGCGATGTGCGGTGGGGCCGCATCTTGCATGAAAACTGTTGAGTTAAATGCTGCTCTCTCCTGTAGGGCGGGTATGACATGCTGACGAAGCACATAGCTGTAAAGCTGGGGCCAGTCACACTGCAGGTCTTTGGTCATTGAGCGCCAACCTGTTCTAAAAAGAATGGGCCAGTGATGAACATAGCAGTGAAGCCACAGGATGCGGTGACATATTCACCATACAGAAGAACTTTATGCACAGCGACTGGAGGTGAAGATCTCCACACTCGGCAATTCTGTGTGTTCACCACACCCGTTAGAGAAAAATGAGCTTCGTCCGTCCATAGGATGGTCCTCGTGAACTTCAGTCCTTGCGAGAAAGTGGAGAGCGAAACAAACACTGCATTGTGCGTCCTGTGGTGCAAGCTGCAGTACGATATGGATCTTGTGCGGATACCATTTGAGAATGGTTTGAAGCACCTTCCGTACAGTGGACCACGGGATGTTCAATTGTCGTGACACAGCACGAACACTGCCTGACGACTGAGAATTGCACGCAGCGTTGTCTGCCATAGCAACAGCGATTTTATCTACCACCTGTGGTACAACCGGCCGCCGGCCTGTTTCCGGAGCGACACCCAGTTCCCCAGTTGTTTCGAACTTCATCATGCTCCGCGCAGAAGGTGGGAAAAGAGAACTCTTCCGTAATACATCCAGCCGGCTATATTCTCGAAGTGCAACTGCAGCATTTCTGTTTTGATCATAGAGGTTCACCAATAACATGCTGCTCCTTCTGTCCAAGCTCATGTTGACAAGTCAACAAATGCGCTGCGACTGGTCAGGTGTGTGACATATGAATAACGATGACTGATAACGGCACCTGGTGACTGAACCGTAAAATTACTACTGGTTCACCAAAGGTTATTAATCTCAATCAATACCCAAAATGTAAAGTGGAAATAGGTGCCAAGGAATAACTGGTGAAATTACACACAATTTTCAATAATACGCTTCATTGAAGCTTGGTGCAAGATTTTACGATATTTAAAAAAAGACCAACAATCATTTAACAGATAAGTCACAATTTACGATAGAAAATGACTTTTAAATTATTAAATTATTATAAAAAATTTCACGCCAGTAAAAGGCAAGTACAGGCAAGTAGTTTAACGTATACAACGCGACGCTGTACAATATTTCAAGTTCAGCTAAATTATAGGTGACTATCACTCCATTCATTAAATGGCGCAGAATCTAACTTGTCTGCAATATATGAAGATAATCCTGTTCACAAAAGTTCACAAAATAGAAAAACCAAAACGCATGTCATGCACACGGGGGGGGGGGGGGGGGATATTCACAGTTAATAACATTAACATTTCCAAAATATACAAAAAAAACAAATTTTACAAATTTCTGCCAGTTAACTTACGGCAAACACACATGCTTGCCAGGTAGGACTTGCGAACTTTTACAACATTCTCCTTTCAAGGCAATTGTTTCTACCCGTAATGAAATGCGAACTTTTGCATGGCAAGTAAACACACTAAATAACTACCTGTATAAAAAAACAAGCAAGTTGAGTAAAAGCCTTAAAAGGTATTGATTTGGAAAAACACACAACAGTTTTTGCTGACTAGAAACAATACAAAAAGTCCACTACGGCGTACGTTAACAACCTTGATTAATTATAGCCAAATATACATAAACACAAATACAGCTTCCAGATGAACAGGAATTCATTATGCATTTGACTAGTTCTTACCACGAGGCAAAAGGGATCTTTCTTCTTTCTTTAAGTACCTTTTACACGTGAGTCTAGTAATAGTAGTTATGGCAGGCGAGAGGATGTGTCAGGACATAGTGCCTTGCATTTTAAACAGTAGACTTCCACAAACATGGTAGAGGCTAATAGCCAAATAAACCCTTAGGTAAGCTGGGAGGGGAAAGAAGCAATCCGAACCACAGGTTTACTCTGACTCTCCTCCCACCCCCCTTTCGTCCTCAAAAGGGGACAAACGGACCACCTTTTCTAATATTACCACCTCCCCGCAGGTGGGCAGACGAGAATGAATGGCGGGAAACCCCCCAAAATACGGCTGGTATAATTAACAAGAATAAGTTAATTGAATTGAATTAAACTTCATAAAATCTATTAACAATCAATACTCCCAGGACTGAACCAACGCAGCACCTCCACATGCTCTGGCGAGCCGCCCGCTGGCAGCCGTTTCAACGGACGCAGGAAGGCGCGCCGATTTTCAGAACCTCCTCGCCGGTCGACAGCATACGGCCGAACTGCAGATTAGGCCCCTTGCGGACCGCGCTCAGGAAGATTCCTTTCGCGACGAGCAGTTGGCGCCCCATACCACGGAGCCGCTGCTCGCGTCGCTCACGCTGGTGCCGCGGTCTGCGTGCTGTTCCTCTAGCACCAGCAGAAAAGTCGCTTCTTGATGCACCGACTGCCAGCTCTCCACGAGAGCTTTTTTCTTCCTTTATTGTATTTCAATTCCCCATCGGGGTGGGCTGGCAGCAGCATATGCGCTGCTCTTCAGCCGAAAGACATAGAACAAACAATAGAAGACATTTAAAAATATACAAAGGAGAAAAGAAGGTGAACATAGATATGAAAAAGGGGGAACATCAAGGAAGCCAATAGACAAAATAAGAGCGACTGTAAAATGGAGATAAAAACCATAAAAAGTAATGCACACAAAAAACCACACACTTGGACAATTTAAAAAACACAAGGCACAGTATGACTGGAGCATAAAAGTATCCACAGATGGCGTAGCACATCATACCTCTTGACACACAGGAGAAACAGCACTAAACACACAACACTGACGTGGCACGCTGACGATGATCAAACGGAGGATCTGCCAGGCGCAAGGAGATGAGGGACGCAGGAATAAGGGAGGGAGGGAGGGAGGGAGGGAGGGGAATAGAGGGGGGTGATGGGCAGGGGGCTAGCGGAAGAGGGCCAGGTAAGGAGGGATGTGGGAAGGAAAGAGGAAAGGATGGGGTGCAGGGTCTCAGGAGGGAGGGAGGGAGGGGGGGAAGGAGGAAAATCCGCTCTGGGAGAAGGAAGGGAGAGGAAAAGGGGGCCCTGGGGAGGGGGGGGGGGGGGCAAGGCTAGGTTGTAGTTGGAAGGAAGAGTAGATGTCACGGCGAAGTTCATCATCCGGGAGGGGGAAACCCACACAGCCACCTCTTAAACCCATGCGAATAGCCCACTTTTCCCCTTTCCTGCTAGAGGGAGACACCGAAGCCTTCAAAAATGGTTCAAATGGCTGTGAGCACTATGGGACTTAAGTTCTGTGGTCATCAGTCCCCTAGAACTTAGAACTACTTAAACCTAACTAACCTAAGGACATGGAACACATCCATGGCCGAGGCAGGATTCGAACCTGCGCTGTGGCGCTCTTTTCAAAGCTAACTTTATTACGGCTCAGTGGTGGTTCTGTAACGCATGGAAATCATGCACCCCATACTCTAGACGTTAATGCTACCAAGTTTGGTACTCGTACGATAATTAGTTTCTGTGTTATAACGTGTTAAATAGAGAAAGTTTAATCATAACCACCCGGTTGTGTGAGCGACGGAAGGAAAATACTCTCAGGAATTGGAAAGCAACTACAGACAATATGGCCACACAAATGGAGAATTTAATAGAGAAATCACATGGGGAGAGATCGGGACTGCATGTGCAAGGGCTTCGCAGCGAAACTTCTTCAGCGCAGGCGGAAGCTGACAAATCCTCTGCTCGTCAGCTAATCAGAGAGCTCGTGGCTGTGTATGAGGACTTGCAAACCAAAGGCTGGCCGATGACGTAACGGAGGGAGTCAAAGGGCCCGATGCGCGGTCGCTTCCGCCCGCCCCTGCCCCGGCCAGTGTAAATGGATCGCTGCAGAGCGCGGTGCGGCCACTGGAGCGGAACGGAATGAGCCGGTGAAAAATTCTGCCCGCGGCGGCAGTCTTTTTAATTGCGGCGCTAAAGTGCGCTCCATGGGGCGGAAGCGCTCGTCAGGCGTGCGCTCTTAATTAAAGCCGATAGCCGGCACAGCACTTGTTGCTGTCCGCGCCGCGGCCGCCGGCCTCGCACGCCAGCTGCACTCGTCACGGACGCGGACGCGCCAAACAAACATGGCAGCAGGTTTCTGTTCTGGGACGTGCAGAGGCATCTGACAAGTGCCACTCAAAAGCTTAGAAGTACGAGTTACGCGAATATAAAAGGTATCGCAGAGCTGTATCGACAATTGTTAGGGTCATTTCCTCCGTGTTCAAACAGAGAGCCAGTCCTCAACTGTGGAATGACAGCGAACGTGAAGAACACAGCTTCTGTCGCATGAGCCATTTATTTGACACGATTGGTTTCTACTCCAGTCAGGGACCATCGAGTGATAACACTTGAAGGCAACGAGTCTACAGTGGTCAGACTATGAGAACGGGTCCTGGCTTAACAACGAGGTACCCTGCTATACCGGCTGGCTGTATGGTGTCGAAACCACCAAGCACTTTCCCTACGGCGGGCTTAATTTGCCTTGGCGTCACACTTGATCACATTGATGGTAGTCAAGCGTAATTACTATTAAGGACGGAAGGGGCAAGCACAGTGCCACTTAAATAAAAGTCGACTATGTCTCAGTGAAACAGATGTCCGCCCCCAGTAGCTGAATGGTCAGCGTGACGGATTGTCAATCCTCTGCATCCGGGTTAAACTCCCGGCTGGGGCGGAGAATTTTCTCCGCCCAGGGACTGGGTGTTGTGCTGTCCTCAACATCATCCTTTCATCCTCATCGATGTGGCGTCACATTGAAAGACCGGCTCCGGGCGAATGGTCTGCCCTACGGGGGGCCCTAGACATACGATTAAATAAATAATTAAAAGTTAATCAGATGTTCATTTCAAAAAAATTATAACTTTAAAACTTTTAGAGATAAAGTGTCGTGATTTGCTGTAAGACGGTTGGCAGCTCTCGAAGTTATCTTCTGTTACACTAGAATTACAGCGTTGCTCGTAGACCATCAAGACGATATTCGAGTTCTGTTCATTTACGGGTCAGCCGCGCGGGATTAGCCGAGTGGTCTCTCCGGCGCTGTAGTCATGGACTGTGCGGCTGGTCCCGGCGGAGGTTCGAGTCCTCCTTCGGGAATAGGTGTGTCTGTTTGTCCTTAGGATAATTTAGGTTAAGTAATGTCTAAATTTAGGGACGGATGACCTTACCAGTTGTCCTATAAGATTTCACAAACACACATGTACGGGTCAGCGTTGCAGTATTAGCAGTTCTGACTGATTCTCTGAATCCTACATGAAGGGTTGTAGTCTCACTGACTAGAGTTGTGTATATGCCATTCTTGATTTAACCCCAAAAAACGAAGTCTAATGGCATGACTTCATGAGAGCACTGGGGCCATGCGATTGGGCATTATGGCATTTCCTCAAGTAATGTGTGATTCAGTACATCCCTTACGTACTCCAATGTGGCTGTGCACTATCTTGCTAGAAAATGACAGACGTCTGCGGTTCTTACATCTGTAATAGCAAGAACTGTTCGATCATGTCCAGGTTGACATTTCAAGTTATGGTTTCCTCTGTGAAGAAAAATGTGCCTATTACCCTGTTGTTTGTTAGGACACATCGAAATCTAAGCTTCGGGCTATCGCGGGTTTACTTAGATGTGATCATTTAGGTTGCGGAACCCCAAACCTGCTGTGGCGATTCAAGTGTTCAGAAACGTGGGACATTGTTTCATTTGAAAACAGACACTTCTTCAGTTATCATGGTCAGCATCTGTGGAGGCTTGCTTGAAACACGCGAGTGCATACCGCAGAGGACGATCATTTGCTGCAGTGTTTGGAGGATTCGCATGATGTACGCAATAAGCCGCAACTGTTTCGGTAACATGTTATGGATAGTTGATCTTGGTTCCTGGTATTCGCGTGAAGCAAAACCAATTGAATTCTGGAAACTGAGTTGAAATGCAGCTGGCGTTGTGTCAACACATGCTTGGGACACAGGAGAACGCCTACTTCTTTGACACTGCCTATCTCTATAAAGTTTCTGAACCACCTCATTATGCTTGTTTTTGTCGGTGCTGCCCTCCCATACTGACGTCGATAATTCTGTAGTACCGCTCTCACATATCCTGCTTGCCTGATAACTCGTTGCGACTGTTACTAGTTTTCCACAATTTTTATGTAGTGAAAGTCAAATCTGCAACAAAAGACGAAGGACAAAAACTTTGAGAACTACTACATGTTTTACAACAGACCACCATTCACTACCTCTAATAGTTTCCATGTTGTAATGAGACTTTATAGCCACAGTATATCGTTCATAGAGATCGACAAGTGTATTTTCAAGAACGTTTACACATTTAATTAATTACAAAGCACTGAAATGAGAGTCATATATGTTGGTATAATAGATAATCAATGGTTAGTGAATCGTTAGACATAGCTGGAACAATAAGAAAACGACAATACACACGGAATTATGAAATAATGCGAATGTCACAAATTGAGGGCGAGCGAGGGCGATTCTGCCTAGTGATGGTACACGACAGAGGAACGCCTCAGATCACCCCAGCGGCAGCGTAGAAGCGGTTGTGGCGAGCTGTCGTAGCAATTCTGACGTATCAGTTGTGACTTGCAAACTACTACATTCTAAACCATTTTACACGCCACAAATCAACATCTAATGTGAACTTCGACTTTTTAAATTGTCATGTTCGTTTAAAACAAAATTTAGACTTTTTAGTAATTCATGCTGAAGTTCATTTTTGATTCGACTCATTCCTTCTGTGATTCCTGGCGTTGAGTGTTGTCTGCCATAATATCCAGTAGTCAATTACTAATCTCTTCACATTTATTATTTAAGCCGGTTTAGAACTAGTGTCTGCATCTCGGATCTATGTTGTTGATTAAATCTACAACCCAGCTTACATCAGTCCGGAGTTTTGGAAACAATTGTACTAGTGATCCAACGTAAATTAAAAGTTTTTCGCGTGTAGTGTCACGTTCATTATAACGAAACAAACATTTTCTACAACTTCTTTCTGAGGTACGACCTTCAACCTTGTTATCCTTTACTCTGATTCCCATGTTTGGTTCCTGATTGTTTGATTGTCTGCCTGAATATCGAACAATCTATTTTCTTTCATTTCTAAACTACCACTCTTTTGTTCAAATTCTTGATCCAAATCAGTTTCATACCTGTCAGACAGCTTATCAATCTTAGTAGTTTGTTGATGAAATCTACGATTTAAAGCAACGTTCTGCTCAAGAAATTTAGCACTCATTTGTTCGAATCTATTATCAAATCTACGATCAAATCTATAATAGAAACCACGATACTGCAAGAATTCTCTTATTAATTATTCAGCACGACCTTTCCCACTTTTGAATTGTTACACAATAAATCTCTCCCTACTAATACTTAAACGCCTGTCCACTTACTGAAACACAAACAGTCCATTGCCATCCACGACTTAATTTCCGAATGATTCACCAGATGTATGTCTGTCTGCTGATACCTGAGGATGACGCAACAGTGGCGGCAGCGAACAGAAGGAAAGTCAGCAGCGGGAAAGGCGGTGGCAGCGACTGATGGAACAGCAACGGTTGCATTAGCTTGGGGCGAGGACGTCGACTAAGACAATGGAGGCGGCAGCAAACGAATTGGGCATCGGCTATAACAACAGGTGAAGCAGTGACTGGAGGCGATATCGGTTGTAGCAGAGGCGTCATCAGTAACCGTTGGGACAGCATTGCTTGCATTAGGATGGGGTGGCGACGTCGACTGTAGCAATGGCGGCGGCAGCGAGGGGTTTGCGTCAGCTGTTGCAACAATGGCAGCAGTGATCGGAGGCGAAGTCGGCTGCAGCAAAGGCGGCATCAGTGAATCTTGGAACAGCATGAAATGCGTTAGTTTGGGGCGGCGATATTGACTGTGGCAATGGAGGTAGCAGCAAGTGGATGCGGCAGCAGTGATTGGAGGCAATGTTGGCTGCAGCAAAGATGACATCAGCAACTGTTGGAACAGCATCGAATGCCTTAGCACGTGGCGGCGGAGTCGACTGTGGAAACAGATTCAGTAACCAGTGGAGGTGGCGTCAGCTGTAACATCAGTGACAGCTGTGGCTGGAGGCGATGTCAGCTGCTGCAAAGACAGCATTAGCGACTGTTGGAACAGCATCGGATGTGTTAGTTTGTGGCGGCGACTTCGACTGTGCAATACAGGCAACAACGAATGGAGGCGGCAGGAGTGATTGGAGGCAATGTCAGCTGAGGCAAAGACGACTTCAGCGACTGATGGAAAAAAACATCGGTTGCGTTTTCTTGTGGCTCCGATGTCGTCTATGGCAATGGACGTGGCAGCGAGTGGAGGTGGCATTAGCTGTACCAAGAGAGGCAGCAGTGATTGGAGCCGATATTGGCTGTGGCAAGGATGGTGACAGCGACTGTTGGAACAGCAATGGTTGTATTACCTTGTGGCAGCAAACGCGGCTGTGGAAATTGATGCGGCAGTGAGTGGAGGCAGCGACAGCAGTGATTGAAGGCGACTGCGGCATTCGAGGTGGCAGTGAGAGGTGGTGGCATCAGCTGTAGCAACAGTGGCAGCAGTGATTGGAGGTGAAGTTGGCTGTGAGAAGGACGGCATCAGCCACTGTTGGAACAGCATTGGATGTGTTAGCTTATGGCAGCGATGTTGAATATGGCAATGGAGGTGGCAGCGAGTGGAGGTGGCACCGGCTGTAGCAACTGCTGCAGCAGTGTGTGGAGGCGATGTCAGCTGTGATAAAGAAGGCATTAGCAACTACTCGAACAGCATCAGAAGCATTAGCTTGTGGCAGCAGTGTCGAATGTGGCAACGGAGGTGGCAGCAAGTGGAGGTGGCGTTAGCTGTAGGAGTAGCACCAGTGACTGGAGGCGATGTTGGCTGTGGCAAGGATGGTGTCAGTGAATGTTGGAAGAGCATCGGTAGCATTCGCTTGTGGTGTCGACATTGACTGTGGCAATGTAGTGGCAGCAAGTGGCGGTGGCTGCAATGATTGGAGGCGATGTCAGCTGTGGCCAAGAGGTGTCACTGACTGATAGAAGAGAATCAGTTGGGTTAGCTTGATGAGGCGTTATCGACTGTTATAACGGAGGTGGCAGCAAGTGGAGGCGGCCTCACCTGAAGCAACTGAATCGATAGTGCTTGGAGTCAATGTTGGCTGTGGCAAGGACAGCGTCAGCCACTTCTGGAACAGCATCGGAAACGTTAGCCTTTGGTGGCGACGTTAATTGTGGCAATGGACGTGGCAACGAGTCTAGGCGCCATCAGCGGTAGCAACAACGGCAGCAGTGTTTGAAGGCGATGTCAGCTGTGGTAAAGACGGCATCAGCAACTACTCGAACAGCATCAGAAGCATTAGCTTGTGGCAGCAATGTCGAATGTGGCAACGGAGGTGGCAGCAAGTGGAGGTGGCGTTAGCTGTAGGAGTAGCACCAGTGACTGGAGGGGATGTTGGCTGTGGCAAGAATGGTGTCAGTGAATGTTGGAACAGCATCGATTGCATTCGCTTGTGGTGTCGACATTGACTGTGGTAATGGAGGTGGCAGCAAGTGGCGTTGACTCCAATGGTTGGAGGCGATGTCAGCTGTGGCCAAGAGGTGTCACTGACTGATAGAAGAGAATCAGTTGGGTTAGCTTGATGAGGCGTGTTCGGCTGTTATAACGGACGTGGCAGCAAGTGGAGGCATCGTCACCTGAAGCAACTGAATCGATAGTGCTTGGAGTCAATGTTGGCTGTGGCAAGGACAGCGTCAGCCACTTCTGGAACAGCATCGGAAACGTTAGCCTTTGGTGGCGACGTTAATTGTGGCAATGGACGTGGCAACGAGTCTAGGTGCCATCAGCTGTAGCAACAGCGGCAGCAGTGTTTGGAGGCGATGTTAGCTGTGGTAAAGACGGCATCAGAAACTTCTCGACAGCATCAGAAGCTTTAACTTGTGGCAGCAGTGTCGTATGTGGCAACGGAGGTGGCATCAAGTGGAGGCGGCCTCACCTGAAGCAACAGAATCGATAGTGGTTGGAGTCGATGTTGGCTGTGGCAAAGACAGCGTCAGCCACTTCTGGAACAGCATCGGACGCGTTAGCATGTGGTGGCGACGTTAATTGTGGCAATGGAGGTGGCAACGAGTCTAGGTGCCATCAGCTGTAGCAACAGCGGCAGCAGTGTTTGGAGGCGATGTCAGCTGTGGTAAAGACGGCATCAGCAACTACTCGAACAGCATCAGAAGCATTAGCTTGTGGCAGCAGTGTCGAATGTGGCAACGGAGGTGGCAGTAAGTGGAGGTGGCGTCAGCTGTAGGAGTAGCACCAGTGACTGGAGGCGATGTTGGCTGTGGCAAGGATGGTGTCAGTGAATGTTGGAGCAGCATCGATTGCATTCGCTTGTGGTGTCGACATTGACTGTGGCAATGGAGGTGGCAGCAAGTGGCGGTGGCTGCAATGATTGGAGTCGATGTCAGCTGTGGCAAAGAGGTATCACTGACTGATAGAAGAGCATCAGTTGGGTTAGCTTGATGAGGCGTGTTCGACTGTTACAACGGAGGTGGCAGCAAGTGGAAGCGGCCTCACCTGAAGCAACTGAATCGATAGTGCTTGGAGTCGATGTTGGCTATGGCAAAGACAGCGTCAGCCAGTTCTGGAACAGCATCGGATGCGTGAGATTGTGGTGGCGACGTTAATTGTGGCAATGGAGGTGGCAACGAGTCGAGGCGCCATCAGCTGTAGCAACAGCGGCAGCAGTGACTGGAGGTGATGGCAGCTGCAGCAAAGATGGCGTAAGCGAGTGTTGGAACATCATTGGATGTGTTAACATGTGGAGGCAGCATCAGCTGTATCAACAGTGGCTGCAGTGATTGGAGGAGATGTCGGCTGCAGCAAAGACGACATCAGCTACTGTTGGAACAGCATTGGATGCATTAACTTGTGGCAGTGATGTTGACTGTGGTAATATAGGCGGCACGAGTAAAGGCGGCGTCAGTTGTAGGAACAGCGGCAGCAGTGATAGGAAGTGATGTTGGCTACAGCAAAGATGGCGTCAGCGACTGTTGGAAGAGCATCATTTGTGTTAGCTTGTGGCAGTGATGTCGACTGTGGCAACGGAGGCAGCAATGATTGGAGACGATGTTGTCTGCAGCAAAAACAGTGTCAGCGACTTTTGGAACAGCATCGGATAAGTTAATGTGTGGCGGTAACGTCGACTGTGGCAACGGAGTCAGCAGCAAGTGGAGGCAGCGTCAGCTGTTCAACAGCAGCAGCAGTAATTGGAGGTGATGTCGGCTGCGGCAAAGACGGCGTCAGCAATTGTTGTAGCAGCACTGGATGCCTTAACTTGTGGCAGCGATGTTGACTGCGGCAACGGAGGCGGTTGCGAATGGTGGCGACGTCAGCGTCAGCAACAGCGGCGTCAGCAGCAATGAGGGGGTTCTCGGCTGCGTCTTAAATTGCTTCAGTTGGTGGTGAACGGTGCGGCTGTTGCAGCCTACTGGATTTCTCTTTGAAATTAAATCTCGTTTTCGCATGTCTTCATTTTCCCTGCTCTCTCTTTACTGCTTTTCTTCTTTTCTTCGCGTGGTCAAGCTTGGTCACCACTTCTGCATTGTTTTATTAGTTATCCGTCTGACCATGTGACTGAACCGCATAAAACTATCCTCAGCATCGTCACGGGCAAACTTTCGCTTCCAGAGTTACTTTAATATGTGATTGCGGTTTCGTCTTTCGTCACGTTAGAAACTAGCTGGCAGCAGATGTAACAAGGATGACAACAGTGATGAACTTCTTCCACATAATCCGCGGTAATTAACCGCGACATATGCCTCAGATCGGCAAAAATGTATATATCTAAAAAAAAGTCCACAAATACTTCTTAATAAAGTGCTTTGCAGTCTTGAAAAAATTCTGCAAGCCTTCTTCTATCCTCTAAACCGGAAAAAATAAAAGAATCCCTCTTCGACATTATTTTGTGTAATATTAATACACCAGAGGTAATACTCAGCTGGCCAAGTGTTCTAGCTACCGCTACGGTCGCAGGTTCGAATCCTGCATCGGGCATGGATGTGTGTGATGTCCTTAGGTTAGTTAGGTTTAAGTAGTTCTAAGTTCTATGACACTGATGACCTCAGATGTTCAGTCCCATAGTGCTCTGAGCCATTTGAACCATACAATATTCAGCTTCATGGAAATAAATGTCGCTAACTTTCTATTCACACTGAATTGTGATCACTCCGAAACTGATGTGGTTATCCTTCTACAAAATCTCAACAATAACTGGGACTTTTTACGTAATCAGAGTACGATACATTATCCATCCCTCTTAATTGAAAAAGTGTAGATCACAAGTTTTACGAAGAACTGAACGTTCCAGAACAACACTTGTGCGCTTTTTCGCCAAGGGGGAGGTCTCAGGCATGGCCAACCAATTCGACATATATTTGGCAGGTCGTTTCCGTATAACCTAAAATGAAAGATTCTAACATATTTTGGCTCAACAACCCTACCGGTTTTGAGAAAGCTACGCCTAAAGTTCACGACGCACAATCGACTCAGTATTGGCAGGGTGGACAGACAACTGAAAAGTGAGCATTTTTCATCAGCTTGCATGGCGTGCGGAAAAGCATATTTTCTTAACAATCGTGCAAAGAAACATTTTTTGACTGACTCAAACGTATTCATGAGGTAAGAGACAGTCAACGAAAGTATTTCTGGCGCAGCGGCTAATGTTTCTCGCTGCAGAGACCAGAACCTGTGTTCGATACCCGTTTGCATTCTGACATTTTTTAAATTTGTATTTTTTTCCGTTTCGAAATTGATGGACATAGGAGGGTTAATATGCTAAGTAAATAACAGTCAATAATGACGAGGGAGGCAAATATATTTCTCAGACGACATGGATTAGTAAAGAATTAAAAATTTAATCTTGGTCGATTTACAACGTCATGTTCTAAATTTCCTTCGAACAAGTAGATGGATGGTATCCGTCACATAAACATTCTAAACAAATGTACCAGCGGCAACAAGACCATCAAAGGAATACAGTCTTCGCGCAACTACATCTTTGCTTTCGAAGTTTCGAAGGAAAACAAATTTGGTTTACATGCAGAAATATTTCTTTGCCTGGAATTAAATTTGATGCATGCTATAATATTGTCCGAAAAATCGGTGCTGAAAGTTGATAATGTTCCGCTGTGACTCGTTATTGCATTCTTTCGTTTTTGCTAGTCGCGCTGGGTTTCCAAAAGCAGTATGTAATTGTGAAGCCTTGAAATGAAGTTTGGCCATTAAAAAATTAATATCATATGGCTGGCGCACAGGTATGCAGTTTGGTGGTATCAGTTCTGCCGTGCAAGTCGGTTGACCCTCGTCAGCTACAAACATGCCGCCACAAACGACGGTGTTAGTTTGTCCACCCCAGGAATCCAGTTTCACACAAAGGTTCTTATCAGCAACGTATGGGTTCTCAGAGTATTTTTTTCAAATTACCAGGTTGGGGGCGACAGAAATAAATATTATTATAGAGTCTTCTCCAGCCCGAGGACCTAATTGATCATTGGCTTTTTATAAGCACGGGAAAATCTTGCCTGGTGCTGTGACTGAATGTTGCACCGTGCACGAATGTGTTATTCCATGTATGCTACCAACGGCGAGAATGGTTACTTTTAGTCCCTTATGCATAATGTGCGTCGAATGCCCTTCTTCACAGCCATCTTATTCTGAACCGTTTGCATACAACGAGGCTTAAGATTTTAATTCTTTACTAATCCAAGTCGTTTGAGAAATTTATTCGCGCACCTAGTTATTATTTACTTCCCTTATTAACCTTCCTGTTCCTGAAACTTTCGACAGGGAAAAAATACAAATGAAAAAAAGTGTAGAATACAAATGGAAATCGAACACAGGTTTTCTGCTTCCCAGTCAAATGCCTTGTTCGATACGCCAGTGAAAAAATGCAGTTATCTATTGATCCCCACAATTCTGAGTCGATTGTGAGTCATGTACTTTAGGAGTAGTTTTCTCTAAAACGGGAAGGGTAGAGGGTGGGGGGCGGGGGAGGTAGTGAGCCAAACTATCTTAGAATCTTCCTGTTGTGCACAAGCCACTTGCCAAATGTGAGCCATTTTCGTAATATTTGCGGTGTAAGTCTTAGATGGTTCACCCTGTATATCTATGGCGTGAACATGGGCTACTGCGCATGTTCTCAACATAAAACCGGGCTAGTCATGTCGTTCTGGGACGACAGTTTGCGGTAATAGCGAAACTTGAATATTACACGTACTCATTTTTAGCCGGCAGTTGTGGCCGGGCGGTTCTAGGCGCTTCAGTCTGGAACCGCGCTACCGCTACGGTCGCAAGTTCGAATCCTGCCTCGGGAATGGATTTGTGTGATGTCCTTAGGTTAGTTAGGTTTAAATAGTTCTAAGTTCTAGGGGACTGATGACCTCAGATGTTAAGAACCATAGCTCTCAGAGCCATCTGAAGCCTTTTGACTTGTTTTGTGTACGTTTCCGCACGTCTGAGTTTTAGTAACAGCTATGGTGCAGCTGTAGTGTATATTTGCAAATCTCAAGTTGACGTGAGACACTTTATACGTTGATACACATCAAGACACGGTATTATAAGGCCTTGTATTGTAGATACAGCTTTTGCGATTTTATGACCACGTGGTTACGAGACAAGGACTGGGTAACTTAGCAAGTGTGCTTGAGTAAACTCTCAGTCAGTGTATGTGTATAGGTAAATGTTCATCCGTAGATAAAATTTCGTCCAATTTATGCAGGTTCTCAAACTCTTGGGTGTATCTAAGTGTTTCTGCATGAGACAGTATCCTATACAGTGCCACTGTAACGTAATTAATTAGAATAGATTCGACAATATGACTCAGTGCAACAGTGAACGTAAAAAGAAATATTGTTGGCTGTCACTACTCTCATTACCCGAAAATTTTAGCTCTTATCCCTTATTTTTATTTTTTGGGGCCATATCGTGTAGTTTTACTTTTCTGATGAGATGGGAAAAAACTGTTGTAGATACTTTAGTTGACTATAAAAAGCAGAGGCTAAATAAAGAAAAACTGAAAATAGTATTGGACAAGCAGGTGGTGCTAATCGCTTGCCGTGATTACTGTAACAATTTCATAGTTCCAAATGCGTTGTTTTCTCGGCGCTGTCATTGTAAAGTAATTAACTAGAACAGATGTTCGAAAATATGTATAAGTGCAACAGAAAAGTTAAAAAAACATTGTTGCCTATCACCTCTTATCCTGTTACCGAAAAACATAAAGTGTAATCTGGGTTATGATACTGTGGTGAAAAATCACAATACCATTGCTCTTCACACCTTCAAGCCAGCTGCAGTTCCTGGTATCAGACCGTTAAGACGTCTGTAAAACGCATGTACAGAGTTTCACTCTACTTCTGAAGGTGATCTGCCGGCAGTAGTGAAGTAATAACACTCAAAACACGCTAAGCTTTATAAGGGCTAATATGTGCTGTCCCAGAATCGCGTGATTTGAGCTGCAGCAGATGTTGCTGACAGAATTCTCGTTCTTCGCATCCGAATGAATACTACATAGCTACTTATACTCTATGGTACACGAGAGCGCACTCACAAAAAGAGTTGAAGTTGACAGTAAGAAAGACCGGACGTGAGTAATGGTCAAAGACCATGCAAAAGTTAGTGCCTGAACTCCATGGTGGTAAAACAAGAGCCATTGCATTGTGAAGATAACGAGCAATAGTGTGGATAGTACAATATTATTTTGGAAAGAGTTAAAGAGTATTAATGGAATAAGAACACAATGTGGCCAAATATTATTATTTCTGCTCGTGTACGGAAGGAAAAGTTTGTCATTAAATCATCGCGCCGCGGCTACAGCAACTCCTCTTCAAAGTAAGATACTACCATTTCAATTTTGGCAACATAAAAGACTTGCCAGCTTACTAGAATCAACAGCCCAACATTATAGATATTTTGTTAACTTCAAATTTTGTCACTGCTAGTAATTATCTCAAATAATCATTATCAGCAGTAGAATCCTGTTCCCATCATTAAAGTTACCGCATGTCTCATAAATTTTAAATTCATAAAAGAACAAGACAGTAAAACCTAAATTTTAATGGTTGAGTGAGTAGCAAAGCTTAACAATTTCGCTTCAGTGTTGATTAACTTTTGCAAATTTAACTACTTTCATATCCTTTTGCGGAAAGACTTATCATTTAAATCAGCTTGTCCGGCGAGCGTGTAGTACTTTTTTTTTCAACAGTGTTATGTAACTTCATGTATTTATTTGTATGTTTTGTTTTCGTACTTTCCTTGTTGCCTGATTCCATTGCTGCTACTTGTGTTATATTCAGTATTCATTTATCGTATTTCTGGTAATGGGTTGTGTTTATTGAAAAGAATGGTTAGTGACACTTACAAACAGCAGGTATTGTGATGAAGTTATTTTTCTATATCTCTATTGCGTTAAGTGTCACAATTAGTAAATGGCTTTGATTTTGGATTATTATAATGTTTCAGTGCCATGCAAATTAACTTTCAAACATTTTGTAACATTTTGCATTTTCAACCAAGCTCTCGCGTGTGTACTGACAGTTACTGCCTACACAAGTTTCATTAATTATTACGCAAATCAACTTTTTAAGTCAACATAATCAGTTTCATAATTTTTTCTCAAAAAGAAGCAGGTGACCATATTATTTTATAAGCCAACACTAATTTTGCTAACTATCAGTTCAAATTTAAAAACATTCTAGTTGATTACGCGAAAGCAATTAACACAGTTGAACATTTTTCAGGCCTCGATCGTTATTAACGCAACGTATTCCGATGGCTTAATAACTTTCTATTGTACCACTATTAGCATACTTCCGGTACAACGCAATAGATGATCTTTCTGAAAACTACACTGTCATGTAATTACCCAAACACAAATGAAGTAAGACAAGACAGAAGGAAGAAATTGATTTCCCCAACATAGGCACTGCAGACAGACACATGAAGACGATGCGGTGCGCTCTGGTGGTTCACCTGGTAGAATACCGTCTGAAAAGGAAACGGTAAGGAATATTTGGGTTTAACATCCCGTCGACATCAAAGTCATTAGAGACAGAACAGGCTCAGACTGGTTCAAGAATTGGGAAGGAAATACGCCGGTCCCTTTCAGGAGAATAATCCTGACGATTGCCTGGAGCTATTTAGGAAAATTACGGTGTTCCAATATCAAACTGGTGGGACGCGTATTCGAACCGTCGTTTACCCGGAATTGTTCGGTTCAAAATGGTGCAAATGGCTCTGAGCACGATGGGACTTAACATCTGAGATCATCAGTCTCCTACAACTTAGAACTACTTAAACCTAACTAACCTAAGGACGTCACACACATCCTTACCCGAGGCAGGATTCGAACCTGCGATCGTATCGGTCGCGCGGTTCCAGACTGAAGCGTCTAGAACCGCTCGACCACAGCGGCCGGCCAAATCGGTCGGTATATAAGAAAAAGTTCTGCTTTGGGTCCAGGTCAGGCATACAATTTTAGTCCAACAATTTCATATCAACATTTTGTTACCTTATGAATCTATCTTCTTGCGACTGCGCAATTTCGGCTATAGAAGTAAATGACAGGAGAAGGATATTGTAATAGGACGAAAAAAAGCATCAACCAACTTCAACCGTTTCCCTTAGGACAGCACGTGGAGAAAGAAGGTTTACTGTCCCCAGACGAATAAAAACTTTTCTTGCAAACAGTCTTTACGAGGGTGTTGTGTTTCAGTACCTTATCTCCTCGTAAAGATGGAACAGAATCGGTATTTCGTTGGAGAAAAGTAATTTTAAAGTATTTGTCTTTCAAACAAGGTAGCGATTCCTACAGTTGAAAATATACACACGTTGGCCCGTTTTTATGTTATCCTGTCAGCTTGCGAGACGTCTACTTATTTACTTCTCGTATAAGCTGTAACATAGAATTGTGATTTTACGCGAGGAATGGCGGAGAAAAGTTTCCATGTGACACTTAAGAAAGACCTACAACATGGAAGTTTTCAATGCAATCACTTAGGAAATGGAAGCCATTACACACCACCACTTATGATATTAGAATTATATTAATACATGTGCAGTTGATCCCGGCGGAGGTTCGAGTCCTTCCTCGTTCATGGGTGCGTGTGTTTGTCCCTAGGATAATTTAGGTTAAGTAGTGTGTAAGCTTAGTGACTGATGACCTTAGCAGTTAAGTCCCATCAGATTTCACACACATTTGAACATTTGGACATTTAATATCTTCAGCTGTTGATGGACGTTGATATATATCAACGGGGACAGGTGAAAATGTGTGCCCCGACCGAGACTCGAACCCGGGATCTCCCTCATACATGGCAGACGCTCTACCCATCTGAGCCACAGAGGACAGAAGACAGCGCGACTGCAGGGACTATCTCGCGCACGCCTCCCGCGAGACCCACATTCTCTCCTTGTATGTCCACACCAACACACTAAATACTCGTGGAAGACATTCTTACCAAGTCCCGTAAGAGTTCGGGGAATATGTGTGCATCCTCACTGAAGAAGGAGGTCATGGCCGGTATTGCCAGAACCATATATTTATATGGATATGGTGTCTGGTCATTCCCATTAGGGTTTTTCGCTGTTTCCCTAAATCCCATCAATCTGGGATGAGTGCTTCAAAACAGTCTTGGCTGATTTCTTCTCCCACACTTACAGTGACCAAAATTGAGCTCCGCCTCTAATGACGTCATCGTCGCAGGCGCGGACCCAGGATTTGATTCTGGGGGTGGATTTACAGTTTCTTCCTCCCCGCAAATATCACTTGCGGTTTACCCTTACTTTTAACGTGCTGAAGATAGGTCCGCTTTGAATATTATAAATGATTAAATGTTTTAATACCATGATAATAATAAAACATTGTTTAATTACTATGAGATATGTGAAATATTTTATTGTAATAATAATAATAATAATAATAATAATAATAATAATTTGTTTACATAAGTCAATAGCACATTGCGAATAATTTAAGCATTTTTTTGACTCATCAGTCTTCTGACTGATTTGATGCTGCCCGACACAAATTCGTCTCCTGCGCCAACCTCTTCATCCCAGTGTAACACTTGCAACCTACGCTGTCAATTGTTTGTTGGATGTACTCCAATCTGTCTTCCTCTACAGCTTTTGCTCTCTATAGCTCCCTGTAGTAACACGGAAGTCATTCTCTGATGCCTTAACAGATGTTCTGTCATCCTGTCCCTTCTTCTTGTCAGTTTCCCACATATTCTTTTCCTCTTCGTTTCTGCACAGAACCCCCTCATTCCTTACTTTATCAGCCCACCTAATCTTAACATTCGTCCGTAGCATTACATCTCAAATGTTTCGATTCTCTTCTGCTCCATTTTTACCACAGTCCATGTTTCACTACCATACAATGCTGTGCTCCATACATTGAAAATCTATTTCTTCCTCAAATCAAGGCCTATGTTTCATACTAGTAGACTCTTTTTGACATTGCTAGTCTACTTTTTATATACTCGTTGCTCTGTCCGTCATTGGTTATTTTGCTGCCTAGGTAGCAGAATTCCTTAACTTCATGTATTTCGTGACCATCAATCCTGATGTCAAGTTTCTCTTTGTTCTCATTTCTGCTACTTCTCATTACTTTCGTCTTTCTTCGATTTACTCCCAATCCATATTCCTGAGACTGTTCATTCCATTCAGCTGATCATGTAATTCTTCTTCACTTATACTCAGGATAGCAATGTCATCAGCGAATTGCATCATTGACATACTTTCGGCTTGAATTTTAGTTCCACTCCTGCACCCTTCTTTTCTTCCGTCATTTCTTCTTCGATGTGCAGATTGAACAGTAAGGGCGAAAGACTGCATCCCTGTCGTACAACACTTTTTACTCCGAGCACTTCGTTCTTGGTCGTCCACTTTTATCATTCCATCTTGGCTCTTGCACGTATTGTATATTACTCGTCTCTCGTTGTAGCTTACCCCTATTTTTCGCAGAATTTCGAACATCTTGCACCATTTTACAGCGTCGAACGCTTTATCCAGGTCTTTCTTTAGTCTTGCTTTCATTACCAACCGCAACGTCAGAATTGCCTCTCTTGGTGCCTTTACCTTTTACAAAGCCAAAATGAACGTCATCTAACACATCCTCAATTTTCTTTTCCATTCTTCTGTATATTATTCTTGTAAGTAACTTTGATCCATGAGCTGTTAACCTGATTGTGCAATAATTCTCGCACTTGTCAGCTCTTGCAGTCTTCGGAACTGTGTGGATGATATATTTCTGAAAACAGATGGTATGTCGCCAGACTCATACATTCTACACACGGACGTGAATAATCGTTTTGTTGCCACTTTCCCAATGATTTTAGAAATTCTGATGGAATGTTCTCTATTCCTTCTGCCTTATTTGATCTTAAGTCCTCAAAAGCTCACTGATATTCTGGTTCTATTACCGGACCCTCCATCTCTTCTAAACAGACTTCTGTTTTCACAAGCTGTGACATTGTCGCGAATAAAACAGTGACTTGCATATTGAATAATTTTTTTTAAAATTTACGTCTATGGTCACAAGCTGAAAAATGGATTTCTCACTTAACATTTGACGGTCACACTATGGCTGCAGTGCATTAAGACACTGTTTTTATAATAGATCTGATGATGGTCATTATAGACCGAAACCGGATATCTGCGAACAAAAAGTTTGTAATCATAAACGTAAGTTAAAGGAAATTTATTCGACTTCTGTTTATTGTTCTATCACATCAGATAAATCTTCTCCGTCATGGAGGCCTCTAATGTACTGTTTCAACCTATCCGCTCTCTTCTCTGGATTTGACAGTGGAATTGCCGTTGCACTCTTACGTTACCGTCCTTGCTTTTAATTTCACCGAAGGCCGAGTCAGTCCTTCCGACAATAATTTCTTTTTCGATTTCTTCACCTTCATCATGCAGTCATTTGGTCTTAGCTTCTCTGCACTTCCTATTTATTTCATACCTTAGTGACTTGTATTTCTGAATGTCCCTGAACATTTTTGTACTTTCTTCTTTATTCTATCAGCTGAAGTATTTCTTCTGTTACACGTGGTTTCTTCGCAGTTACTTTTTTTGTACTTCCGTTTTTCTTTCCAGCGTCTCCTATTAAACGTTTTAGAGACGTCCATTCCTTTTCAACTATATTGCCTACTGAGCTATTACTTATTGCTGTATCTATATCCGTAGACAACTTCAAGTGTATCTCGTTATTCCTTGATACTTTTTTACCACACTTATTTGCGTTTTGATTACTTATGACTGACCTCTTAAACTTCACCCTACTCTTTATCATTATTACTTTGTGATCTGATTCTATATCTGCTCCTGGGTACACCTTACAATCCAATATCTGATATCGAAATGTCTGCCTGGCCACGATGTAATATAACTGAAATCTTCCCTATCATCTGGCCTCTTCCAGGGATACCTCCTCCTCTTGTGATTCTTGAACGGAGTATTAGCTATTACAAGCTGAAATTTGTTGCAGAACTCAGTTGGTCTTTCTCCTCCCTCATTCCTTGTCCCAGGCCCATAGTCTACCGTAACCTTTTCTTCTACTCCTTTCCCTAGAACTGTGTTCAAGTCCCCAATGACTACTAGATTTTCATCTCCCTTTACGTACTGTATTACCCTTCCAGTATCGTCGTATACTATGTCTATCTTTTTGTCTTTAGTTTGTGAAATCGGCATGTAAACCTGAACTATCGTTGTTGGTGTTGGTTTGCTTTAGATTCTGATATGAACAACCCTATCACTGAACTTTTCACAGTAACACACTCTCTGTCCGACCTTCCTGGTCATAAAGAAACCTATTCCCATTGTATTATTTTCTGATGTTGTTGATATTAGGCTATACACATCTGACCAAAAATCCTTGTTTTTATTTTGTTTCATTTCACTTCACCGTCCCTTATTATATTTAGAGTGAGCTTTTGCATTTACCTTTGCATATTTTCTAGATTCCCTAATACTTTCAAGCTTCTGACAATCCACGTCCCGACTCGTAGAACTTTATCCTTTAAACGGCAATTCAATCTTTTACTCATGGTCTCCTCCCGGAGATCAGAGTGGAGGACTATTTCGGAATCTTTTGCCAATGGAGAGATCACCATGTCACTTTCTCAATTACAGGCCACATGTCCTGTGGATACACGTTACGTGTATTTAATGCAGCGGTTTCCATTGCCTTCTGCATCCTCATACCGCTGATCATTGTTGACTTTCACCTTTAGGGGCAGTTTCCCACCCCAAAAAGACAAGAGAGTGCCTTGAACCTCTGTCCGCTCCTCCGCCCTCTTTGACAAGGCCGTTGGTAGAATGAGGTTGACTTCTTACGCCGGAAGCCTTAGCCTGCCAAGCTGATTATTAATCTAAATTTAATCGATGGCTGGTTTCGAACGCGGGACGTTGTGATTAGTAATCGAAGACACTAACCCAAGACCACAGGTGTATCTGTAGATTAGGAATCTTCTAAATAACTGCAGTTCAGAAGAACTTAGCCTTTGAAAAGAAATAGATCAGAAAATTTGAGATGGTAGTGTTGGTGGTATGTGAAGTATTAGTCACTCGGAATAATTCCACAAGATCACGAGTAGATGTAATTAAATTTTATTTACTTGAACAGGTAAATTCGAACACGACTTGTTTGCTGTTTCTGATGCAGTACAATGTTCTCCAGAATTTCTACTTAGGAATGTGAAAGAAAAATTCGCCACAAACAACTGTTCTTCAACGAAATGAGAATATACTCCTGAGAGCGTGGATTGCATTAACATGACCAATGAAAAGTATATCTCCGATACAAAGCACTCACAAACAGCACGCTCGGAGTATAAATCGCGGGAGCCCAGCCGTCCTGATGGCGAAGGCGACGTCTGATCCAAGGCGGCGTCCAAACGGTGATGGTACATCAGTCGCTGGGAAGATGGACTGGCTCTTGCCGGCGCCGCGGGCAGAAATTCTCGCCCGGCAGAACGTTACCATTTTCCTACAGGTCGAAGTTGCAGCAGGAGGTGCATGTGTGGAGCGACCCCTTTTGCTATGTATCTTCTGCGCCCTCTGGCTGGTTACTGGGGGACCCACTGGAGATCGAGGCGAATACCGCTTGAACCCAGCCTGAACGTAGGGGTTGGCCTGATGGAAACCCCTTAAGCACAGCTGCATTGCGGGTAGGCGGCGTCGAAGGCGAAGCCTAGAGAGACGTCAGTCTGCATGGAGCGCTCAATAGCGAGATCATCATCGTCCGTATTCAGGTAACTCAATTCAAGCTTGGTTGAAAATTTTAGAAAGACATGTCTCCTATAATTAATTTAAGACTTTTTAATAGCAAAGAATTCTCACAATGTTGATAACTTACTACATGGAATGTAATATACACTCCTGGAAATGGAAAAAAGAACACATTGACACCGGTGTGTCAGACCCACCATACTTGCTGCAGACACTGCGAGAGGGCTGTACAAGCAATCATCACACGCACGGCACAGCGGACACACCAGGAACTGCGGTGTTGGCCGTCGAATGGCGCTAGCTGCGCAGCATTTGTGCACCGCCGCCGTCAGTGTCAGCCAGTTTGCCGTGGCATACGGAGCTCCATCGCAGTCTTTAACACTGGTAGCATGCCGCGACAGCGTGGACGTGAACCGTACGTGCAGTTGACGGACATTGAGCGAGGGCATATAGTGGGCATGCGGGAGGCCGGATGGACGTACCGCCGAATTGCTCAACACGTGGGGCGTGAGGTCTCCACAGTACATCGATGTTGTCGCCAGTGGTCGGCGGAAGGTGCACGTGCCCGTCGACCTGGGACCGGACCGCAGCAGACGAACGGATGCACGCCAAGACCGTAGGATCCTACGCAGTGCCGTAGGGGACCGCACCGCCACTTCCCAGCAAATTAGGGACACTGTTGCTCCTGGGGTATCGGCGAGGACCATTCGCAACCTTCTCCATGAAGCTGGGCTACGGTCCCGCACACCGTTAGGCCGTCTTCCGCTCACGCCCCAACATCGTGCAGCCCGCCTCCAGTGGTGTCGCGACAGGCGTGAATGGAGGGACGAATGGAGACGTGTCGTCTCCAGCGATGAGAGTCGCTTCTGCCTTGGTGCCAATGATGGTCGTATACGTGTTTGGCGCCGTGCAGGTGAGCGCCACAATCAGGACTGCATACGACCGAGGCACACAGGGCCAACACCCGGCATCATGGTGTGGGCAGCGATCTCCTACACTGGCCGTACACCTCTGGTGATCGTCGAGGGGACACTGAATAGTGCACAGTACATCCAAACCGTCATCGAACCCATCGTTCTACCATTCCTAGACCGGCAAGGGAACTTGCTGTTCCAACAGGACATTGCACGACCGTATGTATCCCGTGCCACCCAACGTGCTCTAGAAGGTATAAGTCAACTACCCTGGCCAGCAAGATCTCCGGATCTGTCCCCCATTGAGCATGTTTGGGACTGGATGAAGCGTCGTCTCACGCGGTCTGCACGTCCAGCACGAACGCTGGTCCAACTGAGGCGCCAGGTGGAAATGGCATAGCAAGCCGTTCCACAGGACTACATCCAGCATCTCTACGATCGTCTCCATGGAAGAATAGCAGCCTGCATTGCTGCGGAAGGTGGATATACATTGTACTAGTGCCGACATTGTGCATGCTCTGTTGCCTGTGTCTATGTGCCTGTGGTTCTGTCAGTGTGATCATGTGATGTATCTGACCCCAGGAATGTGTCAATGAAGTTTCCCCTTCCTGGGACAATGACTTCACGGTGTTCTTATTTCAATTTCCAGGAGTGTATAAGAGGGCTATTCGGAAAGTAACGATATAGGTCGCGAAATGGAAACCACAGTGAAAATTAAAACTGTTTTATTTGCAACGGTTAGCTACACCTTCCAGCTACTTTTCTACACAGTCGCGGCTCAGATTTAGACATCTGTTGTAGAGTTGTACCAACTTTTCAATTCCCTCGGTATAGAAGACAGCCGTCAGTGCGTTTCAACAATTTTCTACTCTGGGCTGCAGCTCGTTGTCTGTGTCAAAATATTGTCTTCATAGCCAGCGGTTCATTTGAGCAGAGATGAACGTCAGTGGCTGTATTGGGGTGATCATACACTTCCCATTGAAAACGCTGCAGAAGCATCTTCATTGTTCCTGCATATAACGGCCTAGAATGGTCATGTAGAACGAACCACATGACAGTTATGTTATGTGGATTGCATAGCTTCAGGCGAAATTTTTCGCCAGGCCCTCATACTTTGCTGAAAAAATCTAATTTCTAAGCATCTTTACGTTTTCACTGTGAGCTCAGAACTGAAAAGAGCGACATGATGCGACCGACAGGCATACTAGACACAGTGTCCAAAGCATCTCTGCAAAACTTCATCAGATTTTTCATTGTATTTTCCATTTCGCGACCGATCGTTCCTTACTTTCCGAATAACCCTCGTAACATTAAAGTTTGCACTAATAATTATCAATATTTCACCAAGCATTACGATTGTGGACGCTGCCCTGCAAATCATGGATATTCGAGTGTGTAAATGAGGGGAATGGTACTTCCGATTACGTTCTCGATTTTTTTTCCGGAAGGGGGAGGGGGGCGCTTCTTCTCTCCTGTTTTGGCTTACTAAAGTTTCTATGACCTGCCAAGTCTACCATTGTATCTATTAACCGTGTCGGATTTGTTGACAGAAGGGAGATCAGGCAATGCATATCGCCTTTGCCTTGCTGGAATATTAGTGATGAGATCGTAAGCCCATACACGCGACCACGCCATGACACCTAAAAGTATCATATGTTCAAAGTAACTTGTAAGTTCTAGAATTCCTTGTCATTTTCGATACAGTTAGTTTTTTATGCAATTTAATTACCAAAAGCTAGCTGGAACTTGGAGATTCATATATGTAAAAATGTAGTATCTTTGGCCTAGCGTTTATAGTTTTCGGCTGTGCTGTGTGCGGTTGGCGTGGAGCAGCGAGAAAATCTCCGCGGCGTGTAGTTTGTCTGGGCCCGCTGGCAGCCTCTACGCACCGTCGAAGTGTGGGATGCTGTTCCGATTGCTGAGAGGTCCGTGGCTCATCGATCCTCGACGTGCAAGTTGAGTTTTGACTTAATCTACCAGCAAGTCACGACCGTTCACATGGCATCGTTTGGATTTCGTTGTCGTCTGTTAGGACATTCCCGCGAGCAACAACGTGTGTTTTCAAGTTGGCAAATTTTAGCCACCCTCCAGTGGAGTTTAACTGTACTTGGTTACTTTGAATTGACGTGCACCAGGGGAATCTTCTGCCTTGTGACCGTTAACGTTCCGGTTACCTGCCTTGGCCGTTGACGTAAATTCAATCAGTGTATTTTCCTCATCATGTTGTCGCTGTCCAGCACGGTGTGTATCTTGACAATTCAATGCATAATGGGTTGTGGGCGCCAATACTTTCTACGTGGTTCCATTAAACTCCCTGTTGTGTGCTGGTAGGGTGGAGCGGACTTTATCTTGTAGGTGGGTCCGTTGGCTGTCTATCGGTTGGGTTGTCGTCGGATCGAGACTGGTTGGGCCGACTGCCTGTCTCACCTAAGCGAGGGTTAGTGTTTGAATTCCAGGCCGACCCTCGGAAACTTCTGAGCGCCGTTTGGTGTACTGCCTTTTCTTATTTGTACTTGTTGTTTGTATTTGTATGGCTTCTAGTCGATTTTTAAGGTTGTTTTACCCTTAAGGCGTAAAATTGTTTGGGCCTTCAGCCTACTTTAAAGAAAGGTTTTAAGTAAGGCCTTTGGCCTTTTTAAAAATTGAATTTGGTTGAGCATTAAGTTATGGGCCTTCATCCGATTTTGAATTAAATATGTTTTGCTCTTAAAGTGTCAGATTGTTTGGGCCTTCAGCCTAATTAAATAACTTTTTTAATGTAAGGCATTTGGCCTTTTAAAAATTTATTTTGGTTTGAGCCTTAAGCGAAGGGCCTTCAGCTGCTTTTTAAATTATAGTTGTTTTACTCTTAAGGTCTCAGATTGTTTGGGCCTTCAGCCTAATTGAAAGAACTGATTTAAGATAGGGCTTTCTGCCTTTAAATTTCTGATTTTGGTTTGAGTCTTAAGTTATTAGGTTTCAGCCCATTTTAAATTAAAGTGGTCTTGCCCTTAAGGCATGAGATTCAGCCGGTTATTAAGTTCCAAAAATTAATGCTGTGTGTTTTTTTAATTTTCTTGGCTCTTGTAATGTTTGGTCAAATAAACAAAGTTGTATGTTCGAGTGTAACTGACAGCCACTTATTTTGGCCCCTTTCCACAATTTAAACTACCTGTCCTGTCCTGCAGGTTTAACAGGGAGTCTCAATCCATGAGTCAACAACAGTTCTGCATGATCTTTTTTCTCGAAATTCGTGGCACAGAAAACAAAAGTTGTCTCTGAGACATGCGTATATATTCATTTGCAATGTGTCCATATTACAGAATCAAAGAAACATACAGTGGCGTAACGAAAAAGTCGTTTATTTCCCATGCGGTGCTTTTCATAGCACTCCTGAGAAACCTTAATACATGTCTGAATGTTCCCTTGGTCGGATGCAGGTTTGAATCCACTTCAAGCCAGTTGTGATCCAAACTGTTCCGCTCTTCGGAGATAATTCTGAGGAAGGCGCTCAGAGTGAGTGGTCATTGTCATTCTAAAAACACCTCGTTTCTATCGATCACATAAATTTTCGATTGGGTTCATAACCGGGGAATAGGCAGGCCATGTTACTCAAATTGTAGATCACGGTCTAGAGAGTTATGTGCCTAGCAAGTTGATTAAGGGTCGAAAAGACCCACCGTGGTTTAATAACTAAATTCTAAAAGTGCTGAGAAAGCAAAGCCTGTTGCACTCTCGGTTCAAAAGAGAACGCACAAATGACGACAAGCAAAGATTAGCTAAGATTCGTGCGCTTGTGAAAAGATCTATAAACGAAGCGTCTATCATCGCCGTAACATAGTAAAACATCTAGCAGAGAACCCTAAAAAATCCCGGTGCTACATAAAATCGCTAAGCGGGTCTAAGGCTTCCAACAAGTCCCTTTCTGACCAGTCTGATGTGAAAGTTGAAGATAGCAAAACGAAAGCCGAAGTTTTAAATTTCGTACAAACATACCGTCATTTGAACATCGGCCAGAGTCCCATGTGAACGACATAGTGACAAGCATTCCTACCGCAGTGAAACAAAGGAAAGATCTGAAGGAAAATAAGTCACCAGGTCTGGATGGAACCCCAATTCAGCTTAACAGGGAGTACTCTACAACATTGACTCCCTAACCCAGCTTGTATTTATCGCGGAACTCTCGCCCAGTGCACCCAAGCGACTGGAAAAAAAGCAGGAGGCTCATGTATATCAGAATGGTAAAAGAACGGACCCGCGAAACTGCAGACCAATAACCCCAACTTAGACTTGCTGCAGGATCCTTGAATATATTCTGAGTTCGAATAAAACTGATTTTCTTGAGATCGAGATGCTTATATCCACAAATCAGCATGGTTTTAGAAAGCATCGTTTGTGCGAAACTCGGCTTTCCCTTTTCTCACATGATATACTGCGAACTGTGGATGAAGGGCAATAGGCAGGTCCCATATATCTAGATTCCCGGAAATCATTTGACACGGTACCCCAGGCTGTTAACAAAGGTACGAGCATATAGAATAAGTTTACAGATATGTGAGTGCCTCGAAGACTTTTTAAGTTACAGAACCGATATGTCATCATCGGCCGGCCGCTGTGGCCGAGCGGTTCTAGGCACTTCAGTCCGGAATTGCGCTGCTGCTACGGTCGCAGGTTCGAATCCTGCCTGGGCATGGATGTGTTTGCTGTCCTTAGGTTAGGTTTAAGTAGTTCTAATTCTAGGGGACTGATGACCTCAGATGTTAAGTCCTGTAGTGCTTAGAGCCATTCTTTTGTCCTCCTCGACGGTTTGCGTCCATCGGAGACAAGGGTATCATTAGCAGTGCCCCAGGGAAATATGGGAGAACTACTGTTGTTGCCTATATTCATAAATGGTTTTGCTGACACTGTGGCCAAAACTCTGGCGTTATTTGCTGATGATGCTGTAATGTACGGTAAGGTGTCGGATTTGAATGACTGTAGGAGGATACAAGACGAGTTACACAAAATTTTTAGTTGGTGCGATGTATGGCAGCTAGCTCTAAATGTAGAAAAATGCAACTTAATGCGGATGTATAGGAAAAACAAACCTGTAATGTTTCGGATCAGCATTATTAGTGACCTGCTTGACACAGTCACGTGTTTTAAATATCTGGGAGTAGCGTTGCAAAGCGATACGAAATGGAACGAGCATATAAGGTTTATGGTAGGTTTACTGGGGGCATTTTAGGAAAGTATGGGTCATCTGTAAAGGAGACCGCATGTAGAACGCTGTCGTGATCCATTCTCGAGTGTTTGGGATCCGCACCAGGTCGGATTGAAGGAAGACATCAAAGCAATTCCGAGGCGGTCTGCTAGATAGTTTCGAAAAGCACCTAAATGCTACGGAGATGCTTTGGGAACTCAAATGGGAATCGCTGAAGGGAAGACGACGTTTTGTTTTGAGAAGAACACTAGTGACGAAATTAAGGGAATCGACATTTGAAGGAGACTGCTGACATATTCTACTGCCACCAAGATACAGTACTTTTCGCCTAAGAAACACGAAGATAAGATACGAGAAATTAAGGCTCATAAGGAAGTATATAGACAGTCGTGTTTCACTCGCTCTATTTGCTAGTGGAACAGGAAACGAAATGACTTAGTAGTGGTACAGGATACCCTCCGCCACGCGCCGTACGGTGACTTGCGAAGTAGGTATGTAGGTGTAGGGTCTGGTAATCCTAGCATGTTGAAGAAACCTGTTCATGAGAACAGCACGATGAGCACGCGAATTATAATCCGTCATGGTGAAGTTGTACCGAGCGAGGTGGCGCAGTGGTTAGCACACTGAACTCGCATCCGGGAGGACGACGGTTCAATCCCGTCTCCGGCCATCCTGATTTAGGTTTTCCGTGATTTCCCTAAATCGTTTCAGGCAAATGCTGGGATGGTTCCTTTGAAAGGGCACGTCTGATTTCCTTCCCAATCCTTCCTTTACCCGAGCTTGCGATCCGTCTCTAATGACCTCGTTGTCGACGGGACGTTAAACACTAATCACCACCATGATGAAGTTGTCACTAAATGGTTGACGATACAGTCCTACTATTGGTATCAGAATCTCGTCCCTCAGCAACCACGAGAAATATGCAGTGACCTTACATTATGACACCCCAGAACACATCTCCACCACCACCTTGATGCATCTGTGGAACACAAGTGTTGGAGACGTCTGATATTACCGGGCTGCCTCCAGACATATAATCTGCGTTTGTCAGGGTGCAAACGGATCAGACTCCCGTCCGTAAACAACAACCTACGGCAATTCTAGAGAGTTCACTCTGCATGATTTTTGCCCATCTGTAAGGGGGGTCCACGGTCTTGTGGTGAGCTACGTGGAGCTCGCCGGGACTGAAGATTCGAAAAATGCAGTCGCCTCCCAGCAGTCTGATGAGATACATGACCTCCTGCAACCCCTTGGAACACTGAGTTCAGTTCTAGAGCAATCAGCCCGAGGTTATCTAGATTCAAAAGTCGTAGTATCGATCATTCTGTACACCTCTCGAACGTGGACAGCCTGTGCTGTTACACTCATCAACACTACATCTACATCTACATGACTACTCTGCAATTCACATTTAAGTGCTTGGCAGAAGGTTCATCGAACCACAATCATACTATCTCTCTACCATTCCACTCCCGAACAGCGCGCGGGAAAAACGAACACCTAAACCTTTCTGTTCGAACTTTGATTTCTCTTATTTTATTTTGATGATCATTCCTACCTATGTAGGTTGCGCTGAACAAAATATTTTCGCATTCGGAAGAGAAAGTTGGTGACTGAAATTTCGATGAAAAACGTCTTTGCTTAAATGACTTCCATCCCAATTCGCGTATCATATCTGCCACACTCTCTCCCCTATTACGTGATAATACAAAACGAGCTGGCCTTTCTTGCACCCTCTCGATGTCCTCTTTCAATCCCACCTGGAAAGGATCCCACACCGCGCAGCAATATTCTAACAGAGGACGAACGAGTGTAGTGTAAGCTGTCTCTTTAGTACACTTGTTGCATCTTCTAAGTGTCCTGCCAATGAAACGGAACCTTTGGCTCGCCTTCCCCACAATATTATCTATGTGGTCTTTCCAACTGAAGTTGTTCGTAATTTTAACTCCCAGGTACTTAGTTGAATTGACAGCCTTGAGAATTGTACTATTTATCGAGTAATCGAATTCCAACGGATTTCTTTTGGAACTCATGTGGATCATCTCACACTTTTCGTTATTTAGCGTCAACTGCCACCTGCCACACCATACAGCAATCTTTTCTAAATCGCTTTGCAACTGATACTGGTCTACGGATGACCTTACTAGATGGTAAATTACAGCATCATCTACGAACAACCTAAGAGAACTGCTCAGATTGTCACCCAGGTCATTTATATAGATCAGGAACAGCAGAGCTCCCAGGACGCTTCCCTGGGGAACACCTGATATCACTTCAGTTTTACTCCATGATTTGCCATCTATTACTACGAACTGCGATCTTCCTGACAGGAAATCGTGAATCCAGTCGCACAACTGAGACGATACCCCACAGGCCCGCAGCTTGATTAGAAGTCGCTTGTGAGGAACGGTGTCAAAAGCTTTCCGGAAATCTAGAAATACGGAATCAACTTGAGATCCCCTCTCGATAGTGGCCATTACTTTATGCGAATAAAGAGCTAGCTGCGTTGCACAAGAACGATGTTTTCTGAAATCATGCTGATTAAATATCAATAGGTCGTTCCCTTAGAGGTGATTCGTAATGTTTGAATACAGTAAATGCTCCAAAACCCTACTGCAAACCGACGTCAATGATATAGGTCTGTAGTTAGATTGATTACTCCTACTACCCTTCTTAAACACTGGTGCGACCTGCGCAATTTTCCAATCTGTAGGTACAGATATATCGGTGAGCGATCGGTTGCATATGAGTGGCAAGTAGGGAGCTATTGTATCAGCGTAATCTGAAAGGAACCTAAACGGTATACAATCTGGACCTGAAGACTTGCCCGTATCCAGCGATTTGAGTTGTTTCGCAACCCCTAAGGTGCCTACTTCTAAGAAACTCATGCTAGCAGCTGTTTGTGTTTCAAATTCTGGAATACTCCATTCGTTTTCCCTACTTGTCAGCTGGAGCCTACTCCATGTCCAAAGCACTTTATTTTCACTCCGGTGCAGACGTAGGGCAACTTCGCTGGTTGACAAGCCTGCTGCTCGTAATGTGATTATGCAGAACTGCGACTGTGCTTCGTGTCATGACGCATGTTTACTGTTCCACGGACGTATCTAAAGCGTCCCTACTGATGCTATACTTTCAGCTGAAATGATGCAGTCCGTTCGAGAGTGGCGTTCTACCCCTAGGTAGCACTCATGGGAACTGTGTGAATGTTTACAATCAACGTCAGGGGTGACCTGCAGATCAGTACTGGAACAGACACAACAGCAACACACCTGCCCGATATATAGGCTCAAATGGCTCTGAGCACCATGAGACTTAACTACCAAGGTCATCAGTTTCCTAGAACTTAGAACTACTTCAACCTAACTAACCTAAGGACATCACACACATCCATGCACGAGACAGGATTCGAACCTGTGACCGTAGCGGTCGCGCGGTTCCAGACTGTAGCACCTAGAACCGCTCGACTACTCCGGCCGGCCGCCGTATGGGGATGATGCACCATTTTTGTTGATGTATGTAAATGCCTCTACCAAAAGAAGTTTTATTTTGGGAGAGGGAGGGAGGGGCAGGCGGCGGACCATGACCCATCGTGACACAGCACTTTGATTTGCGCCTACGTCATCGGCCGGACGTTACGCACTAACCTTGTCTCCTTCCTACACGCAACCAGCGCAACTGCTGCAAGTTTTACAAGAGATGCCAAGCAGAAGGCGACAGAGCCTTGCGAAGTAACGAAGCTATCGTCATTACAGCGAGTGAATCGCCAGACTGCTCAGGCTGTCTGCGCTTGCATGTTAGAACGGAGGAGCCCTAACTTTCCACCGAGTTTTAACGAAGCCGCCACCACGCAGAGATGATAGGCGCGGTGTTATGGCTCCTGGTAAACCAGTCTCAGAGCCTTCTATTTTAAGATTTTGCTTTTCTTGTTTAACTTTATTTCGATCAGGTTTGCTCGAGTCAGGCGCACGCTGGTTTCAGACAGGAGTTTCAGCGCGGGGCGTTCGCCTTTGGCGCAGCCGGCACTTGGCGTCTGAGTTGCCTGCACCCGCCAGGCAGATACCAGGTAATTACCGCAGAATAAGGGCACTCCTTTGCTGCCGTGTTTCACCGTGCTGCTCGCGGGGGAACCGCGCTTACTCGTACATCCACGCTGACGCATTTTAGCGGGGTTTCCAGCTTTTTCTTAAACAAAGTGGGGATTTTTGCTTTTATTACTGATCTCACTCTTCTAAGATCTCTTTTTTAACCTTCTTTTCCCCGACGGTAAAACGTCGAAACTGCAGGCACGTGAATCAGTAATACATCTTAACGATTAATCCGGCCAATGTTGTGTCCATTGAAAACAGTTTAATCTGAGATGATCAAGAGTTCCACATAAAGCGGAAAATTCTTTCTGGATCAGCATTTGTGTGAAGTAAAGAAATTTTTAAACAGGTTCACACAGTCCTCACGACAGCAAAAAAAAAAAAAAAAAATCTACATCCACCTTTCACCAACCTTCCTCTTAAACAATTTCTCTTTTTCTTCCCTAGATGCTTAATTGCACACATTCTTCGAACATCAAATCTTCAATCGTAATTCGTACCGAGAAGATACTTCTAAGAATTTTGAAACTGAGTACTGTTTTTTTAATTATAATGATTCCAAAGCTTTCTACACCTTTTCTTCAAAGTCAGAACGTATTTGAATGAAGCACGTTTATGCAGCATACTGCCACTAATCGGCCGCTTATCATTAGTGTGTTTTGACATCTTCGTCAAGTTCATTGTAGGGGATTTTTAATGCAGGTTTGACAACTCAGCTCGACTAAAGCCTGAATTTTTAACTTCGATTGTCTTTACAAGACTGTTTCCTAAATTTAAACACTGTCGTAATGAACAAATTTATTACGTCAATATCTGTTTTGGTTCAATTGAGATTTTTGCTTGTCTTGACAATTTTTAATCGGGTGTCAGGTTTTCAGTAATAAGATTGGGACAGTTCCCCATAGCCCTATCTGGCAAATCTGAATTTCAGGCAAAGAATTGCAAAGTGAACAGTATTTGCACTCTGTGTGATTAGTGAGAAACTGTTTAGATAAGTCCTACACAGTGCTTACTCTCAGCCAGTGAGACTTACATTAGAAATATATATTACAACCTGTGATGAATTCGACAGAAAGATCGTTGTAACATGTGCGCCGATCTTTTCCTACTTTCGCTTCTACTGTAAGATATAACTAATCAGCAAACAGAAAAATAATAGGGGCAACCGAAAGGAAGAAATTTTGTAGTGGTATTTTGTCGTGGCCAATGTTGGGAACCTAATGTTCTGTCTGTGTGGTAATACTTTTGTAAAATGCATATCGTACTGGATTTTTCGTCCTAACCAGCTCGAGAAGCTTGTTTCTATTAACTGATTTACTACCGATAAAAACTGTACTGAAATTGTGGCATCTACAGTAACGAGTAATATCAAATAAAACGATTCGGTGCGCTAGCTGTAGGAATCTAATAAAACACAAAAACCAAAAAGAAATGACTATCATATTACAAATAGCAATGAACGATGGCTACAAAGCTAACTAACAACATGGAGAAACTAAAGCAGCAAACGACTAATCATCACCAAACAAGAAGGGAACCGAATAAAAACAAACCTACAGTAAATGTGAACAGGAAAAAATAGCGAGAAAGAGATGGTACGCAATGACATACAGCCACGAATACACACATGAATATCTAAATTTTCTAAAAGTAAGACAAAAATTGCTCATTACATCGAAACTTCAGTCACAAATATTTCACAAAACTAACAAAAACAGATCGGCGTTAGAAATCAGTAATTAAAATGCAACACAGAACAGACCAGTAGTGCGTTTGACACCAAATACAAAAACATGCAAAGCATAGGAGTAGATAACAAATCATTCAACTTTTGTGGAACACTTACAGAAACACTACCATAAAATACCAACGGTAGACACAGACACTGAACCCATGAGGGTCGAACAAGAAACGCCTCTCGCCCTGTAATAAATCTCCTACAAAACAATAACTAAAAAGAAAGAGGTCTTTATCGTTTGGACCAAGTTAGCAAAACCACACACATTTTAAATCAATAGAACATACAAGGATAAGTAAAACCACTGTAGCCACCCACTTAATTGCATGTTGGTCTTCCTTTGGAACGCGATGCAGTAGTGATTCCACTTGGCAATTCATAATTTCCGGAGGTATTGTGAGGTGTTATTTGAGCTGTGTAGCAGATGCGTAAGGCGCTATGAGTCCGATACCCGTGACCTACAGGAAAGGGAAGTTCCCCATAAGAACATGCGAATTTAAGAGAAACAATGTCACACAACGGATAACGTCTTAAAATGTTACTTATAATCCGTCTTGATTGCAAATATGTTTATTCACATGACCGGTTTCCGTTCATGTAGAACCATCTTCAGATTTGAAATGACAATGATACTAATTTACTATTTCACAATTGCAAACCTATTTCGTACTATCTGATCAACATCAAATGCACCAGAACGTACCTGCAGTTTCGGCTACAGGAGTAACCCGTCCACACACAGCAACCTTCACATGCTGCGTCACATTAAATTGGTTGGCAGAATGCACGTAGCTTATAATAATTATAAAAGTCTTACCGATATGTGGCGTCTGGTACGTTTGTTACATTACATATGCACATACTGTATTAAGTAGATGTTTCTAATTTGCTTTTATCTCTAAAAATACTTAGTTAAGATCTGTAGTTGTCAAGGTTAAAACCTGTATTTCTCAAAATTAAAATACACGGTGAAATTATCACTTTTGTACGATCGAAACCGGTCATGTCAATAAACATTTTTGCAATCATGACGGATTATAAGATCATTGTTAACCAATGATTGCGGTATCCCTTCAGACATTATGTCTGTTTTTGCAAAGGATAACGTCTCGTTAAATGAAAATTTATAGGGATGGTCAGAGAAGCATGAAAAGTATAATATGTTATTGAAGGGGCTCATATTACTATAAAAGGATACTAGCTTTCACTATAACAATTGGTTTATTACTATAAGACATCAAACAATTAAGAAGTGGACAAAGAGTTAGAATTACGAACTATAGCCTTGGCACGGGTGGGTGGACACAGAAAAGCATAACATAAAACTATGTCATGAGTATGGCAAATAACTGCAAAACTGGTTAGTGATTTAAAGAAGGAACCTAATAAAAGGAAATATGGACAGTAATAGAGTCGCCAAAGCGCAAGATGATAGAAACTAGCTGGCTGTGAACGTTACAGCTGCTGGTTAAAACCTGTCGTAAATTAATCAGCCTCACGCATGCCTCAGCTCGGTCATTGCATCATTGGCTCTTGCTTACCACTCTTAAAAGGTGTGTGTGGAAGATGGCGGCAATAACGGTTGGAAATTCTGAGTTCAGCTCGACCTTTGTGCTCTGCTCTATCAGAGACATCCCTCTCTGCAGTTCTATGCAATGACTCACCGATCTCCCTGAGGAAAGTGCTTTCTCCGATCCCCCAGGAGCAGGCCTTTTCTGATTTTACCCACCGAAACTTAATTGGTTCTACCAGAATGTGAATCTCGCTGGCAAATTGCAGCAGACCTTGCGAGTTCTGACCGATAATAACTATATAATCAAGATTAAAACATTCCTACTCTCTCAGATTTCTTCATAGTTAGCCAATAATGGTATGACATAGGAAACAAGCCAGAAAACCTCTCCCTCTACATGACAGCTTTTCATCCCCGGAAAAACAAAAGGCTTGTGCATAGACACGTGCAGGAAAATTCGCCTTCTACGGAAATGGTTATTGTGAAACAATCACAGTCATTGTTACTCAGATTTAAATAAACATTCCTTGATGGCGTGGCTACGGACAATGGTTGAACCCACGAACTTCTGAGTGCTTCATATGGTTTTCCGATCTTTATCTCGCCAAAAAAGGATTCCTTCTAGAGTCTTGCACAATGCAGTTTTTATGGCATGGAGGCCCTCCTCCCACGCGTCTGCTGTGCAGTGCAGTGACTTTCTTGTGTTATACCTGCTCAGCGGCTGCTTTCAGTGCCAAACAAGTTTATGAAATTCTGGTCCTTCTAAGTCATCCTCCAAGTCATGTGGCAGCAAAAGAAAGCTGGCAAGGATGCAGTAAATAATAGGTTCTCCTCACCGTAATAAAAGAAAATGAGAAGAAGTTATACACTGAAGCGACAAAAATTAATGGGGTACCTCCTAATGTCGTATCGGACCTTCTTTTGCCCAGCGTAGTGCGGTAGTGTGGACTCAACAAGTCTTTCCAAGGCCCTTGCAGAAATATTGAGCCATGCTGCCTCTATAGCGTGCATAATTGTCAAAGTATTGCTAGGGCGCGATTTTGTGCGCGAACTCCATGTTTCAAATGGCTCTAAGCACTATGGGACTTAACACCTGAGGTCATCAGTCCCCTAGACATAGAACTACTTAAACCTAACTAACCTAAGGACATCACACACATCCATGTCCAAGGCAGGATTCGAACTTGCGACCGTAGCGGTCACGCGGTGTCAGACTGAAGCGCCTAGAACTGCTCGGGCACTCCTGCCGGCGCACGAGCTAATCTCTCAAATATGTCCCATGTCGAGCGATCACGCTGACCAAATCATTCGCACTAACTGTCCAGAATATTCTTCAAAGCATTCACGAACGTGATCCACTTCATCGTTGTTTGGGAACATGAAGTCCATGAATGGCTGCAAATGTTCCCCAAGTAACAGAACACAACTTTTCCAGTGAACGATCGGTTCTGTTGGACCAGAGGGACCCAGACCATGCCATGTCAGCACAGCCCACACCTTTATGGAGCCATCATCAGCTTGCACGGTGCCTTGCTGCCAATTTGGGTCCATGGCTTCGTGGCGTCTGCGCCGTTCTCGAACCCTACCATCAGCTCTTACCAGTTGAATGCGGCTCAGATAAGTAGGCCACGGTTTTCAAGTCGTCTAGAGTCTAGCCAGTATGGTCACGAGCCCAGGAGAGGTGCTGATGGCGGCGTCGCGCTGTTAGCAAAAGCACTCGCATTGGTTGTCTGCTGCCATCCCCCATTTCGTCGCACTGTCCTAACAGATACGTCCGTCGTACGTCCCACATTGATTTCTGTAGTTATTTCACGCAGTGTTGCTTGTTTATTAGCACTGACAACTCTACGCAAACGCAGCTGGTCTCTATCGTTAAGTGAAGACCGTTGGCTATTGCCTTGTCTATGGCGAGAGGCAGTGCCTGAAATTTGATAATCTCGGCACACTCTTGATACTGTGGATCTCAGAGTATTGAATTTCCGAACGATTTCCGAAATGGAACATCCCAAGCGTCTAGCTACAACTACCATCCCGCGTTGAGACTGTTAATTGGAGTCGCACGACCATGATCATGTCGTAAAACTTTTCACATGAATCACCTGGGCGCAAATGACAGGCCCGCAAATGCACTCCCGTTTTATATCTCATGTATGTGATACTACCACCATCTGTATATGTGCATACCGCTATCCCGTGACTTTTGTCACTGCAGTTTAATTAGCTGTGTAATCATTGGCAGTAGAGAACATTGTCCGCAGTTTTCATGCAACCTTATAGAATCGAATATGTTAACTATTGGGATGCTGCGCATTACTGTATAAAACAGGTTGAGTTACAGTTTGGGCATAAAAATGCCACATAACAGTATGTAGTACCATATTTCTACACTCATGTCACTTAAGTTGCTTGAATTACTGGCCGGTGGTCTGTGAGCAAGGAACTGTTACCCAATAGCATCTCAGATGTGTTCCATCAGACTCAGTCCGCTTTGAACTGTAGATCCAACTATAACTTGCAGGGTAAGTTCAAAGTTCGAAGGAAGGAAATGACATATCATCTCCATTATAACCATGCCCAGCTGAGTACTATGGTGTTCAAACAAAAATTTGGATTGATGAATGATTTACGTTTTTGAATTTACCTTTGTGACATGTTTAAGGCTAGTGGCTGTAATCTTTCTTCGCGATCCCCCCAACGATATATGTCAACAAGATAAAGCAAGATCTCAAGTTGCCCATGTCATCTTTACCTACTACGATGTGGAGTGTAAGCAATAGAAGTGCTGGCCAATACGATCTCCTTATCTCTCACCCACCGAAAATATCTGTTCGAGGGCAACTGAGAGACTGGCACACCATCACGCGCCAGTCACAATAATTGATGAACTCTGGAACAGAGCTAAAGCAGCGTGGAATGATTTATCGGTATGTGTCATCGATACTTTATATGATCTAGTGTCCAACCACGATACAGCCACTTTTGCTATCGGAGGTGGCCTTTATGCGTACTAAATGTCGCAACCTGTACATCCCAGATCACCTACAAATTTAGTAATGTATTTTCCCTTCTGAAATGTAAATGTACAATAAGTAAAATTTAGTTATTTACTATCCTCTTTGTTGTTTTCATTTCCGTGGTCAACAGTCTTCATTTAGAGTTTTTGAGGTAGCTGGGGGTCCGGAAGGTTGTGATTTGAAGAGTGTTATTCAAAAATTAGTTAGAAACCACTTATGGGAATGCAACAGGAATTGTGGTACAGGCAATGTTGGCATGATCTATTATTGGACAATACTTTTAGTAATATGTGCATTTAACAGGTACTACGAAACTGTTTAAACTTTGTAACCCCAGGCTATAAACACGTTTGTATGACATATTAGAAACCAGCAAGCAGCAAAGAATAGAAAGAGCCGAGATTGTGGTCATGCTAGTTATTACCATTAACACAAATATCACATTTTGTAAGTGTAAAGCCAATAGTTGTCGATTTGGGACTTAGGCAATCCACATAACTTTCGTTCTTGTCGTGAGAACTACTATGTTGGCAGTAGGTGCCATTCAGTGTGCTGTACACTTAAACCATTTGCAAATGGATTCATGTTTTTGTTTTTTTAAACGGAAGAACTATTTTTTTATTAAATTATGGTAGTGTAGGGTGGACCAAAAGAGTAACTCAAATTCTTTGACGTTAATTTTATTTACTTTATTTCGAATACAAATTTACTTTCAATGACGAAAATGGAAAGCTTTACACCACGGAACACCAGTACGATATTTATCAAGATATGTGGAAATGATCATCACATAATGCATTGACTAAACTTTCACTACATTCAGAATAATGTCAGTTACCTGCATGACTATGAACTGTTACGCTCACGGGCTTGAATACACTCTTGTATCTGCTGCCGCTGAAAACAAAGCTACTTTGACATTAGAACGTCATTTTGAAGAACTTTTAGCTATGCCTAAAACACCAGCTGAGTCAGTTCTTGACAGAGGCTGGTATGAAAGTATACGTCTTACTTGTTCATCTCCAAATGTAAGTGAAAAATTAGACGACAAGGCACTCCAGTCAAGGTTTTGGACATTCGTGGGGTATTTGTGGGGTGAACTGCAGTGTGGGGTCTTGCACTATCGTGCTGAAATATGTCATTTAACACCCAGCTTTGAGGGAGATGCCATATAACGGATAGCATTCAGCTTGCCTTCATAAGTTACTAAAAACATCATTGTCGTATCCAGTAGCTCCCCATGCCATGACTCCGGACAAGTATAGCTTTCAAGAACCGCTCCTTCCTGCGGTCTTTCACTTAGTCGTCTACAGACATGTTGGCTTTGATCTGACCGCCAAAAATGAAAGCAAGACTTGTCGTTGAACACCACAGAATGAAATTGTCTCCAAGCGTACTCTGGATATACACATTACAAATATCTGTTTTCCCTGGTATGACATTTGCGATGAACGATGCAAGGTGTAAATCTCTGCTCTCATCATTCTCTTTTCCTGTATACTTCAGATTAATTTTTGCTGCTGTCGAACTCAAGTACGGAAGCTCTACGTAGAGATCATGCTTCATTACGAAATAACTCTGACCAAGCACCTAACATAAATAAATGCCTTTCATACCTTTCAAATATCAAAGTTAAAAAAATGTTCTAATGTGTGTGAAACCTTATGGGGCTTAACTACTAAGGTCACCAGTCCCTAAGCTTACACACTAAACCTAAATTATCCTAAGGACAAACACACACACATGCCGGAGGGAGGACTAGAACCTCCGCCGGGACCAGCCGCACAGTCCACGACTGTAGTATCAAAGTTACTCAAGTGAAAAATGTCACTTTAAAATAACAACAGTGTAAGTCAAATTATTTTTTTATTGCTATTTTAGCTCGTAACACACTCTCTCGACAGTTTCCACGCTCATTCTGTATGAAAATTATCTAAATAAATAAAAATAGGACTGGAGTAATGTTTTTGTTTGTAATATCTGAACTGTAGAATAAATGAACTGTCATTATGAAACTTGTGCTGCCGAAATGAGAAGGCAAAGCTGCTCTGTAAAAGTAATTATTTGTCAAAATGTAAAGGGAAGTCTTTCATACTGTAAAAGTTAACAATATGACTGCAAGAACAGTATAAACTGCGTGAATAATGAACTTTGACGTAAAACCTACGATAATTACTTTTGCATAACTGATCACTGATCTCAGAACTAAAACTGATATAGAACACAAAAAAAAACTGTCTCAGAATGAAAGAAGTTGGCCCTGACCGAACTGAACACTTAAAAATATTTAATCCTTACCTCTGCTGTTTGTAAATCTGGATAACGCGTTGTCGCACAGCTCTGCCTTGTGCGCCGCTGTGCTAAAACTGAAAATTACTATATCTACACAGAGACACTCCTGAGGTGCAAGAGTTCTCTGTTAGTTGCAAATCTCAGTATTTTCGGAACACGCTTGGTTCCTTCTCTAATTCTGGAAAAGCTATAATCAATTAAAGATTGTAAGAGGAAGGTAGGTGAAACATGGCGGTGCAATAATAAAAGAGTGATTTCAAAAAAATTACCTTATAATTCCTCTTCACGGAAACAAAAGATTCCATTACACTTCCTCCTTCTCAGATCAGTTACCATTACATAATCATCTAGCTTAAACACATCGATAAATTGAGACTTTATATTTTAAACATAACATTACAACTGCTTCCTCACTTTAACACAGCTAACCACTATCTGCTACTGGGCCTTCGCGCACACCGAAGATAATAGCCTAACTTCTGCGATACAGCTTTACAACATCGCTGCTCGCTCACAATCAATTCAGATGCCAAAATTATACATGACACTAATCAAGTCTTATGTTAACAATTCTGCTTGTTTCTCATTCGTTGCTACATTGCATTTTCACGTTAATTAATCATGTAATCACTGATCACAGAAGCCTTTTCATTTATATTCTGCAATCAATATGTTCCTCCATGTCATTTACTGATTCACAAACATGACACTGTTTCAACCATAAATCTCATAGTTACTCTAGTGCCCCTTTCCACGAAATAACTCAATTACTCTAACACTTTTATTCTGCGATGTCATATAACACCTTATCTCTTAATTATCTTTCTACCAAATTATTCCTTGTATCTATCCATGATACACCTACACATAACCGCTTCGTGCCAAAGCTCAGCGTGTTCTACTGCACACGCCAAGATGGCGCGTCAGCTTTAACGCTAGGGCATTGTTGTCATTATATAGATAGACAACGCTTCCTCAGAAAAAAAGGTGTGCTCCACCCTGAAAGCGATACGTTAGGAGTACAATATCGACACATTATGACATCAAAGAGAGTAATACTCCTTACGTTCTCTCTCCTCCCCCTCAGCAGAATTTCTTTAAAAAAATGCAGGAAGAGATATTTTAAAACACAAAAAAAGACAAATAAAAAACCCACAGAAATTTTGACCCAGCAACAAGATCCCCCAAAAAATAAGTAACTCATGAATAGCCCAGCAATGGTTACCTCCTGAGTTATTATACTACATTCATCTGAAATATGCACAGTTAACACTTTCGTCCCTACACCGAAAATTACAGTCTTTACATTTTTGTTCAGGTATGTGATAAGCAGACATTGAACGTACAAATAGATTCAGTAGCAAGAAATTACCAAACTTCTTTGACAGCATACAACACATAATTTTCGTACTACTGTTAAGGCATATTCATATAAAACTACAGAAGTTACGTGAAAAAGTTCCACATGAAAAAAGCGTCATTAGTAGATTCCATAAGATTATAAATTATGATATCTCCATTCAAAAGGAATATTAATATGTTTATAACTGGTGCACAATATATAGAAAAAAAATCAAGAAAATATCATTACACATTTGATAATCAAACTGTAAAAAACAAGAAAAGCAGCCACTATGAATTAACATACAAAGGAATTACAGACATTGGCTGTGAGTGGGCTTTGATTTAAATCAAAGGGAAAGTTCAAAATTTGTGCCAAATCCGGGTGAACTTCAAATTTTCAACTTCTCCATTGATTTAAATCAATATTCACTCGCCGCCAATGTCAGTAATTAGTTTGTGTCTTAACATGGCATTAACTTCAGACATATCAGGTGTCATGACACTGAATCAGATGAAGACAGCTAAATAATCTGGCATTTAAAGTGGAAGGAAAAAAAAGATTTTACACATGCAAATACAAAAAAAAAGACACTGGTCAGCTGTAGCAAAGCATTTGCAAATGCACGCCTAATCGATGTTTTATCTTTTGGGCTCAACACTTTCGTCAATGTACACACTTACTGCTTGACTGATACAGCAACTGATTCTGACATTTCTGTTGAAGACACCACGCAGGTGCAGCGAGCATCGATTGTCGTGTGGTAACCTGCAGTGTGGCCGGCAGTCGCCATTTACGGCTTCATGGCAGCAGTCGGTGTCCAGTGGGTGCGAGTGTGGGTGGTGTGTTGCCTAGCAAACGGTCGTGTGCTTGAAGATCGCTGACCTGTGCGCAGCCCATCTGTCCACGCGTCATCGTGATGGCAGCAAGCGGTGACACTGCTGTAGCTCCACGCTGTGTCCCCATCAAGTTGCAGCTAACGTGGTCAGGTGGAAGTGGAAACTGCATTACGTAAAAGCCTGCTCTGTTGTCCTCTCGGCAGCTCCTCGGACATGTAAGTAACAAGTGGCTCAGTGACCCTGCGTTCAACAAGAAATCAAAACAAGCACAGCTCTTGACACTCCTATTCCTCTATTAGTCTACTTGTGTGTGTTGCAACGGAAAAAAATGCCAAAGGAAGAAAATGTTACTGTTCTTTATAGTGATGTCTACAGTGCTGTTAGCCTGGTACACATGTACAATACTTTAAACAAACAATACATAATTACTAACAAACCGCTGTTCATAAATGCTGATGTCTCCTCCCCCTTTTTTCTTTCATTCTTCCACTACATAATATTTACATCCTTGTAAGCGATCAAAAACAATACGAGATGTGTGAGAAAAGTAATCAGACTGTCAAGACTGCGAGCGATCTGGCAACACTGTGTTGTTCTAGTTGTGTAGACCGGTGTGTTCATCCCTTCCATATGTTCAGTCCGAGTTTTACCTCCGCACAGCCCTCACGTGACTTCTGAGAGCGCCATCACTGAAGTTGCTTTATTACTGTGTGTTCCGAAAATGGAACAGTGGAACTTAGGGTAACGTTATACCACAAAGTTTAGTGTTAAATTTGGGGAAGCCGCAAGTGTGACCTTTGAAAAATTGAAACAGACCTATGGGGAATATTCCTCAGCAAGTCCACTAGATTTTAGCTGGCACAAATCATTTTTGGAAGGTCGAAAATCGGTCGAAGATGTAACTCGTTCCGGGACACCTTCATATTCAAAAACAGACGAATATGTCGAATATTTGTGTGCTTTTTTTCAGTCAGACCAACGTTTAACAATATGGATAATGGGTGGTGAGTTAAACTCAAACAATTTCCCTGTACATCAAATTTTGACCGAAATTTCGCACATCCAGACAAGTGGATGCCCCATCATGACAACGCTCCAAGTCACACAGCCAGTTCCAACAGGGAATTTTTGAATTCAAAAGGCATCCTTGTTGTTCCGCAGCCGTCCTGTTCAGCTCATCTCAATGTCTCTGACTTTTTTCTTTTCCGAACTGGAAGAAGAATGTGACCGACATATTAAAGGCCCTAGCAGCTGAAGACTTCCCGCGCTCCTACCACGACTGGTAACGACGTGATAAAATGTATCCGGACACCCCAAGAAAATAAGTTTTTCATATTAGGTGCATTGTGCTGCCACCTACTGCCAGGTACTCCATGTCAGCGACCTCAGTACCCATTAGACATAGTGAGAGAGCAGAATGGGTTCGCTTCTCGGAACTCATGGACTTCGAACGTGGTCAGGTGATTTGGTGTCCCTTGTGTCATACGTCTGTACGCGAGATTTCCACACTCCTAAACATCCCTAGGTTCACTATTTCCGATGTGACAGTGATGTGGAACCGTGAAGGGACACGTACAGCACAAAAGCGTACACGCCGACCTCGTCTGTTGACTGACAGAGACCGCCGACAGTTGAAGAGGGTCGTAATGTGTAATATGCAGGCATCTATCCAGACCACCACACAGGAATTCGAACTACATCAGGATCCACTGCAAGTACTATGACAGTTAGGCGGTAGGTGACAAAATTTGAATTTCGTGATCGGGCGGCTGCTCATAAGCCACACATCACGTCGTTAAATGCCTAACGACGCCTCGCTTGGTCTATGGAGCATAAAAATTGGATGATTGAACAGAGGAAAAACGTCGTGTGGAGTGACGAATCACGGTACACAATGTGGCGTTCCAATGACACAATGTGGATATGGCGAATGCCCAGTGAACCTCATCTGCAAGCGTGTGTAGCGCCAGCAGTAAATTTCGGAGGCGGTGGCATTATGGTGTTGTCGTGTTTTTCGTGGAGGGGGTTTGCACCCCTGTTTTTTGCGTGGCGCTGTCACAGCACAGGCCTACATTGATGTGTTACGCACCTTCTTTCTTCCCACTGTTGAAGAGCAATTCGCGGATCGCGATTACATCTTTAAATAGGATGGAGCAGATGTTCACAATGCACGGACTGTGGCGGAGTGGTTACACGACAATAACATCCCTGTAATGGACTGGCGTGTGCCGGCCGACGTACCCGAGCGGTTGTAGGCGTTTCAGTCTGGAACCGGACCACCGCTACGGTCGCAGGTTCGCATCTTGCTTCGGGCATGGATGTATGTGATGTCCTTAAGTTATTTAGGTTTAAGTAGTTCTAAGTTCTAGGGGACTGATGACCTCTGATGTTAAGTCCCATAGTGCTCAGAGCCATTTGAGCCATTTGAACTGGCGTGCACAGAGTCCAGACCTGAATCCTATAGAACACCTTTAAGATGTGTTGGAACGCCGACTTCATGTCACGTCTCTCCGACCGACAACGATACCTCTCCTCAGTGCAGCACTCCATGAAGCATTGACTACCATTTCCCAAGGTACCTTCCAGCACCTGACTGAACATTTGCCTGCGAGAGTGGAAGCTGTCATCAAGGCTAAGAGTGGGTCAACACCATATTGACTTCCAGCATTACCGAGGAAGGGCTGTACGAACTTGTAAGTCATTTTCAGCCAAGTGTCCGGATACTTTTGATCACATAGTGTAGCAGCGGAAAGACTCTACTTTGAAGGGAACAACGTTGTTATCTGTAAAAAAATACAAACTTTGGTAGCTAAAAAATAAGTCTCCTTACTTTTTTCACTCACCTCGTATGTCACTTCATCTCTGTCTCGTATGTTTCACTGCAGGGTTCGTGCATATTTGTTTGACCTTTACCGGTCGCTCCTTTCTCATTCGTCTCTTTCTTTCTGTAAATCTACGAGCCATAATAAACTCTCCCGTCTTCATGGCGGTAGCCACACCTTCTGTTGTTCCCTTGGCTTGCGTTTCCTCTTGACTCTTGTTACTTTTTTGCTGTTGCTTTTTGTGCGGATCTACATCGTGCCTGCTCTACAGCTCTTATTGCTGAAGTTAGCTGACAACACTTGCGTTTGCAATTGCGTCGCCCTGCACACAGTGACATTATGTTTGTACCATACTTCAAAACACTGATTCCTTCCTAATTCACTTTTCAAAACTTCTGTGTGCATTTTAATAGTATCGGTCGTTGCAAATAAAATTTGAACTCTCATCTTTTTTGTTTGTAGCCCGGTATATATCCAAGAACATTACTTTACCTCTTATTACAACAAAATCTCTTTTTCTTGCTTCTCACAGAACATATCTTCAGTTTTCTTCTCACAATCTAATAACCCTAAACATTAATCTTTTGATTCTTGTTTTCATTTTCTAAGAGTTTGCTCCAACTTACGTGTGACAATAATCTCAGTATCTTGTTCTTGAGTATCCTGCTATGAAGTACGTTCCTTCTCCACTGAAAAAACATCTGCATCATCACCAAAAATGTTAGCATCCAATTTAGTACTATCACCGTCTGTGCGTGTACTAGACGTTTCGCCATCTATGGCTGCAGTATCTGTCATTCTGCATAACAAGCCAATATCAGAATTAAGTATCACAATTAACAAGTCCATGTCTAAAATTGCTTCTAATTATGACGCCATAGATAACGAACATGCTATAAGAATATGTGTATTCTGTGAATCTTCACAAACGTCTCTTTTTGTCTATCTGCAAATATCTTCGCCAATTCCAGGCGAGTCTCGTTAATTGCAGATTTAACTTCTTTTTGACTTTTGTCTGATATTATTTCAATTCTTTCCGTATATTCCTTGACTATCAAATCTTTTGTCTATTTTCTCTGTCCATTCCTTTATCACACTGAATAGCATAATTATTTCCTCTTCACTAGGCTGAGCATGTACAACACTATCTACTGGTACTTGCTCTTTTTCAGGTGAAATTTTTACACTTGAAAGCTGTAAGCACAAAACAAAAACCTAACTAACTTCCTCAACGCTAAACTCGTCACACTTCAAACAAATGAAAAGTTTCAAACTAGGCGCAGTTGGCGTAATTGCAACTCTTACGTTTGTTTCTGCGATTGTCGCTTACTGTGCTGTGGTGTGATGCTGCCGTCTGTGCTGCTTCTTTGTGTCGTTGAGATAGTCATCTCGAACCACTGCAATCAAAGATGATGCGGAATTTCTCTTCTTGTTTCGAGCCACAGCAATCCCACACGTAGATTCGTAGCTCTATTATTCACTGTTATTTCTCATTTTTGCGTTTGAATTACCATCTTTCACTGAAGAGCAGTCGTTCTTTCGTGCGTTGCCAGATGTGAAGCTTGAGTCTCGTTATTAACGCGTTTCCTTCTTTATTTTGGATTACTTTTGTGGCTATTGGACTGTCGGACTCAAGTACGGAAGCTCTATAAGATCATGCTTCGTTACGGAATAGACTTGATTAGGTGGCTAATATGAATACAAAGTCTCTCACATTTTCCGAGTAGTACTCAGTTGAAAAATGTGAAATGCACTTTGAAATAATAGCAGTACAAATGAAATTACTTTGTTCTATTGCTTTTTTAGCACGTGACACACTACGCACATCTTGTCTAGTGTTAACAGTTACATTTGTTTCATATTCACACAGAAGTAACGATCGCTACGTTGCGTTTTGACATCAATGTACCAGGATATCACTGATCACGGAAATCTTTTCGTTCAAATTCTGCTATCAATATCTTCCACCACGAAAATTTCTGTTTCACAGACACTAAACCGTTTCAACGCTAAATGTCACAGTTAATCCAGTGCACCTTTCCATTAAATATCTTAATTATTCAAACACTTTTCTGCTACGATGCGACATAACACCTTTAACTCTTAATTATATTTATACGAAATTATTCATATTCTATATCCATGACACAGCTGCACACAAACGCTCCGCTCCGACTTCAGCACCGACTCTTATTTCACACGCCAAGACTTCGCGTGGCCACCAGTGCTGGCTCACTGTTGCCGTTACACAGCAAGACAACGATGTTCTCTCAGAGGAAAGGTGCGCACGGTTTCGAAAGTTTCAGAAGCTAGCGATAAATAAGGAGTACAGTATCGCTACGTCATGACATGAAAGACACCAGTACTCCTTTCGAAGCCAACTGTAGATCTCAACCCATCTTCCAGCAATCAGCTCCTGACGTTTTGTGGCTACACTCTACTTGTAAACTCTGTCGAAATTTCATCTGTTGTCGTGATTCTGTACGTAAGGGCCGTTTGAACAGTCTTACTATCTTCTTGCGGTGCATGGGAGCACCTATGCCTACTCATCTTACAATACTTTTGTCCTCACCATCCCATCACTATTCGTTCTGCGCTGATTGCAATACAGTGAATCATATTATCGATGTGTCTGTATAATACTCCCATGTCACTCATGCCAATAATTCGATCTTGCTCTATGTCCAAAAGATGGTGATAAGCTGCACGTGTTGTGTTGAGATCTTCACATGAAAAGTCCTGCTAACGTTAGATACACTCAATACCTATCACGAACTTACATTTTATAGAAATGACTTTTTTCTACACTAAAAATACGGCCGCATAAGTATGAAATCTTAAAATGGTTCAAATGGCTCTCAGCACTATGGGATTTAATTTATGAGGTCATCAGTCCCCTAGAACTTAGAACTACTTAAATCTAACTAACCTAACGTCATCACACACATCCATGCATGAGGCAAGATTCGAACCTGCGACCATAGCGGTCTCGTGGTACCAGACTGTAGCGGTTAGAACCGCTCGGCCACTCTGGCCGGCTGACATCTTAATTAAAATATCTCACAGTTATGGAAATACTGGCATATCAATTTGTTATCTTCATATTAATAATGCTGTAGTGCGACTTCTCCCACCGAATGTATCTGGATGACCAAATGTAGTGTGAAGAAGTAGAAGGCACCGTATTAAGACTCATCCAAGCTTTCCAAGTGATTTATTGTTTCCAACTACAGTGCCGTGTTCCCCTCGGTTTGTGTCACCAGGTGCCACAATGCTGAGGACACCACTTTGCTGTCCAGGAACTGCTTGGCGCAAACTGGCTGCCTCAGTGACCCGAGCAGGCATTGTGCATCGGCCTTGTACCTGCAGCATGCTTGCAGTCGACTCAGCAGTCTGCATCACTGCCGACTCAGCGCCGCTCAGTGTGAGCTGCAGGCAGCCAGCTGCGTGCTTCTCGCCGGCACGGCTGAGATTGCGGCGACAACAAGCGCCCACGATCTGGCGTCCGAATCTGCGGCCCTCCCCTTGGGATGCCTGAGGCGTGTGTTGGAAGCCAGAACGACAGCCCGGGGAGTGAGCCGTGGAGTGGCCTGCCACTGGCTGACTACGGACCCCACGTCGGCCTCAGAGGGTCGAACCAGCGGCCCACCGTGTACTGAAATGCTGGCGCCCCATTTGCTGCTGCATGTAGCTGGTGGTATGACACACCCTGCCGTCCAGGAGATCTGCCACACTTGAATGAATCTCATTAGAAACCACACCTATTTATACATGGCTGTGTGCCTCTGTTTTGCCGAATGTGCTGCTTTGTGTCACGTACTCATAACACACTAGGTTGGCCAGTGGGTCCCTTCTGCCTGTGATTTTCGACATGGAAAACCGCTATGTATACTCTTTCAGCAATTTCACGGCCATGTGGCCTCTAGTCTACTTCGCAACTGTTGGTCTGCATAACTCACTGCAATCTGGCCCGCATCTGTCTGTAACTTGTGCTCAGAATATTGCACAAAACTAACTTTTCCTGTCATAAACAGTGGTGCCGTTTCAATGTAAAACTTTTTGCACCTGTCAATGTAAATTGCAGTCTGCTTCCTTAGACTAGTGGTCAGAAAGTCCAACCGCCATGCAGCGGGTCCAAGTTCTGCTCCCAGCGTAATGTGGCATCTGGTGCAAAGGTTTGCAACTTGGCGGCTGAACTACCACGGGCCATCAATGTCATAAGATCGTTTTGTTTTACTGTGTAATTTGTAAGGAAGACAGACATACATTTCAAATATGCTTAAATGATGTGCAATGCGTCGGCTGCTTCTTGCTGATGGATGGCTTACACTACGCGGAAGTGCTGGAACTACAGCAATGGCAATTAAAAGCATTACACCATATACACGTTGGTCGACGCCTGCCTGTAGATGTGAATAAATGACGGCTGTTGTGTGTGTGTAATAGTAGTGAAACTTGTCAAGTGGAGATCACAACACAGCTTGACCATATGACGTGCACACGCTGCTTATTATTTTCTTCCCATCACTCGATTTTGAGAAAGTTAGAATCTTTTGGCATGAGAGACGTGGAAGCATCATAGAGCCCAAAGACAGTTGGCTGTACTGCAGTCACTGCAGAACGAATCCCTTACCAGAGAGACTCTGGCCAACAGCGTGTCATGAAGAGTTGGCACGCGTCCTCCCAGAAGTGCAGAACGAATCCTTTACCAGAGAGACTCTGGCCAACAGCGTGTCATGAAGAGTTGGCACGCCTTCTTTCCAGAAGGACTGCACCACGAGAAGGTCGAAGGATTTGTTCGATGGGTTCTAACACAGGAATGGGTGACCTCAACAGAAAGCAGGCAGAAGTTACAGGCAGATGATTACTATGAACCTCCAAGAACTGGAACTGGGAGCTCACTATTACGTTATACCTCAAACTAAGATATGAAGAGTCATTCTGTGGTGTTCTCTTTGTTGCCGTCAGATCAAGGCCAACAAGGCGACCTGGTGAATGGTCTTAACAAGCAGAGATTCACGAGTGCTGTACTTTTCCGTGGTGCGGGGAGGTATTGGTTATGGCAGCAGGACTGACTTGATAGTCGTTAAAGTAAGGCTGAAGGCTCCCCTGTACATGGCAAAAATAGTAAAACCTGTTGTCAAGTCCTTCATAGCCATGGAACTAAATGACACATTCCACGATGATAATGCTAGAACACACTGAAACTGACGCCGCTTATTTGCTTTCAATCCGTTCTAGAGTCTGTGACCTCGACTTTCGATCAAACAGAGGCCAACAAAGACAACGCTTCCTTTTAAGGTCGAGCAGTGGCTAGCAAATGGGAGACAAGAAAATCTAAATCAGTCACGTGTCACTCACACAAATTCTCTGTCGTTTCACGTGTCACCTATACACCCAGTACATGATTACGATGCATCATAAGCAATGTTACCCAGGTGGTCTTGAGCCATATTGCGCCACATTACGTTTTCCGCAAGGGCCAATTAGCCATAAGCAGCCTTTAGCCAGCGATGTTCATGACACAAACATGATTCAGGCATGACCACAAAATCTTTAAGAGGGCATTTGTAGGCTGTTTCCTTCCATGTTACAAGGAATACGAGAGAATATTCGTGTTCTTGGGGTCCTACCTCGTCCAGGCGACGATGATGGACATCATTTACGACTAAAATCGAAAGCTTAACCATTAAATACCCGTTATGTGCTGAAGACATTCACATATATTGTTTGATAGCATAATTTGTTGTTTTCGTCAATTTACTATAGCAATATTAACAGATACTAGTACAGCAAAGATAATAAACAGAAACACACTCCACTGTTTGTGAGGAAAGCATCACGCTCCAACATCATGTCGAGAGAAGCCGTATAGCGACTTTTGTGGTCGTTAGAGACGTTTTGTCAGGTAGGGTGCAGCCAATACTTAATCCGTCCGTTGGCTTGCTTTTTAGTTGGGATGTTTCTGCTATCTTTTCTGAAAATATGTTCGCAACATTCGGGAGCATAATGAGGGAAACTGAAAGATTTCAGCATTGATAATGAGGGCCAATTTCGTGACTGTTGTGATACCCAAGAAGAAATTGAGGAACTTCTGACGCAACTGAAGTGAACTGGGTACTCATATTCGGCGAGGAGAAGCTTTCACAACCAAAAACATTCTGATGCAACCAGACAAGTGATTCAATAGCAAGGGAAGGGAAAGTAGACAATGTTGGCTGGGGCAGAGATCAGTATCTCCACCCGACGCTCGGACCACCTCCAACATCGTCGCGTGCCGTCACCTCGGGAGACACTTCACAGAGGTTTCGAAAGTCTAGTGATCAAGAAGCTTACTCTACCAACTTCACTTCCATCTTCCACTGCCAGCCGAATACTGTAGATCTATTCTACCTCCATGATACAACTTTCACGACCTGACTGAGGGAGTGGGTGATACAAACTCCAAAACCAATTAAGTTGGGTACTTGCCTGTGTTATTATGTGAACCTCCTATGTCTCTTGACTAAGGGCAGCGACATCAACTCTGGAAATCAGTACACACGATATGAACAGCACTATGCGAGCTCCTTATTCCGAAGCAACTAGTTATCAGCTTTGATCTGAAAATGGCGTTTTCTGCATTAAGACTGATAATTAAATTTACCGTGAAGGCGCCATTTTTTCTAATGTTTGAATGCTGTTTTCCAGCACTCATATAAATGTGCTTAGTGTCAGGCAGTTCTAACAAGTTCGGGTAATCATCCCAATTAATGCACGAAGAGATGTAGGCTATGCGGTTACGTGGAAAGCCAACATTTTCTTGTGCGCTATTCTTGTTGCCCTTTCAGTTTATCACTGAATATCAAGTATCAAGTCGGTACCTTTAGGTGAGCCTGACTCCGCCAAAAGCCGTTGTAGTGGCCGTACGGTATGTCCCAGGAGGACATTCAGGGATTGGACAGGAACATCATTTGGAGCGAAAACCTTCATGTGGACATATGCCCCATACCGAATGCTTTTCCTAGATAGAGAACGTGCGCTGGTGATAGTACTACGCCTCACGATTTCAGCAATGTGTCGCTGTTCCTGCACAGGTTGGTGAACTGCACGTTCATAAAGCAAAATGGCTGACGTGTACTGAAAACTCTGGTAAAGACTCTGTGATAAAGAATTCGACGGTATTCTTCGACAGCAGGAGGAAACTGCCATCCCAGAAGCCGTAAACGTACTCCATATCTGCATAACTTCTACAGTGAAGATGTGTGGAATTTTAGCCAGCACGTCCACAAACACAGTTAACGGCTGCTTCTCTCTGATACACTATCAACCCCTCGCACTACTTCACTCACAACAGCCGATATGGAAAACTGTGCATTCCGTGGGCTAGTTTAATGGCAGAAAGACGTCCCGAGGAAATAAGCTGAAAGCAAAGAGGAATGTAGGGTTAGAATAAAACGTCAAGGAGGGTGGATGGCGAAAACACTTGCCCAAAAGTAAAGTGTTCTATCTGGGAAAACATTCGGAATACGGCGTATGTCCATATGAAGTTTTTGCTTCAAATGAATGTTCCTGTCATATCCATGAATAATCATCATTCCTCCAGTGACACTTAGTATTTTGTATATTTTTCCCTATTTGTTTGTTCCAAGGAATCTCGGTAGGTTATAATATAATAATGAAACATCCCGTATATCCAAGACCATTTTTAGTAATGTGGTTATTCACTCATGCGTCACTTAATGTGTGTTGCATCTGCCTGGCCCAAATACAGTGCCTCCAGGAACTTAGAAAGCATGAATTTCTCTGGCTGGAGATCTGCAGCGGAGCTAATTACATTACCACTAATCCGAGTGGTGCCATCCTCTTGTCGCAAAGTTTCAATGAGTTTCGTACCCATCGTCTTCAGGCGAAGTCACTTCCCTTGAAGAGGGTGACTAAGAAATTCATTCAAACGTTGCGACTGCATAACCATTCAACTGACCACCTGAGAAGATTGTATCACTGGAATACCCCGAGAAAGCCTGCAATCACATGTAAGTCGTTGACCCTATTACCATCATGGGGCACACAAAACCATAAGGACGTTGTTATTCTTAAGAGGTTTCTATGCCGTAATAAGACAGCCAGTTTTATGCTTGTAAGTGACATACGGCGAAACTGCAATAGCACGATAAAAAAAGCTACCGGCATAAGCAGAAAATGACAACATTTAGAGAGCTATTGCTATCGCTTGATCTGTCTTCCATTTGTCATACGATTCGTGGATATTTGCTTCCTTCGTCTGCGGCGATTAGCCCTCAGCCTCTGCCGCTGCTCGCCGCTGCCGCATTGATCGCTACATACGAAGTGTGACACGCAAGCGGGATACAATCTCTGTCTGCAGAATATTTTTAGCTAAAGCACGTGTAAGCGGAACACGGAATACATTACCGTAATAAGACCGAAACGCCGATAAAAGAGTTTATTCCATAATAGCTTGCTGTTACACGCATGTTGATATATAATATTTTCGAGATAAAAATTTCCTGCGTGAATACTTTGTACATATAAGTAATAAGAGCCTTTCAGAGCGATTTAGTGCTACATGAAGCGTACACGATTACTGCAGATAGAATAATTTTTAATGCCTGTAATCCCCAAGACACGAAGTTGAAGGGATGATTGATATCTGGTTACGTTGTAAAATACTTTCTCTTAAAAAAAGGGAACTCGCAAAATACTCGTACATTGCCGAATCTTCACTGATTCGTAAGTACGTTTTTAGTCATTTTTAGAAATGGAAGGTTTGTTGCCATGTGTAAAGCTACAACGTTTCGTCAGCGTCAATATTTTACCAAACACGTACCGGTACTGTAAACGTAGCACCACAAATGAACTGCTAGCTTAGAGGCATTGTGAGGGCAAGTAGCAATATTGGTGCTAATCCATCCATCATATGGCACTTAACTCTTTGGACCCTCTTGGTGCTGAATGCGCTTTGCAGCGATGCCGGCTAGCTACCTTCCTCTTCTCTCTCATCATCATCATCAAACATTTCTTCACGGAAGGTCGCCCATCTGGCGCAGTGCTCTGGTTGCTTCAGTCGATCTTCCGAGCTAATTGTAGCTGGGATGTCACGAGCTAGCAGAACTGGTATTAATCAGTAAATTGTTTGTAGACAATGTCTCACTGCTTCACAATTAAAAGCACTACTTTTCTGCACACTTAGCCCTTATAGATATGCAAAAACGATTTGTAAGTATTATCTGGGACAAACTCTTCAAGATCTTGAAAGACACACACTGAGACTGGAAAGACAGAAGAACAAGAACAATATTAAACATAACCAAAAGTCTAAGTATCAGGATAAAAGAAAATGGAAAACAACGGCACAACAAAAAATGGAAATGGGATTGCTGTCCATTTATCATATTCTTTATCTAAAATTTCCATTGAAAAAGCTACGGCGATTACCAAAGAAAACAAATCTGAATTTAAAGCGAACGGAACTTTAATTCACTGCATACAATTTGCTTATGAATTTGCCTTAGTAGCTGACAATGGAAAACATATGTGGAATATACGTTACAAAATTTCAGAAATTGAGAAAATGATAAGCCTATAATTTTCATAGTATGCAAATAAAAAATGAGGACATTTGATATCAATACTGAAAGAAATAAAATAGAAAACGTCTTTAAGTTTTGTTATTTAGACACTTTTATTACGGAACACAACACATATAACACAGAAACCAGAAAAAAATAATTACAACAGCTAAATGTGATTTCAATAATCGACGGCATCTGCTATTGCACAGGTCATTCAGCGTAGAAAAAAGAAAAACAATTTATCAAGATGTTCATTTGGAGTGTGTTCCTATATACCTGGGAAAGCTGGATGCTGTTGAAGACAGAGAGAAAGCTATTAGAAGTGATGGAAATATGGGGTTGGAGAAGAGTAACGAGGACGACGTAGACAAACATACACAGGCGACAATCATTATACTGTATTCTAATGATGAATAGCAGGCAGTGGGTCAAACAGTGCAGCTAGTGATAATGTGTAATGAAACCACGCGCGGCGAGTAGTAAGCAAGTAGCAGTGACTTGCGGCAAGTGACGTAACATCTCACGTCTAAAGGGCCCCATCTGGCTGTGTGAATCGAGTGACTTCGTACCATTATAGGCGTAGCTTCCCAGCAGTCTTCTTTCTGTTCAACAGCCAACAAATATTTCCCTCACATTATCAACACCATCTTAGCTTTTGTCATCGCCATCTATATCTGTTTCTTTCTTCCATCTTATCTGCTAATTTTACGTATAATTTTACCTTACTTTTTTTCTGTCACGCTCCATCAGCCTAGTTAATTTTCCGAATTTTATTCTTTATTATTGCTGTCATGCTTTTCTGTTATACTGTATGTCTTTACTCATATACAGGGTGTTACAAAAAGGTAGGGCCAAACTTTCAGGAAACATTCCTCACACACAAATAAAGAAAAGATATTATGTGGACATGTGTCTGGAAACGCTGAATTTCCATGTTAGAGCTCATTTTAGTTTCGACAGTATGTACTGTACTTCCTCGATTCACCGCCATGATTTCATACGGGATACTCTACCTGTGCTGCTAGAACATGTGCCTTTACAAGTACAACACAACATGTGGTTCATGCACGATGGAGCTCCTGAACATTTCAGACGAAGTGTTGATACAGATTCGGTGACCGATGGATTGGTAGAGGCGGACCAATTCCATGGCCTCCACGCTCTCCTGACCTTAACCCTCTTGATTTTCATTTATGGGAGCATTTGAAAGCTCTTGTCTACGCAACCCCGGTACCAAATGTAGAAAATCTTCGTGCTCGTATTGTCGACGGCTGTGATACAATACGCCATTCTCCAGGGCTGCATCAGTGCATCAGGGATTCAATGCGACGGAGGGTGGATGCATGTATCCTCGCTAACGAGGACATTTTGAACATTTCCTGTAACAAAGTGTTTGAAGTCACGCTGATACGTTCTGTTGATGTGTGTTTCCATTCCATTATTAATGTGATTCGAAGAGAAGTACTAAAATGAGGTCTAACGTGGAAAGTAAGCGTTTCAGGACACATGTTGACATAACGTATTTTCTTTCTTTGTGTGTGAGGAATGTTTCCTGAAAGTTTGGCCGTATCTTTTTGTAACACCCTGTATAACTGGAACGTTACGTTATTAGGAAATTACTGAAAACAATTGTACTGTTGCCTGCGTGGCCATCTTTTACGGCAGCTGTTAAAATCAATTATTATTGGTTTTTCGTCATGACCTTACTGCAAAGCTTTATAAATAAAAGCAAAACGCGTCTGGTATAATTCTCTTTAATTGCAGTAAGCTCAAGACGGAAAACCAATAATAACTGATTTAAAAAAAAATGGTTAAAATGGCTTTGAGCACTACGGGACTTAATTTCTGAGGTCATCAGTCCTCTCGAACTTAGAACTACTTAAACCTAACTACCTAAGGACATCACACACATCTATGTCCGAGGCAGGATTCGGACCTGCGACCGTAGCGGTAGCGCGGTTCCAGACTGTAGCACCCAGAACCTCTCGGCCACCTCGGCCGGCCGATTTTAACAGCTGCTGCGGAAGATGGCCATGCAAACAAACGTATTACGGACGCCTACTCAGGCATTTCCAAGCGACATCTATATGAAGTTTAAAAGCATAAATCTCAACCTAAATAAAACTGCCCAACACACAAAGCTTAACAACATTTCCAGATCAAATAATATTATATCTAACTCTATTAATGTACATGTTAAATACAGTTTTACCAGTGCACAGAAAACGAAATAAATAGCTCAAAAATTTGGCAAATCAATGAAATCAAGTCTCTTTATGCCAAAAAGTTCTTACAAGAGTTCTGATCATACGGCTGTTTTCTCCCTTCTTGTTACCAAGGTTGAAAAACGTAAATATACATTGACAGAAAAAAAGAAAAAAATCCACAAAAGAAAGACTGCAAATTTAAAAGCTAAGCAAACACTCAACATCGCCACAAATTACACCCAATCTAACGAAGAATATCACTTGTATCCAAGACTGGTCGACCTCACCTATACTGTTTTGCATGCAAAAGGAACAAAACTGTTCGAAAGCGGTCTGAAACACAACTCCAGCACACAAATAGACGAGAAATACATAGAAAACCTCATAGCTGAATCAAAAAGCGTTCTCACACAGGTAAACAGAAGCGAAGCAAGTGAGGCAGACATTGGCCTGACGAGAGAGCTAGTCAGTAAATCAAAAACATAGTATTACAGATGATGAAAAGAGATGAAATCAAAACAATGCATATTTCATAACGCTGTCATAAAACGAAACTACAGGAACACAACACCATCGTCACAACGGTAGATGAAGGAAACACAGTGGTTCTCATGGATAAAGAGGAATACACCAATAAGACACAAGAGGTCTTCACAAAACATAAAACTACAAAACTAAAATCAGATTCAAATAACATATTCCGAACAAAGTTGAGAGACTCTCTGAAAGACATTGAACACACAATGGAAGACAATGAAAAAAGAAAACTACTACAAACAAATGCCTCCGAAACCAACACCTCCCCATCAGAGCTATTGTGAATTGTAGTAACGCTATTACCTACTCATTTGCAAGATACATGTTGGAAATCTGATCAGAAAGCTACAAATTACAAGAGGACAGAATTATAAGAAACACCACACAATTGATTCATTACGTAAAATACATATAGGTTCCACACACAGCCACCTTCCTGTCATTCGATGTAGAGAATATGTATTCTAATACAACAATAACTAAAATAATAAACGTTGTAGAACAAAATCTTAAGACACGCAGTACACTTCCACATGAATACATCAAAGAAACGGTTAGGCTGCTCGATATAATAACAGAAAAGAACTATTTCCATGTCAATAATGATTTCTATTTACTAAAAGAAGTATTACCGGTGGGATCCCAGTATTTGAAACCATAGTGAACATATTCATCAACTGTGTAGAACAGATTATATTTAAAAAAGTTGTGCCAAATAAATACAACATCCTACACTGGGTTAGATATATGGATGACGTCTTTCGCCTGATACATGAACCAAGCAATAGAATTGACCACACAGACATAAATTATGTCCATGGTTAAGATACATTTCACAATAGAAAAAGAGCAAAATAGGCACTTAAATTTCTTGGACATCATGATAAAGATTTAAAACAATCAACACACCTTTTACATGTACTTAGAACAGAAAACAGCAGACATGATTACACATGAGACATAACAACACTCCAGTTCTCAAGAGGAGGCAGCACTTAAGACACATACTCCACAGACAGAAAACTGCACCGTTTGGATACTGGAAGTTACCAAAGAGAAATGAATACCATAATACAAATAGCCACAACCAATGGATACAAAGAAAACTTAGTAACAAAGCTGAACAATAAAATCAAGAAACAGAAAAGAACAAATACGCAGCTGTCACCATCATAAGGACAGAATCCCACACAAACAAACGTAGAAAATACAAGAACAGGAACAATGGTATGTGAGAAAGAAACAAAAAACAAATTGTGAAACACAGTGTCATACAACCACAAATACACACAGAATATCCAATATTTTCAAAAGACAAGACATGAAAATAGCCCACCAAACCAACAATTCAATTCAAAAATACTTCCCAAAAACAATAGGAAAAACGTATCTATGTTATAAATTAGGAATATATCAACTGAGATACGATACATATAATGGAAGATACATAAGTCAAACCAGGAGGACATTTGACAGCAGATGCAAAGAACATGTAAGAGCATGGAGGTATAAGACAAATCATTCAACTTTTGCAGAACACTTACAGCAACACCAATAAGAAATTACCATCAGGGGTGCAGACATGGAAATCATGAGGGTAAACAACAACAAAAAACTCCTCCTCACCTTATAAGTAGACTACCACATACAAAAAACCATAACAGAAAAGAAACAACTCATAAATGGTCAGACTAACATAGCAAACCACACACGCTTTAAACTGATTGTCCACGTAATATAACCTTAATCAGACACATATAACCACAGACTCCATTTACCACTACCATCTCCTACCATGTTCTGTCCTATAATCACCATCCAGCCACCCCCCTCCCTCAAAAATTACAAAACTGGCACTCCCCCCCCCCCAAATCTCCTCTCCCATCTCTGCCAAACATGCAAGACATTTTCACTAATTTACACTAACTCACTCACACACACACACACACACACACACACACACACAAACACACACACACACACACTCGCACACACACACAAACACTCTACCTCTCCCCCCCCAACACGTTTCAGTCTATATCTCACTATCTCCCCTCTCCCTTACCATATCCATCTCTCTCTCTCTCTCTCTCACTCCCTCACTCCTCTCTCTCTCTCTCTCTCTCTCTCTCTCTCTCTCTCTCTCTCTCACTCACACACACACATACACACAAAAAAGAGTTTAAAAAAAATTTCTTTCACAGGTTGGCAATGCTCACAACTTGCGCGAAAACAAACGAACAGGCATAAACAATGTTATACTCTGGAGAGTGAGAAACACACATAACTCCAGTTCAGTTTACAAAAGTGAAGTGTAAATAACCCAAACGCAGCGAAAAAAATTCTGCAGATTGGCAAAAAGTGCCAAGTGCATATGCGAAAGGAAGTCTTTCGATGTCATCCGCTGTTAATAAGGATGGAAGAAGCAGTGGCTTGGTGAATACGTAAAGAAACTACAGCAGTAACTTACACTCCAACTTTATAATCGAAACGCTCTTTTTAATCTAAAACAATTACAGCAGAATTACCATGGAAGATGCCTTGTAAATAAAGGCGAAACACATCTGGTGTAATTCTCTTTAGTTAAATTGCATGAAGCTTAAGGTAGAAAACCAGTAATAACTGCCAGTTCTATTGTCTTTGCTGTAATAATCACATCAGTGAAACTAATTATTTTTTGGAAAAAGACATTTTTCGAAGTAACTTTTGAATATTATTTTCACAATGTAACATTTTTATAACTAATTACAAATTATTTAAATAAAGTATAAAAGTATGCATAGAATCCAAAGAAAGTTTCTAAAAATATGTCAGTATATATTGTATATTTATATGACTGTTGCTTGGTTCTCTGCTATTGTTTTAGATTTAGTATGTCAAATCTTTTTTCACCAAATAGCGTCTGTGACACATATGAGCTGCATGTGCTCTAACTTTCATTTTACGTTAATTTCAAATAAAACTGGCATCAATATTAAGTTTTTAATGTAGATAATATTTTTATTAAAGAATTTGAAGACGGTCGACGTACAGCCGAAAACAGTTATGTTATCATATTATGTGATTGTCTTTAAAATAAAAAAGTATAATTATTGTCTTTATTTTTCACAACAGTGATTGCACTATTATCTACTGTACTCTACTTGAAGCATCCTCAAGAGTGGTCGCACCATGGAGAGATATGGCACTCCTAGAGCATTGCTTATTTGCCAAGGAAGGTATGAGAAAACCTAATTGTGTCTCTTAATGAAATCCTGTGTTAGTCAAGACAGGACAGCCCTATATTATATGGTGCGTGGTCTCAGAGCATACACCATAAAATCGACATCCATCGTCTTGAGCGTTTTTCATTATAACTTTTTTGTAGTTCTTGTCCGTGAAGGCTTGATTTTACGCATTCAACACTAGAGCTTCTAACTTCGCATTCTGTCAGATCTCTCTTGCAACCTTCTTAGTCTGGGCAACAGTGCGTGTATTTCCATTTGCCACATCATTCTGTATTACTGCCAGTGGTAGTTGGTTACTATGTACTAATGTGCTACAGCTCACTGTCAATACTAAACTACAAATTATTCTATTTATCTCTGAATACGAGCCAGAAATCGCACTAAAACTGCGAGACTTCTTGTTGACTGTGAGCCAGGAATTGCACTAAAAATACGCCATTTCTCTTCGAAAGTGTGCTAGTATGCAAATAAAACGGACGAAACACGTTTTGTGGCAGCCTTCACATGATAACTAGAAACCAGTGTTCAGTGCTGCACTGATGGACATCCGCATTACGGTCACCTCAGACAAGAGACGCAGCTGTCTGTTTTTGACTGCCCTTGCCATCGTGTGACGTCATCCCTTCCGACACTACAGGTGCTACAATGCAGCACCAGGTCAGCATTTTTCTTCGATATTGTGTATCGTATTGTGCACATGTAGAGCATGTGGATTTTTTGAGCACCCATTGTCATAACATCCCCATGGCCAAATGGTTTAAAGCATAGACTCATAATTCAGGACCCGGATTCGGTTGCTACTATTGCCAACATTTTTTTCATTTTATTTTATTCCTTACAATGTTAAATTAATAATTATAAACTTTAAATATATCGAAACTTAAATTAACATGTTCAATTAATCTACGATTACTACTCTTGTAAGTCAAAAGGCTATAGGTTCTATGGTGTCAAAAAGCGAGTTTACAAGGAAATGTTGTATGAAATTGTTATCTGTAGATGATCTGTAAATGATCTGCTACACAGTGCCCTTTCCAGTAGATCTTTGGAGGACACACTGAGTTTTAAAGAGGTAGGTAGACCTACTTAAAATGTAACTCTAACAACAGAGCGTAGGACGAGGTTCACAGATCTGGATTATGTAGCACCAAAAATTTCGAGTACTTGCAAAATATTTTGATCAGCTTCTTAATCGTTCAGAACCAATCGATAAACTTAAATTTCCGTGAAGATCTACAATAAGATTTACCTCCAACTATCAAATAAATTGAAGAAGTTATTCAAACCATGAAGTTAGTGGAAAATGCTCGATTACAGTAGAACTTTTGAAATGGTATCTACAAAAAATGAACTAAAATTAATCTTTGAGAAAACCCGGAAAATATAAAAAAATCTCTCAGAAGAGTAGAAGTTGGCCTTTAGAAATCCACCCCATAAGAAACGCAATGCATAAGACAGATGTTGAATAGGAATTTCTTTGCAATCATTTGCACGTGTGTCTCCAAGATTACACTAAACAGAGTAGAAACAACGCTGAAGAGTAAATTAGCTGAGTATCAAGAAGGTTTTAGGAAGGGTATATCATGTTCTGAACAAATATTTAATCTGAAGTCAATTGTTTGCCACAGATCACTGAATTGAAAAGATGTTTTGTTGATTTCCAAAAGCCCATTGATTCCGTTGACAAAAGCTATAGATAACTATGTAAATTGAAGCAGGCTGATGCCTCTTTTTAAGTTCCTAGAATATTTCGCCTGAATGGGCTGCAGGAAAAAGTAAAACACTCTCTAAAGTTTTACACGTAGAGTATGAGTGAGTTTTGAGGAGCCATGGCCAAGTGGTTTAACGCACTTGCTAGCAAATAGTGGATTCCCACTGTTGCCAACGTTTTTCTCCCGTTTTATTTTATTCCTCACAATGTTAAACTATTTACTATAGAATTGAAATATATGTAAACTGCTCAATTTCTGTAGTGAAAATCAATATATTCAATTTAGTTATAAGTACTATCCTTGTAAGTCAAAAGGTCACCACATTGTAGCACACTGGTAAAACTTTTCACTAGCCGCCACTGATTATTTCACACATTAGTGTGTTGGGTCACATAGCTGCCAAGTCTAATTATACAGGCGTTTTAATTTGCTACCTCTACTTGTGCCACACCTCGCCCTCCTTCCTTACACCGCCCTTCTGTCGATGCCGACTCTGGGGTGTACAGTACCACACATGGTAAGCAATTTTATGTTTTATCATTTACGGATAAAGTGTCTTATCGGGCCTAGTCTACCAGACCGAAGATGTATTCAGTTGCAGGAACCGATAGTAACCCTGTAACGATTATTCTGTTCTTGGAGGTGAGTTTGATTCTTAGCATTAGTTTTACCCTCTTTTATTATTCTTGAAGGAATCATTTCTCAGCTGCTTCTTTCGCGGTTTCATTATTTTCCACGAGTGTTTATTAAAACTTAGCACTTCATTTAGGGGCTTGCCGTTTCTTACAAACACGAGGGAACTTAAAGAAGTAAGCAGAACATGTTGTTCCATATTAAGACTACTGGGCAGCAAGAGTGGCACATTGCCAGAAGACACTACGTGTTCAGGCTCTGCTGCAGACCCAGTCCTGCAGTGGTACGGTAACAGGTGCATCATTGGTGTGGGAGTGAAAAAACTCAGCAACTGGAAACATGCTCCAGAGCTGAATTACGCGCAACAGTTTGGTTCTTGTGGAATAAAGTCTACCAAGTGTAGAAGTATGCAACCGGCATTTGATTGCAATAATTGAAAGTGTGTTGTTTGAAACTGATAAACAATATTTTATTGTAAACAATCTCCATTGTTATTTATACATTTCTCTCACCTCTCCGGCAAGCTATGAATACCGCGCCAAAAAAACAGTTCTTCTTGTGAAGAGAGGCAGTCAGCCAGCCATTTTCGTACATTTTCATACGAACTGAAACGTTGTTCAGCGACAGGGTGTCCCAGTGCTGCAATTAGATGACAATCGGACAGAGCCAATTCTGGAAAATAAGCTGCAAGCCCTGGTATTTACCAAATGAACGCCTCCATCGTTTCCCTGACCTGTTTGCTGTGTGTGATGGGGCATTATCAAGGAGCAATATGACTTTGTGTTACCGTTTTCCATTTCCGGTCGTTTTTCCCGTAAAACTCGTTTTAATTGATCATGTTCTGTTGGCAGCGATCAGTGTCAACTGTTTCACAAGGTTTTAGCAGCGCATAGTAGATGATACCCTTTTGATATCACCAAACACAGAACACTGTGTTCTTTCGAAAGCGATTTGGTCTTGCAGTGGATGTCAATGGTTTGCCTGATTTACGACTCTTAGGATTCTCAAAATATATACAATTTTCATCACCTGTCACTATTCGATGGAGAAACGACTTTCTTTTGTATCTGACGAGCAGTATTTCACAAGTGGTTTTTCGATTTGCTTGCGTGTTTCATTCAGTTCTTGCGGAACCCATTTTCCCAATTTCCGATCCTTTCCTATAGCTTTCAATCGAAGAGAAATGGCTTTCTTCGTCACATTCAATTGTTTCGCGAGTTCCTGTTGAGTTTGAGTATCATCTTCATCCAATAAGGCCTGACATTCGTTGTCTTCGAACTTTTTCGGTGGTTTCCCACGTTCGTCGTTTCTCACGTCAAAATCACCATTTTGAATTTTTTGAACCACTCGAAACACTGCCAAGGGCATGATCGCCGAAATGATAACAGAAAACTAATGCTGTCCGCAAATCGTAGTTCTTAGGCCCCATACTCGACATGTTTAAGGGTTTGAAACAGATACCATTGTAATGAACTTGTGTTACTGAGTGTTGACATTCGTTGTCAGCCTTTACAGGAAGCAGATGGCGCTGCAGACGCAATCTCACGGGCCCTACACTGATGGCTAGCACCATATATAGGGAAATTCCGGTTTCGTACTTCTACATCTGGTAAATTGCACACAGATACACAAAACATTCTGCCGATAAATGGATAAAATACAATGTCGCGTCCATCCGTCGAGAAATCGTGACGACAGTTTGATCAAGGTCACGTAGATGGGAGTGATGCTGATCGGGAATAAAGGCATCCGACATTGACTGCAGGCTAAAATGTCCAGGAAATCGAGAAACTAATTTTCTAACCATGAAAACGTTCACACAGTGATCTTCGAACGGCTCCGTGACCGAGCTGCAAATCTCTATCGTCGACGAATCGAACTGTTGGTAGAACGCTCCGACTGTTATCTAAGAGATTTAATGATAATACTGAAAAATTATGCCATGTATCTGTGTCACTTTATAGTGTAGTGCAGCATTCAATATAAGGTTCTTGGACTGGCATAATAATGTGTAAGTTACTTACTGAAGTCCCTTCGTAGTTTCCTTATCATGTAAAAATATGTCTAAATTTATGGTTGTCATGGAGATTATAACCGAAGGATTGTCTATTTAGATGTTTGGAAGAGGACTCGAGCTATAGAAAATACTTTTCTCTTAGTGTAACTCGTGACTGTAAACGTTATTGTTTGGTAAATTATCTATAGCCTGGTGTTCAGCCTTTCTATGCTACAGCAGAACTGTAAAAATTTTGGGCGTACTTTATAGAGCTGAAGACAACTAAGTATCCAGGGATGTGGTACTCCATTATTATTATTATTATTATTATTATTATTATGTATAGTTCATATGCTTGGACGCTGCAGTGTTAATTCTCTAAGGATGTCTCGTTAGGTATAAGAGAGGATCTGAAGGTCCTAATGTAGCTATGTGATCTAAATTCATTAAGTGAATAAATGTACGCAAAATGGCGACACGCAAGCCAATGAAGCCACGTTAACTAGAAAGGCTTTCACCAGGTCGTGAAAACGCGAATAAAGGAAATGAGCTAAAAATATTTTTGTTTGTCTCAGTAAAAATTTTGGACAACAAACAAAAAAATATTAATAATTATTAATTTCGAGTTTTTCAGGCATAAACCTAGAGGGGTAGGTAGACTTTATGTAAACACCAAACTATGTGGATCAGTTATAAGACCTTTCTTCTGCAGCCTGTCATCATGTACCACTATCTCAATAAACAATACAGAAATGTATAAGCTACCGTACGATGCTCTTGGAAGTACTTTCTGCATGAGGAATCTCACTTTCATACAAGTACACAATCAGTGTGGAAGCGATAAGACATCTAAAAATATGTTATTCAGTGGTCACCGTTTTACGAATATCGTCTTCTGCTTGATGTGATATTTTCCAGCGCGAAATGTCACGTTCTCCAAAGGTCATGGTGTTTATTTAATACCAGGCGGATTAATCCGAAATTTTTCCTTCGCAGCAATGGAGCTTATTCAGGGACAGAAAATTCATTTCGCTCACCACATAAAATCATTACTACGGTTTTGTTATGCCACTGAATAGCCAGTCCATTACAGGGCTGCACGAAATACCTGCAATTATTAAAAATCATGAAACGTACACTTAAGAACAAGACTGTTTTATTCAGGATGTCATCTTCGCTTAAAAATAATGATACTCTGCTCTTGCAACGTCTTTCTGTACGTAACAGTTAACTTTAAAATATGCCAATAAATGTTAGCACTGTATCACTCCAAGTCATTCAGATTAGTTAGTATCGGATCAGGTATTAAACACTTGCCACATATGTGAAAGCTTTGTCCATCATGGTGGTATCAATCGAGTGTTCAGATAAACATTAGAATTCGGAAAGTTCACTACTTTATGGGTCGTCACAGCAAATATTATTAGACGCAGCGCACAGTATCGTCCTATCCATTTGAATGAAATACATGCCAATAAGGTAACGATTTTTTTTGGTCATCAGTCTACTGACTGGTTTGATGCGGCCCGCCACGAATTCCTTTCCTGTGCCAACCTCTTCATCTCAGAGTAGCAGTTGCAACCTACGTCCTCAATTATTTGCTTGACGTATTCCAGTCTTTGTCTTCCTCTACAGTTTTTGCCCTCTACAGCTCCCTCTAGTACCATGGAAGTCATTCCCTCATGTCTTAGCAGATGTCCTATCATCCTGTCCATTCTCTTTATCAGTGTTTTCCACATATTTCTTTCCTCTCCGATTCTGCGTAGAACCTTCTCATTCCTTATCTTATCAGTCCACCTAATTTTCAACATTAGTCTATAGCACCACATCTGAAATGCTTCGATACTCTTCTGTTCCGGTTTTCCCACAGTCCATGTTTCACTACCATACAATGCTGTACTCCAGACGTACATCCTCAGAAATTTCTTCCTCAAATTAAGGCCGGTATTTGATATTAGTAGACTTCTCTTGGTCAGAAATGCCTTTTTTTGCCATAGTGAGTCTGCTTTTGATGTCCTCCTTGCTCCTTCCGTCATTGGTTATTTTACTGCCTAGGTAGCAGAATTCCTTAACTTCATTGACTTCGTGACCATCAATCCTGATGTTAAGTTTCTCGCTGTTCTCATTTCTACTACTTCTCATTATCTTCCTCTTTCTCCGATTTACTCTCAAACCATACTGTGTACTCATTAGACTGTTCATTCCGTTCAGCAGATCATTTAATTCTTCTTCACTTTCACTCAGGACAGCAATGTCATCAGCGAATCGTATCATTGATATCCTTTCACCTTGTATTTTAATTCCACTCCTGAACCTTTCTTTTATTTCCATCATTGCTTCCTCGATGTACAGATTGAAGAGTAGGGGCGAAAGGCTAGAGCCTTGTCTTAAGATAACGATTAGAACCGGAAAACTAAATTCCGGCAAGGTGCTGACGTCTAATGTTGGAGTGAGCACGAAGCATAGTGCGAATGACATGAGCTTAGTGGATGAGGGACGCCGACTATATTAACAAGTGGCTTCGTTGCTACCAGAATTGTGGAAGCTTAATCATTCGCGGATATTCAGTCCAAAATTATCCTACGTACTCCCTATTTACCATCTATGTTCATCAGTGCTGATTTTTAATTTCAATCATAGTTAAAGTCTGAGAAATATTAATTTTGAAACTGAAATACTATTACCATCACTGCTAATGATTCTCTAACTGTATTTTTAAATAATCAAATTGTGTTTATGCTGCATACAGAGAGCAGTTTTTTGGGTAAGTTATTTGACTGAGAACCATTTGCACCATGTGATCAACGATTCATTTTGTCTGTCTAATAGTGACAAATGTATTTGCTTATACGACTAGGCAAGTAAGTACGTTCCAGTCTGTCTCGCTAACCTCACATGTACGGAACGTGTTCGACATGTTAAGATATGACAGCGTTGTGGTACGCCGTAGTAGTTGCTGTGTCCTATTATTTTGTCTGTTTTTGTATTGTTTCTCCGTTGATAATTTTTTTTATTTTGGCGGTAGAAATTTGTGCTTGTGTAGCATAATTAAATATTACCGTCCCCGCAAGTTGCTTAGCAATATTAGTCTCGGTCCAATGGCCGAGGTATCAAATATTAATAGGTCTAATAAGTGGGGAGATTTGTAACCTCCCCACAAAATACCTAGTGTAACTTCCCAACAAAATAAAATAATATGAATAATATTCTCATTTAGTGTAACCTCAAAACACAAAAATTCCTAAACCTCTCAACTGTAAAAAAATATAATCATGTCGTTCACATTCTGTATAACCTACCAACAGGAAAATTGCGTAACGTATCAATAATAAAATGTGACTAATCTCTCAATAAAAAAATGTGGGTCACTTATAACCATTCAATAATTGACAGTCAATTTAACCTGGTAAATTTTGGACGTCAGCAATGCTGCGTCATGGCCCTGATACATCATTCTGAGTAAACTGAAAAATCTTACCTTAATTAGACCGCCGGATAACGCGTATATATCTGCTCCTATAAGAAATTTTCCTGGCGCAGTTAAGTGCAATGCTGGCCGATAGATTCGTCTTATATAAAAGGAAAGAACTAATTTTTCTTTTCAATAATAGGGATGGTCAAGGATTGGAGAAATTAGTGAATTCTTTAAATTGAGATGAATGTCAAAAGTTACTTTTTATGAGAAAGATTATTATTAACAGATTTTTTTAAAAACATTTACATGGGACTTGATGTATCAATACTACATATGCGCGAGGCTGCTTTTACCTTATCTTACAACGCTCAGGCTCCGCCATCGCTGCACATGACCGGCCCAGCCAACACGATACACCAGACACGACTGCTCGCTAGTAACAACTTACTCCTACTGCTACACAGTTCCTACTGCTACTGCTACACTGCTCTTTTGTCTCAGATTCTCTTACAGCTTACATATCGCAGGCAGCACGTGAGCAATCCGTCGAAATTACATCAGCTCGAGTGCGCTAGCAACAAATTCTTTAATCATGGACCTCTTACAGATTGTTAAAAAAAAAGGCGTGTCTTTGCTACACATATTATTAGGTACGCAAATAACTACGGCGCATTTGAAGGTTTATCATTACCACCAGGGCGTATTGTTATTGACTATACAGAGCATCCTTTCCTAAGAGCTGTCTATTCTTCGTGGTTTACTGTTCCTGGTTATACATATAGATAAAACGAGTATCGCACTGGACTTGCATGTGACCGCTCTATGAGACGGATATGTAAAATCCCACTTTAAATATTATTTTATTTGTAACGAGAAAAAACCGACGCTTTCTGTGGACATTGGGCGTCGCATGAAAGACGAGGTGGGTATGATTTGTTTGAGCTGATTCCAGCCACAAGTTGCAAAAATGGAATTACAGATATATGCTCAAACAACGGAGATAATTCACCAGACGGCTCTCAGGAGAGAACCCATTAGGTCGCTGCTTGCTTGTCACAAGCCACATTTTAATATTGAAATAAGTCTGTCGATTTGATAATGTGAGCTTTTTGTCTTTGCCTGCCTAGCAATCCTTCTGTTCATAGAACAGGAGATCTAATACTTTTTAAGATGTAGATGATTACGTGCAGTTTAACTTACGCTACGTTTGCTGCATAGCACGAGCGGATGAAAAATTAAATAAGCGACGAATATGGCTCAGCAGTAGGTGAAATTAGTTAATAAAATAACTCGACGGGGATGCAGTAACGAAGCTTAGATATTAGGAAAGGCAACGTACTGGGTATTTTATCGATCTGTATCACGTACTCCCTATTTCTCAGTTTTAGGTTAATCCCGCACGCTTTGCATATTTATGTGTTACTCACATGTAGCTTTGCACACGTTGGAGCATAAAAAAGGATCAGATGATAGCAAATCTGTTACCGAAACACAATGACACCTTTTTATAATGAACGGTGACGTCTTATATACAGAAACGAATCAAACACGTGGGACTTTCTTCTAACTTCAGTGAAAATTACATATACACACATCAAAAAAAGGTTTCGCATCAAGCCAATTCCCAGAACACTTGAAGATAGACGTTGACTATGGTTATTGTATCACAGACTGTTCAGAGATGTCACCTAAACCCGCCGAACGGTGCACGATCAGTGCCTATTACACGGAGAGTGTCTGACAGCCGATCAGTTCCAATCATTCCACCAGGAAGGAGGTACACCGTTCAAATGGTTCAAATGACTCTAAGCACTATGGGACTTTTTGAGGTCATCAGAAGCAGCCAAGGCACAATAACCACTCTTCAGAAAAAAAATGAAGAAACAACTAAAAGGCTGTCGAACTACACACCAGGCCGGACAGCATCAACACGGCAAGGAAAAACGTACTGCCAGAAAAGTGCGCTAACAACCAGGACAGGTTACTGGGGCGTTCACGGCCACAAGGCAGAAAATACCGCTGGCGCACACACTGATAAGTAACAACCAAATCAATAGTTAAAGACCACACAGGAAAACGGCTGCAAAATTTCGCCGACTCCAACGCATACATTGCTGCTAGCCGGAACAGCCCAGGAAGCAACAACGAAAACTGAACGAAGAGATGACACAGCAGTTAAGTCTTCATAACAGGTTAACTAATCACACAACTTCAGTGTCCAGGTTTGGTGAGTTACGAACTTTGTAGCTGTCACAGCTAGTGCCTCAAAATCCAGCCGTGCATGCACGCCGCCAGCATTCCTGCCTGACCCTGCGCCGCGAAGACTTCCTCGCTGCTCTCTTCCAACCGACCGACTGCCTCAATCTAGTGTGCAGACGACATTACAATAACTGCTCAGTCAAAACCAAACAAACGACACATGGTTCCGCAAAAACACTACCACAAACAACTCAAACAATACTAAAACCAGACACTGTGGAACAACTAGGAGGAATCATAAGTCGGCACACACGGAGAACCGGGAAGTGGTCGGCTGATGAGTCAACCGACCGAACGACCAACGAAGGTCGTCCCCAATGAAGTCACGTGTGCCGGCAACGGTCGGGCGAGTCATGGCTGTCCGGACCTCACTATTGCTCCGTCTCCCACTGAACTCCTGACACACGACAACCCGGAAGTACTAGCAGTCGCTCCAAAGACAGTGTGACAGTGCTCTTACCGATAAGCGCTGCTGCTGCCACTCACGGGCAGGCAAGCCAGCAACTTAGTGATGCCAGTAAATCGATTAAGAAACATGGACATGAGCCGCAGAGGCCTCACAGCCCTTTTCAATCTACCTCCGGCATGGTCGATAGGGTTCATGTCTGGAGAACATGCTGACCATTATAGTCGAGCGATGTTGTTATGCTGAAAGAACTCATGTACAAGATGTGCATGATGGGGTTGCGAACTGTCGTCCATGAAGACGAATGCCTTGCCAAAATGCTGCCGATATGGTTGTACTACCGGTCGGAGGATGGCATTCACGTATTGTACAGCCGTTACGGCGCCTTCCATGACCACCAACGGCGTACGTCGGCCCCACATAGTACCCCCCTGAAACACCAGGGAACCTCCATCTTGCTACACTCGCTGAACAGTGCGTCTAAGGCATTCATCCTGACCGGTTTCCTACAAACACGTCTCCGACGATTGTCTGGTTGAAGGCAAATGCGACACTCATCGGTGAAGAGAACATGATGCCAGTTCTGTTGGTTTTAGATTGTGATTTTCATTTTTGTCTGATGTACTGTGTGAGGCCTTCAGCCATTTATTAATGTAGTTTGTTTTAATTTTAAGATAAGCCCTTCAGCTGAATTAAATTAAAGATTGAAGATTGATTTGTTTAATAACTAAAATTTTGAAAGTTTCTTCTATTTGAAATTCTTGTTATCCAGGCCCTAAGTCCTGAGTTGTTCAGTGTCCAGTGTGTGGCCTTCAGCCCAGGATTTACGTGATATATTTTTTTAAGTAAGGCCTTCAGCCATGTGTATTCTTTAAAGCAATTTTTATAACTTGTGTTCAGGCCTTCAGCCATTCTTGTTTTGGGTGTGGTTTTGGTCCTTTAACCCAGGAGGTATCGCAAGTTTTCTTAACTAGGCCTTCAGCCATATTGTTTTAATTTGATCCTTTTAAGGCAGTGTGTAATTAAGTGGTTCTTAGGAAAATAAAAGTTTGTGTGTTTTGTGCCACTAACAGTAACTGATTATGACCCCTCCACAACCATAACCTGATCCGCTCTGTCCTGCAAAACCAGATTTCAGGGTTTTTATGGACGGCGTGACCTACCAACCAGTCTGATAGGCGTGTAAAGCAATCTGGACCACCAGCTCTGAAAGTCTTTCTGTATGGTGGTACAACATGCAATGTGTGGTTTTCAAGAGCAATAAAAAGGGTGGAAATGATGTTTATGTTGATCTCTATTCCAGTTTTCTGTACAGGTTCCGGAACTCTCGGAACCGAGGTGATTCACAACTTTTTTTGATGTGTGTGTGTACACACTGTAACAGAAGAGTATTACTTGGAGGTCCCTTAGAATATTATTGTAACTGAGCTGTAAGAGTACGGGGGCTGTTGCATCAGGCGTATTAAGTTCCCGAACAGAGTCACCACGAATAAATTATGTAATTGATGCACATTCACACCATAAAGAAAGCGGGCAACGCTTTACTTTATCCCCATTGACTATTAAAACAAGCAGAGAAGGGAAGAAGAGGTATGTAGCTGTCGTTATTGGAAGTTCGCGCAATATCAATCATTTTGTTAAAAATTGGAAAAGGCGTTAATGGCAGCAATTCTTTGTGGGTATAGAGTTCTGTTCTATACAGAATTTCGTGAGATACAAAAACCATTTGGGGACGAAGCAAAATCTACGAGATGAACAAAACGTGGTGACATGGTAGGCCACTGTGCTAAACACAAAGGATGATCATTTTAAAGCGGCATTAACTTCACGAAAAGTTCTCCGCCCAACACCGACATTATTAAGTAAAGAGGTTTAACAAGGAATAGAGCTCACAACGCATAGGGGAGCTAAACCAAATAAGTTCACACAAAGTTTAACCTACCCATATTCCTCTCTCTCACAAATTAATATGACGATAATACGGAATAGCTAAACTACTCTGTATCAAAACTAACATCGAAACAGAACAGATCGCACACTTAAAAACTAACTAACATATTTAAGTACCTGAGTCCACAATGGAACGTGTCAGCCCACGCTCCCTCACCTAGCCAGCGACAGAGTGTTGAGCGCGACTCCCTGCCGAAAACAGTCCCACTTACAAAACTGCAGTGGTGGGGAGACAGTTCCCTAGCACAACGAAATATGATGCTAGGGTTTCTTTGGCTCTGTCCTCGGCTTTCTTTCTTAGGTAAACCACCCCACCAAGCTAAGTTGGCAATAACTTCAGGCCATCCGAGATAACTGTGAAAACTCATGAAAACATTTGAATTGCAAACACACTCGCATCCATTCACTCATGATTAAGCTTGGGTTGGGATATGGACAGGAAATGACATTTATTGATAACTAAATGAACAGACTGGTACTCCCCTTTTCCAGAGCGCACTTTGAACTCGAGTAGAGCAACACGTGTCACGGAAACTAGCACAATTTTGCAAGATGCATCACGAGTGCGGGAAGAATGAATCGATTGTGACAAACATTACAATATATGTTCAGTTTCAATAACTGCTTCCGGCAGCCGTTGAAGAAACAGTGTGCAGCTAGTTGCAGATGCTGGCGCACGTTGAAACATACAATGTCTGCATTCGGGGCTCCGAGATAACGCTTAAATCATTCCTGTGACTTACTGAGAAGGTGTAGAAGAAGATTCTTTCTCAAGAGTTACATCTAAGCTCAGAATCTGTAGAATTGTCCCCAGAACGTATTATGCCTCTGTGATTCTGAATCGAGAATGAAGATACAAGTTGAAACTTGAAAGGTTCTATGGCAAGATAGGCGACAACGTTCTTGACTTAGGTCAGCAGTAGGGTCCTCCTATATAGATCAGCCAGGTGTCATTTGTTTACCAGCTTGAAGCCAGAAAGTCCCTTTGCAATTCGGTGAATATACTTTGATGTTTAAGGATGTGTTTATGACATTAGGATATTCTTGTAGCGTGTCCAGGTTTTTGCAGCGACATGTGACGGGTTACCACGCTAATGGTCCTAACCGCCAATTTGCCGTAAATTGTGTTTTCTACTTCATTAAATGGTATGTGAATAGAGCTATTACGTACCGAATGGCCTGTCTCCAGCGATGGCTATGTAGGCGGTACGAAGATCAGCACACGGCATGAGAGGTTACTCCCATCATTTGTTCATGCTAAATGGAGTGGCTACAGAATGCGTTACACGAGTTGGCTGTACTGAACATAGATATTATACACTTCCGCTTGCTCCTGCCGTTTTGTAGCCTGTCTCCTTCGTGTCTTCATTGGCGGTACAATGGATAGTGAAAACAATACAAATAATTCAGCAAAGGGAAACTGTAGGAAAACTGCTACCTATAGAAAAACGCCTGGGGAGGGGGGGGGGGGGGGGGGGGAGCATCTCGTTTCCTGATGATGTAAAGAACATCATAACAACAGCTCTCAACAAACAAACATTTAAAGTTGTCCAGATGATAGATACCGGTAGTTATTTTAAGGACTTTCAGCAAGCACGCGAGATGATCATTAACACAGCTGAGGTTAATATTAATTCTGCCTGATTAAAATCACGAGGACTGAAGTAATACAGATTAAAAAAAACGCTGGAGTAGGGTGATGGAAAACGATAAACGCGTTGAAAACATGATGGCGAAGAGAACATTTCAAAATCATCATATTCATTGTGATCAATGGTGGAAAAGGATTGTCCTCAGAGAAGAGAATAGTTCTCAAAAGCATGATGGAATACCTATCTCAGATGCACAAACAGTTTTGTAGTGAACAGTGGAAATATTGAACAGTGAAATTATTACCAGAGGCAGAAATATTACAAAGCTTTACGCACTTCCGGCGTAGTGGAGTAGCTCGTTTGAGCAACTTCTGTTATTCAGCAGAACGGAAAACCAGCCCAAGTTGCCACTTTTTATTCATTAGCTGACTAATTTTGGGGTGAGACCCATTTTACAATCATCATAACATAGTCGAGAACGGTATTTCCGAAGATGTCAAAAATGTGCAACGAATATTTACAGTGCTTCCGAATAACTGATCTGTATGGACTCTATATGTTCAATTGTTCACATTTGTGACATCTACGGAAATGCCATTTTCGACTATGTTATAATGATTGTAAAGTGGGTCTCGGCCCGAAACAAGTCATGAAATGAATAAAAAGAAAAATTTGCTACTTGGACTGGTTTTTCGTTCAACTGACTGTAAAACATGTTTCGTTCTCTTAGCCCGTTTTACATTTTGGTGCAAATTTGTTCAGAAAAGTGTTTATTCTTAGTTTTTGGATCGTGCAAAGTGATAATTTGCTATGCTGAAGTCAACGAGCAAGTGTTAATGTGCAGTTAGTGGTTATTTATGTTCACGTTACTTGAACATAGTTTATTCTGAATAACGTAGGAAGTAGGTTTTGTTACTTCGACCCTTTGGCATAACAACCTTTCAAATGCCTCCACTGGCAACACACACCTTACAAGCGGTCTGGCTGATAGATCACTTACGTGACTTCCAAACACCAGAGGTCTTCGGACTCGAAAAATGTTATTAGAGCAGGAGAAGGAAACGAAGAATCACATTGAAAACAGAAGAGTAACGGCGAGCCGCGAGACGGCAGCGTGGCACCTGGCCGCGGGGCGCTGACCCAGATGCAAGCAATCGATAGTCGCACCCTTGGCGAGTTATCGCCGCGGCCGGAAATGGTGATCGCGCCGGGCCGAGCCCTCACGGCTTCCGGCCGATAGCGGGGCCGGGGCGCCGTCTCGCGCCGCGCCTTGTTACCGGCAAGGCGATCGGCGACCTCCATCCCGGCAAAGAGGTGCGGCCGGGCCTCGCCTTCCTTACGCCCGGCCACACAGACCGGAGTCGTTCTCACGAGCCACGAAGACCCAGCCACTGCGAGGCCGCCGCCACGGGGCTCTCCCAGAGGCGACGTTACACAAGCCGCAGTCACGGCAAGTGGCCCGCTATCGATACAGCACACTGTGCTCAGAGAATTACGAAATGTGAGCGTTTCTACTCCTATGTTTGTGAGAGGTGCGACGTCTGGGAAACTATTTCTCTAGACGTCCAAAGACAGATGATCTATGTGTAAAGGCGATTTTTCTGACAGATCGGTTATTGAGGAACCGATATTTACAGATATTTTGAGAGTGCGAAGCCACATACGGTAATAAACTGCTTTGACGTAACATGTCGATAAAAACTTGTGTGTTTGTTGTAGTAAGTACGTGTTAATACACTACTCGCCATTAAAATTGCTACACTACGAAGATGAAGTGCTACAGAAGCGAAATTTAACCGACAGGTAGAAGATGCTGTGATATGCAAATGATCAGCATTTCAGAGCATTCATACAAGGTTGGCGCCGGTGGCGACACCTAAAACGTGCTGACATGAGGAAAGTTTCCAACCGATTTCTCATACACAAACAGCAGTTGACCGACTTTGCCTGGTGAAACGTTGTTGTGATACCTCGTGTAAGCAGGAGAAATGCGTGCCATCACGTTTCCGACTTTGATAAAGGTCGGCCTGTAGCCTATCGCGATTGCGGTTTATCGTATCGCGACATTGCTGCTCGAGCTGGTCGAGATCCGATGACTGTTAGCAGAATTTCGAATCGGTGGGTTCAGGAGGGTATTACGGAACGCCGTGCTGGATCCCAACGTCCTCGTATCACTTACAGACGAGGTGACAGGCATCTTATCCGCATGGCAGTAACGGATCGTGCAGCCACGTCTCGTTCCCTGAGTCAACAGATGGGGACGTTTGCAACAGCCATCTTCACGAACAGTTCGACGACGTTTCCAGCAGCATGGACTATCAGCTCGGAGACCATGGCTGTAGTTACCCTTGACGCTGCATCACAGACAGGAGCGCCTGCGATGGTGTACTCAACGTCGAACCTGCGTGTACGAATAGCAAAGCGTCATTTTTTCGGATGAATCCAGGTTCCGTTTACAGTATCATGACGGTCGCATCCGTGTTTGGCGACATCACGGTGAACGCACATTGGAAGCGTGTATTCGTCATCGCCATACTGGCGTATCACCCGGCGTGATGGTATGGGGTGTGCCATTGGTTACACGTCTCGCTCACCTCTTGTTCGCATTGACGGCACTTTGAACAGTGGACGTTACATTTCAGATGTGTTACGACCCGTGGCTCTACCCTTCATTCGATCCCTACGAAACCCTACATTTCAGCAGGATAATGCACGACCGCATGTTGCAGGTCCTGTACGGGCCTTTCTGGATACAGAGAATGTTCGACTGCTGCCCCGGGCAGCACATTCGCCAGATCTCTCACCAATTGAAAACGTCTGGTCAATGGTGGGTGAGCAACTACGAGATATTGGTACTGCGTATTGTGAAGCTGCGTATCTCTTCACAATACGCCAGTCACTACTCTTGATGAACTGTGGTATCGTGTTGAAGCTGCATGGGCAGCTGTACCTGTACACACCATCCCAGCTCTGTTTGACAAAATGCCCAGGCGTATCAAGGCCGTTATTACGGCCAGAGGTGGTTGATGTGGGTACTGATTTCTCAGGATCTATGCACCCAAACTGCGTGAAAATGTAATCACATGTCAGTTCTAGTATAATATTTTTGTCCAATGAGTTCCCGTTTATCATCTGCATTTCTTCTTGGTGCAGCAATTTTAATGGCCAGTAGTGTATTAAATAACATTTTCCAGGCGGCAGATAAAAATTGTTCCAGTTATCATTGCAGTGGTGATAAGCTACACAAGCACTGAAGAATTTCTAGGACAGACTAGATAATTCCCAGGGCGTGTGTAGCCTACGTGAAGCGCATTGCAGAAGAGAATATAATACAAATTCATACTTTTAAGATGTGGAAGGAAATGAGCAGACGTATCTACGAGCACAATCAAAATTAGCTGAAAATGAGATCCAAGAATTTCTCCCGGTCACCCACAATATTTTAGTAAATAAACATTAAAAAACAGTTGGTACATTTTACATGTAATACATGATAGAAAGTAGCCATCATCCTTTACATCTGTTATCATGAACTTTTTTTTCTAACGAATTACGCATGCGCGTACCAAACTTGTTGCTTTATAGTTAACAACTGCTTAATCATTTTATTTTTGTGCATCATAATTTTCATCACTGGCTATAATTACATTCTTAGTAATTTTTTGGGAATAGTATCACCTATTCGTTGTTGTGCTCTTGTTTTAATCCTAGCATTGCGCTTATGTATGTTGTGAGGTTTATATTATTTGGGTGTGGACTAGCCGGAACTTGTGGCTAACTGCTATCTTCCAGCCTTCCATTCATCAATGCACTTGTTTTAATCATAGCATTTCCCTTATGCGTATTGTGGCGTTGATATTATTTGGAGGGGATGGACTAGCTGGAACTTATAGCTAACTGCCATGTTCTAACCTCCCATTTATCAGCTCTTGAACAATTCACTCTAAGGCGAAAGAAACGACGCTGCTCGAATGAATTATACAAATGTGACGGAAATTTGCAGATGTGGCGTACATGACTGACACACAAATAAATACAATTTCAGTAAAATTGGATGATTTGTTCAAGAGAAAGAGCTTCACAAATTGAGGAAGTCAGTAACGCGTTGGTCCTTCCTTGACCCGTATGAAAGTATTTATTCGGCTTGGCATTGTTTGATAGATAAATCGTGCCAGATTATGTCCCATTGGATCGTCCAAATTCTGTCCAATTGGATAGTCAAAATCCCGAGCAGGTTGGAGGGTCTTGCCTATAATGCTCCGAACATTCTCAACTGGGGAGAGATCTGACGATGTTGATGGCCAAGGCGGGGTTCGGCCTGCACGAGACAAGCAGTAGAAACTCTCGTGCTATAAAAAGAAATAGTACCCCACTCCATCACTCCTGGTCGTAGAGCCCCATCGCGGGTGACAGTCAGATTTGTATGACACTGCAGTCTGGGGCGTCTCCAGACCCATATTCGGCCTGGAATCTCGTTAACTAGAGTAGAATTGCCTTCAGTGATGAGTTCCGCTTCGAACTGAGGCTTGGTGACCGCGAAGATTCGTCTGGAGATACCCTAGACAACGGTAGGTTACCAACCTGATTGCTGCCTGTCATACATCCTGATTTGGAGTGCCATTTCTTTCAATAGCAGGACCCCTTTTTATGCCCATCCACACAGTGAGAGTTTCTTTGCTTCTCTTCATGCTTGCCAAAACCTACCTTGACCGGTAAAGTCTCTGAATCTCTCCCCAATTGAGAATGTTTGGAATTTGGGTAGGCCCCTCCAACCACCTCGGGATTTTGACGATCTAACGAACAATAGAATAGAATGTGGCATGATATCCCTAAGGAGGACATGCAGAAACTGTCAATCAGGGCCAAGCCCAATAAATGCTTGGATAAGAGCCAGAGGTGGACCAAAGCGTTATTGACTTACTCAATTCGTGAAGCTCTTTCTCTTGAACAAATCATCCTATTTGTTTGTCAGTCATAAACGTCACATCTGCCGATTTACGTCCCATTCGGATAGTTACTTCTGGTGCGTCATTATTTTTTTTTAAATATATCTTAGAGTGCAATACAAAGTGTATCAATAGGATCATGATATTCAAAATCCCCGAATATGCGCAACTGATAATGGTTAAAACTGTCTAAGGCGACCCTGTTATGTCCCTGTGACTAGCCCCTGATTGTGAGTTAGCTAAGAGAAACATCCGCTAGACGGCATCAGCATCCAGTGAGAGGGGATCCTAATGTGGCGCTTTTTCACATTACATCCTCCTTGGTTGATCAATATGGTGTCAGATGCCTGTTTGGAATTTTTCAAGTAACATCTTCTTGCTTTTATCTGGTAAGTCTCCATTGTTTTATGCGTGTTTCTCAAAGACTTTCTTTTTATGGAAACATCGTTCTCTATCCAGTTTTCAATGCTCATTCGGTTGGTGTTGTGCTTAATTGTGTGACTTTAACGTGTTGGTTACAGTCAAACAATATTCGTAAAAACTGTCCTGCTTCTGATATGGCCACCAGGTGGCCATATTAAGCGCACCTGTCCGTTCCAAGTTAACTTCACTTTATTATTTCTCCCGAAGAATTACTCACCTAACACCTTTCTTCAGATATAAAATGTCTGAAAACGTAAAGAAGAGGAGATCATACACTGAAGAAGCCATGCCCTAGGCAGTGAGCGGAGTGAAGAGTGGAAAGTTACGGACAAGGGGCAATCATTTATTGTGTACCCAGATGTACTTTACGCCGTTATTTGGAGAAAGATGTCCCGTTAAAGATGTTACAGCATCTCCAGCGTTAATTCGGAAGGATACCGCCCTTCGATTGTGTTATTCCAACAGTAAGCTTTAGGGTTTCAGGTGCCAGCCAGCCAGGCAGGCAGCTGAGCAGCAGCAGTCCAACCGAGCAGCAGCAGCAGCAGCAGCGGTCCAGCCAGCAGCAGTGGTCCAGCCAGCAGCAGCGGTCCAGCCAGCAGCAGTGGTCCAGCCAGCAGCAGCAGCAACAGCAGCAGCGGTCCCGGCCAGCAGCAGCGGTCCAGCCAGCAGCAGCGGTCCAGCCAGCAGCAGTGGTCCAGCTAGCAGCAGCAGCAACAGCAGCAGCGGTCCCGGCCAGCAGCAGCGGTGCCGGCCAGCAGCAGCGGTACCGGCCAGCAGCAGCGGTTCAGCCAGCAGCAGCAGTCCAGCCAGCAGCAGCGGTCCCGGCCAGCAGCAGCGGTCCAGCAAGCAGCAGTGGTCCAGCCAGCAGCAGCAGCAACAACAGAAGTGGTCCTGGCCAGCAGCAGCGGACCTACCAGAGGCAGCGGTCCAGCCAGTAGCAGCGATCCAGCCAGCAGCAGCGGTCGAGCCAGCAGCAGCGGTCCAGCCAGCCAGCCAGCTCTCCAGCAGCGGCAACAGCAGAGGCGGCCCCGGCCCCACTCGCAGCAGCAGCAGCAGCTGCAGCGTTCCTGCCTGCCGTCGCCAGCGCCAGCAGCGTAGGACTCTGGTATTCGTTCGTCTGTCCCCTGTTTTTTCCTCTCCTTTTCGTCCTGTGCTGTTTTCATTCATCCCTGTCGTCATGTTAGCCCCCACCACCACTGCCACTACTACCACCACTGTCATTGTGTACACTTCGCCCTCCACCGCCACCACCACCATTACGTGGTGTGCCCAGTCACCCCCCTGTTTCCATCCCTCCTTTTCTAACTCTCCCTTCGCTCTCGCTCTTTGTCGCCCCCTCCCCAGCTTTTTCCTCCCGCTCCTCTCCCTCTGATCCTTTCCCCCCACTCCCCTGGCCTGTCACTGCAGCTCCGGCTAGGATGGTGGCCCTTTGGGCCACTGCCCATGCCCAGCTCTCCCCGTCGCCTTCGCCATCTCCGCCGCCACCACCACCACCACCGCCATTGCTGTCGCCGTCGCCGTCGCCTTCACCATCACCATCTCTGGCGCTGACTACTGCGCCCACGATGGGACCTACCACTTCCCGCCACCTCCCTATAGCTCCCGTCTCTCATGTCACCACCCACCCTTCTACCGCCATTAAACGCCCTACTGGCACCACCACCTCCTCCCCTCCCAAAAAGACCCCGTCCCATCCTCCTTCCCACCCCCCCCCCGCCTGGCCCTGCTCCCTCTGAATTCTCCTCCTCCCCCCTCTTTATACAAATACCTCCTCTCCCATCCCAATCCTTCCCTTCTCAAGGCCCAGAACCTCTCCCTCCTCCTCTGCCAACACTTCCCTGGTGCCCCCATCTCACTCCTCACTCCCAGGTGGGATTCAACTCTCATCTCCTCCCACAGCCCCACCCTCCATACTGACATCCTCTCCCCCTCCCCAACGACCAGTTTGGCCCCAACTCCTCCCTCACCCCTGTTTCTTCTCCATCTTGTACCCGCCAACCCCAACCCCTATGTTGCCTGCCGACCCTCACCGCCATGATCACTTGGCTTAGTCTGTCAATCATGGAGGAGGAGGTGTTGATGTAGCTTAAAGCACATCCTTCCCTGGAGGTGCAGATGGTCCGCCACATTTTTAACTCGGCTGGCCCCACCTGCCTTATGCGGGTTTTCTCCAAGGACGCCCACTCCATTGACCGTCTCCTGAAGGAGGGTGCCCTCCTCTTCAAGCAGCACTATAAGGTCGACCCCTCCTGTTCCCCTTTCAATCCCTGTGCTGCCAGAGGTGTCTGCACTATAATGCGCACCTAACAGCCGAGTGCCGCGAGGCCCCCACCTGCCCACATTGTAGGCAAGCGCACTTCCTCCAGCAATGCCCTAACCTTCAATCCATGCAATCTCCCCCATGCCACCTACTCCCAAAATTGTTAAGTCCGACCCCATCTGACCACTCCTGAAATCACCGTCCCTGTCTGTGCTCTGGACACCCCAACCCTCCTGGCAATTCCCTTTCCCCCTCCCCCCTACTGCTGAGGACATCATCAGATTCCTCACCATTGTCCTGCAAAACGTCCACCCTTTCCAGCACCCTCACACCCTCCAACAGGTCTCCCTCACCATCCGTTCCGTCTTCTACCTAAAAATATATGCCACCTACTCCCACAACCGGGCCCATTTTACCTTCTCCCGTCTCGACACCCTCATCTAAATCCCTGTCATGGCGCGACTGCACCATATCCTGTTCAAGAACATCCGTTCCCTTCTTGCCAACAAGAACCTCTTCATGCACACCCTTGCCACCCACCACATGGATGCCTTCCTCCTCAATGAAACCTTCCTCCAACCCCAACACACCGTCCACACTTCGCCCTACCTTCTCCACCGCTCCGATAATCCCCTCCTGATTGGGCGTGGCGGAGTTGCCACCACCGCCAGATCCCAGTTTGGCTCCAACCTCTCCTTCCCGACCCAATGGAACACCTGATCCTTAGTCTCTTCTTCCTCGGCCTTACTGTCACCTGCGCCACCATCTATGTCCGCCCTAACGCCCCTATTCCTTTCGACTTCCTCTCCCACATTGATCGTACCTTCTCCTCCTATGTGATCGCCGCTGACTTCAACATCCATAGCCGCTCCGCCACCCAGTTACAGTGGTGGCATCGGTTACTCTCCACCCTACAAGGCGACCTCGTCCCCCTTCCTCAGCACACCCACCCCAAATCCAACTCCACTCTCGATGTCATACTCTCCTCCCCCAACCTCCTTGGCATGAGGGTGGATGTCCTGGACCCCATTGGTAGCGACCATCTCCCTGTCCTCCTCACCGTTTCAGACGGTTGTCGCCCCCGCCCCGACCCTCGTAATGACCCTCCCCCGAAGTGCACCCATGACTATTCCCATTCCAACTGGAATGCCTACTGGGATACCCTCTCCACCCGGGTCACCTACCACCACCCTGACGATGTTACCCATACCACCTACGAGGCCATGGAGGCCCACATCCCTACTGTCGCCATCCACCCCCACCGTCCTACCTTACCCTCACAAGCTGTCCTCCTTCTCCGTGAATCCTGCCGTCTCTACTGTGCCTTCCTCCACATGCATGACCCGGACACACTACGACGCCACCGGCAACTCCAGCAATACATCTGAAACTTGCTCGCGGCTAAGAAATGCCTGTTTAAGTGCTACCCTACCTATAAACTCGCCCAAGTACTGGTCAGCCTTCCATCGCCTTACCGGAACTAAACCCTCCACCTACTATCCTCTTCTCCATAATGATCACCCCTTTCCTGAGACCCTTAGTAAGGCCAATCACTTTGCCTCCTACATTTGCGACGTCTTCTCCATCCCCAATGATCCACAGTTCCATTACTCCCTCTTCCCGGATGTCCGGGATCGAACTGATACCTCTGTCCCTCCCCTCGCACCTAGATTCCAGTACTTGGACAACATAGCACACACGGAACGCAATGCCCTTATCACTACACAGGATCTCATTGCTACACTCCGCACAAAAACGCAACACCGCTCCTGGTCACAAACGTGTCACCTACCGCCGCCTTCGTGAAGCTCCTGTCTCTTTCCTCTCCATGCTGGCCAGGCTGTGCAATGTAGTCCTGTCCACCAGCTACTACACTGACCTGTGGAAAACCTCCCATATCCTGATGTTCCTTAAACCCGGTAAACTGCCGTCCGCCGTCTCCTCCCATCATCTCATCAGCCTCACCTCGGTCTTCAGCAAGGTCCTGGAATCCGGCCTCACCCAACGCATCCACCAGCATCTCCGCCAGCACTGCCTCCTTCCCGTTACCCAGTGTAGCTTTCGACCATCCTGCTCTTCCATTACCTTCTACTCCACCTCACTTGTCTCCTTTCTGAACAGCTAAATTCCCGTTGCTCCGCAATCTTCCTCTCCCTGCATCTCGAACGTGTCTATGACCGCGTATGGCATTCCGGTCTCTTCTTCAAGCTCCAAACCTTCGCCCTTCCCATTAACTACGTCTGTCTGATCGGCTCCTTTCTCTCCCACCGTCCTTCCTACGTCACCACCCATAACAGGAATTCCTACACCTTTTTCCTTCCGCTGGTGTGCCCCACGGCCCCGTCCTCTCGCCCCTTCTGTATTTTTTGTATACAGCGGACATGTCGCCACTGTCACCACCTGTCCACCTCCAGTTCGCTGATGACACCGCCTTCCTTGCCCTCGCCCCTACCCTGCAGCATTACCAACACCTTCTCCAATCTCATCATGACTGGTTCACCATTTGGTGAAACCAGTGGTTGCTCAAGGTCAATCCCTCCAAAACCCAGGCGATCATTATAAGCAAAACCACCCCCTCCTTCCGCCTCCTTGATTTCCTTCTCACCATCTATGGCCGTCCTATCGCCCTCAACTCCACCCTTAAGTACCTTGGTGTCCCCCTAAACCGTCGCCTTTCCTACACCCCATCTCCGGACAATCCAAGCCAAGGCATGCTCCCGACTCTGTGTCCTCAAGCTCCTTTCCTGCCGTATGGGGGTCTGGACCCCTCCACCATACTCCACAGCTATAAATCCCTCATCCGCCCTATCCTCTGTTACGCCCATCCTGCCTGGATCTCCGCGCCCCCCTACCTTTTACAAATCCCTCCAGATCCTTGAACTCCATGCTCTCTGCCACGCCTGTCGCATCCGTCTCCCCTCCCCATTGCGGATTCTGTACGACCTCATTCCGTTCCCCCACCTCCTCCTTTTCCTTCAATGGATATGGTCCTGTACACCTACCGAAAACTTGATCCTCCTCATCCGCTTGTCTCCCCCACCCTCTCCCACCCCGCCTGCTGCCGCGCCCTTATTCCCACATCCCATCCGGTCTCCATCTCTCCACCCTCCTTACCCTCTCCCTAGGTGGCTTCCGCCAGCTCCCTCTCCCTGCTGATGCCCTCCTCCCCTCCATCCACCCCTCCTACCAACTTTGATCCTCCCTCCCTCTTCCTGTGTTTACTCCTTTGGGCACCCTCTCACCCTTCTCTCCCTTTTCCCTCCCTCCTTCATTTCTCCCCACTCCTCCCCTGGGCTTCCCCTCCCTTGTCCCTCTACTCCTCCCCCCCATCTCCTCAGCCATTGGCATCTTTGTTCTCCCCTCTCCCCCCCTCACACTTCTTCCCCTCTTGGCAAGTCGCGCGCCAGAGATCATCGCCATCAGTGTCTCGTGTGTGCCGTCGTGTTTAGTGTTCAGTGTTCACCGTCGCACTCCATCGTTCACCTGTGCCATCGGCATCTTCAATGTTTGTGCGTCGTGTCAACAGTTTGTAGTGTGGATTATCGTCGAGTGTGAACGGCTCCGTGTTTGTCTTTATGTGTCTGCTCTTTTATTACCCGCCGTTATGTCACTTATGTGTAATCTTTCTGTTGTTTATTTATCTATTCTATGGCTGAAGAGCGGCGTAACATGCTGCTGACAGCCTGCCTGTTTGTACTGGTTTGAAAATAACAATAAAGAAAAAAAAAAGATGTCACAGTTGGGAGGAAAACTCCCCTTCATACCTGAACTAGAAAAACATGTAAGACGGAGAATTTTCTATTCTAATATACTTAAACACAACGTTTTTCGATTCTGTAAAGAAAACAACATCCCAAATGATTTTAAAGAGACCGCTGGTCGTAAGTGGTTCGATACCTTTCTGAGGAGGAACCGTGACATTACATAACAGAAAGTTCAAAAGATAAACAATTTCATGATTACTGATCATTTTGCGAACTTAAAGGAATCTTCATCAAATACGATTTATCCAAAGTTTCAGAACGAGTGTTCAATATGGATGAAAAGGATGTCACCCCCACTTTCGTAAGAATCCAGAAGTTTTAACCCAAAAGGGTGTTTTACGAGTTCATACTGTGGGCAAATAGCATCGGGAAAGTGTTGCAGTTGTGGTCTGTAGGAACGCTGAGGTGTCGCGATCCCTCCAATGATTTTGTATTCAGGAGGGAGAAAAAATAAAAGCTGGGAGAAAGGTCTACCTGTCGGATGAGCAACTGAAATGACCCCGGAAGGGAATATGGCAACTAACACGTTTGCTACTTTTGCCATATTTGGACTCAACCGAACATGCCTTCTGATTTTAAGTGGAAAAGCACATATAGGTTACAAAATTTGACGACGCTGATAAACGTGACATTGTCCTTTACAGCTTGCCATCCACCTCAATGCATGAACTGCTACCATTGGAAAAAGTTGCTTGAAGAAGTTAGAATCTTTTTGGGACCAAGAGGTTCTGAAATTTTTCGACTCACACCAGGGCGAGAATGACATCAATCGGTTAAAATTTCCTGATGTGTTCGTACCAGCATGGGACGGCTCAATGACACATTCCAATAAGAGTAGTCGCTTCAGAGCCACAGGAATTTACTTGTTCATTCTGAATGTGATGCCAAAAGATATGTTTGCTCCTAGTGCTGTGACTGAACATCCAACTCCTGAACTGAAGAACCAAGAAAACTCAGGCTTACCTGACAACAATTAGCCGAGCAGCAGCAATGGCCTGGTTACTTCTTGCAGCCAACTGGACCAACTCATCAGTCCTTTGGCGTCAGCATTTCGCCCTACACCAGAAGAACCTAAACGTGCTAAGCGCCCTCGAAATGTCGATTATTCCTCATTGTCGTCTGATCCAGATTTCGTCTTGACGTCGAAGCTGTGTGTGTAGGCAGAAGACCCTCCGCCAGGCATTTCATATGCAACTGTACATCATCTTTCAATTCTGACATACTTCTGTAAACGTAAAAAAGAACAAGAAAAACTATGAGGGTCATATAATCATCCATGATTTCGTATGCTATCGTGGTGAAAATAGTCTTTTCCACCGGACAGGAGCTCAGTCATCTAAACCAAAAAAGGGACCAACTACGAAACAGCGGTTGACCAACAAGCCCAAGGACAAACAGCAACAACCCAACAAGAACAAAAATATAAGCCGAAAGTTCGTACTGCAGTCTTTGTGAGGAGAATGGAGTCAAGGACTTTTGGATTTGCGTTGTCTGCGGGAATTTCTATCGTGTAGATCGTGTTGAGCTCATTGCTGCAGACAAAGATATTTTTATTTGTCCCAATTACGACGGGTAGTTTTTAACAAACTCGTTTTGTCTTATTCTCTTAAATAATTTCATATTTTGGTATTTTGAAACAAATGTTAGTGTCAAATATTAAACAACTTAATTTTAATGGACTGCCTTATTTTGAATCCACTTTTGAATACAGAATAGGATTAGTCGGTATCAGATCTACACATTTTACATCAAAATTATTCAGTTTTAGCAAAATCATGATATGTGGAAACATCGAACAAGAGTGGCCAAATAATGTACACATGCTGCTGATATGGGCACCAGGTAGAGTTTTGGACTTTCGGTTTTTGGACCAGTAAAACTACTTTCATGGGGAATGACAAATTTATTTTTTGAAAGTTCACTAGCCTGAGAATGATTTAGGAAAGAAATGTTTTTGAAGTTTTTCAAAATGACGGCCAAAAGAATTGTCAAACCTTAGCACATCTACCTTATTTGTGGCCCTAAATATACATTTGACTACTTCTAACAAAAACAAATCATCCCTCTGTAAAAATCTAAACTTCAGATATTATTTAGATCTTTCAAAGCATAAATGTTCTGCCCTTATTTCAAGTAGTATTCTTCACATTAAATGAAAGTTTGCACAGCGTGTAATAAACGGAATCTGTCGGAATGCGCTCTCTTCACTAAAAGCAAACATCACGTGTCGGCCGACCGAGTCCTTACGAATAAAATGTTTTCCCTCAGAAGAAATTAAAGAGGTCATCGGGTCCCAAGCCTTGTCCAGTTGAAAGCCGCCGTCACAGTTTATAAGATTTTGTGCCAGACTATTTCCACAGATTCTCTAATTGCTGAATCCCAGAAGGATCTCGCCGGGACCAAGATATTTTTGTGGGAGAATAATCATCCATAGAGTGTGGTGATAAAATGCTTTACGCATGCTCCTGCGCGCCACAGATGGAGCCTGTATTTTCAAAGGACACCGAGTTCGATAGAGGACGCTCCTGTGACGGCCACCAATGAGCCTGCTTTTTCGCGCCTATTTTTGCTATAAAGCCGACAGTCTCCAGTGGCGGACACTTACCTGAAGATGACTAGACGGTTGCTAGCCGAAATCTTGTGACAAGTAGTCAATATGAACCGGCTGAAATCCCGAAACTTCATAGTGTATTCAGTACGCCGGAAAACCTTCAAGAAGTATATTAGCAATGTTTTTCATCATACAACCTGGCCTGGCGCAATAAAAATAATTACGTGAGTCTGATAGTTATGCGAAACTAACGCAGGCCTTTCACATGGTCTTTCAAATCTCCAAAGGACGGTGCGGATCTCCGAACGTTCCATGCTCCCCAGCATAACGAATTACTGCTTGGCGGCGCGTTGCTTTTTCTACATTTGTCAAAACAGATTAATGTAAGGTTGCTTAATTCTGCCACTCAGCAACATTTTTTCCGTATCACCATAGCCCTCTTAATTAGACGAAGTAAAAAAGGAGCGTGTGCGGCCGATGTAAGCGCACCCTCACTAAGTCCGTATGTCCTACCTCAAAATTGACTTCTGCGAAGTATTCCGCGTTCGTATTTCATAATGTTCGCCACTCGTTAAATTTACATTTGTGGTCCTCTAATTGGGAAGATCCAGGGGGCGGATAGAAAACTCCCAGTCGTCCCACAATGGATGAATATATGTCCTTTATGGTTTTCAGTGGCAAACTTAGGTAATGATGATAGAGATGGATAACGATCACGCACAATTCTGTCCGAAGTAGACCACAAAGGCTCAATAATATTCACATGTGGTGACTGTCGGAGATCAGACAGTTTATCTTCGTGCTCACCAAACCAGTACTGGACGATGCGAGCTGTGTAAACAGGGGCCATGCCGCACTGGAACACTTCACCACTCGGGAACGAACATTGTACCATGGGATGGAGCGGATCTGCAAAATGGCCATACAATTCTCGTCAGTAATGCGACTTTTGCAGTGTAACCATGGGGCCCATGGAATATCACACGATATGACTGCCCAAATCATAACCGAGACCCCCCCCCCCCCCCCCGGTATGTTTCACGCTTGGGATGTAAACACAGTCAGAAGTTGGAAAAAGTGCGAAACAAGACTCATATGAGGAAATGATATTATTCCATTGCTCCGTAGTCCAGGTTTTATGACTCTCGCACCAGGCTTTCCTGTTACTGTTGTTGAACAGTGCTGCGGCTTGCGTTGGTGCTGTTTGTAGGTTTCCGCCCTCTGTTGGAGGACAGACCGTATCCTTTAGTTGGATTAGTTGTGGTTGGTTGTCTCCTTCTCGTCTTCACTGGCGCCACTCGTTTATCAAGCGTTGCCTGTCCGCTAGTGGCAGCAGCGGCGGTTATCGATATGTAGTAACTGGTGCCCTATCTTTGGGGCGACGTCGTTGTTTTTGTGTGTGGTGTGAGTGTGCCAGTTCGGTTGGAGACTCAGGAGGAGCCAGATCTGCGCAGTGGAGAACACGCCGGTACCGCTAGCGGCATGCATGGACTGTCGGATGGATGGACTGTGGTCACGATGATGCACGACCTCGTCCTAAACTGGATCCAAGTAGAGCGGAGTCAGTCACCCATGTGGGACCCTTAGTACGCATGTGATGGTGTGACAGATTACCATCGCGCCATCATACGCAAATTGGTGGATCTACCTACCGCTTAGAACTTGAAGACCCTATTGTGTTTAAAGCACTTGGCTCAGGGTTAGACGGTGTGGTCACTCAACTGTGAATTAATAAAGCAGTGAAGAGATTTGTTTCACTCTGACAACTGTCGTCAGAGTCGTCACAGTGAGTTCAGTGTGCGTTTGTGTACCTATTGAATTTGATGTCGCTTGGTTGTGGCTCGCCTTGTGATTGTTTCCGCAATGACGTGTGGTTGCTGATTCTGGTTGTTTACATTTCGGTTTGCCTCGCACGCAAATCGAGTGGGGTTTTAGTTACTGTTTGTTTGTCTGGTGTTCTGTACTATGACTTGTTTGTTAAGATTTTCGGGTTTGTAGAATCGGACGGAAATCTGGTAGTGGTTCTTTTCTCGTGCCAGACGCTCTAAACACATTACATCTGGGAATTTAGTGCAGACTGCCGGTTCCGGCTTTGCCCTGTTCTTCCATCGTTGCATTTGGTTTATTGGAAGTTAAGTAGCTGCAGCAAGCTTATGATTAGTAATTCGTTAGACTGCCTTAGTCTGATCTACCATCTTGTGACGTGAATGCAACTCTTGGCTGCCTATCTCATCGCTCGCGATAATGTCTGTTGCCGAACCTCCTAAGAGGTCGATTCCTGGAACACCGTCTGGATTAGTTGCTTGTTTGTCCACAATCGTAACCCAATCCTGCCTTCCTTTGATAGCCAGGTTTCAGTCTCGTCACTGATGAGTGAGTCTTCAATCCCAGCTCGTCCTGCCGTTCCCTGTTTGTAGAACTCCCTTCCTGTTTCTTGGTGCTGACGTGGTTCGCGAATGAAAGATTCCGTTTTGTAGTGACTTTTGCAGTTGTCGTTTCTTAATTTTTCGACACAATCTTCTTCAATGACAGTCTGTCACGCTCACTCAACACACTTTCGTCCGCGTTGTGACTTAGCGGATGGTGTTTCTTCACTTTTCCTGCATGCGGAACAAATCTTCGATACGGTGCAGTTGAAACACCCAGTACTTCGGGTATATTGATTACGGAAGCATCCATCATATGAGCACCATCAATCTGCCCACGTTCGAAATACACAACTACCAGAACATCGTTCTGACCGCGACTGACACTTGGTATGTACTGAGGACACTGCACAGGGGCCGTTCGTGGTCAAATACAACAGAGCAGTCTGCAGCCTTTGCCAGCATCTGCTACTTCACATTCAAGAGTGAATTTCTCCCGATGTTTCCATATTTTTGGCCGTCCTCAGTATGAGTGATTCATTCTTTTGTGCATGTTTTAAGCGTACAGTTTCACATGTTAGAGAATAAAACAGAAATCCGTCCTGTATGAATGGCCGTCTATTTGACAGCTGCGCGGTGTTGTCATATTGAAGGTTCTGGCTTGTGTAGTCTAGGCTGTGGCTTTCCTGTCTCATATGGCAAACGAGCTTCCTCTGTGACAGACCATGGATGAAGCAGAGTTGCACTAGCGCCAGAAAACTAGACATTACCGGGAAACGACAGAATGTTTGCCGATCAGCATCTCGGAATGTCTACACTCCTGGAAATTGAAATAAGAACACCGTGAATTCATTGTCCCAGGAAGGGGAAACTTTATTGACACATTACTGGGGTCAGATACATCACATGATCACACTGACAGAACCACAGGCACATAGACACAGTCAACAGAGCATGCACAATGTCGGCACTAGTACAGTGTATATCCACCTTTCGCAGCAATGCAGGCTGCTATTCTCCCATGGAGACGATCGTAGAGATGCTGGATGTAGTCCTGTGGAACGGCTTGCCATACCATTTCCACCTGCCGCCTCAGTTGGACCAGCGTTCGTGCTGGACGTGCAGACCGCGTGAGACGACGCTTCATCCAGTCCCAAATATGCTCAATGGGGGACAGATCCGGAGGTCTTGCTGGCCAGGGTAGTTGACTTACACCTTCTAGAGCACGTTGGGTGGCACAGGATACATACGGACGTGCATTGTCCTGTTGGAACAGCAAGTTCCCTTGCCGGTCTAGGAATGGTAGAACGATGGGTTCGATGACGGTTTGGATGTACCGTGCACTATTCAGTGTTCCCTCGACGATCACCAGAGGTGTACGGCCAGTGTAGGAGATCGCCCCCCCCCCCCCCCACCATGATGCCGGGTGTTGGCCCTGTGTGCCTCGGTCGTATGCAGTCCTGATTGTGGCACTCACCTGCACGGCGCCAAACACGTATACGACCATCATTGGCACCAAGGCAGAAGCGACTCTCATCGCTGAAGACGACACGTCTCCATTCGTCCCTCCATTCACGCCTGTCACGACACCACTGGAGGCGGGCTGCACGATGTTGGGGCGTGAGCGGAAGACGGCCTAACGATGTGCGGGACCGTAGCCCAGCTTCATGGAGACGGTTGCGAATGGTCCTCGCCGATACCCCAGGAGCAACAGTGTCCCTAATTTGCTGGGAAGTGGCGGTGCGGTCCCTTACGGCACTGCGTAGGATCCTACGGTCTTGGCGTGCATCCGTGCGTCGCTGCGGTCCGGTCCCAGGTCGATGGACACATGCACCTTCCGCCGACCACTCGCGACAACATCGATGTACTGTGGAGACCTCACGCCCCACGTGTTGAGCAATTCGGCGGTACGTCCACCCGGCCTCCCGCATGCCCACTATACGCCCTCGCTCAAAGTCCGTCAACTGCACATACGGTTCACGTCCACGCTGTCGCGGCATGCTACCAGTGTTAAAGACTGCGATGGAGCTCCGTATGCCACGGCAAACTGGCTGACACTGACGGCGGCGGTGCACAAATGCTGCGCAGCTAGCGCCATTCGACGGCCATCACCGCGGTTCCTGGTGTGTCCGCTGTGCCGTGCGTGTGATCATTGCTTGTACAGCCCTCTCGCAGTGTCTGGAGCAAGTATGGTCGGTCTGACACACCGGTGTCAATGTGTTCTTTTTTCCATTTCCAGGAGTGTACATGCCGAGAAGATTCCCGATTATAAGACGATATTCTGTCGAAAATTCATGGGATGAGACCTGACTAAGTAAAAATCTTAGATAACTCTTACAAAGAAGTAAAAACTGCGACCTGCCGCTTTTACTACTGCTGCTATTACGAACAAACAGCACCATTACCGTTTTTGAGCTGACAGGTTCATCCTCAGACACCTATTCACGTTTAAAATCACATTTAGCTTTTTTTGAACGTGGAATGTTTAGCGCTTTTAATTTTGGTGAAAGTTACTCATGGAGATGGTGCCCTATTGCATGAAACGATGCAAGAAAAGTAATTGGACCTAACAATGAATTCAAATAAAGTAAACGGTTTTCTAAATTAAGAACTGAGTTAGTTTTGTGTTAGTTGGAAAATCTTGCATAATTTCGCAGCATCGTAGACTACTTTTGAAAAAGTTAATATCTAGCGGAACAATAAGCAGCATTCAACACTCTGTTTTACTCTGAAGTTGAAGGCGAATTAGAGCAACTCACACAAATCTATATATTTATACCGAACAGATTTTTATATTTGAAGATGGTGACTTACAAAGAGAAGTTAGTGGCAAACAGTACGTCTGTTAGATGAGTTATAGTATAATCTGAAATGTTACAACAGAAAGTATGAAGTGCAATGATGTTTCAGTACAAGTGATATTTGCACACTGAAAGATTATTAATTGAAATTTATATAAAGAAATAACGAAAAACGGTTCATGATATAGTAAAGTAGGAATTATGTTAAATCTTGTGAAAGGTAAAAGCAAAGCAAAAATAATTATGAGAGACTGCCCTGGATGCAAGAAATTAATTGTACACTCCTGGAATTATGGTAATTTTTGCATATACTATAACAGACAAGTAATGAGATATAGTTTGATGTACTTACATATTATAGAAGTTGATACTAAATTAACATTGTGAGAGCTTGTTTAAAGTTTAAATTAATTTAACTAGTATATTAACTTAGGACAAATCGCTGACATGAAATTGCAGGCTGTGGTCATTAATGTCAGGTTAGAATCTGAATGTTTTATTGACAATGTAAGTAGATTTTATTTACGTTTCAAAGCAGAAAATAGGTGCTCCTTATTCTATAGAAACGATGTATTGGCCAATTCAGTCTGTTCATTAAGAAGATAATGTGCTGACAAGCTTTAATATATTAATTTTCCTATCTACTCAAGAAGAATCAAGAGAATATCTTTTTCAGCATGGAGGTGGCCTTCAAAATATGTTATGTGTATCAGCCATAAAATGACACATGGATTCATCTGTGGAGAGAGTACTCCTTTATTGATTCAAGTTACAATCTTGATGTTAACACCACTGAAAAAAGATCCATTTTGACGCTGACCTGAGCAAAACACTCACTGGCGAACGTATGGATCGGCGCCAAAATTTCTGACCCACCACAGTACTGTTTATTAGGGAAAATTGAACTTAGGTGCAGTTTGTCTTCGTGCCTTCTTTGAACTTCACCGTGCTGTTTAACCCACCCAAATATTGGCCCTATTGTGGAGAGGTTACTGTTGGTCGACGATGAACAGTTAATGCAAGACGAACCGTTGCCACGTTCTGTATGTGGCACAGTGGAGCACATTCATCTTTGTTAAGACCGCTATCTGCATAGACCTACGTTCCAGCTAGAACCATTATTCGAAATGCCACCCGAAAAATGCAGATGGGTCCAGGAGAGTCAGTAACGATAGCGCGACCGACGCCGTGGTGATAAGGGTTACGAGAGCCACAGAACGAGCTTTCGAGGCGAAGTCCCAGGAAGCGGGTCACACGTGGCAGTCTCACGACCCACATCTAAAAATCAGTGATCGACAATGGTGCAGTCCTGCACGTCTCGGGTTATGTTTCATGTTAGCTACTGGAACCTGCCTTCCCAAAGTGTAGGTCAGACTGGCTTACGTTACAGGACTTCGAGTGTGATTATTTATTTCTTCACAGAGTATGCCGAGGTTTAGCTGAATACGTTTTACGGACTCGCACAGATCTTCCTCATGGGTCTGTCTCAGGTGAGGTTAAGACGACCTCATTTGTCATGGTCGCCTTTATTACACAGTCCAGCCACGTTAATGTGACATTAACGTGGCCGCCGCCTAGCTTCGACGACAACGTGCAATAACCGATCACAGACGGCAGGTGGCTGCGCTAACAATGTAGGATATATAAACTGTGCCAGGGGGACGCAGAAAACAGTGCAGTCGTTGTAGTAACGCGGAAACAGAGCGAGATGTCTGACTTCCAAAATGTCAAGATCATTGGCTTTTGGGCCAAGGGCGGAAGAATTACCGAAGCGGCAAAGTCTGTAAACTGCTCGAGTGCCGCCATAGTTAAAATATAAGCACTCCGTCTTCAGGCCACAAGAGGCCGTCCGACCGCCATGTCATCCTCATCTAAGGATGCAGATAGGGGGGCGTGTGGTCAGCACACTATTCCCCCCCTCCCCCCGTTATGGCGATCTTCCTTGGCCGAAGCCGCTACTAGTCAATTGGGATCATGGCATCACGAAGCTGAGTGCACCCTGTAAAATGGCAACAGTTCATGGCGGCCCGATGGCCACCCATCCAATTGTTGGTACGTACATGTTTCGAGGAACTACAGGATGAGGTTACCGTACTCCCCTGCTGAAGTTCTGCACACTGTTTGGTAAGGGAGTTAACGAAACAGCATCAAATTTACGTCCAATTTCACTTTTTCCAGCATTCTTAAAAATTTATGAAAGGTAATGTACAATCCACTTTATAACCATCTTATCACAAATAACATGCTGTCGAAATCGGAGCTAGGCTGATATTGAGAAGGCTATCTACACTTACAGTGAAGATGTACTTAATTCATTAGACAAATAATTTCAGGCAACTGGTATGTTTTGTGACCTGTCAAAGGCACCTGACTGTGTAAATCACAATGTTGTTGTTGTGGTCTTCATTTCTGAGACTGGTTTGATGCAGCTTTCCATGCTACTCTATCCTGTGCAAGCTTCTTCATCTCCCAGTACCTACTGCAACCTACATCCTTCTGAATCTGCTTAGTGTATTCATCTCTTGGTCTCCCTATACAATTTTTACCCACCACGCTGCCCTCCGGTACTAAATTGGCGATCCCTCGATGTATCAGAACATGTCCTACCAACCGATCCGTTCTTCTAGCCAAGTTGTGCCACAAGCTCCTCTTCTCCCCATTTCTATTCAATACCTCCTCATTAGTTATATGATCTACCCATCTAATCTTCAGCATTCTTCTGTAGCACCACATTTCGAAGGCTTCTATTCTCTTCTTGTCCAAACTATTTATTGTCCATGTTTCACTTCCATACATGGCTACACGCCATATAAATACTTTCAGAAACGATTTCCTGACACTTAAATCTATACTCGATGTTAACAAATTTCTCTTCTTCAGAAACGCTTTCTTTGCCATTGCCAGTCTACATTTTATATCCTCTCTACTTCGTCCATCATCAGTTACTTTGCTCCCCAAATAGCAAAACTCCTTGACTACTTTAAGTGTCTCATTTCCTAATCTAATTCCCTCAGCATCACCCGACTTAATTCGACTACATTCCATTATCCTCGTTCGCTTTTGTTGATCTTCATCTTATACCGTCCTTTTTAGACACTATCCATTCCTAAATCACAATATCCTTTTAATATTATGGTGTAACAGGAAATGTTGCAAAATGGTTTAAATCTTATATCTCTGACAGGAAACAAAGGGTGTTATTAGGAAAGAGACATTTACTAAGCTATCCAGCATTATCCAACTGGGAACCAATTAAATGTCGGGTCTCACAAGGTTCCATCTTAGGGCCCTTACTTTCTCTTGTATATATCAATGACCTTTCATCAGTAACATTACCAGATGCCAAGCTCGTTTTGTTTGCCGATGATACAAACATTCAATAAATATCAAATCAAGTGTAGTCTTAGAAAGATCGGCTAATAAAATATTTGTGGACATTAATCACTGGTTCCTAGCCAATTCTTTGTCACTAAACTTTGAAAAAACACACTACATGCAATTCAGAACTTGTAAGGGGTGTCCCACGAGTATATGCCTAATATACGATGACAAGCAGATAGAGGAAGTGGACAGTGTAAACTTCTTGGGATTACTGCTTGATAATAAATTCCACTGGGAGGAGCACACCATACAACTTCTGAAGCGTCTTAACAAATCTCTATTTGCAGTGCGAATTGTGTCAGACATAGGGGATATGAAAATGAAAATGCTGGCACACTGCGCTTACTGTCATTCGATAATGTCATATGGGATTACTTTTTGCGGAAATTCTTCAAGCCAAGCAAAAGTTTTCCGGACACAAAAACGTGCAATAAGAGCTATATGTGGTGTGGAACAAGAACATCCTGCAGAAACATGTTTAGGGAACTAGAGATGATAACTACTGCTTCCCAATATATTTATTCTCAGTGAAATTTGTCATTAAAAATATATCACTTTTCCAAACCAACAGCTCAATTCATGGAATCAATACTAGAAATAAAAATAATCTTCACAAGGATTTAAAGTCACTTACTCTTTTAGAAAAAGGTGTGCATTATTCAGGAACACACATTTTCAATAACTTGGCAGTAGCCGTGAAAAGGTCAACAACCAATGAAATTCAGTTTAAGAGAAGCCTAAAAGATTAATTGGTGGCCAATTCCGTCTATCCCATTGATGAATTTCTCAGTGGAACCAACTGATATATATATATATATATATATATATATATATATATATATATATATATATATATATATATATATACGCTGTAGCTTACGTAGTTTTTGTAGGCCAATTTGAGGTAGCTTGCCGACTTTATAGACTACAACTGTCCCATATGAAATTGTTCTTCTCAAGTTGCTAAGTCGATATGCTACCTCAAAGTGGTACAGCGCATGCGCGTAGAGCGAGTTTTTCAACATTCTCGCGCTCTCTTCGCACAAACCATTAGTTCTAGAGAAAAAAAATGAATAGGACCTTTTTTGTTGGAAATTTTATATAGTTTATTTTGTACTGCGACATGTTTTAGCTAGAGGGTGCGGTTTTCTAGTTATTCAAGAAAAACGTACAAAAGTGATATTAAATGTGTTCTTTCTCAGAAACCATTCGGAATAGGGCATACGTCCATACGAAATTTTTGTTCAGCATCACTGATACCTTCAGCCCTCAAAGCATGTACCTTTCCTCCTGACTCGACCCGTGTACATGGATTGGATAAACAGTAGTGGGAACACGGCCGTAACATGAAGGTTGTGTGTTACATGTACGTCCGTTGTCTGTAGCCGATAGCAGAAGCTCAGATGAAGTTGTGCAGTAAGTAGCGACGGTTGTGTTTGGGTCAGTTGCTGTGTGTCCTGTCTGAAAGTGCGGAAGGCCAATTGAAGCACCCTAATAGTATGTTTAGGAAATACGAACATCGTGCTTCAATAAAGATCGAAGTGACACGTGGTCGGAGAGGATAACAATGTTCCCTTCTAGCACTCCATCCATCATCCTTCATGACAATGCACGATGCCACACGGCGAACACCCTGCAGAAAGTCTTGCGTAGGTGTAGGGTAGTAGATACTGGAAAGTCTTCCATATTCACACGATCTGAGTTCGTGCGATTACGACGTGCTCACCAAAATGTAGAAACCTCTTCGTAACATGCTTTACAACCAGGAGATGACATAATCAGTGCTGTGGGGCGGTCACATCAACAGAGACGGATGCGCTGACCGTGTATGACGTCTTCCATCTCTGTGGAGGGAAGAGGTGGTCGATATGTAGGCGATAATTTTGAGGGCATGTAATAAGGTGAACGTCTGTCAATCAGGTCTGGTATGAATCATAACCTTGTTATAATGTTACTTAAAAACCGTCTTGATTGCAATTTTTTTTTATTCATATGACCGGTTTCGGTTCATTCAGAACCATCTTCAGATCTGATATTTCAGTTACAGGAGTAACCCGTCCAAATCCAGCAATTTTCACATGCTACGCGATGTGACGTAGCACGTGAAAATTGCTGGATTTGGACGGGTTACTCCTGTAACTGAAATATCAGATCTGAAGATGGTTCTGAATGAACCGAAACCAGTCATATGAACAAAAAAAAATTGCAATCAAGACGGTTTTTAAGTAACATTATAAAATCACTGATTGCTGTTATCCCATAAGACATTATGTCTGTTTTTGCAAAATCATAACCGTGTTGCCACTGCTTCTTATCCAACCCGTGCATATAATGTAGACATTGTTACCCATACGTACTACGTACGTACATAAGGGGTACAATTCATGCCAATTTGACTTGCGTTATATGACGCCTTCAGGCGTTGCAATTTTGATGACCAGTATTATAGAAGGGCACACCTTCGCTTCTTGCTTCTACTGAGAAAATCATTTCCATCGTGATTATTCATTCGTAGTATTTAATTGCTATTCATTCAACGAGGTGACGTGTTTCGCCAACTTGTAGCAATGCTACATTTGTGTCACAGAATAAAACACAAATGAGACAAACAAATTCATAAAATTGTACTGAGGAAAACCAAAGCGCAAGTTTGCCACTGTTGCTTGTCAATGCAGCGCTTTGCACTTCTCTTATCCGCTACCACAGTGTATTCCCGTAATCCGCGCCAGTGCGAACGCAGTTGACATCTTTGAAGCAAAAGAGGAAGAGCGGCTGGAGTGGAGGTGGCGGAAGGCACTGTGCTTTATTCGGGTCATAGATTAAATTAAATTGAATCACCGCAGAAAGGGGCTTTAGATCTGCGAAAGAATAATCCGAGCGGATATAAATGCGCCGGAATGAATTCATCCAGATTTGTTTCGCCGTCGCTGACTCCTAAGGTAAACTCGGAATTCAATTAGCAGTAGGCGACGTCTTCGGATTGGAGAGGGGCGAGGTGGTGGCGGTGTGGGAGGGTGGGAGGACGGGGTGAACAGACGAGGAGACGGAATCGGCGAGTTGGCGAAGGGTGGGGGGAAGACGCCGGTAAACGCCGGAGCGCTGGTGGGGGTGGCGGGGTCGATACACGGGCCGCTACCGCGCGGGGATTAAGGCCGGCTCCGGGGCCCGAGGCCCGAGTCGTAAAGTGCAGCCCCCCCCACCCCCTTCCCTCGCACCTGTCCCGGAGATTCTCTGCCGACGGGACAGACTCACTGGCCGGCGCCTCCTCCTCTCCTCGACTTTATTCCGTTCTGCGGGACACCTGCTTGTGAAGTATCTGGCAAATTATTGTTCTCCACTCTAGTCCCAAACCTCTGCCCAACTGGGCTTACCAGGCATGTTGTGTACAAGCTCTCTTCTACCCGTAATTGGTATCACGCCAGATCCTGTGGAAAACTGCACGTACCCAACGGCGCAGTCTATCCCTAGTCTCACCCTCTCAGTCTGTTCTATGCTCCAGTTACAGTCGTATTCATACCAAGACTTATATGTCCCACAACCTAGTAAATCCTCTATCACGCTACACTACATTGTCAATGCAAGGCGTTACAGAATGGCGTTTTAAAAATTTGAGAGATTGTAGAGGATGTAATTCGGACCATTTTGCAATAAGAAACCTACAGACGCAAAGTGAATACAGTTTCTACAACACTATGCAATTTCTATGCATTGGGTACGCTATATGATATGTAGTGTTGGCAGAAGAGCCAACACCGTGTTACTAGAGGAGGCCGAAATGCACGCGTTTTAGCTCACGCAGGCTGGCGTGAGGAGGGAAGAACTATACAGACGTGAGGTCTGGAACATGACAAGGAATTAGAATTCAGAAAGCGGACGTAATTTCTTTGATACTTAACTTTAAACCATTAATGATGAACGTCGCTCTTGACGGTACATGATTCACAATATTATCTGTTCAGATTATAGTAACTGAATATGGCGCCTTGCTAGGTCGTAGCAAATGACGTAGCTGAAGGCTATGCTGAACTGTGAGTGAACCATCGCTAGCAAAGTCGGCTGTACAACTGGAGCGAGTGCTAGGGAGTCTCTCTAGACTTGCCGTGTGGCGGCGCTCGGTCTGCAATCAGCGATAGTGGCGACACGCGGGTCCGACGTATACTACCGGACCGCGGCCGATTTAAAGGCTACCATCTAGCAAGTGTGGTGTCTGGCGGTGACACTACATGAAACACCAGAATACTCTCTTTTTCCAAGCATTAATCCCGACTTGTTGGGTATGCTGGTTAATCGGATGTGGCATGTTAATTTTAAGACGTGGTCGGATGCTCTTCCTGTCACCAAAACACCGGAATACTGAAGAGTGGAAAACTTTTGTTGACAGTACAATAGACCGTAAAATCCCGCCAGGGTAGCCGAGTGCGCTAACGTGCTGCTTCATTGACTCGGGTAGGCGCGCCGGCCCTGGATCGAATCCGCCCAGCAGATAAACGATGAGGGCCGGAGTGCCGGCCAGCCTGGTTGTGGATTTTAGGCGGTTTTCCATTTCCCACTAGGTGAATACTGGGCTCGTCCCCAAGTTGCGCCTCAGTTACAGGGGTCGCAGCCAACTGAAACACGTCCGCACTATTTCACGATTTACACTAGGTGCAGACAGTTGCGGTACACTGCCTCCTTCCTGGGGGGTACGGGGTGGCGCCAGGAAGGGCATCTGGCCATCGCTAACACTAACACTGCCAAACCCGTTGTAACCACGCCGACCCTGCGATCGCTGCGGGCCTGTGGCATAAGCGAAAGAAAGAAAGAAAGAAAGAATCAATAGACTGTAAAATGTAAACCTTCACTACCGGAAATGCCACAATTAATAAAATGTTCGACGCAATTAAGCTGAGATCGATTGGATTTCACACTAAAATCCAACTTGTCATCCCCATCTGTGGAGGACATTTCCAAAAGGGATCGTAGGTTCTTTGAGTGTTCGACTGATACCCTATCTCTCTACTGACTATAGCAACATCCCGTTTAAGCTTATAACCAGGCAGGAAAAAATCTTGAAAAAAAAGGAACATCGTCGTAATCAACAAACCCATCCAGATGATACAGGATGACCTAAAATTGGCCAAGGATGCTCTCAAAGAGATGGAAAAAGCAGGAATTTCTAGAATCCCGTATAGTTATGGGGAGTTGTGCCTGGGCACCACAAAAAGAACGGTCAAAAACGTCTAGAATGGGGGATATTGAAAGATCACCTGCTGCAGAAGATGTTGCAGCCTGGGCTCCATAACATTCACTTTGGTAGGACTGAAGTACTGGCAGCCACAAGCGAATACAACGAAAGGCTATACAGAGAGGCCCTAGAAATTGTTGAACACCCCAGGAATTTCAGTAAGAAGGGGGAGGGCGTGAAACTGAATGACATCTGGATCTTTGTGTTGTAGAAGACGCGTATCAGTCTTCCATCACGGGGTGATAAGAACAGCGTTCGACGGCAAGCGACAATGTCAATTGCACTCAGATATTCAAAGCATGTGACGTCATTGGGAGCGCGAGTAAACGAAATTTTGCCGCAATCTGTAGCGAGCCAGCGTGTGAATCGGACACTCAAAGAAGCTACGATTCCCGTTGAAAATGTTCTCCGCAGATAGGGACAAAATATTTGGTTTCAATGTGAAATCCATTCTACTGTGGCGTAATAGCCTGGATCATTTTATTAATTGTGACTACAACATAGTAAAATCGAGTATTGTAAACCGAGTCTGTTCAGTGTGATGATAACCAGTTTCTTTATAAAAAGTGCAACGACGAACCATGTTCTGTCTGATTCTCTGTAAGACTTCACACTCCCCACTGACGGTGGGTTGAGTAGCCGAGAGATTTTGTAGAAAAACTCAAGAGGACTGAGGGCAGTGGAGCTCGAAGCCCAAAGGACTGGACATCCACTTCCAGTTACTCTGTGCCTGAAGCTGAGCCTGAGATATGCCCTATCTCTACGATCACAGTCGGCTGAAGCACCATCGTGTGAAGCCACACCCAATTGTGGCGGAACATCCTCCAGAAGTTCAGCAAGGCATTTTCCAGAAAGTTTAAATACTATGCACCACTCAAACAATCTGGTTAGGTGTGTGGTCCACTAAGGTGATCTCCAGCAATTCCATCCCATATATGTACTGAGAATCTCATCTGGTAACTTCTCGTATGGGAAATACGTGGAGTTTCAGCAGTCAATTGGTGGCTATCGTGGGAGTTAGAAAAACCTCCGTTGTAAAGGTTGACTTACCAGCAAACAACATGAGCTCTGGAAAATTGCCGGCCGCTGTAGCCAAACGGTTCTAGGCGCTTCAGTCCGGAACTGCGCGAATGCTGCGGTCGCAGGTTCGAATCCTGCTTCGGGCATGGATGTGTGTGATGTCCTTAGGTTAGTTAGGTTTAAGTAGTTCTAAGTTCTAGGCGACTGATGACCTCAGATGTTAAGTCCCACAGTGCCCAGAGCCATTTGAACCATCCGGAAAATTGGAGACAAAGGAACCACTGTGAGGACTGTTTTTGTGGTTCAGAATCAGGGTGTCCCATAGTTGGAGTTAGTTGATGATGTAATGGATGTAGGTGCCCACCGTGCAAAACCTGCCAGACTCTAGTGTGATCTACCCTGCACTGTGTGTCCAACTCAGTGTGCCCTTGTTCCGAAACTGGCTGCTACATGTACCAGAGCGTCTTCTACCGTCTTCTACATATTCAGGTGTTCGTGTCCTTCATCTGACACGATCCCTCTCTCCTTTAATCGATGATTAACACTGGATAATAATGGTATACTAGGAAGGCGTCTGTTTGTGTATCTTCCTGTGTGCAACTGACGAGCTGCGCTGGCATTCCTGGAGTTTCACCATAATTGCATATCGCCAAGTTTTCCAAATATGTAATTACGCTCCATGAAGCCAAAAATTAACGACAGTATGTCGTACAGAATACTTAACAGCTGCTTTGTTTAATCTTTAAACCTAAAGGGGGCGAAAGGGCTGACCCAATAAAGTGAACGTTTCAATTCCAACGGCTTTATTAGCTCTCCAACACAACCACAAAATTTGACAGGCGCTACTCGGGCAAGATTATTTAAGAGACTTACATTACATAAAATCATAAGTATGTTAATCAATCATCTCCCACAAACAGTGAGAAGCGCTAGTCAGGCAAAATATTTAAGAAATTCTCATTATATAAAATCATAATTAAGTTAATAAATCATCTCCCACGATCACCCACCAAAATTGACAGAACCCACTAAGGCTGAATTTAATCATAACTTTAACAAACAACTCCAGTTAAGACACATTCTTTAAGACCTTTTCAATTAACATTACATGTAAAATAACATTTGACACTCAGTCTAAGGTATAGAAAGTTACAACTTTGTACAGTGGTTAACGTGTAACAACAGAAGCAAGGTCCAAACTTGTAAGGACGAAGTTTAACTACGAACAGTGGAACCGACAGAGAGAAGTAACACTTAACTTCGAACCAAGACCTGGCTCCGTTTGCAACCCCATGTCGAGTAGGCCACCAAAATGTGAACCAAGCAACCGCTACCGAAGAGGAACTCACGAACTCAGGCGAAGCCCATCACCTGTAAGCCGAACTTGTAATCTAAAGGGAGGCCCTGCGCTTCGGTTGCTCACTGCCTCTGCTCACTGAAACACAGACCGCATCCGACAACAGAAGGAAGAAGAACCTTTCTCAAGCTTAACATTTGAGATAGAGCAGTAAATCAACTATAAAATCAAGGATAAACAACAACTTATTTCACTCCCAAGTACTTAAAGTGAAACAGTACTTGATAAACAAACACTAAGAGTGGGAAATGAACTGGCTCACGAATATCGAAACTGACTAGAACTTAAGGACACACATCTGCAAATACATCGATATTATGCGGAAGCAGAGCACACGTTTAGTAAGAGCCCTCAAATGAAATCGAACAAACATAACGTCACACGTCTTGCAACGTGTTACTGTACCAAGAGCGATCACAATGACGGTTAACTAAGAGCTCTTAGTAAATAGCGTACTTGCCTTGGTGTCTTGATGCCGGGGCGATTTTGCGGTGATGTCAAACCATCACTTCGCAAGACCATAAAAGCGTGTCCCTTCATGGAAGCGGGCAGATCCATAGCTCACGAGGTTGCCGGAGAATGCACAGCGCCGGCCAACTCCCGCCGCCTCCAGTACAACCATGTGAAAACCGCCGCCCGGCCTCAAGCATGCCGTCTTTGCTTCTGTCCGCGAGCCAATCGCCAACTCGCGCGATGCTATCAACTATGCTATGGCTTCACAAGCTACTCACACTCCCCCGTATATGGTACACCATGTAAAAGCTGTATATACAAATGTCATTAACAAGACAAACTGTAGCAAATACTCAATCTACTTCTGATAGATCATCATTGTGCAGTGAAACAGCATACTTTCATAGTACACTGGTTATAACACTAAAAGCGTTAAATGCGATGTAACACCTTCGCTGATGACCACTTTCGCCGAGCAGATTCTTAGACGAAGCACAAACATGAGACTGTCCAGGTCTCACGCAGAGATAGCCGTTACGAGGAAGTGTTGTGTGGCTGATTTCACAGCAACTAAGGAATGCTGGAAAACACCGGAACATTATGCAACCAACACTGGGAACAGGCTTGACGGCAGAAACATGAGAAAGACGCCAATTCCCAAGTCACACACCAGCCCACACAATATTGAGAATTTCCACCCTGCACTGGGAGGCATGGGCATGGAGCGACGTTGAGTCCCTGAGCGGCATTGCAGATTTAGTCGAGCAACGCCAACGTCAAGAGAAGAAACTGTACCTGCCTCCCCAAACTGTGGCGTCATTGCTTCGGCTGCGGCACAGCGCAAGGAGTCAATGCGGAGACGATCCGCACTTCGGCACAAAACCACGACACGGAGGGGAGGAGCTGACCCGCCACCTCACACCTCTGAGGCGATGCGCCGAACCCACCCAGCGTCTGCCGTCGCCATAACCACTCGACGATTGGCCGAGATGAACGCCGAGATGATTCACTGGCGCCTCCTTCCCTTAAATAACTGAGCCGTGTCCACATCGAGGCAATTCGGCCTTCAGATTTTTAATTTTTGTGAGTGTAAAAAGTACTGAAATAAAACGCAGTCATTTCATGTTTCAACAGTTTTCTCAATCTGTTCCATCCTCGCAAGGATCCCATACCTCATTTCATTTTGCTGTTTGAATTAACATGATAACTGATGTCGCATAATTATTGCCCCCAGGACGGGGCGACCTCCCTGGAAATTTGCGTGCCATGTGATATCACAAAGGATTTTGAAGAATTCGCTCAATTTTTAGCTCCTAGTATGGGGTGAAACAATTAATAACCTGCATGTCAATTTACGCAAAAGTTCGAAGAATTCTCACTTCACAGCATATTTGGCACCCAACGTGGAGCAGTATATTTTGTATTATGCATCTCAATGTAGTATTCTGACCGCAAGAGATCGAAGAATTCTCAATTCACAAAAACGATACGTCTTTAACTACCGATATATAGTTTCCTGTCATTTTAGTGTAACCAATCGTTCCTAAAACGATGCACTTTCGAGAGATTCTCAATTTGCTAATGTTTGGAAGCTTATATTCTTACCTCGTACTCAATAATAAACAAAAACTACCACATACGGACCAACTTCCAGCAAATTGGAGTAGCCTGGGTTAGCAACTTCTGTTAATTAGTGGAACGAAAAACCAGTCCCAGTTCCGGATTATTATTTTTTATTCATTCGATGACTAATTTCTGGCCGAGATCCATTTTCAAATCATCATAACAAAGTCGATAATGGCATTTCCGAAGATGTCAAAACTGTTCAGTAGACATTTACAGTGCGTACAGGTTATCTTAAGCCTAATTTTTCGGATATACAACTTCTGAATTTTAACTTTGTTTTAGGTGCATCACGTTACTATATCAATAGTATAGACGCATGTGAGCGGTCCACATAACTTTAGTGACTCTTGTGATTTGTAGTTAATAGAATGTCACTGTTATTTTCTGGATACATTTTTAGATAAAAAGATTGTTAACAACGATGAGTGAAAAATGTTTAAGCTGCCATAGGAAAATTAGTTATGGGGTTCTATGCAGCTATTGTGACAGATGATTACATTGAGCGGAATGTAGTGACATGGGATTTAGGGAAGTAAATGGATTTCTTCCACGGTATTGCAAAGCATGTTCAAGGGATTGGAAAATAGCTGAACAGAAAGGGTAGATTAGAGCACTTAAGGCTCAACTGGATTGTGCAAGACAGGAAATGATGAAGCTAAAGGGGGAGAACAGTGAAGATAGATGGGAAATGGTAACAAGGGAGAGGGGTCACAGAAAAAAAAAACAGTAACTTCCAGTTTCATCATTGACACAAACAGTAGATTTGCCTTGCTACTCAAGCAGGTTAAGTGTAGTTAATACTCAACAGACTTTCACCAGGAAACCAACTGTTTTTTCTAAAAAAATCTGGTGATGGATATCAAATCACAATTTTTTCCAAGCCCAGTTCATGTCTTAGACAAATGATAGAGGATGTCAGATAACTGTGCAAGGGTTTTACAAAGCAGAATCGTATTATGATAGTGGGTGGAGTAGGAAACTGTATTGATTGGGATCTGGGGTACAATACAGCATGTGATTCGTTAAAATAGCATCTGAAACGAACCATACAAATGTTGCCATGGTTCCTGCTTTCATTTGTTATGATCGGCCTCAACTGAATGGGTGTGTCAGGAGGATCAATAATGAGTTAGATTCGCTGCTTCAAGCGGCTACTTTGTCAAGCATGGGTTTTGTTTCTGTTCATACTTCTAGCTGATGGGACTTCACATGCCATGGTCTGCATCTCAAGAGGAAAGGGAATGGTAAATAGGCCGGGATGATAGCAGACTCCTTAAGGAGGGGCACTGAAACTTATTGGAGTACCTCTCTTTTAGGCAGAGCCCAATGATTCGACACTGAATGAAATTAAGCTTAATGAGAAGCTCAGACAGGTAGGTACCAGAGATTCCAAACTATCAAAAGATTATCGTAAAAGTACATTGAGAATTGATGTTAGTGTATCACAAGATTCTCAGAAAAGTACAGTGAAGACTAATGTCATCATATTGCATCAGAATACCAGGGGATTAAAAAACAAAGTAAATGAGTTTCTTGTTCGTTTAGAAGATTTAGAAACTGAGGTGGAATAGATGTGCTATGCCCATCTGAACATCACATAGTCTCAAACATGAGAAAGGTAAATTTAGGTGGATATAAGCTTTCAGCACATGTAAGTACACTATGGAGAGAGGAATTGCCATATTTGTTGAAATTTATCATAGTGTGAAAAAACCTGTGTAGAGCAACATACTGAAGCATGTGCCTGTGAGCTTAAAGTAAGTAATGGTACTTTTGTAACTGTAACTGTGTACTGGCCCCCATGGGGAATTCAGGTATCTCTGAAAAATGTGGATTCTTTCTTGCTCTGTCAGACAGAAGGAAGAAAATTATTGTTTGTGGGGATTCGGTGTGGATTTTATGAAAGTCTGATAGAAAGAATGACATTGAAGTATTAATTAGTTCTTTCAATTTGACATCAGTTACTTATTTTCTACTTGGGTAGTACAGGAAAGCAGCACAGTGATAGACGATATTTTTATATATCAAGTTAAATTTAATCAAGTAAAAACTTTTCCTGTTAAGAATGGTCTTTCTAATCATCATGCACTGCTAGTTACAGTATATGACATAGGTCCAAGCACCAATGCAAAACAGCCCTAAAAATAGGGCATTAAATTAATGATTTAACAATTCACAAATTTTAGGAAGAGCTTGGAACAGTTAGACTAAGATGAGGTGTACAAGATACCTGGTGATACTTTAAAATTTAGTGTATTTCATGAGACCTTTCTGAGTATATCTGGAAACAGTTCCCATAAGAAAACAGTGAAACATAATTATAAGAAACTATCTAAAAAGCTGTGGGTTACTAAAGGGATAAAACTATCTTGTAAACAGAAAAGGGAAATGCATCTTATACCTAGAAGGAGTCATGATCCAGAAACAACCAAACGTTATAAAAACGACTGTACAGTATTAAGAAAAGGTATTAAAAAGTCCAGAATTATGTGCATTTAACCTGAAATTAGCAACTCTGATAATAAAATTAAAAATTTGGAATATTAGTAAAAGGGAAACAGGGAAACCTAGAGCACAGGAAGACTTTAATTCTATGAAACTCAATGAAAAGTCTGTAAAAAAAGTGAGAAGTAGAAAATATTTTTAATAATCATTTTTATATGTTATAGAGAAAATAGGATCTACCCATCCATCAGCAAGGCTATGTACAGAAGAGGCAATACCTATGCAATTTAATAAATTGAAGTTCAAGTCATCTCTTCTGCTGAAATTAGGAAAACAATAAACTGAATTAAATGAAAAGTTCACGTGGAATTGATGGCATTTCCAACAGATAAGTGGGATATTCAGCCATATATGGAGTAGCTCACTAAAATAGGACATTCCTTCAGAAAGACTGAAATATCCTACTGTTAAATCGATGCATAAAAGGGGGATACGTCTGATGCTAACAACAACCATCCAATCTCAATTCTGAAAGCTTGATTCAAAATTCTTGGAGAAGTAATGTATTCAAGAGTAGCATCACATTTCTATAAAACTGAAGTGCTAACAAAATGCTAATTTGGTTTTCAAAAAGGTTTTTCAAGAGAAAATGTTTTATATGCTTTCACTGTTCAAATGTTAAATGCTCTGAATAACCGATCATCATCCACTGGGATCTTTTGTGGTCTCTCAAGAGGTTTGATGTTGTGAATCATGCAATTCTTCTAGATAAGCTTAAGTATTGTGGCATGAGTGGGACAGTGCACAAATGGTTTAATTCATATTTAACTCTAAGAATGCAGAAGGTTGAAAGTAAGAGTACAAGTAGTCTGCAAAAATCAACAGATTTGTCTAACTGGGGAAATATCAAGAATGGCGTCCCCCAAGGTTCAGTTTTGTGTCCATTTTCGTTCTTAATATATATTAATGACTTTCCAGTGTATATTCATGAAGACGTAAAACTAGTTCTTTTTGCTGATGATGCAGATATAGTAATCACACCCAACAAACAAGAATTAGCTGAGGAAATTGTGAATAGTTTCTTTCAGAACATTATCTACTGGTTCTCTGCAAATTGACTCGCACTAAATTTTGAGGAAACATAGTGTATACAGTTCTGAACAGGTAGTGGCATAACACTATTGATAAATATAGACTTTGAACAGATGTCTTCAACTAAGGCAGAATATTCAAAATTTCTAGATGTGTGCATTAATGAAAAATTGATAATCTGCTGGAATGTTTGAGTTCTGCTACTTTCGTTGTTTGGGTTATTATAGATTTTGGTGATAAACATGTAAGTATATTAGCTTACTATGCCTATTTTCATGTTTTGTTTTCATATGGCATCAAATTTTGTGTAATTCATTATTAAAATAAAAAGTATTCATTGCACAAAACTGTGTGATCAGAACAATAGCTGGAGCTCACTCAAGGTCACCTTGCAGACATCTATTTAAGGGATAATCACAGCACCTTCACAATACATATATTGATTTACAACATCCATCCCAGTTCAAAAATTGTTGCAAAGTGCACAGCTACAACATTTCAAGAAAAGATGATCTTCAATCTTCTGGGTTAAATCTGACTTTGGCACAGAAAGCGGTGAATTACGCTGCCACAACGGTCTTTAGTTATCTACCAAACAGCATTAAAAGTCTGGCAGATAGCCAACCAGCGTCTGAAAACAAATTAATAGAATTTCTGAATGACAACTGCTTCTGCTCAACAGATGAATTTTAAAATTGAAATTACAATGAAATGAATACCCTTAGCTGCATACAGGCGTTGATATAAGTCAACAGGGACAGTTGAAGATGTGTGCCCCGACCGGGAATCGAACCTCCTCCCTACATGGCACAGACGCTCTATCCATCTTTTTTTAATTTTCATTTTGTTCGGTATTGTTCCTTGTGCATGGTCTGTGCGGACGTCACAAGACATCCGTTCAAGTTGATCGTTGATACCTTTCCTTAGTTTTTTTATTACAGAGGGTGAGCAGCCCTCTGACTGAACAAGCTGAGCTACGGTGCCGGCATAGTGAGTTAGATTACCAGCGTCAGAACTTTACGTCAGTGCCACGCATCTGCATCGCATTGGAAACCATCGAGGATACCGAGGATAGTGCGACTGCAGCGACGGGCACGCCTCCCATGAGACCCGCATTCCCAACTTATTGTCCCACCATCTTCATATATAGAGTAATTTTTAGATATGAAATAGTAAAAAAAAATTAGAGAAACCTTACGTTGAACTGACATGTTCCGTATCATTACGAAATGTCATATTCATGATCTATGGAACAAGTATGCATGTAATGTAATACAGATTGGTGGCTCCTGAGGTCTGCTTGTGACTTAAAAACGATATCGCGTCTCACTAGCCACGTTCCTCTTCATGAGGCTAAAATCTGACATCCCAGATTCTTCATATCGCACTTCGCAATCTGGCGCCACTAAAAATACAGGCTACGCAACTAACTTCTGACGTCATACTAGTCACCTCGTCGGCCACACATCGCGAACGTCGGCTCCATGCACAGCACACAGAAAATCGATATGTCAATGGAAAGGTACACACTGTAGGTCTTAAACTTGACGTGTGCTGTCGAGAGCTTATATGCATTTAAACGCGCAGTTACGAATTATTAAACTCGTCTGAAATAGTTGTTCCCCGCCGGAGACTGTTCCTGACATTCGTAAGACCTGCAACGTGCTGTGACCTACTCTCTGCGGCCTGTCGCTACGTCACCAGTTCTTCCACTACGTGCATTTTCGCATCCAATGAGAGGACGGCGTTAGAGGTGTGGGTCAGCTGTATGAGGAGACTGCTGGCGCAGCCGGCAGCCGTCCACCTGCAGCTGCAGCTTCCGCAGGCAGAACTAACGACGGACTGCTGCCGGCTGCATCCCCCGGCCTGTGATGTCAGCCGCGCTAGCCGCTGGCTGCGGCAAGAGGCGGCGCGCTCCCCTGTGTGGACCTCCCCCAGTCGCGGCGTACAGGCCGCACCTAAGCTGGCTAATTAGATGCGCGCAGCGACACAAGTAGAGGCGGTCACCGCTAATTTAATCCAGCCGATTACGCAGTCCAGCCCCAAGCCCCAGGAGACAAACAGCCCGCGGCCAGCTGCACGGCGTCTGGCAGAAGGTGCCGGCTTCCGAGTCAAAGATGAAGGGCGGCTCAGTCGGAACAGTATCAGAATTTAGTTGTTTACAATGATTAAAATGTTAATTTCAATGATTTCAATTAAAAGATGCATAGTTTTTTGAATAAATCACGGAGTATACGAAGTGTTCCCAACAAGTAAAGCGACATTTTTTTCCTTGGACAATTTTGGCTGTAAAAATGCGAAATTCGCTGTGGGACATCGTGGAATATTCCTGTTTCAGCCCCTATAGTTTCTTGAAGTTACGATAGGTAACAGCGCTTCAAAATTGCGTCTGTAACGAAGGTGCGTTTCCTTGTGGCGGAAAAGTAGAGCATTGTAGATATTCATAGGCGCTTGCAAAGTGTCTACAAAGACCTGACAGTGAACAAAAGCACGGTGAGTCGTTGGGCGAGGTGTCTGTCATCATCCCAACGACGTCGAGCAAACCGGTCCGTTCTCCCCCGTGCCGGCCGGCCGCACAAAGCTGTGACTCCTGCAATGTTTTAACGTGCGGATACCCTCATTCGAGGTAATCGACGGATTACAACGAAACAGCTCGTTGCACAACTGGACGTCTCTGTTTGTAGCGCTGATACATTCGTCCACTGGCTGGGGTACGCAAAGGATTGTGCCCGCTGGGTTCCTCGCCGCCTAACAAAGTATCTTAACTGCGCGGAATCACTTGCGCGTTACAAAGCTGATCGTGACAACGTTTTGTCGAACATCGTCACAGGCATGAGTTCATCGCTTCGAACTGGAAACAAAACAACAATCCATCGCGTAGCTTCACACCACCTCTCCTGCGAAGAAAATGTTCAAAGCTGCATCCTCAGCCGGTAGTCATGGCGACGGTCTTCTGGTACTCTGAAGGGATTATTCTGTTTCATGTTCTCCCTCATGGTGCAACGATCCAGTCTGAAGTGCATTGTGCTACCCTCAGGTAATTGAAGATCGACTGACGGTGTTCGTCACCACAAAAATGAAAACTTCTGCTCCCTGTTAACACAGTCTGTGCACCCGAGAGGAGCTCATGAAACTTCATTACAGTGTTCTTCCTCATCCACACTACAGCCCAAATCCCGCAACTTCCGACTTCCATCTGCTTGACCCAATGGAGGAAACACTCCGCGGGGAGCGTACGGGGTAATGGGGAGGTTACTGATGCAGTAAGATGTTGACTCTGGCGTCGACCAGTGAGTGGCACCTTTCGGGTATGCAGACCCTCCCACTAAGATGGCTCAAACGGCTCTGAGCACCATGGGACTTAACATCGGATGTCATCAGTCCCCTACACTTAGAACTACTTAAACCTAACTAACCTAAGGACATCACACACATCCAAGCCTGAGGCAGGTTTCGAACCTGCGACCGTAGCAGCAGCGCGGTTTCGGATTGAAGCGCCTAGAACCGCTCGGCCACAGCGGCCGGCTGGTAAGATGGCTTAAGGTCGTCGTATTGAATGAAGATTGTGTTGAAAAATAGGGTTTTGTAGTGAAAAGAGTGGCAAACAGAGTGATATATTAGAAACCTGAATAAAACCAACGTGCGTTTAGAAAAAAAAATTGTTGTCTTACTTATTCAACGCCCTTCGTAAATTAACAGAACAAGATAAACGTTCCAGGGTAAAAATAGTTGTAAATAAAACATTTAACATAGCCAAAAAACAGAAAATATGATTTCACAATAATATATAATTTAAAACATCACATAATGTTTTAATTGCAGCTTGGATTTTGCTGCTAACATCCTACCTGGGTCTTTTCATTAAATCGAATGGAAATGACTAATAGGTTTCACTGCAACAATTTTATAAAAATGGGTTTCAGCATTTGTTGATGTTTGTTGTATGTACTTTTGGATAAAAACTATATTTCATTACATTTCAATTACAAATCATCATAATTAAATGATAATTAAATCTAAACCCTTAGCTGCAGGAAGGTGTTGTTGAAATACATGAATGGGGACAGCTGAAAATGTGTGCCCCGATCGGTAGTCGAACCCGGGACCTCCCATTTGCATGGCAGACGCTCTATCCATCTGAGCCAAAAGGGCACAGTGGACAGTGCGACTGCACCTGTCGGCAGCTAAGGGTCTCGATTTAATTATCATTTCATTGTAGAGAAGCTGCATGTTTATCAATGGTATCTGTTATTTCGGGAACAGATACCATCTTCAAGTAGTTAAAGGCTACCCAGCCATTGACCTCCTTCTGTGTGGATTCGCAAGCTTTTCCCGAACTCTTACGCGACTTGTCAGCTTAGTCTGGTGCGAGTAATGAGTGAATGGGCAAATACTCATTAGGAACACTGCGAATATAGGTTGTGGACGGAAGTGAATGTGGGTCTCACGGAGAGCGTGCAAGGGATAAGTCCCTGCAGTCGCACTATTCTCTGTGACCCCTGTGGCTCAGCTGGACGCCGGCACGGTAGCTCAGCATGTTCGGTCAGAGCGCTGGATGCATCTGTAATTAAAAAAAAAACTGATTGAAAGAATCAATAGCGAACTTGAACGGATGTCATGTGATCTCCGCAACGACCAAACTCGATGATCAACGACGAACAAAATGGAAAAAAGATGGATAAAACGTCTGGCATGCAAGCAGGAGATCCCGGGTTCGACACCCGGTCGGGGCACACGTTTTCAGCAGACCCAATTCATGTATTTCAATAACACCTGTCAGCAGATAAGGGTTTCGATTTAATTATTATTTCATTCTGGAGAAGCTGCACGGCCATCAATGGTATCTGGTCTTTCGGGAACAGATATCATTTTCATATCATCATAATTACGTTCAAAGTATACAAACAAAGTTGAATCAGCCACTTAGCGTGACTGCAACATATGCTCATTGAGCAGGAGAGCTTCTGTAAATTTTGGAAGGTAGGAGGCGAGGTACTGGCAGAAGTAAAGCTGTAAGGACGGGGCGTGAGTCGTGCTTTGGTAGCTCAGTTGGTAGAGCACTTGCCCGCGAAAGGCAAAGGTCCCGAGTTCGAGTCTCGGTCTTGCATACAGTTTTAATCTTCCAGGAAGTTTCTTATGCTAACTGAGTTTACCTTCTTCGGGTGTACGTCGTGACTTAGTATAGGGTTTTCCAGCACGGTCAGCTCTGTGCGTTATTTGTCGACCCATTCTGTTACATTTCAAGGTGAAAAATGTTCGAAACAATAAAAGACGATATGTGTGACAAGTTGAGGCAGTAGTGGGAATGACCAGCCTTAGTGTGCACACAATTTTACGCAATGATCTGTAGGCATTAGTACAAGATACAAGTTGTGCAACAACTAAATGAAAGTCATTACGTAAAGCGGATGACTCTCGCTGTCGAACTATTGACAAAATTAGGGACAGTTTAGGCTTCTTGAATCCTATGGATGAGTGACGACGCACATTTTCGTCTCAGTGGTATTGTTAACAAACAAAACTGCCATTACTGGTCCGAGGATAATTCTCAAGAACTTTATTGATGCCCCGTACCCAGCCAGAAAGCCATAGTGTGGTGCGCTCTCTCTGCAGTGAGCATAATCGGCCCTTTCTTTCTTGAGGACCAACTTGGATGAGCGACTTCAGTCACATCCCAGCGGTATGCCGCTGTGGTTGACACATTCCTCGCACTTGAACACTTTTCTGCTAGTAAATACTGGTTTCAGCAAGACGGTTACACGTCTCAATGTGCTCAAATTTAAAAGGCAGCAGTGCGCAGAGTACTTGGTAAGCACACCATTTCAAAGAATGGGGGCATTTCGTCTCCTGACTTATAGGTCTGTTATTACTTCCTCTGGGAGGTTTCTGAAACGCAGGGTGTATCCTAAACGTCTACACACAATTGCGAAATTGAAAGGCACCATTCGTGCAGAAATCAGGAACATTCCAACATAGATACTTGAAGGATCGTCATCTACAAGACATCATTCTCAATACATGAACAAGTGCGTGAAGTGGCAGTTCGTGAGGCTTCGTTGTTGAGACTGAAAATGTTTTACAATATAATCCTCACACTGTTTCACTATACCTAAATCGGCCAGTTTTTCCTACTGCAAGGTAGTGCGGAATTATTCAGTAAAAATATTCATTTGCCATTTAGGTTAAAACAAAGTTTTAGGAGCACGAAAAATCAAGCTGAGACCCTATGGTGAAGGTGTTAGTTTTTCGTTTTCACCATTCAGTGTGCAAATGTTTCCAAACGTGAAAGACTTGGTGGAGGGCTTGGTTGTAGCAGGCTGAATTTTGTTTACTCAGGAAGCGTTCCTGTAGTGTTGTCTGAAAAGCGATGTGCCAAAGCAATGTTGGTGTCTCGCAATGCGCCACAAGAGGTAGTCGCTGCAAGCGGAATCGACGAAAGAGGGATACCGGTGTAACCACAACCGTAAGAGTTTCGCTACCCCGCCGCAAGTGCTCCTCTGCTTACGGCCGAGCACAGTACCGCTCAGTCCAGTCGGTGATCACGCTGCAAGAAGACTGCATCGTCTTCTAGTTCGTCAACTGTGTGATCAATGTATTAGGCAGAACTCTAAATTAAATGTACTGTGAGTGAGAGACTTATACGTTTTATGTGTAAAGTGATACGTTACTGTCCGACAGTTGTAAATACTCATGGCATTTCTATTGAAATGGATTGTACAAAGTTAAATAATTCTTCTTATCTGTATTATAATAAAATGGACTAATATTTTATGTGTTATAGTATCCACTAGTTCTCCTCCTCGGCAAGTAAAGAATCCACCTACGACGTAATTGTTTCTTCATCCGAGGAAGGAGTCACTGGGTGCCATGCCAAGACAATATGTGGGAGGCCAGGCAAAATGTGATAGCCTGAAGAAGCAGTCAGTGTGGCTGTGTCCTGTGCGGAATCAACTGGGAGATATCATGGAGAAAAAACGACCGCTTGGACATATACCTACAACAGTTCCTCAGAAGATATCGGGAATATGCTTCTGCAGTAGTTTGTGATTTTTCCCTCAGGAGAATAACCTGTTAGCACCACACCAGGGCAATCCCAAAACCACCCTGCATCACCTTGTTTGATGATGGTTGCGTCTTAGCGATTTTAGAGGGTGAAAAATACGCATGTTTCCTATTCTTGTTTTGCTACTTCGCATGGGGGTAAAAAACTGTAGAGGCAACTGTAGAGGAAGACAGATTAGAATACACGCAGATATACACTCCTGGAAATTGAAATAAGAACACCGTGAATTCATTGTCCCAGGAAGGGGAAACTTTATTGACACATTCCTGGGGTCAGATACATCACATGATCACACTGACAGAACCACAGGCACACAGACACAGGCAACAGAGCATGCACAATGTCGGCACTAGTACAGTGTATATCCACGTTTCGCAGCAATGCAGCTGCTATTCTCCCATGGAGGCGATCGTAGAGATGCTGGATGTAGTCCTGTGGAACGGCTTGCCATGCCATTTCCACCTGGCGCCTCAGTTGGACCAGCGTTCGTGCTGGACGTGCAGACCGCGTGAGACGACGCTTCATGTAGTCCCAAACATGCTCAATGGGAGACAGATCCGGAGATCTTTCTGGCCAGGGTAGTTGACTTACACCTTCTAGAGCACGTTGGGTGGCACGGGATACATGTGGACGTGCATTGTCCTGTTGGAACAGCAAGTTCCCTTGCCGGTCTAGGAGTGGTAGAACGATGGGTTCGATGACGGTTTGGATGTACCGTACACTATTCAGTGTCCCCTCGACGATCACCAGAGGTGTACGGCCAGTGTAGGAGATCGCTCCCCACACCATGATGCCGGGTGTTGGCCCTGTGTGCCTCGGTCGTATGCAGTCCTGATTGTGGCGCTCACCTGCACGGCGCCAAACACACATACGACCATCATTGGCACCAAGGCAGAAGCGACTCTCATCGCTGAAGACGACACGTCTCCATTCGTCCTTCCATTCACGCCTGCCGCGACACCACTGGAGGCGGGCTGCACGATGTTGGGGCGTGAGCGGAAGACGGCCTAACGGTGTGCGGGACCGTAGCCCAGCTTCATGGAGACGGTTGCGAATGGTCCTCGCCGATACCCCAGGAGCAACAGTGTCCCTAATTTGCTGGGAAGTGGCGGTGCGGTCCCCTAGGGCACTGGCGACAACATCGATGTACTGTGGAGACCTCACGCCCCACGTGTTGAGCAATTCGGCGGTACGTCCACCCGGCCTCCCGCATGCCCACTATACGCCCTCGCTCAAAGTCCGTCAACTGCACATACGGTTCACGTCCACGCTGTCGCGGCATGCTACCAGTGTTAAAGACTGCGATGGAGCTCCGTATGCCACGGCAAACTGGCTGACACTGACGGCGGCGGTGCACAAATGGTGCGCAGCTAGCGCCATTCGACGGCCAACACCGCGGTTCCTGGTGTGTCCGCTGTGTCGTGCGTGTGATCATTGCTTGTACAGCCCTCTCGCAGTGTCCGGAGCAAGTATGGTGGGTCTGACACACCGGTGTCAATGTGTTCTTTTTTTCATTTCCAGGAGTGTAGTTGAGGACATAGACCGCCATTGCTGCGCTGAGATGATAAGTTAGGCAGAAGAGAGGAATTTGTGGCGAGCTACAGCAAACCAGTCAGAAGACTAACGAACCACATTTCCGCTGGCGCCTCGATTCGGCGTCCATTTTGAATGAGTATGAGCAGTCATGAAAACCAGTAGGTGGCGATCATTGTCATGTCGAAAATGCCGGGCGAGATGTTGATAACTGGTCTAGCTTTGATTTTCACTTCTTACACAATCGCCTCGATTGTGGTGCCCCGGTCTTTGGGCACCTAGATCAGCACATCTCTCGCAATTCTCTGTTCTTCAAAGAGAAATACAGGAACATCATTCTACGCCGTTCTTTGACCATACTGGAAGCACCTGAGCCATTCAGCCACTGTGTCATATGTATGGCAAGTTTCGGTTATACTGCACTGTCTCGCCTCCAGTTTAACCTGATTCTCAAAACCGGCCAAAATAACCGGTTTCCTAAGTAATCGATTTTTTGTTTTTAATTCCAATATTTCCAGTAATGAAAGCAGACTTTGAACACAGATCGAAAAATTCTAGTGAAGGTGAAAGAGTCAGAGATCCCGATCTATATCTGGTTGAGGCTGTGGCTCCAGCAGAGATGTCAAAGGACAAGCAGATGGATGCAGTTATAGCGAGAGCAAATTAAAGGTTTAGTTATTATCCCAAGTTTATAGCCTAACAACAAAATTGTAGGTACATCTGTCAGTTTTCCTTTGAGAGTGGCACGCCACTCTCTCACTTTAACAACACTGCCAGTCAGATTAATATTCATATCTTAGGTCATGATATCGATGTTCCCCAGTACTGCATTTGGTGTGTGTGGTTTATGACTTTTTATGTGAGCAAATTGTGGGCAGAATGTTTATATAACTGCATGTGTTGCCTGTAGTAAACTTTTACCCGAGGGGCCGTAGTGCAGGCGATGGAGAACAGGGAGGAAGATGGATTGTGGGTCATAAATGCTGTGTCCAATGACCGAGCTGTACAAATGATTCTGGGAGGCAGCGCTCTGTGGGTTGAACCTGCAGAGGGACTTCAGGCTGTGGCACTTCCCTCTTTCCACTTACGATCGAAGCAGGAGGGTGCCAGTTCGCAAAACATTTTACCAGGGCTAGTGAACAAACAGTTGCGAATGTGGCCAGTTGCCGGAAAGTTGGTGTAGGAAGCCATTTATGAGGGACTGCTGTAATCTGAGCTTTTGTGCAAATGGTGGGACGGTCATAAAACTCCAAGCATTCTCATGTTAGAAGCTTGCACGATACCGACGGAGCATCTGGTGCACGTGTTTAGTGGAGGGAGGACTGTAACTCCCTTGATGCCAAGAAGTCGCCAGGTTCTGTTAGCGAGGGGCAAAAAACGTATTTCATGGACCTGACTGCCTGGGAAGCTTAAGTCTCAGGATATGCAAAGCAGACGCTTGCTCCCCCAACGTGGGAATGTCAGTGCTGGTCTGCATTGGCTACCAGGCCAACAGCACAGTCAAGACGGGAGATTCAATGAGTAGAGGAGAGTTCGATTGGTTTGTATATAGTTCGATTGTCTGTGCAGCTTCGGGGATGAACCGTGATTTATTTTCAAAGAATATTCTTAAGAATTTATTTTATTTGCATTAACACATTTAATCACACTATGTAAGCATGGAAGTAGTTGCCAGGGAGTAACTGACCAAATAATAACCAAAATCCTTTTAACAAACGGGAATTATATTAACTTTAATAGTGCCTAAAAGCATTTAAAAAAGAACAGATTTAAAATTATAAGCAGAAAGCACCATCTAAATATCAGAGTTACAATTTATTCAGGGACAGAAAGAAACAAGTTTTGGCTGTATGAGCTTTCGGGCAGAGAACCTTGCCGCTCCCTTTTGACAAGGCCGTAGTTACGACCGCTCACAACAGCCTCTGAAAGACTACACGGGTGAATATCTGCAACACACCAAATAACTTTAAACTAAGAGTTTTAGCAATTTATACAAGCACACAATCTTTACACCCCTCCCCAGGAGGGATGGAAATGGTACAAAATACTAACAATTAAACTATTAACCTTGCCGCCGAAGGTGAAACTTGATTTTAACTTCTAAGAAAAGTCTTACGGTGAAAGTGTGGCAACTTTATATACAAAAATGATCATTTAAATAAAAGCCCATGAAATGCATTCTTATATAAAAATGTACAAGGTTGGCCAAACAGTAGTTAAGATGCTCTACAGTACACAGATACCGCCTCTCATGATTATAGGCAATAATATCAAAGTTTCCAAAGATCAAAACGTATTTCAGGTGTTAGGCCGTTACACCCCAAGCAATAAATTCGTTAACACACCAAATCCGACAAACATAACGCTACTAACGTACGGTAGGGGAGATTACCGAACCGCAGGTTGCTCCAACCCGCCCATACTCCACAAGGGAAAAACGGACCACCCAATTAATAAACAACCACCTTCCCGCGGGTGGGCAAACGGAGAAGAATGGTGGGACGACCCCAAAGCCAAACGGTTGGTGATCTCACCAAGAAAGCAAGTAGAACTTAACAAGATTAAATCAAACAACATATCACCAATCACTTCTAATGAACTGCGATTTCTCGAGAAGACCTGGCGCAGCACCCCCAAATCGCTCTGCCGCACCGCCCGCTGCCAGCCGCTTCAACGGACGCAGGATCACCCGTCTCACACCGGTTACACTAATGTCGTGGGTTGATTCCTGTTGCTCTCGTGTCGACCGCGAAATCACTACCCCTCTATACGCCGCGGCCCACTGGACTCACGTGACGACCTCACATGCGCCGACGCTCAAGATGGGCAAGTCGTCTTGTGTCTCAGTGCGCGACCGATCAACCGATCGATCCAACCGCCAATGACCATTGCCTGAGCAAACTCGAGCAGACTGGCGGCCTGACGCGCAGACTCAGATGCAGGAACTAAGCCCCGACTGCGCGACCACTCCGTGAGTTCTGTTACTGGCGGAGTGCCAAGACTCTCATTTTCTGGCTTAAGGTTTGATCCAAACGATAGACATACTCGCACTCAGACGACAGACAGACACTAACTGCAGCACAAATGCGAACAAGAGACAGACCAGCAACTGGTGACGTGAGACTGACCTAGCCTCATCCCAACTGACCAGCTGCCGAGCTGATAGCGCTTCTTAAATGCACGTGGACAGGCAACCTTTCCCCTTTCCCACCAGAGGGAGACACCAAAGCTGCGACTGCCACAGCGGCGCCACCGCCAGAGACGGAGGGCGACTTCTTCGCACTACGCGCTGCGCCGCGCTCTTCAAAAGCAAATTTAACCACGGCTCAGGGAAGTTTTTTTTCTGCTCCTGTACAGTGGCTTGGTGGAAAGTGATGGTGATTCTCTACGGGCTCCGTCTTCTGGTCCTCCCCTTGTGGAGAGCTTCAGGTCTTTCTCTAGCAGTGGATGAAACTTGTCGTCTGTAACTTGGGGTGGACTAAGAGCCAGAGGCAACTACGCACTGTACCGACAGTTGTACTGCATATCATCTCGGATGAACCTGAGTCGGCCGCCTGACGTTTGGCAATTCCAGCACGCACTGTCGTGCCTGTAAGTCAAATTTGTTTGGTCAGACCAACGAACAGGTGGACCACACACTGAAATCTTCCAGGATTTCAGGGCTCTGACAGGGAAGTATCCCGCGTTCTAATAATCAGTAATTAGCCAATTTCGTGGGCTCGTCAGACCATTACAGATGCCGTAGCGCGCCGCACCTCGGCAACAGGGTGCTGAATCAAGAAGAATTGGTAAGGTATTGCTCTCCGGCGTAGGGTTGTTAAATGATATTCACAGCTCCCTTTTCTCTGGCGAACCATAGTTTTCGGCGTACTTGGTTGTAGTTACTTCTACTTTAATAGAATTGGACGTCACAGTGGATTCATGTAAAGAAAGTGATTGCGTTGGTTGGTTGGTTGGATGCAGAATGGACCAAACTACGCGGTCATAAGTCCCTCCGACCTTAGATAAACTAAAACCCACATTAAAGAGGGAACTACAATATCTGATTGAGTTGGAAAAGGGATCAATTCAGGGGAGAAATTGTGTAGCTCCTGCCCCAATGAATGCTTTGCCAATAAAGCACCGTCCCTTTTCTCATTTGTGCTTGTTATTTTTTTTTAAGACTTATAAAACGATGAATAAAAACTTGTCATTATGTTCGTAAACTTAGATGTGCCACTGTACTCATTCATACTCCCTCAACTATTCACCATTAATTCTGAAAGTAACTACAGACATAGGCAAGGAAAGTGCGATGAGTAAATTCACTAATTTCATAAATAAAACATTAAGGATGCAGCTCACGATTGGAAGATTACTGAGTTGATAATATTTTTCTTTATGTAGAAACAATAAAATTTAGAATTACTCAGAGATATATTTACGTTTCAAGAAAGCGACAGCTTCCACCTTCTCTTTCAAGAGGTATTGGTGTTTTTTCCTTACATGTTGTTCCAAGTTTGAGGTGCCTTTCACCGGTTTTAATCTTTCAAAGCAAATAGAGCACTTTACTTCTTTGCTACTACACTTTGTAAAATACTTCCAAACTAGGGATGGTGTCATTCTGCAACACATCCGGTTTCCGGTGATGACAGCGAGAAACTACGGCATAGGTTATGTGGGTCAAGTCTCGAATACTGCACGTGCGCGTGTGCCACCTAAGAGGTCACATGACACAGCAACATGTAACGTTATTATCTCATCAATGCCGCACCGATTGCTACCTTGTATACTCGTACTTGTTGCTAGTTTCCAGTCGTTTGTGTTGTTATTTAAATATCACTGATTGTGTTTCCTCTCTTCTACAGGGTGTTTTACAATTCATGTTACACACTTCTAGAGGTTGTAGAGGTGACTTAGCAGATGAAGGTTTACTCAGGAAATGGTTCGTTTCCATGTTACAAGGAAACCAAAAGCTACTCAGATGTTTGTTACGCAGTTTGCCAGCTATCGTAGGCGACCCACACTCATTAAGCCTACGGTGAGACCATATCACGTGATGTCGTCAGTTTTCCTCTGCTTGTTTTCATGTTTTCTGCGTCATTTGATATTACGGTGACTTATACTGCAGTAACAGGATGCCTGATTTACACGTACGCAGAATACTTCGATATTTAGCTAATCTACAGTGAAGCTTGCAGTAATGGAAGAAAAGCTCAACGTCTGTACCACGAGAACTTTCCAAATCATGTGAATCCATCTCATCCCACTTTTACCAGGGTAGAAAAAAAATGGCTCAAATGGCTATGAGCACTATGGGACTTAATATCTGAGGTCATCAGTCCCCTAGAACTTAGAACTACATAACTAACCTAAGGACATCACACACATCCATGCCCGAGACAGGATCGAACATGCGACTGTAGCGGTCGCGCGGTTCCAGGCTGAAGCGCCTAGAACCGCTAGGCCACATCGGCCGGCTTACCAGGATAGAACAAAGTCTGTGGTAAAGTGGGAAATTCACAAGCGATTGAGCAAACTGTGGTGCTGCAAGAAGACTATGCACTGCCGTAATGGAAGAGGAAGTGCTTCATCAGGTTGAAGAGAACACATCGACGGGTACTCGAGCCATTGCACGCGACTTGCACGTGTATCACTCGCCTGTCGGGTGCGTTCTGCACGAACAGCAATTCCACTCATATCCTACGCCATGCTCGGATTTTGTGCCACGTGCCAATTTCTGCACTTGGTTTTTACACCTTTGTGTGGATTTTCCTTAGCTACCAAGGCAAATTTTGTTAACAGTTGAAGCTCATTTCAACAGGGAAGTTGTTTTGAACGCTCTAAATGGCCACATTTTGGATCGAGAAAACCTCAAAGTTACGTGTTCACGAAGATTTCAGCACACCTTCTGTATCAATGAGTGGGCAGGTATTTGCGATGGTCTTATGATTGTGCCATACACCCTTCCTCCCCTCCTAACGGGTGCCAGGTACTTGATACTCCTGCAAGAAGCGCTGCTGGAGCTTTGGGAAGATGTTCCATTGGACATTCGGCACGAATAGTGGTTCCAACATTTCGCGTCCGAAACCATCTGAACGTAGGCTACGGTGACAGATGGATCGGTCGAGGTGGACAACATGCTTGGCCACCGAGATCCCCATGTTTAACAACTCTGCACTTTTTCTTACGGGGCCACATGAAGAGTCTTATTTACAAGACCCCTGTCCAGTCGGAAGAAGATCTGATTGCACGGACCATGGCAGCGGCAGAAGTGATTAGCCACCCACCACGCATATTGGACAGGGTTTATGTGAACTTACTGTACTCATACAGTGTGTGCACGGAACTTGGTGGTCGTCATATCGAACAGCTGTTGCAATATCACAGTAAATAGGAGTGAGAACTGTACTTCTTGTTTTCCTTGTAACATGGGTTCCTACTACTACTATTACGTGATCAGGCCCAGTGGACCGCACGCATCTACAAGTTTCCTCCTCCACTGTATTCTGTCCATTGCTGCTATCCACCATCCATTCACGTCTATTGACACTTGCTTTAAATCTTCATGAAGTCCATCCCTCCAACGCTTCTTGTGTCTCCCTGGCGGTCTCGTGAAATTCAGGAGCTTCCGAGGCTATCTGTGATCCTCCATTCGCGCCACATGGCCGGTCCACGGCATTCGTTTGGCTTTGACAGTTCCTGCTATGTTGGGCTGCTGGTATAGTTCCTCAAGCTCTTGGTCGTATCTGATTCTCCATTACCATGTATCTGCATCCAGAACCGGACCGAAGATCTTCCGAAGCACTTTTCCCTCAAAACAAGGAGCTTATGGAAGTCCTGTTTCCGGATACTCCATGTCTCACAGCCATATTGAACAACAGGCAGGATCAGGGTTTTGTACAGTAGACTCTTGAACTGTCTGGGGAGATATCTGGACCGAAGTAGTTGTGGCAGGCTGTGGTAAGATCGGTTTCCTACCTGTATCCTGGCATTGATCTCTGCTTCACATGACGAGTTCTCAGTGAAAAGTGCCCCTAGGTATTTAAATTCTTGAAATTGGTTCCTACGTAAAACTTCATCTACTAAGTCCCTTCTACAACCTCTAGAAGTGTCTAACATTAATTGTTAAACACTCTGTACAACATCCGCTTGTTTTAAAGGAATGGAAATTTTAGGAATAAAGATTATAATTTTTTTTAAAGTTTTATTTAAAAACTAAACACTTTAGCTCTGCTATTACGAAAAATTTATGTCGTGGTTTTTTATCCGTTTATCAGCAAAAAATCAAACATTTCTCTTATAACCGATAACAGACAAATACGAAAAATATCGGTTATTAACAAACTAAAACACCGGTATCGGTTCTAACCGGTCGGTTTCCCCCAACCCTACCGTGTGGTACGATGGGTGTATTGCTAACATACACCAGCATCAACTCAGCATGGATTGTTGCAGCTTTGTTCCGCTTGAAATGCAGAAGACAAAATATCGCACGGTATTCGCGTAGGTGTGAATAAGTGAGGGGAGGGAGGGACTGTGCAAGAAGGGGTACTTATCTTGGATGTCTTTGGTTGTCACGTTGTTTAAGGTAAATTACACCTAGTTCTACGGGAGAGTGCGATTTAGGGCCTCTACTGCGTTCATGAGGGATACTAAACTTTTCAGAATCGTACCGAAATAGTGTCCTCAACATTTTCTGTGTCAGTTCATCATGCAGCCCTTATCGACGTGCAGATTACTTAGCTCGCGGATTCCCACGCCAATCCGCTGAACTACACAAACAAGGCAGTAAAATACGCGCCCGTCATCCTTTCCCCAATTCCCGCGAGGACGCCCGCTACCTTCGTTGCACAACGCAATCACAATAGTAATTTGCCGTTTGCTGTGGACCAAGAAAACTCGTGATGGCTTGCTGTTTCTGCATTCAGTTGCACATAGCAAAATAACTACAGTGCTCTCTAAAGAACATATCCATGCCATGCAACGAACTTGATACATAATTTCAAGCATTTAAGGAACTTTTTATCTCCGAATATCTCCAGAAAATGAAAGAAAAAAGTTTATCATTAACTACATTTTCGCTGTACCTGCAATAAAACTGTCGCACCAGGCATGAAGTTTTGATTTATTACTTATTCGCTACTAACTGTGTTTGCGACACATTATGCAGACACTATTCATATTTGTCAGTAAATGTACCCCCAAAATTATATTATTGTATGACATATCATGTCATACACAATGAGAGGTGTGAATGATGGTCGATTCATGAATGACGTTTAAATTTCTTATTTCTTTGATATTAACTCTATTCGGAACATATATTGCCGACAGTAACCACATTTATTGTTGAATATATCTACAAACTTATATCATAGTACGTCACATAGTTCAGGATGTACGACGTTATAAAGACTACTACGTGAAAACGGAACTCAAGGGTGAAATTCGCTACAGACGTGGGTACAACATGTGTACAAATATGTTTGAAATAATTAAATATATGCGTAATATATGTGACGTGTGTATACTGGCAAACCACCTTCACAACGTTGCTCCTAAATATTTGAAATGATTGCAACCAAACTTCGTATATGTACTACTTACTGTCTGGAAAGAAATGCTTTGTGAGTAAGAACAAGCAACTTCTTATTGGGGCATGGGTGATAAGGTGGAGAGAGAATGGGGAGAGAAGGAGATGGACAGACAGAGAAGGGAAGGAGGAGATGGCCCCAGGTAAGGGGGAGTTGATAGACAGAGAGGGGGAGGGGAAAGTGGACAGACAGGGAAGAGGAGGATATATACAGACAGAGGAGTCAGAAACAGATTGACAGGGAAAGAAAAGAAGAGGAGATGGAGTGAGGGACAACAAAGAAACTCACAGAAAGAGAGGAGGCAGAGATGGACAGAGAGAAGAGATGGAGGAAATGTATAGAGAAAGAACAGAGAAGGTAATGGATAGAAAGAGACAGAGAATGATACGAACAGAGGAAGAGATGGACAGAGATGGAGGAGGAGGAAGAGATGGACAGAGACGAAGAGGAGGAGGAGGAGGAGGAGGAGGAGGAGGAGGAGGAAGAGGAGTGGATGGACAAAGGAGGGAAGAGAAGATGGATAGAGGACAAAGACTGGGACAGAGGGGAGAGGAGTAGATGGACAGAGAAAGGAAAGAGAAGGAGATGGGCAGTGAGATGATGGGACAAACAATGAGAAGAGGATGGATAAGATGGAGAGAAACGTGGTAAAAGAGGAGATGAACAGAGATATGGAACAGGAGGAGATGGACAGAGAAAGGGTGGAGGTGATGGGCTTAGAAAATGTGTAGGAGGTGGAGGAGGAGGAGGAGATGGACTTACAGGAGGAGGAGCAGTTGGAGTGATGGTCAAGGAGCAGTTCGACTCACAGGGTGGAACAGATGGACAGAGGGGGAGGAGCAGATGAACAGAGGGATAGGAGCATATGGACAGAGGGGAAGAAGCAGATGGACAGAGGGGAAGAAGCAGATGGACAGAGGGGAAGAAACAGACGGACAGAGGGGAAGAAGCAGATGAACAGAGGGGGAGGAGCAGATGGACAGAGGGAGAGGAGCAGATGGACAAAGGGATAGAAGCAGATGGACAGAGGGGAAGAAGCATATACACAGAGGGGGGAGTAGATGGATAGAGGGGAAGAAGCAGATGGACGGAGGGAAAGAAGCAGATGAACAGAGAGGGAGGAGCAGATGTAGAGATGGAGGAGCAGATGGACAGAGGTGGAGGAGTAGATGGAGAAATGGGGTAAACGCAGATGAATAAAGGGGGAGGAGCATATGGATAAAGGGGGAGAGGAACAGATGGATGGAGGGGGGAGGAGTAGATCGTCAGAGAAAGGAAAAAGGTGGAGATGGGCGGAGACAAGGGGTTGGAAGAGATGGACAGAGACTATGGGGACGAAGAGATGGACAGATAGAAGGGAGGTGGAAATGGACAGGGGAAGGGAAGAGGATGTGATAACAGAGAGGAGGGAGAAGAAGATGGTCAGTGAAAGTAAAGAGAAGGAGACAGACAGAGACAGCAGGCAAGAGGAACTGAGAGAGGGGGAAGGAGGAGATAGAGGGGGAGGAGGAGGGGGTGAACAGAGGAGGGAGGAACAGATCGACAGAGAGAGGAGGAGAGGAACAGAGAAAGGGGGAGGAGGAAAGTGACAGAGAGAGAGGAGGAAGAAGAATATGATCTTAGGAGATTAGAATAAATACTTACCTGGGCAACACTGGGTACTCAGTTGGTAAGAATTATAGCCAGTGTTAATTCTAGAACATTGTGAGGAGGCCATTATCTGTGGCTGGACAGCTTGCCTGGCATAGCGATAAATTTGCTTATGGGACGCTGTGTACAGTCATGCAAAAATTCGGAGAACAAGATTAGTTAACTGAATAGCACCAATTACATATAACTTAAACAATTTAAGCAGTGTACATCAGGAAAGTTCTCAGGCGACATAAACATTATCTTTCCCACAGTTAATTGGAGTTAGGACTAACATCTCGTGGCAGTTTGGGACTGAAATTAATCTGTTCATTACCATGTAGAAAATCTATGTGAATCATGGGTGCAAGTGTGTGTGTGATTGGAAATAATTTTAATTGGGAGCCTTGCATGTATCGGAGGCTGGCTGAGTGGATAATGCCTGAATGCCACAAGGAAAATAAAGTGAAAAGAAAAAAAAGCAAGCTAGATGTTCGTATTTAGACCGTGATAGTACTTCTTTTGATAAAGCTTAGTACGCAATGACTCACTGTTGAGACTCATTGCTGCAATTGTTTGTCTCCTACCTTCTACAGTAGTCTTTGTCGCCCCAAAGAATCGTGTATGCATCTATGTTTGACTGAAGGAAAGCAGAAAGCTATCCGTTGAGTCTTATGCTGTGCTGCTGAAAACGCTCCTTTATGTAAGCGATGTAAAGCTGCATCCCGAAGTGAAGTAATCTTTCGGAAACGTTTTAATTTTTTCATAAAAACTGGAAAACCGCAGGGTTTGGACTCGCATGTTTTTTCGCTATGCAGTTATTCTGGAACGATAACAATTAATCGGACGTCACTTTGGCGACTTACGCATCCCTAAACAGTTATCCAAATGGGGAAAGTGCATCTGTGTTGTAATGTGGAATATGAATCATTTTCCTTTTCTGGCGAATCTCCACATCGATGAGATGTAAAAGGTAGCGTGAAAAAAGAACTAGCCCAGCTGGGATTCTATCCCACAAGATCTTACTTCCGGGCACGAACTTTACTGCTAGACCAGCGCTTCCACTTTGGAAGGAGGCCAAATTCTGTACTCTCTCAAGTCCATGGTTCTCTCTAGAGTTTTAAACTAACAGCCAGAGGGCATTAAATGTCATGTAGGTAATGGAGCTTGAGATAGAAAGAACGATGTTCCTGTAGGGCAACTACTCCATTGAACAGTTTCTTAACAAACTCTTAAGTTGAACGTCTAAGATTATTTTTTAATTAGAATTAGCACTGTAATTCATAAATTTTAGTAACATTAAGTCTTTTCATTACACTTAAATAAACATCTTTGACTTAATTTCACATCACAGAGACTACTTTGCGTGACATCCTGGGATTACTGTAGTTTAACGTAATGCTAGTTGACAAACTCAACATTTCCCGGGTACTGATTTTGCCAATTTTCTCCCAAAACGAAAAGAAAAAATGATTATGTTTGTTGTGTAGTATCGAAAATATTTCATTTCCATGTATTAGTGAAAACATTTGCGAATTACGAAACACTTGTTCAAAGGAGTATGCCTAACGTACAAATGTATAAGTACGGTATTTAAATTAAGGAACATGTTTCCAGGTAGCTGGGAGCAGCTGTTTAGCCTGTGTACAACGCGATTTTATAAATGTCTCTATGGTAACGCCTCTTCATAGCTCTATGAACGGTTTTCGTGTTTGCTTACAGGCTTTTGCGCTTCGCAGTTGAAAGCTGTCGAAAGCGCTGCCAGCTGTCACACATTTACTTAAGTTGACTCAACGGTCGGACTGCCTTAGTAGTAAGGCGTAAATGTATTACAACTTCATGCATCTTCCGGCTTTATTTCATGTATCTCAACGTTTTACGTAATATCTCCTGATCTATGTGTCACGCAATGAGATATTTTTAGGCTCATTCAGCGGCATATGTGAATACTGTCTGCAAAATGTGTGCGAATAGGATTATTAGTAAAGTGGCAATAAATTTAAACGTCGTGCACAACTCGGCAGATGTTCACGCATCTCAGTGTTTATGGAGTCATATCCCCTGAACTATGTGTGATACCATGATATACTTTTGCAGATGCATTTAGCGGCATATGTGAGTACCTACTATGAATTTTTTTTGCGAATACAATTACTATCGCAGGAGTAACACACTTAAACGTCAAGCATGATTCGGCAGTTCTTTCGCACAGTTATCTTTGAAGCCATATCTCCTGAACTATGTTAGGTAGGTGGTTCCTACCCACACAGCGATTGAGTACCAAGTTTGGATGAAATTCGGTTCCAATGGTTCCAATGGCTCTGAGCACTATGCGACTTAACTTCTGAGGTCATCAGTCGCCTAGAACTTAGGACTAATTAAACCTAACTTACCTAAGGACATCACACACATCCATGCCCGAGGCAGGATTCGAACCTGCGAGCGTAGCAGTCGCTCGGCTCCAGACTGTAGCGCCTAGAACCGCACGGCCATTCCGGCCGGCGATGAAATTCGTCCCGTGGTGTCAGAGGAGATGTAGAGCGCACACACACACACACACACACACACACACACACATCCATTTATATAATTTGTATGGATGTAACGAAGCCGCTTACCGACAGTGTTTCATTTTTGCTCAACCGCAACATCTGTCTAGCCTCTCTCTCTCTCTATCTCTCTCTCTCTCTTCCTACCTACCCATTTCCACCCAACCCCTGCCTAGGACGAGCCAGAGAATGGGGGCTGTCGGCATAGCTGTCTTAGGTGCCCTGTAGCGCAGTGTGTATGGGTGGGGTAAAACTTTATTCACGTTTGTCGAACGTAGGATTGGATCCCATCGGGAGGCATGACAGTACGACATAGTTTATGTAGTTCCTGGTTGGTCTGGAGTGAATCTTGTAACTGAAAGGTTTGGTGTGCATGTTCCCACGGAGCTCGAAAAGGTTCAAATGTGTGTGAAATCTTATGGGACTTAACTGCTAAGGTCCTGAGTCCCTAAGCTTACACACTACTCAACCTAAATTATCCTAAGGACAAACTCACACACCCATGCCCCAGGGAGGACTCGAACCTCCACTGGGACCAGCAGCACAGTCCATGACTGCAGCGCCCCTGACCGCTCGGCCAATACCGCGCGGCGAGCTCGAAAAGGACCAGGTGGGGTTTATGAGTTGTTATCAAGTGAAATAGCTTGCTGAAAAAAATTCAATAAATAAGTTGTTTTGATATTAACAAATGGTTCAAATGGCTCCGAGCACCATGGGACTTAACATCTGAGGTCATCAGTCCCCTAGAACGTAGAACTACTTAAACCTAACTAACCTAAGGACATCACACACATCCATGCCCGAGGCAGGATTCGAACTTGCGGCCATAACGGTCGTTCGGTTCCAGAGTGAAGCGCCTAGAACCGCTCGGCCACACCTGATATTAACATTGTTAGAAATTCGCTTGTAAGGAAAAGTACAGTGATTTAACGAAGAAACGCACTGAGTAATTTTAAACACAATTTTGATTAATAAGAAAAACAAAAATACGAAAAAAGTACACGGGCTTTTTCAGTTCTGCAGAATAGATAATATACGTCTACAAGCCATTATTATTGCAACTTAAGACAAAACCAACGCATGCTGTGAAACTGGACAGAAAATTTATTCATATTCTTTACTCAATTGTTTTTCCATCGCATTAGTTTTGAATTATTATTTCGATCCGATATTATCTATTGGCAGAGTGACCAAGAAAAGGTCATTCATCTTGAATCTTGACAATTCACAAAATTCCTTCACTAAAGAAGACGAAGTAAATATTCCAGATTCGAATCAAGAACAACAGCAAACATCAGTAACTTAGGAGTAGATATCCGTGGTGTGAAGAAGCAGCTTAAAACACTACATAAAGCCAGCGTCTACAGTCCAGATTCTATATCAAAGAGGTTCCTTCCAGAGCTCCACACATAGCAATATTGTACAACCGCTCGCTTGTAGAAAGATCCATGCCCGAAGACTGGAAAGTTGTACCAGTCACATCAATACCCAAGAAAACAAACAGGAGTATTCCACTGAATTACAGACCAGTATAGCCGGCCAAGGTGGCCGAGCAGTTCTAGGCGCTGCAGTCTGGAACCGGGCGACCGCTCCGGTCGCAGGTTCGAATCCTGCCTCGGGCATGGATGTGGGTGATGTTAGTTAGGTTTAAGTAGTTCTAAGTTCTAGGGGACTGATGACCACCGATGTTAAGTCCCATAGTGCTCAGGGCCATTTGAACCATTTTGAACAGACCCGTATCACTAACGGCGATATCCTGTAGGATTCTGAAACATATACTGTGATCAAACATCATGAATTATGTTGAAGAGAACGATTTATTCCCAGAAAGGTTAGACGGATTCAGAAAATATCGTTCTTGTTAAAAACAACTAGCTTTTCATTCTGAGGAAGTAATGAGTGGTATGGACAGGGCATATCAAATTGATTCCATATTTTTAGGTTTGCAAAAGGCTTTTGACACCGTTCTTCACAAGCGACTTGTAATCAAATTTCATGCCTATCGAGTATCGTCGCATTCGCGTGACTGAATTTGTGATCTGTCAGAAAGAAAACAATTCGTGATAACTGACGGAAAGTAACCGAATAAAACAGAAGTAGTATTGAGACGTGGTACTTAGGTAAAGGCAGGATTCAGTGTGGACGGGGCCGTACTCAGTTACCTACCGTTGGTTGCTGAGTTAAAAGAAAATCAGGTACACTTTATTTGAAAACAATTGCAAATAAGGTTGACAATGAGGAACAATTATCAAATTTGACTGTTAGGACGCAATGTCTAATAAAAAATTTCTTAAGCAAGTTGCACTTACGGCTGAAGGCCTTATTGACAAGAAATTCAAATTATTTGTCGGCTGAAGGCCCCAGCAATAAAAACTCGAAGACGATTTGACGGCTGAAGGCCTAGATAGCAAATTCTTAACAACGAGTTAACTTCTCCAAGAGAGAAGTAGGAGTCAGACAGTGCTCGAAGGACCGACCTGGGAAAGTTTCTCAACTTCGTAAGCGATGAGACAGGCATCCAGGAGTTGTATTCACTTAACCGGATGGCAACTCAAACTAGTGTCAGTTTAAACGCAGGCCAACACACTTGCAACATCGACCTAACGTCTGATAACCAACACAACGATGGAATAACCCAGGCAAGGCGGAAGCGGTGGACAGCACTGCGTCTTCAGAATCTGGTGTTTAGAACATCCAGAAGCAGAAAGACCCACTACGATGAAAGTAGTCCAAACGCAACAAATATCCGAACCACAATGAAGGGGACTGCTGAACTACACGCCTTACCGGACAGCAGCGGCAAGGCGAGGAAAGGTACACTGCCGTGCAAAATAGGCTAACTTCCAGGTCAGGTAACTGGAGCGTTAGCGGTCACTAGGCAGAGAAATACCACTGGTTGAACTTCATCAATAAACACAAAGAATTCAATGATTAACAATAAAAGGTGGAGGGCGGCTAATTAATTTCTTCAACTCCAAACACCCCACTCATTGCTCTTTGTCTCAGCGACCCCGTGAGCAGCAACGCGTGAACAAATGGCATGATCTCAAAATAGTGGAGGTTGCACAATTGGGTTAATGTTGACTCAACTCAAACGTCCTGAGTCCGGTGGACAACGTGGTTGTGGCCCTCGCAACTACAGCCCCTCGATCCAGGAGTGCCTGCGTGCCGTCAGCGGTCCCGGCCTGTCCTGGCACTGCCTCACCTCACTGCTGCTCCGTCCCAACCGAACGACCCGACACACTCCGACCCAGAAAACACTTGACGCCTTTCCAAAGATAGTACTAGGGTGCTAGATATCGATAACCGCTGCTGCTACCACCCGTAGAAAGACAACGCTAGTAAACGTAGTGGCGCCAGAAAACACAAGAAGAAAACGAGACGCCACTATCCCTATTACACGATGCCAACTAACCAACGGCACCAACGCGAGCCGCAACAAGTCTCAAATATCCAGAAGTTCCATAAGGAAGTGTCATAGACCCTCTGCTTTTCCTGATTTACATAAATGATGTAGGAGATAACCTTAACAGCAGATGATACTGTCATTTACCATCTAGTAGAGTCATCAGATGAAGACAAAAATAGTAAAGTGATTCAGACATCTGTATGGTGCAAAAAATGACTGCTGACTGTAAATAATGAAAAGTGTAAAGTCATCCACATGAGTACTAAAAGAATCTGTTGAACCTTGTTTACACGATAAATCACAAATATAAAGGCTGTATACTCAAATAAGTAGATATGGATTATAAAAACGAACAAGGTAATTTGGAACGATTTTTTTTTTTGTTGTGGTCATCGGTCTACTGACAGGTTTGATGCGGCCCGCCACGAATTCCTTTCCTGTGCTAACCTCTTCATCTCAGAGTAGCACTTGCAACCTACGTCCTCAATTATTTGCTTGACGTATTCCAATCTCTGTCTTCCTCTACAGTTTTTGCCCTCTACAGCTCCCTCTAGTACCATGGAAGTCATTCCCTCATGTCTTAGCAGATGTCCTATCATCCTGTCCCTTCTCCTTATCAGCGTTTTCCACATATTCCTTTCCTCTCCGATTCTGCGTAGAACCTCCTCATTCCTTACCTTATCAGTCCACCTAATTTTCAACAGTCGTCTATAGCACCACATCTCCAATGCTTCGATTCTCTTCTGTTCCGGTTTTCCCACAGTCCAAATTTCACTACCATACAATGCTGTACTCCAGACGTACATCCTCAGAAATTTCTTCCTCAAATTAAGGCCGGTATTTGATATTAGTAGACTTCTCTTGGCCAGAAATGCCTTTTTTGCCATAGCGAGTCTGCTTTTGATGTCCTCCTTGCTCCGTCCGTCGTTGGTTACTTTACTGCCTAGGTAGCAGAATTCCTTAACTTCATTGACTTCGTGACCATCAATCCTGATGTAAAGTTTCTCGCTGTTCTCATTTCTACTACTTCTCATTACCTTCGTCTTTCTCCGACTTACTGTCAACCCATACTGTGTACTCATTAGACTGTTCATTCCGTTTAGCAGATCATTTAATTCTTCTTCACTTTCACTCAGGATAGCAATGTCATCAGCGAATCGTATCATTGATATCCTATCACCTTGTATTTTAATTCCACTCCTGTACCTTTCTTTTATTTCCATCATTGCTTCCTCGATGTACAGATTGAAGAGTAGAGGCGAAAGGCTACAGCCTTGTCTTACTCCCTTCTTAATACGGGCACTTCGTTCTTGATCGTCCACTCTTATTATTCCCTCTTGGTTGTTGTACATATTGTATATGACCCGTCTCTCCCTATAGCTTACCCTTACTTTTTTCAGAATCTTGAACAGCTTGCACCATATTATATTGTCAAACGCTTTTTCCAGGTCGACAAATCCTATGAACGTGTCTTGATTTTTCTTTAGCCTTGCTTCCATTATTAGCCGTAACGTCAGAATTGCCTCTCTCGTGCCTTTACTTTTCCTAAAGCCAAACTGATCGTCACCTAGCGCATTCTCAATTTTCTTTTCCATTCGTCTGTATGTTATTCTTGTAAGCAGCTTCGATGGATGAGCTGTTAAGCTGATTGTGCGATAATTCTCGCACTTGTCACATCTTGCCGTCTTCGGAATTGTGTGGATGATGCTTTTCCGAAAGTCAGATGGAATGTCGCCAGACTCATATATTCTACACACCAACGTGAATAGTCGTTTTGTTGCCACTTCGCCTAATGATTTTAGAAATTCTGATGGAGTGTTATCTATCCCTTCTGCCTTATTTGACCGTAAGTCCTCCAAAGCTCTTTTAAATTCCGATTCTAATACTGGATCCCCTATCTCTTCTAAATCGACTCCTGTTTCTTCTTCTATCACATCAGACAAATCTTCACCCTCATAGAGGCTTTCAATGTATTCTTTCCACCTATCTTCTCTCTCCTCTGCATTTAACAGTGGAATTCCCGTTGCACTCTTAATGTTACCACCGTTGCTTTTTTAATGTCACCAAAGGTTGTTTTGACTTTCCTGTATGCTGAGTCATTCCTTCCGACAATCATATCTTTTTCGATGTCTTCACATTTTTCCTGCAGCCATTTCGTCTTAGCTTCCCTGCACTTCCTCATTCCTCAGCGACTTGTATTTCTGTATTCCTGATTTTCCCGCAACATGTTTGTACTTCCTCCTTTCATCAATCAACTGAAGTATTTCTTCTGTTCCCCATGGTTTCTTCGCAGCTGCCTTCTGTGTACCTATGTTTTCCTTCCCCACTTCTGTGATGGCCCTTTTTAGAGAAGTCCTTTCCTCTTCAACTGTGTTGCCTAATGCGCTATTCCTTATTGCTGTATCTATAGCGTTAGAGAACTTCAAACGTATCTCGTCATTCCTTAGAACTTCCGTATCCCACTTCTTAGCGTATTGATTCTTCCTGACTAATGTCTTGAACTTCAGCCTACTCTTCATCACTACTATCTTGTGATCTGAGTCTATATCTGCTCCTGGGTACGCCTTAGAATCCAGTATCTGATTTCGGAATCTCTTTCTGACCATGATGTAATCTAATTGAAATCTTCCTGTATCTCCCGGCCTTTTCCAAGTATACCTCCTCCTCTTGTGATTCTTGAACAGGGTATTCGCTATTACTAGCTGAAACTTGTTACAGAACTCTATTAGTCTTTCTCCTCTTTCATTCCTTGTCCCAAGCCCATATTCTCCTGTAACCTTTTCTTCTACTCCTTCCCCTTCAATTGCATTCCAGTCGCCCATGACTATTAGATTTTCGTCCCCCTTTACATATTGCATTACCCTTTCAACATCCTCATACACTTCTCTATCTGTTCATCTTCAACTTGCGACGTTGGCATGTATTCCTGAACTATCGTTGTCGGTGTTGGTCTGCTGTCGATTCTGATTAGAACAACCCGGTCACTGAACTGTTCACAGTAACACACCCTCTGCCCTACCTTCCTATTCATAACGAATCCTACACCATTTTCTGCTGCTGTTGATATTACCCGATACTCATCTGACCAGAAATCCTTGTCTTCCTTCCACTTCACTTCACTGACCCCTACTATATCTAGATTGAGCCTTTGCATTACCCTTTTCAGATTTTCTAGTTTCCCTACCACGTTCAAGCTTCTGACATTCCACGCCCCGACTAGGAGAACATTATCCTTTCGTTGATTATTCAATCTTTTTCTCATGGTAACCTCCCCCTTGGCAGTCCCCTCCAGGAGATCCCAATGGGGGACTATTCCGGAATCTTTTGTCAATGGAGAGATCATGACACTTCTTCAACTACAGGCCATATGTCCTGTGGATACACGTTACATGTCTTTAATGCAGTGGTTTCCATTGCCTTCTGCATCCTCATGTCGTTGATCATTGGTGATTCTTCCGCCTTTAGGGGCAATTTCCCACCCCTAGGACAAGAGAGTGCCCTGAACCTCTATCCGCTCCTCCGCCCTCTTGACAAGGCCGTTGGCAGAATGAGGCTGACTTCTTATGCCGGAAGTCTTCGGCCGCCAATGCTTATTATTTATCAAAATTTAGGTAGTGGCGGGGATCGAACCCCGGACTTAAAACGTTTTGACTATGAATCAAAGACGGTACCCCTAGACCACGCTACCCCTTTGGAACGCTTACTTAGTAAATATTTTCAGGCAAATGAGAGCTTGCATGGAAAGATTTAAGTTCCGTTTTTCTCGCTCGTTGTTTGAGAGTGGAATGACAGAGAAGTAGCTTGAAGATGGTTCGATGAACCTTCTGACAGGCACTTAACTGAGAATTGCAAAGTAATCATGCAGATGTAGATGCAGAAAGAAAACACTGAAGAACATTGAGACAAATTAGAATTTGTTTACAAGAACGAGTGAATACGGTTCAGTCTGACAAAAATCATTTGTGATATGTTTGAACATGATGCGGAAACAATGCATGGGGTGACATGTGTTTTCTGTCTGGCAACTTAGACGACAAAGTTGCATTTGAATCTTCTTAAAAGAACGCTGGTATCTTCGTTGAAAACACGAAAAAAGTCGAGTGACGACGTAAAATTAGCATACGATATCAGTGAGAAACTAAACAACGAGCAGGAAACAGTTTTGAATCTTTGACTTAAGGTTGTAACAGCTGGAGTCCACGTGAGCGAAGTTACGTACAGAAAAAATACAGGTTGACCTACAGGGAATAGAATATTTTCATTTGGCCACCCTGCTAAGATACAGGTGTTCTCGTGTCATACAACACATCTGATCGGAACCACATGGTATGCCACACAGCCCAGTATGGACCGTTGGCCAGTGTAGGTGCGTGTCGAGGTAGTGGATAATTTCTGTCGTGTGCAAGAGCGCTGCGGCTGTCCAAGGTGCAGTGCGCCGTGGAAGAGATAGCCTTTTCCGTGTCCCAGACATAACGATATCCTGTGGATAACACAATGGTGTGATACCGGTTCTGTAACCAAAGAGATGCATAAGGGAGCTGAAACTACAGAACACTGGAGAATATCCGACGAGTTCTTGCAGCTGTACAAAAACCTACAGAGATTTGTCTATCGCCAGTCCAGAACACTACAAATGATACGCCTTCAGGCAGGATTAAATGTTTCAGGCTGGTATGCGCCTTCCGAATTTACTGTTCCATCTGGGGAATGAATTAAGGTGAAACTACATGTCCGCCCTCTGTCGGAACGCTTGTTCACAGCGCTGAAAACAAACGTGAGATGTCGCCAGACGTGTCATTATGAATAAAATGTTTTCTCTCAGAAGAACTGAAAGATCACTAGGTCCCAAGCCTTGTCGAGTTGGCAGCAGCCGTTACGATTTACAAGATCTTGTAATAGACGCATTTCCAAGATAGATTAATTATTGAGTCCCAAAAGATCTCGCTGGGACCAAATTTCTGTGGCAGAATAGTCCATAGAGTGTCCTGTGGTAATAAAATGCTGTGACAGCGCCTTTCAACTGGACAAGGCTTGGGGGTCTGGTGATCTCTACAATTTCTTCAGATAGAAAACATTTTATTCATAATTACACGGCAGGTGACGTCTGACGTTAGTTTTTAGCGCTGCAAGCGTGCGGACCGGCGGAGGGCGGACATTGGTAGTGACCACCTTGTAGTCCTCTCCATCTCATCAGTCCGTCGCCACCCTCCTGCCCTCCGCCCTGCTGCCCTCCGAAGTCCGCCGACTGGGATGCTTACCGGGAATCCATTGCCCCACAGGTCGAAAGCCACTCACTTATCTTTCCCCATCCCGCTGATACCACACATGACTCGTCCTTCCTCCAGAAGACCATCACTGACGCCATGGAGGCCCACATTCCTACTAAGCTTATCCATCCTCATTGCCCTACTCTTCCTCCACAGGCCATCCTTCTTCTACACGAAACCACAGACTCTATTGATCCTTCCTCTGCAGCCGTGACTGGGATATAGTCTTCTGCCACCGGCAATTACAACGATGCACCCACAACCTCTTAAAGAAACACAACTCCGTCCTCCCTGTCAACTCCTTCAAGTACTGGTCTGCCTTCCACCGCCTTACTGGTAGTCATCCTGCCCCCATTATCCCGTTCTCCATGTTGACGACCACACCTTCCCTGACAGTATCAGTAAGGTTGATCATTTTCTTCCCACCACTGCGAGCTCTTCTCCATTCCTGATGATCCACACGTCGACTACTCCCTCTTCCCCACGGTCTTTGAAAGCTCTGACACATCTGTCCTGCTACTCGGCCTCAGTTTCCAGTGCTTAGATCAGTTACCCCCGTCAGACGTAAACACTCTCATTACTGCACATGTTATCAAACTTATACTCCACTCCAAATGCAACACCGTCCCTGGTCACGATGGTGTCACCTAATGCCTTGTTACCTTGGATGACACGTTCAAGAGGGCTATTAGGGGCCTTTTGTGCATCCACCTTACTCTGTTGTGTAATGCTATAGATATTTCATTAGTATACGAAATGCAATCCGAAGGATCTTCGATGTCTCCATCCTCAAACTTCTACGTCCTAAAGGATACGATTATGCATTTCTGGACAGGGGTATTTTTGAAAAATTAGTAGTTGGATGTCCCTAACAACATACTAAGTATTGCCGGCGATACATCCTCTGAGCTGCGTCGTCGGAAACTTTTTACATAATTTGAACGTGTATACCAAAAGAAAAAATAATGGACTGAAAAATAATAAAGTGAAATTCATTATCTTCTGCGACACACTGTCTCTATAATGCTGCTGTGTTTCTTAGAGAAGAAGCACACATCATCTGCAGTACTTCCTTTCTAAAGCTTCTATAAGCCCAACAAGCGTCTTAAGCTGCTCGCTTGTTAGAGATACAGTCGATAAATTAATAGCAATAACAGATACCATAGGGCGATTGCATCATTCTTTTCTCAAGGGAACTAAAAGAGATGGTACTGTGTACATGGGAGAGATAATTGTTATATCCGTAATTTTTTCTGATGGAGTACTCTAAAATGGCATTTTCTTTCAGCTTCTTTCGTCTTTATTACGAAAATGTTTGTCTAAAAGCGTTTAATCTCTGCGGGATATACATTTAATTTATTTCTGTGTCACTTCCACTTCTATTTGTGAGATTACTCGAGTTCGGCTTAGCAAGTTTCTCGTCAATTTAGAGAATAATTGTGAGGTCATTACTCTGCTATTTCTATTTGTTGTTCGTTGCCCGCACTCTCTGCTTGATTGTGTAAATACCACTGTTTGCATTCTTTACAGATGCTAACGCTTCACTTTACAATTCCTACATCATCTCGTTTCATCGTTGACGTTTTAATTGATTAATTTTCAGTTTTCACATAGTATGCTTCTCAGGCTGCCGGTAGAATGAATCTCCATCTCATCTCTTTATTTTACGCAGTGATATAATGTTTTTGGTATGATGAAGACTTCGTTGTGCGTCTGTCTACATTTTCCGGTCGAGTATATAATATAGACAAACTAGATTTTTGCTACCCAATAAACATTACAAGCTGGAAATAATTTTAATCGGCGTTAGGCACCCAAGAGAAGAGTCATATGAGTTTCCGACTGCTTCTGGGTGATGAAAAACTTTCGATGGCTGTGAAAACACGAAAATTTTGCCCTTTTCTCAGATTTTCATTTATAACTCGAAAACGACGCATCCTACAGAAAATTTTTAGAATACCAAAATGAAAGAACATGAAACTTTGCCTAGAACGACTTACTTAAAAACTAAAATCGGGTCAGCCGTTTATCCATAATCTATCGTCGAAATTTGGCAATTGTTACCAACTTGGCGTAAAAACAGCTCAAAAACATGTAACGAAATGAATAAAGAAATGTTAGGTATAAAAGTTGTAGAGCATAAAATTCCACGTACAATGAGCTCACAAATTTTAAAATTCGATTACTCCTAGGCGAACATACCAGTAAAACCTGGAAGTATTCGTACCGCTAAATTCCTGCTAACTGTTTTTTGTTAAGTAAAATTATTTTTGGACCATAGATCATCCATCTTCGTCCAGTATTCAAATTTAAGGGAAATTTAATTAGACATATACCTACCTAATAGTCAGCTTTTGTAATAATACTAATTAATTACCATGCCACTACAAAACGATAAACACGGGTTTAGAAATGAAAAATAAATCAATCTGATGAGACATAAACTGTTTACAAATATTTTTTACACAGTTATGTTCTTTATTTATATTCGTTTACAATTTATTTTGTGTTAGTTTTCTGCATTGTCATTGCAAGGAAACGTCATGTTCGATTCTCCATCATCTTGTTGCATGACATCTAAATCGATTTCTCCCTCGACGAATGCAGTCCCTGATTTGAGTCGAATCAAGGAATATGTACTATCGTCTTATGTCTCTGCTCGATGAGAATAACTCACAAGCTGCAAGAATATAACGAGAAAATTCCCAACTAACAATGGGACTGACATTCACAAAAGAAAACTATGTTTACATTCATATACTTAGTCACTATTATTATTATTATTATTATTATTATTATTATTATCATCATTATTATTATCGTTATTATTCTTGATTGTTATAATTATTTTTATTGTTATAATTATCATTGTACTACTGTTATAATCTCAATTTTTTTGTTTAACATCAATACTGCATAATACGTTAAATGTCCTTAATGTTATTTAGAAACTGTAACTCGTTCAATCTGAGTATGCCTGGTTAGGTGTAAGAGAGGGCCTGAAGGCCCTAATCTTGCCAGGTAAAATAAATGCATAAATAAATAAATAAATATTCCTTTAGAGAGTTAAGGCATGAAACCCCCTTGCAATCACTGCGTATAACCAAGCACTTTAGCGACTGTTTCCTGCAGGAGCAAACTGCTGGCATCCATTCTTGCACGTGCAGGATATAGTGTTGAGCAGTTGCTGGGGCGCTGGTTGTTGGGTGGTTTCAGTGTGGATCAGTGTGGATCTTTCTTGTGGTGTTCCAACCCCGTTTCAGTTGGTCCAGTCGATTTTTCCTCCAGATATGAAGCTGGTAATACGCAGTGTAGGCGAGTGGCGGCCTCGGTGGGAGGAAAACATGCCAAACTAAGGTTATTATTTTTCGATAAAACTCAGTGGAGGAGTGGCATTGGGAACCACGAAGTCTGAAGCGATGTGTGGAGATTAGCGTTCTTTTGAATTGTGTTTATAAATTCGATTTTGCCCTGTCTCAAAAATGTAAAAATGGTGTCACAGCCACTGAAGGCGGGAAGAAATAGCACACGTTGTTTTGGCTTCTTCAAACAGCTTAGAGCTTTTGGGGGCATAAATGAATGTGTATTAGTTGTCTTTTCCATGTTTTCATAAGGAAGACATCTACTCACTATTACCAGCTACATGGTCAGTCAGCAGCACCGAAAAATAAGTATCTTCCTCGGCAATGAGGACGTAGCCATCCTGTCTCGAGTTTCTGTGGCTGAGCCAACAACGGAGGGCCTACATCCTCAGTGATCTGCTCCACTTGATACACTTCGCCATATAATTCTTTCATCAACATTGAGATAAGACGTTTCTTATTAAGTGCGTTTGGTAAAACTGTTTCTTTTGACGTAGTTGATGACATTGTCTCATCAAGTCAAACAGAAACGGAATACGAGGTGTGGGCTTTTCGGAGACCTTAAGCAAATTTTACGCTTTTTTCTGCTTCTTCCATGGGGTATCCGTCAAACACTATGGCACAATTGGACCCAGAGTGTTTTCTGACATCTTGAGTGAAATGAATTAGTACAACAGCCTAACATCTGGAAGTGTCTACGAAAGTAACTATGAAATCACTAATTCCTTGCAAGCAACAGTAAGAATAAGGAACTGGGTACTTCGTAAGAAAATTACGCACTCCGTCTCATTCTACTTGCGAATGGTTTACATGCATTGGTTCGTACCAAGACTCTCTTCCATTCATCTAGCACCTGCTACAAGAGGTACAGAACGGAGACAGAGGAACTGTTGCATGGTCTCCAGCGCCTTTTTTTGCAGAAATTTTCATTTATGTTCCCTGAAAGTGTACGTTGTATGTTCGAATGGACAGTACCAGCCTGTTACGATCCTAACAACACGTCTATAAAATATTTGGTGCTGTTAGATGTCCATAATAAGGACTCAATAATTTGGGATCAGTACGCTAGAGTACGTTGCACTAGCATAAAATGTGCGTTTTCCTTTACAGATTTATCTGTGTATATCGTGTGTTCAAAAAAAATTAAGCCGATTTCATAGGGATACATGTTCTGCGAGAACGAGGACAAAAACAGTAGGACAGAATGACTAATATTCGTACGAAGTTCCCTCTGCCATCGCCTATAGCGAGATTTTAACCAGCAATACTTTTATTTTCTAAAGAACCATCCGATTTTTACATTTTTACAAGCATGCAGAGGGAATGGACAAAAATGTTGGACACCGTCAGAACTGTATGGTCACACATAGGAGGGCTATTCGGAAAGTAAGTTCCGGTCGGTCGCGAAATGGAAAACAACGGTAAAATCGAAAATGTTTGATTTGTTACAGCTAGCTACACCTTCCAGCCACTTCTCGACAGAGTCATCGCTCCGACGTAGACATTTATCGTAGCATTGTACCGACATTCCAACACACTCGTTATAGAAGGCAGCCACCTGTGCTTTCCGCCCATCCTCTATTCTGATCAACAGCTCGTCGTCTATAAAAAGACGTTCTCCTCATAGGCAGCAATTCATGTGATCTGAGACGAAACTCAGCGAGAGCCACTTACTGGCTGTATCGTGGGTGGATAAACACCTCCCATCGAAAACGCTGCAGGAGCATCTTCATTGCCCCTACAGAATGCGGCCGAAAATTGCCACGAAGAAGAAACCGAATGACAGTCATTTTATGTGGACTACATGACGTCAGGTGAAATCTCTGACCAGACCCTCACATTTGGAGGGAGACACTATTTTATAGGCATCTTTACGTGGTCACCATGCACTCAGAACTGAAAAGAGCGACATGCATACTAAAGACATTGCCAAACACAAATTTGCAAAGCTTCATCGGATTTTCACAATGGTTTCCATTTCGTGACCGATCGGAACTTACTTTTCGAGCAGCATTCGCAAACACATATTATAGCCAAGCCTGCAGGTTGCGATGTTGTATTGACCACGAACGGCATCTGTGCAATGTCGTCAATACGTTTCAAGCGTTAGTCGTAGCCAGAACAGTATTGTGTGTATTTATAAATTCATTATGACGGTTGTAAGTGAATTCGAAGGTGGGCAAATTGATGGTGCTTCTGTAACCAAGGCAGCAGAAGTGTTTAGTGTTTTAAGAGGCATCGTATCAAATACACTACTGGCCATTAAAATTGCTACACGACGAAGATGACGTGCTACAGACGCGAAATTTAACCGACAGAAAGAAGATGCTGTGATATGCAAATGATTAGCTTTTCAGAGCATTCACACAAGTTTGGCGCCGGTGGCGACACCTAAAACGTGCTGACATGAGGAAAGTTGCCTGGTGAAACGTTGTTGTGATGCCTCGTGTAAGGAGGATAAATGCGTACCATCACGTTTCCGACTTTGATAAAGGTCGGATTATAGCCTATCGCAATTGCGGTTTATCGTATCGTGGCATTTCTGGTCGCGTTGGCCGAGACCCAATGAGTGTTAGCAGAATATGGAATCGCTGGGTTCACGAGGGTAATACGGAACGCCGTGCTGGATCCAAACGGCCTCGTACCACTAGCAATCGAGATGACAGGCATCTTAACCGCTTGGCTGTAACGGGTCGTGCAGCCACGTCTCGATCCCTGAGTCAACAGATGGGGACGTTTGCAAGACAACAACCATCTTCACGAACAGTTCGACGACATTTGCAGCAGCAAGGACTATCAGCGGTTACCCTTGACACTGCATCACAGACAGGAGCGCCTGCCATGGTGTACTCAACGACTAACCTGGGTGCACGAAAGGCAAAACATCATTTTTTTCGGATGAATCCAGCTTCTGCTTACAGCATCATGATGGTCGGATCCGTGTTTGGCGATATCGTGGTGAACGCACATTGGAATCGTGTATTCGTCATCACCTTACTGGCGTATCACCCTGCTTGGTGGTATTGCGTTGCCATTGGTTACACGTCTCGGTCATCTCTTGTTCGCATTGACGCCACTTTCAACAGTGGACGTTACATTTCAGATGTGTTACGATCCGTGGCTCTACCCTTCATTCGATCCCTGCGAAACCCTACATTTCAGCAGTATAATGCACGACCGCATGTTGCAGGTTCGTGTACGGGCCTTTCTGGATACAGAAAATGTTCGACTGCTGCCCTGGCCAGCACATTCTCAAGATCTCTCACCAATTGAAAACGTCTGGTCAATGGTGGCTGAGCAACTGGCTCGTCACAGTACGCCAGTCACTACTCTTAATGAACTGTACCTGTACACGCCATCCAAGCTCCGTTTGACCCAATGTCCAGCGTATCAGAGGTGGTTGTTCTGGGTACTGATTTCTCAGGATCTATGCATCCAAATTGCGTGAAAATGTAATCACATGTCAGTTCTAGTATAATTTATTTGTCCAATGAACACCCGTCTAACATCTGCATTTCTTCTTGGTGTAGCAATTTTAGTGGCCAGTAGTGTATTTATACCGCTTACAGGGAAAGCGGAGAAAAATCATCTGCTAAGTCACAATGCAGACGAAAACGTGTGTTTCGTGATCCTGGCAGACGGTCATTGCAGAGGTTGGGGGCGAAAAGTAAAGAGGACGACAACTGTAAAAGTTGATGATGAAGTGAATGTGGCAGTTGCGAACCTTGTTAGCACCAAAACACGAAGAGAGCTCCATAAGCTGGGAAGTGCGAGATGGAATTCTGAAACCACACATCATCGATGCAAACAGTTATAGCAGGAAAATGTGGTGCCGAGCCCATAAAACATTGACTGTGGAACAAATGAAGAAAGTCATTTGGTCGCACGAGTCTTGTTGCACAGTATTTTCAACTTCTGGCCAAGTTTACGTCCAAAGAGTACAAAATGGTGGGAATTCGGTGATAATTTGAGCAGCCATGTCATGATATTCTATGCCCTCCACGGTAACTTTGCAAGGTCACATTACAGCCAAGGCTTATGTGACAATTTTGACTGATCAGTGATACAATTTTTGTTCCTTAATGCGATGTTATGCTCCAAGAGGACAGGGCCGCTGTTCATACAGCTCGCATCGTCCAGAACTGGTTCTGTGAACACGAGGATGAATTGATGCATCTCACACGACCACCAGAGTCACACGATCCCTTGTGGTCTACTTTTGAGAGAAGAGTGCGTGATCCCTCTCTACCTGCATCGTCGTTACCTGAAATTGTTTTGCATATGTAACATTCCCTTGAACGCCACACATGACCTGCATTTGTCCAATTCTCGGGGACTGTAAGCTGTTTTGAATGCCAATGGGTTTTCTAAACAGTATCAGGGATCCAGAATGAGATTTTCACTCTGCAGCGGAGTGTGCGCTGCTGTGAAACTTCCTGGCAGAGTCGAACACAGTTTCAGTCTGCCATGAAGTTTCATATCAGAGCACACTCTGCTGCAGAGTGAAAATCTCATTCTGGAAACATCCTCCAGGCTGTGGCTAAGCCATGTCTGTACAATATCCCTTCTTTCAGAAGAGCTAGTTCTGCAAGGTTCGCAGGAGAGCTTCTGTAAAGTTTAGAAGGTAGGAGGTGAGGTACTGGCAGAATTAACGCTGTGAGGACGGGGCGTGACTCGTGCTTGGGTAGCTCAGATGGTAGAGCACTTGCCCCCGAAAGGCATAGGTCCCGAGTTCGAGTCTCGGTGCTGCACACAGTTTCAATCTGCCAGGAAGTTTCATATCAGCGCACACTCCAGTATTAGGAGTGACAATGTGTTTTTTTTTTGAGTTTCCATATTTTTTTCCACCCCATATACTTTGTACAATTACGTTTAGGATCATAGTTTTCATGTAATTTTCCTAATTTATAATGTGCCCTACAACGGACGCACGATAGACATCCAGATGACAGTCAAACACGTCCCATTCTTTTCCGATCATGTGTGTAATTCCTAAATTCACTGCGTTCCTATGCAACATCAAAATTGTTGGAAGGGAAGTCTCATAGATCTTTCACAAACCCGGGAAAAGATATAACCTTCCATGAACTCAGCCGATCTCAGAGACCAGCTGTGCAATCCGAGATCCGTACACCTCACTCGGCAACTTGTTGTTCAGAAATGCTCTTATATGCAAGTGCATTTTTTTTGGAAAAATGGAATATTTGTCGCACTCTCGCAACTGTGGAGATATCCGTGATGAACAAGCTACTTGGTGCATCAAGGAGACCACTGCTGACAGCTTAAAATGTGCCCCAAGGTAAACTTCTAGTTTCGATGTCTATCTTGTGAAATCGGATGAATCATTTTGAACGACCCTGTAATTACTATGGTGTGCTCACCAACTGAACTTGGCATCAAATGTACAAGGTGTTTCACAATTCGTTACACACTTCTACAGGTTGTAGAGGGGACTTTGTAGATCAAGTTTTACATAGAAACCCAAGCCCGCAAATGTCATCCAACGACGTTACAGAGCGTCAAAGTTATAGGCAAAGGTGCCTGTAAATACGTGTATTATGTACCGGGTGATTCTGTGGTGCTTCTACGGACTTTTACGGATGAACGAGAAGGAGATATGTATCAAATTGAAGTAAGGGTACCTATAATGGAACAAACGGTTCGAAAGTGATAAGCGAAAATTATTCTGATACGTCTGACGTGTTCCGGTGCTGTTGTTGCTAAGAATGTACGGTAGACAACTATCAGAGGTGATGGTATGGATCAAAAAAAGAAATGTGTAGTTAACATGGGCTCTAAGTGCTCATAGCTCCTCAGGTGTAAATTTTAGAGCTGGACTTTTTTTGTCTTCATCCATACTATAACCTCTGAAAGTTGCATACCCAACATGCTTAGCAACAACAGTACCGGTACATATATTACACTGTCAGAGCTATCAGAATGATTTCCGCTTGCAACTTCCGACTCCATCGTTCCCGAACCAGGGACTCTTACCTAAAAATTGATTCATTTATCCGTCTGCATCATCCTTGAAAGTCTATAACATCGTCACGGCATCACTCTGTATACACATACATTTACAGGCGCCGGATGACGTTTCCGTACATGGGTTCTCACGCAACACTTGGTCTAATGAGTCCCCTCTAAAACCTCTACAAGTGTGTAATATGAATTTTGTATACACGTGGCAGGAAGAGATACCCCTACGCCAGAGGTAGTTGCTGTTGTGAAATAGCTTTCTTGCGCGTAGCAACTATACAAATAGGGTCAAACAGAGCTACGCATAAAAAGGCGACAACAGTGATTAACTACAATTTACAATAGAAACTTTACGGAACCTGACTGCAATATGAAGATGGTGCGTGGCGAGGTATCTCATTGTTCACTTGCACTGATCTTGGTATAGTCCTAGATCCAGCGAACGATGACTAACGTCACTCGTAAAATGTCCATTTGGGCGCTACTTGGTCGCGACTATAGATTAGTCCTGGGACACTTGCTGAGATACGGTCCTGTGATAAGGTAATATCCAGTGTTACTGTTTAGGTAACTGGGACCGCGTGTCTGATTATACCAGCATTTTGCAGATCGACCTCAATTTAGGAACCATTTATTTGACGTCAGGTGGATGCATAACATGATTCTTGCCCCTATGGAGTCTGGCCAAACTACGTTGCATCTGATTCGTAGGCAGCTCGGTTGTTCTCCATGTAAGCTGTGTCCTATTTATTAATGCGTAAAACAATAAATGTACAAAATTGAGAATGATCTTATTGTGAAAAACAGTTGCACTTTTCTAGCAGTGGAAACGTTAGTGCAGTACAGTAAAAATGTATGAGGAAGAAGGTCGACCCGTGAAAACATTATTGCTCACATATTTCTTGTGGGTCCTCTGTGAAAACGTGGCTCTCGGAAATGAAGTATGGTCCAGGTTTTGATTCTCAGCTAAGAACACCGTGTGGTTAAAATGCATTCATCTGTTGATTTTTTGCCTTCATTTAACAGATTATAGCTCTCATATTTCCTATTTGTCTTCATATTTATAACTTTTACACTATAGTCAGTGACAAAGGTGCGATAAATCAAAAATTATGCTTTCTTTTTTAAAAAAGTTTACGTAAGTAAAACAATACGTCATTGCGTAATTACATGACCAATTTGCACCACAAAGAATCATTAGAATTAACTTCAACATATAAAATGGACATCAGAACTGTTAAAAAAGGTAGTACGTGCCAACAATTAAATCTCAGTCCCGCCATCATCAGACGACTTCCAGCTACTAGCTAGGAAGAACAAAGCTTATACATATACCTCAAACAAAATCTGTTACATAGCAAATCAATCACTAATCGAGTATCGTTTTCAAGTTATTTAACTTTATAATTAACAACTTTGATGTCAGTGACTTCAAAGGGAATCGATATTGACTAACCAAATTCTGAAATAAACACAGAATATGAAATGTAATTACGTTTCTTGAAAAATTATAAAATTAATTTCGTTTATGCTACGTTCGTCATTGAACAAAAAAATTACAAATAACTGTACAAAACTATTTCATTAGTATCGTGAGAACTACATAAAATGCAAGATTTCAGTCTGAATTTTATTAGAACGCGTCGTGAATTTGTTGAATTTAAGGAGTACTCCAGTAAGTGACGTAATGAAGGGCGTCGTCATGTTGTTCTAGAGACCAATGTAAATCCACAGCCCTTGTGAAGGTTACCTGGACCAATGGTCGAGATGTTGGTCTATTAAAAAGACGAAGACGCTGGCAAATGACCAAAAAATGTATTGGAGAGAAATACGTTATGTGCCGTTCTAAATTTCCTGACAATCGTCAACTGTTGATAGTATCTTGTAGACGATAGCATCGTCAGCGCGCAATCTGGAAGTGCTGCTCGTAAATCATTTACGTACGTTGAGAGTATTAGCAGCTCTACAACACGTCCTTGGGGCACATCTGACACTACTTTCGCTTCCACCAGGTTGTGATACAAAACATTACAAATGATCTTGCTTCCATCTGAAAAAGAAAGGAAGCGTAATAATCCTGTAACAGCAGATTTTCAGAAGTATGACTGACCGAGAAACCATTCCTTCACTTATAAAAAATTAATTTGTATTAACTCTTTAAGACTGATATACTAGGATACTAAATCCCTAACGTCATTAAGTACAGGGCTGGCTATGAGAAGAATGCACGCATATTTTTCTTGTAGCGTTATGTATTCTGTTGAAACGTTTGCCACGATTCTGTGCAGATTCATTTTCCTGGGAAGCCTGGTTTTGGTTTAATGTTACTTAACTAATGAGAAGACAATTGCGACCCGGAGTCCCTAGCCTAATTTATTTTCATTTCATGCTACCTCCGCGTACCGCGGCAAGCGTCGTGGAGGGTTCTCACCGCCTGCTATAATTGTGTTCCGTGTTTCTGCTCTTAGGTCACCGCCATTGGCTTCTTTAATCATTTTTAGTGCCTACGCACCACCTCTGTAATGCCGGCCAGAAACTTTGGGAGATAATCTTCTTGCGTAAATGCGAAGGAGGCTCATAGCCACAAAACTCCCGGCGGAGCTCTCTTTACTCCGCTTTTAAAGTGGTGCGCGGGAAATGAAAGCGTAAAATCTGCGAGCAAACGTATGGCCTCTCCTGTCTCTTGTCTGTGTCAGCCCTCTATACGGCCTTGTGGACTTCTGAGGCTGACGTGAATCCACGTCATTGAGCGCCGGTCTTTCGTTAGTTCCCTGTACGCTTAGTACACTTGCTAATTCAGCTGCGTTTATGTACTCATATTCTTAAGGTGTCTTTCCTCTCCGGCAGCGTCAAAGGAAAACCAAACCTCTCACTGTTTTATAAAGAAATGCGCTACGCTTAGGCAGAATTGCACTACGCATAAAAAATTAAAAATTCAGGAACAAAGAAACGGCAAGCCTAGGCATTATTAAGAATGAAACGAATAAACTCAATAAGACTAAAGATTTTCAATGTCCTGATGACAGTATCGTCGAGACAGATGATATAAAATTCAATCTGTTGGCTATTAAATTCAATGAATCCAATCAAACGGTAGCTGAAAATACCAGTACAAAAACTGGACCACCGAAAGCCGACCCATTAGACTTATTTATAATTAAACAGGCAATGCATACTCCACCATTACACATCAGTTTTTTCAAATAATCTGCTAGAGAAATCAGAAAACTAACCGGAACACTTAAAAGAGGCAACTCTTCTTGCTATGATTCTATTTCAATGAAAGTACCGAAATCTTTTGTTGGCTTGATGGTATCTATCTTGTGTTACCATTTTGAGCCGTCGATTGGTCAATGTGTATTTCCTGAAAGACATCCGTTTATAAAAGTAAATATCTTAAGCCTTCTCGTGTTCTCAAACACGTTTGGTAAGGTAGCTTACAACAGAATACAGGGCCGCATATCTGAGAGTAACATTTTAGCAACAGTTCAGTTCGGTTCCTGAAAACTCTCCACTGGAGAGCCAATAAATGATCCTCTGAAATTTAAAAAACAAAACAAAATAAAAAGTGTCTCTCCTCGATGTTTAGTTATTCTTTACCGTGCATCCTTTTTGCATAGAGAGAAATTTTAAATGTGAGATCAATAATTCTTAGCTTCGGTTGCTACGTGATACATTCATCTGAGAACATAAAACTCTAGATTGACTGTTCCACAAAATTTCGGGCGAACTGCCGGATGTTTGTAGCTTCTTGCCACAATATTTCGGCGCAGAGTCTTTTGGGCATCTTCAGGTGGTACTACGAAAACACAACGAGCTCTGGTATTTAAGGCCCCCGCCGGCAAATGCGTGGTGGATTCACTTTGCGTTGCGCTTGCGCTGCTTGATCGCGTTCGATTCTGCTGCAACACGCACCCTCCTCGGTGAAAACTCGCCTAATCGATATCAATTCGATTGTCTTCCCGCGGTTCTATCACAGAATTACGCCGGCTACGGCGATCACGAAGTTTTTCAAAGATTGGATTCCATGCCGAATGCAATTGAAATCCGCCGTCTCGAGTAATAAGAGACTCACTGTCAGACAATCGTATTTCCACGGATTCATTAATAACAGAACTCCAAAAGTTAGACGTATGGGTCACTATTTTGGACTCTCTGCAATTCATACTATTGGTGTCAGAGATGACGTGGGCTCGGTGAATCAAGGTCTTCAAAACACCCATCGTTTGCACCGGATGGTGCCAACTAGCGGCTTGCAAATAAAGGTCTGTGTCAGTGGGCTTTCTACACTCCTGGAAATTGAAATAAGAACACCGTGAATTCATTGTCCCAGGAAGGGGAAACTTTATTGACACATTCCTGGGGTCAGATACATCACATGATCACACTGACAGAACCACAGGCACATAGACACAGGCAACAGAGCATGCACAATGTCGGCACTAGTACAGTGTATATCCACCTTTCGCAGCAATGCAGGCTGCTATTCTCCCATGGAGACGATCGTAGAAATGCTGGATGTAGTCCTGTGGAACGGCTTGCCATGCCATTTCCACCTGGCGCCTCAGTTGGACCAGCGTTCGTGCTGGACGTGCACACCGCGTGAGACGACGCTTCATCCAGTCCCAAACATGCTCAATGGGGGACAGATCCGGAGATCTTGCTGGCCAGGGTAGTTGACTTACACCTTCTAGAGTACGTTGGCTGGCATGGGATACATGCGGACGTGCATTGTCCTGTTGGAACAGCAAGTTCCCTTGCCGGTCTAGGAATGGTAGAATGATGGGTTCGATGACGGTTTGGATGTATAGTGCACTATTCAGTGTCCCTCTCGACGATCACCAGAGGTGTACGGCCAGTGTAGGAGATCGCCCCCACACCATGATGCCGGGTGTTGGCCCTGTGTGCCTCGGTCGTATGCAGTCCTGATTGTGGCGCTCTCCTGCACGGCGTCAAACACGCATACGACCATCATTGGCACCAAGTCAGAAGCGACTCTCATCGCTGAAGACGACAGGTCTCCATTCGTCCCTCCATTCACGCCTGTCGCGACACCACTGGAGTCGGGCTGCACGATGTTGGGGCGTGAGCGGAAGACGGCCTAACGGTGTGCGGGACCGTAGCCCAGCTTCATGGAGACGGTTGCGAATGGTCCTCGCCTATACCCCAGGAGCAACAGTGTCCCTAATTTGCTGTGGCGGTGCGGTCCCCCATGGCACTGCGTAGGATCCTACGGTCTTGGCGTGCATCCGTGCGTCGCTGCGGTCCGGTCCCAGGTCGACGGGCACGTGCACCTTCCGCCGACCACTGGCGACAACATCGATGTACTGTGGAGACCTAACACCCCACGTGTTGAGCAATTCAGCGGTACGTCCACCCGGCCTCCCGCATGCCCACTATACGCCCTCGCTCAAAGTCCGTCAACTGCACATGCGGTTCACGTCCACGCTGTCGCGGCATGCTACCAGTGTTAAAGACTGCGATGGAGCTGCGTATGCCACGGCAAACTGGCTGACACTGACGGCGGCGGTGCACAAATGCTGCGCAGCTAGCGCCATTCGACGGCCAACACCGCGGTTCCAGGTGTGTCCGCTGTGCCGTGCGTGTGATCATTGCTTGTACAGCCCTCTCGCAGAGTCCGGAGCAAGTATGGTGGGTCTGACACACCGGTGTCAATGTGTTCTTTTTTCCATTTCCAGGAGTGTATATGTTGAATGACCAAGTGTGCCATAGCTCTTACTAACCAAATAGTTCAGTTCCGCCTAGGCTTTACGGACTGCCGAAGATCCACAAGGATAACGTGCCATTACGTCCAATCGTGAGTAACATTGGAGCAGTCACCTACGACTTAGCAAAGTACTTGGCATCTTAACTCAAACCAATGGTAGGAAAGCGTCCACATCACATAAAGAATTCTAGTGATATCATCAACAGGCTTCAGTTATTGCAGCTGCAAGTTGTGACTTGTTGGTCAATTTTGATGTGGTTTCACTTTTTACAAAGTTACCCCCTGTGGGCTTACTACATCTCATTGGCAATAGGTTTGGAGATGACATTATAGCGCTGTTTGAGAACACCCTCTCCTCTACATATTTTTTATTTAACAACGAGTTTTATGAGCAATGAGACGGTGTCGCCATGGGGAGTCCCTTATCTCTCCTGGTGGTCAATATTTTTATGGAAGACTTTGAGGAGCGAGCACTCGCCTCGGCCACTTTTAAACCAACAGTATTTTGGTGATATGTTGACGACACTTTTATAGTTTGGCCTCATGTTCTGGATCGTCAGTGAGAGTTCCTACATCTGAACATACACGAAAACATAAAATTTGCTATGGAGTTGAAGAGGAGGGTTGCATGCCGTTTTTAGACGTCTTGATGCGACATAAGAGCGATGGCACACTAGGTAATTCAGTATATAGAAAGCCCACTCACACAGATCTTTACTTGGAAGCCGCTAGTTGCCACCATCCGACACAAACGATGGGTGTTCTGAAGATCTTGATTTACCGAGCCCTTGTCATCTCAGACACCGATAGTTTGCAAACGGAGCTGGAGCACCTTCACCTGTGTTGCTGAAGAATGGGTATTCGTCCCAGCAAGTGGGGAGAGCGATGCACACCTGTAACCGACAGTGCAAAGAAGACGAAGACGCCTCTAAAATGATTGCCTATTTATCATATACTGGTAATATCGTCGCGCAAATAGGCAGAATGCTAACAAAATATAAAGTGAAACCAATCTTTCGCCCTCCTGCAAAAATTTCGTCGCTGTTGGGATATGTCAAAGACGACCTAGAGTTACACAAGCCTGGTGTTTACAGGATTTCTTGCGAATGCGGCAAATCTTATATAGGGCAAACGACGCGCACTGTGCAGGATCGCACTGTAGAACATCAGCGGCATACTCGCCGACCATTATATTACCACTGGTCTTGTAATGAATTGCAGAGAGACCAAAATTGTGGCCCATACATTTAACTTTTGGGGTTCTATTATTAATGAATCCGTGGAAATACGACTGACAGTGAGTCTCTTATTAATCGAGACGGCGGGTTTCAATTGAATTCGGCATGGAACCCAACCATTGAAAAATTTCGTGACCCCCGTAGCCGTCGTAGGTTCTGTGATGGAGCCGCAGGAAGATAATCGAATTGATATCGATGCGGCGAGTTTTCACCACGGAGGGAGCGCGTCGCAGAAGAATCGAAAGCAACCGGCAGAGCGGTTCTAGAGGCTTCAGTCTTGAACTGCGCGACCGCTACGGTCGCAGGATCGAGTCTTGCCTCAGGCATGGATGTGTATGATGTCCTTCGGTTAGTTAGGTTTAAGTAGTTCTAAGTTCTAGGGGACTGATGATCTCAGATGTTAAGTCCCATAGTGCTCAGAGCCATTTGAACCATTTTTGAACTCAAATAGCGCACGCGCAACGCTAAGTGAATCCACCACGCATTGCCAGCAGGGCCTTAAATACCAGATCTCAGTGCGTTTTCGCCTGTATGACCTGAAGATGGCCAGAAGACTCTGCGCCGAAATGTTGTGGCAGGAAGTTACGAAAATCCGGCAGTTCGCCCGAAATTTCGTGGAACAATGTGTACTTCTAGCTTTATTACTTCACACAGAGAAATATCGAAGGTATAATTTCCTTCACCTTTTATTTTACACGAGCACGTAAATTTTCGGATTCCCCAAACATGCACTTATATACGCTGAAGCGCCAAAGAAACTGGTACAGGCATGCGTGTTCAAATACAGAGATATGTAAATAGGAAACTACTATAGAAGACATAAAGTGTCTGTCGCAGTTGTTGGACCGGTTACTGCTGCTACAATGGAGGTTATCAAGATTTAAGTGAGTTTGAGCGTGTTGTTACAGTAGCCGCACGAGCATCGGGACGTCGCATCTCCGCGGGAGGGATGGAATGGGGATTTTCCCTTACGACCAATTCACGAATACACCGCGAATGTCAGGGATCCCGAAAAACATCAAATCTCTGACATCGCTGCCACTGGAAAAAGATCCTGCCAGAACGGGACCAACGATGACTGAAGAGAATCGTTCAACGTGACAGAAGTGAGAAACTTCCGCAAATTGCTGCAGATTCAACGCTGGGCCATCAACAACTCTCAGCGTGTGAACCATACAATGGAACGTCATCGATATGGGCTTTCGGAAACGAAGGCTCACTCGTGTACCCTTTATGACTGCACGACACAAAGTTTCGCGCCTGGCCTGACCCGACAACATCGACATTGGAATGTTGATGACTGGAAACATTTTGCCTTGTCGGAGGAGCCTTGTTTCAAATTATATCGAGCTGATGGACGTGTACGGGTAAGGAGAAAACCTCATGTTCCATGGCTCCTGCATGTCAGCAGGGAGTTGTTCAAGCTGGTGGACGATCTGTAATGGTGTGGGGCAAGTGTGCAATTGGAGTGATATGGGACTTGTGATACGTCTAGATACGACTCTGACACATACGTAAGCATCCTGTCTGATCTTCTGCATCCATTCATCTCCATTGCGCATTCCGACGGACTTGGTGAATTTCAGCAGGACAATGCAACACTCGACAAATCGGTACAGAGTGGCTCCAGGAACACTTTTGTGAGTTTAAACATTTGCGCTGGCCACCAACCTTCCCATTCATGGAAATTATTGAGCCTGTCTGGGATACCTTGCAACGTGCTGCTCAGAAGAGATCTCCACACCCTCGAACTCTTACGGATTTGCGGACAGTCCTGCAGAATTCAAGGTGTTATTTCCATCCAGCACTACTTCAGACATTAGTCGTGTCCATGCCAGTCGTGTTGCGGCACTTCTACGTGCTCGGGGAGGCCCTACACGATATTAGGCAGGTCTTCCAGTTTGATTGGCTCTTCGGTGTATAACACTGAATAAGTTTGACTTTAGAATCTTTTTCCGCAGCATTATTCAGATGAGTATGCCTCTTGTAGTTGCTCGTGAGCTCGACAGAAAAGTGTTTAATTCAAAGATTTGACGAACGCAGATTGATTTCTGTACCATTTTTTTCATCTTCATAAAGTGGAAGAGAATTGAACGTCCAGAGAGCAAAAAAATATATCATAGTCTTACTAAAAGTCGCATAGGACATCATTCATTTATATCGTAATACAATTAATTTGCTACACTGGAGACATAAAAAAGAAACTGAGATACCACAGACTCATCAACTCAACACTTGTAGAAACAAACAAGAGAAATTACCATGGTGGCAATGATCTTGACAAGGCCTTCGATTGTGTGGATAATTGTTGTTATTGTTGTCTTCAGTCCTGAGACTGGTTTGATACAGCTCTCCATGCTACTCTATCCTGTGCAAGCTTCTTCATCTCCCAGTACCTACTGCAACCTACATCCTTCTGAATCTGCTTAGTGTATTCATCTCTTGGTCTCCCTCTACGATTTTTACCCTCCACGCTGCCCTCCAATACTAAATTGGTGATCCCTTGATGCCTCAGAACATGTCCTACCAACCCATCCCTTCTTCTGGTCAAGTTGTGCCACAAACTTCTCTTCTCTCCAATCCTATTCAATACTTCCTCATTAGTTATGTGATCTACCCATCTAATCTTCAGCATTCTTCTGTAGCACCACATTTCAAAAGCTTCTATTCTCCTCTTGTCCAAACTATTGATCGTCCATGTTTCACTTCCATACATGGCTACACTCCATACAAATACTTTCAGAAATGACTTCCTGACACTTAAATCTATACTCGATGTTAACAAATTTCTCTTCTTGAGAAACGCTTTCCTTGCCATTGCCAGTCTACATTTTACATCCTCTCTACTTCGACCATCATCAGTTATTTTGCTCCCCAAATAGCAAAACTCCTTTACTACTTTGTGTCTCATTTCCTAATCTAATTCCCTCAGAATCACCCGACTTAATTCGACTACATTCCATTATTCTCGTTTTGCTTTTGTTGATGTTCATCTTATATCCTCCTTTCAAGACACTCTCCATTCCGTTCAATTGCTCTTGCAAGTCCTTTGCTGTCTCCGACAGAATTGCAATGTCATCCGCGAACCTCAAAGTTTTTATTTTTTCTCCATGGATTTTAATACCTACTCCGAATTTTTCTTTTGATTCCTTTACTGCTTGTTCAATATACAGATTGAATAACATCGGGGAGAGGCTGCAACCCTGTTTTACTCCCTTCCCAACCACTGTTTCCCTTTCATGTCCATCGACTCTTATAACTGCCATCTGGTTTCTGTACAAATTGTAAATAGGCTTTCGCTCCCTGTATTTTACCCCTGCCACCTTCAGAATTTGAAGGAGAGTATTCCAGTCAACATTGTCAAATGCTTTCTCTAAGTCTACAAGTGCAAGAAACGTAGGTTTGCCTTTCCTTAATCTTTCTTCTAAGGTAAGTCGTAAGGTCAGTATTGCCTCACGTGTTCCAGTATTTCTACGGAATCCAAACTGATCTTCCCCGAGGTCGGCTTCTACTAGTTTTTCCATTCGTCTATAAAGAATTCGGGTTAGTATTTATAGCTGTGGCTTATTAAACTGATTGTTCGGTAATTTTCACATCTGTCAACACCTGCTTTCTTTGGGATTGGAATTATTATATTCTTCTTGAAGTCTGAGGGTATTTCGCCTGTTTCATCCATCTTGCTCACCAGATGATACAGTTTTGTCAGGATTGGCTCTCCCAAGGCCGTCAGTAGTTCCAATGGAATGTTGTCTACTCCGGGGGCCTTGTTTCGACTCAGGTCTTTCAGTGCTCTGTCAAACTCTTCACGTGGTATCGTATCTCCCATTTCATCTTCATCTACATCCTCTTCCATTTCCGTAATATTGTCCTGAATTTCATCGCCCTTGTACAGACCCCCTATATACTCCTTCCACCTTTCTGTTTTCCCTTCTTTGCTTAGAACTGGGTTTCGATCTGAGCTCTTGATATTCATACAAGTGGGTCTCTTTTCTCCAAAGGTCTCTTTAATTTTCCTGTAGGCAGTATCTAACTTACCACTAGTGAGATAAGCCTCAACATCCTTACATTTGTCCTCTAGCCATCCATGCTTAGCCATTTTGCACTTCCTGTCAATCTCATTTTTGAGACGTTTGTATTCCTTTTTGCCTGCTTCATTTACTGCATTTTTATATTTTCTCCTTTCATCAATTAAATGCAATATTTCTTTTGTTACCCAAGGATTTCTAGTAGCCCTCGTCTTTTTACCTACTTGATCCTCTGCTGCCTTCACTACTTCGTCCCTCAAAGCTACCCATTCTTCTTCTACTGTATTTCTTTCCCCCATTCCTGTCAGTTGTTCCCTTATGCTCTCCCTGAAACTCTCTACAACCTCTGGTTCTTTCAGTTTATCCAGGTCCCATCTCCTTAAATTCCCACCTTTTTGCAGTTTCTTCAGTTTTAATCTACAGTTCATAACCAATAGATTGTGGTCAGAGTACACATCTGGACCTGGAAATGTCTTACATTTTAAAACCTGGTTCCTAAATCTCTGTCTTACCATTATATAATCTATCTGATACCTTTTAGTATCTCCAGGGCTCTTCCATGTATACAACCTCCTTTCATGATTCTTAAACCAAGTGTTAGCTATGATTAAGTTGTGCTCTGTGCAAAATTCTACCAGGCGGCTTGCTCTTTCATTTCTTAGCCCCAATCCATATTCACCTACTACGTTTCCTTGTCTCCCTTTTCCTACACTCGAATTCCAGTCACCCATGACTATTAAATTTTCGTCTCCCTTCACTATCTAAATAATTTCTTTTGTTTCATCATACATTTCTTCAATTTCTTCGTCATCTGCAGAGCTAGTTGGCATATAAACTTGTACTACTGTAGTAGGTGTGGGCTTCGTATCTATCTTGGCCACAATAATGCGTTCACTATGCTGTTTGTAGTAGCTTACCCGCATTCCTGTTTTCCTATTCATTGTTAAACATACTCCTGCATTACCCCTATTTGATTTTGTGTTTATAACCCTGTAGTCACCTGACCAGAAGTCTTGTTCCTCCTGCCACCGAAGTTCACTAATTCCCACTATATCTAACTTTAACCTATCCATTTCCCTTTTTAAATTTTCTAATCTACCTGCCCGATTAAGGCATCTGACATTCCACGCTCCGATCCGTAGAACGCCAGTTTTCTGTCTCCTGATAACGACATCCTCTTGAGTAGTCCCCATCATTTAACCACACAGTAAAGCTGCATGCCCTCGGGAAAAATTACGGCCGTAGTTTCCCCTTGCTTTCAGCCGTTCGCAGTACCAGTACAGCTAGGCCGTTTTGGTTATTGTTACAAGGCCAGATCAGTCAATCATCCAGACTGTTGCCCTTGTAACTACCGAAAAGCTGCTGCCCCTCTTCAGGAACCACACGTTTGTCTGGCCTCTCAACAGATAACCCTCCGTTGTGGTTGTACCTACGGTACGGATATCTGTATCGCTGAGGCACGCAAGCCTCCCCACGAACGACAAGGTCCATGGTTCATGAGAGGGTGTGTGGATAATATAAATCTACAAATAAAACTAAAACTGCGTGTTGTTTTAAACACATTCCCCTTCAGTGGATGGTGTCATACCTTAATACAAGGAATATATGCTGAAAGGCCAACACTTTATGACCCCCTGCTCAAGATCTTGTTTGTCCGTCTTTGGAACCAAATACATAACTGATTCTGCATATCAGGGATCCGACAGTTTGTGGGTAAGTTTACGGAGGTATGTGGCATTAAGTGTCTAGGCACAGGTCATGTAATTCGCTAAATAACGGTCCGCAGATTTGCATACGCGGTGATGGCGGCCGATAACGACCCAAATGGGTTCCATAGGATTTATATGAGGCGCATTTGGTTGCCAAAACATCAAAGTGAGTTCACCGTAATGCTCTTCAAACAACTTTAGTGCGTTTTTGTCCCTGGAACATAGACAACTGTACTGCTGAAAGATGACATCGTCGTCGGGGAAGGCATCAAGCATGAAGGGATGCAGGTGGTTCGCAGCTGTCAGCATGTCTCCGGTTACTACGACACACCGCATGCCAAGGCAAGAGAATATTTCCCATAGCATAATAATACCTCCAGTAGTCTTCGTCTGTGACACACTAAACGTTTCGAGCCGCTGTTCACCACGATGACGGCGCTTGTGGAGGCGACCATCGACCTAGTGTACCAAAAATGTGATTCACCTGAAGAGCCGCCACGTTTCCAGCGATTGACGGTCGAATCCCGATGGTCCCTTACCCACTGCAGTCATGAATGTCGATGTCGTAGAGTCAACAAGTGAACACGTAGGGAAGCTCCGTGTTCAACAACGTACGATAAACGATGTGCTCCGAAACGCTTGTGCGTGTACCAGCATTGTGCACTTTCGGCAAAGGTACGACAGAAGATCATCTGTCCTATTTCACAGAGCAGACAAGCCTCCGAGGCGCACGTTCTGTGAAGAGTCGTGGACGTCATACCATTTAGCCCAGGTGGAAGTTTCACAGTCCTACTTCTTACGGTAGATGCTTACGACAGTAGCAGATGAATATTCGACCAGCTTCGCTCTGTGTAATAATAATCTTCCCTATGTGAAAGTTGCTTCTCTCAATGGATTTCCCCATTTGCAGCCCATGTCTTCATTAGGGTGATGCCCCATCCGTGTCTGCTACGTTTACACACTTTTGTTACCGCGTCACGTGCCCACAACGCCACCTGGCGGCATCCAACATCGCGGTCGGCATTGGTCATAATGTTTTTGCCCATTAGTGTATGTGCCATATTAACAAGTGATATTTCAGTAATAAGATTAAATTCGGGATTGGGAAACATTAAATGCGATATCTCGCAAACTTTGATACTTGATCGGCTCCTATACTTGACGAACCAAAAATTATTTATCTGGTATACTGCAGGGCTCTTCAAAAACTGTGACCATTGCCGATGGCATACAGGAACAAGAAGTAGAGACCAATAAGCACTCACTACATGCGGCTCCACGTGTGAAGTTTCCACGTATCGTGATAGATAATAAACTTACGTCGTGCCAACATCATGTAAGGTAACCGAAAAGCTCAGTTCTGGGTGCTTTGCACTCTGTAATCTCTCTCATTGTGTTTGCCTTCACCAGCGACTGCTAACACACTTTGCACACTTTCAGTCAGTACTGTCCTATGGTATAATCTCCCGTGAAAATTATGCCAAGATCAAAAACGTTTGTTCTACAAAAGACGGCCGTGGTGGCCGAGCGGTTCTAGGCGCTTCAGTCCGGAACCGCGCGACTGCTACGGTCGCAGGTTCGAATCCTGCCTCGGGTATGGATATGTGTGATGTCCTTAGATTAATTAGGTTTCAGTTGTTCTAAGTTCTAGGGGACTGATGACCTCCGATGTTAAGTCCCATAGTACTCAGAGCCATCTGAACCATTCTGTTCTACAAAAGGGTGCAGAGAATAAGCGAACATCTTGGAGAAGTCTCGTGAGGAACCTAGGAATTCTTACAATTACCTGCTAATATCTGGTCTCTGTAGTTAATAACAATAGTAAATTTAGAATGAACAATACATCGACAACTGCAGTACTGGAAGGATAAATAATTTCCATGCTGATTAGTCGCTCCTATATACGATTCAGAATGGAGTTTTATATTCTGGTGAAAGGCTTTGGTATGCCTGGGCTAGCACGACAGAGCGGATTAGGTTGAGGAAAGGGGCCAAAATAAATTGCTGTCAGTTGCACTCAACATACAAACTTTATTTTTCAACACACTGTATTACAACAAGGATGCAAAACACTCAGAACTTTAATCGACCTCCTTTGATTAAATTTAGATCGGCTGAAGGCCATACTCAAAATCCAAGACACAAGGCGTTGGCAAGAAATGAAGTACAAGGTTCTTCTGGAGGTTTCACCCAAGAATATTTCCTAAATCTTCAATCTAAACAGGATGAAGGCCTTAGCAATTAAATTTTAATGGAACTTGGCTTGAGGCAGCATATTAAGCAATAAGAAGAGTTTCAATCAAAAGGCAGGAGAAGAACATTAATTTAAGAGATATTAAAACTCGGCTGAAGGCCGCACATCGACAAATAATTTAACCGTTTAAGCCCTAGAAAGAAGAGTTTCAATTTTAAAAGACAGAAGGCCGTATCTTAAAACATTTCAGATAAAATTCGGCTGAAGGCCCCTATAAAGAATAACAATCTCATGCCTTGAGCGCAAGGTAAGAACATTAATTTAAGAAATATTAAAAATCGGTTGAAGGCCACACATCAACGAAATAAATAAAACCCAAACAGTGAAATTACTATGTAACACACAAGGAACGGCGCTCAGAAGTTTTCAAGGGTCGGCCTGGGATTGTAACACTAAGGTCCGTTTAGGTGAGACAGGCAGCCTGTCCAACGACTTCTTAATCTGAAGGCAACTCAACCGACCGACAGCCGACCAACCAGTCAACAAGATCAATTCCACTCCACCCAACCAGCAAAACGACCACAAGATTTCAATACAACAACACACAGAAATTTGGCGCCCACAACGACACCTCAGCTGTCGAACTATACACTACGCTGGACAGCAACAATAGAATGAGGAAAATACACTGCCTAAAATTACGTCAAAGACCAGGGCAGGTAACCGGAACATCAACGGCCACAAGGCAGAAAATACAATTGGACAACTTCAGTAACAGGGAATAAATTAAGTTAAACTCCACAGGAAGACAGCTGGAATCTTGGCGGACTTGAAAACACACACGTTGTTGCCCGCGGGAATGTCCCAAAAGCGACAACCAGGATCAAACGAAGAAATGTAAACAGTTGAGACTCGATAATAGGTTAAGTGAGGACACAATTTTCATGTCCAAGATCGGTGGGCGACGAACTTTGTAGCACTCGCAAGCAGCAGCTCACACTCCAACCGCGCGTGCACACCGCCAGCGACCCCGGCCATAGTACGCGCGGCGGGGACTTCATTGCTGCTCCACGCCAACCGACCGACTCGTCACACACCGCCCAGCTGGAAACTACATCCGCCACACTAAAGATAGTACAGCAGTACCAGTATCGATAAACGCTTCTGCTGCCACTCATGGTGAGGACAGCAACATTATCGCGATAACCGCTGGAGAAATAAAACCACAGAACCGCAACCAAGGTTTAACCCAAGACAAGCACGACTCGAGCCAGCCACGGCTCAGGCTTGTAAAAGGTTATCGGCAGACTTAGAGTTGGAAATTGTAAAATCCCGTACACACTGGTATGCAAGACTTGAGGATGTGTCATTGCCAAGTAACATAACCCGATGACTCTTGTGTCATACGCAGAAAGAACTGCTACACTACAGTACGCAATCCGACGAACAGAAAGGAGACTTTTATTGAAAGACATTTATTACACTGAAGTCACTGCGATTCATAATGGTCCCCTAGACATTACAAAAGGCAGGACTTAGTTCTTAATAGGATGTGTGATCGCCATGGACACACTGCATGTTGTGCAACGTGCTTCCATGCTGGCTCAAGACTGGTAAGTATTCTTGTGGTAGGATGTTCGCGTTCCTCCGCCAGTGCGATTGGCATCTGTTGGATAGTCGTTGGTCCATGTAGACATACTACAATACGTCTCCACAACGCATTCCATTCGTGCGCGATGGGATTTAAGTCGCACGAACGAACAGGTCAGTCCATACGCAGATTAATGGTCCTAGCGTTATACTTCGGTGCATACGGTAGATGTCATTTTTACTTTCATGTTAGCTGTTTACTTCTGCAACATTAGCTACATAGTGTGTGCCCATATGATATGTGAAACAGTGGGTACATTTATAGCTCAATATGTATCGGGCTTTAGACTGCTGGGGACTATGTTACAGGATGTTAGAGCTTAATGCTATAGTGTGGGTTTAACGTCCCGCAATGCTTGACAATGACTATGTGCCGAAACTGCAGTCGGAATAAATAATATTTTTAACAGCCAATTGCCGAATGTCTCCATTCAATAATTAAACTAGGGCTGTGAACCTATTTCTCACAAAAATAGGAAGTTCACTGAGGCTTTTTGCAGATGATGCTGTGGTGTATCGATAGGTTGCAACAATGGAAAATTGTACTGAAATGCAGGGATCTGCAGCGAATTGACGCATGGTGCACGGAATGTTAATTGAATCTCATGGTCGCTTTGTTGCGCCGTAGACACTAGAACTGGTACGCTGCAGTAATGTGGTCCTCCAAAAGTCACGACTGTGAAGAGATGTGTGTGTGTGTTTGAGGGCAGTTGGGTGTATGAAATTGGTGCAGTAAGATGGGTAGACGTGACTCAGTGACAGAAAGGAACTATGTAATTGTTTCCCGATCAATGCGTACAGTCCAATTCGTCTACAAGGAATGGTGTACCATTAGCAGCCATGTAACACGACGTATAAACACTGACAGTAAAAGAAAGGTTATAACCGACAGGGATTGCAACTATCAGCGAATGTAGCTCCATCTCGACCAGTTTACAAACGCACATTGCGAAGGGGAGTTCATGTAGTGGACATTTGGAGTACGATGCATTGCAAAGAAGCCATTGCTTGCACCAGTGGATATAGCTGCACGTTACAGAAACTGGTCAGTAACTCTCTTGAGATATACAGTGTGCTTTGAGGAGCCGTCATTTTTTCTTTTTACAGTCGATGGAAGGCTTCGAGTGGCTCGACGGTCCAATAAGACGCTTTACCCTTAGTGGGTGAAGGGTGTACTTCAAACTGGAGGTGAACCTGTGATATGTCGCGAGTTTTTTCCGTGTATGACTTGCGTCCAATCATTCACCTTACGGAGAATATGAACCAGGACATTTATTTTAACATTCCCGGTGAACATATATTTTCCTTTCTTCTTCACTGACGGAAAAAATCATTGCACCAAGAACGAGCTGAGTGGCATACCCCGAAATTGGTAGGCGTGTTTCTACATCTGAAAGACGATATCTGTTCAGATTTTGCGCTAGTCGCAAAAGAAAATGGAAATCAGGTTTGCTTTAAATGCACGTTTCAATGGTCGTGAGCGTTAGTTACCTCTGAGTTGTACGTTGTGAGTTGAAGTTAGTCAAGAATGTCCTTAAGGTGACAAAGATGCCATTATCAAAACCTCACTGGGATTGAACGAGATCGTGTATTAGGGCTACGAAAAGTTGGATGTTCCTTCTGCGATATTGCAGAAAGACTTGGGAGGAATGTAGCCACTGTACATTACTGTTGGCGGCGGTGCTCACGAGAATGTACAGCCGCAAGAGAATCGTGCTCTTGACCGCCACGTGGCACTATCGAGAGGGAAAATCATTGTGTTCGGCGTTGCATCGTATTGCATCTTTCGTAACAGCGACCGTTCCGGTCGCGGGATGGCCGAGAAAGCGCGGCGGGACCAAACGGAGAGCGGCGCGAGAACAAACAAACGAACGGAAAGGACGGACAAGAAACAACGACGGACTATCGAGCGAGACCTTACGATGACAACACGCACGAAGCAACGGGGTGGCAGAGACAACCAAACGAATCCAAGGCGTGCACTAGCAACAAAAACAAAGAACGGTAAACAAGCTGCCTGTTGTCGAGACGATATGTCAACAGACTCACGCAAAAATTAGACTGACTGGCTGAGCTATTTTTTCCTTTATTGTAATTTTTAGACCTGTACATAGGTAGGCTGGCAGCAGCATCCTACGCTGCTCTTCAGCCTTCGAGTCGACAATGAGAAACACGTGAAGATACGTAATAGATATATTGACGGGCAAAAAAAAGAAAAAAAAACAGACACTGATGATTCGACGACACAGGTGAACGGTGGAGTGTGACGGTGAACTCTAACCACAAACACGAAGGCACACACACGAGAAAATGGATGGCGATGATCTCCGGCGCGCGAATGTCCACGTAACGTGCACGAGTCTGGGAACCTGTCAAGAGGGGAAGGGGGTGGGGAAGGGGGAAAGGGGAGAGGAAAGATGCCAATGGCAGAGGGACGGGAGGAGGAATGGGGGTATGGGGGTGGGGGAAGCCCGGGAGAGGAGTGGGGAGAAAGGGAGGAGGGAGGGAAAGGGGAGAAAAGGGAGTGAGGATGCCCAAAGGAAAAAACAGAGGAAGACGGAGGGATTATCAAAGTTGATAGGAGGGGTAGATGGAGGGGAGGAGGGCATCATCAGGGAGGGGGAGCTGGCGGAAGCCACCTTGGGAGACGGTATGAAGAATGGAGAGATGGAGAGCAGGTAGGATGTGGGAGTACAGGCGCAGCAGCAGGCGGGGGTGGGAGAGGATGGGAGAGACCAGCGGGTGGGGAGGATCGAGTTTATGGGAGGTGTACAGGATCTGTATCCTTTCAAGGATTTGGGTTTTGGAAGGACTGACCTTACGCAACCACTGGTTGCACCAAGCGGTGAACCGGTCAATATGGGATTGGAGAAGGTGATGGGAGCGCTTCAGGGTGGGGGCAAGGGCAAGGAGAAGGTGTATGGGGGGTGAAGGCGGTGGCATGTCGGCCGTATACAAGAGGTACAGAAGAGGGGAGAGGATGGAACCCTGGGGCACACCGGCGGAGGGGAAAAAGGTGTAGGAATCTGTGTTGTGGATGGTGACGTAGGAAGGACGTTGGGAAAGAAAGGAGCCTATCAGACGGACGTAGTTAATAGGAAGGGCGAAGGTTTGGAGTTTGAAGAGGAGACCGGAATGCCACACACGGTCACAGGATCTTTCAAGTTCAAGGGACAGGAAGATAGTGGAACGACGGGAATTAAACTGTTCGGGGAGGAGATAAGTGAGGTGAAGGAGAAGGTGAGAGGATGAGAAGGACGGCCGAATGCCACACTGGGTAACGGGAAGGAGGTGGTGCTGGCGGAGATGCTGGTGGATGCGTTGGGTGAAGATGGATTCCAGGACCTTGCCGAAGACCGAGGTAAGGCTGATGGGATGGTGGGAGGAGACAGCAGATGGCGGTTTACCAGGTTTAAGGAACATCAGGATATGGGAGGTTTTCACACGTTGGGGTAGTAGCTGGTGGACAGGACTACATTGTAGAGCCTGGACAAGGTGAGAGGATAGGAGCTTCATGAAGGTGGCGATAGGTGACACGATTGTGACCAGGAGCACTGTTGCGTTTCGTGAGAGCGATGAGATCTTGTGTAGTGATTGGGGCATTGAGTTCTCTGTGTACAATGTTGTCCAAGTACTGGAAACCAGGAGCGAGGGGAGGGACAGAGGTATCAGTTCGATCGCGGACATCTTGGAAGAGGGAGTAATCGGACTAGGGATCGTCAGGGATGCTAAAGACATCGGAGAGGTAGGGGTCAAAGTGATTGGCCTTACTAGTGTTGTCAGGGAAGGGTTGGTTGTCATGAAGGAGAGGATAGTAGGGGGAGGGTTTACATCTGGTAAGGCAGCGGAAGGCTGACAAGTAGTTGGACGGGTTGATAGGAAGTGTAGCGTTTAAATGGGCGCATGTCTGCCGTCAGTTCCGGCGTTTCTTCGTCGCGAGCAAGTTACGGATGTGTCTCTGGAGTTGCCGGTGGTGTCGTAGTGTGTCCGGGTCACACATGCGGCAGAATGCACGGAAGAGATGGCGGAATGCACGGTAGAGACGGCGGGATTCACGGAGGAGGAGGACGGCCTGTGGGGGTGGCCTGTGGGGGTAAGGTGGGACGGTGGGGGTGGATGCTGACAGAAAAGATGTGGGCCTCCATGGCCTCAGACAAGGTCTGCTGGAGAAAGGAGGCGACATGGGTAATATCATCAGGGTGGCAGTAGGTGAAGGGGTGGCCATCGACCTGGGTGGAGAGAGTATCCCGGTAGGCATTCCAGTCAGCACAGAAATAATCATGGACGTACTTCGGGGGAGGATCATGATGGGGGTCAGGGCGGGGGCGACGACCGTCTGAAACAGTGAGGAGGACAGGCGGATGGTCACTACCAATAGGGTTCAAGAGATCCACCGTTATATGGCCAAGGAGGTTAAGGGAGGAGAGGATGACATCAGGAGTGGATTCGGGGCAGGTGTTCGGGGGAATGGGGACGAGGTCGCCTTGAATGGAGGAGAGGAACCGATGCCACTGCCTTAACTAGGTGGCAGAACGACTATGGATATTGAGGTCGATGGCGATCATGTAGGAGGAGAAGGTACGGTCAATGTGGGAGAGGAATTCAAAAGGAATAGGGGTGTTAGGCCAGACATAGATGGTGGTGCAGGTGATGGTAAGGCCACGGAAGAAGAGATTAAGGATCAGGTGTTCTGTGGTATCCGGAAGGAGAGGTTGGAGCCGAACTGGGATCTGGCGGTGGTGTCCAATGGCAACTCCACCATGCACTATCGGGAAGGCATTGTCGGAGCGGTGAAGGAGTTATGGCGAGGTGTGAATGGTGTGGTGGGGCTGAAGAAAGGTTTCATTGAGGAGGAAGGCATCCACACGGTGGGTGACGAGGGTGTGCATGAAGAGGTTCTTGTTGGCGGGAAGGGAATGGATGTTGTTGAACAGGATACAGTGCTGTCGTTCCATGACAGGGATTTAGACGAGGGTGTCGAGACGGGAAAAGGTGAAATGGGCCTGATTGTGGGAGTAGGTGGCATACATTTTAAGGTGGAAGATGGAACAGGCGGCAAGGGATATGTGCTGGAGGGTGTGTGGACGCTGTAAAGGGTAGACATTCTGTAGAAAAATGGTGAGGAACCTGATGATGTCCTCAGCAGTGGGGTGGGGGGACGAAGGAAATTGCCAGGAGGGGTGGGGGCATCCAGAGGGCACAGTGGGATGGTGAGTTCAGGAGTGGTCGGAGGGGGTTGGGCTTTACATTTTTGGAAGTAGGTGGAATGTGGGAGATGGCAGGTATTACAGGAGGGAGGGGACTGAAGGTTAGGGCACTGTCGGAGGAAGTGCGCTTGCTTACAGTGCAGGCAGGTAGGGTCCTCGCGGCACTCACCTGTTGTGTGTGTGTTGTAGCACAGACACCTCTGGCAGTGGAGGGATTGAGGTGGGGAATGGGAGGGGTCGACCTTATATCTCTGGTTGAAGAGGAGGGCACCCTCCTTCAGGAGGCGGTTAGTGGAGGGGGCTTGTCTGAGAAAACCCACATAAGACGGGTGGGGTCGGCGGAGTTAAAAATGCGGCGGACCGCCCGCACCTCCAGCGAGGGATGTGCCTTGAGCTCCGCCAACACCTCCTCCTCCGTGATCGTCGGACTAAACCGAGTGATCATGGTGGTGCGTGTTGGCAGGCATCACGGGTATTGGGGATGGCAGGTAGGAGATGGGGAAGCAGCAGGGGTGAGGGAGGTGTTGGGGGCAAACCGGATGATGGGTATGTGGGATAGGATGTGGGGGGGGGGGGGCTGGGGGAGGAGATGAGAACTGAGTCTCTTCTGGGAGTGAGGAGGGAGATGGGGGCTCCAGGAAAGTGTTGGCGGAGAAGGAGTGAGAGGATCCAGGCCTCCAGGATGGAAGGATCGGGACAAGAGAGGAGGTATTTGTAGGAAGAGGGAGAGGTGGAGGAGGAGGAGGCGGAGGGAGCAGGCCCAGGTGGGGAGACATCCATGGCATCCTGGGGGGGGGGGAGGAAGACGGTGTGGGGCCTTCTTGGGAGTGGAGGGGGTGGGCATGATACTAGGGCGGTAGAGGGTGGATGAAGGGTGAGTGGTGACGTGATGGATGGGAGCTACAGGGAGGTGGCGGGAAGTGGCAGGTCCCAGCGTGGACGCAGTAGTCGGCGAAAGAGATGGCGATGGTGAAGGCGACGGCGACGGCGATGACGGTTATGGCGAAGGCGATGGGGAGAGCTGGTCGTGGGCAGTACAGGACGAAGAACGAGGGAGGTAAAACGGGGACGGAAGAAGACGGACGAAGACGGGAGCCGAAGTCCCACGCTGCCGGCGCTGGCGCTGGCGACTGCTGGCAGGAACGCCGCAGCTGCTGCTGCCGCAGACGGGGCTGCTGCTGCTACTGGCTGGACCGCTGCTGGCTGGCTGGACCGCTGCTGGCTGGCTGGACCGCTACTGCTATCGACTGGATGGCTGGCTGGGTGGCTGGCTGGCTGTCACCTGCAAACCTAACACTTCGATTAGTGACAAAGCACGAATCAAAGGGCAGTACTCATTGCGAGGTACCGCCAGAGATGATTGGCTGAGCGAGAGGCAGACGCTTAAATACGTGATCGAGGATGCCGCTATTGGCCACTGGGACCACGTGTTCCACTGTGCGCCCTCACATTAAGCGAGGGCCAGGAGACGCGCGCTCCACGGCTTACGGCGCGATGGTGCAGAGGCCTCTATAGGGGTCTTAGACGTCCATGCCATTTGGCGCGTATTCAAATTCCGCGGCGCGCGGTATCAGGTCTGTAACAACAATATGAGAAGCAGTTTCCACCACAATGACACGGCAAATTGTTACAGATCGATTCTTCAAGGACAGATACGAGCCATTTGCCGCCACAGTGACACGGCAAATTGTTACAGATCGTTTTCTTCAAGGATAGCTCCGAGCCAGACGCCCTATACCGTGTATTCAACTGACCCCAAAACGCCACCATTTACTACTTTAGTTTTATCAAGCGAGAACTCTTTGGAGGTCAGGGCAGATGCCTGTTGCGTTTTCCAATGGAAGCTGGTTCTGTCCCGGTACCAGTGATGGCTGCTTGTTGTTTAAGCCAGCTGAGAGCCTGCAACCAATCTGTCTGCGTGCTAGGAACACTAGACCTACACTTGGAGTTAGGGTTGTGTGATTTTGTATGGCAGCAGGAGCACTCCCATGGTTATCCCACACACATTGACTGCTAAACTGTGCGTCAGTGAGTTGATCCGACGTGGTGTACTGCCATTCATAAACAGCATTCCAATGGGTGTTTTCCAACAGGGTAAGGCTCGCTCAGATACCGCTTTTGTACCCAACATGGTCTACAGAGTGACGAGATATTGCCTTGGCCTATTCGATCACGAGATCTGTCTCCAGTCGAGCACATATGGGATATCATCGGACGACAACTCCAGTGTCATCCACAAACAGCTTAACCTTCCCTGTGTTCACCGACCAAATGCAACGGGCACGGAACTTCATCACACGGACTGACATCCAGCACCTGAACAGCACGATGCTTAGACGTCTGAATGCTTGCATTCAACAATCTGGCGGTTAAACTGGTTATTAAAGTACCAGCATTTCACATTTGCAGTGGCTTATCTCGCTCTTACGTTAACCTGCGATCTTGCAATGTAACTCGCTTAAATATTTTATCTAGAAAAAATGTATTACCAAAATATCATTACTCTACATTTCTTTTGGTGTCGCCATATTTTCAGTGTACATCTTCATAATCATTGTGGTGCAGACATTACCACCTTCCAAGATGCCCTGTTCAAAGAGCTGCACGCATACGTTCCTTGTTTGCCAAACACTCAACACGTTCGTTTTCGACGGGCAACGTTATTTACCTGGGGCGTTACGATGCCAAACAGAAAATAATAGACTCAGGAACGTTATCATACCTCGACGATCTCGATCCTATAGATTAGGAAGAAAAGCTGTCTCCGATGTCATTCAATCTGTTCATTGAGCAATAAGTGAAGGAAGGCAAAGAAAAATTTTGAGAGGATACTAATGCCCAGGAAGAAGAGATAAAAGATTTGAGGTTTCCCGATGACATTGTAATTTTGTCAAAAGGGCAAAGGACTTCGGAACTTCAAAGAGCAGTTGAACGGAATGGACAGTGTCTTGACAGGAGGATATAAGATGAATATTAACGGAAGAAAAACAAGGATAAGGGAACATAATCGAAATATATAGGCAATTCTCAGGTAATTAGATTACGAAATGAGACAGTACTTGGGCAGTAAAATAACTGATGATGGCCGAAGTAGAGAGGATATAAAACGTAACTGGCAATGGCAATGAAGAGGTGACATTCGTTAACATAGAATATTTGTCTGGAGTGTAGCCTCGGATGGAAGTGAAACGTGGGGATAAGCAGTTCAGACAAAAAGAGAATAGAAGCTTTTAAAATGTAGTGCTGAAGAAAAATGCTGAAGATTGTTTAGGTAGATCAAGTAACTAATGAGGAGATACTGACTAGAACTGGGGCGAAAAGAAATTTGTGGCAGAACTTGATCTAAAGAACATTTCGGTTAATAAGATACATTTTGAGACATAAAGAGATCACAAAATTAGTATTAGAGGAAAGTATGGAGTTTCAAAATCGTACAGGGAGATCAAGGCATGAATACAGTAACAGATTCAGAAGAATGTAGGTTGCAGTGGTTATTCGGAGATGAAGAGGCTTGCACAAGGTATAGTAGCGTGGGGAGCTGCATCAAATCAGTCTTCGGACGAAATACCACAAGAACAACAACAACGACAACAACAACAACAACAACAACAACAACAATCGTAGAGAAAATGTTAAAACTTTTGCAACAGTGAATGAAATATAGCATTCAATCATCCTAAAATTCGGTAGCTGTGCAAGTTCTAATCGTGAATGAATGGTGTCAGATGAATTAAACGTATCTGAAGAGGGGTATGCTTCTGCAGTTGATAGTAGCTTTCGGTACCACTCGCACCCCGGCACTGTTTGTAGTAGTAGGTATCATTCCTATATCGTGGTTAGATACAAGGCAGCGTCTACTGGCTGCGGGTTGGAAACCAAGCTATGATCAACAAGTAATAGGATGTAATGTTGACGCTAAGATACAATTGAAGTAGCGGATATTAGACGAAAGGCAACATGATAGGGACGTTTCACGTAGGGTCATAGAGTGCGTGAATTTTTCCCTAGTATCAGGGAAGGAATGCAGATGGATTATAATAACCGCAGTAAGGGAATGATTCATTTTCTTACAGGACATGCCTCATATCCAGTATACCTGCGTAAGATTAAGTGGTGCAACGTAAGCAATGTTGAATGCCTATTAAATTGGAAAAAAATGTCGTTACTAACTACTCACCCAATATTTACCATTACATAAATACATCTAGATATAAAAGCTTCATGTTCACTGTATACTGTTTAAGGAATAGAAAATGGTTTATCATAGCTTTTAAAACTCTTTGGATTAATGTAAACAAATGATTCTGGAAGTGTTAAATCGTGATATAATTGTTATTGTGTTCTATGTGCCAGACAACGAAAATGTAAGTAAACTCTCTTTCAAAATGACTAATCATGCTTGCCACATAATTTACACAAATAACCTATGTACCTTCATGAACGGACGCCTTTTTCGATATATAACCTCGCTGGTACACGAAGGAAACTAACCTCAGTTCATATTAATTACAATGTAAACGTAACAGTAACTGCACCAGACGATGGTGGCATGCTGCCTAAACGCGTTGTGCTAGTAAAATATTAGTAACAAATGACTGTTGCAGTGTATGACTGTTGCAGTCTACATTATTTATTATATTTACTTTTGCCCGCCCTAGCACGCTGCTTTCCGGGCGGAAAGGCGTGCCGGTCCCCGGCACGAATCCGCCCGGCTGATTAGTGCCGGCCAGTATGTGGATGGTTTTTAAGGCGGTTTTCCCTCTGCTTCGCCGAATGCGGGCTCTTTCCCCTCATTCCGCTTCAGTTACAATATGTCGGCGATTGCTGCGCAAACACTTTCTCCACGTAAGCGTACACCATAATTACTCTACACGTTAACATTGGGGTTAGACTCGTCTGGTGTGAGACGTTTCCGAGAGGTCCACTGGGGTTCGAACCGCACAATAACCCTGGGTTATGTGTGGGGCGGCGTTGGGGTGAGTGGACTGATGTAGCCCGTTGTGATGTTGTGAACCACTGAGGGCTACGGCGGTGACGAAGCCTCTCCATCGTTTCTAGGTCTCCGGTTCTATACAATACAATACAATATACAATCCTGGAAATGGAAAAAAGAACACATTGACACCGGTGTGTCAGACCCACCATACTTGCTCCGGACACTGCGAGAGGGCTGTACAAGCAATGATCACACGCACGGCACAGCGGACACACCAGGAACCGCGGTGTTGGCCGTCGAATGGCGCTAGCTGCGCAGCATTTGTGCACCGCCGCCGTCACTGTCAGCCAGTTTGCCGTGGCATACGGAGCTCCACCGCAGTCTTTAACAATGGTACCATGCCGCGACAGCGTGGACGTGAACCGTATGTGCAGTTGACGGACTTTGAGCGAGGGCGTATAGTGGGCATGCGGGAGGCCGGGTGGACGTACCGCCGAATTGCTCAACACGTGGGGCGTGAGGTCTCCACAGTACATCGATGTTGTCGCCAGTGGTCGGCGGAAGGTGCACGTGCCCGTCGACCTGGGACCGGACCGCAGCGAGGCACGGATGCACGCCAAGACCGTAGGATCCTACGCAGTGCCGTAGAGGACCATTCGCAACCGTCTCCATGAAGCTGGGCTACGGTCCCGCACACCGTTAGGCCGTCTTCCGCTCACGCCCCAACATCGTGCAGCCCGCCTCCAGTGGTGTCGCGACAGGCGTGAATGGAGGGACGAATGGAGACGTGTCGTCTTCAGCGATGAGAGTCGCTTCTGCCTTGTTGCCAATGATGGTCGTATGCGTGTTTGGCGCCGTGCAGGTGAGCGCCACAATCAGGACTGCATACGACCGAGGCACACAGGACCAACATCCGGCATCATGGTGTGGGGAGCGATCTCCTACACTGGCCGTACACCTCTGGTGATCGTCGAGGGGACACTGAATAGTGCACGGTACATCCAAACCGTCATCGAACCCATCGTTCTACCATTCCTAGAGCGGCAAGGGAACTTGCTGTTCCAACAGGACAATGCACGTCCGCATGTATCCCGTGCCACCCAACGTGCTCTAGAAGGTGTAAGTCAACTACCCTGGCCAGCAAGATCTCCAGATCTGTCCCCCATTGAGCATGTTTGGGACTGGATGAAGCGTCGTCTCACGCGGTCTGCACGTCCAGCACGAACGCTGGTCCAACTGAGGCGCCACGTGGAAATGGCATGGCAAGCCGTTCCACAGGACTACATCCAGCATCTCTACGATCGTCTCCATGGGAGAATAGCAGCCTGCATTGCTGCGAAAGGTGGATATACACTGTACTAGTGCCGACATTGTGCATGCTCTGTTGCCTGTGTCTATGTGCCTGTGGTTCTGTCAGTGTGATCGTGTGATGTATCTGACCCCAGGAATGTGTCAATAAAGTTTCCCCTTCCTGGGACAATGAATTCAATGAATGGAGGAAGAACACTCACCTGCCGATCCTAAAACGTATGAAAGACAATTTAATACATGTATATTTTCAGGAGGTCGTTTCCCGCAGACATTAAGTGTTTGAAAAATGTCATGATTACCACCGCGAGCCCCCGATAACGCTCTTTATTTAAGAACCAGTTGCGGTAGACGGATCATCGCCAGGTTCAGGTACACGAAATCGATGTAATACATAAGTAACATCATAAGATTAAAGTGTCATAAAGCTGTAAAGGCATATAAATATTAACGGCTACACATACAGAAGAAACTGTCACATACTTACTTAAAAGCATTTACAGCATCATATTAGACGTATAATATCAATTAATTTGTCGTTGAATGTAGAAGTATGACATACAGTGATGCAACCAATTCATATCATAGAAACGTAAATGATTCGTGTTTATAGATCACATCGTAATAAAAATTACATTGTCAATATATAAAATGTGCTAGGCAGTGAACTCATACATACATACACTCAATAATCCTTGTTCCATAGATCATGAACACCACATTGCGTAATGAGGTGGAACATCTCACTTCAACATAAGTTTTCTTTACACAAATTACAGTTACTGCTTCATATCTAAGAAATCATCTATTGAGTAGAAATTCTTCTAATTTGCTTTTAAATGTTGGTTCACTACCTGTGAGACTTTTAATACGATTTGGCAAATGACCAAGGACTTTTGTGGCAGTATTATTCACCCCTTTCTGTGCCAAAGTGGGAGTTAATCCAGAATAGTGAATATCATCCTTTCTTCTAGTGTTTTAGCTACGCATATCGCTGTTATTTTTGAATCGGAATATGTTATTAATGACAAATTTCATAAGTGAATATATGTATTGTGATGATACTGTGATTATCCCGAGTTCCTTAAACAAATGTCTTCAAGATGATCTTGGGTGGGCTCCAGCTATTATTCTGATAACAAGCTTCTGTGCAATGCATACTTCCTCTCTTAACGTCGAATTGCCCCAAAATATGGTGCCATATGAAAGCAGTGAATGAAAATAGGCGTAGTAGGCTAATTTACTGATATGTTTATCACAAAAATTTGCAATAACCCTAATAGCATAAGTAGCTGAACCTAACCGTTTCAACAGATCATCGATGTGTTTCTTCCAATGCAATTTCTCATCGGTGCACACACCCAGAAATTTTGAGTGTTCTACCTTAGCAACAAACTTTCATTCATAGTCTATATTTATCAATGGTATTATGCCATTTACTGTAGAGAACTGTATAAACTGTGTTTTCTCAAAATTTAGTGAGAGTCAATTTGCAGAGAACCACTTAATAATTTTCTGAAAGACATTATTTGCAATTTTCTCAACTGATTGTTGCTTCTTGGGTGTGATTACTGTACTTAAATCATCAGCAAAAAGAACTAACTTTGCATTTTCATGACTATAGAATGGCAAGTCGTAAACATAAGAACAATAAGGGACCCAAGACTGAACCCTGGGGAATACCATTCTTGATATCTCCCCAGTTAGAGGACCCTGCTGGTGTTTGTAGACTATCTGTACCATTAATTTCAACCTTCTGGGTTCTTCCAGTCAAGTATGAATTAAACCATTTGTGCACTGTCCCACTCATACCACAATATTTTGGCTTATCTAGAAGAATTTAATGATTCACACAATCAAAATCATTTGAGAGATCACATAATATCCCAATGGTTGATGTTCAGTTATTCATTTCATTTAATATTTGATCAGTGAAAGCATATATAGCATTTTACGTCGAAAAGCATTTCTGAAAACCAAACTGACATTTTTTTAGTACTTCATTTTTACCAATTTGTGATGCTACTCTTGAATACATTACATTTCAAGAATTTTGGGTAAAGCTGTCAGAAGTGAGATTGGGTAGTAGATGTTAGCACCAGATCTATCCCCTTTTTTATGCAATGGTTTATCAATAGCGAATTTCAGTCAATCTGGAAAAATTCCCTGTTTCAGTGAGTTGCTACATATGTGGCTGAAAATCCTACTTACTTGATGGAAACAAGCTTTTAGTACTTTGTTGGAAATGCCATCAATTCCATGTGAGCTCTTACTTTTGAGTGAATTTATTAGTTTCCTAATTTCAGTAGGAGAGGTAGGTTTAATTTCAGTTTTATCAAATTGCGTAGGTACTGCTCCTTCCATATACTGCCTTGCATTTTGTAATAAATAGCTGGAACCTATTTTCTCTACCACACTTAAAAAATGATTATTAAAAATGTTTTCTACTTCTGGATTATAGTTAACAAACTTTTCATTGAGTTTGACAGAAATACAGTGTTTCTGTGCTTTTGGCTCCCTGTTTTTCTTTTCACAATATTCCAAATTGTTTTAATTTTACTAACAGATGTGATAATCTCAGACATAATGCACGTACTTCTTGACTTTTCAGTAACTTTTTTTGATACAATGCAGTAATTTTTATAATGTTTCATAGTTTTGGGATCATTACTCCTCCTAGCTATTACATACATTTCCCTTTTCCGTTTACAAGATATTTTTATACTTTAGGAAGCCATGGCTTTTTAAACGGTTTCTTACAATTATATTTCAATTTTTTCTTAGGGAAACTGTTGTCAAATATACTCACAAAGGTATCATGACATAGGTAAAATTTTAAATTAGCATCATGTTCCCAGTACACCTCATCCCAGTCTAACTGTTGCAAGCTTTCCCTATAATTTTGAAGTGTTAAATCGTTAATGAAACACACTATTTTGGAGGACTGTTTTGTATTACTGTATGGAGCTATATCATATACAATAACTAGCTGTGCATCATGATCAGACAGACCATTCTTAACAAGAAAAGTCTTTTTAATTAAATTTATCTTGGTCTACGAAAACGTTATTTATCAGTATGCTGCTTTCCTGGACCACCCGAGCAGGAAAATCGATAACTGATGTCAAATTGAAAGAACCAAGTAATACTTGAAGGTCAAGCTTTCTATCTCATTCTTTCAAAAAATCTACATTGAAATCCCCACAAACAATAATTTGCTTTCCTTTGTCTGACAGGTAGCACAACAAAGAATGCAGGTTTTTCAAAAATATTTGAAAATTTCCCAATGGGGACCTATACATAGATACAATTATAAAAGAGACTTTATTTACTTTAAGCTCACATGCACTTGCTTCTATGTGTTGATCCACGCAAAATTTTTTAGTTTCCAAATTTTTCACATTTTAACATACATTGCAACTCCTTCTCTTTGCATGTGCTGAAAGTTTATATCCACTTACATTTACCATTTCCATAGCTGTTAGTATATGATGTTCAGACAGGCATAGTACATCTACTCCACCCTCAGTTTCTAAATCTTCTATACAAACAAGAATCTCAGCTACCTTGTTTTTTTAATCCCCTGATATTCTGATGCAATATATTAACATTATTTATACTGTGCTTTTATGTGAATGTTGTGACATACTAACATTTTTTTTCACTGTACTGTTATGAGAATCTTGTGATATTTTCACATCTCCAGTACCTGCCTGTCTGAAATTTTCACATAGTCGATATTGTGAAACAAACTACAGTCACAGCACAGTAGCCCACAGCACAGCAGTGCACGTGTGGAACGTGGGTACATACTGTGTGACACACTTTTGTTTTTGGTGACATGTTCATGATTTTATTACCTGACGTCTGTGTTACTAGAACATCGAGAATCGAGTTTCAGTGAAAGCAAGACAACCTGATCGACGATGGTCTGCTTTTTACCCTCCACAGCTAACCTGGTAAATATTACAGCCATGGCCTGCCAATGCTGCCTACTGGGACATCACGGATGAGGGGAATGTGCACGCAGCCGTCCAGCTGATATCTCCACACCGACTGGGCGTGGCAGATTCACACAGTCTCCTGGGCGACTCATATACACCTCCTGCAGCCTCAATCGATCCAAGGTGGATGACCAGGGCCTAGACATCACGACAGCTGACATCTTGGACCACACAGTCAGCTGCCCTCACCTGAGTGCACGAGAGCACTAGGTGTGGGCGCAGAACATCTGTGTGGGCTACACATTTCCATCCCTATTTTGCCGCCTGCACAGCTATTGGCCGAGGCCTGTAACTCGCTGATGAGTCGTCAACACCTCTTCGCGCCTTACGCTTACCCCAGCTGTCTTCTGACGCCATGAGAGACTTAATAGGTCTGTAAACTCTGGTAAGTGTTACAGATACTACTGCGTCACTAAAGCCTAAGTGGACCACTCTCCCACACTTCGTGCCTGGCTGATCTCCTGCACACAATGCGACCCTGTGTCTCCAGACACAACACTGGTTTCAGGAAGAGGCCGCAACATTTTGTGTGTGTGTTATCGTTTACATATGATCGTGTGCATGCTCAAATTGGTTGTTAAATAAAAAACTTTATCAGCAGCTCATACTTGACTATATCTTTTGTCTAAACTTAGTAATAAAAAAATGTTATTTCAATAGTAATATGTTGTATATAGAACAGTACCAGAATCGGAGGACCCTACTAACTTGAGTATTAGCAAGTCACATTTGATGATTCACGTCTGATGTAGAATTTTAGTAATACTTCGTAGTTTAACTTTAGTTACACTTGAGTCATTCTGAGATTGCCATCGGTCTGATGGTGTAGTATTTCGGTAATAGAGTTTATTATTTATCTTTAAATTTTAGTTAAAATTTTCGATGTAGGCTACAGAAAACGAAATGGCGGCCCAGTTCTGCTATCCCCAGGGACGTGTAACTCGGAAACTTTGAATGCTTCCTGAAGGTAAGTAAGCTGGAACACTCACAACAGGAATATATTATATACTCTAGATCTCTGCGCACTATATAACATGTTATATTTGTATAATCGTTTCAAGGCCTGTTATTGCAAACCAGACAGCAGCTCACTGTAATATACTCTAGCACTCTGCACACTATATAACATGTTATATTTGTATAATCGTTTCAAGGCCTGTTATTGCAAACCAGACAGCAGCTCATTGTAACGTAGAAAAAAAATTACGAGAATAAACTTGTGAACTTTCTTCTACATTGAATTGAGATCATTATTAAGGTTACAGACGTTTTTAACGGCATTTGCGTGATGTCTTGCAACGAACCAAAATTTACGGTAACTTCTTGCGATACTCGAAATTTGGGGTACCACCTTTTTTCAGTAATGTTTAATTTGATTTTCAGCTGCAAATAATGAGATTTACTTTTCCCAAATCTTCACCCTCTACATCGATATATTTGCTAAACTCTGTATCTTCCCAAATTTGTACACAGCGTAGTAATAATTTTGCTCACTTCAGTGAATTAATGTTGTGCTAAGAAAATCACTTATCGTTAACTCTTTACATGAGTTATCAAAAATTCTATGGATTTCAGATATTTGTCCAAATATTATTTATGTAATTGTTCTCGGAACTTATTTTTCTCAATAAATAAAAAATATTGTTATGTGTCAAAACATACTTAATTTTTCACAGATACTTTCACATAAAAGAAAAAGCTAAATATTTATTGTCTTACCCATGTGGTGCTACAGACGAATGTTGAAAATTTGGTGGCCTGATAAGGTAAAGAATGAGGAGGAGCCGGCCGGGGTGGCCGAATGGTTCTAGGCGCTACAGTCTGGAACCGCGCGACCGCTACGGTCGCAGGTTCGAATCCTGCCTCGGGCATGGGTGTGTGTGATGTCCTTAGGTTAGTTAGGTTTAAGTAGTTCTAAGTTCTAGGGGACTGATGATCTCAGAAGTCATAGCGCTCAGAGCCATTTGAACCACTTGAATGTGGAGGTTCTGCGCAGAATTGGTGAGCTAAGGAATATGTGGAAATACCGAGAAGAAGAAGGAACAGGATGATAGAACACGTGTCGAGACATCAGGAAGTAACTTCCATGGAAGTAGAAGAAAACTGTAGAAGAAGACAGAGACTGGAATAAATCCAGCAAATGAGCAGTGGAACGGTGGTAGCAATGACAGATATTTGTTCAAGCAGCCTTATACAGCACGGCCGCCTGCTTCAGGCCCGCACTGTGAGCTTCCAAACTCAACCGATGGTGAATGCGCTGACGCTCCGGTAAAGCCCGGCGACGTCCTGGGTCGCAGCGACGGCTGCCGCTGCCCCGTCTGGGTCACCAGCGGCTAAGAGAAGCGCGGATCGTCCGGGCCGTCCAAAGTTGTCTCGGCTAAGCTCCTCCGCGCGTACTCTTTGTCCCATTGTCGTGCGCTTGGGAGCGATAGCTGACGCTAGGTGTTCTGGAGCCGAGTAGCGATGTCACGTCACCTCCCCCCCCCCTCCAGGAGTAGACCAGGACAGTGGCCGATGACGTCTAGGTGGGTATGAGGCCACGAGGGAGAGCCTCCCCCAGCCTTTTGACCGAAGACGCTTAGGGGGCGGATTCTTGCTAGACCTCAGTTCCCCGCATCGATGCAACTTCCCTCAAGTCCCGCAACCGGCACGTCACAAGTATGCCATCCTGCTGCCGCAACCTGACGAGTTACTGTGTGGGCAGGTTGCCAACCGCTTTCCATCACCAGTTGTTGGTCGTGGTTTCGCTGAAAACCAAAAAACCATCATTGCCTCCTGTTCAAGACGCAGGCAGAATGGCGGCACGACTAAATGCTTTCCCCCTAAGATCCATTATTTGTTCCCTTATATCTACGCCTCTGACATAGTCCTACTGGAGGGGGACGAGTAGGTTTGCTTCATCGTACTTGTGCTATCAACTTTTCCGAGCGCCCTCGGTATTGAGCACCTGTTGCTAGGCCCAGTTTGTGAGTTACAAAATATTTCTCCATTCTTGGTCGTACTGTGTTAGCTTCCTGCTGTGTTGCAGACCCCTCTCTATCCGGAGTGTTTTGTCGTAATGTCGGCAATACTGTCCAGTGGCTTACTTGGTTAGCACGCTGGGTGGGTGGCCTCTGCTGTCCAGCCGTGCTAGAAATTTTTTTTTCAAAAAATCACAGTTAGCGCGCCGAACTTTTCAGTGGCGCAGCAAATGTATGGATTGTATCAGAATGGAAAACAATTCGTGAAGCTTTACTGAAATATGAAATGAAAGAAATAAAAGTTCTGACAAAGAAACTTAATTGTGCAGTGTTTATATTGTAAAAGAACCCAATCATATTCCTAGACGTGACAATCGTTATTTCAGCGAGCCCTTTTTTCAACGAGCCACGTTTTCGACTTAAATCTACGGAAACCAGATGAGTGCATTTTAGTTTTTAACTATTATTCTAATTTCCTTTTCGGTTAAAATGGTTGCACACGTTTAGTGGTTTCATTTCTAGAGAAACGCATGTGAATTGTTAATGGGAGTTAATAATTAAAGTGCCGGCTGCTGTGGCCGAGCGGTTCTAGGCGCTTCAGTCTGGATGTTAAGCCCCATAGTGCTCAGAGCCAATAATTAAAGTGCAACTACTAACAGAGGCACAGTGTGGGCTCTAATTATCACATGGCAGTGAAAGTTGGTGGATATTCTAATGCAGAAACGTTGCACCTTGGAATATTGGCTACCAGGCGCAAATCTGGCGGTCTACACCATCACATCACTGCCACTAGTGCTTATTTTGAACAAATTATGTAAGCGGCAGTTAAAAACAAAATCAACAAATGGTTCAAATGGCTCTGAGCACTATGGGACTTAACATAGGTGGTCATCAGTCCCCTAGAACTTAGAACTACTTAAACCTAACTAACCTAAGGACATCACACACATCCATGCCCGAGGGAGGATTCGAACCAGCGACCGTAACGGACGCGTGGTTCCAGACTGTAGCGCCTACAACCGCGTGGCCGGCAATAAAATTAACATTGTACTTTGTTTGACTTTTCTGCCTTCGTCCCATTCCTAATACGTTACATATGAAAACATCTCTATGACGTCTTTCTTGCATTCACAACGCCAGATTTTCACCTCGTGGCCGAAACTGGAACTAATGTTCTTCCAGCGTAAATCGGTTCCGCATTAAAAAATTAGAACATCTACCAAGCTTCGCTGCTATACGGTTATGACAGCCGGCGCTGGAGCTCTGTGAATAGCTGAACTCTAATTATAACCGCCCGGTAGTAATAGAGGAGGAATTCTTAATACTTTCCAGTGAGTGACAAACTTTTTGTCCTACTAACGGGACCACGTCCACAATCGCACCACTCGCACTTTTCGCAGGGCACACTTACAGTTCGGAAGCGGCGTCCAGAGAGCCGTGGCTCGCCAGCACCACTCGGCCGGGTAATCTCGTTACGCGAGAGCCGGCAGCTCGGTAGGTGAGGGCCCACCTCGCCTCGCGCAGCACACGGCGCTCTAATCTTCCCTCGCGAGATCCTCTCTAATTGCCGCAAATTGGGCTGCGTCCAGATTCAAATACCGTGCATTAGTATGCCGCTATGTACCCAAGCAAAGCTGCCTCAGGTTATTTGTTTCTCCAAGCGGGCACCGTAGCTGCCGCAAGTAAAATCGTGTGGTAAACATCTCCAGATGATCTCAAGTCTAAATACGTGGGGCGTTCAACAAATTATGCAGCAGATGTTTCTTTTTTAAAGCAGGTTGGTTTTATTCAGGATTCCAACGAATCCCCTTTGGATACACATCTACCAGAGGTGTCCAAAAATGTATCCTCTGTTTAAAAGTCCAAAATTTGCAATCTAATTGACGGAGTTGTCTCATTTTAGGTGAAAGTGTAGCTTAAAGTCCAACTTAAAGATATGACCGTAGGTGCTCGAAATGGTCACCATTAACATCCACATACAAACGATGCCGGCGAACTGCAGCACGAACTACTGACTGCAACGTGTTCAGTTGGATATTTGCACATGACTGTACCATGGATTCTCGAAGTTCATCCAACGTGCGTGGCTTTTGTCGATAAACGACGTCCTTTAGTGTTCCCCACAGGTAAGAGTCTAGAGAAGTTAGGTCTGGGGAACGTGGTGGATACTCCACAGCACAATTCGGCCTATTCATCTTCCTGGTAGGTTTTTGCGTCGAGATACGCCCTAACACGATTTTGGTAGTGGACTGGGGCATCATCTTGTTGATAGTAAACTCTTTCATCTCCATACACGTCTCGGATGGCAGGAAAAATGGATGTCTGAAGCTTCTGAAGGTATACCTCATCGGTAACTGTGCCGTCAAAGAAGAATGGCCCAATCAAACATCGGTGAGGTAACCCACACCACACATTTACTCCTGAAAAATTCACGGCTTTGTCTACATGGACGTTCGGATTTTCGGCGGCCCATTAGATGCAATTGTGGCGACTTACTATACCACTGAGCTTCAACTGTGCCTCATCAGACCACACAATCATCTCTGCAAACTCTTCATCGTTGGGCACGATGTTAGTAAACCACTCGCAGTACTCCATTCTACGATCTGGGCCATCCTCGTTCATTGCGTGTAGCAGTCGTGGGATGTAGCACTTCCACTTTGCTAGCTTCAGAACACTAAAAGACGTCCTTTATCGACAAAAGCCACGCACATTGGATGAACTTCGAGAATCCATCGTACATTCATGTGCAAGTATCCAACTGAACACGTTGCAGTCAGTAGTTCGTGCTGCAATTCGGCGGCATCGTTTGTGTGTGGATGTTAATGGTGACCATTTCGAGCACCTACAGTGATATCTTTAAGTTGGACTTTAAGCTACACTTCCACCAAACACGAGACAACTCTGTCTATTAGTTTGCAAATTAGGGACTTTTAAACAGTGGATACATTTTTTTGGACCCCTCTGTATTTTTTAACATTATCTCCATTCAACGCGACGGCATTATATCAGTTTATTGGGAGGTCCTCTATGCCCACATGGTACCACTCTACTGGTCGACGTCGGAGACAACGCCCTGATACATCAAGAACATTAGCATCATCCAAGTACAGCTTCCCGTGGAATGCATCTTTCATTGGACCAAAAAGATGGAAGTCAGAAGATCTGGGCTGCAGCGTGAATGAGGAAGAACTATACGGTAAAGTTTTGTGAGCTCTTCGCGGGTACGCAGGGATACTTGACAAGGAGACGTTCGTTATCGTTTTTTTGACGACGAACACGCTGAGCCGTTTTTTCAATTTCCTGAGGGTAGCACAATACACTTCAGAGTTGATAATTGTACCATGAGAGGGCATATCAGAGCAACCATTTCAGACTACCAGAAGACATTTTCCATGGCTTCACTGGGTGAAGGGGTGCCTCTGAACGTTTTCTTCGGAGTAGAGGTGACGTGGTGCCACTCCATGGATTGCCGTTGTTTTTCCGGGTCGAAGTGATGAACCCATATTTCAACGCCTGTGAGGAAGTTCGATAAAAAATTGTCACGATCACTCTCTTAACACGCAAGCAACTCCTCGCTGATGGTCCTTCATTGCTCTTTATTGTCATCCGTTAGGCGGCGAGGAACCTGGGGGACACACGCTTTTTAGTATCCCTACTGGTGGACGAGTGTGTCTGCACTACCAATTGAGGCATCCATTTGTGCTGCGAGGTGTTTGATTATGCTCCACCTAACACTTCAAATAAAAGTGTCCACTCGTTCAAACATTGCAGGAGTCGCAGCACTGTGGGGCCGGACGGCACGCTGGAGATCGGACAGGTTTGCGAGACCTTCCTTGCAATATTGACAGGCGCCTCGCCCAACAACTTACCGTACTTTTGTTCACTGCCAGTTCACCGTAGACCTACTGCAACAGACTATGAATATCTGTGATGCTCTGGTTTCCCACCAAAAGATAGCTCCTTGCTTGTAACGCACTTCCGCTGCAGACGCCAATTTGAAGGCTACATAAGCGCAACCACCTATCGTAACTTCTTGAAACTACAGGGGCCGAGGCGAAATATTCTACGATATCCCACAACAAATTCTGTAAGCTTTTCAAACGAAGCTGGCCGAGAAAAATAGTGTTGCATCATTTATTGAACCCCCCCCCCCCATAAAAGTAATTCTTTCGTTTCCCTTCAAAGGGACTTACGTTTGTAAATCTGTTGAAGATTTTGTAGCTATTCTGGAGTATAGCTGTGTGGCGTGGGGTTCGCATCAGATGGGAATGACGGATGAGATCGAAAACGTACAAAGAAGGGTAGCGTATTGTAGCGAAATAGGGGAGATAGTGCCACAGACATAATACGTGAATTTCTGTGGCAATCACCAAATCAAAGGCGTTTTTCGTTGCGACGGGATCTTCTCATGAAATTTCAATTACCAGATTTCTCCTCCGATTGCGAAAACTTTCTGTTGGCACCCACCTACAAAGGGAAAAATGCTCATCACGAAAAAATAAGAGAAATCAGGGCTAGCATAGAAAAATTGAAGTGCTTGTTTTCCCGCGCGCCTTTCATGAGCGGAACGGTAGAGAGACAGCTTGAAAGTGGTTCACAGAACCCTCTGCCAGGCAATTTATTGTGAACAGCAGAGTAATCATGTAGATGTAGATGTAGTTCTTAGCATGTGGCTTGTTGACGATCGTTTGGTGGTTTTTCTGACGCTTCTCTAGCACAGGTGTCAACAGGCATCGCGTGGAGTTAGCCTACCAGTTTTCTTTTTGAACATTAGTTACCGTGCCAGCCGCTGAGAACGGAACCTGGCGCACAGACTATCGTTGTTGTAGTTACATCCACAGTTGTTAGTTAATTAGAAGCGTTATGCATGCCAGTGTCAGTTAAATTTCAGAACTTGGCTCTTCATCTGAATATCAAACGGTTGTATGTCAAGCATAAGGTAATTCGTTGAAAATCTAACTTGAAACCAACGATGTCCGTACCAGCGCCATTGATTTTACATCATTGTGGAAATGAGGTCCTGTCCTGAGCAAACAAAATTTTGTTCTTTAACACCCGTTACTGAAGAAAATTGTGTTTGTTCGAGGCACACATATGTTTTCATAATAACGTATTTGAAAGTAGATACGGACATAAAGCGAATATCAACCAAAAGATGAACACCTACATCTGCATCAACATACATAATCTGCAAGCTACCATATCGTGAATGGTGGATGGTACTTTCTACCACTACTCGTCATTTCCTTTCCTGTACCACCATGAACCATGGACCTTGCCGTTGGTGGGGAGGCTTGCGTGCCTCAACGATACAGATAGCCGTTCCGTAGGTGCATCCACAATGGACGGGTATCTGTTGAGAGGCCAGACAAACGCGTGGTTCCTGAAGAGAATTAGTAAAGTAAAATAGAAGCTCCAAAGAATAGCGGCGCGTTTCGTCACAGGGTTATTTGGTAAGCATGATAGCGTTACGGAGATGTTTAGCACACTCAGGTGGCAGACTCTGCTAGAGAGGCGCTCTGCATCGCGGTGTAGCTTGCTCTCCAGGTTTCGAGAGGATGCGTTTCTGGATGAGGTGTCGAATATATTGCTTCCCCCTACTTATACCTCCCGAGGAGATCACGAATGTAAAATTAGAGAGATTCGAGCGCGCACGGAGGCTCTCCGGCAGTCGTTCTTCCCGCGAACCGTACGCGACTGGAACAGAAACGGAGGTAATGACAGTGGCACCTAAAGTGCCCTCTGTCACACACCGTTGGGTGGCTTGCGGAGTATAAATGTTGATGTAGATGTAGATGTAGATAGAAGAGGGCGACAGGAATTTCAGTAGTTGCAGAGGCAACAGTCTGGATGATTGACTGATCTGGCCTTGTAACACTAACCAAAACGGCCTTGCTGTGCTGTGCTGGGACTGCGAACGGCTGAAAGCAAGGGGAAACTACAGCCGTATTTTTTCCCTAGGGCATGCAGCGTTAGGGTATGGTTAAATGATGATGGCGTCCTCTTGGGTAAAATATTCCGGAGGTAAAATTGTCCCTCATTCGGATCTCCTGGCGGGGACTACTCAGGAGGACGTTGTTATCAGGAGAAAGAAAACTGGCGTACTACGGGTCGGAACGTGTAATGTCAGATCCCTTAATCTGGCAGGTAGTTAGAAAATTTAAAAAGGGAAATGGATAGGTTAAAGTTAGATGTAGTGGGAATTAGTGAAGTTCGATTGCAGGAGGAACAAGACTTCTGGTCAGGTGACTACAGGGTTATAAATACAAAATCAAGTAGGGTTAATGCACTAGTAGGTTTAATAATGAATAGGAAAATAGGAATGCGGGTAAGCCACTACAAACAGAATAGTGAACGCATTATTGTGGCCAAGATAGATACGAAGCCCACGCCTACCACAGTAGTACAAGTTTATATGCCAACTAGCTCCACAGATGACGAAGAGATTGAGGAAATGTATGATGAGATAAAAGAAATTATTCAGATAGTAAAGGAAGACGAAAATTTAATAGTCATGACCACAATCTATTGGTTATGAACTGTAGATTAAAAGTAAAGAAACTGCAAAAAGGTGGGAATTTAAGGAGATGGGACCTGGATAAACTGACAGAACCAGAGGTTGTAGAGAGTTTCAGGGAGAGCATTAGGAACGATTGACAAGAATGGGGAAAGATATACAATAGAAGAAGAATGGATAGCTTTGAGAGATGAAATAGTGAAGGCAGCAGAGGATCAAGTAGGTGAAAAGACGAGGGCTAATAGAAATCCTTGGGTAACAGAAGAAATACTGAATTTAATTGATGAAAGGAGAAAATACAAAAATGCAGTAAATGAAGCAGGCGAAAAGCAATACAAACGTCTCAAAAATGAGATCGACAGGAAGTGCAAAATGGCTAAGCAGGGATGACTAGAGGACAAATGTAAGGATGTAAAGGCGTACATCACTAGGGGTAAGATAGATCCTACAAGAAAATTAAAGAGACCTTTGGAGGAAAGAGGACCACTTGTATGAATGTCAAGAGCTCAGATGGAAACCCAGTTCTAAGCAAAGAAGGGAAAGCAGAATGGTGGAAGGAGTATATACAGGGTTTATACAAGGGCGATGTTCTTGAGGACAGTATTATGGAAATGGAAGAGGATGTAGGTGAAGATGAAATGGGATGTATGATATTGCGTGAAGAGTTTGACAAAGCACTGAAAGCCCTAAGTCGAAACAAGGCCCCGGGAGTAGACAACATTCCATTGGAACTACTGATTGTCTTGGGAGAGCCAGCCCTCACAAAACTCTACCATCTGCTGAGCAAGATGTATGAGGCAGGCGAAATACCCTCAGACTTCAAGAAGAATATAACAATTCCAATCCCAAAGAAAGCAGGGGGTTGACAGATGTGAAAATTACCGAACTATCAGTTTAATAAGCCACATCTGCAAAATACTAACTCGAATTCTTTACAGACTAATGGAAAAACTAGTAGAAGCCGACCTCTGGGAAGATCAGTTAGAATTCCGTAGAAATGTTGGAACACGTGTGGCAATACTGACCCTACGACTTACGTTAGAAAATAGATTAAGGAAAGGAAAAACCTACGTTTCTAGCATTTGTAGACTTAAAGCTTTTGACAATGTTGACTAGGATACTCTCTTTCAAATTCTGAAGGTGACAGGGGTTAAATGCAGGGGTCGAAAGGCCATTTACAATTTGTAAAGAAACCAGATGGCAGTTATAAGAGTCGAGGGGGATGAAATGGAAGCAGTGGTTGGGAAGGGAATGAGACAGGGTTGTAGCCTATCCCCGATGTTAGTCAATTTGTATATTGAACAAGCAGTGAAGGAAACGAAAGAAAAATTCGGAGTAGGAATTAAAATCCATGGAGAAGTAATTAAAACTTTGAGGTTTTCTGATGACATTGTAATTCTGTCAGAGACGGCAAAGGACCTGGAAGAGCAGCTGAACGGAATGGATAGTGCCTTGAAAGGAGGGTATAAGATGAACACCAAGAAAAGCAAAACGAAGATAATGGAATGTACTCGAATTAAATCGGGTGATGGTGAGGGTAATAGATTAGGAAATGAGACGCTTAAGGCGCTGCAGTCTTGGACTGTGCGGCTGGTCCCGGCGAAGGTTCGAGTCCTCCCTAGGGCATGGGTGTGTGTGTTTGTCCTTAGGATAATTTAGGTTAAGTAGTGTGCAAGCTTAGGGACTGATGACCTTAGGAGGTAAGTCCCATAACATTTCACACACAATTGAACATTTTTGTTTGAGACGCTTGAAGTAGTAAATCAGTTTTGCTGTTTGGGGAGAAAAATAACTAATGATGGTCGAAGTTGAGAGGACATAAAATGTAGACTGGCAATGGCAATGAAAGAGTTTCTGAGGAAGAGGAATTTGGTAACATCGAGTATAGATTTCAGTGTCAGGAAGTCTTTTCTGTAAGTATTTGTATGGAGTGTAGCCATGTATGGAAGTGAAACGTGGACGATAAATAGTTTAGACAAGAAGAGAATAGAAGCTTTCAAAATGTGGTGCTACAGAAGGATGCTGAACATTAGATGGGTAGATCACATAACCAATGAGGAGGTACTGAAATGAATTGGGGAGAAGAGAAATTTGTGGTACAACTTGACTAGATGAAGGGATCGATTGGTAGGGCATATTCTGAGGCATCAAGGGATCACCAATGTAGTATTGGAGGGCAGCGCGGAGGGTAAAAATCGTAGAGGGTGATCTAGAGATGAATACACTAAACAGATTCAGAAGGAAATAGGTTGCAGTAGATACTGGGAAATGAAGATTCTTGCACAGGATAGAATAACATGGAGAGCTGCATCAAACCATTCTCTGGACTGAAGAACAGAACAACAACAACCACCTGCAAACAGAGCGAGGACAAAAGGATCGTCTATACGCCTCCTTACGAGTTCCCGTTTCTCTTGTCTTCGCGGTCCTTTCGTGAAATGTACGTTGGCGGCAGTAGAAGCGTTCTTCAGTCAGCCGCAAATGCCCGTTCTCTAAGTAGTGTTCTGTGAAAACAACGTCGTCTTGTCTCCCAGGACTGTCCTTGGCGTTCACGGATCGTTTCCGTAATACTCGCCCTTGGTTGAAATTACAGGCAACAAGTGCAGCAGCACGCTTGTGATTGTTTCGATGTCTTCCTTTACTCCGACATTTTAAGATTTCCAAACACTCGAACAGTACTCTACTCAAGAATGGATCGTACCAGTTTTCTGGGGGTCTTAAAACGTAATAGTCCATTGAAACACATTTAAAACACGTATTTTTCTATCCAATTTGAAATAAACAGGAATCAATGATGTTAACAAAAGGTAGTGGTATAGGTAAACCTATACTTATAATATTTTTAGAATGAAACTGGGTACTAAATTATAATTGTATTGAAGTATACAGTTCCTGTAATTGGTAGGAATAATTAGGATTAACGTAAATAGGTGAAATCTGGAACAAATGATCGGGTAAAATGGTCAAAGTCGTTTCTTTGAATCGGAGATGGATTTGTGTTAAAACTGTATCTAAATTAAAGTCAGTGGTATTTAAAGGAAAAACCAACTGAGAGAATGAAAATTGATTAGAAAATTAAAATGTAATTAGCGAAAATATGTGGCGTTTAAACATTGGGGGTTCTTTAGGTGTTTTGTCAATAATAAATAAAAGACCTATTTTGCTACATTCAGTGGGAGACTTGGAAACACATACATTGGTAGGAACATTTTCCGAACCATGTATCTTTCATAGTTAATAAAAATAATAAAAATGTTGTTAATAAGTCATATTTTGAGCATTTTTACACTCTTAAAATGTTATACGCTTGAAAATTCATCTATGTATTTTCTCTGTAAGAGCTAGTGCAACTATTGAAATGGGTTATTAATTTTGAGGTAACAGTTTTAGTTTTAATTTTATTAAATCACTTTATAACAATACAGAGGATTGTTCGGAACTGTGCCACGTTGCTACTGAGAGGTCAGTTCTTTATGATCATTCGATGGAGTAAGTTGGACGTCAGTGTCTTATGAAATTTTGTGCAATAAACATGTATTTCCTTACGTGAGTACTTTATGTAAATTTGTGCAGTGAGCATGTCAGACTTGGCAAATTGTATGGAATATGTGAGAAGACTGATCTATCATTACACCAGTGTACAGAAAAAGGTGAAAAACCAGGTGATATAATAAAAAGAAGTTCTGAAACATAATGTTCGATTTAGTCATTCTTGGCATAAAACACCAAGTTACAGTGGACATACAGTAACTCAATGACTGTTGCAGCAGGAGAACGACAAAAAGGAACTGATGAGTACACCCCAAAATATTATGTGAATTTTAGTATTTAATTTTGCAGTATTTGGTTTAACAGTTCTTTTTGAGATGTATTGAAGTTACATTATTAGAAAATAGTAGTCGAAGTGATAGAACCCAGCAGGTGGGAAATTTCACAGTCTCCTTGAGAGATGAGCCACATTTTCCTAATATTCTCCCAGAAAACCAAATTCGAAAACTCGCCTTCCCAATTACAGTCCTTTCATGCTCGGTCCATTTCATATGTTTTCGATGTTTAATCGATATGACTGTCAAACAGCAAACCACTGATACTGTACATTAAAGGAATGTTTCCCCTACTCGTCTGGATTCTAAATTTAAAGCAAGCTGCAATTTATTGCACCAAAGACAAATTCTGACTAAGTCATTCTGATCGTCCTACAGTTACTAAATAAAGTAACCCTTCCGTACACCACAGTGTAATCAGTAAACAGTGATAGACTGTCCGTCAGCTTGTTTGTATATATAAAGAACGAGGGCTATCCTGTCAAACTTCCTTGGAGCACTCCTGACGAAACCTTTGTCCCTCGCCTCCGATGAACACTCGCCGTCGAGGACAACGTACTGGGCTCTATTACTTAAGAGTTTTCTTTCTAGCGTTTCGCCTGTTCCATTCGCAGAGTTTCTGTAATAACTCGGTACTGAATTCTTCAAAATTTAATTTACATGTTATAACGGATTATCGCTCAATAGAAAGAGAGATAAGAACCACGCTTAATCCAAAAAGAAGCATGCCATTGACAGATATATAGGGAGGTAATTTAAAAATTAAAACTTTTTATTTATTTTTCAACATTTAAACGTTATTAAATGAAAATATTTAAGACTGAAACAGCATAGAGTATTGATCTTTGTTTGAAAACAAACGACACAAAGGATTAATTTGTCAAATAAAATGGACAGTGTAGAATACGACTAAGGGGGACGCTTCTCGGTGGAGCGAAGTGGTGGAGCGAACTCTGAAGAACGATAGTTTGTCAGTCTCTGGGGAGTGTTGAACGAGACAGGGAGCAGGTGTACGGCAGCGCAGGAGAACGGCCCTGTAGGGCGCCAGCGACTCCCCGTTGATGGATGAGTCCGTGGCCACGCCTGGCTGTGCTCCCAGAGACCCCGGCTGTAACGTGACGAGTGTTTAACACGCGTGTCGTCTGGGCCGTCAGGTGTCAGTCTCGAGGAGAATCATAGCTACAGTTTTTACTGCAACGTGAGTCAAGAATACAGCCATCTGCTATGTAGGAATGTCATCATTGACAAGTACACTACTGGCCATTAAAGTTGCTACACCACAAAGATGACGTGCTACAGACGCAAAATTTAACCGACAGGAATAAGATGCTGTGATATGCAAATGATTAGCTTTTCAGAGCATTCACACAAGGCTGGCGCCGGTGGCGACACCTCCAACGTGCTGACATGAGGAAAGTTTCCAACCGATTTCTCATACCCAAACAGCGTCGCCTGGTGAAACGTAGTTGTGATGCCTCGTGCAAGGAGGAGAAATGCGCACCATCACGTTTACGAGTTTGATAAAGGTCAGATTGCAGCCTATCGCGATTGCGGTTTATCATATCGGGACCTTGCTGCTTGCGTTGGTCGAGATCCAATGACTGTTAGCAGAATATAAAATCGGAGGGTTGAGAAGGGTAATACGGAACGCCGTGCTGGATCCCAACGACCTCGTATCACTAGCAGACGAGATGACAGGCCTCTTATCCGCATGGCTGAACGGATCGTGCAGCCACGTCTCGATCCCTGAGTCAACAGATAGGGACTTTTGCAAGACAACAACCATCTGCACGAACAGTTCGACGACGTTTGCAGCAGCATCGACTATCGGCTCGGAGACCATGGCTGTGGTTACCCTTGAAGCTGCATCACAGACAGGAGTTCCTGTGGTGGTGTACTCAACGACGAATCTGGGTGCACGAATGGCAAAACGTAATTTTTTCGGATGAATCCAGGTTCTGTTTACAGTATCATGATTGTCGCATCCGTGTTTTGCGACATCGCGGTGAACGCACATTGGAAGCGTGTATTCGTTATCGCCATACTGGCGTATCACCCAGCGTGATGGTATGGGGTGTCATTGGTTACACGTCTCGGTCACCTCTTGTTCGCATTGACGGCACTTTGAAAAGTGGACGTTACATTTCAGATTTGTTACGACCCGTCGCTGTACCCTTCATTCGATCCCCGAGAAATCCTACATTTCAGCAGGATAATGCACGACCGCATGTTGCTGGTCATGTACGGTGCTTTTTGAATACAGAAAATTTTCGACTGCTGCCCTGGCCAGCACATTCTTCAGATCCCTCACCAATTGAAAAAGTCTGTTCAATGGTGGTCGAGCAACTGCCTCGTCACAATACGCCAGTCACTACTCTTGATGAGCTGTGGTATCGTGTTGAAGCTGCATGGGCAGCTCTAACTGTACACACCATCCAAGCTCTGTTTGACTCAATGCCCAGGCGTATCAAGGCCGTTATTACGGCCAGAGGTGGTTGTTCTGGGTACTGATTTCTCAGGATCTAAGCACCCAAATTGAGTGAAAATGTAATCATTGTTAGTTCTAGTATAATATATTTGTCCAATGAATACCCGTTTATCATCTGCATTTCTGCTTGGTGTAGCAAATTTAATGTCCAGTAGTGTAATCAAAACGTCCAAGATGTCTAGTTCGATTTCTGAAAAGTATACATTTTGAGAAAGACATCGTCAGCGGGGGTGATGAAGACATCTGCTATGAAGAGTCACTCTTGCGAAAGAGGGCGGAGGAGCGGACAGAGTTTCAGGGAACCCTCTTGCCCTCGCGATGGGAAACTGCCCCTAAGACACGGAAGAATGAGCATCCATCAACGGCATGAAGATGCAGAAGGCAATGGAAACTACTGCACTAAAGACACATAATATCTAACCATAGGACATGTGGTCTGTAGCTGAAAATATATCTTGACGATCTCTCCATTAACTAAATACTCCGGCTCAGTCCCCCATTCGGAACTACCGACAGGGGGAGGAAAACATTAAATAATCAACGAAAGGCTAACGTTTCACGAATGTGAGCATGGAATGTCAGATGTATGAAGGGGGTATGCAAACGTGAAAATGTGGAGAGGGAAATGCAAAGGCTGAGTCTAGATATAGTGAGAGTCAGTGCGGTGAGACGGTAAGAAGATAGCATTTCTGGTCGTACGAATAATGCCATCCTCAGCAGAATATGGCACAACGGGAGTAGGAATCGTTATGAATAGGAAGGTAGGGCGGATACTGATTTACTACGGACGATTTAGCGACTGGATAGTTCTATAAGAATCGACAGAAAACCAACACTGACAACAATAGTTTTGGTATACAGTCCGACGTCGCAAGCAGAAGAGATGGAGAAAGTATATAAGAATGTTGAACGGGTAATTGTGTATGTAAAGGAGATGATTATTTATTAATAATGGGGTATCGGAACGTGGTTTTAGGGGAGAAAACAGAAGAAGAGTTTACGGAAGAATATGAGTGTATAGCAGGACAGGGCAGAAAGACTAATTGAGTTCTACAATGAATTTCAGGTACAAACAGCGAATACATTTCCAGAATGAGATTTTCACTCTGCAGTGGAGTGTTCGCTGATATGAAACTTCCTGGCAGATTAAAACTGTGTGCCCGACCGAGACTCGAACTCGTGACCTTTCAGGAGTGCTAGTTCTGCAAGGTTCGCAGGAGAGCTTCTGTAAAGTTTGGAAGGTAGGAGACGGATACTGGCAGAAGTAAAGCTGTGAGTACCGGGCGTGAGTCGTGTTTCGGTAGCTCAGATGGTAGAGCACTTGCCCGCGAAAGGCAAAGGTCCCGCGTTCGAGTCTCGGTCGGGCACACAGTTTTAATCTGCCAGGAAGTTTCAGCGAATACATTGTTCGAGAATCACAATTGGGGGATGTATATGGAAAAAACCTGGAGATACATGATTTCAGCTGGATTACATCACTGTCAGACAGAGATTTCCAAATCAGGTATTTGATCATAAGGCACATCCACACCACAATTTTGTAATGATGAAAAGTAGGTTAAAGTTTAAGAGAATGGCCTGGAAAAATCACTGTGAAACTAAGTGGGATAGTAAAGTATAGAGGGATGATGTGTGTTTGAACTTCCCTGAGGCTAGGCTAGATGTCGAGATACTGGATTCCAAAGTAGGTAGTTCAGCCGAAGAGGAGGGGTCTGAGGCTCGATACTGAGATAATGATGAATTCCAAATTAGGTATTTCAACTGAAGCGGAATGAACATCTCTAAATCGCCTTGAAACATTATGTTAATTGTTGAATTAAAAATTTGAAAATAGCTTAGTAATATTTCCTGATAACCCAATCTGATTACGAATTTTAATGACGACGACGGATTTTCCAATTGCAAAGGGAATCAAAGGGAATTTCACTGAGAAGTTTCTGAAAGAAAAGAATAAATAAATTTATATTATGATTTACATTAATAAATGCTGTCCAATGAGCTTCATGTTGGAGGCGAAACCCGTACAAGACATTGTATTTGCCATTTGTAAATTCTGAAACTTAGCACAAAGAATTTTCATTAATAGTAAATCTCAAAGATGAAATTTGTGTCAAAAAGACTTATATGACGATTCCGGTGCTCCGAAATCCATGCATCAACAGTCTACAAGACGCCGACTTGCCTGATTGCTGTAAATGCTGCGTGAAACCAGAGCGTAGATATGATGAGGAGGGAGGATGAGGGTGTCTAAGCACCTCCTCACCTCCTGACCACTGAGCCGTCAATATATTTTAAAAGTAGGTTTAAAGTCACCCAAACTGAAATATGACAATTACTACTTGTGATGAATATGAGATTAAATTTTGCCTGTTGAGCACTAATAATGACAGATTGAAAAGTTTGGCTGCAGTCAGAAGTGGTACGATCTCTATAAGTTATCGACGGTAAGATGAACTTCGGCGACCTTCTTCTTATCGGCACATGTCGGTAAGCTTCGTGTCGGCTGTCTTATGTTTACAACTGCTCAAAGAGTTCTTCTTGTGGGACAGCCACTACTATGCAAGCCCATTTTGTAAAATGAAGAAACCGCACAACAGTTGCTAAATCAGTCTTTTATTGCACACACGACCGGTTCAGAACATTTAGTTCCATTATCAGGCGTGAAAAACAAAATCACTTAACCATATGGGATCACCCTCACCCCAATGTTGTCATGGAACATTGCTGGGCTTTAGGGTGAACAAAGATTGATTCATGTTTATTTCTTTGATAATGGCCCAACTAAAGTGTCACCATTTATGCGGTTCCATGTTAAACTAACAATTTTAAAATGTGACACTCCTCAAGAATAAATTTGAGAGGAAGGAGGATGTTGTGAGAGACTGCAGGGCACTCTTACTTCTGATACTGGGTCATGCTGCTTAATGTTCTTAGGGAAGATGATCTTTAGTACTTGGTTGCTATACTGGATACAATCTGACTTCATTCATATGATGAAATGGATGGCGTTAGTTAACGCTCCTGCTTGGGTGCTCTAGTGAAGGAATAGCGGTAAGCTTGCCTGCGTTCAAAGGAAGAGGGTGCCGAGTTAATTGACTGCAGTAAAAGCGTACGGCGGCTGAGGGCCAAGGAGACCGTTTTTTCTGCGTAACCTGCGTGAAAACGTTTGCGGACTGGCCAGTCCCTCGGTCTCATTACGCAGACACGCAGGATGGCGCTGGTCGGTCGTCGGTTGGTACGAGGAGTCGTTGCAGCTATGGGCAGAACATTGATGACCGGCAATAAAGCAGAGGATGGGCCCTTGCGAGGTAGGAAGCTGATGAGACGGCTGTGAGTTTCTGCGAACTTCCGTGGGACAGATCAGTGGCGACCAGGAGTCCAGACTCTGCTACAAAACACATTACTGAAGGCACGATGCTTTTAACGAGTTTATGGCCGTTCTTTGGAAAGATCGAAATGGACGCAACAGGGGAGATAACGATCTTTTTATGGAGGGCTGTGGTTCCATCCAGGTCATGTTTTTAGCAAAGACGTGGCGTAAATGTGTGGGAAAGAGGCCACGAAGCTGAATCTTATTTTTCTTTTCTCCAATTAATTTTAAAGTCGCTGGTTAGTCAAATCTGTGCATGCAGAGCAGGGGGCGGGCTCCCAGCTTCGAATTCCACGCTCCAGCTCGTGATTGGTTTGTGATAAAGTGGGAGTAGTCTAAGATGTAAATGTGCTATGCGATCGAGCTGGCAAGGAAAGCTTAGAGAAAGAGAAGAACACCCTCTTGTACTGGCGCTTCGCTAGTAAATAACGGCAGGTCTTTACCTAAATGATGATACTTGTGTCCTTTGCTAGTGTGCCACTTAGAGTTCACTATATGAACCGACAGAGGTACTGCTTCTTGCATCACGCACACGATGAGTGATGCGTGGGTGTAATTGTTTGTTTTGAGTCAGCTGTCTAAACATTTGACATATTCCATCATGCATGGTAGTGTAAATTGGTTTGGCAGACCAGCAAACGGGTCCATCTGTACACTGGAATCCACCGGGGTTTCAGAGGGTCATAGGGAAATACCTGTGTTCTGAATTAGCCGAACGCGAGACCGCGTATTTACACTCTTCCGGGGGCACGCTTTTAATAACATATTGTCGCTATCCATGCCTGCAGTTACCGAACGCATCGTGGTGTGCCGCTCTGACCAGCAGAAAGGTAAAGTATTCGCTGCTACGGCCTAGGGCTCCAATATATGCTTCTCAGCACCCTGCTCTTTGGAACCATATTTTTCTTTATGGAACAGCAGAGTACAGATGGTTGATAGTGGCGTAGTTTTTGGGCCATACCTGGGATTCACATGTATGAAGTCAGGTAAAACGATTAGTTTTGGTTAGTGTCGTGTGTTGATCCCCAGCTGATAACTTTGTTCACCGTAGACCGCATATCATTGATCGCGTTTGTCAAATAAAAAAAAAAAAATATTTGGCGTTTCTTTAGCCATCTTTTGTCCTGTGTTGTTAAGAATGAATAAATAAGTTGTTATTTAGACCACAAATCCTCCCAGTGTTCTGATTAACGTTACTTTTGCCATTTTATTGAAGTCTTGATTGTAATTTATAGAGCGGAGGCCTGCAACACTTCCCACCAAAAGGAGATGCCAGATGAAAAGTACACAATGGATTCTGAATGCAACGTCCACACCAACTTCTCCTAGAGCAACTGGAGGCAACTTGCTTTCCGCTTTTCTTGTAAAGTTAATTCGATGTCTTTGTTCGGATTGGTTTTTCTCGTCGGCCACTGACTCTAACGTGCATGCAGTAAACAGTGCATAACCATTGTACCACGGCTAGAAATCGATCCCGGATTATTCCCTGCTTATTACACAGGTGCGTTAGCCACTAAGCCATCCTGGTACAGAGATTCACACAACTGCTTGGAGAAATTTAAAGTAGACTGGGGTGGCAGTGAGAATTTGGGTTGAGGTGGGAGGCATGCCAGAGTAATTCGTACAGTTACCTGACCCGCTGTGTCAAGGTGACTCAGTGACTGGTGAACCTGCCTAGTAAGTTCGACGCCCAACCGCTTCAATCTCCATACATAAAATCATATCTATTAGACCAGTAAAGTTCTGCAATTGTGTCATTACATTTGTACCCTGTAGGTTTTGATGACAGAGTTCGCGAGTATCAAAATATGTTACATAAATTGCAGTTTATTTTGATTGCATTGACTTAGAAGTTGAGGTGTATTACACCGCAAAAGGATCATAGACTTAAGTATGTGACATATATATCAACTTGATACAGCTACCTGTTCCTGACAAATAGAGTTTTGAACAGACAGACAGACAGACGGAGAACAAAGTGATCCTATAAGGGTTCCGTTCTCAATGACTGATGTATGCGACCCTAAAGAGCAATCACAGATGTTCTAAAAGCATAGGTGTGAGGAAAGCAACTGTGAAGAAACATTGTGTAACAGAACAAATACTTCTGCTGATCGACGAAAGAAGGAGGTACTAAAATGTTTAGGGAAAGACAGGAATACAACAATAGAAGTCTCTTAATAACGAAATAAATAGGAAGTACAGGGCAGCCAAGGCGAAATGGCTGCAGGAAAGATGGAAGAAATCGAAAAAGAAATGATCGTCGGAAGGACTGACTCGGCATACAGAAAAGTCAAAACGATGTTCAATGCAATTAAAAGCAAGTGTGTAACATTAAGAGTGAAATGGGAATTTTACTGTTAAACGCAGAGAATATAGCGGATAGGTGGGATGAATACATTGACGGCTTCTATAAGGGAGAGGACTTATCTGATGGCGCAATAGAAGAAGAAATTTCAGTCGATATGCAAGAGATAGGGGATCCAGTATTAGAGTCAGAATTTAAAAGAGGTTTGTGAGACTTGAGATTAAACAAAAAGAAGGAACAGGTAACATTCTATAGAAACTTCTGAAATCACTGGGGAAAGTGGCAACATAACGACTATTCTGGTTGCCGTATGGAATATATGTGACTAGCGATGTACCATTAGACGTTCGGAAAAATATCGTTCGCACAATTTCGAAGATAGCAAGGGCAGATGAGTGCGAGAACTATCGTGCAGTCAGCTTAACAACTCAAGCATCCACGTTTCTGACAGGAATAACATACAGAAGAATGGAAAAGAAAACTGAGAATCTGCTAGATGTGAATGTTTGGCTTTAGCAAAAGCACCAGAGGGCAGTTCTCATATTGCGTTTGATAATGCAAGAGTGAAGAAAAATCAAGACATGTTTTTAGGATTTGTCGACCTGGAAAGGGCATTCGACAATGTCAAATGATGCAAGATGTTAGGAATTCTGACAAAAACAGCAGAAAGCTATAGGGGAAGACAGGTAACATACAATACAGACAAGAACACGGAGGGATCAATAAGACTGGAAGACCAAGACCGAAGTGCTCGCATCAAAAAGGGTGTAAGACAGGGATGTAGTCTTTCACCTCTAGTGTTGAATCGAAGGAGCAATGACGCAAATAAAAGAAAGGTCCAAGAATGGGATCAAAATTCGGTGTAAAAGGATATCAGTGATAAGATTCGCTAATGACATTGTTATCCTCCATGAAAGTGAAGAAGAATTACAGATTGTGTTGCATGGAATTAACAGTGTAATGAGTAACGATTATGGGTTAAGATGAAACCGAAAAAAGATCAAAATAATGAGAATTAGCGGAAATTAGAATATCGACAGTCTTAACATCTAAACTGATGGTCACGAGGTAAGCGAAGTTAGGAATTTTCCTGCCTGGGAAGCAAAGTAGCTCATGACGGACGAAGGACGAAGGAGTACGTAAAATGCAGACTGTCACAGCAAAGACGTCACTCCTTGCCAAAAGACGCCTACTAGTACCAAACACAGACACAAGAGAGGAATTCATAGCTAGCCGCAAAAAATAAAACGGGGTGCACGTGTATAACAGCAAGAAACGACAACGGGAAAATCAATAAGTACATTAACGCGACACAAGCAAGTGAAACAATACCACAACGTCGAAAAACCACGAAAATCTGTAAAACGTGAGGTAGAATTAATGCTACCATCATAAACAGGTAATGGCGTTATGTGAGAAACAAAATAAACAAAAATCCCATTGAAAATAGCATATAAAATGCTGTATCATTTCTGGGTAAAGAAAACTAAAACGGTGTCGTGCATAAGGCGTAATTCCTCTCCAGGTTGACAAGAAATCCTAATTGTCCTTCTTTTCATCTGCCTATGAAGAAATTTCTAGGAGTGGAGTCACAGTTTCGTTATGTTTATCCTGGAGAGGATTTCGAGATCTTATTTGCTTACTTTAGAATGCCATAGTAGTGGGTCCCAGATATGTTCTGAACGTACACACACTGTCTACCACGAAATCAGCACGGAAGAGTATCCACTTACTCTCCATGGTTGGTTCGATATCTGCTGTTGACTGACCGGCTCGAAATTTCTCACCCAAGTGAGTAGTCGTGTAATGTTCTGGAACACTGACCTGCTGCATCTGTGTTCTCCACGAAATGTGAGCTTGTGCATCCGATGTTACTCCGGCGAGCTAGAAGCTAGTCAGCCTGCAGTCGTGGAGGTCTAATAAAACTCAAGGTAAACAAAAGCGCCATTACACGTCATCAAACGGGATGGAGCCACTACTGTTTCCAATCCGACACAGATACCATTGTTAGCGTAAGCTACTGTGTCTTGAATGAGACGATATATAACATGGTGCTGCACAACAAGCTATTATCTTACCCGGTCTGTGAAACAGAAAACGTGTCGTCTGATGGAGAATGACGTGACCTCGTTAGTCTTACGCGGAAGCAGGCTACACGATCGAATTACTCTCCGACCCCAGGGCCCGAAGTCTAGACTCTGATGCTGAGGGAATGCGTAGCTCTCAAAACAAAACATAGGCAGTCAACATCGTCAGCTTCTACTGAGTTGTCGGTAGTTCTCTTAAGCAATAAATACCGTTGACCCAGAAAAGACCCAAGGAAGCAGCGCAGTGTTAAGGTACTGAACTAGCATTAAGGAGGACTATCGTTCAAATAACCTATTGCATCTACAGCACCTGAAATGATAGCAAATATTGATATTTCGTAGTTAGACCTTGTGGTGTGACTGTCACATATGGCTTTACCATGTTGTTTCGATTCTGCCACAATTAGGCGAGCTTAGTTTAGTACGGGCTTGGTACATTTTTTCTGGGAGTGGACATGGAGAGCACGGCAGAACAGTAAGATCGACAAAAGACTTTTCACGGAGGGTATAAGTATCGCGAGGTCACAGAAGACTTTTCATTCCATCAGCGCCACATGATGACAGCAGGAAGGTTGTCCGCCAAAATATCGCGGACTTCTGACGATCGAATTCCGCAGTACATCCGAGAACTATGGAAGCAAAGAAGAACTGTCCACTGCGCCACAAGAGGTTGCTCTAACAAGCATTACGAGCTCTTACAGAACGAGTGTAGTAAATTGGTGCAGTCTGGTGAAGATCGTCCACAGTCGTCGTCATCGAACCCTTCTGGTCTTTCTCAGATCCGAGCCGACACACGCTTGAGTTTCTCCAACGCTCCCATTTCTGATTTATTTACAATATATGGGGCTACATTTCCAGACCGGAGTCTGGCAGCCTTCTTTTGAAACAGGGACTATAAACCGGAGGCTGCACATTACATGCGCCTCGTGCAGTATCAGAACCAGTTACGACCACTTACGGGAACGATTATTCACCTTCGCCTCCTCAGCTGCGATAGTCGAGAGCACAGACAATACCATCCATCTGTGGCACCTTTTGTCGTCTGTAACCTCACAGCCGGCTTCCGATGTGACGACACTCGTTTGTAGTCTGTGTCGGTCAGGATCTTTTCACAGCCACAGTGGTTGTGCCGTGTTACATGGCCGCGAGTTGTACCCCATTATTTGTACTTTGTAGATACGTTGCACAGCCCGCGTTGATACGCCAGCAAATCATTTACTTTCTTTCACGATATGGTTACGCACACATCTAAACACGATTCATCCCTTCTACTATTCTATCACGTCTCCACATCGACTATCTTACGAAGTTGGTGTATGTGTAAACAAGTCGATTTTGTCGTTAACGAAGTTTCTTTTATCGTCCCATCTGTTTTTATTAATTAAAAACAGAAACTTATCTAATTCACTATCGAATCACTCAGGAAATCACTTACCATGTTAGCTGGACTATGAAATGGTTTTCTTTTTGTAATTACAAATTGATTAACATTGATTTTGCGAATCTATGAAGGTACGTCGGTCAATAACAAAAGCAGTTAGCTGCTTGTAATTAATATTATATTGTCTGAAGACATTATTAGCGGAGCCGTCAAAGGCGCTGCAGTCATGTACTGTGCGGCTGGTCCGGTGGAGGTTCGAGTCCTCCCTCGGGCATTGGTGTGTGTGTTTGTCCTTAGGACCATTTAGGTTAAGTATTGCGTATGCTTAGGGACTGATGACCTTAGCAGTTAAGTCCCATAAGATTTCACAAACATACATATAAAAAAATGTTGTTTCCCAAATACGTGCCAGACTGTAGTTGACAAATTACGTTCACTATAATTAGTGCCAGTATTATTGCCAACTATACTAACAAAGCCGGCCATAAACTTAACGTTTTCTCTCCTTCACGTGTTCCAAAAATGGTTCAAATGGTCCTGAGCACTATGGGAATAACAACTGAGATCATCAGTCTCCTAGGACTTAGAACTACTTAAACCTAACTAACCTAAGGACATCACACACATCCATGCCCGAGGCAGGATTCCAACCTGCGACCGTAGTTGTCGCGCGGTTCCAAACTGAAGCGTCTAGGACCTCTCGGTCACAGCGGCAGACTCATGTGTTGCAAATCTGCTGTTAAATTTAATAATACCACCACAAACAAACGAAATAATATCCAGTGCAGATTACCAAGTAGTCGACAGTAGTTTCGAAATTTATTGCAGATTACGAAATTATGAGATAACATTTCGAAATCTGAAGTGGCGAAACTTGTCCGCAATCATAAGACGTTTGCTCTGGCCCACCGTAGTATACGACTTGATCTCACTGGCTAAAAGTGCAGTATTCAAACTTAGTATCTGGTGGACACGTGTTTTACTGTTTAATTTACATTTTTGCCTGACTTGATAGGCTTACAGAATCTGTGTTTTCTCGTAAGCTAATACACTCGTTGGCCCAATAAACATTATCAATCAGTACTTGTGTACTTTGTCTGTCGGTAATTAAAATTGTTGCTGGCAAACAATAATTTCACAATTCTGTTACTTTATGGTTTTTCGGGTGATACCTGTAGTGGCTGTTTGAGTAAGAATGTAGGAACAACTTTGAACTGGACAGTAACTTCATTTCCTTTGTTATGATAAACTTGAGATTTCATCAGTTTGCCGTAAAATTTTCAAATTGCAACATTTCAAGTCAAACCGTCTCAGGTCACCACTTGCGTACACATTCTACTAGTTACATTAGCTCGACCATCGACGTTTTGTTTCACCTTCTCATTTCCTTTCGTATGACTTGTTGCTGAAGTCCGTGATTCGGTATCTCCTCCTTGTTATAGATGGCTGTACTCATCCACATTCGGAGTTTTATGCGCACTGTCGAGTATGACGTCAGACCACTTCAGACGACAACCTCCAAGTTCCCTGCGGCCATCCATGCCACGTGCTCCGCTCCTATACAATGGCCTGCTTGTCAGATTCCCATTGTGCACTGCCGAGCAAAGGCACACCCCGCGCACATCTTGCATCTCCTTGCTTCTAAAGGCGCTTTGCAAGCTTGTTAACTAGTGTAGGGGTTCGACACGTCTCACTGTGCCAGTCCGTAATGTGGCTGCGCATTCTGTCTGCCCGCCAGCTCTTGTAACAAGTGGAAGGAGATCCCGTTCCGTGTAATACAGGAAGCATAGCATTCGGTTCTACTGATGAGCAGCTCGTTATCAAACACGGACAACTCCACTTTTCACTTTTTTTGCAACAGAGGCTAAATAGTAATATACAGAGATTTGTATAGTGTAGAGTATTGAACATTTTTCAGGTGATTCTTAAGATCTCTTGAAAATAAATTTAAGGTCTTTTTTTTTATATGGAGTGAATAACGAAGCTGAAATTAGTGAATTAATTTTAGGGGTTGTTCGGTTTTGTTACACATGTAAGTATTTATCCGTCTTTGAAACTGAGGGCAGACATTTTCAACAGATCTGTGCAATTCTGACTTCAGTGTGCTTGATAACGTATTAAGAAAATTAGATTTTACAGCCTTTATTGAAAGGAATAAAAATGAATGAAACCCTTACTTAAGTCAAGTAAAAACACAACGAGATTTTATGTTTTTAATTTTCCTTTATTGTGTAAACTTTAATCAAACATCATAAAAGTTTGCAAAAATCTGTTTTCTTGTGATGCTGATGACCTACTTAAAACTGTCAAACACAATTTCTTCATGATCAAAACTTTGCAAATGTTCATATTCATAAATTTCACTACGGACAACTCTTTTTGACTTCATTCTGATATTGTGCTTTATTCCTCTCAAGTACGTTTCTATATCACTGCAATGTCGGGAGATTTTGCTGCATACTGCTTGATCAACAGTTTTTGACATCATTAGCTATCCGTGGATTGATTTTGCACCGAGTTGGAATAAGTGTGGGGATGACATGCAGAAGTGATTTAGACATCTTAGTTACAGAAAGAGGAGCTCCTATATTGACTTTTAATTCAGCTCTCCTTTGTTTCTTCTAGATACTGTAAGAATCAATATTTTCCACTTTGACTATCGAAAGCCCTAGTTTTGGGTTTATTTTACTACTGATTTTGCTTCCTCTCTCCAGTTATACCAAATCTATTCTTCTCTCAAAATCAATGCCCCATGTTTGGCAAAGATTCGATGGTATATTTTCAGTACTAACAATGGTACTTTCTTTTCTGTGACTGCACTTTATTGTGGTAAATTAATAACTTAAGGCGAGCGAGGTGGCGCAGTGGTTAGTACACTTGACTCGCGTTCGGGGGGATGACGGTTCAAACCCGTCTCCGGCCATCCTGATTTAGGTTTTCCGTGATTTCCCTAAATCGTATCAGGCAAATGCCGGGATGTTTCCTCTGAAAGGGCACGGCCGACTTCCTTCCCCGTTCTTCCCTACTCCGATGGGACCGATGACCTCGCTGTTTGGTCTCCTCCGCCAAACCAACGAACCTAATAACATAAGATATGACTGAAAAAATACGTCTTGCAACAGAATAGGTTCCGCCATATTGACTGCGTAGTATGTGAACCGCAGAAAAACATTTCCTTATTGCCTGCTGCTGGAATTGGGAGAATATGAAGCAGAATGTCATAGAGTTGTCCACATTTTGTTCCACAAGTCGCGATTGACATTCATTTATAACTCGTTTAAGTCCGTTTTTTAAGCACGAATAGATTATACTTAGATACAATTTTTATGAACTAGTGGAGTCACATAATAACTAAATATTGTGGGAAATGGAGTTGTCCGCCTTTGATAATGAACTACTTTTATAGCCTTCACCTAAGCTGTTGATTTTTACATTACTAAATCAAGATTAATAAGGGGGAGATGGATGAACAGTAAGGACCGTATCACAATCATAGCACTAGGAACAAATCATGTTTGGTTGACAACGGCGGTATATTAGTAACTCGTCTCGTTCTCTAACCTGGTTAGGACAAAAGTAAATTTATAGATTAACGTGAAGATTTATTAAATAATTAAGCATAAAAATTTTAAATGCTACAGTATGTCCTGGCGACTCCACTCATTAGAATTTTGTGTCACAAACTCTATGATATATCCCAGCTTTTGACCTGCGCATGAGACTTAATGTCAACAACTGGCGAAGCAGCCAACGTAGGCTACCGCCGTAGCTTGGGATGCAATGTGTTTGCAGTAATTGTGGTCCAGTCTGAAACAACTGCTGATGGGGCCTTTGCCTCTGCACTAGAATGTTTATGGCTTGTCACCATCATTGCAGGATCATCAACACAATATTAATGTGATGATCACACAGAGATGTCGGCCACAGATAATACTGTAACGATCTCTAAGAACAAAACTAGTAAAATTTGGATACTATCATTTAAAACATATTGAATCGTGACCACCCTTGTAAACATTTCCCGGGCAGGAAATTTCAAAAAAATGGTTCAAATGGCTCTGAGCACTATGGGACTTAACATCTATGGTCATCAGTACCCTAGAACTTAGAACTACTTAAACCTAACTAACCTAAGGACATCTAACAACACGCAGTCATCACGAGGCAGAGAAACTCCCTGACCCAGCCGGGAATGAACCCGGGCGTGGGAACCGAGAACGCTACCGCACGACCACGAGCTGTGGACAGGAAATTTCAATTAAAATATGATCTTTAACTGTGTAATACTACTCGAGGGTAGGATTTAAAAAATCTTACGTAGCACCAGTGTGTGGCTCGATGGTTCGTTGTTTTAGTTACAAATACAAAATTCCAAGGTTCATTTGTCAAAAAGCCTAAAAAATGTTCTATCATTTTACCTTCTATCATTTCTGGAAATGATTTGTTAAGGCTGAAATTACCGAGTTATATGTGCTTTAGAGTTCGCGTTGTAGTGTACGTCTCTCTATAACATTAGTTCAAAGGCTGGAGGATGTCGCACCACCTCCAATTAGGACTCTGCCTAGTAAAGAATTGCTGCGTTCGAACTAACCTTTGAGTTCATCTCTGCGTATCAAAAAGAGGTGAAAGGGAAAATTCGGAATAAAAAATAACTCATATTGCAGTGGAAGACGTGGACGTGGTTTTTCCTTCTGATGTAAAAGGGAAATGGGATACCGTGGCTCACCAATTCTGATGGGCGAAATAGTCATGTTTTCGCAACCTACACTCAATAAACGACTACTGTAAGAAAGTGCCTCGTGGCACGCAGAAAGGATATCGAACTAGTAGCAATAATGTAACATACGAGAGAAATGCACGGGCACCGTCAGATTACCCCGATACATTCCATCCTCTCTAGTTGCACGTAAGTCTCACATAACATGTGTTAATATATGCAATGTCGACTGTCTTTAACACTTATGCTATCTTTTTTGTGAAAGAGACTCACTACAAACTTTAATGAGCGCAATATTTCAATACTCCTTTAGAGATATGGAATTCTATGCATTAATTCTATTGTACTAGATCTGGAGGTAGCATATTCGAATCTTTCTTGTGACAGAAATTTTCATTTCCAGGATTTGGTCACCAAGGAGAGGTGAGATGGCGACCTGCAGTTACTGAAAGCCAGATGCTAAGTTCCATAATCTCTATATCTACATGGATACTCTGCAAATCATATTTAAGTGCCTGGAAGAGGGTTCTTCGAACGACCTTCGCAATCCTCTATTATTCCAATCTCGTACAGTACGCCCAAATAACGAACTCCTATGTCTTTCCGTACGAGTTCTGATTTCCCTTATTATATCATGGTGTTCGATTCTCCCTATGTAGGTCGGTGTCAACAAAGTATTTTCGCATTCAGAAGAGAAAGTTTATGATTGGAATTTCGTGAGAAAATTCCGCCGCACCGAAAAACGCCTTTGTTTTAACGAAGTCCATCCCAAATCCTCTATTTCAATGACATTCTGTCCCCTATTTCGCGAGAATACAAAACGTGCTGCCCTTCTTTGAACTTTTTCGATGTAGTCCGTCACTCCTATCTGGTAAGGATCCCACACCACACAGCAGTATTCTAAAAGAGGGCAGACAAGGGTAGTGTAGGCAGTCTCCTTAATAGATCTGTTACGTTTTCTAAGTTCCCTTCTATTAAATGAAGTCTTTGGTTAGCCTTCCCCACAACATTTTATATGTGTTCCTCCCAATTTAATTTTTTTGTAACCGTAATTCTTGGACATTTAGTTGAATTTTCGGCGTGTAGATTTGACTGATTTAATGGATTCCTTTTAGCGGTCATAGGAAGGACCTCACACTTTTCGTTATTTACGATCAATTGCGAATTTTCGCATCATACAGATATCTTTTCTAAATCGTTTTGCAGTTTGTTTCGATATTCTGATGACTTAATTAGTCTTTAAACGACAGCGGCATCTGAAAATAACCTAAGACGGCCGCTCGGATTGTCTCCCTCATCGTTTATATAGATAAGGAACAGGAAAAGGCCTCTAACACTACCTTTGGGAACGCCAGAAATCACTTCTGTTTTACTCAACAGCTTTCCGTCAATTACTACGAACTGTGACATCTCTGACAGGAAATCACTAGTCCAGTCACATAACTCAGACGATATTCCATAAGCACGCAATTTCACTACAAGCCGCTTGTGTGGTACAGTGTCATAAGATTTCCGGAAATCCAGAAATACGGATTAAACCTGAAATCCCTTGTCAATAGCACTCAACACTTCACGAATTACCGGCATTGTTCCATGTGCAGTCCACCTAAGCTACACATGTCCGCGTGAAATACAGCGTATTCCAAACAGTCACAGTAAGAATTATCTGGTGATAGAAAATTCTAAACTGAGAAATTTGCCGGCCGCTGTGGCCAAGTGGTTCTAAGTGCTTCAGTCCGGAACCGCGCTGCTGCTACGCTCACAGATTCGAATCCTGCCTCCGGCATGGATGAGTGTGATGTCCTTAGGTTAGTTAGGTTTAAGTAGTTCTAAGTCTAAGGGACTGATGACCTCCGATGTTAAGTCCCACAGTGGTTGCAGCCATTTGAACCATTTGAGAAATTTGAGATAAGGTGTTAATGATCGGAAATAAATGTCTTGTGTTTTTTTCAACGTAAAAGATTTACATTCTACACCTCTGCATTTACACTACTGGCCATTAAAACTGCAACACCAAGAAGAAATGCAGATGATAAAGGGGTATTCATTGGACAAATATATTATACTAGAACTGACATATGATTACATTTTCACCCAATTTAGGGGCATAGATCCTGAGAAATCAGTACCCAGAACAACCACCTCTGGCCGTAATAATGGCCTTGATACCCCTGGGCATTGAGTCAAACAGAGCTTGGATAGCGTGTACAGGTACAGCAGCCCAAGCAGTTTCAACATGATACCACAGTTCATTAAGAGTAGTGAATGGCGTATTGAGACGAGCCAGTTTCTCGGCCACCATTGACTAGACGTTTTCAGTTGGTGAGAGATCTAGAGAATGTGCTGGCCAGGGCAGCAGTCCAACATTTTCTGTATCCAGAAAGGCCCATACAGGACCTGCAAGAGGTGGTCGTGCAGTATCCTGCTGAAATGTAGGTTTTCGCAGGGATCGAATGAAGGGTAGAGCCACGGGTCGTAACACAACTGAAAGGTACGTCCACTGTTCAAAGTGCCGTCAACGTGAACAAGAGGTGACAGAGACGTGTAACCAGTGGCACCCCATACCATCACGCCGGGTGACACGCCAGTATGACGATGACGAATACACGCTTCCAATGTGCGTTCACCGCGATGTCGCAAAACATGGATGCGACCATCAAGATGCTGTAAAGAGAACCTGGATTCATCCGAAAAAATGACGTTTTGCCATTCGTGCACCCAGGTTCGTCGTTGAGTACATCATCGCAGGTGCTCCTGTCTGTGATGCAGCGTCAAGGGTAACCGCAGCCACGGTCTCCGAGCCGATAGTCCATGCTGCTGCAAACGTCATCGAACTGTTCTTGCAGATGGTTGTTGTCTTGCAAACATCACCGTCTGTTGCCTCAGGGATCGAGACGTGGCTGCACGATCCGTTACAGCCATGCAGATAAGATGCCTGTCATCTCGACTGCTAGTGATACGAGGCCGTTGGGATCCATCAAGGCGTTCTGTATTACCCTCTTGAACTCACCGATTCCATATTCTGCTAATAGTCATTAGATCTCGACAAACGCGAGCAGCAATTTCGCGATACGATAAACCGCAATCGCGGTAGGCTACAATCAGACCTTTATCAAAGTCGGAAACGTGATGGTACGCATTTCTCCTCCGTACACGAGGCATCACAACGACGTTTCACCAGGCAACGCCGGTCAACTGCTGTTTGTGTATGCGAAATCGATTGGAAACTTTCCTCATGTCAGCACGTTGTAGGTGTCGCCACCGGCGCCAACCTTGTGTGAATGCTCTGAAAAGCTAATCATTTGCATATTACAGCATCTCCTTCCTGTTGGTTAAATTTCGCGTCTTTAGCACGTCATCTTCGCGGTGTTGCAATTTTAATGGCCAGTAGAGTATAATATTAGTTTCGATCGAAGAACTAGTCTTCAGAGGACTGACATGTAATTTCCACACGACATACGTTCTTCAGTTTAGACTGGCAGTTTTCTAGTAACCGACATTGTACACTACGTTACATTTTTATCATCGTTTTCTTTTGTGGGGTGGCCGAAGTGGCCGAGCGGGTCTAGGCGCTACAGTCTGGAGCCGCGCAACCGCTACGGTCGCAGGTTCGAATCCTGCCTCGGGCATGGATGTGTGTGATGTCCTAAGGTTAGTTAGGTTTAACTAGTTCTAAGTTCTAGGGGACTGATGACCTTAGAATTTAAGACCCATAGTGCTCAGAGCCATTTGAACCATCTTTTGTGGGATTTCCTCCTGGCAGCGGTTGGCTGGATGTTTCCCTTAGCTTAATCCTTATTTTGTCTGACTACTGCTTTGTCGGTGCTCTAGCGTTCAACTATTGACTTTTAATGTCCACAGTTACTTCGCAAATGCCACCACAACAAATTCCTGTTCCATCCTTTTCGTATCCGAAGTTCTCTTCCGTCGTCGTTGTGAGCTGAATCATAATCTTCCTTTTTCCCTTTCTTCATTCGTTAACAAAGAGACAACAGCTATGTGGAGAAACCGGGAGTTACCAGCTTGTGCTGAAAAGTAAACCCTTTTAAATAATACAAACGTTGTTAACATTCTGCTTCTTTATTCTTCATGTCTACATATTTATTCTTCATGTCTACATATTTGCGAGCCTTCTGCAGCTAGAGGGCGCGTATTGTAGCGTCGAACATGGCTGTGTGTAACGAAACTATTGGGTGCATGGGAACAGAGTTCTGTAATCGAGAGTCGAACTCGAATAATTCGTCCATACACGGAGCACCTTTTCCTTCACCTGGCAACACACGAGAGCTGCGACACCTTGCCTTCACTCTCATCGAACACCCTCCGTGCAGTCCCGGCTTGACCCCATCTGATTTTCATCTGTTTCCAAAACTTAAAGAACACCATCGATGACTTCACTTTGACAGTGAAGAAGCGATGCAAACAGAGGTGAGGCTGTATCTTCATCAATGAAGTCAAACATTCTACAGTGGGGATATCAACAAACTGGTCTCTCGTTGGGATAAAGGTATTCGACGGCAGGTGTGTAGACATGAAGACTAAAGATGTCTGTTTAATGTCAATAACTTTCGTGTTATTCAAAAAGCTTTAAGAGTTTTCATATAATAAATTCGGAGGCATTATTTTTCAGCCCACCCTTGTGTTTCAGCCAGAGTCTGTTCAAATCTACATGGTTACTCTGTAGTTAATACTAAAGTGTTTTAATATCCACTTTCAGACTATATTTTGACGATTCAACTCTCGAATAATGTGTGCGGAAAAATGAAAACCTATATATTTCTGGCGAGATCTGATTTATCTTATTTTGTTATGATGGTAATATCTCAGCAAAATATTTTGGCAATTGGAACAGAAGGTTGGTGATTGAAACGTGGTGTAAAGCTCTCACCACAAAGAATGATTCTCGTCCCAAATCGCTTATCATATCCGTGTCACTCTGTCGCCTGCTTCACGATTATATGAAACGGGACGCCCTCCTTTGAACTTTTTCGGTATTCTCTGAAAATATTTTCTGATAAGCATACTATACGGTGCTGCGATAGTCTAGAAGAAGATGGACAAGGGAAGCGTAGGGAGTCTGACAGATTTGTTCCATCTTTTAAGCATTCTGCTAATAAAATGCCTTTGGTTCGCCTTCCCCACAACATTTTCTGTGTGATGGTTCCAATAAAAGCTGTTCGTGATTGTGGTTCCTAGATATTAGCTGGACTGATAAGGTAAGGAACGAGGAGGTTCTGCTCAGAACTGAAGACGAAAGGAACATGTGGAAAACACTGATAAAGAGAAGGGACAGGATGATACGACATCTGTTAAGACATGAGGGAATGACTTCCATGGTACTAAAGGGAGCAGTAGAGGGCAAAAACTTTAGAGAAAGACAGAGATTGGGATATAATCAGCAAATAATTGAGGACGTAGGTTGCAAGTGCTACTCTGAGATGAAGAGGACAGGAGAGGAATTCGTGACGGACCGCATCAAACCAGGCAGAAGACTGATAACAAAAAAAAAAGGTATTTAGGTGAATCGACAGCCTTTATATATGTGTGATTTACCTTGAGTAGCGGCAAGGTATTTAAATGATACTATATAGGAAAGGGAATCCTAAGGAAATGCAATCCGACAACAAAGGAAGTAGGTTACAGTACGCTTGTTCGCCCAATGCTTGAATACTGCTCAGCAGTGTGGGATCCGCACCAAGTAGGGTTGATAGAAGAGATAGAGAAGATCCAACGGAGAGCAGCGCGCCTCGTTACAGGATCATTTAGTAATTGCGAAAGCGTTACGGAGATGATAGATAAACTCCAGTGGAAGACTCTGCAGGAGAGACGCTCAGTAGCTCGGTACGGGCTTTTGTTAAAGTTTCGAGAACATACCTTCACCGAAGAGTCAAGCAGTATATTGCTCCCTCCTACGTATATCTCGCGAAGAGACCATGAGGATAAAATCAGAGAGATTAGAGCCCACACAGAAGCATACCGACAATCCTTCTTTCCACGTACAATACGAGACTGGAATAGAAGGGAGAACCGATAGAGGTACTCAGGGTACCCTCCGCCACACACCGTCAGGTGGCTTGCGGAGTACGGATGTAGATGTAGATGTAGAATGATGCCAAGGCAAGAACATAGAAAACAACAGTGAGACCAATTACGACATACTACACTGGAAATATCAAAAACAAAAACCACAGAAATGAAAATCCTGTGAAGCATTACAGGAAAGACACTAATGATGGACACAGTGAGAAGTGGAAGCATTAGAACAGGTTGTAAAGTGGACTCCATTAATGTGTGGGTGCGCAACAGAACGAATACATAGACTGGATGAATGAACGGAAGATTGTGAAAAATCCCAAGAAATTAATCACCATCTGGTAATAGAAATATTGGTCATTCAGGGAAAAGATGGAGCAACGAGCTCAAACTAAAGGGTATTTAAGGAAACAGACTGTAGCTTAGGAAGAAAAGAAGAAGAAGAAGAAGAAAGACAAAGAAGAAGAAGAAGAAGAAGACCTTGACTAGTGCAGCAACGTAATCTCCGGATGAAATATGACCGATTTCTCTCCCCTCATTTATCCTCCCCAGTCCTGCACCCTCTCTTCCGTCCTCCTCTTCCTACCCTATTCCTGAACCACACCACTGACCCTCCCTTGCCCTCCCCATTTTTGTAAACCCTAGTCGCCAGTTTTATAAAGGTCTCGTCGTTGCTGCTGCGGAGACCGATTTGCAACTGTTGTTAGGTAGGCCGAGTTTGTGAGTTCGTGAAACGGCTTCTTGTGCTGTACACGGCTAACACAATTTCTCCCTGCCACTATTACACAGGTATGCCCCAGGGTCAAGTAACAGGCTAGGAGAAGGACGGCTCTCCCACACTCCAACAAATTAGTAAGAGAGTCACACAAATGAGTGAAAAATGTTTACTTATGTTTGTGACTTGTTGACTGATTAAGTCTGCAACACTGCTTGTAATATAATAGAAAAGAAGGCCCTCAATGGCTAAGTGCAAATAATCGTAGACAAACTTCACAGTACATAGCAAATGAAATTTACAACTGCCTGTTCACTCCTAAGAGTCCACTAAACGACGTTCCCTGTCTAAGTCAGCCCTGGACGATGATCTATAACGAAATGGGAGAGAGTTGCTCTTCTATCATCCGAGTAGGCTTCTGACCGTTGTTGTGCTATAATTTGCGGATTGTATTCGGCCGGAAGTTGGCTGAGGCGACGTCGAAATATTCACCCTCAGTGCCGGCCGTGGCGCTGGCGGCTTAAATGGTTCAAATGGCTCTGAACACTATGGGACTTAAAATCTGAGATCATCAGTCCCCTACAAATTAGAAGTACTTAAACCTAACTAACCAAAGGATATCACACACATCCATGTCCGAGGCAGGATACGAACCTGCGACCGTAGCGCCTAGAACCGCTCGGCCACGCCGGACGGCGGCGCTGGCGGAAATCGCGTAAGTGGCGAGTCTCTATGTCACTGGCACAAGCTTGCACCTTTTTCACCTTTGGTGCTTTTGCCCTGGCTGTCTCATGTTCTGACTACACACACCTTTCTTGGAAAGAAACCAATCAGAGAGAATCAGTATTTCATTGTTCAATTACATTTTTAACTCCTTCTTAAGCCACTTCACTTTCTTGGGAATACACCCGATAGCTTCTAAGCCAACACACATAATTAGTTCTTTGCGACGTTACCCCTAGGTATGAGTCATGAGTGTGTCAAGAGCGCACTACTAGTGCTGTACTCCAACCATAAGGGTTTGTTTTTCCAACTCATATGCCTTAGCTTCAATTTTTCTACATTTAGAGAAAGCTGTCATTCTTCACAACAACTAGAAATTTTATCTAAGTCACCTTGTATCCCCCTATAGTCACTCAACGACGAAACCTTCCCGACAATACAACACCGTCAGCAAACAACTGCACATTGCAATATCTTGTCTAAACCATTCTGAAATTAATATATTTTGATCTTCTGAAGATTCTTCTCGGTTGTGAAAGACAGCATTATCTGTAAACAATCTGCGAGGGCTGGTCAGTAGGCCAAATAAGCAAATCGCATGTGGTCCACCTATGGCTACAAATGGGAGATCTTCCCATATCGTCTGCAAGGAGGAGGGGGAAAGAGGGGGCACTAGCTTCCATCCCTCGCCCCCCCCCCCCTGTAATCTAGCGTAGTGTTTTATTCATTACACAGTTCTCATAGGCATCTAGAAATGATTTCCTGTGATTCCGCAAAACCTCAGATAAGGAAACGTAGCTTTGACGATCGCTTACACAGAAGCTTTGTCGTCTTCATCACGAGAAGACATCCAGACATTACGTAATTCCATTTCATAATGCTGGAAAGTAGTGTTCCCTGCATAAGAAAGCTTGGTGAGTTTGTTTAGTGTAATGTGTTTAACAATAAACGCACGCTTCTGCCAGGTCCAGAATCCATTTTTAAGTAATTTCGGCTTTGGGAGGGAAGAAAATATAATTCTCTCGTAGGATAGCGGCAGAGCAGTCGGCTTTATATTCCCTGGAGACTTCTCGAGTAGTACTTTCTCTTTTGTGGTAATATCCACTTCCGACACGTATCTTCCGCTATAGTCGCTTTGGTTTAGAGTGACGGGGTGACGAAGATTGTATAAGTAGCTACCAACATTGTCTGATGTGTTTTAGGGCTGTTTCAGAATCACAATGCTGATTGGTTTCGCTCTGCAATTTTCTACACTTAACTGATATCTGGATGTCACAAGAAATTTAGTTGTTGTTGTTGTTGTTGTCTTCAGTCCTGAGACTGGTTTGATGCAGCTTTCCATGCTACTCTATCCTGTGCAAGCTGCTTCATCTCCCAGTACCTACTGCAACCTACATCCTTCTGAATCTGCTTAGTGTACTCATCTCTCGGTCTCCCTCTACGATTTTTACTCTCCACGCTGCCCTCCAATGCTAAATTTGTGATCCCTTGATGCCTCAAAACATGTCCTACCAACCGATCCCTTCTTCTAGTCAAGTTGTGCCACAAACTTCTCTTCTCCCCAATCCTATTCAATACCTCCTCATTAGTTACGTGATCTATCCACCTTATCTTCAGTATTCTTCTGTAGCACCACATTTCGAAAGCTTCTATTCTCTTCTTGTCCAAACTAGTTATCGTCCATGTTCCACTTCCATACATGGCTACACTCCAAACAAATACTTTCAGAAAGGACTTCCTGATACATAAATCTATATTCGATGTTAACAAATTTCTCTTCTTCAGAAACGCTTTCCTTGCCATTGCCAGTCTACATTTTATATCCTCTCTACTTCGACCATCATCAGTTATTTTACTTCCTAAATAGCAAAACTCCTTTACTACTTTAAGTGTCTCATTTCCTAATCTAATTCCCTCAGCATCTACGGATTTAATTTGACTACATTCCATTATCCTCGTTTTGCTTTTGTTAATGTTCATCTTATATCCTCCTTTCAAGACACTGTCCATTCCGTTCAACTGCTCTTCCAAGTCCTTTGCCGTCTCTGACAGAATTACAATGTCATCGGCGAACCTCAAAGTTTTTACTTCGTCTCCATGAATTTTAATACCTACTCCAAATTTTTCTTTTGTTTCCTTTACTGCTTGCTCAATATACAGATTGAATAACATCGGGGAGAGGCTACAACCCTGTCTCACTCCTTTCCCAACCACTGCTTCCCTTTCATGCCCCTCGACTCTTATTACTGCCATCTGGTTTCTGTACAAATTATAAATAGCCTTTCGCTCCCTGTATTTTACCCCTGCCACCTTTAGAATTTGAAAAAGAGTATTCCAGTCAACATTGTCAAAAGCTTTCTCTAAGTCTACAAATGCTAGAAACGTAGGTTTGCCTTTTCTTAATCTTTCTTCTAAGATAAGTCGTAAGGTCAGTATTGCCTCACGTGTTCCAACATTTCTACGGAATCCAAACTGATCTTCCCCGAGGTCTGCATCTACCAGTTTTTCCATTCGTCTGTAAAGAATTCGCGTTAGTATTTTGCAGCCGTGGCTTATTAAACTGATAGTTCGGTAATTTTCACATCTGTCAGCACCTGCTTTCTTTGGGATTGGAATTATTATATTCTTCTTGAAGTCTGAGGGTATTTCGCCTGTCTCATACATCTTGCTCACCAGCTGGTAGAGTTTTGTCATTACTGGCTCTCCCAAGGCCGTCAGTAGTTCTAATGGAATGTTGTCTACTCCGGGGGCCTTGTTTCGACTCAGGTCTTTCAGTGCTCTGTCAAACTCTTCACGCAGTATCGTATCTCCCATTTCGTCTTCATCTACATCCTCTTCTATTTCCATAATATTGTCCTCAAGTACATCGCCCTTGTATAAACCTTCTATATACTCCTTCCACCTTTCTGCCTTCCCTTCTTTGCTTAGAACTGGGCTGCCATCTGAGCTCTTGATATTCATACACGTGGTTCTCTTCTCTCCAAAGGTCTCTTTAATTTTCCTGTAGGCAGTATCTATCTTACCCCTAGTGAGATAAGCTTCTACATCCTTACATTTGTCCTCTAGCCATCGAGAAAGAAATTTAGTATGACGTGATATACGAGTACGTACTTGATAATTTGCAGCAAAGTAAATTTCCTGAGCTAAAGTGGCTTAAAAATATTGTAATACTAACTAACTATACAAAAAAGCGTTTTACATGACTTTTGGTCTATGAGAGCACAGATACGTATAAATTTATCAATCATTGATATTATTGATAAATATAGTTTTTTTCCTTCCATGAGAAAGGCTCTGTTATCTACTCCTGCTTTGCCTGCAACTACATGCACAGTTGAAAGATCCTTCAGTCTTCTACGAAAAGTAAAACGGGCCTGAGTTCTACAATGAAATAAAACAGGTTACGTGACTTGTATATGCTAAGTGTTCACAGACGAAAAGTGACTGAAAAACCTGATTTTATTAGCTTAGTCGTTGACAAACTAGGCAACAGTTTTCAAGCAGGATCAGGTATAATATTACATTTTGTAAGATGACAATATTTCTGGGAGTCGAAGCTGGCACCAAATTTACAACTGCCTGGAGTGCAACGACGTTCTGTAGTTAATATATTTTATTAAAGCTGACAACGAAATGAATAGTAGGCACCAAATGAGAATATAATACACATAATATAAAACATAAGCACATAACAGTTACTGTACAATTATAATAGGTTACACTTAAATCGTAAAACTTAGTAAACAGGATACAATACGTACTTATTTATTTAGTTATTTTTATTTAAATGTCTAGTTCCGTAGGACCAAATTGAGGAGCAAATCTCCATGGTCATGGAACGTGTCTATACATGAAAATACAACATTATGAATCCAAAAAAAGTCAAACCGTAAGTTTAAGTAACGGAGTCAACAATATAAAATAGCAATCAGCTTAATTTTCGAGGAACTCCTCGCCAGGGACCTTCTCCTTAGGTAATTAATTACAAACAGCTGTTAACACTCAGCTATTCAAACCCGGATACTAATGTGACTAATGAAGTTCATTCGCAAATGTTTGCTTCCCTTTCAGTTTAAGAAATCATTGACCTCCGAACAACTGTACTTAAAATTGAATTTCACCATTAGTATTGCTTTCATGTCTCTACTTTCACCTGAGTTTCTCAGAAGTTCACATTAAAAAAGACACGCTTGACTCCCTCATTTGTACCGGGAAGACACAACGCAAATTCCACAATCTTAGAAATATTTTCATAAGATATATGTTTTCAAGTGAAGTGCTGGAACATTTGTACCCAATGGTTATCAATGACAGTCTTTTCTATGCTCCAGTTCTCTATTTGCAGACAAACAGCTGCATGTTAACCCACTCCTGGAGGAAGCCATTATCATTAATTTTGCAATTTGGTAACACACTTGTAAGAGACACATGTGGAGGTACAAGGTTTAAAAGAACCAATCTACAGTCTGAAAAGGTAATAAAATGATCCATCCATTACTTATTGTACTATGCATTGATATCATAAAATTCACAGACGGTTTCTGTTTCACGTCTGATTAAAGTACTTCTCGTAACGTGTCGCATGGTCCTGGTTTTTCGTTTTTCTGTCACATTCATCCTTAACTCGAGAAGTGTTTCTCCAACCTTTACAAATGTAACTACTGCATGAAAATTTGGTGCCTCGTCATGTAAAAACATGAGAAGACTTTACAACATGGATTTTCAAAAAGTGTCTTTAATATCGTCGGAAATTTTTGTTCACTCAAAAAATATAAATTTAATGTCCCATAGAGTTGCAAAACTGTTTTAATGGGTGGCATCAAGGACAGCCACCTAGTATTGCTGTATCGAAGCAATTTTTTGTCGTCTACGTCTAAAAAGGTACAGAATTCTTTTATGTTTCGTACTTGGACAGAATATACATTGAAGCGCAAGAAAAGCTGGTAAAGGCATGCATAGTCGGTTTTTCCTATTTTGATCTTATTTCGTTTCGCATTGTCACGTTGTACACTTCTGTATGTTGTACAGCAGCCGTTGATGATGTTTTAAGACCGAAACCGGTAGCAAAATAAATAACATTATCACAAACAACACAGAGATACGTAAACGGGCAGAATAAGGCGTTTCGGTCGCCAACGCCTGTATAAGACAACAAGCGTCTGACGCAGTTGTTACAGCGGTTACTGCTGCCACAATGGCACGTTATCAAGATTTAAGTGAGTTTGAACGTGGTTTTATAGTCAGCGCACGAGCGACGGGGGACAGCATCACCGAGGTAGCGATGAAGTGGGGATTTTGCCGTACGATTATTTCACGAGCGTACCATGAGTATCAGAAATCCGGTAAAAGATCAAATCTGCGACGTGGTTGCGGCCGGAAAAAGATCCTGCAGAAACGGCACCAACGACAACTGGAGAGAATCGTTCAGCGTGACAGAAGTACAACCCTTCCACAAAATGATGCAGATTTCAATGATGGACCTTCAACAAGTGTCAGCGTGCGAACCATTCAAGGAAACATCATTGATATGAGCTTTCGGAGCCGGAAGCCCCCTCGGATACCCTTGATGGCTGCACGACGGAAAGCTTTACGCCTCGCCTGGGCCCGTCGACAACGAGACTGAACTGTTGATGATTGGAAACTAGTTGCCTGATCGGACGAGTCTCATTTCAGATTGTATCGAGCGGATGGACGCGTACGGTTATGGAGACAATCTCATGAATCCATGGACCCTGCATGTCAGCAGGGGACTGTTCAAGCTGGAAGAGGCTCTGTAATGGTGTGGGACGTATCCAGTCGGAGTGATACGGGACTCCTGATACGTCGAGATACGACTCTCTGGGGGTGACACATACGTAGGCATCCTGTCTGATCAGCTACATCCGTTCATGTCAATTGTGCGTTCCGACGGACTTGGGCAATTACAGCAGCACAATACGACACCCCACATGTCCAGAGGTGTTGCAGAGAGGTTCCAAGAATACTCTTCTGAGTTTGAACACTTCCGCTGGCCACCAATCTCCCCAGACATCGACATTATTGATCATATCTGGATGTCTTGCAATTTGCCGTTCAGAAGAGAGCTCCACTTCCTCGTACTCTTACGGATTTATGGACAGCCCTGCAGGACTCACGGTGTCAGTTCTCCCCAGCAGTACTTCAGATATTAGTTGAGGCCATGCCACGTCGTGTTGCGACACTTTTGCTTGCTCGCGGAGACCCTACACGATATTAGGCAAGTGTACCAGTTTCTTTGGCTCTTCAGCGTATGTTCATATAATAATGAATCTTGTGAATGAAACGCGCTACGTAGACTGGTAAACAATCTGCAGCTGTCTTTAGGACACTATTCTCCACGTGTGCTGCACGTTTTACACCGGTGATGTCATGGTCAAGCCAGACATTTAATTTGTGGAAAATATTGTTTCTCCCTCTTCGAGATCGTCCAAACAAGTTTATGTTCGCATTTTCCCCGTAGAATGCTATAAATTCATCATTTAAATTATTTTCTGCGACGGTATCGCATAGGTAGTTTTCTACAATGTCTGCAGTTCCATCTGATTGTGCTTTAAATTGGAGAATTTTCACGCATACGCCTTCAAGAAGCAAGAAGTATAGATCGAGAACAGGGAAGATATTTGTGTTGCCATGATTAGATCCACCAGAAATAACAGTAATGCAATGCACATTGTACAGTTCCGTCGCAGTTCATCACGACAACGTCGAACAAACATGTTAACAACAGGGGCGTAACTTTTTGTACAGCCACAAGTGTACTTAAATTTAAAGCATTTCTGCTTAGATGTACAATCACCTGAATGAACATCTATCGTTCTCCTTGAATGCAAGAGAACGGCGTAGGTTATCTTGAATCAGAAAGGTTCCCAATTATTAGTAATAAACTGATATTTATTAACTACGAAGAAATACTCAGTTTAAATGATGCCTCTTGTGAAATGTCCAGCACAGTTATTACAAGTCCTCTAAAGTATTAATGTCCTGTCGCTGTGCCTCGGAATGGTGCCAACGTAGAGTCTAGAACTGGCCTACGATGCCTACGGAGTCTAAGTCTCGGAGACGATGGACGAACACTGCAGCTCGTAGATTCGGCGATAACTGGAGGCCGTACACGACTCGACTCACTGAAGAGAAATGTCTACCGTAGCTCAGTGCTCTGGTATTTAACAAGGTATCAACCAATCGCTATCCACGCACGTGATGTCCACGGGTTGGCAGATGTGGCCGCTGGCGGACCTCAGAGTAGTTCGTACTGCTAATCCATACAGCTAATGCGCTACGAGTGTTTCGAGCGCGTCTTATCGATTGTTGCGCGGTGCTCTTGGTAGTTGTGAGTACCATCAACAATCTCCTGTGCTAAATGAGAGGCCCCTGAGTATTTCGCTGCAGACAGCTTAAGTTCGTGCTCATTTGGAAGAACTTGCCAAAACAAGTCATTTAAATTGCTCGAAAATGCAGCGCTGGTATTTAACAACTTGTGCTTGATAATTTTCAAATTATACTTATGTCGTAGCTCCCTGCATGGGCAACAGAAAACTCACCTTCACATTTCGTGCGACGGACATCGTAGTTTGTTCGACCTCTCTTTATTGCGAATGAATACGTGTTTTAAAAGTAAATAAATGATAATGTATGTTTTTTTCCTTAAATTTGATTTAATTAGAAACAGTTATGGTCTATATCACATTTTTTATGATACTGGATTATGAATATGTTACTTACCTCTCCTGAAGTTTCGAATTGAAAATGCAGTGCCGTTTGGGCATAGCGAAATTGGTTACAGTGTATATAAAGAGAATAAAGAACCTCTGAACTATGCTACACGCCCTACCATACTCACGTCAGTGAGACAAACATGAAAGCTAGGCAAATCCAGCTCAGTAATACCAACTTCAATGCAAGTATTATTGAAGGTCCCGAACTTGAACGCGTCATCAAGTAGATGGAGTCCGCATTCCATAATACGGTATGCTAGATCAAGAATACCATACTGAAATAAAGTATAGACATTTTTACAATAATAAACATATAAAATGTTATACTATACGTTGAAACCTCACATGACCGAGAATTTGATCTGATTTCTAAAAACCGAAACGTTTAAGCGTCGCGGCGGAACACAATGGGAACAAGGGAACTGGACTCCTAAAATCGGATCTGTCCCGGTCAAATCGGGACGTCTCGTCACTTTATATTTTGTGTAGTTTCATATCATATTTAGTTGTTCCTGGTTATTCTTCACCGTTATTATTTTCTTCATCAGATCTTGTTAGCAACACTCTTAGTTGTTTTATTATTTAGAACCGTAACTTGTAACCTTTCGTTTGATATGATTGGAAATGTATTCTTGTAAATGTGAGTTTTTGTAAGCAGAGTTTTAGATAAAAGTCTATAAACAATTTCAGCTTTGGTCTCTGATTTTCACTTTGGAGAAATCGTAGTTCAAGATTCTTCACGACAGACTGATTTTGTTTAAAACCAACAGAATTTTATTTATGTTTTTTCCTACTTCAGAATATTTGAAATGAATATCAGTTTAACATTATTGGCATATCAATCTCTTCTAAGTGTTTTACTACTTTATTTCCCAACTTATTGATGGTTTTGTTGGATGTATGCCAGATTTAATCGTGAAAGGATATAATTTTAGATGATAAACTTGTGAAATGTGTCACTTTTATATTCACCTTAAATATACAAAAAACATTTACTTCGAAAGTGATCATAAAGTCATGCTTACCTCCTAAGTATTAAAGTACTCTACCTGTAACAAATAGTGAGTGGGCAATTACCAGTTTTCTGGAATATTATGTTGTTGTTGTTGTTGTTGTGGTCTTCAGTCCTGACGCTGGTTTGATGAAGCTCTCTATGCTACTCTATCCTGTGCAAGCTTCTTCATCTCCCAGTACTTACTGCAACCTACATCCTTCTGAATATGCTTAGTGTATTCATCTCTTGGTCTCCCTCTACGATTCTTACCGTCCACCCTGCCCTCCAATGCTAAATATGTGATCCCTTGGTGCCTCAGAACATGTCCTACCAACCGGGCCCATCTTCTTGTCAAGTTGTGTCACAAACACCTCTTCACCCCAATTCTATTCTGCACCTCCTCATTAGTTATGTGATCTACCCTTCTAATCTTCAGCATTCTTCTGTAGCACCACATTTCGAAAGCTTCTATTCTCTTCTTGTCCAAACTATTGATCGTCCATGTTTCATTTCCATACATAGCTACACTCCATACAAATCCTTTCAGAAATGACTTCCTGACATTAAAATCTATGCCTGATGTTAACAAATTTCTCTTCTTCAGAAACACTTTCCTTGCCATTGCCAGTCTACATTTTATATCTTCTCTACTTCGACCATCATCAGTTATTTTGCTCCCCAAATAACAAAACTCCCTTACTACTTTTAAGTGTCTCATTTCCCAATTTAATTCCCTCAGCATCACCCGACTTAATTCGACTTCATACCATTATCCTCGTTTTGCTTTTGTTGATGTTCATCTTACATCCTCCTTTCAAGACACTGTCCATTCCGTTCAACTGCTCTTCCAAGTCCTTTGCCGTCTCTGACAGAATTACAGTGTCATCGGCCAACCTCAAACTTTTTATTTCTTCTCCATGGATTGTAATAACTACTCCCAATTTTTCTTTTGTTTCCTTTACTGCTCGATCAATATACAAATTGAATAACATCAGGGATAGGCTAAAACCCTGTCTCACTCCCTTCCCAACCACTGCTTCCCTTTCATGCCCCTCGATTCTTATAACTGCCATCTGGTTTCTGTATAAATTGTAAATAGCCTTTCGCTCCCTGTATTTTACCCCTGCCACCTTTAGAATTTGAAAGAGAGTATTCCAGTCAACATTGTCAAAAGGTTTCTGTAAGTCTACAAATGCTAGAAATGTAGGTTTGCCTTTCCTTTTCTTTCTTCTAAGATAACGGATAGGTTCCGTATTGCCTCACGTGTTCCAACATTTCTACGGAATCCAAACTGATCTTCCCCGAGGTCGGCTTGTACCAGTTTTTCCATTAGGTAGGTATTTTGAATATATTATAGTATATATGAATCGTATATATGAATATATTACAGTAAATGAAAATTTTAGGTTTTGCCCCGCTCCCTGGAAAAATTTCTCTGGACGCTAATGCCTCCTCTTCACGTAGTGTTAATTTTTGTTCGCGCGAGCTAAACAGTGTCTGGTTTTACGAGGCAGCTACTGTGTTTCCACACCAGCACCGGGGGCAGTACGTAAACCAGTACCGGCCAACGCGGCACGCGAATGCGCCAACTGTTAACAACAGGTGAGCTGCTAGAGACGGCGAAGGAAGACGGGCAGAGGAGCGAGGACGAGGGAGCGGGCGGTAACGGCCGCGCAGGACGCCCGGGGAAATGGTTAGGGATGGGGAATTTCCTGCGGAAAGCGTCCCTATAAACACGGCGCAACGGCGGCCGCTCACGCGACGGCGCCGTCCCGGCTGCTCCGCGCTTCGGCGTCGCGTGTGGCCGGCGAGTCGTTAGCGGGCGCCACGTGCCGCCATTGTGCTGCGCTGAGCTGCACGGTCCGCTACGGGGCGCCGTCGTCTTTTCTTAGGAAATTCCAGGACAGCCCGTCCAGTTACTGGGCGCGCATCGAACTCTCGCGTTGCTGCGAGCAGGGGCGAATCGCGGCTAATGAAATGCTCCTCCGGGCTGTTTGGAGATGACTCAACTATGTGTATCATATGCGGGCAGTCTACAATCTCGTTCTACTACAGAAACTCTCAACAGTGACGGGCCTAGAGCGCTCTACGGATACTTGAGCTTGGAGTGTAGAACTGGAGGGAAATGTAGCAGATACTGTAAAGCACATACGAAGATTTTGTTTGAAATGAAGACACAAGTCGTTTGTGCACGGTGACCAATATAGGAATCCTTTACTTCAAAATTAAACAACATGAAAACAAAGATAGATATGTGAGGTGCATTCAAGTTCTAAGGCCTCTGATTTTTTTTTCTCCGGACTGGAAAGAGATAGAAACATGCGCATTGTTTTAAAATGAGGCCGCGTTCATTGTCAATACGTCCCAGAGATGGCAGCACCGTACAGCAGATGGAATTTTACCGCCAGCGGCGAGAATGAGAACTGTTTTAAATACTTAAAATGGCGACGTTTTCCTTACTTGAACAGCGTGCAAGCATTCGTTTTCTGAATTTGCGTGGTGTGAAACCAATTGAAATTCATTGGCAGTTGAAGGAGATATGTGGTGATGGAGTTATGGATGTGTCGAAAGTGCGTTCGTGCGTGCGACAGTTTAATGAAGGCAGAACATCGTGTGACAACAAACCGAAACAACCCCGGGCTCGCACAAGCCGATCTGACGACATGATCGAGAAAGTGGAGAGAATTGTTTTGGGGGATCGCCGAATGACTGTTGAACAGATCGCCTCCAGAGTTGGTATTTCTGTGGGTTCTGTGCACACAATCCTGCATGACGACCTGAAAATGCGAAAAGTGTCATCCAGGTAGGTGCCACGAATGCTGACGGACGACCACATGGCTGCCCGTGTGGCATGTTGCTAAGCAATGTTGACGCGCAACGACAGCGTGGATGGGACTTTCTTTTCGTCGATTGTGACAATGGATGAGACGTAAATGCCATTTTTCAATCCAGAAACAAACCGCCAGTGAGCTCAATGGGAGCACACAGATTCACCGCCACCAAAAAAATTTCGGGTAACCGCCAGTGCTCAAAAAAGGATGGTGTCCATGTTCTGGGACAGCGAGGGCGTAATCCTTACTCATTGCTTTCCAAAGGGCACTACGGTAACAGGTGCATCCTACGAAAATGTTTTCAAGAACAAATTCCTTCCTGCACCGCAACAAAAACGTCCTGGAAGGGCTGCGCGTATGCTGTTCCACCAAGACAACGCACCCACACATCGAGCTAAGGTTACGCAACAGTTTCTTCGTGATAACAACTTTGAAGCGGTTCCTCATGCTCCCTACTCACCTGACCTGGCCCCTAATGACTTTTGGCTTTTTCCAACAATGAAAGACACTCTCTGTGGCCGCACAATCGCCAGCCGTGCTGCTATTGCCTCAGCGATGTTCCAGTGGTCAAAACAGACTCCTAAAGAAGCCTTCGCCGCTGCCATGGAATCATGGCGTCAGCGTTGTGAAAAATGTGTACGTCTGCAGGGCGATTACGTCGAGAAGTGACGCCAGTTTCATCGATTTCAGGTGAGTAGTTAATTAGAAAAAAAATCGGAGGCCTTAGAACTTGAATGCACCTCGTAATAAGGTAACAAATTGTGTGTTTATATTGAAAGGGCTAAGAATCTTTTCCTTCTTCATCTTTAGCGATTAGATATCCACTCCTGAACAGAGGCCTCATCCAGAGATTTCTATGTCGATCTTTGCTGGTCGGTCTGGATTCCCCATGTGTCTGGTTATCGTCACTCCATCTCTTCAGAGAACACTGCACCAGTGTACCTCGAACCCCACTGCATCAGTGTTTGGTCCTTTTTAAGTTGTTCTTGCCCATGTGTCCAGCCGAAGGCCATTTCAAACTCGCAATCCGTTCAACTACGCCATAGACCGCCGTTCTTCTCCTCAACTCTTCGTTCCTCATCCTGCCTCTAAAATCATCCAGATAGACTCTCCTGAATTTGGGTCCTGGACCAGCGTCCCTCGTAATCCTCTCAAAGGGAGCATTTACATGAGCTCCTCCTGCTTGACCAGTGGAGAGCCTTGCTTGATAACGGCAATCCTAAAAATCGAGACTGCAGTACTATAGGTCTGTTTCCGTATTTCTTGGCTCAGCATTTTATGGATACGCTTATCCTGAGAAGCGGGAGTCTTGGATTCCTCCCTTGTTCTCTTACTTGTGCCCTCAATATAGAAGGGGTTTGTACACCTCATTCACCCCGAGACAGTCTTTTCTTGGAAGTCTTGGGCTCAAGCCCTTTTGATTCCCTCCACTTTTTTTTAAAAGGAATCCACTCTTTTCCTTCCTTTAGTTTTTATTCTCCAGCTATCTTCCTCCTTTGGGCCCCAGATAAGTTTTTGATCTTAATCTGGTCCAACTTCTTTGTAACCATCCCACTTCTTGAACATGTCTGTCTCGCTGTTCAGCTGAGGGGACATTTTCCATCGGTTCCAGCCCCCATGTTTGGGTGTCTGAGGTCTCAACTTACCCCTCTGTTTTGATATTGCCTTGGTCCCACGATAATTGGGAATCTAATCTGTCCACACTACGGAAACTCCACGCTGTGCAAGGCTAATTACTCAGGGAGGTCGCGCAGTATCCCTGACGCTCCGTTCAAGACACATCTTCCAATGCGCCACGCACCTGTTGGCATGGATCGCATCACACCTTGGGTTGGGTTTTTGTAACTTGGGATAGGACGTGGGATGACAGGTCATTGTGGGACTTAGTCCGGTCCAATGGCGAAGACCTTACCGACTGTAGGTTACCACAGCCGGCATAAACTTCAGCTTCAAGCAAACACACAAGCCTCTCCACCCGCATGGGCGGTGCTATTTTAAGGTGGTGTCCCCCAGAGAGATTGTGCCATAGAAGGGAGAACCGATAGGGGTACTCAAAGTACCCTCCACCACACACCGTCAGGTGGCTTGCGGAGTATGGATGTAGATGTAGAGTTAGTGCACTCGCCTCAGACGATGTTTGGACTTAGATTACTAATCAGACACTTTCACTTGCTCACTCTGCGATCGGTGAAAGTTGGGTGACTTTGTGCGGCACTAGAACGTTTACGGTCGTTGCCGACTACACGTCTGCTACGTAACACAATTGTGCTCAATAACAGTTAGTAGTCACTGTGTTATTAATTCTGATTATTGTGCGATGCTACACCTATAGCCTATACACTGAGTCAGTAGGAAAGCAGGGTATGAACTGGACGTTCAAAGAAGCTACGAAACCCCTTGAAAAAGTCCTCCGCAGATGGGGACGGAACGTTGGCTTTTAATGTGACATCCACCCGATCACGACATATTTTATTAATTGTGAAGGCGAAGGCGGAATAGGTCAACAATACGATCCATGCACACGAAGTCTCGGGCACAGCTGTAAATAGGTACCAGGACAACACCGTATTTCTCAGCTAATCAGCAATATTTCGCATTCACGGGAAGGAAACAATGGTAGCAGATACCCTCTTGTCGTATCCGTTTCCGTTCACATGACCAACATATTTACTCGGATATTAGTCGCGTGAGGCAAAACTGTCATTTGTTAACCATGGAAAAATAGTGTCATTTTACAAACTATATATAAATTAACTGTGCATCAAAGAGTCACACCAGCTGGATGAGAAATCATAATTAAGTGAAAAAAAACATGTATTGTGATATAATTTACCTCAACCAATATGACAGTTTAAACAATTTATCTCTCAACACCACCTGTGTGGTTTAAACCTGTGTCGCCCTTAAGTGTGGAACTGACTTGTTCTAAGTTTAAAACTATGTGATGTGTAAACTATTTCGTCAGCACTAGAATAAGAAAATCTCTGTTTAAACAAACATCGCACCGCTGAGTGCTCTCACGCCATACGCTAAGTACGCTACGGTGATGTATGGAAGTGCACCCATCCACTCTATGCCGATGTTGGTGGACCGAGCCACAGCTCGCCTGCTCTCGAGCGCCGGCCGTATAGACAACATGCCTTCTCAAAACTCGCCGCCACAACACCTCTGCCGCCCGCAGCAGACAATTTGGTAGAAAATGTGGACAATACTTGGTAGTCATATTTCAACACAATAATACGTCCAATGAAACATAAAGGCATATTTTTTATAGAAAAATATGGATGGAATGCGAAAGATAAAGCATATTGTAACAATAATAATTTATGCAACAGTGTAGGAATGAAAGAAAATGAGTTACTAGAGTTTAAAAAACTAGATTTTTTTGTTGTTTCTGTTTCCTTCAGAACAATTTTTATGGGTCAAATGGCTCTGAGCATTATCGGACGTAACATCTGAGGTCATCTGTCCCCTAGAACTCAAAACTACTTAAACCTAACTATCCTCAGGACATCACACACACACATCCATGCCCGAGACAGGATTCGAACCTGCGACCGTAGCGGTCGCATGGTTCCACACTGAAGCGCCTAGAACTGTTCGGCTACAGCGGCGGCAATAATTTTTATGTGCCAGATAATATACTAGCTACAAAATATATATATTTATTTATTTATTTAACCTGATTCAATAGGGTCCTCAGCCCCTCTCTTACAACAGACCTGGGTTTCACACATGTAGTACGTTTTTTACATCACAGTTCTCTAAGAACTATTTTAATACAACAAATATTATTAAAATGATCTGGGTGTCTCAAGTCATAATATAAGTAATTAATATTGATTATGAACTAATGAAATTAATACTCCGATATGTTCTTCCAGTCGTAAAAGGCGACGAAAAGAACAAACCACTAATGGAGCTAACCCCCCCTTTCATTGTGATTAGTTGGTTCAGGACAGAACTAATGAAGCCTCGGACAAGCGCTGTCGTGGTCGGCGACGACGCTTGAACACTATGCCCGTCCACAATAGTAACGACTATGCAAGCCACACGGAAAATGATTTAAATCCAGATAGAGGTGTTTTTCAGGATATCCTCTCTCCAACCACTCTAGAAGGAAAACAAAGACAGAGGATGAGATGCTCAGATGAAGTTAACCTACACCTCATATTCTGTTATTACCAAGCAACAAGGAACCAACACAACTGTATGCAGATCACAAGTATAAACAACATTTATTACCTGATACGCAGTATTAAAATTTTTAAGAGAACAACGACTATCTGATCAGATCTGTGTAATAATAAAAAATAATAGGATACCCCAGTCAGAAATAGAAAACATCAGACAACAAGTACAACAAATACTGGAACAAAATAATGTGCAATCAGAAGAAGAAGAAAATACAGTAATGGACTCAAACACCCCAGAACAAACAAACAAAGAACAACAGGCATCAATTAAACAACCAGAGGAAAACGAAATCTTAAGACAGCCACCAGAACAAGCACAAATAGAACACGAAGTGACACACATGTTAGATATAGGACACAAAGACACAAATACAGACATTAGACCGTTCTTGCATTGACCACCAAATAACCTACAAGTTGAAACAACAATAACAACTATCAACACAATCATACACAACAAAATAAATGAAAACACAACTATGGAAGAGTTACAACTACTGGTTTATATAGGAGCACTCCCTACACTAAATATACACACAAGGCAGAGATCAGAACCAACCAACTCACAGAAGAAACCCAGAAAACGAGCATGGTAACACAAGCTACAGATCAGAATAGAAAAACTGCGAAAAGACATCAGACAGCTAACACAATTTATAGGAAATAAAATATCAGATAAAAAACGAAAAAGGTTAGATAAAATCTCACAACAAGAAGCGATGGAGCAATTAGATGAAAAGAAGAAGAAATTACAAGCATTGGCCAAACTACTTAGAAGATACAAAAAAAGTGAAAATAGAAGGAAACAAAACCAAACATTCATCACAAAACAAAAGAAATTTTACCAGACAATAGATAACACACACATTAAAATAGACAATCCACCAAACATAACAGACATGGAACATTTCTCGAGCAACATATGGTCAAACCCAGTACAACATAACAGACATGCATGGAGGATACAAGCAGAAACAGACACATACAAGATGATACCACAAATGCCTGAAGTGATAATTTTGCAAAATGAAGTCACCCAAGCTATTAATTCTATGCACAATTGGAAAGCACCTGGAAAAGATAAAATACCAAATTTCTGGCTAAAGAAGTTCACCTCAACACATTCACATCTAACTAAATTATTTAACAGATACGTTGCAGACCCATACACATTTCCTGATACACTTACACAAGGAATAACTTATCTGAAACCTAAAGATCAAGCAGACCCAGCAAAATATCGCCCCATAACATGCCTACCAACAATACACAAAATTTAACGTCAGTCATTACACAGAAATTAATGATGCATACAACACAGAACAAGATTATAAATGAAGAACAAAAAGGCTGCTGCAAAGGAGCATGAGGATTTAAAGAGCAACTGATAATAGATGCAGAGGTGACATATCAAGCTAAAACTAAACAAAGGTCGCTACACTACGAATACATTGGTTACCGAAAAGCTTTTGATAGTGTACCCCACTCATGGTTACTACAAATATTGGAAATATACAAAGTAGATCCTGAATTGATACAGTTCCTAAACATAATAATGAAAAATTGGAAAACAATACTTAATATCCAAACAAATTCAAATAATTTCGCATCACAGCCAATACAGATTAAGCGTGGAATATACCAAGGAGCCTCATTGAGTTCTTTCTGGTTCTGCCTTGATCTGAACCCATTATCCAACCTGCTAAATAATACAAATTATGGATATAATATTACTGGAACATACCAACACAAAATCACACATTTGCTATACATGAATGATCTAAAACTGCTGGCAGCAACAAATCAACAACTCAACCAATTACTAAAGATAACAGTAGAATTCAGCAATGATATAAATATGGCTTTTGGAACAGACAAAGGTAAGAAAAATAGCATAGTCAAGGGAAAACACTCTAAACAAGATGATTACATATTGGATAACCACAGCGACTGCATAGAAGCGATGGGAAGAACAGATGCCTATAAATATCTAGGATACACACAGAAAATAGGAATAGATAATACAAATATTAAAGAAGAAATAACAGAAAAATATGGACAAAGACTAACAAAAATACTGAAAACAGAATTGACAGCAAGAAACAAGACAAAACCTATAAATGCTTATGCTATACCAATATTGACCTACTCATTTGGAGTAGTGAAAGGGAGTAACACAGACCTAGAAGCACTCAATACACTTACACGATCACAATGCCACAAATATAGAATACATCACATACATTCAGCAACAGAAAGATTCACATTAAGCAGGAAGGAAGAAGGAAGAGGATTTATTGACATAAAAAACCTACATTATGGACAGGTAGAAAATTTAAGAAATTTTTTTTTAGAACGAGCAGAAACTAGCAAAATACACAAAGCAGTCACTCATATAAATACATCGGCTACACCTTTGCAATTTCGTAACCACTTCTACAACCCTTTAGATCACATAACATAAACAGATACGAAGAAAGTAAATTGGAAAAAGAAAACACTACATGGCAAGCACCCATATCATCTAACACAGCGACACATCGATTAAGATGCATACAACACATGGCTAAGAAAAGGCAATATATACAGGGAGATGGAAGGATTCATGATTGCAGTACAGGATCAAATAATAAACACCAGATATTACAGCAAGCATATTATTAAAGATCCCAATACCACAACTGATAAATGCAGACTTTCCAAATAACAAATAGAAACAGTAGATCACATCACAAGCGGATGTACAATACTAGCAAATACAGAATACACCAGAAGACATAACAATGTAGCAAAAATAATACATCAACAACTTACCATACAACATAAACTAATAAAACAACACGTTCCCACATACAAGTATGCACCACAAAATGTACTGGAGAATGATGAATACAAACTATACTGGAACAGAACCATTATAACAGATAAAACAACACCACATAACAAAGCTGACATCATACTCACCAATAAAAAGAAGAAATTAACACAACTAATCGGAATATCCATACCCTTTACAACAAATATACAGAAGAAAGCAGGAGAAAAAGTTGAAAAATACATCCAACTGGCTGAGGAAGTCAAGGACTTGTGGCATCAGCATAAAGTTGGCATTATACCAATTATACTATCAAGTACAGGAGTCATACCACACAATATCCACCAGTACATCAACGCAATACAGCTACATCCAAACGTATATATACAACTACAGAAATCTGTAATTATTGACACATGTTCAATTACCCGAAAGTTCCTAAATGCAATGTAACATATACCGTACAGTTAAAAGGAAGCCACGCTTGATCAAGGACCAGACAGAGCGTCTGAGAAAGGAAAGAAATAATAATAATGACAATAATGATAGTGGCAGATATGAAAAGAATTTATGGGTGCACGGAACAGATGTTTTCTGATATCGCGAATTCTCCCGAAAGGAAATTTAAGGAGACTGCAACAGCCAAGACAGCTGGGAAATAAGTACGATCTGATTGGCAAGAAGGATGTACAGGGTAATAAATGAGTACAGTCAATAGTAATCATTATCGTTGCTTTAGCAGATGTGTCATTAATTGTATTCTGAAGCTGGAGAAGGTATTCAGTTTTATAGTATAATGTAGGAGGTTTTTCCAGAGTCGTGTTCCTGCTACTAGGAAGAGCTTCGAGAAAGTGGCGGAAAGTAGGAGAGGGACAGAAAGGATTTTCTTCTGACGAGAATGAGTGTTAGACAAGAGTGTTCAAATCGAGCAGAGACATGAAGGAGAGTGTGTGTTGATCAGTCAACAGAGAAGATGAAAGGTGTAGAACTCTCTAAGCTTGTCTGCACACAGCAAGGGTAGCTGGGCATGTGGTGGTTAAACATGACCGAAGATTCGAACACAGTAGATATAACGAACACAGTTCCAGGAGCTGTAAGCTTTCCTGAAGAAGGCCTTTCAGATTAACATCGCTGTAATCAATAATTGGGAGTATGAATGTTTGTACAAATGTCTTTTTCTGGTCCAGAGGGAAGAGCTTTTTACTTTTTTGTAGGGCATGGAGAGATGCTGACAGCTTCTTGCACATTGCAGTTATGCCCCCAGTCCAATTTAGATTTTCATTTGTTTTTACTCCTAGACACTTTGCTGAGGGATAGAAGTTGACATTTATTTCATTCAGGGTTAAACACGGTAGTGATTCCGGCTAGCGAGCCTAAAATGACCAATCAGTACTGCTTGGGTTTGTCCCACATGTTGGAAAACATGTTTTACTCTTCAACAACATGTTTCAACAAAAGCTGGACTAGTTCATACATTTTAAGCAGAGAAACAAGATACAAGCTCCTTAGATACAATATTTACAAAATAACAATATAGAGAAAGAAATATGTTCAAAACATGTCTCACTGCTTGTCACCTTTATACAGGGTAAATCACGTACTACTTACACCGAAAATATTGCTGAAATGGAAAGTGCTATTGATGTGGAGTGGTAATCAGAGGCTCGTATTGTTAGCTAACCAACAGAATAATTCTTATAAAGTCTATTCTTTGCGTAAACATACACTTTTTTAAGTGAAGCAATGCGTAATGACATTAAAAAACTAAACGTAAGGTAAATTAGGATGTCAGTGGTGTTTGTTGGACGATTATAGTGTGAATCGTTTATGGGATATCGTATTTTGAAATGTTCCCACACCGCCACTTGTACAATTCTCATGGTACTACGCAATAAAGAACAAAAAAAGTGCATACACTAGTTATGCGGATTCTGACCCGTAACGAGAGAACGGATCGTCACAGGTTGTGTTCAAAATGGCCACCGGCGGCGGCAATACTCGCTTTCAGTCCGATATGGAAGGACTGCTGCACACGTGAAGCATTTCAGCGGAGATGTCCGAGCACGCTGCAGTAATACGTTGTTGCGTATTATTGGGCGTATTTGGTATGTCCTTGTAGTCAGTGTCTTTCAGCTTGCCCCACAGGAAAAAAGTCTACAGGCGTCAAATCTAGGGAACGGGCCAGCCAAGGTAAACGTTCTCTGCTTCCAATCCAACGATTTGGAAACAATTTTTGCAGACATGCTGTAGTACTTCGTGCACTATGGGATAGACAGCCATCGTGTTGGTACCACAAGTTGCTCAAAATCTGTCGATGAACGTCTTCTAGCATTCGTGGAAGATGGTCTGTTAGCAGGCTGTGATACTGGATCGTGTTCAGTGTTTGCATCTATGAAAAACGGGTCTATGAGCTGCTGGTTGACTAGCCCACACCTCACGTTTACACTCCATCTATGCAGATGTTCCACCTGACGAAGCCAACGAGGACTGTCAACAAACAGTTTCAGCGATTTACATTGCCCTTGATTGGTAAATGTGGCTTGGTTCAAATGGCCCTGAGCACTATGAGACTTAACATCTATGGTCATCAGTCCCCTAGAACTTAGAACTACTTAAACCTAACTAACCTAAGGGCATCACACAACACCCAGCCATCACGAGGCAGAGAAAATCCCTGACCCCGCCGGGAATCAAACCCGGGAACCCGGGCGTGGCAAGCGAGAACGCTACCGCACGACCACGAGATGCGGGTAAATGTGGCTTCTTCACTAATCAAGATAAGTGATACATCTGGAGTATCCTGTCTTAATGTCCATGTACAGAAGTTAACATGATTCTCATAATCGTTTCGACGGAGCTTTTGATGGAGAGAGAGTTGTGAGAGGGATGGGATCTCTGTCGATGGAGAATTCGTGGGACACTTGCCTGACACATTCCTGTTCCTCGTTGGATTGTGCGGGAGCCAACGTGCTGATCAACTGCAACAGCAGCAAGAACACTAATTTCTCCCCTTTTGTCGTCACTTGGTTCATTCCCTTACGCTGTCTATGTGGCGCACTATCATTTTCACGTAACTAGCTGAAGAGACTGATAAGTGATTGCTGAGATGGATGACGTCTATTGGGATATCTTGCCGCATATGCCGTACAAGAACGAATTGCGCTCTTTCTACACTCTTTATACACCACGAGAATGTCGACTTCTTCTGCATTAGTTAAGACCATCGTCTACTCACGACTAACTGCTTGTACAGAATGTCGAATCAAAACACTTTTCAGCCGTCTAAACTTCTAATTGCTTTTTGTGTTTGCAACTAGTTTCGGGTCTACATTACGCTATCTTCAAGACCCCTGACGGACGTGAAGGAAGACTCCCACCTCTGGTCTAGTGAAAACAGTCTAGTTTTACCAAGCATTGCGGGCGCTATTGCTCGCGGGCCGAAACTTGATATGGCGTCAGCAGCGGAAGTTGCTATACAGGGTGGTCCATTGATAGGCTAAATATCTCACGAAATAAGCATCAAACGAACAAACTACATAGAACGAAACACGTCTAGCTTGAAGGGGGAAACCAGATGGCGCTATGTTTGGCCCGCTAGATAGCGCTGCCATAGGTCAATCGGATATCAACTGCGTTTTTTTTAAATAGGAAACCCCATTTTTTATTTCATGTTCGTGTAGTACGTAAAGAAATATGAATGTTTTAGTTGGACCACATTTTTCGCTTTGTGGTAGATGGTGCTATAATAGTGACAAACGTATAAGTACATGGTATCACGTAACATTCCGCCAGTGCGGACAGTATTTGCTTCGTGATACATTACCCCTGTTAAAATGGACCGTTTACCAATCGTGTTGATGTCTGGGTATTGTGATCAAAATGCCCAACGGGCGTGTGCTATGTATGCTGCTCGGTATCCTGGACGACATCATCCAAGTGTCCGGACCGTTCGCCGGATAGTTACGTTATTTAAAGAAACAGGAAGTGTTCAGCCACATGTGAAACGTCAACCACGACCTGCAACAATTGATGATGCCTAAGTAGGTGTTTTAGCTGCCGTCGCGGCTAATCCCCACAATCTAAAAAAAACCGGTGTTGAGAATGGTACATTAACATCGATTGCACCCGTACCATATTTCTATGCATCACGAATTGCATGGAGACGACTCTGAACATCGTGTACAGTTCTGCCACTGGGCACAAGAGAACTTACGGGACGATGACAGATTTTTTGCTCGCGTTCTATTTAGCGACAAAGCGTGATTCACCAACAGCGGTAACGTAAACTGGCATAATATGTACTAATGGGCAACGGAAAATCCACGATGGCTGCGACAAGTGGAACATCAGCGACCTTGGCGGGTTAATGTATGGTGCGGCATTATGGGAGGAAGGATAATTGGCCCCCATTTTATCGATGGCAACCTAAATGGCACAGTTTATGCTGATTTCCTGCTTAATGTTCTACCGAAGTTATTACAAGATGTTTCACTGCATGACAGAATGGCGATGTACTTCCAACATGATGGACGTCCCGCACAGAGCTCGCGTGCGGTTGAAGGGGTAAATAATAGCATATTTGAAGACAGATGGATTGGTCGTCGAAGCAGCATACCGTGGCCCGCACGTTCACCAGATCTGACGTCCCCGTATTTCTTTCTGTGGGGAAGGTTGAAGGATATTTGCTATCGTGATCCACCGACAACGCCTGGAAACATGCGTCAGCGCACTGTCAATGCATGTGCGAACATTACGAAGGGCGAACTACTCGCTGTTGAGAGGAATGTCGTTACACGTATTGCCAAATGCATTGAGGTTGACGGACATCATTTTGAGCATTTCTTGCATTAATGTGGTATTTACAGGTAATCACGCTGTAACAGCATGCGTTTTCAGAAATGACAAGTTCACAAAGGTACTTGTATCACAATGGAACAACCGAAATAAAATGTTCTAGCGTACCTACTTTCTGTATTTTAATTTAAAAAACCTACCTGTTACCAGCCGTTCGTCTAAAATTGTCAGCCATGTGTTTGTGACTATTACAGCGTCATCTATCACACAGCGAAAAAACACTACTGACTTTCTAATTTGCCGTACTTCTAGTTTGTTAATATCAACAGGCATTCTTCCATTTAAATTAGTGTATTTTTGCATAAAAATATACTTTTTAAATATTATTACCGAATTCATCACGCCGTTGGAAGTCCCCTACAGCCGGCCGGTGTGGCCGAGCGGTTCGAGGCGCTACACCCTGGAACCGCGCGACCGCTACGATCACAGGTTCAAATCCTTCCTCGGGCATGGATGTGTGTGCTGTCCTTAGGTTAGTTAGATTTAAGTGGTTCTAAATTCTAGGGGACTGATGACCTCAGCAGTTAAGTCCCATAGTGGTCAGAGCCATTTGGATCATTTTTGAAGTCCCTGCAGAAATATTGAGCCATGCTGGCTCTGTAGCGTTGTAGAATTTGTGGTGGTTCTTTTTACGTACGTATTACTGTTCGTTTTTGGAGCATCACCTGCGGCCAGCTTTGCGAAAGAAGCGGCGACACTTTCTGCGGAACCCACCCATCATTTTGCACGACAATGTGCGGCCGCATACAGCGCGAGCTGTGGCTGCTTTCTCCGGTCGATGTTACTGGGAAGTACTGTACCATCCACCATACTCCCCGGACTTAAGTCCTTGTGACTTTGATTTGATTCCGAAGGTGAAGGAACCACTTCGTGGCATTCACTTCAGAACGGTTACAGACATTGAACAGGCAGTAGGCCCCTCCATTCGCACCATCAACAGAACAGGCTCTGCTAACGGTATTCTACGCCTTCCACATCGCTGGCAACGGGTTCTACACAACGCTGCTGACTACTCTGAAGGACCGTAACAACCGCAAACATATAACTCATTTGTATCGGTTGCGAATAAATAGTTGTCACAATGTAAGTTCCAAACCTCATAAATACATGCACAGTGAGAAGAAGGCCATAATGAAGTGTACTGTCATATAGCTGGTTTAGTTGTGGAGTGTCTCTGCGGGCAGCCGCGTTTAGAGAGTCGAGCGCGGGACGCGAAACTGATATGTTGTGTAGTGTGTAGCTCTGCATGTGAGAGGCATTGTTAGTAAGGAAGTTGAAGTGTTGCTACAAGTGCTATTACAGTAAAGTGATGATATATGGAAATGGTTCAGAGGAAAGTGCGTCAACAAGTAATTGAAAATGAGCAGTGCCGTCAATAACGTATTTATGTATCCTCTCGTTGCGTGTCGCACAGCATCGATCATTCCCGCCGTGTTCGGTCTCCCGGAATGAACCAATGTGGATCAGAAGAAATTAGTTACCATAAAAGAGTGCAGTCAAGTGCCAGTGGCTTGTAGCGAGCGTGAGGGCGTGCGTTCGGTCATCGCGTTCCGCATTTATCAACTATCAGCCGCGCCGCGACGGTTACGCGCACGCTCGTACAAGTGAGAACTGAAGAATTAACTCTGTAATCAGTGTTATATCATTACTAGTGTCAAGGTGGACTATTCCCAGATATCTGTGTGTGTGACGAGCGTAAGAACTTTCGTTCGATCATTCGGCTTGCGCATCACCAACAATCACCCGCGTCGTGCCGGTTACGCGTACGCTCATCTTGAGTAATATTCTGGACAGATAATTAGGATAAACATTTACTGCTTAGAATGTAAAGAGTGCAACCAGTGATTCCTTATCGTCTGAGAATATAGGTGTTCACACCACACGAAGGACAGTGTTGTGCTTGACGTTGAGTGGCTCCCCTAAGCCCGCTTGCATATTTCGATGGATAATTTGAGGCAAACTAGCAGCAGTATGGAGCAGAACAGTACGACCACCACGGGATTACCAGGTACGTGGTGTGGACAGGGCGCACGGTCAAGAAAAGCAGAATCGCCAACAGTTTAAAAGCTACCACCCCACCCATTTGTGCTCCCGGGCGCTTTACAATACTATTTCACGTTCACACACTATACATACAACATACACATTCGTTACACACTACTCACTCAACTGAGTACTGTGGGTATGATAGAGTTCTGATAAGTGTTAATGACATACATATAGTCATGTTGTGCCAGACCGTTTCTCTCTTGTGATACATTGTACGCCTCACATCTTTGTAATTGAATAGTCTTGGCACACCATATGTGAAGAGGGAGGGGAGCACCGCCAACACCACCACACAGGCACTAAAAATGATCCTTAAACGTGAGAGCCATTTACGCTGCACGCTGTACAACCTTAGCCCATCTAAGGATGACACATTTCGAATGGAGACCTAAAGCTCCTCAGTCGTTGACCCATTTGTCGCACACCCCATCAGCCTTCTTGTTAGCTGGCTTCATGTTATAAGCATCATCAGCTGCATACCCAATTAAGTCGAATGCATCTAGATGGCACGTTATTACTTCGTATGTGTGGCATCGTCGAGAGATCGTGGTGTCACACCAAAGTCGGCAACGCAAATCAGTGCCTTAGACATTAGCGAGAGCTCATTGCAATCAGTGGGAAGCACTCCAGAAGACTATGACTCCCTTTCAGCACAGCAGACTCGTCACACTGAGGCCAATATAGTGTCGAGCATTCAAGAGCTCAGCCCTATTTTTGACTTCATCTGAAGCAATATCATCATCGTTTAGGACCAACGAATGATAAAGAGTCTGAGATGAACTTTTACCTTGGTAAACAGTTTGTTAATTAGTGCATCAAGTGAAGCTTTGCTAGTCAGTGACATTTGTAAATTTTCCACTTCTCCTGTGGCAAAGAAGTGTGTAAAAGTTATGTAAATATTTTACTCATTTGTAATAAAGTGAATTAATATTTCATCAGGTACAGTTCCTATGTGCCATCTCAACGAGTAATCAAAGAACCCACAGTTATGGCAGATAAAAGTTGTTTATTTTGCTCATAACAATATGAATTGCAAACCTTCATACAATAGATGCATCTGTCTGTATCCAAATAAAGCAATTTTGGGTCAGCAAAATGAATTTTTGCGAATTCATAATGCAACTGATATACTTGGGATTGAGGGGGGTCGATTTATATACACTGAACCCTTCATCATCTCAAGAGTGACGAATTCTTTATTGAAGATGGCTGTCCACTTAAAATTTGACCTGGCGATATAATCTCCTGCGCCATAATGTCCCTTCCAGTGGGTAACTAAGTGAATTTTGTGGCGGTCGCTAACATTTTTCATAGTTTCGCCAAAAATTGCATTATTCCCCAGTTTATAAAAATATTTCACAAATTAACAGTTCACAGAAATCCCTCTTTACAGTGTTTACATCAATGTATTCTTCCAATCAGGGGGGAAATGGCGCAAGTGAGTCAATCGAGCTTCAAACCAACTTGAGACATTGCTGGAGTTTTCGACAATGTATGTTGTATCTTTTTTCGACTGTATCGAGTTTCAGTGCCAACTTGAGACATCGATGGAGGTTTAGACAAAGCATGACGTGCTTTCTTTCCTTCCAGCGATGCCAGCAGCTTGTGCGAATCATGAAAATTATTATGATACGCTAAATCTACCTCTAAAACCAATCCCGTTCGCAGTTTACTGCCACAAATGAGAAATTATCCAATACGACGATTTATTTATCAGTCATCGAATAGATAGAGACTGTTGCCTGATATGTCCGTACAATTTGTTTATATCCAGGTGAGTGATGTACTTGAATCAGCGGATGTTTCATTGAACTGTCCACGTTTTCATGGGCTATCTAGTTGGCATGCGTGTGGACACTTTGGCAAATCCTTGTGTGTTACTAGTCTCTCCCCCCCCCCCCCTCCAAAAAAAGAAAAAAATTGCCAACATTAGCTAAGAGTTCGACGTTGAGATTAGCGAGTTTGAGAACGGCGCGCCATGAAAGCCCTGGCTTAGTGTGGTACAATACCAGGCATACACTCTAGAATCGTTCTAAAACGTGTGTAAGTAAGTGTACATCTGAGTCCATATAAAGCACTGAGCTGATGTGCTAAGGAAGGGGGAGGTCCTCAGCAGAATCGGCGAGGAAAGGAATATAAGGAAAACAAGAAGAAGGGACAGGATGATAGGACACCTGTTAACTTCCTTGATACTGGAAGGAACTGTGTAGGGTAACAACTGTACAGGAAGACAGAGATAGGTATACCTACAGCAAATAATTGAGGATGTAGGTTGCAAGTGTTGCTCTGAGATGAAAAGGTTGGCACAGAAGGGGAATTCGTGGTAGACCACATCGAACCAATCAGAAGACTGATGACTCAAAAATCACATCACCTCTCCTTGCAAGCTCTTCAAGCTAAGAGAGCAACCATCTCGCTTGATCTTCCCCAATAAACAAATAAAAATGATTATGAGATGAGATGTATCCACAAGCAACTTGATAACCTGCCACAAAAGGTATGTGTCAATCTGTAAGAGTAGTATGTGAGGCAGTAGGTTTATCCTCACAGCTTCCCGAAGAGTGACAAGACATTCAAAGTCAGCTTGTGCAGCAAAGGGCACTCGCTCTTTGTAAAGAAAATTCTTAAACTTTAAGAAATTATTTTCCGCTCTAGACATTTCTATATGGACAGAGTCGTCTGTAGAGCAGTCCAGCAGATGCTGCGTTATTCGCTTGCTTGTAGTAAATAAGTTCAGGATAGAAAATTCCGATTACCACCATTTTCACCCATTTGGAGGGAAAGAAGATGAGGCATGTTTTTGAAACCAGCAGTTGTGTTGTTTCTCACTTAGGGAGTTTCACAACAGATTTACATTTTCATGACACTGAGCAGTGAAAACAGAAATATGAGGGGGTTTAATGGCTTTATGGATAGCAGCACCATCATCCATCTTTCACGAAATGATATATCATATTTCCGTCTCTCATGTTTACCAATGGTCTGAATGGTCTGAAGGTTCGAAGGGAAATAAATATTTTGTTTATAGTACCCTGAAAATCCACTTGGTACTGACTTGTACATTGCGCATTTCTTTTAAATTACTTTCGTAAGCCAGAGGTGACCATGCAAAACAACTTTTTTTTTTGGAAATTAATAAATCCTGTTTTCTAGCTACATTCTCTGGAAGGATGATGGAAGAGGACCACCACACATATTGGATCAAACACATGCGCATAAACATCGAAGTGCTGGTCTCTACTAAGATTCAGGTTCTCCTTGTCGAAATTCTGAACATTGGGCCGATATTGGCTTCAGGGTAAAGGTCTCAGACCACTCAGAAGTGAGGTGTCGCACAATATCACGCCATTGTCATCCCACTTATGTGTGATGGTGTTTTTGGAGGCACCCTTCTTAGGTGGAAGAGTGAACTCACAGTACAGAGTACTGCTATACTTAGTGACAGGATACTACAGTTTGTTTAAAACCTTCAAAAGTTCTCTTTCCAAAACAGGTAGGCATTCGTTTAGGAAAAGAGCAGTAGCATGATACGTGACTGTGTTACAGACGCACGCAAAGGATACCATATTCCCAACTGCGCCTCGAAACAATGAGTCTGACAGTTCTGACGGAAAATTTGATCACCTTCATCCACGCTATCAGAATGTGTGGAGAGGCTGCTGGTGGCCAATAGAGTATAATCACTCTTACAAAGATCCCATCCAGATGGTTCTGATGTCGGCGACAGTGCTGTTGATCATGAAAGTTCGTGTGTCATTGACTGTGGCGACACAGACGTCCATGGTTCTCGCGCTTGCAAGGACCCGTGTTTTCGCCTCTCAGACACTGCCAGTCGCAGTACACCAGGTGGATGATCCGTCGCGTCCACTGGTGCTGTGGGTGTGGATGTAATCGATGTTCTCTATGGTGCAAGTGATGTCGTCGGCCAAAGTGCACTTGCAGGTAATATGGGTGATAGCTCTAATTCGTCCACCATATATAATCACCCTCCCCCCACGAAACGAGGACGCTTGCTGCTACTGCTGCTGCTGAGTCTCTTCATGATGATACTGAGGTTGCTAACGACACACGCAGAGGGTGTAAACAGAGGCTCAGGGCCGATGAAATGAGAAAATATGAGAGTTCGTTTTAAACCATTTACTTGTATTAGTCACCCAATGTAATAGTAGTTTTAGGTCAACTAATGAACACAAAAAAATGTCTTCTTATTCTCCAGCCTAGGATGTACAGTGGTGGACACCCTTGTGTCACAAGATTTCTAAGAGATGATTTCATGTGTGCATCATGTATCTGTAACGAGTTGTCACTTCCCTTCATTCTTTGCAGTATGATTAAATCTTTATAACGATGTCACCATATTTTCGAAAGTCTGACCATTATTATCCCAGTTTACTCTATGAAAATTTGGACGTATCGCATTTTTGCACGTTTTGATGCATTTAAATCTCTGAAAGGATTTCTTGAAGCAACTATCGTAAAAAATGTGGTAACTCATCCATCATTCCTGAAGACGATGAAGAGTAGTTTAAGTAATCGTATCAATGTTTATTCTCCACGAAAGTCAATGAGATTATCGTTTTACACCACAATCTTCCACTCGACATGCGCTAAGGTAGCAATAACTGGGAGGTAAATGACTTTGCCTAGCATCCACACTTTTATATTCTGGGCTTACTTTGGGAAAGAATCCAAAGAGTGTGTGAATCTATTTGTCATCGAAAAATTAATTTATTGCAGTGTTGCACTCGACTTGAAATGTGCTAAACCGTAGTATATCCATTGAATGAGCTGACTTATAAAATTTATTCTGATCCTCCTGCAGAATTTGATCCCTTGAGAAACCTAGTAGCCAACCTGTTGTATTTTCCTGTGGAGAGTCTGTTATTTGCTTAGTTATTCTTACTTGTGTTTTAATTTTTCCCAGTTCTTGCGATAGCTGCCACGCCATGGCTAAAGAGCCAATTCATGAAAGTCTTGTCAGGGCTCAAGTTACGAAGCGAAAAATTCCACTCAATGTGTAAGGTAGTTGTAGTTCTCTGGGCATTTAGACATTTAAATGTTTTCCTTCTGAGGCTCTTTAATCTGCTGCCAATGAGAACTGAATGCATTTTTTAAGCACCTTGACGTGACATCCTTCCTATTTTTCAACGGATGATTAGTTCCTTCCATAACTTCAGTGAAATTTAACCCTACAGAAAATCTATGTTTTGCACACTTTGATTTATTTGCTACAAGTGCGACGATTTGCTTGCCAACACTGATATCCCTTCTGGAACACGTCTCCTTAACTCTAACAGCTGAAATACGATCTGCAGTGTGACGTCTTCGTAGCTCCTTATTTGCTACATAGATGGTATCGTGTTGTCAGCCACTCTTGTCTAAAATATTGATTCCCTTGTCACCATGCCTTTGTTATTTCTGAAGCTTGGCGCTCAGCCTGCAGTGATTGTACACGGGAAAGTGAATAGCTATAATCACTTTTTCGGGAATACCACTATCTCTGCTGATGTAGGAAGCACATACATGTCATGCTACTACACTGTTAGAGAATTGAGCGTCTTGTTATGTAGCAAATAGTTGCGTCCATGAAGGGAAATTGAGCCATTTAACAAAGGCCTTATTCCCCAGTCATCTTATGACATATTCTATGAGAGATACATCCATTTTGAGTAAAATCTACCTGCTGTTTCACTATCTCTGTCTTCCTTTAAGTCCTAAGTTCTAGGTTTGCTGGCTGTGTTTTGGAAACTGCTAGTATCTCTTGTGACCAGTTTTTATTATATTTCTACCTGCAGGGGTAAATCATGCTTGCATTTACTAAGTGGATTTTCGTGTTGCTGAAAGAATGCCATCTACACATAGCTGACCAGTTTAGACAGCCCAGTACTGGAACAGCACGTCTAAATAGTTTGCACTTGCATGGGAAAAATATATTTATGTCCCCTAAGAGAGTTCCTAGAAACAGCTAGCAGATTTAGATCTCCCAGGGAAAACACATTCAACTTTGAATATAGTGAGCCTGGATCTATCTGAGATCTCAAAATAGAGTGCAGGAATGGGGATGCACTAGCTGTCAGTGTTGTACGAGCTGAGTGGTAGTCAGTGAGACAGCGCAGGGTGGTGTGGTAGGGAAGTAGGAGCAGTCTAGCAGTGGACACGCGGAGGCCATTGTACTCCGATCTTGGGGCGACACAGGAGCTGTAGTGGCGTCTGTGAGTACTGATCAGTCATAGGTGCACCAACAGTACACACAGTGGAGTGGGTGAGTTGCTGTGGGTGGCAGCGACTGGTGATACGGTGTGCTGCCTATACAGCCGGCGCAAGAACTGAAGCAAAGTGCAGTTTGGCACTCCAATATTGGCTTGGCGCAGGTGGGTGCTCTTTGAACACATCTCTGTAGTAAACCTGGCACATGGCGTAAGGGCTTTCCTCAATATGGCATTTGTATGAATAGAGACATTAACATTGCTATCCTAGTCCTACCATAAATGTTTAAATAGCACAAAGTTTTAAACTTAGAACAAGTCAGCTCCAAACTTGGGGTGTCTGATAGATAAACTGTGCAACTAGGATGGTAGCAAATTGCTTAAACTGTGATGTCAGAGAGATGGGGGGGGGGGATTGTTTAACCATAGGCTAGCAACATTTTAAACTTTAGGCAAGCTGTATGTGCCATTAGGGGAAATCCTAGTGGCTATTTTGGATCGCCATCTTGAATTGTACACTTACTACAAGTGATTCGGCAACGATTCAAACTGTGATCACATTTCGGTCATAAATTGTGATGTCACGTGTTTGTGCTCGTATTTACAGGACAGCCATCTTGGATTGCAATCTTCGATTGTGACACATAGAGCTGTACTCCTATACTCAGGTCAGCTATCTTGGCTTGTTTGAATTTGACTTCAACAGGACAATTCTCTATCTCGGATATCCCACCTACTTACATTTGGGACAACAGGGCTCTGAACTGTGATGTTACAGGCGTGGGGTAAAGCTCTTTAGCACGTTTGGCCTATTTTGAATTTCCCACCCAATTTTGACTTTCCCGTCATTTTATGCATAAGGTAACTGGCCTACGACATTAGAGGGGTGAGAGAGGGGGAGGATGCACTTGTGGCAACAATTCATTACGTTATCAAAGACTTTATGGGAGTAGGGGAGATGGGACAGGGTAAGAAAATTTGGCGTCAGTGAAGGCTGTGCTTGGATCAACATACTTATAGTAGTCCAGATTACGCAGACATTCTGTTTTCTCTTTTCTTCAACTACTAAATAATTAGTCACTCACGGTGCTTACCTGATCAGTTTTTTATTTAAGGCGTTTAACACCCATACTACCTTGACTTTACGGTTTGACTTTACTTAGTTGTAAATTTAACGTCACTGTATGTTTTAATTCTTGCAAGTCCTAGCAATTGTTGGTTGTTAAATAATGGAAGATAAATATATGCATATTTCTGAGAGCAGACAGGGAACGAATGACATGGTTTGTAACAAAGATTATGTGGTTTCAGATCCTATTCGGATTATTTTACTAAGGGAGTTACTAATCGAGATGACGAGCACCCCATAGAGGAGTTGTTGAATAGAAATAATTGCTCATTCGTACACAAGATACCTGTGAGTTATCAGCTTGTAATTCTATCAATATTTAAAAAAAGTATGTGTTAAAAGTTTATTCAGTTGTCCCATTCTGCATTGTACCATTTATCATAAATGTTGTTTAAGGAAATCGTAACTAAGTCAATAATTAACTAACTAAGATATTTTTGTGTTAGATAAGTTGCAAGCAGCGTAATCGAAGACAACCGTTAGTGGACGTCTGGAGACACTAAACTGAGTTTTACCGAGACCGTTTGCAGAGCACACAGTCTTGAACGTCTGACAGCTTTCTGTACGTCACTGAGTACATTAAATAACGTGAGGATGTAACTAGGTAGTCTAATGGGAGACAGCATGAACCAGTGTACACCAAGTAGGAGATGAGGAGCAATTAATGGGAGTTCCGATCACTTAGGTAAAGCAATCAATCTGTGACAGCAGTGCTAATTGACAAGATGACAGTAAGTTAAACCGTTTTTGAGAATTATTATGCATTGCATAGACCTGTACTGAGATAAGTGTAGTATTGTGAAGTCTAGTGGACTACAGGTGAAAAATAAAGAGGTTTCTTACTTTTGTTCTGATCTTTGAAGAAAGTGTTATGGAATAACCATGCATGTTTTGTTATTTAGTGCAACCTTTATTATGTTGTAGAGCTAATAGTAATCTGGAGAGTAAAAGGTAAAGGTAAAGGGAAATGACTTAGCTTGATGTGTTAAAGTGGCAATAAACTGCAGGACTTCCAAGGAACTTATATGTTTGTTTCTGTGTGAATGCTTTTATATTTGAAAGATTAACTGAAAATTGTTAGTCATGTGTAATTTCCCCTCCAGTTGTTGGGTGAGGTGTTGTTCTGATTTCAAACACACATCAACAAAGCTAATGTCAGAAGTGGAGAAACAGTAACTAATCTCGACAGGCAGGACGAGGACGGCAGATATAATCAAAAGAGTTTCACATTTGTAAGCTGTGTAACAAATATGAGAGTATGACACAGCACAGTATGTCAGTAGAAGCATGACAAGCATGTTATAACTCTGAAAACAAATTCGTTAGAGACATATTCTGTATATACTCAGACAGGCAAAGGCAGAGAAATGCACAAGTATATGGGCTTTGCCTAGCGCTTTGCACTTTGTGATGCATATGAATTTTTGTAATCTGTTTAAAAATAAAAATAAAGTCACATTAGGAAGAGAACAATTGTTTGTTTTGTACACACTGTATACACTTCAGCTAAAATGGTCATTTGATATAACACCTCCCGATTTTTTGCAGTGTACTGTAACACGAAGCGTTGTGCATAGCACCTACTCTCATATTCACCTCAGGATTGTTTAGATAATTGTTGTGATGTTCAGTTCAAAGACTAGTGTGATGAAACTCTTCACTGTACTCTATCCTGTGCAAGCGTCTTCATCTGCTAATAATTACTGCAACCCACATCCTCTTGAATCTATTGTACTCGCCTATTGCCCTCCCTCTGAAGTTTTTACTCCCCATCATTCCTACAGTAACCAACTACTTGCTGCCTCAAAATTTATCATGTCAACATATCCATTGTTTAAGTCAAGCCGTGTCAGAAATTACTTTTTTCCCAATTCCATTTAGTGCTACCTCATTAATTGTACTTATACCCACGTAATCTTCATCAACCTTCTGTAGTAACACATTTCAAAAGCTTCCACTCACATCTTCGCTGGATTGCTTATCGTCCAAGTTTCTTTCGTAAAAGGCTTCGCTACAAACAAATACCTTCAGAACAGACTTCCTAGCTCTTAAATTCATATTCGATGTTAACAAATTACTCTTTTTCAGAAATTCTTTCCTTGTTGTAGACAATCTGCATTTTATTTCGTCTTTCATTTTGTTGCAAAAATAGTAGAACTTACCTGCTAGTGTCTCATTTCCTAATCTTAGCAGCATCTCCTGATTTAATTCGACTACATTCTATTACTTTGTTTTACTTTTGTTAATGCTCATAATGTAACCATTTTCGAGACACTGCTCTTCCGTATCCTTAGTTGTGTCTGACAGAACTACACTGTCGTCGGGAAAACCTCTTTTTCTCATCTTCTCCTTGGATTCCTTTACTGCTTGTTCAATGGACAGATTGAATATCGTTAGGGATAGACTACAAACCCGTCTCACTCACATCTCAACTACTGCTTCCTTTCATGTCCGACTCTAATAACTGTCGTCTGGTTTCTGTACAAGGTGGTAAATAGCTCTCTGTGTTTTATTCCTGCTACCACCAGAATTTCAAAGAGAACGTTCATGTCAACATCAGAAGCTTTCTCTGAGTCTACAAATGCTATAGATATGGGTTTGCTTTCTTTAATCTATATTCTAAGATAACTCGTAGAGTAATTATTATCTCGCGTGTGCCTACATTTCTCTGGAAACCAAACTGATCTTCCCCGAGATTAGCTTAATATTCACATTTGTCAGCACCTGCTCCCTTTGGTACTGGTATAGTTAGTTTCTTCTTGAAATTTGAGGGTATTTCCTCGGACTCATACACATTGCATGCCAGGTAGACTAGTTTTATCGTGGTTGGCGCATCCAAGAATGTTACTATTTCTGGAGGATTGTTGGCAGCTCCAGGGGCCTTGTGTCGACTTAGATCATTCGGCTCTTTACCAAATTCTTCTCATAACATTGTATCTCATATCTCATTCTCACCTACTTCTTGCTTTCTGTAATACTGTCTTCAAGTCTATTTCACTTGTGGAGTCCCGCTGTATCTACTTTTCACCCCTTTCTTTTCTTAGTAAGGTGGAGTGTTGTACCTCTTCAATGATGGCACCATTTTTTATATGCGGCAATCTTTTTCTGATCTTCCAAAATTACTCCGGGAAGTTAAGGTTTTTCCATATGTGAAAACGTATTCCAGGATACATCATGGTAATGTAGCTAGGTACAAATATTCTATTGCAGTCAAGAAAATCTTGTTAAAACTGTATTTAATCGTCTGCGTGTTACATCATTACTACAGAACATAATTTCATGAAACTTACTAAATTATGAGACAAATATGCTCCCCTAAAGGCCGGAGAAGTAAAAGGAAACCTGGACCTTAGCTAACTGAAGAACTAAAACAGCTCCTGAAACTCAGAGAGGCTGCATATGGGGCATAAAGACTTGGCTGCACGCCTGAAAATCATATTACTTGCAAGCAGAAGCGGAACAGCTGTGAAAAATACAAGTATCAGGCACACCCATACATTAACCTATAATATGAATGGACCAGCTGTCCAATGGAAAACTTCTTGGTCTTAGTAAAGATAAACTAATAGATGTAGACGATCCAACAGTCGAAGAACTGAACCGGTACTTTGCATTACCTACAACCACAACCAAACCACAAACGAAGCAGAGACTGATTGATTACCTTATGTAGGTAAACGAATGTAACACTGTCCAGAGCACATTAATTGCAGTACCGTGAAAAAAGCCATCACATGTATAAGATCAGCTCCAACTGGACACTATGGCGTCACAGTCCAAACGATGAAGTTTGTTATTGATTAGTGCCCTCTTTAACAGCTATCTTTAACCTCTCCTTAACTACAAGTGCTTTCCCTGTAACAGGGACTCGTTAAGCCAGTACTACTCGCATTCTTCCTGTAATGTCCAAAGCATGGCCACAACCAGCTAACAAACTAGCTAACAACAGAGAAACTACTAGGCGGATACCAATCAGGTCATCGTAACACAACTTGTATCTTAATAAAAGTTACAGATGAACAGAAATTTGCCAAGGATGAACAGGCCGCAACTACCATGCGCTTCTTAGACTGCAGCAAAGCCTTTGACACTGTTGGCTTTGACATTTTACTTGCCAAAGTTAGCATCCAAAATTTCCCGCCAACTGCAGTGCAATGGCTTCGCTCACACCTAACGTCTCGCCAGGAATGCCTCATGTCCGGCACGATAAAGCCACAGTGGAGGCAGATAGTGTCACGCGTCCCATAGGTTTCGATATTAGGTCAATGATGTGTCATCAGTTTTGTCCTTAACTGAAGATAGCTATCGAGAACATCAGTAACGACCTTAGTGCACAATGAAAATGAGCTCAGGAGATAGAGATCAACATATTCAAAACCCAAATGGTACTGGAGTACCTACCATCGTTAATCCTAAATGGGACAAATGTGAACTTATCTCCTTCAGCAAAGAATCTAGCAGTAAAATTTAAATTGGATTGAGCACGTAACTGAAATGTCAAAGAAATAATCAGCATCTCTTCATTCTCTACAAAAAATATATAAAGCTCTTGCCTCTTGATCTGAATAGAACTTGTATGAACACTCATCAGCCGTGCGCAGCTCGTGCTCGTTCCTTTTATTGTTTGTCATCTTCTCTTGCCGTACTGCTGCCTGGTTTTCTTATTCCATTTACTGGCGTCACTAACTTCCTGCCTTACCTGCCCGTGAGTGCAGCTGCGCTTATCGATAGGTGATCTGTCGTAGTATCTCTGGAGCAACCGATAGTATTTCCGGTTCGTCGTGTGTCTGGAGGCAGTCGGGCACGAAGCAGTGGTTGGGGACGAAGGAGCATCGGGCACAGAGCGCCAGTGAGGTGCGGACAGCCAGTACTTGCCGATCGCTGGCGACGCACATGGACCGTCCGACTGAAGAAGACTGGAGCGGGAACGACCATTGGTTGGTCGCTTGTTTGGTCGTCTCATCGGCCGATCTTTTGAGCGTTTTCGGGTGTGGGCAGCTGGTCGGTTACGGGGGAGCAGCGAGGAAGTTTCTGCGGCGTGTATTCAGGCCGGGGTTGCTGGTAGCGTGCACGCACGGTCGAAGTGGTGTGGCACTAGCTGCGAGAACTGCTAAGTTCGTCGCCCACCGCACCTGCATACTGGAGTTCGGTAATCAGTGAACCTGTCATGAAAGCTCAACCGTTGTGACATCTCTTCGTTGATTGCTGGTTGTTGCATCCTGGGCTGTCCCCGCAAGCAGCAACGTGATGGTGTGTTGGAGTTGGCAAATTTTTCAGCCGTCTCCCTGTATGGTGTTTAACCTTTGAAATGATTATAATTTATTAGTTAAGTGCACCAGCGGTATGTTCAGCCTTGTGGCCATTAACTTTCCGGTTACCTGCTACGGTTCTTAGCGTAGTTTTTGCGGCAATGTGCTTTCCTCGCTGTGTTGATGCACGGCGTGAAGTTCGACAGATTGGTGTTGTTCTCTTTTTCTCTTTGAGTGTTTATTCTGCCTTGACTGTGTTTACACGCCAATTACTAAGACATAATCCTGCTGCAATTCTCGTCTTCGCTGGTACCTTTGGTTGTTGTGCTGTTGGCCGGGTGGGAGGGAACTGATTAGGTGGTTGGTTGGTTCGTCAGCCGACCGTAGATCGTGCTGCAGCCCGATTGTTTAGTGTTACGTATGGCTGCCTGTCTCGCCTAAACTGTGTTGAGAGTTTCCTCCCCAGGCCGACCCTTGGAACACTTCTGAGCACCACTCCTGGTTGTTTGTGATTGTCATTTTATTTGGTCACAGGTACTGTGCCAGTCGTTCAGTTGTGTATTAATATTGCCTATTAAAGTTTAGTATGTGGCCTTCAGCCGAACTTCATAGCAACTTTTAGATTACGCCTTCTGCCGTGTTTCATTTAAAATTCTTGACGTTTTGCATTTACGCCTTCAGCCATGTTTGTTTCAGCAACTGTGGCTTTAATATACAAATCTTGTCTGTAAGGTTTCTCTTTAATTATCTTGAGTTCTTGAAACGGCCTTCAGCCGTGTTCTGTAAATGTTTGTCTTAAGGTTGTCTTTAAATATTCTTGAGTAGTTGCCTGGGCCGTCAGCCGACAAGATACTTCAAGTTTTCTTAAGTTGTTTTTCTGTTGTGTAAAGGGTTTTCTTTGAAGTCTCTCTTTTATTATGTAATGCAATTTTTTTTAATTGGGCTTTCAGCTGAAGAATTAATTTGAAATTTCCTTAATATGGCCTTTAGCCGAAATTGATAAAGCTTCCCTTTTAAGGAATTTCATTAGCTGATCTGAAATATTAATTCGGCCTTTAGCAGAAAAAATATTGTGATTTTACTTAAGTAAGGCCTTCAGCCATTATTATAAATCATGGTGTTTTAAAACCAATCACTTAAACTTATTCTGGAGAAGTTACTTAGGACCTCAGCCGCGAATTTATCTTTGTTGTTTTAAAGAGAAAACTGTGCATTGGTTTGAGCAATAAAGTTGTGTGTGTTCTTGTATAGCTAACAGTAATTGACCTTGGCCCCTTTCCACAACCTGATCCGCTCTGCCTGCGAAACCAGATTTCAACTTATACTTCCAGTCATTGACTGCAGCAATGTTATCCTGCAAGACCTTCCTTAGGAAGGTTATGAATGCCTGTATTCGTTATATTTGTAACGTCCGACTCTTTGATCATATTTCACCGTCATATGGTTCGACTCTTTGATCATATTTTAGCATCATATGCACAGCTATCCTGGCTAAGTGCAGACAAGCGCATAGATTTCCATATCCTCTGCTATCAACATTCAACACGAACGGTCCCCCCATACCTCTGCTGCATGTTAACGCTCTCGTCGGTTAAATGTGGCGTCTCCAGATATGTCTTCGGCCTCGACTGGAGTAGAATTGTCTTCAGTGTTGAGTCCTGCTTAAAACTGAGCCCCAATGACAGCGAAGATGTGTCTGAAGACGACCTGGAGAGGTGTGGGAAAATAATCTTACTGTCGCACACCATAAGGTCCGACAACCGGAAGTAACGGTCTGAGGTGTCTTGTTTTCATAGTAGGATCCCTTTGGTTGTGGACTCGGATATTGGAGGACGAAGATTCGAACCCGCGTCTGCCCATCCACATTTGTTTTCCGTAATTTACCTAAATCGCTACAGGCAAATACCGGGATAGTTCCTTTGAAACGGCACGACCGATTTCCTTGACCATCCTTGACAGAATTAGAGCTTATGCTGGTTGTCGACGGAAGGTTAAACCCAATATTCCTTCCTTCCCTTTCCGTTTGGTGTTCTTCTGCGACATCCTTATAGCGCTGCGGTACGTCGACGTTATTCTACACCCAATTTTGTTGCCTTTCGAGGCAAGCTATCCAAGGCTTACAATTCACCAAGATAACGCCCGCCCGCACACGGCCAGAGATTCTACTGCTTGACTACGTGTTTGTGAAACCTTGCTTTAGCCAGGAAGGTCGTTGGATCTTTCGTCAATTGAGTGCATTTGGGGTATTGTAGGCAGTCCCCCAATTAGATCGCTATTTTAATGTCGTGACGCGCCAGTTGGGCAGAATTTGGCACGATATTCCTCAGGAAGACATATAACAACTCTCGGTCAGTGCAAAACCGAGTAACTTCTTTCGTAAGGGCCAGATGTAGACCAACTCATAATGGACTTTTTCAACATGTGAAACTCTTTCTCTTGAATAAATCATCCAATTTTTCTGAAATTTTAATGATTTGTCTTTTCTTGTACACCACTTCCACCGATTTGCTTCCAATTCGCATAATTACTTCGTGCTTTGTTTCCCTCTTAGAGTATAGGTAAAATTATTCTTGCACAACTGTCTATACCTGAAGAATTAACAACATATTCCAAATAGCTCTAATATTTAACACAGCGCTTAAATGTGTAGAACTCGAAATACTAACAAATGCTGCACAACCTGTATGACAACAACAAAAACACTGAGGAAAGTGGCGGAAACTGCGTATGATTGTCTCTAATGAACATTATTCATGCGTGTGTAGGATGAGTTCACGTTCTCCTACTGGTTATTCTTCTCTTACTTTTCCTCCTAGCGAATTACAGTCTCTCAACACACTTAAATTACCCTCTTCTTTTCTTAGCTATTTGAGTAATTTGTCTCATCATACATTCTCTCAGCCTCTTTGTCATCTTCGGAGCTATATGGCATATAAACTTGTACTATTTTGTAGGTGTCGACTTCGTGCCTGTTACGGCTACGATAACTCGTTCACTCCACTGTTTGTGGCAGCTTACCCGCACTCAGCTGACCAGAAGCCCCGTTCATCCTACCGCCGCACTTTACTAATTCCCACCATCACTAACTTCAACCTATCCATTTCCCTTTTCAAATTGTCTAATTTACCTACGCGGTTAAAGGCTCTAACATTCCACACTCCCACCCAAATAGTAACAGTTTTGTTTTTCCTGATGACGGTATCCTTCCGAGTAATCACTGCCTGGAGATCCGAATAAGGGACTATTTTACTTCCGGAATACTTTACCCAGGAGGGTGTTATCATTATTTAACCATACAGAAGAACTTCGTACCTTCGGACTTCAAACCATTCGAAGTATCAATAAATCAAAGTTATGTTGGCTAACGTTATAAGCCAGAACAGTCGAGCATCCAGACTGTTGGAAATGCTACTGAAACAGCCTGCCACACCTCTTGAAAAACCACATGTTTATCTGGTCTCCCTACAGATATCCCTCCATTGCGGTTGCACCTACGATAGAGCTGTCTTATCGTTGAAGCAAGGGTCATGGTTCAGGATGCGGTTTGGGTAATTATGAAACGGAATCTTGTGATGTAATGAGAACTGTTTTCGCTTTACCCATCACAGTGTTCTATACCCACGGCATTAAATATTCCACATCCAAAGTTGTGAATATTCATAGTTTCATCCATTACGCTGGAATGTGATTTGATCCATTATAAATGGTTCTGAAAGCCTGTGACTGTGAAAATAATAGGTTTGTTTATAAATTACGATCCAAATTGTTAAGGTAAATAACCTCTGTGCAAAAGCATATCATACCCTGTGGAAGACCTATGATGTCATCTCAGTTGACTACTTGTAGGAACATCTGTGTTACATTTTTGTTTATGTAAAATGATTTCGAGGTTAAAAAGTGTACAACAAGTTCTGTGTGATGTTTAGTATGTCTGAGACTCTGCACAAATAGACCATAAGGGAACTGTAACTAAAAATTCTTCTAAATTTCGCCACTAACTTCACAAAAAGATCGACAACTAACTAACAAGCGCATGTTTTCTTATATATTGCAGTAAAGTCAACGAAATGAAGCAGACTCTCACATATCGACAACATGACATAGAAACGGCATAACAAACACAAAAAACACACTTGAAAATAGGAATCATTTCCAAAAACGCGTCGTGCGAAAAATAAAGAAAATAGTGACTGGTAGCAGATGAATTATTTATAAACAATTTTAAGACTGGAATAAGGTATTTTGTAGAAATTAGATGTTGATTCTGTATTAAATTGAATCCGCCAGCACCATTCAGCATCTACACTCCTGGAAATGGAAAAAAGAACACATTGACACCGGTGTGTCAGACCCACCATACTTGCTCCGGACACTGCGAGAGGGCTGTACAAGCAATGATCACACGCACGGCACAGCGGACACACCAGGAACCGCGGTGTTGGCCGTCGAATGGCGCTAGCTGCGCAGCATTTGTGTACCGCCGCTGTCAGTGTCAGCCAGTTTGCCGTGGCATACGGAGCTCCATCGCAGTCTTTAACACTGGTAGCATGCCGCGACAGCGTGGACGTGAACCGTATGTGCAGTTGACGGACTTTGAGCGAGGGCGTATAATGGGCATGCGGGAGGCCGGGTGGACGTACCGCCGAATTGCTCAATACGTGGGGCGTGAGGTCTCCACAGTACATCGATGTTGTCGCCAGTAGTCGGCGGAAGGTGCACGTGCCCGTCGACCTGGGACCGGACCGCAGCGACGCACGGATACACGCCAAGACCGTAGGATCCTACGCAGTGCCGTAGGGGACCGCACCGCCACTTCCCAGCAAATTAGGGACACTGTTGCTCCTGGGGTATCGGCGAGGACCATTCGCAACCGTCTCCATGAAGCTGGGCTACGGTCCCGCACACCGTTAGGCCGTCTTCTGCTCACGCCCCAACATCGTGCAGCCCGCCTACAGCGGTGTCGCGACAGGCGTGAATGGAGGGACGAATGGAGACGTGTCGTCTTCAGCGATGAGAGTCGCTTCTGCCTTGGTGCCAATGATGGTCGTATGCGTGTTTGGCGCCGTGCAGGTGAGCGCCACAATCAGGACTGCATACGACCGAGGCACACAGGGCCAACACCCGGCATCATGGTGAGGGGAGCGATCTCCTACACTGGCCGTACACCTCTGGTGATCGTCGAGGGGACACTGAATAGTGCACGGTACATCCAAACCTTCATCGAACCCATCGTTCTACCATTCCTAGACCGGAAAGGGAAATTGCTGTTCCAACAGGACAATGCATGTCTGCATGTATCCAGTGCCACCCAACGTGCTCTAGAAGGTGTAAGTCAACTACCCTGGCCAGCAAGATCTCCGGATCTGTCCCCCATTGAGCATGTTTGGGACTGGATGAAGCGTCGTCTCACGCGGTCTGCACGTCCAGCACGAACGCTGGTCCAACTGAGGTGCCAGGTGGAAATGACATGGCAAGCCGTTCCACAGGATTACATCCAGCATCTCCACGATCGTCTCCATGGGAGAATAGCAGCCTGCATTGCTGCGAAAGGTGGATATACACTGTACTAGTGCCGACATTGTGCATGCTCTGTTGCCTGTGTCTATGTGTCTGTGGTTCTGTCAGTGTGATCATGTGATGTATCTGACCCCAGGAATGTGTCAATAAAGTTTCCACTTCCTGGGACAATGAATTCACGGTGTTCTTATTTCAATTTCCAGGAGTGTATAAATTCTTTGATGCAAAGCCTGGTAAAACAATAGATATAAAGATCTCAGTTTCTTATAAAATTATTACGCCTCTTTGGTCTGTTAGCACTGCTTTGTTTAGTCCCGAAAGATTTATTGAACGCTTAGTTAAGCAGCGTGAGCTCTGTTCAAAACGACTTTAACTTTACTTCATCTCATATAAAACATCTGGTCTTCTGCAACTGATCTTTCAAAATGAAACGAATCTTATGCTTTTATTGATGTTCCCCTTAGAAAGGCATTTCTGTAAATTTTAAATAACAACGTTAAGTATGCCGTTGATAATTCTGAATATGTATTGATTTATTGATTAACTTAATTAACTGGAAGAAAAGACTGTGTCTGGTTCAGGTAAGGTATTACTTAATGTAACAAGCATTATCTACATTTAATGATAATCAAAGGTGATTGCACAAATCAATAATCAAAATGATTGTTCCTCATAACGAAATGTTACAACGACTTCTTGGCTCTAAACAATAATTTATGATATGTGTTGATGCTTGCTGTTACCACAATGACATAAGATGGGATGAATTAGATTGAGCGATACGCGATAGCCTATCTGACACACACCATGGAAGAACTGAGTAATCTGATTACTCCTATACATGTAAAGTAATCTTAGAAGCAATAGAGAGCCTCCTATTGATCAGTAACAGCTTAGTACATTTCTTTCTCTGAAAAGAAAAGTTTTAAAATTTGTACCCTTTGCTTTTGCTTGCACTATAGTATATCCATAATGACAGAGAACCGATAGTTCTTTAGAGACAAGTTACTCTGTAACTGAAATATATGATCTGAAAATGGGCAGCTAGCCTGAAAACGGTCATTGAAAATAAAAAATAGTGATCAAAAGACTGAAATGCCATATTTTTATTTAATGAACAATGGTTCAACACGATTTTTCGTAGGCGTAATTTTTCGTTGCCTTTATTGACAGCAACAACTAATGCCATTGTTCTCGTAAAGAGAAGACCGTAGTTCCGAGAAAGGGAGAAAACAAATGTGTTAGTACTATCTTATCAGCATCATAAAAAATTTAATATTTAAAATAATGTAATAATGATGCTACTGTGTAGCTATTCAATTGTATTCGGCCGCATTAGTAAAAAAGGCGATGATTCCGCGACGAACTGTGAAAGAAAAAATAAATGTACAATTCAACGAAAAGGTATAGGAAACTGAAAATTACATTACCAAACTATGTAAAACGACTGCTTCCACTCCTTGTATCAGTCTGGTTTATTTCTAGTATTCATCGAATACCTTCGACAGTACACGGGAGATCCATTTTGGCGATAGCTAGTTTGAAGTGCGATTGGTATTGATTGCTTTGCTCTTCTGTAAGCTATTGCAAATTCAAGAAAAGTGTTTGTGCTATTAGTTGGTCAACAGCTGTTTGCTCGATAACCGGGAAGGGATGCTCAGCTGTATAAGTTTTGCGCAGGAGCACCCTCCATCTTCCCCAGGAATTGTGAGTTGTATCCGCCTAAGCTTGTTGGTAAGTGTATTCAGGTAGTCCGAGTTATGAGTTTTGAAATTACAGTTTAATAATTCAGCGCTGGACAGTTGTGTGCCTACTGGGGATCGATTGAAGAGCATTACTGCTGTTGTTGACATGACTGCCGTAAACTTCCCACCTAATCGTGTTACGTTTGAGGGGCCTGATTCTGTTTAACGGGTAAACAGTCTGCAGATAAGCTGAGAAGATATGAGAGGAACAAAATTAAATTTCAGATCGTATCTCAGTACAAAAATATCTACCGACAAGTATTACCAAAAATTAATTTAATAAAGTCGACATTAGCTCACGTGATGATGTGTAGAAGAAAATTACTTTAAGAATAGTTTCAGTTTTAATTAGTTTTCACTAATTTACAAACGTTAGCCCACTGCGTTTAAACAGAATACAGAAATTCATAAATCCATTGTTATCAGATTTATTCCTCTAATCTCCTGGACACTGAAATGACAACACTAGGGATAATTTATGCGTATGCAATACAGTAGAAAGAATACATGGTTAAATTTGTAGGTGATTTCGGTGTGTAGAAAGAATGAAATCTAGTTCACAGAGTTGCCATTTCTGGCAGCAACAACGACTCCAATCCAGCTGGGAATGAAGTCTAGCTGAGCTCGGGTGACAGATACATTCCGTACTGTTTCGGTTCTTTGCCAGAGTTCATCAATATGAGTGGCTAGTGACTGGTTGCATGTCTCTATCGCAACACAAGACCAGATGTTTCCAGTGGGTAACAGATCTGTGAAACGTACGTTAAGATAATACGGGCGACCGACGGTTAGCATTACTTTATTGGAAGATAATGTCACGGAAATCACTAAAAGAAGGAACAACCGTCGCCTGAAATATAATATCTGCTGTTCAAATTACTGGCTCTAACAATTGCAAAGAGAACTGAGGATGTGTTAGATGACGATCAGTTTGGCTTTAGGAATAGTAAAGGCACCGGAGATGCGATTCTAACGTTGAGGTTGATGATGAAAGCAAGTCTGAAAAAGAATCACGACACGTTCATAGGATTTGTCAAAATGGAAAAAGCGTTCGACAATTTGAAATGGTGCTAGATGTTCGAAATTATGAGGAAAATAATGGTAAGCTATAGGGAAACAGGGGTAATATACAATATGTACAAGAGCCAAGAGGGAACAATACGAGTGGAAGACCAAGAACGAAGTGCTCTGATTAAAAAGGGTGTAAGATGTAGTCTTTCGCCCTATTGTTCAATCTATACATCGAACAAACAATGACGGAAATAAAAGGAAGGTTCAAGAGTGGAATAAAATTCAAGGTGAAAGGATATCAGTGTCGAGATTCGCTGATGGCATTGCTATGCTCGGTGAAAGTGAGGAAGAATTACAGTATCTGCTGAATTGAATTAACTGTCTAATGAGTATAGAATTTGAACTGAGGGTAAATCAAAGACGAAAGTAATGAGAAGTAGCATAAATCAGAACCGCGAGAAATTTAACATCAGGATTGGTGATCACGAAGTAGATAAAGTTAAGGAACATTTTTTGCGTACAGTCTTCTGATTGGTTTGATGTGACCCGCCACGAATTTCTCTCCTGTGCTAACGTCTTCATCTGTTGCCTATGCAGCAAAATAACCCATAGTGGACGGTGCAAGGAGGACATAAAAAAGCACTGCCAAAAAGGGCATTCGGATCCAAGAAAAGTCTACTAGAATGAAAAATAAGTCTTAATTTGAGGAAGAAATTTCTGAGAATGTACGTATTTAGGGCAGCATAATATGGTAGTGAAACATGGGCTGTGGGAAAACCAGAAAAGAAGAGATTCGAAGCGTTTGAGATGTGGTGCTACAGAAGAATTTTGAAAATTAGGTAGACTGATAAGGTAAGGAACGAGGAGGTTCTCCACAGAATCGACGAGGAAAGGAATATATGGATAACACTGATAAGGAAAAGGGACAGGATTATAGGACATCTGTTAAGACAAAACACGAAATAACTGATTTGGGAGCTGTAGAATTGAACACGTAATTTACATGTGCTACTTTGGGATGAGGAGGTTGGCACAGGAGAAAGAAACCAACTAGGTATAATCACTTTGTATACCCAGTGGCACCTCACGCCACCACAAGTCCACGATCACCACAACGATGACAAATACAATCTGGCAACATTCGTTCCCCTCTGGATGTCCACACAACGATCTATGGTGACGCTTTATGCAAGACCAGGACTTGCTTTAAAAGACGACATAGTGCTTTTCTACTGTATATATCTATACCCGAAGCACGTTCAGTAAGCAATGCGACACAAACTTTTTTATGAAAACAGATTGGTTTTATTCAGGATTCCAATACTTCATATTTTTCCTCACTGTTTTGCCTGCTAACTCTTTTTTTTTCAGCATAGTCAACGTTCATTTCGACGTTTTACGTACGTCATTGGGAGCACCTGTAGCCTACAGGGTTTCCACTCTACTGGTCGACGTTGGAGACATCGTCGTGCTGCGTCAGTAACCTCCACATCATCCACGTGCATCCAGTGGAGCGCGTCCTTCATTGGGCCAGACCGATGCCCTTTGTGGTATTCTGTAAGGCGGCGAGGAATCCAGCAGGCACACACCTACGAGTAAGCCAATTGGCGGACGAGTGTGCCAGCAATACCAACACAGACATCCAGTTGAGCAGAGAGGTGTCTGATTGTGATCCGTTGATCACCTCGGATGAGTGTCTCCGCACGTTCCAACACTACAAGCATCACAGATCTGTTGAGGCCGGTCAGCACGCTCGAGGTGAGACCTTATTGCGATAATGACGATGGGGGACGCCTCCCTCTTTGACTCACTTTGCTCCTGTGCATCGACTGGTCTTTGTTGAGATTCCGCAAGCGCTTATAAATATCTGCGATAATCTGGTTTTCCTCCGAAAGAATCTCACTGACCGCTCTGCTTGGAAGGCACCTCTGTTACAGACGCCATTTTGAAAGTACGTAAATCGTTGTCACCTATTGGGACTTCATGAAACTATGGTAACTAAAGCGGGAATATTCCACGGTGTCCCACACCAATTTGCCAAATTGGCCGAGAAAAAAAAAGTTACATTACTTACCGAACGCCCCTCATACGTACTCGGCAAGCAACTGTGTGGTACTTGCGGATTGTAGTTTCTACCACTACTTGTCATTTCTATTCGTCTTTCACTTACAGACAGAGCGAGGGATAAACGACTGTCTATATGCGTCCGTACAAGTCCTAATTTCTCTCATTTCGTTTGCGCGATCCTTACGAGAAATCGTTCTGCAATGAACTTTAAATGCTGGTTCTCTAAATTTTCTCGATAGTGTTCTACGAAAATAAAGTAGTCTTTTCTCCAGGCATTCCCATTTGAGATCACGAACTCTCTCTGTAACACCTGAGTGTTGATCGAACCTACTGGTGACAATTCTAGCAGCATGTTTCTGAAGTGCTTCGATATCTTCCTTTTATACGACCTGGTGGGGATCCCAAACACCTCCGCAGTATTGAAGAATGGGTCAGCTAGTGTTCTGTACGCGATCTCCTTTACAGATGAACCACAGTTTCTTAAAATTCTCCCAGTTAACTGAAATCGTCTATTCTCCTTCCCTACTACCGCCCTTACATGCTAGTTCCATTTCATACTGCTGTTCAACGTTACGTCTAGTATGGGGTGGCGGGTTGTTTGTCGTAATAATAATCATTAGTCATAGGAGGAAACTGTAATTGTTGTAAATATTTTTCGCCATCTTTTCCGCGAACTTGGCAACTATTTTTGTGGTGAACCAGAAAGGGATGGAGAAGTTCCAAGTCTGCAAGTCTCATTCTTCTCCAGCTCACTTCTACTCTCTATTTGCTCATCGGGATCAGGACCATGATTATAAATGAGGATTTTTGAGTTGTAATTGATACATATACAGGGTGTACATAAAGTCTGGGAACACTTTCAATTATTTATTGCACAAGAACTAAACACTGTACAGATGTCATACATATTGCATTTTGAAGATCAATTCTGAAAGATTGTTTCACAAAGATTCGATATGCGAACCATGAGTGACCTGGCAGACATCACTGTGGTAATCGAATTCTTGCCATACCTGTCGCAGCATGGCATCGTCGACTGTGGCAGTCGCTTCCCGTTTTCTCTCCCGGTGCTGTGCTACATCACGTGGTAGAGGCCGTACATACACCAGATCTTTAATGTGTCCCCACAGAAAAAAGTTACACAGAGGGAGATCTGGTGATCGGGAAGGCCATTCCATGAAACAGCTGTCCCCTTCTGTAGCACGGCCGATCCATCGATACGGCAGCTCCTTGTTCAGGTACCTACGAACCACACGATGAGAATGGGGTGGAGTCGCGTCCTGCTGAAAGATGAACAGAGAGTCCGACTGCATTTGAGGCATCAGCCGTTGATGCAACTTGTCCAAGTAGCAATATCCAGTGACACTCTCGGGGAAGAAGAATGGCCTGTACAGTTTCGACGTGACAAAGCAGAAAAAACTTTTACATTTGGGGAATCACGATCAAATTCAATGCATTAGTGTGGATGCTTTGTACATTCGATAATTATGCTTGTTCACTTTCCCATTAGTGTACAAATTGGCTTCGTCGCCAAAAATTAAGCGATCAATATTGTGATTCCCATTCTCATTCAATTGTTGCAACTGCGAACAAAACTCATAACGCTTTTCTTTGTCGTCGTCATTGAGCTTCTGCTCTAGCTCCAATTTGAATGGTTTCATAGACAGCTTCAGTTGCAGGACTTTTCACACTGTCAATGGGGCCATTTAGAGTTCACGGGATGCACGATGCACAGATTTCTTTGGACTCCTTATGAATGTCTCCCGACTGCGCTCCACATTCACTTCATTCACAAAGGGACATCCACTTCCCTTTGCCAGGCACAAACAACCTGTCGTAAAAAATCTGCTGTGCCAGAGGTAAATGCCTTTCCTTGTTGGTGGCTCTAACCTTACTTAGTTCTAAACATCCATTGAACATCTGTAACTCACGTGTTTTGTCGAACTCCAATACAAAGAAAGCTCGTTCTGCACCTGAACTCGCCATGTTTGCTACTAGCGCTGAATATCGGCAAATTACCAAACTACGCTGTGGCGGTATACAATGGAAAAAAATTTCAGGGTTTCTCTTCAAAATGACATATGTGCGATATCTGTACAATGTGCAATAAATAATTGAAAGTGTTCTCATACTTAACGCACATCCTCTATGTGGTAAAGTTTAAGATGCAGAACATTGTAATATTCATTATGTTCACACTGACAGTAAATCTCTCTATCCTAAACAACATTATGAGCAGTTCAGAGGCGACCTCTGTGGTAAGTTCTTACTAAATTGTCTTTAGCCGTCCGCAGCTCGTGGTCGTGCGGTAGCGTTCTCGCTTCCCGCGCCCGGGTTCCCGCTTTCGATTCCCGGCGGGGTCAGGGATTTTCTCTGCCTCGTGATGACTGGGTGTTGTGTGATGTCCTTAGGTTAGTTAAAGTAGTTCTAAGTTCTAGGGGCCTGATGACCATAGATGTTAAGTCCCATAGTGCTCAGAGCCATTGTTTTGTCTTTCGCCCTGACTGCTAATAATCAAAATAAATGCTCGTCACAGAAGTGAAAAATAATTGTCACCACTTGCCACACAGATTTGTTAACATTACGGACGGCACACTAATAGTTACTTTTGCAAAATCTGAGCGATCCAGTTCAGTGTACAGTCCTCATGAGTTAACTTTCTATTATTACTGAAAATAAGTGTTCTGTAACAGCCTGTCTCTGACGTTATCCGAGGCGGTGCGCGCTCCGGCATTTGGCTGATGCGGGTCTGAAGGTGGCTGGGTGCAAAGTGAAACCTAGTCTTACCTCTCAGGCTGTATTTATACATAAGGGGCGTTCAAAAAGAAACCAGCCGGAGGCATAATTACAGAAACCAGTACCTGTATGTTACAAGTATTGACCCTGACTGTTGAGACACTTGTCCCATGTGACACAATGCGGCTGTCTCATAAAACTTCTGGGGTTGTGATGTCAACCAGTTCAGCATATACATTTGGACGTCGTTGTCTGAGGTGAATCGTTTGCTCCTCAGAGCCTTTTTAAGGGAACCAAAACTGACGTACTCATAGGGAGAGCGGTCCCGACTGTATGGAGAGTGGCCGAGAACCTCCCATTTGAATTTGTGCAAGAGTGCCATGACTGCGTTGGCCATAAGAGGCTTTGGATTGCCGTGGAGCAGAATGACCTCATGGGTGAGATTGCCTGGTCGTTTTGATTTGATGGCTTGGTGGAGGGTGGTCAAGGTTTGCGAGTAATGCTGGGCATTCACAGTTGTCACGTGCTGCAGGAAGTTAATCAGAAGGGGGGGATCTTGATCAAAGAAGGTCAGCATAACCTTTCCTGCACTCCTGTGAATGGCCACTGGACGTGTTTTGGTGGTTTGGTGGTTTTTGGTGCTTCCACTGGAGACTTTGTCGTTTTGATTCTGGTTCGAATTGATGACATCGTGACACATCTCCAGCCACTGCTCATGCCTGGAACGCATTCCCTTTCCAAGCATAGCGCTGCAGATGAGTAAGACAGTAGGCCATTCGACATGCTTCCTGGTGTGGTTGAAGACTTTGGGGCACACACATTACGCTTGTGTGGTGTGAACATTTCTGACGCTAAATCCGACCACAGTGGCTATGGATTTCACTGTCACTCGTCGGTCCTGGATAATGAGTGCATCCACCAGCAGGACGATGTCATCGGTAATGCAGTGTGGTGCTCCAGACCGTGCATCATCGGCTAACGAAACCCATCCTTCCCTGAAGCGCTTGTGCTATGCCTTGACCCTTGCAAGGGACATGCAGTGTTGGCTGTACACTTGTGACATTCGTTGATGAATGTCTGTTCCTCCTACTTCTTCTGTTGTCCGAAAACGTTGATGAATGTCTGTTTCTCCTACTCTTTCCGTTGTCAGAGAACGAACAACACCTCTTTGCTCTTCTGTTGACGCCTCAATGTCACTGCTTTCAATGCGAGTGGCAGCGTTAGACGATTGATGCGTGCTGCTGCTATCTCTGTATAGTCATGTGACGTCCACGCGTGCGCTCTAGCGACGGGCTGTGAACTTGCACGCTCTGGTCGGAACCGCACACGCCACGATATTACCCTCCTGTCACCGGTTTGCGCTTTCCAAACTTCGTCTCATTTCTTTTTGAACATCCATTATGATGTGGCGCAGCGGACGACCAAGGGAACACCTGCTGTCATCCGCCCTATGCCCACGGTAGAAGTCTCTAAACAGCCGCTTTCTCGGACACATAATATTTAATAACCATGTTATGAATAAATTTAGAATCTTCGTAACTCTTGCATGCATGTGGGTAAGTAGGTTAAAATAACAAAAAAAGTTTTAGCTCGCCTGCGTTAAAACTTTGCCTTCTAGAATTTTTAGAACGGAACTGACAGTAGAACATGACCTCTGAACTACAACTTTAAGAAACCTTGTATTGGTTGTTATTAACATCAGGGTCCTAAATCTTGTTATAGCTGTATTATCTAATAGGTTTTGTCACATGCTGTAACCAAAATTTTCTAGCATTAATATAACAGATACTTAAATTACGTGAAATAAGGATTTTTTGTTCCAAATTTTGTTTTCAGTAAATTACTCGAAAACTATTAGAGGTAGCTGAATGGGGTCACGTAGTTACTATTTTTATGTTGAACGGAAGAGTCATACAAATTTTCACATTTCTAAGTGTAATATTTAGCGCCTTCAATTTTTCTTAAAACTGTGGATTCTGACCAAAATGTTGCTTTAATCACATTGAGGCTTGTACCAGTTAATTTTGACATACATTTGCACATTATGACCAATTTCTGGCTTCCTAGCTTTATTATTTAGCAACACTTATTTTTTTTTAAACGATGTATTTAGGTGAAATATTGATCTAATCAGTCTGAAACTTTACAGTTTAAACACTATTACACTAAAGCATTTGTTGAAAAAGTTTGTTAAAGCAACTGTAACTTTTAATTTCATTCTTAATTATGGTGCAATACTTGTGTGCTACTCACAGACTCATTATGGTGACGTGGAGCTACTAGAAGCGGACTGGGATAAGTCCCGGCACACTCGCTCGCCTCTGTATCTCTCAAAACATACAGCTCTTGTTCGCCACAATGGGTATTTAACGGATGTGACTCTCTCAAGAGTCAACCAACGCTCTATTCGAACTTTAAGGGATTGTGTTTCCTACAAATCTTCATTAACTTACATTTTTATACATTTAGTCAAGCTGTCTTTAATAACATCAGCTAGAAAATTTGTCTAAGTGACCCTGTGTTCTTGTGCACTACCGCATCACCAGCACGCAAACCGCAGATTTCTGCTCACACTGTCCGGCACATCATTTGTGTATATAGAAGTATCCTTTCCCTGGGGCCATTACTAATGAAGCCCTTGTATCTGGTAAACACCTATCGTCGAAGACAACGTACCGGTTTGTGTTACTTAAAAAGTCTTCGATCTACTCACGTATCTGTGAACGTTTTCCATAATCTAGTATTTCACTACCAGTGTGCAGTGGAGCACAGCGTCAAACGCTTTCCGGAAATCTAGGTTCAAATGGTTCAAACGGCTCTGAGCACTATGGGACTTTACATCTGAGGTCATCAGTCCCCTAGAACTTAGAACTAATTAAATCTAACTAACCTAAGGACATCACAAACATCCATGCCCGAGGCAGGATTCGAACCTGCGACCGTAGCAGCAGCGCGGTTCCGGACTGAAGCGGAAATGTAGGAATATGCAATGTACATGCTGCCCTTCATCCATGGTTCGCATGATATCAGATTAGAAAAGGGCAATGGGAGTTTCGAACTTGCTGATTTGTGGGCAGAAGATTTTCCCTCTCAAGCACATTTATTATATTCGAACTGAAAATATGTTCCAGATTTCTTCAGCGTACCGACTGCAAGGATACTGGTCTATAAATTTGCGGGTCCGTCATTTCCTCTTTTGGTATACAAGGCTCGTCTGCTCTTTTCTCCGGTTGTTTTGGATTTTGTCCTGGACGAGAAATTCGGCATAAAAGCAAATTGAGCAAGGGGCCAGTGCTGTAGAGTACTCACTGTGAAACCGAACTGGGAGTCTATCCGAACCTGGCGACTTATTTATTTTCTTCTGCTTCAGTTGCTTCTCTCTGCACCGCGTTGTTATTACTATGTTCTCTATGCGAGTGTCTGCGCAATTGTTAAACGACGGTATGTCTGCACGATCCACCTGCATTGAAGATTTCGTAAATGCGAAATTTGAAGCTCAGCTAGTCCTTTTGCTGTATTCGGGTTATACAAGACCAGTGAACAAATAACTGGATACACCTAGTCACATTAAAGTGACCACCTGTCAGAGGACTGGATAACGGCCTTTTGCAGCACGGGCCACCTTGAGGTGGGCAGGAAGAGACTCAGTGAGATTCTAGAAGGTACCGGCAGAGATATGGAGCGAGGCCAACTCCAGCGCCGTGGTCGACCAGCTCCGCTAGGTTTCCCGGTGGCGCAAACAACCCTGAGCGAGTTGGTCCCACAGTTACTCGACGGGGTTTAAATCCAGGGAGTTTGGTGGGCAGGGAATTAAGGCAAACTCATCCTGGTGGTCTTTGAACCACGCCCGTACACTGCGAGCTGTACGGCACGGCCGGCTGGAGTAGCCGTGCGGTTCTATGCGCTACAGTCTGCAACCGAGCCACCGGTACGGTCGCATGTTCGAATCCTGCCTCGGGTATCGATGTATGTGATGTTCTTAGGTTAGTTATAAGTTCTAGGCGACTGATGACCTCAGAAGTTAAGTCGCATAGTGCTCAGAGCCATTTGAACTATTTGTACGGCACGTCGGATATTGCTGGTGGAAGATGCCGTGTGGCGAGGAAATACCAACTGCATGCAAGGAGGGATATTGTCCCTAAGGATAGATGCATACTTGTGTTTATCCACGGTGCCTTCCAGAATGTCGAGATCACCCAGGGAATGCGACACAAACATCCGCAGACTGTAATGCTCGCTCTTCCGGCCTTGACCTTTCGACGATTGTTGCAGAGCCTTACACGCCATTCAGTGAGCATCCACTTGCGCACATTCCAGCGTTCATCATGAATGAACAGCAGTCTGTATAGATGTATGAACGAGGCATCTGCTGCGGAGGCCCACACGCAGCAACAGTCGTTCAGGAGACACTGCTGGTGGCCCCTTGGTTCATCTGGGCGGTCAGATGCTTAACAGTTGCACAGTTTATTCGCCCGTACACAACTCCACAGCTATTGTTCACCCCTGTTATCTTTCCGTGCATTGTATACTTTAACAGTTTACAAACTTAGCCATTTCAGCAGTGTTTATACCATTTTCACTGAAGACAATGATCTTCCGCTTTTGCATGCCTGACAAATAGCTCCGTTTCCACTTTGCGACGCCAACTGTACTGTATTCTGCGTCCCTGGGACACGTTTTATACAGGGGGTTACAAAAAGGTACGGCCAAACTTTCAGGAAACATTCCTCACACACAAAGAAAGAAAATATCTTATGTGGACATGTGTCCGGAAAAGGTTATTTTCCATGTTAGAGCTCATTTTATTACTTCTCTTAAAAAAATCACATTAATCATGGAATGGAAACATACAGCAACAGAACGTACCAGCATGACTTCAAAAGCTTTGTTACAGGAAATGTTCAAAATGTCCTCCGTTAGCGAGGATACATGAGTCCACCCTCCGTCGCATGAAATCCCTGATGCGCTGATACAGCCCTGGAGAATGACGTATTGTATCACAGCCGTCCTCTATACGAGCACGAGGAGTCTCGACATTTGGTACCGGGGTTGCGTAGACAAGAGCTTTCAAATGCCCCAATCAACGAAAGTCAAGAGGGTTGAGGACAGGAGAGCGTGGAGGCCATGGAATTAGTCCGCCTCTACCAACCCATAGTTCACCGAATCTGTTGTTGAGAAGCGTACGAACACTTCGACTGAAATGTGCAGGAGCTCCATCGTGCATGAACCACATGTTGTGTCGTACTTGTAAAGGCACATGTTCTGGCAGAACAGGTAGAGTATTCCTTACGAAGTCATGATAACGTGCTCCATAGAGCGTAGGTGGAAGAACATGGGGCCCAATCAAGACATCACCAACAATGCCTGCCCAAACGTTCACAGAAAATCTGTGTTGATGACGTGTTTGCACAATTGCGTGCGGATTCTCGTCAGCCCAAACATGTTGATTGTGAAAATTTACAATTTGATCACGTTGGAATGAAGCCTCATCCGTAAAGAGAACATTTGCACTGAAATGAGGATTGACACATTGTTGGATGAACCATTCGCAGAAGTGTACCCGTGGAGGCCAATCAGGTGCCTGCACACGCTGCACACGCTGTACATGATACTGAAACAACTGGTTCTCCCGTAGCACTCTCCATACAGTGACGTGGTAAACGTTACCTTGTACAGCAGCAACTTCTCTGACGCTCATATTAGGGTTATCGTGAACTGCACGAAGAATTGCCTGGTCCATTGCAGGTGTCCTCGTCGTTCTAGGTCTTCCCCAGTAGCGATTCATAGGCTGGAATGTTCCGTGCTCCCTAAGACACCGATCAATTGCTTCGAACGTTTTCTTGTCGGGACACCTTCGTTATGGAAATCTGTCTCGATACAAATGTACCGCGCCACGGCTATTGCCCCGTGCTAATCCATGCGTCAGATGGGCATCTGCCAACACCGCGTTTGTAAACATTGCACTGACTGCAAAACCACGTTCGTGATGAACACGAACCTGTTGATGCTACGTACTGATGTGCTTGAAGCTAGCATGTAGAGCAATGAGTAGCATGTCAACACAAGCACCGAAGTCAACATTACCTTCCTTCAATTGGGCCAACTGGCGGTGAATCGAGGAAGTACAGTACATACTGACGGAACTAAAATGAGCTCTAACATGGAAATTAAGCGTTTACGGGCACATTTCCACATAACATCTTTTCTTTATTTGTGTGCGAGGAATGTTTCCTGAAAGTTTGGCCGTACCTTTTTGTAACACCGTGTATACCCTACACCGCTAGCGCTGCCTGTGACACTGAACATAGACGGCCTTTAGGTTAATGTACCTGAACGGTGTAGAAGCCTTCAAATCGCTTACCAGGATTTTCTCTTGGCTTCGGCACGACCTTTTCCTAAAGTATGGTGGTGGTAGTACTTTTCTTCGCGCACTGATCAACCTTTGTTGTTGGGAGCTCCACTGTGTTTGCGCCCCTCCCTGCTGCCCCGTCAAAGGGCACCGCAGCAGTGGCCGCTCGGCCGACAGTGCTGCAGCGGCAGTCGCACTACCCCTGCTGTTGTCAACAAGGGCATTTCCTCACCTTGTACGATCCTACACGATACAGCGAACAATGTGTCTATACATTTCGGATGCTAGTCCTTGGGGGATGCTAGGATTTTGCAAGATGTTGAGTGTGACTCTTTCGAGCCCACTAATGCCATTCACAGGACAGTTGTTGCATCCTGGTCAACGCGAATAACATTGGCGTGGTATCATGAATCGCATGCTCGACACGCCACGATACTGTCGCTGTCAAATTCGGAAATGTGCTGGTGAACGTTCTTCCTTTTTGTATATGGCATAAGACAGTTTTTCCACAAACACCGTTCGGATGCGATTCCTCAATGAGAAACCTGCTGCTCAATCTTTCCTTATATACAGGGTGTAGATAGCGTTACTCCTACCAACTGTGTGTGGTTGCGCTGTTGTTCATATCCAAACACCACACTAAATTGACGCTTGTTGCATTCCGCCACAATGATGTTGCAATTTGACTGACCGGCTGTGTTATTTCAACAACAGATTCAGTTACAACAAAGCCGAGAGACGGCCAGTGGAACTCGCGCTCTGAGACTTGTGTTCAAACTTAATTATGCATACAGATAATAATAATAATAATTTCGTGTAGCTCAGTAGCCTCGTTCAAGTATTTCTATTGGACGCTACTTTGGCCACTTGAGTGTCGCAACTTACGCCAGTTATACAACCAGGTAAAGGGTACCTACAATGGAATCCAAACACGTGTTGTTTTTGGCGAATTCCCATAGCATTGACATATGAATACTGCACATAGTCCGACTGAAATTTGATCTCGCTTTAACTCGATTTCCCGGCACGCACTATGCCGCTAGATCACTAGACACAACAAGCATATATATATATATTGGCTTTCGGGACGTGCCCATACCATCATTTCAGCAGTGGAAAGACTATACGACAGTTTATTACGACGATTTAGAAGATTCAGTAGGACCAAGCCACATCCTCTTACTATGTTACATAGGTGTAGACTTGTCATGTGACCCCATAAGGCGATTTTCGTATCAGTTACGACAGTAGTAAGGTCTACTATGCCTATTTTCATTCACTGCTTTCATATGGCATCATATTTTTGGGTAAGTCATGATTCTGAGAAAAAGTATTCATTGCTCAAAAGCATAACCACTGGAGCCCATCCAAGATCACCTTATTTAAGGAACTCAGTATATTCACAGCACCTTTGAAAAACATTCTCTTATGAAATTTGTTGTTAATAACCTATCCCAATTCAAAAATAATAGTGAATTGCATAGCTACAACACTAGAAGAAAGAATGACCTTCACTATTCTTGGTTAAGTCTGACTTTGGCAGAGAAATGGGTGAATTATGCTGCTACAAAGGTCTTTCGTCATTTGCCAAATAGCCTTAAAAGTCTGACAGATAGCCAACCAACATTTAAATACAAATTAAAAGAATTTCTGAATGACAACTCCTTCTACTCAATAGATGATATGAAGTAGTAGCTGTAAAAAAGGAAAAAAAATGTAATGAAAAAAAGTCATGTTAAACTGACACGTTCCACATCATTAAGAAATGTCGCATTCATCATATACGGAGCAAGTATTAACGTAATGTGATGTAAGGACAACCCAACACCCAGTCCCCGGGGAGAAAGAAAATCTCCGACCGGGCCGGAAAGCGTAACCGGGCCCCTCCCGTTATCAATTAGCCGCGCTGAACCCGCAGCTACCGAGATAGGCGATATGTAAATGCTTCATTTATAAATTTTGATTGATAAATTTGGGAGTCTACAAAAATGTGACATATGTGGGCGTATCTTTTGATTGCATTCATCTAGAAGATTAAATTACTTACACCGCCAAGGGACCACAGACTTTATTATCTGACACAAATTTCAACTTGATACTTGTAACCGTCCCTGACAAAAAGGAGTCTTAACAGACGAACAGACACACTCACATACAAAAAAGTGATATTGCTAGGGTTACATTTTTACAGATTGAGGCAAGGAGGCCTAAAATGTGGAAAGATGTACAATGTCAAGCAACTACGACTCTCTGGCCGTGTTTGTGCGTAAATCAGGCACGTTTCTGTCAGTTGTTTGATCGCGTAGTCTATCGGTGCACGAAGAAGACGACGACTTGGAGTTACACCTATACAATACTGCCGCCTAATTTACGTAATTGCCGTCGCTAGAGTTCAGATAAACTCGGCTATGGAACAATACGTGCAATGCATATCTAATGGTAAGCTCTTTATTCCGATCACATCCAGTATTTATAAGGCTTTTGTAATGGTTGAAGCGGTCATTTCTATTGAATACTAAGTGGTTAATCGTCTTCCGTGTGGACTGAAAAATGAACTGGTGTTAAGGCACAGTACACATCCAGGGTCGCTTATTATTTCATTTGTTTTGGCTGCTTTCGCTTGTCGAAGCGAGAATCCTCTTCCCTGCGGAAATTACTGTATGTAACTTGAGAATTAGTTAAAGCTAATCACTAAAACTGGATTTACAACACAGTAACTTTCTTTCTTTGCCGTAGCGGAAACACCATAGAAACGTCCCCTTTGAAAAATTTATACATGACTGTGCTTAAACTGAAACACAATATTTTTGGCGCAACGCAATCTGACTTCCAAAAATCCCTACGAAAGAATGGCCCTGATTAACATTAACCTATACGTTTCACAAATCACTTACCTCACAAAAATCTTCGTTACTCAAGCTACTGCAATACAGCGAGCGCCACTACTGCCAGCTAAATAAAAGATTCAAACTACTGAAGGCACTAACTACTGATAGGTATAGTTAGCAAATGAAAGATTTTAATACAGAACAGACAATGTATTTACCTTAATAGTCATAATATATATGATAGTTCATGACATTCAGTCTTAAAAATTACAAAACTCCGCCATCTCTCTCCCCACGTCCACCACTGCTGGCGGCTCACCTCCAACTGCGCAACGCTACGCGCTGTTAGCATCCAGCTGCCGCTGCCCGACACTACAATGGCAGACAACAATGCAAACTAGCCACAGACTGCGCACAGCACAGCCAGTGATTTTTCATACAGAGCGCTACGTGGCGTTACCAATAAGAAAATGTAAACAGCCTACTTACACCATACAAGTGAAAACCACTACCCGGGACAGTGGTGAGAATTGGATGTGCAGAGTTTATTGCAAGCTCATAGGTCAGACGTATGATTCAAAGTAAGATTGAAAAAGTTACCATATAACGGTGTACAAATGTCGAAGACGTTATATCACATGAGCCACTTTCAACTCGACTAAGACGTATAAATGCAGAAGCTAACACAATTATGAAACACGTTATGTGCTTTTATCGATCTCACTTAGATGTTTTATCAGCGTGCTTCGGTGGTCAGAACAAAAAAGAATGAAAAACAGAATAAAACTGACTACAAACGTATGTGATGAACAATTAGTCACCATTGTGAGTGGTTGGGAAAGGCACTGTAACTAGGATTGTGTGACATATGAAAGAAATACTGCAGTTATGGCGAATGAGGAGTGTAAACTACATTAAACCCGTTTTTTGTTACCCACATTGCGATGCTGAAAGGCACGACGGGTGCTATAGAAAGGATTCGGAGAGACGCTGGCAGCTCGGTATAGTCCACGCGAAAGTGTGCTGGCAATAACTGAGGAACATAAACGGGAATCGTTTGAAGAAAGACGACATAGTTTTCGTAACACCTGTTGGATAAATTTGAAGAATTTGTTTTCGAAGATGACTGTGCAATCATTTACTAGCACCAACGTACAGAAGATAAGGAAACACGGCGAGAAATGTATGCTTCAACATAAATGCAGATGGTAGCTAAACCTGCTGGTTGCTCTGTTGTATCTGACCACGGGTAGCCCCTGTGCAATGTCCTCGATACGTCGCAAGCGTGAGTCGTGGACAGAACAGCGTTCTGTGTAGTTGTGAGGTCATTACGTCTGGGAGGTCATTACGTCCGAGCTAAGTGACCTTGAACGATGCTAAACTGTTGGTGCTCGTGTGTGTGTGTGTGTGTGTGTGTGTGTGTGTGTGTTTCCGTAACATAGGTAGACGAAGGGTTTGGTGTTTTCAAGAGGCAGCGTATCGAAGCGGAAAAACATCATCAGGTCACAACGCGTACGAAAGTGTACGTTGAGTGATCGTGAGAGACGGTCATTGAAGTGGGTTGTGATCTACATCTACACCTACATTTACACTCCGCAAGCCACCCAACGGTGTGTGGCGGAGGGCACTTAACGTTCCACTGTCCTTACCTCCCTTTCCTGTTCCAGTCGCGTATGGTTCGCGGGAAGAACGACTGCCGGAAAGCCTCTGTGCGCCCTCGAATCTCTCTAATTTTACATTCGTGATCTCCTCGGGAGGTATAAGTAGGGGGAAGCAATATATTCGATACCTCATCCAGAAACGCACCCTCTCGAAACCTGGACGGCAAGCTACACCGCGATGCAGAGCTCTTCTCTTGCAGAGTGTGCCACTTGAGTTTGCTAAACATCTCCGTAACGCTATCAAGCTTACCAAATAAACCAGTGACGAAACGCTCCGCTCTTCTTTGGCCGTCCTCTATCTACTCTGTCAACCCGACCTGGTACGGAATCCACACTGATGAACTATACTCAAATATAGGTCGAACGAGTGTTTTGAAAGCCAACTCCTTTGTTGATGGACTACATTTTCTAAGGACTCTCCCAATGAATCTCAACCTGGCACCCGCCTTACCAACAATTAATTTTATATGATCATTCCACTTCAAATCGTTCCGCACGATACTCCCAGATATTTTACAGAAGTAACTGCTACCATGTTTGTTCCGCTATCATATAATCATACAATAAATGATCCTTCTTTCTATGTATTCGCAATACATTACATTTGTCTATGTTAAGAGTCAGTTGCCACTCCCTGCACCAAGTGCCTATCCGCTGCAGATCTTCCTGCAATTTTCTAATGCTACAACTTCTCTGTATAGTGCAGCATCATCCGCGAACTGTATATGATGAAAAGTAGGAGGACGGCAACTGCAAAATTCACTGCTGAACTGAATGTCAGCACCAAAACAACGTGAAGGAGGCTCTATAAGCTCGGAATTGCAGGGATAACTTGAATTCCACAACCACACATCAGTGATGCGGGTGCTTGTAACAGGAAAACCTGGTGCCGAAGCAATAAAACGTGGGTGGGCTACGGAGCAGTTAGTAAACGTCGTATGGTCGCATGAGTATTGTTTGACACTGCTTTTTACTTGTCTCGGAATTTATAGATCCCAAGAGTGAAACATGGCGGTGGTTCGGTGGTGATGTAGGCAGCCATATCGTGGTAATCTATTAGCATCATTATAACTCTGCAAGATGGCTTTACTAGCGAGGATTATGTAACCGTTTCCGCTCATCAGGCCATCCAATAGTACAATATTTGTTCCCCGAAGGTGATACTCTGTTAGAAGACGACAGGGTCCTGTTCACACAGCTCGCATTGTCCAGGATTGATTTTGTGAGCAAGGGGATTAATTGTCGCGTCCCCCATGACCGTCACCGTCACCAGATCTCAATGCAATTCTGCTTTGCGAAGAAGGATGCGTGATCGCTATCCACCTCCATCACCGTTAGTTGAATTTGCCACTAATTTGCAAGAAGAATGGTATAAGGTTTCCATGAAAACCATAAACAACCTGTATTTAACCGTACCGAGACGACAACAAGCTATGTATTTTGAATGCCACTGTTTTCCTGCTCCGAATTAGGCATGGTATTATGTTGTGTTTTTGTCCACTCCCTGTATATCTCACACGAGAAGAATGAGAAAGAAAGAGTGATTATGACACGTACACAACCATAGAGGCAATATTTTTTTCTACAAATATGCAACTGGAATAGGAAAGTAAACGCATGATACGAGTATCGGTGAGATGTATTCTCCGCCGTGCTGTGCTGCTGCTTGTAGAGTGTGTACATAGACGTAGATGCCGAATAGCACTGAAGAAAAGATACTGTGTAAATAGTATTAGCAGACGCCAAAGGAACGAGTTACGATGTTATCGTTGTACTGGGAGCTAGTTTATACAAGCAGATTTCTTCATGGTTACGCAAGAGGCATATGTGTGTTCCATCCTGCTTTCAAGGTAATGCAGAGTGGAAGTTTGCAGAGCGTGAACTCCTCAGGGAAGCGCCATGCTTTTGTCTGAACCGGAACGGCGCCGCCTTGGCGAGCCGGCTGCATTAGAGAAACTTCAGACTGTGCTGCCACGCGGTGCTGCGTTTCAGGGGAACGTTGCTGACGTCATAGTGTCTCACATTCCTCTCCCATTGCTTGTGTCACAGGTGACACAATTCTCTTCCTTCATCACTGAATTACCTGTTAATGGAATAATCTCAACCAAGCCGAAATTTTACAACAACATGTGTAGAAACAGGGAGAAAAATTATTTCCTTCACTCACAAATAGCTATGTTTGATTGTATTGTATTGTATTGCACTTCAGGCATTGAGGGTCTATCTCGAGCTGTAGTTGCATTAGTTTGGTCTTTACGTTTACGTATGCACCTTGAGCGTGGTTCAGCTGCACTGCTCCACGTAATTACTACGTACTGTACACTTCCTGTAGCGCTATTCTGTCTTTGAGATGGCTACTCCTAGAAACTATTGTAGGGATTCCGATACGCTTTATTCTAATGGATAAACTAATATGCGAGGAAGCTTTGTGTACATAATTTGTAAATATTTCGCGAAAACTGGCTAGAGTGTTGGGTCTACAACTTTGCTTCCGCTGTTTTTTTCTGAAAGTTCGACGGTTTAGTCTGCAAAGCTTGCAAAACTATTCAGTGTTGGCCAATTCTAACTACTACAACCTCCTATCTTTCGGGCAGCAGACCAATTCCAAGGTGGAAGAACTGGGAGTAATTTGAAGAGATCCATGAATCCATCGAATTTTGTCCTTGTTAATGTGACTCGAAGTGCTGATCAGACAGACCGTGTGCCATTGATCGAAGGAGGTGTCAGTCAGAGGGAGCAATGAAACTTCCTGGCAGATTAAAACTGTATGCCCTGTATCCACAATATCCTTTCTTCCAGGAGTGCTAGTTCTACAATGTCTGCAGGAGAGTTTCTGTGAAATCTGGAAGGTAGGAGGTGAGTTACTGGCGGAATTCAAGCCTTGAGGACGGGTTCTGAGCTGTGCTTGGGTAGCTCAGTTGGTGGAGCACTTGCCCGCGAAAGCCAAAGGTCCCAAGTTCGAGTTCTGGTCCGGCACACAGTTTTAATCTTCCAAGAAATTTCATATAATGGCACACTCCGCTTCAGAGTGAAAATTTCATTCTAGACGGGGAGCAACGTCTCCAGAAAAAGGCGGGCAAAGTGGGATTTTCCCATTTCAACGTTTCCAAGTATGTTTTGTGATTTTGGGTTATGGTTTCAAAAATTGTCATGCTGCAAAATCATCTTTTCACGTCTGTTGGAGTACTGAGTCCGTATTTCTTTCAGCGCTCGGCTCAAACTCATCAGTTACTTGCTCCTGTGACTGTTTCCGTTGTTTCAGTAGCTTTGAAAACTTGCTCTCTTCCACGGCCATGCCCATCTTCGATGTCAAAATCATCGTTCTTGAAACGTTGAAATCATACTATGTACGTTCTTTCACTAATGTGTGTCTTACCACAGATCGTATTCTGTGTTTTACGAGCCTCAGCCGCAGATTTATTCATGTTCAAGCAGAAAATTAAAATTACCCCAGTGACGAGAATTGGGCTCATAAGTTGACACATTCAATCGAGAATAATTTCGTGATACATTCACAAATCGACTAATATTATGATGGCGTTATGTTTAAAAATGCCTAAGCTTATAGTTGAGACCTTCGAACTGCACCGCAACTTGCCGCTACTGCCATCTGTTTCAAAATGGCAGAAGCAAAATTGTAGACATAATATTACGAATTAAATTCCCCGGCAGCGTTATTCTGTCTTATTGTGAAGGGTAGTCTTAGTAATTACTTTAGAGATTTTGATACGGTTTTCACTAATAGACAGACTGATTGAAGAGGAAGTTTTCTGTGCATGTATACACTCCTGGAAAATGAAATAAGAACACCGTGAATTCATTGTCCCAGGAAGAGGAAACTTTATTGACACATTCCTGGGGTCAGATACATCACATGATCACACTGACAGAACCACAGACACATAGACACAGGCAACAGAGCATGCACAATGTCGGCACTAGTACAGTGTATATCCACCTTTCGCAGCAATGCAGGCTGCTATTCTCCCATGGAGACGATCGTAGAGATGCTGGCTGTAGTCCTGTGGAACGGCTTGCCATGCCATTTCCACCTGGCGCCTCAGTTGGACCAGCGTTCGTGCTGGACGTGCAGACCGCGTGAGACGACGCTTCATCCAGTCCCAAACATGCTCAATGGGGGACAGATCCGGAGATCTTGCTGGCCAGGGTAGTTGACTTACACCTTCTAGAGCACGTTGGGTGGCACGGGATACATGCGGACGTGCATTGTCCTGTTGGAACAGCAAGTTCCCTTGCCGGTCTAGGAATGGTAGAACGATGGGTTCGATGACGGTTTGGATGTACCGTGCACTATTCAGTGTCCCCTTGACGATCACCAGAGGTGTACGGCCAGTGTAGGAGATCGCTCCCCACACCATGATGCCGGGTGTTGGCCCTGTGTGCCTCGGTCATATGCAGTCCTGATTGTGGCGCTCACCTGCACGGCGCCAAACACGCATACGACCATCATTGGCACCAAGGCAGAAGCGACTCTCATCGCTGAAGACGACATGTCTCCATTCGTCCCTCCATTCACACCTGTCGCGACACCACTGGAGGCGGGCTGCACGATGTTGGGGCGTGAGCGGAAGACGGCCTAACGGTGTGCGGGACCGTAGCCCATGGAGACGGTTGCGAATGGTCCTCGCCGATACCCCAGGAGCAACAGTGTCCCTAATTTGCTGGGAAGTGGCGGTGCGGTACCCTACGGCACCGCGTAGGATCCTACAGTCTTGGCGTGCATCTGTGCGTCGCTGCGGTCCGGTCCCAGGTCGACGGGCACGTGCACCTTCCGCCGACCACTGGCGACAACATCGATGTACTGTGGAGACCTCACGCCCCACGTGTTGAGCAATTCGGCGGTACGTCCACCCGGCCTCCCGCATGCCCACTATACGCCCTCGCTCAAAGTCCGTCAACTGCACATACGATTCACGTCCACGCTGTCGCGGTATGCTACCAGTGTTTAAGACTGGGATGGAGCTCCGTATGCCACGGCAAACTGGCTGACACTGACGGCGGCGGTGCACAAATGCTGCACAGCTAGCGCCATTCGACGGCCAACACCGCGGTTCCTGGTGTGTCCGCTGTGCCGTGCGTGTGATCATTGCTTGTACAGCCCTCTCGCAGTGTCAGGAGTAAGTATGGTGGGTCTGACACACCGGTGTCAATGTGTTCCTTTTTCCATTTCCAGGAGTGTATAAATTCGTGGTGCAAGGTATTATTTGCCGATCAAATCGTACCTCCTGAGAACGCTACTGATGCACACTGCTTTATTCGTTGAAGTTATATGAAAGTGACGATATCCACTTACCTAAAGTCGAACTTTGATTTTTAACCATAACCCTAAGAAATGGCCAAGAAACAAAATTACCGCTACGCCAGAGAAGTCGTTTTTCGGTCACCGACACTTTGCAAAGTCGAGTTCCTTCCATTCTTTCGGAATGAACATTACCGTGCGCACAACAGTCTTTAAGTGAAATGTACATCTACATATATACTCCGCAAGCCATCTCACCGCGACTGGCGGAAGGCACTTCGTGTACCTGTGTTATATCCCCCATTTCCTGTACTAGGCGCGAATGGTTTGAGGGAAGAACCATGCTGGTAAGTTTTCGTGTGAGGTCGAATCTCGATAATTTTGTCTTCACGGTTTTTCCGCGATGTATGTGAAGAGTCAAAAAGCCAGTTTAATTCGAGAAAAACGATTTTATTGTTTGAGCTATGATCACAGCAATACATTATTCAAATGGTTCAAATGGCTCTGAGCACTATGGGACTTAACATCTGTGGTCATCAGTCTCCTAGAACATAGAACTGCTTAAACCTAACTAACCTAAGGACTTCACACACATCCATGCCCGAGGCAGGATTCGAACCTGTGACCTTAGCGGTCGCGCGGTTCCAGGCTGAAGCGAGTAGAACCGCTCGGCCACTCTGGCCGGCAATACATTATTACGCATCATCACGTTTATTTAGCTATGGGATAAGAGACTGAAGAAGTATACAGCACAAGGACGAAAAACATAAGGCGTTAAGAATCTTCATATTTTATCCTGGGAACTGGCAGGAGATCTAGAATAAAGACCGGAATTGTTCGAATCGTATCACAATGATTAGATGGGAAGCGTAAAAATATTGTCCGCTAGACAAGTAAGGAATTCTGAAGTTAAATATACCGTTATAAGCAGGTATGGCAAATACCAAATTTCAGGCATTACATCTCACCATGGACAACACAATGGCCATCATCCTTCTATTAACGACCGAGAGCAGCGGCGTTTGCGTAGGGTTGTCAAAGCTAACACAGAAGCAACTCTCCGTGACCTCAGAAATCAATGTGGGACATAAGGTGAACGTATCTCTTAGGGCAGTGCGGCCAAATTTGGAGTTAATAGACTACAGCAGCAGACGACTGACGAGAGAGCATTTGCTAAGACAGTACGACATTGCCCGCAGCGCCCCTCCTGGGTTAGTGACCAGATCCGTTGGACCCTAAACGAATGGGAAGCCTTGTCTAGATCAAATGAGTCAAGATTTCAGTTGTTAGGAGCTGATTGTAGGTTTTCGAGTGTGGCGCAGTCCCAAACCTTAGAGGACGCGTAACTCTCACGAAAACATGAAAAAACTATTATGTAACTGTTTACCCAGAACGCTATTGAATGATCATTGTGAAATTAGTGCTTATTATCTGTTAAAAATTTTTATAACCTTGATCGCAATTAAATATATTTACAACGTGCTGCTTACCGGTTTCCGCTGACTATCAACCATCATCAGAGTATCTCTTGCCAAAGAATCAGTAACGACAGTGTTGTGAACCTCATTCTCCATAGGTACTAAGTATGCTTACTGACGAGTGAGGACGTATGTACAATGTTGGCAACAACACCTTGTTTACTAAGTGTAACTCAGATCATGATCACTAAGGAATCGGTACTTATGTACAATGTTAGTCACATCATCGTTACTAATAAAATCTTGAATAGTAAAGAGTTTTCTCAAAGCATGACTTAACGCATACAACCAGTAGGAGACTAAATGAATCAAGTATTGATCAACTTTTTGCTCTTACGAGCTGTAAATAATAAGATTTTGAACTTATCTGCGCTTCAGTAACTTGCATGCAAGACGAACTGTAAATAATAAGATTTTGAACATATCTGCGCTTCAGTGACTGTGCATGCAAGAACTTCAGGGAATTATAAATAAGAGCCAACCAGTTGCAAAATACAGGTTTATTAAACCTTGACCACGGTTTTCATTCCACTATTCTCATTGACACTCTGTCTATGCATTTTAAGTGTCGCCTTTCATCCAGTAGTGCCGAGGGAAATCAGATATCGGTAATGAACCTCATTAATTAGGTGAGGGTAGTTAGTACACTGTCCACGCTGGGATGGTGCGCTATCAAAAAGGGATGGGATTGAGGAATGAGGAAACGCAAAATTTTGGAGGCATTTCAGAAATGATAAGTGTCGAGATGACCCTCCGAGTCAGTTCTACATTCAAATTGTCATAACTAAGCGTGGAACAGGTAGAACACATTACATGACGTACTAATACACACGACAGATCGCACGGGAAAATACGGCTTACGTATTGTCTATTTATACCACCCTTAGTTCCATTTAACAGCTGCATGCTCCTATTCTATGAATTCACGTATGTGAATTCTCTTCTCTGTGGCTTCCTGAAACCGCACCTTTTCAATTTATTTCATCTCAACTCTGTCTGTCTGTTGATCTCTCTCTCTCTCTCTCTCTCTCTCTCTCTCTCTCTCTCTCTATCAGCGTCATTCTATAGGAGAAAAACCGTCGTTGTAAATGAACAATTACGAGCAGCTGAATTAGGGATGTATGCTTAGGTGCAACCAGAAAGCCATCCTGCCACCGGAGCGAAACGAATGCTCCTGGTATGTTCTCAAATTTTGAGCTCGCCGTTGGTTTGGTAGTCGAGTGCACGAAGAACTGTTTTGTAATACGTCTCATTCTCATTTATGACCTAAGGTTCGTAGCGAACCCAAAAACACCTATAGTTGTGCCTTCGCTTAATTGACACGAGATTAATTAGTATTGTAGAAATGAGTGCCAGTAAATGAAGAACCTGTATTGGTAAATTTCATTTCACTCACCACACTAGGAATCAATGTATTTTTGGCATAATCTACCATGCATAAGAGGAAAAGGAAGAGAATTTCATGGCACAGAAGTGGGGATGTTTTTGCAATATGGCTACCTAACGTACGCGGAATTTTGTAAAAAAAATGTTTAAGGTTATCAAATTACAGATCAGTTCACTTGTTATCTATAACTTGTATAAATATATGTGACAACTTGAGATGACGACTGCAGTACATTGTAATGTATTTCACCTCAGTAACAGTAGATGAAGAAATGCATGGGCTCGCCTACAGTACAGCACTGACAGTAACAAAAGAACTGGGGCATACTGAAACCAAAGCCTGCCAGAAAATCGATTGGGATGTCAAAGTGGAATGCGACTGAAACTGAATCAAAAGCTTCATATCTGGTGCAAGATTCTTGAAGAACATGAAAAAGTATAAATTGAATGAAAAGAAGCCCAAAGAGTACTTTATAAAAGAATGCTGGCTGGAAGCCAAAAAACGTCGAACTTTGTAAACTGCGAAACAACAAATAACAACAAGAGCCAGGAAAATAGAAAGACATGAGGCAAAGATCATCCAATACAGCCGAAATCAAACTTTCCAATACAATCAGAGGGTGTATCAGAGGGTGTACTACCAGAGCCTGAATCAGCAAGTATACACAAAGTTGCAAAAACTATAGAAGTAGACATCAACCTGTTTCTGGGAAGATGTCTAAGAAACTGAAAAAGACTACAACAAAACTGCTTGATGGATAAAGGATTTTGGAAAAAAATTTCTAAGATCAGAATGCAATACCTACAGATAACACTTGAAGTGTCTGAAAAAAGACTGAAGAGAGTAAAGAATTGGTCATCCCATGGCAATGATCAGCTGCATCGTTTCTGGCTCAAATACTTAACAATCTACATGTGAAAATAACTGGTTTGATTTAGTGCTGCAGATGGGAAACGTCAGTGAAACACTAACAAGAGGAAAAAATGTTAATATGGACTCTCCCAACATATGCTGTTGATAATAAGCTCTCTGATTTCGTGCTGTATGGCAGTGTTAAAGTACCATGACGTATCAAAGAGTGTCGTACTCCTCATCTTCTAGCGAAATGTTGAGATAATGCGGATGCCATGCTACAGGAAGAAATACTGTGGGGTATGCACCACTGGTTCCCTTAGGTTGGGGATGGCGGCAGGGGGGTGGGGGCAGGTTCGTAACACCTGTCATTTAGGCTACCCCGCATGTCGTTCCAAGGCTACACATGCGGATAAGAAATTTTTTTTTGGGTCATCAGTCTTCTGATTGATGTGATGCAGCCCACCACGAATTCCACTCCTGTGCCACCTGTGCCACCCTTTTCATCTCAGAATAGCACCTGCAATATATGTCCTCCATTATTTTTGCTGGATGTATTCCAATCTCTGTCTTCCTCTACAGTTTTCGCCGTCTACAGCTCCCTCTAGTGTCATGAAAGTCATTCCCTGATGTCTCAACAGATGTCCTATCATCTTGTCCGTTTCCTTATTAGTGTTTTCCATATATTATTTTCCTCTCCGATTCCGAGCAGAACCTCATCATTCCTCACTTTATTAATCCACCTAATTTTGAACATTCGTCTGTAGCACCACATCTCAAATGCTTCAAGTCTCTTCTGTTCTGGTTTTCCCACAGTCCATGTTTCACTACCATACAATGCTGTGCTCCAAACGCACATTCTCAGAAATTTCTTCCTCAAACCAAGGCATATGTTTGGTACTAGTAGACTTCTCGTATGCCCTTTTTGCCAGTGCTAGTCTCCTTTTGATGTCGTCCTTCCACCGTCCCTCATTCATTGCTGCCTAGGTAGTAGAACTGCTTAACTTTATCTACATCGCAATCATCAAACCTGATGTTAAGTTTCTCGCTGTTCTCATTTCTGCTACTTCTCATTAATTTCGTCTTTATTCGACCTACTGTCAGTCCGTATTCTGTACACATTAGACTGTTCATCCAATTCGACATATAATGTATTTCTTCTTCACTTTCACTCAGGACATCAATGTCAGCAGCGAATCGTATATCATTGACATTCTTTCACCTTGAATTTTAATTCCGCTTCTGAACCTATGTGTATTTCCATCATTACTTCTTTGATGACCAGATTGAAAGTAGGGGCAATAGACTACATCTTTGTCTTACACCCTTTTTAATCCGAGTATTTCGTTCTTGTTCGTCCACTCTTATTATTCCCTCTTGACTCTTATAATATTGTATATTACCCATCTCTCCATATAGCTTAGCACTATTTTTTGTAGAATTTCGAACATCTTGCACCATTTTATAATGTCTAAAGGCTTTTACAGTTCGACAAATCCTATGTGTCTTGATTTTTCTTTAGTCTTCCTTCCGTTATTACCTTCAACGTCAAAATTTCCTTTCTGGTGCCTTTACCTATTCTAAAGCCAAACAGATCGTCATCTAACACATCCTCAATTTTCTTTCCCATTATTCTACATATTTTTCTTGTCAGCAACTTGGATGCATAATCTGTTAAGCTGACTGTGCGATAATTCTTGCACTTGTCAGCTCTTGCAGCCTTCATAACTGTGTGGATCATATTTTTCGTAAAGTCAATTGGTAATTTGCCAGACTCATACATTCTACACACCAACGTGAATAGTCGTTTTGTTGCCACTTCCCCCAGTGATTTTAGAAATTCTGATGGAATGTTACCTATCTCTTCTGCCTTATTTTATCTAAGTCCTTCAAAGCTCTTTTAAATTCTAATTCTAATACTGGATCGCCTATCTCTTCTATATCGATACCTGTTTCTTCTTCTGTCACATCAGACAAACCCTCCCCCCCCCCCCCCCCCCCCAAAGAGAGTTTCAATGCATTCTTTCCAACTATCCGCTCTCCTCTAAATTTAATAGTGGGTTTCCCGTTACACTCTTAATGTTATCACGCTTGCTTTTTTTTTTTAATGTCACCGAAGGTTGTCTTGACTTTTCTGTATGCTGAGTCTGTCCTTCCGACAATCATTTCCTTTTCGATTTTTTTACAATTTCCATGCACTCATTTCGTCTTAGCTTTCCTACACTACCTATTTATTTGATCCCTCAGCGACTTGTATTCCTGTGTTACTGAATTTCGCTGAACATTATTGTGCTTCCTTGTTTCATCGACCAACGAAGTATTACCTATGGTTTCTTCGCACTTCTTTGTACCTATGTTTTTCTTTTCAACTTTTGTGATTGTTCTTTTTAGAGATGTCCATTTCTCTTCAACTGTACTGCCTATTGAGCTATTTCTTGTTCCTATGTCTATAGTCTTAAAGAAATTCAAGCATTATCTCGTCATCCCTTAGTACTTCTGTATTTCACTTCTTTGTGTATTGATTCTTCCTGACTAATCTCTTGAACTTCCGCCTACTTTTCATCGCTACTACATTGTGATCAGGGTCTATATCTGCTCCTGGGTACGCCTTACATTACCGTGTCTGATTTCGGAATCTGTCTAACCATGATGTAATCTAAGTGAAATCTTCGCGTATCACCCGACCTTTTTGAGGTATACGCTATCTTCTTGTGACTCTTGAACAGAGTATTCGCTATTACTAATTGAAATTTATTGTAGAACTCAGTTAGACTTTCTCCCCTCTCATCCCTTGTCTCAAGACCATATTCTCCTGTAACTCTAAGAAGAAAAGGAAAAACTACGCTTCACCAGTTGTCTAACTAGGTATACTAAGCCCCCCTTCCATTGGTTGTTTCTAGGCCTTTATAAAACTCGGCCTTCACCACGTCATTCAGATATCCTCTATACCTATTTTGCTACATCACAATTTCTCAATGAAACCTAGTAGTTTTGTGGGGCTCGATGGAAATGGACTAGTCGGGTCCCAGAAGGATTGGTAAATGTTCTGTTCTCTACACTTTTCCGTTATGCTTACACAGTATCAAGGAACGTTTTTAAAAATCCGACTTCTTCGTTTTTCTTATTTTGAGCTCATACATCTTTCAGTGTCTATGTGCTATCTTTGGCGGCCATATAGGCTACAAAAAAATTATGGGTAGAGCGTAGAAATAGCTTATCCTTGTTTGAAAGTTCTCCAAATGGAACTACTCCAGGAGTAACCTGAAATTGATACCGTCCAGTGCAACAATAACGCAACTGCGCCATCGGATTCTGGGGAACTCGAAACAACAAGCAAGGTGGTGAACTCACAAGATTCTGGAAACCTGACAAGTAACATATATTCACTTTTGAAAATTGGGAAACTGAAAGAATTAATTCAATTATTAGACGAACACCAAATTCAGGTCTTGGCTCTTCAAGAAACTAGATACATTGATGAAGACGTTATAGAAACCGAGGGATATAGGAATAGCAGAGGAGAAAAAGGCTGAATCCAATGGGGAAAGGAATTCCACATATAGTACAGGATTTGCTGCAAGCAAAACATTAGTAAATCGGGTCACAGGTTTTTGTTCTCCAAGTGAACAGTTCCCAATTCTTAGGACAAGATGTGCAAATGAGTCTTACACCTTAATAAACTGCCATGCTCCAATAAATGACTACAGTAGAAGGATTCCAGAACAAGCTGATAACTTCTGAGAGTCAGTGGAAAACGAACTATCAAAGGCCCCATTGAAGAATGTTAAAATTTTGTGAGGAGACTCTAATGCGCAAACTGGAAAAGAAATAAAGTTGAGGGAAAACGTTGGAAAGTATATGGCATGCAAAAGAGCAAATAAAAATGGGGAAAGAGTAATACAACTAGGCATAGGCTTCAACCTCAAATTAATTCCACAAATATCAAGAAACTGCCGAGGAAACTCTTGGAAATCACCTAATACAAAACCTAGGATAATTTAAGATAGATCTTATTTTAACAGTAAAAGAGGCATCATGAGCATGAAGGTTCGAAAGGGTGCAAATATAGAAAAAGATAATGAAATTTATTCCACAAACAAGGATTCCAAGACAAAGTTGTATGATTCATAAAATTAATATTGAAACTCTGAAATTGAAGGAACAAGCCTTTCAGGAGGTACTGAATGTACTCAGAATACTGGTAGGAGATGAAGACAAAATTAGTCAAAACGACGATTGCATTAACAACACTCAAAAGATACAAAAAGAGCTACATTATTGTCCCTTAGACCACCCTTTAGAGGACACTGTAGTACTAAATGTTCTAGTAGGCTGAAAGCTCCACATTCGATTCTCTTTTAGCTGTTTTATATGCATAGAGACGATATTATAAGTGCATAATTGTGAAATAGATAATGCCTATACGCGGATAATATATTGCAGTTTGTCTTTTACGAATATCTGGAACAGTTTTCAGACACGACCGCCTGTTTCCTTATTGTCCCAATCCCTTTTAGCTAGGAATTTAATCGGCCTTTATTCGTGATTTGTGGGCCAGGTCCCTGATTCTCCTTGTCAGTGTCCTCTTTTTGCGACCAGCAGCATGCAGCTCTTTTTCTGACGATTACCGGAATGGTTACAAACAACGCGTGCCTCTGAAGTCTACTTTCGCACAGTCGTAGCATAATTGTTAAGTAGGCTGTTTAGGTTTTTTATATTGGTAACGTGACGTAGCACTGTATGAAAATCACTGGCTGTGCTGTGTGCAGCCTGTGGCTAGTTGGCATTGTTGGAATATTCGCTATTGTAGTGTTGGGCAGTGACGTGAACAGCGCGTAGCGTTGCGCAGTTGGAGGAGAGCCGCCAGCAGTGGTGGATTTGGGGAGAGAGATGGCAGAATTTTGAAAGCGGACGATCTGGACGTGTGTCCATCAGAAAGAGTAAATTTGTAATACTGGATGTCATGAAATGCTATATATATGATGACTTTTGAACATTATTACTAAGGTAAATACATTGTTTGTTCTCTCTCAAAATCTTTCATTTTCTAAGTATGCCTATCAGTAATTAGTGCCTTCAGTAGTTAGAATCTTTTATTTAGCTGCCAGTATTGGTGCTAGCTGTATTGCAGTAGTGCGAGTAACGAAAATTTTTGTGAGGTAAGTGATTCATGAAAGGTATTGCTTATTGTTAGTCAGAGCCATTATTTTGTAGGGATTATTGAAAGTCAGATTGCGTTGCGCTAAAAATATTGTGTGTGTTTAGTGTTGATCAGAATAAGTAAAGAGAGAAGTGTCTGAGTACGTTCAGTTTTGCTCAGCTGTTTGAAAATCATATAACATAAGATGTTTATCAGCACAGTAATTGGGGTTGGCTTGGGTTGTTTGGGGAAGGAGGCCAGACAGAGAGGTCATCGGTCTCATTGGATTAATGAAGGACGGGGAAGGAAGTCGGCCGTGACCTTTCAAAGGAACCATCACGGCATTTGCTTGGAACGATTTAGGGAAATCACTGAAAACTTAAATCAGGATGGCCGGACGCGGGATTGAACCGTCGTCCTTCCGAATGCGAGTCCAGTGTCTAACCACTGCACCACCCGCTCGGTGGAGCACAGTAATTCATAATTTTTCTAAGGGGAGGTTTCAGATGTCGACCCTTAGCCGAGGATACCTCACTGGAATCTTCTGATGTTTTCTTGTTGTTTGTGTAATTAGTGTAGGTATTGTTTATTGCTAGAGCGTAATTGTAGAGAGAATTTCCTTTGTAATTGTAGTTTTTCCATTGTTGTACACTAAAACAGTTGTGGCATACATGTAGATTTGCACCAAGTATTTCGCACCTGCACTTGCAATTAACTAGATATTATTTTCAGTGCTATGTTAATGTGTTTTCTTATTTTTGCTCTTCAAATTGTGCTTTTCTTGTTATCGTGTGAAATACGTGATAATTATGACGTGTGAAAAACGTAACACTAGGCTCCAAAGTTAACTGAGAAATGATAGCGACGACGAGCATAGCTTATCAGCACCACCGTGTAATCAATTAACAGACATTCAAAGTAGTAATTTGGTGAGTGTGCATAGGGAAATGAAGCGGGCGGCAAATAATGGTGTAGACAGTGAAACAATTAGTGAACAGGGCAGCATTATCGATCGATCGGTCGCCAACAGCTCGTCTCAGGGTTCCGAAATGACAGGACACCATCTTGCAAATACTGTAGATTCAGGTTTTGCGTCCTCACCGTTTTCTCAAATAAGTCAAGACACATTTTCTGCTTTTCAATATGTGAATATTGCCGGTTCAAATGCACTTCCGAATAGCACTGTGAAACATGTTTCAGACACCAGTGCATTGTTATTACAAGTTATGCAACAAATGGGACAAAAGCTTCAAAAGTTAGACACAATGGACCAACAACAGAGACAAACACAGCAACAGCTTCAAAAGTTAAACACCACGCTTGAACAAACACGTGAAGATTTAAATGCTGAGTTACTTAAAATCGAATCGAAATGTCAAAAAGTCTGCTATGAAGTAAAAACACAAATTTGTGAGCATTTCCAACGTATTTTTTCGCGTCATGAAAATGCATTACAGAATCACGAAGCAGCCATAAAGGAACTGCAAACTATTGTTCATGAAAATCAAGATACCTTGCAAGCTAAAACTGACTCAGTTGAATCTAACGATTCGGTTACGCAACTTGCAAAAACTCAGGAAAACTTAAAGGACACAGTAGATACGCTTTCAACACAAATGGACACTCTGAAAGTTGGTTCAGAAAAACACATTGAGGAAATCAGTTCATTATCGGAGTAAGTATCCGAACTTTCGGATCAGTTCACTAACTTATCTACAAAGGTAGATGATGATCTGAATGACACAAGACCCGTAGCCTTCACTGATACAGAAGAGTATGAACAAATTAAGAAATTTAAACAAAATCAAAGTAATACGCAACACAAAAGAGAAATCCGGGAAGTACAAGATCAGTTGGTACAAGTAATACAAGAATTACATATTTCAGTGCACACTCGCGCTCCAACACGGGAAGAGGGACTTAGAAATACGTAAATTTTGAGATGGAACCGCCGACACGACTTAACAATGACTGAAATGCCACTCGCCGACTCGATGACTTTGACTGTAAGCTGTTCATTACTACACGTAAAATCAAAACATTTAAGAATGCTGGCAACGATATTCATCCACAACAGTGGCTTCATCAATTCTCTCATTATTTTCCTCCCAACTAGTCATTAGAGCACAGATTAGAATTTATGTGTGGCTATTTAGAGAATGAAACAGCTGTAAGAATGCGATTGGTCATTCACGATTGTCACAGTGAAGGGGAATTATATCGTGCCTTCCTCTCAGCATATTGGTCTGAAGCTACACAAGACCGAGTAAAACATAGCATCATAATGATGAAACATTTCGAACAGTCTGAATTTTCCAGTCTTGTGAAACATTTTGAAGACATGTTGCATAAGAAACAGTATCTGTCAAACCCATATAGCCCCTCAGAACTCATCCGCATTTGCTTAATCAAATTGCCTAAACATTTACGACATATTATTTTGGCAGGACGTTGTAAAGACGACAGTGAAGCTTTTCAGGGACTATTACAAGAATTGGAAATTGACATTGACAATCACGGGACGCGGAAACAGGAACACAACAATTACAGGTCACATCCGTCACAATTCCGCGATAAAAGAAATAATAACGGGACACGACAAGGCTATTCGTACAACGCAAATCGTGACCAAAACAGACACCACCCGCATGACAACCGTTGGCAGAGTAGTAATAATTACAGGGAAAGATCACCTCTCCGCGGTAATGACTATAACAGAGACAGTCAGAGTAACAGACAATATAGGAACCAAAATAATTGTTATCAAGGGATACAGAATAACTTCAGACGCAACGGTCAACCGCGCAGTTACGATTCCGGGCGAATTTCTCCACCATATGACCAACCAAAAAAGAAGCTATGAAAGCCGCCGACATAACGACAGACCTGAATGTCATCAGAACTGGCGACATTCAAACAGGGCACGGCCCTCTCGACAAGGTGAATTTGCAGAAGTTAGATCTCCAAATCTCAATAACGATGCGCGCCAACAAAGAGACAATAGGCAATGACTCACACTGCTGGCAGCCACAAAAAGTAATTATGAAGCTGACGACGTAGCTGCCGTGGCTAGTAATTACGTAAAAAATGGAAGACATTAGGGACATCTTATTCCAGGAACACGACGTAAAACATAACAACCTTGCATATCCTGTAGTTCACATTGCAGTAAATGACGTAAAATTTACGGCAGTACTTGACTCTGGCAGTCCCATTTCAGTAATTAGTGAAACAGCTTTTAGCAAATGCAACAAATCGAACGATTGCCCCATACTCCCGTTACGTAAGATTAAATTACAAGGTGCAATCGTTGGAAAAAGTGTAGATGTACGCCAACAAACCCACTTAGAATTCTTTTGTCAAAGCCACAGTTTCTCTATGAACTTTCTTGTTGTTCCCTTACTGTCGACGGAAATTATATTCGAAGTAGACTTTTGAATGAATACAAAGCAATCTTAAACTTTCAGGATGCTGAAATAAGTTTAGAGAAGGAAGGTAAGTCAATAGCTTTGAAATTTGGAGATTGCCTCTCAAAACATGACGAGGAAATTAATCGGCCTTACCTTCTGTTAGACAACAGTTCGGAATTTTCTACGGAACTAGACACTAACAATCACTCTGCAAGTACTGACAGGGATGATATCGACGGCATATTTGAAACTAATGAGTTAATTCAGAATAAAATTCAAACAATTGAGAATTGTAATGACGCTGATAGGCAGAACCTTTTTGATATTTTACAAGCACATTCCACAGTTTTTACTCACAAAACAGGAACCATCAACTGATTTCAATACCAATTTCGTGTTCGTGAGCATACTAAATTTTATGTTAGACCTTACGTAATTCCGTCACATTATGGCCGTGTTAGAACAGAAATACAATCTATGTTTGCCAAGGGAATTATTGAGCCTGCAGTAAGCTCATACAACAATCCAATACATGTTGTTGAGAAGAAAAGTGGATCGATCAGGCTTGTCTTAGATTCGAGACAAATCAATACTATCATCATTCCTGAAACAGACAGGCCGCAAACGTTGGAATAACTTCTTCAAAATTTTAATGGTGTAAAAGTGTTGTCTTCTGTTGATCTCAGATCCAGCTTTTATCAGATCGAAATTCATCCAGAATGTTGAAAATACACATCTTTTCTTTGTTACGGCGTTTGTTATCAATTTCGGTAACTTCCTTAAGGTTCGAACATTTCTTCGGCTACATTCATTTGTGGGCTAAATTCCATATTACCTGAGTTCTTAAAACGTCACATCACCTTATATGTGGACGATATTCTGATAGCAGAAGCCTCATGGGAACAACATAATCGCATCCTCAACAGTGAGTTACGCATTTTTGCAGAATCTGGAATTACAGTTAACTTGGAAAAGTCTGAATTCGGTAGGACAAAGGTGAAATTTTTGGCACACATTATTTCTTCTGAAGGCATTCAGCCGGATCCTGAAAAGTTAGAAGCAATCAGAGCCATTCCAGTTCCATCCACAAAAAAAGCAAGTCTGCAGTTTTCTAGGTCTCGTAAATTTTTATCGTCGTATTCTGAATATGCAAATTCTAGTTACACCAGAACTTTATTCTCTCACTGGAAAAAAATACTATTTGGAACTGGGACTAACAGGCACAGTTGGAATTCAATTCTTTGAAAGAAGCGCTACTTAACGCGCCAATACTATCTCATCCAGATCAGTCACAAGATTTCTGCCTTAGCACGGATTCTTCTGAAGTCGGTCTTGGTGCCCACGTATTTCAAGAAGCCATAGAAAATGACCCTACCAGTCGAGAGCTAACAAAATCTGAAAAAAAATTCCGTTAGTGAATTAGAAGCTTTAGCTATCGTTTAAGGTAAACACATTGTTTGTTCTCTGTCAAAGTCTTTCTTTTGCCAAGTATGCGTATCAGTAGTTAGAATCTTTTATTTAGCTGCCAGTATTGGTGCTCGCTGCATTGCAATAGTGGGAGTAACGAAAATTTTTGTGAGGTAAGTGATTCATGATAGGTATTGGTTATTGTTAGTCAGGGCCATTCTTCTGTACGAATTATTGAAAGTCAGATTGCGTTGCGCTAAAAATATTGTGCTATGTGACAAACATGTTATATTATAATTTACAAAATGGATATTATTAAAACCAGTACATGATGCAAAGAAATAATGACAATATGTAAGTTGTATGAATGCAATACTAGCGGTTTTAAGGAAAACCAAAGTGGGGTGTGACGGCATATTGTGGTACAAGTTTGTGGAGATGAATGAGATAATTGGGATTGAGTTCAAGGAGAACCAGGTCGGTGTTTTCTGCTAAATGCTTGTTTACTGCAAGTGCGTCTGAGATGTAAGTTTACTTCCTTCGTTGGTTGCAGTTAGGATTTTCGTGATGACTTTGTGTCTGTGACGTTCCATCAACACGTGTTCAGGGAAAGTGGAATCTGATCTACGATAATCCTGTCGGTCAAGCTCTGTTCAACTAGTAAACAGTTTGTTACAGACATTGAAAGTGACTTTATAGTTTTCATAATTACTTAAGAAAACCGGTATTGTCCTCCCCCTTAGTCAGATATGAGATGTGATGCCTTTTAGGTAAAATTAAGTTTTATATCAGCAAGAACTAGACAAAATTACATTTATTGCAAGTAAGAATGGCTATGGCGATGTCCCGGTTACCTAGTTAACGATATTGCATGCTAGAGTCGAAGAAAAAAAATTGCCCTACCCTAACAAATTATCCAAAATTCTCAAGTCTTGCTTTTGAACTATCTATCTAGTAAACTGAAATTTAGCCCCGTAACTAAGTTAATACGGTTGGTACATGACACAAGTGATGAACACTCGATTTTAAGTTTTTCACATAATGTCACGAACAAGATTATGTGTTTGTCGATAACATCTTTGCTTCTATTTTTTTTTCCTACACACTAGTGCCCCTAGTGGACAATACTCAGTTATTTTCTGACGATGAACCTGCAAGCCAAAAACCGGTTCGAAATTAACTAACATTAGTAGAAGAAAGCAATTTGTTCCTTCCTCAGCTTTAAATATTGAACTCTTATACCAAGAAGTGACGGAAGAATTCACAAGTACAGATAATAAAATCAGTTTTAGCAAAGGAAAATGTTTAACATAACAAATTGTAAACGGTAAATTAAAATAAATCTGTTAAACCCAGTAACAATAAAAGAAATGGTACTAAACCCCATAAATGTTATTAAACCCCATTTGAATATTATAAATTTATTTGTATTCTGAACACCTTCTAGGTTTAGTGGCTGTCTAGGAAGTCATGGCAGTTCTTGTCTTGCATTTGAACGCAAGCGACTACACTACATGTGATCTACTGAGCTCTCTATAGATATTCTGTGTCCCGGTGGGTTCGCGCTAGTCTAATATTATGTTCTACAGTCTACTTCAAAATGATCGTGTTAACGAAAATTACACACTGTTAAAATTTAAATACAAACTGCATATAGTTTAATATTTACCAATAACCTTGAGGAAAAGATAATTAATTAGTATTTATTGATGACCTGAAGTTTTGTTTATATCAGAGGCATCGTCCAAATTTTCTGTAAGAATGTTAGAACCGTTATGGTGTGCCGTCTCCATTATTTCTTTATACTCAGTATTTACAATCACTGCAGTACAATATTCATCTGTATCATTCTAGAAAGGTCGCACCAGGAAGGTACACAGCTTTATTTTTATCTCTTCGTGCAGTTGTGTCCATTGATGACCATAGTTCTGCGTCTGTTACAAAATACTTCGGAGAGGACGTGATTCCTCAAGTCTGGAGAGACTAGTACTATGTGCTCTGGAGTCTTGATCTGTACTTGGTTACCCGTTCTGTGTGCCGTTACCCGTATTTAACCATATATTGCGCAGTGGGGACAGGAGCCACTGCTGAGTAGAATCATGTCATGCTTCATTTATTGTCATTGCTTGATATCGGAAAAATTTAGTAAACAGGCTTCTTGCTTTTGTAGTTTTGCCCCACTCACACTGCCACTCGTACATTTTCCGTTTTTGGCTGTCTGTCTCCATGATTCTATAGAACTAGCGAACAGGCAAATTTCATGAAACCATATCGTATTTTTATACTGTTTTAGGTAAAGAAGGATCATGGTTTTGAAACTGAACAGCCGTATAAAATTGTGTTCACAGAGAGTGGATAGATACCGACATAGAGTGCTACAATGCAGTCTACCAACTACACGCGGGACTCTTCTCCTTAATTCGTGGATTCCCTCCCACGAAGGTGGATCTATAGCACAAATTCCGTCATTAAAACAAGAATTTGTTTCTGTAGATTTCCTAGAACCAGAACAGTTATTTTTGTGAAAAATCATCCTTCTCCAATATATCTTACCAAAACATGAAATGGGTCGTCCGCAGGACTTACTAGCTCGGAAAATATTAATCAGTCTTAAATAAGCGGACGAGCTGGAGATCCAAGAAGCCAATGAATCTTCTCCGCGAACAAATTATAAATGGAGATACTTCATCGGAAGCGAGGGACGTAGCGTGGCTTATCTGCAGACAGAGATTCATGTCTGGTTTTTGGAGTCGCGTGACGGCAAACTTACGACCCTCGTTACTTCAAAATCCGCGGCTAAATTATTCATGCAAAAAGCTCGGCCACTAGACTGGAGTTGCCGTCCTGGAAATGTGCAGACTGTCCTCAGCGGCAAAGAACCTTTCCGCGTGGAATAAATTACTTTCATCTCATTCCGCTAACGTATGACTTTTTATGGGCATTCTTACGGCTAATTCAAATGCGTTGTTCTTCATCCACGACGGTATTTTTGACGAGAAGGGTGTTTTTATACAATATTCTTTCAACATTATACCTTAGCTCGTCGGAAGAACAGACGTCATTTCAGGTTTACGAGCGTGAACGTGACACGTTTGTACAGGGAAGTGGTGCTGCATGTTTTTCTCTTTCCATGCTGTCGTTTGCCTGGACAGTTCGCTTTTTTGAGTCGTTCAATAGATGTACGTTACAGATAACGACGAGGTACAGGTCATTTCTGAACAATGGCACGATGTACGCAGTTACGCATTCACGTAATGATTCTATTCATCTGAAGTTATTAGGGTGAGAGCCGCTTTCCTCGACGTGACAATTTAAAAAAGTGTATTAACACTTTTGGTAAAAAGCGTAATAAGAAATTTGTGTTGTAAGAGACACATTGTTTCTTGAATACTCTTCCTTGAGCAGAATGCGTCGTCCATTGAGATTCTATTTTTGTAGTCTTATAATAGAAATTTAGCTGCATCTCTGCTGGGTATTACTTGTGCCACTTAATGAAACTTTATTCACTACATGCTGATTTTGTGGTTATTCAACGAACCGAAGTCTTGAAGCAAATTGTGCAAATAGTGAGAGGGGGGGGGGGGGATATTTTGAAGCCTAACAGTTTTCTTTCAATTTACTTTATTTTATTTGCTTATGGTGAAGCTCATTCCAAGAGATGTAATTATGTCACATAATGATACAAACAAGATATTTGTCTCCCTTGATTAAAATGTACAACATAATTATATAATCTGTTATATGTATAAAGCAGAGTGTATTTGTATATTTCTGGGACATCCTCCAAACCCACTAGATCGATTTCAAGCAAATTTGGCCAAGAAACAGCATGTCTGATAAGTATCAGGACCAGGGGGCTTAAAACCCAACTTCCAGTAGGAGCAGACATACATACGAAAATGTGTTGTTCCACTTTCTGAGATGAGTATCAGGACTGTGGGGTTTATAACTTTCTAAACCCAACACATGAGCAAATATGCATTTATTGCAGCCTCTGACATATAGGCTGTCCTACACAACAGGTATGTTATGTTGGAAGCTTGCAACAGTATCAGCCTGCTAAATGAACTTGCTTTGCAGGTCTGCATATATGTCAGGGGAGCAAACGATTTTCTGGTTCCCAACATGTAGGCTGCCCTGAATGACAGGAATGTTATAGGAGTAGTATTGGTTTGCTTTATTGTACTGTATTGCATGTGCTACATTTGCTGATGACCATGGTGGGGACAGGTTGAGATGAAAGGAGGAGAGGATAAACAGAGTGAGGGGGAAGAGGATATAGGCAGCAAGAGTAGAGAAGGGGATGAGGCTGGTGAGAGGTGCAGAGGATAGCGGGCAGGTGGAAAGAGAGATGAGGAGGAGTGTATGGTCAGGGGGAGGAGGGAAAATGATTTGGCCAGATAAAGCGGGTGGAGGAAATTGACAAAGAGTGTGTGGGGGGGGGGGGGGGGGGAACTAGAGCACTGGCCCGTGAAAGGCAAAGGTCTCGAGTTCGAGTCTCGGTCTGGTACACAGTTTTAATCTGCCAGGAAGTTTCAACCTGCGAAGTGTCTTATATTTCAAGTAATATTACCCAATAGATCATTATTGTACAACATTAAAAGTAACGGTCCTATTACACTACTCTGGTCACACCAGATATTGTTACAGCAGTGTCTGATGATTGCTTTCAACCCAGAATAACATGCTAGGTTGCACACGTCAAGAAATTTCGACCTAGTCTCATACCTGGTCAGATATGCCATGGGAATGTATTTTCATTAGAAGTCGTCGATATGAAACAAAATCAAAAGCATTACTAAAGTCTAATAACACCAAAACAACCTAACTGACTATTGGCGGCACTGTGGATATTTTGTACGTTTTGCAAAACTGATGCTTGCGGAATCCATGCTGACTGATTACAGTACAGAAAGTTATTTCCTACAAGCTAGGTAATAATTTTCCTCCTACATCCCTCAGACTTCGAAAGAAAGTGACAGACTGCAAGTGCATGTTCTCTGGGCGTGCTGCATTGTGCTGCCCACCCGAAATTTTCAGTGACCTAATAAGCATCATGGAAACACACCATTATTTATTGGAGCATCAGTTTGATAACATTCAGTCAAGACGTATTACGGGTAACACTTTCCATTTCCGTCAGAGTACCTCTACACAAACACTTAGAGAGCTTACTGAAGTACATGAGTTACACGTTACTGCCGAAATACTGGGTGTCCATAAATCCCTATTACGTTTCAAAAAATCGTTACTTTGAACCTACTATAGGTAGACCATTGTGGTGTTCTGTAAAACTTTCAGCAGCTCTCAAAGTATATCAGAGTTTCAGTCTATGCCCTCTTCATATCTCGTAGGACATACAGATTCTGTTAACTTCATGAACCTTTTATAAAAATTAAAAATTAATAAATCCCAGAAAGCCACTAAGTTGCCTCCTCATGAAAGGAATAGGAAAGATGCTAATTGCTTCTAAAATCTCTGGATCAGGTAATATCCTTGATGCAGTCACAATGTATCTTAGAAATTTAAGTTGTTTCCACTTGAATTCTTATTTTTTCAAATTCGTTGTTACGCTCATCCTTTGAAGATTCCTAACAACTTAGCCAAAACCTAATTATGCTTCTTCTAAATCTCTTCTGCAATGAACATGTCATGCCCATAAGTCGACACCCTCCTCTTTAAATTTAACGTAGGCATGTTACTGTAATTTGTGATAAATGCTTCCAAACTGGTATTCAGTCCTAAAGGTAACTTATGAAACTGATACCAACAGCAATAACGTAAGAATACTGTGAATTTCCGACATGAAGGATGCTGCTCAATCTGCCAGCAGCTTTCTCAAAGATCTGTTGAGGTCAATATCCGGAGACCATGAAATCTTTGCAGTAATTTATCTAACGTCTCTCCATTTCTGCCACAACTACTGTACTAATTTTCCTGAAATCCAGCACCAACCTGATATTACCTCCTTTCTTTGACATAACTAAGGGTGGATTATTTTTAGCACAAACAGCAAGTTCAATTACCTCTTGCCTTAGTGCCCTCTCTACCTTTACTTCAACCTTTTCTTCATAAATTGCCGATATAAGATCCGTTGTAAAAAAAGATCTCTTATGTTCCTTAACTTTAGACTCATATATAAATCCCCTAATCGTAGCCTGAAATTCTGAAAACACTGAAAAATGACAGTGTAGCACAAAAAAACTTTCTTCCACTACATCCTCTTCCTCCTCAACGCAGCCAGTCCGATTTCACATGTCTTGTTCCATACAAATACCTAAGATAGTGATTCAGATTCTCTGTAATCACATTTTCGTTAGAAAACAACTTCATTGTAGGCCCATTACACTTCAGTATCACTTCACTGCAACCCAGGTCCATCACTGCTTGGAGCATTAAAAAAAATAAAACCAATTCCCAATACAGTATCAATCGTCAACCTTCACACAACAAATATATTTGCAGAAATCTCATACAATATACACCTGTCTCTTCACCTCAACAATCTTTCCCTGGATTGTCCCCTTCACCTTAATTTCCTAAAAGCAAGAATAGTCCAAGACCCTACATTTTAATACCCCTAATATTCCACATCATTCAACACAGACACACGGAAACACTTGTCAAGAATGTAAGACAAACAAATCTATTAACATTTAACTGAAGTGCTGGATCATCACAGCGTTTATATTTTCCTGTCTCTCACAAAGCAAAATTTCTCTCATTTTTTCAAATGCTGATATGTTTAACTGTTGATAGCTATTGTCCATCACGTTTTTGGCCCCAAATTTGTTGCAGGTTGCAATTGTCAGCATATGCTGGTAGGCTGTCTGTATGCATGTTATTGCATTCATCAATTGATCTCACCTCCACAATGCATGGACCTGAATCTCTGTCGTTCCAGTGCCTGCTTCTGCCATTGCTTCTACTGCCTCTGTAACTACCAAAATGCCTATCATTCCATTAATCTTTACCACTCTCGTGCCACCTCCCACAATTCCCATACCTGTTATTCAATGAAACATATCATTCACAATCATAATTTCTACTTCGTTTTGGTATAGGCTCCAACTAAGTGAAGTGATTATTAGTCCTAACTTTACCACTCTCATCATTTCCGCCATATTCCAACTACTGTACTAAACTTTGAAAGTCTTCCAAAGCATCTTTCACTCTACCTGCAGGAATAATTTGAAGCGAGTTTGAAGGAAGTTTCATAAGATAAATGCAAATCAGCTTAGCAGTAATCTGTAGCTTATATAAGAATTAATTTTTTGTAACATGTGTTCAAAAATCATGTGGGATTGTTTAAACTAGAACTGTTAAAATTTTGCATCATCAGAAGACCATATTTAACTGTGTGTTGTACTTCTTGAGACCAATTCTCAGACAAGAACAGATGTCTAAATTCTGCTCATGACTCACAATTTCATATTAATTTACACATAAGTGTACCAATTCATCTCCCAAGCAATCAAACGTGAATTGAATCTTGTGACAAGCACGCTAAGAAGGTAGGTGAAGAAAATCAGTTTTCTCGAATGAAACACGAGGATTAATACCATTTGTTGAATTACTAAATACGTGAAACTTCTTTACAGATGGAAAATGTTTGCAGTCTATCCAAATATGCGTTCATGGCACACATTCCGCGTTGAAAATCTGTATAACATCGATGGGTTCTCATCCTTTCATAAAGAGAGAAAATCTGGCTCATCTCTAGGACCCAAACCTACATCATCAACATCTGCATAGCCTTGGCTATAACAACGACCTTCATTAACATTTCCACCTAACTTTTCTTCAACCTCGGATAACCTCTCATTTAACTACTGTTTTAATTCCCTTCTCCTCCTATTAATCTCTATTTGACTGTCTGTAAACCTCAACAAAGACCTTACTTCCTCTGTCTCAGCAACACAAACAGTATCTGTACGATTGGACGTCTGCTCAGCATTAAACACTAATCAAGCAACTGAGGAACCCAACTCATCCATTTTCCGTATTACCTACTTGATTTCATTTCTTCCATCTGATGTCTATTCCTTAGTATTAAGTTTCAATTCCTCAAAGTTCTTCTCTAAAACTGCTAATAATGTAACGTGACTTGAAATCTGCTTCTGAATTTGAACAATAGTCTTCTGACTAGGCACTCCTTCAGTTCTTGATCGTAAATCTGTCTTATTATTTTCACACTCTTCTTTAAGATTTTCAAAATCTACTTGAAATTGCTTAATATGGTTAACTGAAAGTGCCTGTTACTTTCTTCAGTAATAGAAAATTTGGCTTTACCATTAGAAATTGTGCCACCAATTCAACATTTAACTCTTCCTTTAATTGTGTACTCCACTCAGAAAATTTTTCTGTCACCTCTTCAGTAGTGTGCTCACATTTATGTCCTAGCCTCTGTATTTGCACTTCTATAGCGCTTACCTTGACTTGCTGTTCTTCTGAAATACTCTCAATCCATTCCCAACCTGTATGTACCCTCTTTCTGTTCTTTATCTCTGATTTCTGTTTTTCTTTTTTCTTTTTATAATGAGAAATCTTTATTCAATTCTGAAAAGTGATCTCTGTTACTAGCACCTAGTGGTTCGGTTACAGAAGACACTAATACCCTAAGAATACCTTGGTTGTTGGAAAATGTAGGAACTGAACCATTACTTTGCTGTTCAGTTTGAGCAGAACAACTGGATAAGAGGTGAATGATCAGTTGACGCAATATAGTCACTTCCAGTGGAAACTGAGGGAACATGCACTAATGCAACACCATTGTCAGTAGCTCCATTGACTGAAACACATAACGAGCAGCTGGATTCTCATTCACAGCTACGTTTCTGGTTTCCTGCAGCACTATGTTTACAACACTGGTTGGGGTACACTCTCCTTGACTTCTAGCCACAGTGGCTGAATCACTGTTTCCTGCACTATCGCTGCTCTGAGTGATAGCCACTGATAAAACATCTGAATTATCAAGTTCCCTAATTCTAATTCCTCCATCTCACCACTCTCTTTTTGATCATAGTTATCCTAGTACCTTTCTGACTGATTCTAATTCTTTCCATTATATGCCAACAGTGTTAAGAAGAAACAGCCAACAATTTCAAAAAGGCATGACCTCTCGACACACCAAGACTCAAAGACATTCTCCAAGTCAAGAATGGCTTTAGAATTAAAAATGTCCTCAAATTCTTCCTCTAATCATTCACAGATCACTAAATTATGAAAAAAATGAGGTAAAAACTACGGATGTACCTCTTATCAAGAACAAACAAAGACGAGTTTACAACAGAAAATTGTATCCCAAAGAAAAATCTTAAAAATATCTAAAAGATCATCATATAATAAAAAGAGCTAAGAATCCACTGCAAAATCTTCATCATAATTACTATTCATTCAAGCTTAACTGATTCAGTTGTCTCACTAATTCCTCAGTGCATGCATTAAGCAGGCCAACTAAAACATAATTTCATAAAAAATTTCTAACTGGAAGGGAGAAAATCGTTTATATGAATTTTATGACTGTTCCTACAAAAGAACAGACACTACACAGATCCCACAGCTGTGAGAAACTAGGGGGATCATTGCTGTCAGCTGCAGCAGAACATTACGCAGTCAGCGGCGACGAGCGAAAATGTGTATCAGATCAGGATTCGAACGCGGGATTTCGTGCTTACTAAGCAGGTGTGGTAACCACTGCGCCATCCAGGACATAGGGTTATTGCAACTGCACGGACTATCTCTGAACTCTTCACGGCCGATCCATACTCCCAGCGAGCGCCACTTGGCGCGCAGTCCCTGTCCATTATACTCCCGTTCACTACTCACAGATTCACACAGGAGATCCTTCCATTTATATAAAGTATTTCACAGCTGCGGGATCTGCGTGGTGTCTATTCTTTCGTAGGAACAGACATCACACATTCGTATAATTGGTAAGCTTGGCTGGGCAATGGATCCACTTTCTTCAGTGCAAATTCACAAAAGACGTTTTGCCTCGTGTGGGAATTTCAGAGTAGCGAACGGGGGTATAATTTAAACGGTACAGTAGTTATCGCTCCATAAACAGCAGGTTTCGCTGCTCGCTCGCACCAGGAATACAAACTGAGTAGGCTCCGCCGCCAATTTATTGCACGACGCGGCCGGCCGCGGGTGTAGCGGAACCTCATATGGACGGATGGAGAATGTGTTAAGCTTCATTAAACATATTTATATACGTCGTGTAACATTTATTACCTGTACTTGAATGCGAATCATGCACGTGAACATTCCTAATCTTCCTCCCATCTTTCCATAAAGAGTGTCTAAATACTAGATGGTAAACAGCAGAAGTAGTTGTGTGAGGTGGTAGTGCCAACCTTACTCCTGGGTGGAGGATCAGAGCTGCAGCACAGGCAGGTCGAAGTCAAAGACGTTCCAGTTTCATAAGATTTTGGGTGGGAGGTTGGTCACGGCCACGTGGTTCGGCCATCCCCCCCACTGGGACCCAGGTAGACCTCCGGGTGCCCGCTGTATTCTGCGAGTTCTACAGAAGACGGATGAGTGAGCAGACGTGCCCTCAGTGAGTCTGTCTCGGTGATCACTGGAAGAAAGGTATCTGAATATTTGAATTGATTCTTTTTTATTTCCAGCTTGAGTAGGGAAACGAATGTACGCAATGATTGCTTTCTCGTTTATTTCGGAAATTTTGTGTGGTAACAGAGTAGGCTCCCTTTCCTTATACAAAGCCACGTGGTGTCGTAAGTTACAAAGTCTCATCAGTGGTTCCAATGTATAAATTCTATCGCGCAAATTGAGTGTAACGAAGTATACTCAAACGCAAGTGATTTATTTGGGACGAAAAACTGAACCGTAAAAATGTTTCTGTCTGCGAAAGGGGTCTTAGAAAACGTCGTATGCCCTATGCTAGTAATAGTGAAAGCGGTTGACCATTGGGCAGCCAAATTATAACATCGAACGGTCACATAGTAATTCGCCGCCTCACAGCATAGTTAAATTGGCTGCCGTTTCCACTCCCTTTGTAGTTGGATGAACTGTAATGCCACGTGGTTGCACGAGTTTCAAATAGCGACAAAACAGATATCGCTCCGCTAAACTCCTTCGACCCCTGTATTAATGTGTCTGGTCCCCAGCTTGTCCGTTATCCTCCTCTCACATAGTGGATGTTCTATGTAAAGTTATAGTAGAAGTTGGTGGTACACATTTTGGCCAAACGCAGTTCCGTCTTGCGTGTAGATTAGCATACAAGATAGCCAAGCTATACGTTGTAAAACTGCAATCTCTGTAAAGTGGCATAATTACTGCAAAGTGGAATAATTTGAAATAAATAGGTTATGAATGGTCATTAATCTTTAAGATATCCTGAAATCACAATGAAGTCAATCTAAGGAGAATTCATTTATAGACAAAATTTAAAAAAATCGAACCCAGGTACCGACACATCAGTGTGTGAGCCCTTCAGCCCCTTGCTCAGTAACGTGCAAAACAGGACACGCTCTGTTCTCTAGGCAGAGTTCTCAAGTACCCCTCCCCCAATAATCCGTTACGCCATTTCCATTCAGGGCTAGTTTCAATGACTACCTCTTTTATTAATGCCGATGTCAGGTATGGGTTTCGCTGGGTTGTGCACCAGTATAGAAACAAGAAAATCCACAGAAATCACGAGGGCTGTATAAAGCAGAAATACAAACGTTGCCAGAGGGTTTTATGAAAGTACAGTCAAAAGGATAGTTTTCTCTCCTCCCCACTAATACAGCTAACTTTCATCTGGCGTCCTCTGCTAGGTTTATTGTAAGAAAGTTTGTTTAATTCCCACAGTACGGTTATCTATCATAATGGACAGGGAGTGTAGATAGGTGGTGCTCGGTGATAGTGTGGGTCGGCCGTGATGCATACTGAGATAGTCTGAGCAGTTACGATAACGCTGTGTTCTGGATGGCGCAATGGTTAGCGCAGGGGATCCTGAGTTCGAATTCCATTTTCGTACACAGTTTCATTCGTCGCCACTGATATCGCTTAATGTCCCTTTGCAGCTGAAAGCAGTGATTCCAATTCCAATGCCTCCAAATCCAAACTCCTACTCCTACCTAGCACGACTTCAATTAACTCCACCTGGAGAATCGGGGGCGGGGGGGGGGGGGGGGAGGGTTTCTCCAATGTGTTTCATGACTTATCAATACTGAATTTATCACATACTTATTTAACTTCGTTCCTATTCTATCATATAACCCACTGGTGGAGAATACTACAAGAGCTATAGACATGACCTCCTCCCTCAACTAGAGAATCTTTTACTTGGACAAAATATATACTCTAAAAAATATTACACACGATAGACACATGACCAGTGAACCAAAAACACAGTTTTGAAAATTAAATCATACACAAAACATACCAAGCGAGGTTACTCTGTGATTAGAACTCTGGACTCTCATTTGGGAGGACGACAGTTCAAATCCGCGTGCGGCCATAGATATTTAAGTTTTCCGTGATTTCCTCAAATCACTTTAGGCAAATGTCGAGACGGTTTCTTTGGAACAGCACGAGCCGTTTCCTTCCCTATCCTCGACACTATCCGAGCCTGTGCCCCATCTCTAATGACCTCGATGACGGCGGGGCCTTAAACGCAATCTTCCTTCTTTCCTTCCCCTGATGACAAACATGAATAAATAGGTCACAGTTGATTGTCAAAAAACAATTTCACCAAAAAGCGCACTATTTCACGAAAAAGAAAAACGTTCCTTTCCAAAAACTCTTTCTCCTCACTCTCTCTAATTACGTACTTCACGAAGCAAACAGATTTGTTACCATATTTTTATGTTAGTAAAGGAAAATAATTACTGTACCACTAAAGTGAACTAAACTAAACTCCGTCTGGACAGGTCTCGGGCCACCCAACGGTACTGACCGACCGCCGTGTCATCCTCAGTGTATATGCGCCTCTGCATACGGATATGGGGGAGCGTGAGGTGAGCACACTGCTCTTCCGACCGTGGTCAGTTTTCGTGATCGGAGACGCTACTTCTCAATCAACTAGCTATTCAGTTTGTTTCACATTTTGTTCTTGGTCGTCCACACTTATTATTTCCTCTTGGTTATTGTACATATTGTATAGTACCCGTCTCTCGCTATTGCTTACCCCTATTTTTCTCAGGATTTCGAACATCTTGTGCCATTTTACACTGTCGAACGCTTTTACCAGGTGGTCATTTAGTCCAACAGAAAGGTCGCCTGTTCAGAAAAGAATGAAGCGCAATTTAAAAAAATAGATTGCAGACTGAGTATGCTTGTTTACAGTTCTTTAGACATCCATACTTAAATCACGCTATGGAACATTTTGTTTAATACCGGAAGTATGTTTATGTTGCGACTACAGCTTTTTGTTTGTGGATATCGGTGTCCATGGCAAGATGAGTGATGGTGTAGTTTTCCATGACAGCTTGCTTTACAGCAGACTTCAGGACACTGATAGATGTCCCCAACCAAATTCTCTTCTTGGTCGAAATTACGAAGCCTTATCCTGGAGTGCCATCAAGTGGTAGTCGAAAGAGAATGCTCAATCAGTAGTTACCACGTACCAGAGTTGTAATGGAATGTATAATTGGTAAAATGACGTCTGTTTTCAGAGTTTTTCAGGAACCACTGTTGTATGCACCAAAAAAAGCAACGATTGTAACGCTCAAATGTGTAATATTGCACAAATTTTTAAAGAAAAGCAGGATTTCTCGTGGTATGTACATGCCTGGAGGTTCACTACAACACATCTTCTTACAGGAGAATCAATGAACTGCATCAAAGCGTCCAACGCAAAATGCAAGAGAAATAAGATAAGAATTAACAGCTTACTTTAATTCAGCCACAACTGAAATATGAAAATATGCACACGAGCTTACACGAGAATAAAGAAGGTCTTACATACAAACAACTTTGTTTCAATGCACTTGGCTCTGTATTTGTTGTATTAGTGTTCTTGCTACAAACCTTACCAAGGAAACTATCCATTAAAAGTTGTAAGCAAACCCTGGGCATCTGTATATTTCGTCTGCTGACAGCCTGAACTGAGCGATTCTTTGGTTTTCTTTTGATATAGTCGATATGTCCACATTAAGGATTCTATTTTCTTTTTCTGTTTCTTTAACGATGCAATTAAGAGTAAATTTCTGCTGTATCCGCTGACAAGCATCTTTATTTGCATCACTGCTTTTGTGGCTGCTTCTTGTTGCAGTTCACAAATCATTTTCTTACTGATACAGCTACAAAAACTCTGGCACTTAACTACTGGTCCGTTGTTCCTGTGCCAATCCGAAATTACCACGTGGAAATAAAGACTACGAAAACGTACGAGCGGACAAACTACTACTCAAAGCTATAATGACGGAAAGCAGTCACAGTCCGCGACAATATATGGACGGCTTATCAATATTGGCCAAACGTGTTTTGATGTTTGGTCGAAATACCGACAAGCGATGGATTCGTACCAACATTGATCCACACATTCGGCCAACACTGGCGGCGCCGAAGTTTGCTCCACTGTATGGATCCGGCCTCAGGCCACTCACGCCCCAAAGAGTTTCCGCAGAGAAACTTCTGTAGCAGATGCCACAGCAAAAGTATATTAGTAGATTCAGAGATAACAGCAAACATCGCTCGCCGTAATAAACTGAATCTATGGAAGCTGAAAGACAACGTTACAGTTACAAACAGAATGGCTGTTGAAGCAGAGCACTAGACCAATTTGGGGCTGCTAAATCGAATGGGTCCGTTAAACAAGTTTGTTCGTAACAGGAAACAAACCAACGGTCTCCGTCGACACTGTGTATCGGAAACATTTACTTCATGACCCTTAGGAGGGAACTCTGCATGGCATTGCAAAAGGTAAAAGTACCACCTCAGTCTCTTCTGACGATGAATTACATTCATCTTTGAAACTGCCTCAGAACTCTGGTAATGCCATTAATTACTTTTTTCTTCTAATGATGACTCCGATGTCGATTCAATAAAAGTTTATTTCTTTGCTGACATAGTGAAAGTTCGTGTATTGATAATAAACGGAGTTTTAATCTACTTAATTCCTTCAGAACTTAATCTGTTAATAGCGTACCTCTGAAGTGCTTCTTCTCTTTTACTTGTGGATCCCGTTTCTTTGTTTCAGATTGCCACTACCACCACCAGAGAGTGGTAGTGTAGAAAATGGCAACTGTACCACAACAGAACTTCTGGCGTGTCCTTCGGCTAGCAAAAATGGGGTCGGTAATTTCTGTTCAGCGAGCATTTTGAATGCATTTTCACAAGAGCCAGCCAGCTGAGTCTCCGTCTATGTCTGGTACAAACAGTTTGAAGAGAAGTGCTACATCTGAAAAGAAAAACATTTCTGATCGATCTCCTGTGTCGGAGAAAAACGTTGATTGTCTTCTATCAGCATTTCAGCGAAGGCAACAGAAATTGACACGTCGTAAGCTTCAGACACCACAAACAACAGTTTCCGAAATCCTGCACAAACGCTTGCACCTGAGTCCATACAGACTGCAGTTAGTGCAGGCACGCACTACACGAGATTACGCAACACGATGTGAATTCTGAAAACAGATGTTGGTAGGATGGACAATGGCAACGACACATCGAAGAGGTTAATTTTTCTGACGAAGCAACGTTTCACCCTAATGGGAAAATTAATCCACACAGTGTCCGATTTTGGGAAACAGAAATCCCCCATTCCTCTATCGAACTTGAAGAAGATTCGCCAATGGTCAAAGTATTTCACGCAATGTCGAGGGAGAAGACTTACGGCCCATTCTTTTTCACAGGGAAAACCGTCAGAGACATTTGCTACCACGACTTGCTTTAGCCTTAGAAGAAGACTCCAACATCTTGCAACAAGACCGTGCACCTCCTCACTTGCACTTGGCTCCAGAGGAACACCCAGACACAAGTCTACCCGGAAGATGGTTCGGCTGTGCAGGTGGAGATGGCCACCACGATCACCGTATCTAGCCCCTTGCTATTTTCTCCTGGGGTTATGTGGAAGACAAACTCTTATCCTACAACTGACAGCAGCTAATCGCAGTTTCGGTAGACACCATGTTGCCAAAGGGTTGGGAAGAGTATGAATACCGTCTCGGTGTTTGCCATGTGACTAGTGAAGCACATGTCGAGTCCCTGTAACATGTAAAATATTTACAGATACACTTTATTTACAGGATAAGGTTTGAGGTGTATAAGTTTTACCGTTTCATTTGTATAAATATTTAAAAATCCAAAGTTCTTTTGTGCTCACCCTGTACATTTATTTTTCTGCTTTGAAGGATTAAAGTAAGTCCAATGAGCTTTGTAAAAATGTTGCTATAAGAGGCAATTTATAGCAGCCAATTTATATCAGGTAATCGGCCTCTCAATTCGAAATTGTATTCTAAAAAGATAACATGCTTTTCGTCCTTCTGTTCAGAAATACACGTGGAGGTGAGCCGCCAGGAGTGGTGGACGTGGGGAGAGAGATGGCGGAGTTTTGAAATTTGTAAGAATTGGTGTCATGAACTGCTATATATATTATGACTAGTGAGGTAAGTACATTGTTTGTTCTCTATTAAAATCTTTCATTTGCTAACTATGCCTATCAGTAGTTAGTGCCTTCAGTAGTTTGAATCTTTTATTTAGCTGGCAGTAGTGGCGCTCGCTGTATTTCAGTAGCTTGAGTAACGAGGATTTTTGTGAGGTAAGTGATTTGTGATACGTATAGGTTAATGTTAGTCAGGGCCATTCTTTCGTAGGGATTTTTGAAAGTCAGATTGCGTTGCGCTAAAAATATTGTGTGTCAGTTTAAGCACATTCGTGTATAATTGTTCAAAGAGGACGTTTCACATAGACCAGTCTTGTATAAATTTTTCTAAGGGGACGTTTCACACGTTAGTATATTTCATGGAGATAATAATGTGAACTCAGAAGGCAAAGAAGATATGCATGTATTCTTTCTCTCCACGTTTAGTATTTTTAATAAACAATTATTCAGTGAGCGAGATTTTATGAAGATAACAATTCTGATGACATCGCCAAGACAACTGTAGAACTGATGGGTAATTTTTTCGCAGCTAGTGCCTGTATATTATTCATGCAGTGGCTACTACAATAGTCTTAGCGATATTTTCGATAAGCTCTAGTGCTCCATTAATTATGCAGCTCATGAGCCTTGCTTGATTTTTACGGATATCAGTACAGGTGTCCCGCAATATTTTATTCTCTGAAAGGAAACGAGTTATTTCAACACCAGTAATAAATATTGGCAGAGATCTGCATAAAGGAATGTCTTCTACTATTTGATTTTACGCTGCTACCTATCTATTACAGTTTATTCTGCGATCCATTCATTTGTAAAGAAAATTTACGTTATTTCAGACGAAAAGTAAGTTCATTCTTTATACTGGCTGCTAAATCTCTATTGTACTGACATACTGTTGTAGTCTCAGCTAACGCACATTTTACCATCTCCGTAGGGGAAGAATTAGAAAAATTTTCTACGAATGAGTATGCTACACTACGTTGAATTGTCTGATAGCTGACTAAGTAAAAGGTCTCAGCTGCTTTTTAATGCACAGGTTTTTTGGTCTGAACCACAAATGCTTATAATTTTAAGAGTTTGTACTAGAGAAGGGAATATTATACATCTGGTGGCTGGAGCTGGAAGCAACCAGGTCATCTGAATCTGGAAACAAGACTCCATAGTGAAGCTTGATGTAAATGGAATTCTGCAAAAATGACTTTCCGAACACGAGCACTATTCAGCTGTTGCGGCTTTATCTGACCATATTACGCTGTAGATGGAGGCTGAATCAGCTGCAAAATCAGTCATTGAAGGCACCAACGACTCTTTCCAGCGGCTAAATTCACGTCAGATAGAAATTTCTCTAAATTCCTCGCCCATCTGTTCCGGCGGCGTTACAGGCTGGTGTTGGAGAAGACTGACGGTGGAGGCTCCTGGACATTAGTAGGTGAAGTGATTTTGTACCACATGCTTGCTGAAAGGAAAGCTCGTATTTCTCCATTTTTCGTTCTTTGTTCTATTTGGACTGACTGGGCTACCAAGTATTCTGACTGCCGACTGATAAAAATATTCTTTAGAAGATGCTAATTCCCATCTACGAGTCTTTCTTCAGGCAGTTAACCTGTAACATGTGTCCTACCACTGAGTGTTGAAGATAGGCATCTCACTCTCTTTCTCTCTTTGTCTCTCTCTCTCTCTCTCTCTCTCTCTCTCTCTTTCTCTCTCTCTGTGTGGACAATCAGGTGTGTCCTCGACTGCACAGTTGAGGTTCTGTATCTTCCAGATTATTCTTATTAGCTAATACTGGCAGTTCTTATATTACGTAAACATTTCTTCTTTGTGAGATCCACATTCGGTGGTTTCCCATGCTTTGAAAGTCATTCTAAACTGTGGGTTTTCATTCCATTTTCTAGATGTTGTTTATAACATCTGTGTTCAAAGGAACACAGCTTTATACGTTTTGTGAACAGTTATGTCTTCTTGATGAATACAGTGTTATTCTCTTTCCACTTCTGATCTGAATGTGAGTTGTAAAACACTCACAGCTGGAGGCCTTAGGCCACAGGAGGTTGTGTATGTCGTCTGTGGTGCATCTGGCGTCCAGCTGTGACACGACAAAAGAAATCCCAGTGGACTGCGTGGCACTTTACTTGCACCCCTGTCGCTGCGTCCCTTTGAGACCTCCCCCGAGGGTAGTCCCTCAGTCCACCTCATGACTCCACTGGCCGCCTGACCACTGTCACCTCATCCCAATGTGCTTCCAAAGCCTCTTGCTTATATCAAGCATGTAATTTTGAATAAAAATGTAAATCACATTAACTATTGACAATCACTGGTGTTGATATGAATTACAATTTTTCGTGTTTTTTAATTATTACAATCTAATGGATCTTTATATTCTCATTTTACATTCGTTACAGGACAGATTCCGAAAAAAAATCGGCTGTGTAACATTAACGACTCAACTTTTCTCATTAAGCTGACCATGAAAAGACTCCAAATGATTTTATATTTTAGCTGGAGCCATACAGATATTTGGGAGAACTTTACTACATATTATACACGGACAATTGTCATTATTCTTCTCGAATCCCAAAGATAGCTATAACTTGTATCACACTTCATAAGTTTTAGTAACTGCTCGTGGTTGATTACTTGTATAAGCGTTTATTAGTTTAACATTTCTGAGGTGCTTTCATTGACGTTACTCTCGTTACTTGCATAGTCATGTTTATCAAAGGAGCTCACAGCTCTTCAGCACAGCAGCGTTTCCCTCATTGTACAGTTTTTTATCTGCAAGATAGCCGCCTGATCTCGGATGAATACCGTGCAGCCTTTTTGTCTACCTGTGTCACATTCATGTCGACTATCGAAGTTAGTGGAAGTGAGAATTAGGTGTCATTAGTTTTTCTTAATTTCACAGAGTCTTAAACTGTTATTTTTTAAGTTACTTTCTTCACTAGTATGAAAAATTGAGCCCTTGAGTGCTGTCCATGGGGCCTCGGAGCTCCGCGAAACACCGTTTAAGAAACGACGTCATAACGTGACGAAGAGTTCCGGGCATATTTCAAGTCTGTGTGCTTTCCTTTCAGATGTCAACATTAGGACTACCTGTCATGCATTGATCTTTCGACGACCAAGCAAAGCAGCAATCTGACCTACACGTTGTTGTGAAATGCCAGTTATGTTTGGAGTTTCTCCCTGCGTGATACACCCATCATTGTGAAGGATTTGTCAAAGCATTGTACGAGTATATTCTCCTCCGGTGGTTCCCCACCCGGGGCAATTATCTCCTGAGGCGTAAAATGAAATTTTATAAAAAAAAAGAAAAAAGTTCAGCTATGTTTGGGTCCAGAATCAGATTTTCAAAAGATCATTACCATTATCATCACTATTTCGTAAAACTGCAGTAGTGATTACAGAAGTTACTGATAATTACATTTTTCATTTTCAGTACTAGCTATAACGCGTGAGACAACGTGTTACAGGTGACAGCTTGTGAAACGAATTTAAAAAATAAATCTTTCTCGTTCCTCACACAGCCCACCTACTACAAATATACTTTCTATCACATGAAACTGCCTTCTCTGAATGTATGTAGTTCCCATAACGGATCAGAAACTGTTTCATTAGTCACTTCGCTACAATAAACGATGTAATTGAGATCACAACACAGCAGTAATTATGAAACTGCTACTGCAAAGCTCTGGGGCAAAGCATTGGCAGTTTCCAGTTTCTACCGTTTCAGGGGTAAGGACTCCAGGAATCTAGGGGTACGCAAGCAGTAGGTATAGTGTACACCCTTGGACTTGGTTGATTTTAAAATGGGTATGAGTGGCGAAAGTGTCACTAGGGAGAGGAGTGGTGCAGAGGAAGCACGTTTTGCAATAAATAACTACCATAAACGTGGATAATTGGCTTTCTTTTCTGAGGAGGAGTTGTAGGTATCATTCACGATGCACTGAAAATTACTTCATCTTTCTATATAAATAAGATGTTGTTAGAATTAAGAGGTACTAATTGTCTCATTGTTTCGGGGTTTAGTAAGACAACTACGGAAACTAAATATCATTTACCTTCCAGCGTTTAAGAAATAAAAACGTTTAAAGAAAATTCTTTTTCATTCTAAAGTTGAGTTAGGCGCTAGTGTTGTCGATGGTGGCTGGAGGGGGTTGGGTACTAGCCAGTATCTGATTGCGTTCAGGGATGATAGTCTCAGAAAGGTTGGGAACCAGTGTTCTACTCAGTTGTTGCTATCACAGGTCGTGCAACTCCACTCAGTTGTTGCTATCTCAGGTCGTGCAACTCTTTATTTGCCATGCATGTCAGTCATAACCGTCTAACGAGCTTTACTGTCTGAGATCGCAAACGTTCAGTGCTCAGCTTTCCTGCCAACTAGAGCTGTACACGACAGTTTACAGCACACTCTTTATCTGCCACATACCAGTGCCACCTTTTGCCGGAAGTTACGAAGAGCGTGTTGCATTTCATCCACCCTCATAAAAACCGATCACGTAAGTGTAGGTGATTAGACGATGAAATGTACTCCTTTCAACATTATCAGGATTTTGTTTTCCTCTTTAACTAGTGTATTTCACATTCCAGGGAAGGCACAACTATGCAAGTGGAATACGCCGAGATGAAGACGACGTGCCGGTCTTAGGTTATAGCCGGTGAGAGGAACGTATACGGCGAACTGCTGCGCGGTTCATTTTGTGGAAGTGCGGACGATGTAGGGGTATGGTGGCGTTCTGTTCATCGTGGGAGTTTCGGCAAGGCGCGGCAGGACGTAATGGCTCCCAGGTGGGGCTGTAACGGGCAGTAAATGTGTCGCGAGGGACGTCTGTCTCCCACAAAACTGCGCTGCAATTCCCCGCGTCACCGGGCGGCGTAGCTACCACCGGTGCCCGGAGACCCTCAGTATTTTTCCTCATTACGGCGGGAAACGAATGTCGGCTAAATCGGAACCCATACAACAATATTTACTACTGCTCACCTTCTAACAGCATTAAGTGTATACTAGATCATCTCATAAAGAAAATGGAACAAGACAATGTGACTTATCACTACTGCAACTGATTATAAATTGCCATGTCTTGGTACAGAAACCAGCCACTGAATGGTGACCAGAGTTTAGCGTCGTCTCCTGTCCATCTTAAAGTGGTTCAAGTAGGATATAAGTAGGAGCATAAAATTCAAAATTTCTGAGACAATTACAGCATCAAATGGGTACGTGTGACTTAAATGATTTTTATGCCACACAATAACCAACTGACTATCTGCATCTACAATAGCGGAAATCGGTATAAAAGCAATGTTCCTACGAAAGTAATATACATTGTCTGAAGAGTACATGTATCGAATTTATTATTGAAGCAGTAGATAAGTATAAGACATAAACAATCATGATGGAATTGCCTAGTTTCTTTCATAAAACGAGGAACAAAATTAGGCGTTCGCATTTCCTGGATAGGGAATAGTATAAAGGCACCAACAGTTCCGTTGTGTTATTGCTTTGTTAGTACTTTGTCGAAACTTCGTTTTTCCTAATTACCTCAAAAATTCTCTTCGGCATTGGTATTGCTAAGGTTTGTAATTCTTGCAGCGAAATTGTAGCCCTCTCTTCTCGTATCGCTCTTTTCAGCTCACTGACGACCGCAAATTGCCTTTCGTTGCGATAAAAATGTGTTACAAGTATTCCACCAAAGTTTTCCGAGCGGTTTATATCCAGGCTCGGCACAGGCGGGGGCAACACATCGATATGCGTATCTTCAAACCATTTCTTTGTTGTGTAGAAAACTCCACAGATGTACGTATTATCTTGCTGAAACATGTGACTTTCGTGTTCTAGATCCTCATACATTCTAATCTATTCTGCCTCTAGCATGTCAATGTACATATTAGAGTTAATTTTAGAGTTCACCCAAGCAATGCGTGATTTAGTGATTTACATTTAATGCAGAATGCTGCCCAAATCATAACACTTCCACCACCAAAATTTATTTTAATTCATAGCTGCTGCTCTGTGCTCAGTCATGCCAGTCATACAGAAATCCCTCCGGCCCATCTAAATTAAACTTCTTCTCACCACTGGAGAACAATTTATCCCATTCTAGAGACCATAATATATGTTTTTTGGCAAACTCCATTCGAGCCTGTTTATATTTGGGTGTTAATCAAATTCCCGCAGTCGTTTCTTGAATACGAGATGTTTTCAGTTGACGAATTTGCGTACTTGTCTGCCAGTTACTGGCAACTGTAAATCAGCAACAAGTTGAGAACAATTACGGTTTTTGACCGTTGCTTTGTTCAGAAGGAACTGTTTCGACGTCTCAGAGAATTTTCTGCTGTGCCTATGTTTTCCGTTCAGTCTATATCTTGCAAATCTAATGAAATTATAAATCAACCTTCTGGAATTGTTCAACGTTTTTGTAGTTTGACGATCTGAGAGCCTCTTTTGCTTTTACATCTCATGCTGTTTTCCGTGAGCCATTATCACAATCGTAGTTTATGTACAGAGTACGTACTGTCACTAATAGTGTCTGTTTCCCTTTTACAGTAGAGCAACATACATACGCACTAACACCGTACATAGCCGACTGTGTTTATAACCGTTCTCCACCCTCTGCCTCCTGAATAGTTGGTGTATACTTATATAATGGAATGCTGACGTCAAATGCAATACTATTCAATAGCGTTTGTCAGTATACTGGATTTCACATTATTGCATCTACGCTGCTCGCAACTAATCCAATCGACAATTTTACATACTTCGTGCTGATTTGGCAACGGCCTTGCCGCAGTGGATACACCGGTTGCCACCACATCACCGAAGTTAAGCGTTGTCGGGTGTGGCCGGCACTTGGATGGGTGATCATCCGGGCCGCCATGCGCTGTTGCCGTTTTTCGGGGCGCACTCAGCCTCGTGATGCCAATTGAGGAGCTACTCTACCGAATAGTAGCGGCTCCGGTCAAAGAAAACAATCATAACGACCGGGAGTGCGGTGTGCTGACCACACGCCCCTCCTATCCGCATGCTCAGCTGTAGATGACACGGCGGTCGGGCGGTCCCGATGGGCCACTTGTGGCCTGAAAACGAAGTGCTTCGTACTTATTTCCACTGCTGTACATACATATTCCACAAGCTTCGTTACCGTGTGTGGTGGATGGTATTTCACGCCCCTGTAGAATTTAGCCTTTCGAGAGCGGGGAGCACTAGGATCGAGTGCTAGTAAACTTATCGTTTTGTCAACCTAATCATTACTTGAGATGAATGTGGGTGGAAATAATATGTTGCACACTTCTTCTTGGATGTAAGTTCTCTGAATATTAACAGTTATCATTCCTGTGATGCAACAAAGACTTTTTGTAGCGTTTGCGACTGGAGTCGGTTAAGAATCTTCTGACGTTACCCCGCTTACTATACAAACACTTGAATGAATTAGACGCTGTTCTATCTTCTTCTTCCTATCGTTTACCCCATATCTTCATGACGTCACCATGTCAGTGATTGGATAGTCGTTGCCACGCCTTCCACCACCACCATTACAACCACTTAAGGACAGAATTTGGATACCGGAATTGTTATCCCATGTGAAAGTGTGTGAACATATTCTAAATGTTAGCAATTCTATATATATATATATATATATGTTTTCGGATAAGGTCTGCATTTAGCAAAACACAGTTTTGTTTTTTAACCCAAACATGTTTCACTGCAGCTGCATCATCTTCAATGGGCTTTTATTTTGTGCCTGTTAAAGATAAAGAGTGTTCTATACTGTTTCTATATATGTAACTATTAGTTTTTAAATCGTAATTAGAGATATTTGAAAAAACACTTAAAATAATGAATTCATCCTTTTTACCACATGGCGTGGTTTTTCTGATGTATTGTGTTTCTACAGCGACTGTTTTGTTCCACAGTTTGTCATCTGCAAGCACTTACACCTTAAAGTAGATAAACTGTTTAAGCCAAAATTACGATTTGAAAATCGTTATTTCTATGCCTGAAATTAATTAATTCTACGCACGCGCGTGTGTGTGCGAGTGTGTGTGTGTGCGTGTGTGTGTGTGTGTGTGTGTGTGTGTGTGTGTGTGTGTGTGTGTGTGTGTGTGTGTCTATTTACATTATGTTCCACTTGCGTTTCCTTTTTCTTCATTTTCATCACTGTCAAATGCTATATATTGAGCTGTCGCTGTCAGAAACATGTATATATTGTTAAAGCAAACAAGAAAAAATTAGCTTCAACCCCAAGATGATTATTGTTAGCAATTTGTTTAACTAAGGAGGGATGTTGTCTCCAGCCCGATATTCACCTAGTCGGGTGCGGGAAACCGCCTAAAAGCCACATCCGGGCTGTCTGGCACACCAGACTTTATTGTCAACCCACCAGGTGGATTTGATGCGAGTCTGGCGCGACTTTCCGAATCCTGGAAAAGGCGTTCTGGAGCGCGGCTATCTGGGTGGGTCCTCTGGATCTTCCGTAGCTCCTCTACTAACCTTACCTGACACGGTCCCCAGAGTGACGGCCACCAGTCTAGAATCGGCCGGACGAGTGTTTCGTAAGCTGCCTCCTTCTTTTTCCTTATAATTTTCCCAACGAATCTCAGTTTGACATCTGCTACTTTTATCTGGTGGTTCTGCTTTACGCTGACTGTTTCTGTGGCTGATTGCTTACAGTGTCATGCGTCTTTCCGCCTATTTATGTGAAATACACAAACATTTATCGATAAATTGTAGGCCTTTCTTTTCGCTATTACTTCTGCTGTTGTGACTATCCTATATACAACTGCATGAATCTGGAGAGTGGATATTATGTTATGCATCCCGGCAGGCTCGGTGTCTTGTATGGGAGTCAGTGTATCACAGACATGGACAAGCCACTGGCAATAGTAAAGTAACAGGGAATAACAGTCCAGAGCGACCTAAAGTGAAATTACCACACAAACAGGCTGAGATTTATTGCAAGAATCAAAGGAACTGTAATTCATCCACGAAAGAAGGGGATGACAAAAAGTTTGTCTGACCGAATCTTATTGCCCATAAGTCGGGGGGCCTTATAACGTTGGATTAAAAGAAGAGATAGAAAAGTGCATTACGGAAATCCTCAATAAATTCCAATGAGAAATGTGTCAAGAGAGGCATTGTGTTTCATGGAGAGGTTTATTACTGAACTTCCAAGAGAATGCAAACTGGGAAGTGATGGGAAACTATTACTTTCTCCCATGCGTGTCTTGCATGAGAAAACCAGAGAAATTACAATTAATACGAAGGCTTCCGATGTATAGATGTACTAAAGGAGGACTGATAGAGGACTAGCAACTCTTTACAAAACCTAGGTCTAGCTGAGTCACCTGGTACTATCTTTAAGGATCCCTTGCCAGGGGTACAGCAAAGACATCAATGGCAGTTCGAAGACACCCTTTAGTTGTCTAGCGGTTTGTAGGGTTGGAGGCGGGGGGGCAGGAGTAAGGAGAAAATTTTTTAAAGCGTCAGGGAAAAAGCCCCAAAAAGAAAATGTCGTTAGACTTGAGATTCCAGTCCAATCAAGTGGAGGAGAAGGTACAGCCCGGTAGACTCCAAAGATGACGATCCAATAGTGTTGAAGAACAAGATCCTTGGTATAAAACAAAAATTTCTTTTACTAATATGCAGTACAAGTGTTACGACTCTACTACTAAAGTAATCGTGTGTGGGAACTGAATGGAAAAAGAAAAACAAAGGAATAGCAGATGTAATGGGATCTTATAGCAGACAACAAACTAATAGCATTGGAGAAAATTAAGTTCACTTTCCTATGAGTAGTGGATGAATGGCTACTAAGACATTGCTCACAAAGAAATACATTGAAAATTCACACGATCTGCTAGAGGCGGCCTATAACAACCAAATTAGAGAAGAAATACAGGATTCAAGAGTATTCCACGGCAGTGATATATATATATATATATATGTCCATTTCCTGCTAGTAGAAAAAATAGCTTTGCAATCAAAGTTGTACCAACAGAAATAGGTGTAATGACTAAGTCTATAAAGAAAGGTAGAGGAATAAGAAATCTCTACTATAGGAGACTAACAACACAAAAAGTTACAAAAAACAATGTAGGTGAGAGAACACAAATAGTTACGGCCATCAAGGTACCTTCGAAACTGTGGGGAAAAAAAACTAAAATAAGAAATAAGAGTGCCGGAAGGATCTTAAACCACAAAACAGCGAAAACTATATGTATGAAGTAGTATATAAAATCTACTTAAAAATGTAAGGCACACAGTGGTCTACAAAGTAACGAAACTTCTTACAAACTCAGGGAAGGACAGGGGTAATACAAATAGCTTACGTGTAATGAAATGCAAAATATATGTTAAGACGAAAGTGTACAGAAGAAGCCTGAGGCCGTGCACAAAGAACCGAGATATCAGAAGAAGAGTGAATTGCAGCTGAAGTACTCGAGAAAGGATTTTACACATAAAAAAAGCGAAAAGTAACAGGAGAAGACCGTATTCGTTAAGAGCTTATCAAATATGGCGACATGTTTCTGAAGCTTAGGATGTTACATTTCTGTAATACGTGCTGGTTACAGAGGAAAGAATTAGATGAATGGTACAAACCCATATATCATTGTTCCATTGTTATTTCTTTCTTCAACAAGGTTTTCTAAATGTACTTACAGAGATTGACAGATACAGAAATAAGATGTTTCAAAGTAGTACAAATAATAAGTGAAGCACGTTTTTCAGAAAAGCAAAGTGGTTTAGAAGGAGCAGATATTGCATCGATTACGTGCTCATTATAAAACAACTGAGTATGATGCTTTAGTAAGAATATACAACCAAAAAATTATGATCACTGCCCACTGCGACGTTGGATGCCGCGGAGTAGACACGGCCGGGGGCTAGCGTAGATATGTGCGGCAACTGGGGAAATCCATTGAGATAAGACACTTCGAAAAAGGGCAGATTATTATTACGCAGCGCCTGTGAACGAATATCTAGAAAACGGCGAAGCTGGTCGAATATTAATGTGCTACTGTCGTGAGCATCTACGGAAAATGTAGAAGGACAGAGAAACAACCAGTAGGCGCTAAATGATTGGACGGCCACTACTCGCCACAGAACATTGGGTTCGGAGGCTTGTCTGCTCTGTGAGGCAGGATAGATGGTAGTCTGTCGCTTCTCTGTCGAAAGAGCACAATGTTGGTGCACGCACAAGTGTTTCGGAGCACACAGTTCATCGTACGTTGTTGAATATGGAGGGAGCTCCGTAGCAGACCACCACTACGTGTTCACTTGTTGACCCAACGACATCAATTACGATTGCATTGGACACGGGACCATTGGAATTCGACCGTCGATCAATGCAAACGTGTCGGCTCTTCGGGTGAATCACATGTTTGCTACACTAGGTCGATGGTCGTCTCCATAAACGAATTCACTGAGGTGAACGGCGGCCCGAAATGTGCAACACTTCACGGATGAAGGCTGGTGGGAGCAGTATTATGTTTAGGAGAAAAAACTCCGCTTGGATAGGACTTATGGTAGTAATCAAAGACAAAAAAAGGTTCAAATGGCTCTGAGCACTATGGGACTTAACATCTGACGTCATGAGTCCCCTAGAACTTAGAACTACTTAAACCTAAATAACCTAAGGACATCACATACATCCATGCCCGAGGCAGGATTCGAACCTGAGACCGTAGCAGGCGCGCGGTTCCGGACTGAACTGCCTAGAACCGCTCGGCCACCGCGGCCGGAAACAGTTGGAAGGCCAGGAAAGATACGTGATACTTATCAGAATCATATGGTGGTAAAATTAGACATATTTATGTTTTTGGTAGTCGATCCTCCCACACATATTTAGTAAAATAAAAGTAAATCAGGGTCTAATCTGTCGCTGCACATTTTAATCACAGACAACGTTTTGAACTAGTGGGATGTTTTAGTTCACGCTGGCAAAAATATGATACAAAACATAGATCAACGCTTGCTTTTTTTGCTAATAACCAGTTAATCATATATGACAGGAGATAAACATCAAATCACTGTCTACAAGTTAAATTTACTGTGCCAATAATGTAATATGAGGATTCCTACTAATGAGACAAAAGGAATAACATTTAAAGTAGTGGAAGAAAGCTTGTAAACACACACACACACACACAGACACACACACACACACACACACACACACACACACACCCACACACACACACGTGTGTGTGTGTGTGTGTGTGTGTGTGTGTGTGTGTGTGTGTGTGTGTGTGTATGTGTGTGTGTGTGTGTGTGTATTTTGTGGTAAACAGCGCTGTAAAAATTAAGGTGAGAAAAGATACAGTAACTAAATTTTATAAAAAAAATTACAGTTCCTGCGTTTTTTATGACACCAAGCTAATCGTTAAAGAAACAACATTCAAGCTTCTGAAATGAGATGTTAAACGATGTAATAGATGAATACAGAGATAAGTGGAAGGACTTCCCACAAAGAATATTTGAGCGGAGATTACCTCTGCAGCCCATGAAATATGTATCACATCGAAAAAGAAGTCTTGGAAGAAACAAGAAGATATCACACGAATAAGGCTGACGAGCAAAGACGAAACAAAAGTTATGTGTAACCTCTGTTAATGAAGATAATGATCTTTATATGAACAGCAACGACCCTACAACCTGTTTTGGAGAATGTCTGAAGTTATTTTTACAGCCCACGATTTGGCCCTGTCAAAAACAACAGTACCCAACACTCAAATTGTTAGGAATACGTAAGAATCCATATCCAGACAGTGTGCGTTCGGAACATTCTGAAAGCAGGTTGTCTACGTGGTTTGGTAATGTTTCTGAGAAACCCTTGAAATTTACTAAGACTGGCCACTTTGAGGCTTGCGCCACTTCCTGCTGTATTGGTGGTAATTTTTTTCTACTTTGTTAACAATGAGACGTAAAATTCAGTAATTTATTTCCTAGTCGTTTATCTGATTTAAGTGCCACCTTTCACAGTTTGTGAACTAACGACTGTGACTTGTATGTTGTGAACACTGTGGTTGTTATATTGTGAAGTTCGTTTTTTTCTCTGATGTTGTGGAAGCTAAGTTTTGCTCGAAGCACCCTATTGTAATTAACGTGTTTCTATTGTATTTGTAGAAAGGGAGAAGAGTCAAAAACTATTCGTATTTGCATACTAGTGTAGTTTGTCTTGAGAGATATTTTCCTTCGATAAAGCACAATCACAGCCAAAAGTATCTGTGTCGATAGAAGTGAACGTCCATCAACAGGTGACGGTACGTCCAACCGACTGCAACTGCTGACATTTTCCGTAATAATTCTATTACATTTTCACCTTTTTTAACGTCTACATGGTGTGGAGTGTTTGTACACGAACATTATTAAACGTAAACTCTGCCTTATCGAACACACTTTACTTCGACTATATTTGAGTTCAAAAAATATAGTTGCCAATCAACCATATGTTCCTATCCCTTGCGACGGGCGACATGTCAGGCGAAAGTGCAGTAAAATTTGGTATCATTCATTTGTCGAATAAGAACAGTATTGGTGAAAACATTAAAGTAACGGATTCCATTTAAACCTGTAATTTTCATGTCTAACAGTGATGGTTGTTGTTGTTGTTGTGGTCTTCAGTCCTGAGACTGGTTTGATGCAGCTCTCCATGCTACTCTATCCTGTGCAAGCTTCTTCACCTCCCAGTACCTACTGCAACCTACATCCTTCTGAATCTGCTTGGTGTAGTCATCTCTTGGTCTCCCTCTACGCTGCCCTCCAATACTAAATTGGTGATCCCTTGATGCCTCAGAACATGTCCTACCAACCGATCCCTTCTTCTGGTCACGTTGTGACACAAACTTCTCTTCTCCGCAATCCTATTCAATACTTCCTCATTAGTTATGTGATCTACCCACCTAATCTTCAGCATTATTTTGCTCCCCAAATAGCAAAACTCCTCTACTACTTTGTCTCATTTCCTAATCTAATTCCCTCAACATCACCCGACTTAATTCGACTACATTCCATTATCCTCGTTTTGCTTTTGTTGATGTTCATCTAATATCCTCCTTTCAAGACACTATCCATTCCATTCAACTGCTCTTCCAAGTCCTTTGCTGTCTCTGACAGAGTTACGATGTCATCGGCGAACCTCAAAGTTTTTATTTCTTCTCCATGGATTTTAATACCCACTCCGAATTTTTCTTTTGTTTCCTTCACTGCTTGCTCAATATACAGATTGAATAACATCGGGGAGAGACTACAACCCTGTCTCACTCCCTTCCCAACCACTGCTTCCCTTTCATGTCCCTCGACTCTAATAACTGCCATTTGGTTTCTGTACAAATCGTAAATAGCCTTTCGCTCCCTGTATTTTACTCCTGCCACCTTCAGAATTTGAAAGAGAGTATTCCAGTCAACATTGTCAAAAGCTTTCCCTAAGTCTACAAATGCTAGAAACGTAGGTTTTCCCTTCTTTAATCTAGCTTCTAAGATAAGTCGTAGGGTCAGTATTGCCTCACGTGTTCCAACATTTCTATGAAATCCAAACTGATCTTCCCCGAGGTCGGCTTCTACTAGCTTTTCCACTCGTCTCTAAAGAATTCGCGTTAGTATTTTGCAGCTGTGACTTATTAAACTGATAGTTCGGTAATTTTCACATCTGTCAACACCTGCTTTCTTTGGGATTGGAATTATTATATTCTTCTTGAAGTCTGAGGGTATATCGCCTGTCTCATACATCTTGCTCACCAGATGGTAGAGTTTTGTCAGGACTGGCTCTCCCAAGGCCGTCGGTATTCCAACAATTTACAAGTCGCCGGAGGCTACTATATTAATCACGTACATAACAGTCTGGCTAATGTCAACCATTCGTTGTGTTAAATTTTCATCTCCATCTCGTGTTTTTGACGTTGTCTCCATAGATTTTATAATGAAACAATTGTCTGTAATTCCACACTTGATTTTATAAGACTGTACAGCTTTTGTACTTCCTACTTTTGCAGAGGTGTCTCTGTGATTGTAACCAGGTGACCAGTTATGACTAATATCATTCGAATGTGGTAGGCGTCTTGGAGAACCTTTTAGCTGGTGGTGGTGTGCAATATGAGGTGGTCGAGCGGTTCTAGGCGCTTCAGTCCGGAACCGCGCGACTGCTACGGTCGCAAGGTTCGAATCCTGCCTCGGGCATGGATGTGTGTGATGTCCTTAGATCTGTTAGGTTTAAGTCGTTCTAAGTTCTAGGGGACTGATGACGTCGGACGTTAGGTCCCATAGTGCTCAGAGACATTTGCACCATTTTTTGGGTGTGAAATATGGTTTTCAACAAATCTGTGCAAGCTGAGGGGCGCCAGCTTCTGGAAATGTACTTTCTACTGCAGACATCCTCAGTAAACATAATTCGTCCATATTGCCTTCTTTATATCCCTAACTATACCCAGGTCACGTACACCTTTTTTGTGTTATGACAGGAGCATTTTTCATTATGGTATACAATATGTACAAGAACCTAGCAGGAGCAATAAGAATGGGAGACCTTGAACGAAGTGCTCGGATTAAAAAGGGTGTAAAGCGGGATGTAGTCTTTCCTTCCTACTGTTTAATGGAGACATCGAAGAAGTGATGACGGACGGAAAAGGGAAGTACAGGTACCGTATTAAAATCAAGGTGACAGGATATCAATGATAAGACTCATGATGACATTGCTATCCTCAGTGAATGTGGGGTAGAATTTCGGGACTTCTGAAAAGCAGAAAAAGAAGAGAATCAAAGCACTGGAGATGTGCTGCTGTTGAAGGATGCTGAAAATCATGCGCACTGATAAGATAATGACTGAGAACGTTGTCAACAGAATCGGCAAAGAAAGGAAGATACATAAGACATTGACTCGAAGAATGCTGATGATATTTCGTTAGTGGGGCTCAATGGCGTCGTTGTCACCTCCCGTACAAATTACTAATTTTTTTCACTGCCCAGTGTCGCCATTTTTCAGAATGACGATGAAATGATCAGGACAGTGCAAAACATCCAGTCCCCGGGCAGAGAAAATCCCCAAGCCGGTAATGGGACCCAGGGCCCCATCATCCCGAGGCAGCAACGCTAACCACTAGACCACGAGGTGCGGACGAGAAGAAAAAGGGACAGGTTCAAAATGGTTCAAATGGCTCTGAGCACTATGGGACTTAACTTCTGAGGTCATCAATCCCCTAGGACTTAGAACTACTTAAACCTAACTAACCTAGGGACATCACACACATCCATGCCCGAGGCAGATTCGAACCTGCGACCGCAGCGGTCGCGCGGTTCCAGACTGTAGCGTCAAGAACCGCTCGGCCACTCCAGGCGGCGAAAAAGGGACAGGATTATAGGACATGTGGTAAGGCATCAGGGAATAGCTTTCGTGGTACTGGAGGATGCTGCAGAGATTGAAATATATCCAACCAATAATTGAGGGTGTAGGTGAAAGTTCTACTTTGAGATGACGCGGTTGACTCAAGACAGGAGTTCTTGGCGAACTGCATCGGACCAATCAGAAGACGGTAAACAGACTCACACACACACACACACACACACACACACACACAGGAATGAAGGGAGTCTGTTACAAAACTGGCCTTTCAGACTACTTTCATGGCTACTGATCGTTAATGTAGGATTTTTATCAGTTGGATTAACCGATGACAAAGAAGAGATTCAGAGACGAATTATGCGCTTATGAATTGCGCACAAATACTACACATTCTTTAGGTGTACTACGCGGTACGTACGTCTAGCTGCATAGCGAGAGAAATTTAGAGTATTTTACATGCAAGACCGGGCAAACGGCCTTACCGCGTGGCAACACCGGTTCCCGTCAGATCACCGGAGTTAAGCGCTGTCGAGCTGGCCCAACAGTTGGAAGATTCAATTGGCTCTGAGCACTATGGGACTTAACATCTGATGTCATCAGTCCCCTAGACTTAGAAACTACTTAAACCTAACTAACCTAAGGGCATCACACACATCCATGACCGAGGCAGGATTCGAACCTGCGACCGTAGCAGGCGCGCGGTTCCGGACTGAACTGCCTAGAACCGCTCGGCCACCGCGGCCGGAAACAGTTGGAAGACCAGGAAAGATACGTGATACTTATCAGAATCATATGGTGGTAAAATTAGACATATTTATGTTTTTGATAGTCGATCCTCCCGTTTGCTTCAAGTGAGGAGTAGGAAAGGCATAAAGCAACAGAGTTCTACGATATACTGTACGGCACGTTACTGCCCGCTGGGATGCAGAATTGAGACGTAGGTGCAGGCAGTAGGTTAAAGGAGGGTATACGGTTAGGTTAAATGCGCTTAGCTACCTTTGTCATCCCCACACAGACGACATACAGAGGCTGACTGCGCGTGCTGTCGCATCTGCTGCCGAGGGTCGCGTAAATTCTCCGCCATCCAGTAAACAGGCAAGGCGCGCGACGGCTATGCAGAATGGTGCAGGCAACTGAAAGTTATTGCGCTACAGGGACGTTCGCTCATCGCCCGCTCTAGGTTATTGTTATTTGCTGTGTAAACATCTGTCACCCAGAGGGCTTTCGTGGTCTAGAGGTACCTCGTAAATCTGAGCTTACGTGTTTAAGTCACACCTCGGATGTGTGCGTGTGGGGGTGAAATGTGCCCATCCTGTGTAGCTGTCCTCAGTAACTAACAAATCACCGACTGAAATGGTACTACACGCGCTTTGCCAGGTACACAGTATCAGTGTTAGAGGTGGCACTCCCTCCGTCTTTCGTTTTCTCAAAAAACGATCTGAAGCACATCGACGAAATCCAAACGTTCGACGGATGCACTGCGCATCACTCTCGGAGATTTGATGAGCGAAGGGAACACAAAACAATTATACAATGAAAGGCTAATGAAACGTCCCCTTAGAAAAATTATACAAGACTATGCTTAAACTGACGCACAATATTCTTATCGCAACGCAAACTGACTTTCAAAAATCCCCACAAAAAATGGCCCTGACTAACATTAACCAATACTTTTCACAAATCACTTACCTCACCAAAAATCGTGACTCGAACTACTGCAATACAGCGAGCGCCACTACTGCCAGCTAAATAAAAGATTCAAACTACGGAAGGCACTAACTACTGATAGGGATAGTTAGCAAATGAAAGATTTTAATAGGAAACAAACAATGTATTTACCTTAAAGTCATAATATATATAGCAGTTCATGACATCCAGTCTTACAAATTTCAAAACTCCGCCATTTCTCTCCCCACATCCACCACTGCTGGCGTCTTACCTCCAAGTGCGCAACGCTACGCGCTGTTAACATCCAGCTGCCCAACACTACAATGGAAGACAACAATGCAAACCAGCCACAGACTGCACACAGCACAGCCAATGATTTTTCATACAGAGCACTACGTGGCGTTACCAATAAGAAAACCTAAACAGCCTACATCTACATGACTACTCTGCAATTCACATTTAAGTGCTTGGCAGAGGGTTCATCGAACCACAATCATACTATCTCTCTACTATTCCACTCCCGAACAGCGAGCGGGAAAAACGAACACCTAAACCTTTCTGTTCGAGCTCTGATTTCTCTTATTTTATTTTGATGATCATTCCTACCTATGTAGGTTGGGCTCAACAAAATATTTTTGCATTCGGAAGAGAAAGTTGGTGACTGAAATTTCGTAAAAAGCTTTCGCCGCGACGAAAAACGTCTATGCTGTAATGACTTCCATCCCAACTCGTGTATCATATCTGCCACACTCTCTCCTCTATAACGCGATAATACAAAACGAGCTGCCCTTCTTTGCACCCTCTCGATGTCCTCCGTCAATCCCACCTGGTAAGGATCCCACACCGCGCAGCAATATTCTAACAGAGGACGAACGAGTGTAGTGTAAGCTGTCTCTTTAGTGGACTTGTTGCATCTTCTAAGTGTCCTGCCAATGAAACGCAACCTTTGGCTCGCCTTCCCGACAATGTTATCTATGTGGTCCTTCCAACTGAAGTTGTTCGTAATTTTAACACCCAGGTACTTAGTTGAATTGACAGCTTGAGAATTGTACTATTTATCGAGTAATCGAATTCCAACGGAGTTCTTTTGGAACTCATGTGGATCATCTCACACTTTTCGTTATTTAGCGTCAACTGCCACCTGACACACCATACAGCAATCTTTTCTAAATCGCTTTGCAACTGATACTGGTCTTCGGATGACCTTACTAGACGCTAAATTACAGCATCATCTGCGAACAGTCTAAGAGAACTGCTCAGATTGTCACCCAGGTCATTTATATAGATCAGGAACAGTAGAGGTCCCAGGACGCTTCCCTGGGGAACACCTGATATCACTTCAGTTTTACTCGATGATTTGCCGTCTATTACTACGAACTGCGACCTTCCTGACAGGAAATCACGAATCCAGTCGCACAACTGAGACGATACCCCATAGCTCCGCAGCTTGATTAGAAGTCGCTTACAGGATTTTCTAGATTTCTTTTTATTATCCTCATCAGCTGTGAATGATGCATTTCAGTATCATCACCGCATTCGAGAGAAAATAAATAAACAGTGCACCATGTATCATCAAATTTTGTATTGAACCTTACGATGTACTCTGCACCGTTAACACTTGTGCATGATACGATTCGGTAGTAAACTTGACAGTGTTTACTCCTTACCTCTTTCTTCTTGTATCTGATGATGACAGTGTTTCGAAACGCGTAATCCAAAATTGATGTTCATAAAGACGGTCTAGGTTATTCTTCCACTGAACAAATGTGCTTTGATCTCTGACTTATTCCGAGAGTTTTGTCTCTGGTAGTGAACACAAAACCAAATTTCAGATGCCTCTGTGTAAAACTCGCAGCTGACTACCATAACATAGACGACAGCTACGTAGGTGAAGGATGACATGAAGAGCATGAATTTTCTCGGAATGGCAGCTCTTTGTAGGATTCATGTGTAAGAAGTGCGTTTAGCAATTTACTTAGGAAAATTTTCGGTAACCTCTTCCAGTTTCTACAGATAACTTGTAAAATGGGAATAATGCTCAGGAATGCAGGGAAGTCGCTTAACACCGCGGTCTATTATGTAGAACATTTTACGGAACCTTTTTGATTATAGGTGATAAAATATCCGCTAACGCTTTCTGCTTGAAATCTAACTGCGTTAGTCTACCATTAATCTTCACAATAACCGTCGTTCTCTGTTAGCTTTTTTGATAGCATTTTCTGCATATTTCATGTCTATTTACGTGCAGTGATTTATGTGGCAGTATTTTTTACATTTCACATGTTTCTCTAACAACAGTGATTTTTCTGTCTCCTTGTATATTTAAACACATTTTTCATTAGTTTTAAGCGGTAGCTATTGAGAACACTGTGTTCTCTAAGATATCTTCTAAGCGTTTTTATCCTTTTTCCCATAACTTCTTATGTAGCAAGTTTTGATATGATTGTTTCATACATTTAATTTCAATGTATTGGTTCAAATGGCTCTGAGTACTATGGGACTAAACATCTGAGGTCATCAGTCCCCTAGAACTTAGAACTCTTTAAATCTAACTAACGTAAGAACATCATACACATCCATGCCCGAGGCAGGATTCGAACCTGCAACCGTAGCGGTCGCGCGGTTCCGGAGTGAAGCTCCCAGAAACGCTCGGCCACAACGGCCGGCCTTTCATTGTATTCTGATATTATACTTTATCTGTACTGGTCTTATTAGTGAACACAAAGCTGATCAGCACCTATAACTCCCAGAGATGGTAAGAGAAAACTAGGTGAAGACAGTAGCTACGTGCAAATCATAAACGAAATGAACAATGTCTTTCTTTGTTATTTGCTAATTCGTCGTCAGCAGATTCCTTGTGACAGATAAAATGGAAGCATAAGTGACTTTTGGGGAAGCTAGATGTCCCGGTGTGTGTTGGTTCTGGATGTTTTGTTTGTTTAATGACTTGCAAACCGCTACTTGAAGTAAGTCTACACGATACCTTTAGAAAGTACCATGCCAAATTATGTGTGTTTGTCGTGCAGTGGTCACTGAAAAACTTGATTTAGATACAAGTATGTATGATAGTAACATGGTTCGCGTGCTATCGCGGTATACACATTTTCTTTCAGTTTGGATGATATGAGAATGGGTTTTGTTCCCCGAAACCGGTCATGAATTAAGTAAATAAAACTGAAATTCGCAATATGGCTGTTTTATACATCAAACTGGTTGCTGTCCTTTTGTTAATGCAGCATGCTGGAAATCCAAATATCGTACCAAAAGCAATAAAATGAGATTACCTTCGTGATGAAGAATATTTTTTTGTGATAATGTGGAAAGTGAATAGATTATTGCACTGGAATTACGTGGCCGACACTACAATAATGGGGAGTGTTATCCGGCTAAAGCACTTAACCTTAATCAACATTAGAAAACTGAGTAATTACTACTGGTAGAAATTGAATGTGAAGTGAGCAAGAAGTAACCTGTTCATTACGGCTTTTACTGTTTCTTAATTTTGGTTATCAGTCATCTAATGTGTTTGCTGTTTCTGGATTCGAATTCCTCTCCTCCGCTAACCTCTTCATCTCATAGTAGCACTTATTTATTGGATGTGTTTCGATCTCTGTCTTTGTCTCCAATTTTTACCCTTGACAGCTCCGTCTAGTATCATGGAGGTTACTCCACGACGTCTTAACACACGACCTATTATGTCGTCCATTCTTGTTGTCAGTGTTTTCCATATATTCCTTTCTTTGTCGATTATGCGGGGAGCCTCCATCTTATCAGTCTAGCTGATTATCAACATTATTCTGTAGCACCACGTCTCAAACGCTTTCATTCTCTTCTGTTGTAGTTTTCCCAGTGTCCACGATTCACTGCCGAGCAATGCTGTGCTCCAAACGTACATTCTAAGAAATTTCTTCCTCATATTACGGCCTATGTTTGATACTAGCAGACTTATTTTTGATAGGAAGCCCTTTTTGCCTTGTGTTAATCTGCGCTGTATTAGAGTTATGCAAAAACAAATGCCGCGTTGGGTAGCCGCGTGGTCTGGAACGTCTTGTCACAGTTCGCGCGCAGTCAATCCCCCCCTCCTTCGGGCATGGGTGTGTGTGTTGTCCTCAGCGTAAGTTAGTTTAAGTTAGACTAAGTAGATTATAAGCTTAGGGACCGATGACCTCAGCAGTTTGGTCCCGAAGACCTTACCAAAAATTTACAAAAGCAAACGAGCCGGAGGCTGTACAATGAAAGACGAAGGAGTCCCTACTGGAGCGCTGAATCAGCAAACTCGCCACTAGAGGGACACGGGCGCACACTCATGTGGTGACAAAGCACCTGCGCACGACCTTCCACTACACTCAGCTATGCTGAAAACAGGGAAATGGAGGCTTCAAAAGAAGAGCAAAGGCATGTGGTGGGTTCCCTGAGAGCGGAGGGAAAGCACAAAGCGAGAATTCATCAAAGAATGTCGAAAAGGTACGAAGAGGCTTGTTTATTTTTCTTACAACCAAAACCTTCAATTGCGAATTGAAGCCCTTTAAAGTAAGGGGGTAAATCGGTTGGAATCATTGGTGTATGGGTATGAGAGAGACCTTCCAGCTGCTGGTTCCGTGACAACAGTTAAATGACGTTATTTCGCACAGTCTTAATCTGCGAACGAGTAGGATTACAAAGTTTCTGGCGATGCGTATTCCATAGTAGTATCCTAATCATATGTCTTTAAGCTATAAATAGAACTTTACTGTTTTTTTATTAAAACAGACTGCGAGGAAGAAAACAAAATAGCACATTGCTGTGTATACAATTTCTGTTTAAAATTATACTCAGGATGTCTGTTCTAAAGGTCGTCAGGCCATTTCCCCTAGGGTTTCGGCAGCTAATTGCGATTTCATCTTTTCCATGTCAGCCCAAACAAATACTACTACACACTACGTCTTTCATGCGATGCCCGGTGTCATAGGAGGGCGTCAGCTTCTTTACCGTTACAAAGAAAACTATTTAGAAAGCTTAATTTTATGTTTTTATTGAATAGAGCGATCCTGTGGTGTCACCGCCAGACACCACACTTGCTAGGTGGTAGCCTTTAAATCGGCCGCGGTCCGTTAGTATACGTCGGACCCGCGTGTCGCCACTATCAGTGATTGCAGACCGAAGGCCGCCACACGGCAGGTCTAGAGAGACTTCCTAGCACTCGCCCCAGTTGTACAGCCGACTTTGCTAGCGATGGTTCACTGACTTCTACGCTCTCATTTGCCGAGACGATAGTTAGCATAGCCTTCAGCTACGTTATTTGCTAAGACCTAGCAATGCGCCATTATCAGTACTATTGATATTGTTAACCATGTATCGTCAAGAGCGACGTTCATCACTAATGGATTAAAGTTAAGTATTCCACCAGCTACGTCTGTTTTTCTCAATTCTAATTCCCTTGTAATGTCCAGACCTCACGCCAGCCTGCGTGAGCTAAAACGCATGCATTTAGGCCTCCTTTAGTAACACTGTGTTGGTTCTCCTGCCAACCACAACAAATCCCATATTAGTCTACTGCGATATTTGTTTCGTCGATATATGTTAACAGAGACACTGAAACACGAAGAATAACCATTACTTCAGCAGCGACAATACTGCACTGGTCCATGCTGACTGCTACTGCCATGCAACAGCGGTGCTGATCAGTCGCTGCTGAATTCTTCGAATTTTACTGTCCCTGTTAACTAATATTGATGAAACAAACTAATGCGGCCGCTCTAAAGAATGAGCTTGTAAAATTACGCTCTGAAAATAATAATTTTTTTTTTTGTAACGGGGAACATTTCCGTCGAAATGGGCATCGCATAAAAGACGAGATGAACTGTATCTACTTGGGCAGGCTCCAGCTATTCACTGAAAAAACGAATTTGCAAATATCTGCCGAAACACCAGGGAAATTGCGCCTGACGTCTTCCAATTGTTCAATGCTTTACTACTGAAGTTAAAAGTGACTGCGAGAAGGAAAACTAAGCCGCACATTTTGTTTCTCGTAGTCGGCTTTAACAGGAAACCTGTAAATTTTGTATAAAAATTTGTATATATAGCTCATATTCGTATGAATGTTTACTAGAAAAAATTAATACCAACATACGGCGCTGTGAACTTCAGAATAAGCACACCGACGGCCACGCCTTAAACGGCTGTTTCACACTTGTGTGCGAGACACCTAACACGACTGCCTCCATGAAGGAAAGCACGCTGGTAGTAAAGTTCGCATACAAGAACGGTGACTGAGCACTAGTAGCCCTGCAGAATCTCCGGACGCTCAGTGGTTCGGAAAAAGGCATTGGTCTGATGTCTGATAAGGGTCTGGAGAAAATGATTACAAAATTCGGGAAGACAGATTCTTTTGAAGTGAAATGTGGCAGAGGGAGGAAAGCAGCTGATCTGACGTCTGTCAAAGATGGACCATTGCATTGCAACAGAGTCGAGCGGTGATATGCAAACATACAGTGCACTGAGAATAGCCCAACAATGAAGATGCTTTCGAGCTTGGTGCATAAAATCCTAAGAAACGTCCTGCATTTCTATCCATACAAAATCACTCATGTTCAGGACTTGCTTCATGCTGATCTGCCAGCAAGACAAACGTTCGCTCTGGAATTTCTTGCTCGCATGTAAATGGACAATGAATGGGAATGGAACGCTCTGTGAGCAATCGAAGTACGTTTCCATCTGCTGGGACATGTCAATATTCTGAATTCTTGAATATGGGCAACGGATAATCCGCACGCACATATACCGGCACCATTTCATTCTGCAAAGATTTGGGTTGGCGGCATCGTTTATGCTAGGGCCTTATTTTTTCGAGGAGTTTGGACCCCTGTTACCTGTGCCGTCACGGGCACACGCTATCAGAGTCTTTTGCGCACCAACACCAATGTCATTCCAACCTTTCAACTACATGGATGTGTAGATGGGATGATTTTTATGCAAGATAGCGCTCCTCTGCACATTTCGCAGCCAGTGAAGCAGCTGCTGCAGAGGCATTTCGGAAATGCTTCCATTTTCCTATAGCGCGGCCGTCCATATCACCTGCTTAATCCGCTTGACTGTTGGATGTGGGGTTATCTGGACGATGTGGTGTTCAGTGCTTCAGTTATGAAGTTGAAGGCAACGCGTTCTGGACGTGTCCCCTGAGACACTCCGATCTGTTGTGGAACATGCTGTTTTGCAGAAACCGGTGGACAGCATATTGAACATGTATTCGGCCAGTCTCACTACAATTGCGTCACATTTTGCTTTTTGTTAGGTTTCCGGCCCCAGGATAATTAAAAACCGATGTCACTTTGGCTTTTTTTGTGGCTTTTGGTCTCAGGACAATAAAATACCGATTTTTCCCAGCAGAGGTGGTGTACGGGTGTACCTAGCTAACACGGCCACAACTGTTGACTGCCGAACTTGTGCAGTCATGCACAGAGTATAGAATGGCCGGTGTAATGTGCAACTCAAACCATATCTGTCGTATTGCAATTCAACGGTCATTCGAGGCCGACGCCATTTATGCTGAGACGCTTGCAGTGCCAACTATTGGCAAAATTTTCGATAGTGAATTGTCCCTTCACGTCAATAATATGCTGTTCAGATCTGACGTCATTCTGAGCAGGGAGCCTGTGTGGGTTGAGAGTACTGTAAAAAGTGGTAGAAAATTGTTACAGGTCTTTCTGAGATTTTTGGTAAGGACTTTAACAACAGCGTGCAATGGGTATAAGTGCAGATACGTTCGTAGGTGAGTGAGGACGCTGTACCGAATAACATTACATTAGTATTAACTCCACTTGTAGACTACTAACTGTAGCTATCAATTTATTTGTTTTTAGGTTGATTAGTACCCCCAAATACATTTGACAGGAGGAAGCTATTACTGCTTATTTTCTCTTGGGCAGCAGGTCAGGTGGCGAAGTGTGAGCGCGTGGACGCAAGACGCTTAGTGTACATTGACAGGTATACTCCACTTCGAGGTGCAGTTACGACCGTGCAGAAACATCAGGTAGTAAATTTTGTGACGTGTTTGCAGGAAGACTGTCAGGCAGAGAAAGAGAAAAACAATCAACACTCGGATGTATATACATATTAAGGTACCACATGTTAAAGTATCTGCACTTACACTCATTACATCTCTTATACGAGGGTAATTCCAAAAGTAATGTTTCCTATTTTGTAGATACTCTGGCAGTTTTTGTATGCCCATGTCATACCAGCTCGCCCGCCGTGCTGTTCAGAAAGTTATGAACCTCTTCTTTCACCTCGTCCTCGAAGCTGAATCGCTTTCCGGCCAAATGTTCTTTTAACCTAGGGAACAGGTCATAGTCACTGGACGCGAAATCAGGACTATAGGATGGATGGGTGATTATGTTCCACTGAAACTGCTGCAGGAGAACAACGGTTTGCCGAGCAATGTGTGGACGAGCGTTGTTATGGAGAATGTGTACGCCTTGCTCAACATTCCCCTTCTCCGGTTCTGAATTGCACGTTCGAGTTTTTTAAGAGTCTCACAGTACCTGTCAGTGTTAATTGTGGTCCCAGCGATTCAGCTCCGACGACGAGGTGAAAGAAGAGATTCATAATCATGTGGACAGCATGGCGGCGAGCTGGTATGACATGGGCATACAAAAACTGCCACAGCGTCTATAAAAATGCATCGAAAGAAATGGTGATTATGTCGAAAAATAGCTAAATGTTCAAGCTGCAAACTGATGTGAACCATTGTAGAAATAAACAAGTCTATTTACTTATATAAGAATAGGAAACTTTACTTTAGGGATTACCCTCGTCGTCGACTAGATTACCCATATTTTGCTGTAGCTAATATCAAATTTTCAAAGAATTGCAAAATCTGAGGTTTTATTTAGGATCACTATAGTAGTTTGCGCGGCAGACAGTCCGTAACGAAGTGTAACATGGTATGAAACATTTTAAAATTGTGAGACAACCATCTCACATATGGTGAAGTGACATTTCGTATTGCATTACTTGTTCACTGTTCATGGGTGACTCATACTTCGAACCTATGCTGTAGCCATGCAATTTTTCTATGCTGATTCTAACACCTTGTGGAATACTGCTCCATGTTCCTGTTTTAAAAGTTCTTACTAACTTCAGAATGCGAACCCCATTGTTGCACATCAAGATATTTGGTCTATGCGACACCGAGCTGGGAGCCCGTCTCGTGAACATTTGTCTGTATGCCAATATTTGTTGCTTTAGCGCAAGCGTTCTTCAGTTTATCAGTGTGTACACGTTTGAAGTGTGCATCTCGTGGGGCAGTCTAGCTGCCTCAGAAATCATTTTAGATCTTACATTTACATACACTGTTGAAATAGACTTAGCATGTAATGATAAATACTCTGCACAATGACTGCCGACAGAAGAAAGAAAACTTATCTGTATAGGAGCTATTACGAATTGTTTAACTGCTCATTTACTCAAATCTGGAACTTGGGACCAAGTTTTGTAGGCATGCGTTGGCTAGATGGGAATACACAGGTACCGTATTCTGTCACCAACATATTATTTCAGGTGACTTGATTCCGAGAGTTTTAGCCCCAGAAAGGCTGCAGCAGAAATTTTGAAAAGTTTGTAAAGTAGGAAGCTCCAGAAACTACGAGTACGGTAGCTTGATATTTCAGCACGTAAGACAGTGCCTCGTAACTGTTCATATGTAGCACATGTTTCTGTGCATGAAATACTACTAGATATGCCAGTGGACATAAATTAAATCTGCTTTAGCCAGCCACTGTGACCGAGCGGTTCTAAGCGCTCCAGTCTGGAACCACGTGACCACTATGGTCGCAGGTTCGAACACTGCCCCAGGCATGGATGTGTGCGATGTCCTTAGGTTAGTTAGGTTTAAGTAGTTCTAAGTTCTAGGGGACTGATGACCTCAGATGTTAAGTCCCATAGTGCTCAGAGCCATTAGAACCAACCATTTAAAATCTGCTTTAATGAACAGAACAGACCGAAAACATAAACAAGTAAGTCACTATCGGCCAACAAAACTAAATAATACACTACGGTTGATGTGCAGTTTTGCACACTTCGTCATAAGCGAAAGTGTCAAAGAACTGTTAATTTTTTAAGAATAGAGTGGCAGAAAATAAGAGAAATTAAAAATTACAAAGTAACGTATGGACGGTACTTAAAAGTCATTTTACGACAAAAAATTAGCAAGAAAATAATTTTGAGGGCAGATAAGTTCATTCCTTTCATTTAGTATACATTTTTAATCATTTTCAATTTGTTATTTTTTTAAACTTTTCTTAGTTAAAAAGAAAACTTCCATTTCTTTTGAAGTTCGCAAGTTTTTATCATCAGAAGAATTCTGCTCATTTTATAAGTATATTTACAATTTTAAAGTACCTCATGAACAGAACCAATCGTCATAAGCAAAGAAGGAACTTAGTTACGGGACACAATGTCATAAGAAAGCTACGTCGAAGAAGGAGATATTGTTGAACAGAATTAGGGGTTGTAGGGGTGGATAAACGTCGAAAATAAAAAGTCAGTAAGACCACAACTGTCCACGAAACGCAATGCTCTGAGTTCAAGTCCCAATGAGAGGAGTAGTTTTAATCCTCCAGGAAGCATACTTAGGTATTATTTGCGTTATTGTTCTACTCTCAGCAAAGCAGTCAACAAGAAGACTCGCGTCTGCACTGGAGTCAAGATAAAAACAACAGAAAATGCTGTCCACGTGCTTCATCGGAACACTGCGCATTTTGCCAGGCCGGGGTGGCCGAGCGGTTCTAGGCGCTACAGTCTGGAACCACACGACCGCTACGGTCGCAGGTTCGAATCCTGCCTCGGGCATGGATGTGTGTGATGTCATTAGGTTAGTTAGGTTTAAGTAGTCCTAATTTCTAGGGGACTGATGACCTTAGAAGTCAAGTCCCATAGTGCTCAGAGCCATTTGAACCATTTGAATTGCGCATTTACGGCGACATCACCAGCAGCTGTTTGGCATACAAATGAGTGAAAGAACTTCGGTAACACCATCATCAATGGAGCGCCTGACATTTTAGGAGAAGGGCTGAGGGGAATCGCAGTGTTTGCGACAGAGGAGATGTTATCTCTGTAAAGCGTGCGTAGCCCGCTATATCAGCTTTCGCCTTTAAACTGGGGTAAAGCAGCGCCACGAGCGGGACGGCAAAACAAGCCTGCTTGTTAGCCGTTGCGTGTCCTTTCAGCAGCTGCCCGCTGCCGCAGAGGGCAGGCAGTGCGGGAGCGCCCACACGGCTCGTCACTCGCTTCATTTGTCCCGCGGCCACACTGCCCCGCTATACCGGAAGGTTGAACAAACAACTTGTGGTCCACCGCCGCGTGCTGCAGGATACCACAAGTCCTTCATTGTCTGACAGGAGAGATGGACTGAATGTTACCCCAAAGAGAAGCTTCCTCAAAGAGGTACAGAGAGGTACTGATATCGACGAACAGCTGGCCGGAGTGGCCGAGCGGTTCTAGATGCTTCAGTCTGGAACAGCGCGACCGCTACGGTCGCAGGTTCGAATCCTGCTTCTGGCATGGATGTGTGTGATATCCTTAGGCTAATTAGGTTTAAGTAGTTTTAGGTTCTAGGGAACTGATGACCTGAGATGTCGACAAAATTTTGTTTTTGTTACGTTGGTATATGCTGTGCGACAAAACAATGCATCCCCTTCACCCCCCCCCCCCCCCCCACCCCCGCGGCCTACTAGTTGCGTAAGTCAATTGCACACTATAATAGCAACTTAAGCGTAGTTACGAAAGTTGAAAGGCATTCCACTCATTTGCACTATGTCGCTTCCCCCACCATCGGCTGCGAGCTACTGCAACTGCTGATATATGAATCTCCTCTCATTCTGATCTGATTCATTCGACAGCACAGATCTCGAATAATTATTTTATGTGCATGGAAGTTTGGCGTTATGCGATGGTAATGAGTTTAGTCTTCAAGTAAATAAAAAATAACTTTCAAAAGTGGGAAAGCATTCATAAGCAGCACTATAGGAACATATTTATAGCATTCAGCAACTCTTATAATCATTTATTTGTAACAGAGTAACATAGCTTCGTTTGAAGTGAAGAGTGGGGATTAAAGGTATTGTAACTGAGAGTGTGAATGTGCTCAGAATCATATTACTGCAGAACAGTCAGCACTATGAAGATATTTTTTAGTTCAGTGTAATGATAAAATTTCTTGTGACAGTTATTGAGGTAAATATTACGGTGAAACGAAATTTATTTGTAGCTTTTGAGACTAAAGACTGCTCTTGACACTCATTAAAATCGTATGCAAAAATAATGGTGTTCGTATTGACGCTATCATTGTGTAATGACTGTCCTGCACAGTAGTACAAAGATTGGTTACAAAACTAAGTGCAACTTTACTTTCTGGTCTGCTTTTAGTGTATAGTAGATAACATAAAGATTTAGAAACAGTGGTATTCTAAATGAAATATACAGAGCGGTCCATTGATAGTGTCCGGGCCAAATATCTCACGAAATAAGCATCAAAGAAAAAACTACAAGGAACGAAACTCGTCTAGCTTGAAGGGGGAAACCAGATGGCGTTATCGTTGGCCCGCTAGATGGCGTGCCCTAGATCAAACAGATAGCAACTCCGTTGTTTTAAATAGGAACCCCCATTTTTTATTTCATATTCATGTAGTACGTAAAGAAATATGAATGTTTTAGTTGGGCCACTCTTTTCGCTTTGTGATAAATGGCGCTGTAATAGTCACAAACGTATAAGTACGTGGTATCAGGTAACATTCCGCCAGTGCGGACGGTATTTGCTTCGTGATACATTACCCGTGTTAAAATGGACCGTTTACCAATTGCGGAAAAGGTCGATATCGTGTTGATGTATGGCTATTGTGATCAAAATTCCCAACGGGCGTGTGCTATGTATGCTGCTCGGTATCCTGGACGACATCATCCAAGTGTCCGGACCGTTCGCCGGATAGTTACGTTATTTAAGGAAACAGGAAGTGTTCAGCCACATGTGAAACGTCAACCACGACCTGCAACAATTGATGATGCCCAAGTAGGTGTTTTAGCTGCTGCCGCGGCTAATCCGCACATCAGTAGCAGACAACTTGCACGAGAATCGGGAATCTCAAAAACGTCGGTGTTAAGAATGCTACATCAACATCGACTGCACCCGTACGATATTTCTATGCACCAGGAATTGCATGGCGACGACTTTGAACTTCGTGTACAATTCTGCCACTGGGCACAAGAGAACTTACGGGACGATGATAGATTTTTTGCACGCGTTCTATTTAGCGACGAAGCTTCATTCACCAACAGCGGTAATGTAAACCTGCATAATATGCACAACTGGACAATTGAAAATCCACGATGGTTGCGACAAGTGGAACATCAGCGACCTTGGCGGGTTAATGTATGGTGCGGCATTATGGGGGGAAGGATAATTGGCCCCCATTTTATCGATGGCATTTGTTGCATTAATGTGGTATTTACAAGCAATCACGCTGTAACAGCATGCGTTCTCAGAAATGTTAAGTTCACAAAGGTACATGTATCACATTGGAACAACCGAAATAAAATTTTCAAACGTACCTACGTTCTGTAGTTTAATTTTAAAAACTTACCTGTTACCAACTGTTTGTCTAAAATTGTGAGCCATATGCTTGTGACTATTACAGCGCCATCTGTCACAAAGCGAAAAAAGTGGTCCAACTGAAACATTCATATTTCTTTACGTTTTACACGAATATGTAATAAAAATGGGGGTATCACTTAAAAAAAAAAAAAACGCAGTTGATATCCGTTTGACCTATGGCAGCGCCATCTAGCGAGCCAACCATAGCGCCACCTGTTTGCCCCCTTCAAGCTAGACAAGTTTCGTTTGATGCTTATTTCGTGAGATATTTGGCCGGGCAACGATCAATGGACCACACTGCATATATATAAAGCCACAGCCACAAGTACGACAAATTCAGCTGCTACAAAACTACCACATTAAGCCTTTGACCAGTTACCCAGCTACAATCTAGTACAAACACTATAAAATTTGTTTTCTGTTTGCTCATATATTTTGGTGCATTTATCTTGTAGATGGTTGCCTCCACTGCTTGATTTGCTCTTATACTACACCGGTCAGCAGCCATAATCTGCTGGATTCCTTGGACATCGGGCAGCACCTTAGCAGTATTTCCACTGTTGCAATTAACTCGACCCATCACTGTTACTTCTTAAAGTCTACACTTTCACGATCACTTGCACCAACGCAATGTACATTCTTGGAACAATATTTCAATCGGTGGTCACCGACCTCAGTTTTTTTTTCTCCATCTGCAGAGTATGTTATCTGGCCTGGACGACAGCATGATGACTTATGATTGAATGCCTCTTGATGTCGTCCTTGGTGGTCCTGGATACTGCGCTGCAGTATCGTCCAAGATGCTCCAGGTCGACTCACTCCTTAGTGCTGCTTTGGTATCCAACATCTTTAATACCTGATGTCCATTACCCACTGTATCTTTATGGAACATGCAGTCCCACAATGTGTGTTCTGGTGTGCCCAGACTGCAGCAGGTGCAGCTGTCATTCATCTGCCTTCTGATTTTTTTTTATAGATACGTTGCATATGGACCATGCCCAGTGAGGTAGTGTTTCAATCCACTGGATGCGTTAAGAAATCTCATTTTTAATCTCTCCCTCTTGGGAGTAATTCTTACGTTCTCCTGCCTCTGCCTGAAGTGCCCCATTCATTTTGCCAAAGTTGTAATATGCGATCTTTTATTGCGTTTCTCGAATTGGGCTCAGTTCCAAGCGCGAATGAACCGTGACTAGACAGCGCCTGCGTAGCGTCACGTGGCGATGTGGCTCCGAACGCAAATGGGCCGAGTCATTGCCGCAAGCCATCTTATATCGTGGTGGCAGAGGGCGGCGCTCTTACTCTTAGTCCAGAGCCGCTTTGCAGGCGTGCACCACTGGGACGGCTATTGGCAATGGACGGAAACTTGCGATTTCATCGCCAACATTGATACGCCATGAGGTGGTATCGATATGTGATACCACACTTTTATTTTTCATAAAAATGAACTTTTCGTACAGGATTTGTCTTCCCTTTTAGCTGAGCTAGTGTGAAGACACTTTTTTCTTGCAACTTGTGTTAGAAGTTCTCAGCTGATCAGTCTTGCGCTTTTGTGACGTCACTCGATTCCTAGCAATAGGAAGTATTTTTGCTTTTGCAGGAGAGTTCGTGTCCTCTGCTGTGAAATCTGCTAGGCATCTAAAAAGATGCAGATGGCTATGAAAATAAATCTAGAACTTAGTAATCTATGAATATTTCGGAAAATATATTGTAAGGCCTCTTCTTGCCTTCACTGAGAGCATTGAAAATATGGTTCAATTGGCTCTGAGCACTATGAGACTTCTGTGGTCATCAGTCCCCTAGAACTAACCTAAGGACGTCACACACATCCATGCCCAAGGCATGATTCGAACCTGCGACCGTAGCGGTCGTGAGGTTCCATACTGTAGTGCCTAGAACCGCTCGGCCACTCCGGCCGGCAAGAGCATTGAAAAGGACATATCATTCTGTTTGGTATTCTCCTGGACATCATTCACGTTATGGGAACTCCAACACAATGTGATAATATTTATTGTTGACCTGATAACAAGTTAGATGAAGTTAAAGCAAATTTGCTTTGGAAGAAAATCGAAAATAAAACCACAAGTACGGTAAAATCAACATATACCGGTACTTGATAAACTGCTTTTTGTTGGCTGTATTCTTGATGTCACTTTCGGTAACAGATGCCGTGGGACCAAAAAATGTAGGCACACTATCTGCCTTTAAACACGCTTTTCCGAAACTCTCCCCATGTAAACGTTCTTCTGCAAAGTGTTTAGAGCACATTTCTGAATATTTTGTAGGGATGAAAATCTTCTTTTAATTTTCTGGAGCCACAATTTGACTCTCTGTTAATCTTTTTGGATTTAAAATAAAAAAATCTCGTCTCGATATTTTTCCACATATGAGTGCCTCATATCAATATGCATACACAAGTAGATGTAAGTTGTACTACCTACTAAAAGTAACTGGTCATCCTCTTAAGTGTTTTTTCCTTGAATATGTAGCAACAATAATACTGCACCGTAGCTACTACTAATACTCCACTGTACAGAATGGCGAGTAAAACAATGTAAATACTTGTAGTATTCAGGTTTCGCAACCATCACAATCGCCAACCAAGCAGCGTCTTCCCAATACCACTCCAATAGCCCTGTCTGATACTGAGGACATGCGCAGCAGCTAAGCTCACTCCATGGATATTTATACCCTATGGTTATACTTCATGTTTTATTGTCTGACTTGACAAATCTGGGCCCGCGCTATCGAATAGCCACGAAAAATTCTGCATTAAAAATACACTCATGCTCTTCAATTAAGAATAATTGCAGAACGTGGTGCCACACAACTGGCGCTAATAGCATAGGCACATAGGGAACACACACGACACAGATCTGTAAGTCCATGGTATTGGTGATAAGTTGATAAAACAGTCCCGAAACACATGTGCTACAAAACGCCACTGTTTCCTGCGCATGTACCTCGACACCAATACGGGATATGATCGCCATGCACACGTACACAGGCCTCACAACGGGTTGGCATACTCTGGATTAGGAGGTCGGGCAGCTGCTGCTGCTGGGGTATAGCCTGCCATTCTTGCACTAGTCACTGTCGGAGCTCCTAAAGTGTCCAAGGGGTTTGAAGACGTGCAGCGATACGTCGACCGAGAGCATCCTAGACGTGCTCAATGGGGTTTAAGTCTGGGGAACAGGCAGGCCACTCCATTCACTTGATATTTTCTGTTTCAAGGTACTCCTCCACGATGGCAGCTCGGTGGGGCCGTGCGTTAACAACCAACAGGAGGAAGGTGGGACCCACTGCACCCCTGAAAAGGCAGACATACTGGTGAATATGACGCCCCGATACACGTGACATGTTACAGTTTCTGTGTCAAAGAACTACAGGGTTGTACGTGCACCAATCCTACTCCACAACATCAAACCTCGACCTCCATACAGGTCCCTTTCAAGGACATTAAGGAGTTGGTATCTGGTTCCTGGTTCACCCCAGATGAAAACCCGGCGGGAATACCTGGACTCGTCCGTGAACAAAACCTGGGACCATTGTTCCAATGACCATGTACTGTGTTCTTGACACCAGGCTACGAGCTCTGCTCTGACTAGGGGTCAGTGGAATGCACCTTGCAGGTCTCCGGGAGTCGTCTGTAGGCTGTGTGTCTGGAGACAACTGTTCCAGTGGTTGCGGTAAGGTCCCGAGAAAGGCTACCTGCAGTACTCCATGGCCGTCTGCGGGCACTGACGGTGAGATATCGGTCTTCTTGTGATGTTGTACACTGTGGACGTCCCGTATTGTAGGGCCTGGACACGTTTCCTGTCTGCTGGAATCGTTGCCATAATCTTGAGATCACACTTTGTGGCACACGGAGGGACCGTGCTACTACGTGCTGTGTTTGACCAGCCTCCAGTCGCCCTAGTGTTCTACCCCTCATAACATTATTAATATGTGTTCTTTGAGCCATTTTCAACACACAGTCACGATTAGAACGTCTGAAAACGTCTGGACTCTTACTCGCTGCATCGTACTCTGACATGCACCAACACACTTCTGCGTATGTGGACTGCTGCCAGCGCCACCGTGCGAAGATCGCAGGTCAAATGCACCGCATGGTCATACGCCGACGTGATTTAAACCCGCAAACCGCCTACCTGAACGTTGTTTCACCATGAATCAGCAGTATCCTTAATTTTTGAGTATGAGTGTAATTTTGTTCGTAGCGGGAAACAAACAAACGCTTTCTGGCGACACTGGGAATCGCGTGGAAGAAGTGGTGAGTTGCCACGGCATGCAGCGTCTGGCCGATACGCCGTTCTCCCACCGACCATCTCGACACTACATGCACTACTACACCATGTAAGCACGTATACTTGTCCGGTAGCGTGACGCCAAAATGATCGACCGTTAACCAAAGAGTCGAACATACTACGAAACTTTTAATCTTTGCCGACAGTTGACAAAACATGACGTGGAAGATATTTCAGTTGAGAGAATATTGTTAAAACAGAGCAATATTACCTGGTCGAATGCAGTAATTCAAGATGGTAGAAGCATCTAGCAACCGCTATCTCATGTCTGCGAAAATATACCACAATGGAATGTTGCGTTCTTCTGAGCCTTAACGACAATATCACAAACACTTTTTTTTAAACTTGGTACAAACAACATGTATTTGTAAGGAGGGAGAAATACAAAATAAGGATATACATCTAAAAACTATTTATGAAACCGGTTAAGGGTACCAGATCTAACTTTTAAAAAAATAAAAGGCTACAATTAAAACTCTATTCGAGTGGATTTGTTATTACTATCTGAAACGCAGTGGAGAGTCGTGCATTATTGGACGGTTTGGCTACCGGCCACTGCTGTGAATTCCCTTTCCGCCTCCATGCGGCAGAAGAACGTAGTAAGCAGAAGAAAGCTCGTGTATCCATGCGCACTGGAGTCGCATATCTTCTTCCTCTCTTCAGTGCTTTGTCTGCTCTGAGTACTTGGTGGTGTTGCTGTGGCTCCTAGCGCACGGATGACAGTTTGAGGCCCGTGGAGCTCGTTTTTTAGGTAAATCATTCGTTTCGGTGCTGAAACTCGGTTATCTGCGTTATGTAAAGAATGGCATTTAACAAACATTTCTCGATAATTTCTGCAAAAGAGCGTTCCATATGACTAGATCCTACCGCTGTTTGCCGTGCAGAACCGGTCACCCGATTGACGTTTAGTACTGGCCAAAAATAATTTCAATTTTTAAATTATAGTTCTCCCTTATTACTTTTTTGAGACTCAAATGGCTGAAAATGAGAAAAAAGTAAGTGAAAGTGGAACAAATAGCGTATTAAAATGGCTGTGGGCAAGGTTATGTCTAACAAAATGGCCGGGAGGGAAGCAGCTGAAGCGTTTTAGCAATTAAAAATAAATAGTTCGTCACCGAAGAGAACAGATTAAAAACAAAAAAAGTAACGTCTGAAAGTGAGCTGAAGAAAGCTGAACTAAAATCGTGAGCTCCCAAGTAACGAAAAGAGTGGTCACTGAAAGTCAATTACAAAGCGGCGAAGAAAACTGGATTTTTACTCGAAATAACGGGTCAATAAAGAGACTGAAAAGAGCATTATGTGTCTGGATTCATTTGAAGAAGACTGGATGCTGTGTGCCAATTGTAGAGGTTGGGCACATGTTGGTTATATGAATCGGGAGAATACTTTTTTACTTGATTTGTAATGTCTGTACGACAATGAGTTAAACGGTGGTGAACTGAGCTGAAATAAAAAAAATAAGTTTCCATTCTTACGTGTTACATTATTATTAAATAGGTGTGATTGCGGTGTGTAATTAACCAGCGGTTTATCACAGAAAAGACAATGGCCGACACTGCAAGACACTTTCCACAAGATTGGTAACTGCAGATCTTTTACTTTCGATGTAATTAAGGGCTATAAATAAAAAATATTAATCATTACACTGTTCTATTCTTATAACATGTCTTGAGCGAAGAGAATAGTGTATTAATGTTACGACTAACCATCATAGTTACCCAGAAAAAAAAGCTCGACTGATATTGCACAACTCTCTCGTATGCATTATCGAGTTAGATCATAAAACGTAGTAACTCTTTGACGACTAGGTGCATTTTTAATGTCCCTAGAATGTGTTTGCTTGGATCCTCTTTCAGCTGATTTTCCAGAACTTAGCTTTGGCAGTTGCTAGGTGGAGAGCGTTCGAGTCGCTTCCTGCGACCACTTAGTGGCGCCCTTGGACCTTTTCCTTACGTGCCACTTTCTGACAGTTTTCGGAAGTGGCGTGTAGTGGCGTTCTAACCCCTCCTTCCCTTCTCTCATTACCACCGACAAGCTCAGTAGCCACGCTCCCCTCCTATGAGATATGCCGTTGCCGCGGTTGGAACTTTGCACGGTCATTAACGTAACTTAGAGCTAACATTCCAGCTCTTGCTGCGAGGATGGGGTGGAAGAGGTGGCGGGGGGAGGGGGCACCATCCATACAGTGGCCATTAGTCTCACGATACGCACCAGTCACTCTCTTCAATTATTCACTGCGCAGTCAAAGCAAGTGTTACCAGTCTTGGAAACTAATTTGGCTCAAATTCCCGTGGAAGCTACTGCATTTCTAGCTGGTTGGTTCGTTGCGGATACCAAATACCGTAGCCATCTCTAAGTTCACTTCCCGGTGTCAAATTAGTAAAATATATTTTTCAGAAATTCAGAACATAAGAAATTGTGCTAAAAAGTTACTGAAATTTTAACATCCCAAATAATATTAAGCTGCTGATTTTGTGAGACAGTAAATATGATTCAATGGCAGCAAATGGGAGGATGAAGAGCTACAAATTCAAGTGTAGATCAGTCATTCACTCATCACAGCTATCTACGAAAATTTTTCTGCGTTTCACGTACTCCGTGCGCGCTTGGACTTTCCCACAGAATTTCCTGGAATTTTCATTCACTTAACTCTTTCCTGGAAAGCTTGTCGTGAAACTCAGCGTAATACTCAAGAGTCCACAAAATAATATTGTCCACTTCCGAGACTCTCAGAAGCGACTCGTCTAGAATACACATCCACATTACATCCTTGCACATTAAATATTATATATTCAGGTTATGATAATACAGTCTGTACTTGGTATAAGATTTTAGAATTTATGGTGATTAGTGATTCAACATGCAGATTCTACCTATTTAACAATTGCTGCAATTGACCAGTTTTGCTGATCCTTCAATCACGCTACCTTAGGTTGTTTGCGCTGACTTAAATCACTTCAGGGGAACTCTGGGACGTCTCATCCAATAATTCCACCGCACATATCCTCTTGGATTCATCCATATTTAAACATTCCTGTTGCTCTGTTAGAAACAAGCGTTACAATGACGACCGATCCAAAATCATGTTTCGTACAACGTGGCAAGTATTTTGAGAAAAAAACCTTCGTTTCCAGTTCACATCGTTTAAAAGGTACGATGGAGCACCACGGCACTCAATAACGGCAGAGGTGATAAGTAAGTCGCGTAATCAGTGTCTGTAATCATCTGATAGCGAACATTTCGTCTGAAACCGATAATGGCAGAAAAAAATATAAATATGTATATAATTGGTTGATAGTTGTTTCACAGCTTATTTTACTATACACGGCAGTACTTTCACTATGCTACATTGTCAGGACACCTCAAATTTGCTCGTGCCACACCTCTATTGACCTAGCAACGGAATAATAAGATGTCGTATTGCTCCCGTATCTTTCCTTAGTGATTTGTTTTATATGTACACAAATCTTGTCATCATCAAAGAACAAAAAGAAAATCTGTCGTCTTTGGGAACGAACTTCAGTAAATGTGATGCTCAGTGTTAGACGATATCGGGCAATGTTATTTTCTATTACCATAATTTCGTCAGTATCATAAATGTCACGATGAGACAACAGAAACAAGTTGAGGACGTAGGTGCCTCGAACTGTGAATGTTGTCTGAGATCGCGAGCATGAGAAGATAGTGGAATGGTGCTGAGGCTGGTAGCAAAGCATCAGGATGGGTACTTGCAGCTTCAGGAAGCACCACGAGAAAACACAGACACTGTCAGTAGCCATCTCACTCCGTCTCGCGTTGGTAGGTGTTTCTCCTTGTTACACAAGGCACCACAACATCTTCTCACATACAATAAACATTCACATGCCACTTGTAAGTGGTAAAGCCGCTGCTTTACCTTTCCATGCGCACAGAATGTGGACGACTGGACTCCTACATAATTTGTGCAGCTACACTGAAATCCATATCCACACTTTACGACAATTCAAAGTTTGCTGCATGCTGTCTTCGTGTTGTTACAATTTCAGCCTGTTTGTGAATAATCGTTTTACACTGAGACGACAAAAGGGGTGGGATATGCACATATAAAGATGGCAGTAGTACCGCTTATGCAATGTATAAACGGGCAGTACACTGACGGAGCTATCGTTTGTATGGTGCTTCGTGTGAAAGGTTTCCGACGCGATTTTGGTCGTACTACTGGAATCAACCCTTAACTGGTCCAGTGAGAAAAATTGCATTAAAACTCTGGTGGGGTCTGAGAAACCCCAATGATTGAAAAGCAGGTGCTATCACAAATAATTGCATTTACGTGTCAAATAACATACATATTATTACATCTGAATGTGTAATACATGAACTACGTGTATATACACAAATTATGTGTGATCACTTAATTAAATTGTGCATGTAAAATAAGCCATGTTATTTTGCACAGTCTGGGCAAATACATACACTGTGTTCCCAACAAAGCAACTTATGACACTTCACACAAAAAAATGTTGTCTTTTTGTCTTTTTCTCACGGGCACAACTGACAACGCCCCTTTCTGCACATGGCTGTGGACTCCCCACTCCTTCGTCTCCACCTCTATTTTTTTGCAACAACCTGCTGCAGCTCCCTTGGAAAATATCTGGTTTCATGTCTATCCGTATGCTTTTTGATAAGTGGCATGCCTAATGAAGTCAAAAATGTTCCTCTTGGCCTCTTCTGTGCTGTTGAATTAGGCTTGCAGTATCACACAAAAGCACTGTTAGCACCAGCAATATCCAACATTGGGAAGAAAATAGCCATAGGTCATCTCCTTGTGCGTCTCAAAGTAGTATATGTACCACAAAATTGGTCAAGGGTATCCACCCCATCCTTTGTCTTATTGTAGTTGGTTATCATTTCAGGTTTTCCAGAGTCTGTTATCTTCTGGTCCTGATGCATGCTAGACAATAAAATACCTGCTTTGTTCTTCTTCGGAACATATGAACAATGCGTGAGGTCTGCAGTATATCCAGTTTGTCTAGGCCGGCTAGCTTTGAATTCTTGTGGAATTTCACGGTTGTTGACTCTCACTGTTCCCAGGATGGTGAGCTTATGTGTTTTCAATTTCTCAGCAAGTTCAATCGAGGTGAACCAATTGTCAACAGTCACATTTCGATTTGTCCCTTTGATGGGTTCAATTAATCGCAGCACTGTTTGCATTGGCACTGGCGTGTTTCTGCGAACTTCTCTTTCTGAACCAATGTAAATGAAAGCATTTTTCATGTAGAAGTCTCTGGAATCTGCAAGGCATAGAACTTTTATTCCGTATTTATTAGGCTTTTTAGGCATGTACATTTTAACAGGGCATCGTCTCCAAAATGGTACCAGCATATCGTCAACAGTCACAAAGCTTCCAACAACAAAATACTGAATACAATTATGGATGAATGCATTCCAAATTTCACGAATAGGAGCTAGTTTATCTGTTTACCTTCGCTCTGCTCGTGCCTGGGCACAGTCAAACAGTAAGGCTGCAAGAATGAACAAGAATCTCTTGACACTCATAGTGCCCTGGAAGATCTCTCTACCTGTGCCATCTGAAGCAAAAAGGCTAGAAACATCTTCGTTTCCTGATGTCAATACACCTGCCAGGTATAACAGTCCTACCACTGCTTTGATTTCAATCATATCGGCATCACCCACATATGATGGCAGAGGTTGTTTATATCTGCTTCTCATTTGACGGATTTTGTCATTTGTATGATTCACTATAATTTGTAGCATGGTATCAATGAAGTATAATTGCCAAGTACCTAAACTTCATTGTCACGGACATCCTTTGCACCTCCACGAACAACTGGGAACCTGATAACAATGTTATGCACACGTGTACATCCAAGTGCAGGGGGATTCTTGCTCCACTTGAAACATTTATTCTTCCCATAGAAATAGTTGGAATCACAAGTGGGCACACAATCTTCTTCCTCGCTGACATCAGTTTCATCTGAAGATGATATGACACCAGGCTCCACTACACCATCTGAGATTTCCGAGGAAGATGATAACTCATTCTCACTGATATCATTGAGAGTTGGGTCATCCAGAAGACGCTGTATTTCTTTTTCTGTCAAACGCTTCCTCCAAGCCATGAAAGCGTAACTCCTGCAAATATTACAAAAGTTAAGAGCAAAAAATGGGGGGAAGTTTCCTAGAAAATGTTCACCATAATGGAAAAAACGTTAAGGCTTTGGTGGGGTCTCACACACCCCAGACTGCTCCCAACTGACAAACCGTTTGGAATGAATTCAATGTAATGGTGCGCACAGAGTCATCTACAGACCATTAGAGAATACCAAAACCGCCAGCGCCATCTGTTGCCTATATATAGAGGTACGTGTAGAAAAAAAAGTCCTGGGGTCTGTCAGATCCCACCAGACCAGTTAAGGGTTAACAGACTTCGGAAATTTTTAGGTAATTTAATATTCCGAGATTCACAGTGTCAACAATGTGCCGAGATACCAAATTTCAGGTGTTTCCTCTCACCACGGACAACGCAGTGGCCGACAGCCTTCACTTAACGGTTGAGAGCAGCGGCTTTTGCCTAGAGCTGTCAGTGCTAACAGACAAGCACAACAGCATGAAATAGCCACAAAAGTTAATGTGAGACGAACGAGGAACATTAGGACAGGCGTTAATGGACTATGGCAGCAGACGACCAACGCGAGTGCCTCTGCTAACAGCCTGACATCACCTGCAGCGCCACTCCTGTGCTTGTGGCCATAGCGGTTGGATCATAGACGACTGGAAAACCATGGGGTGGTCAGATGAGTCCTGATTTCAGCTGGTAAGACTTGACTGTAGGATTCAAGTGTGGCGCAGACCCTCGCGAAGCCGTGGACCCAGATTATTGCCCGAAATGAATCCAATTGAACATTTATGGGACATAGTCGGAAGTTCAGTTCACAAACAAAGTCCTGCACCGGCAGCAGTTTCGCAGCTATGGATGGCCATAGAGGCAGTATGGCTCAGTATTCGTGCAAGGGATTTGAAAAAGATTTATTGAATCCATGCCACGTCGAGTTACTGCACTTTTTTTTGGTTGTCAGTCTTCTGACTCCTCCTGTGTTAACCTCTTCACCTCAGAGTAGCACTTGCAACCTACGTCCTCAATTATTTTCTGGATGTATTCCAATCTCTGACTTCCTCTCCAGGTTTTGCCCTCTGCAGCTCCCTCTAGTACCATGAAACTCATTCCCGCATGTCTTAACAGATGTCCTATCATACTCTCCCTTCTCCTTACCAGTGTTTCCACATGTTTCTTTCCTCTCCGGTTCCGCGCAGAACCTCCTCCATGCCTTATTTTATCAGTCTACGTAATTTTTAACATTCGTCTGTAGCACCACATCTGAAATGCTTCGATTCTCTTCTGGTTTTCCTACGGTCCATGTTTCACTACCATACAATTTTGTACTCCATACGTACATTCTCAGAAATTTCTTCCTCAAATTAAGGCTGATATTTGATATTAGTAGACTTCTCTTGGCCTTTGTGCCATTGCTAGTCTACTTTTGATGTCCTCCTTACTCCGTCCATCATCGGTTATTTTACTGCCTAGGTAACAGAATTCCTGAATTTCATCTACTTCGTGACCATCAATTCCGACGTTAAGTTTCTCGCTGTTCTCGTTTCTACTACTTCTCATTACGCCGGGCAAGGTGGTCTGGCACGATATTAGGAGGTATCCAATGACTTCGGTCATCCCAGTGTGTGGGTTAATGCATAAGCAGTCTTCCTTAAAGAAGAACTTGTTAGAGGTAAGTATCATATTCACTCATAAGCTAAATCATGCTTCCATATAATATTAATTCGACTAGTTCGGAACCTCCCCTTTCTTATGTGAATTCATCTGAATTTAACTGGCCTAAATCACACGATAGTGCTTTTACAAAACGTTTATTTTATTGGTGTTTCTGTGGAAGCATTAAGTTTGAGGTTTTCAATGTGCAGCGGATGAACTAAAGTGTAGTTGTTGCTTCTCTTGATAGTAAACTCAGATCCTATCGATTTGAGAACAGATGATTGTGGTTTAACTGCTAAATAGAAGCTTGGGAGGATTATGGTTCCCCATTGCAATATGCTCACATTCATCCCCTTTTACACTGATACCGATTTGTTGCTGACTTCTAAGTGTAATACTAACGTTTTTATCGAATCAGCTAGAAACAAATTAGCAGCATCTCTTGTTTTTTCAAGCCTTTCGAGAAACATGAAGGATGTATGTCATAGTTTTCTGATAATGCTTTGCAATTGACACAGCATATGGAAGACCTGGGATCGAAGTCTACAACAGCTGTACACCATAAGGTGTGCTTGCTGGGGAGTCTCATCGTTTAAATAAGGGGACGGGAGTGTCTCCCCCTTTTGCCCTGTCTGTAGGAAAATTAATTGAGGCTATTGGAGACAAATGGATGTAAGTGACAAAACTGAATATTGGGAGATATGTGCACCATACTGTAGCAGAAGAACGAGTCTATTTTATGGCTATGGGAGGTAGGTGTATCGGGTGATTCGAACTACGTCCAAGAGTTTATTTGAAGAATTATTTAACAGGAAGTGTTTATCTCTTTGGATGCAAAGAGATTCAAGAGGAAATACATCTCGTTGGTTCCAAATGTTTTGTGAAAAGCTGTGATCAGATGGTTTGATATATTAAACATTGGCTGATTAGAAGATGTTTTTATATTCGAAACATTGAAATAGAGAAATAGAAGCAGGTGAATATATAAAGAAGAATGGAAGTAATGAACAGGCAGGCAGTGAAAATGGCAATGGTGATGGTTTGCTGAGATATGTACAAGAACGTCCACAGTCTGTAATGGCACACACTGGCTTTGGGGATACGGCAGGGGTCAGAACGAGACCAATTTTGATGTATATTACAAATTAAACCTCACTGAATACCACTGAGCACAACTTCCTGATCTCAAACCACTCCAGTGTGGAATGTTTTATAAGACCACCCTGAATGATCACACGAATTTTGATTCAATTGGTTTAAAAAGATGAAGCCTAGGATGCCGAAGTTGACCGATAATACAGTTAAGTGCTCTGTCACCACCCGTCATAACAGAGAAGTATCAGAATCTACAGCAGTTGAGTCCATTTGAGCCTTCAGTTCAGCATCCATTCTTTAAAAATCTCAAATACAAATCAAAAACATGTTTCCAAACCACATAGGGCGTCACCAGAAAGTGGAGGGCATAGTACATGATCTGTTAGTGACGTGGTGCCTTCTGGTGATGCTATTTGGAAAAGTGATTTTTTCGCTTACACTTCTGCTTTTAACCGTCTCAGTTATGATTTCTGGTCTGTCTTGACTACGTAAGGCAATAGAATTCGTCTCTACTTAACTGATTATTTATGAAACTGATGAGGATATAAGAGGCAAAGAAAAATTTTATTATGTTAGAACCAGGAACTTCCATATTGCAGAGAATAATCTTCAGAAAAGTACGGCTGCAGCCAAGATTTCAGTGAAAATAACCATAAGCAAAACACCGGTACTTGAAAGGCAAAAGGCCTTGTTAATAAATTACAGAGTAAGTAGTTGGCACAGATACTTTCAAGACAAACCAGAGAGATACGGAGATGACTGCACTCATGAGAGTTCGATCGATGCAACAAACAGAGGTGATTACAATGTCTCATTACTATGTGGCGTTGTCGAAAGTGGCTTGCAGCATGCCGCGAGCTGCTACATCGCTGCTGCCCGAAACAATATTGTTGTTCACGTCACGTTAAAGCGGCGGTGCCTCATAGCGGGCGACATTACTTGTCTCTGTCCAAGATATTAAGAAGCAAAACTGTCCCGAGACTCTTGGAGGTAAGTGTCCATAGCTCAGTGCCTTAACCATTGGCATCGTTTGGACCTTTCGGTTAGATAGCTGCAACCACTGTTGTCCACACAAGGAGCATGCAACGAAATGGCCGAATTTTGAAGTTTTGGACTTCGGAGTGACGGCCTTGTAAGCCTCCGATGCCAAATAATAGGCCGCTTGACAAATGGTCAGAAAGCCGTGGGGCAAGTTCTGCCCCCTGGGACATAGGAAGCAGATAACTTGTTCGTTTCTCAGAGATTTCACATCCGGCTTTGACACCAACCGACGCAAGGAAGCATTTATCTGTCTGAAGGCACACATTTCAAGGGAAAGAAGCCGTTCTAAGGGGAAGGCAAGTCGAAAGTAAAGTATAATATGTGCACTTTCAATTTCTCGCGGCTTAATGAGTAAAGCATAAAATTTCGGACATGCAACCGCGCAAATACTACTTCTTCAACTTTTATGGGAGACTTCGAGGACAAGCTCTGGACTCGGCAACTTTTAAACAAACTGTCTTCTGGAGGTACTTGGACGACACATTTGTCGAAAGGCCTTACGGGAAGGATGAATTCCATCGATTTCTTGAGCTTCTGAATTCTGTCCACGCTAGTATTAAATTTACCATGGAAATAGCAAAAGATGGCTGCCTTCGGGTTTTGGAGGTTTTCGTTTGTCAAAAAGTTGATGGTAGTTTAAAACATGGTGTATATCGTAAACCAACAAATACGAATTTATATTTACATACCAGCTGTTGCCATCACCCTTCGTAAACCGTATGTGTCCTTAAGATCTAAGTGCGCAGGGCACACTGTTAATAACAATTAGCTAGAAGAGCTCACATATTAAAGAGGGTTTTTGAAGCGAATGGATATTCCCAGCGACTAATTCGCAGAACATTCAATGTGAATTCCAGACTGCAAGTACGTGATCTGGAAGAAGAAGATAATGCCTTCATGTCAAGAGTGTTCGTCGTTAAGCGGGTACTCTTTCCTCGAAGGTATGTCGTATTCTCGAGAAACACCATATGAGAACGATCTGCCGGCCTCCTACGAAAATTGCAACCTTACTTGGTTCTGTGAAGGATAATTTATTGATTCGTAAGGCGGGCGTGTATCAGATTCCCTGCGAGAATCATGATATGTCATACATAGGTCGGACAACAAGCACCTCTCATGAGAGGTGCGTGGAACACCGAAGGTACACACTCCGTCTACAGTCAGACAAGTCAGCTATGACAGAATATTGTATCGATATGGGTCATTCGATGAACTACAGCGATTTGAAGACTTTAACATCCTCCTCTTCCTTTTGGGATCCTATTTTCAAGGATTCGCAACATTCAGGGACAACATTTAACTCAAAGGCATTTTATCACAGAATCAGATATCGTACGTAAATTTTATTGAAATAAGATTTCATTCTCGCAGTCCCATTGATTGGTCATTCATTCTCATCCCGTCCGGTAAGTCTCCCACGACTCGCGGTTCTGAGTGACTTTTCGGACTCTACCGCTTTTCCCAAACCTCTCCGGTCTTTCATTTCATTCCGTCCGGTAAATCTCGACTGACCCGAGGTTCGCGGTGACTTTTATGAACTCTGCCCCTTGTTCGAAACCTCTCCAGTCCCTTTCCCTTCACCCCCCTTTCATCCCCTTCAATCCCCCTGCCGGAAGAAGGAGCTACTAGCTCCGAAACCTTGAATAAGTAAAACCTTGTTTCGTATGTGTGCTCTCCTACCGCCGCTTAGTGAGCAGATTTTCTTTTATCTATTCAGTTACATTATGCTATCGAATAAGGTCCAGATATTTTCGATCAACATTTCTCAGTTACTCAGTTTTGCATATTTTACCGTCTTAATTCACAGTTATACGAGTGTTGAAACATTTTAAAGGATATTTTTAATGGCTCTTAATAATGGTCCACCACATTCCGAAAAGCAGTAGATAAAGAAGGGCAGGCTTGAGTCGTAGTCAAATGTGGCTTGTTGAGTAATTGCTGAAGATGTGCCATCTGGGACTTATTCATGGTAGGACGACTAGAATGGGGTGCTCAGAGTCTCATGAGGGAAGTATACGAGAGCGGACAGTGGCTGGGAGGGTGGTGTCTTCACCATATGCGCGTCCATTCCACTGGCATAGGATCACAAGGAAGCCTGTCAATAATAGGCGGTCCTTAGGGTCTGATCACGGAGTTCTGTACATCCAAACGACGTCATGCATACAATGCGATGAGCTTGCATTACCTGTGTAGTAATCAACGCGAGCGTCAGTACGAAGCGCAGCAAACTGCAGAAGTTACATTACGTACATTCTCTACAAACGTGTTTGTGTGAGTTGACGTATTAGTATTGTGACTATCATAGTTTTATCATAGGACAGGTATTTTTTCTTTTGTCAAGTGCGCAATTTTCATTTCTGAGCATTTAAAGCGAGTTACCAAACTTTCCACCACGTCGAAATCGCGCCGGGATATTTGTGCAGCTTCATCTGCGTCAACATCTACATCATACTCCGCAAGCTACCTAACAGTGTGTCGCCGAGTGTGCTTTAACACCACTAGCAGATTGCCTCCCCCCCCCCCCCCCCCCATCCTCTTCCATTCGTGACTTGCGCGTGGGAAGAATGACAGTCGGTAAGCTTCGAATTCCTGAAATTTTCTCTTCGCGTCATTGCGCGAGATGTACGTGGGAAGAAGTAATATGTTGTTCAACTCTTTTTGGAAAGTGCTCTCTCGAAATTCCTATAGTAACTCCGTCCACGATGCACAAAACCTCTCTTGAAACGTCTGCCAACTGAGTTCGCTGAGCACATTGCTCACGCTCTCGTGCCATCTAAACGACCTTGTGCCGAAATTCGCCGCTCTTTATTGAATCATCTCTATTTCTTTTATAAGTCCTATCAGGTAAGGATCCCATCTTGATGAAAAATACTGAAGAATAGGTTAAACAAGCGTCTTATAAGCCACTTCTTTCGCGGATGACTTACATTTCCTTAAGATTAAGCCTGCCGCTGTGGCCGAGCGGTTCTAGGCCCTTCAGTCCGGAACCGCGCTGCTGCTACGGTCGCAGGTTCGAATGCTGCCTCGGGCATGGATGTGTGTGATGTCCTTAGGTTAGTTAGGTTTAAGTAGTTCTAAGTTCTAGGGGACTGGTGACCTCAGATGTTAAGTCCTATAGTGCTCAGAGCCATTTTCACCATTTCATGACGGTTTAACATCACCCACGGTATGGCCTACTCCTTGATATTTTACGCTATAGGCTGTTTGCATCAATAGTGTAGTTGTGCAGTAGTGGCTGTCTTTTACTTTGCACGCGCAATACTTAACATTTATTTGTGTTCAGGTCCAACAACCATAGCCTGCACCATTCATCAACAGTCTGCAGGTCATTCTGCAAATCGATACTGTCTTCTGGCGTTGCTATTTCGTTATAGACAACCGCACCAACCGCGAACTGTCTTAAAGACCATACAATGCTTTCTGCTAGTTAATTTATACAGGGTTAACTTTCATGAAACCGACAAACCGCAAGGACGGCTTTCTGTCTGGAAATGGAGGACAAATGTCCTACGAACATGCGTCCGGAAAAGCATCGTTGCACCTTAGATGGCGCTGATAAATGAAAAGTTCTTCTGATGACGTGACGTGTGTTCTTTGGGCGTTGCAAGCTCTGTCGTTGACTGTAAGCAGCAGAATGGTCCGGTATTCATGTCGGGAACACGCCGAAATGGCGTGTGCCAAAGCAGATGGAAGTGGTCGAGAGGCTGTACATCTATACCAGAACAAGTATCCTCACAGAAACCAACCACATCACACAACATATTTCCAACCCTTTTCGGGCGTTTGTGAGATCGTGGGTACTTTCAGACAGACGAACGCGCAGGGAGGTTGTGGACTATGCGAACAGGAGATTGGGAGGACCGGATGCTACAGTATATGGGGATGAACCCTAGTACAAGGCCCAAGCCAACATGATGTAAACCAAAGTTCGATACCGTGTGTCTGTATCACAAACGCTACTATCCCTGTCACCTGCAAAGGTTGCAAGGATTATCAGCAGCGGATTTTCCTCCACGGGAAGAATTTTGTCGATTGTTTTTGCACCAGACCGTTAGAATTGTCGGATTTCTGTCATCAGTCCTCTTTACTGACGAAAAAACCTTTACCAGAACTGGCATGATCAGAGAAACCTCGGGAAATGGTCGAGGCATGTCACCAGCATCGGTTCAGCATCGATGTATGTGGAGGGATTCTAGGTGACCACATACTTGGGCCGGTTTTTTTATTCAATAACCACGTACCTGGACTTCCTGCGGAATACTGTGCCTGGGCTGCTTAAGAGTGTGCCTTTGGAAATACGACGGGTTATGTGGTTCCTGCATGACGGAGCACCACCTCACTTCCACATTACAGTTGGCCGACACTCAACATCTTCCGTGGACGTTGGATAAGATACGGAGGCCCTGCTAAAACACTGTATTTAAACGCCCTGGGATTTTAACTGTAGGGGCATCTGAAAAGCGTTGAGGTTGCTGAACTAGGTCCTGACGTGCGTACCCTTCAACAGTGTGTTCACGAAGCCTGTGGAGCTATTCGGAGAGAGGTCGGAGCCTGCAAAAGAGTGCGAAAGTCCATGACGCGAAGTATGAACGCGGGCATTGCATGCCATGGAGGCCACTTTAAACACCTGTTGTGACGTGGACATGATGCAGCTTTGTACTGGATTCCGGAACGATTCGTTGTTGCACACACACCTTTCCTTCAAGGCAGGAATCCGTCGCTGCAGTTTGTCAGTTTTATGAATGTTCACTCTGTATATATTGTCAATAGTTACGGTTCTATTTATTCCGAGATCATACTCCGTTTCTAGTGGCCCCATAGTCTCCTCCTCCTCCTCGGGGTGATCCGGAAATTACATTTACATCTGTCTGTTTTGTCTCGTTAAGAAATTTGTCTGCAGAGACGTCTTGAATGCATTCGGAAAGTTTCTTTCAGATATTAGTTCATAACAGACAAGTGCATCCTCTGGTAAAAGTCTGAGGTTCCAATAAATAATGTTTGTCAGGTCATGAACACACTACATGAACAACACAAGTCCCACCACACTTTCCTCTGCACACCTGAACATACGTACACTTCTGACGATGAATCTTCATTCGAGATAACAGGCTGCCTCCTCCATAAGCAGAAACAATCAAGCCAAACACAAAATTCGTTTGATACTCCACACGGTCGTACTTTTGCAAATAAACTTGGTATGATACTGAGACAAATGCTTTTCGTACGTCACGAAATGCTACGGCCAACTGATTGCCTCGATCCATCGCTTGTAAGATGTCAAATGATAAGTCTTGCTTTCAGAGCCCGTGCTGCTTGGCGGGCTCTGTAGGGAGCGATGCGCCCACCTCAGCCTACCACAACTAGGCGCCGCGGCGCGATGTCGCCGGCAGTCAGCTGGCGAGGTATCGAGCGGCTGGCAGCGATGCGCAAACGCGGACGCAGGCGCGTCCCAGACCTGTAACCGGTCCCCGCCAACACGTCGCGGCGAGCGCCCAGCCGGCCGGCACTGGGTCAGCGGGATGGGCCGTCGCAGCCTTAAGCCGTCCTTAAACGCGCCGTGCTTTCCAACGTCAACGTTGAGCGTGTCGGGTTCTACGTGCTGCTGAACACAAACGATGTCATACGGCACGTGAGTCTATCGCACCGCCCTCCAGCGGCGCTGTCGAATGTACCTGGTTCGCAAATCACATTGTTTACACAATGGAAAGGCGTAAAATTACTATGTAAGCTCTGTTAAAATGTACATTTCCTCCCTCGTCTATATGAGAGTCAAGGTGTTCTGGCTGTAGTATGATTCCAGAGAGCTTTTCCGGTCTCAGACATCCACTATTTTTTTTTAGACAACATAGTTGTGTCGAGGTAAAAGCGATTGATTTATGTTGTTCTCAATCCATATGGCCATGGCGGAGAATCGTTATGGTACCTCATTACCATAACAACGAACGCCGCGCAAATATGATATTACAGCAGACGACTTATACGAAGCGGCTACCATGGCGACAGCGTTCCAACCACACAGGCTAGGGGGCACTTGATATATACTATCACCCGTGGCAACGGCGTCTCTACCACGAAAGATAGAGGGCTCTACTCTACCCACAAATCATGTGAAAAATGAATGGGACAACAGTTACCTGAATTTTAAATAACTGTAAATTTCTCGAGATTTAATTAGTTATAATTAAGCCAAACAGATAATTGCAGCATCCAAGAAGAAATCTTGGGAAGACTTTGGAAACAGGTTGGAGACTTTCGGTCAAGCCGCTGGAAAACCGTTCTGGAGTGTAATTAGCAGTCTCCGAAAGGGAGGTAAGAAGGAAATGACAAGTATTTAGGACAGGTCAGGAAAACTGCTGGTGAATCCTGTGGATTCATTGGCAGGTGGAGGAAATATTTTGAAGAGTTGCTCAATGTAGGTGAAAATACGCTCAGTAATGTTTCATATTTCGATGTACAATGGGGTACGAATGATGATGGAAATAGGATCACATTTGAGGAAGTGGTGAAAATGGTCAATAGATAGCAGTGCAATAAAGCAGCTGGGGTGGATGAAATTAAGTCGGAACTCATCAAATACAGTGGAATGTCAGGTCTTAAATGGCTACACAGGATAACTGAAATGGCCTGGGAGTCGGGACAGGTTCTATCAGGCTGGACAAAAGCAGTAATCACACCAATCTTTAAACATGGAAACAGAAAAGATTGTAACAACTACAGGGGTATTTCTTTAATCAGCGTTGTGGGTAAAATCTCCTCAGGTATTGTTGAAAGGAAAATGCGAGTATTAGTTGAGGACCAATTGGATGAAATCAGTGTGGGTTTAGGCCTCTTAGAGGTTGTCAGGACCAGATCTTTAGCTTACGGCAAATAATGGAGAAGTGTTATGAGTGGAACAGGGAATCGTGTCTATGCTTTATAGATCTAGAAAAGGTATACGACTGGGTTCTTAGGAGGAAGTTACTGTCTGTTCTACATGATTATAGAATACGAGGCAAACTTTTGCAAGCAATTAAAGGTCTTTACATGGATAGTCAGGCAGCAGTTAGAGTTGAAGGCAAATTGAGTTCATGATTCAGGGTAGTTTCGGGGGTAAGACAAGGCTGCAACCTCTCTCCACTGTTGTTCATATTATTTATGGATCATATGTTGAGAACAATAGACTGGCTGGGTCAGATTACGATATCTGAACACAAAATAAGCAGTCTTGCATATGCAGATGACTTAGTTGTGATGGCAGATTCGATTGAAAGTTTGCAAAGTAAGCTAGATCAGAAATGTAAGGACTATGGTATGAAGATTAGCATTTCCAAAACGAAAGTAATGTCAGTGGGAAGGAAATATAAACGGCTTTAGTGCCAAATAGTAGGAACAAAGTTAGAACAGGTGGACGGTTTCAAGTACTTAGGATGCATATTCTCACAGGATGGCAACATAGTGAAAGAACTGGAAGCGAGGTGTAGCAAAGCTAATGCAGTGAGTGCTCAGCAACGATCTACTCTCTCAAGAAGGAAGTCAGTACCAAGACTAAGTTATCTGTGCACCGTTCAATCTTTCGACCAACTTTGTTGTATGGGAGCGAAAGCTGGGTGGATTCAGGTTACCTTATCAATAAGGCTGAAGTTACGGATATGAAAGTAGCTAGAATGATTGCAGGTACTAGTAGATGGGAACAATGGCAGGAGGGTGTCAACAATGAGGAAATCAAAGTAAACTGGGTATGAACTCTAAAGATGTAGCAGTCAGGGCGAACAGGCTTAGATGGTGGGGTCATGTTACACGTATGGGAGAAGCAAGGTTATTCAAGAGACTCATAGGTTCAGCAGTAGAGGGAAGGAGGAGTCGGGGCAGACCAAGGAGAAGGTACCTGGATTCGGTTATGAATGATTTTGAAGTAATAGGTTTAACATTAGAAGAGGCACCATTGTTAGCACTGAATAGGGGATCATGGAGGAATTTTATAAGGGGAACTATGCTCCAGACTGAACACCGAAAGGCATAATCAGTCTTAAGTGATGATGATGATGATAATTATTATTTATTATGTTTTATATTACAACTAGAACAAACTTGCAATTTTACGATTGCTTGCTTAAGCATGTAACTACCTTTGGTCACCGTGGAGGGCTTTACCGTCTGCCCACGTGTTGTTGGCCGTCAATTAAGCTCATGCAGAGAACCAACCATGCATAGTCACCAACCGTGCACAGGCAGGGTGACGACTCCAGCGAGCGACCAAATGGATATAAAAATCTGTTTATTTATGTGACTTTTACTAATTGATTGTAGATTACGTACATGAATACTTACTAGTATTATAACTTTACAGTGTAAATTGCCGAGATGATGACCCTTTCACCGGTTCAAACCGGTTGGCGGCAAAATAAATATTGCGATTGTGACTGTCATTTTGAATAATTGGCCAGACATCTACGGTGTATACATTCAGACTTAAGCGACTCATGAAAATTTGTACCAAGTCAGGGATTCGAACCCAGGTCTCTTGCTCACTAAGCAGGTGCACTAACCACTACGGCACCCTGGCACAGTCACTTTGCACAACTGCGCGGACTACCCTAGCAGGCCTCCCTCCTCATCCCAGGTTCACAGCTCGTTGGTGAATCCCCTACACACGAACAGCATACCAAATGGGTTGAGACGTGAACGGGAATTATGATTGAGGAGGAAGGCGTGCTAGGGTAGACGGCACAGTTGTGCAAAGTGATTGTGCCAGGGTGGCGAAGTGGTTAGCGCATCTGCGTAGAGGTCCGGGTTTGGATTCCAGCCTCGGTACAAATTTTCATTTGTCGCTTCAGTCTGAATACACACATCAAAAATTCAGTATCCATGGACATCGTATAAGGCAAAAGCGGTTTAAATGGTTCAAATGGCTCTGAGCACTATGCGACTTAACTTCTGAGGTCATCAGTCGCCTAGAACTTAGAACTAATTAAACCTAACTAACCTAAGGGCATCACACACATCCATGTCTGAGACAGGATTCAAACCTGCGACCGTAGGGGTCGCTCGGTTCCCGACTGTAGCGCCTAGAACTGCACGGCCACTCCGGCCGGCAAAGCGGATGTACTATGCTCTGCCAGTAACTACACTGGATAATAAGAGTTCCATTGTAAATACTGCGATGGAAATTTACAATAGTTCTTCACATAAAGATAAAAATTCACACTTTTAAGTATGATCTTCACGTCATTCTTTCTTGTTCACTTTTAGTATTCATTGGCAGAAACTTTACAACATGTCAGATACAAAATTTGAAACGAGAAAGTGAAAATTTTTTACTGCAAGTACTGCAAGCTGAAGATGAGCCAATCGAACAAATTCACTCCCCAGCATTAGCGCGCACTTGCAGTTACAAAACATGGAATATACTTCTATTAAACTAACATGAAAGTGTCAGAACCTTGTATAAAACGCGATCGGTAGTTAAAAAGTATGTGGATCCAATGGGACAGGAACCACCAACACACCGTTTGCTGTAACATTAATGTGCATCTCTTCTCATTACGCTACATATCCCACATATGATTTACGACCATACTTAGCATATTACCATATCCTGAAACCGTTAATCATAGACATGTAATTAACTGATATTTAATTACAAAAGATGGTTCACATGCCTCTAAGCACTATGGGACTTAACATCTGAGATCATCAGTCCCCTAGACTAATTAAACCTAACTAACCTAAGGTCACCGCACACCTCCATGCCCGAGGAGGATTCGAACCTGCGACCGTAGCAGCAACATGATTCCGTATTGAAGCGCTTAGAACCGCTCAGCCACAGAGGCCGATCATTTAATTACAACAAACTGTACCAATGACAATGCGTTTTTGAAGGATCTTCAATATTCCGTTTCCTTGAAAGGCTCACTTTGATGATTCGCAAGTTACAATAATTCTTTAACCACGAATATGACATTTCCTGTCGTTCTATTTGAACAAATCGTACTCGGCGGGTTTTTGAGAGATGAGCAGTTTGCTTGTGCTTAGAAACGATATATATACTATGGAATTGAAAGCCAAAATGCTGTCTCACGTCACTGTACCAAAGAGAGAAGGTGTCACCTGACGGTAGCGTTCTTCCATCTCATTAGTGTACGTTCAAAAATCACGTTCGTAATATCTGACTTACTAAATATTGTCCAACACGTTCGGAAAGACTCCTAAATGTGCTTTTCGACTCTATGACATCAGAAACTCGGCACACTCAATCCTCAACGTTCGAATGCGTGGCCCGTGTGCCAACGGCTTTAAGCCGTCCCCACACTGGACGAGTTAGCTAACGTCGGCGGGGAGCAGTACTTCTTTTGTGAGATCACTTCCTGTTATTTAACTTTGAGGAGCCACTGCCTCCCGTGGAAAACGAAATAAGTTCTGCGATATTTTGCAACGTGCTACTATATTTGAACCAATAAGAGGCAAGAACGCTCTCTATTTCACAAGCAGAGATTGCGAGACGTCATATTGTATTTGCCGTTTTCTGTTGAAGCTCATACTTGGTGAAATTTATATTATAATTTACACCCTATGAATCTATGGTCTTTCTATGAACAAGCACATTAAGAATCTCCCGAAAACTACGTCGAAACTGGTGCGATTTGTTATTATGAAATGGCGGGAGACGTCACATTGGAGGTTCAAGAATTTTCCTATTTAGTTGTTTTCGTGTTATGAAGTATGCCGTTTCAAGGTAACAAAACACTGAAAAGTAATAAAAAATTGTCGTTCTTTGTAATATGTGTTATAATTAAATATTAATTAATAAAATGTCAGCGATAAAGGCCTTCAGAAGATCATAACATAAAATAAAGAGTCTTTTGTTATAAAAGTTCAGTGTGGTATAATTGGTGGAGGCGTTAAGTTACAAAGCAAAGCGTGGCCGATTAGCATCATGCTGTGGTCCAGTTTTTTTCACCTTGACGCATTTTAAAATATTGTGAGACATTCTTATTAAATTAATAGGAATACCTTTTGTAATATTCGATGTTAGTTAAATGTAAGTGCACTCTCTCTCTGTCTCAGGAGTGAGTTTCTCCGAATTTGTGAAATTTTATAGGCTTGTGACCATATTTTCATTTTTATTTACGACTTCTTCATGGGAACGAATGCTGAAGTTAATATTTATGTCTACTACACAGTGATCTACATGATTACCGCATGGACAAAGTAGGAAATGAGACGCCGATAACCATAAGGGCCTCAAGTACACTGTCGCCGATTTTGAGATTGTAGCACGTGTGTATGCTTCTGACGTGCTGATCTTAAAGTGAAACAGTTTTATCACCACTGAACCCACAAATTGCATATAAAAACCTTTTGCAAAAAGCTACCTTGCCGATTTTTCTGATAATCCATATGAGCAAAGGATGGTAATTTTTATTGCTGTGGATGGATAGACGGACTTCCTTTCCTTCACAGAAGTTGGAAGCTCTTGAAGGAAAATCCGACCATAAACTCACGTTCCATGGTTACAGCATCCTAGTCTGTAAAACGAACACACAAGATTTCAGAACCTTGCAGAGAGTTATCAACTTCACTATCAATCCCAAGTTGGTGTTGGTGACAACAATGTGCACTACTGAAATTTTACGTTGCTGAAGTTCTCAATATGTTGCAATGAACTCAAATGTAACATATTCTTCATTAGAATAGTGGGACGCCGCCAGTTCATTCAAGTCACTTTGGGGTAAACCACAATTTCTTATTTCCGCACTGTGTGTAGATGTGTTGCAAAATCTAGTGCCGAAATTTGTAAATGGAAGGAAAATATCAAACTTGAAACACAGAGAGGTAACAAAACTATTAAATCAGACTTGAAATGCACAGACTTAACAAGCACACTCCGTCTTCAGGCCACAAGTGGCCCATGGAGACCATCCGACCGCCGTGTCATCGTCAGATGAGGATACAAATAGGAGGAGCATGTGTTCAGCACACCACTCTCCAGGTAGTTATGATGGGCTTCTGTGACTAGAGCCGCTGCTATTCGGTCGAGTAGCTCCTCAATTGGACTAACGAGGCTGAGTGGAACCCCTGAAAAATTTCAACAGTGCATGGTAGCCCGGATGGTCACCCATCCACGCACCGGCCACGCCCGACAGTGCTTAACATCGGTGCTCTGACGGGAACCGGTGTATCCACTGCGGCAAGACCGTTGCCTACAGACTTAACAAAGCTGCTCGATTCCTGTCTGAACTGAACATACAGTACTATTTAGTCCTTAAATCTGAGAGTGTCCTTATTGAAAATGATGTCCTGGGGCAGGTTATACTTGTATGTTTGATGTGTGTAGTATATGTTCTTCATATTCTGATTACAGTTACAGATTAATTACAAACTATCCGATTACCAGGAAGACACTATTACCATTAACAATATATGAAAATTTTGTGGCTTAACATTAATAATAAAACAGTAATCCTAAATGATAATTAAAATTTCATAAGATAAAGTCCGTTCGTAATTCATGAGATTTGTCATTTCCCTAGAAACAGCTATTTTTTCACATACATCTATTTGTCTCAAAATATGTGCCTGTGGTTCGGGCCTTTAGGGTTATCAGCGCCTTAAATGTACCAGGTGATCAAAAAGTCAGTATAAATTTGAAAACTGAATAAATCACGGAATAATGTAGATAGAGAGGTACAAATTGATACACATGCTTGGAATGACATGGGGTTTATTAGAACCAAAAAAATTACAAAAGTTCAAAAAATGTCCGACAGATGGCGCTTCATCTGATCAGAATAGCAATAATTAGCATAACAAAGTAAGACAAAGCAAAGATGATGTTCTTTACAGGAAATGGTCAATATGTCCACCATCATTCTTCAACAATAGCTGTAGTCGAGGAACAATGTTGTGAACAGCACTGTAAAGCATGTCCAGAATTATGGTGAGGCATTGGTGTCGAATGTTGTCTTTCAGCATCCCTAGAGACGTCGGTCGATCACAATACACTTGCCACTTCAGGTAACCCCAAAGCCAGTAATCGCACGGACTGAGGTCTGGGGACCTGGGAGGCCAAGCGTGACGAAAGTGGCGGCTGAGCACACGATCATCACCAAACGACGCGCGCAAGAGATCTTTCACGCGTCTAGCAATATGGGTTGGAGCGCCATCCTGCATAAACATCGTACGTTCCAGCAGGTGTTTATCAGCCAGGCTGTGGATGATGCGATTCTCTAACTTATCGGCGTACCTCTTACCCGACACGGTAGCAGCTACAAAACCAGAATCACGCATTTCCTCGAAGAAAAAAAAGGCCCGATAACGATAGGTGTGGTAAATCCAACCCATACCATGACTTTCTCGCCGTGCAATGGAGTTTCCACGACAGTTCTACGATTTTTGGTAGCCAAAATTCTGCAGTTGTGGGCGTTGAGAGACCCTTGGAGCGTGAAATGAGCTTCGTCGATCCACAACACGTTACTCAACCAATCGTCATCTTCCGCCATCTTTTGAAACGCCCACACCACAAATGCCCTCCGCTTCACTAAATCGCCAGGTAACAGTCCATGATGCCGATGGATTTTGTACGGATAGCATCGGAGGGTACGCCTAAGTGCCAACCAAACAGTAGTGTACGGAATGCCGGTACGACGTGCGACTGCACGAGCGCTGACTTCCCCGAGCATAGACGAGCCCGCTACAGTCTCCATTTCTTCCTGAACTGTCTCAGCAGCATTACGCCTTGTGCTCGGTCGGCCACTAAGGGATCTATCGTCTAAACATCCCGTGGCTTCGAACTTCGAAATCATCCTCGCCACAGCTGCATTTGGTAACGACCTTTACCCGTTCGAATCCCCTTCCTATGGCGATAGGATCGTAACGCTGAACTAGCACATTCCCCATATTGATAATACACCTTCACTAAAAGCGCCTTTTCAGGTAACGTCAACATGCTGCGACTGCTAGCGCATCTGATTCTCTCTCTCATTACATTTCCTTTTATACACGATTGTCATGCGCAGTCACTGACGATTTGCTGTGCAGCGCCATATATTGTACATTTTGTGAACTTTTTTTGGTTCTAACAAAACCCCATGTCATTCCAAGAATGTGTGCCAATTTTACCTCTCTATCTACATTATTCCGTGGTTTATTAAGTTTTCAAATTTACACTGTCTTTTTGATCCACCGTTATATTTTAATAGAGCTAATGGAGGGATTTCACGTGCTTCCAGTTCCGTAAACAAACTGTATGGTTTGTGAGCCAGATACAGCAAACAGCTGTCACTGAGAACTTTACAGTCGCAAATCGCATTAAGTATAGTGCGTACGGCGAGAGAAGAGCTCTGACAGTTGACGCGGTCTTGGCGCACGTGCTTCGCGCATCCACAACGGCCAATCAGATCGTGAGCTTTTGTTTACATTACCGTGGCAACACTCCAGTGTTACCGTAGTGCTTCGTGACCGCTGCTCGCTTAGTGATCGTCTGCGTCGAATACTAGCAATTGTGCTGTCGGAGCTCTTTTCTCGGCGTACGGAGTACAGCACGTCCCACAAAATGCGGATGCTGTGTCTCAACATTAGCTGACTCGTCCCGTGTGTGTATGGAGTCACCCAAATAATACGAGTAGGGACATTGTGTGGCTATTGGAGGGTTCGTTTAACAAGAACAGGACTGATTCTGCAAATACCTTAGGTGAAATTAAAAGCAAAGGCGTCAACATTAACAATATAAGAGAAATTCCACCGTCAAATGCTGTGGAGATGGTTCAAATGGCTCTGAGCACTATGGGACTTAAATTCTGAGGTCATCAGTTCCATAGAACTTAGAACTACTTAAACCTAACTAACCTAAGGACATCACACACATCCATGCTCGAGGCAGGATTTGAATCTGCGACCGTAGCGGTAGCGCGGTTCCAGACTGTAGCACCTAGAAGCGCTCGGCCACCCCGACCAGCTGATGTGCAGAGAGCGGTAGGACTACACCGAATGTCTGTACAAGACGGAGGAAATTTCGGATGTCGTGATAGAAAGAGAAATGGGAGTCAATATGGAAGGCATAAGTGAACCAGTATTAGAGGCAGGGTTTGACAGAGCTTTGGAAGACTTGCAATTACATGAAGCACAAGACTTGCATAAAATTGATTCGGAATTCCTAAAAGCAACGCAGGAAGTACGAACCAGACGATTATTTAGGTTGGTGTGGAGAATAAATGAAATTGAAGGCATGCCGTTCCAACATTCTGAGAATTCACACAATCTCGAAGATAGAAAGAGCAAATAAGTACGACAAGTGTCGCACAATCGGTTTAACGCCACATGCATCATAGTTGGTGAGGAGAATAATACGCAAAAGAATGGAAAAGAAAACTGAGCATTTGTTACAATACAGTTTACCTTTGGGAAGATAAAGGCACCAGACTGACGATTCTGCGCTGCGCTTGATAATGGAAGCAAGACATAGGAAGAAATCAAGATACGTTCAAAGAACTTGTCGACTTTGAGAAATCGTTCCAAATCTTAAAATGGTACAAGATCTCGAAAATTTTCTAGAAAATAAACGTACTTTATGGGAAAAGATGGGTAATATTCAACATGCGCTAATACCAAGAGGGAAAATAAATTATGAAACGCGAAGATCTAAGTACTCTGATTAATAAGGATGTAAGAGTGGAATGCAATCTTTCGCCCAAGTTGCCTAATATGATCATCGAAGAAGCAATGATGGAAATAAGAGAGAAACTCAGGAGCGATATTAAAATTTTGACTGAAAGCACATCAACGACAAGATTCGTTGATGATAGTGAAAGTGAAGAACAGTTATATGAGCTGGTGAATAGCGTGGATGGTCTAATGAGTGCAGACTATGTACTGTACGAAGCATCGGTGCAATATTCGCCCGCCCGCACCTCGTGGTCGTGCGGTAGCGTTCTCGCTTCCCACGCCCGGGTTCCCGGGTTCGATTTCCGGCGGGGTCAGGGATTTTCTCTGCCTCGTGACGGCTGGGTGTTTTGTAATATCCTTAGGTTAGTTAGGTTTAAGTAGTTCTAAGTTCTAGGGAACTGATGACTATAGATGTTAAGTCCCATAGTGATCAGAGCCAATACTCGCCCGTTTATCGAACCAACTGGAAACAAAGGTAGCAATACACCTGTGAATTACTTCGATGTCTTTCTTTAATTCCATCTGGTGGGCGTCCCAAACAATCGTGCAGTACTCAAGAATAGTCGTGCCACGTCTACACATTTCATCGACGTGATTGTGTGACTCACAAACTACTAACGCTCTATTCGAACATTATAGAGTTGTTTTTCCCACTCATCTGGATTAACTTATATCACTAACTTATTAAGCTAGCTATAAAATTTGTCTGAGTGATCTTGTATTGTCCTACAGTCAGTCAAAGGCGACACCTTCCTGTACACTACCGTATCACCAGCAAGCAGCCGCAGATTGCTGCTCACACTTTCTGGCAGATCACTTTGTAAAGAATAAGAGCTATCCTGTCACACTTCCCTGTTTCACTTCTGACGAGACCCTTCTCCCCAGTATCTGATCTCGGTTGGTAAGTAGGAGTGGAGATCGTACAGTAGTTGCACATTTCAAAAATTATACGACCATTGTTGTTGTTGTGCTCTTCAGTCCAGAGACTGGTTTGGTACAGCTCTCCATGGTACTCAATCCTGTGCAAGGTTCTTCATCTCCCAGTACCTACTGCAACCTACATCCCTCTGAATCTGTTTAGTGTATTCCTCTCTCGGTCTCCGCCTTCGATTTTTACCCTCCGCGATGCCCTTCAATACTAAATCGGTGATCCTTTGATGCCTCAGAATATGTCCTAACAACCGATCTCTTCTTTTAGTCAAGTTGTGCCACAAAGTTCCCTTTTCCCAATTCTATTCAGTACCTTCCCATTACGTATCTATCCATCTAATCTTCAGCATTCTTCTGTAGCACTTCATTTTGAAAGCTTCTATTCTCTTTTTGTCTAAACTATTTATTGTCCATGTTTCACTTCCATACGTGGCTACACTCCATACAAATACTTTCAGAAACGACTTCCTGGCACTTGTATCTATACTCGATGTTAATAAATCTTTTTCAGAAACGCTTTCCCTGCCATTGCCAGTCTACATTTTATATCGTCTCTACTGCAACCATCATCAGTTGTTTTGCTCCCCAAATATTAAATCTCATTTACTACTTTAAACGTGTCATTTCCTAATCTAATTCTCTCAGCATCACCCGATTTAATTCGACTACATTCCGTTATCCTCGTTTTGCATTTGTCGATGTTTATATTATATCCTCCTTTCAAGACACTGTCCATTCCGTTCAACTGCTCTTCCAAGTCCTTTGCTGTCTTTAACGGAATTACAATGTCATCGGCGAACCTCCAAGTTTTATTTCTTCTCCATGGATTTTAATACCTACTCCTAATTTTCCTTTCCTTTACTGCTTGCTCAATATACATATTGAATAACATCGGGGATAGGCTACAACCCTGTCTAACTCCCTTCCCAACCACTGATTCCCTTTCATGTCCCTCGACTCTTATAACTGCCATTTGGTTTCGGTACAAGTTGTAAATAGCTTTTCAATCCCTGTATTTTATCCCTGACACCTTCAAAATCATTATGAAAAGTTATCAAAAACCCAGAAACATACGTGAAATCCCTATTTTCACCAACGATTTTCTGTCCCACTCCAGTCGCGTTTTGAGTCATGGAAATACGGCTGTTGTTTGGGAGAGGAGACCAGACAGCGAGGTTATTGGTCTCATCGGATTAGGGAGGGACACGGAAGGAAATCGGCCGTGCCGTTTCAAAGGAGCCATCCCGGTATTTGCCTGCAGCGATTTAGGGAAATCGCGGAAAACCAAAATCAAGATGGCTGGACCCTTGATTGAACTGCCGTCCTCCCGAATGCGAGTCCACTGTGCTAGCCACAGCGCCACCTCGCTCGGTAATACGGCTATACACATGCGTCAGTCAGAGCGTTAATCTCTAAAGTTACATTCACTTTCAGAAAAAAGAGAGCATCTTGAACGCCAAAGATAGGTGCGTTCATATCCACAGGACATGTACATAAGTATGTACTGCAGAAATGATTATCATTCGAACCATGTCGGGCAGCGGGTTCATGGTCAACTTAGATACCACGGCACAACACTACCTACCGATAAAATGTGTCTGAGGCTCTCGTTGTCACTATAGACTGAAGGTAATAGATACGTGTGACTTGAGCAGACGTGCAGGATGCGTACAGACATGTGCGTCAACCGTACCTTCAAATCATTGTGTTTGCAAGTGAGTTATTGGCATGACAGAATGTGATGCATCCATCCGGGAAATTGTTGCTCGTATGGTCCCTTCAGCAGTACAAGACGTGTATAAAGACTGGTTCACGGAAGGCCGTAGAACACGACTAGATGGGTCAGGTCGTACCAACATACCACCCGCAGAGAAGATCGACACCTCATCCAAATGGCAGGTCTGCAACCTCCTCAGCTCTGACGCAACAGTGGAACAGAGTAACACATCGTACACTATTCGGGGTGACAGTCTATCGCCCTTTATTACGGCATGGGTTACGTGCGTGTCGTCCAGTTCTTTGTCTATCTTTGACGAATGTGCAGAAATATGTTAAGCGGCAGTTGTCTATGTAACGACGTCACTGGAGACTGGAATGGCATTATATGGTGTTTCTGGACGAAACCACGTTCTATTTGATCGTAAATGATGGCCGCATTTCGTTTCGTTACAGACAGGGGCAGTGGCATCACAGGACTGCTTCGCAAAAGACATACAACGCCAACTGAAGGCCTTGTGGTGTGGGGTGCTGTTGGGTACAACCAGAAATCACAGTTGGTGTGTGCGCAGGGCACTCCGACCAGTGTGACGTGCAATAATGACATCCCGCGACCCGTAGCCGTGCCTTTTCCGCACAACAACCTAGACGCCATTTTTCAGCAAGACAAACCACTTCCCTTCCAGGTGTCGCAGGATGTCAGACTTTTGCCCTGGTCCTTCAGGGCACGAGACTTGCCCCCATTCGAAAATGTGTGGGACATGTTGAAACAATGGGTGCAGCGCTATTGCCCAAAGCCAACCAGCACAGATGAACTTTGGAAACCGGTGAATGCAGTATGCATGGCTGTACCAGAGGACACCATTCGCGCCTCCTACACTTCAATGCCCTCTCACAGACGAAAAAGTCTGTCATGGCGTGCCCTGTGCCTACTAGGGAACAGGAACATGCTGAACCGAAGTGAGTGAAGCGTTAATCATTTATGCAGAACGTACTACTGTACTTGTCCTGTGAATATAAACGTCCTATCTCAAGTCGTTCAAGGTGTTCTGTTGTTTTCTGAACATGAGTCTACACTTGTGATCCGTTAATATCGACGTCTTTGTTTTGTTAAATATGGTGAACAGACATTTAAAGAAATCAAAGAAAAATTTTGGAGAGATTTTTAGTTCAAAGCTGGCAAAATACTTCTAATTTCAGTTGAACAGAATCGATAGTCTGGGTAAAAGAAGTTAGAAGATATGCATAAAAAAAGGCAAAGGCCGCGCCTATAGCTGAGTGGTCAGCGTGACGGATTGCCGTCCTACGGGCCCGGGTTCGATTCCCGGCAGGGTCGGGGATTTTCCCCGCTCTGGGACTGGGTGTTGTGTTCTCTTCATCATCATTTCATCCCCATCCGGTGCGCAGGTCGCCCAATGTGGGGTCGAGTGTAATAAGACCGACACCAAGGCGGTCGGACCTGCCCCCTCAGGGACATTCCGGTCAATGACACCACTCATTTCATATCCAACAAAGGCAAAACAAGAGGAATGGCTTGCTGTAAAACTACGGCAGATAATGCAGGGATAATTTGGAAATGAGACACTAAAATCAGTTGACGAGGTTTGCTATTAGGGCAGGAAGGCAGCTGAAGATGGCTAAAGTAGAGAGAGTTTAAAATTGAAACCGGAAATTGCAATAAAAGCCTTTGTGGAGAAAAGAAATACTTTGGGATGTAATGTAAAATTAAGCTTTAGGAAGATATTTGTTAAAGCATTTCTCTGGAGCGTAGTCTTTTATGGAAGTGTAACGTGGGCGATAAAGAGTTCCCGAAATGGAAACACAGCTTCCGCAATATGATGCCACAGGAGAATGCCAAAGAATAAATAGGTGGACGGAACGACTGATTGAGAAGTACCGGTTCCATGTGAGGAGGACACTGTTATACGGCACAACTTAGTGAGAAACATCACAGGATACCCACACAATTCAGCATGTTGCGTACGAGAAAACTTATTCTTCTAGCAGCAGTGAACAATACGTGACTGCGGGAGCGAGGCACCCTTGGTGACAGGAAAAAGCACAATTATGTACCGTTTTCAAGAAAGGTTGTCGAACTGACCCGCAAAACAATCGGTTCATACTTCTGATGTCGGTCTGTTGCAGATTTTTTGAACATGTTTTACGCTCAAGTATTATGTCATTTTGGGAGACCGAAAATCTCCTCTTTACTAATCGACATTACTTACTTACTTATCCGTGGCTGGGGCCTTACTGACCATATGCCTGCCCCACACTCCTCCTTCATCGTTCCCGATTGCGAGCCTCCTGCCACCACTCGCCCGCTCCTAGTCCCATGTCCTCAGTGTCCTTGTCAATATTGTACTTCCATCTTGTCCGTGGTCGTCCTCGGTATCTCCTTCGAGCCACAGCTCCCAGAAACACATCATGGGGTATCCTCCCTGCATTCAGCTTTGCTACATGTTCAGCGCAGGTCACCTTTCTTCTTATTATTCTTTTTATAATGTCAGGCTGTGCGTAAAGCTCTTTTAATTCTTGGTTTTCTCAAATTCTCCATTCCCCTTTGTGAATCAATCGCAGGACCATATATTTTTATGAGGATTTTTTGTTGGAAAACAAGTAGTTTCTCTTCGCCTGTTCTCCTAAAGGTGAGGCTTTCACAACCGTGCATAACAACTGGCATAGTCGTTCTTTGGTACAGTCTGATCTTAAAAACTTATTGACAGGGATCTTTCCTTCATCACATCCTGAAGGCTAAAGTATGCTCTTTTGCTCCGACAATTCTTGCATTTATTTCAGTTTCACAGTGGTTCTGATCACTGCAGAGACTACCAAGGTATTTGAAAGTATTGGACCTTTGAATCGGAGACAGTCCACCGTGAGTGGGTCCCCATCTCTCGATGACTTGCTCAGGACCATGTATTCTGTCTTATCTTCACTGACTTGCAGTCCTGCCCTACTGGTAATCTTACAGTTCGAGGCTGCCATTCTTGTCAGCTCTTCTCTACTACCGCTGATTAGGATTATATCATCCGCGTATGCTAGTCGAGTCATTGACATGTTGACTAGGGGTGGCCCAATGGGGTCAGTTTTCATTAATCCCCGGTCTATATTTTCAAGCACAAGGTTTAATAATATTGGGGAGAGGGCGTATCCCTGTCTGAGGCCCGTCCGAACTTGAAACTGTTCTGATAGACCGGTACTTGTCTGGAGTTTACAGAGTCTTTGTTCTAGGCACATTGCCACCAAGCGGATTATTTTAGATGGAAACTGAAATTCCTTTAGTATTCTGTTTATAGTACCCATGTATTCGCTGTCATAGGCTTATTTGAAGTCAATGAAGAGCATGTGAATGTCTGTATTATATACCCAACATTATCAGTTGTTTGACGTAGGTTAAATAGGTGGTCCACTGTTGATCTGTTGCGTCTAAACCCAGATTGGTAGTCTCCTACGTCTTCTTCAGCAAGTTGTAGTATCCTGTTCAGGGGGCATAGAGAGAGTACTTTAAAGGTGACATCTAGCAGAGATGTTCCCCTATAATTGTCACATACCAGTAATGGGCAGATGATGGCCATTTTCCAGTCTTCTGGGAGACTTTCTTGCTCCCAAACCTTCCGAATGAGGCTCGTCGTGGTCTTTACAAGGTCAGGTCCTCCATTTTTATGAGCTTTGCAACAATTTGGTCTTCCGCTGCCGCTTTGTTGTTTTTTAATTTTTGAGTATTTGTGTAATTTCACATTCAGCTGGAGTAGTCACTTCTATGTCCACAGTTTGTGGGGACTCAAAAGGAAGAAATTTTGTAGGGTCTTCGCAATTTAAGAGCTGGGAGAAGTATTCCGCCCACCTTTGCCCATCTATTTTCCATCCATTATATTCTTCCCTTTTCATATTTTATCAACTGTTCTTTCTTTACATACTTTTTGGTACATTCCTTAACGTTTTGATACATTTGTTTAGTACTGTGGAGAGTAAGATCCTCCTCCGTCTCGTTAAGTATGTCATTGTAATATTTCCTTTTTTCCCGTCTAAGGACTGTTGATGTTTCTTTCCTTATTCGAGTGAAGTAAGCAACATGACTTCCGAAAAGACGATCGCGTGAAACCCAGCCCACTGTTGGTCCACGAGATCCAGAAAGTAGCAGACACCGACGCGACACTCATGTTGCGCAGTATTCCTTGGCTTTAAGAAGGCGTGCGCTACAGTTATGTGCTACAGCCTAATGCACAAAATATAAGGGGCGATCAAATCGGCGTGGGCATTGTGGCATCAACCTACCGACGCACCAGGCCAGGGGGGGGGGGGGGGGGGGCAGCCAAAGAATGTACAACAGCATGTTGGTCCTGTTTCGACACGTTGTGTAATAACGTTACCATTGTTCACGATTCCGCATTTAAACCACGTATGTCTGAAAGACACGAATGTCACACTAATTCTTGCCTACATGACTGTGCTTATATAGTCGCATATGAGTCGTTCTGCGTTGCATATACTCTTCTTCAATGCCCTCAAAAGGAAGTTTTTTTTATCCCTCCTTAGAAGGCGAGTGGAACATCAGACCAACTGGGCGAATGGAGCAGAGTTTCTAGCAGACACGGCACAAAATGTCGTTATTACCTGAGAGAAAGCTTCAGACGTAGAAGAAATTCGGGCGTACCTCATAGTGGATAACGTCGGAGTTCCGTTAGGCTGTTCGCGGTTGTTGTTTTCATATACAGAACGTTAAAAACTGATTCGAATATTTTGAGAGTTGGTAGTAAGCATCAAAAGAACTCGAATATTTTGAGAGGTGGTAGTATGCATCAAAGGAAGATCCAGTAAATGTAGACTCTATAATGCCTACCGTAAAAGATATGTGTACTTGCTCATTCTCGAGACTGTCAAACACATCTCTTCTGTTGCAAGCTGCTTGTTTTCCATGTTTCCGGAGGAGATAGTGCACAACAAAAGAAAAAAAAATCACTAAACGTAGGCCCAAAAATGCATGCTTTAAGAGTCAAGCGTACTTGTTCATCTTCCCCACTGTTAAACAGACCTTTTCTTCTGAACAGGTGTTCATAGCTCTTTGGGTATATATTTTAGAGTCTATATTTACTAGACAGTTTTTTCTCCATAATACCTCCTCCCAATATATAAAAGCAAACAATTTTCAGTAAATGAAATGTACGAGGATTGAATGAAAAGTAATGCCTCCACCTTCGTTAATTGGGTTTGGATGGGAATATTTTAATAAACAAAACGCCGAAATAATCCTTAGAATATGATCTTTAATTACCAATATCCACTTTTCCACATAATCACCAGGCAATTGGATACATTTCTGCCAAGTTTTCTGAAGCCGTCTCCTTAGAATATGATCTTTAATTACCAATATCCACTTTTCCACATAATCACCAGCCAATTGGATACATTTCTGCCAAGTTTTCTGAAGCCGTCACGGAAGAAGTCGACACTCTGTTTCCGCAACCACAGTCTCACAGTTTTCTCAACGTCTTCATCACAAGCATAGTGATGTCCCCGCAGATCGTCTTTCATTATAGGGGACAGATGGCGCTCGTAACGCGAGAGAAGTTCCTGGCAAATTTCAAGTCTGTGCCCATTATTTCAGGAGTCAGCATCCAGGGTACCCATCGTGCACAGATCTTCTGATAGGCTAGCAAAGCAATAATGTGACCCACTCGTTCCTGTGAAATGCTGATTATGCTTGCAGTTTCTCTCTGAGTGGTACGACGATCGTCCTGAATCAATCTGTCAACATTATGCTTGTGAATCTCGGTGGTTGCTGTCACAGGACGTCGAACACTTTGTTTACCACGCAGGTCAGATGTTCCCGCCTCAACATCTTTGACCATACTCGCCCAACGAAGCACAGTACTCACATCAACACAATCACCATAAACTGATGAATCTCCTTTGGGGTGACACCTACTGCTGTCAAGAATTCAGTGACTGCACGTTGCTTAATTCGCATTGACCGACCGTCTGCGCAGGGTTCCATACTTTACGCTGTAACAACACAATCGTTCAATTCTAAGGCTTCCCGCCAACTGGAGGTGTAGAGAAGAGGCTACGGAACAAGCCAGACCTGCCGCATACCAATGCTGCCAACTGTTGAAGTGTTACGAAGGTGGAGGCATTACTTTTCAGTCAATCGTCGTATTTCACGGTATCTAAGATAAGCAAGTGCTCATAGCTCTTAAGGTAAGTATTTTAGAGTCGATGTTTGTCTTCTTTTCTTGTTTTGATGGACCGCTTATCAAAATATTTAACACTTTAACACCCTGCAGAGAGAAGTCGCGACTTTAGAAATTGTACCGAAATGCTTGAAGACGTGCAGAAAGTCGACGCTTGGTGCAGGTATTGGCAGTTGATCAACATGAACAAATGTGGTGAATTTAGGATAAATAGGCAGAAAGGCTTATTATTATATGATCAAACCATTGCAGAACAATGTTAGGAAACATTAAAATCCATGAAATATCTAGAAGCGTGCGTACGGAACAATTTAAAGTGGAGGGACCACATAAAACTAATCACAGGTGAGGCCCTTCTGGGACTGAGACACATTGGAATAGCCTTCAAGAGTTTTAGCCTACCCACAAAGGAGGTAGCCCGAAAAACACTCGTTCGACCAGTAATTGAGAACTTATCGTCAGCTTGAGATCCGTACCAGATAGTATTTCATAGAGACAATTTAGTCGTGGTTGCAATAAATGTGGATTCATTAGTTCTTCTTTGCGACGCGTTTCTCCTGTATTGAAAGGCATCCTCCGACAATCTAAGAAAATTAAAAAGACGGTACACATATAATGATGACATACAAAAAATTCTTCAATTCTAGAACATAAAAACTAGACATCTCAAACTGCGTCTAGAGGGAGAAGGGGATGGTACCTAAGAGCGTATTAGCTCGATTGCTACGAAGTATAAAAATTTAAAACTTACCAAACTATGGGTAAATAATCATCTCGTGAAATAAGGAATCAAATGCATAAAACTACGCCCAAAAGAATGGGTCAAGTGCAAGTATGGTGCTAAATTACGGAATAATGCCGATAGTTGCAATTTGTACCTAAAACAAGAACGACATTACGTCGTATAGAAGATTGTTGGCAACAGGCATAAAAGAGAAATAGGCAAAAGGCTACCTTGTGAAGGTTTACAGTAAAGTGCTAACATGATAGAGGCCAGTAATCGTAACAAAAGAGAGCTCTCATACGGTAAGATTAAATGCGACTTTTTAAAAAATACTGGTTCTGTCAATGGAATAGAAAATCATTTAGAGAAGGAAATAACGATGTTAAAGTAATAAACCATGACATTATACAACAGGAGAAAGCAAACTGTCTGCATGCCGAAAGGGCTAAATCACTGACATTGTCTGACTTTGAATTTTGGACGGGTCAATATTATCTCAGCTGCTTTTCTGAAAAATTTCATGTAATTTTATACACAATATGTTATATCTCAAGCTAAATTTTATGAAAAGGAATTACTTTATTTTGGATGTCATAATCTATAAATACTAGTTCTTAATGTACAGTGAAAATTATTTTTTTCAGAAATATTTGAAATTACGAACTATTTGGCACACTTAAAATTTTTATTATTAATTACACATTCTAGTACTGTTTATTAATTTTATTTCTGGATTAATTTATAAAATAGTAATGGAAACTAATAGACATTCATTTGTCAAGAAAAATTGTAAACCCTCTGGAATATGGTTCTTACAAAAGCGTGAAGTAGTAATAGTTCCTCAGGCGTATTTTTATATCTTTGATGAACAATATAATTTCTGTTTTGTTGATGTGAAAATTCAACAGACTGTATGATATACTAACATGTGATAAAATATATTAAAATAACAACAAAAATTCTGCAACAACAATCGTTAAATGTATTTAGATCAATTCAGTCATGAGGACCTAAAACGTGAGAATTCCAGTTTCTAGAATCTGACCCCTAGGCAAGAACAATTGGAGCCAACTCTACATGAAAAGCTAAGTAAACTGGAAAGTTCACTTTAATCTTCGCTCCTCTTCAATTTTTCATAAAGGACTTTGCTTATTGCGGACAATAGCTGAAAGTAGGAAGGAGGGGGGAGATTACAAGTGCCTGTTTACATATGTCATATATGCACAACTTAATGCTAGCACTGGTCTGACTAGATGAAAACTAAGGCCTGTGGTGGCGCAGTACCGGGAATCTCGCCAGGTGGCGACGCTGCGATTTCTAGCTATGGAAGGCTGTGTCTAAAGAATCGGGAAGAATTCTCAGAGACTGAAATAATATAAAGTCGTATATTCATTTGAAGATGTGCATCATTACATCGAAAAACGCCTAATTTTTGGACAGTAACTATTCGTTTAAAAGCCTCGGAGATTTGAAGTGAATACTTTTCGAAATTTATAATTTCTCAAGCAAATTTAAATTTCGCCCTTTATTTTCTACGTACAGGGTTACAAGATTTTTCAAATTAGCGGACTGATGGCCTGAGGCTTTAAGATGTTCGGCGAAGGGCTAATATTTCTTAATTTGCCCTCTTTTCGCTAGCAAGTGTTCGCTGAATCTGACATTAAATGACCTCCCGTCTGTCCAATATATTCGGACGGATATTCTGGGCTCCTAATTTTATAAACCCCCGATTTCAAAAACGAATGATTAATAGGTTGCTCATTATGGGAAAGAGCGTACTGAATCGAGCTACTACGGGAAAAACAACTTGGACGTTGGTCCGTTCAAACAACTTTGCTAAATTATAAGAAAAGGACCTAAAAACGGAATTCTAAATCGTGTAACCCCACTTACCTCAGAAGTGGAGGGTGGAGTAGTGGCTCGCTTTTGCATGGAATTTTTGCGTTCGGAATGTAACCGGTGCTACAACGATGGACTGTATCCATTTTTCTGTGCTACAAAACAGAGATTGATCAATTCTTTCCTAATAGGATTGTCAGAAAGAGGGAGCTCAAAACTTCTTACAACACCAGCTCGAAAATGACAAAACTTGTAGCACCTTAGATGACTGGAAGTGGAATGTATAGCAGACACACTATAGGAAGAATTCCCAAAGATATCGGGAATCCTACTTTCCTTAAACTACTTAGCTCTTGTAATTCTTCATGCTTTCCCGAATATCCAAGATGTCTACTTAGCTCTTTCTTTGCAACTCATGGAAAATAGGATTTCCTTCGACATTTTTAGGAATCCTTCCGCTAGTGTATCTGTTACACATTCCGCCTCCAACAATCCGAGGCGCTACATGCTTTGTCATTTTCGAGCTGCTGTTGTAAGAACAAGAGAGTCCAAAATCTGAGATATAGATGAAAGCAGCGGTCCACATACGTAAAACAGGCGCACATTTCACAAACCCCATTGTACAGACTCCACATATTAGGATCTTTGCACCTCATAGTTCTTACTTCTGTATGCTTAACAGTCTAAGGATAAATGATTTCATTTAAAGTTTTCACAAATTCTGTGGACCCATCATCATCTAACTTCTGGGTTTTTATTATTGTTCGGAGGCAAAACTCATAAATAGTCACGTATGTGTTTATCATTGTTCTGTAAGTCACCTGACGTTTCAGCTTCCTGTACCACAACTTTTTGCAATAATTGTACTGTGCAGAAACACACATGTTGTTTAGTAGCGTAGTTTTCGACACAAAAGACCAAAGACTAAAGTACTTCCTTGTATATGTAACTTATGAGAAGTAACTTGTCTGGAAGCGCTGTACGTGGGTCACTGCGTTTGACAACTTTCTTTGTAACGTGAAGCTTTAGTCGATAAACGAGAATGCGAAGTTGTCAGAAGCGTTTGCAGTGGTGGGTATAAGCAGGGACTGAGGAGTGGCAGTAGGGCGGAGAGACACATGTGGGGTGTGGTATGAACAAGACAGGCAGGATTAGAACCTGCGACCGTAGCGGCCGAGCTGTTCCATACTGTAGCGCCTAGAACCGCTCGGCCACTCTGGACGGCAAACGAGTCAGTCATTGTGGAAAATTCTGCTAATGAAATGACGTATGAAGCCCGTCCACAGCTAGATATCAGGCACCTCTATTGGCAGTTCAGCATTATAATAGTACTGTATATTTCTGGGTTGAACCAGAACTCCGGAGACAAAAATTCAGAGACTGTTCAGGGATATTTATAAGTGCTGAATATTTTCATGTGCATTACCTGTGGTCCCCAATGTCTCATTACAGAATAATTTCATTTCCTCTGATTTTGTACCCTCATTTCTCTTTATATTTGTATTACAGTGACAACATCTGCGCAACAGTGCAAATGTCGACCGTATGTAAAGAGATGTTGGGGCACAACGAACCAGTGATGCGGGTATCCGAAGTGCGTCCCTGTGAACACCATGGCATTACGAGTCGAAGAGAAAGAGTTCCAAAAACGACAGCAAGAACGACTTTTTGTCATGAGAAACTCCGGCTACGATCAGAGCTGCTCTCTTCGCCAACGGGCGGCATCGACTCAGCCATTAGAAGGCGCAGATATGACAGTCCTAATTAATGTCTGCAATGTCACGTCGCCACAAGTAATCCACACTGTATCCTTCTTCTGCGGTTGTACAGGGAAAGTCAAGAAGACTTTACAACTTTGGAATGATATGGAAATTTATTGAGATAATTTACGTAATCGGTAGATGTGCTACTTTGTAGCAAGCAATATGAAGATTGTTTAACGTAGTGGATCAGCAGTTATTCCACCACCAGGAGCGGTAGCGTAGTGCACAGCTAAAATGGCTACTTTTACTGGCGCGGATTGTGCATGCTATGTGTTTTTGTTTCATGAAACGAACTTTGCAACAACTGTCGTCGTAAATTTCGCACCGAATACGCTAAAGGACCTCCAAGCAGGCCTACATTTTACTCTTGACACAAGAACTTTGTTGAGATAGACTGTTCACTGCGGCATGATAAATCACCAGGTACGGTCCTTTCTTCCTCATGTATAAACTTTTAATGGTACTGTGTATCTGAATATGGTTGAAAATTTTCTAATTTCACAGATCGATGAAGATAGTGGGTTGGTTTACTACCAGGAAGACGGTGCACCACCTCATTTTTGAGGTTTCCTCAACAATCGCTTCGCAGTTCGGTCCATTGGCCGTGAAGGGCCAATTGCATGGCCGCCTCGCTCCCCAGAAATGACACAACTGGACTTCTTTCTCTCGGGTTTCATTAAAGATTATGTGTGTGTTCCTCCCCTACCGAAGAATTTAGCCGACCTGAAAAATCGAATCTCCACTGGTGCTGCACAAGTTATTCCCGATTTGCAGCATGAAGTACGGGAAGAAATTGATTACTGGTGGGATGTTTGGCCGCATCAGACATGGTAATCACATCGAACCAAAATGACATTTCACCCTTTTATGTGAAACCTGAGATTGCTTGCTGCAAAATGACACATCTGCCGATTCTGTAAGTTATCTCAAATTTCTATATCATTCCAAAGTTGTAAAGCGCTTTTTGACTCACCCTGCATTTAGGATGCCACAACCAGTCTGATTGAAGCCGACTCGCCTTTCTGGATACCATCGCTTTGGAGGCCTCTAGAAGCCACCAGCAGTCTACCTCGTGCAACGCTCAACAACTGTGGCCTCTACTGACTCCAACAGACTTGGACTCATCTGTCATTGTGACTTCAGGTCAGGCGTCCAAGCATTGGTCATACAAATTATACTGTTAGGTTCATAGTGTTCCACTATGTTACTGTGACTGCATTAACTGCATTACTTGTGAGTTAGTGAGCAGTGTTCTTTTCATGTTATTGCTAATAAGGAGTTCATTGTTATTCGTCTACCTGGGATCTGATCTTGCTTAGTGAGCCCTTGTCAGATCACTTCATGGGCTGGATGTCTTATTTCGAAACAAACTTGTTCCATTTATTCACGCTACTTGTTGTTGACTATAGTAATGCCCTCTCTACCTTTTGCCCTTAAGCTTGTGTTCAGTACTGCTCTGTTCTATCCTCGAGGCTGTACTTCTGGCAGCATTTGTTGTACGTTAACAGTGATGTACAGCACTATGGATCGGTTTGCCCATTAAGAGTTGGACGATATGCACCACGTGTTTGCGTTAAACAGATACAATGCAAACAAATGGCACAACTAGGCTGTACTCAGCTGTTCCCGCTGGGATAGCAACCAGATCGCAGTACTTTTGCGTTTCAGGATTGATGAATTACTTTGGGTTTGGGTTGTTTCCTTTGCTGACTAAACATTACAGGCTTTTTCGCTGTTGTGAAGGTATTACAGAAACTTAAGTAACTGGTATAATAAATCATAATTAAATTATTACTCTTTAACGAGCCACACGAGACCACGTTTCGGTCATACGGAGATGTTCAGAAAATACCCCTGAACAAATTCCACAATTTTGTTGTATATAATTACGGCAGTACACGAAAAAAATGTTTTAGCTACTCGGGTTCAATGTTATTTTTGGCTAAAAAGATTACTGTGTTACGACAGGTTTTTCCATCACCAGTCAAATAACGCGAAACCGCTAACAAATAAGAAGTTACGTTTAAAACACACCGAAAAGAATTTTTATTTAGTGACGTGCAGGATATGCAGTTTGTTGAAATAACACTCACATTTTCCTTAACTAAACGCGTTGTTTAGTTTGGAATTTTAATGGAATATTTTCACATACTTTATATTCATTAGGACACAGGTGTTATAATAGATCGTGTGTTCGGAATTGAATCCAATATTGGGAAAACAAAGTAATGGTTGTACCTGAAACAGTAACATCTATATAAGAACAGGCAGACTGACTCATACTGTGGTCGGTGACCATGAAGGAAGACTTGGGAGAAGAAGCAAAAGAGAAATGGGAGGAACTATAATAAATGAAAGGAGAAAACGAAACAGGAAGACGCAATTGTCAAAAAATGGAAAGAAAGAGTTACGTACCCTGAATGAAAATGGAAATGTTCATTTTTTCAACACAGACAGACAGAAATAAGCATTGTGTAATTTTTGTGGAGAAAATTTCGGAATTGAAAACTGTAAGTACCTCAGATGTATCTCAAACGTAACTCAGTATGGAATTCTGAAAAGAGTGGGAGTTAGCTTTTCCAGAGGGGATAAAGAGGAAATATTTTAGAATGTTTTCATTTTAAGAACGGATACAACCGGCTTCCAAAATAAGTTCGATCTTGTCCTGTGAGAATGATGATATAATAGCCACTTTATTCTGAACCGAAGTACTCAGTGTCGTGCAGGCTGACAAACGGTTGAAGAAGACACAGATTATGATACTTCACTAATTTCTCTAACGTAAGCACAACATAAGACACTACATGGTCAAACTGGTGGATGTCGCTGATGTAATTCACACAATTTTCATATTTATCTCAGTTAACAGTGCTGTTGTCTTCAGTGTGAGTTTCCTGCTTTTTTTTTTGTTAATGGCTCTGTCTTCATGATACGACGGAGGATGTAGTTGCCGCGATTCCGGATTTTTACAGTTATTATTGTGAAGAGAAAATGTGCAGACCTCCAAAACATCTGAAGTAATACTTTGCACTATTAATGCTTCACATCTTTCCACAGTTATGAGAGCGTCATCATGAAACCAATAAAAAGTTGCTATATTGATAATACACCTTACTGAAAAATAAATACTCTGAATGAATCTTCTTCCGTTTGACATAAAACATTAACTGAGTAACTGTTTCAACATGAGTTCCTGTACATAAAATACAAGCACATATTTTACATTTTTCTACAGTGAGTTTAACTCATTCTGCTATCAAGTGAATCATCAACAGGGATCTGCCAAACTCTTCTACACCCTTGTAAAATCTTCTGATGCCCGTCACACATTATGTTTAGGAAGTAGACTAAGTGAAGAAAATTATTCATGCAACAGTTTTTTTCTTGTTTCTTATTGAAATATTTCAAATTCTTGACGTGAAGTTTTCTCTGGTTCAGTTGCATGAAATGTTCATCCACAACACTCACTAACAGCCCCAACTGCAATCAAAACCATCGAGACAAAAATTCAGTAGTTGATGGCAATACTTGCTGAACTTGGAACCACATTCGAGTTCACTAAAGTGAAATATTATGTCTTGGAGCCATTGCAACACTATGGTAATACGGCCACAGAAATCAGCAACCGGCTTTTCTAAAATGGCATCATATTCCCTCTTTGTGAAACATGAGTGTGTTTCCTGAGCAGCAGAGTTTGAGTTTGCGGTAAACATTACGTGGGGGCCATTAACAGAATGTAGCAGTAAACCTCTAGCTAAGACTTGCGAGGAAGAAATAAATCTCAAGAGTTTCAGACGCAGCGAAATTTGTTACAAGACAATAGCTGCGGGCGTCATATTTCCAGAGAAGTGGAGCAAATCGAAGAGAGCGCATTACAGCGTCCTCCTCAGGGCTGAGCTCTGGGTGCGGTGATTTATGAAATTCGCCCAACTCGGAGAAACTATTGCGGACAGAAAGGACTCGGCTGTCGTAAGCCGTGAGAAATGCTACGTCCGGTGGCTAAGGAGAAAACCTCAAAGTTTGCTGATGGGATCTTGTCTGGGTCTCGGAAAATGTACCAAGCGCAGCTACGGCGAGAAAAATCTTAAGACACCTCCTAGTCACAGTTTTGAAAACTATATGTAATTGAGAAACTTTTTTCGTTTGCACGACGAGACGGCGCTTAAAATGTAGAAGTATTGTTACCCGAGTGCTCTTCTTCAAATCAATCATTGCTCCATAAAGAATTAAATTAACGGAGGTTCCAATATAAGAACACGAACGTTATTTTACTTAGTAGCCAAGTACCCGGTTAGGTTGGGTATGTATTTTTTGTAATCTTCTAGTAGTCCATCTCCCCCTTCCCGCTCAATCTGTCTATCTCCTCCACCCTCCTCCTGTCTCTGTTCCTTTCTACCCCCTTCTGTCTCTGTCCATCTCCTTCTCTCTTCTCTGTCTATTTCCCCCTTCCCTTATTACTGTCTATTTCCTCCTTCTCCTTGTAATTGCGCTTAACTCCTCCGCCCCCTCGCAGTATATGTCCTCATCCTCCCTTCTCTCTCCACACTACCACACTCACCCCAATAAGGGGCTGATGTTTCTTACCTCTAAAGTATTTCTATCCAGAACGAGATTTTCACTCTGCAGCGGAGTGTGCGCTGATATGAAACTTCCTGGCAGATTAAAACTGTGTGCCCGACAGAGACTCGAACTCGGACCTTTGCCTTTCGCGGGCAAGTGCTCTACCACCTGAGCTACCGAAGCACGACTCACGCCCGGTACTCACAGCTTCTGCCAGTACCTCGTCTCCTACCTTCCAAACTTTACAGAAACTTTCCAGTTTGTAACTAACATGTGTACCAAATTTGATTGAAATCATTCCAAGGATTTAGGATGAGATTCTTATCTGCGGCTTTGCCCACATACGCACGTGGCAAATATGTTTCACGTATCTTTAACATATCTGAAATAGGTGCATATAATGAAAATTGTTAATTTTATCGTGTTATCCAGGAGCATAAGCGATATATCGATTACAAAGATGTACATGCGAAAGCACGCTGCGAAACAGCTGTCGCTGAGGCAGAGTATGTGTAACAATGAGCTTACGTTAGGTCGGGCAGGAGTATACAGTGGTTGCTCGGGAGTAGGGAGTAGCAGGAGTAGCTCGCCAGAGGCTGGCAGTGTCTGTTGCGATGCTGCGTAATGGGCAGTCGTTTCGTATTAAATATCAAGTGTCATAATTTCAGTGTTGTGTATTAATGATTTATGGAATAAATAAGAATTGAAACAAAGTTAATTAAGAAAATGGTACAAATATTATCAAGAAATCTTGTTAAAGAATCTTTCTACATATTGTTACAAAATGGTTCAAATGGCTCTGAGCACCATGGGACTTAACATCTATGGTCATCAGTCCCCTAGAACTTAGAACTACTTGAACCTAACTAACCTAAGGAAGGCACACAACACCCAGTCACCACGAGCCAGAAAAAGTCCCTGACCCCGACGGGAATCGAACCTGGGAACTCATATTGTTACATTGATCTATAATAAGGTAATCAGTATGCATGTATTTATGCACTTTTGCTGTAGAACGACTTTACATGAGGCCAGATTTATATGTAGCACCACGCTTTTTATTGCATTTTTTGTAAAGATCATTTGTATGCGTAAATGTAATTTTTAGGATATGGCTAAGCAGTTGCTAGTCAGTTTCACAATATAGTATGATTTTCAAGTGAGATATCACAGTCATTCTCCTCAGTCATGCTCCGCCTCCCAATTCCAAGTCGTTTTTATTCAAACGAATTCTACATCTTCAGTCGAAAATTTTGCAATTTGGCTTTTGCAACTGTAGTTAGCAGTGCTGAGAGCAGAACAACGAGTTATCCAAGGCGACACCAATACGAGGTAAGAGGATTATTTCACACAGTTTGTGAATTTTTCGCGTAGGGACCACTGTTGTACTTATCTAGATTTACAGGGTCGTAGTAGGATCGAGTAGGTCTGAATGTACTTACCTCTAATTTGCCATTATCGCGCACGGGATTTAATTAGTTTGGTGTTACCGGTATTTCTTTCTTGCTGGCAGACAGATTATTTAAAATATGTTAGGTAAATGTACGGATACACGTCATCAGGTACACAGTCAGCGCACCACTTGATATAACTGTTCTTTGTTTGACATAAACATCACACCTTCCTTTAGACTTAAACGTTACACGTTTTAGTGTATTTGTACACGTATTTCACCTGTTTGTCTATCGGTTTTCATCCTATAGTTTCATTTTCACGCAGCTCACCGTTTACGACGCTGTTTCTCCTGTAGCATATGCTGTACAATGAATAATTTTGGAGGTATATCCAGTGGCATATGTGCCTACTGTTAGCGAAATATGTTGTGAATAAAGTTTGTAGTAAGGAACTAATAAATTAAAACATAATGCATGATGTGGGTGTTTCCTATGCATCTCAGTGATTGTGATGTCAAATCTCCTGAACAGTGTGTCGCGCAATGATATATTTTTCTTGATACATTCAGCAGCGTATGTGGATACCGTCTGTGAAACATGTTTTCCAATAAAGTTGGTAGCAAAGTAGCAACAAATTAAAACGTCATGCATGAAGCAGCAGTTATTTTCTCGCATCTCAGTGACTGATGTAACATCTCGTGAACTATGTGCCCTACAACGATGTAACCTTTCTGGTGGATTCATTGGTATATGCGTATACCGTCTGTAAAGAATATCACGAATATAATTAGTAGTAAAGAAATAATAAATTACGAGAGGCAATCAAAAAGTAAAGCAACAGCAGTGAGATCGCATTCAGCAAAAAGTACCCATATTTACTTTAAAAATGTGCGTTAAGGTATTTCAATGACATGAGCACTTACAAATGCTGTACATTTATGGTTTTGAACCATTATGTGCTAAATATAATAAAAATTAGGCAAGGCATCAAAACTGTCCGTCACAGTTTTCTCTAATTAGCAAGGAGCACAGCAAGGAGAACAGCTAGGAGAAATTACAGTTACGAATAATCAATCTGTATTAATATAAAATTTTGGACTGCTTTGTTATTAGACAATGTATCACTCAAGAAAGCGGCCATCGCATTCTTACTCTCGTTTGAAATGAGTGGTAAGAAAGGGAAACACACTGTTTCTCATTTTTACTCTCATTAAAATTATTGACAAGCAAAAGAGACAGTTAATCGCCATTTTTTTTACTATCGGTCTTCTGACTGGTTTGAAGCTGTGCTGGTCACCTAGCTATTCTGAATGGTATTTAAATTTTTTATATTGTTTATGCACTTTAAATTTTTCTGTAAAGTTTAAGTCCAGGGTGTTCCAAAATTAATGATACATTTTCACGAAACGCATGTATAATATAGAAAAAAAATATATCTATACAGCAAGGGCGCATGTGAGGCATCAGAAATCATTAAAGTTCTACGTGGCCGCCCTGCATATAATTACAGACAACCTTTCCACTGTAGCCTGAAACACATTTCGTACTTAGTCAAGTGTGATGTTGTTAACTACCTTCACAAACCCATCACGCAGGTGACACAGGGTTCTGATTGTAACCTTGTGCACATGGGAATTGATGTAACCACAAGTGAAGAAGTCGGGTGGTAAGGTCACGTGCCCAAATCTGCAGTGAATGTCTATCGATCCACTGTCTATGAAATATGAAGTTGAGGTAACCTCGAAGAGTGAGAGAAAAATGGGAAGCAGCTCCGTCCCGTTGATACACAGCGGAATTTAGAATTCCGTCAGACTCCAATTGAAGTTCCAGGAAAAGCTAAAAAAAATGAATGATTCATAAATCATACTCTTGGATATCGGCTAATATCCGGCAATTGTGGAGGTTCACAAAATGTGTTCTTGTGTCAGTGCAGGAGGTTACTTAACACGTTTTGATTTTCCATACCCTACTAAAAGTCAGCACCCATTTCCAGAAGGGTGGCACAATCTTCCTCCTCCAGATAATGCATTACTAATATGCGATACGCCATCTTTTTCAGCGTAAAACGAAAAGTACATCGGACAGTGGATAGTGGGATGTTGAACTCCTGGCCCAACTGACGAACGGAAGTGCGTGGGGTTTCTTTCAATGATCTCCTCAATGCTCCGGATTACGTCGCCAGATATTGATGGTCGTCCATGATGTTTCTCCGAATCTGTCGAGTAGAAAAGCTATTTCCATATTTTTGACAGTACAGCTCGCGCACCTTCTCGGATATTTTAGGAAACAATGGCTGTTCTTTCTTCTACATACAGCATCTCAAAGACCACTGAAATAAGCTTTGATCACATTAATGTTTTCATGAAAATGAATCGTTACATTAGGGATACCCTTTGTAATGCATTGTGGCCTAAGTGTCGAGTATGATCTTAGCTTCGACGAAGGCTTTTCGGTCCTGTGAAACGTGATCTGCTGAAACATGCCCACTATGTTACTACTGTGGGCAACCAATAGCAAGCATGGGAAAGAAATCGCGTGTTAGCTGCTGCTCATTGCCAGACAGAACACTGGCTATGTCCCCTCCTTCCAGTTATCGAAGATGTGAATCCTCTCCTGCACTTTTCTCGAGCTTGGATCTGGCACCGTAGTTAACTTCATGATAACCTTGCCTCGCACCCCTATAACTCATAAACAGAATATATTGAACTTTTAACTTTCATTTGAAAAATATCCCTTCAGTTACCCAGATCCTTGACAATCAGACCAGTATCCTTCGACTCATGTACAATGGGGCCAACCACTAATTCCTCTGTTGCGCTTTCATTACAGAGTAACACTTGCACCTAACATCCTGAACAATCCGTTAGTTGTATTCCAATTACTTACTGTCCTTACAGTTTTACTCATTACAGCTCTCTCTGGTACCATGAAAGTTATTGCCTAGTACCATGTGAGTTACTCTCTAATGTTTTAACACATGTCCTAACGTAATGTCCCTTTTTCTCATCAGTGTTATAAACATGCTACCTCTAGTAACATGGAAGGTATTTTCTGTTGGTTTAAAACATATCCTACCTTCCTGTCGCTTCTTGTCAGTGTTATCATCTTAGTCCTCTTTCGCCGATTTTTCAGTGGAACCCCTCACTTCTTATCTGTCAGCTTAGTTTTCAAAATTTCAGCTCTAGCACTTCATCCCAAACGCTTCGAGTCTCTTTTCTCCGATTTCCTCCCGATCCACGAGTCAATTTCATATAATGCTGTGCTCCAAACGTACAGTCTCAGAAGTATCTTCCTCCAATTAAGACTGTTTTCTGATACCGGTAGACTTCTCTTAGCCATGAATTCCCTCTTCGCCTATTATAGTCTGCTTTTTATGTCTTCCTTGCTTCGTCTGTCATGTGTTGCTTCCAAGATAGTTGAATTCCTTCTTTCCTTGGTCACCAATCTTGATGTTGAGTCTAAAACTAATGTCATTTCTGTTGCTCATAATTACTTTCGTTTTTACTTTTCGGTTTATCCTCCGTCCACAGTACACTTTATAGACTGTTCATTCGATTCAGTAGTTCCCGTAATTCTTCTTTTGTTACTCTGAGGGTAGCAATATCATCTGCGAGACTTATCTTTGATATCCTCTCATCTGGAATTTTAGTCCGAACCCTGAAAGGTCCGAGAGTCTTATACCATTCTACATTGCGGGATGTTCCTCTAAGTCAATCAGACCTATGAAGGTGAAGCTGATTATAAATTATTATAGTTCCCAAAAGAAGTGAAATGTATGGCATCATTAATTTACAAAGTTCTGGAAAGAACAGCATTATTTCAAAGGTGGAACTGCGCCATGCCGTAAATGTTACCACACACCGAATGCGAAAGCACGATCTGCGTCGTGCTTAGTAGTGGTGTCTGGAAACTTAACACTCTTTCGTGCGAGAATGGGAGTGAGAGTGAATCTACTGGCACATCGGAACATGTGAAACACTGAAGCACGGATGAAAACTTTACAGAAATTCGTTGAAACGTGGCAAAGAAAGATATTTTTAAGTAACACTGCGAAAGAAACGTAAAACAGTATCGTAAAAATAGCGACAACTGATCTGTACTATCTCCACTTTTAACTCAAACGTATATGTCAGGTTATATAAGTATTCTGGTTTTCTAGGTGTTTCACTTAATGGACTGCGTCATTAGTGAGAGAGTATGTCGGCATTATTATTATTATTATTATTATTATTAGTAGTAGTAGTAGTAGTATTAGTAGCAACAGTAGTAGTAGTTGTTGTAGTTGTGTTGTAGTTGCAGGTGTAGTAGCAGCAGTTGTTGCTGTATTCATCCGTAAATCACTTTCGCAAAGATATTGAACATGTCACGGTATTACAATTTAAGAACAACAAGAATAACATAATTTGTGTGTACAGACATTTACGTACTTGCAGGTCTAGTTTGACAAGGAATCGGAGGGTAGCTGGCCATGCCCTTATTATGCGAACAATCACAGTGTTTGCTTGGAGAGATGTATGGAAGCAACGGAAAACCTAAATCAGGATGGTCGGATGAAGACTGGAGCCTTCACCATTCCGAATACAAGGCAAGACTGTATAAAACAGAACCAGTTCATTCGATTTCATCCTTAGGACGCAATACTATTCGACAAATGAGCTCTTTAGTAGTGCAGAAAGGTAGTGGGACACTGTTCGTTTTTTCCTGCCTTCCAGTCACTACACACAGTACATGCACTAGAAACGTCATACAAAAGTTTTTCATAACATAACTCTAAACATAATATCAGCTAATGTCAGGACCATAGTGACGATATTTGGTTTCCATTTTGTTCCCCACAACTTCCCATCTGCGAGTCTAAAAACCAAGCTAGCATGCATCTATAATGAGAGAGATGTTGAGCTCAGAATAAGAATAAGGTGTTGATGTCATACTTAACAACCCTTTGGGGGAAGGGTTTTCCTTGAAAAACAGAAGCGAATAGAGTGTGAAAGTGTTATGTGAAATGATAGGTGTTACAATCGTTATTATTATTTGTGTGTTAGGACATTTTTTACCTGATACTTCACCGTATAGAAAAATGCTGCCATATTGCTTAACAGGTAACTGTTTAGCTGCCTTTTGAAATAAGCTCTCTTTTAACCTCCTTCGACAAGATATTACATTTTTTAGGCAGATTCCTTTACATTCAAAAATTTTGTTATGAAATAGAAAATTTCAATAGCAGAATTATTTTCTTCGCGATATTTCAACAAGATTGGGAAGTGAACGTGAGTCTTGAGCAGAAAGAAGTAATATGTTTTAGATTGAAATAACTTACGCTAACATCGAAGAAATTGTTTCCTTTCGGCTGCAGTTTACTATAACGCTGATTTAGACCCGACTTAACTTCTATCATAAAGTAAACCTTTTGAATCTACTGATCGTTCATTAGCTCTTCTCAAGGAGAGCTGCTTTAATACCTATTTAATTCCTGTTAACAAAACGCTCCCTCTTGGTAGTCAACGTATCTTGTTATGCAGTAGAGGATCTGCATACTCACGCTCCTTTTCAAATAAGAATTCTTTAATTTGGTGGAGATTAAAAGGCTTAGCTGTAATGGAGTTGATAATATTGATCACCAGTTCTACAACTTTGAAAATTTCTTCTGCAAATATCTGCACACAAGTCACCTCCTGATGAATGATGCAATGGTAAGTATTTCGTGATTAATTGTTTTCTTTAAATGTAGAAGCAAACGCTTTTCGCACGTCGATCATACTTTTATCCCGTTTGTTGAAACTAAGACAATTTGTCGAGTGAAATCTGATTTTTTCAATGCACTCAGTTAGATTATTTGCTATATCTTCTCCATGTGTTTGACATTTGAATGTAAATAACAGTAAAAATTCTTATTTAGGAATATAGATGAAACAAATTATAAAAAGTAGTGAAGCTTGGCTGTCATGTATGTAACAAGACTTGCCAACTTAGAGCTGAAACCAATTTAACATATTTGACTTATGGTTGGTTGTACTGGAAAACATTCCAAGAATGGAAAACATTTTTGACTGTTTTATCTTTCATTGTTTCAGCAGACAATGGTAATTCTACAATTATTTTTAGAGTATCTGTTTTGTTTTTAAAATCCCGAAACAGTGCTTCGGATTCCGTTATTGTTTCAAATGGCTCTGAGCACGATGGGACTTAACTTCTAAGGTCATCAGTCCCCTAGAACTTAGAACTACCTAAACCTAACTGACCTAAGGACATCACACACAGCCATGTACGAGGCAGTATTCGAACCTGCGACCGTAGCTGTCTCGCGGTTCCAGACTGTAGCGCCTGGAACCGCTCGGCCAATCCGGCCGGCAGGATTCCGTTATAAAACAAGTTTTTATCAAATCATTTTCTGCATAAAGTTTTCCCCTCTTAGCAATCTCACGACTAATCACAAAACTGGCAGTATTAACATTGTTGGAAAACAGCATCCAGTAATTAAATAGAGAATTTTATTTATCTTGAGTTTCCTGAAGTTCCTCAGCCGCTTTATTCCTTGCATCACCAACAGGATATTTGGTACTACCTGACACTTGTTTCGTTATAAAGTATCTGTCTCAAAATTTGAATTGTTGTTATGAGATAATTTTTCCGAGAAATAAGAGAGGTCCGCAAGCCACTTAAGTTTTGTATAAACGCAAAAGTCTCGGTCCATTCAGTTTTAAATTAATAGTTTTTGTCTCTAGTTTGCCTTCGTTTCTTGTTTGTAGTCGTGTCAAACAGGGAAGCTAAAATATATTTAATTTTGTAATAGCAAAGCCACCAAGCAAACTAATTCCAGTTGGTAAACTGACGAGTAAAATACCAGCGGAATTTGCAGAGTATTATAAAAATACAGATAACTTCATGCCTCGTCATCTACTCTCGGGTTTCGGACGTTGCTGTTGTTGGAGTCACAAGCAATGGCGGTCGAGTTTAGGCTTGTTCTGCACACCTAAGTCGCTCATTCTCCTACAACCAACGAACGTTCAGTAGTTTTTTGAGCGCTCTGCTGTGCATGTCGTACCCAACGCGAGCATTAAATGTGACTGTAGCGAATTACTTAGAGAATTTTTATTCCATTTGTTTCGACTTGTCATGGCCGATGATGGTTGTAAGTGACAAATACAAAAGCAAGTGAGAGACATCATTTGCAGGATACACGCTCTTATCAAGCGCTAAACACGTGTATGCGCTGAAACGGGACTTGTTGTACTGTTCCATATTTTTCTCATTAAATTTCCGGTACAAGAGAATTAATTTTGAGAGGGTTTTTTCCGCAGAAATAAATCAGTTGGTAACAAGCAGCAGACAATGGACCAAAAGGCGTTTCTTTCTTTATTTATTTTATTTAGTGTGTATTACATAAAATACTCGGGTTAAACTATTAGGTCTCTGAAAAATGCCGATTTTAATGCCTGTTGATGAAATGGGAACTTGCATAATTTTTCCCGCCGTTTGATATTGTTTCTTGTGCCCCCATACCTACTTTGATTTAAATACAATGAAGTATCATCAGGTTACCTTCCATTCGGAATGTGGGTGCACTCATCGACTGTTATGTGGTTTATAAATTATAGAGCGCAGCAATCAATCGTCCTTTTTTAGATTTTATTACGCAAATCCAGATTTCGGCTAGTGGCTAGCCATTCTCAATGCACTATTGAACACAAAAATTCAAAGAAATGTGACTGATGCCCGAAAAACAGCGATTTACATGCATCGTGAATAGAAAATAGTGCATTGAGATTGGCTACCCACTGGCGAAAATCTGGATTTGAGTAATAAAATCTAGAAAACGACTATTGATTGCTGCACTATGTAACTTACAAAACAATGAAGTATGCTACCAAATAATCAGGGTTGGGATGAAGACTTGCAAAATTTTCCCGTCATATGCTAGTAAATGTTCTTCCGCCTCCGGTTCAGTAACGTGGTATCGTTTCGGAACACAGGGTTAAACCAAAAATTGCCATTCAGTGTCAAGTGGACCATTTGCTACCCCCTCTTTGGCCCTCGTTTTAATGAAGTTTGAAATAATTTGACAGATACTCTTCCGCCGGGACCGAGTTCGCTTGTAATGTCTTTTGCCGAACTTGTTCTGCGTGACCTATAGTCATTAAATTTAATATCAATGGAAGGCACAGGTTAGGTACAATTGCCTGTCTCCATAAAAGTCCACTGGAGCTAGGTCTGCGCTCCCCTCTTCCTTTCCATAATTACGTGGTGAAAGTAAATCCTGTTTATTAGAGAGTCCATTTGTCGTGATGTATAATATGAGAGCCCCTGCTGTTTCATAAGGATGGGCATTAACTAGTTCCAATAGATACATGGCTAAATGTCCAAATGCTATAGGTAGTCAATAAATACCAATTAATCGAGATCTTCTTCTGATTATTTCCTTCCTTTATCATTAACAACTTGAAGAATAGGTAAAACCCAATGTAAATAAACCTCCCCAGAAAATGGAAAATAGGAACTGATAAAATATCCCTTAGAGATGTGGGATGAACCCCAACAAATCAGTCCGTACCACAGTCGCATGCTGGGTCAACAAATAAAAATATCTAAAGCTCTGTGCTCCCTATTAAGCCCTGCATAGGTGCCGTCTGTAGTTGTTATAAAGATTGGGTAATTCGTTGCCTTCAAATTTTTACGGATAAGTTAAACCCACCCCCTAAAAATTATTAATACCCCAGCAGTAACTCGCAGGGGCCTGTATTTCTTGGAGCACACGACTTTTCTAAACCAGTACTACAGAGGTAACTTGCAGAAGCATTAGGACACGTTAATGTACGGTCTCCGAACTTTAGCAGCAGCCCATAATCTGATGCAGAACTCTCCTCTTGCAGCGTCTGTCCCTGGAGTAAGTTGAGGATCTCCGTGACGCTTGCACGCTTACTAAATGAACCTGCAAGAAAACATGGAGCTCCTCTTTGCATCTTAAATTTCCTCTACCAGTCCTATCCCCCCTCCCCTTAACCATGGACCTTGCCGTTGGTGGGGAGGCTTCCGGGCCTCAGCGATACAGATATACAGATAGCCATACCGTAGGTGCAACCATAATGGAGGGGTATCTGTTGAGAGGACAGACAAACGTGTGGTTCCTCAGGGGAGGCAGCAGCCTTTTCAGTAGTTGCAGGGGCAACAGTATGGATGACTGACTGATCTGGCCTTGTAACATTAACCAAAACGGCCTTGCTGTGCTGGTACTGCGAACGGCTGAAAGCAACGGGAAACTACAGCCGTAATTTTTCCCGAGGGCATGCAGCTTTATTGTATGGTTGAATGATGATGGCGCCCTTTTGAGTAAAATATTCCGGAGGTAAAATAGCCTCCCATTGGATCTCCGGTTGGGGACTACTCAAGAGGACGTCATTATCAGGAGAAAGAAAACTAGCGTTGTACGGATCGGAGCATGGAATGTCAGATACATTAATCTGGCAGGAGGGTTAGAAAATTTAAAAAGGGAAATTGATAGATTAAAGTTACATATAGTAGGAGTTAGTGAAGTTCGATGGCAGGAGGAACAAGACTTCTGGCCAGGTGAATGCAGTGTTGTAATTACAAAATCCAGTAGGGGTAATGCAGGAGTAGGTTTAATAATGAATAAAAAATAAGCGCGTATACTGAACGCATTATTGTACTCAAGATAGAAGAGAAGCCCACGCCTACCACAGTAATACAAGTTTGTATGCCAACCAGCTCCGCAGAAGATGAAGAGATTGAAGAAATGTATGGTGCATTAAAAGAAATTATTCAGATAGTGAAGAGAGACGAAAATTTAATAGTCATGGGGGGCTGGAATTCGATAGCAGGAAAAGGAAAAGAAGGAACAGTAGTAGGTGAATATGGAATGGGGTAAAGAATGGAAGAGGATGCCGCCTAAGAATTTTGCACAGAAAATAAATTAATCATAGCTAAAACTTCATGAAAGAAGGCTGTACACATGTAAGAGCCCTGAAGACACTGTTTGATTTCAGATAGATTATATAATGGTTAGACAGAAATTTAGGAACCAGGTTCTGATCACAATTTATTGGTTATGAACTACAGATTAAAACTGAATAAACTGAAAAAGGTGTGAATTTAAGAAGATGGGACCTGGATAAACGGAAAATACGAGAGGTTATAGAGAGTTTCAGAGGGAGCGTAAGGAAAAGATTGACAATAACGGGGGAAGGAAATACAGTAGAAGAAGAATGGATAGGTTTGAGAGATTGGATAGTAAAGGCAGCAAAGGAGCAAGTAAGTAAAAAGAAGGGGGCTAGACGAAATAATTGGATAACAGAAGAGATACTGACTTTAGATGATGAAAAAAGAAAATATAAAAATTCAATAAATGAAGTAGGCAAAAGGGAATACAAACGTCTCAAAATGAGATCAACAGGAAGTGCAAAATGGCTAAGCAGGGGTGGCTAGAGAACAAATATAAGGATGTAGAGGCATATATCACTAAGAGTAAGATAGATGCTGCCTACAGGAACATTAAAGAGACCATTGGAGAAAAAAGAATCACCTGAATGAAAATCAGTTCTCACCAAAGAAGGGAAAGCAGAAAGGTTGAAGGAGTATATAGAGAGGCTACACAAGGACGATGTATGTGAGGCAATATTATGGAAATGGAACAGGACGAAGATAAAATGGGACATATGATACTGTGTGAAGACTTTGACAGAGCACTGAAAGGCCTAAGCTGAAACAAGGCCCCAGGAGTAGACAACATTCGATTAGAACTACTGATAGCCCTGGGAGAGCCAGCCATGACAAAACTCGACATCTGGTAAGCAAGATGTATAATAACCGAAGTATCAGTTTAATATGTCACGGCTCAAAATACTAACACGAATTCTTTAGAGACGAATGGAAAAAACTGGCAGAATCCGACCTCGGGGAAGATCAGTTTGGATTCCGTAGAACTGGTGGACCACGCGGGGTAATATTGACCCTACGAGTTACTTTAGAAGATATATTAAGGAAAGGCAAACCTACGTTCCTAGCATTTGTAGGCTTCGATAAAGTTTTTGACAATGTTGACTGGCATAATCTATTTCAAATTCTGAAGGTGGTAGGGGTCAAATAGAAGGAGCGAAAGGCTATTTACAGTTTCTACAGAAAGCAGATGGCAGCTAAAAGACTCGAGGCTCACGAAAGGGGAGCAGTGTTTGAGAAGGGAGTGGGGCGGGGTTGTAGCCTATCCCCGATGTTATTCAATCTGTATATTGAGCAAGCAGTAAAGCGACAAAAGAAAAATTTCGAGTGGGAATAAAAATCTATGGAGAAAGAAATAAAATCTTAGAAGTTTGCCGAAGACACTGTAATTCTGTCAGAGACGGCAAAGGACTTGGACGAGCAGTTGAACGGAATGGACAAAGCCTTGAAAGGAGGATATAATATGAACATCAACAAAAGCAAAACGAGGATAATGGAGTGCAGTCGAGCTAAATCAGGTGATGCTGAGGGAATTACGAAATGAGACACTTAAAGTTGTAAATGAGTTTTTCTATTTGGGAAGAAAAGTAACTGATGATGGGCCTAATAGAGAGGATGTAAAGTGTAGAATAGCAATGGCAAGGAAAGCGTTTCTGAAGAAGAGAAATTTATTAACATCGAGTACAGATTTAAGAATCAAGAAATCCTCTCCGAAAGTATTTATATGGAGTGTAGCAAGTATGGTAGTGAAACATTGGTTTAGACAAGAAGAGAATAAATGGTTCAAATGGCTCTGAGCACTATGGGACTTAACATCTATGGTCATGAGTCCCCTAGACTTAGAACTACTTAAACCTAACTAACCTAAGGACATCACACAACACCCAGCCATCACGATGCAGAGAAAATCCCTGACCCCGCCGGGAATCGTACTCGGGAACCCGGGCGTGGGAAGCGAGAACGCTACCGCACTACCACGAGGTGCCTGCAAGAAGAGAATAGAAGCTTTTCAAACGTGGTGGTACAGTAGAATGCAGAAAATTAGATGGGTAGATCACAAAACTAATGAGGAGGTACTGAATAGAATTGGGGAGAAGAGGGATTTGTAGCACAACTTCAATCGAAGGAGGGATCATTTGGCAGGACATGTTCTGCAGCATCAAGCGATCACCAATTTAGTACTGGAGGGAAGCGTCGAGGGTAAAAATCGTAGAGGGAGACCAAAAGATGAATACACTAAGCGATTCAGAAGGATGTAGGTTGCAGTAGGTATTCACGGATGAAGAGTCTTGCACAGGAGAGAGTAGCATGGAGAGCTGCATCAAACTAGTCTCTGGACTGAAGACCACAACAACAACAACAAGTCCTATCCGATACGGATCCCATACTGATGAGCAATATTCAAGTATTGGTCGAACGAGTGTTTTGTAAGCGCCTTCGTTTGTTGATGTACTAGTTTTGCTGGGGGTTCTTCCAGAGACTCTCACTCTGTTATCTGCGTGATTGATTTTATTTGGTCGTTGCACTTCAAATTGCTCCATACGAATACTAGTCGACATTTTATGGAAGTAACTGAACGAAATGTGCTCAAAAAAAAAAAAATAAAAACGTTAAATCAGTCGAAATATTCGCAAAAACTATCGCAGATGTATGAGATGTCACACATGCTTTGACACAGGCTACTACTGAGAACCATAATTGATAATAAAAATGAAAATTTTTAGCAAGATTAAAATGTTGTGGCCCATTTACAAAAGGGCAGCATGTGATGTATAGCAACACAAGTCAAAGAACTTCACACTCAAAGATGACGGTCTTGACCAAATTCAAGGAAGATGCCATTAACACTCCTGTGATAATCTATTAGAAAATTGAAGTATTAACAGTTCTACACTTGGCTGATGTTACATAAAAACATTAATATCAGGATTAACAAATGAAAGTATATTTTACATTTTATATTCCAGTCAAAAATGTAAGCATGTAAAATGCAAGCTACAGAGCAGACCATGAAATTACATTCACTCAAGACATATCTGACGAAAATAAACAATAAAGTAAATTAATATTAAGGAAATACATTTTTAGGAGTGTAAGAAAAAATGTTGAATATTTTGATGGAAAGCATATAATTTTTTTAAAATCTGCATAGTCTACATCGAGCTATCAAAAGCCTTCTGGAAATCTAGAAATTTGGATTAAAGTTGAGATCCCCTGCCGATAGCTCTCATTTCTTCGTGGGAATAAATAGCTAATTGTGTTTCATAAGAACGATGTTTTCTAAATCCGTGACAATTACGTAAAAATTGATAGTTTTCTTGGAGTTAATTCATAATGTTCGAACTCTATCTACGTTAGAAAATCCCACTGCAAATCGATGTCCCTGATATGGGACTGTAATTCTTAGGATTACTCTTATTTCCTTTCTTGAGTATTGATATGACCTGCGAAACTATCGAGTGGTTAGGTACGGATCTTTCGGATCTTTCTTCAAGCGATTGATTATTATGACTGCTAAGTATGGAACTATTGCGTCAGCATAGCCTACTCCAAGAGGGATTTGGTATGCAGCCTGGACCGGAGGCCTTGTCTTTATTAAGTGGTTGAGGCTGCTTCAGTACATCGAGAATACCTGCTTCCAAGTTACTCATGTTGGCAGCCGTCCTTGATTCGAATTGTGGGATACTTACTCCGTCTTATTTGGTGAAGGAATTGCGGAAAACTGTGTTTAGTAACTCCTCAAGGTATTGACTTTGCCTTGTTGCTGGTGTATTTTACTTACTACCAGAATCTCTTTCGATTTTCAGCCAAATTTCGAGACAGGGTTTCGATTTTCAACCAGCTTTCGGGACAGGGTTTCGTTGTGGAATCTGTCCTGCGACTGAACACAACCTTTTTAAAAATAACTGTAAGATTCCAGAATTGTAAAACGTAATATCCGTATAAACAGTAGTTTATAAGATCACAATAATATTTTCTAATACTTCATTGTATTGCGGGTGTCATGCAACATTATATTTCCTAGGTTCTTTACTTCGTTACCAATGGTGTAAATGCATCTAACTCTACTTGGCTTATTTTAATTTGAAAATTGTTTCGAACAGATATATTTGTAAATTTTTCGGAACACTGTGATAGGAAAAACAGTCATCCTTATAATATTAAAAGTCATTTCAATTCGCACAGTTTTGATCGCATAAAGTTATTTATTTTTGTTTTCAGACAAGCGCTTTCGATCTTCTAAGAGGTCATCTTCAGATCCTACATCCTGTGAACAGGAGAAAAGCATGACGGTACAGCTACAATAGAAACGGACACAAAAAAAGTAATCGTGTAAAATTGTATGTGATATACCCCTGATGACTGTAGGAGCCGTCCACTATTGCAGGCGTGGAGAACTCTGATGGACATGGCTCTCACTCTCATCTCGTACTTTCCCCTTTTTGGGGAAGTGTGTGGGGGAGTTAGTAGCCTAATGGCTTTTACTCCACGTTGTACTTGTATGTATTGTTATTTCTGTAGCTTTTGGGTGTCTGCGTGATGTGATGAATGTTGTATGTGTGTCTGGTACTTGCCTGAGGTTGGCGAGTTGACTGGTATTTTGGGGGACGGAGGAGGATTAGGAACTGGATAAAGGGCTGTTTGTTCGACTCAGTCGTCGAAGATCGTCTTTGGGGGTTTGTGCCTGTCGCGGGACATGTCATACCGACCTAAGGAGTGGATGAGATTATTTCCAGATATGGAGGAGCTCTCGTAGAAAGCCCTTGCCAGATCTTGGAATCTTTCTTTGAGGAGTGGGATTTCGACAGCGACGTGCAGATCGTCGTTGGGGAAACCCATGGGCAGGTGCAGTGCCCTCCTGAGAGCGCGGTTCTGCAGCCTCTGGAGTTCGTCCAGGTGCTGCTTCACTGTGTATCCCAAGACACGGCATGTATACTCCATTGCCGGCCGTATGAGGGCCTGATAAACCTTCAGTCCTACAGAGCAAAGAAGGGAGCTGGATGTGTTGAGGACAGGGTATAGGATGGACATTCTGATACAGATCTTCCTGTGGACCTCGTCTATGTGGGGTTTCCACATAAGACGAGAGTCGAGGGTTACGCCAAGGTACTTGGCGGTTCTACGCCGGGGGAGTTGGGTTCTGCTTAGGTGAAGGTGAAGGAGGGGGGAGGGGGAGGGTGAGCCTACGGGTGATCAGCATAGCCTGCGTCTTGTCAGAGTTGTTGGTGATGTGCCAGCGACAGGCCCAAGTTTCTGTGTCATCTAAAATCCTTTGTAGCCTACAGATGACCAGGTCCTAGTTCGCATTTCGAGTGTAATAGACTGTGTCATCTTTGTACTGTGCGGTGTGCACCAGGGGGCCGTTGGTGAGTCCGCAGCGTACAGACTGTACAAAATGGGCCCCAGGACCGATCCCTGTGGCACCCCAAGACGAATACGCCCTTTTGTGGAGGTTGATGTTTCTACTTTGACAGAGAAAGTTCTATCCGTGAGATAGCTTTTGATCTGCTTAACTATGTAGAGCAGCCCTCTATGCCATACTGAGTCAAAGGCTTTGGTCACGTCAAGTAGCACTGTCCCGCAGTAGCCTCTGTGGTTGAAGCTCTGTGTGACTGCTTCAGCCACTCTCATGATCTGTTGTGTGGCAGAGTGGTTCTGCCGGAATCCGAATTGGAAATCCTGCAGAAGTTGCCCTCTGGTAATGTGATCCTGTATGGCTATTAGCAGGAGGTGCTCATAGATTTTGCTGATAGTTGGCAAGAGGCTAATTGGCGTGCAGTGCTGCGGGAATAGAGGGTCTTACCCTGGTTTGTGTTTCCAGCAAGCTGGGAACTTGCGGGAACGAATAATCTCGTTGAAGACGTTCGCGAGGTGTTCGTTAGCCGAGGGTGGGAGGTTTTTAACTAACTGATTGGTGACACTATCATGTCCCAGCGCCTTTTTGTGGGGAGGGACCTAATTACTTTTGCCACATCCTCTGGGGCAAAAAGGTGTGGGTTCATCCTCTGGGTCCTCTTCAGCGTTGAGGAAGACAGGCAGTTGACGGACTACGTGTTCTTCAACCTGGGGTTCTGCCGCTTGGAACTGCTTCTCAAAAGAGTCGGCGAGGGATTTGGCCTTTTCAGCATGGCTGTAGGCCAGACCCCGTTCGCTGTGCAGTGGCAGCATCCTAGCGCTTCTTTTTGTGAATTGTTTTGTTGCTTACCATACTATGGGATCGTCTCCTTTGAGAGCTGTGAGGCGGTTTTGCCATTGCTGGTTTCTGTGCTCATTGAGTGCTACCTTCAGCTCTCTCTGCAGACGATTGAGCATCCTCCTAGTGGACTGATTTCTGGTGATCTTCCACTCTTTTTCCACTTTGTTCTTGTGACGGATTTGGGCTATTAAGTGTTTCAGGAGTTGTACTTGCGTGGGGCGGGACATCCCTTTGTGGGGGAGTGGCATCTTCCGCGGCCTGCAAGATGGTACCTGTAAGGTCTTGTAGCGCTTGTTCTACTGTTTCGGCACTAGGTGGCGGAGCTCGAGCGATTACAGAGACGACAGTTTCTCTGTATCGCTCCCAGTCTGTGCGTTTGTAAGCCGTCTGATACCGTGGGAGTGTTACCCATTCTTCCACATAGAACACTAGAATCACTGGGTTGTGGTCGAAGGACATTCTGTTGATTGTTCTTGCGGCCACAAACCCTGCGATCCTCCTAGCGAGGGCTATGTCTAACACGTCTGGTCTGCCTCCGTTTTTGGAAAATGTGTGGGCTCGACCGAACCCCATGTTTCGAAGTGGTGGTTGCACGCTAGTCGTTGCAATTTGGCTCCTGCTCTGGAGGTTACTCTAGAGTTCCAATCTGAGTGTTTGGCATTGAAGTCGCCTCCTATTTGCTTCAGTTTGTCCTAGAGCAGCTATATCTTACTCATTTATCTCGTGTTGTGGGAGTCAGTAGATTGCAACAATTCTTAGGGGTCCTGTGGCAGTGGTTACTTCCACAGCCACTGCTTCCGTTTTATTGGTAGCTGGTAAGAATATCTGGTGGTGGGGGATCCCTCTTTCTATTTACACTCCTGGAAATGGAAAAAAGAACACATTGACACCGGTGTGTCAGACCCACCATACTTGCTCCGGACACTGCGAGAGGGCTGTACAAGCAATGATCACATGCACGGCACAGCGGACACACCAGGAACCGCGGTGTTGGCCGTCGAATGGCGCTAGCTGCGCAGCATTTGTGCACCGCCGCCGTCAGTGTCAGCCAGTTTGCCGTGGCATACGGAGCTCCATCGCAGTCTTTAACACTGGTAGCATGCCGCGACAGCGTGGACGTGAACCGTATGTGCAGCTGACGGACTTTGAGCGAGGGCGTATAGTGGGCATACGGGAGGCCGGGTGGACGTACCGCCGAATTGCCCAACACGTGGGGCGTAAGGTCTCCACAGTACATCGATGTTGTCGCCAGTGGTCGGCGGAAGGTGTACGTGCCCGTCGACCTGGGACCGGACCGCACCGACGCACGGATACACGCCAAGACCGTAGGATCCTGCGCAGTGCCGTAGGGGACCGCACCGCCACTTCCCAGCAAATTAGGGACACTGTTGCTCCTGGGGTATCGGCGAGGACCATTCGCAACCGTCTCCATGAAGCTGGGCTACGGTCCCGCACACCGTTAGGCCGTCTTCCGCTCACGCCCCAACATCGTGCAGCCCGCCTCCAGAGGTGTCGCGACAGGCGTGAATGGAGGGACGAATGGAGACGTGTCGTCTTCAGCGATGAGAGTCGCTTCTGCCTTGGTGCCAATGATGGTCGTATGCGTGTTTGGCGCCGTGCAGCTGAGCGCCACAATCAGGACTGCATACGACCGAGGCACACAGGGCCAACACCCGGCATCATGGTGTGGGGAGCGATCTCCTACACTGGCCATACACCTCTGGTGATCGTCGAGGGGACACTGAATAGTGCACGGTACATTCAAACCGTCATCGAACCCATCGTTCTACTGTTCCTAGACCGGCAAGGGAACTTGCTGTTCCAACAATACAATGCACGTCCGCATGTATCCCGTGCCACCCAACGTGCTCTAGAAGGTGTAAGTCAACTACCCTGGCCAGCAAGATCTCCGGATCTGTCCCCTATTGAGCATGTTTGGGACTGGATGAAGCGTCGTCTCACGCGGTCTGCACGTCCAGCACGGACGCTAGTCCAAGTGAGGCGCCAGGTGGAAATGGCATGCAAGCCGTTCCACAGGACTACATCCAGCATCTCTACGATCATCTCCATGGGAGAATAGGAGCCTGCATTGCTGCGAAAGGTGGATATACACTGTACTAGTGCCGACATTGTGCATGCTCTGTTGCCTGTGTCTATGTGCCTGTGGTTCTGTCAATGTGATCATGTGATGTATCTGACCCCAGGAATGTGTCAATAAAGTTTCCCCTTCCTGGGACAATGAATTCACGGTGTTCTTATTTCAATTTCCAGGAGTGTATATGGCCACCCCTCCGCCTTGGATTGGCCTGTCTTTACGGTAGCTTACGTAGTTGGGGACTGTCGCTTTTATTCCCGGCTTTAGGTGGGTTTCTCACATCATGCATATGTCGATGGAGAACTCTTTCATGTGTTCTTTGAACTCGACTTCTTGATTAACAATGCCGCCTGCATTAAAGACTCAAATTGTTAGGCCTTGGATATTTGGTCGTCTATTCATGATGGGGTGTTGAAACAACTGAGGAAGTCACACAGGGGTGCGACTGCTGGACTGATGCCTGAAGGGCAACGAGAATCTGAGTGTTCTGCTTCTGGGCCTCTGAATTCTTTCATTATTTCCATGATGACGTTCATGCTCGGCACCATAATGCCTAACAACTGATCCGAGGGGATGGACTGATGTGGAGTTCCCTAGAGCTTCTTCTGTCTTGGTGGACCTGGTCGTTGTTGTTGTGTGTTTCCCGGTGTTATTCTTGTGACTGTGTTTGGTGTTGTGGCGATAGAACTACGTTTTCATGGTTTCTCGTGGGAGAAACCACATCTGCGTATGTTGCCCTTGGTGTGTCTGGTCTCGGTTTTACACAAGCCCTGTCTGTGTGTGTTAACGTGTTTTCTTTCTTTGTGTGACCGGATGGGGTGGTGGTGTCTTTTTGTCGTGTGTGGGGGTCGGCCTTTGCGCCCTTTGCTTGCTGTGAGTGTCTTTTGTTGACCTCACAACCTTGGTAACCCGCTGTGTGGTTTTTGCCACACAGCGCGCTCCTTTTTTCTGTGGGTCCGAATGTTTTAGTGTGCACGACCTCGTGTCATGGGACTCAGCACACATTCTGCACCTTATCGCCATGTCGCATTGTGTGGTGATGTGATTTAGGCCCTGACACCTGAAGCACTGAAACGTCTTGTTTTAGCGTCGGAGTGGTTCGGTGGTGAGAGGCACAGCCAGGTCCATTTTAATCTCGCTTTTGTTCTGTGGGATGTCTGGCAGTGTGACCTGGAAAAGTGGCCACTTACTCTCCACTTTGCCCATCTGCTGCAAGGCCTTGACGACGTACCCCTGGGCAGTGAAATCTGTGTTGATTGCCTGGGGGGGACAGTCGTCTCGGGAGATTTCTCATGACAATATTCTTGTTTCGTGTTTTTTCTGTGGGGAACGTATAGTGAGTTATCTTTTTATTAGTGAAAAGTGTTTTAATTGTATTGTAGTCTTCTAAAGTGTGTAGTGATATTTTTATTTTGTCACCACCGGCAGATTTCGCCTTCAAACTGCCACCCCCGATTTCTGTTTTTATCAACTCGAAGAGTTCCTCGTAATTCTGAGGAAACTCTGCGACAATCAGAGTGAGTTGGTGGGTGACTTGTTTCTGTGTTTGTGTTTCTGTCGTGTTGTTTTTTGTTGTCTCTGGCTCATCAGCCACCGCCTGAAAACTGTTTGGGGTGGGTTCCACTCCCTGAGCCTTCTATGCCTCGGGTGGCGAAAGGTTTCCTTCGCCAACCACCCGCATCCTGCCCAGTTACGTGGTTCCCTTCCAGGGTGATGGTTTCCTGGGTCCCTCACAGGGTGACTACAGGTGCTGCAGAGGGCGCAGGATCCTCAGAGGGTGAGTGAGTGGTTGTGGTAGCGGGGGCGGAGCGTTTCTTGCTCTTAGGATGCTTGCCCGTGCGGTCGTTCTTTGCCCGCCGCTGTTTGGATGAAGTTGACTTGTGTGTGGAGGGTGCGGGAGCGGGGGGGGGGGGGGATGATTTAAGGTATCTGTATTGGGTAGAGGACTGGATGGAGGCAGTGAATTTGGGGAGGATTTCGAGCGGCAGACGAGTCGTCTGTTTGCCTTTACTCAGGGATGCGATGCAGCCTGGTAGGTTGTGGGCGGTGTTGGCAAGCAGAAGAGGGCTTAGGACAAGGGGAAGAGGGGTGAGATCGCAAGTACTGACTACGTATGAAGCTGTTGGCGTTTTGTGTATAATCGCATTTCCTGTGTTGTTAGCCACTTCCGGAACGGAAAAGGTGGCTGCTGCCAAGGGGGTGCCAGTTACAGCCATTGGTGTCACCGTTAGGTCGCCCGGCTGCATTGCGAAAAGAAACACGACAATTCTGCTGTCGGGCGTCGCCAAACAAAATATCCTGCCCGCCGTAATTGCTTACTGCAGACCTATACTGAGACCCTGCCGATGCTTTAATAAAACCAAAGCCGAAGATTCTCCTGTTTTGTCACCCGTGCAAGCGGGGGCCTATGGCTGACAGTGCGCGACTTAGAGGAACCCTTGACTCCCACTCAGAAAGTGAGGACATGGCTCGGCTGCCGCTAGTTAAGTAGCGGAAACCCCGCCTGTTGTATTTGGCGTAACGTCATTGGTAGCCAATGGACGTGAGACTAGATTACACTGTTTGAACATGTTTTAGATGTATAAGTACAAGCAGTTTCCTCTTTAAGGAAACAACCTAGGTTTTATATGCGTTATAAAAAGCGACTCAGTAGACAGTCACTACCCAATGACAGGGCTCATATAAACAGTGACATGTCCATTTCAATGATAAATATTATGTATATTCACACATAACGCTACAAAAAACTGCAAATTATAGGTAAGTATGTAAATATTTACCAAATGGCCATACAGGATAGCTTTCACTGGACCACCTTATCACTGTTATTAATGTTATTGCTCTTTGCGACTGAAATTTATATCGGTCCGAAATCATGTACATTCTTGATACATGCATTTATCTTACCCTGGTGAAAGTGGCTGTATGTCTTGTAATCGATAGTTTAGGTTTTTATTTTCCTTATAAGCAGTGACTCGGTCATTTAAACAAAGAAAACTTATATATGGGAAAATATAACGGCATAACAAGCAGATGATTCACGTAAAATATGCATAACAAATGTGTTACAACAGCTACGGATAATTACGTACATCTGTTGGCAGATGACGGTACTTATCGATCCCATGTCGTTCCCGCGATCACTAGCTGGAATCGTTCTTGCCAATGGGAGTTCATAGCATCTTCGACTCGTGGTGGAACGTATACCACCGACCATCTGTGCTACGTTCGAGTTTAACAGAAGGCCCTGTAGAGGGCAGTCCAGTTTTAAATGATCTCTGTCATTGGCTAGTGACTATTCCTCTGTTTAGACCCTTTTTTAACGTATGTTCTGCTTTATAACATCATAATATCCTTCGTTGTTTTCTCAAAGGCCAAACTCCTTTAATTATTCGTCTAATAAATGTTCTTCGCACAATTTAATACACTCTCACGACCATTGGCTACCTATGACATTACGCCAGAGACAGTGGGCGGAGCTTCCGCTATTTAACTGCCTGCAGCCGAGCCATGTCTAGCAATGTTCTCCACGGCTGCACAGATGGATGGTTCCTATCCTCTCATCAGCTACAGTTTTTACGCCGGTATTTTACTTTATGTCCGTTCCGATTTTAAATGTAGCATTGTGCTTTTTCCTCCTCACAGAATGTAGGGCCTGTAGATGATCTCTTAGCAGATCGAAACCGGTATTTTAAAAATAAAAATGAACTATTTAAATGGGATCACGACTGTGTGTATTGGTAACAGTTATGAGATATAATTGTAATACATGTTCATAGAAGCAAACCCAGTCTCTATTGCATGTGAAGGCACGTTTCCTTGGATGCTTTGCTATATGGAAAGTGTAACTTATGGAGTGGAGTAAGTGCAGTGATCTTTGTAGCCAGTCAAACTGAGATGTAGACACGTTAAAACACTCTTCTTTGTATTTGTGTCTTCTGAAGTTTTATAGTGCGTTGTATGGACCATTGGGACAAGCAAGAATTGTACGACTGGCTTTCTCTGTCTGCGGGTAACGGAGTGAAAAGTTACTTCAACTGATAAATCAATGACAAGCGGGAAGTTCACAAGGTGGCAAGCGTCTGGAAGTTTCCGGCAGAAGTGCCCCGGGATCCCCGGGCGGCCTTCCCCCCTCGGCTGACAGCGAGGGTAGCCGCCGGCACCTCTCCCATTCCGAGGCCTCACTTTACTGTGTCTCCAACAGGAAGACAGACACAGTCCACGCCATTCAAGCTGTGTCAGTGCCTGCATCAACATAAAATTCTTCTTGATAACGTGTCTTGGAATAGGAATCCAGAAATCAACCGAATTTTGATGTATTTTATTACTTCGTAGGTCATTTGGACAGTTGCCTTGCAATCACAAAGTAAATATGAATTAAAAGCCTTAAACAACAACAACAGTAATGTTCCATCAGAATATTATAATTACAAACACAATGATTTTATGGTAAATAAGAATCTCAGAATTCATCTGGAAGACTTAATATAGTCTAAAGTCACATATTTCTCATTTGAAAATTTTTTGCCTGTGCCACCTGTTACGATTACAAAGGCGCTTATTAATAACATGTCACAGATATATCGCCAGCATTTCGCCATTCACAATTCTGGTGCTGTAAATGGAAGAGTTGGAAAATCTGCCTATTAAGAAACATGACAACTCAAATTTTAGTTGTGTTTCAGTTTCGCACGGTACATAATAGGCTAATGGTTATGACAGACTTACTTGATGTTTGCCTTTCCGTAACACAGATAAGATGCGATAGCAAACACGATGAACGGCTTCGTGAACGTAAAAAATATTCGTACAGTGGTCACAAACGTAGGTAATGGTTTCGATTAGTGATAGTAAGACGTAAGTAATTTTGTTCATCAAAGTTTTAGTTTGTCAATATATATAGGTTTGTAGTATACGATAATTCAAAGGAACTGGCATACGAAGATTAAGGGGTGTTTTATCTTATCTACGAACTCATCCCCAAGAACAGGGAGGGACTGAAAATGAGGTATGTGTCTCGCAGACAGGCCATGATTCACTTTCTGACTGCTCACAGTGCTTATCCATAACACCTGCAATGAACCCAGTAAATTCAGAGACCACAATATGACAGTGGTGTAAGTAATTTAATAACTGAGGCATGAAGTGTTCATTAACCTGAGCTAACAGAAAATACCGTAACAAAAATCGCATATACGTTATGTGTTATACAGTACTTTATTCAAACATAACTGTGGTACAACAACATTGTTTTGGGAGGAGGACTATCGCTTTGCTGTATTCCCTTATTTTATCGATCAACTGAAGTATTTGTTTTGTTATCCACGGTTTCTACCCAGTTACCTTCGTTGTGTAACTCTGCAAAATTTTATTGTTGTCACGAATAAGTTTAACTAAGAATTACGTAACGTCAGTCAAATTAATTAAAGAATAACGTCAGCTTTGCTATTAAAGAATAACGTCAGCTTTGGTAAGAAGTACAGCCACTTATTATGACAGCCCACCAGCAGCTAATAGAGTATAGTAAAACAGAGTTATAGTAAAACAGAGTAGCTATATCCATGTCGCAGTTCGATGTAGCAGTCAGATGGCGATCCAGTAACAATGAAAAAGGTAAGGAACAGTTTTGGATTATTGCAGGTAACGACTGAATTCCACGACGACGACACTTTCTATGTTTCGTCGAAATCATCAGAAAATCACTTTTAATAAGAAGAATTTAAATTTGTATGCGAAGATTGCATTTATTATTATTGAGAAAGAGAATTAATTTTAAAGGGAATGAAATATTCTTGTATTTTTCGGTTTTTCCAAGTATATCTTCTTCTCTTCTGATTCTTGAATAGAGTCTTTGCTATTACTAGCCGAAACTTATTGCGGAGCACAATTAGTCTTCCTCCTCCCTCATTCCTTGTACCAAACCCATATAGGTTTTGCATCTCCCTTTACGTACTCAATCACCCTGTCAGTACCCTATCTCTTCATCTTCTGCTTGCGTCGTCGTCATGTATACCTGAACTATTATCGTCGGTGTCGGTTCGCTGACGATTCTGATGAGAACAACCCTATCACTGAACTGCTCACAATAGCTCACCCTTTGTCCTATCTTCCTATTCATAACAAATCCCACTCCCGTTATACCATTTTCTGCTGATGTTAATATTACCCAATACTCGTCTGACCAGAAATCCTGGACTTTTTTTCCATTTCATTTCAGTGACGCCCACTACATCTAGGTTGAGCTTTAGCATTTCCCTTTTCATATTTGAAGCTTTCCTATCACGTTGAGACTTCTGACATACCACGAACCAACCTTTCGTTGGTTATTCAGCCTATTTCTCATGGTCATATCCCCATTTGCAGTCCCCTCCCACAGACCAGAATGGGGGAATAGTTTTGAATGAAATATTTTCAGTTTCACGCTACATGTCCTGTGGAACAAGCTATGTGTCTTTAATGCAGTGGTTTCCATTGCTTTCGCCAACATCATGCTGTTGATTATTGCTGGTCCTTCCACATTTTACGGCAGTTTCCGCGCCCAAGGAGTGTGCCCCGAACCTCTGGCTACTCTTACGCTCTTTGACAACGCGTACATACCCATTTGATGATGATAAAGTCCCATACTCTTTGACAGACCGTACGGGAACGATGCGTAGGACCCACACCGCCGTACTAGACAAGGTCCTGGTGGAGGTGGTTTGCCATTGCCTTCCTCCGACCGTAATGGGGATGAATGATGATGATGAAGACGGCACAACAACACCCGGTCATCTCGAGACTTGTGTAAATCCCTGACCCCGCAGGGAATCGAACCCGGGACCACGTGCTCGGGAAGCGAGAACGCTACCGTGAGACCCCGAGCTGCAGACACATCCATTTAATAACCATATAAAAAAAAACAACTAAGTATTCAACTAAACCTGATAATTAAAAGCAATTTACTTCTTAAGCACTACCTACACCTTTCCATTTTAAATGGTCTGTTTCTAAAAACCTTATCAATTGCTATTCCTTTCTGACTTTACATGAACAACACAACAATACTTAATAGAGATTATCAAATTACCAGCCGTCAGCTTCAGTAAGGCAACAGTGCTTCTGCACTGATACTCAGATTCTACCGGTATGGAGTTGAACTATAATATACATTATCTCCGCGAGCACAATCACGTAGCAAAAAATCGCTTCACTGTTTATTAAATCCGCCAATTCCGCAGATTCACGTACAGTCCGTCTTAGCATGTAGTAGAGCATCAGCTGCACGTTCCTCTGTTCTCGCTGATGCCTTTCCAGTCCACGCACGGCGATATAGGATTTTTTTTTTTGGATAATCAGTCTTTTGACTAGTTCGCTGTGGCAGGCCACGATTGTGCCAATCTCTTCATCTCAAAGTAGCATTTGCAATCCACGTTCTCAACTATTTGGTGGATGTATTTCAATCTCTGTCTTCCTCTACAGTTTTTGCATTCTACGTTTCTCTCTAGTACAATGAAAGTCATTCCCTCATGTCTTATCAGATGTCCTATCATCCTGTTCCTTCTCCTTATCAGTATTTTTCACATCTACCTTTCCTCTCCTATTCTGTGCAGAACCTCCTCATTCATTTCATTATCAGTCCACCTAATTTTCAACATTCGTGTGTAGCACCACATCTCAAATGCTTCGATTGTCATCTGTTCCGGTTTTCCCACAGCCCATGTTTCACTACCATACAATGCTGCACTCCGGACGTACGTTCGTAGAAATTTCTTTCTCAAATTAATTGTGTGGATGATGTATTTTCGAAAATCAGATGGTATGTCGTCAGACTTATACATTCTATACACCAACGTGAATAGTTTTGATGCCACTTCCCCCAATAATTTTTGAAATTCTGATGAAAGTGTATTGTATCTATCCCTTCTGCTTTATTTGATCATTAGTCCTTCAAAGCTCTTTTAAATTCTGATTCTAATACTGGGTCCCCTATCTCTTCTAAGTCGACTACTGTTTCCTATTCTATCACATCATACAAATCTTCCCCCTCATTGAGGCTGTCAGTGTATTCTTTCCACCTATCAACTCTGGAAGTGCCAGGGGACTCTTTATGTTGCCACACTTGCTTTTAATTTCACTGAAGGCTGTTTTGACTTTCCTGTATGCTGAGTCTGTCCTTCTGACAATCATTTCTTTTTCGATTTCTTCACATTTTTTACGCAGCCATTTCATCTTAGCTTCCCTGCATTTCCTATTTATTTCATTCCTCAGCAACTTCTTTTTCTGGATTCCTGAGTTTCCCGGAACATTTTTGTACTTCCTCCTTTCATCGATCGAATGAAGTATTTCTTCTGTTACCCATGATTTCTTCGCAGTTACCTTCTTTGTACCTATGTTTTTCTATCCAACAACTGCGTTGGCGCTTAATAGAGATGTCCATTCATCTTTATCTGTAGTGCCTAATGAGCAGTTCCTTATTGCTGTATCTATAGCCTTAGAGAACTTCAAGCGTATATCGTCATTCCTTAGTATTTCGGTGTCCCACTTCTTTGTGTATTGATTCTTCCCAACTTCAGTCTACTCTTCATCAGCGCTAATTGTAATCTGAGTCTATATCTGATGCTGGGCACTCCTGGCAATCCAGTATTGATTTCTGAATCTCTGTCTGACCATGATTTAATCTAACTGAAATCTTCCCGTATAACACGGCCATTTCCAAGTTTACCTCCTCCCCTTGTGATTCTTGAACAGAGTATTCGCTATTACTAGCTGAAACTTGTTACAGAACTCAATTAGTCTTTCTCCTTTCTCATTCGTTGTCCCAAGCCCATATTCTCCTATAACCTTTTCTTCTACTTCATCCCCTACAACTGCATTCCAGTCTCCCATGAGAATTAGATTTTCGTCTCCCTTTACGTGCTGTACTACCTCTTCAATATTCTATCTCTTCATCTTCTGCTTGCGCCGTTGGAATATATACCTGAACTATAGTTGTTGGTGTTGGCTTGCTGTCGATTCTCATAAGAACAACCCGGTCAGTGACGTGTTCACAGTAACACACTCTCTGCCCTACTTTCCTATTCATTTCGAATCCTACTCTCGTTATACCATTTTCTGCTGCTGTTGATATTACCCCATACTCATCTGACCAAAATTGCTTGTCTTGTTTCCATGACACTTCACTGACCTTTACTGTGTCTAGATTGAGCCTTTGCATTTCTCTTTACAGACTGTCTAGTTTTCCTACTACATACGAGCTTCTAGCATTCCATGCTCCGAGTAGTAGAACGTTATCCTTTCGCTGAGTATTCAGTCTGTGTCCAGTGGTCACCTTCACCGTGGCAATCCCCTCCCAGAGACCAGAATGGGGGACTATTCCGGAATCTTTTGCCAATGGTGAGATCATCATGACACGTTTCAGTTACAGGCCACATGTCCTGTGGATACACGTTATGTGTCTTTAACGCAGTGGTTTCCATTTCCTTCTTCATCCTCATGCCGTTGATCACTGCTGATTCTTCCGCCTTCAGGGGCAGTTTCCCATCCTTCGGACAAGAGAGTGCCGTGAATCTCTGTCCGATCCTCCGCCCTCTTTGACAAGGCCGTTGGCAGAACTAGGGTGACTTCTTATGCCAAAGTCATCGGCCACCAGTGCTGATTATAAATCAAAATTTAAACATTGGCGGGATTCGAACCTGGGACCCCCCCCCCCCCTTATTTCATTTTGTTCGTTATGGTTCGTTGCATTTTGTCGTAGCGGATGTCACATGAAATCCGTTGAAGTTCGATGTTGACCTTTTCACAGAATTTTCTTTTATTACATAGGCCAGCTACACCTAGACCACGGGCGCATATGTTGGATAACCGCCAGCAACTGACGGATACCACTAGCGTCCCCGAGATGTTCGCCTCGCCACCAGCCGCCGAGTCCACCGCTCTCCTCGCTGTGTGTGTCTGTGTCGCTGTCCAGCAGTGCCATACTGCTCGGCTTGGTGTGCCCTCTCCTAGTGACCACAGTTACTAGCAAACAGCCACTCCACGCTAGATCTCGACACCCTCTCCGCAATACTGCTCTCAAACTCAGCTCCCTCTGTTCCCCATCTAAAACGCTCAGATATCGACTATGTAGACCAGGCTATCACCATAGGCCACACCACCCGCTCCTTCCGTCTCCATGATTTCTACCTCATCATTTATGGCCGTCCTATCAACCTCCCTCCTACCCTGAAATACCTTGGCCTCACCCTCGACCGCTTCCTCATCTGGAATCCCCATCTCCTTACCATCCAAAACAATGCTGACAACAGACCCCGCCTCCTGAAACTCCTGTCTGGCCGGACGTGGGGTCTGCATCCTTCCACCATACTTCACACCTACAAATCCTTGATCCGCCCCATCCTCTGTTATGCCAGCGTAGCTTGGATTTCCACCCCTCCCCAGTTCTATAAAGCCCTCCAAATCCTTGAACGCCATTTGCTCCGCCTCGTCTTCCGCATCCGCCTTCAGTCCCCCACGCGCATCCTCTACGACCTCATCCCCTTCCCCCACCTTCTCCTTTTCCTTGAACACATCCACACGCTATATACTGTCCGCTGCATTGATCCTCCTCATCCCCTGCTGTCTCCATTCCTCTCCAACCCCAATCCCAACCAATTGCCACGTCTTTACCATTCTGTCCCATCCTCTCTCCATCTCCACACCCTCCGCCTCCTTTCCCAATGCAATTCCACCCCCCTGGATGATGAGCTTCGCCCTGACATCTACCCTTCCTACCAACTCTAACCCCATCTTCCTGCCTCCTCCTCCAGGCTCTCTCCCCTCCCCCTCCCTTCTCCTGAGTGGTTTACCCCTCCTACTCCCCCTCCTTCTCTTGCACTCCCTTTCAGTGTCTCTGCACTCCCTCCTGCCTTGTCTTCCCCCTTCATCTCCTGCCCCACCAGTCTCCTGCCTCTTAGTGTACCCACTGACGCCCCTACGTCTTCATCCCGCCGCCTCCCCTGCTGCCCCTTGTTCTCCCCTCCTTTCCCAATCTCTCTGGCCTCTCCCTCAGCAGGTGCCACCTGGAAGTTTTGTTCTTCATCGTGTGTGCTCCAAGTGGGTTTTAGATGTGTTATTCTGGAGTGTTTTTAGTACTGTGGCCGACGTTTCACCTGTGCGTGTGCATGCAGTGTCTTATTTGTGTTTTAAGAATCACCAACTGTGTTTTTTAACTCTATGAAGACTTTTTTTAATTGTCCTCCCACGAATGTCTCCATGTCAGTGTATTTTTACCTCCATTCTCTCCCCTTAGTCTGTTTTATGTTCCCCTTTTTTTTATCGCCTTATATATGTAACTTTTCTTCTTGTATTAGGTGTCATGGCACTCGGCTGAAGAGCGGCGGACTGTGCCACTGACAGCCCTACCCTGCCCCATGTGGTCAGGGGAATGAAATCACAATAAAGAAGAAAAAAAAACTATGTAGACCAGCTACCTAGCCTGTGTCTCTGAAAAACTGTAGAAAAACTACAGATCGACGACAATCTCGTCACAGCTCTATTTTGCATGCAGAATATTGGTTCCTAGTTCACATTTTCCTCGATCCAGAACATGTGGTGATCTGAATTCGTCCTATTGTTAGTCATCTGTAAACTTAGATGACTTACAAGTGGACTTTCCCACTTAAATCCATGTTTTCATGGGATCTGAAATAGTATTTCTTTTATGCATCTAAGATGTTGTTAAAAAATTAGCTATTCTTACTGACTTTAATTCATTCTCACGGTGGAAAGGTTGTTATACTGTTGAATTGCGCTATTTTTTATTGCATTTAGTTTTCGTGATTTCATTAACTCACACTTTTTCCCTGTATTACCACCTGCATGCATGTGTATTTGGTTTCTTGTTAGGAATCTCAGGAAATTTCATTTGGTGGTGTGTTTCTTGATTTCGCTTGGACTTAAATTCTGGGTTACACTGCACATACGTACCTTTTAGAACTTCCTGTTTTCTTAATGATTTTCAGCACGCAGATATGTTGCCGCTTATGCAGTCACTCCGAGATTTTCTGGTGCTGAGACAACGTGATTGCGAGCTATTACATTCACCAAACAGACTAAATGTTCACAGATATTAAGAAAGTAGGTAGTAGGTGCATAGACATGATCCCTGTGCAAATCGGGTACAAGGTACGGTTTATGCACACGGAGGTTGTGTTTTACATGGTTGACAGTTTCACGCACATGTTCCATATTCGACTATGTTACTTACGAGTAACTTTCGTTTTCTTGCCCGTACTTTGCGTGAGCTCGTCCACTCATACCATTAGTAAAAATGTTAACTTGCATTATCATTGGGCCATATTCATGTGTGTTCCTGACTTTGTAAGAACGCTTGTAATTTGTCGAGACAGGAGGGTGGCTTACAACACGTCTGACAATTTGTTGGTGGAACTTGCTATCACACAATTCAATTTAAAATTGAAAGATCTCTCATATTTGAGATGTACTACATTCTACGTGTCTTTAGCACCTCATACTTTCAGTACTCTTAATAAGTCATCCCAGGAGAAAGAGACAGTTGCTGAGTGTGTCGTTATCAACCACAACTTCACAAACTCTCTGAATTCGTGTTTTTTCTGTATCCGTTTTACATGCACATATTTGCATTTATTGTCTGTGTTTCCTCTACCTGACCCATACTTGATTATGATGTTTTATTGTTGTATTTTTATCCTTCTGATCAATTCCTACAATTTCTGAATGAGCCTTCAGTTCATCGGTTTTCTGTTCTTGTTCTATACTGGTGTTGTGTCTTACATGCCTTCCCCCAATTTGATTTGCATTTCGGATCACAATTCTCGTTCAGTCCTAGGGCTCGAGTTTTCCGTGTCATGCATTAGGACGATGGAGAAAACGTTTCGTCGACTGAATGTATTTGTGATGTATGTTGTAGTGCTTCAGTTCCTTTTCTTCTGTATGGTGTTGGCGTGAATGCGAAGTGTACGTGTGATCCTTTACCATTACGTTATTCCTATTTTATAAGGCCCTAATGATTTACATAGCCATTGCGCAAGATATCTGGTTATTTCTTGCACTTGACTGATTATTTGAAGCTGGCACCAGCAGCCATTACGTTATTGTATGAATTGTAGTGCCTTTCTAATTGTCTGTGGTAAAATAAATGTTCACTGAAAGCTGCACTGAGTTCACTATTATTGTTGGTAAATCATCCCACGCATCGCAAGCTTTGTTCCACAGGATATGTACTACAGCGTTTTTCTCTTGTGAAAATCTGTGCAGGTCTATATATCTGCTTATTAACTGAGTGTTCATTTTATAAAGTAATCAACCTAGGGGCAATTGTCTGTTTGATTAATGATAGATTTAAGCTATGAGTCATCTACTTTCATCCTGCCCTATAACCAAAGAATTAACATTTTCAACGTGCACTATTTATTCACTAGAGGCTTAGCCTCTGCTTACTGAATACGAATTTATTTACTGTTTGGAAAGAAGTACGTGAGGGTGTAGATACTTTGCATTAACCCTAAGAGAATCCGGGAATACACCGCAGGCTCATTTATTCTATTAATTTTAAGTAAAACGTTAGATATCATGAATTATTTTATTTAATGGTGACCCTGAACAAAAGTCACCTTAAATTTACATTGGATTAAATATAAATTGACTACGTTTCTCTACTAAGTAAATTTCATAGCGTAAATATAAAGCGTCGTTTACAAAATTACACAGACAAATTTCGAGGGGCTGTAGAAAGCGTCTGGAGGAAGAAAATGACAGGAACCCGTGTCCGGAAACATCATCCAGCGACGCTACAGAGCGTCGAAGTTGTAGGCGCCGGCGCCTGTATATGTACGTATACGCTATTCAGGGCGATCCACGATGATTTTCCAAACTTGAAGAATGATGAAGAACTATCAATGTATCAGTTTGAGGTAAGGAGCTCTGATCCGGCCGGCCAGTGTGGTCGAGCGGTTCTGGCGCTTCAGTCTGGAACCCCGCGACGGCTACGGTCGCAGGTTCGAATCCTGCCTCGTGCATGGATGTGTGTGATGTCCTTAGGTTAGTTAGGTTTAAGTAGTTCTAAGTTCTAGGGGACTGATGACCTCAGATGTTTAGTTGCATAGTGCTCAGAGCCATTTGAACCATTTTTTGAACCCTGATCCGGAAACAAACGAGTCGAAAGTTATAAGCGAAAATCGTTCTGATACTTCTGACGGTGAAGTTCATGGCCTGGGTCCGGTACCGCTATTGCTAAGATTGTAGGGTAGGCAACTTTCAAATCAAAACATGGAAAAAAGTTCCAGTAAACATGGGCTCTAAAATACATACCTGAGGAGCTACGAGCACTTGTTCAGCTTCGCTACTGTGAAACGCGTCAGCTCTATTCAGTAAGTGAAGTATTCATTTTAGAAACCACGTTTGCTACACATATTTTCCTTGCATTGCACCATAGTAACACCTCGGAAAGTTGCCTACCCTACAATCAGTCAACAGTATTGGTTGGTATATTCCACTGTCAGAAGTATCAAAACGATTTCTGCTTATAACTTTGGACTTCTTCGTATCAGGGTCAGGATCCCTTACGTCAAATTGATACATTTATCCATATCCGCCATCTCTGAAACTTTGTAAGTTCATCAAGGTTGGCTGGTTTAAAAGATGGGGGAAGGGACCAAACTACGAGGTCATTGGTCCCCATCATCAAGGAATCACACTGTATAATACAAGCCTATACAGGCGCCGACGGCTGTATCTACGACGTTCTGTAGTTGCGTTGCATGGTGTTTCCAGACACGGGTTCCTATCCTAATTATGTTCCTCTAGACACCTGCAAAATGTTCAAATGTGTGTGAAATCTTATGGGACTTAACTGCTAAGGTCATCGGTCCCTAAGCTTACACACTACTTAACGTAAATTATCCTAAGGACAAACACACACACTCATGCCCGAGGGAGGACTCGAACCTCCGCCGGACCAGCCCCACAGTCCATGACTGCAGCGCCCATTAGACCACTCGGCTAATCCCGCGCGGCAAGACACCTATATCGCCTCAAAGTTTGTCGGTGCATTTCTCAGACGCCTTTTATAGTTTCGTAACGTTTCCCTTCAGCAACAGTTTGCAACTGAAGTACGCGCAATAACAATTCCTTCAACTGGCAGGCACACAGCTTATATGAATGCGTGGTGTCTGTTCTTTCAGACATGACCCAGACACCACGCAGAATTCGCAGCTGTGATGTATTATACAGGATGAAGAAAAACTGTGTCACGAAATTTTAACACTGGATAACTGATGCCAGTAGGAACCAAAATTACTAATGTTGTGTAGGTCGACAACGCACCGTTTTTAAACTACGGAAACTTGACACCACGCGCTCCTATTGGCTGCGGGATTGCCCTGTTGCCGGATGCTCTGGACAATGCATGACCGCGAATGCTTTGCCTGCTGAGATCGCGTTACATCTAAGGCGTCACGTACGCACGCACGCTCGGTGGTAGCGCGTCGGCCTTCCACTCTGGGGGCCTGGGGACGAATCGGCTTGGGTTCCGGCACATGCATTTTAGTTTCATTATAAGACGTACCTCGAATAAACCCGTCAGAAGCTGTTAGTTCGGTGCAGAAAGACTTTACAAATTTGGTCGGCCCTGGAAAGGGTCTGTGAGTCTTGCTGCGGCTCGCATTGGTGTTGTTGTAGGTTTCCGTCCTCTGTTGGAGACCAGACTGTATCGTTTAGTTGACATGTTTGCGGTTGTTTGTATTCTTATTGTGTTGACTAGCGCCACTTGGTTTCGAGAGCGTTGCCTGTCCGCTAGTGGCAGCAGAGACGTTATCGATATGTAGTAACTGCGGCACTATCTTTGGAGTAACGTCGTTATTCTTCCGGGTCGTGTGAGTGAGCAGTTCGGTTGGGGACTCCGGAGGAACCAAGAGGGCAGTGCCAGAACACGCCGGGACCGGTAGCGGATCGCAGGCAACGCCGGATGGAAGGGCTGTGGTCGCGAGGGTACACGGCCTAGTCGTCAACCGGATCCAACAAGCTTTAAGTTGAGTGGATTTTAATCCTAGCATTGAAACCTCCACCACTGTGAGATCTCGCGATTTTCCAGTGTCTTGGGTTCGTGTTGCTGTTCGCAGTGTGGTCGAGGCGGAGAGCAGCGAGTGGAGTGCTTGGGGAAGGCGGATCTAATTAGCTTTCCTCGACTTCTTGTTACTAATATCTGCATTCTATGTGTTACTATTTTTTAAGTTCAACCAGCGGTATTTTCCTACCTGGTGGCCGCTAACGCCCCAGTGACCTGCCATGGAGGTTAGTGTATGCAAAGGCAGTGTACGTTTCCTCGCCTTGCCGGTGCTGTCCGGTAAGGCGCGTAGCTTGACTGTTTCCTTGAGTTGTAGGTCGGTTGGTGTTTGTTCGACTCTGGTAGCAGTGGTTCCTTTCTCCTTTCGGACGCAGTAATCATAGCATTCTGAGGACATAGTGTTGACCACTGGTTCTGGTTTTGGCGTGGTGTTCCATCGTTGCATTTGGTTATCGGACGTTAGGTAGCTTCAGCAGATTATCATTAGTCACTCGTTAGACTGCCACTATTATCAGTTACCATCTTGTGAAGTGAATGCAACTTTTGGCCCCCTTCTCATCGCTCGCGAAAGTGTTTTTGGCCTGACCTACTTAGAGGTCGATTCCTGGAGCACCGTCTGTGGCTAGACCTTGTGTTTTATTATTGTGTTATTATTTATTATTGTATTACCAAGTTACATCATTTGTCTCGCCTGTTTGGTGATTAGTTGCTTGTCCTTTTGAATTAACCGCGTTATTACATTTGCTGTTTTACTGTATGTTTCTAATTTTTTTTTAATACAATTGCCTTTTTTGGCGTTACAGCAAGTTAAACGGTTGTGCTTCCAAGTTTACTATAATTGTGTCTCACCTGTTTGGTGATCAGTTGCCTGTCTTTTAAATTAATTTTTGCTATTGCCTTGCTGTTGACAGTATGTTTGTTAAATTTTTTAATAGTGGCCATTCTTGGCGTTAAAGGCCTTCAGCCGTGACTGTCACTACTTGTCATATGATTCTAATGTGGCGATTGTATTTTAGCAGTTAACGTTAAGACTTTGGTGATTTGTTTTCAATATTTTAATAACTTTGTAAGTTCCACCAGGTTAAACAATTCTTAATTTTTTTGCCATTAAGGCCTACAGCCGTGAGTGTCATTACTTGTCTTAAAATTTTAATCTGGGGATTGTATTTTCGCAGCGACCTTTACGACCTTTGTTACTTATCTTTTATATTTTAATAACTGTAACTGTAAGTGTAAGTGGCAGCAAGTTTAATTAATTCTTAATTTATTGTCATTAAGGCATTCAGCCGTGAAACGACTCTTAAATTATTATCATTATTTTAATTTGTTGTTGATTTTAAATAAACTGTGTGTGATTAAAAGAAAAGGCAACAATTAGTAACTGATTACGGCCCCCGTCCACAATCGTTACCGAATCCTGGCTTCCTTGACCACCAGGACTCAGTCTTTTTTGTCGCTAGGACATTGTGTGCTTAAAGCAGATCCTCTAACGTGACACAAGCTTCGTAACGACGAAAGGTGTTTTGCCGATCTCTTTCAAAGATTTCTGGCATCGCCCTGATGTGATTGGCGGCATATTAAATTGCGATCCGTTAATTCCTCTTCGTTTCTAGGTGGTTCGCGTCCTAGTGGATTAACTGGAACCTTGAAGAATCCTCACAGGAAAAAGTCTGGTGAAGTGAGGTCTGGCGATCTCGGGGTCGTGTCCTAAGAGCACCTCTACCAATTATCCTGACGTCGAAGAGTTCATTTAAATATCGGCGCACAGCACGACTGTTACATGCAGGCGCCCCATCCTGGTGCAACCACACGCTTAGCCGTATGTCCAGGTGAACATTTTCCAGGAGGCCAGGTAGAGTTTCCTGTAGAAAGTGAAAGTAATTTGCCTCGGTATGTCGAGGACGTAGACCACAACGCCTGCCCAAATGTTGAGCGAAAATCGTTCCTTGTGTCCGTGGACGTACGTGACGTGAAAATTTCCGATTGCCCAGTAATGAACGTTTCGAGTGTTGTGCACCTTCCATTGGGATGGCCTTTACATGTCAATGAACAACACAATGGCGAGGAAATCGGGATCTCGTGCAACACGTCGCAGAAACTACCGGCAAAACATTAGCCAGTGTTCACAGTCCGCCACAGCATTTAGGTCTTGGACAAGATGGAAACAAAATTGATGCAGGCCATCATCCTTCAAAATCTCCCAGACTAACCGATAAGTGACCCTCATGTTGTGTCTAACAGCTCGACTACTTGTCGTAGGTGCTTCCTCGAAGCGCCAGAGAACAGTCTGTTCAAATGCAGCATCTCGTCGTATTAGAGGTCTTGCAGCATCATTATGATATCCCGCTAACTAGCCTGTTTCGCGAAGTCGCACGAGAATTGTAAACGTTTGCGGGTGTGGGCGGCGTCTTGCTGGGTACCGTACCTCATACAACCGTCGAACTTCATGCTCATTACCGTCGGCTAGTCCATAAACAGAAACCATATATTGTTGTTCTTCAAACAAATACTGTGGCGCCATACTTACTGTATCACTAAATGGCAGGTGACGTTTGTGTGCTCCCAAGGGAAGCTTACGCGTGAATGCCTGTGACGTGAGGTGGAGACAAACAGCAAGACCTGTTAGACACGTGTGGGTATCACGTTCGGGCAGTGACGGGACGAGGGAGGTTTGTATGTGTGAACCGACAACCATAGCGCTGCCCGTCGACCGACGAACGGCAACAGGCCTTTCCACCGCCAAGAGGAGTGCGTGGGGCAAAGTTTCCATAGTTTGAAAATGGTGCGTTATCGACCTACACAACATCAGTAATTTTGGTTCCTGCTGGCATCAGCTATCCAGGGTTAAAATTTCGTGACACAATTTTTCTCCACCCTGTATATATACACGGAAGGTGGAGATTAAAAGAAAGAAAACCGAGGAGATCGCTGCTGTTAGCTGCATCGGGACATTACACGGAATCAGCAGCGACAAGTAGAAATTTTTACCGGACCAGGATTCGAACCCGGGATCTCCTGCTTACTACGCAGTTGCGTGATTCACAGCTCCATGCGGGACACAGCGTTGTCACACCTGCGCGGACTACCTAAGCACACCTCACGGCCAATTCACACTCCCATCGAGAGCAAAGTAGCCGCAGTCCGTGACCTTTCCCTTCATGTTCGCTGCCCTGAGGCTATTTAAAAAAAAAAAAAAAAAAAAAAAAAAAAAAAAAAAAAAAAAAAAAAAAAAAAAAGTTCAGGTGGTCTGAGCACTATGGGACTTAACATCTGAGGTCATCAGCCCACTAGAACTTAGAACTACTTAAACCTAACTAACGTAAGGAGATCACATACACCCATGCCCGAGGCAGAATTCGGACCTGCGACCGTAGCAGTCCCGCGGTTGCAGACTGAAGCGCCTAGAACCATACGGCCACAACGGCCGGCTGAGATTCCCACAGGAGGTCGGACGTATCTGTGCATCCGTACTGAAGAGGGTGGATCCATTGCCCGATAGGCGAATCAGTGATATGATACCATGCGAAGCTGTCAATGGATCCATCCTCTTCAGTACGGATGCACAAATACGTCCAGCTTCCTGTGGGAATCTCAGAGTAGCGAACATGAGGGAAATTAACAGGGACTGCGGAAAGGTGAGGCTCGATGCGAGTGTGAATCGGCAGTGAGGCGTGCCGAGATTGTCCGCGCAGGTGTGATGACGGAGTATCCCGGATAGCTCAGTGATTAACGCACCTGCCTAGTAAGCGGGAGATTCGGGGTTCGAATCCCAGTCCGGTGTACATTTTCACTCGTCGCTGCTGATTCCGCGTAACGTGACGGTGCAGCTGACAGCAGCGATCCCCTCCCTTTCCTTTCCTTTCTTCCCATCTCCACCTTCAATTTACATATTAATTAAGGGACGCAAGACTTAGAGTCAACCATTCAGCCTTGATAATTAGTTTGACGTCGACATGAGCAGCACCAATGCGCAATAGATCGTTACTCTCTGAATTACCCACTTAGTATATCACACTCTTATATGTTGGGTGAAAGTGCAATATTATCAGCTACGAAGTGGTTGATGGAAGTACGGTGAGACGTGAACGGAGAGATTCTTGGCGTGGAGTGACATTGACTGTTTGTACGCACTTCTTTGCCGAGACACGTCTCCGAAACACTGGCGCTGAGAAGTACAGAGTTGCGTCGTCACCGCGACGAGGTCAGTCTTGTCGTGTGTCGGTAATCCGCCGAGAGGAGGCAGCCATCACGCCGCGTCCAAGAGCACGATCGCAGCGCCTCGCCCAATAGCCGGCTGGAGCTGGAATGTAGAAAGAGGGCGAGCACGTTGCCGCGTAATGCCCCTCTGGAGAAACTTGCGGCCGTCGCCCACTGCGGTGCTGGGGTTGCCAATCTCGTTACCGCCAACGGCGATCGCTTTCTAAACAACATATCTCTGCTGCTGCCCCTTGCGCATTTTCCCGTCGACCTGGGCTGCAATACAGGAGACTAGAGCCGAGTGGTCGCCACCAGCAATTTCTCATCGCGCTCTGAATCCATACAATCGCAAAACACACTAGCAAAATATGATCAATGTTCGTACAGTATATTGTTATACATCACATCTACAGAGTGTTTCACAATTAATGTTACACACTTATAGTGGTTGTAGAGGGGACCTAGTAGATCAAGCTTTACATAGTAATTCAAGTTCAGGAAGATCATCCAACGGCGCTACAGAGCGTCAAAGTTATAAGCGCCGGCGCCTGTAAATGTTTGTACATACTGCGTGATTTCGTGGTGGTGTTACAAACTTTCAATGATAAGGAAGACGGATAAATGTACCCATTTGAGGTAACGGTACCTCGTTCGCAATTGAATGTGTCTGAAGTTACAAACGAAAATCATTTGCATACCTCTGACAGTGGAATATATACACCGATACTCTACTAAGAAAGTAGAGTATGCAACTTTCAGACCAAGACAAGAAAAAAAAACCTGGTAAAGATGGGCTCCAGAATGCACACTTGAGAAGTTATTAGCAATTGTTCATCTTCGCTAGTGTGAAACACATCTGCGGTATCAGAACGGTTTGCGCTTATAATTTTTTAATCGTTCGTTTCTAGTAAAGGGATCCTTACCTTAAACTGATACATTTATTCCTGTCCATCATCCTTGAGAGTTTTCAGCATCATCAAGGAATCACTGTGTGTACACATACGTTTACAGGCGCCGGCTCCAATAACTTTGACGCTCTGTAGCGACGTTGGATGACGTTTCCGGATATGGATTCCTGTGTACCACTTGATCTCTTAAGTCCTCTCTACAATCTCTAGAAGAGTGTAACACGAATTGTGAAACACCCGGATGTATACATACAGTGCCACTTAAAAAGAAGGAACAAGTTTCAGACATTTATTGCTTTCAAACGGCAAAAATACAAATGCAATTCCAACGTCCTGGAACGCATTCAATGTGAGTAACTTGTGTAACACGACAAGTGTCAAAACGGTGGCTCGTTTCCTGCCGCACACGATGCACCTGGTCTCTCGTTATCGAATTTAAGGCTTCAGCAGCGCCATGTTGCAGGTTTTCCAGTGTGTCAGGCATAGCGGGGATAAAAATGTGATCTTTTACGTAACCCCACAGAGAAAAGTCACAAGGTGTGAGGTCTGGAGACCTGGGACGCCATCAGCAAAATGGTTCAAATGGTTCTAAGCACTATGGGACTTAACTTCTGAGGTCATAAGTGCCCTACACTTAGAACTACGTAAACTTAACTAATCTAAGGACATCACACACATCCAAGACCGAGGCAGGATTCGAACCTGCGACCGTAGCAGCAGCGCGGTTCCGGACTGAAGCGCCTAGAACTGCTCGGCCACAGCCGCCGGCCACGCCTTCAGCTATGAAGTTCATATCCTGATCGTCGTCCTTCAATACAGCGTCCTGGAATGGTGAAATTGGAGTAACGTAGGACGTGCTTAGAGAATTTCTCGTTTCGTGTGTAGCAGGAAATGGGCCACTGTTTTGACATTTGTCGAGTAGCACACGGTGCTCACACTGAAACCATAAACATTTGAACTTTTCTCTTTCCAGGAACGTTGTAATGACGTTCCTCTGTTTTGTAATTTGGAAGAAATAAATATTTGGAAGCTTTTCCTTCTTTTTGAATAACTGTGTACATATTCCGCAAGCCACTATACAGTGCATGGCGGAAGTTACCTTTTCCTGCAGATACTCATTCTTGTCTGTGTTCCGCTCACAGACTGAGCCAAGGAACAACGACTACCTATATGTTTCTGTACGAGCTCTGATTTCACTGATATCGTCTTCGCCTTACACGAGACGTACGTTGGCGGCAGTGGAGTCTATCTGCAATGTGTAGCAAACACCGCGCGGGGTGGCCGCGAGGTTTGATGCGTCATGTCACGGACTGCGCGTCCCCTCCCACCAAAAGTTGGAGTCCTTTCTCGGGCATGTGTGTGTGTGTGTGTGTGTGTGTGTGTGTGTGTGTGTGTGTGTGTTTCTTAGCATAGGTTAGTTTAAGTAGTGTGTAAGTCTAGGGATCGATGACCTAAGCAGTTTGGTCCCTTAGGATTTCGCACACATTTGAACATCCTCTAGACTCGTGATTCTCTAGACTTCCTCCATATTGTTTCGTGCAAAGAACGTCGTCTTACCACCACAAATTCCCACTCGATCCATTCAACAAGTAACAAATCTTGCACACACCCCTGAACTGCTCCGATCTCTTCGTTTAATACGACCTCCTGGTGGGTATCCCAAATACTCGAACTGTACTCAAGAATGGATCGCACTTACCTTATACATACGGACTCCTTTATAGATGAGATACACTTTCTCATAATTCTTCCAATAAACCAGAGTCGACCAGTCGCCTTTCCTACTATCGTCCTTACGTGACAAGAGTCACGGGGTACCACTTAATATCGTGTCGGATCTCCTTTTTCCCGGCGTAGTGCAGAGCTCGACGTGGCATGGACCCAACTAGTCCTTGCAAGTCATCTGCAGATATATTGAGCCTCTATAGCTATCCATAACTGCGAAAGTGTAGCCGGTGCAGGATTCTCTGCACGAACTGACTTCTCGACTATGTCTCGTGTCGGGCGAACTGGGTCGTCAATTCATTCGTTCCAGTTGTCCAGTGTGTTCTTTAAACCAATCACGAACACTGATAGCCCAATGCCATAACGCATTGCCATCCACAAACATTCCGTCGCTCTTCGGTAACAAGCAGCACAGAACGGCTGTAAATGGTCTCCAAGTGGCGGCATATAACCATTTCATGCCAATGATCGGTTCCGCTGGACCAAAGGATCCAGTCCATTCCCTGTAAACACAGTCTACACCATTATGGAGACACCGTCAACTGCCACAGCACCTTGTTAACAATTTGGGTGCAAGGTCTTGTGTGGTCTGCGCCACACTCGAACACTACCACCAGCTCTTACCAACTGAAATCGGGATTCATCTGACAAGGCCACGGTCTTCGATTGGTGTAGTCCAACGGATATGGTCACGAGCCCAGGAGATGCGTTCCAGGCGACGTCGTGACATGAGCGAAGGCACTCGCGTCGCTCGTGTGCTGCCATAGCCCAATAACGCCAAATTTTGCCGCATTGTCCTAACGGATACTTTCCCCGTAGGTCCCACATTGATTTCTGTTATTTCACGCAGTGTTGCTTCTCAGTTAGCTCTGACAACTCTAGGCAAACGGTGCTGCTCTCGATCGTTAAGTGAAAGCGGTCGGTTACTGCGTTTTCCATGGTGAGAGGTAATGCCAGATTTTCGTATTCTCGGCACGCTCTTGACACTATGGCTCTCGGAATATTGAATTACGTAACGTTTTTCGCAATGGAGTGTCCGATTCGTCTCATTCCCACTAACAATCCGCGTTCACATCTGTTATTCCCTGCGGTCATAATCAAATCAGAATTTTTTTCCACATGAATCACTTGAGTACAAATTACAGTACTCGACACTACCGCCACCTGCATATGTGCCTATTACCATCTCAATACTTTCCTGTCGATTTGCAACGTCACGCCGAGATATTTTATCGGCGTTACGGTGACAACCAAAACAACACTTATACCGTATTCGAACATTGTAGATTTGTTTCTAATTTCCATTTTTCCACGTTTAGAGGAAGTTGCCATTCACCACACCAAACAGAAATTTCACGCAGTATCCTACTACATTACCTCAAAAATGGCACTGCCCAGTAAACCACAGCATCATAAGCAAACAATCGCAGTTGCACCTCAAACTATCTGTCACATGTGCCACAGAAAGAACAGGGGCAGTCCTACCATACTTTCCTCGGATACCCCTCCCTATACCTCTGAGTCTCATGAACACTCGCCTGTCCTTGACAATGTACTGTGCTCTATTAATTAAAAGTCTTCGAGCCCCTTACATGCCTGAGAACCTAAACCAGATGCTAGGACCTTTGTTAACAGTCTGCAGTGCAGCACTGCATCAGACGCTTTCCGAAAATATCGGAACGTGGAATCTAGCTGTCGTTCTTCATCCATGGGTCTCAGGTAATGGTGCGAGAAAAGGGCAGTGTCTGTTTTTTCCGAGCGAATAGAAGATTTTCTCTCTAAAGAACATTTTCTGTATTCAGATTTAAAATACACTCAAGAATTCTGCAGCAAACAGGTTTTCACTGATATTGGTCTGCAATTTTATTGTTCTGTTCCTTTAGTCTTCTTATAAACGGGAGTCACAGAAAGCTTTGGACAACAGTTTCAGTATCTCGTATGGCCACTTTCAGCTAAAAAGCTGTCCTGCAGTTCTACATACAGTTACCAATAGAAGTACTGTCTTCTCATATACTGCTAAATACTACACCACTTATCACAAAATTTTATCTTGTAAAACAATCTCAATGAGTGCACGAATTAACACTTTGTCTGCGATATATTGTTACACATTACACCACTTACCAGAAAAGCTTTCTCGGTGTACTGGCATGTCATGTAAAATAAACACTAAGAGTGTACGAATTACTACTATGTCTGCGACTCAAGACTGTCCTCAGTATCTAAGCTAGATAGGGTGGGTAACTCATTACTTTCGTGGGAGGAGGGGTAGGTTTGGAAAAATTGAAGCACAATTTCTTAGAAAGTAAAACTTAGAAATTCTGAAAAACTGTGTGCACCAATCATTGAACAAACTACCGCTACCACTTTATAACAGGTATGCGCAACGTACAATGTACTTAACTGCGAGAGGATACTTTCTAACAAAACTGTACATACTATTTTGCTGTCAGGCCGAAAATTCATATCATGCGAATACTTTCTGTATTCACATTTCTATAATTTTTGTCTACATTGGCTATCAAAACAAGGGAAAAAAGCGCAAATTGAACGTACATTGCTACTTCAAGCTTTTAGAATCCAAGATATCTGGTATCTTCAGCTGCAAGTAGAATACAAGAGGATAACGAAATAGCTCCGAGATTTTAGGAGGAAGACGTCTTTGTACATTTACTAGTAGTCAGTACTTATGAAATGTTCTGGACTGCTGAATTGACATGTTTGTCAGTATGGCGCCCGTACAAAGCGCGAGTTTGGTTTGTGAAAAAAAATTTTCTGCCCTCCCCTACCCCTCACCGGGAACACTCGTAGTAGAATTCACAATTTTGAGAAAGCTTTTGACCTACATTCAGTTAAACAGCCCTTAACTGACAAAAAAAATTGACGCAGTAAAAGACAACATACACCATCGAAAAATAAGTTTTGTCAATGCTGAAGCTTGCAGCTTTCACCAGATTTCATCGGGTAGTAAAAAATTGCTAAGTGAAAAAATAATGAAGCAAAGATATTCCACATCACCGAACTATTCTCAGCAATAATAAAAGGATTCAGATGAAGGTAATATGAAGCAGCGCATGTTGATGGAATGTACATGAACGGCCTTCGTTTTGCTGATTACACGCATTGTTTGCCTGTTTTTCATCAGTCTTGTGACTGATCTGCCACTACTCATCACGAATTCAGCTTATGAGTATAGCGTCCCCAGTGCTATATTACGAAAAGACTTAAAAAACAGTATTTATAAAGAAGAGACATTTAAAAATTGAATAACATTTTTTATCATGTAGCCGTAAGATCCCCCCCCCCCCCCCCCAATGAACCATGGACCTTGCCGTTGGTGGGGAGGCTTGCGTGCCTCAGCGATACAGATGGCCGTACCGTAGGTACAACCACAACGGAGGGGTATCTGTTGAGAGGCCAGACAAACGTGTGGTTCCTGAAGAGGGGCAGCAGCCTTTTCAGTAGTTGCAGGGGCAACAGTCTGGATGATTGACTGATCTGGCCTTGTAACAATAACCAAAACGGCCTTGCTGACCTGGTACTGCGAACGGCTGAAAGCAAGGGGAAACTACGGCCGTAATTTTTCCCGAGGGCATGCAGCCTTACTGTATGATTAAATGACGATGGCTTCCTCTTGGGTAAAATATTCCGGAGGTAAAATAGTCCCCCATTCGGATCTCCGGGCGGGGACTACTCAAGAGGATGTCGTTATCAGGAGAAAGAAAACTGGCGTTCTACGGATCGGAGCGTGGAATGTCAGATCCCTTAATCGGGCAGGTAGGTTAGAAAATTTAAAAAGGGAAATGGATAGGTTAAAGTTAGATATAGTGGGAATTAGTGAAGTTCGGTGGCAGGAGGAACAAGACTTCTGGTGACTACAGGGTTATAAACACAAAATCAAATAGGGGTAATGCAGGAGTACGTTTAATAATGAATAGGAAAATATAAATGCGGGTAAGCTACTACAAACAGCATAGTGAACACATTATTGTGGCCAAGATAGATACCAAGCCCACACCTACTACAGTAGTACAAGTTTATGTGCCAAGTAGCTCTGCAGATGACGAAGAAATTGAAGAAATGTATGATCAAATAAAAGAGATTATTCAGATAGTGAAGGGAGATGAAAATTTAATAGTCATGGGTGACTGGAATTCGGTAGTAGGAAAAGGGAGAGAAGGAAACATAGTAGGTGAATATAGACTGGGGCAAAGAAATGAAAGAGGAAGCCGCCTGGTGGAATTTTGCACATAGCACAATTTAATCATAGGTAACACTTGGTTCAAGAAGCATAAAAGAAGGCTGTATACATGGAAGAAGCCTGGAGATACCTTTTAGTATCAGATAGATAATATAATAGTAAGACAGAGATTTAGGAACCCGGTTTTAAATTGTAGGACATTTCCAGGCGCATATGTGGACTCTGACCACAATATATTGGTTATGAATTGTAGATTAAAACTGAAGAAACTGCAAAAAGGTGGGAATTTAAGGAGATGGGACATGGATAAACTAAAAGACCCAGAGGTTGTAGAGAGTTTCAGGGAGAGCATAAGAGAGCAATTTACAGGAATGGAGGAAAGAAATACAGTAGAAGAAGAATGGGTAGCTTTGAGGGATGAAGTAGTGAAGGCAGCACAGGATCAAGTAGGTAAACAGACAAGGGCTAGTAGAAATCCTTGGGTAACAGAAGATGAAAGGAGAAAAAATAAAAATCCAGTAAATGAAGCAGGCAAAAAGGAATACAGACGTCTCAAAAATGAGACCGACAGGAAGTGCGAAATATCTAAGCAGGGATGGCTAGAGGACATATATAAGGATGTAGAGGCTTATCTCACTAGGGGTAAGATAGATACTGCCTACAGGAAAATTAAAGAGACCTTTGGAGATCAGAGAACCACTTGTATGAACATCAAGAGCTCAGATGGAAACCCAGTTCTAAGCAAAGAAGGGAAGGCAGAAAGGTGGAAGGAGTATATAGATGGCGATGTACTTGAGGACAATCTTATGGAAATGGAAGAGGATGTAGATGAAGATGAAATGGGAGATACGGTACTGCGTGAAGAGTTTGACAGAGCACTCAAAAGACCTGAGTCGAAACAAGGCCCCGGGAGTAGAGAACATTCCATTGGAACTACTGACGGCCTTGGGAGAGCCAATCCTCACAAAACTCTACCATCTGGTGAGTAAGATGGATGAAACAGGCGATATACCCTCAGACTTCAAGAAGAATGTAATAATTCCAATCCCAAAGAAAGCAGGTGTTGAGAGATGTGAAAATTACCGAACAATCAGTTTAATAAGCCATAGCTGCAAAATACTAACACAAATTCTTTACAGACGAATGGGAAAACTGGTAGAAGCCGACCTCGGGGAACATCAGTTTGGATTCCGTCGAAATGTTGGAACACGTGAGGCAATACTGACCCTACGACTTATCTTAGAAGAAAGATTAAGGAAAGGCAAAACTACGTTTCTAGCATTTCTAGACTTAGAGAAAGCTTTTGACAATGTTGATTAGAATACTCTCTTTCAAATTCTGAATGTGGCAGGGGGAAAATACAAGGAGCGAAAGGCTATTTACAAATTGTACAGAAACCAGATGGCACTTATAAGAGTCGAGGGACATGAAAGGGAAGCAGTGGTTGGGAAGGGAGTAAGATAGGGTTGTAGCCTCTCCCCGATGTTATTCAATCTGTATATTGAGCAAGCAGTAAAGGTAACAAAGAAAAAATCCATGGAGAAGAAATAAAAACTTCGAGGTTCGCCAATGACATTGTAATTCTGTCAGAGACAGCAAAGGACTTGGAAGAGCAGTTAAATTTAATGGACAGTGTCTTGAGAGGAGTATATAAAATGAACATCAACAAAAGCAAAACAAGGGTAATGGAATGTAGTAGAATTAAGTCGGGTGATGCTGAGGGAATTAGATTAGGAAATGAGACAGTTGAAGTAGTAAAGGAGTTTTGCTATTTGGGGAGCAAAATAACTGATGATGGTCAAAATAACGAGGATATAAAATGTAGTCTGGCAATGGCAAGGAAAGCGTTCCTGAAGAAGAGAAATTCGTTAACATCGAGTATAGATTTAAGTGTCAGGAAGTCTTTTCTGAACGTATTTGTATGGAGTGTAGCAATGTATGGAAGTCAAACATGGACGATAAATAGTTTGGACAAGAAGAGAATAGAAGCTTTTGAAATGTGATGCTACAGAAGAATGCTGAAGATAAGATGGGTAGATCTCATAACTAATGAGGAAATATTGAATAGGATTGGGGAGAAGAGATGTTTGTGGCACAACTTGAGCAGAAAAAGGGATCGGTTGGTAGGACTTGTTCTGAGGCATCAAGGGATCACCAATTTAGTATTGGAGGGCAGCGTGGAGGGTAAAAATCATAGAGGGAGACCAATAGATGAATACACTAAGCAGATTCAGAAGGATGTAGGTTGCAGTATGTACTGGGAGACGAAGAAGCTTGCACAGGATAGAGTAGCATGGAGAGCTGCATCAAACCAGTCTGAGGACTGAAGACCACAACAACAACAACAACAAGAAGAACAGTCGTAAAATAATAATTTCTCTATGTAAGTTTCGATTGAAAAGAAATAATTTATGACAAAATGATCTAAAGAGGTGACAAGATACGCTCTTCTGTCAATTTTCTAGTCGTCTTCACTTCTTCTCTTGTCTTGGTTGTGTGTAGACGGACATCTTGCGTGTGCTGGTAAATGTAAGCATAATTGTATGAATTAAGCATATATCCATTTAATATTATTGTGCACTTTTAATTTGTAAGAGGTGATCCCGATTTCATATCCGCCTTCCTTGAATTAACTAACCTGCATTCAAGTAATTTACAGTTCAACAATCGCAGCGGCCGATGCAGCCAACGACGCCATTACGTGGCGATATTAACTTATGAAAAATTAGCGGAAGCGAAATACTCGCCCGCTATTAACATACTATTAATTTTCTCCACAGCCGCACGAAGTTGCAGAAATACGTAGCTTTAAGATTCTTATTTTCAGTACCATAGCCGACAGCCAGAGCCAGGACTCGGACTATAATACCATGGTTACCGGAGGTAAGAGAAAATATACTTTTGCGCTTGTGTGGGCCGCAGTTATAATTAATAGCTAAAGATCTTTTGCTTTAAAGTGAACTGACTAGCCGAGGAAATTAATATGAAAAGTTTATTCCAATGTTCAACTTGTATGCTCATGTTTTAAGATTCAGCGAGTCTAACGTTCATCAACGTAACAAATAATTTAAGTTTAATATTGTAAAAAGGAGAATTTCACAAAAGCATTTAACCGTAAATAAAAATTGAATGAAATATCATTTTATTAAGGCCCACCACGTAAGTCGGCAACAATCAAAAAATAATAATAACAGTAATAATATATTAAATTACGACGGGCGACGGTCGCGAGATGAGCCACCTGTTTCATTGCAGAGTTGCAGTTACACCTAACACCTTTAGTCATTTTAGATGTATTCCAGTCTCTGTATTCTCCTATAGTTTTACCCTCTACAGCATTCTCAATTACCAAGTAAGTTATTCCTTTATGTCATAACATATGTCCTACTATAATCCCGCCCCTTCTTCTTGCCAATATTTTCACATTTTTTCTTCCCGGCGATCACGCCCAAGAATTTCTCATTTGCTATCGACAATCTCGTTTCTCCTAGCCGTCATTACCTTCGTGTTTCTTTGGGTTACCGTTAATCTCTGTTCTGTGCTCATTAGACTATTAATTTCATTTATCAGGTCCTGAAATTCTCCGAAACCTTCTCTGAGGATAATACCAGCGGATCTTATCATTGGTATCCTTTCACGCCGAATTCTAATCCCTTTCCTGAACCTTTCATTTATTTTTGTCAGTGCTTCTTCGGTGTATGAACGGGTGAACACTACATGACTGTGTTATACCTTTTTACCATTGGTCTTCAATTTGCGTCTGGTGGAGAGAAACTGTAAGAAAGGTATGGGTGAACATAGCAGAGTACCTAACAATCAACCATAAGTAGACAAATAATGTTCAATGAACTCATAGAACAGAAATGATTTCGAATCATCCAGGTCACTTGACTTGTAGTTACGTTAGATTTCTGAATGACACAAGGCCTGTAACCTTCACTGACACAGAAGAGTATGAACAAATTTAGAAATTCAAACAAAATCAGAATCAAATTAATACGCAACACAAAAGAGAAATTCGGGAAGTACAAGAGCAGTTGGAGGTGAGCCACCAACAGTGGTGGATGTGGGGAGAGAGATGGCGGAGTTTTGAGAGCGGATAATCTGGACGTGTGTCCATCAGAGACAGTAAATTTGTAAGACTGGATGTCATGATATATATATATATATATATATATATATATATATATATATATATATATATATATATATATATAATGACTTTTGAACACTATTAAGGTAAATACATTGTTTGTTCATAATCAAAATCTTTCATTTGCTAACTAAGACTATCAGTAGTTAGTCCTTTGAGTAGTTAGAATCTTTTATTTAACTGGCAGTAGTGGCGCTCGCTGTATTGCAGTAGTTCGAGTAACGAAGATTTTTGTGAGGTAAGTGATTTATGAAAGGTATAGGTTATTGTTGGTCAGGGCCATTCTTTTGTAGGGATTTTTGAAAGTCAGATTACGTTGCGCTGAAAATATTGTGTGTCAGTTTAGTGTTGATCAGAATAAGTAAAGAGCGAAATGTCTGAGTACGTTCAGTTCTGCTCAGCTGCTTGAAAATCAAATAACGTACGGGGTTTACTAGCACAGTAATTCAATAATTTTGCTAAGGGGACGTTTCAGATTCAGACATAAATCGGAGAAGAGCAAAGGAAGTGAACAGAGGAGTAAAAATGACCTGGAGTGCTTTTGACAGGATTTTCTAAATCGAGCTTCTAATGAGGCTGTAATGGGAAGTTTAGAATCAAGGTGTATTATTAGTTTTGTGTGTTGTCAGTGATGCATGGATTTATAAAGCAGAACAGCATTAAAAATTATGGATTAACTGCCTTGATATACGATACCTGTGTAAGGAATGTATGCAGGCTGACATGAGAGACCAGTGTCGCAAGTGGAACAGTAGGGAATGTGTGTCTCTCTGGGTAAGAATTAAGCAGTACCTGTTAGATGAACTTAGCGTGCATCCTACTTGTAAAGACAAAAAATTCTTCTCTGGGCTTCTTTACCTAGTATATCTCAGGGTGAAGGTCACAAGATGCACTGAATTTGGTACGAATTGCAATTAGTAGGGTTAGAGGTGGTTGCGGTCTGGGCTATTATGTATAGACCATTAATTAACGTTAGCTGCTTATTTTGCGACTATCGTTTTTACGAGCTATTTTGATATTAGAATGTGCAATGAGTTAAGCTGCTTATGATTTAGAAATATTTCATTGAAACACTTGTTTTAATTAGCGTCAAACTTAATTGATAATTAGATTAGATGGAAAATTAAGCGGGGATGTGTGATGGTAAGTTTTGGAATATGATCGATGCACTTCCAAGTAATCGAATTTCTGATTATAAGCCACTGTACAAACTGTTAAGCGCTCACGAGTAGCACTATTGGGGAAATACACTGTCTTACTGAAAAACAGTTCAGGGCCTATTACCTAAAGTCAGAGCAACCATGAGTCTACATTTTTATAATTTTAATTACATATTACATTGTGATAAGTTTCGACTTTTGTTACTAGTATTCCTATGGATTCCGAATATTTCTGTGAAATTTATATGAGAAGCCACCATTTCCATAGCACCACCAGAAAATATGGCCGCCTTTACACAAATAATTTTCGTTTTGTAATGTATTCGATAACGACTTGGTTCACACTACAAAGACAATGAAGAAAATTATTGATGTTTCCATCTATCGTACAACCTATCCTGTTTGTAGACTATACTAACTGAATGGGATGTGAAACATTTTATACACGTCATATTTATTCAGTGATTATGTTTCGTCCTTTATTCTTATCCCAGGTGTACGTATCTACACAGTTTTCAGTAGCGAATCTCGCTAGCAAAGTTACAGTGCTCTTACAAATAAACTGACAAAAAATGGTTCATGTGGCTCTGAGCACTATGGGACTTAATATCTGTGGTCTTCAGTCCCCTAGAACTTAGAACTACTTAAACCTAACTAACCTAAGGACATCACGCACATTCATGCCCGAGGCGGGATTCGAACCTGCGACCGTAGCGGTCACGCGGTTCCAGACTGAAGCGCCTAGAACCACACGACCACACCGGCCGCCTCAAACTGACATATTTACCTTCAAAATGTGTGTGTGTATTCATATGCGACCAAACTGCTTAGGTCATCGGTACCTAGACTTACAGATTACTTAAACTAACGTATGCTAAGGACAACACACACACCCATGCCCGAGGGAAGACTCGAACCTCCGGCAGTCCGTGACATGGCGCCTCAAACCGCGTGGCCACTCCGCGCGGCATTTACCGCCAAGGCTAAGATCTTTTACTTTTAGCGAACAAGTCGTTGCGAAAAGTTGACACGGATAAATTCCTGTTCATCTCACGTAACAACGTCAAACACATGTTGCCACTACATCCTCTACATTCCCTCCCGATTCTCACTTCCGGGATGAAGTGTGTGGTGAAGAGTTTGATTTGTTCACTGTCACAAGATATATACTGAGCCTGCTCTTTCATGTTTATGTCTGGACGGGCACGTCACTTAGACGCAATCATAGATTTACCTCCGAAGCTTACGCTCGATTCCATCAGTTGCGGTCTTGCACGACATCGACGCAAACGCTTTTGTGAACCGTGGCAGTTCGTTACACTGCGTGGAGCTGAGGAGACTGCTCAGAGAGAACCAGATACCCGCTGCTGATAACGTGCTGGCGGCGCTAACTGGAGGTAGCTGGACTTGCCAGCACCGGTTTGTCATTGCTTATTTGATGAGACAAGTCATATGCACTTGACATTTGTTGTTTACGTACAATATGAGGGAAGGCACCCGCTTCCGTACCCTTGCCAGCACCGGTTTGTCATTGCTTATTTGATGACACAAGTCATATGCACTTGACATTTGTTGTTTACGTACAATATGAGGGAAGGCACCCGCTTCCGTACCCTTGCCAGCACCGGTTTGTCATTGCTTATTTGATGACACAAGTCATATGCACTTGACATTTGTTGTTTACGTACAATATGAGGGAAGGCACCCGCTTCCGTACCCTTGCCAGCACCGGTTTGTCATTGCTTATTTGATGACACAAGTCATATGCACTTGACATTTGTTGTTTACGTACAATATGAGGGAAGGCACCCGCTTCCGTACCCGAGGTCGCTAGCGCACATGCGCATGCCCGCGGCGTGGCGCCCAACTCAGAGCACACCTGTTCGAATCCCGATAGGGAACGAAACTTTGGCTGCCAGTATTTGGCCGGGAGGGGGAGATGGTGGCGCTACGTCGTGGATTAAATACAGGTACGAAACCTCTCCACAATGGCTCACGAAGGGACTGATGGTGATCCGTCCAATGAAAGAGACGTTAATCTCGACTGCTCCCTTGGTACAATTCGAGAGGAGTTAGTTTGAGCCGATAACGAGTTTCAGCCTCCTCCTTCTCTCATCATCATCATATAGTCACAGACATAACATTACACTGTACATGCATTCATGACAGTCATCTGCAGTCAGCAAATATCCGTTTGACACAACTCTCACATGTTGTTGTTGTTGTTGTTGTGGTCTTCAGTCCAGAGATTGATTTGATGCAGCTTACCATGCTACTCTATCCTGTGTAAGCTTCTTCATCTCCCAGTACCTACTGCTACCTACATCCTTCTGAATCTGGTTAGTGTACTCATCTCTTGGTCTCCCTCTACGATTTTTACCCTCCACGCTGCCCTCCAATACTAAATTGGCGATCCCTTGATACCTCAGAACATGTCCTACCAATCGGTCCCTTCTTCTTGTCAAGTTGTGCCACAAATTTCTCTTCTCACTTCTGTTCAATACCTCTTAATTAGTTATGTGTTCTACCCATCTAATCTTCAGCATTCTTCTGTAGCGCCACATTTCGAAAGCTTTTCTCTTCTTGTCCAAACTATTAATCGTCCATATTTCACTTCCATACATGGATACACTCCATACAAATACTTTCAGAAACGCCTTCCTGACACTTAAATAAGTTCTTGATGTTAAATTTCTCTTCCTTATAAACGCTTTCCTTGTCATTGGCAGTCTACATGTTATATCCTCACCTACCCGCAAGGAAAGGGGTCAGTTCGCACCGAGAAAGTACAGCCTTTTCGACAGGCGGTTGAACCTACTCCGTGGGATATCACAGCGAACAATACTATGAACTCGAGCAAGGGCTTGCAGTTAACACAAAGAATCCAGAATTAAGAAGTGGCAAAAACATCGTCATCGTTGTCATCATCTGCTTCTTGCATCAACTGCTTGCTCTGTTCTCCAAGTATTGCATAAATAATGCATCTGCACGTCTTATCGAATCATATAATCCCACAGAAAGCATTCGACGACTTAAAGTGATTCTATGTGTTTGAAAACTCTTTCTACTCAGATGGCAATAGTTAAGCTTATCTTCAATTCCAGTAATCGATCGGAAAAATCTTACCGCACCAGTCGCAATCTTATTTTTTACCACTTGGTCATCCTTCAGTCACCTAGCTTAGCGACGTCTAGCTGCACAGATCTATATTCTACGTATGTGTGCCTCCACGAAACTACTGGTGATGTAATTAGATCCCATGTTAGAAAGCTTCAGGAAAGTACACTGATGAGCGAAAACGCTGTAACACCTGCCCATGGTGAGACAGAAAGCCGCCTGGTAATGTTACACGTAGGTGAAGCAGTAAGGTAAGTATGTGAGCCGAGCAGATATGATACAGGCTGCAAATGAATAAATACCATGACATAAGTGCTTTTGACAAGCGACAGATTCTTATGGCTGGCACCTGGGAACGAGTATTTCGGAATAGGCGAAGCTATTCAGTTATTCACGTATAGGAAGTGGTCTAAATTTGGACTACAGTCCGGTCCACACGCCTTTCCTGTTAAAAACGAGTAATGTTCCTTTACTGGGAAAGCTTTGCTATAGTTGAAAGGTAGTTTGTGAGTGAAAACTTCAATATATTGTCAGTTGTTTGACACAAAATAATGCCAAACCCTCGCTAATCTTACGTTACAGTTTTCGTCATTCACATGCAATCACACTAACTCGTAATAGCCACCTAATGGTAACCAAGCCTCTTACCAAAATGATTAACAGACGGATTGTTTGTGACAGAACGCTCGTTCAAATGTTACGCAATTTGACCACTACGAAAGTCCAGTTCGCGGTCGCGGCTTTTATAACACGCCACGCGGATTTTGATGATTCGTGTGTGTGTGTGTGTGTGTGTTTGAGGTTTACGGGCGCTAAACAGCGTGGTCATCAGCGCCCAAGCGCATAGAAACAGGAACACAGGCGGTGAAGGGACGAAGACGGACGCCGAACAAGGAGAACGGCTAAAAGACACAGGCCTGATGCAGTTCCAAATGCGCACAGACAGAGGCAAAACAAGAGGAGAAGAAACACACTAAAAAAGGAAAGGAAACACAAGGAAAAGAGAACAGATACCGAAGTGAAACAAGGAGGTAATCGTGACTGGCGGACCTCTTACCTAAAAACTGGGTGAGCCAGTCACCCAGCAGCACATTAAAACCTTCTCCCTAAAATCCGAGGCAACAGATTGGACAGGACACAAAACCGTAAAACCTTAACCACAGTCGCTGCGTCGTCTTGCAAAATAGAGGGCAAATCCGGTGGCAAGGAAACCACCGCCCTCTGGTCAGAGAATAAAAGACAGTCAAGTAAAATGTGGCGGACAGTAATCTGGACGCCACAAGCACTGCAGATTGGGGGGTCCTCCCGCCGGAGTAAAAAACCATGCGTGAAGGGACTGTGTCCAATGCGGAGGCGAGTGAGGAGGACCTCATCCCGCCTGTATGACTGGTAGGACGTACGCCATGGTCGCGTAGTGGCCTTTACCAGACGCAGCTTATTGTCAGAAACTGCCAACCACTCCTCTTCCCATTGATGCACAACACGAAAACGCAAGTTTAAATATTAAAATAGGAATTTCACGTGCTTGTCTTTCTCACACGTTCCGGTTTATTTCGTGGTACTCATCTGTCAAGTTTCAATCACTATACTGCAAAATTTTCACATCTGTTCCGAGCTCGAACGTGATCCAGTTTGAGCCCCGAAGTGATGTTAGGTTAAACAAAGTAATTCTGTTTGCCCTCATAATGCAGTTCTCCGATAGGATGCTATCATCGTGACAAAACAATATTAGAATTAAAGCACGCATTCCCGCGTCTTTTGCAATTTAATGGCTTTAAGGAAAATTTATCAAGAGAACAAATTTATAAATTCCTCAAATATCAAAACTACTCCCTCTTTAAACAACAAAATAATCGTAAAATTTATCTTGATTCATCATTACCACAAACTATTTAGTTGTAATTTACAATTTCTCGTGCTACATCATATTCGGTTAATTGACATAACAATATTTATTAAATACTTCGCATTCACACCACCATTCGCACCAACAAGCAAACAGATCAGCAGTGATTAATTCTCAATAATCGCAGTAATACAGTTTTGTTTTCCAATTATACAGTTTTAACTACTTTATAATTTCATATTCCGCAAAATGCAGCTAGCTACTGGATCCGAGCGCATGTGTCATGCGAGACATGACTCTCGTATGAAGCTGTCAGTCCGCCACTGTGTCTTACTTACATAGGAAAGATGCAAGACGTAACACGTCACTGCTGTAAAGCATTTTGGTGAAATAATACAACATAATCTTACTACCTTTTCTTATTTTGGATTTATAAAGAAATATTGACAAATTAACACAGCTTAGACGGGTGCGTGTAACACACAAGTGTCCGTGCACGTCGCCAGAATAGTTTCCTTCACAAAAACTGCTTTCTGCGTTATTAGTGTCTGCATCGTTTTTTACAGCAGGGAAATCTAACTCACATAATTTGTCATCAACGAGTGGCGTTTCCATCCGTCTGTGACTCACCTGAACCAGCATCTTGGATTTTTCGTCAATTTCCATTTGTATTTTTTTGTGTTTCGTTTATTTCTCTCAACATTTACGTTTTTGGATGAGATTTCCTCTTCTTCAAATTTCAATTTATTTGGAAGGATTATCAGAATTTTTTTCATCAGTAGTACCATGCTGTAATTGTTTTGTAAGGACTGTCAGTTACCAGAAGGAACCTATAGCTTTACCACTTTTGTTGCGTTCTGCTTTGTTTGGCACAGGAAAAACCGCAATGTCGTACCTCATAAGGACTAACAGCGGATGAGTGAGATCCGTTTGGCTTCGGTTCAGGAGTTAAAGGGGCTGATACGTGAGATGTTTCCACCATAGCACTATCCGAAATCGATGGGATGTCCTTAGTAGGTTGTCCCAATCGTTTTATGTCTAATTGCACAAATCGACTTGGTTACACCTGTTTTGTTCCACTTCTTCCTCGTCCTGTCAGGGATATATTTTGGCTTTGTTCACTGTATACTGCAATGAAAAAGGCGCGGGTTAGTGATATTGGCAAAATCGCCCAGAACCTAGCTGTAGCCCAACGGCTATTCGTCAACACAGAAACTGCATGAAAAAATTATCAACGCATGCCTGCAGAGGATGGTGGAAATGGAGTTTATGTTGACTGCGGTCGCATGCGACAATGATCTGTCGTGGCGGTTTCACAAACAACTGGCGTGGCCTGAAACGACATTTTACTTAGTAACCTCTAGGATGCACGTCCTGCCAGTTCTAAATATATAGCTGGCGCAAATTTAGACCATAACCAAAGTTCCTCTACTATCGTCGTGTCTGTGGGAAGTGATCGAAGGACGCTGAAACTGATGTATCTAAAGCCTGCACCTGTGACCGCGGCTACGTGCATTACAGGCGTGGTTTGCAAGTTGCCCGTAACAGTACGGCAGGCATGGCGTATCAAACCTAACAAGCTGAACTGCGTCCAAAACACGTCATTTCTCTTTTTAAGAGGAACTCCAGCCGGCACCACGGAAACATGCGACAGTAGCTACGATACGAGAGTCCTAGGGGCGTGTGTATCCCAGATAACAGCGCCACAAACGGAAGCACTACTTTACCTCTGCGAATCATGTGCCATCCGAGCATCGAGCAGACGTATCTGTGCCAGGCGTGTATATAGGACAGCGTCCAACCACTTTGCATCACTTCAGTCCACTGAGCCACTGTGAAGAGTTACAGAGCATACTGACCACCCAGATCTACACCATACGCTTACTGCAGCAGTCCGATCTGGAAGATATGCCACTGCAGCCTCTGAGAGCAGCCGGCTGTCGCCCAGGGAACTTCGCCTCCCCCAGTTGACTTCCTATAGACTCAGCGCTCCAAGACTGGCAGTGTAGAATTTAGACTATGAACTATGCTCAGTCGTTACTGACACTATCCTTCCGAATAAGGGCCAATGACATCTGAACATAAGACTTATTACTCTATTGTAAATTAGTTCTGTGACTCCAGTCTTTGTGAGTCCTTCTGTGGAACTTATACTATTTCAACTACTTTCATGGATAGACACTAAGTAATCTATATTGTTTATCAATCATTAATTTGTGGTTAAGTTCATTCGGCACACTAAATCAATGCTGATTGTATTTTTGCACTCTTATGTCCATTGAAAATAAATGCTGTTTCACTACGGCCTGGGAAAATCAGTTTTTGAGTGTGTGCTACCTGGCAGGAAACATAGGAAAACCATGAGTAGGCGATACCGTGTGTGATGCTAACGCCTCATCAAAAAATATGGAGTTCGGAGGTTGTCCGCACCATAAAACAGTATAGGTCGTGATTCTTCGCGGATGTAACCGCAGAGTACATTGCTGGAGTAGGCACAAGTGGTTGACGGATATCAATCAGTCCCATTTTTGAACATTGGTCTCAGCACCAGATGACCTCCGATTTTTCCTATAATGACCCAACATTGGGCACGAGATCATCCAGACTGGACCACAGATCAGTGTTAATTTGTCGCCTGGTATGAATCACGTCTCTTGTTGCACAAGGTCGACGGACGTGTCTGGACACGCTGTTATCCAGGGGAATGGCTGCTCGGAACATGCTCAGAGCTGCAAAGGCAGCTTGGTGGGGACAGTTCTATGATGTGAGCGGCCGTCACATGTACGTCCGTGGGACCCGTGGAAAACACCATGACAGTTGTGGGCTACTGCGGATCAAATGCACCTCTTTACGCTTGATCTCTTGTCCACCGGCGATGACATCTTCCAGCATGCAAACTGTTCGTGTCAGAAGCCCAGCATCATGCTACGTTGATCTCAGGAGCACAATAGTGAACCCTCTTTGTCGTCTTTGGCATCACTTTCGTCTGATCTCAGGCCGATAGAACACGTCTTGAATGCCATCGTGTGCAAGCTCCGCATCTACTAACTACCGCTACGTAATACACTGGATTGCGTGACCTATGCTACACAGCTAGTGCCACATACCTCCGGTAACCTTTGGAATCCATGCCCTCAATATCGCTGCTGTATTGTATTCCGGAAGTTGACCAGCATCCAATTAAGCAAGTGGTTATGATATTCTGGACCATCAGTGAGTTACGTCTCTACAATATTGTTACGTAATCATTCACATTACAGAAAACAAATCACGGATAAATCTTGCGCAAATGTCCTGGGCCCTAATTTTTCGGTAGAATGTATATTATTACTACGAAAGGCTCTAAGACATTTCAAATGTAAAATGCGAGTTACTATAAATATCTTGTTGGGTTTTACTAAAAACCGGGGAGGGAAGGGCACCTCTAAAAATACATTTAAGAATCTAGAATCTTACATTAAAACTATTTTAAGAATATGCAGTTTATACTTAAAATATAGTCACTGCCAGAAGTGTTTGTGTCCTGTCCCTTATTCCTGTGTTTTTGTTGTTAGTGGATATGTAATAGCTCTGTATTTCAGCATTATGTAAGATATATCCTATCCAAGTCTTTATATGTGCACTGTTTACAATGCCACAATCGGTCCTGATTTTTTAAGAGGTGGGGATACGATGATTGGAGTATTGGGAAGTATGCGAGTAGAAGGTGGACTCTGGGGGTTTGGAGTTTGAGTTACGTAAGTATGGCAGTACGAAGCTTTGTGAGAGGTTTGGAAAGGACTGAGAAGGCAGTTGAGTTTTTTGCGTCCTGTTTTACAAAATACAAGGAATTTATATTGAATAGAATTGGGGAGAAGAGTAGTTTGTGGCACAACTTGACTAGAAGAAGGGATCGGTTGGTAGGACATGTTCTGAGGCATCAAGAAATCACCAGTTTAGTACTGGAGGGCAGCGTGGAGGGTAAAAATCGTAGACGGTGGCCAAGAGATGAATACACTAAGCAGATTCAGAAGGATGTAGGCTGCAGTAGGTCCTGGGAGATGAAGAGGCTTGCACAGGATAGAATAGCATGGAGAGCTGCATCAAACTCAGGACTGAAGACCACAACAACAATAAAGGAATTTATAAAGATATTCTCAGAATTTACCCTTACGATGGAATGTAATGAGCGTAAAGGACGCTTGTTGGAAAAGGGAGACAGGAGTGCAAAGAGGCATATGCGTCGGAGAAAGTAAGGATGGGTCGAATAAGCCTTTCGTAGTTGTCGAGGGTGGTGAAAGGAATTAACCCCCGGTGCAGAGTATTAGTAAATTTATTGGCTCTCATTCTAGTGGTGTCTGCCCGGATTGCTCCTTCCTGTCCTTCCTCTTTTACTTCCTGGTTTAATTAACCTCGGCCTCTCCTTTAATCACTCTGATTACGATCAAATTGCTAACAAAAATTAAGGACAGCTGGAGAGATTACAACATTAAACAAATGAATTGCTTACAGACGCAGATAAAGGGTTGTGTTGAATAAATCCCCAGTTACTGTCACTCAGAACTTAATCAGAAAATGTGAAAGAACTGAAATGAGTGCCCAAGTGTGAGCAAACAGTTCAATTTTTTTTATTAGAAATTTGGATTATATTGAGACGCCCGCTAAAGCCGCTGGGAAGAACATGTGATTCTGGTGCTATGTGATGTCCTTAGGTTAGTTAAGTTTAAGTAGTTCTAAGTTCTAAGGGACTGATTACTATAGATGTTAAGTCCCATAGTGCTCAGAGCCATTTGAACCAAGAACAGGTGATTAGGATTATGGAAAGAGCCAACAAAGGCAGAAGGCCGCAATGTTTAAGCTTAAAAGGTAATTTTAAGAATAAGGTTCCAAGACTGAAGGCCCACAATTAATTTTCCAAAATTTAAAAAAAATAACCATAAGCCTTAAGTTTTAAGTGGCTGAAACCAGACTAAAAGAAAAGACAGCACAACGACAATAACCTTTCAGAAAATATCCACTTGCTGGAATTCAAACTTACTTACATAAAACACAGTAATACCAAGAATTTTTTTATCATTGGCTATGATAGACAACTGTACACCGATGAGAAAGACAGTTAAGACAACAGCACTCTGAAGCCTTCAGGGGGTCGGTCTGCCCTCGTCCACTTAGATGAGACAGGTGGTGAGCCCAACTACATTTGATCCGTCGGAACCCAACCAAGGGACAGCCACGGACCGACCGACAAACGACTTGCTTGACACCAATCGGTACATGAGAATTCAAACACAACATGTTACGGGCGTGGTTATCCACAATCAAGTATGTGCATGTTTTAAGCTGTCAAAACTACACTCCGTGTTGAACAGCGAGAACAGTGCCCGGGACAGGTAACCGGAACACTGACGGCCACAAGGCAAAAAATTCCGCTGGTGCACTTGAATTGTAGTCAGTCAATCAATATAGTTAGTTTCACCGCTTGGCGGTTAAATTTCAGCAATACAAACATTCGGTGTTGCTCACAGGAAAACCTCCCCAACAGCGAACCACCGATACGAACCACAGAACATGAATGGACGTGGCTTGGGTACTTGAAACCACTAATCAATTTTGACGTCCTGGGTCGGTGAACCATGAAGCTCGTAGCGATCGGACAGCTCCACACACGCTCCGACCTGTGCAGGGGCCGCCAGCGGACCCAGCCGACTGCACCGCGCGGAGATAATTTTCCTGGTCCGCGCAACCGACCGCCGGCGCTCAGAATCTATCTCAGTGAAAATAACCCCAACTACACACACAACCTGACAAACACTTGCAAGAAGACCTCAACGATACCAAACAGTAACTAAGCACGCATGAAGATAATTCGGGAGTCGACACACACACACACACACACACACACACACACACACACACACACACACACACACAGCCGACTCATGAACGATCGACGAGCCCAAAACGCGTCGTCCGGTAGGACGACCGACCGACGATCCACCAATACCGTGGCCCAGCTCAAATGATGTGTGGCGGCAATGGTTGGCGAGCCATGTCCACGCAGACCTCACTGCTCCATCCCGACAGCACTAGTGCCGCATTGCAACTCCCCGACTGGTAGGTTCAGACTGCGCTCCAGACGCGTTCCAAATGGCTGGTCGCCCAAACTCGCTTACGGCACACAACGACCGGGACGTAATCGCAGTCGAGCAAAGATACCACGAGAGGGGATATATCGATATGCGCTGCTAGTACCGCTCGCGGCTTATATATTCTGCAGGAAGAGTGATTACAGACTCTAGCTAAAGAATTAGATCTAATGAGGTCTATAATGAATCTTATTGAAAATGAATATGAACAAGACTAACTGAGGCTGATGGATTTGAATTAAAATTCACGTGTTACCATCGACCAATGGATGCAGATGCATCGTTGCAGAGCCCATCAATGATAGCCTAATTTTGGTAATATGGAAATAAACCATACATTCGTGGTGACTTCAACCTACCCAAAATCGACATAGAAAACTACGCATGTACCAGGTAGGATTGACGGATGACATCGGAAAAGTGCAAAGAAGGGCAGCTCGTTTCGTGTTATCGCACAATAGGGGTGAGAGTGTCACTGATATGAAACCCGAGTTCGGATGGCAGTCACTGAAACAAAGGCGGTTTTCTTTGTGGCGGGATCTATTTACGAAATTTAAATCACCCACTTTCTCTTCCGAATTGCGAAAATATTTTGTTGACACCCACCTACGTAGGAAGAAATGATCATCAGAAAAACTAAGAGAAATCAGAGCTCGAACGGAATTATTGTTCGCTTTTCCCCCCAGCCATTCGCGAGTGAAATGGTAGAGAAGTAGTATGAAAATGGTTCGATGAACCCTCTAAAAGGCATGTAGGTGTGAATCACAGAGTAACCATGAAGATGTGGATATAAGTGTAGATCAGCAGTAAGTACCGACAGTTTAGGAAAGAAATAATGAAATTTTGACAAATCTCTGTGGAACAAGTAGTCCGACAACCTATACGTGAAAGAGATATTTTAGACATTTTAGTTAACAATAGAGCCGATATTTTAGGGAGAGTCAGCAATGAGAGAAGAATTAGCGATCACGATGCTGTCACAGGGAACTGTCGTCATCATTGGCAAAAGGTCATCATGAAAGCTGGGAGACTATTTTTATTTGGTCTAAGTGATACTCATTTTTCATTTATTTAAAATACTGTTTGAGAATGTGCAGTTCAGATCTGGAGAACGCAGAAAAATTGTGCTTAAAGTTGAAAGACATTAGAAATCACTGTCTGGAAAAGTACTTAGGAAGCGAAATAACGAAGGACGTGAAAGAGCTATCCTAGTTAATGGCATAATTCGTAGGAAGTAGCGAAAAATGGCTACTACCTTCTCCTTACAAGGGAGGCTACGAGATGCTAATAGAAATAAGGGCGTCGGTAAGAAGGGCCATGCGTAAAATTTACAATAATTTTCGTTTCCAGATCCTGCCAAAACATATATCTGGAAATCCTAGGAAATTCTGATCATATGTGGAGTCGATAAACGGGTCTAAACCTTCCGTTGAATCTGTCTTGGAACCATGTGGTGTTGGAACTGAACGCAGCAGATTGAAAGTAGAATTTATATACTTCGTAGTTAAATGCGCGTTCGTGCGAGGAGGTACTACAACAGCAATGTTTGCCCGCCAGGCAGTTTCACAAATGAGTGATATCAATTTTAGCATGTGTCGAAAAATTCTTAAAAGTATTTAATGCTTACAATGCTAGAGGCCCGGGCGGAATTCCAATTATATTTTACACTGAATACGCTGAGCAATTAGCCCTTTTCTTAGCTCATATTTACAGAGGATCAGTTTCGCAACAAATAGTTCCGTGTGGCTGGCAAGAAAAGCACGCATTCACTGACTTACTCAAATGCACACGATTGTAGACTAATATTCCTGACGTCCGTGTGTTACAGCATCTTATAATATGTCTCAAAAATTTCCAGAGATTTTCAAGCATCTTGCACCATTTTCCATTGTCAAATGCATCTTCTAGTTCGACAGATCTTATGGCCGTCTCCAGATTTTTCTTAAGTCTTACTTTCATTTATAAGCGCAGCGTCTGAACTTACTTCTCTGGTGCCTTTACCTTCCGAAAGCAAAACTGATAGCCATATATCTTAAATTTTTCCATTCTTTTTCATATTATTCTTGTAGCAACTTGGAGGCATGAACTGTCAAACTGACTATGCGATGGTTTTCGAACTTATCTGCACTTAGTATCTACGAATAATACTTTTCAGTAAGTCCTATGGTCTACGTCTACACTCATAGATTCTACGAGTCAGTTTCAATTATCTTTTAGCTACCTCTTATCCCAATAAAGTAAGAAATTCGGAAGGAATATTATCGTAGTCCACAACTTTATTTAATCGCAATTTTTCCAAAGGACTGTTAAACTCAGAGTCTAAAATTGGATCCACCACGTCTTCTATATCGACTAGCATTTCTTCTTCTGTCACGTCATCAAACACTTCCTTCCCCCTAGTAGAAAGCTTCTATTGCACTCTTTTCATCAGTCTGCTGTCTTTTGTTAAGGCTTTTGCTTTTAATTAAATCAATACTCATTTTGACTTTTCTAACTACTGAATCAGTCTTTCCGAAGACCATTTTTTTGCGATGCATTCACACATTTCCTACGCCATTTAGCCTTTGCTTCCCAATACTTACTATTTGTTCCAGTCCTAATTAACTTATAATGCTGTATTCCTGTTTTCTGTTGAATATTTGTGTATTTCCTTCTTTCGCTGATGAACTGATGTATTTCTTCTCTTAACCAAGGTTTCTTTCCAATTTACGTTACTTGTACCTACAGTTATCTGTAAAAATTCGGTGAATACCCTTTTCAAAGATGTACATTCAATCGAACTGCCTACTGTGGTATTAATTAACACAGCGTCTACAGCAGTGGTCATCAAACTGGGTCCGGGTGTCACATGCGGCCCGAATCAATTATTCACGTGGTTCGCGATATTCACCTCTTTTACAAAATATTGTGCATCTAACTGCTGAATCCAAAGACAACTAACATCATGAGCTTCTTAAGAGTGTAGTTTCCCTGCTCAGTAACAAACAAAAGTACTTACAGATATTTTAAGATGAACTTAATTTTAAATGACTATGGTAAATTCGCCAGTGAGCTAACAAGGGAAACTCCCCCCCCCTTTTCCCCTCAGATTTATATACTTATATGGATATGGTGTCTGATCTTTCGGACATGTCCGAAAAAACAGACACAGTATCCATATAAGTATATAGTTCTGGCAATACCGGCCATGACCTTCTTCTTCTGTGAGGATGCACACATATTCCCCGAACTCTTACGGGACTGCCAGCATCTCGTGGTCGTGCGGTAGCGTTCTCGCTTCCCACGGCCGGATTCCCGGGTTCGATTCCCGGCGGGGTCAGGGATTTTCTCTGCCTCGTGATGGCTGGGTGTTGTGTGATGTCCTTAGGTTAGTTAGGTTTAAGTAGTTCTAAGTTCTAGGGGACTGATGACCTAAGATGTTAAGTCCCATAGTGCTCAGAGCCATTTGAACCATCTTACGGGACTTGAAAAGAATGTCTTCCATGAGTAATAAGTGTGTTGGGGTGGCACACTACGAATGTAGTGTGTGGACATAGAAGGTGAGCATGTGGATCTCGCTGGAGGAGTGCACGAGATAGTCCCTGCAGTCACACTGTCCTCTGTGCCCTCGGTGGCTCAGATGGGTAGAGCGTCTAGCATGTAAGCAGGAAATTCCGGGTTCGAGTCCTGATCAGGGTACATATTTTTACCTATCCCCGTTTATACACTCCTGGAAACAGAAAAAAGAACACATTGACACCGGTGTGTCAGACCCACCATACTTGCTCCGGACACTGCGAGAGGGCTCTACCAGCAATCATCACACGCACGGCACAGCGGACACACCAGGAACCGCGGTGTTGGCCGTCGAATGGCGCTAGCTGCGCAGCATTTGTGCACCGCCGCCGTCAGTGTCAGCCACTTTGCCGTGGCATACGGAGCTCCATCGCAGTCTGTAACACTGGCAGCATGCCGCGACAGCGTGGACGTGAACCGTATGTGCAGTTGACGGACTTTGAGCGAGGGCGTATAGTAGGCATGCGGGAGGCCGGGTGGACGTACCGCCGAATTGCTCAACACGTGGGGCGTGAGGTCTCCACAGTACATCGATGTTGTCGCCAGTGGTCAGCGGAAGGTGCACGTGCCCGTCGACCTGGGACCGGACCGCAGCGACGCACGGATGCACGCCAAGACCGTAGGATCCTACGCAGTGCCGTAGGGGACCGCACCGCCACTTCCCAGCAAATTAGGGACACTGTTGCTCCTGGGGTATCGGCGAGAACCATTCGCAACCGTCTCCATGAAGCTGGGCTACGGTCCCGTACACCGTTAGGCCGTCTTCCGCTCGCGCCCCAACATCGTGCAGCCCGCCTCCAGTGGTGTCGCGACAGGCGTGAATGGAGGGACGAATGGAGACGTGTCGTCTTCAGTGATGAGAGTCGCTTCTGCCTTGGTGCCAATGATGGTCGTATGCGTGTTTGGCGCCGTGTAGGTGAGCGCCACAATCAGGACTGCATACGACCGAGGCACACAGGGCCAACATCCGGCATCATGGTGTGGGGAGCGATCTCCTACACTGGCCGTACACCTCTGGTGATCGTCAAGGGGACACTGAATAGTGCACGGTACATCCAAACCGTCATCGAACCCATCGTACTACCATTCCTAGACCGGCAAGGGAACTTGCTGTTCCAACATGACAATGCACGTCCGCATGTATCCCGTGCCACCCAACGTGCTCTAGAAGTTATAGGTCAACTACCCTGGCCAGCAAGATCTCCGGATCTGTCCCCCATTGAGCATGTTTGGGACTGGATGAAGCGTCGTCTCACGCGGTCTGCACGTCCAGCACGAACGCTGGTCCAACTGAGGCGCCAGGTGGAAATGGCATGGCAAGCCGTTCCACAGGACTACATCCAGCATCTCTACGATCGTCTCCTTGGGATAATAGCAGCCTGCATTGCTGCGAAAGGTGGATATACACTGTACTAGTGCCGACATTGTGCATGCTCTGTTGCCTGTGTCTATGTGCCTGTGGTTCTGTCAGTGTGATCATGTGATGTATCTGACCCCAGGAATGTGTCAATAAAGTTTCCCCTTCCTGGGACAATGAATTCACGGTGTTCTTATTTCAATTTCCAGGAGTGTATTTATCAACGCCTGTCATCAGCTGAAGGTATTAATGTAATTCCAATCCCCTCAGATTCAGTCGTAAGAGGTCCCAGTAGGTGACTCGTCAAAAACTGAATGCAGATCACCACGAAAACAGGTGTACTGAGTTGTGAAAAAAAGAAAGCAAAGTAGGGACAGTGAAGCCAAGGCGTCGTGGTTAAGTATTAACGATACTGGACTTTTTTGTTTCGCTTTTCACTGTATTCATATTTGTGTCCGTGTTGTGATGAAACGTCTGTTTGCAAAAAAAGTGTTTCAAATGGCTCTAAGCACTATCGGACTTAGCATATGAGGTCATCAGTCCCCTGGACTTAGAACTTCTTAAACCGAACTAACCTAAGGACATCGCACACATGCATGCCCTAAGTTGGATTGGAACCTGCGACCGTAGCAGCAGCGCGGCTCCGGACTGAAACGCCTAGAACCGCTCGGTCACCAAAGCCGTCCGTCCGTTTGCAAAAGCGAAGTATAAGGGACCAATAATGATAGCCGATTCTGCACAACTACTCTATTAGCAGCCGAAAGAAAGTGGCTTTCGAATGGGAACTGCAAACGTTTGATGACAGGGCGACAAGTCAACCGAATCCTCCAACGGAAAACACGTCTGGTGTGTCATACACGGCATTAGTACGTACGTGAGTCATACCATAAGAATCTCCTATCGAAGCATCTAACTTGTACGTCTGGTGAGTGTGTGAGTTGTGGCTGGGCCGGCCGTTGTGGTCGAGTGATTCTAGGCGTTGCAGTCGGGAACCGCGAGATGCTACGGTGGCAGGTTAGAATCCTGCCTGGGGTATGGATGTGTGTGATGTCCTTGGGTTAGGTAGGTTTAACGTAGTTCTAAGTTCTAGGGGACTGCTGACCTCAGGTGTTAAGTCTCACAGTGCTCAGAGCCATTTGAACCATTTGAAGATATGTCTCGTTGGCCGAGTTGGGTGTTCGTGTGAATGTGAATGTGATCGCTCCCAAGGAAATTATAAGCATAAATAGTTTGTCACAGCTTCAGAATCACACAGTTTCCCATGTGCTCTGCAAAACATATATTTTTAACGTTTTTGAAGATGCGTTCCGTTTTGGACGTTTTGTCTCTTGAATTCCTTTGTTGTAACAAAGTTCATACCCGTTTATTTGTTGTTTTCATTTCTGTCGGACGTCTACATGGTATCTCGCCAGCTCTCAGTATTCCTCACATTTATTAGCGACGCTAACGTATCTTACCACATGACTCTTACTTTACAACCAATGCACAGTATGACAACTGCCAAGACTACAGAAAGATAACAAACATTTCAATGACCGGACTGACAGTTCATAATTTTGTGAATACAAGAAACTGAAGTAAATGACACGACAGGATTTAGAACTTGTGTCATCCACGTATCAGTCCAACACCGTGACCACTGAACCACCACACCGTAACTCTTCCAACAACCTCAATGTTGCAATTAACCTTGGAGCGTTCACTGTTACTATTTCGCTTTTTTGCACAGTTCAGTACTCCTTTCTGTTTTCCTGCTTTATCTGTGTTCAGTTTTTGACAGGCTGTACACTGCGCCATGTTTCCTCTAAATCTGAGGTGCGTGCGACGGGGAGTTTCCATCATAAGTAAAGTTGGCCGCTTAACTCAGAGGCAGAAGGGTAAGTGGCGTAGCCACTGCGGGGTTAGCGGTGTGGGAGGGGGACTGGTTCACTGTTCGTTTTCCGGCAGCGACCACGGAAGGACGTGCGCGACTCTGTTGTGATGTATGTTTGAAACGGTTGTAATGTGGATTCGCGAATGCGCCCTTTTGAGATGGTCATCTTCAAAAACGATACATATGCTACTCAAAAGAAGCAGAGGATCACGGCTTTCGGCTTCTGTCATACACCACTGAGGAGTAATTGAGGACTGGGTATGTTACTAGATTATACCTTTGTCTTTCAAAAATTAAGTGCACAACTAAATTTTATACACCCTCGTTTACATAAACAGAACTGAAATGCCCGACAGCAAACACTCATTCATACAGACATCTTGGGCGCTTTTATGTGGACTTCAATAACGTGTATGCCTTCCTACGTGGCATGCTCCGTATAAGTCTACGGATGTCCCTTTCTGATATCCGTTACCATTCTTCAGTGAAAGATCATGAGAGTCTTCGTGTAACAGCATATTCACGAACACATCTGTCAAGCATGTCTCAGATGCGCATGACGGTTACGTCAAGACTCACCGCCGGCCATTCTATTGCTTCAATATCCACGTTTCGCAATACATCCCAGCTGACGCGCACCACATACGTCCTGACATTAGAAGGAATTCAGGGAGGACTGTCGTACATCAGTCACCACATGGTGCAATGGGATCTGCTCGATATACTGCGTGACGGTAAGGCGACCAAGGACAACGAAGAGAATCATGGCTGTCAAGAAAGAAGCCTCTCCACAACATTGTTGTAACTAACAATTCGAACGTTTCTGCGACACAACTTTCATTTACGTGAGTCTACATGGAAATGACTGAATAACAACCAAAAGTCACAATCACAAAGCCAGTAAGAATTTCCTACTAGAGGCAACAAAAAATGACTTCTAAGTTCCCCAAAAGAGTCTGTTATAACACACACACACACACACACTCAATTCCAAGTCCCATTCCGACGGCGAAGACGTAGTCTTCCGTGGAGACGTCCTTGAGATCGGTGTGCGGCGGGAACTGACGTCCGGTGCTGGTTCTAGCCTTTAAATAGTATTGGTCAGCCAATCAGATGTTGGTGTAGTAATACTTCCTGCAGGCCATCTCGAACTCCCTCTGCAGGAAGTATTACGTGAAATGTCTGTTTCCAAACCAGCCGATGTTTACCATTGCTTACGCCTTTGGGTATAGGCAACCTCGGTCCTCTGTCCTGATAGATGTGTTGCCGGCCCGCAGGGGCTCCCTTGATGACGGCGTAACAAACATAAAACAACTTTTCGGTCGATTTCCTGAAAAAGAAAAAAAAAAGTGATACACAGCTCACCAGGGGTCCTGCACACCTACACAACCATCAGCATGTCTTAGAGCACATAATGACTCGTCTGTGAATAATACGTTTAGCCAGCGATGTAGTTGCCAGTTGAAGTAAGAATAGCTGAACCGGAGATGAGCGGCGAGACGTTGTGTAAAGGATGTCTAGGTCGTAAAGTACTTTCCCATAACATATTAATTACACTCTGGTTGGAGTCAGAGGCTGCAGTGGTCCTTCTGAGATCATGCTACAGTGGTCTGGCGGTATCTGTAAGACGCCACAGAGTAGAGATGTACAGATATCGGTCTTCACGTGGCGACCTCGTCCAACTCGCCTTGTGAACTGAGCCGTTTACCTGTAGCGTCTCCACAAAATATGGGTGGCAAGTGGCGAAGCACTGCATCTGCAGCAAGGCGACCGAATGTCCATCCTTTTTCGAATCCAGCAGACAGCCCTTGCAACTTGTACTGCATTCGCTGTCGCCTAACATGTGCTTTGCTGAATACAACGTCCACAAATGGCAACTGCCATTCGTGCACTTCACTAGAAAACACTGGGATAACGGTACTCACTTCCTTTTCAGGAGCCTGTGCATAACACAGCGAATGGACGACGAATGATGCTAATTATTGCCTTCACTGAAATCGGTAATTTCAAGCCAGGCAGTAAGACTACAGGGATAACATACCGTACGTTGATACAAGTGTTCCAATAATTCCTTTGAACAATGTATATGTAGCAAGGAATATCAAATCAAACTGAGAATGTTGTTATACAACACAATGAGGAGAAGAAAACGACATTCAGAACAATTAATGAACATTCTTGATCGTGTCACATACTGCGTAATGCATTTCAATATGAGTACAATTACTGTTATTAATCATGTAATCACCTGTTCACACAGACAACACCAAAACACATCGTCAGGCAGTTACAGTCAGCACTTTGCGGTCGCTGAGTGTGGCAGCAGTCTGAAACAGAGAACGACACAAAGCATTCCCAATGGTGCTAACTTTTAACTCTCATTGCTTGGGGTTCCATGGGCAAGTTAGCATGTCTGATGGGAGCTAATAGCATGCTTATTCATGTAGGTTACCACTTAACAATAAGATCGGTACATATACGGACCGAGGTGCCGGTCCACAGTGTTTGTACTGGCTTTTTGGCGAAAAAGTTTGACAAGCGTTGATCCTATACTTTTAAACTACGATTTGACGATTTCAGTGTGTTGGAAGGCTTACGGAAATGATGGTGTATTTGTAAATGAAATCGCATACGAGACGTTAGTTCTTTAGTGACACATAGGTTACGAGTAATTGTTTTGTGTATACTTGACGAAAGTAAGCAAAGTATATTTTCCTGTTTGTGTTGTTCATGACGACGACACAAAAGTAAAAACCACCACTCGCTCTCTGCATCTTCCTCGCATCACAACCGTAAGTGGAACTTCCTACTATAATATTAGTAATTATCTATACCCACCTGTACTTTACTATAAGCCTCGCGGGGTAGCCGCGCGGTCTCGGGCGCCTTGCCGTCGGAGGTTCGAGTCCTCCCTCGGGCATGGGTGTGTGTATTCTTAGCGTAATTTAATTTAAGTTAGCTTAAGTATTGTGTAAACCTACAGGCGGAATGGCCTAAGCAGTTTAGTCCCATAGGAACATACCACCACTTTACCACAAGGGTTGGGTTAGGTGTTTTCACTCTGTAAGATCTAATAGAATAATCCTGGGATTCCGATTGCGGCGGAACGGTTCCTTCCGTCCCTTTACTACGAACCTGCACCTACCTGTGAACATTGTCTCAGCAGATCATCAGTAGGGAAGCCGAGCGAAACCTACTGCACTTTGACGTGAACCAGGCTGCAATTAAAGTCACTAATCTACGTTTCGGCAGAAAATTTTCACATGAAATGAAAGGTTGGAAATTTTGTCCTTAATTAATATATTCTGAGACTTAGGCGAAGACGTATCACTACCAAGCCCGTGCTAGTCTTAATACAGTCACACAATACCTTTCACTCACGTTAGCAAGTTTATGGTGCTGCATTTCACGAAAACGTAATAGCTACAAAATTACGGATTGTTTTTGATTGAGAATGCTCGACAAATATTAAGTCTGCCGGTACCTAATGCAGTCACAGTTTTTAGCCACCGACCTGCTCAATACGCCACGCGGAATTTATGTCTTTTCTCGTCACAAAATTCACTTAAAAATTCCGAAATGTAAATACACCCATCACTTTACACCACTTTTGATGTATGAAACACTGCAAGATCCGGCAACTTGTCATTTACATCGGAACTACTACTACACACGTCAGAACTGTTTCATGGCTAGGCTCCGACTCCTCTCTAGAATACTCTAAATCTTCTCTACCAGCAGAGAATGGCGCGCTAAGAATATTGCTTTACCATTGGTCAGTTAACTCAACATCCAATAGCAAAACAACATTCTCCCATGTCAGTCCGCGGTTTTCATCAGTAACCAATCACAAAATAGTAAACCTAACGACTGCACTTTTTAATTATCTAATATGCTGAAGTTTTGTTTATGCATAAAGTTATTTACTGTTGTTATTTATACCTGAATAAAATTTCCCTTTACCATAAACTTACTTTGCAAATCTATTCTACAAAAGTCCCCTTTGTCCACATCCATACTTCTTCGAAATATCCCCACACTAAATCCCAAGACATAATTCGTTAAACAATTATCTTCATATTAACCATAAGCCACACTCACGCATCATTCATACTGCTAAAACACATTTATAACATTTTACATACACAAAAAGACATAATAACACTTTATGAAAATACTAGAACAGTTTATGAAAAACATTCTATTACTTTTGTGCACTCTAGTGGGCAAAATCGAAACTAAATCACAGTCCCCTATCCAATACTGTCCTCTATCGGCTGATACATAAACTACGAGCGCGTCCAGTCTCGCGTCACCATCTGTCACTATCCATCTCTGAGACACATCTCCCACTTAACCACCTCCAAGGCAAGATCGGTATACGGCGCTACACCTGACGATGAATACTGTGGTGTTTTTAAAAAAAACTAGGTCACCAGTTCTTCTCTCCCAGGATGCTAACTTGTTATCGCTGTTATCACCAAGCAGTGGAGATACGATTAGGAGTTCCAACCCACCACCCGAGTACGAAAAAGAATCTCAATGTTGCAGTGATAAAAGGTATCCCATCTCACGCATTTTAGAATGATTTACAGCTTATAGATGTAGACATATTTAGTGGAATATTCTTTCTACAGACTTTTCCTACTAAGCTTCTGTTCGCTGTCGACATAAATAAAGCACAGTTGTGGTATATTACGGATGTTATATAGTGAACAGTGGGGGCCGGGTGGAATTTTAGATGCAGTCCCCGCACGCAACGAGAATTCTGAAATGTAAGACCGGGTGTTGCGGATATGAATGGGCGCGACGCAGTAAAAAGTGTCGGCGGATGAAATATAACGAAGTGTCGGGACGAGAAGCGATATTCTTGAAAGGATTGTAAGTGCGGCTCGTAAAGCAGAGAGCAGTCGGCTGTTAAACTGCTGGCAAGTCCGCCAGGTAGTTCGCGCTTCCGCTGCGCGAGCGGGACCCGGGGACTGTAATCCGCTATTTGAGAGCGGGCGGCGAGCTGCGAGCAAAAAGCCGCCAACTTTATAGGCGGGGCCGGCTTAATGTTGCCTCGGGAGCAGCAGCTAAGTAGCGGAGAGGACCTCCGAGCTTATCACTTGGCGCGGCGAACACGGATTTGGTGCGACGGAGCCCCACCCGGGGGATCCGATATTTATATTTCTGCCTGCCGCTCCTCGTAGAATGGCCGAGGCTGTAGTGTGGTGGGGGGAGAGGGGCGAACATCCCGCAGCTGTACTGCCGCCTGCCGAGCAACTCTCCAGTCACGGAATCGTTTCAATGTAAGGGGTCGTTCCTGCAGTTGGGAAATGAAACCTCAAAGGGGCGCAAAACGGTTACAGCATTTCAGAGTCATGAAAAAACGTAAATTAATAAAGAAATGGTTTGAAACAAACACTCTGAGATCACGCTCAATGTTAGTGCGCTCAACAACACATTGAAAACTTTAACCAGTCATTGTTTATGGGCGTTGAAGGAGGGGCAGAATCACATGGTCTCTATAGTTTGCACTGCTTCCGTGGTCAAACTTCTTTGCCCACTGTGCAACATCAGATTCGTTGAGGAAACTCTGTATTCATCTTAATTGCCTTAGTCATAGCTATCGTCAGTATCGTATTCTTCCTCATCATCATCGCCGTTGTCATCGATGTTGTCATTGTCGTCATCGTTCCCTTCGTGACTGCTGCTGCCACCATTTTTCTTGTCACTGCTAGTCATCTGTATCGTCGCCGCCAAGACCGCTGTAATCATTTGCTATCTTTCTGCTGTGTACTTCATTTTCGATGTTGGGGTTACCATCACAAATTCCGCACTGTTACAGATTGCTGCCTGTCCTTTCAACGTTCTCTACATCTGCTACAATGATAACCACAAATGGATCTTCCTACAACAAGGTCAACAATTAGCTACACTTCCAACTATTTTATCCCAGAGACACACCCATTATAGCGCCATGGTCTACACTGGGGTGACAGAAGTTACGGGATACCGCCTAATATCGTGTCGGACCTCCTTTCGTCCGGCTTCGTGCAGCACGCGACGTGACATGGACTCGTCCAGAAGTCGTTCCAAGTCCCCTGCATATACACTCCTGGAAATTGAAATAAGAACACCGTGAATTCATTGTTCCAGGAAGGGGAAACTTTATTGACACATTCCTGTGGTCAGATACATCACATGATCACACTGTCAGAACCACAGGCACATAGACACAGGCAACAGAGCATGCACAATGTCGGCACTAGTACAGTGTATATCCACCTTTCGCAGCAATGCAGGCTGCTATTGTCCCATGGAGACGATCGTAGAGATGCTGGATGTAGTCCTGTGGAACGGCTTGCCATGCCATTTCCACCTGGCGCCTCAGTTGGACCAGCGTTCGTGCTGGACGTGCAGACCGCGTGAGACGACGCTTCATCCAGTCCCAAACATGCTCAATGGGGGACAGATCCGGAGATCTTGCTGGCCAGGGTAGTTGACTTACACCTTCTAGAGCACGTTGGGTGGCACGGGATACATTCGGACGTGCATTGTCCTGTTGGAACAGCAAGTTCCCTTGCCGGTCTAGGAATGGTAGAACGATGGGTTCGATGACGGTTTGGATGTACCGTGCACTATTCAGTGTCCCCTCGACGATCACCAGAGGTGTACGGCCAGTGTAGGAGATCGCTCCCCACACCATGATGCCGGGTGTTGGCCCTGTGTGCCTCGGTCGTATGCAGTCCTGATTGTGGCGCTCACCTGCACGGCGCCAAACACGCATACGACCATCATTGGCACCAAGGCAGAAGCGACTCTCATCGCTGAAGACGAAACGTCTCCATTCGTCCCTCCATTCACGCCTGTCGCGACATCACTGTAGGCGGGCTGCACGATGTTGGGGCGTGAGCGGAAGACGGCCTAACGGTGTGCGGGAGCGTAGCCCAGCTTCATGGAGACGGTTGCGAATGGTCCTCGCCGATACCCCAGGAGCAACAGCGTCCCTCATTTGCTGGGAAGTGGCGGTGCGGTCCCCTACGGCACTGCGTAGGATCCTACGGTCTTGGCGTGCATCCGTGCGTCGCTGCGGTCCGGTCCCAGGTCGACGGGCACGTGCACCTTCCGCCGACCACTGGCGACAACATCGATGTACTGTGGAGACCTCACGCCCCATGTGTTGAGCAATTCGGCGGTACGTCCACCCGGCCTCCCGCATGCCCACTATACGCCCTCGCTCAAAGTCCGTCAGCTGCACATACGGTTCACGTCCACTCTGTCGCGGCATGCTACCAGTGTTAAAGACTGCGATGGAGCTCCGTATGCCACGGCAAACTGGCTGACACTGACGGCGGCGGTGCACAAATGCTGCGCAGCTAGCGCCATTCGACGGCCAACACCGCGGTTCGTGGTGTGTCCGCTGTGCCGTGCGTGTGATCATTGCTTGTACAGCCCTCTCGCAGTGTCCGGAGCAAGTATGGTGGGTCTGACAAACCGGTGTCAATGTGTTCTTTTTTCCATTTTCAGGAGTGTAATTACACACAAGAACTCGACAGAATACAACAAACTGCACAGGAGAATGGATATGATGCAAAAAGATTAGACAAAATAAGGCACAAAATACATAAAAAACAACACACAACCATGAAACACAGACACAAACAAACGCAACACAACAAATCACATCGCATACAGAACCAACAACACAGTACAAAAGACTTGTAACAAATACCACAAACACCGACAAATACAGCCAGTCCGGTATATACCAACTTACTTGCAACTTCTGTCAATGTGTACACGTGGGTCACACATGTAGGAATTTCGGAACCAGGTATACAGAACACCTTAGAGCACTGAAAAGCAATACCTCACACTCAACATTTGCAGACCACATGATCCACACAATCACCACCCAACAAACATTAAAGCTGACTTACACATCCTAAAAACCAAGTAGCAGCTTATACCAAGAATTAACTATAGAAGAAAACTATGACATCCAAAAATAAATAGCGCAAGGAAAGAAAGTACTCAATGAACACACATCACTGTGCAACAAAACCCTCTCTGCCACAATAGAAGAACTATACAAATAACGCCCTCATCAAAACTACTCATGGAAAAAATATCTTTCTACCTCTCCTTCCATCTCTCTCTCTCCCTATATATACGAGTATATCTTCCTCTCTTTCTCTCTCTCTCTCTCTCTCTCTCTCTCTCTGCACCAGAACTCAACACACACACACACTCACACGCACACACACACACACACACACACACACACACACACACACACACACACACTCACACTCACACAAACCCACAGAAACCATACACCACTGACGCCAAATACAATTCAAACTCGCGCGCCTCACTCAGCCAAACACGCTACGAAACAAATGAACACCACACAGCCACAACAAAACGTAATGGGAGCGAAAACTCTTCCTATGTTTTGGGAAATCGAGAAAGTGCAGTGCCAAGCGACAATAGGTCACGAAGTAAGCCTATTTACTTCGCCAACAACACGGGAGAACGCACCACAACTTCAAAATTGTAAGTTACACACAAAAACATGATACAGACTCATTTCCGTTCAGTAAATGCATAACAAACAGAAAAATAAATTACGTTGTGCTGTTTGCAGATGACAAGCTGTATATTGTGTAGCACAACAGCTACCAAAATAAATGGACAATAGCATCATGTAAGGTATGTTAAATAATGAGTAAATCCACTTTCCGCCAATTAAACTGTAAATGGAACTCTGGCATAATGTTATAAACAACACAAAAAGTTAAAAATAAAAATCAAACCCACTGATGATAGCACAAAAGTGCTGAAATATGTATGGGTGAAACAAAACAGAAAGAAGGTGTCTTGCATAAGGTGGACCTACGCATACCATTTTCGTAGCAAGCACGGACATAACCAGAAGAACTGCACCACAAGATGATTATGAGGAGTTTCATTTCAGTACGATGAACTGGTATCATCGATTTACTGAAGATGTAATTAACAAACAAGGAATAAAGATCCTTGACTCTATGCAGTTACTTTTGATACTACGTACTTCTTCATAGGGAGCGATACCTGCACTGTGGCATCTTTGTGCAGCGACCGGATGACGACTTGGCAGCAGCTCGGCCCAGCTGCTCACACGAAGCGCACACTGGGACGCCGCGGCAGCATCTGGAGGTCGGGCAAACATTCCGTCAGGGAGGTGTCAGGGTGCGCGCTGGGCAGAGGTGACGGATGGCCGGCCAGCTGTCCCATTATATCGGGCAAACCCTGCGCTATCTCCGAGCGCCACGGTTGCAGTCGCATCACAGGAACAAACAGAATTGCAACCAGTTATTACGATCATCTGATTTACCTTGTCAAACAACGTTCGGTAATTCATAGCTTAGCAACCGAATTCTCCCTCAAGAAAACCAATAGACTACAGAAAAGAAATAGTAGAATAATTTTTTTTTAATTTCCCGCGGATAGAGGCTTGCTGCTTCAGAAGCTCACTGTTTAGTATGTGATATCGTAAAACTACTGTTTCAAAAATACAATCATAAATGTGAAAATATTTCTTTGGTATCACAAAGCTGAATCTTCGTTAACTAAGTCGGATAAACTACATTATGAGCGTACTGACTCTACGCCACGGTCGCACAATAACGAAACGAATTAGTAAACAACAACGTCAACCGTCAGCTATGTACACCCGTACACGCACACACTTTATATATACAGAGTGTTACAAAAAGGTACAGCCAAACTTTCAGGAAACATTCCTCACACACAAGGAAAGAAAATATGTCATGTGGACATGTGTCCGGAAACGCTTACTTTCCATGTTAGAGCTCATTTTATTACTTCTCTTCAAATCACATTAATCATGGAATGGAAACACACAGCGTGACTTCAAACACTTTGTTACAGGAAATGTTCAAAACGTCATCCGTTAGCGAGGATACAAGCATCCACCCTCCGTTAGCGAGGATACAAGCATCCACCCTCCGTTGCATGGAATCTCTGATGCGCTGATGCAGCCCTGGAGAATGGCGTATTGTATCACAGCCGTCCACAATACGAGCACGAAGAGTCTCAGCATTTGGTACAGGAGCTGCGTAGACAAGAGCTTTCAAATGCTCCCATAAATGAAAGTCAAGAGGGTCGAGGTCAGGAGAGCGTGGAGGCCATGGAATTGGTCCGCCTCTACCAATCCATCGGTCACCGAATCTGTTGTTGAGAAGCTTACGAACACTTGGACTGAAATGTGCAGGAGCTCCATCGTGCATAAACCACATGCTGTGTCGTACTTGTAAAGGCACATGTTCTAGCAGCACAGGTAGAGTATCCCGTAACAAATCATGATAACGTGCTCCACTGAGCGTAGTTGGAAGAACATGGGGCCTAATCAAGACATCACCAACAATCCCTGCTAGTACTGTAGGGCAATAGGTCGCATGTCAACACAAGCACCGAGGTCAACATTATCTTCCTTCAGTTGGGCCAACTGGCGGTGAATCGAGGAAGTACAGTACATACTGACGAAACTAAAATGAGCTCTAATATGGAAATTAAGCGTTTCCGGACACATGTCCAGGTAACATCTTTTCTATACATAGATGGTGGTCTTAAGTCCTGAGGCCGGATGAGCGCTTATTAATGGTTAATCCTAACTAGACGTACGCAAACATCGCAGTACCCACATCCTGCGACACCTCACTTTAGTGAATACTAACCCTTATGCAGAGATGGCAGTAGACCTATTGAGTTGGCCATCATGCCGGTCTGGGCGTGGAGGGGCTCCACTTCTATTAAAAAAAAAAGTCGTGAGGCTGGTTTGATGCAGCTCTCCATGCTACTCTATCATGTGCAAGCTTCTTCATCACCCAGTACCTACTGCAACCTACATCCTTCTGAACCTGTTTAGTGTACTCATCTCTTGGTCTCCCTCTACGATTTTTACCCTCGACGCTGCCTTCAAATACTAAATTGGTTATCCCTTGATGCCTGATAATATGTCCTACCAACCGATCCCTCCTTCTAGTCAAGTTGTGCCCCAAATTTCTCTGCACCCCAATTCTATTCAATACCTCCTCATTAGTTATGTGATTTACGCATCTAATCTTCAGCATTCTTCTGTAGCACCACATTTCAAAAGCTTCTATTCTCTTCTTGTCTAAACTATTTATCGTCCACGTTTCACTACCATACATGGCTACACTCCATACAAATACTTTCAGAAACGACTTCCTGACACTAAAATCTATACTCGATGTTAACAAATTTTTCTTCTTCAGAAACGCTTTCCTTGCCATTGCCAGTCTACATTTTATATCCTCTCTACTTCGACCATCATCAGTTATTTTGTCCCCAAATAGCAAAACTCATTTACTACTTTGAGCGTCTCATTTCCTAATCTAATTCCCGCAGCCCACCCGATTTATTTCGACTACATTCCATTATCTTCGTTTTGCATTTGTTGATGTTCATTTTATATCCTAATTTCAAGACACTGGCCATTCCGTTCAGCTGCTCGTCCACGTCCTTTGTTGTCTCTGACAGAATTACAATGTCATCGGTGAACCTCAAAGTCTTTATTTCTTCCCCATGGATTTTATTTCCAACCCCGAATTTTTCTTTTGTTTACTTTACTGCTTGCTCAGTATACAGACTGAATAACCTCGGGGATAGGCTACAAACCTGTCTGACTCCCTTCCCAACCACTGCTTCGTTTACATGCCCTTGGACTGTTACAACTGCCGTCTGGTTTCTGTACAATTTGTAAATAGTCTTTCGTTCCCTGCATTTTACCCATGCCACCTTCAGAATTTGAAAGAGAGTATACTAGTCAACATTGTCAAAAGCTTTCTCTAAGACTACAAATGCTAGAAACGTAGGTTTGTCTTTCCTTAATCTGTTTTTTAAGATAAGTCGTAGGGACAGTATTGCTTCACGTGTTCCAACATTTCTACGGAATCCAAACTGATCCTCCCCGAGGTCGGCTTCTAGCAGTTTTTCCATTTGTCTGTAAAGAATTCGCGTTAGCATTTTGCATCCGTGGCTTATTAAACTGATAGTTCGGTAATTTTCACATCTGTCAACACCTGCTTTCTTTGAGATTGGAATTATTATATTATTCACCGGTGTGATGGTATGGGGTGCCATTGGTTACACGTCTCGTTCACCTCGTTCGCATTGACGGCACTTTGAACAGTGGACGTTCCATTTAAGATGCGTTACGACCCGTGGCTCTATCCTTCATTCGATCCCCGCGAAACCCTACATTTCAGCAGGATAATGCACGACCGCATATTCCAGGTCCTATACGGGCCTTTCTGGATACAGAAAATGTTCGACTGCTGCCCTGGCCAGCACATTCTCCAGATCTCTCACCAACTGAAAACGTCTGCTCAATGGTGGCCGAGCAATTGTCTCGTCACAATACTTCAGATTGAAAAAAAAAAGGGTTCAAATGGTTCTAAGCACTATGGGACCTAACATCTCAGGTCATCAGTCCCCTAGAACTTAGAAATACTTAAAAGTAACTAACCTAAGGACAGCACACACATCCATGCCCGAGGAAGGATTCGAACCTGCAACCGTAGTGGTCGCGCTGTTCCAGACCGAAGCGCCAAGAACCGCTCGGCTACATCGGGCGGCAAGCTCTGTTTGACTCAATGCCCAGGCGTATCAAGGCCGTTATTACGGCCAGACGTGGTTGTTCTGGGTACTGATTTCTCAGGATCTATGCACCCAAATTGTGTGAAAATGTCATAACACGTCAGTTCTAGTATAATACATTAGCCCAATGAATACCCGTTTATCATCTGCATTTCTTCTTGGTGTAGCAATTTTAATGGCCAGTAGTGTATTACCCTCAATTGCCACCACCAGCAACGCAGAGTAAATCTTTGACAATGTCTGCCACTAGTGCAAGTTAACTTCTTAAAAACCATGAAACAATTTTCAGCCGTAGAGGCCGAGGCGAAAGCCAACAGTCAATGTTTCGTCTTTCTGCTCGTCTCCAGCTATTCTTCAGCCAGCTGTTGGCGTGAGTTGGTCAGGAGTCTTCATATCTTTATTGCAATCAGTTCTTTAAATTGTTACGTTTGTTGCTACGGTAAAGAAAGTATTGAAAGTCATCGCAATAGCGGTGATGTTTTCAAATACCTGTACACATTGCGGAAGTTGGCGTGACACCACCTTGTCAAAGACGTCCATTCTTCTCTGCGTGGGGTCGGCCTTAGCGAGTAGACTAACTCTACACACGCATACATGTAGCTACAATCTCTGCACCAGCTGATATATGAAAATATGAGAAACTCATGTACAAGAAACCGATCATTTTGAACTGCTTCAACTCCCGTGCATACAGATACTTCATCCTCTGACGTCGACGGTGCTGTCTGTACCATTGCGACATCCATTCAGACCTGTTTTAGTCACGAACGGTGCGCAGGAAGAACGGGCGTTAGTAAGGTCCCTGTTTAGATCAAAAAGCTATAACTTTAGCTTTATGATCTTTTAGCGACATATAACGTGTGGTTATAAGTAACGTGCAGCTATTCACAGATGTCCCGTGTGGAGTGTAGTTATCGCGTGACAGCGAAAGTTGGTAGATATTCTAATGAGTTAATGCGAAACAGTTTTAGTCCGAAAAAAGAAAATAGTTACAATTTTGGCCACCAGGTGCAAATATGGGGCTGTGAACAAAAGAAAGACGTATACAAATGTTTCCATATGTAATGGATTAGGGACGGTTATACAAGGGAAAGGTAGAATGGTGCTGTTATTATTACCCACCACTTACACAATATTTTCAGTGTGAGCACCAGAGACGTCAACGAGATGCTGCATCCGTAAAGCGTCGTGACCAATAGAGACAGGTAACAATTCCAGTGGAATTTGAACTATGTGATTCTGTAGACCGACCTTCAAATAGGGTAGAGAGCAGATCTTTCAGGTATCCTCAGAGTCAAAAGTCACATGGATTCAGATCAGCTTGTGTTGCAGACGACGCATCTGGAAAATCTCTGGAGACAACAAGTTCGAGGAAGGTAGTATTAAGCTGAACTTTCACTGGACAAGTGACATGAAGTGTTCCCCATATTGCACGAAAACATAAGTTTCCACACAGTTGCGCTCTTCCATTGCAGGAATCACATGCTATACCAGGAGGTCTCGATACATCTTGCTCACCAGATGGTAGAGTTTTGTCAGGCCTGGCTCTCCCAAGGTTGTCAGTACTTCTAATGGAATGTTGTCTACTCCCGGGGCCTTGTTTTGACTTAGGTCTTTCAGTGCTCTGTCAAGCTCTTCACACAGCATCATATCTCCTGTTTCATCTTCATCTACATTATCTTCCATTTCTATAATATTGTTCTCAAGAACATCGCCCTTGTATAGCCTCTCTATCTACTCCTTCCACCTTTCTGCTTTCCATTCTTTGCTTAGAACTGGATTTCCATCTGAGCTCTTGATATTCATGCAAGCGGTTCGTTTTTCTCCAAAGGTCTCTTTAATTTTCCTGTAGGCAGTATCTACCGTACCCCTAGTGAGATAAGCCTCTACATCCTTACATTTGTCCTCTAACCTTCCCTGCTTAGCCATTTTACACTTCCTGTCGATCTCAATGATTAAAAGTATCGGGACACCCCCAAAAATACACCTTTTTCGTAATAGGTACGTTGTGCTGCCACCTACTGCCAGGTATTCCATATCAGCGACCTCAGTAATCATTAAACATCGTTACAGCAGAATGGGGCGCTCCACGGAACTAACAAACTTCGAACGTGGTCACGTGATTGGGTGTCACTTGCGTCATACGTTTGTAGGCGAGATTTACACAGTCCTAAACGTCCTAGGTTCACTGTTTCCGATGTGATAGTGTAGTGGAAACGTGAAAGGACACTTACAGCACAAAAGCGCCAGGACGACCTCGTCTGACAGAGGGAACCGACAGTTGAAGATGGTCGTAATGTGTAATAGGCAGACTTCTATCCAGGCCATCATACAGGAATTCCACACTGCATCAGAATCCACCGCAAGAACTGCGACAGTTACGTGGGAGGTAAGAAAACTTTGATTTCATGGTCAAGCGACTGCTCATAAGTTACACATCACGCCGGTAAATGCCAAACGACGCCTTGCTTGGTGTAAGGAGCGTAAACATTGGACGACTGAACGGTGGAAAAACGTTGTGTGGATTGACGAATGACGGTACACAATGTGGCGATCCGATGGCAGGCTGTGGGTATGGCGAATGCCCGGTGAACGTCATCTGCCAGCGTGAGCAGTGCTAACAGTGAAATTCGAAGGCCGTAGTGTTATTGTGTGGTCGTGGCATGCGCCCCTTGTTGTTTTGCCTGGCACTATTACAGCACATGCTTACATTGTTGTTTTAAGCACTTTCTTGCTTCTCACTGTCCAAGAGCAATTCGGGGATGGCGATCGCATCTTTCAACACTATCGAGCACCTATTCATAATGCACCGTCTGTGGCGCAGTGGCTACACGACAACAACATCCCTGTAGTGGACTGGGATGCACAGATTCTTGACCTGAATCTTATAAAACACCTTCAGGATGTTTTGGAATTCCGACTTAGTGCCAGGCCTCACCGACCGACATCAATACCTCTCGACAGTGCAGCACTCCGTTAAGAATGGGGTACAGTTCCCCAAGAAACGTTCCAGCACCTGACTGGACGTATGCTAGCGAAAGTGGAAGCTGTCATCAAGGATAAGGGTGGGCCAACACCATATTGAGTTCCAGCATTACCGAGGGAGGGCGCCACGAACTTGTAAGTAATTTTCAGCCAGGTGTCCGGATACTTTTGATCATATATATATATATATATATATATATATATATATATATATATATATATATATATATATATATATCTGGTGGAATCACACATGTGACCAAGGAATCGAAAGACTAATCAACACATGAAAGAAGTTCGATAGCATCAAGAGATCAGAAAACTGGCAAGAATTTCTCAAAACACCGAAACAGAGAAGTAAAATTATTTGTAAAGATAAACGAAACTACGGAAAACAGAAACTAGAAGAGATAGAAGCACACTTCACAAGAAACAACAGGAGGAATTTCTGCAACACGTTCAGATAAAATATGATGAAATATCAAGCACCGAATCTCTACATTAGGAGACCGGACGGCACACTAGACCAAAACCAAGAAAAGTGTAACCTCCTAGAGAAGTACTTCGAGAAACTCCAAAACTTAAAATCACCAACAGACAAACTGGACGCAGAGTAACCCGCGCCAAACCCAGATAGCGAACCCCCATTGATGGGAGAAGTAAGAGAAATCATGAAGAACCTCAAGAGTAATAGAGTACCAAGAGAGGATGGAGTCATCGCGGAATTCTGGAAACTATAAGACCCGGCTCTCATAGAAATCGTACACAACATCATGAAACAGAAATGGGAAGCAGAAGAGATACCGAAAGAATGGTGCACAGCTCTGATACCCCCTCAACATAAGAAAGAGGGTACGTAGGACCCAAACAACTATAGGGGCATCTCCCTGTTACCTGGGACATATAGCCGGTCGCTGCGGCCGAGCGGTTCTAGGGGCTTCAGACCGGAGCCACGCGGCTGCTACTGTCTTAGGTTCGAATCCTGCCTTGGGCATGGATGTCTGTGATGTCCTTAGGTTAGTTAGGTTTACGTAGTTCTAAGTCTAGGGGACTGATGACCTTAGATGTTAAGTCCCATAGTGCTTAGAGCCATTGGAATTTTTGTCACATCTAAGATACTTTCAAAAGCACTGCTAGACAGATTAGAGAAGTAAACAGACCACCTCATTGGCCGATACCTTGCTGGGTTTCGTAAACTCAGGTCATGCGCTGAAAATATATGGAACCTGAAGATGATACTTCAACACAAAAAGAACATAACCATCACCTTCCTCGACTTCAAGAGGGCGTACGACTCATTAGACAGAGGAACCCTCTTTAAAATCCTCAATGTTGTTGTTGTGGTCTTCAGTCCTGAGACTGGTTTGATGCGACTCTCCATGCTACTCTATCTTGTGCAAGCTTCTTCAACTCCCAGTACCTACTGCAACCTACATCCTTCTGAATTTGCTTAGTGTATTCATCTCTTGGTCTCCCGCTATGATTTTTACCCTCCACGCTGCCCTCCAATACTAAATTGGTGATCCCTTGATGCCTCAGAACATGTCCTACCAACCGATCCCTTCTTCTGGTCAAGTTGTGCCACAAAAGTCTCTTCTCCCCAATCCTATTCAATACTTCATCATTAGTTATGTGATCTACCCATCTAATCTTCAGCATTGTTCTGTAGCACCACATTTCGAAAGCTTCTATTCTCTTCTTGTCCAAACTATTCATCGTCCATGTTTCACTTCCATACATGGCTACACTCCATAAAAATACTATCAGAATTGACTTCCTGGCACTTAAATCCATACTTGATGTTAACAAATTTTTCTTCTTCAGAAACGCTTTCCTTGCAGTCTACATTTTATATCCTCTCTACTTCGACCCCCATCAGTTATTTTGCTCCCCAAATAGCAAAACTCCTTTACTGCTTTAAGTGTCTCATTTCCTAATCTAGTTCCCTCAGCATCACCCGACTTAATTCGGCTACATTCCATTATCCTCGTTTGCTTTTGTTGATGTTCATTTTATATCCTCCTTTCAAGACACTGCCCATTCCATTCTACTGCTCTTCCAAGTCCTTTGCTGTCTCTGACAGAATTACAATGTCATCGGCGAACCTCAAAGTTTTTATTTCTTCTCCATGGATTTTAATACCTACTCCGAATATTTCTTTTGTTTCCTATACTGCTTGCTCAATATACAGATTGAATAACATCGGCGAGAGGTTACAACCTTGTCTTACTCCCTTCCCAACCACTGCTTCCCTTTCATGTCCCTCGGCTCTTATAACTGCCATCTGGTTTCTGTATAAATTGTAAATAGCCTTTCGCTCCCTGTATTTTACCCCTGCAACGTTTAGAATTTGAAAGAGAGTATTGCAATGCTGTAATTATAGTGAAGGACACCAAGTCGGCAATGCAATGCTGTAATTAAATTATGAGATGATTCAGGATGAATTTCAGGAGCGTTTCTCGTGTTGTTGCTTTGAGAATCCAGCAGGAGGGCTCATGCATCTGATCAACTATCTCAAAGTATGCTTTCCTGTTCGATCTGCATCTTGGGAAATACGTATTTGCTATGTTTGCAGTGTCGTGTTCCATACACACCTAGACAAGCGGATTAATCCCGTTATCAACATGTGCCAAACTTGTTTGAAGCCTTGTTCTGGGTCCACAATAGCTATATCCGGGAATGTGTAATTCAACCAGAAGTATGTTGAGAATACCACCACCTCCTCTAATGCATCTCCTATCATGCATGCTATACTATTGTGGCCGTTTTGGTCTGTGCACCCAAGTACATAGCAAATCGTCAGCGTCGATCCAAGTATTATGTGTTGCAGGAAAGCTAAGGCTTTACTTTTGCCAGGCGTCAGGTTTCTTTTTTGGGTCACCTGGTTTTTGGGATGGTGTCAGTATCGATCAGGAGTGAACGAAGGACGCGGTTTCCCCAACCGAGGACTAGTGAAGAAGTAGCTCAGTTATTGGGATGGCCAACTAGCTGTGTAGGTTCGTCCGCAACTTTGGTCAGATGGCTGCCACTCTTAAAAATCTGCGAAGGATAGGAGAAAATTTTACATGGGATGAAAGCAAACAGTGTGCGTTTGAAGCTATTAAGACGCGTATCACGACCCCCTCCCCTCCTTCCCTACGTGTTGGCTATGCCCGATTTCGGCAAGATATTTGTTGTTCAGACTGATGCGTCCAACGTGTGGATTGCTGCGGTTCTCTTCCAGGAAGACTAGCGTCAAAGACGCCCTTTAGCTTCTGCATCAAGAAAGCTGGCAGTCTCCGAGTTGAATTATTCTGTGTATGAGTGTGAGGCATGGCCGTTCGCTTCACCCTACAAAAGTCCCAGTTTTATCTGCAGCATAGAGAGTTCGATATAGGGACCGACGATCAGACGTTAAGCTGGGTACTGGCTAGGCTCAAGAAAACCGGTAGAATCGCGAGGTTGGCATCTCCGAAAGAACAGATACGATCTGCATATGTAAGGCATGTTTGCGAGCCTGAGGTTGTCTTTTATTACACCTCTGTAACTGTTCGTTTAAACCTTGCATTCTTCCTACTGCTTGTCAGCACTTTTAAGTTTAAGACCAGGACCCTCCAAACCAACAACACATACATCTCGACGAAAGACCTCAGTTCGCGGCACACGATCTAATATATATCGGCTACCTAAGTAGTTATTGGCGCCAGTGGAATGCCATACCGCCAAGATGAGAGCAGCCACTGCTCAAGGACCTTAAGGAATATCAATAAGATAAAGAGAAATGCAGGAAATTGCGGAGTGTGAGGGAACATACAGTAAATGTCACCTTTGGGAGTGTGGTGGTACTGCGTCTTTTTAAGTCATTGCACGTCAAGGTGTGCCCAGATCTCGGAGACTCGTAAGGAGAATATATAGACCTTGGATGCTGCTAGTAATATGAAAACAGTTGGGAAGTAACTGAACGTTCTACGAATAACAAGTGGTCCATGGCGATACAGAACTGTGGCGTTATGGAACAGTTACATCCAAAAACATAAAAGTAATATACTTAACCTATTCATCTGCGTGTACTGTAAATGCTGTAAATAAATATGCTCGTGTTTTACCTCTATTTCGCCTGCACGGGTGGCTGGCATTGTCAAATACACAACTGGCCATTAAAATAGCTACACCACGAAGATGACGTACTACAGGCGTGAAATGTAAAAGACAGGAAGAAGATGCTGTGATATGCAAATGATTAGCTTTCCAGAGCATTCATACAAGGTTGGCGCCCGTGGCGACACCTACAACGTGCTGACATGAGCAAAGTTTCCAACCGATTTCTGTTACACAAACAGCACTTGAGCGGCATTGCCTGGTGAAGCCTCATGTAAGGAGAAGAAATGTGTGCCATCACGGTTCCGACTTTGATAAAGGTCGGATTGTAGCCTATGGCGATTGCGGTTTATCGTATCGCGACATTGCTGCTCGCGTTGGTCGAGATCCAACGACTGTTAGCAGAATATGGAATCGCTGGCTGTAGGAGGGTAATACGGAACGCCGTGCTGGATCCCAACGGCCTCGTATCACTAGCAGTCAAGATGCCGCTAGCGTTGGTCGAGATCCAACAACTGTTAGCAGAATATGGAATCGATGGCTGTAGGAGGGTAATACGGAACGCCGTGCTGGATCCCAACGGCCTCGTATCACTAGCAGTCGAGATGACAAACATCCGCATGGCTGTAACGGATCGTCCAGCCACATCTCGATCCCTGAGTCAACAAATGGGGACGTGCACGAACAGTTCTATGACGTTTGCAGGAGCATGGACTATCAGATCGGAGACCATGGCTGCGGTTACCCTTAACGTTGCATCACAGACAGGAGCGCCTGCGATGGTGTACTCAACGACGAACCTCGGTGCACGAATGGAAAAACGTAATTTTTTTTAGATGACCCAGATTCTGTTTACGGTATTATGATGGTCGCATCCGTGCTTGGCGACATCGCAGTGAACGAACATTGGAAGCGTGTATTCGTGATCGCCATAATGGCGCATCACCCGGTGTGATGGTATGGGGTGCCATTGGTTACACGTCTCGTTCACCTCGTTCGCATTGACGGCACTTTGAACAGTGGACGTTCCATTTAAGATGCGTTACGACCCGTGGCTCTATCCTTCATTCGATCCCCGCGAAACCCTACATTTCAGCAGGATAATGCACGACCGCATATTCCAGGTCCTATACGGGCCTTTCTGGATACAGAAAATGTTCGACTGCTGCCCTGGCCAGCACATTCTCCTGATCTCTCACCAACTGAAAACGTCTGCTCAATGGTGGCCGAGCAATTGTCTCGTCACAATACTTCAGATTGAAAAAAAAGGGTTCAAATGGTTCTAAGCACTATGGGACCTAACATCTCAGGTCATCAGTCCCCTAGAACTTAGAAATACTTAAAAGTAACTAACCTAAGGACAGCACACACATCCATGCCCGAGGAAGGATTCGAACCTGCGACCGTAGTGGTCGCGCTGTTCCAGACCGAAGCGCCAAGAACCGCTCGGCTACATCGGGCGGCAAGCTCTGTTTGACTCAATGCCCAGGCGTATCAAGGCCGTTATTACGGCCAGACGTGGTTGTTCTGGGTACTGATTTCTCAGGATCTATGCACCCAAATTGTGTGAAAATGTCATAACACGTCAGTTCTTGTATAATACATTAGTCCAATGAATACCCGTTTATCATCTGCATTTCTTCTTGGTGTAGCAATTTTAATGGCCAGTAGTGTATTACCCTCAATTGCCACCACCAGCAACGCAGAGTAAATCTTTGACAATGTCTGCCACTAGTGCAAGTTAACTTCTTAAAAACCATGAAACAATTTTCAGCCGTAGAGGCCGAGGCGAAAGCCAACAGTCAATGTTTCGTCTTTCTGCTCGTCTCCAGCTATTCTTCAGCCAGCTGTTGGCGTGAGTTGGTCAGGAGTCTTCATATCTTTATTGCAATCAGTTCTTTAAATTGTTACGTTTGTTGCTACGGTAAAGAAAGTATTGAAAGTCATCGCAATAGCGGTGATGTTTTCAAATACCTGTACACATTGCGGAAGTTGGCGTGACACCACCTTGTCAAAGACGTCCATTCTTCTCTGCGTGGGGTCGGCCTTAGCGAGTAGACTAACTCTACACACGCATACATGTAGCTACAATCTCTGCACCAGCTGATATATGAAAATATGAGAAACTCATGTACAAGAAACCGATCATTTTGAACTGCTTCAACTCCCGTGCATACAGATACTTCATCCTCTGACGTCGACGGCGCTGTCTGTACCACTGCGACATCCATTCATACCTGTTTTAGTCACGAACGGTGCGCAGGAAGAACGGGCGTTAGTAAGGTCCCTGTTTAGATAAAAAAGCTATAACTTTAGCTTTATGATCTTTTAGCGACATATAACGTGTGGTTATAAGTAACGTGCAGCTATTCACAGATGTCCCGTGTGGAGTGTAGTTATCGCGTGACAGCGAAAGTTGGTAGATATTCTAATGAGTTAATGCGAAACAGTTTTACTCCGAAAAAAGAAAATAGTTACAATTTTGGCCACCAGGTGCAAATATGGGGCTGTGAACAAAAGAAAGACGTATACAAATGTTTCCATATGTAATGGATTAGGGACGGTTATACAAGGGAAAGGTAGAATGGTGCTGTTATTATTACCCACCACTTACACAATATTTTCAGTGTGAGCACCAGAGACGTCAACGAGATGCTGCATCCGTAAAGCGTCGTGACCAATAGAGACAGGTAACAATTCCAGTGGAATTTGAACTATGTGATTCTTTAGACCGACCTTCAAATAGGGTAGAGAGCAGATCTTTCAGGTATCCTCATAGTCAAAAGTCACATGGATTCAGATCAGCTAGTGTTGCAGTCGACGCATCTGGAAAATCTCTGGAGACAACAAGTTCTAGGAAGGTAGTATTAAGCTGAACTTTCACTGGGCAAGTGGCATGAAGTGTTCCCCATATTGCACGAAAACATAAGTTTCCACACAGTTGCGCTCTTCCAATGCAGGAATCACATGCTATACCAGGAGGTCTCGATAAAGTGCAGAAGTCACGGTGCAACTGGCAAGCCTTTTGGGTGCATTCTCTGCAAATAAGAACGGACTGGGTACAAAGATGCTTGCGAACCTACGCCACACAGTCACATACAGCGAGTGCAATGGCTTTACGTGTACAACAAGCGGTTAAACACTACGCCAGGTTCGGCAGTTCTGTGTACACAATGCACGATGTAGTGTGAAATGTGCCTCGTCACTCCATAGAATATTAATCGGCCACATGTCGTCAGCTTCCATTCGCGCCAGAAACAAAAGAGCAAATTTAGAACGCTGCGGCGGATCAGGAGGTTGAGGTTTCACCTTGTAGGGGTACGACTGTAAAACAGACCGCAAAACGTACCATACTGCTGACCATGAGATGGTCAATTCTCATGACACTGCTGGAGCACGAGCACTACCCAGAGCACATGCTTCATATTCAGCTGCAGCAACAACAACCTCGTCAGTAACTTTCGCCGGGATGGACGCCTTTCTCTTTTACATGCCACACCAAGCTCAACCTGGTTTTTTAATTTTTTTTATACCTTACGAAAGGTAGGCCGGCAGCTGACTGTCTACGCCACTCTTCGGCCACAGATAAACAGACAGTAAACATGAAGACAAAAAACAAACACACATACATGAATGGTAAAAACAGGAGACATACGTAAGAAATGACATGAAGGCGTTCGCGGAAGGCACTGGTTATACAAATAAGTTCAGCAGTGCACACAAACATAGACAAACATACAGGAACGACGGAGCACACTGAAGAAGAACACTGATGCACTGATGAAGAGAACACTGTAGCACATTGGTGATGATCTTTGGTGCACTGAACATACTGAAGAGATTGGAGTGGGGCCTACCACTGTGTGCAGGAGACGGGCAGGGGGGGGGGGGAGGGTGGGAGGAAGAAGCCAATGGGAAAAAGGAAGTGTGAGGGGAAGAGAAAGGGCAGGGTCAGGTGTAGAAGCCTGGGGAGGGGGGGCAGGAAGTGGGAGAACTGGGTGAGAGGGGGAGAGGGAGAAAGGAAGTTGGAAAGGAGTGAGAGAGCCCTGGGGAAAGGGGGAAGGAAAAGGAGGATTAGATCCGATAGGTGGGGAATACGGAATGAACATCGTCAGGAAGGTGGAGTTGGCAGAAACCACCTGGAGCAAGAGTGTGGAGAGTGTGAAGATGGGGAGCAGGTGGGATGCAGGAGTACAGGCATGGCAGTAGGTTGGGGTGGTAGAGGATGGGAGAGACAAGCAGGTTTTGAGGATCAAGCTTGTGGGATGTGTAAAGAATCCGTATCTGTTTGAAGAAAAGGAGGAGGTTTGGGAAAGGAATCAGATCATAAAGGATTCACATGGGGGACAGGAGATGGATATAGGTGCGGCAGAGCAGATGGCATTCAAGGGATTGAAGGGACTTATAGTAGGTGGGAGGGGCGGATATCCAGACGGGCTGGGCATAACAAAGGATGGGGTGGATGAGGGAATTATAAGTGAGGAGGACTGTGGAGGGGTCCAGGCCCCATGTTCGACTGGAGAGGAGTTTGAGGAGATGGAGACAGGTTCGTGCCTTGGCTTGGACTGTCTGGAGATGGGGGGCCCAGGAAAGGCGGTGGTCAAGGGTGACTCCAAGGTACATCAGGGTGGGGGTGTGGTTAATGTGGCGACCATAGATGATAAGAGAGAAATCGAGGAGATGGAAGGAAGCGGTGGTTTTGCCTATGATGATTGCCTGGGTTTTGGAAGGATTGACCTTAAGCAGTCACTGGTTGCACCAAGTGGACAACTGGTCAAGATGGGACTGGAGAATGCATTGGGAGCGTTGAAGGGTGGGGGCAAGGCCAAGGAAGGTGGTGTCATCGGCATGTTAGAGGAGGTAGATGGGGGTTTCGGCTGATGGTATGTCTTGAATGGTGATGCGGTTGTTGAGATCTGTGTGTGGGGTGTTGTCTAAGTACTGGATGCTTGGAGCAAGTGGAGGGCCAGAGGTCTCAGTCTAGTCACGGACATCAGGGAAGAGGGATTAATAGAACAGAGGATCATTGGGGATTGTTAGGATATTAAAAAGATAGGAAGGGAAATGATTGGCCTTAGTAAGGTTGTTGGGAAAGGGTTGGTCATTATGGAGGAGGGTATAGTGTGGAGAGGTTTTAGATCCAGTAAGGCTGACCAGTACTTAGACGAGTTTATTGGTAGAGTAGCATTTAGGCTGGTGGAGGTCTGTCGCCAATCCTGGAGTTTTTTGGCTGCGAGCAAATTATGAATATGTATCTGTGGGAATAAGGTAGGACAGTGCATATAAATCGCGGTAGTGGGAACATGAGCCTCAACGGCCTCAGACAAGGTCTGCTGGAGAAAGGAGGTGGCATCGGTGATGTCATCTAGGTGGTGATAAGTGAGAGGGTTGCTTTCGTTCTGGGTAATGATGGTGGATGGACACATTTCAGGGAAGGGTCGTTGCGGGGAGAGAGACGGGTGTTACGTCCATGTGACATGGTAAGGAGGACCGGGAGATGGTAACCACCGATGGGGTCTAGGACTTCCACCGCTAAGAGTCCAAGGAGGTTGGGGGAGGCCAGGACTACATCGGGGATGGTACTGGATTCAGGGCGGGTGTGTTGCGGAAGGGGGAGGAGATCACCTTGCAGGGAGGCGAGGAACCGATGCCACCGCCGGAGCTGGGCGGCGTAGCTGACAGTGCTTTCGAATTTCATTTGATCTTCTTTAAACCATTTAATGACATCGAGCCTCTTCACAGACCTTTCAGTCTGTGATTCACCCTCTCCGCAGCACTGTAATTGCAGCTGTTCACATAAAACAGTTTCACTAAGAGGCACGGTCTCTCTTCTATATAGCCATACTGTTCACTCACGTTATGGCTTGTCAAATGACATCGTGGATGTGGATGTCATACTGCCTTACAGAGAGTGTACAGCACCAGATCTGCACCTGATGGTCACAATTGGAACTAATTTATTTTCCAGCGTAAATCGGTTCCGCATTAACGCGTTAGTATATGTACCGTACCATAATTACAGTGGAGCTCCGTGAGTAGCGTCACTTTAATTACAATGACCCAGTATATAGGAGCTTGGAATATATTTACTGCCAAGTCTAGTACAGCCCGCTCTCAGCATTTTGACAGTATACCGTATCGTGATAAACAACGCCTCTCTTGCAGCGTCTGGCAAGGTGTTGGACGTGCATCTCCTGCGTGAATTCGCTCATAAGCCAGCGACGAAATGTACTGATCTGGAGCTTCTCTGCATCTTACATCAATCCCAGACTAAGGAGGAGTAAGTCGAACCTCCAGAAACTACATTGCTTGAGGACTATTTTAGTGAATTTCTCATGCATCTGTCTTTGCTGTGATTAGTTTTATGTGTTTGTTCCACATTAAAAAGGATCATTATGCATTTTCCCAGACATTTAATCCCAGTGCCTGTGACTTCTTTCATTTACACAGACAATCGCGAACTGAAACAATCGCGGGGGAGATTAGTTTTTAACATCCCGTCGACAGTGCGGTCATTAGAGACAGAGCACAAGCTCGGACTAGGGAAGGAAACCGGCAGTGATCTTTCAAAGGGCCCATCCCGGCATTTGCCTGAAACGATTTAGAGAAATCACGGAATACCTAAGTCAGGCTGGCCAGAGACAGGTTTAGACCGTCCTCCTAACGAATGCGAGTCGAATGTGCTAACCACTGCGCCACACCTCGCTCTGTCGAACTCAAACTATAAAAGGGCTTTCCGTCTATTTTTTGGAAATACATTTGTTAATGTTGAGAGAGTCAGCTTCCAGTCCTAGCATCAAGCGTCGAAATTCTACATTCCTTCCTCCACTTCGCTAGAATATTTTCTGTTGCGAGTTATCCATATGCAGCACCTGCGAACATTCCCTCGAACATTCAAACGTTATTCACTGCCTCATTTATGTGTATTATGTAAAATAACTGGCCTGCAATTATCACTTAGACCATGCGAGAACGTGTTTTATTTGCAGGGAACATTCTAGGTGAGCAGCTCTGGTGTATCGTATTAGGAAAATATTTTTGTTGAGTTATAAGATCCGGTTCTGAAAGAGGACAATAATCTTTATTACATACCATACGTGTTTCGCTTTTTTAGTCTATGAAGCAAACGAGAGACGACTTTCCGTAATTTCTAATATTCTACATTGAGGATGAAATTATAAAAAATACAATCTATTCTGAGAAATAAGGTCCTCAGAGGAGATATTATTTGATTCTGATACAGCAAACACTGCAGTTCCGCTCTTGATAAGGCTTGAAGTGGAACAGATTTTGGCAGTGTAAAGAAGGGATTTTCCATCGCTGTTGAGTGTCCACTGTTTGCAGGCCAGGAGAATCAGCGTGATCACGGCGGGCATGAGCACCCCACGCGAGCCGCTATTATCTGCATGCAGCATGTAATGAGATGCAAGCAGGTCTCATCGTGTGTTTGGGAAACAACTTTTCAAATTTGCATCACAGAAGTAATAACTGCGCTGCATGTCGACCAGGTTATTAGAGCTGCAATGACTGCCATATTTGACCTAGTTTCGTAGAAAATTGTAGCAAGAACATTGCTTTTGTTATGACGCAGCTGATAGTGGAGTACATAAAACGCTGTTGGGGATGGAGCTTATGCTTTATTTCTTCTCGTCTGTGTATCTGTGTACTGTTCGGTGCTTAATGAGGCTGGAAATAATTTGCAGACTTTCTGCTTGTTGCGTCTTTATTTTTCATGTCCAAATGAGAGAAAGCAGTCTCAGTCCTATGTAAACCAGTAAGCTACGATTATAATATGAAAAACTGCAACTTCCAAAGAACGTCTCGGACTCACGATGAAAGGGAAAACAAGCACTGAAAGTAAAACTTCAGTTTCAGAAGATACTTTGGTTTGCAATGGCCAAAAACTATTACGGAAACATTTAATTTGTACAAGAATAAATGTCACGAAATTTCAGGAGTTGCGCACTAGAATCATATCGAGTGCGATATTTTGTTAAAAATCAATATGTGCTCTTAATAACACAGAACGGAATATGAATTCTTCCACTGTATTTATGTATCTGTTTACGCTGGAGGTCTTTCATAAATTTGTCTTCATCCACTAATATTATTTGGTCAACAGATTGTTAACCAGTTTCCATTTTTTACTCGGTAGAACTATAAAACAGCAGAATGAAAATAATAATAACAGAATAGTCTACTAATAACAATTGTAATAATACATTTACACTATTACAAAATATTTCTTTAATACAGCTCTTCAAAGTCTTTTTGTAAAAACACAATTTACCAGAAGTGAACAATTCATAAAACCGTAAAGAGGAAAGATCTTCACCTTTCGGCGAGAAATTTTCGTTTTGTAGGCACAAAGGATCGACACCTTCTTCTTCTGTGTTGCTGAATTTTTTGTAGTGTTCTATAATGAGGAAATTACACCCCTCATAGCTTGCGACGTCGGCATGTATACCTGAACTATCGTTGTCGGTGTTGGTCTGCTGTCGATTCTGATTAGAACAACCCGGTCACTGAACTGTTCACAGTAACACACCCTCTGCTCTACCTTCCTATTCATAACGAATCCTACACCTGTTATACCATTTTCTGCTGCTGCTGATATTACCCGATACTCATCTGACCAGTAATCCTTGTCTTCCTTCCACTTCACGTCACTGACCCCTACTATATCTGGGTTGAGCTTTTGCATTTCCCTTTTCAGATTTTCTAGTTTCCCTACCACGTTCAAGTTTCTGACATTCCACGCCTCGACTCGTAGAACGTTATCCTTTCGTTGATTATTCAATCTTTTTCTCATGGTAACCTCCCCCTTGGCAGTCCCCTCCCGGAGTTCCGAATGGGGGACTATTCCGGAATCTTTTGCCAATGGAGAGATCATCATGACACTTCTTCAACTACAGGCCACATGTCCTGTGGATACGAGTTACGTGTATGTAATGCAGTATTTTCCATTGTCTTCTGCATCCTCATGTCGTTGATCATTGCTGATTCTTCCTCCTTTAGGGGCAATTTCCCACCCCTATTACAAGAGAGTGCCCTGAACCTCTATCCGCTCCTCCGCCCTCTTCGACAAGGCCGTTGGCAGAATGAGGCTGACTTCTTATGCCGGAAGTCTTCTGCCGCCAATGCTGATTATTTATCAATATTTAGGCAGTGGCGGGGATCGACTCCGGGACCGAAGACGTTTTGGTTATGAATTAAAGACGCTACCCCTAGACTACGGGTACATCGTCACTAGATTTCTAGTCTCCAGAAAAGTCATTATACTCGAACGTAATACGTGTTCCAAAATTCTACAACTGATCGATGTTAGAGATATAGGTCTATAGTTCTGCACATCTGTTGTACATCCCTTCTTGAAAATGGGGACGACCCGTGCCCTTTTCCAATCTTTTGGAACGTTACGCTCTTCTAGAGACCATCAGTACACCGCTGCAAGAAAGGGGGCAAGTTCCTTCGCGTACTTTGTGTAAAATCGAACTGGTATCCCATCAGACCTAGCAGCCTTTCCTCTTTAGAGCGATTTTAATTGTTTTTCTATCCCTCTGTCATCTATTTCGATATCTACCTTTTTGTCATCTGTGCGACAATCTAGAGAAGGAACTACAGTGCAATCATCCTCTGTGAAACAGCTTTGGAAAAAGACATTTAGTATTTCGGCCTTTAGTCTGTCATCCTCTGTTTCAGTGCCCTTTTGGTCACAGAGTGTCTGGACATTTTGTTTTGATCCACCTACCGCTTTGACATAAGACCAAAATTTCTTAGGATTTTCTGTCAAGTCAGTACATAGAACAGTGCCTGTGCTATTCTGATGGTAATCATTATTCACAAATGTCAATTCATCTGACGTGTTCCGTAACAGGTGTGGTCGCCTCAGTACATCGTAGAAGTACAATTGTTAACAAGAGTAGAAGGAAGCTGGATGTAATTGAAGTTAGCACAGGGAAATGAGATGATGCAACAGGTTAAGACTGAGCTGTCAGAAAGGGGAATTCAGTTGTTGAAAATATAGTTTGTTAGGATTCCGCACGTTTTAGCAGCAGTATTCAATAAAAAGGAGTTTTCAGTAGATTGAATACCTGTGAGTACAAGACAAAAGACGCCAAAACCGCAGCAAATACCCAACCCCACGAAAGGGAAATGCGTTTCTTACCAAAGAAGACGAAACACCTACAAGACGAGACACACACAATACCAGAAAACGGAAACAATGCAAACGAACAACGCGGGACTGAAGTTACCTGTAAAAGGAACTGAGCAACATGAGACACTGACTGTGCTGGACCACGAGGCTCAAATGTACAAGCCACAGATAAGACTGCATGGCTCTACGTAAGATGGCTCAAATCTGAGACAATACCGGACTGAATAAAACAATTCCTCAATAAGAAAGGACTCAAATAAAACGTTAAATGTGAAGAAGTGGCAAGCAACAATAATACGAATTCCTTTACAGTAGGCATCTCCTTTCACAACTTAGAGTTGCTGAATGAAGCTGAATTCTGGCCAACAAGAATCAATGTCAGAAGTTTTGCATTCTCCCATTTTTTTCGAGAAAATGGAGGACTATCACTTCCACAACCACTCAAAAAAAAAAAAAAATACAAAGAAGTAGGATCGGTAGGAACCTTGAAGATCATCCTGTGGAATATAGCAGGTCTAAAAAGTACAATGATCAGAGCTCCATTCTCGGGCGCAAAAGGTATCTACTCTATAGAAACAGCGCATGGAAAACTTTAACCGTAGTTTTCTCAGAGGCGGTCGAGTGTATGCAGATAGTCCGAGACACGTGGTCTCTTATATTGTCCCTTCTTTCACTGAGCGAAGTTTCAGCAAGATCGGGGTATGAAACTTGTCTGGTCCGCTCGCAGGAGGCGTGCGTTGCGATTCAGTAGATATAATGCGTCCACTTTCCTCGACTACTCATTGACATGTTTGAAAACTTTTGTTCTTTTAGTGGCAGTTTGCATTAAGTGGGCTGGTATTCCAGATAACGATCTACTAATGGACTTCGTTCCTGATTTACGTTACTGTGTAGTAAATCCACTGCAACGACTTGAATCGGAAATGTTTGTTTATTTGGATAGTGCGCTTCTTAGATGCCATATTATGCTATAATATCTTCCTCTGTTTCAAAACAGCAATTTTAGATGACCACTGCAACTTGGTAACATCAGTAACAATTTAATACTTCGAGACAGTTACGTGTAGTGTACGGCGAATGTACTCTGTTGAATGAGGAATACATTAAACACGAAAGCCGCGTCCAGTAACAATAATTAACTTTCGGTTACATGAAAAAACACACGTCGGAATAGTGTCAATTCATCTCAGTACCCAGTAAAACTTAAACTGGAAAGATCGCAAACATGCTTTTGTGGGGAAGGCAAACGGAAGACTGCTTTTTATTGGCCGCACACTAAGAATACGCAACAGGTCTACTGAAAACACTGCCTACACTACGTTTGTCCGTCCACTGCTATAGCATTTCTGCACAGTATGGGATCCTTGACAGACATGACTAACGGTGCACTCCAAAAACGTCCAAGGAACGGTAGCACGATTTGTAATGTTACGAAATAGGGGAAAGAGAGTCCCAGATTTGATAAGCGAGTTGGGGTGACATTCACGAAAACAAAAGCGTTTTTCGTTACCACGAGATCTTTACACGAAATTTCAATCATCAACATCTGTCCTGAATGCCAAAACATTATTTCCTCGGGAACTTACACAGGAAGAAATGACCTTATTAATAATGTAAGTCAGAGCTCGTAAGAAAAGATTTAAGTGGTCCTTTTTCCCGCACGATCTTAAAGAGTGGGACGCTATAGTCCGAAGGTGGTTCGACGAACCCTCTGCCAGTCACTTAAGTCTGAATTGCAAATAAATCCTGTAGAGGTAGTCATGTAGAAGTAACAACAAAATTACGTTGTACTTGCGACATGTCAGTTACATTTGATTTGAACATCTAAGTTGTTTGCTGTTTATTTATTTTTTGTTGATTATTTTCAGCCATAGACAAACACCTAGGTGCGTTAAATTGATACTGAAATAAAGTGTCATGCATGGAACAATAAGAATAAATTCTAAACTACTTGTTATTATACTGCAGTATCTGCCAGCGTCTTCAGAAGTGGATACCGCATACGACGTTCCTAGGGTGTTTATAAGTGGATATTGCAGACGAATTCGAACAAAATTTGAATGTAACTTTGTAAAAGTTCCGTGATCAAACGATGTGGGTTGTTGGCGAATACAGTTTATCCTCACTAGACAGTATATATTATCATTATACACGAGGGGAAAAGGGTTTCGCCGGGTGCGGTGACCGAGCGGTTCTCGGTGATTCAGTCACGTACCGCGCGGCTCCTTCAGTCGCAGGTTGGAGCCCTACCTCGGGCATGGATGCGTGTGATGTCCTTACGTTAGGCAGGTTTAAGTAGTTCTAGATCTAGGGGATGATGACCTAAGCAGTTTGGTCGCATAGTTATTAGATCCAATTTTTGTGTTTTCGCGTAAATTTTCTTTATATAAACGGCCGTATCTTTAGGTTGCGTTGACAAAGAAGCTCACTTTTTTACACCACCAAGGGACCGTATACCGCAGGAAGGGCGGTACATTTCCGCTTATTATGTCCACCCGTAAACAGGTTTCACGGTTTGAGTAGACAGATAGACGGTCAAGAGAGTGAGACTAGTAGGGTTCCATTTTTACCGATTTAGGTGATGAAATACTAACAACGAAAACAGCTATGATAGCTACTGAAGATGAAGGTCGCATAAATAATTACCCCAACTCATTTTTAGAAATGTTCTAGTTCAAGTAGATACATCAGCATATTAATCACAGTTACGCTTTCGATCCAAATCACTTTTGCAGGAAAGCAAATAAAATCCGTTTTCCTATACACGTAGTAATTCAGATCCCAGTATTAATGCCACCGCGTTTTAGAACTTCGAGTATTTCCATCGCTAGCTAGCTTAAGAAACACTTCGGCTAATGAACGTTTTCTTGCTGTGGCGAGTCTAATGTAGAATTATAAACATTTTAGAGTACCTTTGGCAGCTATGTCGCCGTTTATTTTCTAGGGTGGTGTAGAATTATCCTGCTACATTTACTCGCTAATATCGGTATGTTGTTATTTCGATAAACATCCCGAATAATTGCCACATAAGCGGTGATATAAAGGTAGAAAATTCATGTTTTTGAGTCCAGAAAGCTCTTTGCAACAGAAACTGCAGATCGTTTTGCCATTTTCATAGCGAAATTGCCGGTTATTCATGTCTGGGGTAATAGTAGAGGGCTGTTTGCCCGGGATGTCTGCTAGCGTAGTGAAAGGTGTTTGCTATTGCAAGGGAGGACTGGTTTGTTTTCGGTTCTAATCTCGATGGAGGAAGATGGACTATCAGTAAAGCAATTTTAAGAAATTCTCGTGCCCCCAATACCTTTTTTTTCTACCTTTATTCTGTACCGACGCCCTGTGGATGTCAATATGAAACTCTTGTAGAATTTCATACTTGTTACTCCCTACTTTTACCGCTTCTGTCAATAATTGAATTGACTAAAGGTGGCATTGAATGATTTTTAACTGAATTTCGTTATGAATCTTCACGCATTGCTAAATTTGCACACTTTAACCGTAGGTAAGCAACGGTAATCCAGTATGACTGGTCTGAAAGTTGACACAGAACGTTTCGCGGCCGAATGCGCATAATATTTTGCTAATTCGTAACTATCTTGGCTACTTTGTCTTACTAAAATAGTTATGCTAGCTCGATAAGCTGAAATTCATTTATATTACTACAGTTCATACTAATTAGCGTTTTTTCTTTCATTTATTTCTTATATTTAGGTATTGTGTTTAACACACTAATTAACAGTAAAGCAGAATGAGATTTTCACTCTGCAGCGGAGTGTGCCCGCGAAAGGCAAAGGTCCCGAGTTCGAGTCTCGGTCCGGCACACACTTTTAATCTGCCAGGAAGTTTCATATCAGCGCACACTCCGCTGCAGAGTGAAAATCTCATTCTGGAAACATCCCCCAGGCTGTGGCTAAGCCATGATTCCGCAGTATCCTTTCTTTCAGGAGTGCTAGTTCAGCATGGTTCGCAGGAGAGATTCTGTAAAGTTTGGAAGGTAGAAGACGAAATAATGACAGAAGTAAATCTGTGAGGACGGGGCGTCAGTCATGCTTGGGTAGCTCTGTTGGTAGAGTGTTTGCCCACGAAAGGCAAAGGTCCCGAGTTCGAGTCTCAGCCCGGCACACAGTTTTAATGTGCCAGGAAGTTTCAACATTAAAGCAGTCTTACACACGACTGTATGGTGTTGGCCCACCATTAGCCTTGATGACAACGTCCACTCCCGCAGGCATACATTCAATCAGGTGCTGGGAGGTTTCTTGGGGAACGGCAGTCCATTCTTCACTGAGTGCTGCACTGAGGAAAGGTATCGATGTCGGTCGGTGAGGCTTGGCACGAAGTCGGCGTTGCAAAACATCCCAGATGTGTTGTTTCGCATTCAGGTCAGGACTCTGTGCAGGCCAGTCCATTATAGGTATGTTATTGTCGTGAAACCACTCCACCACAGGCTGTGCATTATGAACAGGTGCTCGATCGTGTTAAGAGATGCAATTAGAAGAAAGGTCATCGTTGGCAATAATATTGATGGTTTCTTGGTAGCAAATTCGATTTTCAGTCACATAGTGATCATCTTCAGTGCTGTGGTGCACAAATGAAACTCATAGGCACTGGTATCAAGTTATTATCCAATTATTATCCAATAATAAACCATCAATATTACGGCCAACGCTGACCTACCTTCTAATTTCCCATATATGGTCGTTGAGCACACAGCACTCCATGGAGTCGCCAATCAATAAAAATGCTATTACCATTCCCGAACTGCTCTTCAACAGTGGGAAGCAAGGAGCTACTTAAAACATCAATGTAGGCCTGTGGTGTGACGGTGCCACGCAAAACAAGGGGTGCAAGTTCCCTCCTTGAAAAACACAATCACACCATAACACCATCGCCTCCGAATTTTATTCTTGGCACTACACATTCAGGCAGGCGACGTTCACAGGGAATTCGCCATATCCACACCCAGCCATCGATTCGCCACATTGTGTACCGTGATTCGTCACTCCACACCACGTTTTTGCACCGTTCAGTTGTCCAATGTTTATGCTACTTGCACCAAGCGAGGCGTCGTTTGACTTTTACCGGCGCGATTTGTGGCTTATGAGCAGCCGCTCGACCATGATATCCATGTTTTCTGACCTCCCGCCTAACTGTCACGGTACTTGCAGTGGTTCCTGATGTAGTTCGTATGGTTCTAGGTGCTTCAGTCTTTAACCGCGTGACCGCTACCGTCACTACGGCTCGAATCCTGCCTCGTGCATTGATGTGTGTGATGTTCCTAGGTTAGTTAGGTTTAAGTAGTTCTAAGTTCTAGGGGACTGATGACCACAGATGTTAAGTCCCATAGTGCTCAGGGCCATTTGAACCAATCCTGATGTCGTTTGGAATTCCTGTGTGATGGTCTGGATAGGTGTCTGCCTATTAAACCCTCTTCAGCAGTCGGCGGTCTCTGTCAGGCAACAGACGAGGTCTACCTGTACGCTTTTGTGCTGTACGTGTCCCTTCACTTTTCCACTTCACTGTCACATCGAAAACAGAGGACCTATGGATGTTTATGAGTGTGGAAATCTCGCAGACAGATGTATGACACAAGTGACTCCCAATCACCTGACCACGTTGGAAGTCCGAGAGTTCTCTGGAGCGCCGCATTCTGCTCTCTCACGATGTGTAATGACTACTGAGGTCGCTGATATGGACTATCTGGCAGTAGGCGGCAGCAAAATGCACCTACTATTAAAAACGTATGTTTTTGGCGGTATCTGGATACCTTTGATCACATAGTTTATATCGGACGTAGGAGTCAGTGTCGATCACACGACCCTGATGGCTCTAATTGGGTAAATGTTTAATGTGTTGTCAGGGGAACAAAGTGTATCGTTTTCTTCTGTGAATAGCAATGAGTGAAAGCTTCGTAGTTTCGAATGCCCAAGTCCCACATGGCGAAATCTGATTCCTAGGTCATGTAGCCGGAAATTTGTTTTAAATTTTGTTGGGCCTTCGGATTGCTTCCAAAAGACTATAGCAGGGATTGCGTAGAATGTAAACTTTGTGAAACTTCGCAAGAAAGAAGCGGACACTGATTTTTTCCTTTGCAACTGTACTGCGCCTAGTGTCAAAGAGAATCGATAAGAAAGAACGCATAGTTTGTCAGTTCCAAGTTATCCCTCGAGAAGAGCATCATTTTAATTTATTGTTGGATAACAGAGTATACGCCACAAGTGACAGCTTCTGAAACAAAGTTGTCATGAACACCGTGTCCGACCACTGCGGTTTGTGCCTTGTGCCAAAAGGTCTGTTACGTCATAGTCACGAATGAGACTGTTCTAATCGGTGGGCAAAACAAGGATGTGTAGGTAGACGAATCACATATAGCTGCTACAAAATACCAGGGAGGACACCTGTTCAGAAATAAAATTGAACATATTTGGGTGTCTGACTGCATTTATGGTATAGAGAATCCCCGAAGTACCTTGTAGTTCGAGTTTATTCAAGGGGGAAGAAAACTTTAGTGCCTCCGATAAACCACTTTATATTGCTAGAATTTTAAGATCAATTTATGAGCCATTTTGTTGAATTTGTGTCATCGGACGATCCATCTGTCTATACACAGAACGTGTAATTGTGTACTCGTAAATCTGTCAAATCGACTATAAAAGGGGAGGGGGCCCAGGATGTAGGGACGAACTCTACCTCAACCAGTACCTATACTTCTACAGCTTGAGATTGAGTGGAAAAAATGATTCTTCTGATACTCTCCCGATATTTCCGACTGACATAGCAAGGTTGTACCTGGGTTATGGGAAAAGCGTATACAAAATGAATAAAAAATTCTTCAAATGGCTCTGAGCACTATTGGACTTCTGAGGTCATCGGTCCCCTAGAACTTAGAACTACCTAAACCTAGCTAACCTAAGGACATCACACACATCCATGACCGAGGCAGGATTCGAACCTGCCACCGTAGCAGCAGCGCCGTCTCAGACTGAACCGCCTAGAACCACTCACAGGGGACTTCCAGCGAGTTTTTGAATCCATGCGATGTCAAGTTGCCGCACTACATGAGGCAGAAGGATGTCCCATACGATATTTGGGGGTACCCATGACTTTTGTCACCTCAGTGTATCTTTATCTCGTGCACCATACAGGAACCTGCGCCGAGGCTTAAAGACAATGTAGCCATATCTTGGTGTCCGAGACATCACAAGCTGCTAAGGTGTATGAGTAGTATTTCCCAGTTGTCGTGCTACGCTTTGCGATGCAACCGAGACTGTGGCTTAGCTGAGAACATATTTAATGCATAGGAAATAGATTTGAATATTTTTAGGTTCAGAAAAATCAGATTCCCTACAGCGAACGTACTGCAGTCTGTTTTCTTTTCCCTAGCGAGAATTGGTGAATCCATTGGTGTATACGTAGCGGAGGTGATAAGAGGAGGTACGATTTTTTGGATTGCGACATCTTCTTTTGTCCGCAGTGTTGCTCCATCGCATTTATGAAAGAATAGTGAGGGAGTGTTTATTAGGAGAATATTGTTCGTGCGGATTCAGTGAAAGGATCAGGGAAATAAGGACTGCAACGACACTGATTGCTCTAAGGTTTATTCTTTTCTCAGTACACAGAGGTCCTGACGTGCCAAACAGAAAGACAGATGTTACTGAAATCGTCTGCTACTCGTCCCTGACTGGCCTAGCAGCAATCTTACAGGCAGCTGAGTGTTACAAGAGGTCGGTAAGCGGGCAAGTACGTCGCAGAGAGCACAATCAGGTCGTAACTGTGATACGACGTGGAGAATCGAATGTGTGTTCGCTCACCAGGAAATTAAAGACCTTAGACGGAGTTGTATTCGTCTCGGGAGAGCGCGATTGACGCTCCCCATTAGACTGTGCCACAACTTCCAGAGTGCTGCGCCGTCCCGGGCTAGAAGAGAAATATGAAAATTAAAAAGAAACTCATTTTATTTGCGGAGGGGTAGAAGTTTTATTTAAGCGAGCGTTCCGAGTCCGCGGAGTATTCATAATCTGCGCGTGCCGTGCCTGAAGGAGATCTGTGAGAGTGAAATGCAAGGAGTGGAGGCGGGGTGCGGCCGTAATCCGCCGAGATTCCGCCCGCCCTGCCAGATAAAGAAGTCCCGCACTGCTACAGCGGGCTGCGGGCTACACACTGAGGGCTCCGGCCTCCGAACCAATGAATTTTAAACGAGGCGCTCTCCCTGCAGCACGTCACACGTGTGCACCCGCTCACTGGCGGCCTCCCTCCACTTTCAGCCACTCCGAGCTACACACACACACACACACACACACACACACACACGAAACTACAAAATCACATGCAGGGAGGACGACAGCTCGCGTCTAGGGGAGCACCACATGCTCTACGGCTGTAAAAGTGACGACCATTGGTAGCAGTATACACACTTCCAAGATGCTATTCCAGGCGGGTGTAAAATGAATGGGAACAACGGAGAACAATAAACGCTAAAATGAAGATTTGGCCCTGTGTGACTACCCCCTAAAGCAGCTATTAGGATCTCTTCATTCTATAAATTACAATCTAAACATAAATGAATGATTAAGGCAACTAATCCTACTAAGTGATAGACGTTGTTCCTGCTTCTAAATTTATTGTAGATTTAAAAAAAAAACCTTACATTACAAAGTTTACATTCCCTATGTAATATTACTAATCAATTGCCCAACTCTGCCACTTATTATGACTCCTCGATCTATCATCAATAACGCGAAATGACTGACTACAAGTCACTGCTTTCAAAGATGATCTACGGTGGTGTGGAACCTCAGTGGAAATAAACTAATGTGATCACAGCTGTTTAGCTTTTATAGCCCTAATAACCCGAAGCAATTTCCGATAACACCGTATGTACTGCGTCCGGTGCGTTGAAGTGATGGTTCTCGTACTCGTCTGCGACGATGGAAGAACTCCAGCCACAAATACACTCTTTCAAACACTAGGATGGCAGAAGGCGGTCCTCTGACTAATATACTCTAATACTGTCTTCTTCTCCCGTGTTCTACAGACGAGAAACGCGAACTTCCAACCACAAGGACGGACTTCAGATAAGGTCTCAACGTAAGTATAGGCACAGGAAGCGCTCTCAATTACTAATCGCTGCGTCCTCAACGAAGACTTCCAAGCCGGAGGTGAAGTCCAGAATCATATAAGTTCGCAACAGTCCAGTTCCTGTTCTAACTATAAACTCTGCTGAGAGCAAGGACAGCATGGACAGCATGTCCATCTGTGCCAAGAAAAGCTGATGTCGAGCTACAGTCACACATGGGCGCTCACAAAAAGACCGCGTCTCTACGGCGCTGGCATCCCAGCAAGGCTTGGCTCCCAACCCTCGTAATTCCGAAAACGAATCATATTCCCGAAACCACGGAATATTCTCTCTCTCTACAGACTCTTTCGAATACCGACCAACCATATTTTAGTCTTTTGTCGTCCAGCGCGGAAAGTTTGGGAGAAACAAACCTATACTCGTACAATGCTATGCTTCTGAGTAAAAAATCCATGAAAATAACCCAACCCACATGGTTTCCGAGGTGCCGCTTCTTCCTTCCTCTCACCTACGTCCATGGTTTTCAGCGTTCCGAAGTATAATCCTTATGGTTCGGCTACAACACTGGCCGGTAGCGCTTAGGTGCTACGACATCTCTCTTGCTATTTCCTGTGTTTAAGCAGGACCAACACACCTGTGTGGGCCTTCCACCCAGGGCTTCAGTTCCGCCAGCCGTTTCGTTTCCACTGCCGTTCCAGCTTCTACTGGTATAGGCAATCATTCATTACGCCGTTTTTATAACAGAGGCACTGCGTCACCTTTCACGCAATAGGTGTTAACAGACGTACGTGACAATGTCAGCCTCCTTTATACACTCCTGGAAACTGAAATAAGAACACCGTGAATTCATTGTCCCAGGAAGGGGAAACTTTATTGACACATTTCTGGGGTCAGATATATCACATGATCACACTGACAGAACCACAGGCACATAGACACAGGCAACAGAGCATGCACAGTGTCGGCACTAGTACAGTGTATATCCACCTTTCGCAGCAATGCAGGCTGCTGTTATCCCATGGAGACGATCGTAGAGATGCTGGATGTAGTCCTGTGGAACGGCTTGCCATGCCATTTCCACCTGGCGTCTCAGTTGGACCAGCGTTCGTGCTGGACGTGCAGACCGCGTGAGACGACGCTTCATCCAGTCCCAAACATGCTCAATGGGGGACAGATCCGGAGATCTTGCTGGCCAGGGTAGTTGACTTACACCTTCTAGAGCACGTTGGGTGGCACGGGATACATTCGGACGTGCATTGTCCTGTTGGAAGAGCAAGTTCCCTTGCCGGTCTAGGAACGGTAGAACGATGGGTTCGATGACGGTTTGGATGTACCGTGCACTATTCAGTGTCCCCTCGACGATCACCAGAGGTGTACGGCCAGTGTAGGAGATCGCTCCCCACACCATGATGCCGGGTGTTGGCCCTGTGTGCCTCGGTCGTATGCAGTCCTGATTGTGGCGCTCACCTGCACGGCGCCAAACACGCATACGACCATCATTGGCACCAAGGCAGAAGCGACTCTCATCGCTGAAGACGACACGTCTCCATTCGTCCCTCCATTCACGCCTGTCGCGACACCACTGGAGGCGGGCTGCGGAAGACGGCTTAACTGTGTGCGGGACCGTAGCCCAGCTTCATGGAGACGGTTGCGAATGGTCCTCGCCGATACCCCAGGAGCAACAGTGTCCCTAATTTGCTGGGAAGTGCCGGTGCGGTCCCCTACGGCACTGCGTAGGATGCTACGATCTTGGCGTGCATCCGTGCGTCGCTGCGGTCCGGTCCCAGGTCGACGGGCACGTGCACCTTCCGCCGACCACTGGCGACAACATCGATGTACTGTGGAGATCTCACGCCCCACGTGTTGAGCAATTCGGCGGTACGTCCACCCGGCCTCCCGCATGCCGACTATACGCCCTCGCTCAAAGTCCGGCAACTGCACATACGGTTCACGTCCACGCTGTCGCGGCATGCTACCAGTGTTAAAGACTGCGATGGAGCTCCGTATGCCACGGCAAACTGGCTGACACTGACGGCGGCGGTGCACAAATGCTGCGCAGCTAGCGCCATTCGACGGCCAACACCGCGATTCCTGGTGTGTCCGCTGTGCCGTGCGTGTGATCATTGCTTGTACAGCCCTCTCGCAGTGTCCGGAGCAAGAATGGTGGGTGTTCTTTTTTCCATTTCCAGGAGTGTATATTCATATATTCGATGTACAACCCATCCCATGATACCTAATTGTTCTTGTCGATCACGGCAAAGAATGTGGATGCGTAAGGTACGAAATTATAGCCACCTTACACACTGATAAAAAAAAAATCGTAACAGCGAGAAGCTGTTGCGCAACGTAAACGAAAGTTGGTAGGCGCGGTTCTGCTTCTGAAAGATGATTGCTATTCAGATTTCGCGCTACTTGCATAAGGCTGGCGCTAGTAGCACTGCCATGAGGATGCAAATCAGGTTTCCTTAAAATACAAGCTGTAACGGTATTGAGTATTAGCTACCTTTGAGATTAGATGTTATAAGTTAGTCAAAAATGCCTTTGAGGCGACAAAGACGCCATTATCAACTACTACTTGAGTTTGAATGAGATCCTGTGAAAGGGCTACGAGAAGCTGGATGTCCTTTCTGTGATTCTGCAGAAAGACTTGGCAGGGATACAGCCACTGTATATGATTGCTAACAGCAGTGGTGACGAGAATGTAAGGTCGCAAGAAGATCGAGCTGCAGACGGCGAGGTGGCACTAGCGAGATGGAAGACCACCTTGTTCAGCGTATGGCGCTGTTGCATCGTACTGCATCTTCAGCAGCACTGTAAGCACCAGTGGGCACCACAGTGAACTGTTACAAGTCTATTAATTCAAAGGCAGTCCCGAGATAGACGCACTGAAGCGTGCTTTCCTCTGACTCCGAACTACCGGCATTTGGTGTCAAGTGGGAGCTTATTGGAGGGGAGGGTAGGGTTCTGTTGTGTTTCTTGATGAATGGCCGTACGTTGGTTGCAAGGAGGCCAGTTGAGGGCCTGCTACCAACTTGTTTACGTGCTACACACACTAGACCTACACCTGGAGTTATGGTCAGTGGTGTTCTCGTGGTTATAACGTGCACCCTGAGACCAGATCTAAACGTCAGACTAGTGATTCGACCTGTCGTGCCGCCATTCATGAGCAGTATATGAACAGTATTCCAGGGGTGTTTTCCAGTAGGACAGTGCTCTCCCACATACGTTACCCATCGTGCTCTACAGAGTGTCGGCAGTTGTCTTGGCCTGCTAGATCACCAGATCTGTCTCCAGTCGAGCACATATGGGAAATCATCGGACGACATTTCCAGCGTCATCCATAAAGAGCATTAACCGTCTATGTATTGACTGACCAAGTGCAGCAAGCATGGAACTGCATCCAATAAACTGATATCCAGCACATGCGTTGTATTGTATGTTAACCGGGGACCTACAAACGGTGGAGAGGCTCCGTCCCCGCCGCAGCCACAGTGGTCCACAACCCCATGACGACTACCACAGTCCACTTCACCCCTCCGCCGCCCCACACCGAACCCAGGGTTATTGTGCGGTTCGGCTCCCGGTGGACGTCTTACACCAGACGAGTGTAACCCCTATGTTTGCGTGGTAGAGTAAGGTAGTGTACGCATATGTGGAGAACTTGTCTGCGCAGCAATCGCCGACAAAGTGTAGCTGAGGCGGAATAAGGGGAACCAGCCCTCATTCGCCGAGGCAGATGGAACACCGCATAAAAACGATCCACAGACAGGCCGGCTCACCGGACCTCGACACAAGTCCGACGGGCGGATTCGTGCCGCGGACCGTGCGCTCCTTCTCACTCCGTAAAGCCGTGCGTTAGACCACTCGGCCAACAGGGCGGGCTCCAGCACACTTACTCAGAATGCTTGCACGTTTTCTTGCTTTCGTTCAACATTCTGGCGCTTACACCTTATTAACGTACCAGCATTTCACATTAGCGATGTCTTATCTCGCTCTTACATTAACCTGCTTTCTTAGACAAATGTATTTCCGAAATTTCATCACTGTACGTAAATTATTTTTTGGTGTTGCAGTTTTTTCCGTCAGTGTATTTGGTTCTGATGAGAAACTTTCTAGGTATGAATTACTAGATCTTATTTGAATTACCGATCACTGTTGTGTATGTACTGCCCATATAAGATGCCAAAAAGTTTCCCCTCACCTCATACAAGCTGTTGGCAACCTGTTAGGCTTACCTGTATGGGTTTACCTGTACGGATTTACCTGCACAGATGGGATGTACACACATGCTAGACGTGTGTGATGGGCTACAGCCGCAAATGTTACTTGAAAAATAAGTTTCCTATTTACACTGTCCAGTCCATTAATGTGAGCACCTGACAAAAGGCTGAGTAACCACATTCTGGAGCGCACACCACTGTGAGACATTCTGGAAAAGATGTCGACCCGAGTGCCGTGGTTACTTGCGCTACGTTTCTCATGCAACGCTCCACGGCGCGAACAGCCCGATCGAAGTAGTCCCACAGGTTTCCGACAGGGCGTAAATACGGGGAGTTTGGTAGCCCAGAGATTACGATAAACTGATCTAGGTGGTCATCGAACCACGAACGTACAATGCCAGCTGTGTGACACGTTGCATTGTGCTGTCGGTAGATGTCATCGGGCAGAAGATAAACAAACTGCGTACAGTGGTGGACGTGGTGTACAAGAATAGATGCATACTTGAGTTGATCCACTGTGCCGTCTAGAATGATGAGATCATCCAGATGACCCGAAAACATTGCACAGACCATATCTCTCCCTCGTCCGGCCTGAAACTTACAGACGATGATTGCACTGTGCTTGCTTATAGTTGTTTCACTCCAACAGCTATTTGTCCGATAAACTATGAAACGTAATTCATATAAAAGCCCACCTGTTGTCACTCAGTGGACGTCGAGTAGCCGTAATTGTGTGCAAATTCCAGCCATTGCTGCCGACGAACATCAGTCAGCATGGATGCTTGAAGCAGGCGCCTCATGTGGAGGCCCATACGCAGCAAAGTTCACTGAACAATCATTGGGGAGACACTGTTGGTAGAACCTTGGGTCACCTGTTATGTTATGTTAACCGGGGACCTAGTGGTCCCCGCCGTGGCCGCAGTGGTCCGCAACCCCACGACGACTACCGCAGTCCACTTCACCCCTCCGCCGCCCCACACCGAACCCAGGGTTATTGTGCGGTTCGGCCCCCAGTGGACGCCCCAGGGAACGTCTCACACCAGACGAGTGTAGTCCGTATGTTTGCGTGGTAGAGCAATGGTGGTGTACGCGTACGTGGAGAACTTGTTTGCGCAGCAATCGCCGACATAGTCGAGCTAAGGCGGAATAAGGGTAACCAGCCCGCATTCGCTGAGGCAGATGGAAAACCATCCACAGACTGGCCGGCTCACCGCACCTCGACACAAATCCGCCGTGACGATTCTTGCCGGGGACCAGGCGCTCCTTCCTGTCCGGAAAGCAGTGCGTTAGACCGAACGGCTAACCGGGCGGGCTGGGTCACCTGTTGCTCCAAAGTGGCACGTCTATCCGTCCGTAGACAACTACACAGCCGTCGTTCGCCGCTGTTATCATCGGCCCTCGCTCCACCACAGCTTCCTCGGTGCTAGTTTTAGATAGCGCTATTTTATGATGCATGGTATACTTTAACCACGGCGGCAAGCGATTAGTTTACAGGATGGGCCGTTACATAAATGCCTCCGCCCTTGGCCCGAATGCCAATGATTGTCCTCTTCTGGACGTCAGATAAATAGTTCCGTTTCCGCATTACAACAACTACACGATTCCCCGACACCATTTGTACACCCTTCATTGCTAGTGCTTTCATCTTCCATCTGTGGGCAGTTATTGCAAGTTGGCGTTGAACATAGTCTGGACCGTACACAGGGTGGTCCATTGATATTGACCGGGCCAATATCTCACGAAATATGCGTCAAACGAAAGAACTACAAAGAACGAAACTCGTCTAGCTTAAGGGGGAAACCAGATGGCGCTATGGTTGGCCCGCTAAATAGCACTGCCATAGGTCAAACGGATATCAACTGCGTTTTTATAAATAGGAACCTTCATTATTCATTACATATTAGTGTAGTACGTAAAGAAATATGAATGTTTTAGTTGCATCACTTTTTTCGCTTTGTGATAGATGGCGCTGTAATAGCCACAAACGTATAAGTACGTGGTATCACGTAACATTCCGCCAGTGCGGACGGTATTTGCTTCGTGATACATTACCCGTGTTAAAATGGACCGTTTACCAATTGCGGAAAAAGTCGATATCGTGTTGATGTATGGCTATTGTGATAAAAATGCCCAACGGGCGTGTGTTATGTATGCTGCTTGGTATCCTGGAAGTGTCCGGATCGTTCGCCAGTTAGTTACGTTATTTAAGGAAGCGGGAAGTGTTCAGCCCTATGTGAAACGTCAGCCACGACCTGCAACAAATGATGATGCCCAAGTAGGTGTTGTAGCTGCTGTCGCGGCTAATCCGCACATCAGTAGCTGACGAATTGCACGAGAATCGGGAATCTCAAAAACGTCGGTGTTGAGAATGCTATATCAACATTCATTGCACCCGTACCATATTTATATGTACCAGGAATTGCATGGCGATGACTTTGAACGTCGTGTACAGCTCTGCCACAGGACACAATAGAAATTACGGGACGATGACAGATTTTTTGCACGCGTTTTATTTAGCGACGAAGCGTCATTCACCAACAGTGGTAACGTAAACCGGCGTAATATGCAGTATAGGGCAACGGAAAATCGACGATGGCTGCGACAAGTGGAGTATCAGCGACCTTAGAAGGTTAATGTATGGGAGGAAGGATAATTGGCCCCCATTTTATCGATGGCAATCTAAATGGTGCAATGTATGCTGATTTTCTACGTAATGTTCTACCGATGTTACTACAAGATGTTTCACTGCATGACAGAATGGCGATGTACTTCCAACATGATGGATGTCCGGCACATAGCTCGCTTGCGGTTGAAGCGGTATTGAATAGCGTATTTCATGACAGGTGTATTGTTCATCGAAGCACCATACCATGGCCCGCACGTTCACCACATCTGACGTCCCTGGATTTCTTTCTGTGGGGAAAGTTGAAGGATATTTGCTATCGTGATCCACCGACAACGCCTGACAACATGCGTCAGCGCATTGTCAATGCATGTGCGATCGTCGCGGAAGGCGAACTACTCGCTGTTGAGAGGAATATGGTTACACATTTTGCCAAATTAATTGAGGTTGACGGACATCATTTTGAGTATTTATTGAATTAATGTGGTATTTACAGGTAATCACGCTGTAACGGCATGCGTTCTCAGAAATGATAAGTTCACAAAGGTACATGTATCACATTGGAACAACCGAAATAAAATGTTAAAACGCACCTATGTTCTGTATTTTAATTTTAAAAACCTACCTGTTACCAACTGTTCGTCTAAAGTTGTGAGCCATATGTTTGTGACTATTACAGCGCCCTTTGTCACAAAGCGAAAAAAGTGGTCCAACTAAAACATTCATATTTCTTTACGTACTACACGAATATGTAATTAAAAATGAGGGCTCATATTTAAAAAAAAACGCAGTTGATATCCGTTTGACCTATGGCAACGCCATCTAGCGGTCCAACCATAGCGCCATTTGGTTTCCCCCTTCAAGCTAGACAACTTTCGTGCTTTGTAGATTTTTAGTTTGACGCTTTCGTGAGATATTGGCCCGGTCACGATCAATTGACCACCCTATATATGCGTGTCTACCTCCTTAGCCTGACATCCGAGTCATTTTGTAGTGTCTCCGACCACAGACACCTAAAGAAATCCCAGACTGATCCCTGTCACCGATTGACATCCACACGGAACTGCTCTCGTGGCGAGACTGATGACCTCAGATTCCACGTCACCTCCAATCTGATGTTGATGTTGAAACTAGTTATCTTTCGACTCACATCGGGTTACGACAAATGAAGTATCTTTCACAACTCAGTTGATTGTTACTTCAACGGCACAAAACACGAATGTGAGAAATACACTTTTCATAATAGTATCTCCACCGCAGTTATTAGTGACTTCGCTTCTGGCAATTCTCATGCCACCCACAATGAAAAACCTTAACGGTCACACCCCGCACTGCCGCGAGAGGCAACTATTAATTCTGTGGCGAGCGGAGGTACTGGACTACGCTTGCCGTGGAGGTATGTTGTATTAGAGAAGTCCTGGAAATAAATTTCTCAAAGTGCACCTCCGATGTGAACTGACGACGTTCCTTGCCCTCTGAAAAATGTTTCAAATGGCTCTGAGCACTGTGGGACTCAACTGCTGTGGTCATTAGTCTCCTAGAACTTAGAACTACTTAAACCTAACTAACCTAAAGACATCACACACATCCATGCCCGAGGCAGGATTCGAACCTGCGACCGTAGCAGTCGCACGGTTCCGGACTGCGTGCCTAGAACCGCGAGACCACCGCGGCCGGCCTTGCCCTCTGAAGAAGATTTATGTTAGACCCAAAAATCCCACATGAGATATAGACTGCTTTTCAATCAATCAGTTTATTTTGATTTATATTTATCAGTAACTTACTTCTACACATTCTAAGAAACGCTTATTTCACAGTTTTTATGTCTGGACGAAGTCACTTTCAATCTTGTCCATGAGTTCTTGTACAGAAAATTGTTTTTCCGAAAAAAAAGCACTGGCATCAATATCATATGAGACAAGACAAATTATTTTCTCATATTATTAAAAGCAAGCATCTCGCGCGGCTGTGAAGGCCCAATCGATGTCTACTGGCTGCCGTGTCATCCTTTGCCTTGCTGAACACTGAAATAGTGTCTTGTTTCTCCACTAGGCAGTGCCACAAGTTCCTCCAAAAAATCGTAACACAACACACACACACACACACACACACACACAAATGTCGTAATAACTAATACAAATCCACCCGATGATGGAGGTTTCAACCTTTGAAACGACTCGTGGAAATAAATAAAACGGTGACTGGTAACAGTAAACTTATTTCATTTCATTAACATTCATTGAATGCATACAGACTGCTAAAGCAACTAAATCATATTACGCGGGGAAAAAAATTAGTAAAAATAGACTGGAACTCAATTGATATCTTACTCCAGAGTAACAAAAAAAACTGTCTTTAGATCCGTCCTGGTTCAAGTGTAGAAAATACCTCTGGAAAAACGCCATCAAATTTCAGCTGCTGGTTCACACGTCTAGATTCACAACGTGATTCAGAGATTTTTTATACCCAACCCACAAGGCAGGGATTGGTTCTTAACTATCTGGGACAATATGTACACAAACGTTTGAGATCCGCTCCGCTGCCGGGAGGGGGTGGGGGTGGGGGGAGGTGGGGGATATCTGTGCAGTCGCGAGGACGGTGGGTGTGCGGGCATTAGGGGGATGTGGTCAGCATGCCGCTCCCCGCCCATTTCGCAGACTTTCCGGGTCGCAGAGCCGCCACTGTTCGGTCAGGTAACTCCTCAGTTGGCATCATGAGGCTGAGTGCACCCAGTAACAGTCCTCCCACCTCGGAAACGTCCTTAGCAGTCCGGGAATCGCACACAGGTCCTCCGCGTTGCAGCCATCTACGGTGAACACTCAGCCGCGGAGGCAGACTTCTCATATTATGGTCCAGCATAAAGGTTTTTCGTTCAAAAAATCAAAACTGTCTATCTGCTGATATCAAGTATGAAACAGATCGAATAAGTATTATGGCTCGTCCAAACTCATCACTGAACTTCAGTTTCTTTTCTTTTTTCCAGCACCTTTATTTCCCAAACACTGTTAACTGAACTGTGGGGCCTTTAAGACATGGCTTTGATCACGCAGGAACCGTACTGTTATCGATGATGCACGCATTAAACAGTTAATGTTGACTGTGCAATCAGGAGTAGATGAATGTAGCTCCTGGGTGTGACTGCTTAGTTGAATTATACTTGGATGAGCAGGACTCAACATTTTACTTCTGACATCGGTCGTGAATTGCTGTTGACCTTAATTTCCTTACCACTCTCCCTGTTTAGCATTTACTATACAAAACCTTTTTTTTTCACTGCACTTCCTCTGCGAAACGCAGTATCACATTTAAATCCATTATGAAAAATAAAACTCAAAACTCATCACTAAATTCAAAACTGTCGTATCAAATAATTAGTGAACGAAATGTAGTCCACGGAGGGAGAGAACAACTAATGAACCATCGTGGGAACGAGGCTGGTTCAATAGAGGCTCATGGTGGAGAAACGAGGGAGGCTGAAATGAAAGAGCCTCAATTGCAGACGTAGAATACGAAGACAGAGACAAAACAGACAACGAGAAAGTGCAGGAAGGGAGTGAGAGCGCAAAAAAGAAATATAAAAGAAATATTGTGTATCTAGCACTGTATTAGATGGCTCAAGGTACTTATTAGACTGATCAGTGAAACATATGCCACCATTGAGGTCTCACTGTTGTTGCGTCTTCAAGTAATATAAAAAAAGAAGGGCACTGATAATCATTCATCGGTTACTGTCCACCATCCAGTGACTCTTTACCGTTAATTGAGCCAGATTTGGAGATTATAGTCTGTGAAAGTGAGTGCAACTGCGAAAGGCAAGTTTTAGCGTAGCTGCTCCGGTTTTGATGCTTTCAGTCCACGGGTTAATCGCAACCTCAGGGAAAATATGATCCCCTCGTAGAGTACTTCATCGTCAGGCAACTTCTACGAGGAAACGGGATATTAGCCGGGAACTTCTGTGCATGACAGCCCTGGAACAACGCGAGTTTACTTTCTAAACCTGATCACTGTTGAACGGCCCGCCTTGTAATTTGTATTTAACAGATCACTAACAGAATATTCATGCGTGATTAAAAACACAGGACTTCCTGTCTATGGAGCAATTCCCAAAATAAATGAATCTTTGATGTTCAATGCATGGCTAAAAAAGGAGATGAAAATTAGTTGAATTTTGTAGCAAATGGAAACAATTCTTCCTATTTTTTAAATTTTTCTCTTAAACTATCTTATAATATACTGCAGAGGAGTCAACCTAAGTATTTTAATACAATTAAATATTGGTCGGAAATACATATTAATGTTACTGACATGAAGAACTTACAACTCACAGCAAGACTATAGCAACTGTTCACCGTGAAGATCACCAATTTCATTGCACGAATTAAAACGTGATCAACTGACAGAATTTAAATTTGAATTCAAAATAATTTTGCTTTATTGTTAGTACATATTATTAGTGACTGGTGTGTAATCAATACTCCTAGCATCATTATGCACAAGATGTTCTTTTACTTATGCTTGCCACAGGATACTTGATCGGAACTCATTCATGTATCATCTCTGACATAACCCAACACTATTTCTTTAAAATCTGTTGTGCGAATAATTCTTTCTTGAGAACTTTGGCCAGCTTGTACGATACAGTTTCTAGTAAGTTCCAGCCAGGGCGACGTAATTCTATCAATCAGAATAGCTCCTGTTATCACTCCTTTCTCTATACATACGTACGACTTCCCTAGCGTTGCATACTGCTGCATTATACACTGTACATAGACAAGTTGATATGACGGATAACGTTCGGCCTTGGGCAAGAACTGCAAAGAGCGCTAAATTCCATCGTGGACACATTTCAAACGACTGTGTATTTTTTCATAATGGATAATTGTTTCATAATGGATAATACGGACTTGGTACTAGAAATGGGAAGAAAGACTAACTGAGTCCTGCAGTAAATTTCAGCTGATAATAGCGAATACTCTGTTCGAGAGTCGCAAGTTTAGTAAGTGTATTTAGAAATGGCGTGGAGGTACAGAAAGACTTCAGTTACATCACATCTTGGTCAGGCAGAGATTCCGAACTCAGATACTGGATTGTAAGGTGTACCCAGAAGCAGATATAGACTCAGATCACAATTTAGTAGTAATGAAGAATAGACTGAAGTCTAAAAGACTAGCTATTATGAATCAGTTAGGCAGTTCAGCTGAAGAAAAAAGGACGACTACGGAAGTTGTAAAGAAAAACATTGGTACAATGAAAGTAACTGCGAAGAAAGCATGAAAATCAGCGATGAAAGAAGGATGTACAAGTATGTTCAGAGAAATTCAGTAATTTAGTAATGAAGTAAATAGAAAGAGCAGGAAAGCTAACACGAAACGGCTGCATGTAAAATCTGAAGAAATTGAATAAGAAATGAGTATTCGGTGAAACTAAAAGCAAAGGTGGTAACATTAAGATCGCAACGGGTATTCCACTGTCAAATGCAGAGGAGAGAGTGGGTTGGCGGAGAGAATATACAGGAGGCCTCTGTGAGGGATTACTTTTCTTATGGCGTAGCAGAAGAAGGAAAAGGAGTCGGTATGGAAGAGATAGAGGAACCAGTATTAGTATCAGAACTTCGAAGAGCTTTTGGAAGACTTAAGACTAATAAGGAAGAACAACTAGATAACGTTCCACCAGAATTTCTAAGATCATTGTGGGAAGTGGCGACAAGATGACTGTTGACGTTGGTGTGTAGAATGTAATGCATGAGTGTGGCGATATATCTTCCGGCATTCGGAAGGACATCATTCATACAATTCCAACGACTGCAAGAGACAGGGCGCTAAAGACTACACTGTTGAGCGCCCATATCCACCATATCCATCCATCATGCAAGAGACAACCATTGCTAATATTATTGCACAATCAGCTTAACAGCTCGTGTGTCCAAATTGCTGACTAGAATAGTATACAGAAAAATGTGAAAGAAAACGGAAGAGGTGTTATATGATGTGAATTTGCCTATAGGAGTGGTTAACGCTCCACAGAGGCAGGTCTGAGTTTTCGGTTGATAATGGAAGCAAGGTACAAGAAAAATGAAGACACGTTTATAGGATTTGTCGACCTGAAAAAAGAGTTGGAGAATTTAAAATGGTGTAACAGGTTCGAAATTCTGAGAAATACAAGGGACATTCAAAAATGTTTAACATCGCAGCCACGGGAATTTTACGAGACAGTTATTCATCACCTTGTGTCACAGTGGGGCAAGTGTCTCAACAGCCAGGGTCAATACTTCTAACATATAGGTACTGGTTTCTGTAATTATACCTCCGGCTCGTTTCTTTTTGAATGTCCCTTATATACGGGTAAGCTATAGGGAGAGACGGGCAAAAGAGCCAAGAGGGAATAATAAGAGTGGACGACCAGTAGCCGGCCGAAGTGGCCAAGCTGTTCTGGCGCTACAGTCTGGAACCGTGCGACCACTACGGTCTCAGGTTCGAATCCTGCCTCGGCATGGATGTGTGTGATGTCCTTAGGTTAGTTGGGTTTAAGTAGTTCTAAGTTCTAGAGGGCTGATGACCTCAGCAGTGAAGTCCCATAGTGCTCAGAGCCATTTGAACCATTTTTTGACGACCATTTACGAACTGCTCGGATTAAAAAGAGTGTAAGACAGAGATGTAGTCTTTTGACTCTACTGTTCAGTTTATACTTCGAAGAAACGACTGAAATAAAAGAAAGGTTCAAGACTGGAATTAAAACTCACGGTGGAAAAGTATCAGTGATAAGATTCAAATGTTCAAATGTGTATCAATTCCTAAGGGACGATACTGCTGGGGTCCTCGGTCCCTAGACTTACACACTACTTTAACTTATGCTAAGAACAACTCACACACCAATGCCCAAGGGAGGCCTCGAGCTTCCGGCGGGAAGGGCCGCTCGTCCATGACATGGCGCCTCTCACCTCGCAGCCAGTCCGCGCGTCTGATAAAATCGCTGATAACATTGTTATTCTCTGTGGAAGTGAAGAAGAATTACAGGTTATGCTGAATGGCTCTGAGCACTGTGGGACTCAACTGCTGTGGTCATTAGTCCCCTAGAACTTATAGCTACTTAAACCTAACTAACCTAATGACATCACACACATCCATGCCTGAGGCAGGATTCGAACCTGCGACCGTAGCAGTCGCACGGTTCCGGACTGCGCGCCTAGAACCGCGAGACCACCGCGGCCGGCTATGCTGAATGGGATGAACAGTCTAATGAGTACGGAATACGGGTTGAGAGTAAATCGAAGAAAGAAGAAAGTAATGAGAAGTAGCTAAAATGAGAACAGCGAGAAATTTACCATCAATAAGTTAAGGAATTCTGTCACTTAGGAGGACGTAAGAAGCAGAGTAGAACTGGCAAAAAGGGCATTCCTGGCTAAATGAAGTCTACTGGTATCAAACATAGGTCTTAATTTGAGGAAGAAATTTCTGAGAGTGTACGTTCGGAGCTCAGCATTGTGTGGTAGTGAAACATGGACTATGGGAGAACCGGAAAAGAAGACAATCGAGAAATGTTCAAATGTGTGTGAAATCTTATGGGACTTAACTGCTAAGGTCATCAGTCCCTAAGCTTACACACTACTTAATCTAAGTTATCCTAAGGAGAAACACACACACTCTTGCCCGAGGGAGGACCCGAACCTCCGCCGGCACCAGCCGTGCAGTCCATAATAGCGCCCTAGACCGCTCGGCTAATCTCCCGCGGCGACAATCGAAGCATTCGAGATGCGGTGTTACAGAAGAATGCTGAAAATTAGGTCGGTTGATACTCCATAGAATCGGAGAGGAAATGAACATATGGAAAACACTCATAAGGAGAGAGGACAGGATGGTAGCAGATATATTACGACATGAGGGAATAACTTCCGTGGTACTAGAGGGAGCTGTAGAAGGAAAAAACGGTTGAGAAAGTTGTAATACATCCAGCACGTAACTGGGGACACAGATTACAGGTGCTACTCTGAGATAGGGAGGAGTTGTGGCAGGCCGCATGAATCCAGTCAGGAAGTTGATGAAAAAAAAAATGTACGTGATGCAATAGAAGCACTTATGAGGCAAAGCATTATGCCCACCTGCTTGGTGGCACGTTAGTTAACGTTTGGTACGAAATACTGCGTGGATTCGACAAATCTTTAACAGGTTCACAGCGGTATGTGGCACCCGATGCCTATGCTCAGCTCACACCCTAACCATAAATTACGGGCCGGCAGTTTGTGGGCACAAAGCTGGCGCCATATAGCGTCCCAGTTGTGTGCCGTCGGGTTCAGATCAGGCGAATTTCGTGGCCAAATGGTTAGTGAGCGTTCACTATCACGATCACGAAACCCCCGTAGCAGACTCTGGCCTTGTGACAAAGATAGTTATCGTACTGGAAAATGTCAATGCTGGTCGTTCACAATAAGGTTTACTTAGTCCACATCTCGCATCATGTCTTCAATCGCAACCACAGTTCGATGGAGGCTTAGGCGGAAGTCCTCTGTAGCACAACACTACCCATATCGGTCTGTGTCCCTGAAGTGGTATGTATCGAGTATTCGCACACTTGAATGATGGTGTATCCAGAAACGGCCATCAATGTAGCGTAACAAGAAAAATGGTTCAAACGACCAAGTGAAAAGTTTTCATTCACCTATGGTCCAATCGCCTTGATCTCGTGACCACTGCCATGGTAATTCACGCTGTGGTTCGGTCAATATGGGAACACGCAGAGGTCGTCTCCTACAGCGCTTCGTGTTCAACAATCTGAGGTAAGCGGTTTGCTCCGAAACATACGTGTCTGCACCAGCACTATACTATGTCGTCATATTTGCCACAGGCTGCCGCATCTCCTGATTTCCAGAGTAGGAAAGCCTGTGATGGCCAAAAGCTATGATACGGCTTGGACGTGTAACACCTTGTCGCCTTATTGTGGTTTCGCCTTCCCTCATCTACATTCCACAGCTGCTCACAACAGTAGCTCGCTAGTAGCAGTCCAGCTAGGGCCGGGCCATAACAATCTCCCATTTGTCAAAATTGCTTTTGCCAGAGGATTTCCCCATTTGCCACACTTTTGTCCCCGCTCTCCGCTTTTATACTTAGCTTACCTGCTATGCTAGCAGATGGCCTTCTGTCTCACTTCGTGCAGTGGTCATAATGGTTTAGCTCATCAACATTCGTGACTTACAACACTGTTACCGCTCATCGTATGGCATGAGATACTGATACAGTAGAGTCCCTCTAACCCGTCACCTTCGGGACCGGGACCATGGTCGGAACGAGAAAAAGGTCGTATTTTAAAGTAAAAACGACAACAAATTACTTGGAAAAAAAGTCAGTGATATATTTTTGGCGAGTTTTACAAGGATCAATCCAGCATTCACTGGCAGCAAATTTACTTTCGGCTTCCAGTTTTTTGTGCAAGACTATTGATTTTTCCTTGGGAATTGGCCCAGATATTGGAGTTCCTTTCCTTCTTTCTTGACAAAACCACATCCGCAATGCGTCATCAAGCAGTTCAAGTTTAGGCTTTTTTAATGTTTTTTTGCGACTCTTCAGAATGTTATCACCATCAATCGTAACTGTATAGGAGTCAATGTCTTTCCGATTCTTCCTCCAATCCTTAGTTGTCGTAACGCCTACATTCAGTTTCTTTGCAATTTTTTGGAGCGAATCCCCTCCGTCTAGTCTTTGTAGCACTGCTAATTTTTCATTTAGTGAAAGAGTTACGTGTTTACGTTCGAATTCAGACATGTTGGAAAACAGACAACTGTACACGCAGTGAATCTACGGTAATATTTACGGCGGAGAACACAGAATAAAGAAAACAATGAAGTTTTTTAATCGCAACAAAGGTTAAAACTGCACAATAACGTATAGTATAACAATATGCGCAACGATAGACACCGCAACAATGGCCCGACAGCCGTCCAGTCAGTGACAAGTCGGCACAGTGTCGGAGCCTCAGCATGGTCGGACTAACCGGAGTGACGGACCATCCAAGGTCGGATTAGAGGGGTTCTACTGTAATTGATAGTAGCTGCTACATCCAAAAACATCGTTAAGGGCACTCTAGCGATCATACAATTGTCACCTTACATGTTTAGAATGACCTGTATGTTCCTGATACGCCTTGATGGCCGGAAACTTACTAACAGAATGAAATATCTTGTAGATATTTTATGATTATCTCATAAACAAACAATAGTATGTCAATACAGACTGCAGTGCAACTGAACCGGCATGGCTGATATGTTGCCAAGCAAAAACAAACAAACGAATTCCATTTTCGTTCCAAGCAGTTCTGTAATACAACAGCACCAATCATGTGATACGTTTCAATTCAAAGGATATTTTAAGTAAAATTTTTGTTAGCTCGAAGCCACTTTCAGAATTGACTAAGCGTTATATAGTGTACCTCACAGTATGTTACTTCTTTTATATGGGATAATTACTTACGTGTAGTCATTACTACAGGGTTTTCAAGAAGATGAGGTGATATGTGACATATAAAAATAAATGTTGCACGATTAAATATGTAATTGACAAACTAATATTTCGAGGAATATTATTGGCTTGCATTACGAGTGTTAATATTATTTCTGGCGTTAAAATTCTCTCGTGACAAATTTTAATGAGGTAATTATTGTTTTAATATGGTTACATTAATTAATTAATGAATAAATAATAGCACTCGATTGCATGATGGAAGCAGTTTGACATTCGGATCGACTGGAATAGCACAGTCACTCTGATATCTGATGTATCAGATGAACATAACGCGATCAGACCATTCGTAAGTAGGTCACAACCGATGCGACGAAGTAATTTGAAGAACTTGTCCATCTCAAAACTTGTTATGACTTTATAAAAAAATAAATTGTAACCTTTTATAATCACGGAAAAAGAAACAGAACCTTACTATCTTTCGTTTAGTTTCCAAAATTTTTGGAACCTGTAAGTATTTCAGCTGACTGTTTTATAGTTCTATATAAAATTAAATACTAAGAGAGTTTGGTATGTCATAACGTAGAAATTAGTGGAATATCAATGCACTTTAGAAATTAAATAAAGATTGAAATGTTTGGAGACAGACGAGAAGCTTTATGGGCAAACATTCACAGAAAATGAAATAAGACAATGTTTGAGTTAATTCGTGTAATTAAGAGGCAGAAAACATCATTAACGGACCATATCTTGACTGTGCTCCAAATGGTGCCTTTTCCTCATGTTTGTGAGTTATCGTCGTTTTAGACCGCGTGCCCTAAGTATGATTTTTGCTGCTCTATTAGTCACCAAGCTGTTCAATGATCTTCGGAGCGTTCAGTTTGTAGCATACATTCTGTCTGCGACCTATTGATGTGACTGTTTTCGTAAAAACTGTGACCAGAGGTGTAATAAACACTGTACGTACAGTGAAGGTGTAGATGTTGTTAGACGCTCCTAGTTGCAAATACTCAAGTTTTTGAAACAACGACTGTTGCACATATTTTCGGTTCATACTAAGATTGGTATCAGCATGAATGGCACTAAAGTGTCGAGCTCCAGTTGCATTATATTAATTTTTACTTTCATTGTGCACAATTTTAATTATCAGCTGATATCTGTCCGACACACAGTTTGAGTGATTACTGCCTGTAAAGTTAGTACATCTACGACAACATTTCACCAGCAACAAATGTAAAATAGCCTTTATCCCCATAAAATGACTAGTAAAATTCAGAATAATTAAGCAAATTGGACAGGATAAATTACTACGAGATACGATCTGCGGACTTAAGGCTCTCAGAGGTGTACTTAACACGGACTGAGACAACAAAGACATGTGGAACATAGATTACGATGTGAAATCGAAATTGGCGAAGTTTCAAATATCTGTTTAATAGTACTATACTAGTGAGATCACCAACAGACTAAATCAGACTGAGCTGAGAAGATACATCACACCTCCACATGTTTTAACAAAGGTAGAGCAGATAAGTAGCTCGCATGCGTGGCTAAGTGCAACTGCTTATAATTTTTCGAAATTAGCAAGAAAAATTTCGTACACCGCTCAACGAGCAATGTGCGATGAGAGCAAGCCGTTACTTTTTAGCGGAGCTGAAATCTACCAAAATAAGATATTGAATTATCTATGAATATGTACACTCACAGTCAGTTTCGCTCATGTCGCATCTCCAGGAACACTGCTGAGCGAAATCTTTTGCAACCCATTCGTCCCATTCCTTCGGAAGTTGCTCAGAGAGTTCCCTACTGAGTGGAGCCAACCTACAGAAGAGTTTCGCCTAAGGCAAACAGAAATCTCTTTGCTACCTGGTACGTGCTTTATAGGGTTAGCTATTCTGCCACCGTAACAGACTGGTTTTACCCCCAGAGATCTACATATTGAAATTTATCTTATACACTCTCATTCATGCTTTTCATTCTTCAGGTGAGAGGAGGAAAGGATGCACGCACCAACATATTGCACATAAATGTATTGAATATGCGTACGGGGCTCCAATAATTACCAAAAATCTTAGTGAAATGTGAAGTAAATAAAGATAATTTACATTGTGGTCACTGTAGCTCTGTCTTCTTTTTTTCATGTGGTTGACAGTTTACCACCAGAATTGAGCTGCCAGAGTTGGAGACATTAAGTTAAATGCTAAGCAAAATCATGAAAAGCTCATGTGGAGAACCTTCAGTATATTGACATGAGTGGTTTTGGATTTACATATACAGGTCTGAACATGTATCTCAGACCGGTAAATATACACCTGCTATTGGCAGAATCGTTGCGATCCGCTTTACATCATGACTTTTATAGAATCCACTATGTTTGTTGCCTTTCAATAATATCATTGGTAGGTCGTTTTCTGCTGCAAAAGTTGTTACAGTCTATTGCCTGGAAGTACTAGACCATATAGTGTAACATTCCTTATAGTCTTATGGGTGAAACCTGCCTGGTACTCATCTGTTGAGTGTCATGAACATTTGTACAGAGTAATGGGAATGGCAACCTGTCATATCTGGGTCTAGCTAGCGAGTGTCCGCGATACCGTCGGCACAGGCACTTTGCCTAATGGTGCAGGCTGCGCGGCAAGTGTTCCATCACAGAGGAGCGCGGTCGGTGTATGTGAAGCAATTCCATTATTGTGTGCGATTTACTGTTTGCAAAAGACGGAAGCTCAACACATCCAGTGCTGCCATCTACACATTACAGCTCATGGAAGCTTCAAGGAGCGCAACGACATAAAATTTAAAGCAGACTCTTCATATTTAGTGTTTAACCTTCTGAGCTTAGTGTTGTATTTATAATGTTACAGAATAAAACAGCGGCAGTAACACATTACTAAAAAAAAGCCAACAAGTTTTGTTTATGGCTGGATCGAAGCAAAGGTGCACACACTGCCACGTGTAATGCATTCTTTTTTTTGTATATTTCTTTACATTCGAACGACTACAAAATAATTTATTTTCCTGCAGGAGTCAATCGGCCGCAAAAGCTTACATCTAATTCGGTACGTGCCGTCACATGTCACAGGTGTCAAATCAAGTCCCAACCCCCGCATTTTTTTAGCGGGTCGATCGTGAAACAAAGAGTTTCATATCTATATTTTTCCTTTCATCGCATCATTCTTTCGAACGGTCTTCCAGTGTTCTCATCTCTTCCTTCTTTGTACTAAACTCGTTACCTACAAACGTACTGAACTCAACATCCATCTAATTTATTTTACAAATTCTAATACAGTTTGCCCCTAGACGTTTTCCCACTTAGTTCTCCTTGCACGACCGAATGAACTGTGCGTGGATGTTAGTAGAGGATCACTGCCTGTCTGAGGCCAAAAGTTGCTGATGTCAGCATCACTATTCCTGGAACTGCCTTCCGTCTCTCCCCTCCTCCTCCTGCTCCCCCCCCCCTCTCCCCCCGCCGTGGACAATGGCCTAAATATGTGCATCGATGTCATCAATCATTGTGAGGCTCCAGAGCCCTGGAGCACTTACGTTCGACCAATGGTGTGGAAATTCAGCCCCCACCGCTCAAGAAGTTTTAATTTTTACAATTCGATTACGTCAGTGCCAGCATTTGCCGTCTATACCTCCAAGATGAAGGGCCTCCCATTGTTTTTGAGCAATACGCTCTTCGTTCTAGCTCTGTGCTAGGGTATTTGTCACAAAAAATATTTTTTATTATGCTCTAGTTGCGTGACCTTATAATGAGAAGCACGCAGCATAAAATAATGACATAATACAATATTCTGCAAAATATTAGTCGTGTGGTACCCAATCCAGTGAGAGAATTTGTATGAATTGTATCTGAAAAATCTGACGGTGCCGCACCTGCGTCTTTGCGGTGAATGTGGCGTAATTACCGCGTATACGCACATCTCCCAATTCTTGTTCATTTCTTATATAAATAAGGAAAACAGGGAGGTAGAAAAGAGAGGTCGACTTTAGTCAAGGCAGTTTTACTAGCTAATGATTAAAGAAATTTACAAGAAAGTGAAGATCAACTCCAGTATGCTGCTTGTCTTTCTAAGTGGGTGACATTGTTTGCACAGCTCCATGACAAATATACAGGGTGTTTAAAAAATGACCGGTATATTTGAAACGGCAATACAAACTAAACGAGCAGCGATAGAAATACATCGTTTGTTGCAATATGCTTGGGACAACAGTACATTTTCAGGCAGACAAACTTTCGAAATTACAGTAGTTACAATTGTCAACAACAGATGGCGCTGCGGTCTGGGAAACTCTATAGTACGATATTTTCCACATATCCACCATGCGTAGCAATAATATGGCGTAGTCTCTGAATGAAATTACCCGAAACCTTTGACAACGTGTCTGGCGGAATGGCTTCACATGCAGATGAGATGTACTGCTTCAGCTGTTCAATTGTTTCTGGATTCTGGCGGTACATCTGGTCTTTCAAGTGTCCCCACAGAAAGAAGTCACAGGGGTTCATGTCTGGCGAATAGGGAGGCCAATCCACGCCGCCTCCTGTATGTTTCGGATAGCCCAAAGCTATCACACGATCATCGAAATATTCATTCAGGAAATTAAAGACGTCGGCCGTGCGATGTGGCCAGGCACCATCTTGCATAAACCACGATGTGTTCGCAGTGTCGTCTAAGGCAGTTTGTACCGCCACAAATTCACAAATAATGTCCAGATAGCGTGATGCAGTAATCGTTTCGGATATGAAAAATGGGCCAATGATTCCTTTGGAAGAAATGGCAGCCCAGACCAGAACTTTTTGAGGATGCAAGGATGATGGGACTGCAACATGGGGCTTTTCTGTTCCCCATATGCGCCAGTTCGTTCATTGACGAAGCCGTCCAGGTAAAATTAAGCTTCGTCAGTAAACCAAATGCTGCCCACATGCATATCGCCGTCATCAATCCTGTGCACTATATCGTTAGCGAATGTCTCTCGCGCAGCAATGGTAGTGGCGCTGAGGGGTTGCCACATTTGAATTTTGTATGGATAGAGGTGTAAACTCTGGCGCATGAGACGATACGTGGACGTTGGCGTCATTTGGACAGCAGCCGCAACACAGCGAACGGAAACCCGAGGCCGCTGTTTGATCACCTGCTGCACTAGCTGCGCGTTGCCCTCTGTGGTTGCCGTACGCGGTCACCCTACCTTTCCAGCACGTTAATCCGTCACGTTCCCAGTCCGTTGAAATTTTTCAAACAAATCCTTTATTGTATCGCTTTTCGGTCCTTTGGTTACATTAAACCTCCGTTGAAAACTTCGTCTTGTTGCAACAACACTGTGTTCTAGGCGGTGGAATTCCAACACCAGAAAAATCCTCTGTTCTAAGGAATAAACCATGTTGTCCACAGTACATTTGCACGTTGTGAACAGCACACGCTTACAGCTACGTGCAGAATGGCGCACCCACACACTGCGTTGTCTTCTATATCTTTCACATCACTTGCAGCGCAATCTGTTGTTGAAAATTGTAACTACTGTAATTTCGAAAGTTTTTCCGCCTGAAAATGTGCTGTTGTCCCAAGCATATTGCAAAAAACGGTGTATTTCTGTCGCTGCTCGTTTAGTTTTTATTGCCGTTTCAAATATACCGGTCATTTTTGAAACACCCTGTAAAAACATGCACCTAAAGGAAACCAGAAGGAATGGGATCTTGTACAAGATTTATTGCATTATTTACATTAATGGCATTATGGCCACTAACAACAGGAGTTTTGAATGATACCTATTGGTTGTACATATGTATGCCGCTATAAGAAAAGCATATAAGCAGAGAAGATATGAATAGGGAATCATTCGAGCTACGATACAGACTAAAAAATGTGCAATGAACTGGCCCAAAGGACACATCGTCATGACCCAGCGCCTCTAAAACGGCCAAACTGGTGGCTGTTGGCATGCTAGTTATCGTGACCACGTATGGAATGTGCATGAAGGACAATGAAACCAAGAGAAAACGACAAGGGGCTGGACATTCAAGTTTCACCAAAGAACATGGGGGTCGGAGGCTTGCCTGCTCTATGAAGCAGAATACATAGTGATCTGTGGCAGATCCTGAAGATAGAGTATAATGCTGCTGCAAGCGCAAGTGTTTCGGGCACACTGTTCGGCTCATATTGTTGAACTTGGGGTTCTGCAGCAGACGGCATCAAATGTTCCCATTTTGTCCCAAAACATTGTCAATTATGACTATAGTAAGCACGGGATTATAGAGACTGAACATCAATGAGAACGGTTGCTCTAAACATGGACCGCACGATGGTCAGAGGTCGATGGGCGCGGTATTATGTTATGACAACATCCACCGTAGCCACGACGGGACCTCTGATAGTAATAAAAGTTAACATGATAATTTTGAACTACGTGAACGTTGTTACGAACCACCTGAATATCTTCACGTTTGACATTTTACCGGACAGTGACTGCATCTGCCAGAACGTTAAAAAAGTACAGAATAGTACCACAATGGTTTATGGAGCGTGTTGGTGAACTCAATTCGATGTCTTCGCCACCAAATTCGTCTTACATGAACTGAATGGAACACTTCTGGGCACTATGTAGTGTCAGCTACGCTCCCCCAAACCGTCGTCCAGAAATATGAAACCTAATAGTTTTTGCTTTGTGTTGAGCCTGATACGCAACTTCGTAAAAAGATTCCCAGGACAGTACACTTGAGTCAACTTGATGTATATAGCTGGAAGACTGCCATTAATTTTATTCTGTACTCTAATTTATTACCTTTTCGATAACGTGTTATTACTTCGTAGCAGATTAAAAATTGATGTAATCTAATTACGTATTGGAGATTACGTCCATCGTTATAATGAAAAATCGAGAGGTCTTTTGTCAGATTCCAAGACAATCCTAGCAGCGCTAATTTATTAATCCGGGATTTTTTTTATATTCTGTCTGCTACAGAGAAATGTACTCTTTTCAGTACATCTACATATTCAAAAGATAATTAGAAATTTTTTGTTATCTTGCTCTCATAATTTACTTTCTGCTATTACTGGAAATGATTTTACATTTATTTACATCCCAACTTCACAATACCAACATTACGCAAACTTTTTTTTCAAGTTTCATACTAAGTATCACTAATAATTCTCAAGCATTTCTAGTAATTTACTACAGTCCCAAATCTCACACAATTTCATAGCATTACTCTGATTTCTGGACGTCAATAGAACCAGACATCTCCTATAATTTTTGCAGCAGAAGTGAAGATTTCCAGAGACGAAAGTTGCAGATCAGTTAATATCGTCGTTTTAACGATACTTCAGCAACACTTTTTTTAAGTGCGTCGAATGCTCGTACTAATGCTGACCTTTTGAATGATAACTGAAGTGGACCTTCTGTTCTACTTCAACAGCGCGTTGAGCAAAACCGTTTTTGTGAAATTTAACATATTACTGTGCGTTCAATGGTTGTTTTACTGGGATATTTTATGGAAAAGAGCGCTGTTCAAAGTACAAAAATGAAAATCCTTTTTTATCATTTAATGCCGATTTTCTATTCCTTGCAACACAATTAAAGAATGTAGCCACTATATCCAGTGTCTTTTGACGAGTAATACCATTATTTTTTTCGCCTACGTCACGATACCGGGCTCATTCGCCTTTGTCTTTAATAAACGGCGTAGTGTTGCTGCTGGACTCAGAAGCAGCCGGTTCTAATTCTAACGTTGGCAGAAATTTTCATCATCGGTGATGGTCCGGAAAGGAGGGGGAGGGGTCGGCTCGCAACGTTTATTATCACAAGACCATGGATCAGTATCATGGAGTAATAGATGAGGGAGCTCAGTGAGAGGGAAAATCATAATTACGGGGAGGTGGGAACAGACGTTAGAATGATAAAATGAGTGTCAAGATGGAATATGCAAGCGACAGCCATATGACAAATAAATGCAGGGAAACTTCTCAGATGTCGTAAAAATACTATGTGATCATAGATGTGTTGCGTTTGCTATGCAGAAGAATAACTAAATATAATGTAACTGCGTAGGCTTCCGCGTCCAGAGTCAGTCGACATAAAAGTTTTCTGGGTATGGTACCGCGTCATAATGTAAAATGCTTCGTTGGTTTTTCTCCAACAGCAGTAGTATTTTTTTTTTTTGCATTATGACGCTGTACCATACCGAGAAAACTCTTATGTCAAGTAAATGTAACTTAAATTAATGAAAATCCATTAGCGAGCAGTAGTAGGACAGTATATTCACCGACAAAAAATTGTGATGACTCGATATTTTTCGAATCACTCAGTAACTAGACAGTAAATTATTATTACAATATTACATGTGTAATGCCAAATAACAAGTATCAAATGCATTATGTATGAAAACCGTGCAGAGTTATCTGGCTCAAGACTGACCGATCCACACACTAATGGAAAGGCTGATCTTACAACAGTATACAAATAATGGATACAGGGATAATGTTTGCTGGATATGCATATGCTGTTGTAAGTGTAGATTGTTTTCCCACTTGATGTAAGAACTCAAAGACGAACCGAGATTGCGCTAACTAAAGGACAGCGTTAGGAGCAATTTAATACATTAATTTTTGTTTTTTGTTTCGCTACTCCATTTTTTACATACTGTTTCTAATTAATTCACGATTCTTTGTCTGGACTTATTGCTAAGTTCTATTGTACGTCTACAAACTAATATCTTTGTTATTATATAGTTTAACATAAGAATTAAAAAATCGTATTGTGTGGCAAATTTTACACACACAGCAGGGCAAGTTTACAGACTGTCGTACAAACACAAATCATGGAGTAACTCACAAATTTTTCATCGGTGTGTCAAGTGAGAGAGTTAATGATGTTCAATCAGTCGAGTAAAAACCTAAGCTAAAGCTCAGGGGTCTTTACGTCCGACAGTCTCCTTAGTGCTATTCGAGAGGAGTAGGCCATGCGACGCCACTGGATAAACAAGCCTCCATTCCAGTCATCTACACTGAACACATACGCTTAAGACACAAGTCTGCCACATTGCTTGGACAGAGGCCAATGTGTGCAGGGAGAGAACACACTTTCCAATAAGGGGGCTGAATCCCTGGGTGGATCCTCCAAATACCACAAGATGTTGGCTGAAAGTTGTGCAACAATCACAAGGTGCTCTTGGGACAAAGTTTTGTACTGATTTCTCCATGTCAACTGGTCGTCAGTATATTAAACATTGACGGTACGTTTTTGTTTTTCAGCTAAGTAGGACATTTCGTTCTGAACGCAATATTTGGGCACTCATCACATACGTTTTCCCTGCTGCACTTAACACCGATCTGCACACTGGACCTGCATTCTGGAGGGCGATGATTCAAATCCCCGTCTGGCCATTCAGGCTTAAGTTTTCCTTGATTTTCCTAAATCGCTACAGGCAAAATCCGGGATGTTTCTTTTGGAAAGGGCGCTGCTGACTTCCTTCGACGTTTTTCGCAATCTGAGCTTGCGCTCCGTGTCTAATGATAGAGTGATCACAGACTAAACTCTAACTTCCTTCCTTCTTCTTTGGTGCACCTAGTGGTCGTCTCACGTGATCTCGCTGATTTGACTTCAGTTAGACCTGCCACGTGTTGTTGCAGGCACGTCCTTGTTAACGAGCGAATTCAGCTATCGGCGTCCGTAACGTCCTGCGATGTGTCAGCAGCTTATCAGATGCTAAAGAAAAAGAAAAACGGACTATGAATAAGAATCTTAATCATTGAGACCAAAGAATAAGCAGGTGCAATGCTCGTTACTTTTTCGCAACCAAGCTTAAAGATCCTGACAACAGTGAGTCAGTTCAGACCTCTCACCTCTCTTTGTTAATTTTGAATGATACTTTCCGCTAATTCAAGTTTAAAAATAATACTAATAATAATAATAATAATAATAATAATTTACTACATATACGGCGTAATCTTCCTCGCCGCTTTTTATATTGGCGGATGCTCCTCTCGTGACACATAGTGGTTAATTTATTCTGCATTACATAGGGGTGTCCGGATACTTTTCTCAGATAGTGTATGACACTGAATAGTGATGAAATAAAGTCACATATTCGATAGCCCAGGGTATAGTAGCGTATTAAAACATGTTCTAGACACATTATAGTCTAAAATTACTAAAACAAACAGACATTATCCTAATATCTGGAAGATATGCTGATATCGGCATAAACAGTTTTGTTTAAGCAGAAGCTGCTACCTGCTAGGGACACGCAGACGTACAAAGTAAAATCTTTCAAACCACATATCAGAACAATATGGCAAGCTACAGTACACGTAAGCAGATGCAACGCACTAGTCCCAAATATCTGCAACAGTTACTAGAAAAAAGTGAACGTATATGTAGAACCCTGGTAAGTACTTTCTATGTTTCATGATAACTCTTGCTTCGTTAGGTTTATACGCTTAAAAGTTCTTATTACAATCACTCAAAATAACTGAAAAATTTCTCACCTGCAATTAGTAGATCATATCTTCTCCGTTCTACTTCAACATTCAGTGTTATTAAGGCAACAAATTCACCTAAATTGTTGTTGTTGTTGTGGTCTTCAGTCCTGAGACTGATTTGATGCAGCTCTCCATGCTACTCTATCCTGTGCAAGCTTCTTCATCTCCCAGTACCTACTGCAGCCTACATCCTTCTGAATCTGCTTATTGTATTCATCTCTTGGTCTCCCTCTTCGCTTTCTACCCTACACGGTGCCCTCCAATACTAAATTGGTGATCCCTCGATGTCTCAGAGCATGTTCTACCAACTGATCCCTTCTTCTATTCAAGTTGTGCCACAAGCTCCTCTTCTCACCAATTCTATTCAATACCTCCTAATTAGTTATGTGAACTACCCATCTAATCTTCAGCAGTCTTCTGTAACACCACATTTTGAAAGCTTCTATTCTCTTCTTGGCTAAACTATTTATCGTCCACGTTTCACTTCCATACATGGCTAGACTCCATACAATTACTTTCAGAAACGACTTCCTGACATTTAAATCTATACTCGATGTTAACAAATTATTCTTCTTCAAAAACGCTTTCCTTACCATTGCCAGTCTACATTTTATATCCTCTCTACTTCGACGATCATCAATTATTTTGCTCACCAAATAGCAAAACTCCTTTACTACTTTCAATGTCTCGTTTCCTAATCTAATTCCCTCAGCATCACCCGACTTAATTCGACTACATTCCATTATCCTCGTTTTGCTTTTGTTGATGTTCATCTTATACCCTCCTTTCAAGACACTGTCAATTCCGTTCAACTGCTCTTCCAAGTCCTTTGCTGTCTCTGACAGAATTACAATGTCATAGGCGAACCTCAAAGTTTTTATTTCTTCTCCATGGATTTTAATACCTACTCCGAACTTTTCTCTTGTTTCCTTTAGTGCTTGCTCAATATACAGATTGAATAACATCGAAGAAAAGCTACAACCCGGTCTCACTACCTTCCCAACCACTGCTTCCCTTTCATACCCCTCGACTCTTGTAAATAGCCTTTCGCTCCTTGTATTTTCCCCCTGCCACATTCAGAATTTGAAAGAGAGTATTCTAATCAACATTGTCAAAAGCTTTCTCTAAGTCTACAAATGCTAGAAACGTTGTTTTGCCTTTCCTTAATCTTTATTCTAAGATAAGTCGTAGGGTCAGTATTGCCTCACGTGTTCCAACATTTCGACGGAATCCAAACTGATGTTCCCCGAGGTCGGCTTCTATCAGTTTTCCCATTCGTCTGTAAAGAATTCACTTTAGTATTTTGCAACTGTGACTTATTAAACTGATAGTTCGGTAATTTTCACATCTGTTAACATCTGATTTCTATCGGATTGGAATTATTATATTTTTCTTGAAGTATTTCGCCTGTCTCATACATCTTGCTCACCAGATGGTAGAGTTGTGACAGGACTGGCTCTCCCAAAGATGTCAGTAGTTCTAATGGAATGTTGTTTACTCCGGGGGTCTTGTTTCGACTCAGGTCTTTCAGTGCTCTGTCAAACTCTTCTCCACAGTATCGTATCTCCCATTTCATCTTCATCTACATCCTCTTCCATTTCCATGATATTGTCTTCAAGTACATCGCCTTTGTATAGACCCTGTATATACTCCTTCCACCTTTCTGATTTCCCTTCTTTGCTTAGAACTGGGTTTACATCAAAGCTCATGATATTCATGCAAGTGATTCTCCTTTCTCCAAATGTCTCTTTAATTTTCCTGTAGGCAGTATTTATCTTACCCCTAGTGAGATAAGCCTCTACATCCTTGCATTTGTCCTCTAGCCATCCCTGCGTAGTCATTTTGCATTTCCTGTCGATCTCATTTTTGAGACGTTTCTATTCATTTTTACCTGCTTCATTTACTGCAGTTTTATATTTTCTCGTTTCATCAATTAAATTCAATATTTCTTCTGTTACCCAAGGGTTACTACTAGCCCTCGTCATTTTACCTACTTGACCCTCTGCTGCCTTCACTATTTCATCCCTAAATCTCTGTCTTACCATTATATAATCTGTCTGATATCTTCTAGTATCTCCAGGTTCTTCCATGTATACAACCTTCTTTCATAATTCTTGAACAAAGTGTTAGCTATGATTAGGTTATGCTGTGCCCAAAATTCTACCAGGCGGCACCCTCTTTCATTTGTTAGCCTCAATCCCTATTCATCCACTATGTTTCCTTCTCTCCCTTTTTCTACTCTCGAATTCCAGTCGCCCATGACTATTAAATTTTCGGCCCCTTCAATACCTGAATAATTTCTTTTATCTCATCATACATTCCTTCAATTTCTTCGTCATCATGCGGTTGACTGTTTTACAGCGAAACAAAGTCCTCTCGACTGCTAGAAAATTTACCCGTTAATTTCAGAATGGAAATTACAGATTCTTCTGCTCATCTGTGTTTCTTACTTACTGAGCAGTTACAGGGAAGGAACTAAACACATGACTGTGTTGACAATGTAACATGTTGCGTCTATTATAGCTTCGCCTGGAACCTCTAGGTGTCAACCGTTTAAATGGTGTTTTCTACTAGCTCTACATCTACATCTACATCCATACTTCGCAAGACACCTGACGGTGTGAGGCGCAGGGTACCCTGAGTACCTCTATCGGTTCTCCCTCCTATTCCAGTCTCGTATTGTTCGTGGAAAGAAGGATTGTCGGTATGCTTCTGTGTGGGCTCTAATCTCTCTGATTTTATCCTCATGGTCTCTTCGCGGGATATCCGCAGGAGGGAGCAATATACTGCTTGACTCTTCGGTGAAGGTATGTTCTCGAAACTTCAACAAAAGCCCGCACCGAGCTACTAAGCGTCTCTCCTGCAGAGTGTTCCACTGGAGTTTATCTATCATCTCCGCAACGCTTTCGCAATTACTAAATGATCCTGTAACGAAGAGCGCTGCTATCCGTTGGATCTTCTCTATCTCTTCTACCAACCCTATTTGCAAAAAGCCTCAGTGAACTTCTGATGTCATCCACAAGGTCATTTATGTATATTGTGAATAGCAACGGTCCTATGACACTCCCCTACGGCACACCTGAAATCACTCTTACTTTGGAAGACTTCTCTCCATTGAGAATGACATGCTACGTTCTGTTATCTAGGAACTCTTCAATCCAATCACACAATTGGTCTGATGGTCCATAGTCTCTTACTTTGTACATTAAACGACTGTGGGGAACTGTATCGAACGCCTTGCGGAAGTCAAGAAACACGGCATCTACTTGTGAACCCGTGTCTATGGCCCTCTGAGTCTCGTGGACGAATAGCGCTAGCTGGGTTTCACATGACCGTCTTTTCCGAAACCCATGCTGATTCCTACAGAGTAGATTTCTAGTCTCCACTAGTTTAGTGTTTTTACATCAGATCTCATATAATTGTGTTTATCTATAATTTTCTCTCCCACTCCTATACAAATACGCGTTATTATAATCTATTTATTCTTTATTTTTTTATTTTTTTGTTTTTAAGCTTTGTCAGCCCAAGACAAAAGAGTTCAAATGGCTGGAAGCAGTATGGGACTTAACATCTGAGGTCATCAGTCCTCTAGACTTAGGACTATTTAAACCTAACTAACCTAAGGACATCACACACGTAAATGACCGAGGCAGGATTCGAACCTGCGACTGTAGCAACAACACGATTCCGGACTGAAGCGCCTAGAAACGCTCGGCCACAGCGGCCGGCTGACAAAAGAGTCACTCAAATATCGTGTCACAAAGCATCTATTGCATCCCGTCACAGCGAAGTATTGACCAAAAAGGAACCACATCAACGAGCTGGTGCGGAGAGAAATGAAAGTGCAAAGCTAAAACTATTTCATGTCCGATTCATACTAACATACCATGTTGTGAATTACAAGACACTAAATAGGGAATTAAAGCATGTCGACAAGTGCAGTCATATTGAACTGAACGCACAACCACCGTTCAGATTCTGCTTATTTGTAGATGGAAAGATAGCTTTGTATACACGTCATGCCCTACTTGTGGGGTTCCCACAGCTGTCTCCGCATCCCACACATCTGTCGCCATTGAGCTGTACTTCCCATGCTTCCTAGTCTTCTTCTGTTTCCCATTTTATCATATTGTTGACTAGGCAACCTTCGATCTCCCCTTTCTCCTTTTTCCTCGAGGATGATACATCAAACTGTTTTTTGGCCATCTGTCATTCGCATTGTATGTCCATACTAGGTAAGCTGCCGTTCTTCTATCCTATCTTTATGCTTTCTTGACTCTGAGTCATTTCCCTAAGAGTTGTATTTCTTATGTGTTGTCATTGTGATATTCTAGATGGTCTTCTGAGATCGTCTATTTCTACAACTCTCAATTTGTTTTTATCCACGGAGTAGGCATTCAGTCATTTGGAAAATTACTTTCAGTCCCTCTTATCGTATTCTTATAATAATTTTCTAACAGTAAAGCAGGTATGATTCTCCTCACTAGCCACCATTATCTGATCACCTGCGGAGAAGATGGTGTACATAACTGAACTCTCGAGTGCCCAAACCTGCACACTGTGACGTTCTGTTAGCAAAGCCACTCATGCCTCTCGTCTACTGCCATCGCTTATTAACGCCAGATTCGCCACATTGTCCTAACGCATATGTTCGTCTTACGCCCAAAATTGATTTTTTCAGTTATTTCACGTACCGGTAGTCCTGAAAATTCTTCACAAACACCGCTGCTCTCGGCCATTAAATGAAAGCCATCGGCCACTGCTATGTCCTTGGTGAGAGGTAGTGACTGAAATGTGGTATTCCCGGCACACTCTTGACACTGTGAATCTCGAAATATTGAATTCCCTTACGATTTCAGAAATGGAATATCCCGTCGGTGTAGTTGCAACTACCGTTTCGAGTTAAAAGTCTGTTAATTTCGTCGTACAGCCATAATCACGTGGGAAAGTATTGCACGTGAATCATCCGAGTACAAATTCAGCTCCGCCAGTGCACTGTCTTTTTATACCTTGTGTACGCAATACTACAGCCTTGAGTACATGTACATAAAGCTATCCCGTGACTTGTCACCTCAGTGTAAACTGGACTTAGATGGAGACCAACATGGCTACGGAAAAGGTATTTTTATGGCGACATGTAATGTAAAACACTTGAACACCAAGAGAAAAAAAGTGTTTTCAAGGAGCTGAAAACATCAAAATTTTCACGTCGGTGTGTTGTCAGAAGCAACGGCGGGGATGGGAAATAAAGTGGTGGGAGATATTACATTCATTTCTATAGTGGCGTCGAAAAGGAAGGGAGGACCAAGAGTGGTGTTTTAATAGCTATTCACAAAAAGCATAAGAAGAGCATTAAGTGTTTTGTACAAATAAATGAAAGGATTATGACTGTGGGCTTTTCCAAGTGTGGACATGCGTGCACATTAGTGGGAGTGTTTCTCCCAACAAGTAACGCTGATAGCAAAATGAAAGGTGAGTTCTATGAATAATTGACAAGTATCCCGGAAAAGATAAAGCCTCAAAAGGAAATAGTTGTCCTGGGAGATCTTAACGGAATAATTGGTACAATGTAGGTTGATGAAATAGTAGGAAGATATGGAGAGGTTTTCGTAAATGAAAAATGGTGAGAAAGTACATGCACGGCATTGAATGTGAAAATTGTTATGGTTTCTTCCCCATGTACGTGTGTATATAAAGACAGGTGGAGTCATTTAAAAGATCTAAGAACAATCATAGATTACAACATACAAAAGAAAAATTCTAGGCGTAGGGTCAGTGACAAAGGGGCAGAATGTGGCTTCGACCACTTCCTGCTTGGAGCAAAGATTGGGAGATAAAAGTACCAAACGAAGATGGTGCAACTATTATGATTTTGGATGCTGTTAAATGCAATGCAAATAATCTGATTGTCCGAGCTAAAAGTGTGGAATCTCTTTAAACTGAAACTATCTAGCAAGATGCGAATCGATGACGAAGGCGGAAATGGTGAAGAAATATATCAAGAAATTAAGAGATACATTCACGAGGCTGCATACAGTATGTGATCAAAATTATTTGGACACCCCCCAAAACATACGTTTTTCTTGTCCGGTGCATTGTGCTGCCGCCTGCTACAAGGTACTCCATATCAGCGACCTCAGTACTCCGATGTGATAGTGAAGTGATAACGTGAATGGACACGTACAGTACAAAAGTGTACAGGCCGACCCCATCTGTTGACTGACAGAGACCGCCGAATGCTAAAGAGGGTCGTAATGTGTAATAGACAGTGGAAAAACGTTGTGAGGAGTGACGAATCACGGTACACAATGTGCCGATCCGATGAGAGGGTGTGGGTATAGCGAATGCCCGGTGAACTTTGCCTGCGTATATAGTGCCAACAGTAAAATTCGGAGGCGGTGATGTTACGGCGTGGTCGTGTTTTTCATGGATGGGGCTTGCACCCCTTGTTGTTTTGTGTGGTGCTGTCACAGCACAGGCCTACATTTATGTTTCAAGCACCTTCTTGCTTCCCACTATTGAAGAGCAATTCGGGGATGGCGACTGCATCTTTCAACACGATCGAGCACATGTCCATAATGCACGGCCAGTGGTGTACACGACAATGAAAACCCTGCAATGGAGTGACCTGCACAGAGTTCCGACCTGAATCCTACAGAACACTTTTTGGATGTTTTGGAACGTCGACTTTGTGCCAGGCCTAACCGACCGACATCGTCAGTGCAGTACTCCTTGAAGAATGGGCTGCCATTCACCAAGAAACCTTCCAGCACCTGACTGAACGTATACCTGCGAGAGTGGAAGCTGTCATGAAGGCTAAGGATGGGCCAACACCATACTGAATTCCAGCATTACGGATGGAGGGTGCCACGAACTTGTAAGTCATTTTCAGCCAACTGTCAGGATACTTTTGATCACATTGTGTATGAAGCACTGGGTCAAAAAAGTGCAGAAACAAAAGAAAACCCAGAGTGGTGTGTGGAGAATGTAGAGAAAAAGATAAAAACGAAGGAGAATATGTGTAACAGGCGGCTCAGACTCGGAGCGTAAAAAAAGTATGTGGAAATAACGAAGGAGATTGAAAAAGATATTATTAAAAGGAAAAATATTATGTGGGAAAAATTATGTACGAAGACGGGTAGAAGTTTGGGCGGGGGGAGGGGGGGTACAAAGATACCAGGACAGTGGATAATAGTGAAGAGATGTGAAAGAATGGACAAATATAAAAGACACTGGAATTAGAAAATTGGAAAATCATTTCCTTCATTGCTCTGCACCCATCAGAACCCAAAAGAAAGGAAGGCATTACTGTTAGTATCAAATGAAGGTAGCTAGTGGTATGAATAGAAAAATAAACTATACAAACAGAACACTAGTTCTTATAATAAAATGTTAGATTCAAGCGCCTTCATCAGCTGTATTCTGGAAGAGTCGTATCTGGTCTTGGCAGCAGCGCTGAAACGCTTCAACTGTTGGGGCATGTAACATGTTCTCACGTGTCCCAAAACGACGTCCTTTTAAAACATCTTTCAACTTCGGGAAAAGAGAAAAGTCGCAAGGAGTCAGATCAGGTGAAAATGGGGGGGGGGGGGGGGGGGAGGAGAGGCTGTAGAACAAAAGAAATGCTTTTGATGTCAAAAATACCGTGATGGAAAATGGACGTGCGATTTTATCATGCTGCAGCATCCACTGTCTGGTCCTACGCGATTCACCTTTTCCTGGGCCTTTCAAGGACAACTTTGTAAAACTGTTGGTTGACAGTTCGTAGGAACAAATTTTTTATGCTTTCGGAAAGCAAATCAGCGTTGTTTTGATATTTGATTTACTCATTCAAGATTTTTTCGGTCGAGGAGATGTATCACCGCTCTACTCCTCACTTCGCTGTTTAATCTCAGGATCGTACTAAATAATCCAAGATTCATCACCTGCGATCACATCACTGAACCATTCGTGCTCGTTGGCAATTCTCTCAAGAAGATCAACGCACACATTTCTTCGTTTGTCCTTCTGCTCAGTTGTTTTTCGGCACAATTTTGGCATAAGCCTTTCACATGTGAAACCTTCGGTCAAAACATGATGTGCTGTGAACGTGTTTAGTAAGTCACCGGTCATCCTTATTGTTAAATGTCTGTCTGATCTGACAGGAGCACGCACACATTCGACGTTTTCGTGGGGTTTTAAGTTGAAGTTCTTCTTCAGCGTGTTCTCGGCCATCCAAAAAATGATTTGTGCAAGCGAACAACTTGCTCTTGAAGAGGAATGTTGCTCATAGGCCTGATTCAACTTTTCAAACGTCACAGTGGCGGATTCCCCAAATTTAATACAAAACTTGATGGCTTAACGTGCCTCTAAATTTCGCTGTTCCATCTCCGTTACACATAACAAAAACACAACTTCACTGATGGTGCTCTCAGAAATCATGCAATGGCTGTACGAAACTAAAACTCGGACTGAGCACCTGGAAGGGATAGGGATGAACACACCGATTTCACAAGTAGAGTAAAAAAACTTAGCGTAGCCAGATAGCTCGCAGTTTTGTCAGTCTCATTACTTTTGTCACACATCGCTTTGAAAGATCGTTGGCGAGGCAAAACAGTAGTATATACCAACATCATTACGACTGTGGAAGTTGGTGGTACGTCTAAAGTAGACAATACGAACGTTTCAGAAGCAGAGTATTTAGTAGTGTCGTTGCGGTCGAGAACACGAATAAGAGCTCCCTTACTTGCTGCGGTGGAATCCGGAGTGCTAAGTCGGTCACGGAAGCGAGCGCAGAGCATCGCGAGAAGAGAGGAGCGGCGGAAACAGAGGCAGTGCCGGCCCCCAAGGGATTAGCCGGCCCACGTGGGGACTGGGCCGCCTCTCTCCGCGCCGCGCGCTGAAGTATTCATGGGCGCGATGTGCTGCGAGCGGCGGATCTCCGTCCGTCTTCATTCCGCAGCACAGCTGAGGCGTGCCTATCCACACTGCGGAGAGTATATCCACGCTCCATACTGAAACAGGTGCTTTAGTTCTTGGTACAACGCAACCTGTAAGCAGTCACTGATCCAGTACCGACCGTTGTGGCCGAGCGGTACTAGGCGCTACAATCTGGAACCGCGCGACCACTACAGTCGCAGGTGAAAGGGTCCAGTTTTTGTTTCAGTGGGGTGGAGGTGTACGGTTTGAGGGGGTAGGGGAAGGCAGGCGATACAATCTTAGTCTCCCATCTCCCCATTCAAATTTAACTTGTCGCTACCCCTAATTTTAATGTGCCTGTGATGCCTACGAAATCAAAGTAGGTAGTTCCTGTGAGTCAGCATGAGTAAAGGTTGTACCTGACAGCAGGAGTAAAGTAATAATTCGTTCCTTTTATCGATCCCCGACTCAGGTGATACAAAGAAAAGTCTCATTTCAAATAGGTATCCTACTCATACAGCTATACTTTGTGGTGGCTACAGTCTACCCTCGATTTGTTGGAAAAAAATACATTTTTAAAGTCAGTGGTAGACAAAAATCGGCTTCCGAAATCGAAATGAATGCAGGCTCAGAAAAATATCTCGAACAATTAGCTGAAAAGCCTTCTCGAAGAGTAAATGGTAGCGAATACAAGCCTGACCTCTCAGAAACAAACAAATTTGATTACATGGGGAATATGATGACAGACATAGGGATCAGAGACCAGAAGCTTGTTGTATTTAGACTGTATACCGTAACATCCAGACCTACCAAAAATCTTGAAGCGTTCGTAAGGGACAGTCTCCATTCATTCCAATCTGAATATGTAACCTTAGACCACACGTGGTTTAAATGCCAAGAAACAGTATTGACATCTATTCGGAGACATAAACGAAATAATTTAATAAGAGATAGTACTAATCCACCATGGCACACAAAACAGGTCAGAAAACTTTCCCAGAAGCAATGAAAAAAACTAAAACATATTTTAAACAACACAAAACCCTTAAGATTGGTGAAGTTTTACAGAAGTTCAAAGTATAGCGTGAACTTCAAAATGGTTCAAATGGCTCTGAGCACTATGGGACTTAACTTCTAAGGTCATCGGTCCCCTAGAACTTAGAACTACTTAAACCTAACTAACCTAATGACATCACATACATCTATGCCCGAGGCAGGATTCGAACCTGCGACCGTAGCGGTCGCGCAGTTCCAGACTGTAGCGCCTAGAACCGCTCGGCCACCCAGGCAGGCCAGCGTGAACTTCAATGCGAGGTGCTTTTAATACATTGCACAACGAAACTCTGTCTCTAAATCTGGCAGAAAACCTAAAGAGGGTCTGGTCATATGTAAAGAACACCTGCAGAAAGACACTTTCAATACCTTCACAGCGCGAAAACAATAATGATGTTACTAATAACAGGGCCACTAAAGCAACGTTACTAAATACGGTTCTCCGAAATTCCTTCACTAAAGAAAACGAAGTAAATATTCCAGAATTCGAATCGAGAATAACTGCCAACATGAGTAACTTAGAAGTAGATATCCTCGGTGTAGCAAGGCAGTTTAAATCATGTAATAAAGGCAAGGCCTCCGGTCCTGATTGTACACCAGTCAGATTCTTCTCGGAGTGTGCTCATACAACAGCTTCATATTTAGCAATCATACATAAACGATCACTCGTTGAAAATCCGTAACTAAAGACTAGAAAGTTCCACAAGTCACAACAACATCGAGGAAAAGGAAATATTAGTAATCTACTGAATTGCAGACCCATATCGCTAACGTCGATTTGCTGTAGGATTTTGGAACACATACTGTGTTTGAACGTTATAAGTTATCTCAAAGAAAACGCTTTATGGACAGACAGTCAATACGAATTCAGAAAATATCGTTCTTGTGAAACACAAGTAACTCTTTATTCTCACGAAGTAAGCTCTTCGTTTTCACAAAGTAATGAGTGCTGTTGACATGGGATGTCGAATTGACTCCATATTTTTAGATTCTCAGAAGGCTTTTGACACAGTACCTCACAAGCTGCGTACTTCTAATGAAATTGCGTGCATACCGATTGTTATGTCAGTTACGTGACTGAATTTATAATTTCCTGTCAGGATGCTTGTAGTAACTGACGGAAAGCCACTGAGTAAAACACAAGTAATATCTGGTGTTCCACAAGGAAGTGGTATTGGCTCCCTGCCGTTCGTCATCTACATAAACGATTTAGTAGAAAATCTGAGCAGCACTCTTAGAAAGTTTGCAGATGATGTCATTTACCATCTTATGATGATCAAAACAAATTGCAAAACCATTTAGACAAGGTATCTGTGCGGTGAGAAAAGTGCAAAATAATGTGAATAATGAAAAGTGATAAATCATCCACATGAATACCAAAAGGAATCCGCTAAATTTCTTGTTACATGATGAGTCACACAAATCCAAAAGCTGTTAATTCAACTAAATACTTAGGGATCATAATTTACGAATAACTTACATGGGAACAAACACATAGACAATGTTGTGGGTAAAGCAAACCAGAGACTACGATTTACTGGCAGAACACTGAGAAAATGAAACAGGTCTGCTAGCTAGACTGTCTACATTACTAAAAATCAAAGTAAAACAGTATTGAACGCGTTTCCAGAGTTTTATTCGTTAGGAAGCGATTTCGGCCATTTCCTCAGCCATCTTCAGGCTTTTCCCCTCTGCAGTACAATAATAATACATATTCCGTACAGACGGATGAAAGTATGTCCAAGCAATGTCTAAGATGTGAGCTACAGTAATTAAAATGTGCGATGTTACACCCGTTATGGCTGTTGGTGACGACAGAGCGAGCGAGATCCATAGAAGTAAGGACGTCATTAATGAATAAGGTAGCTTTAGTTGAGGTGATTTAATGTAAGCTCCGCCCATCGCCTACAGCATTACATAACTGATAACCAATCATGTGAGAGATATGCTACATTGATTAATTTTGTCGAATTTATAAAAAAAACTATCAATACAAAAGTAAATAGAAACTTTATATACATAATATTACAAGTGCCTGATCCTATCAGAATTAATTTAAGTGAGAAAAAAAATGACAGGCATGCTGTAATCGCTAATGTATGCAGACTGCCCATGTGGAAATTTATGTATACTCGCTGCTGAAGAAACAGCTATATTTGGCTGCTATAGCGATGGCTTGCAGTGAAGTTCTCTAAAAATATAAAAAAATAAAATTAAATTAAAACTGCACTCACTGTAACTGGCGACAGAAAGAGAGATTGACTTCTAAGACACCAGACATCCACTGCCTCTTCAGCCTTCTGTCCCTTCCGTAGTACCTGTGGTGAGCCTCGCTGAAGTGCAACTATCGAAATGGTACTGGCAAACCATTGATATAGCAATCAAATGTAGTTTTCTGCATCGAGTACATTAAATGCCCATAGGGGGCAGTCTGCACACAATAGCGATCACAGCATGCCTGTCATTTTGTTTCTTTTACATAAATTACACGTAAAATGTTATGTACATAAAGTTTGTATCTATGTTTTTTACAAATTCGACTAAACCAATCAATTTAGGATATTTCACGCATGATTGATTGTCATGATGTAATTCTGTAGGCGATGGACGAACCTGAGAATAAATTATCTCGACGAACGCTGCGTTATTCTTCCTCCGTGAATCCCGCCGTCTCTATGGTGCCTTCCTTCACACGATTGACCGGGAGACACTACGACGCTACCGGCAACTCCAACGACACGTCCGAAACTTGCTCGTGACAAAGAAACGCCGGGACTGCCGACAGACATGCACCCGTCTTAATGCTACCCTACCCATCAACTCGTCTAAGTACTGGTCAGCTTTCCGTCGCCCTACCTGAACCGGCTCTAGCCCCAGCCCCCCCCCCCCCCCCCCCCCTACTATCCTGTCCTTCATGATGACCACCCCTTTCCTAATAACCGCAGTAAGGCCAACCATTTTGCTTCTTACCTCTCTGATATCTTTACCCATCCTGACGATCCCGAGTTCGATTACTCCCTCTTCCCTGAGGTCCGCGGTCGAGCGGACAAGTCAGCCCATCCACTCACTCCTGGCCCCCACTAATTGGACGACATTACACACACCGAACTCAATGCCCCAATCTCTACTCAAGATATCATATCTAAGCTCCGTACCAAACGCTCATGGTCAAGAACCATGTTACCTGTCATCACCTCCATGAAGTTCCTGCCCCCTTCCTCTCCATCCTGGACAGAGTATATAATGTGGTCTTGTCCACCAGCTTCTATCCGACCTGTGGAAAACCTCCTGGATCCTGATGTTCCTCAAAGCCAACAGTCCGCCATCCGCTGTCTCCACCTACCATCCCATCAGCCTTATGTCGTTCTTCAGCAAGGACCTGGAATCCATCCTCACCTGATGTATCCACTAGCATCTCACCCAGCACCACCTCCTTCCCACTACCCAATGTGGCTTTCGACCGATCTTCTCTGCTCATGACCTACTCCTTCACCTCACTCACCTCCTCTCCAAACAACTCAACTTCCGTCGCTGCACCATCATCCTCTCCCTTGACCTTGAACGTGCCTATGACCTTGTATGGCATTCTGGTCTCCTCTTCATGCTCCAAACCTCCGCCCTGCCTATTAACTATGTCTGTCTGACAGCTTTCGTTCTTTCCCACCCTCCTTCCTATGTCACCATCCATAACACGTGTTCCTAAACCTTCTATCCCTCTGCCAGTGTGCCCCAAAGGGTCTGTCCTCTCCCCCCTTCTCTACCTTCTTTACACGGCAGACATGCCTCTGCCTTAACCTCCCTTACACCTTCTCCAGTACGCTGATGACACCGCCTTCCTTGTCCTTGCTCTCACCCTGTATGCTTCCAGCACCTACTCCAATCCCATCTTCACCAGTTCACTACTTGGTGTAACCAGTGGTTGGTCAAGGTCAATCCTTCCAAGACCCAGGTGATTATTCTAGGCAAGACAACCCCTTCCTCCCGTCTCCTCTATTTCTAACTCACTATCTATGGCCATCCTACCAACCACACCCCCACCCTCACAAACCTTGGAGTCACCCTTGACCGTCGCCTCTCCTGGACCTCCCATCTCCGGATGATCTAAGTCAAGGCATGCTCCTGTCTCCACCTCCTCAGGCTCCTTTCTGGCCACACATGGATACTGGCGCCTCTACCATTAAACATGGCTCTGAGCACTACGAGACTCACCTTCTGAGGTCATACGTCCCCTAGAACTTAGAACTACTTAAACCTAACCAACCTAAGGACATCACATGCATCCATGCCCAAGGCAGGATTCGAACCTGCAACCATAGTGGTTGTGTGGTTCCATCTTCCTCCACAACTATAAATCCCTCATCTGCCCTATCCTCTGCTTTGCCCATGACGCCCAGATCGCTGCCCCTCCTACCTTCTAAAAAATCCTTCATATCCTGGAACGCCATGTGCTCCGCCTCGCCTATCAGATCCGCCTCCCCTCTCCCACCCAGATCATGTGTGACTTATTCTGTTCCATCTCCTCCTTTACCTCGAATGGATACAGATCCTTTACACCTCCTGTAAACTTGATCCTCCTCACCCACTTGTCTCTCCGATCCTTTCCCACTCCCTGTCCACTGCCGCGCCTCTACTCTCACATCCCACCCACTCTCCATCTCTCCACACTCCACACCCTTGACCATGGTGGCTTCTGCCAACTCTCCCTCCCTGATGATGACCTTCTCCCCTCCATCTACCCCTCCTACCAACTTTGGTCCTCCCCTTCCTCCAACTGTGGCTTTGCTCCAGGGTACCCTCTCTCCCTTCTCTCCCTCCTCTCTTCCTCCCTCCCGACCCTCTGCCCGGGCTTCCACAACCCCCCTACTCTTCCACCTCACCCTACCTTCTCCTTTCCCACTGGCATCAACGCCTCCACCCCTCTCCCTCCTACTCGCACCTCTTCCCTTTGGAAGGTCCTGGGCTTTGTGCATGAACAGTGCATCTTCATGCACTGGAGATTGTCGCCAGTGCCCCTGTTTGTCTTCACGTCTGTGCTCAGTGTTTTTCCGTTTGTGCTCCATTTGCGTATGTAAACTCGTTCTTCCCCGTCATCATACTGAAGGTTTTTTATTCAAACAGTGCGCCTGTGAATGGCTTCATTTATTTTACTGTGTCTGTCTCCCGTTTTTTGCCCACCATGTTTGTTTGTTTTTCTGTCTTTCGGTTACCTGTATGTGTTCTCTGTGTCCGACGAGCAGCATACATAGGCCGCTGCCGCTGTACAGGTATTAAAATAACGATAAAGAAAAAAAAGCTGCGTTATTCAGCAATAATACTCTTGCTTCTAAGGATCTTGCTCCATCTGCTGCCACTACCAGCCATAACGGGTATAACATTGTACTTTTTAATTATCGTAGCTGTTATTTTAGACGTTGTTTAGCCATATATTCGTCCAGCTGAACTGAGTATGTGTTGTTACTGAATTGCAGTGCGCAAAAGGCAGAAGATGGTCTGAGGAAAGGGCCGAAACCGGTCGGTAACGAATAAAAATTTGAAAACTCAGTCAAAATAGTTGTTAATTGACTTTTCGAGTTTTATACTAATCGGTGCTTTGCTCAAACTACAGAATGATTTCTAAAATTGTCTACATTACGCTTGTACTTCCTAGTCTGGAGTATTGCTGTGTGATGTGGGATGCACATCAGATAGGGTTGACGGAGAACATCGAAAACTTCTAAGATTGGCAGCTCACACCTTTCTGCCTTGTGTGTGAAAATATTTTCTTGCCCCCCCCCCCCCCCTATATAAGGAGGAATGATCATTCTAATAGAATCAGAGAAATCAGATTTCACACACAAAGAGTTAAATGTTCGTTTTTCCTGCGAGCAGTTCGAGAGTGCAACGGTAGAGAAATAGCTTAAAGGTTGTTCAATGAACTCTGCCAGACATTTAATTGTGAACGGCAGAGTAATAATGTAGATGTAGATTTAGGACGCCACTCGCAAAGCCAGTTTGTAATTATGGTCAGACTGTGTTGATTGGTTTTGTATGGTTTTGTTTTGCTTTAGGGCGCAAAAACGACTGGGGTATTACGCGCCCATGTCAAGACTATAGAGACTTGGTGGAGCGCTCATATATTATATTATGCTTCTTCCACACTTATTTCTTGTAGTCCTATTCATCTGCTGTAGTTATCATCCGAAGGCACATACAGCGCTCAAAATACGGACAATACTTTGCTTATGCCTGTCGTCAGAGAGATAGTTTAGAAATGGACATTCATCCGTCAGCCATGGGTTTAAGCAGTCGCACAGCTCCGATAAGCCAGTTATCCCAGCGAGTGTAACAGTGTCGCAGTGTGTGTGTATCATCAGTGCCAAATCTGCCACCGCCAGCAGAGCTCTACTAGCTGCACTATTAGTTTAGTTTAGTTAGTCGTAGTTCACTGGATTCACAAGTAGACCAGTGTGAGATCTAACAACGTAGTCAAGCATCGTCTTCGTCATCATACTGAAGTTATGTTTCTGTAAATTTCTCTTAATAAATCATTGTTGATTGTCACTTATATGTGTTGCCAACATTATTCTGTCCTAGTTCCTCTACATCAACTTAGGCTTGTGACATAGTTGTTTAGCTGTCGTGTCCTGAGGAAGCCACCGCAATGTAGCAACTACTTTCTGTGGTCCGTGGTTCTCATCCTGCCTCCTTTATGTTTGACACCAAACTTATATGGTGAACACGACAAATAGTAGTAAATAGTTTCCACTGTGCATAGTTACTGAAAGTGTTCATTCCATAAGTTAAGACTGAGATGGTGCGTCCCAGAATTCATTAAAACAGCTGCTTTTATCATGAAAGAAGAATTGGCTTGTAAAAACAAAAACCTAATAAATCATTGTGAAACATTCTCCAACGATCTTGTAATACTGTCCCGAAATAACAGTGGCAAGAAGAAAAGGATTATATGAATGCGTGGTGACTGTTCCTTCAGACATGTCCAACGTGTCTGTTCTTTCGGTCATGTTGCATCCATCCTCGTCAATGCGGATGCACAAGTACATCCGACATCCTGTGGGAATCTCAGAGTAGCGAGTATGGAAGAAATGGACAGGGACTGCACATAGGTGGCGCTTGGTGGGAGCATGGCTCGGCCGTGAGGCCTGCCGACGTAGTCCACGCAGTTCTGATAACACTGTGTCCTAGATGGCGCAGTGGTTAACACCCTTGCCTAGTAAACAGGAGATCCAGGGTCCGAATCCTGATAGGGTACACATTTTTCACTCGTTACTAATGATTCCGCGTAATGTCCCGGTGCAGCTGACATCACTAATATCTCTCCATCGCCATCTTAAATCAAATATTTCGTAAATAATTCCAGAAAAAGCTGGTCTTTGAATGTTTTACCAAAAACAGATTTTTTTTGTCCATTATTGTCATTTCATGCCTCCGCTGAGGCAGGCTGGCAGTGGCCTACATATGCAGATCTTTGGCCAAGAGACGCAACATTTAGACATAGAAGACAGAGAAACATAAAAAGCATGGTAAATACATGATGAACATTGCACAATATGTTAGAAGTCGTTCAATGGAAGGCACTGTACATAAAGGGTGTCACCAGTTGAAAAGACGAAGACATCCAGGTGGAGACGTAAATGTAGGAGAACACTGACGAAAACACTGTAGCACACAACAGAGAAACACTGACGCATGGATACACTGGTGATGATCATCGGTGAAGCATTCACAAACACACTGAAGAAGGCGGGGGAGGCCTGATTCCAGGTGGAAGGGAGATGTAGGAGGGCGGTAAGGAGGGGTGGAATCAGTGGGAGAAAGTAGGGAGAGTGGTGGGGAGGAGAGAGGGGAGGGGTTGGAAGCCCGGGGAGGAGGGTGGAAGTGGGAAATGTGGGAGAGAGGAGGGGGGAAAATGAAGATGAGGAGAGAGAGAGAGGGAGCCTGGGGGGAAAGAGGGGGGGAGGGGACATGGGAGGGGAGAGTCAGAGCTGATAGGAAGGGTGGATGGATCCAAAAACAGATTTCTTTTTTTGGTACTGAATTTCAATTCCCCCCCCCCCTCCAGAGTGGAGGGGCAGGCTGGCAGCAATATTATGTGCTGCTCTATAGCTCACAGAAAAGTTTAAAAAGCATAATGAGAATAGAAAAAACAAGAAAAGCAGGTGATAAAACAGTGACATCGTAAAAAACTGTAAAATGATGGTAATTTGTGAAATTAATAAAAATACTGCAGTGATGATGTGGATGAAGAAGTAGACAGGCACAATTAAAAAACATGGCGACAGTCTGGTTTCTGTTTGCATGAGATGAAAAACACAACTAGCGACAGTATGGTGGCTGTTCGCAACACTGACAGTGGACGCATGACACTGAACACTCACTATGCAGGTGAGATGGCAGCAGATTTGTGGGGGGGGGGAGGGGACCTGGACCTATGATGAGAAAAACGAGGGAGGAGAGGAAAAGCAAAAATGGGGAGCCAATGGAGGAAGGGGACATTGTAAAGGGGGGAGGGCTGGGTGGCCATGAGAAGGAGTGGGAAAGGCAGTGGAAGGGAAAGCAGAAAGGACTCAGAGGAGAGAAGGGAGGCAGAAAGAGGGTAGGCGGTGGAAAAGGGTGGAAGGGAGAGGGAAGGAGGTAGCTGGGGGAAAGGACAGAGGCAAGGAGGGGGAGGTGAGGATAATAGTTGATAGGAGAGATAAATGGAGGGAGAGAGGGCATCATCTGGGAGAGGGAGTTGAGGGAAGCCATCATCGAAAGCCAAGTCATAGCGGATTCACGTGGGGGACTGGAGGTGTATACGGAAGGCGAGGCAGAGTGCACCCAAAAAGAGATTCTTTTTCTTTATTGTTATTTAACACCTTACATAAGGTGGGCTGGCAGCAGGACGCTATGCTGCTCTTCAGCCACAAGTTTTACAAAAGAAAAACAATGCAGACATACAATATACAGAAGAAAGTGGGGGGCAAGAAACAGTAGACACAGTAACGAATAACACATAGCCGTTCACACACGAAGACAACTAAAGAAACTGTTGGCACTGCACATGGACACTGATGATGGAGACGAACTGTGAACGATGGAGCGTGGGTGGCGAAAAACACTGAGGCACAAACACAATGGCACACATACTAGAATGATGGTGATGGACTCCAGCACGCAAATGTCCACTTAACATGTGTGAGTCTGGGGACCTGCCAAGAGGGGAAGAAGGTGGTGGGGGAGGGAGAGAGGGAGCAGAGATGCCAATGGCAGAGGAGATGGTGGGAGGAATAAAGGTATGGGGGTAGGGGAAGCCCAGGGGAGATGGGGGGAGAAAGGGAGGACGGAGGGAAGGGTGAGAGAAGGGAGAGAGGGTGCCCATAGAAACAAACACAGGAAGTGAGAGGGGAGTATCCAAGTTGGTAGTTAGGGGTAGATGGAGGGGAGGAGGGCATCATCAGGGAGGAGAAGCTGGCGGAAGCCACCTTCGGACAGGGTAAGGAGAGTGGAGAGATCGAGAGCAGGTGGGATGTAGAAATACAGGCACAGCAGCAGGTGGGGGTGGGAGAGCATGGGAGGGACAAGCGGGTGAGGAGGATCGAGTTTACGGGAGGTGTAGAGGATCCAGATCTGTTCGAGGAAAAGGAGGAGGTAGCGGAAAGGAATAAGGTCGTACAGGATCCGCATGGGGGAGGGGAGATGGATGCGATAGGCGAGGTGAAGAGCATGGCGTTCATGGATCTGAAGGGATTTGTAAAAGGTAGGGGGGGGGGGGGCGGAGATCCAGGCAGGGTGGGCATAGCAGAGGATAGGGCGGATGAGGGATTTATAGGTGTGGAGGATGGTGGAGGGGCCATGTACGGCCAGAATGGAGCTTGAGGAGACGGAGTCGGGAGGTGCCTTGGCTTGGATTGTCTGGGGGTCCAGGAGAGGCGACGGTCAAGGGTGACACCAAGGTACTTAAGGGTGGGGGTGATGGTGATAGGACGGCCATAGACGGTGACATAGAAGTCGAGGAGGCGGAAGGAAGGGGTGGTTTTGCCTACAACGATCACCTGAGTTTTGGAAGGAATGAACATAAGCAACCACTGGTTGCACCAAGTGGTGAACCAGTCAAGATGGGATTGGAGAAGGTGTTGGGAGCACTGCAGGGTGGGGGCAAGGGCAAGGAAGGCGGTGTCATCGGCGAACTGGAGAAGGTGGATGGGGGGTGAAGGCGGTCAAAAACAGAATGTATGATATGTATAAATAAGATGCTTCAAATCAAATTTCATGAGCACAGATTACAGAAAAATTAAAAGGGACAATAAATTTGAATATCGTCATGAGGTAATACAAAAGAATAGCAGTGATTGGGGGACGAACAAACTTAGTATACCAAAAACCCGTGTGCCTATTGCGTGGGTTCTATATGAAATCGAAAGCGCGTATTATTCTGTGCCTAAGCAACAGCTTCTTTCACCTCCCGCCAGAGGGCAGGTGTTCTCACTGTCGTATCGACGTAACTGCAATCCGGATGAGCTCACTGTCAGCCGTTGACCGCTGATAAGTGGAGGTTACCATCGAACGGCAATTGCTCGCAGTTGTGTGAGACATGGACACTACAAGAAATTTCCGCACCTGAATATTACTTTGAGCAAGAGTGTTCTTTGTTAATCTCTCAATTTACATGCCTGGGAAACACGTCAGCACGGATTCGAATCAAGAAGGTCTTGGTATTGCTTCCGCTGTTTGGTAACTACAGAAATCACATGGTAAAGTGGAATGGCTGAGCCGTATGGAGTTGTCTGTGGAACACTCTAATGTGTAGGCTGTACAAACTTCTATTCGGAGCAATATTGTGTGTGTTTTAGACTTGATTTAAACCCGATATTATGTAAAAGGAGGTTACCATCTGCAGTAACATAAATTGGTAAATTTTTTCTCTCTCAATGTTATTTCTGTCTATTGAATTTGATACCTTATGATAATTTATGAATATTGTAGAAGTTGCTTCGTTGATCTGTTTTATACGCATTGTAAATGCAAGATCAGTTTTCCTGCCGTAGCTAAACTCATGCGAGCGTTCTCAGTCTAATTTCATTTATAGACACTTTTAACGAACTATGTTCTATAATCTGGATTTAAAATAAAGTTATGCAACTGCTAAGGGTTTCTGCCTGTCTGTCTTAAAGTTATCCCCATCAACTGCGTTCGACATCGTTGTGGAATTTATCCGTATTGTTTGCACTGGCTTTGATACTCAGAATTAATTTTACTACATGCTGTTCAAGCCAGCTAGACGTTGTTATTTAAATTTGTTTATACATATTTTATCGTTGTCCATTTGTTTCGCAGTGTTCTACATGGTGTCTCATTGCTTGTTGTCATCTGGCAACAAAATGTTAATTTGGATTCGTTATTATGTAATATTTGTTTATTGGAATTTTTTCTGTCTGTTTTAGATCATATTACGCTTTTTATTCGTCTGTGTTGAAACAGAACCGCCGGAGTGGGGTGAATTTCAACGCTTCGATAACTCAAGCTAAACTGTTCAGTTTCTATGTCTAAAATTGTATTGTTCATTTACCTTCAGTTATTTGGTCTTCTCACACTTAACATGTTAAAGAAATATATAATAACTATTTGTAATGCCATTTTGAAAATAAAATTGTCTTTTGTGTTTAAGATGTTACGTTTTTGTGACCTGGCATTTTACTACTCGCCGTTCTTTGCTTGCTGCAATCTTTCATTTTCAGTCTACATCCTAACTGGTATTTATTTGCCCTGGCAACCGGTTTCAGCAAGACATGACCGTGTTCAGATCTATAACTCCTTGGTGACTGGTGGCGCCGGGACGTAGAAGTGCTGGCTGTAACGAAAGGTACAACAACTCGTTGTTGAATGGTATTTTTTGGTAAAGGCGTCCATTCCGTGTACCTGCCTAACCAACAAATAGTAGTTAACAGTAGTTTTTTGGTAGCTTCAGGTATGGCAAGCAGTTTCGTGTGATCGCTCCACACATCACCTTGGAGTTACAGGCCCGAAGACGGTCGATCTTTACTGAGACATGTTACCAGACCAAATATACACAACAAAAAAGGTTTTGCTTCCCCCTGGTTCATAGAACTCCTGAAGAAAGTCATTGAATGTGGATTTTGTATCACAGACACAGTCCCTTTGACTTTTCAGAGATGTCACTAAATCTGAGCAAAGATGTAAACAACCCAGCATGGGCAGCGCCTATTAGACGGAGAGGGTCCGACAGCCGATCAGTTCCAGTCATTCCACCAGGAACGAGGTAAACGGCTCGTGTTGCCTGTAGTTCAACCATGCCTAAACTGTCAATATCACGGTTCGATCGCGTCCGCAAAGTTTCTTTGTGCCAGGAAGGGCTCTCAACAAGGGAAGCGTCCAGGCGTCTCGGAGTGAACCAAAGCGATGTTGTTCGGACATGAAGGAGATACAGAGAGACAGGAACTGTCGATGGTGTGCCTCGCTCAGGCCGCCCAAGGGCTACTACTGCAGTGAATGACCGCTACCTACAGATTATGGCTCGGTGTAACCCTGAAAGCAACGTTACCATGTTGAATATTACTTTTCGTGCAGCCACAGGACGTCGTGTTACTACTCAAACAGTGCGCAATAGGCTGCATGATGCGCAAATTCACTCCCGACGTCCATGGAGACTCCATCTATGCAACCACGATACCATGCAGCGCGGTACAGACGTGCCCAACAACATGCCGAATGGACCCTCCGGATCGGCATCACGTTCCCTTCACCAGTGAGTGTCGCATGTGCCTTCAACGAGACAATCGTCGGAGACGTGTGTGGAGGCAACCCGGTCAGGCTGAAAGCCTTAGACACACTATCCAGCTAGTGCAGGAAGGTGAAGGTTCACTGATGTTTTGGGGTGGCATTATGTGGGGCCGACATACGCTGCTGATTGTCATGGATTCTCCGTAACAGCTGTACGATACGTAAGTGCCAGCCTCCTGTCAATAGTGCAAGCATATCGTTAGCATATTGGCGAGGCATTCGTCTTCACGGACGACAATTCGGGCCCCCATCGTGCACATCTTGTGAATGACTTCCTTCAGGATAACGACATCGCTCTGTGACGGTATGTCCCGTAAATATTGACATTTTTAGCGGTTATAAATCGTAGTTTACGTATTTTACGAATATAATTAGTGTAAAAGATGTAGTTAATGTTCTTGAAACAACTCATATGCAGCGATAGCATCTTTATTTAATGTCTATGAACATAAAAAAGGATCGAAAGAGACGCGATTGTACGGTCGAGGAGGAAGGACGTATTTTGTGGTACACTGTTTTGATTCGCTATACGGAAGGCAGCCATTGAGCGGCTACACATATTTTATGTAAGTTATTCGTATTTATTGCTAAAATAAACTTGTTATCATTAGTAAAATTGAATTTCTTTGAAATAGTTGTCGCCTCAAATGCTCGCAGTGGCTAATTATTTTTAATAAGCATTTTTCAGTAATTTGCGCTGCAAGAAGCTCATCTTCCGATGTAGCCTCTGATAGGCCATTACGCGCCGAAGTATTAATTTATTTTTGAGTGTTAACAGTAACTGTAAATGCGAGAGATTTCGTTATAAGAACCTTTTTAAAATTGCAACAGATAATTAATTTACGTTAAAGTTCATGTTTTTAAACTATGCAGATTCCATGAGTTCGGTAAGTTTTATCTTGGCCGCTCCACGGCAACAGTCAAAATTCTCTCAAGCCTTGCTTTGCAATTATTAAATAGAAATTAACAAAATTACATTCAATGCAGTTAACGGCAACTATATTTTAGTCATAACGTTCATAATCTAAAGTTGGTACATGAATAACTGAGGCCCTTCGAGAACCCGTTTCAAATTTACTTATGCACGTAAATAAAAGTGACAAGAAAAGACAATATCCATGAGAGAAAGAATCATGCTGATAAATTAAAAATAAAATAAAAATATATAAAATATATTAATAGTATTTTGTATACGACGTCACGAATGCCACCGACGTCACAGCTCGATTAGAGTGGCCAGCATGTTCTCCAGACATGAACCCTATCGAACATGCTTGGGATAGATTGAAAAGGGATGTTTATGGACGACGTGACCCACCAACCACTCTGAGGGGTCTACGCCTAATCGCCGTTGAGGAGTGGGACAATCTGTACCAACAGTTCCTTGATGAACTTGTGGATAGTATGCCACAACGAATACAGGGATGCAAGAGCACGCTCTACTGAGTATTAGAGGTACCAGTGTGAACAGCAGTCTGGACCACTGTGTGTATGATGGAACGACATGCAAAGTATTGTTTTCATGAGCAATGAAAAGGGCGGAAATGATGTTTATGTCGATCTCTGTTCCAATTTTCCTCACACGTTGCGGAACTCTCGGAACCGAGGTGATGCAAAACTTTTTTTGATGTGTGCAAATACGACTTGCGATCTAGACTTGCTGCTTTCTGTTATAGACCCTATTGCTTAAGAAGATCCAATATGATTCCAAAAATGAGTAATAAAGTCAGGGCAACCAAGGCCGCTGCCAGTGCGAGGCTTGACAGACCGCCGTAGTGCGCCTCTTATCGCGTGTGCTTGGCAGCCTGTGGCCAGTGCTGTGTTCACAGGGAAGGATTTCCACGCCGTCTCGCAACTATGTTCATTGTATCATTGTTACGGTTTTGTTTTCAGTTGGACTGCCATTAGATTGTATACTGGTAACTGTAATGCCACAACTGTTTCAGAAGGCTGATGTACAAGATTTATTTTCACCCTACAATAAGTGCTTCTCTATGTTTGTTCCCGCCTAACATCAAGCACCGGCACTTCGGCTTGGAACATTACAGCAGAGAAGGCTGTGAGACAACGCCAGCCTATAGTACGCTGACTAGGGCGACACCACGACACGAGCGGTCGCTATACAAAAAGAATATAAGCGCCGCTCCGCTCAGCCTCGGTCGCACAAGAAGACATGATATAGACTAAATAGCAGAGACTTGTGAACTGTTATTTCATGCTTGCATGGCAATTGTATACATCGAAGGACATTGATTATTTATATGTCACCATTTGCTTCCAACTCATCTTTGTAGAAACGCAAAGTATTGTCAATTTAATTTACTGCAACAAACTCCACTAATAAGATTTGATTGAATCAGTGACTAGCTACCCGAGAAAACAGATTCCTTGGCACCCTATATTAGACGAGTGTACAGGACACGGCAACGTTTATCACAATATGAATCTACACTCACACTGCCAGCCAGAGGTTCTACTATGCTATTTTTTTTTAAGTCGTTACTCCTCTGACTAATTTGATACACGTCGCCTCATATTCCTCTCCTTTGCCAGCCTTTTCATCTTAGGCTGGCATTTCCAAGTTATGTCCCCAATTACTTCTTGGATGTATTTCAGTCTCTTTCTTCCTACAGTTTTTACCCTCTGCAGCTTCCTCTAGTACCATGGAAGTTATTCCTTGACGTCTTAACAGATGTCCCGTCATCCTGTCCTTCTTCTTGTCAGTGTTTTCCATGTTCTCATTTCCTCGCCAATTCTGAGAACCTCATTCCTTACCGTATCAGTCCAACCAATTTTCAACATTTCAAAATCATTCTTAATCCATTCACTTACTTCTGTCATTGCTTCTTCGATGTGTAGATTGAGCAGTAGGGGCAAAAGACTACATCCCTGTCTTACACCTTTTTTAATACGAACACTTTGTCCTTGTTCTTACCGTCTTATTGTTTCCTATTGGTTCTTGTACACATTGTATGTTATCCGTCTTTTCCAATAGCTTACATCTATTTATCTTAGAATTTCGAACATCTTGCAGCGTCTGATATTGCCGAGTAAATTTCTTGAACGTCTACCGATTTTTCTTCAGTCTTCCTTCCGTTATCAACCGCAACGGCTGAACTGTCTTTCTGGTGCCTTTACCTTTCCTTAAGCCAAACTGATCGTCATCTAACAGATCATCAAAATTCTTTTCCATTCTTCTCTGTGATTTTAAACAGAAAAAAAGTGTTCAAAATTTATAAAGAGAAACCCCGTTACGCAATGCATCCAAATATTAGAAGCACCTTTTCCAGAATTGAGTTAGTCTGTACAGAAACACCCTGAAAACAGTTTTATTTTAACTGTGACAAACACCAAGCGTTTCGAGATATATCTTTCTTTAGGAGAAACCCATTACAAAAGAAATTGTTCATTTGTGTTTGATATTCTCTGAGTTTCATAAAAACATTAGCGTATATGTTTTAGTAACTTATATAAAAGGATAATAATCGGAACTGATTATTGTATGATTACGTAACAGCTATTAATTCTGAATAAAGAATGAAGAAGAGTGAAATAATATTCTCGTAATATTCATGTAATGAGACACATAAGTTTGTCAACAACGTAGTAAATCAATGAAAAGAGTTTATGCTATGTAGTGTTTGCCTGTCTTGAGTTTGTGACTACATTGCACTAGTCTATCTTTCTTTAGGAGAAGCCCATTACAAAAGAAATTGTCCATTTGTGTTTGATATTCTCTGAGTTTCATAGAAACATTAGCCTATATGTTTTAGTAACCTATATAAAAGGATTATAATCAAAACTGATTAATGCATGATTAGGTAACAGCAATTAATTCTGAATAAAGAATGAAGAAGAGTAAAATAATATTCTCGTAATAGTCAGGCTAATGAGACACGTAAGTATGTCAACAACGTAGTAAATCAATGAAAAGAGTTTATGCTTTGTAGTGTTTGCCTGTCTTCAGTGTGTGATTACATTACACTGGTCGTATTTCTGACGCCTGTTACGACTATATTCAGTTTTCGGCTATTACACACACATTTACCACTGCTTCTCTTCCACTGTGGTTGTCTCTGAACTCCGACTGTAGGTTGCCATATGAAAGGCGTAGTGCTGGGCTCTCACACATAGCTTCGGTTTTCAGCCACCAAGACATGCGACATGCACCTCTGTCGCCACAAGAGCACTGCCACGATGACAAACTGCTCAATTTGGTGGGATCCTATTGCCCTGAGACTAGTCTTCGACGCCCGGTTGATGTAGTTTCCCCGTCTATATCAAAATAAGCAAAGGTGCTAGTTATTTATACAACTATGTTTTAATCATCAAACGTACCACTTATGTAATATTCCTGCAGGGCATGTGTGCTAAATTCAAAAAAAGAGAATGAAAATAAAATACTTTCCATCGATCTTTAATAGCTCAATATTATTGAGAATTGTTTTACATGTTATATTGGAAAGTGTCTTTGTACAGACCAGCTACTAGAGGGCCATTTCGTTTAGTAATTTAATTGCCTCAGAAATAAGGCAGTTTATTTTAAAATTGGTATTTCTATTGTACCTTTTACTTAGTATAAGTAACTCAATTATTTGTCCGGAAATTAACAGGATATGCTATAATTACCAGCCTTCTGTTGGAAGAAAGACAGCAGTAGGTTCGGCGCATGGGGAGAAGTCGGGTCTGGGGTGGTGGCCGTTGTTGGAGAATCATAAGCTGCTTATGGGGAGGGGTGGTGGCTGTGGAAGCCGGAGCAGCGCCCTGCTCTTAATGAGACTGTGATAATGCAATAAAAATGTCGCCAGTAATTACAAGTGATTGGTTCTCTAAAAATTCGAAGACCTACAGCTCACTAAGTAAACTGCCAAAATGAAACAGACAGGACAGTCCAGGTGAAAGGAGACTGCCACGACCTATACATTAATCGACTGTTGGAAATTTGCAAATGCCATCAGATTTATTTATTTGGATCCCACTAAGGCAAATTAGGCTACACGTTCCTCATCACAGTAGTGATTAGTGATGGCAACTGTGGGAAGTAGTTATTGACACAATTTCGGTGGGAGAGGACAAGTCTGCACGTAGCAAATGCTGTGTTGTACTTAAACACTCTTTGTCGCTAAAGGTAATGAACTGCCTATTATATGATTATTATTTATGGCAAATGTAAGCCTATAAGTACAGGGTGCTACACAATTCCTACTACAGGCTTCTGGAGGATGTTGACGGGACTTAGTAGTTTTGATAAGGAATTCGTGTCCAAAAACGAGGAAATCTACAGAGATAACAGACTATGACAACAAGAAGATTATTAGGGCCCAGTGTCAGGGAAACGAACATTTCGGAAGCGCTGAAGTTGTCCAACTGTTCCCATACTATATCGTGAGCATCTATGGAAAGTGACTGAAACCACGAGTACGTAGTAAATTGCTGGACATCCATACCTCACCACGGAACATAGATGTCGGAGGCTTGCCGCTCCGTAGAGCAGAATAAACTGCGATCTGTGGCACATCTGACGACACAGTACTATTCTGGTGTTTTTCAGGCCACGCCCTTCAGTGCAAGTTGTTGAACGTGGGGCACCACAGCAGATAACAACTACATGTTCCCATGTGGACCCATTCAAATAATCCTCACACACCGTAAGAGCTACAATAGAACACAGAAACTGTTATGCTGCTTTGTCTCAGGTAGAGCTCAGTTTGATAAATCAAGAGAAGTGTCGCGATGGTTAGCACACCGGACTCGCATTCGGGAGAAAGGCGGCTCAAACCTGCTTCCGGCTATCCAGATTTAGGTTTTCCGTGATTTCCCTAAATTGTTCCAGATAAATGCCGATACGGTTCCTTTGAAAGGCCGCGGTTGATTTCCGTCAACGATGGCAATTTTGAGCATCTTCTGCGATGTTCGTTAACATAGGTCAATCCCGTAACAGACCTATTGCAAGTATTTTCCGGCGCAATTGTATTTTGTCCAGTCTATATTTAAAACTAGCGGAAGGAGATGTTATAAATAGGGGGACGTATGTGAAAGAAGCTTGAAAGAAGTTACTGTAGAATGTGAACTTTCATTAATTCAATATCGGTAAACAGATCTTCCCTAAAATATTAGGTATTATAAAGTACTTAGGTCTTTTTAGTATGATAATATACTGGAAGCCTTCACAGTAACTCGTAAGCGTTCAAGTACTGATAGAAATATCACAGGAATGGGTTCTCTCGGCGCTGAAGGTAAGTGAAAGAGAATCGCTTTTACTGAATTGCTGATACGAGAATTTGTCGAAGAACTATCATAAAACAAAAGTGTAGGAAATTTGCCTTGGCTGTCGTGCACTCACTTAGTCAAGCAATTCAGGCGCGCAGGAGTCTTGTTCATAGCCATTCGCCCTTCATTTACAAGATAATATGATCGGTATAGAAAACTAGATGAAAAACGGAGTCCCACACCCCACTGGTGAAGCCCGTAGCTTGCGACAGTCGACAACTGTTTCCTGCGCTCTCGCCGTTTGTAGGTGGAAGGATGGCACGGCGACAGCTGAGGCAGCACATGACACCGGCACCTCGTAACGCCGATCCCCTGTTTGGTTGGCTGGAGCCTTGCCATACCCACGCCCCCTTCTCGCTCCTACTCTGGACTTTTATCACATTCACATTCTCTTATATTCTGATTTTTGTAATATTTAATACCGTTTTTAAAATCTGCTGCTACTTGGAGGTGATCACTTGCAGCTCAAGCAGTTTGTTACTTGCCATGATGATCGCACAGTAATCAGAAGAAGTTGATGGCTCTGTGTCAGGAAACAGAATGGCACCATCCTTTCCAGGAGTGTCCTAGAAGAGACACTACGAATTATTTTTTTTCTGCAACCTGTATCCCTCCATCTGAAAACAGAGCCTCTCCGTCGTTTTTCTAGTCCCCGGTTAACATACAGTACAATACAATAGCATAATAGCAAACAGCGTATAGCTACAGCATATAGCTACACATTGCAGAACACTTAGACAACAAGACTTATCTTGGCTTCCAAAACTAGATAGCAAATAATGCCAGCCAAGCAATGCAATCAACGGCGACAGAACTTCACCCAGCCCAAACGCCATGCAGTGAACTCGCTGTCGCACGCTATTATTCCTCGCTGAATGTCAGAAATTTCTGTACCTGTAACAGGGAGCGTAGGAAGAACACTGATAATTCTATGTCGTCTGCTTTCACGTTCTTCCTCTTTACGAACCACTGAATTAGTGACTACAAAGACACACACAGGCAACCAACAGCTCCAGGTCACCCGTCCGACCAACTGCGCCACCCGCAGTGGCCGAGCGTTTCTAGGCGCTACAGTCTGGAGCCGCGCATCCGCTACGGTTGCAGGTTCGAATCCTGCCTCGGGCATGGATGTGTGTGATGTCCTTAGGTTAGTTAGGTTTAAGTAGTTCTAAGTTCTAGGGAGCTGATGACCTTAGAAGTTAAGTCGCATAATGTTCAGAGCCATTTTTTGTTTTTCGACCAACTGCCCAGCGCGCTTCCAAAGCTAAGGCATCAACACAACCAGCAGTTTCTGGTCACAGCTCCGCAACTGAACCTTACTTACTCCTTGCCACACTCTGATAAACACCTACCTCACCAGCCATTTCACGAGTCCAGGAGGCGAAAAAACTGGCAACCTTTGTATACAGTGGCATCGGTGGCACAGGGTTTACAATGAGCTATTCATCCATAACTCTGCCCAAGTGCCCGTATGTCAACTGTCAAAAAATTATAATTTAAAGAACCAGCGGTGTATGTGCCTACTGTCCGTGAAATGTGTTGTGAATAGCGTTGGTAGTAAATAAGTAATAAGTTAAAATGGCCTGTGTGACGTGGCCGATTTCCACGAATCTCCGTATGTGACGTCATATCTCACGCGTTATGTGTCGTACAATGATATATTTTTGTAGGTTTATTCAGCGACAAATTTGGAGACTGTGTTGCGAACGGCCAGTAGTAAAGAAATAATAAATTTAAACAACACGCAAGATGCATCAGTTTTACACGCAGCTCATTATTTATGAGGTCATATCTTCCTAACTATGTATCATACAATGACATAATTTTGATGTTACTTTCAGTGGAATACGTGAAAATGCGAGGTGACGGGGTGGAGAAGAGTTTGTATCTCTTTAATTCTCATGAATTTTGCATGATAACTAGACATGCAGTAGAGACCCCCCCCCTCCCTCTTACCTACCAACTAGTTCATTATGGGCACATCGGTAACGAAGGGAAATTATGGTGGACCCTGTTAGTTTGTAAGATAAGGAGTGCACACTCACAATAATTAATAAAAATCGTAATCTACTGAGAGAATAAAAGGAGAACTTTATCACAATAAACAACAGGAAATGGGATTCTGCATATATCTATGAAATTATATGCAGCTTAAATATTAGAACGAGATTTATTATACATGAGAACATAAAGGCACATGGTTATCGACGCAAACAGTAGGTTAAAGGGTAGGGTATTCTGAACTATTATGCGAATAAGAGTTGGTTCGAGAACAAGGGCACCTACTCTCTGTGATGCAATAGTTTGATAATAATGACTGGAGGTCCTAATCAATCAAATATTACTCTCTCGAATATATTACAGTATCGCGATTAGTAGTGAGAGCTCACATGGGATCACATGGAGAAACAAGCAAGGTGGACTTGCGACAAAGCGAGCGCGCGTGCTGCTGCCTTCAGTATAAAATTCTACATCTACATCTACATTTATACTGCGCAAGCCACCCAACGGTGTGTGGCGGAGGGCCCTTTACGTGCCACTGTCATTACCTCCCTCCCTCCCTTGATAGGTCCTACAAAACCGGAGCCGCAACATACTTTACCAATCCTGAAATTTGTAGCAGATCGTCAATAGACAGCGTCCTGATGATGTAGGCGCCGACTTCTGCTGTGCAGCAACTCTGTTTCAACCCCCGGTCTCGAAGACTGTCCGAGAATCCTAAGTTCTATCAAAAAAGTGCGACTGAGTACGACTCTGACGGAGATCAGATCCTAAAATCCCGGCGCCCGCGCAACGCAAGAGGGAAGCAAACATTGCTCAACTCCCTACTCTCCTCGAAAACCGCGAATCAGCATTCAGTGCTGATTCCAAAATTCCCCCACACTGCCTCAGAACGTCATTCGCGCCAATAGCGACTGTTCCCTCCAGTTTCGAGCAGGGCTTTATGACGTCAACTAGCCCCAGTTTAAGTTGACCAATTACGCCTCTGCTATTCAGCTGAGTGCACTGAAATTACCGTTTGACTGGCTACGCAAAACATGTCTAGACCATCGGCCATCCGGCGCCACATAGTCGCGCCCAGCAGGGCACGGTCCACCAGTATTCTCAGAATGAAGAGGACGATGCAGACAGTCGGCGCCAGCAGTCTTCGTTCCGAACGCGCCAGGACGGTAAAAACTGCGCCGCACTCAGACGTCCCGCAGGTCGTACCGCCCTGCTTACAACAGGCGAAACTCGCCGACGTCAGTCGTTCCGCCAGGCGCTTAAGCGCATTGTACGAACCCCTCAGAATTCGGGGAAGTGCAACCCCCAACCGGAAATGCGGTGTGTCGCGTCCTCTGATGCTCTCCTCGCACAGACCACACAGGGACGTAAACAAACATGTATAGGAATCAAGTGAAAGGTATTTTTTGAGCTCTCAGTACAAATCCTCTCACTACAGTAACCTTACTCGGTCTGTTACCACCGTGCAATGACACAGAACGTTAATAAAATTGATGAAAATGAGAGGCGACATACAAAAGAGGGCATGTAATCTCTCAAAAACAGACCGCGAATTGTGTCACGAATACAGATAGTAGTAACAAAGTATAAAATTAAAACGTCACGCTGCATGCGGCACTTTTACTACATGAACAACGAAAATGTAGTAAGGGAAAAAGTCTTAAAAGTTTGAAATTGTGTGTAAAGTTTGTTGCAAGTTACGAAGTGCTTTCATTCTTAAATAATGGATGAATGAAGTATGACTATTCGTGCATCATGGGGTAGAATGTTTTTCACTCTGGCCGCCATCCCTTTGAAAGAAAGGTAGTGCATACCCGCGCACTGATTCTTTCCAGAGCATAAGTGACACGTGTTCCAAGTTTGGTCGAAGTGTGGAACATACATACATATGTGCATAGATACATACATGCATTTTTATAATATTTATGGATTACACAGTAATATTATACATACAGGTTGGTTTAGCACAACATATGTGTATTATCTGACAGGATTTAATTAAAGATATAAACATTATAGGGGAACCAAGAATGAAGTTACTGCACGTTTTTGAATTGTGGTTACAAACGTGCAATACGAAACAGCTAGTCATTCAAGTAGGAACACTCATCCAGAGACGAAGCTATTCGCTGCCTTAGGCTCAAATATGTAAATTAACGTGTTGCTGTCCGAAAGATTATTTAGTGCCACTGTAGTAATTATTCTCAAGTAACAACCTAACTCGTACTGTAACAATTGACAGTACTGTGGTACACATGAGACAAATGTAGCGACGTGTCACATTGTATTCCTTTCATTGGGTATTGTTACCGCATTACGTAAACAGTTTCATATATAATTATTAACTGAATTACAGAAAATTACTCTACTGGCCATTAAAATTGCAACACCAAGGAGAAATGCAGATGATAAACGGGTATTCATTGGACAGATATATTATACTAGAACTGGTATGTGATTCCATTTTCACGAAATGTGGGTGCATAGATCCTGAGAAATCAGTGCCCAGAACAACTACCTCTGGCCGTAATAACGGCCTTGATACGCCTGGGCATTGTGTCAAACAGAGCTTGGATGGCGCGTACAGGTACAGCTGCCCATGCAGCAACGCTATACCACAGTTCATCAAGAGTAGTGACTGTCGTATTGTGACGAGCCAGTTGTTCGGCCACCACTGACCAGACGTTTTCAATTGGTGACAGATCTGGAGAATGTGCTGGCCAGGACAGCAGTCGAACATTTTCTGTATTATGAAACGCCCGTGCAGGACCTGCAACGTGCATTATCCTGCTGAAATGTAGGGCTTCGCAGGGGTAGAGCCACGGGTCGTAACACATACGAAATGTAACGTCCAGCGATCAAAGTGCCGTCAATGCGAACAAGAGGTGACCAAGACGTGTAACCAATGGCACCCCATACCATCACGCCGGGTTATACGCCTGTATGGTAGTGACGAACACACGCTTCCAATGTGCGTCACCGCGGTGTCGCCAAACCCGGATGCGACCATCATGATGCTATAAACAGAACCTGAATTCATCCGAAAAAATGAGGTTTTGCCATTCATGCACCCAGGTTCGTCGCTGAGTACACCATCGCAGGCGCACCTGCCTGTGGTGTAGCGTCATGGGTAACCGCAGCCATGGTCTCCGAGCCGATAGTCCATTCTGCTGCAAATGTCGTCGAACTGTTCGTGCAGATTGTTATTGTCTTGCAAACGTCCCTATCTGTTGACTCAGGGATCGAGACGTGGCTGCACGATCCGTTACAGCCATGCGGATAAGATGCCTGTCATCTCGACTGCTAGTAATACGTGGCCGTTGGGTTGCAGCACGGCGTTCCGTATTACCTTCCTGAACCCAGCGATTCCATATTCTGCTAACAGTCATTGCATCTCGACCAACGCGAGCATCAGTGTCGCGATACGATAAACCGCAATCGCGATAGGCTACAATCCGACCTTTTCAAAGTCGGAAACGTGATGGTACCCATTTCTCCTCCTTACACGAGGCATCACAACAATGTTTCACCAGGCAACGCCAGTCGACTGCTGTTTGTGTATGAGTCATCGGTTGGAAACTTTCCACATGTCAGCACGTTGTAGGTATCGCCACCGGCGCTAACCTTGTGTGAATGCTCTGAAAAGCTAATCATTTGCATGTCAGAGCATCTTCTTCCTGTCGGTTAAATTGCGCGTATGTAGCACGTCATCTTCGCCTTGTAGCATTTTTAATGGCCAGTAGTGTACTTTTACTTTTTTCGTCAGAAACTGGCAAAATCTGGACCACTTTTTTTTTTTTTTTTTTTTTTTTTTTTTTTTTTTTTTTTTTTTGTTGCTACACGGAAGAAATCGTTCCCTATAACACCTATATCTTTCTGCGGCAGTCTATCTGTCCCAGAGGTATTTGGTGATGTAACAGTGTTACTAAAATGAGTTTTCACAGGGTTTCTAAAAATCTTTTGAATCTTCAACGAATACCGCCTTCCAGCGCGAGGGCGTAGGACCTGTTTAGTCCTACAGTCGCAGGTTCGAATCCTGCCTCGGGCGTGGTTGTGTGTGATGTCCTTAGGTTAGTTAGGTTTAAGTAGTTCTAGGGGACTGATTCGACGCGCAAGTCGACGAAGTGGCGTCAGATCGAAAGACTTGGACCAGGCGAACGGCCTGCCCGACGGGAGGCCCTAGCCACAAGACATTATTATTATTATTATTAGGGGGCTGATGACCTTAGGTGTTAAGTCCCATAGTGTTCAGAGCAATTTGAACCATTTTGAACCTGTTTTGTCCACTTCCTCTGCTTACACTGCAAAAGAGTTTGTCACAGGCCGTGTCCTGAACCTCACATTCCTGCATCTCTCGAGCGTTGTCTTCATAGAGAATTACTGTTTTGCGGTGACAGGCGGGGAGGAAGGGGAGCACTTTGAGCTTCCGGTTTGACAAGTATAGTTGTCGTTCCTTCAAAAGTTCTCGTTCCTTTTTTTTTTTTTTTTGAAAAAAAAAGAAAAAGATTCAGATACTGTTTGCAGCAAGAGAGTTTTGTGCACTGTATGAATAGAAGGCGGTCTTGAAACTTGCTACCTTTAACAATGGCTGTTGCGAGAATCTTGGTCGAAAGCAGATGGGGGACGGGTTGAGGAAGAGTGCTGTCGTTGGCAAGCTGAGAGGTGCAGAAATTTTACTACTGTGCCTCTTAAGCTGGAGACAGCCAATGACAACCGTTTTTTCGTAGAAAGCCAGCCATGCACATACCGATGATACTTCTTGTGATGCAGACGAGTGAGGTTACGGGATGCCGGCCTACTGTGTTGACGGAGAGGGTGTAGCCTGTCCGTGGCGCAAGTTCAGTAGCGGCGCCGTGCTGGCCTGCCGACCGCCACTTCCGAGCGTCACCTATAAACAAAGGAAACCGCCGCCCCCCACTTAGCGTAATTGGTGGCTGTGCTGTGCTCCCCGGCCTCCCTCGCTTCGTCCTCTCTTTCGTGCCATGGGTCTCTCTGCGTGCGCGCGCGCGCGCACACACACACACACACACACACACACACACACATAAAGGCGCGCGCGCGCGCGCTTTGTCCCCTTGACCATGCGCCGAGAGGCCGAGAGTTGTTTCAGGGACGGAATCTGGAACAGTTTGGGCTCGCGGGCTGGGAAAAGAGAGCAAACAGCCTGTCCGTACCCTCGCGGACGCGGCCAAGCGAGATCTGTCCTCTCGCTGGGCTTAACGCGGCCCCTCTGACTTTTCTGTCGGTGATACGTCACGCTCAAACTCCTCCTTCCGTTCGCGAGCGCAACATTTCGAGAAAAAGTCTTGTTTCTGCCCCAGTGTCTTTCTCTGTGTGGAGATACTGTCAGCAGGAGAAATATCACAATCGTTTAGCGTCTTCCTCTGTGTGACACGCTGAGATCCTTTCCAAATTGATCACGATGACAGAGCAAAATCAGAAAATATCGTGTCTTCCTTTAACCTCAGTGGCAACATGTCTGCCTGTTGGTGATAATACGAACTACCTCCCCTTACTGACTCACCCACCCAGACAGTGCAACATTTGTTCGACTTCATTCTCATTATATTTCTCTCTCCAGCGTTCTTTGTCTCTCACATGTGTCCTATTCGCCATAAAACACACACACACACACACACACACACACATACACACACATTAGAACCTCTGGGATATCACAAACGTTTTAAAAAACGGTTCAAATGGCTCTGAGCTCTATGGGACTTAACTTCTGAGGTCATTAGTCCCCTAGAACTTAGAACTACTTAAATCTAACTAACTTAAGGACATCCCACACATCCATGCCCGAAGCAGGATTCGAACCTCGGCCGTAGCGGTCGGGCGGCTCCAGACTGTAGCACCTAGAACCGCTCGGCCACTCCGGCCGGCAAACGTTTTACTATCTCAAACATAGACAAACGAACGTCAGTAGAAGTACGAGCACCAAGTCTTTGTCCGCGTAGTGGGAGAACAGTATTATATCTATTTATATGTACGGAAATTGTAGCCCACTGTGGCCTTCTTCTTTTCGTTAGTCGTTGCATGGTCGCATACATAAGAGGCCAGCTGATTTTTATTAATGTAGTCAAGTTTTGTACGTCTTATTAATGAAAGATAAAGAGAAAGCAGCACGTTCTAGTACGAAATTTGAAAGCTCACTCATTTCAGTTTCACTGTGCCACCCCCCCCCCCCCCCCCTTCCGCAAAAACCATGCCCAGACGGAGTGGCTTGTGTGCTTGCCTGAATAATACAGATGGCTATACTGTAGGTGCTACCACAATCTGTGGTGAGGCCAGACAAACATTTAGCTAAAAATGCAACACTTGAGAATACTCAATTATTTCTGTAGAATATGTATATTGAAATAGTAAATATTACTGTTGTGTTCTTCAGTCCGAAAACAGGTCTGATGCAGATCTCCAGGCTAGTCTGTGTTGTGCAAGCCTCTTCATCTCTGCATAACTACTGCAATTTATGTCCTTTTGAATGTGCTTACTGCATTCATCTCTCGGTCTCCCTCTACGATTTTTACCTCCCACGCCTCCCTGATGCATTACAATGTATCCTATCAAGCGATCCCTTCTTCTAGTCAGCTTGTGCCTCAAATTTGTTTTCTCTCCCATTATATTCAGTACTTCCTCATTTGTTGCGTGAGCTACCCATCAAGACTTCAGAATTATTCTATAGCATCAATTTTGAAAAGGTTCTATTCTCTTCTTGTCCAAACTGTTTATCGCCTATGTTTCACTTCCATACATGACTATATTCCATACAAAAACTTTAGGAAAAGAGTCCCTGACAAACCTGTACCCGATGTTCACAACTTTCTCTTCTCCAAAAACTCTTTTCTTACCACTGTCAGTCTACATTTTATATCCTCTTTACTTTGGCCATCAACACTTATTTTACTGCCCAAATAGCAAAACTCGTCTACCACCTAAAGTGTCTCGTTTGCTAATGTAGTTTCCTCAGCATCACCGATTTAATTCGACTACATTCCATTACCCTTGTTTTGCTTTTTGTGAAGTTCAGTTTATAGTCATCTTTCAAGGCACTATCCATTCCGTTCAATTGCTCTTCCAAGTCCTTTGCCATCTGTGACAGAATTACAATGTCGTTGGCAAACCTGAAAATTTTTATTTCTTCTCCCTGATCTTGAGTTACTTCTTCAAATATTTCTTTGGTTTCCTTTACTGTCTGAACAATGAATAACGTCGGGGACCAGCTACAACCCTGTCTCTCTCCCTTAACAATCATTGTTTGCTTTGCTGACGTCTTGTTCCGGACCATCTGTTAATGGCCTTCCAGTCCCTGTATTTTACCCCTGCTACCTACAAAATTTCAAAGATGGTATTCCTCTCAACATTATCAAGAGCTTTCTCTATATAAATGCTATAAACGTAGGTTTGCCTCTCCTCAGTCTGTCTTCTAAGATAATTCACTGGATCAGTACTGCCTCGCGTGAGCCCACATTTCTCCCGAATCCAAACTGATTTTCTGCGAGGTTGTCTTCTACCATTTATTCCTTTGTTCTGTAAGGAAATCGTGTTAGTATTTTGCATCCGTGACTTATTGAACTGGCATTCCTGTCAGCAACTGCTTTCTTTGGAATTGCTGCACACTATGCAGACGGCGAGCCCAAAAATATATAATGAATGAAAATAATTGCAAAAATAATGTGGAGGAACACATAAACCTTTGAAAAAACTGTGTCATTGAGTTATACGCTATGCCAAAAGTCTGACAATAATCTTTCAGTTGAGTGTACTCTGTTGGTAATTGTAACCAATATCATCTGTCAACCACTTTAATGAAATGGTAATTCCCGACTAACTGTATAAATATAATTAAAACACATCTTTACTCCAGTTCACCCAGTTTTCTATTTTTTCGTGGACTTAATATTTTGGTGCACTTTAGATTTCCATTGCGCATTAAGTATATTTTTATTCTTATCTAAATAATTAACCAGTGACAACTAAGTTTCAAAATTATGACAACCTCACGAATCACAAAATAATAATCACAATCTTACTTTGTTCCTCTTAATTTTTTGCAACATTTACACAGTTTATTAATTACATAAATGCTATGGAATAAACAGTGCATAACATATATACAAGGTCTCTAATCTTACATTACTACATTTATGGCATGTTTAGAAAGTGCGGACCTTTAAAAGTGTTATGTAATGCGCCAAATATGAAAAGTATCTTCGGAATTTGTAGCAAATTACTTCCCAAATTCCCAATTTTTAAACCAGTTTTGCCTTCAAGTTCTGCAGAGTTCAGTGCGATTTTTTAACTTAAAAAATTTGTCCCTTTAATGTATTATGTGTCTGCTTGAGAGGACAACAAGCCTCTAGAGGTCACAGACGGGGGAAGGAACTCGACAAGGTGTCGAATCCGCAGGGGGTGGAATATGTAGATATGAAAATGGAACAATACTTTAGAATATGCAGAAGTGTTGCTAAACAAAGAAAAATATTCTTTGGAAGTATGTGTGTTGTGGAGTGGTTAAAATAATTGTTGTCTGCAAAAATGACAATCCTAACGAACAGTCCAAACGGCGGGATGAAAATACTACACGTACAATCAAATGCATGGATACGCTCATACCAATTCGTTTGGAAATCTAGGTAAGATGATAAGATTTCCTAACGGAATAGTTACCCTCAGTGTAACCGAGGAAAAATTTTAGGATTATTGAACGCAATGGTCAAGTATGCACCGACTGTGGATTCAGAGTAAACCGAAGAAAGACAAAAATAATAAGGAGTAGCAGAAATGAGTTTAATGATAAACTTAACGTCAAAGTAGAAGATCGAAATACACGAAGTGAAGAAATTCTACTACGTGGAAGCAAACTAACACATGACGAACGAAATAAGAATGACGGAAGAATCAGACTAGCGCACAGAAAAAAGGCATAACGGACCAAAACAATACTACTTGGTATCAAACATCTGCCTTTCTGAGGCATTTGGGGGGATGACACCCTGAGATAGGGGTTGTCATGTAACAGAAATTCCCCGCAGGCCGCATAAAAACGGGCTGAGAGCTTCATATAGTATGATAAACTTTGCTGCTTAGAGCTCGTACATTTCTGTGGTGCTGACTGCAAGTGAGTATCAGTTTGCCACAGCCAGCAGACGTCTGCCCCAGCCTGACATTGTCGCTGTGACGTAGTTGCTGCTGCTCCTAGAGGCTGCCTTCGTTTGGGGTACTGCATCGACATCGCACAATAGCCAACCGAGCTATGAATTATAATAGTCCCATAAGCGTCCGCGAAACCCACAGTCTCAACGTATTTTCCCACACTACATTCGTAGTGCCCCCGCCCATTATACTCATTAGTGTAAGCAGGAGATCCCAGGTTCGAGTCCCGGTCGTGGGACACATTTTCATCTGTCCCCGTTGACGTATGTCAACGCCTGCAAGCAGCTAAGGGTGTTAATTTCATTCTAACGAGCTGCATGGCCACCGATGGTATCTGTTTTTTCGGACAGATACCATCTTAGTACATATATAGTTAAGGCTCACCGGCCACTCGGCGATCTTCTTCTTCTGTGCGAATGCACAAACAGTGCCCGAACTCTTACGGGAATCGCCAACGCGCCCTGACTGATGCGTATAATGGACACTACGAATGTGGTGCGGGACAATACGTTGAGAATGGGGGTTTCGCGGGAGGCGTGCCAGAGACAAATCTCTGCAGTCACTATATACGCTGCGTCCACGCTGGCTCACATGGATGCCGGCATGAGGTGGATAAAGCGTCTGCCATGTAAGGAGCAGATCCCGGTCGACGCATACATTTTCATCTGTTCCCGTTGATGTATGTCAACGCCTGTAAGCAGCTAAGGGTGTTCATTTCATTGAAATTTCAAAGTATTCTTTAATTTTTTGTTATAATATGGAATGAGTCGAAACAAGGCCCCCGGAGTAGACAGCATTCCATTAGAACTACTGACGGCCTTGGGAGAGCCAGTCATGACAAAACTCTACCAGCTGGTGAGCAAGATGTATGAGACAGGCGAAATACCATCAGACTTCACGAAGAATATAATAATTCCAATCCCAAAGAAAGCAGGTGCTGACAGATGTGAAAATTACCGAACTATCAGTTTAATAAGTCACAGCTGCAAAATACTAACGCGAATTCTTTACAGACGGATGGAAAAAACTGGTAGATGCGGACCTCGGGGAGGATCAGTTTGGATTCCGAAGAAATGTTGGAACACGTGAGGCAATACTGACCTTACGACTTATCTTAGAAGACAGATTAAGAAAAGGGAAACCTACGTTTCTAGCATTTGTAGACTTAGAGAAATCTTTTGACAATGTTGACTGGAATACTCTCTTTCAAATTCTAAACGTGGCAGGGGTAACATACAGGGAGCGAAAGGGTATTTACAATTTGTACAGAAACCAGATGGCAGTTATAAGAGTCGAGGGGCATGAAAGGGAAGCAGTGGTTGGGAAAGGAGTGAGACAGGGTTGTAGCCTCACCCCGATGTTATTCAATCTGTATATTGAGCAAGCAGTAAAGGAAACAAAAGAAAAATTTGGAGTAGGTATTAAAATTCATGGAGAAGAAGTAAAAACTTTGAGGTTCACCGATGACATTGTAATTCTGTCAGAGACGGCAAAGGACTTGGAACAGCAGTTGAACGGAATGGTGTCTTGAAAGGAGGATATACACTCCTGGAAATGGAAAAAAGAACACATTGACACCGGTGTGTCAGACCCACCATACTTGCTCCGGACATTGCGAGAGGACTGTACAATCAATGATCACACGCACGGCACAGCGGACACACCAGGAACCGCGGTGTTCGCCGTCGAATGGCGCTAGCTGCGCAGCATTTGTGCACCGCCGCCGTCAGTGTCAGCCAGTTTGCCGTGGCATACGGAGCCCCATCGCAGTCTTTAACACTGGTAGCATGCCGCGACAGCGTGGACGTGAACTGTATGTGCAGTTGATGGACTTTGAGCGAGGGCGCATAGTGGGCATGCGGGAGGCCGGGTGGACGTACCGCCGAATTGCTCAACACGTGGGGCGTGAGGTCTCCATAGTACATCGATGTTGTCGCCAGTGTTCGGCGGAAGGTGCACGTGCCCGTCGACCTGGGATCGGACCGCAGCGACGCACGGATGCACGCCAAGACCGTAGGATCCTACGCAGTGTCGTAGGGGACCGCACCGCCACTTCCCAGCAAATTAGAGACACTGTTGCTCCTGGGGTATAGGCGAGGACCATTCGCAACCGTCTCCATGAAGCTGGGCTACGCTCCCGCACGCCGTTAGGCCGTCTTCCGCTCACGCCCCAACATCGTGCAGCCCGCCTCCAGTGGTGTCGCGACAGGCGTGAATGGAGGGACGAATGGAGACGTGTCGTCTTCAGCGATGAGAGTCGCTTCTGCCTTGGTGCCAGTGATGGTCGTATGCGTGTTTGACGCCGTGCAGGTGAGCGCCACAATCAGGACTGCATACGACCGAGGCACACAGGGCCAACACCCGGCATCATGGTGTGGGGAGCGATCTCCTACACTGGCCGTACACCTCTGGTGATCGTCGAGGGGACACTGAATAGTGCACGGTACATCCAAACCGTCATCGAACCCATCGTTCTACCATTCCTAGACCGGCAAGGGAACTTGCTGTTGCAACAGGATAATGCACGTCCACATGTATCCCGTGCCACCCAATTTGCTCTAGAAGGTAAGTCAACTACCCTGTCCAGCAAGATCTCCGGATCTGTCCCCCATTGAGCATGTTTGGGACTGGATGAAGCGTCGTCTCACGCGGTCTGTACGTCCAGCACGAACGCTGGTCCAAGTGAGGCGCCAGGTGGAAATGGCATGGCAAGCCGTTCCACAGGACTACATCCAGCATCTCTACGATCATCTCCATGGGAGAATATCAGCCTGCATTGCTGCGAAAGGTGGATATACACTGTACTAGTGCCGACATTGTGCATGCTCTGTTGCCTGTGTCTATGTGCCTGTGGTTCTGTCAGTGTGATCATGTGATGTATCTGACCCCAGGAATGTGTCAATAAAGTTTGCCCTTCCAGGGACAATGAATTCACGGTGTTCTTATTTCAATTTCCAGGAGTGTAAGATGAACATCAACAAAAGCAAAACGAGGATAATGGAATGTAGTCAAATTAAATCGGGTGATTCTGAGGGAATTAGATTAGGAAATGAGACACTTAAAGTAGTAAATTAGTTTTGCTATTTAGGAATTAAAATAACTGATGATGGTCGAAGTAGAGAGGATATAAAATGTAGACTGGCAATGGCAAGGAAAGTGTTTCTGAAGAAGAGAAATTTGTTAACATCGAATGTAGATTTATGTATCAGGAAGTCGTTTCTGAAAGTATTTGTTTGGAGTGTAGCCATGTATGGAAGTGAAACATGGGCGATAACTAGTTTGGACAAGAAGAGAATAGAAGCTTTCGAAATGTGGTACTACAGAAGAATACTGAAGATAAGGTGGATAGATCACGTAACTAATGAGAAGGTGTTGAATAGGATTGGGGGGAAGAGAAGTTTGTGGCACAACTTGACTAGAAGAAGGGATCGGTTGGTAGGACATGTTTTGAGGCGTCAAGGGATCACAAATTTAGCATTCGAGGGCAGCGTGGAGGGTAAAAATCGTAGAGGGAGACCGAGAGATGAGTACACTAAGCAGATTCAGAAGGATGTAGGTTGCAGTAGGTACATGGAGATGAAGCAGCTTGCACAGGATAGAGTAGCATGGAGAGCTGCATCAAACCAGTCTCAGGACTGAAGACAACAACAACAACAATGGAATGGAAAAGTGTGAGTTGCGTCAGAATGACTTTTATAAAGGAGAATCTTTACACACCATCCATGGCACAAAGTACATATATTCTGGGGCAATGAAATGATTGTAGTGTACTGTATTCACATCCCTGCAGCTGTTACATGTAAATGTTTTGTTTCTTGTTAACTCTGAAAAGACTTGTGGGGGAGCAATGGTGGGTTCCACTGGCATACATTGCCTATAACATCTGTAAGCAATCTTTCATGCCATTCACACAAGAACTCTAACCTAAGGAACGATGAAATAGTTAAAAACCGTTTAATGTTGATCTGCTGTTCATCAGCTGACATCTCATCTACTGTTCTGAAAACTTCTAGTCCTTGGAGAGGAATGTAGCTAAATTGTGCATCCTGATATTTAAAAGCTCCAATGAATTAACAGGGATAAATAAACGTGAATTGAATGGAAGCGTTTCACCTGCTGAAAATCCCTTTACGGAGTTTAGCTGACAGCATCTTGTACCTGTTGAAACTGAAAGGCTATGAAAATTCATTAGTTCAGCAGAATCAATTGAAAACTATCGGTAGGTTAGTCAGCAATATTTTCTCTGCATTAAGGGCAGAGTTATTCAGGCAAGATTCTACTCGTCACTCTGTATGTCAAGTAGTTGGCAAACAATAAAACATTCAAAGCTCTTAATAACTGAGAGGCAGCTCACTAGCCACTTCACAGTTATAAAACTATGCTGGACATGAAAAGTCAGCTACCAAGTTGACATCAATGAGATAATTTTATTAGTGCCATAATTCTAGATTCTCAAACTTTTGTCGCAGCCTGAACATATAGCAGAGGCTGATTAGATATATGGGCGAGCACAGTATATGGAACCGTAGTATGAAGCTCGGAGCAAACCCGCCCTTTGGCTATGAAATGTTTGTAGCCTTCCCGTTCAGGATTATTATGAAACTACGTCGCGTTGTATAAGTTTTATAATTTCAGCAACAACCAGCCACAAGTATGATTATAGAAAAGAATATTTAACTTAAACCATTACCAGTTTCCGATTTATTACTAATCCGTTTTCAAATTATTCTTAGAGTTATCCTTGCTTTCAGACAGAAGTCTGTTTTTGTATTCGTTACTGGAGTTGTGCACTACGATAGAAACGTTTTCCGTTGTCAGTTCAGAAACTTACTTTGTGTTCTGCCTTACGGCAGGTCTTGTCATGGGGGAAGCCTCGTCAGAGAGGTCCACCGCATGAGCGTCTAGGGAAGTGATTCCAGTGGTGGTTTACAGTTCGGAAGAGTAATGAAAATATTTTTAAATTTTGATCTTCATAGACACATTGATGAAATGATTTTTAAGTTAATAAAATAATTGTGGTTTAAGATTTTCGTTGGATGTTCTGTGCGATACATTCTTCCTATATTTGCGTTATGCACTATAAAGTTAACAAATTCTTCATATACAGTATGTAACTGCTATTTCATTTTCTGTAATTTGCTACAACACACACTATTTTACATTTTAGAGCAGCATACACGCTTAGTATTTCGTAAACGTGACCTAGCTGCACATGAATAAGCAAAGCAATAGATTCAATGGTTTTACAGAAGTAAACAAGTTAAGTTAGGGATGCAGTATACAGTGTATGGGTACAATGAAATATGTGTTTGGAAGAGAGACGAAAATATTTTATAAGTCGGAAAGAGAAGTAAAATTACGAACAATAAATTCTAATATGCCATTGTGTTCAATTGAAAGAACAGATTTCTGCTTACCGTATAGAGGAGACAGGCACAACGAAAAGACTGCTATAAGTTTTAGGTTTCGGCCAGAAAGCTTACTTCTGAAGTAAAAAGCAGTCACACACTCACACAAGCACAACTCACACAAGCATGACCTTTGTCTCTAGACTAGATTTTCCATTGTTTTATTCGCTTGAATGGCTAAGATTACATGTACAAATGTTATAACTAAACAATGAATGTCTAATAACCGTGATCTGTCTAATAAAGTTAATGTCTGTTACATTATGAACAGATAAGGTATTTGTACATTGAACTATACCAGTCGTGGGCACTTGCATTAGATGACCAATACTTTGTGAAGTAAAAAGTGTACAATATAATATGTTTTTTCGTTCTTTTGTTGTTAAAGTGATGAAAATTACTATAAAAGCCGGATCTAAAATAGCATTCTATAATATGCATAATACTATAATATATAAAATAAAGGTATGCTGTAGACTGGTAGTAGACTGAACGAACTTCTTTTAAACCGTACTTCTAGCTGGTTGCTTCTTAAATTAACTTGTAACTGTACTGCACCCACTTTTCTCAACATGTCGGTTAATGAAAAGATAACTTCATTTTGTTTTGATAGACGGCTATTACCTAGTGAAGCTTAAAATATGGTACTGATCTGTCTCAGTAAATATTGATAACACAAATTAAAATAGGTGCTGTTTTACAGTGCTTCACATTTAACGCAGTACGTTCAAAATCCTCCATATTCATTAATAATTTAAGTGAAATGCTATGCACTAGACTCGTATTAGACGGAACTTCCAACATGATCATTGTAATGACTGTCATGTAAAATATGTGGAATCCCTGGTTAAATGTAATCATACCAAGATAAATAAATAAATGAATAAAAATGTTTCATGAAGTGATTTGTGTAAAATTAAGACATAAAATGGGTTAGAGAAATATTTGACATACCTTTGAATGATGCTCGAAATCATGTACACGAATGAGGGATGTCAGATTTGTCTCTAATGGACCGTCGTTTTCAAATTGACCCTGATGATCAACTTAATACCCCTTTGTCCATTTCCTAACCCTCGTTTGGTTATGAAATTTCAGTCGAGGAAGCACTATGTAATTTTCCTTCGAGTCACTAATTAGGTTTCTGTTTACGCTAACTACATTCAGCCAATTAAACATTTACTTCCAAGGTTCTCGGATGTACTACCGCCTGAAATCGTCGAAGGTCCACGATATTCCGGCCACGGTTGCATCCGGCAGTACACTCGAGAACCTTGGGAGCTTCATAAACACTGGGAAAGCCTATGATCGCAAATAAAAAACATTTTTTTAAACTAGACTTGCCGTTGGTCAGTTAAATACACCATTTGTCTATTTAAAATTTTTGTCTGGCTATGAAAAAATCCACTTTCTAATTTCTAGAGAGTTTATCATTCCGCTCAAATTCGAATGTTGTAAAAATTTGTATGGGTCATATGCCATTCATTAGCTGAGTACTCGGCGTTTCCCTGGCGCGTATTTATTTCAGTCTTCTATTAGTCTGTCTCCTCCTCTCCCCCTTCTATGTCCACCTTCTTCTCCTCTCTTTTTGACCATTTCTTCCTCCCATCTGTCTGTGTCCGTTTACTCCTTCTCCCTCTCTGTCTCTCCATCTCCTTCTGTGCCTCCTTCCTCTATCCATAAACCCCACCTCAGCAAGAGGCTGGTGGTTCTTACCCCCACAGTAATTAGTTCCGGACAGTAAGTAACAAGTGTGCCAAGTTTGTTTGAAATCGACACGGGAATTTAGGAGGATGTTTTTACCTACGGCTTCACGTGTGCGTATATGTCACGTATATTTTGCATATATTTAATATATTTCACACATACTTGTACATGTGTTTAATCTGTATCTCTAGAGAATTTCGCCCTACAGTTTCGTTTTCGTGCAATGTTTATGACACTTTATCTTCTGAACTTCGTGTCATTTAACGATACAAGTTTGCAGGTGCATTCAGCCGCATACGTGGGTACTGTACGCGAAATGTGTTGGGAATACAGTTGGTATTTAAGAAGTAGTAAATTAGAACGTCATGCACGATGCGGAAGTTTATCACACATCTTAGTGTTTATGACGTCTCCTGAACTATCTTTCGTACTTTACACAATTTTGGGGTTGCATTCAGTGGTATATGTGACAACTTTCTGCAAAACGTGTCGCAAATAGTATTAGTAGTTTTGTAATGTTATTGCATGAGCAGGGAAGGCGTAATTTTTTTTCCTTTCATCGTTTTGTGCTGGTGTCACCGCGAAAAAGTTTCACAAAGATCTGAAATTATGGAAAGTTTGTTGCAAGTGACTAAGGGCTATCATTGACAAATACTGGAGAAATGAATTTTGGATATACGAGCGTCGTACGCTACAGTTCTACTTTCAGCCCCACCCCTTTGAGATCCATGTGGTTGTTACACCCACAGTGGTTCTTTCCAGGCAGTAAGTGATATGTGTACATGTTTGATTCATTTAGATCCAGTAGTTTAGAAGATGTGGAACATACATACACACATCCATTTTCATAATATGTATGGTTTCCGAAGACGTGTCACTGCTGTCTCTGCCTGTAAAAAACACACCATTTCTACCTAGGACTACTGCATGCAGAATTAGGAAGTGCTACCTACAGCATGATCAAAGCTGATTAGCACGTCCGTCGCATATATGAACCCATACAATCTTCCCCATGGTCGGGGCTTATTTTTTGTAAGTAAATTAAATCTTAACGTTTTTTTAATCCATAAGTTAAATTGGAACCTACAACAATGTTCAAAATTGTTTAGTGAGGAATGAAAGTACGTATCACACTTCTTTCTTGGCTCAAAATTATAGAGGGTTGAAAGAATAAGATTCTACGTAATATAGATTAATTTGAAAATTAGTGTGCACTTTTTGTCTTGTTGGTGACTATAAGTACGTAATAATGCTATTTTATAGTAATCAAAATACAAAGTTAGGAAAATGGAAACTGAAATTCAATAAAAATAAAAATAAACAGTTATTGCTTGAAATGGAATATTGTATTTCCTACAGAATGCAATATTTTACTCACTTGGGTGGAAAATACATTTGCAACTTCATTGTCGCTCTCCTTCGCTTCTTATTTTATATCTCTTTGTTGAAGCCATTGACAGTCAAAAAATGGTTCAAATGGCTCTGAGAACTATGGGACTTAACATCTGAGGTCATCAGTCCCCTACAACTTAGAACTACTTAAACCTAACTAACCTAAGGACATCAGACACATCCATGCCCGAAGCAGGATTCAAACCTGTGACCGTAGCGGTCGCGCGCTTCTAGACTGAAGCCACACCGGCACGCCATTGACAGTCCCACTGAGTTTAAATGAATGCTCTTCCAAGTGAATGGCCCAATACGAAAAGTCTACATACATCCTGAAATGCTTTATGTGGGAAGAACACAACGAAAGAAATGAACTGTCAAAATTTTAGCCGCTCATGGGCACTGCAACCATTTTTTTTAAATAATTTGTGGTATTACTCGTATTTGGAGATTGAAGAATGACTTGTCACAGTTGTTTGTTCAGGCCTTCGTAATGTGTAATAGGCAGATACCTATCCAGACCATCAGACAGGAATTCCAAATTGCATCAGGATCGACTGCATATACTATGATAGGCGGGAGGTGAGTAAACTTGGGATCTCATGGCCGAGCGGCTGCTCATAACCCACACATCATGCCGGTAATTGCAAAACGACGCCTCGCTTGGTGTAAGGAGCGTAAACATTGGACGACTGAACACGGGAAAACGTAGCACTGAGTTACGAATCATGGTACACTGTGTGGCGATCCAATGGCAGGTTGTGGGTATGGTCAATGCGCGGTGAACGTCATCTGCCGGCGTGTGTAGTGCCAACAGTAAAATTCAGAGGTGGTGGTGTTATTGTGTGGTCGTGTTTTTCATGGAGGGGGCTTGCACCCCTTGTTGTTTTGCGTGGCGCTATCACAGCACAGGCCTACACTGATATTTTAAGCATTTCGGGCGACTTCACCTTTCAACACGATCGAGCACCTATTCATAATACACGGCCTATGACGGTGTGGTTACACAACAATAACGTCCCTGTACTGGACTGGCCTGCACAGAGTCCTGACCTGAATCCTATAGAACACCCTTTGGATGTTTTGGAAATCCGACTTCGTGCCAGGGTCTACCGACCGTCATTGATCCGAGCGGCCTCAGGCGCTGCACTCATGGACTGTGCGGCTAGTCCCGGAGGAGGTTCGAGTCCTCCCTCGGGCATGGGTGTGTGTGTTTGTCGTTAGGATAATTTAGGTTAAGTTGTGTGTAAGCTTAATGACTGATGACCTTAGCAGTTAAGTCCCATAAGATTTCACACACATTTGAACATCTGAACATCTGAAACGACATCGATACCTCTCCTCAGTGCAGCACCCCTTGAAGAATGGGCTGACATTCCCCAAGAAACCTTCCAGCACCTGATTGAACGTATGACTGCGAATGGAAACTGTCATCGTGGCTAAGTGTGGGCCCACACCATCATTTTCAGCCTGGTCTCCGGATACTTTTGATCAGATAGTGTACGTCATTTTTACAAAGATGAGTACCAGAAGAAAATAAGTCAAGCTGGTGTTTGATGGAAATCGTCTGTAATGTAGCATCAATCTTGACTTTAATTCATTGAAATGAAATATTTCTTACACATATGTCAATTTCTAACAATTCCTTTAGCATCTATCCTATAATAATTTTTGAAGAATACATAATTTCATAACAATGTAACAGTTCCTCATTTATGCTCCATAGTCGTCACAATAAAGCGAAGTGTGATTTTAATGGTGAAAACAAACGTTTTTCATATGCCAGACACACGTGACAAAAGTGTCAGTAATTACTAGTGTTATTTAGACAGAACTTGGTTGAAGTAAGATGTGGTCCTCGCTGTTGGTCTGCTACATTCGTAAAATGTGGTGATGCAAACTGTTAATGCTCAAATGACTAAAATTTAGGAACGTTGCCTTCCTACAGTGACCAACAATGTGCTTAAACATTCGAAATTCATTGATCCACATTGGTTGTTCCGGGATGAATCTGAATTTTATCAACAGTCTTTTTGTCAGCGTCCTGAAAGACAAAAATGGCGTTACGACTTGGCGAAGAGTGCAACAAAATCAATGAATAAATTTCTGAAATCGGTTAGAAGCCGTATCGAATGAAATGTTAAAAGTGTTTCGTTCCTATTTTTCCAGATTTTGATAGGTTGATTATAAGACTGTTGGCATTGAACGATTATTTTTTAAGGTTTCGTAGTGCAGTCGATCAAAACAGAAAACTTATAGGATCACTTTGTTGTCAGTCAGTCTGTCTGTCTCTCTGTCCGACTGTTAACAATCCTTTTTCTCAGGAACAGGTAGAAATACAAAGCTGAAATTTTCGTCACATATTAAGTTCTAAGGTCTCTTTGAGGTATAAAAACTGAAGTTTGTATGTCAATGAAATCAGACGATACGGTCATGTATGTCACTTATTTTTATACTTGCAAAACTGAAAACCTAAAACGTTTTTCTGTTGTCCCAAACATCATGAAATTTGAGAAGAAACTTGGCTTCACAATCTAACTAAAGGAAAAGATCCGAAAATAGTGAATCTGTAATTATACAACAAGTTTTTTTTTGTCCGTAGTTATCCAGCCTTCCTTTAAGAGAGTTTTTCTCCGCAACGGGAAGACGTATCAAGTCAATTCTCGGGATGGATAAACTGTCTGTATACATAATCAAGTTTCTACCGAATCTTCAGAGCACGAGTGCTATTCACACCTGGCCAATGTACAAGTATTGCACCTCGCTAAGAAAGGTAGCCTTATGAATTTTCTTGAGGAAATTGAGATATATGTACATAAAACAAAATCACCACAAAATCTTCTCAGTGAACAAACCGAGTTAGCCGATGCACCCATTCTTCAGCATTCCATTCACCAGCTTTCCAATTTAAACTAAAAAACAAATAAAGTCCACTTTTGTAATATTTGTAATCTTTATATATGTACATCCATCCCAACCCATTTACTGTGTTTTCAACGAATGCCATAATATGTCCACAGTTGTAACATTTATTTATGTACGTCTTGCCCTTATTGTTTGCTTTTGTTCCAATGTGTACCATAATATTTATATAATATCACTGCTGTAACACTTTATAACTGACTGCTTTATTTGTTTATCTTAATTTTAATCAGTTCTCTTCCAATGTAAATAGTAAGTAATGTAGCGTTAGCAATTTGTAAATTTTTACTGTCACATACTCGTATATAATGAAATATCTCTGAGAGTGGAAGTCTTTGGTATTGTTATGGTTGTAATATCGCCATCTTTGTATGCATACCTCCATGTGATGAAACTTCTTAGTGTGTGAGTGGTGCGTTACATTATGTGCATATATTTATATGCAGAATAAAGTGCATTACACAATTTTGGCGCAGAAAGATGATGAGCAACCAGCACTGTAACGTAATGGTGCGGATTCTTCATTGTAAGTAACCGAAACATCTTCCAGTTAATAATAATAATTGGTTTACAGCACTTAAAATCGTCATCAGACGCAATTACAATTAAAAAGACGTTGTCTCACATCTTGTTTTCTTTGTAGGGCATCAGCACCCTAAGGAAGTTTCGTCTGGTGGGGAAACAAAATACGAAATTTACATATACATCTGCATCTACATCTACATGGATACTCTGCAAATCACATTTAAGTACCTGGCAGAGGGTTCATCGAACCTCCTTCACAATTCTCTATTATTCCAATCTCGTATAGCGCGCGGAAAGAATGAACACCTATATCTTTCCGTACGAGCTCTGATTTCCCTTATTTTATTGTGGTGATCGTTCCCGCCTATGTAGGTTGGTGTCAACGTAACATCTTAGCATTCGAAAGAGAAAGTTGGTGATTGTAATTTTGTGAGAAGATTCCGTCTCAAAGAGAAACGCCTTTCTTTTAATCATTTCCAGCCCAAATCCTGTATCATTTATGAGACACTCTCTCCCATATTTCACGATAATAGAAAAAGTTCGGCCCTTCTTTGAACTTTTTCGGTATACTCCGTCAATCCTTTCTGGTAAGGATCCCACACTGCGCAGCAGTTTTCTAAAAGAGGACGGACAAGCGTAGTGTAGGCAGTCTCCTTAGTAGGTCTGTTACATTTTCTAACATTGGTTAGCCATCCCCACAAAATTTTATATGTGTTCCTTCCAATTTTAGAGTTTCGTAATTGTAATACCTAGGTAATTAGTTGACTTTGCAGCTTTTAGATTGACTGATTTATCGTGTAACCGAAGTTTAACGAGTTTCTTTTAGCACTCATGTAGATGACCTCACATTTTTCTTTATTTAGGGTCAACCGCCACTTTTCGCACCTTTCAGATATCTTTCCTACATCGTTTTTCAGTTTGTTTTGACGTTCTTATGACTTTATTAATCGATATACGACAGCGTCATCTGCAAACAACATAAGACGGCTGCTCAGATTGTCTCCCAAATGAATTATATAGATAGGGGACAGCAAAGGGCCTATAACACTACCTTAGGGAATGCCAGAAATCACTTCTGTTTTACTCGATGACTTTCCGTCAGTTACTACGAACTGTGACCTCTCTGATAGGGAATCACTGATCCAGTCACATAACTGAGACGATATTCCATAAGCACGCAATTTCACTACGAGCCGCTTATGTGGTACGATGTCAAAAGCCTTCCGGAAATCCAGAAATACGGAATCGATCTGAAATTCCTTGCCAAAAGCACTTAACACTTCATGTAAATAAAGATCTAGTTGTGTTTCACAAGAACGATGTTTTCTAAACCCACGTTGACTGTGTGTTAATAGACCGTTTTCTTCGTGGTAATTAATGATGTTTGAACACAATACATGATCCAAAATCCTGCTGCATATCGACGTTATTTATAGGGGCCTGTAATTTTACTGTAAAACGTGAAATGGATGTCTACTGATGAACCTATCGGTTCTAAACCGGTAACGGCGCTCTTTAAATAAATAATTAGTATTGTAAAATGTGACAGGTTGCTGTAACTTTCTGTGTAAGAAGCAACCTCTACAATTTATTTTATTTTTGACCCTTGAGCTCCCCTAGGACAGATATAAGGCTGCAGTAACTGTAATCCACTCATCACTGTTATTGCTGTATATGAATGTGTCATAGTACTCATCGTCTACACAACGGACTCTGGTTTCTTCTGCTGACCGTCAACGTTGTAAATGGTTTGCTATCAATTCTTTCTCGACTCCTGACTGATGGGATTAGACACAGCAAATGTGTGGATAACAGCAAGCTTTGCTTCACATCGGCTTCAAGTTAATGGCATCTCCCCTACTTGAAATGAATTATGTTGTTTTGCGCTTTCCTTTACCGCATGAGTTTTTGAGCCTGCTTAACCAGAGCGACGAAGACTAAATCAGATAATGTTCACCGAAGTTGCGATTAGGAGGTCACAGTCTCGCAGATCTTCATTGGTACCAGGCAACGCTGTCACGAAGAGCGCTACATGGTTCGTATCTCAAAAATACTCTTCTAAAGAAGTGTTGTTTGTGTTATTTATTCAAGCTTAGGAGTTTATGTTGGACGTTAATGGGGGTAACGGGACATTGTAGCTGCACTGTGCAGTGCATCTTTCGGCTAGTTTTTCTTTCACATTATTCTTTCTTTTCGTTTCGGTGCGTATTTATTAATAAGTTTTTTCCCATTTATACAGTACACTGTCACATTTTATGAACTAAAACTGGGTTTGCACACCGCTTGTCAGGGCGTGTTAAATACAATGTAAGTATTTCAGTTTCATCTCCGTTGTTAACGCTTATGCTATCGCAAAAGCAACTGGTAATTATTACAGATATTAATGGTGTTGTGAAATTGAGTGAACAATAACTGTGGACAATTTTTTCACAGAAAATATAAACGAAAAGTAAAATCAAAAAAATAGTTGTAGTGTATCTGAGCAGCTAAAATTTTGACACGTTCTTTTTTTCGGTCTATTTCTGCCATACAAAAATGTTCAGGGCATGTTCGACATGTCGCGTTGGATAATTTCCGTGATAGTTGCGAGTGGATATTGAATGTGCTCGTTAGGTATCACAGAAAGTGGTTTGGGTCAGTGTATGGACTCGAGTGAAATATGAAAGTGCATTGACGTAGTTCCATTACTATTCAATTTTTTGCGTAAAGTACTGTTGAGAGGTTAAACCTTGCGCACTCATTGTATATTAAATTCTTTAGCGATTCTGTGAGCAGAAAAGAAGCCTATTTTCGCGATCGTGCACGGATTCTGATTCAGTGAAATACGGTTGTCCATGATGATGGTCGCTGAAAAATCATAGTGCACTAGCGCTGTTATCATTTTTCAGTTCTGCTGCGTTTTTGCCAGGAGGAATTTTCACTGGGTAAGCGGAGTAACCTTTTAAGCGAATGTTATACTAAAGGTTATGACGTAAAACTCGCCATTGTTCTATTAATTATGCGCCCTCGCGAAAAGTGTATTTCCATAACCTCTGAACAACTCAGACGTAGGTTTATGCACTAAAAAAGACTGTTATAATACGTTCGTGGAAAATCCGTTTCCGTGCAAAACGATGTAGTTTGTGTTGCTGGGGAAATTAAAATATCAGCCTTGGGTAAAGCAACGGATCGCGTAAGCCAGTCGGACTATAACGTTAACCGCATCGTGGGCAGTAAGAACGGCGCGGCTGACGTCAGGGTGGTTACTTCATGTCGTCGCGAAGCAGCACGACCCGCGGCACGAAAGCACGAATGCAACAACACAGCAGAAAGCTGAACCGCTGCAGCTTGGCCTAGTTGCTTCGCATCCTAGCCACGAACTCACTGTGGGTTACCTTACCAGAAAAATCACTTTAAAACTATTTGTGGTGTCACCGCCAGATACCACACTAGCTGGGTGGTAGCCTTTAAATCGGCCGCGGTCCTTTAGTATACGTCGAACCCGCGTGTCGCCACTATCAGTGATTGCAGACAGAGCGCCGCCACACGGCAGGTCTAGTCTAGAAAGACTCCCTAGCACTTGTCCCACTTGTACAGCCAACTTTGCTAATGATGGTTCACTGACTACATACGCTCTCATTTGCAGAGACGACAGTTTAGCATAGCCTTCAGCTACGTCATTTGGTACGACCTAGCAAGGCGCCATATTCAGTTACTATGTCTTCTGAACAGATAATATTGTGACTCATGTACCGTCAAGAGCGACGTTCATCATTATTGGATTAAAGTTAAGTATCAAACTAATTACGTCCGCTTCTGAATTCTAATTCCTTGTCATGTTGCAGACCCCATGTCAGTATAGTTCATCCCTCCTCACGCCAGCCTGCGTGAGCTAAAACGAGTGCATTTCGGCCTCCACTAGTAACACGGTGTTGGCTCTTCTGCCAACACAATACTATTAACATCAGGAATTAGAGAGACAATGCAGAATTATATAGAAATAGCGGGAGAACAGCAAGAATTCAGGATAATTAGCAGTGAAATAGACGCTATTGTAACTTTAAGACAGATTGTGGAGACGATATGGAGAGTTTCATAACCCAGCTTACCTGTGCTTCGTTATAGGATTATAAAAATGGATATAATACAAATCTTAATCCACAAGAGAGTACAAATTGTTTAGTCAAAATTATAGAAGACACATACAGCTAACTAAATCAAAACACGCGAATGATTCATACATGAAGTTGTACTAGAATTAGACAAGGAGATTCCTTAAGCCGATTCCTTTCAACTTAATAATAGACTATATCATTGATAACGTATAAAATGGGAGATAAAGACATAAATATTATATTTTATTTTGATGATGATTTAACGCTACAAAATAATGAGGGCAATTTACAAAGGTTATTTTACGAATAAAACAGCTAATCAGTATAATATGAAAATCTCATAAGTAAAAACAAACAGTAAAAAAATCGAAGCGTACGATGTAAATTAGAAGTAGATGGTGTGTCATCTGAACAAGAGAAGAATTTTGGCCATCTAGGGACTGTTATTACCAGCTATAAAACCATGGAAGTTAAAAATCAAGTGACAAAGGCAGTAAGGGTAGCCGATTGCCTGAAAAGTGCTGTACGGAGAAAGAATTCTATGACAATCTAAAGGAAAATAGAAATAGATGGAGCAATGGTGCGTTCTGTTTTGACATACGCAGCAGAAACTAGAGCAGAAACGAGAAAGATAAAACAAAAGTTAACTACAATGGAAATGAAGGTACGAACATGGATTCAGGGAATAACCACGTGGGACAAAAAACCGAATTTGTGTGTGGAATATAAAATATAAATAAACGGATGACAACAAGACAAAGATATGGGAATGACCATGAGGAAAGGCATGACCCCACAAGACTAGTTAAAATTTGTAAACATGGACGACCGCAAGGGATACAACTAACTTTACGACTATCCAAGAGACGGAACAGCAGTTGGCCCAGTACGTCCAAGGAATGAGGCAGACAGACAGCGGTAGCTCTAGTCAGAAGAAGAACAGCAACAACAAAAGGAGGTGACCAGAACAGATACAGTAGCGAAACAAGTACGCACAAAGCTACTGTAAATAACTATCGTTTTTAGTCAAGGTATCGCAGCCTCCGACCACCAGGTTTGAGGAGGGACCTGTATTGGTCCACTAGTCAACCAACTACCCTTCTCGAATTATACTGCTGCCAGCTGTGGCACTGCCTTTGGTGTTAAGTCCGATGCTGCGGACTTTGCTCACTACAAACGTTGGGCCATCCCGGGTTTCCTTCACCTGCTGCCTCCTTCTATTCTGGAGGTCTCTGGTTCCTGTTCAGGCAGATGCAGGCGCTCACCCGCCATCGCCTGTATGGAAAAACTTCTCTCTGCCATCCTCTGCTCTGGACACATTTTGCTGTAGGGTCACTAGCGTCATCATGCACGCATTGGCTGTTCTATCCTGCGGCTTCTTTGGTCTAACTGCCCCGTTGACCGAAAGCAGCTGTGCTGATCTGTTAGCAGCCTTGCCGTACCATGGCTTCTGTATGCCCTGCACCTTCGTCGAGTGGATCCGAGTTGTTTACGGCCCGTGGGTGCCGGGATCCTGGGGCAACGACTTGGTGGATGTACTTTGAGTGAAATGAACGGTTTCGTAACGCTGTTCCTCCGGCGTCTCATAGAACATCTAAAAGGCATCCACCCCCCCCCCCCCCACCCCCCGGGAACCCATATCTCAGGTGGTGGTACTCTGACATCGTGAACGCAATCAGTCCAAAACCCATCATAGTTGCCGATCAACCCGGTCGACAATCAGCAGATGGATGTCTCCAAACTATGATATTTTTTGTGTGATACGTTTTATATTAAATTAGAGTTACTCATCTTTACATATATTATCCGTGACACGATCGTAGGCTATACTTGTAGCAAATGAATTCTGGATGATGACGTCATATTCTAAAATGTATATTTACAGATATGTTATTGTACAGATCGACATTCTTGTTAAGTGAGCTTAATTAGTGGCCGAAACATCGGTAACTGTAAAAGCTTCACAATGTCATTCCTGAAAAAACTTTTATTGAGTAAAATGATATTTTAAACATTTTGTATTAACCACGTGGGATAAAAAAATTCAGTTTGCATACACTCTTTGTTGTCTGCTGTCTTTTCCAATACACTACCTTCTTTTCTTCTTGTCTTTTCATTTCTGATGTCCGCACTGTTGCTGATTTGTAATTTTTTGTGGCTTGAAACATGTACAAATTATTTCACGCTTAAAAAAGTTTCCTTTCTGTAGTTTCCGATTCTTTGATGTAGTTTATTTCTAGCTATTTTCTTACTCCCGTAACCCATGCTGTTGTGGACTTCTTATTCCGTAAATAAATAAATATTAGTGCTATTGTCCCCTTCACATTCATTCAATAGTTATGCTCAAAGCAGATTAACTTTCAGTTTGCTGTTACTTCAGATATGTTCTGTACTTTTCTGGTAGTATTTTAATTTATTAACCATATGTAGTTTATGATTTTACGGTTTGAAATTCCACATATTAGTTACGTAGTTGAAATATTTTAAAAATTTGTTTAAAGAACTATTACAATCGGGTGGAAAATTTCCGGCAGCCGCATTAGCTGTTAATAGTTCCTTTACTACAGGATCGTATTCGACCGGATTCGCTATGATTTAATCGCATCCTCTCATCTATAAAAAGGGCGCTTTCAAGTCACTCATTTATTGGGTCCATACCATTTATTCTAAGGTGCAGCCCTTAACCAAGAATGGAACGCTGTTAAGTACATTGTTCATGTTAACCGCTAAAGTCCTGATTTTGTTATTAACGTTAACAAGGACATCCAAAAGAAAGTCGACCTCCTTTTTTCTTACTCTCCCACTGTTAAAACAGTCTAACCAAAACCACGTTTCCATAGGACGTCCTACTACGGGAAAATTCTCGAATAAATAGGTAAACGGTTAAAAGGTGAAGACTTTTCCCAAACCTTTTTTATTTCTTTGGGTATTGGTTTCAAATTCTGTTATAAGAGCAGTACAATTTCAATAAATCTGGTTGTATAAGTATCTATTTCTTCTTTCCCAATGACTGTCCAGCCACTACTCTGCGCAAGCAAGATGTAGTTTTCAAAGTCGGTTTAAGGTACATTCGGGCCTCAAGGGTTTTAAATCTGCGGCTACCTCACAACTGCGCGGAACTGGACATACTGTTTCCGATCCGGCCATTAATTTAAGAATTTTATGTAATGATGATGATTTGGTTTATGGGGCGCTCAACAGCGTGATTATCAGTGCCCGTACAGATTCCCAGTATTTTCACTGTCCAGTCCCGCCAATTCCTGAATGATGATCAAATGAAAACACAAACACCCGGGCTGTGGAAACGGGAATCGAATCCGGGACCCCGCGATTCAGGGGCAGTTACGCCAGCCACTAGACCAAGAGCTGCGGACCTTATGCAACGGTAACAGAGGCAATATCCTTACATGTTCTGGGGAATGTCCATTTTTTTATTCTTCTTAAAACAATTTCCTATCTATAGCCTAAATGACCAGTTGGAGCTCAGACATCGTGGCATTCTCTCAAATTTCGATTGCCTGTGCTCTCCCCTATCTTTCAGTTTCCCACCATAAGGTCTTACATAAGGTATCGGTTTTACTGTTTATTTTGAATGTTGGTTTTTGCAGTTTATGATCCCTTTGTCGTCCACCTCTGTGTATTTGCACTACCTACACTGGAGAGCCACCTGTCTAATATCGCTTAGGGCCCCCGCGAGCACGCTGAAGTGCCGCAATACGACGTTGCATGGACATGGCTAATGTCTGAAGTAGTGCTGGAAGGAACTGACACCCTCAATCGTGCAGGACTACCCATAAATCTGTGAGATTACGAGAGGGTGGAGATCTCTTCTGAACAGCACGTTGCAAGCCATCACAAATATGCTCAATAAAGTTCATGTTTGGGGGTTTGGTGGCCGGAAGTGTTTAAACTCAGAAGAGTGATCCTGGAGCCACTCTGTAGCAATTCTGGACTTGTGGGACATCGAATTATCCTGCTGGAATTGCCCAAATTGCCCAATTGCACAGTGGACGTGAATGAATGAAGGTGATCAGACAGGATGCTTAGCCGTAACGAGACGTATTAGGGGTCCCATATCACTGCAACTGCATATACCCCACACCATTACAGAGCCTCCACCAGCTTGAGCAGTCCCCTGCTGACATGAAGGGACCACGGATTTACACACCCATCCGCTCGATACAATTTGAAATGAGACTCTTCCTACCAGGCAGCATGATTTTAGTCATCAACAGTCTATTGTCGGTGTTAACTAGATCAGGCGAGGTGTAGAGTTTTGTGTCGTGCAGTTCATGAAAGGTTCGCGAGTGGGCCTTCTCCTCCGAAAGCCCATATCGATGATGTTTCGTTGAATGGTTAGGACACTGACACTTGTTGATGGCCCAGTATTGAAATCTTCAGCAATTTGTGGAAGGGTTGCACTTCTGTTGGTTGAGCGATTCTCTTCAGTCGTCGTTGGTCCCGTTCTTGCAGGATCTTTTTCCGGCCACGCGATGTCGGAAATTCGATGTTTTACCGGATTCCTGATAATCACGGTACACTCGTGCAATGCTCGTACGGGAAAATCTCCACTTCATCGCTACCTCCGAGGTGCTGTGTCCCATCACTGGTGCGCCGAGTATAACACCACGTTTAAATTCACTTGAGTCTTGATAAACTGCCGTTGTAGCAGCAGTAACCGGTCTAACAACTGCGGCAGACACTTGCTCGTCTCATACATGAGTCGCCGACCGCAACGCCGCATTCTGCCCGTTTACATATCTCTGAATTTGAATACGCCTGTCTGTACTAGTTTCTTCGAGGTTTAAGTGTATGTCTAGCCCTAATGATATGGAAAGGTTACGTGTCACCATTGAATTGTTCCCCTAATGGATTTTGTTACAATTTTATCCATTTTAATCGATGTAATTTTATACTACTTGTGCCTTGCTGCTTGTAGTTTGAGTTCCCTTTGATACTCCTTCAACGTAAATAGGCTACTTCTACTACTCATGTCTTCCCTTGCTCAGTAACTCCTTTCTGCATATTTGTTATATCACTCTCTGTCTTTGTCCACTTTATTTTGTAACGCTTCCCTGCTTTTGTGATCCTTCCTTCTCTATCGTTGAACCATTTAGCGGCACATTTCCGTACTTCTCGTTGGCCGATTTTCTCGCGCATAGCGTGCGTCGGCAGTTTCAGTAACACTGTGTCAGTTGGGCTGTTTGGCGGCCTGGACTTAGTACTTCACGCATAGTCACGCCTCCCCCATTGGCGTTTGCGGTCATCTGTTGATTTTTCATCACTGGTGAATCTTTATATTTTTGTATTCAGACGTAGGTTCATTCCGTAGGCCTGCCTACAATTTTTTCTTATTTGAACTCCTTTACGAGTCCGAAAGGCCGTACCTGCCGATCGCATTGCTCATATACATCTGCTTGAGTCTGTTACTCAGTCGAATTTTTGAATATTTCAGTTTGGTACCATCCAATGTAAACTGGTCTGACAATTCGAACTCCATCCGAATGTTGACAGACCGTGTATCTTTAATGACCCGATGTTAAACTAATTATGTACCATTTGTTGCCCTATCTGTCTGCTTAATTGACTCCTTACTCACCATTATTATACTTTTTAATTTAAATTATTTTCTCATAAATTTATACACCAGAGGATGCAATTAAATCATAGCGAAAACGGTCTCGTATGATCCTGTAATAAAGGAACTATTAACAGCTAACGCGATTACCAGAATGTTTATAGAAGATTTTAATAGTTTTGAGAGAAATTTAAATATTTCAATTATGTGGTTTATTTTTTACGATTTATTTTTCTAATAACGCGTCTTTAAAGTACTATACATTCAATCCTAAACCACTGTAAAGCAGTCACATGAATGTAAATAAGCTAGTTTTAGGAATATAATGTAGTGCTCCAGTTTTGCATTGATGGAGATGCATTTCTTGTTGTAGATATATCTCGTGATTCCGTTCGCATGTTTCAAACTCATGTATCTATTGAAAATTTCGCTAGTACGCTCCGCTCTATAGATCTCTAAGATAGTTTAATTTATCCTTTACATCATTGTTACAGCGCTCTTTGTTTAACGTTATTCCTGTCGCGAATATGTCGGACAAGGAAAGGTTCAGCCTTTGATGAACTGTCTGTTCCTGTTTCTACGGACGTACACAAGGAGCTTAGTTAAGTAGGGATTACAGGGAGAACTTCAGCCATATCCTTCCATCAAGAATTAAGAAACATTATATTTTTCATTTTTTTGGAAAAGTGTCGTTTATTCTTACACGGTGTACTCTTGGTCAAACCAAGAAGAAAATTTCCTACAGTGAAACGTCTGGAAACCAAAACCCGTTGTGATGTACGCCGTTTTACTTGGGAAGAATACTGTGCACTATTCGGTGATGCATGCCTTCTTACTGTTGCAGTTAATTGCGCTTGTCTGAATGGCTAAATTAGCAGCGTTATTGGAGAACATTTCCTTTGCGGAAAGACGACTGTGATTCGGCACGATGTGACGCCACTCCATTTTCTACGGATGGCGAGACAATGGCCTAACACACTGCATCGTTTCACTCGCCATGGGCCGGCCTGAGTGACCGAGCGGTTCTAAGCGCTACAGTCGCAGGTTCGAATCCTACCTCGGGCATGGATGTGTGTAATGACCTTTGGTTAGATAGGTTTAAGTAGTTCTAAGCCTAGGGGACTGATGTCCTCAGATGTTAACTCCCATAGTGCTCAGAGCCATTTGATTTGAACTCGCCATGGACTGGTCGAGAAGGTCCGGTAGCTTGGCCTCTTTCTTCACCGGCCCTGAGTCCGTTGCATTTATGGCTCTGTGGACATCCAAAGGCACTGATGTACGCCCAACTCATTGACAATGTGCAGACGTTATAGGAGCGAGTGACCAGTGCGTGTGACGCAACCCGAATGGAGCTAAGCGTGTTTGGAAGAGTGCGATATTCACTGCGAAGACGGCCTGAAGGATGTATCAGCATACTTCGTAACCACATGCAGTACTGCCTATAGTATCTGCTTCTACGAAACAGATAGATGAGTGCAAGAATACAGATTGGCCCATATCTCAATAGGTATTAGTTTCTGATCATACAACTATGGGTAATTTCGACCAATATTATCTTATACAGGAATATCTGACACGTTTTTTAACCCTTTATATTTTTATAATTCAGAAACGTTGATTAACAGTACTCCGTTAGAATATTAGCTCATTTCTAACGTTTCCGCATCAGAATGTCCAATCACGATATGACATTCATTTGATTGGATAAGTGCATTACACTACCTTCAACCTTGAACACTCGACCCTGGAAGTATAGGCACATCTGATTGGAGAATACCTAGCGAGTTACTACTTGAATGAGTCAGTCTTGATGATTGAAAGTTCTTAACAGTAAAATAAAATGCATTATGCTGTAATTTTTTAGGCGCAACATGGTCCCAAATATAAGCCTTGTAGGAAGGAGAGGAAAATGGAAAGTGATTAGGTGAGCAATAAATCGTCGATGCCTTTCAATCGATATCTATCTGTATTCGATTCGAATAGGCAGATATTCAGAAATAAAAAGTAGTGCAAACTAATAATAATATCAGGCATGACTAAAATTTGGTTCTAAGAAAATTGTTGGGCGGAACAGAAGTTGAGTGAGGAAGAGGGGTAATTTACTGTCAGTGAAACAAGGAAATGGTTCAAATGACTCGAAGCAATGTTCAAACGTACCTACGTTCTGTATTTTAATTTAAAAAACCGTCCTGTTACCAATTGTTCGTCTAAAATAGTGAGCCATAGTTTTGTGACTATAACAGCGCCATCTATCACAAAGCGAAAAAAGTGGTCCAACTAAAACATTCATATTTCCTTACGTACCACACGAATATGTAATGAAAATGGGGGTTACTATAAAAAAAAAAAAAAAAAAAAAAACAAACGCGGTTGATATCCGTTTGACCTATGGCAGCGCCATCTAGCGGGCCAACCATAGCGCCATCTGGTTTCTCCCTTCAAGCTAGAAGAGTTTCGTTCTTTGTAGTTGTTTCGTTTTATGCTTATTTCGTGAGATATTTGGCCTGGTTACTATCAATGGACCACCCTGTATAAAAAGTGCTCCTATTAACAAGAAGAGTCACGTGGTTTATGTAAGATGGGACTCCACATCGTTTTAACCCTCATTGCACGAGGCGTACATAACTGCCTTCGAATTATGGAAGATGTTTTATGATTATGTACTGACATCTTTTGTGAGAACGAAAATCTCTTCTCTAGCTACCGACCTGAATTCTGCATAAATAGATCGCCTGAGCCTCAGTTTCGACGGTTCGCCCATGAGATCTAGATGACAGCAGATGAGGGCGCACAGGTTGACTCTTGATTTTCGAAAGGACACGGTTTCAGCGGTCGCTTGGTAAATAAAATTCAAGTTTATGTAATTTCGGACCTGGTTTTTGATTGGATTTCGGACTTCGTAGTAGAAAGAGCTCAACACGTCTAATCACATTAGTGTGACCACCTGTCAGAAGTTTGAATATCCATCACTTTTCAGCGCAGACCGCTGCGACACGTTCAGGGAGGGAGTCAATGAGTTTATGGAGCACAGTCAGGAATGTGGAGTCATGCTGATTCCAGTGCCGTGGCCAGGTGCGCTAGGTTTCTACACTCCTGGAAATGGAAAAAACAACACATTGACACCGGTGTGTCAGACCCACCACACTTGCTCCGGACACTGCGAGAGGGCTGTACAAGCAATGATCACACGCACGGCACAGCGGACACACCAGGAACCGCGGTGTTGGCCGTCGAATGGCGCTAGCTGCGCAGCATTTGTGCACCGTCGCCGTCAGTGTCAGCCAGTTTGCCGTGGCATACGGAGCTCCATCGCAGTCTTTAACACTGGTAGCATGCCGCGACAGCGTGGACGTGAACCGTATGTGCAGTTGACGGACTTTGAGCGAGTGTGTGTAGTGGGCATGCGGGAGGCCGGGTGGACGTATCGCCGAATTGATCAACACGTGGGGCGTGAGGTCTCCACAGTACGTCGATGTTGTCGCCAGTGGTCGTCGGAAGGTGCACGTGCCCGTCGACCTGGGACCGGACCGCAGCGACGCACGGATGCACGCCAAGACCGTAGGATCCTACGCAGTGCCGTAGGGGACCGCACCGCCACTTCCAAGCAAATTAGGGACACTGTTGCTCCTGGGGTATCGGCGAGGACCATTCGCAAACCGTCTCCATGAAGCTGGGCTACGGTCCCGCACACCGTTAGGCCGTCTTCCGCTCACGCCCCAGTATCGTGCAGCCCGCCTCCAGTGGTGTCGCGACAGGCGTGAATGGAGGGACGAATGGAGACGTGTCGTCTTCGGCGATGAGAGTCGCTTCTGCCTTGGTGCCAATGATGGTCGTATGCGTGTTTGGCGCCGTGCAGGTGAGCGCCACAATCAGGACTGCATACGACCGAGGCACACAGGGCCAACACCCGGCATCATGGTGTGGGGAGCGATCTCCTACACTGGCCGTACACCTCTGGTGATCGTCGAGGGGACACTGAATAGTGCACGGTACATCCAAACCGTCATCGAACCCATCGTTCTACCATTCCTAGACCGGCAAGGGGACTTGCTGTTCCAACAGGACAATGCACGTCCGCATGTATCCCGTGCCAGCCAACGTGCTCTAGAAGGTGTAAGTCAACTACCCTGGCGAGCAAGATCTCCGGATCTGTTCCCCATTGAGCATGTTTGGGACTGGATTAAGCGAAGTCTCACGCGGTCTGCACGTCCAGCACGAACGCTGGTCCAAGTGAGGCGCCAGGTAGAAACGGCATGGCAAGCCGTTCCACAGGACTACATCCAGCAACTCTAAGATCGTCTCCATGGGAGAATAGCAGCCTGCATTGCTGCGAAAGGTGGATATACACTGTACTAGTGCCGACATTGTGCATGCTCTGTTGCCTGTGTCTATGTGCCTGTCGTTCTGTCAGTGTGATCATGTGATATATCTGACCCCAGGAATGTGTCAATAAAGTTTCCCCTTCCTGGGACAATGAATTCACGGTGTTCTTATTTCAATTTCCAGGAGTGTAGATTAAGGAAAGACAAACCTACGTTTCTAGCAATTGTAGAATTAGAGAAAGCTTTTGACAGTGTTGACACGAATACTCTCTTTCAAATTCTAAAGGTAGCAGGGGTAAAATACAGGGAGCGGAAGGCTATTTACAAATTGTACAGAAACCGGATGGCAGTTATAAGAGTCGAGGGGCATGAAAGGGAAGCACTGGTTGGGAAGGGAGTGAGACAGGGTTGTAGCCTCTCCCCGATGTTATTCAATCTGTATATTGAGCAAGCAGTAAAGGAAACAAAAGAAACATTCGGAGTAGGAATTAAAATCCACTGCGAAGAAATAAAAACTTATGAGGTTTACCGATGACGTTGTAATTCTGTCAAAGACAGCAAAGGACCTGGAAGAGCAGCTGAACAGAATGGACAGTGTCCTGAAAGGAAGGTATAAGATAAATATCAACAAAAGAAAAACGAGGATAATGGAATGTAGTCGAATTAAGTAGGGTGATACTGACGGAATTAGGAAATGAGACGCTTAACGTAGTAAATGAGTTTTGCTATTTGGGGAACAAAATAACTGATGGTGATCGAAGTAGAGAGGATATAAAATGTAGGCTGGCTACGGCAAGGAATACGTTTCTGAAGAAAAGAAGTTTGTTAACGTCGAGTATAAATTTAAGTGTCAGGAAGTCGTTTCTGAAAGTTTTTTTTTGTGGAGTGTAGTCATATATTGAAGTGAAACTTGGACGATAAATAGTTTAGACAAGAAGAGAATAGAAGCTTTCGAAATGTGGTGGTACAGAAGAATGCGAAGATTAGATGGGTAGGTCACATAACTAATGAGAAGGTACTGAATAGGATTGGGGGAAGTGAAATTTGTGGCACAACTTGACTAGAAGGAGGGATCGCTTGGTAGGACATATTCTGAGGAATCAAGGGATCACCAGTTAGTATTGGAGGGCAGCGTGGAGAGTAAAAATCGTTGAGGGAGACCAAGAGATGAATACACTAAACAGATTCAGAAGGATGTAGGTTGCAGTAGGTACTGGGAGATGAAGAAGCTTGCACAAGATAGAGTAGGATGGAGAGCTCCATCAAACCAGTCTCTGGACTGAAGGCCACAACAACAACAGTTTTATGGTTTTCCGACTTGTCTTTCGTGAGTTACAGGAAAGTAGTGAATATTGATTTGAGTAGAAGATTGTTCCGAATATATTGATTTCTATCATATCTCCAAATCGCTTAATTTTTGATACACAAGCTCACATGCCACACAACCTTCCTCAAACTCTAACGGCCCGAGACCCTATAAAGACGTACTGCTAAGAGCAGGCTTTTAGCCGGGAGTCCTGCGTTCCCTACTGTGTCATTGACTTCGGAACGTGACAATCCCCCAACGACATCGGACTGTGGATGCCCCTGCAAAAACGCTTTTCCGTCCCTTCCACACCGAGGACTGGCCTGCTTGTTCACAAGGCTTGTCTTCGTTTCCTGTGGTTTCTCAGCAAAAACATTGTGCCGTATTTTGATTGCCAGTTATCTCTTGAGCATGCATTACAGGCTATTAATAACATCATCCTCTTTGCCCGCATATGCCCATCTTGTAAATAATTTTTACTCTATCTCTTATCGCAATTAAAATACTATTGCTGTAGGACGTGCATAGATTCCTACGCCTTACGGAATAAGCGGATGTCGCTATACCATGACTTCTCTCACCTCAGTGTAGACCAGTAATCTGTGTGTTCCCCTGTTTACACTAGTTCCAGTACATTTGTTTACTTTCATGGTCAGACCCTGCACCACTCGTCAATCACAGGCAGGCCCCAGCGCATTTTAGTTTCGCGAGAGTCATCTGTCGTTGTAACCTTTCTATAGACAGCAGCGTCGTCTGCGGACAGCCTTTTTACGTTGTCAGATAGATCATTTATGTGTACTGTAAACCTCTGAGATAGTCCCGAAGTTACCTTTATGTCAGTCGCTTTCATCCCGTTAAGAACAATCTGTTGAATTCTGTCCGCCAAGAATTCGTGAATACAGTTACAAATACTGGCTCTAAACTCGGTTGATTCGTAATTAATTCTCAGAACAACTGTGCGGAGCTATACCTAATGCCTTCCAAAACTTAAGGAACGCAGCATCGACTGGGAGTCTTCGTTTACTGCAGTGTTGATTTCAAGGGCAAATAGAGCGAGCAGTTTTTCTTAACATATCTGCTTACATAGTTCATGTTGTTCTTTTTGTTCAGAAGACATTCGATTCTATAAAACATCATAGTGAAAGAGTATAAAGAATGTTCCAAATTTCAGCTACAGATTGAGGTGAGCGATGTAGACCTACAATTATATGCTTGTTTTTAACGACTCTTCATGAAAATTGGAGTGAGTTGCACTTTACTGTAGTCGCTTGGTGTGTTTTAACGACTTACTATAAACTGCTGCTTGAAGTAGAATAATCAGTTATCATGAACTCTCTAATATGTCATTTATTTATCTTTTGGTCAAGACGTCTCCACAGTGTTGAACGTCTTTATTCCGCGATCATTTATCGCAATATTTGTCGTTCCAGAATAAGTGCATTTTTCGAACGGAATAACGTATGACGATGATTCACAGCGAAACACTTGTAGGATACCGAATTCAGTGTTTCAACATTCTCCCTATTATTTTCCGATTCGTTTCGAAGATGGCCAATGAGCGACTAAATAAATGATTTCGATCTGTCTGCTGACTTGACGTACAACTATAAGTTATTGGGATAGTTTTGTCGGAATGACTGATGAAATTTTATATTCGAATTCGTTTGTAGGAGTTCAGTGGCTGTGACGCCGTACAAGGGTTCACGATGGTCGAGAGGAGAGGCGATGGTGAGGATCTGTGTCACGTTCACGGCGTCAAAGACACAGCATTAAGTTAGCCTCCATCAATTGCTAAGAATATCACAATGATTCAGTCTCCTTGTTGGCGCGGCCTGTTAGCAGCCGTGCTGCGTCCCCATTTCAGGAATGCGCTGAGTGACACATCAGCGCTCGATGTAGAATCTGCGGTCGTAGCTCCTGATGCTGGCTGCGGACAGTTCCGCAGCCTCGTGCGAGGCGGAGCGGCGGGTGGCGTGTGCCCATAGCCTGTGGACGTCCACCAGAGCCGCCTCACTGTCGCTGAAAGTAGATGCCCTTACGCTTTCCCTAAGAAATCTGATGACAATGGTCGTGAGGGTGAGTAGGTAGAGGTCCCACCAGTGACATGGGCAGCCCAAGTAGCGGCCCCATTGTACCACCGCTAAGGTGGTACATCCACTACCAAGGAATGGAAGCACCAAGTGTTCTGCTGCAAAGTCGAACAGCTTGCAATGGGCAGATTAATTCTTTATCTATATAAGATGTACCTGGCCCTCATCTTCGGCCACTCAACGTTGTGAATGGTATCAGTAGCAGGTTGTGGAGTTGAATTTCCCATTATCTCCCCCCCCCCCCCCTACCCCTTCCCTCGCTTCTGTTGGATGGCAGCAGGCTCATAGATGTAGACTCCAAAGCGGAAGCAGCTGGTGGCAATACTTGGTATGTCAGCAGGTCACCCTGCAAGTAACAGAGGTGGCCTTCTGATGGTTTTATCGATGCAGATGAAATGACCAGACTCTGAGCTCTGAGGGGAAGGAGAGAGCGTTATATATTGGCCGAAGACGTGATTTTGCAGATGGGTGACCAAAAACCAAATGTACTTCCGTTTTTCGAGCCTGTCAGCGTTCTCTTAAAGACTAATGTTTTCTTTAAGACCTTCAGAGCGTCCTTTTATCAAAGGTTTAGTGCCTGAAAGGTGTTCTCGTATGGTCTTCGGGTGTAGTTACTACACACTGCCCCATTAACAGAATGTCGTTACACCTCCTTTTCAATGACGTCATGGTACTGGGTCGGGTGTCACTGATGCTCTCACTCTCACAGTGTGTGACACTGTACTCCTGGCTAGTTTCTGATCCAGTGACCCTGAGTGTTTATACACTCTGTACTTGACAGGTGCACTACATTAGGGCGTCGTTCCGGACAGCGCAAAAATTTTATTCTCCGCTCTAATATTATTATTATGTGCAGCACACTGAATGTTTCTTGCAGTGCTCTCCTTAAGCTTATTTTGGCTATAACTTCTGTTTGCCAGTAGGACTTTTAGATCGCCGAAATCTGTGGTGAAACTCTGTGCTTCATCGTACATAAATATAAAATTTATCATACAAATAAGCGTGAATTTATGTTACGGTTCGGTTATACTATTTTCGATATATCAGTGGAAACAGTAACAAGAGCCAAATATTCGAGAGAAACGACCTGATACGGAACGGCCAGAGAGAGCTATATGACGAACAGAGAAGTGCCTGGCTCAGATTCATTAGAACAATTCCAAACATTCGTCGAACTGATTATTTAGTATTGTTCACTGACGTAGGACCCTACAGGATGGGAATAAATCAAGAGGCAGAGAAAATAAGAAGGTGAGCGATACATTTCGCCACAGTTTTATTTAGTAAACGAGAGCTCGTTTCTGTAGACTTTCATAAAATTTCAGTGTAAGCCGCTATAAGAGAGATATCGTGCATTAAGGAGAGAATTGCTGTTGAAATTCTGGTAGAGTCCATTTCAAGAGGAACTACGTAACATGTTGTCAAGTGAGCAAGACGTGTAAATCCGGGAAACTAAATTCATACGAAGTTTTTCGAGAGTAGTGTTTTTTCCCTGTACAACTCGCGAGTAGAGGAGGATGCTTTTGTTTCCTGCACTTCCGTCTCATCACAGTAACTTTTCTCTTTATCAGTGAATGATACGTAAAAGTATTAGTTTGCACAACAGACATTCCCCGTACTGATACACAATATCAACATGTTAAGGATCCTGCGTAAATTTGGAAAGCGTTTGAAAGTGTCTGACAGAGGGTACAAATTCTTGATTCCACCAGTTGTTGCGTGTTCTGATGGTAAAGGAGGACCATTATGTATAGTAGTAGATGTCATTATGAATAATTTTTAATTTCTCTTTATTTGACCTCTCAAAGGTGGTTATGCAGCAGTTAATTAATTTTGAAATAAGTAAAGCTAACAATAACGAGTAAATATGACTAACGGTCACGTAGACCACAGATGATGATGATCATAATAATAATAATTAATCAGTTGCTTCATTTTTTTTGTTTTCTTCTTGTCAATAGACATGGATAGTTACTTCTAGAATACCATAAACAGATAAGACGCATTTGTCTGCTTGTGCGCAATAATTTAATGAATGGAAACTATAATCCGCCAGTATGTACAAATCTGTGCATAGAGTGGTATGTATAATTACTAATATTTAGAAGAAATTATTAATATCCAGTGGCATACCTGAGGGAAAAGATACTTAATAAACCAACGGTAGCTATTAAAATCTACTCATTGGCTTCTGTACATTATTAATCCATTCTGAGGTTTTTGTTCGCAGAATCGTATCCTCGTCAATGTAAATTTGTTTATACATTTCTCATTTCTAACTAGGGGAATAAAAGCCTACATGTTGATAAAAGAATACAAATATTTAAAAGGATAGAATTAAAGGAATCGTATAATAATAAGCGAAAATAGGAAAGGATATTATAAATTTCTTAAGCTGTGTTGCTAATAGCTATGTGCCAGTTTACAGTTAAAATTTCTATATAGGCATATCGATAAATGTCTGCGTAAAACACTTCTCTTCATTCTGGGAAAGGAACCCTCCATTTAGTTTGTACAAGGGCTTTTCATGCACCCGGTGCTGCCCCTCTCCGACTCTACAAAGTGAAAGTAGGTATGTAATGTGGAGGTCATTCGTGTTGGGCTGTCAATCTGCACTTTTCTGCCGCTCCATTGCCTCCCTTTGATGTTAAATACAGAAGAGTGGAAAAAAGTAAAGAGAAAAAATGAATTCATGGCGGCAATATTCCATTACACACAGACGTAAAAGAGAGCAATATTCAAAAGAGCGAAATATTCCATCAGCCGAAAGAGGCGTGCATACTTCAAATGTTATATATGATTCCGGGTTACCGGGTTAGTGATGTGTCCATTGTGTACGTTGTTGCAAAGAGCATGCAAGGTTTGCTTCTGTAAGGTGGCGAGCCACGAATCATACCGACCTTTCTCTGTCACTTTAGACAGCAATAAAATTAAAATTTTGAAAAAAAGTTGGCAGAATGTAACTTTGCTATAAACAAGAATGTCATATTAATTAGTAAGTGTCTCTCTTTTAGCGTCTCTGAGAAAATTTAAGCTACTGCATTCAAGAAGCCGATATATCCCTCCTCATAAAAGGCTTCTTAGACAAGAGTCCCCCGGAACTGCTGTCTCCTTTCTGCCATCTATCAATCAAAAACTGATATCCTAAAGGACAGTTTCAAGTATACCAGTGTTTCGAAAATAATACCTCGGTTGCTCCGTTCTTTTGATTCTGCACAAATATTTCAGATATGCATCAAGTCCCATCTAACAGTGTAAAAGAGCAGAAGATGGATGAGCACGAGCTATTTAAAGGCATCCTCTAGCGTTTAGAAAGAAATAATGAGTTCACCTCCGTGTAGCAGAAGAGTCCTGTCTCGTTTGCCGTGAGTCTGTAATAAGGTCTCTGACACAGATCCGATAATCTTCTCGAAGAACAGTCATTTTCTCACTTCATATAGAATTATCCTTCATCTGGTAGATGATTATCCCAAAATGTGCCATATGTCTGCTAATGCCGGCCCCGGTGGTCTCGCGGTTCTAGGCGCGCAGTCCGGAACCGTGCGACTGCTACGGTCGCAGGTTCGAATCCTGCCTCGGGCATGGATGTGTGTGATGTCCTTAGGTTAGTTAGGTTTAAGTAGTTCTACGTTCTAGGGGACTAATGACCACAGCAGTTGAGTCCCATAGTGCTCAGAGCCATTTTTTTGTCTGCTAATGTGTACCAAGACAACGCAGTAGAACTGCCCACTGTAAACGAACGACAGATAGCTTCTCTTTCACCAGATTTTAGCCCTACCCACTCTGGCGATTCTCCTGTTTGCGAGGTCTCTGACTAAACCTAGGTTCCAATACCAGATCTACCAACTGGTCCACGGAACTTGGGAGCGCTTAGTTGGGGTCATCGTTCAAGGGTCGGTATCACATAATGCAGTAGACTGGCCAAGCCCCCTCCCCCTTTAATAACGATTTCATGATCGATGCAAAGCCCTGAATGCTTTAAATCTATCGGACTGCTCAGAAGAATATCGAAGGAAAAACAGCGATTACTACTATCGTTAGCAAAAATCACGAAACTCTCCGAGAAAACGACAGTTTCTTAAAAACGTTCACTAATATACCAGATATGTCCAACCCAAACCTGAAAAGAAGCAGACAGCTAAATGATGACTGTCGAAAAAAAAAGAAAAAAAATGTTCAAATGTCTCTGAGCACTATGGGACTTAACATCTGAGGTCATCCGTCTCCTAGAACTTAGAACTACTTAAACCTAACTAACCTAGGGACATCACACTCATCCATGCCCAGGCAGGATTCGAACCTGCGACCGTAACAGTCGCGCGGTTCCAAACTGAAGCGCCTAGAACCGCTCGGTTTCCGAGCCCGGCCATGACTGTCATCCATCAGAACATCTCCAAGATTCCACTACAATCACGAAAAAGCAACAGTTAAATTTAACACCAGTACCATTAAAGTGACCACCTGTCATAAAACTGAATAACCAGCTTCTGTATTGCAGAATGCTGCGAGATTTGCGGGAAATGAGTCATTGAAGTTCTGGAAGTTGCCAACGAGGATGTGGAGCCATGGCGATTGCAGTACCGTGGCCGTCTGCTCAGAATATCCCGGTTAAGGATTCGTGTCGCGAAGAACCCGATCGAGGTGGTCCCAGAGATTCTCGACTGGCTTCAAATATTGGCAGTTTGGTAGCCAGGGTAGTACGATAAACTCATCCTGGTGCTCTTGGAACTACACAAATGCTCTGAGAGCGGTGTGATATGTTGCACTGTTCTGCTGGTAGATGTCGTCATGCCGAGGAAAAACAGACTGCTTCTAGGGACGGACATGCTCTCCAAGGGCAGATGGATACCTGTGTATATCCGAAGTGGCTTCCAGAATGACGAGATCATCCAGAGAATGCCACGAAAACATTTCCCACACGATACTGTTGCAGGGTGTTCGCTTTCAGACGTTTAACACCGTACGCGCCTTCACCCATCAGTCCGATAGAGCATAAAAGGTTATTTTTCTGAAAAAGCCACCTGTTGCCAGTCAATGGAACTCCAGTTGCGACACTGGTGTGCAAATTCCAGCCTTCGTCGCTGATGAATAGCAGTCAGCAATGGTGCGTCAATCAGGTGCCTGCTGCGGAAGCCCATATGCAGTTCGGTGAACGGTGGTTAAGGAGACACTATAGTTAGCCCCTTGGTTCATCTAGTAGTCAGTTGCTCAGCACTTGCTCGCCTGTTTGCCAATACACGTCTGCGCAGCCGTCTTTCACGGCTGTCATCTATGGTCTGTCATGAACCACAGTTGCTTCGACACCGGTTTTGGACAGCGCCATTTTGCTATAGTGGTATACTTTAACCACAGCAGCACACGAATAATGTACAACTTTAGCCATTTCGATAAAGCTTCCAAGCTTGGTTCGAAGGTCAGTGATCATGTCCTTTGGCAAGTCGTTAAAATCGCCCCATTGCTCCGTTTCCACGTTACAACGACTGCACCGCTTTCGGCGTTCCCCCGACACGCTTTATGTACTCTTCACTACTAGTGCTGACTCCTGCTGACGTCGAAAATGGTTCAAATGGCTCTGAGCACTATGCGACTTAACTTCTGAGGTCATCAGTCGTCTAGAACTTAGAACAAATGAAACCTAACTAACCTAAGAACATCACACACATCCATGTCCGAGGCAGAATTCGAACCTGCGACCGTAGCCGTCGTTTGGCTCCAGACTGTAGCGCCTAGAATCACACGGCGACTTCGGCCGGCTGCTGACTTCAGATTAACGTGAGTGTACCGTGTATATTCTCGCAATTCTTTGCAGTGATGTGCAATTTGCCTGTCCTTCATAGCAGCTGACCCCTGTTGTTGACATATATAGACAGTTTGACACAAGTCTTAAGAAACTGAATAATTATAAAAAATCAGACTCTATTTTCTTGACTTGCAATTTTGAGACATTATTGACCGATTCTCGGGCATTATCTTAAATATAACACCATAAATGCACGTCTATTCAACTCCGCAGCACCAAAAACACATAAAACAACGTTTTTCACCACCCTCGTTCACACAACTCATGAAGATAGATGTTGACTGTGGATATTGTATCGCAAACACAGTCCCTTTGACTGTTCACAGATGTCACTAAGTCCGCAGCTAGTGGTCGTGCGGTAACGTTCTCGCTTCCCACGCCCGGGTTCCCGGGTTCGATTCCCGGCGGGGTTAGGGATTTTCTCTGCCTCGTGATGGGTGGGTGTTGTGTGTTGTCCTTAGGTTAGTTAGGTTTAAGTAGTTCTAAGTTCTAGGGGACTGATGACCATAGATGATAAGTCCCATAGTGCTCAGAGGCATTTGAACCATTTAGATGTCACTAAACATGTCCAACGATGCAAACAACCATACATGAAAAGCGCTATTAGACGGAGGGGGTCCAACAGCCGATCAATTCCAGTCATTCCAACAGGAAGGAGGTACACGGCTTGTGTTGTCTGTAGTTCAACCGTGCCTAGGCGGCGAATACCACGGTTCGGTCGCGTCAACATTGTTACTTTGTGCCAGGAAGGGCTCTCAACAAGGGAAGTGTCCAGGCGTCTCGGAGTGAACCAAAGTGATATTGTTCGGACATGGAGGAGATACAGAGAGACAGTAACTGTCGATGACATGCTTCGCTCAAGCCGTTCAAATGCTACTACTGCAGTGGATGACCACTACCTATGTATTTTGGCTCACAGGGACCCTATGTTGAACAATGCTTTTCGTGCAGTCACAGGACGTCATGTTACGTCTCAAACTGTGCGCAATACGCTGCATGATGCGCAACTTCAACACCGACGTCCATGGCGAGATTCATCTTTGCAACCAAGAAACCTTGCAGCGCAGTGCAGATGGGCCCAACAACATGCCGAATGGATAGCTCAGGTGATGATGTTCAGATGTGTGTGAAATCTTATGGGACTCAACTGCTAAGGTTATCAGTCCCTAAGCGTACACACTACTTAACCCAAATTATCCTAAGGACAAACACACACACCCATGCCCGAGGAGGACTCGAACCTCCTCCGGGAGCAGCCACACAGTCTATGACTGCAGCGCCCTAGACCGCTGGACCGATCAAAATTGGTATCACGTTCTCTTCACCGATGAATGTTGCATATTCCTTCAACCAGATAATCGTCGGAGACGTGTTTCGAGGCAACCTGGTGGGGCTAAACGATTTAGGCCCACTGTCTAACGAGTGCAGCAAAGTGGAGGTTCCCTGTTGTTTTGGGGTGGCATTATGTGGGGCCGACGTAAGCAGTCGGTAGTCGTGGAAGGCGCCGTACCGGCTGTGCAATACGTGAATGTCATCCTTCGACCGATAGTGCAACCTTATGGGCAGCATATTGGCAAGAAATTAGTCTTCATGGACGACAATTCACGCCCCCATTGTGCACATCGTGTGAATAACTTCCTTCAAGACGACGACATCGCTAGAATAGAGTGGCTAGCATGCTACCCAGACATGAACCCTACTGAATATTCCTGGGATAGATGGATAAGGGCTGTTCCTAGACGACGTGACCTACCAAACATTCTGAGGAACCTACGGTGAATCGCAGTTGAGGAGTGGAACAATCTGGAACAACAATGCCTTGATGACCTTGTGGATATTATGCCACGACGAATACAGGCATGCATCAATGCAAGAGGACGTGCTACTGGGTATTAGAGGTACTGGTGTGTACAGAAGTCTGGACTACCACCTCTGAAGGTCTCGCTGTGTAGTGGTACAAGATGAAATGTGTTTTTCATGAGCAATAAAACTGGCGGAAATGATGTTTATGTTGATCTCTATTCCAATTTTCGGTACATGTTCCAGAACTCATTTAACCGAGGTGATGCAAAATTTTTTTTTGATGTACGTAAATGCACTGTTCTTCGTTTAGTTATGCAACATGGATTGTAGGTCCGTGGATTCCCTATCACGTCATCACTGGTTCGATTTAAATGGTGGTAACTAATTATTTGCTTATTTAGTATCGCTTTGATTAAGAAACACACGCTAACTTTGCTTCTATACTAGCTGAACGAATACGTCTAACACGCTACAAAAATAAAACTGCTAAAAGAAATTCTTAGCCAAATAACTGACACATATGTGTTTAGTGCTGACAGCTCAGTATCGCCTAACTCTCTATCTGAAGTAAGTTTAGCTAAGAACATCACTTTTTACATCATAATGTATAAACCAAATACATGTTGAGGAACGTCGTTTGTAACTGAAGGTTACATTTCAGTGTAGTTTTGAATCCCGTCCCCTATACAACGGCAGTTCCCTTGGTATGGAGTCACTACTTACATTATTGAACTGGAGTTGGAAGAAGAAGTCTGTACGGGTGACATGTAGAAATAAAAATAATTTCCTTTCCATTAAAATTAAAAATTATGAACTAACTTTTTTATAGGTCTACGTGTCATTCGCTTGCATTGTGAGTATAAGAGTTGCTTCTGAATTAAAGTTACTAATGTGACTAATGTTCATGAATGATGAATATTTTAATCCATCTGCGTTAATTCAATATTAATTAAAATATAATCTCTTAGTTGCTTTAAAGTACCTGCACCGACGGAGTTTGGAACCCTGCATCATCTGCAATAGCTCTGGCGTCCTGACAGCGAAAGTAATCATAATGATGAGGGTATTAATCAAGTAGTCCTCACAAATGAAATATGTACGTAAAAATTATTATAAACGTATAAATAAAAATAGCCTAAATAGGGTGTTGAAAGTTTAATTTAGATACAGTCAAGTATCAATTAACTGCACAGAAAAAGTATTGTCAAATCTGTATGTAGTGCACAATCGAATTTTGTTGAAATACTTAATTAATTTGGTTTGTGAGCTACAGCACTACGCTAGGGTCAGTCAGTCATCGACCTCTTACATTCAATTGATGTTGAGTACATGGTATTAGCAGATTACTAACATTATATCATGGTTGTAATTTCTTAGAAATTCCTATACGTTTTTTATCCATAATTCCTATACATTGTAATTTCAGTTCAGGAAAAATCTGCTAATATTAATGTCTGTTATGAGGAACGATGAGAAATTTAATGGTTTCACTTGAGAAAGAGACATTTGGTGGAAGAGAGCAGCATGGACCTGGAAACGTGGGTAGTTGTCAGCGTTCCCTTCACGAGACAAACCACAGGCGCAGTGAACCCTGACATTTGCTGATGCGCCTCAGGTAAAACGACACGGCTGCGGATCGGCGGAGCTCACTGCCCTGGAGGGAGCCGTGCATGTTTACGAAACAAGCGTCGTTAGCAGACGTAGAGGCAGGCTCCAGTGAGTACGTGGGGTCGACGGAAACAGCTCGTCTTGGGAGGTACGACAACAATCCCTAACAAAGTACTAACCCCATGGACGACCTCTGATTGCAAGTTTTCACTTAACAACGGTTGTAATGATGCAGTAGAGTATGTTTTTCATCTGTGCTGATACTGAAATGGAAGGGTAACAAACACGACTGAACGTGTAAAATGTGAACTGGATTTCACAGAGTTGAAGCCTTCTTCGATGAGACCCTTTACAGAGAAATTTCTGTTGTAGTCGTATCTCTATCACCCAAGAGCGAGCGTTGCAGAATTTTCACTAATGACTAGAACTTAAATTAAGTATAGAAAAGCAGAGTTATTATGCAAACACTGCATCTGTAAGCTGCCAAGACTCGGCAAAGCTGAACCACAACATACAAGGATATTAGGTAAACTCTTTAATATGACATAGGTGTATTTTTATTTAACTCTTGATGTGGCATTTCTTTACAGTTCAAGATGAAAAAAAGGGTATGCTTTTTTCTAGAAATTGGGACGTTTTTAAATGTAAAGATATACCTCTACAACACATAAGAAATACTTATTCTGTGGGCTGAGGATGACATGGTGACCGGTCGGCATCTTTCTGCCTTCCAAGGGCTGTTCGGACTTTAGTTCTTTAACACGTATCCTATTATCCTTAACATTCTTCTTGTCAGCGTTTTTCATTTGTTCTGTTCTGCGCAGAACCTCCTAATTCCTTACTTTATCCGTCTACTAAATTTTTAACATTCTTTTGTACCACCACCTCTCAAATACTTCGATTCTTTTCTCTTCCGGCTTTCTCATATTCCTAGTACTTCTGTAAAGAATGAAATAGTAAACTTTTTAGGTTGTCTGTGGTACTATAAAAAACTAAACTAAAGAAAGGCAACTGATACTCCGTAAAACGTTAGTTGATCCAGTGCTACTTTACGCATCTGAGGCTTGGATAGCAACTAAGTAAGACATAAATCGAGCAGTGACGTAAGAAAAGAAATTCCTCACAGCCATTGAAGGATGTAAACTGGAGGAATAAGAAACGGAGATATTCAAAAAGAGCTTAAAATATTTGTAAGAATAGGAAAAATTTACGCATATAAACAGGAATGGTTCAAATTGCTCTGAGCACTATGGGACTTCTGAGGTCATCAGTCCCCTAGAACTTAGAACTTCTTAAACCTAACTAAGGACATCACACACATCCATGCCCGAGGCAGGATTCGAACCAGCGACCGTAGCGATCGCGCGGTTCCAGGCTGTAGCGCCTAGAACCGCTAGGCCACTCCGGCCGGCAAACAGGAATAGACGCAGCATGTAGGCAGAATGCAACAAGGCAGATATCCTAGAAAATGTTTCGTAGTATTTTCCCCCCAGGACGGTCTAGGGAGCGATGGGACTATGCGGGTTTCTAGAACCTAATCCTTGAATGTAGAGATGATGATGGCTTCTACAAGTTAAATTTTATTTATTTATTTGAAACAATTTTTACAATGTAATTCATAAAAATTAAGCCTTCTAGTGCCTAAGATGTTACTTTATTCTTGTGTGAAACAGCTTAAACGTTCATGGATATAAGACATAGAAGTGAACTTGTGACATGTCCTTCAAGCAACTAGCGTCTATTCCTTGCTTTGTTCCATTCAGTATAGTTTGTTAGAAGTTACAAGGAGTCGGCATAAGCGCAGTAAATACAGTTCTATTGAAGACCGCCAGTTGGTTGGCTTGTTAGCGGAACGATTCAGTTCGATCACACGTGAGAAAGCGCATATGGTCGGTAAAACGACGCAGGAGTAGGGCATAGCTGAATATATGTCAACAAACCTGGACTTTGATTTAGCGGAAAAGGGCTAAAGAAGTGGGTGCTAAACTCTATTCGTTTTTCTGCCATTTCACGACAGAAAACGACTGATGATCGAAGGATAAAATTATCATCCCTGTACATACACGAAGATATTCGAACTCTCCGAAGTACGTGCTTGGTTAAGAGAATCGCACGGTCGTTGCTCAAATGGGTACCTGACAATACTTCCCCGCTGTGTCCAGCTCTGAATGATGGTGTTATTCATTTGCGGCACGAACATTAAGTGCACACATCATTTAAAATGTAAACATCGGCTATCATTGTACTTTTAATCAATAATCATTTGGAGAATCGACCGTTAAAGGTGAAATGTTATTTTTGAACTTTTACGGGCACTATCACAGAAAGTGTTGGCTACTAAATTGTGATATTCATGGATAAATTACCCGCGTCCATAGCAAGAGTGAGTTACTTCTTTATTTTTCATGAGCAGTCAGGATGCTAGGAGCAATGGAGCTTGCACTGACTGGTAAGTGATGAACAAATGTTTGTCTTGGCGACTTACTATGAATGTGATATTGCATTGCCTGTATTGGTCAGAAATACGATGCAATGCCCCTTCGGACTCGTGTGCATGCGCAAAGGAACATGTACTGCGAGGACTACAGCCGGTATGACATACATGACATGTATTAGTAGGTGCGGATGTGGACAACCATCAGGAGCGACGACGGCGAAAAGTTGTGCCGGACAGGGACTCGAACCTTTGTTATCTACCCGTTTATCGCGAGCTGTTGTCTTACTATTAGGTTATCCGAGCAGACTACACGCCCAAACCGAAACTTCCATATGTTCGCTGACTCCAGTCAAGCGACTTTGAATTAAAATATCTTCTCTGTATGTGAATGTACATAGTGAATGTACGAGTTATAATGCCCTTCCTTAAGAATTGTCCCATATATAACAAAGCAAATATAATTACGTTCTGGTAAGTATTTTACAGCGTTAAGAACGAGTAACTGTTCCATAAAAACACGGGAGATCTGCCGGATATCAGTAACGTCCTGCCACGATATTTCGGCCCAGAGTCTTCTGGCCATCTTCAGGTGAGTGTCACTGTAGTAGTACTACTAGAGTGGCACTCACCTGGTGCAAAATACGTACACTGGAGTGACAGCCAGAAATCTCCTATTCGTGGAGAGAAGAAACATATCAATTTCACGCACATATGTGCTCAACATTTAACATTGTCCTTGTACTGTGTAGTCACCTACACAGAAATTTCAAATAATATCGTATTTACATTGAAAATCAAACTTTAGCACAAAGTTCACGAAGGTGAGATCAAAAACTGAATGCAATACAGATCTCATTTCATGTAGGCGAATTAGATACAGCTGTTGTCTATTCGATTAGAACCAGTGCCAGACTGAGTGTGGCATTTAAGCTATCAAAGAAGTAAACGAAGGCCAGCAGGTTGCGCTAGCATTAGCCACAGAAAGCAAGTCAAAGAGTAACTTCAGAATCTACTATGTCTTGTGATTAAGTAGATGTCATTTGATTAAGTACATGTCTTGGCAAAACCTTCAAATAAAAATTTTAACTTAATGTTTGATCGTATAACAGTCCAGCTGTTATCAGTTTACAATCACCATAAAAAGAAATGTTACATGTTTACGATCAACTGTAATCTCTACATTAGTAGGACAAAAATGGATTACATACAGTATAGCCATTTAGACAAGCCTAGATGAGTGGCAGCAATCTGAAATAAAATACTACAATTTGTTCCTTTATTATGTATTAAAAAACGTAAAGTTTTACTGTCAGAAACGTATAACAGCTCAGCTTGAAGTAGAGGGGTGAGAACATCCAAACAACATCTTAGCATACTGTGGCTCAGAAAGTTAGGATCATTGCTTGACAAAAAAACTGATGCCTAGGTCATCATACTGCTGAAATAGTGGTCATACTCTTTCGGAATTAATGGATTCCATTTGGATTTATACGGAATGCAAAGTGAACGCATATAACAGCATGGGATTGTAGAGCTATACATACAAAACAAGTTCGTTGAATTGTTAGCGAAACGCAAACGTTCGTTTTCCATTCATTTTGCCTCCCTTTACTGTTATTTAATACCCTTGCGCCATGAGACTGTGTAAAATAAAATGTTACATGTATAGAAGGTGGGGATAAAATATGACGTTTATGCACGAGCGGGGGGAACATTGGGAATTAAAATACACAAAAAGGCGTATTTTCACGAGGAACGTTTACATAAAATCCAGACATAGACGAAGATGTAGCACATAAACACTGGCTGCACGAAGAGCACAATTAAAAACGGTGGTTACAGTGTTGAGAGTCACACAGAACGACAACACTGAACACACATACACAGCGAGCACCAAAATACGACAAAGTAACTGGATTAAAATTGGAAGGACCTGCAAAGGGATGGGAAGACAGAGAGGAGGGAGAGACGAAAGAGAAAGGAGGTCGTTGGAGAAGGGGGGAGGAAGTCGCGGAGGGGGGGGGGGGGGGGGTAGAACACAAAGGAGAAAGGGGTAGAAAATGGGAAGGATGGGGAGGGAGCAGCTCAGGCTGGGGCGCAAGTACTGGGAAAGGAATTGTGAGAAGGGCAGGGGGTAGGAGAGAGGGAAAAGCAGAGGGGGAAGAAAAGGAGAGGGAGCCCTGGGAAGGAGGGGAGCGGAAGAGAAGGGTGAGATTGGGAATGAAAGATAGATATCGCGTCGAAGCTCATTATCTGGGATGGGTAGACATTGCAAGTTCCTTTGGGAAAGGAGGTGGAGAGTGTGGAGATGGAGAGAGGGTGGGATGTATCGGTAAAATGCAGCAGCAGGAGGAGAGGGGAGAGGAAAGGAGACACCAGGCCGTAAGGGAGATCAAGGTGGCAATTGGTGTAGAGAATATGGATGTGTTCAAGGAAAAGAAGGAGATGTGCGAAGGGGGTAAGGTCATACAGGATCCTCATGGGGGATGGCAGGTGGATATGGAAAGCGACGTGGACTGCATGGCATTCAAAGATTTGGAGAGCCTTATGATGGAGTGGTGACACTGGCATGTCAAATGATGGGATGGATCAAGGATTTGTAGGTATGAAGGATGGTGGAAGGGTGCAATCCTATTTCCAGCTGGATAGGAGTTTAGGATGCAGAGTCCAGTGTGGGAGTTGCTTATGATGGTAACGGAGATAGGGAGTCAAGGTGAGGTAATAGTCAAGGGCGAGGTCAAGGTATTTCAAGGTAGGGGTTAATTGGTTAGGATAGTCATAGATGGTGAGGTAGATATCATGGAACCAGAAGGAGGGGATGGTATTTCCTATAATGATTGCCCAAGTTTTGGAACGATTGATCTGAAGAAGCCACTGGTTGCACCAGGCAAAAAAAACTGGGTTAGGTGGGTTTGAGGGCAGCACTAGGACTGTTGAAGGGTAGGAGAGAGGGCAAGGGAGGCGGTGTCATCAGTATATTATACAGGAACTAGTACTATGAATAGGCTGGATGGTGGAAGAGGAAGGAGGCAATGAGGTGGATGAAGTTGATAGGAAGGTCATAGGTCTAGAGCTTAAAAAGGAGCCTGGAATGCCAGACATGGTCATAGGCATTCTGGAGGTCAAGGGAATCAAAAATAGCAGAGCAACAGGTTTTAAGTTGAAGGGGGAGTTGATGGGTGAGGTTAAGGAGCTGGTTGTCTGTGGAGGAGAAGAACCGGAGACCACATTGGGTAAGAAGGTGGAAGTGGTGTTGAGTTAAGTGGTGATGGTATGGCGTGAGAGGATGGATTAAAAGACATTACTGAACACAGAGGTTAGGCATATGGAGTGATAGAAGGAGGTGTTACAAGGGTTTTATTATGTTTAAGGAACAACAGCATGAGGGAGGTCTTCCACAGGTCAGGGTAAAAGCCATTTGAGAGGATGGTGTTGTACAGGGTGGCAAGGGCGGCGAGGAAGGAGAGAGGACATTCCTTGATGTGGGGGGAATGTTGTGCAATTGTGACCAGTGGTGGTGTTGCGTTTGGAGGGGAGGATGAGTTTACTATCTTGTGCTGTGATAGGAGTGTTCAGTTTTGGTGGTAACTGGTCCAAGAACTGGAAGCTGCGAGCAAGTGGCAAGACAATGGAGGGAGTAATTGAAGTGATGGTCACTGGGTATGGAGAAGATAATGGAGAGGTGTGAAGCAAAATTATAGCTTTACTGAGGTTCCAGGGAATGCACAGTTGTCATGGAGGAGTGGGTAATGACAGGTATGATGACTACCAGTAAGGTGGTGGAAGGAGGGCCAGTACGTGGAGGAGTTAACAGAAAGGGTGACACTGAATCAAATGCACATATGGCGCATCCCAGCATTTATTTTCTGTGAAGTTTGGAACATGTCTTTATAATTGCTGGTAACACAAGAGTGAATCCAGTCATGAGCGTGAAGGAAGGAAGAGTAGAGTCAGTGGGATTCATGGAGAAGTATGACCTTCGGAAGAAGGGCAGGATGATGAGGGTGCATAGATTTGGCAGGAATGTGGTCCACCACAACCTCAGAGATAGTCTTCAGGAGGAAGGATGCAGCATGAGCAATGTAATCAGGATAGTGGAAATGGAGGGGGTGACTTCTGACATGGGTGTCGATGGATGTCCAACAGGCGTTACAGTCAGTATGGCAACAGTGGTGAATGATCTCAGGTGGAGTGACAGAGTCGGCAGCTGCAGGAGGGCAAGGGGAAAAGGAGATGGTGAGAAGGACTGGGAGGTGGTCACCGCCAATGGGATCGAGTCAAAGGAAGTGGGGATGAATGACATTAAGGTTGGTGTTACTTTCCAAATGGGTCTGCTGAGGGAAGGGGACAAGGTCACCTTGCAGGGTGAAAAGGAAGTGATGTCACTGCTGTAGGGTGGAAGGTCACAGCTATGAATGTTAAGGTCTGCAACAATCACATAGATGGTGAAGATGTGGTCAGTAGGGGAGACAAAGTCATAAGGGAAGGGAACAGCAGGACATACAAACATGGTCGCACAGGTGGTGGTGATGGTGGGGAAAAAAGACACTGACATAATGTGAACAGGGGTTGACCAGTCAGGAATATGCTTAAGGTGGCCAGTAATGATCAATTCTCATGTTAAGGGATGGGATCTATCAGTACACTGAAGGACATAGGGATAGGCGCAGAAAATCTATTGAGGCTGCTGGAAGGTTTCACTGGAAATGAACGTGTTAACTTGGTTCTGGGGCAGGGTAATGCATGAATAGGGGTTTGTTGGCATGGAAGGGGCAGATGGTTTGATAAATGAAGTGGTACTGTCATTGTGCCAGGAAGGAGATACAGGAAAAGGATGAGGGGGGTTGAGAGAGGCTTAGATGAAGGTGTCAAGTTGTAAACATGAACTGGGCTTGGTTGTGGGAGTAGATAGCATATGTGTTCAGGTGGAAAACGGAATGGATGGCGAGAAAGATTTGCTTGAGGTGGTATTGGTATTGGAAGGGGCCGATATTATGAAGGCCAATGGTGAGGAACCAGGTGATATATTCTGCTGTGGGGGACGGGCAAAGGGAACTATTGGGCTGGAGGGGTTGATCAATGAGACAAACGAGGATGGTGAGCTCTTGTTTGTGGGGTGGGGTTTTGCCTTATATTTAGGGAATAGTTGGGCTGTGATTTGTTACATGTATTGCAGAAAGGAGGGGAGGTGAGTTCGGGACACTGTTTGAGAAAATGACTTGATTTGCAGTGGCGGCAGATGGGAGGATTTTTACAGGCAAAGGTAAGGTGATCGTTATAGACCAGGCACTTTTGGCACCAGTAGGACTGGGGGGGGGGGGGGGGGGAGGAGCGAGAGGAGTCAATAAGGTGGCGGCAGTTATAAGTAAGGGCTTCCTGGGTGAAAAGGTGGTTGATGGAGGAGGGAGATACAGTGAAGAAACACATAAGGAACTTGGGGGTGGACCCATTGTAGATGTGGCTGGAGGAACCACAGTGGTGAGGATTGGAGGACAACCAGTGGGTTCAGGCTGGTGGGGAAGGGAGGGGTAAGGAAGGGTGTAAGGGTGTCAAGGGGGGCCAAGGGTGACATAGGAGAACATTTTGAGGAGGTTAGTGTGGAGGGAGCGATTGTGGGGTTTAATAAGGTTGGAGTCGTTGTGGGGAATGAGTTGGGAAATGGGGCATTGGGGAAGTATTTGCACAATTCTAAGGTGTGGACACGGGTGTCAAGGAACTTGGGGTCAGGGAGAGAGAGGACAAGGGGGTGCATGGTAGGGGGTTTGAATGTGGGAATGGGGGTGGTATCCATTGGGGGAGGGGAAGAAGGGTGAAGATGGACAGTGGTTTTTTGGCGAATAGGGCAGGAAAAGGATCGACACTAAGTAATTTAGGGTGTTTTTTTGGTAGTGGGTGGCCTAGGAAGAAGGCTGAGGGATAAGTTGGAGACAATAAGAGGTAGGCCCTGTTTGAGGTGTGGATGTGCCAACAGGAAGTGGTGTCAGTGAATCGTCGAGGATGGCGACTTTGACCAGGTGGGCCAAGTCCATTGTTGATGAAGGTGGTGCTGGGTGCTGGCATTTTAGTGTGACAAAGAAGGTGGGGGGATTTCATGACGATAGTGGCAGAAACAGGAGCAGTAGCAGGAGCAGGATATGACTGAAATATTTGGGGATACAATATTGGGGGGATGAAGGAATAACGAGGGGGGGGGGGATAAGGAAGTACTTCTTGAAATGACAGTGAGGGCAGGGGAAAGGGAAGGTGAGCTGTAGATGACAGTGGTGGATGGAATGTCAACGTTTAAATGGGGATGAACCTGACAGTGATGGCAATAGGCCACCAAATGGTGGGTGGCGCAGAATAGGTACAGAGACTAGCCTAGTCAACAAATTCTTTCATGTGGGAGCAGAAATTCCAACCCTCTAGCTGGTATTTCGCAAGATTAACATCAACATAGTGTACAAGTCATGTAATTATATTCGATGTGAGATGTTAAATTTACTGTGCCCATAAAGTGGAACGAATGGTGAGGAAGCATACATGTACTGCCATAAAAATGTAAAGTAAGTCGAATGAGTAGCATTAAGTAATAATAATGGTGAAATGCGAAATACCGATGCACTATGCATTGTCTGTAATTAAATGAGCTACAGAGTGAGGCAGGCAGAGTGTGGCAGTTGCGTGCGAGAACAGTGGCTCCATCTGCTGGGGTCGAATGAATCTATAGAGTAAGTCTGGCATGATAGCCACATCAGATCGGCCATGAAAATGATGGCACCATCTAACAGGATGGAATATACTAACCTATATTCAGCTTTAATGGTTGCATCGTATATAGATCACGAATTCTAGACGATTATTGATAATCAAACCAACCTAAGCACCCATGGTCTAGGGAAGCCGGCATGGTAGCTCAGCGTGTTCAATCAGTAATAAAAAAACTCAGTCAAGGAATCAACTATCGACTAGAACAGATGCCATGTGAAGTCCGCCCAGACCAAACGAAACGAACAATACCAAACAAAATTTAAAATAAAAATAAAAAGAAGAGGCTGTGTCTTTGATTCATAAACAAAACGTATTCAGTCCCAGGAGCAAATCCCGGTGCTGCTTAAATTTTGACTAATAATCAGCATTGGCAGCTGAAGTTTTCTGGCATGAGAAGTCACCCCTCATTCTGTCAACGGCCTTGCCAAAGAGGGTGGAGAAGTGAACAAAGGTGAAAGGCACTCTCTTGGAATAGGGGTGGGAAACTGCCCCTAAAGGGGGAAGAATCAACAATGATAAACGGCAAGAAGATACAGAAGGCAATGGAAACCATTACATTACAGACATGTAACATGAATCCACAGGACATGTGAGCTGTAATTGAAGAAGTGTCAAGATAACCTCTCCATTGGCAAATGTTTCTGGAATAGTCCTCATTTGGATCTCCCAGAGAGGATTGCCAAAGGAGAAGTTGTTGTTGCTGTTGTGGTGTACAGTCCTGAGACTGGTTTGATGCAGCTCTCCATGCTACCCCATCCTGCGCAAGCTTCTTCATCTCCCAGTACTTACTGCATCCTACATCCTTCTGCATCTGCTTAGTGTATTTATCTCTTGGTCTCCCTCTACGATTTTTACCCTCCACGTTGCCCTCCAATGCTAAATTTGTGACCCCTAGATGCCTCAGAACATATCCTACCAACCGGTCCCTTCTTTTTATTAAGTTGTTCCGCGAACTCATCTTCTCCCCAATTCTATTCAATACCTCCTCATTAGTTACGTGATCTACCCATATAATCTTCAGCATTCTTCTGTAGCACCACATTTCGAAAGCTTCTATTCTCTTCTTGTCCAAACTAGTTATCGTACATGTTTCACTTCCATACAATGCTACACTCCATACAAATAGTTTCAGAAACGACTTCCTGACACTTAAATCTATACTCGATGTTAACAAATTTCTCTTCTTCAGAAACGATTTCCTTGCCATTGCCAGTCTACATTTTATATCTTCTCTACTTGACCATCATCAGTTATTTTGCTCCCCAAATAATAAACTGCTTTACTACTTCATGTGTCTTATTTCCTAATCTAATTCCCTAAGCATCACCCGACTTAATTCGACTACATTACATTATCCTCGTTTTGCTTTTGCTGATGTTCATCTTATATCCTCCTTTCAAGACACTGTCCCTTCCGTTCAACTGTTTTTCCAAGTCCTTTGCTGTCTCTGACAGAGTTGCAATGTCATCGACGAACCTTAAAGTTCTTATTTCTTCTCCATGGATTTTTATACCTACTCCGAATTTTTTCTTTTTTTTCATTACTGCTTGCTCAATATACAGATTGAATAACATTTGAGAGAGGCTACAACCCTGTCTGACTCCCTTCCCAACCACTGCTTCTCTTTCGTGCCCCTCGACTCTTATAACTGCCACCTGGTTTCTGTACAAATTGTAAATAGTCTTTCGCTCCCTGTATTTTACCCGTGCCATCTTTAGAATTTGAAAGAGAGTATTCCGGCACCATTGTCAAAATCTTTGTTTAAGTCTACAAATGCTAGAAACGTAGGTTTGCCTTTCCGTAATCTTTCTTCTAAGATAAGTCGTAAGGTCAGTATTGCCTCACGTGTTCCAATATTTCTACGGAATCCAAACTGATCTTCCCCGAGGTCGGCTTCTACCAGTTTTTCCATTCGTCTGTAAAGAATTCGGGTTAGTAATTTGCAGCTGCGACTTATTAAACTGATAGTTCGGTAATTTTCACATCTGTCAACACCTGCCAGTTCAGTGATAGAATTGTTCTTATCAGAATCGGCTACAAACCAACACCGACAACAATAGTTCAGGTATACATGCCAACGTCGCAAGTTGAAGATGAACAGATAGAGAAGTGTATGAGGATGTTGAAAGGGTAATGCAATATGTAAAGGGGTATGAAAATCTAATAGTCATGGGAGAGTGGAATGCAGTAGTTGGGGAAGGAATAGAAGAAAATGATACAGGAAAATATGGGCTTGGGACAAGGAATGACAGAGGAGAAAGACTAATTGAGTTCTGTGACAAGTTTCAGCTAGTAATAGCGAAAACTCTTTTCAAGAATCACAAGAGGAGGAGGTATACTTAGGAAAGGCTGGGTGTTACGACAAGATTTCAGTTAGATTACATTACTGGCAGAAAGAGATCCCGAAATCAGAGATGGATTTGTAAACGTACCCAGTAGCAGACACAGACGCAGATCACAATATAGTAGCGATGAAGAGTAGGCTGAAGTTTAAGACAATAGTCAGAAAGAATCATTATGCAAGGAAGTTGGATATGGAAATACTAAGGTTCAAATGGCTCTGAGCACTATGAGACTTAACATCTATGGTCATCAGTCCCCTAGAACTTAGAACTACTTAAACCTAACTAACCTAAGGACATCACACAACACCCAGCCATCACGAGGCAGAGAAAAATCCCTGACCCCGCCGGGAATCGAACCGGGGAACCCGGGCGTGGGAAGCGAGAACGCTACCGCACGACCACGAGATGCGGGCAAAAGTACTAAGGAATGACGTGATACGTTAGAAGTTGTGTAAGGCTTTAGATATAGCAATAAGGAATAGCTCAGTAGGGAGTACAACTGAAGACGAATGGACATCTCTATAAAGAAGTTTGGAAGGAAAACATAGGTACAAAGAAGGTAACTGCGAAGAAACCATGGGTAACAGAAGAAATACTTCAATTTGTCGATAAAAGGAGGAAGTACGAAAATGTTCCGGGAAACTCAGGAATAGGTATATACAAGTCACTGAGGCATGAAATAAATAGGAAGTGCCGGGAATATAAGACGAAATGGCTGGAGGAAAAATGTGAAGACATCGAAAAAGAAATTATTGTCGGAAGGAAAGACTCGGCATACAGGAAAGTCAAAACAACCTTCGGTGACATTGAAACAAGAGTGATAACATTAAGACTGCAACGGGAATTCCACTTTTAAATGCAGAGGAGAGCGGATAGGTGGAAAGAATACACTGAAAGCCTCTATGAGGGGGGAAGATTTGTCTGATGCGATTTAGAAGAGCTAGAGGATCCAGTATTAGAATCAGAATTTAAAAGAGCTTTGGAGGACTTAAGCTCAAATAAGGTAGAAGGGATAGATAATGTTCCATACGAATTTCTAAAATCATTGGGGGACGTGGCAACTAAACGACTATTCACTTTGGTGTGTAGAAAGTATGAGTCTGGTGACATACCACATGTTTTTCGGAAAAGCATCAGCCTCACAAACCCAAAGACGGCAAGAGTTGGCAAGTGCGAGAATTACCACCCAACCAGCTTAACACCTCATGCATCCAAGTTGTGCACAAGAATAATATACAGAAGAATGGAACTGAAAATTGAGGATGCGATAGATGACGATAAGTTTTGCTGGGGGGACGTTCTGACGTTGCGTTTAATAGTGGAACCGAGACTAAAGAAAAATCAAGTTCATAGGATTTGACGATCTGGAAACAGCGTTAGATAATTTAAAATGGTGCAAGATGTTCGAAATTATATGAAAGATAGGGCACGTTGGGTGGCACGGGATACATGCGGACGTGCATTGTCCTGTTGGAACAGCAAGTTCCCTTGCCGGTCTAGGAATGGTAGAACGATGGGTTCGATGACGGTTTGGATGTACCGTGCACTATTCAGTGTCCCCTCGACGATCACCAGAGGTATACGGCCAGTGTAGGAGATCGCTCCCCACACCATGATGCCGGGTGTTGGCCCTGTGTGCCTCGGTCGTATGCAGTCCTGATTGTGGCGCTCACCTGCACGGCGCCAAACACGCATACGACCATCATTGGCACCAAGGCAGAAGCGACTCCCATCGCTGAAGCCGACACGTCTCCATTCGTCCCTCCATTCACGCCTGTCGCGACACCACTGGAGGCGGACTACACGAGGTTGGGGCGTGAGCGGAAGACGGCCTAACGGTGTGCGGGACCGTAGCCCAGCTTCATGGAGACGGTTGCGACTGGTCCTCGCCGATACCCCAGGAGCAACAGTGTCCCTAATTTGCTGGGAAGTGGCGGTGCGGTCCCCTACGGCACTGCGTATGATCCTACGGTCTTTGCGTGCATCCGTGCGTCGCTGCGGTCCGGTCCCAGGTCGACGGGCACGTGCACCTTCCGACGACCACTGGCGACAACATCGACGTACTGTGGAGACCTCACGCCCCACGTGTTGATCAATTCGGCGATACGTCCACCCGGCCTCCCGCATGCCCACTATACGCCCTCGCTCAAAGTCCGTCAACTGCACATACGGTTCACGTCCACGCTGTCGCGGCATGCTACCAGTGTTAAAGACTGCGATGGAGCTCCGTATGCCAGGGAAAACTTGCTGACACTGTCGGCGGCGGTGCACAAATGCTGCGCAGCTAGCGACATTCGACGGCCAACACCGCGGTTCCTGGTGTCCGCTGTGCCGTGCGTGTGATCATTGCTTGTACAGCCCTTTCGCAGTGTTCGGAGCAAGTATAGTGGGTCTGACACACCGGTGTCAATGTGTTCTTTTTTCCATTTCCAGGAGTGTACTTACAAAACCTCTAACAGACGATTCTGAGATGGGTTACGAGTAAAAGCTCAAGTTCTTCGGCTATGGGCAACACGTCATACTTCTTCGTTTTCAATTGCTGTCTCAGAGCGTCACTAGAATATGAGTGTTCTCTGTATCGTCTACTGATAGCTTTCCCCCTCTTACCAATACAGAAATTATCGCAATTTCCACATTGTATACTGGTTTACTAGAAGTACTTCTTGGTTTCTGTCCTACGTCATGTCTCAGTCGCACATGTAAATTACCTCTTGTTTCGAAAGAGACATTTGTATTGGTCTTTTTTCTAATTTTGTCACAGTGGGGTCTGTTGTAGATTAGACTAACCAGACGACCTACTGCTCCTCTTTTTCCACTGTGTTGCGTTTCTGCTTCTGAATACACTAAAACAATTTACGAACACTTTCAGCTTTATACCCGGTTGTTTAACTCCCTTGAACAATCGTCTGCAATTCCTTATGTCCTTCGGCCGGTGTGGCATAGCGGTTCTAGGCGCTTCAGTCTGGAACCGCGTGAGCGCTGCTGTCGCAGGTTCGAATCCTGCCAAGGGCATGGATGTGTGTGATGTCCTTAGGTTAGTTAGGTTCAAATAGTTCTAAGTTCTAGGGGACTGATGGCATCAGATGTTAAGTCCCATAGTGGTCAGAGCGATTTCAATCCTTATATCTTGTCTCCTGATTTACATCTAACCACAAAACAAGCAAAACATAGGAGCAAGTTGGTTTACGAAATACTCCGAAAATAAGATTATTGTCTTTCCTAGTCGCAGAGAGATGTAAATTATTTAGGGATCATTTACTTGCACGTCGAAAATTAATTTAATATTAGGGCGCGTCCTTATAATATCTTTCATTCAGTAGTACTATGTCATCTACATAAGGACTATACGATATAATTTTTGGTGCGAACTCTGAATTTGATTCAGAAAATGTGCATTCCAAGTGATTGACAAAAATCTCTTCCACGGTACCAGAAAGTGAATTACCCATGGCTAAGCCATTTGGCTGAATAGAATTTGTTATTGAAGGTAACGGAGGTGAAAGATAAGGACAGTTCTAGTAACTCAAATAATTCCACAACCTCACGATGGCAGAGCATGTTGTTTGTCGTTAAATTCTAATTATATGAAGATTTTCATGAGCTGGTATATATGAGTATAAGTTAGCAATGCCAGTTAAACTAAGCGGGTACCTTGTGGTTCTTGAAGACCTTTACGTTTGACCGTTAATTCATAGGAATTTTTTTTACACTAAATGGCTCTGGAGAAACATAGTCTTCTGTTAAGTTTTTGTTTAAAAACATGTTAAGTTTATAATTAGGGGTGGCACAATTATTAACAATAGACCTTACAGGCAAAAGTTCCTTAAGTAAATTAATTTGAGGTCTACGATGAGTTATTTTTATATTCATTATAATACCATTTTGTTCTAAATCAGTTTGAAACAAAAAGTTACTGTTTTTGACAAATACCTATAGGTCATTGTGGAACTTACTCACCGGATTGCGTTTAATCGCAACTATTCCTGTGTCCTTGAAGAATTTTTCAGCTTTTGTTATGTAATCCGCATCAGAAAGAAGCGCAGCGTTACCTTTATTTGATTTTGTAAAACAACATGCTCGTTCTGGAGTTCTGTATGAAGCTGTTTTAAAATGAGATTACAGCCCACCGAATTCTTAGGTAAAGTGTTAAATTGTCTGAGTGCCCTATTTGTCCCTACCACTGTTTCGACTTCTTGACTTTTAGAAAGCTTAGCATACTCACATAGTGCTTTAACTTCCACGATTGTATTTTTCACAAGCTGTTCATTCACACATGGAGCGAGTCTGTACTTAAGACCCTTACTCAAAATATTTAATTCATCTGGGGGAATGTAACGTTAGAAGGTCGACTATACGATCCCCAAATTTATGATCAATCATTCTATGGCAAGCATCATACTTGTAGCAATTACACAATCTGTACAGTTTGCGTTGCTCTCTATGAAATATTTTATCTTTTTCATACTCAGTAGCTAATAATTGCCTTAGAGAAGTCTGCCTGAGGACTCAGTTATTGGGGTAGATAACATTGAAGATCGATTCATTCATTTATTTATTATCTATATCGGTTTCATGTTTATATTGTAGGGCATCAGCTATTGACTACAAATGTCTTCTGTTCTGATTATTGACTACAGACAATCTCTGTAAAGTTGATCACGATGTTACCTAACGACACACATTTCATGCTGTCAATACTTGAGTTTTTCTTCCACAAAAGTAGCATAAATGTATTTTTGTCAAATTGTTCACGAGGCACTGACATGTTTTTGATCACAATGGATAGAAGTTTCTAAAGTTATTCTTTGACTTGCTCTCTATGTTTAATACTAGCACCACCTACTGGCCTTTGTTTACTTCTTTGAAGCTTAATCGCCACACGCAGTTTGCCTCTGGTTCTATTCGAACAGTAACGGCTCTATCTAATATGCTTACATGAAATGAGATCTGTATTATATTGAGTCTTTGTGCTCACTTTCGTGAGCTTTGTTCTAAAGTTTGATTTTAATGTAAGGACGATAGTAATGCAAATTTATGTATAGGTTATAACACTAACGTGCTGTGAAACACGCTAATGTTACCCTCTGAGAGGATTTCAAAGTTTAACCGTGCATGTGTCTAATGGAAAAGAGTATCGGACTATAATTTCGAATTTTGTGAACTTAACAGAAAAACCAAACGGACTTTAACGTTGGGAATTAACTGAAATGGCAAAATCATAAACGAAAGAAAAAGACGGAACGGTCGCCAGCCTAGTCAGGCATATTAATTTTGAAATATATTTCTGAGGAAATTGGATATTAGTTACTGATTTTACTTTTGTTGAGATTTCCCTTTGAATAGCAAACAGGATACAAACTGACACAGCGCACCCTGTACTGTGTATAGCAGCGGTTATCATTAAAACATACACCAGTATGTTATGGGGAGCAAAACTGCACCGAGCTCATACTCATGACAGCCTCACTCAAGAGCATTGCATAGCCAAATACTGAAACATTACTGCATGAAGTGCAAAACTAATGAGAGGTTTCTAACTTGACTGACATGATAAACACAAATATAGATGAATAGCATCTCAAATACACTGTTTAAGCTCCTCTGCATATAGCAGTTCTCCTTAACAACAGTAATAGTTCAATTTTTTCTTAATAGGTAGAGAAAATGGTGGGGATCCATACGCTGGGATAGTTTTACAAGCCAAGGATCTTTGATTATTTCAATAGTAAAAACTAATTCCAGAAGCTAATCAATCACTTAAATTACTTTTCAAGGTAATAAAGTAAAACACTGGGCTCAATTAACTTCAAAAGGAACCATTCATGATGGGTACCAAAACTACACTATCTTTGAAAATATGCATAACTTCACATCTAACTGTACTACCGTAAAAGTTTTCATTAAAAATTTATATGTGCTTGAACTTTAATCACTGGTGAAGCAGGTATTCGTGGCAATAATATTTACACAATCTTGCACTATAATTCTACAAAACTATGATTTATAATAAACTAAGGATACTTTATCAAAAGTCTATCCATCATCACTTTTGTGAGTTTAGCTTTTAAATAGTTAAAGTTTTCATTTTCCTATTAATTGAGCTTTGAATTTTTGTACTTAAACTTGCTACCTTAACACTTTTACTTGGAGTAGTTCATTAATGCAAGATTTGTTCATGGTTTCGAATACGAATTGACGTATTATGGGATTATTATTGAAAAATCACAAAAATTAACTGGTACACACCAATGTACACCATATAACTGAATATATGAAGTCTGTGAAGCAGTGGCGAAGATCAGTGGCAGGCGAAATGTCGGCTAAGTGCACTCACGGCTCTTGATGTGCGAACGCTCTACAAAATGTCTCTTGGCGTCTGATTTTCAGCATATTAGAGCCTTTCCATTATTGTAAGAATACCAAATAATAGCCAGCTCCACATACGAGGCAAATCCCTTCTAATGGGGCTTCCAGTTGCCTCTCTTATCATCGTTGAGATTTACCGTGCTAAGGCTAGCCACATACTGCGTATCGTTCACACAAAGGAGCCGCTCAGTTCTACCTCCGAACCCACCTTTAATATCGCGCCTTACCGGAGGGACTTCCCTAAGGCGTTAACATGTACAAATACAACAGCCCTAAGCATGAACAAGCTTTTAACAAACATACTTTTTTCCATAAACATATTCATATTATAATAATTTAAAATTTCAACATATTCTTTTGCTTTCTTCATATATACATTACAAAACTCTAATTTTCTCGCCATCCATTCAGGGAGGGTAAAAATAGTAGAGGGAGACCAAGAGATGAATACACTAAGCAGATTCAGAAGGATGTAGGTTGCAGTAGGTACTGGGTTCAAATGGTTCACATGGCTCTGAGCACTATGGGACTCAACTGCTGTGGTCATTAGTCCCCTAGAACTTAGAACTACTTAAACCTAACTAACCTAAGGACATCACACACATCCATGCCCGAGGCAGGATTCGACCATATTCATATAATAATTTAAAATTTCAACATATTCTTTTGCTTTCTTCATATATACATTACAAAACTCTAATTTTCTCGCCATCCATAAGGGAGGGTAAAAATAGTAGAGGGAGACCAAGAGATGAATACACAAAGCAGATTCAGAAGGATGTAGGTTGCAGTAGGTACTAGGTTTAAATGGTTCAAATGGCTCTGAGCACTATGGGACTCAACTGCTGTGGTCATTAGTCCCCTAGAACTTAGAACTACTTAAACCTAACTAACCTAAGGACATCACACACATCCATGCCCGAGGCAGGATTCCAACCTGCGACCGTAGCAGTCGCACGGTTCCGGACTGCGCGTCTAGAACCGCGAGACCACCGCGGCCGGCTGGTACTGGGAGATGAAGAAACTTACACAGGATAGGGTAGCATGGAGAGCTGCATCAAACCAGTCTCAGGACTGAAGACCACAACAACAACAATCATCAAGAAGTTTAAACAACAAAGAATGCACACTTCATAAATTGCGGATACACAGTTACATATATAAACCTACTCCTTATCGATATAAATGTTACAAGATTACTACTTAGATGCATACTTATTAGGTACATGTTCGCTATCGTTAATTTTCTTGTACACTTTCTTCCACAGCTTCTGTTTGACGATGAAATTTTGAAACGTGCACCGCTTAATAAAGAAATGTGCCATCAAGACCTTTCTACACTCATGCTCATAAATTAAGGATAATGCTGATACATAGTGAAACAACGCTCTGACGGGCGGTTTGTGGGTTTAAATCACCTCGTGGTGTGACCATGCTGTGCATTTGACCTGCTGTCGTCGAATGGTGGCGCTGGCAGCAGTCCACATACGCAAACGTGTGTTGGAACACATCAGAGTATGGCTCCGCGAGTAGGTGTGCAGACGTGCTAATGGTGACTGTTTGTTGAAAATGGCTCAAAGAACAAATATTGATGGCGTTATGAGGGGTAGAATACTATGGCGACTGGAGGTTGGTCAAATATAGAGGGTCATATCACAGGCCCTCCGTGTGCCACAAAGTGTGATCTTAATATTACGGCAACGATTCCAGCAGACAGGAAACATGTCCAGGCGCTTTAGTACGGGGCGTGCGCAGTGTACCACACTACAAGAAGACCGATATCTTACCATCAGTGCCAGCAGAGGGCCACGGAGTACTGCAGGTAGCCTTGTTCGGGACCTTACCGCAGCCACTGGAACAGTTGTCTCCAGACACACAGTCTACAGACGACTGAACAGACATGGTCTATTCACCCGGAGACCTGCAAGATGCATTCCACTGACCCCTAGTCACAGGAGAGAACGTAAAGCCTGGTGTCAAGAATACAGTACATGGTCATTGGAACAGTAGTCCCAAGTTATGTTCACAGATGAGTCCAGGTAGGTGAAAGCCTTCATTCTATGATCAGTCCAGGTATAGTGTGAACAGTGCTTCTCACCGGGTTTTCATCTGGCATGAACCAGAAACCAGATGCCAACCCCTTAATGTCCTTGAAAGGGACCTGTATGGAGGCTGTGGTTTGATGGTGTGGGGTGGCATTATGATTGGTGCACCAACACCACTGCACGTCTCTGACAGAGGAACTGTAACAGGTCAGATGTATCGGAACGACATTTTGCACCAGTATGTCCGTCTTTTCAGGGGTGCAGTGGGTCCCACCTTCCTCCTGATGGATGATAATCCATGGCCTCACCGAGATGTCATAGTGGAGGAGTACCTTTAGACAGAAGATATCAGGCGAATGCCTGTTCTCCAGACTTAAACGCCATCGAGCATTTCTGGGATGCTCTCGGTCGACGTATCGCTGCACGTCTTCAAACTCTTATGACACTTCAGGAGTTCCGACAGGCACTGGTGCAAGAATGGGAGGCTATACCCCAGCAGCTGCTCGACCACCTGATCCAGAGTGTGCCAACCCGTTGTGTGGCCTGTGTACTTGCGCGTGATGATCATGTCCCATATTGAGGTCGGGGTACATGCGCAGGAAACAGCGGCGTTTTATAGCACATGTGTTTCGGGACGGTTTTATCAACTTATCCCCAATACCGTAGACTTAAAGATCTGTGTCGTGTGTGTTCCCTATCTGCCTATGCTATTACCGCCAGTTTAGTGCAGTGCCACGTTGTTTGGCACCACATTCTGCAATTATCCTTAATTTATGAGCATGAGTGTGTATTTCAAGTATTATTAATGTACACTGAAGCGCTAGGAAACTGGCATAGGCATGTGCATTCAAATACACAGATATGTAAACGGGAAGCGCTCGGCAACGCCTATGTAAGACAAATGCGTCTGGCGCAGTTGTTGGATCGCTACGATGCTACAATGGCAGGTTATCAACATTTAAGTGAGTTTGAACGTGGTGGTATAGTAGACGCACATGCGATGGCACATAGCATCAAGAATGTTTCAAATGGCTCTGGGCACTATGGGACTTACGTCTGAGGTCATCAGTCCCCTAGACTTAGAACTACTTAAACCTAACTAAGATGAGGACATCACACACATCCGTGTCCGAGGCAGGATTCGAACCTGCGACCGTAGTAGCAGCTCGGCACATAGCATCTCCGAGGTAGGGATGGAGTGGAGACTTTCCCGTACGACCATTTCACAAGAGTACCATGAATATCAGGAATCTGGTAAAACATCAAACCTCCGACATCAATGCGGCTGGAAAAAGATCCTGCAAGAAAGGGACCAACGACGACTAAAGGGAATCGTTCAAAGTGACAGACGTGCATCCCTTCCACAAATTACTGCAGATTTCAATGCTCTGCCATCAACAAGTGTCAGATGACAGCACGACACAAAGCTTTACGCCTCACCTGGGCCTGCCAACAACAACACTGGACTGTTGATGACCGGAAACATGCTGCCTCGTCGGAGTATCTCGTTTTAAATTGTATCAAGGAGATGGACGTGTAAATGGAGACAACTTCATGAATCTGTGAACCGTGCATGACATCAGGGCACTGTTCAAACTGGTGGAAGCTCCCTAATGCTGTGGGGTGTGTGCAGTTGGGGTGATGTGGGACCACTGATACTTCTACACACGACCCCTACGTAAGCTTCCTGTCTGATCACCTGCATCCATTCATGTCCGTTTTGCATTCCGAATGACTTGGGAACTATAGTAGGACAATGCGACGCCCTACACGTCCAGAATTGCTACGGAGTGGCTCCAGGAACACTATGCTGAGATTAAATACTCCCCAGACATGAACATTATTGAGCATATCAGGAATATCTTGTAACGTGCTGTTCAGGAGAGATCTCAATCCTCTAGTTCTCTAACGGGTTTATAAGAAGCCCTGCAGGATTCATCATGTCATTTCCCGGCAGCAGTACTTCAGACATTAGTCAAGTCCATGACACGTCGTGTGGCGGCACTTCTGCTTACTCGCAGGGGCCCTACAAGATGTTAAGTACGTGTACCAGTGAGCCTGATTAACATACTCACGAGTCACCACGTCGCGTGATGCGACAGCAGAGCTCTTAGCGCATAAATTCAAAACTATTGCCTCCGTGAAAATGCTGATGGAGTAACGCACTAATATAAATGTCACCCATTTCCCGACACACCATGTCAACAAATTATGCCTCAAAATACGCGCTTTTGACATCACGTTCATTTTATGATCAACTCAACTTCAGATGTTTACATTTATTTGCACTTCATGAACATTGTTTCTTTACTTACAATGTTTTACAATAATGTCTTTAAAAGTTGCGTTGCAAAATTATGCAGCGACTAGCTCTATCCCCTACGAATTTCTTCAGCGACTGGGATTGAAGCCAATCTCGGGCTGCCGGTTGCCCAAACGTGCCTTATAGGTTCACTGTTGTCTGTGTGCTGTCTGTGTGCTGTCTGTGGGACTGTCGAAAACCCTTTTTCTCTGTAACGGGTGGACGTATCAAGTCTAAATTCATGTCGCATACTAAGGACAACAATCACCTGACGGTGGAATAAATAAAAGCTTCTAAGTCAATGCAACAAGAAAATACGGTCAGACACGTCACATATTTTGATGCTCGCAAACTCACTGTTCAAAAGTCTACAGGGTACTTTCTGTAGATCTATAATCATGAAATTCGGAAGAAACTAGGCTTCACAGAACAACCAAAGGGAAAAAACCGAAATTTGTCAATCTGTAATTATATCATACGAATTGTTCTTTAACCTTTGTTATCATTCTGTCTTTCTGTTCGCCCGTCTGTTAAGACCCACTTTTCTCAGGAACGGATGGAAGTAGCAAACTGAAATTTGTGTTACATACATAAGGTATATTGTCCCTTAAAGTTATAATAAAAGTTATCTTCTAAATCAATATAACCAAAAGATACGGCCATTTAAGTCACTTATTTTGATGTCCTCAAACTCATCAAAACCTATAGGGTATTTTTTGTTGACCTAGAAACATAGAATTTGATAACAGACAAGTTTTTTCAGTACAACGAAAGGAAAAGAATAAAAAATTATTGATCTGTAATTGTACAACGCGGGAAAAATTTTTGTCACTTATTGTCAGACTGTTTGTTTGTTCCTCCAACTGTTAAAACCCCTTTTTCTCAGGAACGGCTACATGTAAAGTTGAAACGTATGTCACGTACCGAGGGCTATATGCAGTCAAAAAATAAGGCCATTTATGTCACACATTTTTATGTTCGCGAACTCTTTTCTTAAAACTTATATGGTATTTCCCCTTGATGCCGAATCACAAAATTTGGTAAGAAAAAAGTTTGTCAGGATAAGTAAAGGAAATGTATTAGAAAAATGATAATTTAGAATTACTTCACATAAAAAATATTTCTTTTGTCATTTGTTATTCGACTACGGATTTGAAATTAAAAGATTCTCGAAAATTTTAGGATCTGTGGGGTCGATATCTTGCTTCTACAATGTCTATAATGGTCGAGAAGATTGGTTCCTGGAATGGGTAGACTGCGTATATACTCATATATAATTAAGATTGCCCTACTCGCACCTGACCGTTTTTTTGTCTTTTTTGACTGTAATGTTAGTGATGAATTGGAAATTACTATCAGGTAATCCTTAGAAATGCTAGAACACGTGAGGCATTACGGATCCTACGACTTATCTTAGAAGATAGGTTAAGCAAAGGCAAGCCAACATTTCTGGCATTTCTAGACTTAGAGAAAGCTTGAATTGAACACTCTCTTTCAAATTCTGAAGGTGGCAGGGGTCAAATATAGGGAGCGAAAGGGTATTTACAATTTGTACACAAACGAGATAGCAGTTATAAGAGTCGAGCGGCATGTAAGAAAGTGGTGGTTGAGAAGGAAATGAGAGAGAGTTGTAGCCAATCCCCGACGTTATTCAATTGAGCTAGCAGTAAAGGAACCATAGAAAAATTTTGAGTAGGTATTAAAACCATGAAGAAGAAATAAAAACTTCAAGGTTTGTCCATGACATAGTAATTAAGTCAGAGAGAGCAAAAGACTTCGTAGAGTAGTTGAAAGGAATGGATAGAGTCTTGAAAGAAGAATATAACACGCACATCAACAAAAGCAAAACGAAGATAATGGAATATAATCGAATTAAATCAGGCAATGCTGAGGGTATTAGATTAGGAAATGAGACACTTAAAGTAGTAGATGAGTTTTGCTATCCAGTGAGCAAAATAACTGATGATGGTCGAAGGTTAGAGAGGATATAAAATGGAGACTTGCTCTGGCAAAGAAAGCGTATCTGAAGAAGAGAAATTTGTTAACATCAAGTATAACTTTAAGCGTCAGGAAGTCGTTTCTGAAAGTTTTTGTATGGATTGTAGACGTGCATGGAAGCGAAACATGGAAGATAAATAGTTTAGGCAAGAAGAGAATAGAAGCTTCCGAAATGATGTGTTACAGAACAATACTGAAGATTAGATGGGTAGATTACATAACTAATGAGGAGGTTCTGAATAGAATTGGGGAGATGAGGAATTTGTGGCACAACCTGACTAATAGAAGGGATCGGTTTATAGGACACGTTCTGAGGCATCAATGGACCACTAATTTAGTATTGGAGGGAAGGGTGGAGGGTAAAAATCGTAGAGAGAGACCAAGAGATGAATACAATAAATAGATTCATAAGGATGTAGGTTGCAGTAGTCACTTGGAGATGAAGAGGCTTGCACAGGATAGAATGGCGTGGAGAGCTGCATCAAACCATTCTCTGGACTCTATATTGAGCTAGCAGCATCAGACACTTACATCTACTATTTCTATGACTATGTGGGCTTCAGCTACAATAACTACTAGCATGCTTGAAGGATCTTCCGCTGGATCCTTTAATCAGATATAATGTTCAGGGATACCTCAAGCCAGCATATTCATTCCCAGACAAGAATAGTAGTTAGAAGTAGTGCTAAAACATGAAATTCCATTAATTGTAATACCAGGAAGCAAGCAAGACAGACATACTACAGAAATATAAAACCGTACAGTGAGTGAACAATGGACGTTGAGTAAACAGAGTAGACAACGACAGGTAGGTTGGAAATTTTAATAAGTATGTTAAGTTGTTGGTAGGGCAAAATATAATTATTTTTGGCATAAGTTGCTAAATTAGAACATACTCTTAATTAGAAGTCTTTTGGAAAGTCGTAATAAATCGTAACAGTGTAATAAAAAAAGAAGATAGGCGATAGATTGGTGCAAAAACTAACGAGGCGTTGATAGGCTCCAAAGAGATGGCTGGACTGAAGACGATATTGGAATTTAGCCTAAGTCTTGAACCGAATGCGGGCCATGATTGCTTTCAATCACTGACGTCTACAGTAGAGTTCTAAAACATGTTACTATGGATGCTTGTATAACAGAAAGTAAGTTCCATTGCTAGGAAATTAATTGTTAATTCTTCTTGGTTTTCAGTGACACAAGCGGTGAGGTTCAGTTGTATGTACCGTTAGTGCTAGCAATGAAAATACAAGAAAATTTGTTGCCAAGCATAATATTTGACTGCCATACAAAGAGTAGGCTGCATACCGGTTGCCTAAATCAGATGTCTCAGTTGGAAATCAGCGATCAATTACAACAAAATTATGACAATTGGCTTACGACCTTTGATTCTAGATTTCATTTTTCCAAATTCGATTTTAACTGAACACGAACAGAAGGAAGCGGAATGTAAAGTTAAAAGTTTACCAGCAGTTTTTCACTGTTTCCTGATTGTGAATAACTGGCAGAAACATGCGCATGCAGAAATTAAAATATTAGTTTATACACTTGGAGGCAAACACGGAACGCTGTGTATATGTAAGAGAAAAATGAAGTTTACTAACCAAGTTGTGTCAAAATATACGCTCGAAGCCATGTTTACATGACAGTGTGTGCGAGCGCCCATGTCAAGCCCAGATTCGGATTTATTACGACACGGACTGTGCGCAAGGCACGCGGCGACATCAAACGCGTCAGCGCAGGGTAATGTTGATATGTGTGTGGGTGGCCGCCATAAACGCAGCTGGTAAACAGATGGCTTGATGTGATGAGTGGACATGCACGGCCCAGGGCAACTGGTGTGCCGCCGTCCCGTCATATTTAGCGTTCATTTGCCCCACTTCACTCAATCAGAAGACGTTTGTCGTACACACACAATTACAAAAAAAGTGACACAAGTTAACAAAATAGCTACACAACCACGGTGGCGCAGTGATAAGCACATTCGACTCGCATTTGAGAGCACGACGATTAAAACCCGCGTCCGGCCATCCAGAAACAGGTTTCCCGAGATTTAGCGTGTAATCAGAATAGTAGACGGAGCCCACTCAAGATCACCTTGCAGACATTTATTTAAGGAACTCGTGATATTCATAGTACCACATGTATTCTCGCGATATTCATAGTATGACATGTATTCTCTTATGAAATTTGTCATTACCAATCCATCCCAATTCAAAAACAACAGTAAAGTGCATAGCTAGAACACTAGAAGAAAGGATGATCTTCACTATTCTGGACTAAATGTCACTTTGGCACAGGAAGGGGTGAATTATGCTGTCACAAAAATCTTTGGTCATTTGCCAAATAGTATTAAAAGTTTGACAGATAGCCAACCAACATTTAAAAGTAAATTAAAAGAATTTCTGAATTACAACTCCTTCTACACAATAGATGAATTCTTAGATATGAAGTAGTAACTGTAAAAAATAATTAATTAATCGTTTTGTGTAAAGAAAATTTATGTTAAAGTGTCACGTTCCACATCATTACCAAACGTCGTGTTCATGACCTATGGAACAAGGATTAATGTATGTACGAGGGTAATCCCAAAAGTAAGATCTATTTTTTTGTAAGTACAGAACTGTGTTTATTTGGCAGTTGATCACAATGTTATGAAGAGTGCTTCACGCGCTGCGTGTAAACATGCGTATGCCGCTGAGAGGAGCCGTTGAGAATGGAGCACCCGTTGGATGTTACCGCCAAGCGCGCAGTTATACGGTTTTTGAACGCAAGGGGTACTGCGCCGATTTCGCCAATTGACGGAAGTGTATGGTGAGTCGTGCATGGATGTCAAAAATGTTCGTAAGTGGTGTACAGAGTTTGCAGTTGGCCGGATCGAAATTCACGACGGACAAAGGAGCGGGACAAAGCCAATTTCTGAGGAGACTAGTGCTAGTAGCTCGATCTTGTTCGAACGTCGTTAACACGTCCTCATCTGAGTGTAGTGTTCGAGCCGTTTCGGCAGCTGTCACAGGTCAAGCAGTAGTTTCGGGATAGTATTTGCAAGTAACGAGCACTACTTTACTGTACGATGGCCTCTCTGAGGCGCCTGTCCATGGCCACTAACTTGGAATGGTGTAGGGTGTGTCTGTTTGGAAAGCATCTTGCACCAACACTCCCACTGCAGTCTGCTTTACCGCAGGCAACCACAACGTCGGTCATCTCCGCAGCTGTGTACTGGTACATGTCGCACTACTGACAACAAAGCTAGTGCACTGGCGGACCACAAGGGCCGCAGTAGGACGCACACAAGGGATCTTTCGAGGAAAGTAACACAACCTCAAGAGTATTATTAGGCTCAAATCGTCCATCTGCAGTTCACGGACGGCTAAAGGTTTGCGTATCTTAAGCATTGAGACAACAAAACCAGTCCCTACAAACCGACACAATCCTTTGTTCTGAGACTTCGACGCTTACCAGCGCCAAAGCCGTGAGTTTCCAGATATAGGTTCCTTCTTGAAAACCGATCAACTTGCCTTCCCTCTCAACGTACTTAGCGCTGTCGGTGCTTTTTTGGATGCACTGTTCGCATGGTGTTTCACAGTTCATGTTACGCTCTTATTGAAAGATTGTAGTCAGAAAGTTCGTATAAACTCAGTTCAACATGCGAGATGTATGGTTAATCATTTGTGCGGCAGTCATGGTCCGTGCCAACAGATCTTTCTCCTACTGGACAGTTGTCTCGTAACCAAGATTCTTCAAGTGGCCTCACGAGATAAAGACAAAGGGGTTAAATCTGTGGATCAGAGAAATGAAAAATGTACTGCCGCGCTCTCATGCTGGAAATACAGTTCATACCCAATGGCACACCTTATAAAAACTCTCAGCACTGCTTGCTGGAATATCAGGTACCTGCCAACAGTTAGGGGGGGGGGGGGGGGAGAATGTATTTATGGCCCAATTTCACGACCATCGCAGATACCTGTCCCCTGATGCCGAAGGTGTGCTGAAATCATCGTGTGCACGTAGCTTTGGCGTTTTCTTGATCCCAACGTGGCCATTTCGAGAGTTCAAAACACTTTCCCTATTGAAATACGCTTCGCCGGTGAGCGAAATTCGTCTTCGAAACCGAGAAAAATCCACACAAATTACAGAAATTGACACGTGGCACAAAATCCGCCGAGAGCATGACGTGTACCTTTTTGATGGTGACAAGGCTGGAGTTGCTTTCTTTGCAGAACACTCCGGACAAACGAGTGAGAAACATACAAGTCATGTGCAATGGCTCGAGTACGCGTCGATGGGTTCTCTTCAATCAGATGAAGCACTTCATCTTCCAATATGACAGTGCGCTTCCTTCTTGCGAATCTACCACACTTCCGCAGCCGTTGTTCTGCCCTTGACAAACATGAGATGAGATGGAGTTACACGATTTGGTACAGACGTTGAGCTTCTCTTCCATTACGGCGAGCTTCTCCATAACTTAACAACTTATTGGTGCGCTCTGCGAACGTGTACTCAGCCATCCTGTTACTTCAGTACTCGTCACCGTAATGTCAATAGATACATCACCAGAATGTATGTAAACAAGACAGATGGAAACAGAAGACATCACGGGGCATGAATAAGGGTACCTACGATAATAGGCGAATTGCTCAAGAAACGTCCGGCGGGAGACTGAGTAGCTCCTCTTGCATGTCACATGCCAAAGAATTGTTTCTGAACAAAGATTCCCTTGTAAAACTTGATCTGATAAGTCCCCCCCCCCCCCCCTACATGAGTGTAACATGAATTGTGGAACACCCTTTATAAACAGGATGTTTGTTTCAACTTGAGGCTACTAAATTCCTGGCAAACGACGCACTGGACGAAAAAATGTATGCAGTGAAATGCTATCTGTGGCTGGTTGGACTCATTGTGGAATATTCGATTGCGTAGTGTTGGGCAGTTGGATGTGAGCAGTGCGTAGCGTTGTGCACTTACAGGTGAGCAGCCAACAGTAGTGGATGTGGGGGGAGAGATGCCACAGTTTTGAGCGGCCGATCTGGACGTGTGTCCGTCAGAAAAAAGGATATTTATGTAACTATATATATAAACTTTGAAACGCTATTAAGGTAAATACACTGTTGTTCTCTATAAAAATCTTTCATTTGCTATGCCTAGTTGTTAGAATCCGTTATTTAGCTGGCAGTATTGGAGCTCGCTGTATTGGAGTAGTTCGAGTAACGAAGTCTTTTGTGAGGTAAGTGATTCATGAAAGGTGTAGATTATTGTTAGTCAGGGTCATTCTTTTGTGGGGGTTATTGAAAGTCAGATTGTGTTGCACTAAATAAAATTTTGTGTGACAGTTCAGTGATGATCAGAATAAGTAAGAGAAAACTGTCTGAGTACATTGAGTTTTACTCAGCTAATTCTGTATCAAATAACATAAGAATTTTACCAGCATTGCCCTTCTTAATTTTGCAAAAGGGACGTTTCATATGGCGACCCTGCCAGGGTTCGAACCTGGAATTTTCTGTGTCAGTAAAGGCTACTGGTCTTGTATCATTCAGATCGTCATCTACCTTAGCAGATAAACAATGTATTTACCTTAATAGTGTTCAAAAGTCATAATATATTTATCTATCAGTTCATGACATCCATCTTTACAAATTTCCTTTTTCTGGCAGACACATGTCCAGGTCGTCCACTTGTAGTATCAAAACTTGGGCATCTCTCTCCCCACATCCACCACTGCTGGCGGCTCATCTCCAACTGCCCAACTCTATGCGCTGGTCACATCCAACTGCCCAAAGCTACACTAGCGAATATTGCAACAATGAGTCCAACCAGCCACAGACTGTGCACAGCGCTGTTAGTGATTTTCATACAGAGCGCTACGTGGCGTTACCAACATAAAAACCTAAACCACCTACTTACAATTCTACATTTCAGTTATGAGGTAATTGTAAATCTATCTTTTGTAATGGTTGATATTTTTGTTAGAAATTTGCCTTAGAGTTGCAAATTTGATTGTACAATATCGTTACACGTTTCGATGTCTGCTCAGGAATTACGTTTAGCATGATCCCAGAACCAAGACGTGGATGTAAAATTTTCTGTTTCTACACTCCTGTAAATGGAAAAAAGAACACATTGACACCGGTGTGTCAGACCCACCATACTTGCTCCGGACACTGCGAGAGGACTGTACAAGCAATGATCACACACACGGCACAGCGGACACACCAGGAACCGCGGTGTTGGCCGTCGAATGGCGCTAGCTGCGGAGCATTTGTGCACCGCCGCCGTCATTGTCAGCCAGTTTGCCGTGGCATACGGAGCTCCATCGCAGTCTTTAACACTGGTAACATGCCGCGACAGCGTGGACGTGAACCGTATGTGCAGTTGACGGACTTTGAGCGAGGGCGTATAGTGGGCATGCGGGAGGCCGGGTGGACGTACCGCCGAATTGCTCAACACGTGGGGCGTGAGGTCTCCACAGTACATCGATGTTGTCGACAGTGGTCGGCGGAAGGTGCACGTGCCCGTCGACCTGGGATCGGACCGCAGCACGCACGGATGCACGCCAAGACCGTAGGATCCTACGCAGTGCCGTAGGGGACCGCACCGCCACTTCCCAGCAAATTAGAGACACTGTTGCTCCTGGGGTATCGGCGAGGACCATTCGCAACCGTCTCCATGAAGCTGGGCTACGCTCCCGCACACCGTTAGGCCGTCTTCCGCTCACGCCCCAACATCGTGCAGCCCGCCTCCAGTGGTGTCGCGACAGGCGTGATTGGAGGGACGAATGGAGATGTGTCGTCTTCAGCGATGAGAGTCGCTTCTGCCTTGGTGCCAATGATGGTCGTATGCGTGTTTGGCGCCGTGCAGGTGAGCGCCACAATCAGGACTGCATACGACCGAGGCACACAGGGCCAACACCCGGCATCATGGTGTGGGGAGCAATCTCCTACACTGGCCGTACACCTCTGGTGATCGTCGAGGGGACACTGAATAGTGCACGGTACATCCAAACCGTCATCGAACCCATCGTTCTACCATTCCTAGACCGGCAAGGGAACTTGCTGTTCCAACAGGACAATGCACGTCCGCATGTATGCCGTGCCACCAAAAGTGCTCTAGAAGGTTTAAGTCAACTTCCCTGGCCAGCAAGATCTCCGGATCTGTCCCCCATTGAGCATGTTTGGGACTGGATGAAGCGTCGTCTCACGCGGTCTGCACGTCCAGCACGAACGCTGGTCCAACTGAGGCGCCAGGTGGAAATGGCATGGCAAGCCGTTCCACAGGACTACATCCAGCATCTCTACGATCGTCTCCATGGGAGAATAGCAGCCTGCATTGCTGCGAAAGGTGGATACACACTGTACTAGTGCCGACATTGTGCATGCTCTGTTGCCTGTGTCTATGTGCCTGTGGTTCTGTCAGTGTGATCATGTAATGTATCTGACCCCAGGAATGTGTCAATAAAGTTTCCCCTTCCTGGGAAAATGAATTCACGGTGTTCTTATTTCAATTTCCAGGAGTGTATTTGGATGATATCGACGAGTCTCATTGCCTCTCACCACTGTGGTGCCATAGTTCTGTGAGTCCCCTTGCATCTCATCATTGAGGTTCTTCTACATCTACATATATACTCCGCAAGCCACCCAACGTTGTGTGGCGGAGGGCACTTTCCGTGCCACTGTCATTACCTCCCTTTTCTGTTCCAGTCGCGTATGGTTCGCTGGAAGAACGACTGTCTGAAAGCCTCCGTGCGCGCTCGAATCTCTCTAATTTTGCATTCGCGATCTCCTCGGGAGGTATAAGTAGAGGGAAGCAATATATTCGATACCTCATCCACAAACGCACCCTCTCGAAATCTGAACAGCAAGCTACACCGCAATGCAGAACGCCTCTATTGCAGAGTTTGCCACTTGAGTTTGCTGAAGATCTCCGTAGCGCTATCACGGTTACCAAATAACCCTGTGACGAAACGCGCTGCTCTTCTTTGGATCTTCTCTATCTCCTCCGTCAATCCGATATGGTACGGATAACACACTGATGAGCAATACTCAAGTATAGGTCGAACGAGTGTTTTGTAAGCCACCTCCTTCGTTGATGGACTACATTCTCTAAGGACTCTCCCAATGAATCTCAACCTAGTACCCGCCTTAACAACAATTAATTTTATATGATCATTCCACTTCAAATCGTTCCGCCGCATACTCCCAGATATTTTACAGAAGTAACTGCGACCAGTTTTTGTTCCGCTATCATATAATCATACAATAAAGGATCCTTCTTTCTACGTATTCGCAATACATTACATTTGTTTATGTTAAGGGTCACTTGCCACTCCCTGCACCAATTGCCTACCCGCTGCAGATCTTCCTGCATTTCGATACAATTTTCTAATGCCGCAACCTCTCTGTATACTACAGCATCATTCGCGAAAAGCCGCATGGAACTTCCGACACTATCTACTAGGTCATTTGTATATGTTGTTAAAAGCAATGGTCCCATAACACTCCCCTGTGGCACGCCAGAGGTTACTTTAACGTCTGTAGACGTCTCTCCATTGATAACAACATGCTGTGTTCTGCTTGCTAAAAAGTCTTCAATCCAGCCACATAGCTGGTCTGATATTCCGTAGGCTCTTACTTTGTTTATCAGGCGACAGTGCGGAACTGTATCGACCACCTTCCGGAAGTCAAGGAAAATAGCAGCTACCTGGGAGCCTGTATCTAATGATTTCTGGGTCTCATGAACAAATAAAGCGAGTTGGGTCTCACACGATCGGTGTTTCCGGAATCCATGTTGATTCCTACAGAGTAGATTCTGGATTTCCAGAAACGACATGATACTCGAGCCAAAAAACATATTCTAAACTTCTACAACACATCGACGTCAGAGATATAAGTCTGTAGTTTTGCGCATCTGCTCGACGACCCTTCTTGGAGACTGGGACTACCTGTGCTCTTTTCGAATCATCTGGAACCTTCCGTTCCTCTAGAGACTTGCGGTACACGGCTGTTAGAAGGGCGGCAAGTTCTTTCGCGTACTCTGTGTATAATCGAATTGGTATCCCGTCAGGTCCAGTGGACTTTCCTCTCTTGATTGATTCCAGTTGCTTTTCTATTCCTTGGACTCTTATTTCGATAGCATTCGGGAGGACGACGGTTCAATCCAGTCTCCGGCCATCCTGATTTAGATTTTCCGTGATTTCCCTAAATCGTTTCAGGGAAATGCCGGGATGGTTCCTTTGAAAGGGCATGGCCGATTTCCTTCCCAATCCTTCCCTAACCCGAGCTTGCGCTCTGTCTCTAATGACCTCGTTGTCGACGGGACGTTAAACACTAACCACCACCACCACCACCACTTATTTCGATGTCACCCATTTTTTCGTTTGTGCGAGGATTTAGAGCAGGAACTGCAGTGCGGTCTTCCTCTGTGAAAGAGCTTTGGAAAAAGCTGTTTAGTATTTCAGCTTTACGCGTGTCATCCTCTGTTTCAATGCCATCATCATCCCGGATGAACTGGTTTAACGTAAGACCAGAACTTCCTAGGATTTTCTGTCTAGTCGGTAAATAGAATTTTACTTTCGAATTCACTGAACCCTTCACGCATAGCCCTCCTTACGCTAACTGTGACATCGTTTAGGTTCTGTTTGTCTGTGAGGTTTTGGCTGCCTTTAAACTTGGAGTGTAGCTCGCTTTGCTTTCGCAGTAGTTTCCTAACTTTGTTGTTGAACCACTGTGAGTTTTTCCCGTCCCTCACAGTTTTACTCGGCACGTACCTGTCTAAAACGCATTTTACAGTTGCTTTAAACTTTTTCCATAAACACTCAACATTGTCAGTGTCGGAACAGAAATTTTCGTTTTGATCTGTTATGTAGTCTGAAATCTGCCTTCTATTACTCTTTTTTTATATTCCTATTAACTTCCATATTCAGGGATGCTGCAACGGCCTTATGATCACTGATTCCCTGTTCTGCACTTACAGAGCCGAAAAGTTCGGGTCTATTTGTTATCAGCAGGTCCAAGATATTATATCCACGAGTCGGTTCTCTGTTTAATTGCTCGAGGTAATTTTCGGATGTACACTCAGTATAATATCACTCGATGCTCTGTCCTTACCACCCGTCCTAAACATCTGAGTGTCCCAGTCTATATATGGGAAATTGAAATCTCCACCTAAGACTATAATATGCTGAGAAAATTTATGTGAAATGTATTCCAAATTTTATCTCAGTTGTTCTGCCACTAATGCTGCTGTGTCGGGACGTCGTTAAAAGAGCCAATTATTGACTTACCTCGGTTGTTGAGTGTAACCTCCACCCACAATATTTCACAGGAACTATCCACTACTACTTCACTACAGGATAAGCTACTACTGACAGCAACAAACACGCCACCACCGGTTGCATGCAATCTATCCTTTCTAAACACCGTCTGTGCCTTTGTAAAAATTTCGGCTGAATTTATCTCTGGCTTCAGCCAGCTTTCTGTACCTGTAACGATTTCAGCTTCGCTGCTTTCTATCAGCGCTTGAAGTTCCGGTATTTTACCATTGCAGCTTCGACAGTTTACAATTACAATACCGATTGCTGCTTAGTCCCCGCATGTCCTGACTTTGCCCCGCACCCTTTGAGGCTGTTGCCCTTTCTGTACTTGCCCGAGGCCATCTAACCTAAAAAAACCGCCCAGTCCACGCCACACAACCCCTGCTACCCGTGTAGTGGACTGACCTATCCAGCGGAACCCGAAACCTCCCCATTGCGGTGAGTATACATGGCAGGTATGCCTGTTACCACCTCATCTTGGACACTCTACCCTATTACGATGGTTGTGGTTTGTATTCCACTGGTAGCTGGTTTGTGACCAGTGCATGAGTTACAGCTGTTGGACGGAAACAACACCGAAATTATATATTCTAATGGCGTGGTTTGAAGGCGGCCGTCGAAATCAAGCGTTCCGATGGTTTGGATACTTACCACAATCAGCTACGTAGGTAACAAAAAACAACGCTACGATACATGTAACTTAGTTCCAAAAAATTTCAATGTCTAGTCATATGATTTCTACCATCTGCATCACTCAAGTAAAATTTGATCATCAATATCAACCGTTAGAGAGCAAAGGTTTACATTTACATCACAAATGAAATGTAGATACTAAGTGCATGGGTTCTCACTTGCAAAAACTGGCACGCTTGATAACATCGATTACAGTGCATGTAACACGAGTGAGAAACAATGGCTTGTGTAAACCGTATGTATTTTTGGCGTAGAATTCGATTATGCTTAAAAATGGGGTGAGGGTTACCATTTGAAAATAGAGAGGTGACCCCGTCAACGTAGGAGGGATCGTTATCAAATGGTCCGGTGGCCAGTTGTAGGACAGACATGTCCCTTTTACTAATATCAACTTTTCACACAGAACGATTTTTCTTACGATGCGTCGTTTGTCTCAAGTAACAGCTACCTTGTTTACATAGGGTGATTCTGCTGCAACCACCGATATGTTTCCTGCAACCTGCAATTCCTTCAAAAACCATGCTCGAGATTTTCGTATTCTCTCGCTTGCTACGTGCACACTGTTACTCCTACAGAAAAATAATAGAACCCTTTTGTAGGAAATTTTACGTAGTTAAATTTTCTAATGGGATACTTTCGTATCTGTATATAAATTACATAAAGGCTTACACTTTCTCCTGTGTTTCTCTTTACAGTGTTGTACAACTGTGATGTGCTGTATCTAATACATTGAAAATATACAACACACATATCCATAAAACATCTGTAACGAATGCAATATTATTCACTTCCGTTCTTTGAAAAAGTAAAACATATTGGAATTTAATTTTCTAGCTTCCTACAGTCACAGCAAAGACATAACTGTGTAGTTTTTTAACTAGTGCGTTAATAATAAACGCAATTCAGTAACGCCTACTACTTAAGATAGTGACTGATCTCTGTTTGCATGTTGCGTTTAAGATGTGCCTACATATTTTACATTTGACGCTGCGTTCGTTTCAGTGCTTCGATATTGTCATTTGCATTAAACTTTTCTTTGAAACTAAGCAATTTTTTTAAAGTTTTCACTTTCAGTGGGAACTTCGTTAAGCGACAGGATAACAAACTGTTCTTCTTGTTCATTTTCGTCAGTCTCGTGTTGGTTTTGGCTGTCAGCACCATTAGCTGTTGCTGAAAACGTGTCGCCGTCACGTGGAATGTTTACAACAACTGGAAATTTTCTTTTGAGTAATATTTTCCCGAACTTCAGTTATATCTAAATTGTAACAGGAACGTTGAAAACCATTTAATTACGTTCTTGGATTTTCTGTAATATGTTCATCACTTGAAGGTTCCCATACTGCATCTTCAGAGATTTTGTAACTCCCTGGTCCAGGGTTGATGAACTACGGTGAATTTTGGTGGTACAAACATAAGCTTTATGTAGTGCAGATTGTCGACTACCGGATGAGCAGGGCAGTTATCGACCAGGAATAATATTTCGTTTCTTTAATTTTAGGTGAAGTCCCAGCTACCAAAAAAAGCTTTTCATTACATGATCCTATCATATTTGCAGCAACAATAACTGTTATTCTTGTCTTACGAGACGTTTTGCCATCCGAGTAATGTTCACCTTTAAATTTCAGTGTCTTATCAGGGATTATATTGTAAAACAAGCCTATTTCATCTGCACTGAATATATTATACGGCTTGTAACCTTCACGCAAAGTAGACCACTTCTTATATAGTCAGTTGTCTAGTACGCCATCAAGTACACCGACAGCGTCGCCACAAATTTCGACAGCAATAATATCGTGGCGAACTCGGAAACATTGCGTCCAAGATGAAAAACAAGTGAAGTTCGAATTTCCCAACAGACACGCAAATTCATTGGCTTTCACTTTAAGAATAGATCCATTGTTTGGCACATTTATTTGATTTTCGCCGCTTAAACCATGTAAGTAAAGCTTCTTGAACACCTTTGTGCTGAGATGATATAGCCTGCTTGATTTTTAAGGAACTGTGTCTGATAATAAACTGTAAACACTTGCCTCTACCACGTCCCGCCAGGGAGCAGGTGCCTAAGAAACACATCGCTCTGATTTTGTAGAAGACACCCTCGGTATTGTGTCTGCTGTTTGGCATCCACAGACAAAAACGGGCAAAGTGGTATGGCTGAGTCGTATGGAGTTATTTGGTGAGCAAGTCAATGTGTCTACTGCACCAGCTGCTATTCATAGCGGTCCTCTGTGCCGTAGGTTTTTTTTTATATTGTGTATTTTATGCTTGAGTTAACTTTGGTGTTATAACATTGATATTTTTTTATCTGACTATTTGATTTGTCTATGGGCTTTGAGAGCTGTTGATAATTCATGAATATTAAATAATTAGCTTCTTTAATCTGTTGAGTACACACCATGAAGGAAAGTTAAATTTTCTGGTCTCATCTGAAGCAATGTAGACGTTCTCGTAGAAATTTTATTTATACATTATCTTTTGCAACTAGCCTCAGTAATCTCAAAATCAATGTATGTACATTGATAGTGGTTTCTGTCTGTCCATGTTACAGGTATTCATGTCTTCCAGGTTCGACACTGGTTTGCTATTTGTCAGCGTTATCAGTGCTGGCTTTAGTACTCAGTGTTAATTCCCGCTACTTATTGTTTTAATTCAGCTGGGAGCTGTTTTTTAAATTTTATGTGTACGTATTTCAAAGTTGTTTATTTGCTTTTTATAGTATTTTTTATAGCGATTTGTTGCTTATTCTGATTTGATAACTAAATATTTATTCATGTTGGTTTTATTATTAAGTGGTTCAAATGGCTCTGAGCACTATGGAGCTTAATATCTGAGGTCATCAGTCCCCTAGAACATAGAACTACTTAAACCTAACTAACCTAAGGACATCACACACATCCATGCCCGAAGCAGGATTCGAACCTGCGACCGTAGTCGTCACGCGGTTCCAGACTGAAGCGCCTAGAACCGCTCGGCCACTTATGCCGGCTTTTATTATTATTCACACGCTTGTTAATTAAAAGGTTCTTCTTTCTGTTTCCGTTCATACTCTAATTTATTTAATCTGTGCTGAAGCACAACCGCCAGAGTGGCTTGGAACTCAACGGTTTATTATCTTAAGTTCAGTTTGTATTTCTGAAAATGAGTTTCTCAGTGTTAGGCAACATATAATAAAATTTTCTTCCTTGGTTGAACTGTTATGTTGTTGTGATGCAGCATCTTACCACTCCCAGCTCCTCGCATGCTATAATATTTCAGATGTCTGTCGCCAACATCAGTACAGGATGTGACCCCACAAGCAGGAATATACTCTTATTCGTTGTAGCACGCAAGCTAACCACCTCTGAAAGTGACCTTGTGAAATTTCTTGCTATGCCTGAAATGCGCTGCGCGTGATTAGCGGTGCGGTCTGCGGCGCTGCAGTCACTGACTGTGTGGCTCGTCCCGAAGGAGGTTCGAGTCCTCCATCGGGCATGGGTGTGTGTGTGTTTGTCCTTATGATAATTTAGGTTAAGTAGTGTGTAAGCTTAGGGACTAATGACCTTAGCAGTTACGTCCCATAAGATTTCACACACATATGAACTTTTTTGAACCTGAAATGCGTGCTGTGTGTTTATGACGGATACCGGTTGAAAGTTGGTGTGGCGATTTACATCGCATCCTAGACATGAATGGCCAATCAATGGACTGCGCAGGTTAATCAAGGATCCGTAAATTCCTCAAGGCGCTTGTGGCGTTATATGCAGTGTAGGGTCTCGCATTATCCTGCTGAAATCTATTATTTGGTACCATGGTCATGAAGAGTATAACAACACGATTTGACATTGTTGAAAGATACTGGCGAGCATTCAGGCTCCCTTCAACAATTACCTTCAGAGTACTGTTCTCGTATCCAGTATCTTTCCAGAATTAGGAGAAGTATACATCAAGATTTTAAACATGGCTGCAACAGCAACTGTTGAAATTCTTCACGGTGAAGGATGACAGCCAACTGCAATTGTGTTTGGCTGTCATCCTTTATCGTGAAGAAGTATACTTCTCGAGAAACACTGCAGACTGTGACACTATCCAACCGCTATTGAGAATAGCGAGACTTATCCCTGAACGTCACAGAATGTCTGTCAGCGTCTCAGTCAATGTAGGTCCACATGTAGGTCCCTGTTGTCTGGGGCATGGAGTCACCGGCAGACGATGCATGTCAACTCGAGATCTCAGCTCAGCTTCCAGTAGTCTTCTCCTGGCGGCACGTTGCGACACTCTGATACGTCTGCCAGGATCGCAACTGTTGTCATCTGTTTGTTCGTCAGACACTACGATATTGTCGTTCTGTTCCCTTTGTGGAAGGAGCCGTGGCTGCTCTTCTCGGCTGACTGTCGGAGTAAATCTCGCTTCCGCAGCTAGTTAGTTATAGAGTTAGTTAGGTATGTTCCATAGGTCATTTGAATGATTCTTTTACGGAAATTATGTGGAAGAGGTGAGGTTACAGGATGGGTTTTCATGATCAACGTTAACATTATTTTCTTAATATTTTATAGTTTTACTCATCTAAATATACTTAAAAACTTGAGAGATTTTTTAATTTTCAATTTTGTTTTCAGGCTACAGCCAGCTGCCTATGCAATCAGTCAATACCATGCTCTCATTTTCTTTACGATACGCTGTATCGATTTCCACCTAAAACGTTGCGATAAACGCATCCAATAGCCATAACGTGCTTATAGCATTCTTCATCCGTAGCACAGGTTTTTTCTGTAGTAAAAATAAGTTCACATAAGGATACATTTTTTTGTCTTTCGGGACTTGCCCTTAGAGCAATCTCAACAGGGGAGCGTCAATTATGACCACGAGGTCATGCTGAAAAGTAATGCGACCGACTCGTTTGAGGTATTAGCCTGCATGTCATAACACTCGATCGACATTGCCACATCGCTGACGCAAGTTGCAACCCTCTGGCGCTCCGAATTGTAGCGCGCAACATGGCGGTGTACTGCGAGACCCCAACTGAAAACACGAATTCGAAGAGTTGGTCCGTAGATGGAGCACCCGCTCCTTCAGCATGACGGTGTCAGACCAAACACGAGCCCTGCGACATCTGGGCGACGCTTGGGTTCACTTTCATCGATCTCTTCTATACAATCCCGACTTGCCCCCATGCGTGTTTCATCTATTTCCAAAACTTAAAGAATAGCTTCGAGGACTTATCTGATGAAGCGCTGCAAGCAGAAGTGAGCTATGTCTCCGTCAACTAAGTCTAAACGTTATGCAGTGACGGTGTCAACAAAATGGTCCCTCGTTCGGAGAAATATGTTCGACGCTAGGGTGACTGTATTGAGAACCAAGTATATATACATGAAGAATAAAGGAGGAAAATGTTAATAAAATTTGTTTTACTTAAAAAGCTTAGAAGTTTTCAACCAAAAAATTTGGAGCATTGCTTTTCAGCATATCGTCGTATATCACAGGCATGAAAATACAGGAGTATCAGTTTCCGTTGTGTCATTCTTTTTGCTTCCGTTAATATAAACTACTTTGAACATCAGTTTCTAAATAGGAGGAAGGAAGATTAACGTCCTCCAAGGTACTTAGAAACACAAAGGCTCGGTTTTCGAGGGAAGGTGAACAGAAAGAACAATGCCAAAAATCAAACTAATTATCTCACTTTTTCTGTGAGTGATTTAGGAAAATCACGTCAAAACCTAAATTTTATGGCAGAACGAAAGTCTGAATCCGGTTTTTTTCCGAAAGAGTTTGGTTTGCTTTCACTGTCGCGCCACCTCATTCTAAAAATACTCAATCGTATTTGTTCTCAGAAACACCGCAAGCCTTTGGTCAATTTAATTCTCAGTTTTAATGCAGACGGCGCCTTATAAATAGAAATGCCAAATATTCAATACCTTAAAGATGTTTTCACGGAAAAGAATACATTCTGATGGAAATTGCCTCGCGAAATTAGTTCTGGGTTTCTCCCAGTATAAAGAGATTCATTTTCCTTCTCCTCGTCTTCAACATTCAGCTTCGAATATTCGCTAGAAGAGACCTTCATGTCTCATATTTTAAATATTTCTGGCTGTAACTGTAATATTAGCATCAGAGTTTACAGAGAGACAAAATTAAAATTTGAAAGCAGACGTTGAAAACAGATATACCTTAAATTATAAAGATTGTAATTTCTCAGAAACTATTTATGGGATTTCGCAGAATGAAATGCTTTAGAATTCATCTTCGAGAGCTACGTTTCTTACATTAAACTTTCGATATAAGACCTGGAAAAAAAAGCGAAACTCGTACCAATATCACTGTAACTAATATAACAACGGTATATATTAGACATAGCTTACTGACAGTCACACTTAGGTTTTATTTAGTCTTCGATTGCTTTGAAATGAATGTTCGACAAGTAAACAATCAAATTATATTACAGTAAACCCCTATATTATATTAAAATTGCGCACGAAGACAATCTTTTGTTCTATCATCGATTGCTCCTGAATCATTCGATACGCACTAATATGAGCCTTCCGATTCCTTGTGTTGTCCGAGGAGTCATTTGAAGTTAGTCGCGACATTAACTATGTTTTTCACGTACACATGGCCGTCTCCATATTAGAGGTCGCTGACACAAACTAATGTTTCCTAGAGTAGCGGGAATAGTATCCACAAATAATTGTCTTTTAAGTGGAAGAAAGAGGAAGTGATGAAAAAAAGCACCTAAACCCCTTACTGTTTTATCTTCCTTTTATGGAGGACGACAACTGTCATCCAAAAGTACTTAGAGGACATAATTTTCAACATTTGACTAAAAAGATGTTCATTATGTTCACTATTGCAATTACTGTATTTTCAAGCGGTATACATAATTCTACAGCAAATTAGAATTACGCCACCCAGAAATCTATATTAAAATATTGTTGTAAAGTATTGTATTTTATAGCTTTCCTTCATGTTCTGTACTAATGTCAAGAATCCAAATTCCATATTATACAAGAAAATTTCTTGTTTGCACATGTTCGTGTGTTCATCTCCAAAGTCGAAACTGTAGTAGTGGACATTATAAACTTTCTTACAAAAAATGGTTCAAATGGGTCTGAGCACTATGGGACTTAACATCTATGGTCATCAGTCCCCTAGAACTTAGAACTACTTAAACCTAACTAACCTAAGGACATCGCACAACAACCAGTAATCACGAGGCAGAGAAAATCCCTGGCCCCGCCGGGAATCGAACCCGGGAAAAACTTTATTATAGTCAAATGGTGAATACTTCGTCATTTAGACTACATTAGTCGTTTGCACTCAGGTTAAATCTCGATCCTCTCCGCAGTATATCATGGAATGAGGGTAAGTGGCATTGTTGCAAATGATGCGACCGTCCGATAGGGATTTGAATCCCGACGACATCATTTGTGCTGTTCAAGAGGGAAGACTCATCTGGTTGTTTTTTTGGCCGTCACTACATTTTATTATTGGAGATACACTAATCTGCACTGTCTGTTTCAAAAATGTTCATAGGAGTACTAAAAGGCCGTTCTAAGAGTGAACCACAAAGAAACAGCTAAGAACTTCAGGTCCGACAATGACGTGGTCTACAACATTGTTCAAAAAACAAAAAACATAATCCAGATCCGCTGAGAGTAGCATTGTACAATATGCTTTGTGACGAATACATACTACAGATCAAGGCACAACTAACGGTAATGGCGCTTAAAATAATACTGGTGATGTGTAAAGTCTTCTAATACAATGGAACGAATGTCATGAGGACTCTTGGCAACGGCTTCTCAGGGAATTAGATGGGGTACTAATGAAGCTGATTTTTATACGAATAAAAGATGTAGAAAGTTATACGGGGAAAATATCAAATAGATGAGGTGTTAGTGTCAGAAGTTGGGTAAATCGTAGTTACATGGGAGGGAAGATTGGAAATTTCAGTAGAAGATAGCCTGGGTAGTCTAATGTAGCAATTGGTAGGATGAATGGATTTTAGGGCTGCACGGGAGCGTTTCTTACTTTGAAGGATGTTTTACTGCGAAAACGTCATCAGGGTTAGAGGAATAGGCGGCAAAATAACTAGATGAAACTGTAACAGAGAGGCTGTTGAGGTCATTCTGCTTATGGAAGTTGTTGGAAGATGGGCAGGACAGAGAGGGATATATTTTTATTTTTATAAGTGTGTGAGGAAGTTGAAAAACGTCGGCGTTTCTAAGTATTGTCACAAATCTGATACTGGTTCTCGCTGATGGATGCAATAAATCGGCAGGACAAGTGGCATATTAGTGGGACAATGGATTCGGGGTTCTTAGGAGGGTGCTTGGGCTTGCAGTTGTGGAGTATGTGGGAGCGAGATCCGATACAGGAAAAATGGAAGACGATCCCCGGTTGTGGCAGTGTTTATGAAAACGTTGCATGTGCTGGTGGGTGGGTTTCGGTTTTAAGTGGTTTGGTGGTTATCGTACTACAGGAAATAAGAACATTTGATGCTAGGGATTTGGATCTTGGATATTCTAGTTTGTGGGACAGAAGTAGGCGAAGGTTGTGGGCAGGTAGCGTTGGTTACTTGTAGCTGGGAGTTCTGTGAAAAGATGGCATGTGTACGGGGTTTTGGATTGACACATCTTACTGAGGCAGTTAGGGTCAGTGGTTGTTGGTCTGGACATATGATCTGGGATGGGGAGGGGGTGGTGGAATAAGGTTGATATAAGTTCTAAAGACAGGAAACTACTAATGTACATACTTGTAAATTATGGGATTCGTGGAATTAATAATCATGGAATATTTACAGAAGACAGTGCTACAGCCAGTATCTTCGAGCTGCTTAGCTTACAGTCTTATAATTTACGAATTTTGGGCCTGCTTTGGAGGGTAAGCTGGTGTGTAGCGTGGTAAGTCAGGAGAAGTGGCTTGGATGGGTTTATGTGTGATTAATATGGTAGGCACTATCTAGCGTCAGTGCATTTAGTGATAACCTCTTTATATTATATTTTATTGGCGTTTTAAAAGGGAGCTTGATCAGTGGTACTAGATTTTGGAGGGTTGGCTGTAAGACCCCATAGTGATGGTCGTGTTGGCATACGTATCTGCAGCTGTTTACGTTGGAAGTGGTACTAGAGTTGGTGATGGTATTGGTTCCAGTGCTGGTGGGTACAGCTGGCGATGGTACTCAACACAGGGATGATGATGCTCACATTGCTGCAGCTCCTGGAGATGATGATGACCATGACAGTAGAGGTTCTGGTGAAAGTACTAAAGGCTGTGCCGATGTCGTAAGTATCGTTGTGTTTGGTGGTGTGGATGATAGGAGAATAGATACTACAGACCAAAAGACCTTTGGTGATTGTAAATACATTGTGATGGTTGGGAGTTCAACTTAAGCATGAAGGTTGCAAGGGAAGTTTAGCGAAAAGAATCAGTAGGGTTGAAAGGTGTGGGTTATGCAATACACTAGGACATGTGTTGGCATGAATTCCATACGCTATAAGCGCCATAGTTGTGGAACTAGCTCTGATCTGGCACTATTTTGTTTTTTATATCGCATCCGGCCTCGATACCCCATCCAGACAATGGACTTCCTTTCCTTCCATACCACAATCACCCTTAACAACATAAATGCGACATTTCGTAGCTAAATAATGAATAGCAGACATTCAATTGCTACCTTCACACAGTTGACATTTCGTACATGGTAGGAGAAAGATGATGGCGAACCATGTACATTGTCATCTTCAATAGCAGAGAAATGTAGCGTGCCGTTATTGTCTACAAATTTATTCGACTAAATATTGGGATGATGCTGACATAGCTCTGATGTTTATTTTTTATAAGTAGTGCTGTCATTACACTAACGTATTGTTACACTGACATTATTCTTATAATTGTTCGATTATAACGTCAACTTTAAAGTCTCTTTACGTGTAACAAATTTGATTCGACGAACGTAATCGTTTGCTACCAGAGACTGTTCAAATGTCTAAAAGCAACTAGTAACATAAATAAATAGTTTACCATCCATATCGATCGTTTTCATTTCGTTATTAAAAAGAAACTGTAGTGAAAGTTTTCTGGGATGAACCTATTTCCTGTGAACTCGAGACATCCGTGGCTCATATCCCCATAAGGCAATCCAATTTCGATTTTCCGCGTTTTCCCCAAAACAACACCAGGTAAATGCCTAAATGGTCTCTTAGACAAGGCTGCAGTCAGTTTACTGTGTCCCGTCATCATCAGCCCTATACATATTTCTCTTCGTTTATGATGAAGTCACCGGCAACGGAATGTTAACTCCCAGACTTACTTCTACCTCCTGTATTGCCTAATTGTACGTTTCCTTTGGAACTTTCATCACGTGATTTTTGACATTTTACTATGAAATCATCTAGTTTATTGAACTACATGTTAGTGTTTACGATTTTATAAAATACTCTGAAATCTGCAAACTAAGCGATCTTATGGAGGCGAATGAACGTCATGTATTAGTTTCATGCTTGCAAGTGTTGTGGCACGAGTAGCCGGCTCAGTGACTGTTAACGATTTAGAAGGCCCAGTGTTTCGGCATCGTTCGGCTTCGTCGCTGACAGTGGAATTACTCTGTAAATAAAAGAAAATACGGCTGATATAATGGCGTGGAGAGCAAACGAGCTGCTAATTAATGGTACCATAGCCGGGGCCATTAGCAGCAGGCAAACAGCATTCCTAATGACAGGAGCAGTCGCTCAGTTTCAAGACGCGATTCATCGGTCGGTATGATTTCACACAGAATATTTTACGATATCAGATGCATCATCAACCCGCTCACCAGTATCATCCTCTTATTTAAGCAGTTTATTTATCGAAGCTTACTGAAGCGATAATGGCTGTCTGTATTTGACACAATGTTCGACATTCATTTCATTTCCTGTATTCCGAAAAATGAAAAAAGAAACTCGACGTTTCGGTTACAGATAATTAATAAAAGTCAAATTAAAATTGAAACTTGGAACGAAATGAGCTACCGGTCGTACACAAACACTCATTATTTTGACACAGTATTATTTTGCCCGATAATCTGGTGCAAAGTTACAGAGAACATTATGTTAGACGATATTCTTCCAATGGAATCGCTGCACCGAATCGTATAACTACTCAGTTTACTATTGGAAACAGGTTTCACGATATTTTTCACAGGCTAAAAGATGAAGTCTAATGACTTACTAAAATGAGTAGGAGCTATTGGAATTGGCATGATTAGATCTGCTATTAAAAATGATTTAAGTAAAGTAATATTTCGCCTTCCTTTGTATTCCTCTTCTCGTGAGTCATTCTAAAATCAAAGTTTGAATGTTTCGCAACAATCACTTTTTAAAAAGTAAAATTTTCGCCTTGCAGTTTTGAACAAATTTCCGTAACATATACGTTATGAATACATCCTTACTTATTTCTAATCTTAGTTTAGTTTAGTTTAGCACGTTCCCTACTCTTTTGCTCCATATTTTGAGGCCAGTGACGGTTCGTTTTGACTATCATTTAACCAGCCCCACATATTTATTAACTGTCTCTAAGTAGTTTTTCTTTCTTCTCCCACTGCCATCTACATCTTCATGATCTCTAGTGGTTTTCTCATTTCAAGCGTCCTCTCCAGATGTCCCACACAATCAAGTCACCTAACTGTCGTCTTAGGCACGATGCTGCAATGTGTGCACTGATCTGAAGTTCTTTGTTTCTTTAATATTCTCCAGTCTTGTTTCGGGTATCTTGCTGGGCCAAAAATTTTGCTTAGCAGCTTCCATTAAGTAGTTAATAAATTTTGTTTATCTGCTTTGTTTGAGAACGTTATTGGCACAGTCTAATATTGTTTCTTCACCATAGTGCTGTATTTTGTAGTATACCGGGGGTAACAGATATAAGTGTAGATATTTTAATATGTGGTACCTTCTCTTAGTTGATCAGTCTTTCCACGATCATGTCACAAACTTTATTAACTGATGTTTTCTGCACGGTCGTATTGCACCACTAGGTGGACTGCACCTGTCAGTATAGACTAACAGTTTTGCATCCACACGTCCACATATCAACACCTGACCTGTCGTCCAGGGGAAAATAAGCATTAATGGCTTTCCCTTGGCACATGCACTTGGAGGTACTAACCAGCCTAAAAACATACGACTTGTAGTGACTATAATTATTAGTCTGCAAATGAGATAAATATTGATGCAAAGTTGTTCATTACACCATCCTCGGTCACCAGTAGAAATACCTGCACTTGTACCCGTTACACCCTGTATACGCTATGTTGGCGGTCTAGGGGACAGACCACTAGAGTTCCATTTGTGGTGGGGATTTTTCCACATTCCAGACGACCGCAGATCTACTCAGCCTGCTGTCAAATGAGTACTGGTGATCTTTCCCGAGGGTGAAAGGTGGCTGGAGTAATGGGATTGCTAAGCTCGTCATTTACAATCGGGCCAACAGCACAGTCATAGGCTTCTGCCTCAGAATTTATCTTTACCTTACCTTATATATGCTATATTAAAATGCAAGAATAATAATAAGAAAATCAATATCAGGAAGTAATTCCTGGTAAGAAATAGGACAAAAAAGTTAATTTAAGAATTCACTGCCTGACAACAAAGGTTAAAAGACAGAAAGGGGAAGAGAAACTTAATCAAGCTTCATGGGTTGAGAGGTATGTAATGTTATCACAGCTTTTACAAAATCTAATTTAAAAATTACTTAGCAATGTGTGTCCACTTATCAGCACGGATTTGCACCACCTGTGTTCTGAATGCATGCACTTATTCAGTTGGGAAGAGTTCTGTTAAGGTGTTGTATCCTCTCCCCGACGCTCGGTGGCTCACAACTGTTGTATCTCTACTCGATACGCAAGATACTGGCCTGTGGTGGAAGTGGCATCAGAGTTGATCCCATACATGTTCTGTTGGGGACAGATCTGTGATGTTGCCGGGCACAGAACCACCTCCACATCACACAGACAGCTCATAGAGACACGTTCAATCTGTGAATGAGCATTGTTGAAAAATGGCACCATCATATCATCGCACTGGAGGTAACACATGAGGACGCAGGATTTTCGTGATGTGCCGTTGTACCATCACAGTTCCCTCAGTCACTGCCATATGTAACCTGAAGTCATACCCGATGGCTTCCCAGACCGTGACGCCTGGAGTATTGTTCCTGCACTTCTCCAGAACACTAGAGGAATGGGACCTTTCCCAAGTCTCCACCATATTTGCTGACATTAGTCATCCAGTGTAATGCAAAACTGTGATTCATCGCAGAAGACAACGTGGTGCCATTCGTCCAAAGCCCATGTTTCCTCGACAAAGTACTCCACTGAGTGCAGATGTCTGTGATGTCAGCGACAGTATACACATGGGACGGTAATCCCTTGTCCGACAGTTTCTAGTCACCGATCAATGGTGCGGGATGACGTAGAATGCTGGAGGGATTCCATTAATTGTTTTTCGGTAGCTAAAGCAGATCTGAAGGGGTTACGATGTGCTTGCGGCACACAACAATCCTCTCTTCTGGTGCTCAGTCGTGATCGATTGCAACATCCGTGCCAAGTATGCTTGCGCTCACGTTCCCATGTAGTCAGTCATCAGGCCCTGTCACATCTGAATGTCACACGGATCTGCATATTGGACCATTCTACCAGCCGGCGGAATTGAGACCCACAATAAGGTCACTTCGAAACACTGTCTGGTGCTGATAACAGTCTCTCATACAAGTACGCAGCTTTTATGCATCAGTCACAGTGATCGCTCTACATCTGACGCTGTTTACGGCTATTATGTACCACACTAGGCGCAGCAACAACACGAGCAACTCTAATGGCCGTTCTACCTTTCACTGAGACAGTCTTATTATTTACACAGGCACCGATAGTGTGTACGTTTACGGAGTTATATTGATATCCAGTCAGTCTCTTGGCTGTTTCACTTTTTTTCATCAGACAGTGTATATCCAGAAGTGGACGATGGATCAGTAATAAAATTCTTGGTGCTGGTACATTTCAGACGACATGGAATATGTTGGTTCTGTGTGGCAAATGATGTTCAAATTTTACAGCACGGGATGCTATGCAGTCATTCACCCAGTGGTTCTTGTGAAGATAGAGTGCCATCATTACGGAAGATAAATCAGACAAGCGCAGTTGACAATAAATCAACGTACAATTCATATTCAGAATGTAGCCGAATAGCGTGACAGACTAAGTGGACATGTTGATCGAGGTTCTGCACATCAGTAGCTGGTTCAGTATATACAATTTTTTTTCATATGTTCTCGCAAAGAAATATCAGGTGGTTTATGTCCTTTATCGAGGTGACGAGACACATGGGGTTCAAGAATAACCTTGCCCAAACATCAGTGTAAACCGTTGCTGATACTATAACCGCCCGCTACACTTCCGGTTTATTGGTACTGAAATCAACCGTGTACCTAAAGTTTCCTGTTGCGCGGGAAAGGCATCTACTCCGAGTATGAGTGAAATCCGTGAAATGGAAGTACAGTTATAACGGAATCGTGAATGCTCAGTACTTGCAGCAATGACGACAAGAAAGGAAAGCTCAGTTAAAGTGAATAAATATAAAACTGGGCTGGATGGAATTACAGTCTTTAGTTAAATTTGGAAAATGTTATAAATTTAATTAACGAATGAATGAAAATTAACTATCGTCAGCTCACTACGTGAGCTAAATTTCTCTCTCTGTAATTATGGACTGTTAATACCGAGAAATTTTCGTATGTATGTTTGGTTTTGTTGCAAGGTGGAAACAGCACAAAATTGGCAAATATTGCCTTAGCGTAGTTTCAAATAAGTATGTCACAGAGAACAAGTACAGTGGTGTCCAAAATTAAAGCACCAAACGGAAATTTTGAAAGGTTGCAGTTATTTTGCAACAAAACAGTACAAACAGGTGGTAGTAAAGTGGAAGCAATGTAAAGGATTCAGAGCGTAAATAACTGCAACACACATAATGGGAGACAAAAATGTTCTTCATTTTTGCCGACTTAACGGATTTGCACACACATTCTGACAATTGGTTAATGTGCTCAGTATGGGGTGTGACGACCTCTGGCAGCAATACAGGCCTGACAAAGACGGGGCACGATGTGAATGACGTCACCAGTCTCATGTTGAGGCAGTAACTCCCATTCTTCCTGCAGAGCTGCTCGCAAATCTTGGAGAATGGCTGGTGGATGCTGAAGTGATCAACCCGTCTCCCTAGAGCATCCCTGATATCCTCTGTGAGATTCAAATCGGGAAAGCGAGAACGCAGTATGCCACGCTGCGTGCAATATCATCCATTTCCAAGAAAAGATCAACCACTCTTACTCTTTGAGGGCGAACATTATCGTCCATCGTTACGAAGTCTGGGCCCATTGCACCTCGCAACAACCGCACACCAGATCCCACGATTTCTTCACGATATCTGTCAGTAGTAAAGACTTGCTGATTCATCCATAGAAATCATAAAGAGGTGGTCGAGTGGTCCCCGTCCACACCATTAGGAACTCTCCTCGATATCGGTCTCTTTCCACTATGTCAGCATCCTGAAATGCTTTCTCACGTTTCCTCCAGACGTGAATCCGTCAAGAACCACTCATCGGACCAAATCGGGACTCATCTATAGAAAGAAGATTGGTTAACTGTTCGACCGTCCAGGTAGCGAGTTGAGGACTCCACTCTAGACGTTCCCTTTTGGGAGGAAGCGTCGGCGGTACAAATACCGCAGGTCTCCGACATTTAAGGCCACTCTGCTGATGCCTTCTGTGCACCGCTTGTATTGATACAACCCGTTTAGTGAATCCCACAAGGTCAGATACCAGTTCAGGTGCAGTGCTGAGGCGGTACCGTCTTGCGCCTACAACCGAATAACGGTCCTTTCTTTCGGATGTCAGACGTGGTCTTAGGGATACGAGAGACAACAGAACGATTCACATTAAACCATTGGGCAACTCCAGTTTGCAACTGTATTGCTTCCATTCTTCTTATGGGCCTCCACCGCAGAGAGTCTGGTAAGCGTCATCTTTGTGCCATACTTCTCCCTCTGTCACTGCGTACACAGCGAGTGTGGATGTGGGACTACCTGGAAAACACTACCCCGTTTGATAGCTACCATGACTTCATCGTTGGCGTGGTTTTTCGTTGGCTGGAATGCCATCTTCCGTGCAGAATGCGATCGGGCGGACATCTGTTGACGGCATGTATGATTATATTGTGAAACAGATGCAGGGCGTGAAAAAAGCTGTTTGTTGCTATAAGTTTGGACTCCAGTGTACCTATCAGTTGAGTAGCAACTCAAGGAAATCAATTAGCAATAATCAACCAAGAACAGAATCTCGTCAGCAGTAAAAAGTTACGTAAGTGCAAAAATTTCGTGATGTTACTCACAGTAATGCTTACTATCTATAATTTTACTCAGAAAGTTATTTATGTTTATTAATTACTGAATGCTGTCACTTAGCTTGAAAACTGTCGTGACGATGAAGTGTCATTCAATAACTTTTTCCTGTGTGTTACAGTTACTTAATTTGCAGATACAACATTTCGATTGTAAAAGAACAGCAAAATTCGTGGTATGACTTTATTGGTTTACTATTAGCAGCAGCCTCCACGTTTATTGCTGTTCATCAAAATTACTGCTAATCACTTTGTGCAATTACCACTAATATCAGACAAAGAAATTAACGAACATATCCGACTGGCTGCAGCTGCGTAAAACTGAGAACTCCTTAATCAACGAAAAATTTGCAACAATTATCTTTTACTAAATCTTGCTCTGTTAAGTACTATCTTTCAAATTACTTACTATGTTAAGGAATTCTGTTAATTGTAGCATTGGAAATTATTGAAATTTTAATTGCTGTTATGTCTTTCATAAAACATTACGATCGCCGAGCCATTACATACACTAGCACTACTATGTTACGACCATTTCTCAACAAAGGAGACGCTGTGCGACTCAGGCGAAGCGACTGTCTTTCTCAACGCTCTCCCACGTCGTCCTCTGCACTGTACTCAACTGCTGGCACCCTTGCCCGCCCGGTGATAAGGCAACTGCCAGATCGCTATACTTTCTGACAATATCGCACAGCTCTAAACCAACGTGTCTACTTACAACTAGCTCACAATTAACTTTTATTTAACTTTACAATGAGAAAACATTCAATTTCATCACACAAAAATTAGTTCCCTTATTCATAGAAAGAATACACCGAAAAGCAAAATTGCAAGAAAAGAGATTGTTAGCCCTCAGAGTTGATGTGTTACATTACGACGATTCAACTATCAACTAAGCGTTTTCTGTATCCCACAGATAACGACTGGGTATATTTATGATACAATATGTACCTAATGTCACTTTATCAATGAAGAATACTGAAGAGAGAAAATCTGTAATGTGATGTGGTGTAGGTAATTGGGGGAGGGGAGGGGGGGTGCCAAGTGGCTGGAGGTTGTGTGGGTGCAAATACTTAAGTTTGAAACACATTTACTAATCACACAATTCAATAAATCGGAGCATATGAGCCAAATAAACACAGAAGGAAAATGACTAATGCTCAGTCCACAGTTACACATTAAATTGATACCTATCATGAAATGTCGAACGCAAAAATTCCTGTCCTTCAAAATAATTTTAGTCTTATAATAAGAAGGAGGGCATAAAACAATGGGCGACCACAGCACTAATAAGTATACAAGATGGAAGGAATGACAAGGAAAAAAACCAGCAATGTTCTTGCTCAGGACACAATACCCAAAAATACATCAAGCAGAGCCAACATACCGAAGCTCCAAAACAAGTACAAATGGAACTGATCAACAAAAGATAACAGACAGTCAACCAGGCTCCACAATGCTGGCCATAGGACATGTAAATCAGATCAGTCATACAAATAAGGCCATCGACTTAGGAATGGTTCAAATGGCTTTGAGCACTATGGGACTCAATTGCTGAGGTCATTAGTCCCCTAGGACTTAGAACTAGTTAAACCTAACTAACCTAAGGACGTCACAAGCATCCGTGCCCGTAGCGGCCTTGCGGTTCCAGACTGCAGCGCCTTTAACCGCACGGCCACTTGGGCCGGCTCGACTTAGGAGTGAGGAAGGTAAACCAGATGAGCACAGCTGACAATAAGATGAGATACATTCTTAGCGCTTAATTCACACAGTGTCATCTGCTGCTGAAACTTCAGACACTCTCCTTTATGGTAATATGCACTGAGGTGACAAAACTCACAGGACAGTGATATGCGAAAATGCAGAAGGCGACTGTATCGCGTAGACAAGGCATAAAACGGTAGTGCATTAGCGGAGCCGTCATTTGTTCTCAGATGCTTCACATGAAAAGGTTTTCGACGTGATTATGACCGCTCGACGGGAATTAACAAACTTTGAATTCGGAATGGTAGTTGGACTTTCACGCATGGGATACTACATTTCGGAAATCGTTAGGGAATTCGTTACTCTGAGATCTACGGTGTAAAGAGTGTACCGACAAAACTAGATTTCAGGCATTACCTCGCACTACAGACAACGAGGTGGCCGAATGTCTTCACTTAATGACCGAGGACACCGGCGTTTGGGTACAGTTGTCAGAGAAACAGAGAACAAACACTGTGTGAAATAACTGCAGAAATCAAAGCGGGACGTAAGGCGAACCTATCTGAAAGGACAGTGCGTTAATGAGCAATGGCAGGAGACGAACGATGCGAGTGCTTTTGCTAACAGCACGACATTACCTGCAGCGTCTCGCTTCGGCTCATGACCATAGCGGTTGGACCCTGGACTGGGAAACCGTGGCCCAGTCAGAAGAGTCTCGATTTCAGTTGGTAAGAGCTAATGGTAGTTCGAGTATAGCGCAGACCCACGAGGCCAAAGAGACAAGTAGGCGACAAGGCAGTGTGCAAGCTAGTGGTGGCTCCCTAATGATGTGAGCTACGTTTAAATTGAGTGGACTTGGTCCTCTGATGCAACTGAATCGATCATAGACTGGAAATGGCTATATTTGGCTACTTTCACACCATTACCAGCCATTCATGGACTTCATATTTCCAAACAACGATGGAAATTTTTTGCATGACAATGCATCATGTTACCGAGGCATAATTGTTCGATCTATATTGAAGAACATTCTGGACAGTTTTAGTGAATGATTTGGCCATCCAGATCGTCCGATATGTATCCCGTCGTCTATTTATGGGACCCAATCAAGAGGTCAGTTCGTGCACAGCTTCCTACAACGGCAAAACTTCCGGCTATAGAGGCAGCACGGCTGAGTGTTTCTGCAGGGGTCTTCCAGCTACTTGTTGAGTCCTTGCTAGTCCAGGTGTGGCACTACGCTGGACGAAAGGTGGTCCTACACCTTATTAGGAGGTAATCCATGACTTTTTCACTTAAGTGCATAAGGGGCAGTGAAATGAAAACGAGAGCAATGGAAAAACTATGTAAACCGTTTATTATTTCAAAAGTGCTCGTCATAACTGTTAATATATTTATCCCACTGTGAGGCAAGACGGTCAGTACCATTATGTAAAAATGTTTGCGGTTGCCTACTGAACCATGGTTGTACTCAGGGGTCTGAAGTAAATGAACGGCCAGCAATTTTTCCTTCAGGGCTCAAGAAATGTGAAAAAGGCATGGAGTTATATCGTGACTGAATGGAGGATATGTAAGGGCTTAACAGCAAGACTTCGGCAGCGTAGCCGAAACAGTCTTGGCAATACGTGGGCCTGCTCTTACGTATGAATCCTGATCGGTCCCCAAGCTATTTTCATACTTTCCGAGCTCTGGACAAAGACATTCGAGGCTGCTGATTTGCTGTGGACGAAGAGGTACAGGCACAGATTAACAGACTAAGCTGATGTAAGTAACTACCAGTGTATTTCACAGAGCACAACCAGCACAACCCTCTTCTTGTACAGCGTTATACAAGAGCTGATTCCATGGTTATTATCTGCCTGTGTCCGTCAGCATGATTTCTCCTAAAGCCAAAATGCCAGGCATACTCCACTCGCCCACACAAGGTTTTCGGTCTAGTGTTGGTAACAAGTTGCTGCTGGCACAGGCCTACAATCCATCAGGTAACTTCCCCCCTCCCCCCTCTCCGCCATGCTGGCTGTATAAAGGTGCGCCCCAGATTTTCCAGATGACTTATGTTTCAGTCGCTCATCTGTTGTGCTTCCTCACTGGCTCTGCGTAATGTCGTCTCTTTCAACTTCTGATCACCATGACAACTACGGCCCCCTGTCTCCATACACCGTGGGCCACTATCACTGGATGCCAGCAGCAAGACGCCACGCGTCTTCCCAGGGGCCCTGCTCCCCAGCCAACTTCCGGAACCAGACACTCATGAATGTAAATACGGCCAGAAGGCGTGCTACTCATAGCCTGACATGACACGTGAAGTCCTGTCCCACTGCTGCTGCACGGTCCTAGCCCTGGCTCCATGTTGTTGCTGTTTTTTGTTCCATAACAGACCGCTCTCTAATGTCACCCATGGCCATTTCTTAGATTGCCATGGAAATGCACTTCGCTAGTTTGGAGTTTTGCATACACTCAGCTGAGGCAGGAACACATCACTAGTGCTGGCACCAACTTCCAAATGGCGTGTAGCTTTAACAATGCTGTGAATCACTAATTCGAACACAATGTGTGGTCTATTGCAACATCCAGCGACAAATCACTGTTCGTGGAAGCAAATACACCGTTGATAATTCGTGCACAAGAGCAGCCAATGGGTATTGTTCTGGCGTAGCCTCAAGCGCTGGAACGAAGATGAAGAACGCAAGAGCAGAGAGGCGGTGCAACGACGTCGGGCAATGGTTCGCTGATTAGGAACGCAACACGACAGGAGCGGCCTATAGTTGAGGAGAATATAAGCGCCACTCCTGCCAGTCTCGGCCGCTGAGTATTCTGTCAGTATTCGAACAGTATTAGCACGGCCTAGCAGATAGCGCTACAATAGTAGGGACGTGTCATCCATCTCATTTGCTTGCATGAACATTGTATATAGCAAAGGACTCTTGTTTACATGTCGCCCATCGCTTGCGACCACTTGTTGTAGATACAAGTTAAGTATTATCATTCTTCTTATTTGTAACAAAAACAATATGATTTTGCTTGAATTGTTCTGTAGCATTCCGAGAACACAGTGTCCTTTAGACACCCTACACGAGACGAGTTGGCAGGACTCCAAAGGTACAGTAGCGATTTTCATACAAAATACACAACACTGTTCTTAGGCTTACTCCAGTCTATCGCTCACATGCATGGAGCTTATACTGTAGGACATTGTTCTTCCGCTAATGTACAATCATAGCGCGGCCACACAGGCTGTTTATTTCTGAAATGGGCCATGCTCCCACAGATGTATGCAAAATTTGTGTGTTTTGTTGTGCTGTCTATCACGGTGAGTGGCTCGATAAATTCTTGCAACCTGTCGACCATTTCCTCGCCATGAACTCTAGACTAAAATCATTTCAGGTTGAACCTGGAAAGAATAATTCAGATGAAATCACACAATCTTCAAGACAGAGAACAATACTGATCCTCAGAAACGGTCAAAACCCACCCAACTGAGAGAGTTGGTGCAGCGGTATGTAACGTAGCGCTACTCATATGTGGGTATATAAGCACCGACATTTAGGCAAGGATTTAGTAAGGAATCATGAGCTGCCCTATTCTCCTACCATCGTCTATGCGATTATCACACCTTCGGGGCATTAAAAAAGCATTGAACGGTCAAGGATTCCTGTCGGCCAAGGTTACACAGTTCTTAGGGACACGGCCTTTTACCAAAGGGATATCTCCATTATGGTGCGACGGTGTATGATTGATCAGTGCACTTGGTGATTTAGCTTGATTGGCATACCAATTGTGTACTGTAAGGCCTTCGAAAGGAACATTTTTGATCGCCCCTTCTGCATCGGCAAATGCTCATTACACAAATAACTGATTAATGGCACGCAACGTGTAATGTGCCAGCGCTAATAGCTTCGCTGCAGATTCATAGTCCATTTGCAGCGATAAGTTGATACGAAAATTTTTGTTGCCTTTCCTATCAGGAACGGCATCTTGATATTCACCCCTCTACTTAATATGTAGGCCGTGTACGATTTATTAGCTTTAAATGCGAACATTTTAGGTTAGACTTTACCGTGACTGTTATTGACATTAAATTCAAATGGCTCTAAGCACTATGGGACTTACCGTCTGAGGTCATCAGTCCCCTACATTTAGAACTACTTAAACCTAACTAATCTAAGGACATCACACACATAAATGACCGAGGCAGGATTCGAACCTGCGGCCGTAGCAGCAGTGCGGTTCCGGACTGAAGCGCCTAGAACCGCTCGGCCGCAACGTCCGGCTGACATTAAATGAAACAAGAAGTTAACTGTTACCAGTCACTGTTTCTTTATCTCGCCCAAGCGTTTCAAAGGTTTAAACCTCCATTATCAGGTAGGTTTACATTTGTTAGTATGTGTGTTGAATTTCGATTTTTTGAGGAACTTGTGGCACGGTCTAGTGGAGAAACAAAGCACTATTTCGAAACATAGTTTTGTATTTCTTTTGACAAACAAACTACGTATAAGTGCTCACAGGATCCTTTCAGTGTCGTAACACATCACATATGTACTGTCGTATTTTGTAAAATAGAAAAATGGATTCTGGAAACTATTAGGTGCAAGGATCATATAACGGAAGAGAAAACATCGTCACAAAGCACATTGAATATACGTTGTAACAACGTTATTACAGAATAAATTTTTAAAGGATTTTGGAGATGTTTGTTTTAAGGTGTCGAATACGTGTTGGAATAAATATTTCAGTTGGTATATAAATCTGATTTTGACAAGTTAATATAGCTTAAACTAAATATTCGTTTATACAATCGGGTGACAAGTTACAAACTTTAAGTACCATAATTATGTTGGCTACAGTGGTAAAATTATAAACAAATAACAATTTTCGTTGGGATTCACGTGAATCAGTAGGTATCTTGACACACATAGCTGCAGCCAATAACAGAAACGTGAGGAGTGTCTTTGCGAATAAAAAACTAAATTCGGCCCGAACAAGCCATTAAGGCCCAACGGTACCGACTGCCGCCGTGTCATCCTCAGCCACAGGCGTCACTGGACGCGGTATGAAGGGGCGTGAGGTCAGCACATCGCTCTCCAGGCCGTGTGTCACTTTGGGAGACCGGAACGGGTGCTTCTCAGCCAAGTAGCTCCTCAGTTTGCCTCACAGAGGCTGAGTGCACCCCGCTTGCCAACAGCTCTCGACAGACTGGACGGTCACCCATCCAAGTGCTGGTGCAGCCCGACAGCGCTTAACATCGGTGATCTGACGGGAACCGATGTTACCTCTGCGACAAGGTCGTTGGGCTTTGCAAGGAGAAAACATAAATTTAAGCACTATTAGTATAATCAAACCGATGCTGCATTTCATTGAACTCCAGTCTACGAATAACAATTGATTAGCATGTGTATGCAACCCCAATCAAGTAAACGAAGGAACTGTTGCTCCAAACGTATGTCCAGACTTGAGACTACTCACTATCCATAGAGAATTCATGACTATTACTACATATTCTGTGGACGTAGCTTCCTGTGAATTACCACTCCTATGATTTTTAACAACGTTAACTTTTGCTTTGATCACTATATTAATGTTAGAGAGGAAAATTCTGCTACAGCAGACGCATTTTTATTTAATTTTTTATCTACTAGCTGACAAACCCGCCATTGGTCGACAGTTCATTTTACTAGTTTTCTATTACAATCTGGAACAAAAAATCAATTGCGTTTGTTGCGTTATTTTAAAAAAAACCATGTATTCCTGGAAACATCTTACAAATTAGAATATAGTAGTAGAACGAAATACGCATAATGTACAAGTACAGTTGCTTCACGTGTCCACAACGCGATTTTGTGAACGTCTCCACAGCAACGCCTCTTCATAGCTCTATAGATGCCTATTGTTCTGGTATACAGCCGTTTGCGCTTCGGAGTTGCAAGCTGTCAAAAACACTGCCAGGTGTAAGAGATTTCCTGAAGATGACTCGGCTGCAGGAGTGTCTTAGTAGCAAGGAATATATGTACTAAAAGGTCGTGCATGATGTGGTACTAATTTCAGTTACCTGAGGAGAAAAGGATCGCAAGGCCAGTGGCCTCTGGCAGTGCTTGGGTTGCGGCCTAGTAGCTGGATGGAGTACAGAATACCTTGTCTCTCACCCAAAGAGCTGTCCTCTGCAAGATCTGTATCTTCGTAATCCATCTGTGCTTTTGGTTGCTGGCTCAGTAAGCCAAGACCTCGAAAAAGTATTGCACCCCCTTCCCAAAGCGGAGGAGAAGTGGTAGCACATATCGCCATCCCTGGGTGGGGTTGGATCCCCACTGGCTGCTGGTGCACCTGGGGGTCTGTGGCTGATGTCCATTGGCATTATCGCTGGTGTGGCGTGTGGAGCAGCTGAGAATCCCTCCAGGGAGCTGGCTGTAAGTTGGAGCTGAGATGGCCAATGATATCCTGGGTGGGCACTGTGGAGGAGACTATATCTGGAAAAAAGACAACTGTGGTCTACTAGACTCGAGAAGAAAGCCACAGCAAAGCAAAATGTGGTTAGATGCTTCTGGCATACTGTCGGTCTTGAAGTGTCACCTCAGCCATGACCAACCCAGAAGTTTGGAAACGACTGTAGGAAACAATTGCCAGTGGCTTTGGTAAAGATGGGGACCTTGGAGAGAGACATAGTAACAGCTGAACTGTTGAGAGGGGAGGGGTGTTGGGCATGTACATGACAACAGTTCCTGGGAGTCCTTCAATTGAAAACAAAAATGCGAGAGAGGTTGTGAATGGTATGCCCTGTGAGATTGATAGGCATGTATGAGAGGAAAGGGAAGTCAATGACTGAATCTATGGTGATTAACCGACAAAATTCAGCTGTATCTGCGACCAGAGGAAGAAGTGTGTGGACAAGGGAAAAAGGCAAGTAGAGGGGGGACCTGTTTGCTCTGACAGGTGGGTTAGGAAGTAACCACGTGGGTGACTGCTGCGACCATGCCCCTCCAGCAGACATGTTGAGAGGCCAAGTGCTTGTTGAGCACCATGCCCCAGTGTCTGATCTGCAAGAGAGTGAAGACACGATGCTAGAGGGCTGATGGGATCATAGCCCAGATGCTGCCACTGTCCCCTTGGAGCAGGAGCTCTCATGAACACTTCGCTCCATCGATATCAGTAGGCCTGGCCTTCAAAATGTCGGAGCTGCTTGCATCAGGCAAATTACCTTGTGGAGCACTGAGTCCTTGGTAGTGTGACTTGCGCCGAGTTTGGCCTGCAATGGAGGTAGGCCATGGCTACCAGAGCAGCAACGTCCAGTTGGAGACGGACTTCACCACCCATGCTCAAACCAGAGTCATGATCCAGAGGCAGGAGCAAGAAGAGGTCAGCAGGAGAAGATTAGTATTAACATTTCAGGTTGATGAGTGGTAATAATTGTCATAATTATAATTTGAATGAAACAAAGCCCACCACTGGAGGCAGCATGCGTTTCAGTCGAAACATTTGTATGTACTTTGAAAAGGGGCTCTTAAGGGCCTGTAGTTCGTGAATAGCATCTATAGATACAGTCATGAAACTTTTTAGGCCAGATACAGTATAATTGCTAGGGCATCTTTTTTATATGGTTGTAGTTACGCTGTGTGGCACTTGGTCGCTAAACACTATCAATCGCATGTGAAAGGAATTTCTCCAACCCCCTGACTGATACATCAGCTGCGAAGATAAGGGTCGCTGAGGAGCAAGGGTTGGCTGGTAGAACGATATATTTCGTTTATCATTTAAAACTATTTAATAATGTTACCCAAGGATACAAGGGATGCAATGTATACCCATCAACCCGAAAGGTGGTTCGAACACCACAGTAATTTGCTACCCATGGTTCGACCTCGAATTATTCACATTAACAAATCATTATCGAACGTGAAAGAACCGGTAAGTGTAAAACAACTCTTTGGGACAATCTCGGATTAGACCTTTGTACCGTCGTGATTTGTAATCTGACGCTCACCTACTGAACCGCCGAGAAAATTTGAAATGATAATATTTACACTTTTATTTGTTACTGAAACAGATCGTCGTACATTAATAAAGTTAACAACCATTGGTGGATTTTAGATTGTGAAATATTGGTTCAAATGCCTCTGACTATTATGGGAACATCTGAGCTTATTTACCCCCTAGAACTTAGAACTACTTAAACCCAACTAAACTAAGGACATCACACACATCCATGCCGAGGCAGGATCCGAACCTGCGAACATAGCTGTCTCGCGGTTCAAGACTGAAGCGCTTAGAACCGATCGGTCACAGCGGCTGACCTGTGAAATATTGACGGTAGAGTGAAGCACTTCACTTCAGACGTGTGACGGTAGAACGTCTCCTTTGAAAGCACAAGTTGATGATAGAATGGTAAGTGTGGGCTGGCCACGGAGAGGGAGCAGGGGAAATAGGGCTCCACAACCCGTAAAATTTTTCAATATATCACTGAGGTTGGGACGTAGGATTTTCTATTCTTATCCAACGATAGTTACAGTTTGCATCAGCTGCGTAGCCAATTTCAGTTTCGAGTAAGTTCTTGTTCTGAAGGGCTCCAAATTCGTTGCTTTACGATGAAGCAATAGTTCTACTGACGCTGGATAAATGCGACTAATAATCTACTTTTCACAAAAATTTGGAAATCTGTGGTAAGGTGTTATCGGACCAAACTGCTGAGGTCATCGGTCCATAAGCTTACACACTACTTAGTCTAACATAAACTAATTTATGCTAAGAACAACACACACACCCATGCCCAAGGGAGGACTCGAAACTGCGTGGCTGCTCCTGGCAGAGGTTCGAGTCCTCCCTCGGGCATCGGTGTGTGTGTTTGTCCTTAGGATAATTTAGGTTAAGTAGTGTGTAAGCTTAGGGACTGATGACCTTAGCAGTTAAGTCCCTTAGAATTTCTCACACATTTGAACATTTGAGGACTCGAACCTCCGACGGGGGAGCCGCGCGGACCGTGACAAGGCGCCCCAGAACGCTCGTCAACCCCGCACGGCTACTTTTCACATTTTACATATTCTCCAGAAAGGGAGCTCACATTGAGTTATTCTCATTTTTCCCTACATATCTGAATTTGCTTTAGAGTTACTAATCTCTGCATAGAGTGTTTCAGATGAAAACTCATTACTTTTTTATTTTGCTTGCTTTCCGGAATATAGCCGGCCGGAGTGGCCGAGCGGTTCTAGACGCTACAGTCTAGAGCCGCGCGACCGCTACGGTCGCAGGTTCGAATCCTGCCTTGGGCATGGATGTGTGTGATGTCCTTAGGTTAGTTAGATTTAAGTAGTTCTAAGTTCTAGGCGACTGATGACCTCAGAAGTTAAGTCCCATAGTCCTCAGGGCCATTTGAACCATTGTTTTCGGAATATAGCGTTTGCTGCAGCAGTCGACGTAGATATTTGAGTGATGTCACAATTAGTTAACATATCTCTGTTATGCGTTTAGGGCTCCTGTGGCAGCGATGCTGCGTTACATAAACTGGAAGAGATTCCAACATTATCTTAACTGCGTGTCGACACCGCTCTCATCTTCTTCTCCACTTACCAGGCGCCTACAGAAAATCGTACTGGTGGTTGGGTCTCCCTGTCCATAGTTGTTAATCAAATGATTTACGACAATGAGCGACACAATCTCACAGAATGGCTCACTATTTGCAGTGACCAATCTTTCTTAAAAGTATAATTGTTACATCTCTCAGTTTAAGTGGAGTATTCATTTCAAAATCGTCAGTGTTGGCATGCAGCTATGGGTACAAAGGTTAGTGAAAATGTCGCTCATGGCATCAAGATTTTATAGGTGATAGTTTCCTCACTTTCATCATCGTATACTCTCACTGAATGGATGCCCCGTTGATTAAGGTGACATTTACTTCAAGAAAAATGTCCCAGATTCGACCAGAGTGCAATATCTTATGCACACGTTTCGGCACACCTGACCTTAGCTACGCAGCTACCAAGCCCAAACCAAAAAATTATTATATGTAAGGAACACAAGCACGGAGGAGCTGTTTTTCTGACTTTGGTATGACGTCAGCTATTGCGATTGGCTCCAGCTGTGATCGGACCTCGCCTGATCTGAAACTAGTAGCGTGGGATGACGAAGGGAAGGCAGGGCTCCGTGACATCTGGACTTCCTACCTCGTACGGCTGCTTAATTCTCGGTTCCTGGCGTGGGGGTGACAATCATATCGTGTCTTGAACCTTTTTGCAGCTTACATTCCTTCTAAACCATATTTACCTACATTTAATGATGTGCCGATAGTATCACCTTTATTGGGTCTTCCATGAGGCAATAAAATTTTCGAGACGCAGGGACTCCTCGATGTCGGAGGGAATGACCTGCCAGAGAATCTATTTTTCTTTCTTTTCATATTCCGCCGCATAGGAACTCAAGAAAATGTTCGAGGATGCAAGACTTGCTTTCCAAGCGAAATATTGGGTCTTTATTCTCCAAGCCAGCCTATATTAGTTGAACAATGAAAGTTTGCCCTCTAAAATGGTTCTTGTCAGGAGAATACCAATTGAAATATATAAAAGGAATCATACCTTAATTTTATAAGTTAAATCTGTTACTACTGACGGAAAAAAACATCGCAGCACCAAAAATAGGGCAGTGTAATGAAATTCCAAGAGTACATTTGTCTAGGTAACATATTTAAGTGATTACCAATCCAAGATCACAGGTTAATGTAAGCGATAGTTAAGCCATGGCAAATGTGAAATACTGGTACATTAATAAGAGACATAACCACGAGAATATTGATTGCAAGCGCGTATGCATTGCGTTGTACAGTTGTCGGATATCAATTGTTTGGACGGAGTTCCACTTGGTCGGTCAATATAGGAACGGTTAATGCTGGTTATGGATACGTTGGAACTGACGTCCGATGGTGTCCCATATGTGCTCAACTGGAGATAGGTATTGTGATCAAGCAGACCAAAAAAACAGCGGAGTGTGGGAGAACGTTATCCTGTTGGATAACACACCCATGAATGCTGTTCATGCCTTTCAGCGCAGCAGGCCTAAACACCAGACTGATGTACAGTTTTGCAGTCAAGATGCATGGTATAATCACGAGAGTGCTCAAGCTGTCATACGAAATCCCACCCCAGACTGCAATATCGCAGAAGGAGCATCCAGCTTTCGTACTCCTACTACACCATCTCTTTCAAACTCAGTGTGGAGCTAATAATGTCTCTTGACTAGCATCAACTCACCTTTGCTGTGCGTATTTAAAGCAAATATAGTTTGCATTCTCTTAGTGGTATTACTGGGTTGTTTCCGTTTTTTCCATCAGTGTATGTGGAATAAAAGATTTATTGCTCATGTGATTCGTCTCATTGACAAATCTTCCATTTTCATGACGACGGACTCACCGAAAGATATAGTAAATCAATACATCAGAAAATATGTTAGTGGTATTACACAAACGGAGATAGATCAAAGTTGGAAGTTCTGTGCTGAGGGAATCAAGTTTAGCGCGTGTGAAAACATTTAAACATATTACGTGATTGCGGTATCGGGGACACGAGCGTGCGACGTCGCTTCGAAGAGATACATACTTTAAAAAGCTGGAACATATGTATAACTAATTTAAAATTTTATTGTGGTTGCTGTCATTTAATCATTGCTGCCGACGTTCCTATACAATAATGTGCTGTGTTGTCTCTATGGTTGCGTTTCGATGTTGGTCACAGATTATGCTAACAACAATGCTGTGTCACCTAAACCGTTGAGGACCGTTGCCTAGCAATTATTTCCGTATTCTCTCGAGTACTAGAAGTGTCTATACGAATTCGCTGTCTCACTTATTGAGTAAAAGAAGCTTGAGCTTTGATTCTAGTGTTGTAGCGTTGAATTTTGTGTTTCGAGAACAACTATCGAAACAGTTTAAAGTTTTTGGGGAGCTTTAGAAGCTTCGTGCGAAGCGAAAGCCCAGCTTTAGAAGCGAGGAGCATTATACCCGCAAGAGGTATGAGTGATTAACTTAACTGTCACCTTTTTATTTTCATGCGGAATCATTTGCAGTTAGAATATCGTACAAGCTTTTAAATGTTTGTGTATTCATTGGGGAAATGCTGAAAAATTGAAGCGTGTGGTGGAGTGTGATGTGGTTACAGAACTTTAAGTTATTAACAGGATATAACGTGAAATAGCACTTAGTTTTAATTTGTCATGGAGAGTCAAATATTAAGTGCTTGCTTGTTCAGGCAGACCTCTGTACTTACTTTTTGGTGAAGTTCATGTGCTTTCATCTCTTATTTTCAAACTAATTTCTTAGTTCCACAATAGCAGATGTGTCAAGTGCACAGTCCTTTTCCACCCCATTGCTTTGACCAATGGCATCGCGTGGGATGTCATGACTTTATGATGCGAGGTTTGAAAGCAGGTTGTTATAAAAAGGTTAACCTGTGATTGTGTTAGATACCAGTGTAATCTGTGATGTCTGTAAACTATGCTGTTGTTCCAAATTCGTTGTGACATACGAGGGATTGGTTTGGGTGGAACCTGAGACCACAGCTTAAACTGCCGTGGAGAAACTAGTAGCGATTATATTTTTATTATGTTTTCTGGTTAATATTTGTCTATTTATTTCTGTATTTCTCGGTTTCCCAGTGTAAGGGACGGCAGAACCTTCAAAGCACAAGATAAATTTTTATGAGTGAAACGTTTATTGATTATGATTATCATGTTGATTCTTACAATTATTTAGCTATCTCTGTGGTGTGAGAAGTTTGTCGAGAGGCATGTTGCCCAATAATCGAAGTGCACTGCTCAAATGCTCGTGAGTTATATTATTTATAATTTTTAATTTACAAAAATTTGCTGTTTTTCGAATGTGTCTCTCTGAGGTGCTGCTCATATGAAATCGATTGTTTAGTAAGATACTCAATGGGTTTTTACCGTGGCTCACTCTCGCGGGGCATAATTGTTTTTCTGTTGTGGTTCGTAGTATTGGTTTAGCTGAATGCGATAGAGTGTTTGCTATTGAACTGTCACTTCTTGTTTCCGGTTTGTGAGCTGTTTATTTTCGTTGGTAAGGCGATTCCAATTTTTTGTGTATATTTTCTTTAGGTTTATTCCAAAGAAATCTGCGCATGTTATTTTTGGTGAAGTCGATGTTATGTGGGGTTTTGTTGTGTATCTCTCTCCTCGTTTTAGCTAAAGAGCTTAAACGAAATATATGTTTTCAGTTGTGCCTGGGTGTGCCTTTTTGTTCCTTTTGTTCAGATTATTCTGGTGAAACTCGTTTGTAACATTTTTACATTTAGTGATTGTGTGTGTGTGTGTGTGTGTGTGTGTGTGTGTGTGTGTGTGTGTGTGTGTGTGTGTGTGCGTGCGCGTGCGTGCGTGCGTGCGTGCGTACGTGCGTGTGTTTGTGTGTGTGTGTGTGTGTGTGTGTGTGTGTGTGTGTGTGTGTGTGTGTGTATGTGTATGTGTGTGTGAGAGAGAGAGTGAGTGGGTGTATGGTGAAGGGGGATGAGTGTGTTATTACTGTTTTCGCTTGAGGTTTATAGGCCCAGTAAACACTGCAATACCACTTATGTGTTATTTTTTATATTTTTTTAGGTTTATTATTGGACTGTTCCTGTAAGTTACTTATCTGTTACGTGGTTCTGTGGGACTCTGTCTGATATCGCTGTCTTCATTTGAGGTATATAGGTCAAGCGAAGAATTTGATTCCAATTCCGCCATTTTTGCATTTTTTTTTGTATTTGTTGAAGCTATTTTAGGGGGGGGGGGCTGGTATCGCTCTCTTTGTTTGAGCTACATAGGTAGAGTGCACGATGCTATTACATTTGTGTGTGTGTGTTTTTTTTTATATTTTCGTTTGCTTCACACGGAAGAATGTGTGCGTGATATTTTCAGATTGTGTTGTTGTTTTGTGGAGGTGCATACAGTACCCCTGTCTCCGTTTCATCGGTATAGGTCAAACGAATTATTCGAAACAAACTTTGTGTTTACTGTAATTTTATGTCGATTTTTTCTAAATTCTGGAATGGTATCAGAATTACTAACCGTTTTTACTTTGTCCCCGCCCAGAACTCTCCCATTCTCGCGATTGTCCCGTTACTTCATTTCATCTGCTGATTCAAATACTTCGAATGCTCTTTATGTTTGTTCAGAACTTCATTATGCAATACACAGTTGTAATGGTGTATGTTATTAGAAACCATCCGAGCCATTGGAATCACAGTTCTCGAATGTACATTGTTCTATCATTGATACTAAGTGCACATACGTAACATTCATTCGTTTAACCTTGTAGACGTTTTTCCCCAATATTAGATATAAGCAGATAATATAAATGATGGAGCTATGTACACTCGCTAACTACTGTTCCAGTTACGCAAACGCACAGCTGAGATGCTTTGTTGACTCGATGATTATATGACTCTAGACCGAAATCGATCGTCTCTGATAAAATATGGAATTACAACTGTGTACTGCATAAGGCAGCTCTTACCATTAATTAAAGCTGTAGAACCCCACCTCCACAAAATTCTTTTAGTTTTGTTTCAATCGTAATGGTCTATATTGCGGCCGCCTTATTTAAGAATGTCATCGGAGTCTTATTAAATGTCCTCTGTGATTGTCGCATTAATTCGTGTAAACTGTCCACTTTGCTCTAAATATGACGTAGTGAGTCAAAGTAGACGGGTAGAATTGGAGTGTGCTCTTTTCCATTTAAATGCTTGGTTTCGCAATCATAGCGGTGTCGCCGATTTCTCTCGCTTTTCCATAACATATGTAAACTGTCTGTTATTGTAACAAGAGCATGGTGCTGGAATTTTCTTCTGCCTGTGAAGACGAACACATTTTGGAAATTTGCGCTAACTGTGTGCCAACATACGAAGATGACATTTCCCCATAACAAATGAGTATCCCCCTCTTGTTGCTTAAGGAAATTGAATTAAGAGGTTGGATAATTTTAAACTGATAACTTCATTTTTAGTTTACTCGCGAGTTTTCATCATTTAGTCACTGCTGTATAGCTTTCAATAGGAAGTCGTAATTATTTCCACTTACATTGACTAAAATTACTTAAAATTTAATTTCAGTGCAAGTTTACCTATTGATATCGACGTTCCTATACAATGATGTGCTCTGTTGTTTCTGTGGTTGCTGCTTAACGTTGATCATTGGGGATGCTAACAACAATGCTGTGTCAGCTAAACCATCGAGGACCGTTGCCTAGCAATTACTTCCACATTCTCTATAGTACTAGAAGAGTGTATTTGAATTCTTTGTGTGAGTTATTGGGTAAAAGGTGCTTTAGTATTGTTTCAAGTTTTGTAGCCTTTAATTGCTTATTTCAACAACAACTAATAAACATTTTAAAGTTCTCGGGGAGCTTTAGAAGCTTTGTGCGAAGCGAACACTCAGCTTCAGCAGTGAGGTGCATTGTACCCGCAACAAGAGGTATGAGCCATTGACTTAACCGTAACCTATTAATTTACCACGCAGAATGATCTGCAGTTAGAATATCGTACGAGCATTTAAATGACTGTGAGTGTAGTGGAGAAGTGCTGGTAAGTTGAAGTTTTACAACTGACCTTGTTGCGATTTCGTGACATGTAAAAATTGCATTGTCTTTATTTTTCACATTGTTTCAAATGTTGGACTCTTGGATTTCATAGACAAAGCAGTTTACTGAGTTGACATAGTTCACGTACGTTTGTCATAACTTCACAAATTATTTACTCAGTTTCACAATGACAAATGTGTAACCAGTTAGCTTGCTTCTCAATTGTACATAAATCGTACCTGCGATCCTCACACAGTCGTACGGCTGGAACTTTCTTTCGTTTGTGAAGAAGAAGATGGCGCTTTGGAAACTGGTGCCGGCCTCTGTGGTCTCGCGGTTCTAGGCGCGCAGTCCGGAACCGTGCGACTGCTACGGTCGCAGGTTCGAATCCTACCTCGGGCATGGATGTGTGTGATGTCCTTAGGTTAGTTAGGTTTAGGTAGTTCTAAGTTCTAGGGGACTGATGACCACAGCAGTTGAGTCCCATAGTACTCAGATCCATTTGAACCATTTTGGAAACTGGTGGCAACTGCTTAGAGTAACACTGAGCCGAGTTGCCTCTGTAACAAATGAGTCTTCTTCTACTCTTGCTTGAATAAATTTAATTAATATCTTTGAATGTCGTTAGCTTTTAAATCCATTGGAAGTTGATAACCTATTCAGGGGTTTTCGTTAGATAATGAGAGATATCTCCCAGTAGCAACTCGATTATTTGGTACATATGTTCTTTTTTTAAATTTTACAGCACTGCTCGTTCAACCATTCCTATCGACGTTGCTAAACAGCGTAGAGCTCTGCAGGTACTGGCATATGCCAACAACAAATCTATGTCAACTAAATCGTCGAGGACTGTTGCCTAGCAATTACATCCGTATTCACTCGAGGACTTGAAAGAACGATACGAATTCCTTGTGTGACTTATTCAGTTAAAGAAGTTCCAATTTTGATTCATGTATTGTACTGTTACATTTAAGTTTCGAGTTTAAATAATGGAACGTATTAAAGTTCTTGAGGACTTTTAGAAGCATAGAACAAAGAGTACACTCTGCTTCAGAAGCAAAGTGCAATGTATCGACGAAGAGGTATGAGCTACTGACTTAATTGACTCCTGTTTATTTACAGTATTATATCTGATGTAGTTTTAATATCTTATAAGCTTTTAAATGACTAGGTATGTAGAGGAGAAGTACTGGAAAACTGAAGCCTTACGACTTAGTGTGATGTGTTTTTGCAACATTTGAAAAAGAAAAAAAAAACGCAGTTCGATTAACACTGCAGTACTTTTTTTCAACACGACATGCAGCTACAAAGGTTACTTGACTTGTAGGGAAAGATCTCTTTGCTGAGGTTTTGGCAGTGTTCAGTTGCTGGAATAGCCTCTTCTCAAATATTTTATTTAGTTTCACAACGAGAATGGCGCCATTATGCCTGTCACCACAACTGTTATATCCAACTGTCTGTAAGGAAGACAAGACGTAAACAAGTTCCTACTACGTAGGGTCATAACGAGTTGACTTGGCATCGTAGGAAAATTATTTTCTCTTTCTTTTACCCACGAAAATTAAATTAATATCGTGGAGCATCGTTGAATTTTAATTCCGATGCGAGTTTATAAGCTAGCTTGTGCTTTCTTCATTCAAATATCGCTCGATAATTTTCAATCGCAAATATCGTTGTTGCGCTGTAATTCTTGTTTAGCTCACATGGCGCTGGAGAGTGGTTCTAGGTTTAGTGCTGAACTTATGTTGTTGATGGCTCTGCCAAGATGAAGGAAAGGTGCACTCCGGTTGTATTACACTGACTCAGACAACGGATACTTGTAAAAATCATTATCTCGTCAGACACTACGGAGAGATTAGGAATTAAAACTACCACACTGTTACAAACATTATTAAACAGTAACTTCACTAACAAGATGTTCCCTTAAGTAAACACAAATTAAATTACAGGTGACATACTGAACGAACGTAGGGTGCTAACCAAATTACGGCGTAATGTCTGGCCAAATACGAAGTTTAAATAACTATACTTGGTGTGTATATGAAACCAGTGTAGCGTTGTACTGTCTTGCTAATAAGACTGTCTGTTTGATAGTGACAGCTTTTAATAACTGCTATCAAAACACCATTATTCATTGCGCAATAAATGTACCGCGTAATCAACACACCTTTGGCTGTCATCGAAACACTAATGCTATTTTAATTCATCTGTTAGGAATTAGTGAAAAGAAATTAAAGTAATGAATTCCTGACTAGTCAGAAGTAGAGAAACTTTTTCAAGGAAATTAATTATGTTTAATTGATCTGTATATTATAGATCGTTTGTAACACTGACAGCACTTACTATTACAAATGTTTGACATCACATCACGGACCAAAGTTTTTCTTTGCGATACACTTCAGAGACGTTGTAATAAGATTTGTTCGTGGAGACAGTCTGACCATATCTAACGTGCTGTTTTTAGTTGATCTTTTGGTTCCGTTCTTTTACACTGCATCAACGTTTATTTTTGTGTCACACAATTGTCCCTGACGACAACCGAATTTCAATTCAGCGTTTGCAGAACTTGTAAGAAATTCCACGATTGTGGAAGAAGTGCATATACAAATAGTCTCAATTCTCTCGGTTGCTTTTGCGTAGAGCTCAGTTCAGACTAGCGGTCAATATAACAGACAGTATAATGGTAGAAATATGACGATACTTATAACAACCTTGGTATTCTAGGGTTGATGAGTAGGGCGACACGAACATCCCTCGATGACCCTGCAACTGGGGTGCAGAATAATTTATCAAAATATTGTCATTGCACTATTTTATTGGCCCATAACTTCGAACTGCTTTACACTCGCTCTAAAAGCTATTAACTACTAACTGTGCTCCGTGTTTATTTTCCTGTCTTAACAATATCGATACAGAAATCGATCCTATATATGCTTCGGGACCTACGAAAATTAACTAGATTTTTTATATATTATGTCATATCAACTCACCATGATGTGATCCCGTTTTTAATTCTGATACTTAAATTTGTCTTCAGGCCTCCCCACCAACCACGGAGGCTCCATACTCCACACCGTGCATCTGTTCAGAGCTTCCAAACCATACGCTGCACGTTGGAGGTGAGCCGTCAACTCAGCGCCTGCAGAAGACGGTCTGGCTGTTGAACTGTTGGTCTACGATACGATACCGTGGCCAATACCACCTGAAATCACAGTTGCCGATTTAATAAAACTTCGGCTTAGTGGGATAACATGGTCTCGTTATTTATTTTATTTCTAGTGAGGTGGCATTACGGTAACACACGGGCGTCACATTTGGACTGACAGTGGTACAAGTCCCTATTCGTCCATCAAGATCTAAGGTTTTGGTGTTTTCTCTAAGTAGATTAAGGCAACAGCATGGACAGTTCCTTCATAATAAGACTTGTACAATTTTCTCCCCAATGATAGCTCCGTTTACCATTACTTCTCCTTCCTTATGCTCGAATAATGCCTATATCTTTCCTTTATCTGAGTAAGAGATTCATTTGAGCAATATTAAAAAAAAAGAACTACTGTAATAGTGGTACACCAATCCAAGCATCTACAGCCCACAGGACTAGCTTTTCAAATTCTCTTATGTTCAAGCACAAAATCATTGACACTAACATTAGCACTTAAAAGAGTAGAGAGGCTACAGGGTCTCTGCATGTATGGATAACAAGTTAGTCCTTGGTATACAGACGGTTGCTTAGTCACTCAGTGAGTCACATGAAAAATAATATTAAACTAAGCAGAATCTGAGCCGCAATTAACATTTGACATCGTCAGTATACAGTATTCACGGCACTCGGTTAGTTTTTATTCGTTAAGGACCACCATTACTCGTACGTGCAAAACTATTTGGTGCAAAATAGAAGGTACGTTGCGCACAATAACTGGTTGCCATAGTGATGCAATTACAAACAAATAAACGAAGCAATTGTGCTACGATCCTATGCTCAGCTGTAAGACCTATGCACACTTCACAGACTACGCTTCTTATGGCGTATTCTTTCCCCTATGATTTTTGATACCTTAACATTCACTTTGGGCGGTCTACTAACGTCAGAGAAAAAAATTCTGTACCAGGCGACTCATTTTCACTTTTTCTCTTTGTTTCCCTGAAAGTACTGAGTTGGTGCACGTCTCAAGGATTAAATGCAGAGACATCAAAGTATAAAATGTGGTGGGGAAATGAATATGCAATCGATTTGCGCAAGCTCAGTGAATAAGTGGATCAATGATTTTCCACAATGGAGTCGTATGTTCAATACATTAACGTTGACCCACCTACCTTCTCCCATTCTCCCATATTTCAATTAAAAAACATTCATCCACCTGCCGAAACCCATGGTTCACAAGAATATAAGAAAAGAAATAAACAATGATCCACCTACTTCCTAACATTAAAAATCGTTCACCCACTTAGTGATCTCACACACATCGATTGCTTTTTCTTTTACACCACGGCATGAGTGTTTGCAGATACCAGCACAGTTTAAATAGCTACGACCCAAACAGGGAGTAAATAAATCTATAATCCACTTTTACGGCAATGCTTCAACCTTTTTTCCGAATTTATTACTTTGAAACACTTTGTCTGACTGCTGCTCTCTCATTGGTTGCGTATTATAAAGAGCTGACACACCTTCTTTTGCTTCCATCGTACATCTCTGCAAGCGCTGACAATACTCCTGCACGAAACATGTAACTACACACTGGACCTATTCTAGACTTTTCCTAAAACATCACTCGACGTATATAACTTAGCTGAAAAACCAGTCACCAATAAAAAAAGAACAGCAATCGATACCAATAAAGAAAGCCAAAAAGTTATTCCAATACACACTGCAAACAGTCGCTGGAATTAACGGAATGCGGTAAGAAGAACAACATTTGGGATTAGCGCACTGTTCGATTCTACATGTCTTCTTTTACCTATGACGTTATCTCTGGAACATAAACCATACTTTATTCGTTAAGACAACCACAGATTTAATTACAGGTCACTGGCAGGCTTCAAGATTACGACCGCAAGACAGACCATTAAGGCCGCAAACAAACATAAGAAAGACGCGAAATATTTCGGTCACTAAATGAAGAGAAACTCTTACGACAACCATGGGAATTAGGGAGTTCTGGGCAGGAGCAAACTAAAAATCCTACAATAACAACAACATCATTCCAAGACAATCACATAAACGAAAAATAACTCCCACAAATTGCTCCAGAATAAACCCAACCAAAAAGTACAAGAAACACACGACTGAAATAGAATATTTTACTAGACTTATAAATCTCAAACGAAGACAGTGATATCACACCTCCTTCCCACCCCGAAAGAAAAAAATCCACAATGATCAGTTTTGGAAATTTCACCTGACATACATAGCTGAACGATGACATGATGTAGACAATCCCCCACCTACAAAGCTGTAACAATGAGAATAACGAATTTCTGTAGACCTATATAGCTTCAACGAAGACATCCATAACACGTCCCCCCCGCCCCCTCTTCCCAAAGAAAACTAACCAAAGAGAACATCATTTCAATAAAATTTGCCTTCCATAAACAAACTACAATCTCACACTAAACAAAATGGACCAAAAATACGTTCTTACCAGTCACAGATCACTACTGCTCTGTGTACACTTGTTATTGGTATGTTTGCTTCTGAACCACCTGTGGCGTATACTGATATTCCTGACACGTTCTACGCATTATTTAAGTAATGACAAATGTTAAGCTGCGCTTAAACCATTTTAAGTCTTTCTTGTCTGTGAAGATGGCGCTTCACTGAAACCGGTTGATATTTGGATTTCAAATAAAAGCGGCTGATGGTCAAACATGAATTTATACATTACTTGACGGCTTCCAAAAATGTTAAATCACAACTGGCCCCCCAAAACACACACACAGACACACACACACACACACACACACACACACACACACACACACACACACACACACACGCACGCACACGCACATATACACACATACAAACCATGCTGCGAAAAACAAAATATTCAAACGCAACTGTAAGGAAAAGCTGCACACAAACACACAACATTCGAACGAATTCCTGTGTCCTTCCATTCGTCGGCTTTGAGCAATACCTAAGGCACTGAAATTACGTATAGGAGATCTATGAAAGCAACGTACCATACTTGCCAATAAAAGAATGTAGCATGCGATAAAATGAAAATCAAATTTCACGCAGTTATTTACTTAGTCCTGAATTATATAGAAACGAATGGAGAGAACGAAAATAAATAAGAACACGAATTAAATACAAATTTTCATGGCTGATATGAATTATTCTCGTCATTTATGCGAGTGGAAAAGCAAAGAGAATCTTTATATTACATTACAGTAAAGCGCATGGTGAAGTCATACTACTATAAAATAGCGCTAACATTACTATTAATTATTGAATTTAACGGGAGAAGCACAGGAAAGTAAGGGTTTTGGGTGAGAAGAAATTAAAAGAAAAGCCAGTACACAATTATCAAAGGTCCACAAAGAGCAACGAATATTGTAATCACAAACTAGAATTGATCTATATAGGTGAATTCTAGTTACTGATTCCATGACCCATATGTAAATTTAATTTTCAGAAACAGTTTGCACTTCAACGCAATATCATTTATATGTTTGTAATTGGTCTCTAAAATTAATGAGGTGAAATATCAAAAATTGGAATAGTTAACTAGAATTGCCGTCTACGGCGGTGAATTCTATTTAGCGATTCGAAAATTTGGAACATTTCCGCTGTAATTCAGAGAGCAATTACAAGTGCAGAAGTCCCATTAGCCGGCATTTTAGTGTCCACACCTGCTGAAAAAACGATGTAATTAATAAACCATCGAATGGTCGGAATCGATAAATAGAATTGACCTAAAGATGAGGCCAAATCTAGTTACCGACACCAGGTATTCGATGGTTCATGATGTTGGACATTTTTGCAGTAAATCTGTGGACTAAGTCTTTGTAGGACTTTTATATTTCTTAACGACCTCTGAACTACAATGAAAAAGCAACAAATATTGTAGGTATAGAGCCCAAATTCTTCTCTTTCTGGCTAGAGTGAAGAGAACAATACCAAATGTAGTAATTTTGTAACACTTTAGTGCATACATCTTTTGTTAAAACGGTCTAAATATCAAACGGTGGAATTGTTGGAATCGCTAACCAGAATTAACCTATGTGGTTCTTGTTACCAGTTACAATATTAATCATTTTTCTGCAAAAGTCCAGAGAGTAATTAAAAATGCAGAAATCCTATTACGATTCAGTGCACACACCTGCTGGAAAAACGATGTAAGTAGGGTATCATGCAATGATTGGAGTCGGTAGCCAGATTTGATCTATACAACTTAAATCTACTTACCGATTCCTATATTTGTCAGGCCCCACTTTCTGTGATTTTAGTTACTTGTTTTCGAGTCCCGTTAGATTCAATAAATTTTATTAGAAATTAACGATATTTCGCAATATTGTGGCGCCTTAATGCGCCATATTGTAATGGATTTAAAGATTGCTTTTCTTATTCGCATAAATTAAGATAATGATTTATTTTAGACATTTATACGTGACTTTTTCTAAACTCATTTATTTTCGATACCTTCAATTCTTTTCCATATAATTTATAGCTAAGAAAGTAATCAAGGGAACTGTAATTTTATCACGTGCTTCATTCATTTGTTTACGAATATAATCAGTTGCTTTCAAAGCTTGCCTCTATGTAGCGTCTCTGATTTAGTTATGAATTCATTACGCAAAGCGGACGAGTGGAATCTGACAGTAGAATTAACCCCAACATCCAAATCTAGAAAACCAAACTGTAAACTAAAAGCAACAATTCAAAATTGGAAAGAATTGGATAACCATTTTTTAATAAAGACTCGTTCTCATTAAACTGCACCTTTTCCACAAACCGAATCAGAAACCTAAACGTTCACCACAAAGACTCAGCCATCGCTAACAACACGTCTCCTACAAACACAATCCATGTGGTACATGCCACGTCTGCACGACGTCGCATTCGAAGAAAAGAAACAAAAAACTCTATGAATCAAGGTTATAAATATGATCAGTACTTGTTTCGCTCAAAACAATCTAAGCTGTGTTCTTATGTTCGTACATAACCTCTCCCTCCACAAACATGCCAAATTCGAAATACAACTAATATTTGTGGGAAGCAAAATTATAAACATCACAAATTATTTCTCTGGCAACAATTTAAGTGGTGCCCTTAGTTTCCTGTCCAACGTCACCATCGAAACTCGTGTTATATACGGATAGAAATAGCCAGAAGTTTGCAGATTAGAACATGGTTTGATTCCACCCGTCCACTTTGACCCATGACTTCATCTTTGGAATAAACAGAATATATAGTTTACACCAGTCACTAAGACCAGGCCGCTCACATCATCCTCATCTTGAGCTCATGATGTCACAAAGGACGTTGATGGTCTAAGCAATGGACTAAACACGACATCGAAAACATGTATTGACCAATACAGTGCAACTTAAAACAGCAAAATCACTTAGAGGAGAGTTGATACGTACTAATCTGGACTTGACGATGGTGAATTATTTTAATCCATCGCCCTTTATCGTCTTATCGGCTGCCCAACACTGGTAAGTCTGTTACATTCTTGTAGATCACTTTCACTTGTTAACATTTCTTACACTTACGTTAAAATAACAAATTATTATTAAAATTAAATTTCTTCAGATTTACGCATTTCGTAATCATTATTTCAGTGACATTACGATTATGTTCAGTAAATAAATTGAGAAAAATCAACTTCGACAGGAACTGAATTTACAAGTAATTCCAAGTACGCAAATATTGTTAATCATTGTTTACTCTCGTTACTAAGACAACGAAACAGAATGTTTAAGTTACAGCTGATTGGGAGTCTAAGCAGCGTCTCAGTGGAATATATACAGTCGCGACACTCCGGCCTGTTTTCTGATTCCCAGTGTGACTGAAACACGCCAAGCGGCCAAGGAGTAATACTGTTGAGCTCGCCAAGATCTTGTGGAATCAAAAGCGAATCTGAACTGTGTATATTGGTCTGTGGACTGGTTGTGACAAATTGGAGTGACTGTAGCCCAATAAATTGCAGCAACAAGAAGATGAAGGCACCATATTTCTCTTTTTCTAGGTTTCTTAAAAACCCTCGCAGGTGTGAATCGCTACTCCACAGAACAGCTAATTTACGCTTTTCTTCTAACATAGAGATATTTACTGGAGAATGTCGTGTTCTTTAAGAACAGCTAATAAACAGCAGAAGACCAGACCTTTTGCAGAAAGGTATCGTATACTTACTCAAAAACGTAATGTTTCTTCGCTAGACTTCCAGTCAAATCAGTTAATCCGGAGCATAGGTGAATGGATTGTAATACCTAACGTAGCAGACAAGCCACGACAACTGAAGCTGGAGAAAAAATCCCACGCAGATGTGATAATAAAAGAAAAAAAGCAATGAAGGTATTTCCCGAAACAAAAGAAACTAATTCCACAATTGTTGCCGCATCTGAGCAGCAAATGGCAACCCTCTTCAGTACATCCGCTTTTGAGACCAAAGAAATCACATTTACAGAAAAGTTTCTATGTTAGGAAGTCGAGTGAAGTTTGAGACTGTGCGAAACATTAGGTTCCCTAAAAAGTTGTTGCGTGCCAAGGAAAGCGCCCGTCACAGTAGGAACTGACAATAAAATAGTTCTTCAAACACAAAATGGCTCAGTGCACTACGGCACTTAACTTCGGAGGTCATCAGTCCCCTAGAATTTAGAACTACTTAAACCTAACTAACCTAGGGACATCACACACTGTAAGTAGGATGTTTAGGTTTGTTTATTGGCAACGCCACGTAGCGCTCTGTATGAAAATCACTGGCTGTGCTGTGTGCAGTCAGTGGCTGGTTGGCATTGTTGTAATACTCGCCATTATAGCGTTGGGCAGTTGGCTGTTAGCGGCGCGTAGCGTTGCGCAGTTGGAGGTGAGCCGCCAGCAGTTGTGAACGTGGGGCGAGAGATGGCGGAGTTTTTAAATTTGTAAGAATGGATGTCATGAACTTATATATATATATATATATATATATATATATATATATATATATATATATATATATATATATATATATATATATATAATGACTATTAAGGTAAATACATTGTTTGTTCTCTATTAAAATCTTTCATTCGCTAACTATGCCTGTCAGTAGTTAGTGCCTTCCGTAGATTGAATCTTTTATTTAGCTGGCAGTAGCGGCGCTCACTGTATTGCAGTAGTTCGAGTAATGAAGATTTTTGGTGAGGTAAGTGATTTGTGAAAGGTATAGGTTAATGTTAGTCAGGGCCATTCTTTGTAGCGATTACTGAAAGTCAAGTTCCGCTGCGCTAAAAATATTGTGTGTCAGTTTAAGCACAGTCATGTATAATTTTTCTAAGGGGACGTTTCAACACATCCATGTGTGATACACATCCATGCCCGAGGCAGGATTCGAACCTGCGACCGTAGTCGTCACAATAATTCTTCCCGTGCGTTTATATTTGGTTATTTTCAATGGAGGTAGCTACAGTTATGGACATATTCCAAAATATTTCTTGATCATTAAATTGTAGGTTATGTCACTGAGTTAAGGAAAGTCGATCGTTTTTACATGTATCACATGATCATTCATATCTTAACAATTTAATGATGCTTTGAACGCAAAAATTTAATAATTGTTTTGCTAATTAACTAGAAAAATGATTAAAAACGAACTTTAATTTTCCGATGCTTTGTCACCCTTGGGGCGTCAGTGTCACAGAAACTGCCAGGTGGTAGCAGTGACTACCGCGATTGTGTATGTTAGATTGTGGCAGGGTCTACTGTAAACTCATTATTTTCTCTTAACTAAACTTGTGGATTCAATGACGTGTCCCTACCATCAGAACTAGCAATGCTGTCTATAAACCCAAACTACAAACACGGCATAAGCTGACGCTACCAGCACTCCGGAGCAAAACAAACCATCGCTCTGCACAGGAGTGTCATCCGCTACACCAGTACATCGTAGCTCAAACTCGACGGTTGATGTCGTAGTCTAAAGCTCAACCAATTACTATACTACCGTATTGCCTGCATTCTATCTTTACCACATTAATGCATTTTACTGGTGAAGCTAAAGCTAAAGTTCTGTATCCCGACACCATAAAGACTTCGTCGACTGCCTCGAGTCGACGAAAGTTTCTTTCATGAAACAACCCCTATTCGTAGCAGTTCGTACACATCTCGCCTTCAGCCCGCTGCACGAAAATATCTCCATGCTTTTAAGTATTTGAAGAATAAAGGAGGCATTTGATGAGAACGAAGTGTCCAGCCGAAATTCTTAGGGCAAGCCATGGAATTTTTCCATTCCCATACTTATAGCTTCGGTCTACATGTTACCGAAAGGCTCTGTACGAACAATATTGTTTCTGTATTCAATGCACAACATGTTGCTGTTTCTCCAAGCATTTTTGTCGTTACCAACGTACTACCAAGTAAAGAATTCCATAAGCAATAACCCAAATTTACTTTTCCTGTCTTAGATAAAAGCTGAGTTTCAACATAAGTTTCCTCAATGTACCAGTTTTTTACAATCGTGCAGAGCGATGAGAACTGACATATAGGAAGAAACTTACATATAGGTAGGAACTGCATGCAAATTTTTAATACTTCTAGAGGAGAAATCACAAGTATGGACACCTCTTCTAATGGCAGCGTATCACAGATCGCTGGACAAATGACAGGTACTAATCATCAGAAAAGAAACAAAACCGGTCACCTCGTTTGCAAGAAAGCACACATAACAGTAGGCCTATATCAATGACGTTACTCCGTTGTCGAATTATGGAGTACGTTTTACAATGTCGCGTTAGGACCTTCTTGTTGATCTGGAACCTCTTCTATAGAAATAAATATGGATTCCATAGACAGAGATGTAGCGACATTCATCTCGCTCTGTCTGTCCGTGAAACCCAGAGCGCCGAAGAACGCGGCGTCCAGGAGAACGCCGTGTTCATTGACTTCTGTACAGCCCAGCACTGTGGTTTAGTGAAGAAAATGGAGCTTGCCGAGTAGAGGACCAGATGGCTTGTCTCGCCACATGCTAGCACATAGAGCTTAGAATGTATAGCTTAGTGTCCAAGGGAGCTCAATAGAGTCGATACTGTTTACAATATACAGGAAGTAACGTGTGTAAGCCCGGATACTTCTATTGGTGACTGGTGACAGTGTGCTGAAAGACATTACATGACTCTTGTCGACATACTAAGAACACACTCAATTACAATCTCTGTTATAATAGTAGAGCTTCGCATTGGTTTGTCAGATATATAAAGCTAAGTTGGTCGTCGGATGTGTTCCAAAAATAAACAGGATAGAGACAGAAGTGATGACACTATCTGCAGGATTTGACCAACATTTTGCAGGACAATTTTCAAGCAAGCACTGTGCAAGTCGTTACTGATTTGTTTGACTGATGGGACTGCTAAATGCTATACCACTTACTGCACTCCCATGACTTAAGCGCTCGTAAGTTTAAGTCGATTTCTAACCTAACGGAAGCACTTTACGGCATTCGTTTCAGAACTGCTACAAATTCGTCGGGCAATAGATCGCGCCGCTCAAACTGTCAACACAAGTGGCACTGCTAAGATTATCCTACGACTTCCACATCGCTGGCAGCGGGTTATAAGCAACGCTGGTGACTACTTTGAAGGTCAGTAAAACTTTGAATCATGTAGTTATTTTGTACGAGCTGCAAATAAATAGTTGCCACTATTAAAGTTCCATCCCTCGTATAAAGCGAACTAGTGTGGAGCTTTCTTATTACAACTGGGGCATGTTCGCAGTAAGTCGATGAGACTAAAGTTTAAATATATTTCTGGGAGATCGATACTTTCAGGATGACAGCTAGTTACTGTAGAAACTGGTCATGAAATTAACTACACTCCTGGAAATTGAAATAAGAACACCGTGAATTCATTGTCCCAGGAAGGGGAAACTTTATTGACACATTCCTGGGGTCAGATACATCACATGATCACACTGACAGAACCACAAGCACATAGACACAGGCAACAGAGATTGCACAATGTCGGCACTAGTACAGTGTATATCCACCTTTCGCAGCAATGCAGGCTGCTATTCTCCCATGGAGACGATCGTAGAGATGCTGGATGTAGTCCTGTGGAACGGCTTGCCATGCCATTTCCACCTGGCGCCTCAGTTGGACCAGCGTTCGTGCTGGACGTGCAGACCGCGTGAGACGACGCTTCATACAGTCCCAAACATGCTCAATGGGGGACAAATCCGGAGATCTTGCTGGCCAGAGTAGTTGACTTACACCTTCTAGAGCACGTTGGGTGGCACGGGATACATGCGGACGTGTATTGTCCTGTTGGAACAGCAAGTTCCCTTGTCGGTGTAGGAGTGGTAGAACGATGGGTTCGATGACGGTTTGGATGTACCGTGCACTATTCAGTGTCCCCTCGACGATCACCAGAGGTGTACGGCCAGTGTAGGAGATCACTCCCCACACCATGATACCGGGTGTTAGCCCTGTGGGCCTCGGTCATATGCAGTCCTGATTGTGGCGCTCACCTGCACGGCGCCAAACACGCATACGACCATCATTGGCACCAAGGCAGAAGCGACTCTCATCGCTGAAGACGACACGTCTCCATTCGTCCCTCCATTCACGCCTGTTGCGACACCACTGGAGGCGGGCTGCACGATGTTGGGGCGTGTGCGGAAGACGGCCTAACGGTGTGCGGATCGTAGCCCAGCTTCATGGAGACGGTTGCGAATGGTCCTCGCCGATACCCCAGGAGCAACAGTGTCCCGAAGTGGCGGTGCGGTCCCCTACGGCACTGCGTAGGATCCTACGGTCTTGACGTGCATCCGTGCGTCGCTGCGGTCCGGTCCCAGGTCGACGGGCACGTCCACCTTCCGCCGACCACTGGCGACAACATCGATGTACTGTGGAGACCTCACGCCCCACGTGTTGAGCAATTCGGCGGTACGTCCACCTGGCCTCCCGCATGCCCACTATACGCCCTCGCTCAAAGTCCGTCAACTGCACATACGGTTCACGTCCACGCTGTCGTGGTATGCTACCAGCGTTAAAGACTGCGATGGAGCTCCGTATGCCACGGCAAACTGGCTGACACTGACGGCGGCGGTGCACAAATGCTGCGCAGCTAGCGCCATTCGACGGCCAACACCGCGGTTCCTGGTGTGTCTGCTGTGCCGTGCGTGTGATCATTGCTTGTACAGCCCTCTCGCAGTGTCCGGAGCAAGTATGGTGGGTCTGACACACCGGTGGCAATGTGTTCTTTTTTCCATTTCCAGGAGTGTATTTCACACCAACCAATTTTTAGCTTCTAATGTTATAAAATACAACATTAGATCGCCACAACAATATGTTTGAATTACATAGTTACTTTACAAGCTTCGTTCTATATGTGATGCAACACTGAAAACAGTTTCGTTTTATGCTGCATTCAAGTATACCTCACTTTTCCCCAATCTTTTGTCTACAAAATAATATTAGTCATAATTCCCGTTCAATGCCATGGCCTCACTCCACCTCACTGGGAAGTCCATATGACTGCATGGCCGACGTTACAGCCAACGTCTTGGTGCATCAATAACATCCTCATCATCCAGTGCTGCTTCACGCACAGTGCATACTGCACTCAGCCATACAGATGTAAGTCAAAAGGCAGGAGATCTAGGCTATAGGGTGGATGACGAGGAACAGTCCAGTGAAGTTATGTTAGCTCCTCTAGGGTGTGCGGCCTTTGTGGTGCCGTGCGTTGTCGTGGGGAAGGAGAAGTTCGTTTGGATTTTTGTGGCAATGAACATCCTAATGTTGTTTCTTCAGTTACCTGAGGGTAGCACAATACACTTCAGAGTTCATCATTACACTGTGATGGAGGACTTCAAACAGAATAACCTTTTGGTTTCCCGGAAGACCTTTGCCATGACTTTACCGGCGGATGGTGCTACTTTAATTTTTTTTCTCCAGTGGAGAGGTGGCGCGGCACCATTCCATGGATTGAAGTGTTTTTTTCTGGTTCGAATGGAAACAATTTGCCCATGATGATGTTAAACGTAAACTGTTATGATTAGTCTCATAATGCTCAAGCAATTCCGCACAGATGGTCCTTTGTTGATCTTTATGGTCTTTTATTAGGCAGCAAGGAATACATTGGGCACACAACTAGGAGTACCCCAGCTGGTGGACGAGTGTGTCAGCAATACCGACATAGACATGTAGTAGAGTAGTGAGGTGTTTGATTGTGGTCTGTCATTTTCCTCGAATGATAATGTCCACACGTTCCAATATTGCATGAGTCACAGCTGTGTCCAACTGGCCAGCATGTGGGATATCGGATAGGTTTACCCGACCTTCTTGCAATGATGACAACAGACTCACTCATCGACTCACCACACTTTTGTTCACTGCATGGTCTCCATAGATATTCTGCCAGCGCCTATGAGTATCTATGATGCTCTGGTATTCCACCAAATGAAAATCACTTAAAGTTCACTACGTGAAATCCACCTCTATTACAGCCTCTATTTTGATCGCAATGTTAACTCCGCTACTCGTAGGAACTTCATGATATTGCAGGGGCTGGAATGGTTGTATTCCAGAATGTTACACAACAAACCCAGCATTTTTTCAACCGAAACTGTAAGAGAAAAAAAGTGTTGGATTTTTTATTGAATGCTCCTCGTAACTTTTACAAGTAGCATGTTCTTAGACTGGTTAGTATCTCCAAATATACATGGGAAGAGCAAACCATTAATGGTTATTTCCCTCTGGGCAGCCGGCCCTAGTGGCCATGCGGTTCTAGGCGCTTCCGTCTGGAACCGCGTAACCGCTACGGTCGCAGGTTTGAGTCCTGTCTCCGGCATGGATGTGTGTAATGTCCTTAGGTTAGTTAGGTTTAAGCAGTTATAAGTTATAGGGGTCTGATGACCTCAGACGTTAAGTCCCATAGTGCTCAGAGCCATTGGAACCATTTTTTAACCCTCTGGGCAGCAGGTCAGATATTTAAGTATGGATGTATGGCTGCAACACGGGCTGTATATACGACAGGCGTAATCCATTTACAGTTGCAGCTATGACCATGCAGAAAACGCCAGGTTATAAATTTTGTAACGTGTTTGTGGGAAGACTGTGTGACACAGAGAAGAAACAACTGACTCGTTAATGTGCGTACATATGTAGGAACTATAAACAAAAATGCCTGCACTTATACCAGTTATACCCTGTATATAAATGGAGTCCTCTATAATAACAAAAGATCTGCGAGGTTGTTTGCAGACGATGATGGTTGTCTATGCAAAGGCTTTCAGACCGGGAAACTATATCGAAATACATGAAGACCTCCAAATGATTGACGATTGGTGTAATAGACTTGAACTCACACAAATGTAATGCATAATTCCAGACAGCCATTACTTTTCTATTACAGCGCTGGCGATAAATCACTGGATACAATAAGAACCGGAAAATACCTGAGAATAGCCAGCAGATGACAGGCTGAGGTTTATTGGAGCAACTTGGAGAGAATGTTAATTCATTTATGAAAGAAGTGGCTAACAAAACATTTGTCTGATCATTTTTTAAGTATTGCTCATCAGTATTGGACTATTACCAGGTAGAATTACTAGAAAAGAGAGAGAGAGAGAGAGAAGATGGAGCGAAAAGCGAATCGGTTTATCGTGGGGTCGTTGGTAACCGCGATATTCTAACGGAAATACTTAAAAAACCAGTGGCAGACATTATAAGAGGGTCACAGAGAGGTTTGCTGTTGAAATTCCTAGAGCGTACATTTCGCAAAGAAGCCTCAAGACAGGAGGAAATGTTAGAGAAATTCGGTTGACCGAAAGGCGTTCTTCCCAGACAATATTCGAAAATGGAGCAAGGAAAGATGGAAATGACAGATATATCACAAGTATCCTGCGTTAAACACAGTAACGTGGCTTGCAGAGAATAGATGCAGAGGCAGATGCTTCATTCAAGTGTACTTAATTTCCAGCGTTTCATAAAGAGCAGACAAATGGTCTCTTGATGTGAGCTTTGTGCCCCACTGCTATATAGTTTCATTAAACGACTGTTACTTAGAGACATCCAAAATTATCCCCCTATAAAAAAAATTGTGGGACTGTTACAGTGAGAAAAATCACATACATAAGAACAATGTTATTACCTGAGAATATTCTCTGTATTGGTTAGTTAATAAATTTCATTGAAACGTAATTAAACTCTCGAGATCGTGCTACTTTTGCAGATTCAGTTCGTCACATAAAAATCCCAACAGGTGGAGAGTATAAGACATCTTAACAGTGTCCTTCACTATTATTTCTCGCAATTCCTTGATTGAATAATACGCGGGGAGCCACTTGATTCAATAACTCGGAAAGCCGCCTGGTTGAATAATGCTAGGAAAATCATACCGTATATGTACATAGTCTTAACAGAAAATTCGGATACTTAGTGAACAATAAATGAGGTACAGTTTTCTAAGTAGGAGAGAGCGCTGGTAAGTAACGCCCCGAAATTTTTGTGTGAATAGTCAAAGCTTTTAACATTTCACATGTTTATTCTCCGTGAAGAATAAACACTCTCGCTAAGCAAAATTATGTTCGTGCCTTTTTTAACATTCTTGGTAATACCCGTTGTCATAGATGCTATCACAGTCATGTGGTCACTGGTACGTTCCTCAACGTTAACTGGGTCGATAAATTCAGGCCAGGAGGCTAAGACGTTACTCTCAGTAGCTGTTCTCTATCTGCTCAAAACAATTTCAGACAAGTGCTCCAGAACAACTTCTCATGAATCCCTGGCTGTGCCACCAGCTTTGCTAATATGACAATGCCAATCCACACTTGGCAAGCGGAAGTCACCCAATATTACAACGGCTTCACCAGGAAAATTATTAACGCTATTCTGCAAGTTCTGTCTGAAGCGCTCTACCGCTACAGCTCCTGATCCAGGCAACCTTTAAAAGCATCCGATTACCATTTCTGACCGATCTTTGATGCTTAACTTTACCCAGATTAATTATCAATCTAAATCCGTGATAACCTCGCTAGATTTTATCCAATTCTTTACTGCAATGAACATGCCGCCACCATTGGCGACTACTCTATCCTTACGAAAAATATTCCACTCTGAACTCAGAATTTCATTGTCATTAATGTCCGGTTTCAACAAACTTTCTATACCTAATACTGTCTTTACATTATAACCTTCAGTAAGCGATACTAATTCTGGAAGCTTTTCTTGGAAGCTCCACAGTTTTCTAAAATCATATTAACCTTTTCTATCTCTGATCAGAGACAACGAACGTTCTCTGACGACATTGTGACTAATTTATCTTGTAAATCGTCTTTGACCCCAAGAGAGGGTTTCTCTAACCTAAAAAAGCCCCATGTGCACCCCACACGTACTCCGCTACCCTAGCAGCCACTTCCTGCGTGTAGTACACTACTAACCTATTATGAGGAGCCATGCAAATCTACGCTCATAACAGATGTCGAGAAATTCGCATCCGATACCGTTGCAGACTCTTCTGAGCCTTTGGTTTAGACCTTCTACTCTGTTCCAAACCAAAGGACGGCGATCAGCTCTGGGTACGATGCCACTAATAGACAGCCTAGCCTGCACCCCGCGTGCAATGCTAGGTGCCTTCAACAAATCAGACATTCGCCGAAAATGTCGTCAGAACCAAAGGACAGGCGTCATTTGTGCGATGTGTGCCTCAGTATGCATACGGTTGCATCCAGTGCGCTTGATAGCCTGCAGCAGGGCGTCCATCGCATCACAGACGAGACACCACCCTCCCGCAGACGTACCGAGTGCACACTGGCATCCTATCCCGCCTTACCTGCTATTTACCTGAAAGGCTCAATCGGCCACCTAACATCGGATCTCCCAATAAAAAGGATACCCATCCTCTGTACTTGTCTGGACTTGGCAGGAAAATCGCCCGCTGACCCAATAGAAGAAGCATCAGTGCAGGCTCAGAGTTATCATCAACAGTGGTACCGTCTCGTACCTGTCGCGAAGGCGTAGGAAGTCATCCGCGCTTTGCCTACTTCCCAGTGACACGTGAACACCCCACTGTCTGCCACGCACTCTGGAATGAGGACGGGCCGGTCAGACGTTGCGTATCAGAAGATGCAGCAACACTCGGGTCACCAGGCGATGCAGATCTCGTCACCTACTCCTCGATGTCGCCGTAATTTTGAGCACTAGCCAGACGAATGTCGACGGTAGTAAACACAACTTCCAGCTGTTTACGGACAGGAGCCAATTCCCATTGTGTCTGCTCACAAAATGCTCAGCCCCTAGCCATTTTGTACTGCGTAAGAAATAGATACAAGATCGAAAATGGCGTTACTGATTTTGGAACATGCACAAAATATAACGACGAAATAGACGAACACTAGAAACTGCTCTGAACATTTCTCGCCACACCCTGAGACAGCAAGCTCTTAAATAGAATTAAATTTTTCTTCTGAACTGGACGCATCTACAGCTACCTGTTACTAGAAAATCTGCTTACCGAAAAGGTACTGCAAGAAATAGGTGCTGGCCGCGCTGACCGAGCGGCTCTAGGCGCTTCAGTTCGGAACCGCACGACTGCTACGGTAGCAGGTTCGAATCCAGCCTCGGGCATGGATGTGTGTGATGTCCTAACGTTAGTTAAGTTTAAGTAGTTCTAGGTTCCAGGGGACTGATGACCTCAGATGTTAGGTCACATCTGAACCATTTTTGAACGTAATAGGTAAGCAAACTACCAGTAGAATTCAATGATCGAAACTATATGCTGTGCACCAGCCCGAGATTTAAACTTAGTGGCGTGACATGGAGCTGCTGAAGGAGGGAAAATTACACTAGGATGCCGCCTTACACAAGGATATGCACCTTTATTTACACAAAAACAAAAAAAAATCGGGTTAATTTGCTAACAGGAAATGCACAGGTATAGGTTACTTCTTTGCAGAAGCACATGGCAATAAACAAAACAAAGAAAACAAAAACTAAACAAAGTAACTGTGTATCAGCAAACTGCTGCTGCTTCCACCACTGGTGGCGCGTCCACTTGGCGCAGCGTCTCTCATCGCGTGAGAACTTCCAAACGGTTCTAGAGTCTTGACGCTTCGCGCATCCGTTTGCGTCGTATCCGTGTGTATATTATGTGGATCACATTTTACTGTATTCTGTTCACATAAACACATTTGTATTAGGTCACTGATCCTTGAAGTACATAAGCTAAACGAGCCTATTATATTATATGACTCATTAAATTTCGTTTATCATTTATCTCTCTCCATGTACAAGATTTAAGTGTTCTGTCTTCATTGTGTCTGCCCCTGGGATTGCAAAGAGCAGGCTGGCATTCACGTCTGCTATCATTTGTTGCTAGTTATAAGACTACGACCCGTATATCAGCGATTTACGACGATCAGTAACTTTTTAATCAACAGTGGTGAGATTAGAAGATTAAACTAAGGAGAAAGTACTAACAGGAATATCTCATTTTATGAGAGTGTGCTATTTTTTAAAAGCAGATTCTCCAGGTTTTGTATGTAAAAACTCTTAATGTCTCTTGAATATAACAAAAGTTATTGACATTTTATATCTTTATTTTTCATGTACACTCCTGGAAATTGAAATAAGAACACCGTGAATTCATTGTCCCAGGAAGGGGAAACTTTATTGAGACATTCCTGGGGTCAGATACATCACATGATCACACTGACAGAACCACAGGCACATAGACACAGGCAACAGAGCATGCACAATGTCGGCACTACTACAGCGTATATCCACCTTTCGCAGCAATGCAGGCTGCTATTCTCCCATGGAGACGATCGTAGATGTGCTGGATGTAGCCTTTGGAACGGCTTGCCATGCCATTTCCACCTGGCGCCTCAGTTGGACCAGCGTTCGTGCTGGACGTGCAGACCGCGTGAGACGACACTTCATTCAGTCCCAAACATGCTCAATGGGGGACAGATCCGGAGATCTTGCTGGCCAGGGTAGTTACTTACACTTTCTAGAGTACGTTGGGTGGCACGGGATACATGCAGACGTGCATAGTCCTGTTGGAACAGCAAGTTCCCTTGCCGGTCTAGGAATGGTAGAACGATGGGTTCGATGACGGTTTGGATGTACCGTGCACTATTCAGTGTCCCCTCGACGATCACCAGAGGTGTACGGCCAGTGTAGGAGATCGCTCCCCACACCATGATGCAGGGTGTTGGCCCGGTGTGCCTCGGTCGTATGCAGTCCTGATTGTGGCGCTCACCTGCACGGCGCCAAACACGCATACGACCATCATTGGCACCAAGGCAGAAGCGACTCTCATCGCTGAAGACGACACGTCTCCATTCGTCCATCCATTCACGCCTGTCGCGACACCACTGGAGGCGGGCTGAACGATGTTGGGGCGTGAGCGGAAGACGGCCTAACGGTGTGCAGGACCGTAGCCCAGCTTCATGGACACGGTTGCGAATGGTCCTCGCCGATACCCCAGGAGCAACAGTGTCCCTAATTTGCTGGGAAGTGGCGGTGCAGTCCCCTACGGCACTGCGTAGGATCCTACGGTCTTGGCGTGCATCTGTGCGTCGCTGCGGTCCGGTCCCAGGTCGACGGGCACGTGCACCTTCCGCCGACCACTGGCGACAACATCGATGTACTGTGGAGACCTCACGCCCCACGTGTTGAGCAATTCGGCGGTACGTCAACCCGGCCTCCCGTATGCTCACTATACGCCCTCGCTCAAAGTCCGTCAACTGCACATACGGTTCACGTCCACGCTGTCGCGGCATGCTACCAGTGTTAAAGACTGCGATGGAGCTCCGTATGCCACGGCAAACTGACTGACACTGACGGCGGCGGTGCACAAATGCTGCGCAGCTAGCGCCATTCGACGGCCAACACCGCGGTTCCTGGTGTGTCCGCTGTGCCGTGCATGTGATCATTGCTTGTACAGCCCTCTCGCAGTGTCCGGAGCAAGTATGGTAGGTCTGACACACCGGTGTCAATGTGTTCTTTTTCCATTTCCAGGAGTGTATATACATTTTTTTCTCCTTATAGGCACACTGGTGACGAACACATTTCCTCCGACTGGAGACCAGTTTGTTGATACGGTCAGTGTAGAATGTTTGGCTTTGTTGACCGACCCACATCATCTCTGCTTCATCAGTATCAAAGCGAAGTTTACGAGGGTGTTTTTATGTTTTGGAAACAGATGAAAATCGGATGGGCCGAAACGGGGCTGTATGCTGGATGATCGATGACAGGGAACCGAAAATATCAAATTGTTCCTGACGTCGCACTGATAGCATATGGTATAACAATTTCACGGTGAAAGACAGGTTCCTCATGTTTGGACGAACTCTTCCAATTCGAAATTAGATTTCATTTTTGGAACACAACCTACATCCAGCTTATAGACAGAAGTGATGACCCTTTCTGCAGGACCTGGTCATCATTTTGCAGTACAATACTCAAGCACGTACAGTGCAAGCTGTTACTGATTTCTTTCACTGATGGGTTCAACTCGATTCAACTCGATTTCTAAACTGAAGGAAGCACTTTACTGCACTCACTTCAGAACTACTACAAATTCGTCGGGAAATTGAGCGCGCCGATCGAACTGTCGACACAACTCACACTGCAAAGATTATCCTACGACTTCCACGTCGCAGGCACAGGGTTATAAACAATGCTGGTGACTACTCTGAAATTCAGTAAAACTTTGAAACACGTATCTAATTTGTACGAGTTGTAAATAAAAAGTTCCCACTATTAAAGTTCCAGTCCTCTGATGTCGGACAAACCAATGCGGAGCTCTAGTGCTATAAATGGTGTTTCTCGGTATGTGGACAAGACTAATATAAAGTCTTTCAGCACACCGCCCACAGTCACCAATAGAAATATCTGGACTTACAGCAGTTACATCCTGTATATTGTAAATACACTCCTGGAAATGGAAAAAAGAACACATTGACACCGGTGTGTCAGACCCACCATACTTGCTCCGGACACTGCGAGAGGGCTGTACAAGCAATGATCACACGCACAGCACAGCGGACACACCAGGAACCGCGATGTTGGCCGTCGAATGGCGCTAGCTGCACAGCATTTGTGCACCGCCGCCGTCAGTGTCAGCCAGTTTGCCGTGGCATACGGAGCTCCATCGCAGTCTTTAACACTGGTAGCATGCCGCGACAGCGTGGACGTGAACCGTATGTGCAGTTGACGGACTTTGAGCGAGGGCGTATAGTGGGCATGCGGGAGGCCGGGTGGACGTACCGCCGAATTGCTCAACACTTGGGGCGTGAGGTCTCCACAGTACATCGATGTTGTCGCCAGTGGTCGGCGGAAGGTGCACGTGCCCGTCGACCTGGGACCGGACCGCAGCGACGCACAGATGCACGCCAAGACCGTAGGATCCTACGCAGTGCCGTAGGGGACCGCACCGCCACTTCCCAGCAAATTAGGGACACTGTTGCTCCTGGGGTATCGGCGAGGACCATTCGCAACCGTGTCCATGAAGCCGGGCTACGGTCCTGCACACCGTTAGGCCGTCTTCCGCTCACGCCCCAACATCGTGCAGCCCGCCTCCAGTGGTGTCGCGACAGGCGTGAATGGAGGGACGAATGGAGACGTGTCGTCTTCAGCGATGAGAGTCGCTTCTGCCTTGGTGCCAATGATGGTCGTATGCGTGTTTGGCGCCGTGCAGGTGAGCGCCACAATCAGGACTGCATACGACCGAGGCACACAGGGCCAACACCCGGCATCATGGTGTGTGGGGCGATCTCCTACACTGGCCGTACACCTCTGGTGATCGTCGAGGGGACACTGAATAGTGCACGGTACATCCAACCCGTCATCGAACCCATCGTCCTACCATTCCTAGACCGGCAAGTGAACTTGCTGTTCCAACAGGACAAAGCACGTCCGCATGTATCCCGTGCCACCCAACGTGCTCTAGAAAGTGTAAGTCAACTACTCTGGCCAGCAAGATCTCCGGATCTGTCCCCCATTGAGCATGTTTGGGACTGGATGAAGCGTCGTCTCACGCGGTCTGCACGTCCAGCACGAACGCTGGTCCAACTGAGGCAGCCAGGTGGAAATGGCATGGCAAGCCATTCCACAGGACTACATCCAGCATCTCTACGATCGTCTCGATGGGAGAATAGCAGCCTGCATTGCTGCGAAAGGTGGATATACACTGTACTAGTGCCGACATTGTGCATGCTCTGTTGCCTGTGTCTATGTGCCTGTGGTTCTGTCAGTGTGATCATGTGATTTATCTGACCCCAGGAATGTGTCAATAAAGTTTCCCCTTCCTGGGACAATGAATTCACGGTGTTCTTATTTCAATTTCCAGGAGTGTAGTAAAGACTATGTATTGCTCTCTTGGACCCCAAGCTATACGTTCTAAGCTCTGTGTGTGAGCACGTGGTGAGACAAGCCATCTGGTCCTCTACTAGGCAGGCTCTACTTTCTTCACTAAACCACAGTGCCGGACTGTACCGAAGTCAATGAACACGGCGGTCACCTGTACACCGCGTTCTTCGGCGCTCTGGGTTTCACGGACAGACAGAGCGAGATGATTGTCGCTACATCTCTGTCTATGGAATCCATATTTATTTCTATAGAAGAGGTTCCAGATCAACAAGAAGGTCCTAACGCGACATTGTAAAACGTACTCCATAATTCGACAACGGAGTAACGTCATTGATATAGGCCTACTGTTATGTGTGCTTTCTTGCAAACGAGGTGACCGGCTTTGTTTCTTTTCTGATGATTAGTACCTGTCATTTGTCCAGCGATCTGTGATACGCTGCCATTAGAAGAGGTGTCCATACTTGTGATTTCTCCTCTAGAAGTATTAAAAATTTGCATGCAGTTCCTACCTATATGTAAGTTTCTTCCTATATGTCAGTTCTCATTGCTCTGCACGATTGTAAAAAACTGGTACATTGAGGAAGCTTATGTTGAAACTGAGTACATTGGTAACGTCAGAAATGTTTGGAGAAACAGCAACATGACGAATAAACGCCACAAACGTTCGGATTTAAGTCTTGTTCATTGAATACAGAAACAAAATTGTTCGTACAGAGCCTTTCGGTAACAAGGAGACCAAAGCTATAAGTGTGGGAATGGAAAAATTGCACGGCTTCCCCTATGAATTTCGGCGTCACAGATCGTTCTCATAAAATGGCTCCCTTATTCTTCAAATACTTAAAAGCATGGAGTTATTTTCCTGCAGCGGGCTGAAGGCGAGATGTGTACGAACTGCTACGAATAGGGGTTGTTTCAAGAAAGAAACTTTCGTCGGCACGAGGCAGTTGACGAAGTCATTATGTTGTCGGGATACATAGTTTTAGCCTTAGCTTGACCAGTTAAATGTATTAGTGTGGGAAAGATAGGATGCAGGAAATACGGCAGTATAGTAATTGGTTCAACTGTAGACTACGATACCGCCCGTCGGGTTTGAGCTACGATGTACTGGTGTAGCGGATGAGACTCCTGTGCAGAGCGATGGTTTGTTTTGCTCTGTGGTGCTGGTAGCGTCAGCTTATGCCGTGCATGTAGTTTGGGTTTATAGACAGTGTTGCTAGTTCTGATAGTAGGGACGCGTCATTGAATCCACAAGTTTAGTTAAGAGAAAATACTGAGTGTAAGGCTGACTCGGCCACAGTCTGACATACACAATCTCGATGCTCAGTGCTACCATCTGCAGTTTGTGTGACAATAACGCCCCAAGGCAGCGGAAAAATTAAAGTTCGTTTTTAATCATTTTCTAGTTAATTAGCTAAATAATTATTAAATTTTTGTATTATGAAATTGTTAAAACATGAATGATCATGAGATACATGTAAAAACTACCGAATCTCTTTGATTCAGTGACATAACCTACAACTTAATAATGAAGAAATACTTTGGAATATGTGTATAACTGTAACTTACTCCACTGAAAACAATCCAATACAAACACACAATTTCATGGATGAGAAGAATATTTTTTTGTCAGTTCCTATTACGCCAGGCACTTTCCTTGACACGTAACAACATTTTAGGGAACCTAATGTTTCACACAGACTTCCACTTCACACAACGATCTAACGCATAAACATTTCTGTAAATTACTTTGGTTTCAAAAGCTTGTCTCCTACGTTAGGTATTGCATTCCATAAAGGTTACCTATGTTTCGTATTAACTGATTTGACTGGAAGTCTAGCGAAGAAACCTTGCGTTTTTGAGTAGATATACGATGACTTTCTGCAAAAGGTCTGGTCTTCTGCTGTTTACTAGCACTTTTCTGTTTTAAAGAACACGACATTCTGCAGTAAATATCTGTATGTTAGAAGAAAAGCATAAATTAGCCGTTCTGTGGAGTAGAGATTCAGACCTGCGAGGGTTGTTAACCCTCCGACAGTCGCGCATGTATCTGTGAGATACATGGCCAACTTTTTCTCTAATATTACCGCAATGAACAGTGGTAACGGTTTGCTGGCCCACGACATCTTGTATCATACCTTTCTTATTGCTTCACAGGAATTTCAGTCTTATCCCGACACTGACAAGGTCATAAATGAGTCAGGTGTGGGAGCGTGTACTGCCTGTATCTCTCGGGTAACGCTTTGTTGCCGCTAATGACTGCAGCTGTTGCATTGTTCGCAGCGTACGCAAGTCGGCAGTTGCGTTGTTGTCTTCTAAGTGAAGCAACGTTTCGTTGCAGCTACGTGTACTCTCTTTCAAAATGAGTAAACGATATGATCTAGAAAATCCTAAGGATTTGGAAGAAGTACATCACCTTCTTTTAGACGACGAGGTATCCATTGGAGATGAAGATGATCTTGCAGAAACTGATTCAGAAACCGAAGATATACTTGGAACACGATCTGTAGACTCAGACACAGATCATGAATTTGATGAAGAGGAAAATAATGAAGCGCAGGAAACTGATGAACATTACTATTTTCGTGAGTAGAAAAGACAATAAATATGCTTTCAGATGCAATAATAACAATATCTAATAATGGTGTAATGTACTAATTTTTTTATTTTAGGTAAAGATGGAACTAAATGGAGGAAAGTGCCTTGGAAAGCAACACAGACACGGCCTCATAATATACTAACCAAACTGCCTGAGATAGTTCGAGACGCAAAGAAAATGGTAACTGAAATTGACTGTTGGAGCCTATTCATTAGCAATGATATCCTAGATCTAACTGTGGTCAACACTAACAGGCGTATAGCTGATCTAAAAGGAAACTTTGGTCGCGAGAGTGAGTGCAAGGACACAGACGCAATCGAAATAAAAGCCTTTCTTGGCTTGTTATACCTTGCTGGTGTGTTCCGTGGTGGGCGACAGAATGTTCACGACTTCTGGACAGCAGATGACCTTGGTCTGAATATTTTTAGAATGACCATGTCCGAAAAATGTTTCCTGTTCCTAATAAGATGAGTTCGTTTTGATGATGGAGCCACAAGACAAGAACGGCGCAAGACAGACAAATTAGCAGCCGTGAGGGAAATGTTCACCATGCGTTTGAATAACTGCAAGACACATTACTCCCTCGGTCAGAACGTCACAGTTGATGAGCAGCTACCAGCATTTTGAGGGCGGTGTGAATTTCGCCAGTTCATACCATCTAAACCATGTAAATATGGCATCAAAATTTTCTGCCTATGTGATGCCAAGCTTTATTATACTTACAACATGGAAATATATTGTGGATTACAACCAGAAGGACCCTTTCAGAATAACAACTCTGCCAAAGAAGTAGTTCTGAGACTTGCCGAACCAATGTATGGGACGGGTAGAAACATTGCAGCAGATAACTGGTTCACTAGTTTGGAGTTAGTAAGAGAACTGCATAAAAGGAGACTTGCAAAAAACAAGAAGGAACTGCCATCGAATTTCGTAGCACCAAGAAGTAGACAGCAATATGATAGCGTATTTGGCTACAGCAAGAATGAAACCGTTGTGTCGTATGTCTCGAAAAAAGAGATAACATTGCAGGCGTCAACTCTAAGAGTAATTTTCATGGGCAACAAGAATAAATACTCAAATCGGCGCGAATACCTCAAAACTTTGGCTCTGACTCTACTGCAAGATAATCTGAAAAGAAGAGATCTTGTTATGACTCTACTTGATGATATAAAGTCAATGCCAGTAAAGTACAAACCTAAAGGAAAATGGCAAGAAAACACTGAACAATCCTTGGAATCAGAAAACAAGAAAAGAAAAAGGTGCCCGTCGTGCTACAGGGAGACAAAAAAGACTTGTCTCAGCAAGTATACATGTGAAAAATGCGGTACACATCTTTGTTTGCAAAAGCACGCAAAAATAATTTGTGAACAATGTCTTTCTGTAGAGGGCAATCACTAAAAAGAGACATGCTTTGATTAGTTCAATAATTTATTTGTATCTATAATAAATAATTTTTTAAAGAATTTCATGTACTCCTCCATTACAAAATGTCAAATATTTCTGTTAATTTGAAAGTGTAATGACCCTGATGTTCACTTCTGTATTTGTAAAATCTGTAAAAATAAAGGTAACTGCAATTTAAAACAAAATCAAAAGAAAAAGAACCTATAAACAAACAAAAGACCACAAAAATCGTCGCATGTATTCACGAGATACATCGCGACTAATGGCGTCATGGAAGTTCAGGCGCCTGCTGGAGGGTTAAGAAACCTATAAAAAGAGAAATATGGTGCCTTCATTTTCTTGTTGCTGCAATTTATTGGCCTACAGTCACTCCCATTTGTCACAACCATTCTACAGACCAATATAGACAGTTCAGATTTGCTTTTAATTCCACAAGATCTTGGCGAGCTCAACAGTATTACTCCCTGGCCGCTTGGCGCGATTCAGTCACACTGGGAAACAGTAAAGAGGGCGGAGTGTCGTGACTGTATATGTTCGACTGAGACGCTGCTTACGCTCCCAATCAGCTGTAACTTAAACATTATCTTTGGTTGTCTTAGTAACGAGAGTAAACAATAATTCACAATACATGTGTACTTGGAATTACTTGTAAATGCATATCCTGTCGACGTTGATTTTTCTCAGTTTATTTAGTGAACTTTAATCGTAATATCACTGAAATAAGCAAGGGTGATACTTCGTTGATTACGAAATGCGTAAGTCAGAAGAAATTTAAATCGAAATAACAATTTGTTACTTTGACGTAAGTGTAAGAAATGTTAACAACTGAAAGTGATCTACAAGAATGTAACAGAGGTACCTGAGTTGGGCAGCCGATAAGACGCTTAAGAGCGATAGATTAAATTAGTTCACCATCGCCAGGTCCAGAATAGTGCGTAGCAACTCTCCTCTAAGTGATTTTGCTGTTTTAAGTTGCGCTGTATTGGTCAATCCATGTTTTCGATATTGTGTTTAGGCCATTGCTTTGACCACCGACGTCCTCTGTGTCGTCTTGAGTTTACGATGCGAAGGATGTGAGTGGCCTGAGCTTAGTGACTGGTGTAAACTATATATTCTGTTTATTCCAAAGATGAAGTCATGGATGAAAGTGGACGGGTGGAATCAAATCATTCGCTAATCCCCAAATGTCTGTCTATTACTTTCCGTATGTGGCATGAGTTCCGAGGGTGAGGTTAGTTAGGAAAATAAATGCACCGCTTAAATTCTTGCCAGAAAACGATTTGTGATGATGTCTATAATCTTGCGTCCCACAAATATTAGGTTGTATATCGAATTTGGTACGTTCGTCGAGTGAGAGGTTATGTACGAACCTAAGAACACAGCTTAGATTGTTATGAGCGAAACAAAAAGTGATTATATTTATAATCTTGATTCTTACAGATTTTTCTTTTTTTTCGAATGTAACGTCGTGGAGACGTGGCATATACCAAATGGATTGTGTTTGTAGGAGACATGTTGTTAGTGATGGCTAACTCTTTATTGTGAGCGTTTATGTTTCTGTTTCGGTTTGTGGGAAAGGTGCAGTTTAATGAAAACAAGTCTTTAGTAGTTATTGGTTATCTAAACCTTTTCGGTTTTTCAACTGTTGCTTTTAGTTTACTGTTTGCTTCTATAGATTTGAATGTTGAGATCAATTCTAGTGTCAGATGCCACTCGTCGGCTATGAGTAATGACTTCATATCTAAATCAGAGACGCCACGTAGAGGCAAGCTTTGAAAACAACTGATCATATTCGTAAACAAATGAATGAAGCATGCGATAAAATTAGTTACTGTTCACGTGATTACTTACTTAGCCCCAAACTATATTGAAAAGCGTTGAAGGTATCGAAAATAAATAAGGACATAAAAAGATATGTTTACGTGTATGAAATACTTCATTATCTTAATTTACGCGAATAAGAAAAGCACAATGAATCTTTAAATCCAATACAATATAGCGCATGAAGACGTCATAATATTGTGAAATATCATTAATTAAAAAAAAATTCACAGAAAGTGCTATCTTACAAATACTGGAATCAGTTATCTACAATTAAGTTGTATCGGTAAATTCTAATTACCGATTTCACGGTACGTTACTTATATCGTTTTTCCAGCACGTGTGTGCACTGAAATGTAACAGGATTTCTGCATTCGTAATTTCTCTCTGGACTTCTGTGAAAAAACGATTAATATTTTAATAGGTAACTAGAAATATGTAGGTTAATTCTAGTTAGCAGTTCTAGCCACTCCACGTTTTGTTATTTAGACCGTTTTAAAAACATGTGTAGAATTACAGTGTTTGAGTATTTCTACATTTGGTATTACTCTCTTCAGTAGTGCTAAACTAAGAATAATTTGGACTCTAGACCTACAATACTTGTTTTTTTTTCATAGTAGTTCCGAGATCGATAAGAAATATAAAAATCCAACAAAACCTTATTCCACAGATTTACTGCAATAATGTCAAAAATTATGAACCATCGAACAGCCGGAGTCGGTAACTAGAATTAGCCTCCTCTGTGGTCAATTCTAGTTATCGATCGCGACCATTCTATAGTTCATTAATTAGAACGTTTTTTCAGCAGGAGTGTGCACTAACATGCAGGAGAATAGGATTTCTGTACTTGTAATTGCTCTATGAATTACAGCGAAAAAGGTTCTAATATTCGAATCCGTTAAGGTAATTCTAGTACCGATTCCAATTTTTGGTATTTCATCTCATTAGTTTCAGAGATCAATTACAAACGTAGAATGCTATGGCGTTGCACTGCATATAATTTCTGAAAAAAACAATTTACATATGAGTCGTGGAACTGTTGGAATCAGTAACTAGAATTCAACTATATAGATAAATTTTAGTTTGTGATTGCAATATTCGTTGCTCGTTCCTGCGCCTCTCCCGTTAAATTCAATAATTAATTGTAAAGCTAGCGCTATTTTATAATCGTATGACCTCATCATGCGCTTTAGTGTAATGTAATATAGAGATTCTCTTTGCATTTCTACTCGCATAAATGACGAGAATAATTCTTATCATACATGAAAATTTGTTTTTTATTCTAGTACTTACTTATTTTCGTTACCTTCCGTTCGTATCTATACAATTAATGGGTAAGTAAATAACTGCGTGAAATTTGAGTTTCATTTTATCGCATGCTACATTCTTTTGCTTACAAGTATGATACGTTACTTTCGTAGATCTCCTATACGTAGCTTCTTTGCCTTAGGAATGACATAATTGCTCAAAGCCGACGAGTGGAATCGGACGCTAGAATTTGTCCGAATGTTGTGTGTTTGAGTCTAGTGTGCGTGTGTGTGTGTGTGTGTGTGTGTGTGCGTGTTTTGGGGCCAGCTTCAATTAATCATTTTTGGAAGGCGTCAAGTAATGTATAAATTCATGTTTGACCATCAGCCGCTTATATTTTAAATCTAAATATCAATCGGTTTCAGTCACCGGCCATCTTCACGAAGAAGGGTTAGAATGGTTTAAGCCACAACATAACACTTCTCATTACATAAATAATGCGTATACTCCGAGTATCTGTATACGCCACCCGATATTCAGAAGAAAACATACCAATAGCAACAGTACACAGAGCACTATTGCACTGTGGCTGGTAAGAACGTTTTTATGATCCATTTGTTTAGTATGAGATTGTTTAGTATGAGATTTCTTTGAAACGTGCGTTTCAGATTTGTGTTTTGGATAGTTTTCTTTGAGAAGAGGGCTGAGGGGTCGGGGTTATGTTATCGATGTCTACATCTACATCTAAATTTATACTCCGCAAGCCACCCAACAGTGTGTGGCGGAGGGCACTTTACTTCCCACTGTCATTACCTCCCATTCCTGTTCCAGTCGCGTATGGTTCGCGGGAAAAACGACTGCCGGAAAGCACCCGTGCGCCCTCGAATCTCTCTAATTTTACATTCGTGATATCCTCGGGAGGTATAGGTAGGGGGAAGCAATATATTCGATACCTCATCCAGAAACGCACCCTCTCGAAACCTGGACAGCAAGCTACACCGCGATGCACAGCGCCTCTCTCGCAAAGTCTGCCACTTGAGTTTGCTAAACATCTCCGTAACGCTATCACGCTTACCAAATAACGCAGTGACGAAATGCGCCGCTCTTGTTTGGATCTTCTCTATCTCCTCTATCAACCGGACCTGGTACTGATCCCTCACTGATGAGCAATACTCAAGTATAGGTCGAACGAGTGTCTTATAAGCCACCTCCTTTGCTGATGGACTACATTTTCTAAGGACACTCCCAATGAATCTCAACCTGGCACCCGCCTTACCAACATTTAATTTTATATGATCATTCCACTTCAAATCGTTCCGTACGCATACTCCCAGATGTTTTACCGAATATACAATAAAGGATCCTTCTTTTTATGTATTCGCAATACATTACATTTGTCTATGTTAAGGGTCAGTGGCCACTCCCTGCACCAAGTGCCTATCCGCTGCAGATCTTCCTACATTTTGCTATAATTTTCTAATGCTGCAACTTCTCTGTATACTACAGCATCATCCGCGAAAAGCCGCATGGAACTTCCGACACTATCTACTAGGTCATTTATATATATTGTGAAATGCAATGGTCCCATAACACTCCCCTGTGGCACGCCAGAGGTTACTTTAACGTCTGTAGATGTCTCTCCAACGAGAACAACATGCTGTGTTCTGTTTCCTAAAAACTCTTCAATCCAGCCACACAGCTGGTCTGATATTCCGTAGGCTCTTACTTTGTTTATCAGGCGACGGTGTGGAACCGTATCGAAAGCCTTCCGGAATTCAAGGAAAATGGCATATACCTGGAAGCCTGTATCTAATATGTTCTGGGTCTCATGAACAAATAAAGCGAGTAGGGGTCTCACACGATCGCTGTTTACGGAATCCATGTTGATTCCTACAGAGTAGATTCTGAGTTTCCAGAAATGACACGATGCGCGATCAAAAAACACGTTCTAAAATTCTACAACAGATCGATGTCAAAGATATAGGCTTATAATTTTGCGCATCTGCTCGACGACCCTTCCTGAAAACTGGGACTAAATGTGCTCTTTTCCAATCATTTGGAACCTTCCGTTCCTCTTAAAGACTTGCGGTACACGGCTGTTAGCAGGGGTGCAAGTTCTTTCGCGTTGAAGCTATATAGATCTAGTGAAATTCATTATGCTTATTATTATAGCTTTTCAGGTGGGTGATTGTCTACATTTCTGTCTTCGTTTCAGCTATCTAAGTCAGGTGAAATTTCCAATACTAGTCATTATGGATTTTTTTCTCTCGGGGTGAGGAGGAGGGGTGGTGTTATTGTCTTCGTTTGAGCTATATAGGTCTAATAAAATATTCTATTCCATTTGTGTGTTCTTTCTACTTTTTGGTTGGGTTCATTCTGGAGGAATTCATGTGAGTCATATTCCTATTATGTGATTGTCTTGGATGATGTTAGTCTTATTGTAGTATTTTTAGTTTTCCCCCGCCCAGAACTAGCTAATTCCCACGTTTGTCACATGAGTTACTCTTCATTTAGTGACTGAAATACTTACCGTCTTTCTTATGTTTGTTTACGGCAGTAATGGTCTGTCTAGAAAAAAAAAATGTCGTGCCCATGAATCATGGCAACGGCCTGTTGTTAAATTTGCTGTTGTCTTAACGAAAAGAGGAAAGTGTGCTTTACATAACGTCATAGGTGAAAGTAGAAGTGTGGAATGGGACCGTGTGCTAATCCCAAATGTTGTTCTTGTTACCGCATTCCGTTAACTGCAGCGGCTGTTGACAGTGTGTATTGGAATCAGTTTTTGGCTTTCTTTATTGGTATCGCTTTGTGCTCTTTTTTATTGGTGATTGGTTTTTCAGCTGAGTTATATACGTCGAGTGATGTTTTAGGGCCGGCCTCTTTGACCGAGCGGTTCTAGGCGCTTCAGTCCGTAACCGCGCTACTGCTACGGTCGCAGGTTCGAATGCTGCCTCGGGCATGGATGTGGGTGATGTCCTTAGGCTAGTTCGGTTGAAGTAGTTCTAAGTCTACGGGACTAATGATCTCAGATGTTAAGTCCCATAGTGCTTAGAGCCATTTGAACCATTTTCGATGCTTTAGGGAAAGTTTAGAATAGGGCAAGTGGCGTAGTTACGTGTTTCGTGCTTGCCGTGATGTACGATAGGAGCAAAAGAAGGTGTGTCAGCTCTTTATGACACGAGCCAATAATAGAGCATCAGTCAGACAACGTATTTCAAAGTAATAAATTCGGAAGAATGGTTGAACCATTGCCGTCAAAGGAGATTATAGATTTATTTGCTCCCTGTTTGAATCGTAGCTATTCTTTTGATTCATATACTGAGGTAAGTGGATGAATGTTTTTTAATTAAAATGTGGGAAAAGCAGATGGGTTAATTTTAATATATCGAATATGTGACTCCGTTGTAAATAATCATAGGTCCACTTATTAACTGAGCTTGCGCAAATTGATTGCATAATCATTTCCCCACAACATTTGATACATTCATGTCTCTGCGCCAACTCAGTAGTTCAAGGGAAACAAAAAAGTGAAAATGAGTCTCATGGTACAGAATTTTCTTCTCTGATGGTACTAGTCCGCTCAAAGTGAAAGTTAATGTTTTAAAAATCATAGGGGAAAGAGTATGTCGTAAGACGCGTCGTCTGTGAAGTGTGCATAGGTCTTAGAGCTGAGCATGGAATCGTAAATAATCACTTTGTTTACTTCTTTGTAATTACATCAATATGCCACCAATTATTGTTCGCAACATACCTTCTGTTTGACACCCATAGTTTTGCAGGTAGGAGTAAAGGTGGTCATTAATGAATAAAAACTAACCGAGTGCCGTGAAAACTATAGACTGACGATGTCAAATGTTGATTACGGACTACTTTCTGCAAAGTTTAAGATTATATTACATGTGTCGCACTGAATTAATACGTAACCGTCTAGAAACCAGGGACTAACTTGTTATCCTTACATGCAGAGATCCTTTAGCCACTCTAGTCTTTTAAGTGCTATCATTAGTGTCTATGATTTTGCGGTTGAACTTATCAGAATTTGAAAACCAATTGCTGTGGGCTGTAAATGTTTGCATTGATTTAATAATATCACAGTAGATTTTTTTTAATATTTCTCAAATGGATCTCTTACTCAGGTAAAGAAAAATGTAGGCATTATTCGGGCATGAGGAAGGTTAAAAAATGACAGATGGAGCTCTCATTGGGGAGAAAATTGTACGAGACTTATTATGAAGGAACTATCCATGTTGTTGCCTAAAACTGATTAGAGAAACCACCGAAACCCCAGAACTTGATGGACAAATAGGGAATTGTACCACCGTCAGTCCAAGTGCGAGTCACGTGTGCTACCGTTATGCCACATCACTAGAACTAAAATAAATAACAACACCATGTTATCCAATTGAGCCGAAGTTTTATTGAATCGGCAACTGTGATTTCAGGTGTTATTGGCCGCGGTATGGCGGTCCAACAGTTTAACAGCGACACGGTCTTCTCCAGGCGCCGAGTTGACGGCGGCGCCCCCAACAGCCTGCGTACAATTTGGTGGCTCTGAACACCTGCACGGTGTGGAGTATGGAGCCTCCGTGGTTGGCGGGGAGGCCACTGGAGTGACTCTTCTCCAGGCGCTGAGTTGGCGGCGGCGCCCCCAACAGGCTGCGTATAATTTGTTGGCTCTGAACACCAGCACGGTGTGGAGTATGGAGCCTCCGTGGTTGGCGGGGAGGCCACTGGAGTGACTCTTCTCCAGGCGCTGAGTTGGCGGCGGCGCCCCCAACAGGCTGCGTATAATTTGTTGGCTCTGAACACCAGCACGGTGTGGAGTATGGAGCCTCCGTGGTTGGCGGGGAGGCCACTGGAGTGACTCTTCTCCAGGCGCTGAGTTGGCGGCGGCGCCCCCAACAGGCTGCGTATAATTTGTTGGCTCTGAACACCAGCACGGTGTGGAGTATGGAGCCTCCGTGGTTGGCGGGGAGGCCACTGGAGTGACTCTTCTCCAGGCGCTGAGTTGGCGGCGGCGCCCCCAACAGGCTGCGTATAATTTGTTGGCTCTGAACACCAGCACGGTGTGGAGTATGGAGCCTCCGTGGTTGGCGGGGAGGCCACTGGAGTGACTCTTCTCCAGGCGCTGAGTTGGCGGCGGCGCCCCCAACAGGCTGCGTATAATTTGTTGGCTCTGAACACCAGCACGGTGTGGAGTATGGAGCCTCCGTGGTTGGCGGGGAGGCCACTGGAGTGACTCTTCTCCAGGCGCTGAGTTGGCGGCGGCGCCCCCAACAGGCTGCGTATAATTTGTTGGCTCTGAACACCAGCACGGTGTGGAGTATGGAGCCTCCGTGGTTGGCGGGGAGGCCACTGGAGTGACTCTTCTCCAGGCGCTGAGTTGGCGGCGGCGCCCCCAACAGGCTGCGTATAATTTGTTGGCTCTGAACACCAGCACGGTGTGGAGTATGGAGCCTCCGTGGTTGGCGGGGAGGCCACTGGAGTGACTCTTCTCCAGGCGCTGAGTTGGCGGCGGCGCCCCCAACAGGCTGCGTATAATTTGTTGGCTCTGAACACCAGCACGGTGTGGAGTATGGAGCCTCCGTGGTTGGCGGGGAGGCCACTGGAGTGACTCTTCTCCAGGCGCTGAGTTGGCGGCGGCGCCCCCAACAGGCTGCGTATAATTTGTTGGCTCTGAACACCAGCACGGTGTGGAGTATGGAGCCTCCGTGGTTGGCGGGGAGGCCACTGGAGTGACTCTTCTCCAGGCGCTGAGTTGGCGGCGGCGCCCCCAACAGGCTGCGTATAATTTGTTGGCTCTGAACACCAGCACGGTGTGGAGTATGGAGCCTCCGTGGTTGGCGGGGAGGCCACTGGAGTGACTCTTCTCCAGGCGCTGAGTTGGCGGCGGCGCCCCCAACAGGCTGCGTATAATTTGTTGGCTCTGAACACCAGCACGGTGTGGAGTATGGAGCCTCCGTGGTTGGCGGGGAGGCCACTGGAGTGACTCTTCTCCAGGCGCTGAGTTGGCGGCGGCGCCCCCAACAGGCTGCGTATAATTTGTTGGCTCTGAACACCAGCACGGTGTGGAGTATGGAGCCTCCGTGGTTGGCGGGGAGGCCACTGGAGTGACTCTTCTCCAGGCGCTGAGTTGGCGGCGGCGCCCCCAACAGGCTGCGTATAATTTGTTGGCTCTGAACACCAGCACGGTGTGGAGTATGGAGCCTCCGTGGTTGGCGGGGAGGCCACTGGAGTGACTCTTCTCCAGGCGCTGAGTTGGCGGCGGCGCCCCCAACAGGCTGCGTATAATTTGTTGGCTCTGAACACCAGCACGGTGTGGAGTATGGAGCCTCCGTGGTTGGCGGGGAGGCCACTGGAGTGACTCTTCTCCAGGCGCTGAGTTGGCGGCGGCGCCCCCAACAGGCTGCGTATAATTTGTTGGCTCTGAACACCAGCACGGTGTGGAGTATGGAGCCTCCGTGGTTGGCGGGGAGGCCACTGGAGTGACTCTTCTCCAGGCGCTGAGTTGGCGGCGGCGCCCCCAACAGGCTGCGTATAATTTGTTGGCTCTGAACACCAGCACGGTGTGGAGTATGGAGCCTCCGTGGTTGGCGGGGAGGCCACTGGAGTGACTCTTCTCCAGGCGCTGAGTTGGCGGCGGCGCCCCCAACAGGCTGCGTATAATTTGTTGGCTCTGAACACCAGCACGGTGTGGAGTATGGAGCCTCCGTGGTTGGCGGGGAGGCCACTGGAGTGACTCTTCTCCAGGCGCTGAGTTGGCGGCGGCGCCCCCAACAGGCTGCGTATAATTTGTTGGCTCTGAACACCAGCACGGTGTGGAGTATGGAGCCTCCGTGGTTGGCGGGGAGGCCACTGGAGTGACTCTTCTCCAGGCGCTGAGTTGGCGGCGGCGCCCCCAACAGGCTGCGTATAATTTGTTGGCTCTGAACACCAGCACGGTGTGGAGTATGGAGCCTCCGTGGTTGGCGGGGAGGCCACTGGAGTGACTCTTCTCCAGGCGCTGAGTTGGCGGCGGCGCCCCCAACAGGCTGCGTATAATTTGTTGGCTCTGAACACCAGCACGGTGTGGAGTATGGAGCCTCCGTGGTTGGCGGGGAGGCCACTGGAGTGACTCTTCTCCAGGCGCTGAGTTGGCGGCGGCGCCCCCAACAGGCTGCGTATAATTTGTTGGCTCTGAACACCAGCACGGTGTGGAGTATGGAGCCTCCGTGGTTGGCGGGGAGGCCACTGGAGTGACTCTTCTCCAGGCGCCGAGTTGGCGGCGGCGCCCCCAACAGGCAGCATACGATTTGGTGGGTATGATGAGCTGCACGGTGTGGAGTATGGAGCCTCCGTGGTTGGCGGGGAGGCCGCTGCACTTACCTGAAGACAAATTTAAAATGCAGAATTAAAAACGCGATCACATTATGGTGGGTTGATATGACATAATCTGTAAAAAAACTGCTTAATTATCGTAGGACACGAAGCATATATAGAATCGATTTCTGCATAGATATGGTTCAGACAGCAAAATAAACTCGGAGCACTGTTAGTAGTTAATAGCTTTTAGAGCAAGTGTAACGCGCTTCGCAGTTATGGGCCAATAAAACAGTGCGATGACAATATTTTGATAAATAATTCTCCACCTCAGATGCAGGTTCATCGGAGGGATTTTTGTGTCGCCCTACTCATCAACCCTAGAATACCAAGTATCGTAAATATGAATTTAAATCCAAAAACTACGAGCAACGACTAATTGCCCCTATCCTACTCTCTGAATACAGTTCCTTCTGATGACATGGGCTACAGAATCATTATATGATGATGGGGGATGGTTGTTGTAAGTATCACGATATTTCTACCATTGCAATGTCTGTTATACTGACCATTATACTGAACTGAGCCGTTATGTAAAAGTAGCCGAGAGAACTGAGACTATTTGTATATCCACTTATTCCAGAATCGTAGAGTTAGAAGTTCTGCAGATGCTGAACCGAAATTCGGAGGGCGTCATGGACAATTACATGACAAACAAATAAACGTTGATGCAGTGTAAAAGAACGGAACCAAAAGATGAAGTAAAAGCAGCGCGTGGGATGCTCAAGGTAAAAGTATACTGAAAACTTGATAACTGTTGCATATGCGGGAGAGGACAGGGGGAGAATATTGTACCGTTGAATCTTGAATTTAATGAACACTATAGCGAAAAAGTATACTGTCGCAAACGGACAAAGTATCTGCTCACAATTGAAAACTGTTAATGAAGAACGATATTGTAAGCATCGTGATAACCACCCACAGTTCAGTATAACAAAATTTACGGTCGACCATAAAATTTTGTGTTTTGTGGGCTTGTTGATGTACCTAAGCTGACAGCATTTCAGTTACATTAAAAACGTAGAATTGAGGAGTCGTCAAGATAACGCAAACGCAGACTACCATTCTGAAGGGGGTTACGGTGTGGCCAATAAAAGAGAAATACAGGTAGAAACCTAAATCTATTGTTCTCTATAAAGGTTGAGGTTTCACTCACAGTGGAAGTGCGGCTTTCTTCTCCTCACTGCAGTCGTCTCTGCAGTAGCTCCGCAAAACACGCGTAAAGCGTAAACTGACGCACCTGTTGGAAGAGAACTTATTACTTTTCTGATATCCAACAGTAACATAGGAAATGTGCTAGTTCCTAAAATGGCACATAGTGACAAAGTGTTACATTTATCACGAATTTTGCAGGCTATTTATTGATATTAAGTATACGGTGATTGATTGTAATATTCAAGTAACTTCTCTATGTCAGTCCATGTCTGGCCAACTAGTAAAACTAACAAAACACTAATATCTCATGATGTAAGATTTTCTTTGCGCAATTGGTTATTAAAGTGCTTATGGGAGTTATACCGAGTTGCTGTTTCTGTTGTATGCACAATATTTCAACGAGCGACAGAGCTGTCTCGTTCAGGTCGTATGACGTTGCCTAACTTGTTAGAGTCCGTGGAGGGAATACACGAAACAGCAGACTCGCTGCATCCCAGAAAGATTGCTGCAAGGATCATCGAAGCATTGTACACAAAATGCAAACAACGACTCGACAAAATACCCGGCAGCAGCGTATTAACTATTACCATGGTCGGAAGTGAGGATTCTATGAACTTGGGACGAAAAATACACGTTAAAACCAAATTTTATTATTCCCTATACAGATCCAATTTTCACTCACCGGAGCAGCACGGATTTCATCTTCTTCCTGCAGCCGCTTCTGCAGCAGCTCCATAAAGAACGCGTCGAGTGTAAACTGACGCTCCTGTTGGAAAAGAACTTATTAGTTTTATGATATAGATGATGTTTATAACTCAGAGATAGAGCAAGTTCTTAACATCTACAGGTGTTACTAAGTGTTACTTTTATTAAGAATTTATTGGCCTGTAGAAAGCGGTAGTGAGTATAAATTGATTGCCTGTAATTACAGGATGTACGAATATCCACATCGGTTGCACAACATTATTGTCATATTGACCATGGTTGCGACTGCAACAGGGCAATCTTCATCAGAATAAAGAGTACATGGATTACATTTAATCACACCATAGGTGGAAAACGTCGGGGCAAAAGTGTTCTTGTCAAATACAAAATGTCATAAGATTAAAAACTAAAATGTAAAAACATAACATGTTTGGCAACCGGATAAAAGATCCCATGGAAATACAATGGCAGCCGCAAGCTCACTTAGGGCCAAGAGCTGCATCAAGACAGCCGCTACCGATAGTCGGCATTCGGCTAGCCTAACAACTTTACCATTTATAATGACAGAAGTGAGGCTACAATGTGCTGCTGACAAGGAGGGGATGAGCTGGGCCTGTAGGATCTGGGCTAAAGAGCAGGAATATCATGCAGCCAAGGAGGCCTGCGGGCAACCAAAGACACACAACGTGCCGTTATCCCTCAGATCAGAAAGACACACGACTGTCAGAAAAGGTATGACTGGCCAATAATCAGTCGAAATGCTACTTCATACATATCACTTTCACACACTGAAGTCACCTTGCGTCCTATCTGAATACGATACATTTCTAATGTCTTCATAGTCTGGTGAGAAGACAACTAAATCTGCAAAGGCTGTGGCATAAATATTCTTATACGCCATAATTTTTGTTCACGTTATCTTGTGGTGAGAAAGCAAAAGGGAGACCAACCATTTATCTTACTTGAGGTCGAGATATGGTAAATTTTTAAAAAAATCTCTACCTCTGGAGACGAGGTTGAAGGCTTTAGTGTGTTGTTGAGTGATCAGCACATTCCATTTCGCTCCAGTGATGAACAAATGTGCCGGTATTTTAGATCTGGTCACGAAAACTGATAACCATCCCTCCGTATGTGCAGCCAGTGCGGACGTCTGTTGAGTATGACATGGCGGTCGGTCATTACCGTTGCCCCTTCCATTAATTAGTAGTATTTTAGAACATTCTCCTGAACTAATGAAAAGCAGGCACTTTCATCACCAGATATCGAAATGGATTTAAACGTAATTTCTATAATTATGTGTGTGTGTGTGTGTGTTTGTGTGTGAGCGTGCGTGCATGTGTAAGTAAGGTTTGTTGAATTTTCTCTGTTTTAGCACATTGAACCTCTCTTTTCTCATAAACGTAATGCTTTCTTGCACGGAATCCGACACACAAACTTCATAGTCAATACACTAATAGAGATTACTGTCTAAGATGTATTATTTATAATCACATGTCACATGGGATGTTTGTAGCGAAGCGCAGATTAATTTAAGATATATCGTTACAATCTGTAATACGTGTTCACTGTCCTATCTACAATGAAGTAGCTGTAAAACTTTACTGCTTTGCAAATTATTGTCTCAGTAATGCAACGTGAAGTGGCTCACCTCAAAGCCACCTCGGGCAGCGACCAAGTTCTTGTCCAGTCGCAGACCTTCGTCTTTCTCCCCTCCCACACACCGGGAGAAAAACGTCTTGATACGTCGGAACATTACTGCAACGATAACGGGCAGCAGATTAAATATGGCCAGACGCTCTCCACGAGTAATTCTTATTGCTACGTCTCTCAAGTGTATCGCAAGGAAAAACTTTGGACGTGATGTCATGTTTTTAATTTTAACTTTTGTAATAGTAAGAGATGTCAGTGTCACAAACGATCTATAATATCCAGATAGATTAAATATCATTAATTTCCTTGAAAATGTTTATCTGTTTCTAACTAGTCAGGAATTCATTAATTTAATTCGTTTTTACTAATTTCTAATATATGTATTAAAATAACATTAGTGCTTCGATGACAGCCAAAGGTATGTTGATTATGTGGTACATTTATTCTGCAATGAATAATTTTGTTTTGATAGCAGTTATCTAAAGTTGTCATTATCAGACAGACAGTCTTATTAGCAAGACTGTACAACGCTACACTGGTTTCAGATACACACCAAGTATAGTTATTTAAACTTCGTATTTGGCCACACATTACGTCGTGATTTGGTTACCACTCTAGGTTCGTTCAGTATGTCACCGGTAATTTAATTTGTGTTTACTTAAGGGAACATCTTGTTAGTGAAGTTACTGGTTAATAATGTGTGTAACAGTGTGGCGGTTTAAATCCCTAATTTCTCCGCAGTGTCTGACGAGGTAATGATTGTCTGACTGAGTGCATACCCACCGGGCTGCACCTTGCCTTGTTTTTGGCAGAGTCACCAACAACATATGTTCAGCACTAAACCTAGAAGCACTCTCTAGCGCCATGTGATCTAAGCAACAATTACGACGTAACAACGGTATGTGCGATTGAAAATTACCAAGAAATGTTTGAATGATAAAGCACAAGTCAGCTTATAAACTCTCAACGGAATTAACATTTAAGGATGGTTAATTTAATTTTCTTGGGTAACAGAAAGAGAAAATAATTTTCCTACGGTGCCAAGTCAACTCGTTATGACTCTACGCAACATGAACTTGTTTACGTCTTGTCTTCTTCACAGACAGTTGGATATAACAGTTTTGGTGACAGGGATAGATGACGCCATTCTCGTTGTGAAACTAAATAAAATATTTGAGAATAGACGATTACAGCAACTGAACACTGCCAAAACCTCAGGAAAGAGATCCGTCCCTACAAGTCAAACACTCTCGTAACCTTTGTAGCTGCATGACGTATTGAAACAATGTACTGCAATTTTAATATAACTGCGTTTGATTTCTTTTTCACATGTTGCAAAAACATATCACACTAAGTCGTAACTTTTGTCAGAATAGACGATTCCAGCAATTGAACACTGCCAAAAACTCGGCAAAGAGATCTGTCCCTACAAGTCAAGCACTCTCGTAACCTTTGTAACTGCATGACGTACTGAACAATGTACTGCAATGTTAATGGATCTGCTTTTTTTTCCTTTTCACATGTTGCATAAGCACATCACACTAAGTCGTTACGCTTCAGTTTTCCAATACTTCTTCGCTACATACCCAGTCATATAAAAGCTTATACGATATTAAAACTGAATTTGATATTATACGGTAAACAAACAGGAGACAATCAAGTCAGTAGCCCATACCTCTCGTCGATACATTGCCCCTCGCTTCCGAAGCAGAGCGTTCGCTTTGTTCTATGCTTGTAAAAGTCCTCAAGAACTTTAATATGTTTCATTATTTGAACTCGAAGCATAAAAGGTAACAGAACAATACATGAATCAAAACTGGAGCTTCTTTAACTGAATAAGTCACACAACTTATTAGTATCGTTCTTTCAAGTACTCTCAGTGAATACTGATGTAATTGCCAGGCAAATGTCGTCGGCGGTTTAGTTGACAAAGATTTGTTATTAGCATACCCGTGATCAACTTTAAACAACAACGCCAAGACCAGCAGAGCTCTACGATGTTTAGCAACGCAGTTACGAATCGTCAACCGAGAAGGACTGTAAAATTTTACATAAATAAATATATGTACCAATTTATCGTATTGCGACTTGGAGATAAACAGCATTACCTAATGAAAACACCTGAATAGTTAATCAACATCCAATGGATTTACAGTTAACGACATTAAAAGATATTAATTCAATTTATTTAAGCAACAGGAGAAGAATTGTCATATGTTACCGAGCCAGCTCAACTCAACGTTACTGTACGCAGTTGCCACCAGCTTTGAAAGCGTTTCGTCTTCACACACGAAAGAAAGTTCCAACTGTACGACTGTGCAATGATCGCGGGCACTGTGTATGTACAATTGAGTAGCAAGGTCATTGGTTACACATTTATCATTGTGAAACTAAGTAATTAATTTGTGAATGTATGACAAACATACGTGGACTATGTCAAAAATTCAGTAAACCGGTTTGTTTTTAAAAGCCAAGCGTCAAACCTTTGAAACTATGTGAAAAATAAAGACAATGCAATTTTTCACATGTTACGCTGTACTAGTTACATGTCACGAAATCTCAACATGGTCCGTTGTAAAACTTCAACTTGCCAGTACTTCTCCACTACACTCACAGTCATTTAAATGCTTGTACGATATTCTAACTGCAGATCATTGTGCGTGGTAAATTAATTGGTTACTGTTAAGTGAATGGCTCGTACCTCCTGCGGGTACAATGCACCTCGCTGCTGCTGCTGGGTGTTCGCTTTGCTCAAAGCTTCTAAAGCTCCCCAAGAACTTTAATATATTTTACTAGGTGTTCTCGAAACAAACAATTCAACGCTACAAAACTTGAATCAAAGTTAAAGCTCCTATTACTCAATAACACACAGAAAGAATTCGTAAAGATACTTCCAGTACTCGAGAGAAAACGGAAGTAACTTCTAGGCAACGGTCCCCGACGGTTTAGCTGACAGCATTGTTGTTAACATACCCTGTGATCAACATTAAACAGCAACCACAGAAACAACAGAGCACATCGTTTTGTAGGGACGTGAATATCAATAGGTAAACACGTACTGCAATAAAAGTAATTTAAATCAATGGAAGACGAAATTATCACGCCTTCCTATTGAATGATATACAGCAGTGACATAATGATGAAAATGCCCGAATAGCTAATAAACTCACAATGAGTTTACCAGTTAAAATTATTCCAACCTCCTAATTCAATTTCCTAGAGCAACAAGAGAGGGGTATTCATTTGTTTTGGTGAAAGGTCAGCTTACTATGACACCACACAGTTCGCACCAATTTCCAAAATGTGTTCGTCTTTACAGACAGAAGAAAATTCCAGCATCATGACCCTGTTTGAGTCACAGACAGTTTGCATGTGTTATCGAAAAGCAAGAGAAATCACCGAGACCGCTATGATTGCTAAATTAAGCAATTAAAGCGAATAGAGCACACTCCAATTCTACCTGTTGACTCACGACGTCATATTTAGAGTAAAGTGGATAGTTCAAACGAATTCCTACGACAATCACAGATAACATTTAATGACATTCTGCAAGAGGGGCAGCAAGAATGACCATTATGATCTTCTGCAAGAGGGGCAGCAAGAATGACCATTATGATCGAAAACAAACGTAAAACAGGTTCATGATCATTAAGGACTGCCTTATCTAGTACAACGCTGTATTGTCACATTTAATTTAAGAGGATCGATTTCGGTCTAGCTTAAATCATCACTAGCACAAACCGTCTCAGCTGCGCGTTTGCGTAACTCGAACAGCAGTTAGCGAGTGTACATAGCTCCATCATTTATATTATCTGTTTATATATAATATTGGGGAAAAAGTCTTGAAGATTAAATGAACGATGGTGCACATGTACAGCTAATATCAATGACAGAAAATGTACATTCGACAACTGCGATTCCAATGGTTCAGACGGTTTTTGGACCCAATGGTTGTATGATCCCAGACCAAAATCGATTGTTTCTAGTAACATATACCACTGCAGCTGTGTATTGCATAATGCAGCTCTTTACAAACATAAAAAGCATGCGAAGTATTGGAATCAGCAGATGAAATGAAATTAATGGGACAATCGCAGAAATGGAAGAGATTTTGGCCGGGACAAATTTAAACCGGTTAATAAACTTAATATCATTCCAGAATTTCTGTATAATAAATCGAGCAAAAATATAGAGTAGACACAACATTTGATTCGAATAATTCGCTTGACCTATACAGATGAAAAGACGACACGGGTACTATAAGCACCTCCAGAAAACAACAACATAATCGGAAAATATCACACACACATTCTTCCGTGTGAAGCAAATGAAAATAAAAAAGAACTAACAAAAATAAAATGCAAAAATGGCGGAATTGGAATCAAATTCTTCTTTTGACGTATATACCTCAAATGAAGAAATGGTTCAAATGGCTCTGAGGACTACGCGATTTAAGTTCTCAAGTCATAAGTCGCCTAGAACTTAGAACAAATTAAACCTAACTAACCTAAGAACATCACACACATCCATGCCCGAGGCAGGATTCGAACCTGCGACCGTAGCGATCGCTCGGTTCCGGACTGTAGCGCCTAGAACATCACGGCCACTCTGGCCGGCTCAAATGAAGACAGCGGAATCAGACAGAGTCCCACAGAACGACGTAACAGATAAATAACATACAGGAACTGTCCCTTAATAAACCTAAAAAATATAAAAAATAACACAAAACTGGTATTGCAGTGTACACTGGACCTATACACCTCAACCGAAAACAGTAATTCCAGACTCATCCCCCTCCACCCATCCACACACACACCCACCCACCCACGCGCGCGCGCGCGCGCGCACACACACACACACACACACACACACACACACACACACACACACACACACAAAAATCAGATAATGTAAAAAATGAGCCAAACGAGTGTCTCCAAAATAAACCGAACAAAAGAAAGAAAAAGACACACTCATGCACATCTGTAAACATAAACATAGAGTGAGCTCCATTGCTAAAACGAGGAGATACAAAACAAAACTCAACGTACCCTCCACTTAATCGAGAAATATCATACAAAATGCTTTTCTTATAAACCTAAAGAAAAAAATATGAGTACACAAACTGGAATCACCCTACGAACCATAATACACAGCTCATCAACTCGAAACATGAAGTGACCATTAGGTACGAAAAACTCTATCCTATTCGCCTATTCCAACATTACGAACCACAGCACAAAGAATTATGAACGAAGAGACTGAGCCACGGTAAAGAGAAATTGAGCCTCTTACGAACAATCGATTTCATATGCTTAGCGCCTCAGGAAGACATATCCGAAAAACAGCCAAATATTTGTAAATTAAAATATTATAAATAACATAGCCACTCGTCTCACTCACGACGATTTGAGCAATGTAGTTTGGTTCCCTCATAAGCCCACAGCTAAATAACTATAAGTATCAACATGATAATCTTAATACAAAAAACGTTTCACTCATAAAAAATTATCTTGTGCTTTGAAGGTTCTGCCGCCCCTTAACCTGAAAAATCGTGCGAAATACTGAAAGAAATAGACAAATATTTGTCAGAAAACATAATGAAAATATAGTCTCATCTAGTTTCTGCACGATAGTTTAAGCTGTGCTCTCTGGTTCCATCCAGACCAAACCCTCGCATAGCACAATGTGTTTGGAATAACAGCATAGTTTACAGACATCAGAGATTACACTGCGATCTTACACAATCACAGTTTATCTTTAATAACAATCCACCTTCATACTTCACAACATAAAGTCACAACGTCACAAACGATTTCATGAATCAAAGCAGACTTGTGGGAAAGGACTCTGGGCTTGACAAGTTTGCAATTATGGAACTAAGAAATTGGTTTGAAAATAAGAGACGAAAGCACATGAGTTTCACCAAAAGTAAGTACAGAGGTCTGCCTGAAAAAGCAACCATTTCATATTTGAATCTCCATGAAAAATTAAAACGAAGTGCTATATCTCGTTATATCCTGTTAATAACTTCAGGTTCTGTAATCACATCACACTCCACCACAAGCTTCAGTTTACCGGTATTTCCTTACTAAATACATAGACATTTAAAAGCTTCTACGATATTCTAACTGCAGATGATTCCGCATGAAAATAAATAGGTGACAGTTAAGTTAATGGCTCATACCTCTTGCGGTATAATGCTCCTCGCTTCTGAAGCTGGGCGTTCGCTTCGCTCAAAGCTTCTAAAGCTCCCCAAGAACTTGAAACTGTTTCGATAGTTGTTCTCGGAACACAGAATTCAACGCTACAACACTAGAATCAAAGCTCAAGCTTCTTTTACTCAATAACTCAGACAGCGAATTCGTATAGGCACTTCTAGTACTCGAGAGAATACGGAAGTAATTGCCAGGCAACGGTCCTCGACGGTTTAGGTGACACAGCATTGTTGTTAATAATCTGTGACCAACATCGAAACGCAACCATAGAGACAACACAGCACATTATTTTATAGGAATGTCGACATGAATGGTTAAACGACCGCTGAAATAAAATTTCAAATTAGTTATACGTATGTTGCAGCTTTTCAGAGTATGCATCGCTTCGAAGCGACGGCGCACGCTCGTGTTCTCAATCGCGCATTCACATAACATGTTTAAATATTTCCACGCGCACAAAAATCCATTTCTCTCAGCACAGCGAATTCCCGCCATTGTTCTATCTCCGTTTGATTAATACCACTAACATATTTTCTGATGTATTGATTTCCTATATGTTTCGGTGAATCTCTATGTCATTAAAATGGAAGATTAGTCCTTGAGACGAATCACATGAGCAATTAATACTTTTATACCACATACACTGACGGAAAAAAACTGAAACAACCCAGTAGCGCCACTACGAGACTGTAAATCATGTTTGCTTTAAATATACACTGTAAGTGCTGTGAGCGTTAGGTAACTTTGAGATTGAACGAGGTGAACAGGTGCTGGTCAAGAGACATTATTAGCTCCACACTAAGTCTGAATAAGAAAGTGTAGTAGGGGTACGAAAAGCTGGATGATCCTTCTGCGATATTGCAGTCTGGGGTGCGATTTCGTATGAGAGCACGACCACTGTCGTGGTTATCCCACGCTCCTTGACTGCAAAACGGTACGTCACTCTGGTGATTCGACCTGCTCTGCTGCCAGTCATGAAGAGCATTCAGTGGTGTGTTTCCAACAGGATAACGCTCTCCCACATACTGATCTTGTAACCCAAAATTCTCTACAGAATGTCGACATGTTGCTTTGGCCTGCTCGATCGCAATATCTGCCTACAATGGAGTACATACGGGACATTATCGGTCAACAGTTCCACAGTGATCCATAAACAGCATCAGCCGTCCCTGCACCGACCGACCAAGTGCAACATGCGTGGAACTCCGTCCAACAAACTGACATCCCGTACCTGTATAACTCAATGCATGCGCGTTTGCACGCTTGCATTCAATATTCAGGCGGTTACACCTATTATTAATGTACCAGTATATCACATTTGCTGTGGTTTTCCTAGCGCTTACATGAACCTGTGCTCCTGCATTGTTATTCACTTAAAAAGGTTACATAGGCAAATGTATTCCCGGAGTTTCATTAATGTACACAATTTTTTGGTGTGGTGGTGTTTTTCCCATCAGTGTATTTTACAACTATTTAACTTATAAAATTAAGGTATGATTTCTTTTATATATTTCGATTGATATTCACGTGAAAAGAACGATTTTAGGGGGCAAACTTTCATTGTCCAACTAATCTAGGCTGGCTTAGAGAACAGAGACCCATAATGTCGCTTTCAAAGCAAGTCTTGCATCCTGGAACTTTTTCTTGAGTTCCTATGTGGCGGAATATGGCAAGAAAGAAAGATACTGCGTAGGTTCTCTGGCAGTTCATTGCCTCCGATGTCGAGGCCTCCCTGTGTATCGAAATTTTTATTGCCTCATGAAAGACTCAATGAAGGTGATACCATCAAAACATCATTAAATGTATGGAAATACGGTGTAGAAGGAATGTAAACTGCAAAAAAAGTTAAAGACACAATATCAGCTGACACCCTCACGCAAGGAACAGAGAACAAAGCAGCCGGACAAGGCAGGAAGTCCAGATGTCACGGAGCCCTGCCTTCTCTTTCGCCGTCCCGCGCTACCAGCTTCAGATCAGACGATGTCTGATCATAGCTTCAGCCAATGGCAACAGCTGACGTCATACTAAAGGCGGAAAAACAACTTTTTTGAGCTTGTATTCCTACGTATAATGTTTTACAAAGTAGATTGATAGCTGACTGGCTAGGGTCAAGTGTGCGAAATATGTGTTTAAGTTGCTGCACATTTTCATTCAGATAACTTTCACCTTAATCGACGTGGCACCGGTTCAGTAAGAGAACGATGATGAATGTGACAAAACTGTTAGTTCTAAAATCATGGTGCCATGAGCATCATTTCACTACCTTTGTACCCGTAACTGAAAATCGACTACGACGGCTTTGAACTGAATAGCGTACTTAAAATGCGATGTACTGAGAAATGTAACAATAACGCTTTTCGGAAAGATTAGTCACTTGAAATAAGTTAGTCGTCCTGTGACAGTTTTCCGTTCATTGTACTGAACTCTTTTGTCTGAACGAGCAAGGAGACCCAATCGCTAATACGTTCTTCCATCGGCGCCTGGTAAATGGAGAAGAATAAGATTATAGCGGTGTCGACACACAGTTAAGGTATTTTGCCATCTCTTCCAGCTTATGTAACGCAGCATGAGTCCTAAACGCTTAACAGGGTTATGTGAACAAATGAGGGCATCACACAAATATCTATTTCGACTGCTGCAGTAAATGCCACGCAACTAAAAAAAAGTGCACCCCAAATATGTTTTCATCTGAAACATTCTATACAGAGGTCAGTAACTCTAAATCAAATTTAGTAACATAAGGAAAAGTGGGAATAACTTAATGTAAGGCACCTTTTAGAGAGCATCTCAAATGTGAAAAACATCATTAGTCGCATTCATACAAAGTGAATAGAACGAATGCTTCATCACGTAATGACGAATTTTGAAGCTTTCACAGTATAAAATTACTAAAGAATGAAATTGGTTACGCAGGAGACGCAAACCGTTGCTGTACTTGGATAAGAATAGAAAATCCTTCGTCCTAACCATTGTGGTATATATCAAAATATTACGCGTTGTCGAGCACTAATTCTCCTGCTCCCTCTTTATTACTACCATTCACCTACCATCCTATCTCCGAGTTATTCTTTAAAAGAAGATGTTCTAACATCAAATGCCTGCAATGAAGTGCTTCACCCACATCATATTCCATTGTCTAAAATCCACCAAGAGTTTTCAATTTTATTAATGTACGGCGGTCTGTATCAATAACTAATAAAAGTGTAAATATTATGATTTCAAATTTGTTCGGCAGTTCAGTGGGTAAATGTCAGATTACAAAACACAATGGCCCATGTTCCAGCCCCGGATTCTTCCATAGCTATTGTTTCCTTTACCGGTTCTTTCACGTTCGAAAGTGATTTGTTAATGTAATTCGAGGTGGAACTATGGCTCGTATTCCGTGTTAAACTGCAGGGCCGCCTACAACAGACTGGCTAAATGAGTTAAGAGGTCGGAGAAAACAACGGGACATGCCTAGGAAATTACTACGTGTTAAAATCACATATCTGGTTGACGAAGATTTTATCATTACAGCGACCGATACGGTCGCAGGTTCCAATCCTGCCTCGGGCGTGGATGTGTGTGATGTCCTTAGGTTAGTTAGGTTTAAGTAGTTCCAAGTTCTAGGGGACTGATGACCTCAGATGGTAAGTCCCATAGTGCTTAGAGCCATTTGAACCATTTTTGATAAAACACTGCCGGTCCCAAGCCCGGGGCCTCATCTCGCAAGTGATGAGGAAGGAGGAGGGGGAGGAGCAACACCTCGTTAAAAAAAACCTGGGTCCATCTGGCTCCGGATGGTAGCACCCTGTGAGGGCCCCAGCATAGGGTTACATGCGAAGCCCCAAAATCCAGACACGTCTGCGTGGCAGCCACCGGTACTCTGGTCAGCGTTTGTTGGCTCTGTGACCTCGGCTGTGAGTTAATCTTCTGGAACTCAAACCTCCAGTCGAAATTATGTGAGGTCCTTCGTGATTTCACCACCAATTCTTTAACACAAACCAATAATCATGACAGAACAACGGGAAAGAATCCACTACCCTGGGCCCCAGTCAGTAAGACTGGGTAATAGACCTGATCATTGGATTCCAGGGGATCAGGCACGTCATGAAGAGAAGAATCGGAGCCTCCCAAAAACCCTCAAGATGAAGAAAGTATTTTACATGGGAACACTCAACACCAACACACTACTGAGGCCAGGTAAACTGAAACAATTAACAAACGCCATGGATAAATACAACATCAAAGTTATGGCAATACAGGAAACACGATTTGCAGATGAGAACCACTTTGATTCCGAAAATTACAGAATATATAAGGGGAAACCAGCCATAACCATCCCAGGAAGAAATCTCAAACTCTTCGGAACTGGTTTTGTAGTACATAAATCGATACTGGACTCCGTAATAGATTTCACATCAAAATCAGAAAAAATTTAACAGCCATAAAACACAAGAAAAATGGGAGGACTTCAACAGGATACAAAAAAACACTTCAAAAATAATACGAATAGAAAAAAGAGGTTACGAAAACAGCAGGTTGAAGGAGATAGAAGAAGACTTCACCAGAAACAACACACGAAATTTTTACAGAGTATTCCGAGAAAATATGACAGGATATCAGCCACCAAGCTTATGCTTCAAATGACAAGATGGAACACTGGAGACAAATCCGAAGAAAAACTGTGAAATATTAGCCAGATTCTTTGAAACATTACTTAACTGTGATAAACCAAAACAGAGATTACAGTTTACAAAACTAGAACCCAACCGGGACTCCGAACCCCCAACATATGAAGAAATCGTGAAAATAATAAAATCATGGAAAAGTAACAGAGCACCAGGTGAGGATGGACTAATTGCAGAAATCTGGAAATTAGACCATGAAAACATTACACCCAAAATTCATAGTATAATCAAAAACATCTGGGAAACAGAAAAGATACCAGAAGAATGGCAGGCAGCCCTAATACACCCCCTCCACAAGAAAGGAGACAAAACAGACCCTAATAACTACAGAGGAATTTCGTTACTGCCGGTGGCATACAAAATTCTATCAAAAGCTCTGTTAAATCGCCTAGAACCTCAGATAGATCCACAGATCGGAGAATACCAAGGAGGGTTCAGGAAGGGAAGATCATGCAGTGAGCAGATCTGGTGTCTGAGAACATTATTAACAACGAGAAAGTCCAGAAACACCACAGTAACATTTGTTGATTTCAAGAAGGCTTACGATTCCATAGACAGACAGCACTTTGTGACCGAGGATGTTGAAATAATCATCTTGGTTCAAGTTCTCGGCAACCTCTTAGTAAGTGGGTTCAATACGTGTGAAGATTACCCCTTGAACATCACTGGACGACACCAATAGAAAGAAAGGAATATTGTGTTAAACGTCCGACGAAATCGAAGTCATTAGAGGCGGACCACGAGCTCGGATTGTGTCAAGGATGGGGGAGGAAATCGGGCTTGCCATTTCAGAGGAACCATCCAGGCATTTTCCTGGAGAGATTTAGGGAAATGACGGAAAACCTAAATAGGAATGGCAGAACGCGGGTTTGAACCGTCGTCCTCCCAAATGTGAGTCCCTTGTGCAAACGGTTGCACCACCTCGCTCTGTGTGAACGACACCGTTCACGCACTGGAGCCAACGCATTCCATCATTTGAAGAAGAAAGACCAGCTCACACATCACGAGTCACCTGCTGTTCAATTTGTGTGTTGTATTTGCAGATTCGTGTGTGTCTGTATTCCATACAGAGGAACTGTAAATTACAACACTTTCAGCCACACATTTTTGCGTTTCATTAAATTACAAGAGGCATTTCGGGCTCTTTGGACCCACAATCTCGTCCGAATCGGTTTAACACATCTAATTCGAAATGTGTGTTCTTGCTGTTCAGACAAAGGGAATATACATTTCGTATACCTTTGCTCAAGAGCGGAAGTAAACAATAAATAAAAGTAAAATAATAATAAATCATTTTCTTGCTGCGTGAAGAAGTCTGTAACTTCCTGCTGCACATCCTCGTCAGACGGGAATCGTCGAGCCGTCGAAGGAATTTTTTAAGTGTACGAAGTTGAGTTGGCGTAACTTCTGCATTACAACTTTTGCGATATGTGTACGTGCGTTATCATGAAGCAGCCGCACCCCTTGGTGCACCATTACACAGCGGTGATTTTCTACAGATATGCTGCTCCGTGCACATTCTTCATTCTTCGAAGGATGTCTACCGGTGCTTCTAATTCGGCAGCCAAGAAAAGAATAAGAGGACATTGGTACTGTTTGGATGCATTTAGTAATAACGCCACCATAGTCCACGTTTCCGCATTTACCGCCTCACTTCGGTAAGACACGATTGCCACAGTGATACCTCCCCTACACGTCGGTGCTTACATACCAAGTAGCGCTGCCTTTGATATACGCTTCAGCAAAGCTCTCAAACCGAAACTTTTTGATTGCCCCGTATGTTAAAACAATTCGCACCTGATGATGGACCCATAGGGTCCGAAATGCATCGTGTGATTTAATATGATACAAAAATTTATGACTGATGGTGTTATCGTTCATAGTTCCCGTCTTTTAATCTTCGTTTGAAACAGACTATCGATGTTGATGTGCAGTGTAATGATGTGTTCAGGATTGCTTGTTCTGAAGGGTTACGCTCTAATGGAGAGGGATGTGGGTGCAACAGAAGAAGGCATCTGTTGTTAATAAGAAACCCTACTTTACTTTTGTTTACTTTGTAATCACTCAGCGCTGCTAGTGTTGATCTTCCAGCGCCGACGTGGTCAGCGGTGGCGTAGACCGTGAGTCGCCGCTGCTGCAGTGTCAGATGTGTCGAGTTTCCCAGGCATAGAAGGCTGGCCACAGCTACAGCTCCTGTCAACGAGAATACGGCAGGTTGCATCTTTCCCCAGTGGTACGGGGCGGAGGACTCCTCAGTTTGAACCTGGCAGACACCAGAAATAGCTGGATTCCAACGATTTAGATCCATGAAGGGGGTAGAGTGCAGAGCTGCACATACACTCAGATGGTCGGGCAGCGGTCGAAGCTTTGAGGTTCGGTGGCGGTGGCGGCGGCTGTATCATCTATACGGCATTGTCTGGCAGAGACTGTCACACTACAGCACAGTTCTTGGACGATCACAGAATGGCACTCATGAGTTTAAATATAGCTGTCCGGCGTTGACCCTGCGGGAGGCGTCACGTGGAAGTTTCGCAAACGGGGGCCTGTGTCTGCAACGCGGGTGTCGCCTTTGAGAGGGATATCGGTGTGGAAGCAGTCGCGTGATGGAGGTCTGCAGCGTCGGCAGGTCATTGACCCCGGCTGCTGGCGCTGTAGATACGGCACTAGATGCTGGATTTCACCTGTGTCACTACAGCTGTTATACTGGAAATGCGACAGAACAGACAGACACCGAATAAAGTTAATTTCGCTGCATTACAGATACAGCAAACTCTGTGAATTTATATTTCACCCGAGTTAAATATTCGCTGGTGTGGTACCTCTACGAAAAAACTGTATTTGCATGACAGGAACAGAATAATATTGTACTCATTTTTGTCTGCAGGACATATTTTTTCTTGTAAAAAATGTCGTATAATATTTGAATACTGATGAACCTGTCGAATCAAGTAAATTATCTAGTGTAGAAAGCATAAGGTATCTGATACTCATTTCGGGAAGTAGACAAATAATTATGTCATCGATGTCCTTATTCTATGTAGCTGTTTATGATAGCAATAAATTTAATTTAAAGCTGAGACGAAGTATTAAAAGTATTTTAAATTCATCTTAACAGGTACTAAGAAAGCAACAAAAATGGATTTGAAATACCTTTAATGTACCTTTAATGATTGTACAGAAACAATGGACACCATTGCAAAAGAGTTGATGAAGAAAAAATCTCTAATAGTGATTAGACGCAGTTTAGACCTATTTTGAAATATTACATTCTTAGTATTATGCAGTTGTAATTTTTCAGGTCATTATTATTATTACTTTTTCTTGTTTGAAATTCAAACTTTGCCTGGTAGATCGAAAAAGCCTCTGTTTGCTGCCGTACTTTCTGATATTGTTTCATAGTTATAACAACATATTTCAGCGTAAAAAAGTGTTTCAATTGAATTGTTATTCTAATTCAGTACATTTACCCTCCTTTTGTGCGTATTGTCATTGTCCCAATAAAAAAGGATGAAAAAATCGTAAACGTTACACTTCACATTTGAGAAGGTAGAATTATGGGTAGTGTAGAAGTAACTGCGTGTCAGTGAATAATGATTTGTATTAGTTTAATGGGCTTAAAAGAATTGTAGCTACATATTTCGTTCAGCAAACATACATACTGAGAAATATCAGAAATATACTTACAACGCATAAGTTGTTCCACTTCACGTTTGCGACGTAGGATCTTGGTATTGGTAATCACAACAATGTCCAGGATACTAGCTGGGTAGCATATCAGTGCGTTCAATTATTTCCTTGTCTGGCTGCGTGAGAGTGACATAATTTTTCCTTAGGCACTGAGACAGAAGGAGAAGGTGGCATAGAACATTTCATTTGCGCAGCACTATATGTTAATCACAAAATTACGACAAAGGTATTCAAGAGTGCAGCAACTGCTGGCTCATTAAGTCTCCGCACCGTCAGTTAACATGCAGAAAGGACGGCAGGCATGCACACAACGTAAGTAAGTCAGCAGGGCACGTACAACCGTGCTCCGAACGCCCGAGTTGTATTAAGGCAATCTGCATGGCGCATACCAATGCAGACCGCATTTTGGGTGACGCCTTTCATCGTGTCTGCACGCGGTGTTATCTAGGCGCGTTGCTGGCTTAGATGTGTTCCGGCGTTAAAGTTAACAGACTACAAAGAACCCAATGCTGAAGAGGTAGGCTTTTGAACAAATGACACATTGTCAATGGAAATTTATTTATTTATTGCTTTATTTGAGATTGCAAGATTGGACTTTCGTGAGCTCTCTTACATCCGACCGTGCACTCTACGTATTTTACATCACATTGGCAAGCATGTTCTAAGGTGCCTCTAACGTAGAAATGAACATAAATGCTGCAGAAAAAAATCAGAACTTATATTCGTCCATCACAAGCAAAACATAAATTGAGACAAATTACCAACAGGTAGACTTACACTGAAATGACAAAAGACATGGGATAACGATGTGCACATGTACAGATGGCGGCAATATCGCGTACTCTAGATATAAAACGGCAGTGCATTGGCGGAGCTGTCATTTGCGCTCACGTGATTCATGTGAAAAAGTTGCCGACGTGATTATGGCCACATAACGGGAGTTAACAGACTTCAGACGCTGAATGATAGTTGGAACGAAACGTATGGGGAATATCATTTTGGAAATCGTTAGGGAATTCCTTGTTCCGACCTCCACAGTGTCAAGAATATGCCGAGAATACCAAATGTCAGGCATTAACTCTTACCACGGACGACGCAGAGTCCGATGGCCTTCACTTAACGACCGAGAGCAACGTCGTTTGCATAGAGTTGTCAGTGCTAACAGCCAAGCAATACTGCTTGAAATAAACACCGAAAGGAATGTGGTACGTACGATGAACGTACCTGTTAGGGCAGTGAGGCGAAATTTGGTGTTAATGAGCTGTGGCAGCTGACGGTCGACGAAAAGTGCCTTCGGTAATAGCACAACATCGGCTGCAGCTCGTCTCCTGGGCTCGTGGCAATGTGGTCAGATGTGCCCTGAGGTCAGTTGGTAAGAGCTGACGGTAGTGCTAGAGTGTGGTGCAGACCCAAGTTGGGCCAAGTTGTGAACATGGTACTGTCCAAGCAGACGGCTCCTCCGTAAGAGTGTGAACTGTGATTACGGGGCCTCTGGCCCAACCGAACCTATCATTGACTGAAAATTGTTATGTCCAGCTGCTGGGGACCAATTTCAGCCAAATAACGGTGGAATTTTTATTGGTGACAATGCGTCGTGTCACCGGACCAGAACTCTTCGCGATTGACTTCGAGAACATTCTTATTCGAATGAGTGATCTGGTCTCCCAGAACGCACTGCATGAATCCTATCGAACATTTACAGTACGTAATCGAGAGGTTCAATTCGTATACAAAATCCTTAACCGGCAAGACCTTTGAAATTATGGACGGCTATAGAAGCGGCATCGTCGAATATTTCTGCAGGGGCTTCTAATGACTTGTTGAGCCCAGGGCACGTCGAGTTGGTGCACTACTACGAGAAAATGGAGGTGCAACATTGTGTTAGGAGATCATTTACCGACGAACTAGAGACTTGAAACTTTCAACATAGATCTCAACTGAATAACAGTGCAACATCAACTCGTTTTCTCGTCTGGTGTGTACGTGTGTGGGGGGAGGTCTTGTGTACTACTTTTCTAGTCGCGTATTGTTTGCGAGAAGATTGATTGCCGGTAAACTTCCGTGTGAGCTCAGACTCACCAATTTTTACTTTAATGCTCCTTTCATGAGATTTGCGGCAGACGAAGCAATGTATTGGATGACTCGGAAATTTACAACGTATTTCACTTGTAATGTCTTCATAATATTTGAAATCAATTGAAAAATTTCAGATTCACAAGACAGAAACGCAGAAAAAATTATCTAAATGAAAATGAATTTTTCAATTTCAACGGTTTTAAATCGGACTAAAAGTATAAAATGATTTTTACAAGTCCTATACAGATTCCTAACCCTGTACTGAAAATCAGTGTTTGTGAATGTGTGTAGTTGCTATGAAAATTCTTGTAAGATTTAAAAAGAAAATCTTGGGGTGCATGCAATACATAATTGATGTATGAATAGTTCACCTCTTTGCTTTTACACTACTAACTAAGTACACAAATACAGTTCACATCCTTCATATCATCTACAGCATGCGCCAGCACAGACGCACAAGGTAACTTTGGGCGTATAGTGGTCTCATCACTTACGGACGTGCAGCACTATCAGCTTTAGTACGTACTAAACAACCGTGACATTACTGCAATTGGCCCTTATGGGAAGCACACGGTGATGGTACAGTAAACAAGTACATTGCCGACTAAGAAAAATGCATCGCACTGTCTATGCTTTCTGGCCAGTTGTGCATATACGGTAGTATAAACCCTAATTTCGCACTGACTCACGGTAAGCCGACCTAAGCAGTCTCACTCCCAGGTGGAATAATATTATGGTCGACTAATAAGAAAATTACCGAACAAACAGTTTAATAAGTCATGGATGCAAAATACTAACGCGTATTCTCTACAGACGATTGGAAAACTGGTAGAAGCTGACCTCGGGGAAGATCAGTTTGGATTCCGTAGAAATGTTGGAACACGCGACTTATCTTACAAGCTAGATTAAGGAAAGGCAAACCTACATTTCTAGCATCTGTAGACTTAGAGAAAGCTTTTGACAATGTTGACTGGAATACTCTCTTTCAAATTCTGAAGGGGAGCGAAAGGCTATTTACAATTTGTACAGAAACCAGATGGCAGTTATAAGAGTCGAAGGGCACGAAAGGGAAGCAGTGGTTGGGTACGGAGTGAGACAGGGTTGTAGCCCATCCCCGATGTTATTCAATCTGTATATTGAGCAAGCATGAAAGAAACAAAAGAAAAATTCGGAGTAGGTATTAAAATCCATGGAAAAGAAATGAAAACTTTGAGGTTCGCCGATGATATTGTAATTCTGTCAGAGACAGCAAAGGACTTGGAAGAGCAGTTGGACGGAATGAACAGTGTCATGAAAGTAGGGTATAAGATGAACATCAACAAAAGCAAAACGAGGATAATGGAATGTAGTCGAAATAAATCGGGTGGGGTGCGGTAATTAGATTAGGAAATGAGACACTTACAGTAGTAAAGGAGTTTTGCTATTTGGGGAGCAAAATAACTGATGATCGTCTAAGTAGAGAGGATATAAAATGTAGACTGGCAATGGCAAGGAAAGTAATTCTGAAGAAGATAAATTTGTTAACACCGAGTATAGATTAAAGTATCAGGAAGTCGTTTCTGAAAGTATTTGTATGGAGTGTAGCCATGTATGGAAGTGAAACATGGACGATAAATAGTTTGGACAAGAAGAGAATAGAAGCTTTCGAAATGTGTTGCTACAGATGAATGCTGAAGATTAGATGGGTAGATCATATAACTAATGAGGAGGTATTTAATAGGATTGGGGAGAATAGAAGTTTGTGGCACAACTTAACTAGAAGAAGGGATCGGTTGGTAGGACATGTTCTGAGGCATAAAGGGATCACCAATTTAGTATTGGAGGGCAGCGTGGAGGGTAAAAATCGTAGAGAGAGACCAAGAGATGAATACACTAAACAGATTCAGAAGGACGTAGGTTGCAGTAGGTGCTGGGACATGAAGAAACTTGCACAGGATAGAGTAGCATGGATAGCTGCATCAAACCAGTCTCAGGACTGAAGAGCAGAACAACAACAATAAGAACTGGATTAAAGCGCCACAACGGGATAGCATTCACAGCGCGACACGATTATATGAATTAGTGTTGTGACCTCCTCCTAATACCAAAGCGAATGAATGCAACTACTCACAACTGCGCAGGAGTTGTGATCATGGCCGTGGCCAGTAGATGAAGTGCGACTCGGGGTGGAGGAAACGCGAAGGGGCGCCGCCGAGAACACCTACGATCTCACGGACGCTGCCAGGATAAACAGGAAGTTGGAAATGCGGCCAAAGATCATCTACTGACAGCTACAAAGTAATACTTAGCCGAAATGCACTGCTATTCTCTCTGGATATTATATATCTTTCAATGAAAATAATACCAATGATTAGAATGTGTAATTCTGTTATTAATACGACACTGCCTTGATTGAATGATTCATGGTCATATCGTTGTTTTTTTGGGGCTATGAACTGTACAGAAACGGTGAAAGTATACATGGTCACCTGGACTTGACATTTACTTTTTTGGTTTTATTACGGTAGGGACGTTTTTATCTGATTTTATCTTATTTCTTATTACGTGATTTCGTAAACTTATATGTTCAGCTATTTTCATCATTCAGATATTTTTTATAGTGTAAGTCTTATTTTAAGAAGAAAAACAAATAAACTATGGACTTAGGGGGCACTCGTATCTCTGCTGGTCGCGTTTTGTACGTGTTTAAAGCTTAGCACTAAGCTCTACTTTTAGTTTTTGACGCACCTACTTCGGAAGCGAGCCTGCCGAACGCGTGCCACAGGTAAGGGGCTACCTATGTATTTTCAGCCTGCACTCTAAACCATACCTTTGCTGTTGCAGAGAAAATATGCTTCGAAAATGTTTCACACATTAATGTTTCAACTACGTACCGTGATTTTTTTGTCACAGTTCTGGCCTGAGGATAATTCTTTCGAAACAACTTGTCAGAAGCGGAAGATTAAAACAAATACATTTTTCTGCTTGTGTTGATCACTGTTACAACCGGCAGATTCCAAGAATCCATACATATTATAAAAATCATTGTACATACGCGAGTGTGTATGTATGTTCCACATCTCCTCCTACACTGGTAGACCGATTTCAACTAAACTTGGTACATATATATGTTACCGTCAGACGATAGTCCCTGTGGGCTTAGGTACCACCAATCAAAGGTGGGGAGGGGTTGGGATCAGGGTGAAAAAGTAGCATAGCCCACCACTCATGATTTCCCATACTTTATCTATTCCGTATTTGAGAATGAGAGCACTTAGTGACTTGCAACAACTATACACATAATTTCAAACCTTTACGAAACTTTAGCTCGCTGACAACCCCTACAAAATGGTGTATGGAGAAAGTGTATCGCTTACTACTTTTCCTCTGTCCACGCACTACAATTACCTCAGAAGGCATGACCTCATAATTTATTACTTCTTTGCTATTAACTGAATTCGCGACACATTTTACATGCATTATGCAAATACACCACTAAATGTAAGTGCAAAATTATATCATCGTACGATATAGAGTTCAGGAGATATGATGTCATACACAATGAGATGGTGAAAAACTGCCGCATCATGCATGACATTTAAATTTATTACTTCTTTGCTGCTAACTTTATTCGCTATAAATTTCGCAGACAGTATCCACATATGCCGCTGAATTTACCTAGAAAATTATATCACTGTCCGATACACAATTCAGAGTTGTTATTTGAGACATGTGTCAGCCCCCTACGATCTCCTCTCGTGTGCCATAGCTCTTCAGCGCAGACTAGCAACTTACGTCCTCAGTTATATGCTGTATGTATTCCAATCTCCGACATCTGCTACAGTTTTTGCCCTCTACAGCTCCCTCTAGTACTATGGAAGTCATTCCCAGATATCTTAAAAAATGCCATATAATCCTGTCCCTTCCCCTTATCAGTGTTTTCCACACATTCCTTTCCTCTGCGATTCTGCACAGAACCTCCTCGTTCTTTACCTTATCATTCCACCTAATTTGCAACACTCGTCTGCAGCACCATATCTTAGCTGCTTCGATTTTCTTCTCTTCCGGTTTTCCCACGATTCACGTTTCACTACCATACAATTCTGTGCTCCAAACGTACATTCCCAGAAATTTATTCCACAGATGAAGGCCTCTGTTTGATACTAGTAGACTTCTCTTGGACAAGAATGCCCTTTTTGCTAGTGCTGGGCTGCTTTTGATGTCCTTGCTCCGTCCTTCATTGGTTATTTTGCTGCCTAGGTAGTAGAATTCCTTAAGTGCATCTACTTTGTGGCGATCAATGCTGATGATAAGTGTCTTGTTGTTCTCATTTCTGATACTACTCATTACTTTCGCCTTACTTCGATTGATTCTCAGTCCATGTTCTGTACTAATTAGACTGTCCATTCCATTCGCAGATCATGTAATTATTCTTCACCTTCACTCAGGTTAGCAATGTCATCAGCGAATCGTATCATTGATATCCTTTCACCGTGAATTGTAATCCCACTCCTGAACCTTTCTTTTATTTCTCTCATTGATTCTTTGACGTACAGATGAACAACAGGGGCGAGAAATTACAAACCTGTCTTACACTCTTTTCGATCGAAACGTTTCGTTCTTGGTCCTCGACTCTTGTTATTCCGTCTTGGGTCTTCTACATATTGTGTATTACCTGTCTCTCCCTGTAGCTTACCCCTATGTTTCTCAGTATTTCGAACATCTTCCACAATTTTTTCCAGCTCGATAAATCCTTTGAACGTGTCTTGATTTTTCTTTAGTCTTGCTTCCAGTATTAACCGCAACGCTAGAATTGACTTTCTGATGTCTTTACCTTTTCTAAAGCCAAACTGGTCGTCAGATAGCGCATCCTCAATTTTCTTTTCCATTCTTCTGTATATTATTCTTGTAAGCAAGATGCATGAGGTGTTAAGCTGATTGTGCGATAATTCTCGCACTTGTCAGCTCTTGCAGTCTTCGGAATTGTGTGGAAGATATTTTTGCGAAAGTCAGGTGGTGTGTTACCAGAGTCATACATTCTACACACCAACGTGAATATTCGTTTTGTTGCCACTTCCTCAATGAATTTAGAAACTTTGATGCAAATTTATCCATCCCTTCTGCCTCACTTGATCTTAAATCTTCCAAAGCTACCTTAAATTCTGATTCTAACACTGGATCCCCAATCTCAACTAGATTGACTCCTGATTCATTTTCTGTCACATTAGACAAACCTTCCTCATCATATGGGCCTTGAGTGTACTCCTTCCACGTATCCGCTCTCTCCTCTGCATTTAACTGTGGAATACCCGTTACACTCTCAGTGTTATCACGCTTGCTTTTAATTTCACCGAAGGTTGTTTTCACTTTCCTGTATGCTGAGTCAGTCCTTCCGATAACCATTTCTTTTTCGATTTCTTCAGATTTTTCATGCAGTCATTTCGTCTTAGCGTCCCTGCACTCCCTATTTCTTTCATTCCTCAGCGAATTGCATTTCTGTATACCTGAATATCCTTGAACATTTTTCTACTTCCTTCTTTTATCAATCAACTGAAGTATTTCTTCTGTTACCCATGGTGTCTTCACATTTATCTTCTTTGTACCTATGTTTTTCTTCCCAACTTCTGTGGTTCCCATTTTTAGAGATGTCAGTTCCTCTTTAACTGTACTGCCTACTGAGCTGCTCGTTATTGGTGTATTTATAACCTTAGAGAACTTCAAGTGCATCCCGTCATTCCTTAGCACTTCCGTATCCCACCTCTTTCAATATTAATACTTCCTGACTAATTTCTTAAAACTTAGCCTATCTTCATCGCTATTGCATTTTTATCTGAGTCTATATCTGTTCCTGGGTACGCTTTACAATCCAGTATCTGATTGCGGGATCTGTGTCTAACCATGATGTAATCTAACTGAAATCTTCCTGTATCACTCGGTCTTTTTTTAAGTATACTTCCTCTTATTGTGATTCTTGAAAGGAGTATTCGCTGTTAATAGCTGAAATTTATTGCAGAACCTAGAATTTTTTAATATTCTCTCATTCCTTGCCCCAAGCCCATATTCTCCTGTAACCTTTCCTTCTGCTTCTTACCCTACGACTATCAGATTTTCATCTCCCTTTACGTACGATATTACCTTTTCAATAACCTCATATACTTTCTATAACTCTTCGCCTTCAGGTTGCGACGTCTTCATGTATACCTGGACTATCGTTTTCGGTGTAGGTTAGCTGTCGATTCTGACAACAACAACCATGTCACTCAACTGTTCACAGTAACACACTCCCCGCCCTACCTTCCTCTTCACAACGAATCCTCCTTCCGTTATGCATTTTCCTTGTATTAACCTATACTCATCTGACCTGGGATCCTTGTCTTCTTTCCATTTCACTTCATTGACCCCTAATATATCTAAATTGAGCCTGCTGCTGTGAGAGAATTTCTACCTTGCCTACCACGATCAAGCCTCTGACATTCCACGCTCCGATTCGTAGAGTGTTGTTCTTTTGTTGGTTATTCAATCTTTTTCTCATAGCCACTTTCCCTTTGGCAGTCCCCTCCCAGAAATCCGAATAGGGGACTATTCCGGAATCATATGCCAATGGAGAGATCATCATTACATTTTGTCAATTACAGGCCACATGTCGCGTGGATACACGTTATGTTTCTTTAATGCAGTGGTTTCCATTGCCTTCGGCAACCTCATGCCGTTGATCATTACTGATTCTTCCAACGTTAGCGTCAGTTTCCCATCCCAAGGACAAGAGGGTGTCCTGAATCTCTGTCTGCTCCTCCGCCATCTTTGACAAGGTCGTTGGCAAAATGAGGTTGACTTTTTATACCGGAAGTCTGCGGCAGTCAGTGCTGATTATTAATGAAAATTTAATCGGTTACGGGTTTAGAACCGAGCACCGAATACATTTTGATTATTGATCAAAGGCGCTACCCCGAAACGAGGGATTTACAGGCAGAAGGTATGAAGTCATAAATAGTGAGATGAGTAAGAAACTGCCGCATCGCGCCTGACGTTTAAATTTATGACTCCGTTGTGATTGACTACATTTGCTACATTTTCATACGGTATCCACATGTGCACTTGAATATAGCTACAAACCTGTATCACTGTACGACACAGCGCTGGACACATGGCTTCATAAACACGAAGCATAAGGCATACGCTGCATGCTACGGCCTTGAATGTACAACTATAAATAAATACGTGGTGCAACGTCAGGTTTCTCTGCTAGTAAGAAACAAAGTGTCTGCTGGCTTATCCAGCGCAGTACCTTGCAACAAGGACACGCGATGGTGGTAGATCTGGTAGATCTCCTTCTGTTTGGACATCGGGTAAGCACGATTGAGAGCTGCGACGACTAGAAGGTGACTGAAACAAATGTGCGAAGACTGAAGTCGATGGCAACATAAGCGACGCTCTTGTGTTGTTACTTTGTGCCTATCAGTAGAGCGTGTACTCGACCAGTAGCACAGCCTCCTGGTTCACGTGGGTTTCTTACTTTTTTGATTTAGGTGATTTAAAGCACTGATGCATTTCCAATCCATCGACAATCTTTACACATAGCAACTGACTCATGCATATGATGAAATCGGAGGGAGGCCTAATGTGCTTGCATTTCTTCCTGAGTGCTGGAGATGTGGCGCTAAGGGCTGCATATGCATGAGTGGCCCCACATCTGTCACTTAGTGAAACGTTCCTTGTGTTTGTCCTCGGTGCTTCTGTAGCATCGCGCGAAGGCACACGCCTCATCAGGAGAAGCTTACATACTCTTCCAGCGATCACATGTGTAGATCCTAAGGTCAGCATTTTAATTCCCAAGTTTAGTAGACACGTTTTTCGTTTTTTGGTCTATACTACGGTCTCTCAAAACATGGAAAGCAAAGAGGTTGCAGTGAACATATGTGTTTTACTGTGTCGAAGATTAACAAGTGTTCAAAGCTGTTAAGGTGTGCATTTTGGTGCCCGTGTTTGCTAGACAGTTTTTTTTCTTTTGCTACGTCCTGCCACCTCTGAAACTTTGTCGAAGGGGTTATGGCTCACCCTGTTTATCTCAGGTACACCGTTGTCTATACCCAAGAATTGCTTTTATGAAGCCGGCTGGAGTGGCCGAGCGGTTCTAGGAGCTACAGTCTGGAATTGCGTGACCGCTAGGGTCGCAGGTTCGAATCCTGCCTCGGGCATGGATGTGTGTGATGTCCTTAGGTTAGTTAGGTTTAAGTAGTTCTAAGTTCTAGGGGACTGATGACCCCAGCATGTAAGTCCCATAGTGCTCAGAGCCATATCTTTTGCTTTTAGGACAGTTAAAGAACTGCAATAGATGGAAAACTTTCGTTTTACGCCAGTACCTTCAGTACAGCATACATTTCTGGATATACACAGTAAAGTCGTGAGAAAGAATATCCCCGAACACACTGTCAGCGAAACTGTACAAACAACAAAAGAGTCGCTTTGATTTCAAGCATCAGTTTCTGCTAGAATGATGTTTATCTAAAATATTGTGAAAACTTACATGTATAACTGCTGCCTTCTTAATAAGTCGAGGTGGTTATAACCAACAACAGAGACTTAAAATGTTGGTAATCATCACTACAAGATATTTCTCCACCACATCACGAAATATTACATTAACTGACGATTGTTATACTGGTAAACAGAAAAAAAAACTTTTTTCAGTTGCAGGAAGAATATATACCTGGAACAGAATTCTTCCCTAAATCCCGAAGTGCTTTTAGAATTTCTGTGTCGGTCTCAGACTTCGTATAATAGTTTTTATAAATACTTAAGATAAATTATGTATTGTATTTACATTGAATAATGATATGGTCGCACAGCGAGATTTACAAAAGCTAACAGTTAAAAAACCGGCCATCACACTAAACAATCAGAGATATGAGTAAGATAAGAGTAAATTAAAGGAAAGAATCATACCTAAAATATTTCATGTTTAGCTTCGCGTAAGGAGCATCGTAAGAACCAGTAGCAACCATACAACGTTACGGTACTTCATTTACCTTGATAATGTTTGGCATTTGAAAAAAATGTCCTGGTGGAGTCGTTATCCATGCTCGTCACTAAGGTTTTCCAATAAGAAGTCCAAATGGTCACAAAATAATTTCTGTTTTACACGTTACATCCTATAACGTGGTATGATCATAGTGGAATCTTCATTTAGTGGTAGCTTATCTTACAGTAGCAGCACATCGAAGTACACCATTCGGTTTGTGAGTTGACACATAAGCAACGACTCCTTAGTTTAACTCTTAAATTTCATGAGTTTGTGCATTTACCGGGCACAGTTCGGCACTTCAACATCTGTTTAGAGAATATTTCCACAGTCTTTAGTTTAGATTGCAATTATGAATGCCGCGTTCAGCGCAAGCTGAGTTGATCACCCCTCACTTCTCCAGGTGGCACTGGCTTCAGTTGCATAGCTTGTGGCTCGTACCAATGATCAGCACCAAGGGCAGTGAAAGGCTTTCCAGTGGGGCGATTGAAGGGCCTCTTCAGTTCATCTGATGCACATGTTTCAGATGCTGTCTGTGTCCGATAAACATCCTGAGCCAGACGCAGTTACTTGTACTGTTCAGGGGAAACCTCTCAGTCTGCAAGATACGGACAGTCACAGACGATGGGATGACCTGTAGTTGGGAGCTACAGCACTACGCGCACGATGGGGCCCCTTAGAGATTTGGTTGGTAAGGAGTGAAAGGAACCCAATATGCACTCTGTGTACTCTCCGGGAGGAGTCATTACAGCTTTGGAACAGGTGCTTTGGAATGCCTAGAAGAACACAGGGTGCAGCCAATTGCAGTTGGTGGCTCTTGTCGGTAGCAACACTATGTTTCGATTTGGATCGCAAGAGGTTCTCCTTAGTTTCGGGAGGTTAGCTGAAATGGCAAAGACTGCGACATGAAGGTGAAGCTTATATGTAACGTCATCGACAGGAATGAGTGCGGAATTTTTGAGCAGAGCCAAGGGGATTGTCTAAATCGAAAACTCAGATGGGTCTGCGCCCATGTAGCCAGCAGATTCCTCGACTTGCACCCAAGGAAGTGGTTTTTCTGGTTCTGCTTAATAGATCGGATGTCCAGTACATACAAGAAGCGGCTACATGGGTAGTGGGGGCTGTGCAGTGGGGACTGGGAGTTTTTTTTGCGTTAGAGCTTCTCAGAAACTACAGAAAGGGCGTCGGTCTAAAAGGGTGCAGGGAAAACACAGGACGAGATAGGCCTAGCAAAGTAGGTATTGTAGTTGTAAAAAATGTAATAGTTGTGTTAGGAAAGAACAGAAAACAATGAACCTGTGAATCAACGTCCGCGATTTATTGGCAGAAAACTTAGAAAATGCAACAGGTCTACTAAAGACACTACGTACACTATGCATATCCCTCATCTCCTGGAGTATTGCTATGCGGTGTCGGATCCGCATTATTTAGTGTTAAGGAGAACATCGATAAAGTTCAAAGAAGAGCAGCTCGTTTTATATTGTCTCGAATTAGGGGAGAGAGCAAAGTGAATATAATGCACGAATTGGGGTGACACTCATTAAAACAATTACCAACCTTCTCCTCCGAATGAAAAAAATATTTTGCTGTGCCCACCGACATAAGGAGTAATGATCATCATAATAAAATAAGAGAAATCAGAGCTCACACGGAAACATTTAAGTGGTCGTCTTTTCTGCTCTCTGTTCGAGACTGGAACGGTAGCGAAATAGGGTGAAGGTGGTTCGATGAGCCCTTTACCAAACACTTAATTGTGAATTGCAGAGTAATCATGGAGATGTAGATGTAGTTCTTGGTTGCTTGAGATGTTCTTACAGAGACTTGTGAAAGACAGTCATCTCATTCTTTCAACGTCACTCAAGAAATAAGGCAAAACGTCAGACATTAACCCATCAGCGCCAGAAAAGTGTTTTGTTAACTTTTTCCGTTATTGCTTTTAATTTGTCTTCTTTTAAAAGGAAACTTTGATCTGAAAAAGCAATTTTTACCATTCTAATTTTAAAATAATATATATCATATCACATATGTAACACTAAGCACTACCGCGGGCATAACATACATTCATATTGAAAAATTACATATTTTTGTAGCAAATGAAATATATTGTAAATGAATACAAATTACGAATCAAGAGCAAAAACAACAAATTAGTTGGTATGATGAGCAGACAAATGTACAACACAAAATTCCACATTACATGTTCTGGACTCGGTATGTCTTACAGTTTCTTCCACCGCATAGTCTTGTTTTCTGAGGTCTTATATTTTCAGAATCGTGTTCTTCATTCCATCAAACTGGAGCTCGTCTGCTACAGTACTGTAGTGCAGGATTCGCTCAGACCATTTCGGTGGAGTCGTATAACTTTTCAAGTTCAGCTGCACAACTTATGTTCAAAAATTTACGTGAGAGACTGTATTTCCACTTTTTCAGTAGAGTATCAAGGTGTTATGTAGAGTGACATCCAATAACCAATGGAAAAGAGCCCATTGTTATTTCCTGTTCCGAGTATTTTTCCTGGAGTATTTTTCTTGTACTGATTCACATTTGATCCATCCGATCTCTTCCCCTCATGTCCTTGTGTTCTTCCAGGGTGGATGGTAGACGAACTTCGGTGTGTCTCCTAGACCGCTGAGAGTGTCTCCTAACATTGCTTACTGAGATAACAGCGGTTGTATTTGGTACTGCAGAAACAATAGTGTTGTCATGCCGTTTGCACGGAAACATCATATTTGTTTTGTATCGCAGAATGAATAGTGCCTCTTCTATCTGTCTCTGTTGAGTTATTCTTTGGAAGGAGGCAATTTGGAGTATAAGATTTCATCTAATAGTTCCAGTATCCCCAAAACATTGTTTCCTAAAAAAATATACAAATAAAAATTTGTAAAAAATATATCAAAATACATTTAAAGGTCATTAAAGCGTTCTCATTAGTGCTTAGCGTTACCTTTATGTAACGGTGAAAATGTAGCATATGTTCCTGAGATATAAAGAAATTTCAATGAAGCTGAATGATAAAATGTTTTAATTGTTATACTTACTGTAAATCCATGGAGTGATCAGTTGCTGGCTGCAGAAAAAACTGTTTAAATTCTGCCTTTCAGCAATGACCTGTTTCTCAAAAATATTACAACAAGACTGAAAGAACAGATATTCAATAATCCTTAAATAAGCATAACAGCGCTATAGACATTCTTTGTTGTCCAAAAAATGAATTAAAGACCAGTCCTGTCATATGTACTAATAGTGTAGCGGTGGGCCCAAATGGATTAACTCCTAATTTGCGGTCCGACAGATATTCCTTTCTTCACTTTTACATCTGGGTTCTTGGAAACTTCTCTCGCAAATAAATGAATATACATGAAGTTTCGTTCATGTCTCTTACAAAAGTTTGGATGAGACCCAATTTAAGTGCAGCGGTGGTAAATACACACTCATGGGGTCAACAAAAGGAATGTTCACCACGTTCTTCTATCCAGGCGGTATTCATTCCGAGCAGGCCATCTTATTCAAAGACGGTTTATTTTTCTGTTTGTGCTGTCCCATTTTCATAGATAGCAACAGTGTTTTGTATTTACGACTGCATGCTGAGAAGAAATGTGCTTGCCTTGGGATAAGTACGTATACGAAATCAGTTTATTTCATACTAGATATGTGTGACTAACAGCTTGAAATTCTATCTTCTCGTCCAGATTAACTGCTTCAACAGAAGGCAGTTAGTTCACGTTGAATAAGTACTGTTTTCAAGCTAATATTGCTGGAATCTATGAGCAAGAGCTATTCATTTTCACCGAACTCGTGACTAACAGTCTCCGTAATGGAATCGATATCATTAAAAAATATTCTTTTCTTGGTAATTCCGTTTATTTTTGTTTGACATAAATGGCATTTGTTGCGGGGTCGTTGGTTCCGTCTAAATAATGGGAACAGTGAGGGATATCTGACGTAATGCCACCTTCCTTGGAGAAATATTTAGGAAAAAAGTTGGGGTATTTTGATTCACAGTCACTTTGAGATTCCGGGTCGGCATACATATCTCCTTCAATGTGGTCTGTGCGATCGTCACAGTCGCATTCTAGGGAGGCGTTGGTATAATAGGCTTTTTCGGCGACAGCCGGTAATCATGTGCTAAAGCGCTACAGAAACTATAATCATCGCCCTATAATTATGCCATTTCTCCTCGAAAGCTAGCCAGAAATCACACTAAAATTATCCATTTCTCTTAGAATGTATGCTAGTATGCAAAACAAAATGGATGAAAACATATTTTGTAACACGTTCTCCGCAGTAACTGGTAACCACTGTTTCTGGTGCAAAACTGAATGCTGTCGCACTATTACCCACTCAGGGAAGGGATACAGCTTTCTGTGTTCGACTGTACATGATCTTATGTGACGTTATTCCTGCCGACATCATCTGGGCTGCACTCCGCGCATTACTATACCAGTAGAGGCCAGTGTGAAAATAAATACTGGAGGTACCCATACTCCAACAACACCATCTAAGCTCTGACGAAGCGGCCACGAATAGACAGAACTGTTCCACCCGCTTGCAGGTTTACGAGTATATTTCTAATGTTGTTTTTGTCTCATTGAAGCACATTACCCTTGGTAAAATTTCTTGTAAGTAGTGTAAATTAATAATATATCTGCAGTAAAAGCATACAGAACATACTAATATCAATAATAATATTGTCAAATGCTTGTATTCAGCGCGGACATGTGGTTAGAGATGTCGAGTTACGGAAAGCAAGAAAGTAGGTTTGCATCGCATTGTATGATAATATCTTTTTTCCCTCTTTCGTGTTCATAACTCGTGTTTACAACATATTCTGGTACCAGTAATGTCGCAAATAGTTTGAAATTTTGTCCGAATACCTTGTGAATTCTGCCGGTGTGGCTGGACAGAGGGACTCAGATGAACATGGTTACCAACGCTGAGGATTTCGTCTACGAAGTTGTATATAAATTCGGTGGCAGAAAATAGCGAAGTGCGGAAGTCTCTGAGGGATACTACTTTTTATTTTAACGTATTACTTTGTGAATTTTGTTTCTTGTTTATTTTCTTAATATTGTAGCAGATTGGTAAAATTTTGGAAGAGCCGGTACTTGGTGGACATACTCGCCTTATAGCAGACGGCAAGATGTAAAGCAGTTTTCATTGTTTCCTACGTAGTTCCATTTATTTTGTCAGGTGAAAATAACATTCTGTTGTGTGGTCTGTTGGTTCCGTCTCAATCATGGGAACAATAAAGGGCATTTGACGTTACACTACAAGCTGACCATTGTGACAAGCTATTTTACTGCAGAAAGTTATTATATTTATGACTTTGGTGGCCCAGACGTTGCGATTAACTGCAGCTATCAAAATTTCAGCTCCACGCAAAGTCATGCGAAGCTTATCTAACGTAAACCGATCTATGTGATCGTAATAAGTATACTCGAGAAAATGAATCGCGCCTTTTGCTTAAACAGTGTTTAGCTAGTGCTGTAAATGAAAGATGTGCGTTTCGTTAGCATCATTTTGTGTGTGTGTGTGTGCGCAGTTTTTGGTATGGTTATCATATGTGATGACGCACGAAATAAAAGGGCCAGACCCAGGATTCGGGATCCAAAGACATCAATAATAAAAGCCGGAAAAGGAACTGGAAGTGAGGAAGTGAACTAATTGTCGCGGCAGTTTGATAAAGGCGAGCGGTTACGGCATAACGTTGAGGGCTCTGATTTGAGGAAACCGTCTATAACGCGACGCATGAAGTGTCAACTATCAAGTAATTTTATTCGGACGATAGTTAAAAATACTAATTTCAGTGTTAGCGCTATGTGGTTACAGTCACCAAACAACGTTCTACGAATGTTGCGTAAGGAAACTATGTTTTTAAAGTTACTGTGAAAATATAGTTACGTTGCATTCCACGTTTTGTCACTGTTACATTTGTCATACGAAAGTGTCTTCTATGAGAACTACACATACTTAAACCAACATATGTTATAATTTTATGAGTATGGTATTGTATATTAGTATGATGATGGTATTCAGAGGTACAACTCTTGTATATGGATTTTTTGGTCTGTGGATACTAAATATGATTTTTTCTGTTTGTTCAGTCTTCCAGTTGATAATGCTTGAAATAACCAAAACGGTTCAAGATAAATGCAATATATCCAGCTGATGGCAAATAAAATGTTTTTCTGTAAATATCTCACAGCAGTAACCAGTTGCGTAAGCAAATGTTTAATGCTAATTGTTGTGAGGGTGTATGAAGAATGAAAGGCAAATACATCGTCAATTATGATAACAATATAGTACGTTTCGATATGCACTTTATACGTTTAATGTAGCAGAGAGAGAGAGAGAGAGAGAGGGAGAGGGAGAGAGAGATTTCTTACTATTGTCTTTTTAGAAGGATGAATCAAGATGACATCGATTGCATCGATTCTATACCGTTTTATTCATGCATACCTGTGAGGTTTCAGCCGATGACAGCGCGTAAACTACGTATACTTATCAGTGTGCAAAGCGTACTTACTACTCTGGATCAGTCTCACGCGCTGTAGCGTAGCTGTAGGGCGCGCAACTAGAGGCATGCTTGTGTAGACAAATCATCCGCTCCGAACTGTCGTATCGAATTAGCGCACGCCTGCCGACAGGCAACCTAATGAACAGATGTCCAATGCGGGCTGATGGCAGTGCGCCTTCCCTTGCAGCAACAGCGGCGACCTGAATTCATTTCACGCACGTAGTGACGTTTCCGCATCAAGTACGGTCCTGTACTGAGTACTTGCAGAGTGAGTTCAGAACCTGGAGAGAAGCTCTGTCCACTGATGTCTATTTTTTACTTGTCTTGTATTTTTTGCACAGTCATCTTCTGAAAACTGGATATATGAATAACACTTCATTTATGATAACGATGCAAGAGGATGGAGAAAGATAAAAAGACGTCACCGCAAGCCGCCTTCTAGGAGCAGTCCGAGAGTATCAAGCCTGTAAGTAGTATAGGAGGTCCTTTGAAGGTCAAAAGAAATAGCTATTGGGGGTATCTGTGCTGGAAACACTGTTGTATAGCCGCCTTCAATGGAGTTAAGGTTATATACATACTGAAAACTATTATGAAGGTTTATTTATTCTAAGGTCTCGAGAAAGAAGCAGTTAAATGTCCATCTCGAGGTCATTCCTTCACAGCTGGGGAGGACAACATCATATATATATATATAAGGCAAGACGGCTGTGGATCTCCTCAGTGCAGATGCACACCAAGCTCGAACGCTTATGGTAATAGGCGAAACGCCGCCCGCAATGAGGATAATGTGCAAGGGGCACTACATTAGTAGTGTGTGGGTAAGTTGAGAATTTGAGTCTAACAGGATGCGGGCCAGTGTGGTCCTTGCAGTTGCATTGACTGCTGAGTCAGAATGGCTCAGTGATCAGAGTATCTGTCTAGTAAGTAGGAGACGTGAGTGCAAATCCTGCTCCGGCACAAATTTATAACTTTACCCTTTAATTTCAATCAATGCCCGCTTGAAGCCAATGTCTGTAATTCCCTTATGTCTTAACATCATATTAGGTAAATGAGCACATAACCCCTTCGCAGATTTAAACAAATATATAAAAATATCTATATCTCAAGATTCAGGAAACTTTTATGTTGTCTAGATAAAATTAAAACTCATGACGATTTCCTTATTTCACCCCTTGAGGGAACGCAGCATGTTGTAGCGGACCCAATCGCGACCTACTAGTTCAAAGACTGCGGTGTTCTCTACAGTAGGACAACAGCTGACATCAGCCACAGGCTCTGGTTGACCACACTGCGAAGTCGCACTCGTCGCTCCTCTCGTGATGTGCCGGTGGCTCGATTTATCCTTGTTGAGCATCCAGCTGGGTCTCAGTTAGTTATTTATTCATCCACTGATTATTTAGAAGATGACATAAAGCACCTAAACTTAAGTGAAAACGGAAACAATTTTTATGAAAAACTAATTCATGCATACTGTAATATTATCTTATCGTAAAAATACTGTAACACAACTCATCAGCACTATATCGCGTGCACACACACACACACACACACACACACACACACACACACACACACACACACACACACACACACACACATACACACATACACACTTTCGGTTGGCATGAGAAACATTGTGATACCTCCATCTATTCATCGAATTCTTCCTGTTGTCCCCTTACCCCGTCAGAAGCAGCTCAAACAGCATCTTACCACCACGAGAGAAATGTTGAGCTCAAGAAGGTGGAAAGTGGTTAGAATTTTCCGTAGCAGATCCTGGTCGTAGGATGTTGCCTTGGGAATCATTAAGCTACGACAGTTCACTCTCCAAATAACTACTCTGTGTTATCCAAATAATCTTTGACTATGTATGGTAGTATAAATTATTGAAGGGTTGTGCTTTACCTCACTTTTTAAATCTTTGAGTTTTAGTGGTGTCTTTATTCTTCTTACGTGATCATCAATGTTGCTGTTTGTTAGATAATTCGTGTTGTTCTTGTTGTGCGCTATAGACTTGTATATGTACGAAGGTGTGCTGAGAAGAAATGCATGCGAACTTTTATAGCTAAACTTTTATAGCATTATAAATAAAAAAAGCTATTAACATTCTACCTCTTTATTCTCCAGGCCTACACATTTATTTCTCAACGTAGTAATCCTGGTGACTAAAGCATTTCAGCCAGCGAGAGACCAGATTGTTGATACAGTCACTGTAGAATGTTTGGCTTTTTTTTAACGGAGCCACAACCTCACAGCTTCATCAGTATCGTAGTGAAATCCTCAAAGATTTCTTTAACAACCAGGTGAAAAATGATGTGGGGGGGTGGGGGGGGGGGATGGTCGGAACTGTATAGTGGATGATCGATGGCATGACAGTGAACGCAAAGCAGAGGACTGTTGCGGATGTCGCAGCGCTAGTTTGTGGACTGGCATTGTCATTCTGGAGGAGAGGATGCTCCATCAAAATCGATACTCAATTACAGCACGCTGTTACTGATGCACAGACATATTTGCGTTACAGACCGCCTTATTACACGCTTTAGCTTGCATCAGCGAAGAGGCACAGTCGACTGAGTAATATGCAGCCGATATTGAGACCCGAATAAAAAACTTGGAGTCATTACTTTTCAGCACAACCTCGTACACAATGGTTCAGCGAGAATCCCCAGCTGTTGAAACATATCCGTACAGGGAGATGGACTAGTACTTTCATTTATGATTGTAATGGCTTTTTTGTACTTTGAACACTGCGTCCGTGTTCTGTGTATGAAATCTCCAAAAAATCATCTCATATTTAATAATAAATGATAAATAATTACAAGACACTGTCTTTTGCACGTTAATAACAGGACTCTAAGGGCATACCATAGGATACTGATGACATGAATTACTTTCTGATAATGGCTTGAAAGATGAATGTATCCAGATTGAGAAATTGTCACTGGACTGCAAGCCATCAACCACTCCCCAATGTGTAGTGTCTGTGAGGGCTGAAGAGCATAATGAGAGGTCAGAAACATCTTAGCTCAAGGGAATCGAAATATTGAAAACCTATTACTTCTAAACACGAGCGCAAAACTCTATTCTGTGTTAGAACTTCTGAGTTTCTTCCCATGTACCGACATTATTTCTAGATTTCCGGAAAGCTTTTGACACTGTTCCTCACAAGCGACTTCTAATCAAGCTGCGGAGCTATGGGGTATCGTCTCAGTTGTGCGACTGGATTCGTGATTTCCTGTCAGGAAGGTCGCAGTTCGTAGTAATAGACGGCAAATCATCGAGTAAAACTGAAGTGATATCAGGTGTTCCCCAGGGAAGCGTCCTGGGACCTCTACTGTTCCTGATCTATATAAATGACCTGGGTGACAATCTGAGCAGTTCTCTTAGACTGTTCGCAGATGATGCTATAATTTACCGTCTAGTAAGGTCATCCGAAGACCAGTATCAGCTGCAAAGCGATTTAGAAAAGATTGCTGTATGGTGTGTCAGGTGGCAGTTGACGCTAAATAACGAAAAGTGTGAGATGATCCACATGAGTTCCAAAAGAACTCCGTTGGAATTCGATTACTCGATAAATAGTACAATTCTCAAGGCTGTCAATTCAACTAAGTACCTGGGTGTTAAAATTACGAACAACTTCAGTTGGAAGGACCACATAGATAATATTGTCGGGAAGGCGAGCCAAAGGTTGCGTTTCATTGGCAGGACACTTAGAAGATGCAACAAGTCCACTAAAGAGACAGCTTACACTACACTCGTTCGTCCTCTGTTAGAATATTGCTGCGCGGTGTGGGATCCTTACCAGGTGGGATTGACGGAGGACATCGAAAGGGTGCAAAGAAGGGCAGCTCCTTTTGTATTATCGCGTTATAGAGGAGAGAGTGTGGCAGATATGATACACGAGTTGGGATGGAAGTCATTACAGCATAGACGTTTTTCGTCGCGGCGAGAGCTTTTTACGAAATTTCAGTCACCAACTTTCTCTTCCGAATGCGAAAATATTTTGTTGAGCCCAACCTACATAGGTAGGAATGATCATCAAAATAAAATAAGAGAAATCAGAGCTCGAACAGAAAGGTTTAGGTGTTCGTTTTTCCCGCTCGCTGTTCGGGAGTGGAATAGTAGAGAGATAGTATGATTGTGGTTCGATGAACCCTCTGCCAAGCACTTAAATGTGAATTGCAGAGTAGTCATGTAGATGTAGATGTAGATGTAGACATTGGAAAGGCATCGCTGGTAATGCTTCGGAGTAAAAGGAACATAAGGTTACAAAGACGAGGGATGCGTTTTTAACTAACACAGTTGCTGTCAAACCTAGAATTACTAAGACCGGAAGCAACTGACAGATACTGTTTTAGAGTAGCACATTGACAAACAAGAAACCCCTTGAGTGGGAAGTCGCAAAAGGCCGATCATGTTTACGGCATTCGACCCCACATATTGTGTACCATGCAACATTGGCTGCTAACAGGAGGTGGGGGAGGGGGGGCAGGACTGGAGGTATCCAGTGGTGAGCACAGTATATGGCTACGGAGTGTAGCTGAACTGCTTAGTAGACGAGTAGCTCGCAATAGTGCTAGTGGCGTTGATAAAAAGAAGAGCAATGGTAATGATAAACACAGAAAATATGGTATTATGTCTACAGCAGTTGCTAAAGCTGACATTCGTCAAAAGGAACACAAGGGATTTCGCAGAGAGAGGAAGAAGTGTCAGGTAAAATATTAGCGTTTGAGCAAGATGCGTCAGAGGAATGTGTAATGGTATACACGCTCGACTGTGTGCACTATGTACATGAGGAGTGTAATGCTGGCGGTACGTGCTTAATGGGTAAAAGTGACACTGAAAAAGGCGTCGAGCCATGTAGTTCATAGTCCTTGTCGGACAGGGAGCCACAAATCCCGTCTCCAATGAAACGTAGCAAAGGACAATCGTTGTGGAAAGTGCCATGTACCCACCGTTCGCCTTGAGGGATCGGCAGTCCCTCAGACACTGAAGCTTCACGGGTTTGCATGTGCACAAGGCGTTGCGTTTCAGGACTGCGTCACACCAAGGACGACAGACAGTGGCACAAGAGGCACCAGAGGTCCTCCGTACAAGGGAGGTATTTCCTCCGCCGTGTCAGGTGTGCGGAACTGGATCCGCAGGAATTCCTTCACGCCCGGGCTATATAGAGCGGGGCAAGCCAACACATCGGCAGCTCGCTCCAGCGAAGCTCTCGGCCAATTCATTCTGATCAGTCAGAGCCCGTAAGGAAGCCACAGCAGCGGGACTGAAAGGTCAGCCTCTGTCGTTAGGGATTATCCGTGGCAAAGTCTTCACGTCCCAATACGTTTATTCATTGTGAGTTCCACTGTATGCCTGTTAAGGTCTGAGAATTTGTGTTATTTTTTTTAGAAGAGTTTTCCTTTGTTATTAAATATTTCTACTGTTGTCGTAATAACCCCTTATTCCTGTTAACTTGTGTCCTGTTATCTCTCATCAAGCATCTCCCTATGGAGATAAAAAAAAAGCAGCGGATAGTTCAAATGGTTCAAATGGCTCTAAGCACTATGAGACATAACATGTAAGGTCATCAGTCAGCTAGACATAGATCTGCTTAAACCCAACTAACCTAAGGACATGACACACATCCATGCCCGAGGCAGGATTAGAACCTGTGACCGTAGCAGGAGCGCGGTTCCGGACTGAAAAGCGTAGAACCGCTCGGTCACAGCGGCCCGCGCAGCTGATAATAAATTACGTACATGGGAGATAATCCGTTGCATAGTGAAAAAGGGTTGTGAACAGATTTCCAATAAATTCGCATAATATGACAGTGTAGTGTGAAAGAGAAATTGTAGGCGTTCAAGGGAGGAAAAGGTTCAATTGTTACAAAAAGTGGTGTTAGCCCATTTCAAAGATGCTCAGGACGTGATTGATAGTGACCTACTACGTTATTCGGATCAAATGCGAGTGGCATACATTACAGTGATTTCAAGGGAGGTAACAGGTGATTGCATAGCTTCAGTGTCACAGAATTGGAAGACGTAAGTTAACGAAATTTTAAACAAATCGCCAGCTTGACGATCCACAGTAAACTGTGGAATCAGACCGAAAATTTGTAGATGAGATAAACATACTTATCCCCGATACATGGCGGGGTTGCTGGCGTCGCCTTTCGAATTCCTGGCCCCACTAGGTCGATCTATCGTGTGATGTCCCTCTGGTTTAAGGCCAGTAAGATCTTTGCTGAGGGACGGGGCGTGTCGTGGCGTGGAGAGCTGGGGAGTGGTGACGTAGCAAGGAGGACGGTGTGAGAGGCCCACCGTGCGAGTAAGGCGAGCACTTGCGAAAGCGTCTCGGGCACGGAGTTCGGCGAATGGTTGCTGAGCATAGTTTTGTGGGCCGATTTGAATCCGTGGCTGTCTTCGTGCGTAGCCTGTGCAGCCAGCTCTGGGATGCGGCACATCGATGAGAGAGTTGATGCCAGTTTCTATATGCTGAATTCTGGGCCGACTTTGAAACCGGAAAGCTTTAGCTTCAGTTAAGTTTTGGACTTTGAAGCCTTAACTGTTATTTTCTTATTGATATGCCGAGATCTGTTACGATTATTGTAATTTATTAGCTGATCTTTTCACCACTAGTTGCTTCCTTGATTTGTGGCTGTTGTTTGATTTTCCTGAGTCGATACTGGCCTTGCTTTGTCTGTTAACAGGGTATCCTAGGATATCCTAAAGTGTGTGAGCCCATAGTGTCTCCTGAACCGGAGCGATAACGTATTACGCTACTTCATTGTTGTCAGATCTCCCCCTTCCCGCCCCCCCTCCCCGCCACCCGTCGTCGCGCAGTACCAAAAGTCTTCGAACACCCGGTAAGTACCTTTCTTCTGTAACGCGTTCGGGTGCCAGTTTCGGGCATTGCAGACGTCAGCGCTCTGTTAATTACATCGCAATGTATTTGGGTTTGGCAACAAAGTTTTCTTTCGGGCTTTTTGCCGCCGTTGTAGAGGCAGTATCTTGCAGTGACGCGGGCTAGTTATTTGTTGCTTTCACATAATTATCGTTGGTTTGTTAATACTTCTTTTGCCAGTCTGTAGCCAAAGAAAACGGCCTTGGAACGCCAGTACTCTCGTTATAACCTTTCTTGACCTTCCTATTTGGTGTAGTATTGTACTGCCTGCATATAAGCCTTCTGGTGCACCCTTTGTGAGGAGACAATTCAGACTCATGGCCACTTTACTGAAGCAGTTACTCATGAAGGCCTTCTCTGTTTTCTATTTGGTAATTTTACTTAACTGAAGCTGTTATTAAAGAAGGTCTTCCATTTTGTAATTTTACTCAACTGAAGCTGTTATCATTGAAGGCCTGCCTGTTTTCTATTTGGTAATTTGCTTAAATGAAGCTGTTATTAGCCGTCCGCGGTCGCCGAGCGGTTCTAGGCGCTTCAGTCCGGAACAGCGCGACTGCTACGTTTGCAGGTTCGAATCCTGCCTCGGGCATGGATGTGTGTGGTGTCCTTAGGTTAGTTAGATTTAAGTAGTTCTAACTTCTAGGGGACTGATGACCTCAGATATTAAGCTCCATAGTGCTCAGAGTGATTTGAACTATTTGAAGCTGTTATTATTGAAGGTCTTCCTGTTTTCTATTTGGTAATTTTACTAATTTGAACGTGTTATTAAAGAAGGCCTGTCGTTTTTTATTTGGTTATTTCATTTAACTGAAGCTGTTATTAAGGAAGGTCTACCTGTTTTTGAGGTGTTTATATCAAGAAGGTAGTAAAAGGAAATGACTCATGATGGTAAATGGGCTCTAACCTTTCTGCTTATATCCCTTTATCCATAATTGTAGGTTACAAGCTCATCATTCAGTAAAGAATTTGATTTCACCTCCGACGAAGAAGGATTTGAATAAGAAATGCTTATAAAAGGAACCCTGGAAATTAAAGGTACTAAGGGAGTTGCCTCAAAATGACTAACACCAATGGCTTAGCGCATTCGCATACAACTAACTATGCCGATTGTTATTCCGGATGGTAAATTGGATGGAAAGTTATTTATTGTACTACGAGAAGTTGGAGCTGTTCTGTCCCCTACAGTTCTTTCTCGTGTGTGTTACCTTGCAAGGGCAGTAGGGAACATTTATGTTACAGCAAGCAAGAGTGGGAAGTTGGTGTAATAGAACTACAACTATGATATGAGCATTGCTTTTGGCCAAGAGCTGCTCAAAATAATTTGCTTTTGCTTCGTTCCTGGTATGCATTTACAAATCATACCCCTTTACGGCAAATTATCCCACCTGAAAAGTGTGTGACATTGCAATTTATATTACATGCGACCACTGGATAAATTCAGCGTCTAGGTGATTGTTGTACCGTCCCTATGAAACACTGAAACACAGCACTAACTGCAACGCCTTATAGGACAGCCAGCTTCACAATAAGCTCGACAGCACACTGTTTCACATACGGCTGCGTGTCGTGATATTCCATCAGTTCTCATCACCCCGTTGCATCAGTATGATTCTATACGCCTTCGTTAAGAGTGAATACCTAGCTGAACGTCCAGCACGATTAGTAACTCCCAATGAGTTCACCTTCGATTTTGATGGCGCAGACTTCCGTGATGAATGTGGCGCGCCAGTTTTCATTTGGTGTTGATGCTGCAAGTTAATGGTTTGTTCTGACACATTTTTTGCATGTCGACGATTCCATTTTTGTGAAGTGTGATACATACATCCCAAACAGGGTTAATCTCAGCACCTACCGAATACTCATTTTCGGTCGCCCTCCTGATCCACATGACGAGTCATAGGCAGCTGTTATAATTGTAAATACAACACTTTCAAATGTGCTCTACTACAGATTAAGCTTTCTACCTCGCACTGAAGGGGTTCCTTGTAAGAAACTGGTCACTAGGGCAGAGTACAACCGTTTCACATTAACAATTTATGAAGCAGTAATTTTCTGTTTATGTGAAACGTTGACATTCAGGATAACGGATTTCAAACTGAAGTCTGTGAGGAGCACAGAAACATGTGAGTAGATAATAGTAAGAAACATTTGATGGAAGCAATAAACAAAATGAAACAGTAGTCTTCATTCGGCAGGGTATGTTTTGGGGATCCCGGCAGATAGACATCTACTGAAGACATTGATAGCAAAAGTGGATGGACTCTGTCCAACATGGTATACGTCTAGTGCAGCTTAGCTAAACAGTCTTTAACATTTCATCATTCCAGGATTCGGTTACTTAGCGTGTAACGTTAGTGAAATTGTAGCAGATAGGTATTAGAATATTGCTAGTAACAAGAAACATGGAAAATGGAAAATTTGAGAACAGTTAATGAGAACAGGATACGATATTGCAGTGCCTGCGTTGTTCCAAATTCAAAGTTCCTTCGTACATGCATGTATGTTCGAAGGAACAGGCACTACGACTACTGCAGCCGTCATGGAATACAGTTGCGAATATGGACTACCATCCGCTGTATAATGGAATGACAACAGTGAAAATTCGTGGCGGATTGGAACTCGAACCCGGATATTCCGTTTATTGCGACCGGTCGCTTCGCATTTGGCTCCTCAAGCACGACTGACGGGATGGCACAAACTTCAGTTTGTCATCAGCCATGTATGTACAATCTGTGCTCGTACGTCCATAATGTATATTCCCGTACAGGAGGGACATTTGGCTTGAAAGTCGCTTGTCCGGAGTTGGCGGATAAATACGGTATTGTAGTGCCCTTGTTATTCCGAGTTACGTGACAAAGTTCCTTCGCAAATGGATATGGAAGTTTGGGTCCGGCCGTGAGTCGTACTCGGATAACCAAATGGTAAGGCGGCTGCTAGCTACAAGCGGCAAATCCGCGCTCGAGTCCCTGTCCGCCCCAAGCTTTCATTGCCGTCATTCCATTGTACATGTGGCGGTAGTTCATATCCGCAACTACGAATACATGTCATGTAATATGAACAGATTGTTAACTAACTCCTCCCACACAGGCCTTGGAGGCGCAAAGGCACCGACTGGCCGCCGTGTCATCCTCAGCCCACAAGCGTCACTGGATACGGATATGGAGGGGCATATGGTCAGCACACCGCTCTCCTAGCCGTATGTCAGTTTTCGAGACCGGAGCGCTACTTCTCGATCAAGTAGCTCCTCAGTTTGCCTCAGAAGGGCTGAGTGCACCCCGCTTGGCAACAACGCTCGGAAGACCCGATGGTCACCCATCCAAGTGATAGCCCGGCCCGACAGCGCTTAACTTTGCTGATGCGACCGGTGGTACCACTGCGGCAAGGCCTTTAGCAATAGATTGTTAGCATAATTGAAATTAATGTACCTGATTGATTAGCAGTCCTTTTAATTTCATAACATTTTCAAGATGTTCTGTACAAAGGAAAGAGAAGAAAATAATTAAGTTGCCAGAAAGCAGGGTACACCTTGATAAACTTTCAGACTAAGGTTACTACTAGTTGTGGAAATAGGAAATAATTGTGAAGGGGGGCTACCTTAGAAAGGGTAGGCACGTTGATGTGAGCGAAAGATTTTGATCAGGCCCGGGTGCTGCGTTCGATATCGAGTGGCCCTTTTGGTAACATTCAAAGTAGGCAGTCATGGTGCCCTGCAGCGGTTCTGAGCGAAAAAAAAGTCAGGCTAGTAGCGTCGTGGATCACAGCAAGAAAAAAGTTTCTGCTATCCAAAACCATTGATATATAATGTCTTACAGGGCAGGACTGATTCTTATTTCGCAGCTGATAATGTTACTAAGCATCTTAGTTGGCTAAAGCGGTTGATCGTCTGCCGTTGTCCCTCCCACGCACGGTGAAGAACACGAGAGGAGAGTATGTGGCCCCCACATAGCCCGCAATGAGCACTTTACGTAGTGAGGTAAGATCGTGCTTGCGGTAGGCTGTTCAAGTCGCGCCGGCCGCGGTGGTCTAGCGGTTCTAGGTGCTCAGTCCGGAACCGCGCGACTGCTACGGTCGCAGGTTCGAATCCTATCTCGGGCATGGATGGGTGTGATGTCCTTAGGTTAGTTAGGTTTAAGTAGTTCTAAGTTCTAGGGAAATGTTGACCACAGATGTTAAGTCCCATAGTGCTCAGAGCCATTTGATCCATTTTGTTCACGTCGCTAATTTACATTACTGGCCATTAAAATTGCTACATCACCAAGAAATGCCGATAATAAACGGGTATTCATTGGACAAATATATTATACTACAACTGCTATGTGATTACATTTTCACACAATTCAGGTGCATTGATCCTGAGAAATCAGTATCCAGAACAACCACCTATGGCCGTAATAACGGCCTTGATACGCCTGGGCATTTAGTCAAACACAGTTGGACGACGTGTAGAGGTACAGCTGCCGATGCAGCTTCAACACGATACCACAGTTCATCAAGAGTAGTGACTGGCACATTGTGACGAGCCAGTTACTCGGCCACCATTGACCAGACGTTTTCAATTGGCGAGAGATCTGAACAATGTGCTGGCCAGGGCACCAGTCGAAAATCTTCTGTATCCAGAAAGGCCCGTACAGGACCTGCAACATGCGGTCGTGCATTGTCCTGCTGATATGTAGGATTTCACAGGGATCGCATGTGGGGTAGAGCCACGGTCGTAACACATCTGAAATGTAACGTCCACTGTTCAAAGTGCCGTCAATGCGGACAAGAGGTGACCGAGACGTGTAACCAATGGCACCCCATACCATCACGCCGGGTGATACGCCAGTATGGCGGTGACGAATACACGCTTCCAATGTGTGTTCACCGCAATGTCGTCAAACACGGATGCGACCATCGTGATGCTGTAAACAGAACCTGGATTCATCCGAAGAGATGGCGTTTTGCCATTCGTGCACTCAGGTTCGTCGTTCAGTACCTTATCGCAGACGCTCCTGACTGTGATGCAGCGTGAAGGATAACCGCAGCCATCGTCTCCGATGTGATTGTCCACGCTGCTGCATACGTCGTCGACTGTTCGTGCAGATGGTTGTTGTCTTGCAAACGTCCTTATCTGTTGACTCAGGGATCGAGACGTGGCTGCACGATCCGTTACAGCCGTGCAGATAAGATGCCTGTCATCTCGACTGCTAGTGATACGAGACCTTTGGGATCCAGCACGGTGTTCCGTATCACTCTTCTGAACCCACCGATTCCGTATTCTGCTAACAGTCATTGGATGTCGACCAACGCGTTCACGGGTATTCATTGGACAAATATATTATACAACTGCCATGTGATTACATTTTCACACAATCGGGTGCATAGATCCTGAGAATCGCGATACGCTACAATCCGACATTTATTAAAATCGGAAATGCATTTCTCCTCCTTACACGAGGCATCACAACAACGTTTCACCAGGCAACGCCGGTCAACTGCTGTTTGTGCATGAGAAGTCGATTGGAAACTTTCCTCATGTCAGCACGTTGTATGTGTCGCCACCGGCACCAACCTTGTGTGAATACTCTGAAAAGCTAAGCATTTGCATATCATAGCATCTTCTTCCTGTCGGTTAAATTTCGCGTCTGTAGCACGTCGTATTTGTGGTGTAGGAATTTTAATAGCCAGTAGTGTACTTTTCTGACCTCTTCCTGATAGTTGAAGCCCTATTGATTCTGTTCATATTTGTAACCACTGTTTTTATGTTGTGAAACGCTTATTTTTATTTATATTTCTTTGTTCCTTGTCATTCACTTACACGTGCGAACCTTGTTCTTTGCTTGGGCAAACCAGTGATGGCTCACTCATAAAATAATGTGTGGGGAATGAAACTCTGGTGTCGTTGTTCCCAGTTACGATGGGTAATTACAGATTTTTAATTATCATGTCGAAAACATAACGTAATGTGAATATACGTCCAACAGTAATATTGATTCCTACCCGCCTAATAGTACACAGCTTAATTACATCTTGGCATTTGAGTACATAAGAAGACGGGTCTAAAGGCGGGCCAGAGTTACAGAGTCAATTCATTGAACAAAAAATAGTTATACAGTTATTTTTGTTATAGTATTAACGACGCCGGCTGCTCCATTATATAATGCTGATCTTTTTCTTAAATCAGACTTTAAGTCGCCTCGTTCATATAAATTTACAGATTTTACTAGATCCGAAAGTATACGATCGATTCATGCCTTCTTTGAGCTCAGAATGCACAATGCTCCATTGAACTACGACCACTTTACAGATTCACCGAATTCTTACACATCATCTACTACGTTGTAAGATTCCTGCTAGGTGCCTAAATGAAATAATTATGAAATTTCTAGTCTTGGGAACAAAAAAATTAACCTCCTCATTTGTTTTTACAAAGTTTCGGACCAGTGATGTCTTACGGAATAACGTCCTGGCGTAATTCATCACTTACAAAGAAAGTTATGACTGAACAAAAGCGAGCAGTAAGGTACGTATGTTGCGTTCGAGAAAAAAGCTCTGAATTGAAAATTCGTAATTCTGGAAAATTTCGGGACCTCTTTACGGAGGTAGACATTTTAACTGCACCGTCACAATACATATATTTGCAAATTAAATTCCTCACAAATATTCCAGCACAATTTGAGAAGAACAATGATGGCTATAACTACAACAGTACCTGCCTGTGCACGGTTGGTAACTATGCCAAACCGTGCACAGGCAGGATGACGAATCCAGCGAGCGACCAAATGGTGTAAATTGCCCTGAAGATGACCCCATCACGGGTTGAAACCGGTTGGCGGCAAAATGAATAATGCTATTGTGACTGTCATTTTGAATATTTGATTATAAGGAATTTAATCACTGTTATCTCCAAATTCAAAATTAAGCAATGCGGTACGTTCAGTTGGGCCTCAAAATGGTTCAAATGGCTCTGAGCACAATGGGACTTAACATCCGAGGTCGTCAGTCCTCTAGAAGTTAGAACTACTTAAACCTAACTAAACTAAGGACATCACACACATCCATGCCCGAGGCAGGATTCGAACCTGTGATCATAGCGGTCGCGCGGTTCCAGACTGAAGCGCCTAGAACCGCTCGACCACAGCGCTTGGAAGTTGAGCTTCCATGGGACTTGTGGTAGTAATCGAAGGCACCATGACAGCTGTCGACTACGTCAACATTATTGAGGACCAGTTGCATCTCGTCGTGCTTAATGTCTTCCCCTACGGTGATGACATCTTGCAGCAGGATAACTGTCCATGTTACAAGGTCAGAATGGCACTGCAGCGATTCGGAAAGCATTGTTTTTGGTCAGTCTTCTGACTGGTTTGATGTTGCCCACCACGAATACCTATCCAGTGCTAACCTCTCCATCTCAGAGTAGCACTTGCAATCTGCGTCCTGTTATTTGCTGGATGTATTCCAAACTCTGGCTTCGTCTACAGTTTTTGCCCTCTACAGTTCCCTCTAGGACCACGGACGTCATTCCCCCATATCTTAACAGATGTCCTGTCATCCTGTCCCTTCTCTTTATCGGTGTTTTCCGCATATTCCTTTCCTCCACGATTCTGCGTAGAACCTCCTCATTCCTTACTTTATCAGTCCACCTAATATTCAACATTCGTCTGTAGCACCACATCTCAGATGCTTCGATTCTCTTATGTTCCGGTTTTCCACAGACCATGTTTCACTACCATACAGTTCTGTACTCCACACGTACATTCTCAGAAATTTCTTTCTCTGGGGCCGATATTTGATATTAGTAGACTTCTCTTGGCCAGGAGTGCCTTTTTTGCCGTAGCTAGTTTTTGATGTCCTCCTTGCTTCGTCCGTCATTGGTTATTTTACTGTCTAGGTAGCACAATTCCTTACCTTCATCTACTTCGTGACCGTCAAATTTCTCGCTGTTGTCATTGCTACTACTTCTCGTTACCTTTGTCTTTCTTCGATTTACTCTTAGTCCATACTCTGTAGTCATTAGACTGTTCATTCCGTTCAGCAGATCATGTAACTCTTATTCACTTTCTCTCAGGATAGCAATGTCATCAGCGAATTGTATCATTGACATCTTTTCTTTTATTTCCATCATTTTTCATCGATGTACAGATTAAACAGTAGGGGCGAAAGGCTACATCCTTGTCTTCCACCCTTTTTAATACGAGCACTTCGTTCTTGGTCGTCCACTCTTATTATTCCCACCTGGCTGTTGTACATGTTGTACATGACCTGTCTCTCCGTATAGCTTAGCCCTACTTTTTTCAGAATTTTTAACATCTTTCACCATTTTACATTATCGAACGCTTTTTCCAGATCGACAAATCCTACGAACATGTCTAGATTTTTCTTTAACCTTGCTTCCATTATAATCGCACCGTCAGAATTGTCTCTCTCGTGCCTTTACTTTTCCTAAAGCCAAACTGATCGTCACCTAGAGCATCCTCAGTTTTCTTTTTCATTCTTCTCCATATTATTTTTGTAAACAACTTGGATGCATGAACATATAGTGAACTCATATTGACGTCTTGGCCAGCAAATTCCCCTGATTTGTACACCTTGGAATACATGTTGGGCGCCAGACACGCGCAAGAAAATTACTGGCCCGTAATTGACGGGAAATGTTTAGCCTGAGCTGTAACGTATGGTATTGCATACCTCCGAAAACCTACCAGGGACTTGTCGAATCCATACCAAGCAGAATCACTGCTGTATTCTGTTTGATATGTGGACTAAGACGCTATTAAACATGTGGTCATTATATCTTTTCAGTAAACTTGCGGTGTCTAATCCAAAGACAATGCGACGCACCACCATCCTGTTCCTTCTTCTTTGCAGTGTTTTCCATAAGATCCTCTCTTTGTAGGGTCCACAGAGAACCTCTTCATTCCTCATCAGTCCACCTAATTTTGAACATTCTTCTATAGCATCACATCTCAAAAGTTTCGAATCTCTTCTGTTCCGGTTCCCCCACGGTCCATGATTGAATGCCATCCAATATTGTTCTCCAAAATTACATTCTCAGGAGTTTATTCCTCAGACTGAGCGCTATCTTTGATACCAGCAAATTATATTGGTCAGTAATGCTCTCTTTGCATGTTCTAGTCTCCTTTTTATGTCTTCCTTGCTTCTTCCGTCATTTCTTTTCCTTCCAAGATATCAGAATTCCTTAACTTCGTCTACCTCGTGAAACCAGTCCTGATGTTACGCATCTCTCTTTTCTTACTTCTGCAACTTCTCATTCCTTTTCTCTTTCTTCGATTTACTCTCAATCTGTATTATGCACTCATTAGGCTGTTCATTCCACTCAGAGGATCCTGTAATTCTTCTTCACTTTCACTGAGTGTTGGAAGTCATCAGCGAATGTTGTCATTGATACTTCCTGGCAGATTAAAACTGTGTGCCCGACCGAGACTCGAACTCGGAACCTTTGCCTTTCGCGGGCAAGTGCTCTACCATCTGAGCTACCGAAGCACGACTCACGCCCGGTACTCACAGTTGTACTTCTGCCAGTATCTCGTCTCCTACCTTCCAAACTTTACAGAAGCTCTTCTGCGAACCATGCAGAACTAGCACTGCTGAAAGAAAGGATATTGCGGAGACGTGGCTTAGCCACAGCCTGGGGGATGTTTCCAGAATGAGATTTTCACTCTGTAGCGGAGTGGGCGCTGATATGAAACTTCCTGGCAGATTAAAACTGTGTGCCCTACCGAGAGCACTTGCCCGCGAAAGGCAAAGTTCCCGAGTTCGAGTCTCGGTCGGGCACACAGTTTCAATCTGTCAGGAAGTTTCATATTAGCGCACACTCCGCTGCAGACTGAAAATCTCATTCTGGTTGTCATTCGTGTCCTTCCACCCTGAATTTTAATCCCGCTCTAGAACTTTTATTTCCGTCGGTGCTTCTTCGATGGATAAATTGAACTGTAGTCGCGAAAGACTGCATCCCTGCCTTAGACTCTTGTTAATCCGAGCGTGTCGTTATTTGTCGTCAAGTGTTATTGTTTTCTCTTGGTTTCCTGTATATATTGTACATTACTCATATTTCCCCTATAGCATACTCCTATCTGCATCAAAATGTCGAACATCTTGCACGTTTTTATACTGCTGAACGCTTTTTCCAGGTCCATTGATCCTATGAGCATGGTTCCATTTTTCTTCAGTCTCTCTTCCATTACCAAGATAAACATTGGAACTATGGCTCTGGGCTTTTCCCTTCCCTGGATTTAGAATATCCAGTTCTGCTGTCCACGATCGGAAGCTTTCACTAAGTTTGCAAGGGTAATGATTGTATCCCACTTTTTCCATATTTTTTATTTTTCGTTCTATTATTAAGCGACTTTATATTCACGGAGAGAAAAAGAATGGAAATGAAGAGAGAAGTTTTACATGTTATTTTCCGAAACTCCCATAGCAAACGCTTTGCTAACCATGTTATTCCCATGTCCACCCTGTATGTCGAGAAAGTACGTTTCATTAGTACTCACACAACCAAAAAAGAGTAATTATTTCTGCGTCTCCTCGCCAAACAGCAGGGTCTTTATTTGCCTCGTGAGCGATCAGAATTAACGCTGAGTGTCGCAACCCGTCACGAAATTGATAACACACACGTGCCAAGTGCGGCGTTTCGTTCCAGTGCGCGGGAGTGGATATCCGATGCCGTATTTGCGATGTTAATTCGCAAATGCAGTGTTACACTGGCGTTTTGAAAATGCGGCAATCGTTTTGCTTCGTTAAGCGGATGAGGCCGATCAGCCTGCCCTGTTGTCCTACCGCCGAACAATTGCGGATTATGGAGGTTGTACCAAGCAGGCGGAACTAAAACTGCAGTTTCGAAAATGCAGTACACACCACGTTTTGATTTTCATGTTGCCTACCTGTGTCTGAATACTTGTACCTTTGTAAAAACATTAAGTAATACTTGATCGCATGTGTTACTGTAAATGCCGATGGCAACTTTTGAACCAGGAACAGACAAGGTTTTGGGCTTAGTGGTTGCTTCTAAATTCACTTTACAGGGATTAACTAAAATTACAGTTTATCTTTATGCGCACTTCACGTTTCAGAGGATAATCTGTGGCAATGTCTGGTAGCAGAAACACAAAAAACGGAACGTGGAAGTCTATAGCGGGAGATTTTCGTAAGTAGATTTTGTTTAATTAATAACGAGTTATCTGCATGTATGTATTATTATGTGCTCATACAAAACTGGCAAAACATGTAAATAATTATTCTGTATATTTTCTGTAGTCGTTTGAGTTAATGTTATGATTGTATACGATGTATATGCAAAAATTTTACTCGGTATTTAATATAATGAGATGATCCTACTGGGTATTTTAATAGCGTATGTGAAATTTTGGTTCTAATGGAAAAATCACATTGCTAAAAAAAAAAAAGAAAAGAAGACCGCAAGTGACCGTGGGAGAGTAGGAACGCTAGCAAAGAGCGTTAATTTCCAAACTATGTTTAGGCTGAGCAAGGATTTGCAGTCAGGAATTAATTCGAACTGTGAATCGAAGGCCGGAGTGGATGAGCGGTTCTAGGCGCTACAGTCTGGAACTGCGTGACCGCTACGGTCGCAGGGTCGAATCTTGCCTCGGGCATAGATGTGTGTGATGCTCTTAGATTAGGTAGGTTTAAGTAGTTCTACGTTCTAGGGGACTGATGACCTCAGAAGTTAAGTCCCATAGTGCTCAGAGCCGTTTGAACCACTGGAACTATGAATTATCTAGGGAGAAATGGAAGAGAGGAGTTTGGTGGTAGTTTGCTGAAGAAGGTTGACTTGGACACTATGGACACATAATTAGGGAATTCAGTATTCCAAAATCCACAATGTCAAAAGGGTGCAGAGTGTAACAGATTTCAGGCGTTACCTCTCACCACGGACAACGCACTGGCTGACAGTCCTCACTTAACGACCAGGAACAGCGGCGTTTGTGTAGATTTGTGGGAAGTACGATGAACGTATCTTTTAGGACATAGCGGCGAAATTTGAGTTAAAGGGCTATGGTAGGAGACAACCGACGCGAGTGCCTTTGCTAACAGGACGACATCGTCTGCTGCGCCACTCCTCGACTCGTGACCATATCGGCTGGACTCTAGACGGTTGGAAAACCGTCACCTGTCAGCTGTCAGTTCGTAAACGCTGATGGTATGGTTCTAGTGTAGCGCAGACCCTACAAAGCCATGGACTGCTGCGCTAATATCAGTCCCAGTCGAGGGAAAGAGAAATTTTATCAAAATTCAATGAAGCTGCGGTTGGGCGATGAAATCTGGGGCCACTGGTAGTGTGTGGTAACAGAGGACAGCCAGCAGGCCAGGCAAGGTAAACATGGCACTCGCGGGCACGGAGCTGCGACAGCGGCATTGCGAGCACGATTTGTTTTGAGTGGAGCAACAACGAGGAAGAAGTTGCTTTAAGTTATTGCGATGTATGATGCTGGGCACTAGGCCAGAGCCAGCAGTGGAGGTTTGTAAATGGCAAACGTGTGGGAATTTATCACTGCCATGGTTTCTGTCTCTCTCTGACACTACGTCAGAAGTGAGGGAGAAACCAAAATAATAGATAGGCAATTTTAGCTTGACAGTGTGTACCAAGTCAGTTGAGCGTCTGCACAGACCTATGCTGGTCTACGCTTATAGGGACCGGTCTGGCAGCAATGTTATAAGTATTCGGCATTAACTTGTACTTTGTTTCTATATACTTGTTCAGGCTATATCCTCCTCTGGGGACACAACACGAGGGCGGGACGGAACGGAAACCTGGAATTTGGAGATTTCACGGTCTGCCAGGAAGAGGGCAGTGACAGCGCTCTGCAGTTGGTGTAGAATGGGCTCGGTTCCACTCCAGTCTATGGGCTATGTTCACCTCCCACCTGGCGTACCGGGGTGCAGGCGAGGCGTACGCTGCGGGAGGCGCAGCAGCGCTGTGACACCGCCAGAGACGGTGGTGGGTATTGCCATCCGGCAAGCACCACTAGCGGCAAGTTGTGGCACAGTATCCAGGAGGGTGCGGGCTCGAGTCTGGTCCTGTCCTGGGAACAGCGGCGGTCCGAGGACCACGGTTGGCCAGTACATCCACCTTCGTCCCATAGTCGGACAGAGCAGGCCAAACGGGACAGAGAGTGGCGAGGACCAGAGCTGTAGCAGTCTCCGCAATCGCAGGCAGCAAGTCATAACGCATCGACGGGCGGCGACCAGGAGAGCGGCGGCCGACTTCTATCGGCCGGAGGCCTTGATGACGGCAGCAGCGGCGTCGGCGTACCAGGAGTCTGCTGAGCCGGCTGGACTTGCGGGAAAGCAGTGGACGGCGCGCTGACATTGTGCTTCACCATTGAGGACTGTAAATTAGCTGAATAAAGCATTGTTACCGAATACCGCTGTATTACTCTGCACTGCCCCTCGACGCTCTTGAACTCGCTCGGCCTCCTGACGAAATATCGCGCGATGGGTCCCGCCTTCAGCTCTGCCATCTGGTGGCCCCGGGTTCAACACACCGAATCCGCAACAGGACCCAAGTTGTCAACAAGGCACTGTAAAAGCTGATGGTGTCTGCATAATGGCGTGGGCTGTGTTTACATGGAATGGACTGGGTTCTATGCCCAACTTAACCGATGATTCATGAAAATCGTAGTGTTCGACTACTTGTAGATCGTTTGCAGCCAGTCACGGGATTCAAGTTACGAAAAAATGGTGGTATTTTAACTGATGACAACGTGCCATATCAAAGGGTCACAATGGTTCGCGATTGGTGTGAGGAACATTCTCGATCACTCGTCATGAATCCCATCGAATATTTATGGGACGTATTCGAGAGGTCAGTTCTTGCGCATAATTCAGCACCGGCAACACTTTTGGAGTTATGGACGCCTGTAGAGGCAGCATGGCTTAATATTTCTGAGGAGTCCATGCCACGTCGAGATGCGGCAGGATGCCGAGCAAAAGAGGTCCGACTCCATCTTAGGAGGTATCCTATGACTCTGATCTTGCCGAGGATGTGGAATGCGCGTCGTAGTTTAACAACGGATTGACTTCGCTCATATTACAACACAGGAAGTGATTTCTCTTGTGGTGTAGTCTTCATGTTATTACCAACAAACTACAGCGAGCTGATACAAGACGTTGAACTTTCCTCTGTCTAGTGACATGTGCATTGTGTTTCTATCTTTTATAATTTGTTCGTAATAAACAACCGAAAAATGTCATTTCTTTTTGGCATACTCATTATATTCATTGTAATTGCACTACGTGTGAACGGAAACTTCATTCGATTGATGATTACGTACCCTGTAGGATGAGAGAATTAGAAAGAAACTGTAGGGACTGTTCTCAAGTTTTATTCATGCTTGGAAAGTGACATATACGTGCTTGTTCCTGAATAACAGACTTGAAGTGGGCATGTAAATTGTGGTCAGATACAAAGGATTTCATCCGATTACAAATGAAAAGGTACCACTGTCATTTCCAGTGTCTGTTGCCATATTAAATATATTCTGATGAGAACTAGTGTCAGTTTTATATCTATTACGTACTTCAGTTTCCTTAATAATTAAAATTAGTATAGTCAGAGATAATAAGCCATTGTAATCGATCAGCACAAGCCTCACATATTATGCAGTATCAGGAAGCAGTGGCCCAGCTTAAAGGAATGTCATTACACTACGTACATATTGCCACACCATATATAGGGTGGCCCACATTAAACGCAAATATCTCTGGAACAACAATACACACTGGATATAAGACTTGGGTTCGTGAAAGTAAGCACTATGAGACATTCTAAAACGTGAGCAACACGTACTTATGTTCTTTTTCTTTTTTTTAATCGATAACCCATATTATTTCTTACGCAATCAATAAAATGAAAATTTCACAAAAAGAATGGCATTGCAATGAGTCAGTTGTATCCCGAGATATTTCAAAGCGAAGTTGACGCTTGCATCTCATTCCCGAAATGCAAGCGTGGATCCCATATCGCATGTAATCACGTTATGATTGACTTACTATGATGCGACAAACGCTGCTTTTGTTGCTCTTTCCACTGTTATTAAGTGAACTGGAAACACTAAAGATGTCCAGTCACACGAAATGAAAAATAAGGAAAGGGTTTACTCGTTTGTGCTTTGTTGATCTTTACCACAGTACTGGAATGGACATAACGGTAACAAAATACCGAATATCACAGGGCAGAGTAAACCTTGACGGAGGATCTTAACAGGGAGCTAATGCTGGTTCTACATAGTTGTACATAGTTACTTAATGATATGTAGAACATCTCACGGAACATCTTGAATGACTACTTTACAATCAAACTTTTACACATTGTGAACTATTACATCAATGTACAAGTGTACCTACAAAACATACGTGTTCTCAGAAACACTCGAAATGTGCGCCAGCATTCAATCACATTTCTCTCATTCGAAAAGCTACAACACATGTTCGAAGAAATCGCCATTTATATGGCAACGTCGCTGTACACGCTCCAGAACTGATCGACTCACTGATATAAGCGTTTTGGGTGTTATGCAGCAGATGCAACGGTAGTATGGGCTTTCATGTTGTCCATTGCTGTTAGAATCTGCTGATATACCACATTTTTCACATTTCTCGAGACAAAACGTTCATGGCGGTGAAATCGGTAGACGACGCTTCCTGTGTACAACTGCTGAGGTGAGAAGTCGTGATGGGTAGCTAACTGGTAGGCATACGGCGACTGGTACTGTTCCGTGGTGTGTACGTAGATAGAGGGAAACTGTTACACACGTATCACTGTTGGTGGCAGGAAACCCTGTTATTACTCCCTGCAATCGTGACAACAGTGAAAGTAAGATTTTGTACGTCAATCGCATCGCAATTTGAGATTAACTTTGTGTGCATGCTTGCATCTCACGATGTGCAGTAACGAAGCGTTTCGTTTATTTCATCAGCTTCATTTTGCAGTTTATCAGGAAGTAGTTGACGTATTGTCATGCAACCAGCACCATTCTTTTTGTGACTTTTCATGTTATTTATTGCGTAACAAATAATAAGGGGTGCTCATTTAAAACAAATTTCCTTGAAAATAATATTTACTGACATTTTAGAATGTATAATAGTATTTAATTTCACGAATCAATCTCTTACATTCATGTTCTCCAAAGTAGTTTTTTAATATCTATTGTTGTTCCAAAGATATTTGTGCTGAAATGTTTAAGTGGGACACCCTGTATATATCTCCGTCGTCACTAACAACTACAAAGAATATATAAAACCAATATTAAAATTTTTTGAAATGTTGTTGTTGTGGTCTTCAGTCCTGAAACTGGTTTGATGCAGCTCTCCATGCTACTCTATCCTGTGCAAGCTTCTTCATCTCCCAGTACCTACTGCATCCTACATCCTTCTGAATCTGTTTAGCGTTTTCATCTCTTGGTCTCCCTCTACGATTTTTACCCTCCACGCTGCCCTCCAATACTAAATTGGTGATCCCTGTATGCCTCAGAACATGTCCTACTAACTTATCGCTTCTTCTAGTCATGTTGTGCCACAAACTTCTCTTCTCCCCAATCCTATTCAATACTTCCTCATTAGTTATGTGATCTACCCATCTAATCTTCAGCATTCTTCTGTAGCACCACATTTCGAAAGCTTCTGTTCTCTTCTTGTCCAAACTATTTATCGTCCATGATTCACTTCCATACATGGCTACAATCCATACAAATACTTTCAGAAACGACTTCCTGACTCTTTAATCTATACTCGGTGTTAACAAATTTCTCTTCTTCAGAAACAGTTTCCTTGCCATTGCCAGTCTACATTTTATATCCTCTCTACTTAGACGATCATCAGTTATTTTGCTCCCCAAATAGCAAAACTCCTTTACTACTTAGTGTAAGTAGGAAGATTACGATGTACTTGAGGACAATATTATGGAAATGGAAGAGGATGTAGATGAAGATGAAATGGGAGATACGATACTGCGTGAAGAGTTTGACATAGCACTGAAAGACCTGAGTCGAAACAAGGCCCCCAGAGTAGACAACATTCCATTGGAACTACTGACGGTCTTGGGAGAGCCAGTCCTGACAAAACTGTACCATCTGGTGAGCAAGATGTATGAAACAGGCGAAATACCCTCCCACTAAGTAAGCATTATACGTATTATACGTAAGTAGATTAGGAAGTGTCTCACTTCCTAATCTAATTCCCTCAGCATCACCCGACTTAATTCGACTACATTCCATTATCCTCGTTTTGCTTTTGTTCATGGTCATCTTATATCCTCCTTTCAAGACACTATCCATTCCGTTCAACTGCTCTTCCAAGTCCTTTGCTGTCTCTGACAGAATTACGATGTCATCGGCGAACCTCAAAGTTTTTATTTCTTCTCCATGGACTTTAATACCTACTCCGAATTTTTCTTTTGTTTCCTTCACTGCTTGCTCAATATACAGATTGAATAACATCGGGGATACACTACAGCCCTGTCTCACTCCCTTCCCCACCATTGCTTCCCTTTCATGTCCCTCGGCTCTCATAACTGCCATGTGGTTTCTGTACAAATTGTAAATAGCCTTTCGCTCCCTGTATTTTACCCCTGCCACCTTCAGAATTTGAAAGAGAGTATTCCAGTCAACATTGTCAAAAGCTTTCTCTACGTCTACAAATGCTAGAGATGTAGGTTTGCCCATCCTTAATCTAGCTTCTAAGAGAAGTCGTAGGGTCAGTATTGCCTCACGTGTTCCAACATTTCAACGGAATCGAAACTGATCTTCCCCGAGGTCGGCTTCTACTAGTTTTTCCATTCTTCTGTAAAGAACTCGCGTTAGTATTATGCAGCTGTGGCTTATTAAACTGATTGTTCGGTAATTTTCACATCTGTGATCACCTGATTTCTTTGGGATTGGAGTTATTATATTCTTCTTGAAGTGGGAGGGTATTTCACCTGTTTCATACATCTTGCTCACCAGATGGTACAGTTTTGTCAGGACTGGCTCTCCCAAGGCCGTCAGTAGTTCCAATGGAATGTTGTCTACTCCGGGGGCCTTGTTTCGACTCAGGTCTTTCAGTGCTGTGTCAAACTCTTCACGCAGTATCGTATCTCCCATTTCATCTTCATCTACATCCTCTTCCATTTCCATAATATTGTCCTCAAGTACATCGCCCTTGTATAGACAGACCCTCTATATACTCCTTCCATCTTTCTGCTTTCCCTTCTTTGGTAAGAACTGGGTTTCCATCTGAGCTCTTAATATTCATACAAGTCGTCCTTTTTTCTCCAAAGTCTCTTTAATTTTCCTGTAGGCAGTATTTATCTTACCCCTAGTGAGTTAAGCCTCTACATCCTTACATTTGTCCTCTAGCCATCCCTGCTTGGCCATTTTGCACTTCCTGTCGATGTCATTTTTGAGACGTCTGTATTCCTTTTTGCCTGCTTCATTTACTGCATTTTTATATTTGCTCCTTTCATCAATTAAATTCAAGATTTATTCTGTTACCCAAGGATTTCTACTAGCCCTCGTCTTTTTTCCTACTTGATCCTCTGCTGCCTTCTTTACTTCATCCCTCAAAGCTACCCGTTCTTCTTCTATTGTATTTATTTCCCCCATTCCTGTCAATTGCTCCCTTATGATCACCTTGAAACTCCGTACAACCTCTGGTTCTTTTAGTTTATCCAGGTCCCATCTCCTTAAATTCCCACCTTTTTTCAGTTTCTTCAGTTTTAATCTACAGGTCATAACCAACAGATTGTGGTCAGAGTCCACATCTGCCCCTGGAAATGTCTTACAATTTAAAACCTGCTTCCTAAATCTCTGTCGTACCATTATATAATCTATCTGAAACCTGTCAGTATCTCCAGGCTTCTTCCATGTATACAGCCTTCGTTTATGATTCTTGAACCAAGTGTTACCTATGATTAAGTTGTGCTCTGTGCAAAATTCTACCAGGCGGCTTCCTCTTTCATTTCTTTGCCCCAGTCCATATTCACCTACTACGTTTCCTTCTCTCCCTTTTCCTACTACAAAATTCCAGTCACCCATGACTATTAAATTTTCGTCACCCTTCACTATCTGAATAATTTCTTTTATTTGATCATACATTTCTTCAATTTCTTCGTCATCTGCAGAGCTAGTTGGCATATAAACTTGTACTACTGTAGTAGGTGTGGGCTTCGTATCTATCTTGGCCACAATAATGCGTTCACTATGCTGTTTGTAGTAGCTTACCCGCATTCCTATTTTCCTATTCATTATTAAACCTACTCCTGCATTACCCCTATTTGATTTTGTGTGTATAACACGGTAGTCACCTGACCAGAAGTCATGTTCCTCCTGCCACCGAACTTCACTAGTTCCCACTATATCTAACTTTAACCTATCCATTTCCCTTTTTAAATTTTCTAACTTACCTGCCCGATTAAGGGATCTGACATTTCACGCTCCGAATATATATATATATATATATATATATATATATATATATATATATATATATATATATATATATATATTTTGAAATATTGTTCATCAAAGTAATACGGTCAGGAAGCACTATTAAAATTTAAATTAAAAAACAGTCCTGGCCACATAAAACAATTTATTTTTATTTTAAAAGGTGACTAGTTTCTATCTGTGTGAGATCGCCTTCAGACCGGTTACTTCACGATATCAGATACGGCAGAACGGAGTATAAAACGCTGTGGGAAGGCGAGAAGATCTAGCAGGTGAGCTTCACGCCGTCTCTGACATCGTAAAGCAACTGGTCTGAAGACGACATCACACAGATAGAAACCAGTCACCTTTTAAAATAAAAATAGTTATTTTATTTGTACAAGACTATTTTTCAATTAAAATTTTTAGTAATACTGCCGACAGTGGGAAATTTATACAACATTTTTATTATTGTTGTAGTAAGTAGAAGTCTGCCTGAGGGCTCATGCACAATATTGTTACCCTAGTTTATTTTTAAATAAGTTTTTGTTTTTTGCGTTAAGAGACTTCCGTATGAGCGTGTTGGCTTTGGAAGCCAGAATCATTTAACATCAAAGTTTTCTTGGTGCAGAATCTCGTTATGTTGTAAACTACCCGCCACTAGATGGACAAAACACGTGTTACAATAACGGTTGCTGTGGCCTTTATCTGGGCCTACTAACGGACAAACAGTTTGTCAACTAGAAGAGCGAGAAAACCCCTCCATTAGTCGATCCAAGGAAAGTTTTATGCTTTCTCATTACAAAGTGCGAGCGCAGTACCAGAGTCCTTTTATCTCTGATAGGAACTGGAATGCAGTTGTAGGGGAAGGAGTAGAAGAAAAGCTTACAGGAGAATATGGGCTTGGGACAAGGAATAAAAGAGGAGAAAGACTAATTGAGTTCTGTAACAAGTTTCACCTAGTAATAGCGAATACCCTGTTCAAGAAGGAGGAGGAGGTATACTTGGAAAACGCCGGGAGATACGGGAAGATTTCAATTGGATTACATCATGGTCAGACAGAGATTCCGAAATCAGATACTGGATTGTAAGGCGTACCCAGGTGCAGATATAGACTCAGATCACAATATAGTAGTGATGAAGAGTAGGAAGTTCAAGACATTAGTCAGGAAGAATCTATACGCTAAGAAGTGGGATACGGGAGTTCTAAGGAATGACGAGATACGTTTGAAGTTCTCTAACGCTATAGATACAGCAATAAGGAATAGTGCAGTAGGCAACACAGTTGAAGAGGAATGGACGTCTCTAAAGAGGGCCATCACAGAAGTTGGGAAGGAAAACATAGGTACAAAGAAGGTAGCTGCGAAGAAACCATGGGTAACAGAGGAAATACTTCAGTTGACTGATGAAAGGAAGAAGTACAAACATGTTCCGCGAAAATCAGGAATACAGAAATACAAGTCGCTGAGGAATGAAATAAATAGGAAGTGCAGGGAAGCTAAGACGAAATGGCTGCAGGGAAAATGTGAAGACATCGAAAAAGATATGATTGTCGGAAGGACAGACTCAGCATACAGGAAAGTCAGAACAACCTTTGATGACACCAAAAGCAACGATGGTAACATTAAGAGTGCAACGGGAATTCCACTGTTAAATGCAGAGGAGAGAGCAGATAGGTGGAAAGAATACATTGAAAGCCTCTATAATGGTGAAGATTTGTCTGATGTGATAGAAGAAGAAACAGGAGTCGATTTAGAAGAGATACGGGATCCAGTATTAGAATCGGAATTTAAAAGAGCTTTGGAGGACTTACGGTCAAATAAGGCAGAAGGGATAGATAACATTCCATCAGAATTTCTAAAATCATAAGGGGAAGTGGCAACAAAACGACTATTCATGTTGCTGTGTAGAATATATGAGTCTGGCGACATACCAACTGACTTTCGGAAAAGCATCATCCACAAAATTCCGAAGACGGCAAGAGCTGAAAAGTGCGAGAATTATCGCACAATCAGTTTAACAGCTCATGCATCGAAGCTGCTTACAAGAATAATATACAGAAGAATGGAAATGAAAATTGAGAATGCGCTAGGTGACGATCAGTTTGGCTTTAGGAAAAGTAAAGGCACGAGAGAGGCAATTCTGACGCTACGGCTAATAATGGAAGCAAGGCTAAAGAAAAATCAAGACACGTTCATAGGATTTGTCGACCTGGAAAAAGCGTTCGACAATATAAAATGATGCAAGCTCTTCAAGACTCTGAAAAAAGTAGGGGTAAGCTATAGGGAGAGACGGGTCATATACAATATGTACAACAACCAAGAGGGAATAATAAGAGTGGACGATCAATAACGAAGTGCTCGTATTAAGAAGGGAGTAAGACAAGGCTGTAGCCTTTCGCCACTACTCTTCAATCTGTACATGGAGGAAGCAATGATTGAAATAAAAGAAAGGTTCAGGAGTGGAATTAAAATACAAGGTGAAAGGATATCAGTGATACGATTCGCTGATGACATTGCTATCCTGAGTGAAAGTGAAGAAGAATTAAATGATCTGCTGAACGGAATGAACAGTCTAATGAGTACACAGTATGGTTTGAGAGTAAATCGGAGAAAGACGAAGGTTATGAGAAGTAGTAGAAATGAGAACAGCGAGAAACTTAACATCAGGATTGATGGTCACGAAGTCAATGAAGTTAAGGAATTCTGCTACCTAGGCAGTAAAATAACCAATGACAGACGGAGCAAGAAGGACATCAAAAGCAGACTCGCTATGGCAAAAAAGGCATTTCTGGCCAAGAGAAGTCTACTTATATCAAATACCGGCCTTAATTTGAGGAAGAAATTTCTGAGGATGTACGTCTGGAGTACAGCGTTGTATGGTAGTGAAACATGGACTGTGGGAAAACCGGAACAGAAGGGAATCGAAGCATTTGAGATGTGGTGCTATAGACGAATGTTGAAAATTAGTTGGACTGATAAGATAAGGAATGAGGAGGTTCTACGCAGAATCGGAGAGGAAAGGAATATGTGGAAAGCACTGATAAGGAGAAGGGACAGGATGATAGGACATCTGCTAAGACATGAGGGAATGACTTCCATGGTACTAGAGGGAGCTGTAGAGGGCAAAAACTGTAGAGGAAGACAGAGATTGGAATACGTCAAGCAAATAATTGAGGACGTAGGTTGCAAGTGCTACTCTGAGATGAAGAGGTTAGCACAGGAAAGGAATTCGTGGCGGGCCGCATCAAACCAGTCAGTAGACTGATGACTAACTACTGCCCACAGCTCTTTTTGAAGTTCTCTGTGCTGCTCAGAGAGCCGAGTATGGATGCTAATGCGCTGCCTGTGCGGTGTGCACCCACCTGGAAGATTTTCTGGAGGCGGCAACCACCTGGTTCTTCGTATACAATGCCTTTAAGCTAAGCTGCTCACCTCAAATGTAACCAGAACCGTTTAATATTTCGTAATTCTGATTTCATTCAGAAGAATTTGGAGAAAGTCCTCACTAAACGAAATATAGTCTCTTTACATAGCTGTATTAATTGCAGTGATGTCGTGGTTAACTTAGCTTTTTAATAGGGAAAAATAATAATTTGTGCTCCTAGTACTTTAGTTTTAAAAGATATTAACTAACTAGCGTTTTAAGCTTCAAAATCCAGTTAGTAGCAGACGGAATGATTATAATACTTTAGAAGTTAGGATTTTTCTGTTTTGAATTTTTGTCATGTGGAAGTTCATAATTTCATACTTGAATAAGGAAGTGTTGCACCTCCGCGATGGCACTATAAAAGAAGCACAAAAGAAATCCAGCTTTCATTCAGTATATGTCGTTCACGTGAGTCGTTTGAAAAAACAAATGTCTTCCGCAAACCAAGAGAAATTAGGCATGTTATCCAGTTACGGAGAATGAAGAAAGAACGAGAAGAGTTGTACGCATGAATACATCCTTACAGAGGGTGTTAGACGCGAATGACACTTAAGCTAACGTACAAAATATTTTATTGGGAGGGCACTGTAATACTATCGGTAAGTAGCAAACCTGCAAGGAGACCAGAGGAACGAACGAAGTAGATGTTCTGACAGCTGTTACTCTAAATCCGTATGTTAGCTCCGGAGAAACTGCGAGTACCTGTGGAACGAGCAGCCCGGCGGTGTTCTTATTTTGCTCGCAAACATATAATCTGTCATTTCCCTAACCGATTAACTAACAGGATTATAGAAGACGCATGGAATTATGTCACTCGGTTCGGATGCGATGTCAGGATAACACGTTCTTTCTTCAAACAAGTTCCATTATTTTTGAATCTATACATATAATTGAAAGCAGAATGTAAGGAATATGCGTTATTCGTTCTCTAAGAATCATCAACGGCTGAGGCAGGTTGAACTTCAGGTTGAACATTTATGGTCGGTGGGGGGGTATTTTGTTGGAGATTATATGATTGGTTCTTACTTTATTGAAGACACCTTAATCGATAGAACATATGCATAATTTCTTACTCAAGCACTGCAGGCACTCCTAGAAGAAGCTGCACATGAAATACACTAAAGAGCCAAAGAAACTCGTACACCTGACTAATATCGTGTAGGGCCCCGCGTGCTGCAACACGACGTGGCATGGACTCGACTAATGTCTATGCGGGAGGGAACTGACACCATGAAACCTGTAGGACTGTCCATAAATCCGTAAGAGTTCTCCTGGTTTGAGATCTCTCATGAACAGCACGTTGCAAGGCATCCAAGATATGTTCAATAATGTCCTTGTCAAGGAAGCTTGTAGCCAGCGAAATTTTTAACATCAGATAAGTGTTCCTGGAGACATGTAGGGTCCACGGATTAATGAGGTTGTCTCCATAACAGTACACGTCCATCCCCTCATACAATTTGAAACGAAACTCGTCCGACCAGGCAACATGTTTCCAGTCTACACCTACATCTACATCTACATCCATACTCCTTGAATACCTCTATCGGTTCACCCTTCTATTCCAGTCTCGTATTGTTCGTGGAAAATAATGATTGTCGGTATGCCTCTGTGTGGGCTCTAATCTCTCTGATTTTATCCTCAAGGTCTCTTCGCGAGATATACGTAGGAGGGAACAATATACTGCTTGACTCCGGTGAAGGTATGTTCTCGAAACTTCAACAAAAGCGAGTACCGAGCTGCTTAGCGTCTCTACTCCAGAGTCTTCCACTAGAAATTATCTATCATCTCCATAACGCTTTCGCGATTACTAAATGATTCTGTTACGAAGCGCGCTGCTCTCCTTTGGATCTTCTCTATCTCTTCTATCAACCCTATCTGGTACGGATCCCACGCTGCTGAGCAGTATTCAAGCAGTCATCAACCATTCAAGCCGGCCGGGGTGCCCGAGCGGTTCGAGGTGCTACAGCCTGGAACCGCACTGCCTCCGACATGGATGTGTGTGATGTCCTTAGGTTAGTTAGGTTTAAGTGGTTCTAAGTTCTAGGGGACTGATGATCTCAGAAGTTAAGTCCCATAGTGCTCAGAGCCATTTGAACCATCCATCCAATGTCTGTGTTGACGAGCCCATGACAGGTGTTAGGCTTTCTTTCTTGCAGTTATCAGGGGTAAACGAGTGGGTCTTCGGCTCCGAAAGCCCATATCAATGATGTTTCGTTGAATGAACTGACACTTGTTGATGTCCCAGCATTGAAATCTACAGCAATTTGCGGAACGGTTACACTTCTGTGACACTCAATGGTTCTCTTCAGTCGTCGTTGGTCCCGTTCTTGTAGGATATTTTTCCGGCCGCAGCGATGTCGGAAATTTGATGTTTTACCGTATTCCTGATATTCATGGTACACTCGTGAAATGGTCGTACGGGAAAATCACAACTTCCTCGCTTTCTGTTCCATCACTCGTGTGTCGACTATAACACCACGTTCAAACACCCTTAAATCTTGATAGCCTGCCACTGGAGCAGCAATAACCCATCCAACAAATTTGCCAGACTGTTGTTGTATTATATCGGCGTTGCCGACCGCAGCGCCTCTTCTACATGTTTACATATAATTGTATTTGAATACACATGCCTATACCAATTTCTCTGGCGCTTCGGTGTATGTAGATGCATGCAGTATCAGCACTATGGATGCCTGATGGAAGACTTACTTGTGGCTGGAAAACTCTCACCCAGTTCTTTGCTGGTCTCTGGATAGATTTCATCAAATGGTTTGCGGGTTCGCCTGATTTGAGTCCAGCTGGTTTTTTTCTCTGGGATAAATCTAAGATGAAATATATCGACAAGTGCCGGCGAACCAAGAAGATTACAGACATTGTCTTGCTACAGCATGTGCACTGACAGCTAAGGAATCTCTTCACTTTGCCCAGAAGTCCTTGCAACAGCGACTGTTTATGTACATGCACTAGATGGAGGGCATTTGGAGCAACTGAAACGCTGAGAAACATAAGGGCCTAAAGCACACCGTCATCGAGTCTACATTTGAGTGAATGTCAGAGAAATCAGCGTGACCTCTTTTCGTGAATGTTCATGTATTTAACGTGGGCCTACAGCACAGATAAAGCTGCCTCACCATAAGATTAGATGTCAGAAGCATTACAGTCTCACAATCGACGTTGAAGTGCTTTAGGCCGTTGTAATTCTAAACATTTTAACTGATGGTGTGAGTGGATTGGGGGAAGTGTTTACCACTACATTCTATTGAGGTTTCCTGTTTGTTACTGTTGTTGATGTAATTTTTAATGTATATGTGTATCTTGACATTGAATTCAAGACACGCAGTTATTATTTAACAATCCTTATGCTTCAGTCCCTTTTTTTACTCATCCATTAAATTTTTGACGTGCAGCGTTCTTTGAAGACTCTGATAGAAAGAGCAGAACCGTTACCGTCTTTAACTAGTATAGTGTCCTGAGAATCCGCGTTATTTTTCTACCAGTACGAAATGCAGTCCACGCACAGTTAGCCGAGTGTGTTAGTTTGTTTTAAATTAAACGTTCCCCTACCATTCTACCTGTGTAATTGGATCCCCTCAGCTGCGTCGAGTTGGAGCTCCCCATCACCCCGAATGATAGTTTGGTATAATAACAAGAATAAGACCTCTATAATTAACATAGTAATGAAAAGAGACTATATGTAATTTTTGCGAGGACTGCTTCGCAGTTCATTTTGGGGGAAAATGTAATTACGATGTTTCAAACGGTCGCGGGAATACTTGATGTAAACAACTCAAGTGAATAATCTATAATCGTAGCAGCGTTCACTTACATCTGCCGCTGTTATAACCCAAACAAGCAGTTCTCCTGCTCCTGTTATCTGAAATCCGACACGTCATGTGGTCAAACAAAAAATAATCCAGTGGAGGAAATCCGGTGACAGAATGAGGTGATGCAGTCGGTAGCACACTGGATGCACATTCGGGACGAGAGAGCGTGAAAACACCATCCAACAATCTTGGTTTAGATTTACCACTATTTCTCTAAATCAATTAAGGCAGATGCCGGGATGTTTTTTTTTTCTGTTGAAAAAGTGAGGACGCACTTCCCATCCCAATCGTTGTCCTATCCAAGTTGATCTTCTTCTAATGACCTCGTTGTCGACGAATGTTTTTCCAAAAGTCGCACAGGAACCTCAGTCTTAATTTACCCACATCGTTGACCCAAATGACCTTGGACTAAAGGATCATATCGAAGTGGTTTTCTACCATATACGATACACAGATCTTTTTGAATATCTTCCAGTAAGCGTTTTACTTAATCTTGGTTCTAACATATGATACAGCGCTGCGAGCTTTTACCGAACTTGATCCACACAGACACCTTATTTACTTCTCTTCCAGGTTCTGTTCACGAAAGTTTCCTGGGAACAATAACTGTCGGTAAATCTCTACGTGAGGTCTAATTCCTCTGATTTTCACATGTCGATCTTTTCATAAGGCGTATGTGAATCAAAATATTATCCAAAGCTTCTTTGACCGACGCTCACTAACGTGCATTGTGATCCAAAATACCTCTCTTGTAGCTTGTGGAGTTTATTGCACATCTAGTGCCAAGTAAAAGATCATGTATTAAACCGCGGCGCTCTTCGTTGGGTCTTCCCTAAATCTCCTATTAGTCCTGCTGGATAAGGGTCACAGGCTGATGAGCACTTCTCAAGAATCAGTTGAAGTTTTCGGTAAGCCGCTTATTTTGCGAATGAATGACATCTCCATCAACTTCACTCAGTGAACCTAAGTCTGGTATCTGTTTTTCTTGCTATTTGTTTTCTGTGGACATTCCATTTTTTGTTTCTTTGGCTGGTTAGCACGAAACGATAATTACTGTGATATATCACGAATAGTATAATAGAGGAAAAGTAAATGATCAGTTGGTCAAAATTGAAATGGAATAAAGTATTTTATTTCTAACAACAAAAGCCTACTTAGAAAATATTTAGTAACTTCTCCAGCAACTCCAATGGTATCTAGTACTGGACTGTAATTCATCTAACTGTACTCATGTATTTGAAAACCACGCATTTAGAGAGTTTCTCTTCGGTTTCTGTGAGAGTAACTGGATCGTCAGCACATAAAACAGAAAGACAATTCATGCCAAAATAAAGGAGTGAGGTAACTACACTGAGGCGAAGAAAGTCATAGGATACCACCAAACCCCCCCCCCCCTCCCCCCATATCGTGTCGGCCCTCCTTTTCCCAGGTGTAGAGCAGTTACTCGACGTGGCACGAACTCAACAAGTTGCTGGAAGTCCATTATAAAAATAGAGAGCCATGCTGCCTCTATAGCGTTCTGTTATTGCGGGAGCGTAGCCCCTGCATGATTTTTTGCACGAACTGACCTCTCGATTATATCCCATAAATGTTCGATAGGATTCATGTCGGACGATCTGTGTGGCCGGTCATACGCTCAAATTGTCTAGAACGTTCTTCAATCCAGCCGCAAAAAATTCTGGCCAGGTGACAGAGCATTGTCATCCACATGAAATTCGATCGTTGTTTGGAAATGGCTGAAAATGGTCTCCAAGTAGCCGAACATAACCATTTCCAGTTAATAATGGTTCAGTTGCATCAGAGGACTCAGTCCGTTCCATGTAAACTCAGCCCACACCACTTCGGAGTTACCTCCAGCTTGCACAGTGACTTGTAGACAACCTGGATCCATGGCTTCGTGTGGCCTCCGCTGCCATTGAACTCTACAATCAGCTGTTATCAACTGAAATAGGATCTCATCTGACTAGGCCACGGTTCTCCAGTCGTTTAGTGTCCAACCGATATGGTCGAGAGCCCATTAGTAGCGCTGTAGTCGATGTCTTGCTGTTATCAAAAGCATTCGCTTCGGTTGTCTGCTGTCATAGGCCAATTACACCAGATTTCACCGCATTGTCCTAATGGGCACTTTCAGCATACGCCTCAAATAGATTTCTGCAGTTATTTCAAGCAGTCTTGCTTGTATGTTAGCAGTGACAACTCTAAGCAAACGCCGCTGCTCTCGGACGTTTAGTGAAGGCCATCAGCCACTCCGTTGTCCCTGTTGAGTGCTGAAGCCTGAAATTTGATATTCTCGGGGCACTCTTGACACTGTGGATACTGGAACATTGAATTCCCTCACGATATCCGAAAAATATTGTCCCATGCGTCTCGCTCAAACCACCACTCTGCGTTCAAAGTCTGTTAATCCCCGTCGTGCGGCCAGAATCATGTCGGAAACGTCTTCACCTGAATCACCTGAATACGAATGACAGCTCCAGCGGTGCACTGCCCTTTTATACATTGCGTGTGCCGTACTAACGGCACCTGTGTAAGCGCATATCGCTGAGTGTAGAGACGGATCACAGGCTCAGAAGGTTTTAAAGACTGGAAAGGAAATTGGCCTAAATTTTGATGGTCGAACTCGTATTAAGCCGTTGTCTAGTCCAGTACAGAGTGCTTAACACTGCGCCACCTCGATCGGTAAGTTGTGCCAAACCGTCATACCTATTAATTCAAAAAAAAAATGTTTAAATGTGTGTGCAATCTTATGGGACTTAAGTGCTATGGTCATCAGTCCCGAAGCTTATACACTACTTAACCTAAATTATCCTAACGACAAACACACACACTCATGCCCGAGGGAGGACTCGAACCTCCGCCGGAACCAACCGCTCAGTCCATGACTGCAGCGCTTTAGACCATTCGGCTAATCCCTCGCGGCCTATTAATTCATATGTAGTCTAACAGTCATTAGTATTACTTTTTAATTTAACATTTAAAATTTTTCCCAAGCAGGTTAATTAAAATATAAGACCTGTTACAGTTCTGAATTCATATTAACGTGAAAAGAATCGCCGGCTGTTGTGGCCGAGGGTTTCTAGGCGCTTTAGTCTGGACCCACGCGACCGCTACAGTCGCAGGTTCGAATCCTGCCTCGGGCATGGCTGTGTGTGATGTCTTTAGGTTAGTTGGTTTAAGCAGTTCTAAGTTCTAGGAGACTGATGACCTGAGTTGTTAAGTCCCATACAGCTCAGAGCCATTTGAACCATTTTTTTTTAAGAGAACCATTTAAGTTGGCCAAGTGAGGACTTTGTGGCATGTATTTATTTACCAGTTCTCACTATCCAATCCAACAAGACGGACCAAATCAACAACGGGTTCGATTTGCTGAGTTTTGCGTCGTGGAGACTTTCCCTGAATCTTCCAGGCGGAGGGATACATGAGATGTGCAGAACAGAATTGGTGGTACGATCAGAAATATGGGTCACTGCATTTCGATGTTAAACATTGAGTGCTCTTTTTAGGAGCAAAGCCAAGAAAGCCCGTAGTTTTCTCTTCCTTTTACAGGCTGCAGCACGTTCCCTAGAGCTGTTATAAATTCCATCCTTCTTTCAGTGTAGCAGCAAAATAAGTAGACATTATTGTGAAAAACAGATTTAAGAGTGATGATATTATTACTGAACATCATGCAGAGTAATAACGTGAACCATTACCTAAATAGAATGAAGATAAAATGCAACATGATTATATTTATTTATACATATACTTGTTAAAGTTTGACAAGTTTTAAAATTTAGAAACAACTCTAAAGGTATACTTATTTTATAAATCTGTACAAAATTGTAATAGAAAGCAATTTCAGGGGTCTGTGATGCAACATAAAGATATTTATCTACTTACTGACTTAATGGAGCTATAAGAAAACGGAAAGGAACCGTTGACGAAAACAATAAAAACTTGTTTGAAACAGAATAGTTACAATCTGAGATGGGGCCCCCTCTACCATTAATTTAAGGAAAGATTAAATTCTGACAGTCGATAATTCTAAGAAAAGGTCAGGTTCGTCCACTGAGTTTTCTTGCAATTGATGAACAAAAGAAACTAATAACAGAAGAAACACGATATGATGAATATATTCATTTTTTTTTCCTGCAAGCTGACAAACTTTCTTGTAGCAATCTTATAATAGGATTGAGATACCTGTTCGTTATTTCTGTAAGCAACTATCTCACAAATAACTCTGTGCTCATGAATAGTGTTCAATTTTGATTTATTCAAATTCCACTTCTGCCTTGCCTGCCCCACATAATGCTGAGAAAGGTATTTGAACAGTTTCTCTACAAGCATCTCCTGGGATGGATGAAACCACCATGTGTCCCTGAATAGTGTCAACTATTTCTGTCAATTACGCTACGGTCACTGTGGAAAATGATATATCACTTGATCTGCAAAGATATCAAAAAAATAGCTCTGAGCACTATGGAACTTAACTTCTGAGGTCATCAGTCCCCTAGAACTTAAAACTACTTAAACCTAACTAACCTAACGACATCACACACATCCATGCCCGATGCACGATTCGAACCTGCGACCGCAGCGGTCGTTTGGTTCCAGACTGTAGCGCCTAGAACCGCTCGGCCACCCCGACCGGCTGCAAAGAGATCACCTCCAGTACTAGCAAAGTTAGGAACCAGTATAAAATGTTAAAAGAAATTACAAAATAGAAAAGAATGAGAATGTGACAGTGGACCAAATAGCGCAAGTAAGCCCCCGCCTTGACAGACAGTGGGGTAGACTTGAAGGTGAGGGTAGGTGAAAAATATTGACCTTGTCACGTCTCCGTTATTGCGGTACCAGGCCTACAGATAGAGCGAGCACAGCTACCACAATGAACGGGAACCTGTCACAGCTATGGACTCCACTGCTGATCAAATTCTTGTTCCGTAACCATCATGTTTTCCATAATTTCTTAAAAGGCGAGAGGCTAGGATCAGCGGCCCACAACTTCTTATGTATGTGGCTGCAGTCTAGCCAAGGCCGTATTTCATAAATTTCTGCAGCAACCCCTTGTGACAGGAAAAGAAACTATCTTCTAACTACGGTGGCGTCAAGTCTCATTTCTGAATCATTTGTACTAGTATTCAACACCCCAGAACAACCTGTGATGGTCTGTACCACACTTGAATGGGCCAAATACTTTGTAGTACTTTATGGAATATCCGCTTAGAGATACCAATAAGATAAATAATCACACAGTGTGTGAACAGATACAATATATCTCATTTCTTTGAAATATTTCAGTTACCCAGCTGTAAGTAATTTTTACTGAGAACTAGTTTCGTCCATAAAGATACAAATAATAGAAGAGGCAGTGGATATCCCTGTTTAAATGCGTTGTTTGTCATTCTTTTCTTCTTACATCATGAAGTGTTTTCCTGACATAGTGAAGAGGGAAAGATGTCACAAAATATACCACTTCTGTGTCCGTGCAAGTTTCTTGTGAAGGAGGCCTCGAAACCGGATGATATTGCAAAAGAATTTACTGCGAAATGTAGTTGCTGATATTCTGCAAATGAGACGAAACCGCTGTTACTGCGTACTTTTGCGGGCTGTGATGGTAAAATAATACCTTGAGTTCAGATGTGCCCACGAACCGCGACTATGAAAAATAGCATCACCGAGGAACTAGAAAATCCCGCATGTTTACAACCAAGTGTTATTTGTAAATTCATCAAAGGTAATCTATACTGCGCTCGGTGCCTGAATGTCCGCTTTAGAAGTGTAGGTCAGTTTGGAGCTAACACTGTCTCCATGCCAGGTCGTACAGCCAATTTTATGGCAGCCAGTCATGGACCACTTCCTACGGCTCAACTACCTACGTAAACCAGCCTCCACCGTGTTACGAGTGGGTCTTTAGTGGACTGCATACACAAGCCCGCACTACGCGTGATGTGTCGCTAGCTCGGAGAGAGTTTGTGCAATAACACATCACCAGAAGCGTTGGTATACGATCCACATAAATTTTTTTATATCATTCAGTGCCGATCCACGTGAAAGTAAATAACACCAAGTCTGAGTTAAATTTATAAGGCATTTTTAGTACTATTATTTCTTTCGTAATTTTTAGTACTAGTGAATAGTTAAATTAGGAACTTCCAGAGCAAATGTTAACATCCAAACATCGTCCCAAAAGTATTTAACAATCTTCTTTTCATTAATCAGTACCATATCTAGTACTGGCTCTGTTGTACTCAAGTTTAGCCATATTTATCCGTATTTAACTTTGAGGCTGGATGGCTTTCCTGACGCAGACGTCATCATTAAAGTCTTTCGGGAATATGTCTTTCCTTTTCCACAGAGAATCTGACTTTGTGCAACATAACAAAAGCGTGGTATCGTATCTACTCTTTGTGAATAGAAAACTACATAGAAAATTCAGCACCATTTTAGGTCAGTAAATCATAAAAATTTACCAAATTTGGTAATAATATCTACAATAATTTGAGGTTCAGTTAGTTCGAAACATTTTACAACTGAGTGCCCGCATTGGCCTGGGCATGTATTTATTTCAATTCTGTTAGTCGATTTCTACCTTCCCCCTCTCTCTGTCCATCTCCTCAGCCCCCTTCTCTGTATATCTCCTTTTCCGCTTTTTCTACGTCTACCTCCCTGTGATGTACCTTTTGCATTTCTTGCTTTTATGTCTTCGTTTTCTTTAGAGGCAAAGAGAAAAGGTGAAGCGGTACCCCGGTGTAGAGCCTGCGCCTTCTGTCATGTATTTTTGATTTTCAAATGTTGAAAAACATAAAATGTTTTTCCTGTTCCTCGGTAAAAGGAAGGACTTGCTCTCTGTTAATGAACGAAGGTAGGCGCACATTATTTTAGAGTGAAATCGGCGGTAGCCTCTTTGGGTACGAGAATACGTAAAAAGTCTGTATTTTTTATGTGTGTAGAAGAAATAATAGAGTCGTATTTTATCAGTGAAAATTTGAGTTATTATTCCAAGTAGTACAGTAATATATAAAAATCCAAGAAGCCTACGTGTGTACTTAGGAGTTATTACGAAGATCCGATTACGAAAAGAATGATGAACACGGTCAAGATTTTGTAGGCGGATACAGCTATCGGACATAGTATTATAAATTGGTAAGCATAAATCTACAACAATAGAAAGACTATTTTGGTAATCTGGAACTAACATGAAAAGATTATTTCCACATTTACAGGCATAGTTCAGCTTATTGTGCTTGTCCGACTCGCCGAAAAATTAATCTCATTATTTCTATATATCTAAACATTTATTATATATTTTTTATTATACTATATCCTCTGTCTGTATTCTCTGTCCATCTCCTCCTGTCTCTCTGTGCATTTACTACTCCTACTGCTCTCTATCCATCCCCTCTTCCACCTTTCTCTGTAAATGTACTACTCTTCCAAATCTCTGTCAATCTCCCTCTCCCGGTGGTGTACAAAGATATACGTTTGTAGATATATTCAGTGGTGTATACAGATAATGTGTTCTAAACGTGTTGCGAACAGAGGTCTTATGAAATTCGAACCTCGTGCCGATTTTACACGCATTTCAGAGTTTAAGATGTCATATCTCCTGAACTTTGCACCACGCAGTGATATAATTTTGCACATACATTCGCTGCTATAAGTGAACAATGTCTGCAAAAAGTTTCAAGAATACAGACAGTAGTAAAGAAGTAGTAAATTGAAAATTCGTGCCTGATGGGACAGCTGTACAGCGAAGAATTTTTCTCCTTTCATTATTTTATGCGTTATGAAACTAAGAGTGTGGAAGTACGGACTCAACAAATTAAAGATTCTATAATCGTTGTATACAATACTCTGAATCGTATCGAGTAGCACATATGAACTAACAAAAGCACTTTCACAAATACGAAATAATTCAAGAATCAAAGGGTAAATTGCTTTTTGAAAAAATATTTATTTTTCTCTAATTCGCGTAATATTGTTCAACTCAATACATGTTTTGTATTACACACATAAAATAGCCTATGTAGCTACAACACCGAAATGTTGCCGTAGTGACAGTAACAAAATCGTTTTTCGGGATTCGTCGAGGCATGTGCTTGTAGCTGTCGAGGTCATCGTACAAGAGCTGTCAGGGATCTTCTTAGGCTGCGGTTATAGGGGAGTGGCATGGCACGATCACAGAGCAATGCGGCGAGCAGAGCCCTGTGTACATCCCGTCAAAAACTGAACACAGATCAAGCATAAAAACCGGCAGAACGCATACCGGACTCTGAAAAAAAAGAAAAATAGAAACAGTAAACGATCCAAGGTTAACAGGTGAAATATTGAATAACGTTTCAGTACCGTGACGTCATGGTTATGTGTTCACGGTGTTGCACCCTCAAGCAGACGACCCATATTCAAACCACCCTCGTAGAATTTCTTCTTGTTTTTTCCCGCTGTTCGCTTCACTCATATTTGTGTCTGTGTCGTGGTGTAACGTCCGTTTGTAGCAGCGCGGTGTAAGGAAGTGACCTATCATGAAAGTTAATCCTGCACAACTGTTCTATTAGCATATTTTACCTTCATTCAGTCTTGATCACAACACTTGTGTCTCAATAACATAGGTGACCGGTTTCGTTTATATTTATATAACCATCTTAAGGCCTGTGAATTAATTTTAGAAAAACTAGAAAACAATCTTAAAATAATATAAAAAAGTGTCTAATGACGACAAATTTTAACAAGGCAAAATAAAACTTATTATACCCATTTGCTTCCTTGGAGGGTGGTAGGCGTTGCTGTCCTCAGCTGCTCCGAAGTCAACTGAGGGTTATGAAAGCTGAGCATGAGCTTAAATATGCACAGGCTCCGCCTACTTCCTCTCACACTACTCCACAACTGTCAATCAGCGTTCATAATATGACGCTATCGTCAAAGTATAAAAATACGAAATACACTAATAACATAAAATTGATTCATTTAAAATGTCTGATTAACAGATAGATAGTATGTGTAGAACTTATTTGTACACTCCTGGAAATTGAAATAAGAACACCGTGAATTCATTGTCCCAGGAAGGGGAAACTTTATTGACACATTCCTGGGGTCAGATACATCACATGATCACACTGACAGAACCACAGGCACATAGACACAGGCAACAGAGCATGCACAATGTCGGCACTAGTACAGTGTATATCCACCTTTCGCAGCAATGCAGGCTGCTATTCTCCCATGGAGACAATCGTAGAGATGTTGGATGTAGTCCTGTGGAACGGCTTGCCATGCCATTTCCACCTGGCGCCTCAGTTGGACCAGCGTTCGTGCTGGACGTGCAGACCGCGTGAGACGACGCTTCATCCAGTCCCAAACATGCTCAATGGGAACAGATCCGGAGATCTTGCTGGCCAGGGTAGTTGACTTACACCTTCTAGAGCACGTTGGGTGGCACGGTATACATACAGACGTGCATTGTCCTGTTGGAACAGCAAGTTCCCTTACCGGTCTAGGAATGGTAGAAAGATGGGTTCGATGACTGTTTGGATGTACCGTGCACTATTCAGTGTCCCCTCGACGATCACCAGAGGTGTACGGCCAGTGTAGGAGATCGCTCCCCACACCATGATGCCGGGTGTTGACCCTGTGTGCCTTGGTCGTATGCAGTCCTTATTGTGGCGCTCACCTGCACAGCGCCAAACACGCATACGAGCATCATTGGCACCAAGGCAGAAACGACTCTCATCGCTGAAGACGACACGTCTCCATTCGTCCCTCCATTCACGCCTGTCGCGACACCACTGGAGGCGGGCTGCACGATGTTGGGGCGTGAGTGGAAGACAGCCTAACGGTGTGCGGGACCGTAGCCCAGCTTCATGGAGACGGTTGCGAATGGTCCTCGGCGATACCTCAGGAGCAACAGTGTCCCTAATTTGCTGGGAAGTGGCGGTGTGGTCCCCTATGGCACTGCGTAGGATCCTACGGTCTTGGCGTGCATCCGTGCGTCGCTGCGGTCCGGTCCCAGGTCGACGGGCACGTGCACCTTCCGCCGACCACTGGCGACAACATCGATGTACTGTGGAGACCTCACGCCCCACGTGTTGAGCAATTCGGCGGTACGTCCACCCGGCCTCCCGCATGCCCACTATACGCCCTCGCTCAAAGTCCGTCAACTGCACATACGGTTCACGTCCACGCTGTCGCGGCATGCTACCAGTGTTAAAGACTGCGATGGAGCTCCGTATGCCACGGCAAACTGGCTGACACTGACGGCGGCGGTGCACAAATGCTGCGCAGCTAGCGCCATTCGACGGCCAGCACCGCGGTTCCTGGTGTGTCCGCTGTGCCGTGCGTGTGATCATTGCTTGTACAGCCTTCTCGCAGTGTCCGGAGCAAGTATAGTGGGTCTGACACACCGGTGTCAATGTGTTTTTTTTCCATTTCCCAGGAGTGTATTTTAGATAAAAACGGTAAACTACGATGTGTAATAGCTATGCCCTCTATGGGCAACCTTAATACTATTACTGTGTCAGTTAAATCAAAGATCTAAACGTCCTTGGAATTGTGGTATACATTAATTATACACAGTTGCCTACATCACAATTGCATCTTTGATGGATGTTGCAGAATCGTCTTACTTTACTCGTTTGCATAGCAACATTCTTTATAACAGTAGGGTAGCTGGCAAGAGTATGTTCCGAATTATGTTTCTCTGAATAACTGATGAGACCGCTGATTAAATATTTAGAAGTCATCGATCTAATAGCTTTTATAGTAATCAATTTCAATTAAAATAAAGATTTTATGTTATATAGCATATTTTTCATACATAGCTTTTGCCATGGGTGTAACTAATCTTATATTTTAAAACAAAAGAGTAGGTGTATCTTCATTATAAAATTTCGTCAAAAAGGTCGTAAAAATATTTTTCGCGATAGTCTTATTGTTCTTTGAGCAGCATTGGCGATTTGGTTTTCAAATGAGCAAATATCTCGATTTCTTCTAAGATATTCATAAGTAAACCTTTATTTGCATAATGAAGAAACTGTATATTCTGCTCTACTGTCCCCTGAGCATGATTATTGAATGTTATGTGATGGCCGAATACAGATTTTGTTCGCGAGGTACACGACGTATGTTCTTTGTACCTTACTGCAAAATTTCGACCTATTTGGCCGATATATATTTTCTCACAGTCTCTACATTGCATCTTATACACTCCTGATCTGGTAAATTTTTCATTATCTTTACTTATGCTATGTCTTAATTTTTGTTTTAAATTATTGTCAGTTGTGAATTCTATTGTTATTCCAGAATTTTTGAATAAATTAGTAATTCTATCTGATATGTTTCCCATACATGTCATCTTCATATATTTTGGATTACCTATTAGTAGAGTACTATTAGCAGCCGAAAACGTTTAATGACAAGGCAACAAGTCAGCCGAATTCTCCACCGGGAAAAGACGTCTGGTTAGTCATACACGGCGTTAATGAGAGTGCGTGTGTCATATGATACGAATCTCTTATCGACGCACCGAATGTGTACGAATGGTAAGTGAGAGAGATATGCCTCCTTGCTCGATGTAGTTGTTCGTATGAATGTGAATGTGATCACCCCCAAAGAAATGATGAAAGCGTAGTAGTTTGTCACAAACGCAACAGTTTCAGTATTACACAGTTTCTCTGTGCTCTGTCAAAACGTATGATTTTAACGTATTCCAGTTGCGTTGCATTTTGAAATTCTTGCTCGTGAATTCCTTTGTTGTAACATAGTTCACACCCGTTTATTTGTTGATTTCATTTCTGTGAGATATATGTGTGATATCTCGACTGCTCTCACTAATCATCACATTTACTAGCGTCAGTAACGTATTCTTACCACATGACTCATATTCTGTAACCAATGTATAGTATGACAACTGTCAAGATTACAGAAAGAGAACAAACATTTCAACAGTGCAACGCCATGACCACTCACCCACAACGCTGTAGCTGTTTCAATCTGCTCTTCCTTAGACTTCTTGTTCTTGGACCCTCCTTCTATTTGCCGTAATTCAGTACATCTCCTTCCTGTTTTCGTGCTTGATCTGTGTTAAGTTTTTGAAGGGCTATCCACTGCGCCATATTACCACTAAATCCGAGGGGTGTGCGATGGGGAGTTACGCTTATAAGTGCGCGTCATTATGGTGGCGCTGTAAGCAGAGCGATACAGAGCGGCGCTGTGCGAATAAAAGACGTTTGGTTCTGAGAGCGTTCGAGGGACTCCGGCTGCATTCGGGTACCACCGGCAGTATTCAGTTGCTGCTCCGGACAGCAGAGTGAGTACTGTTGCTGGCATTTGAGCTAATTTGTTGTACTGTTAAGTTAATGTCATTAGCCTTGATAGGAGCCATTTATACGCGGCGTCCTTTATGGGACCAGCAGAACAACAATTACCACAACTGATTCAGTTTGAAGAAGTTACGTGAACCTGTTCCAACAAAATTAAACAAACTGCAGGTATATAGTACATTGTTTTAATATTTTATTTGAACCATTGTCATAAAACGAGAACGATAATAGAGTTGAGGCAGCATAGCTGAGAAACACATGAATATCACGTTTTATTGTGTGAGAAACAGTTTTTCCATTTGGACAGCTACATTTGAAACTCTACTGACATTTCGTCCTGCCTGACAAGTGATTTGGATAGAACGCTCGATATCTGCGATATTTTGCTCCTTAATACTCAGGTGCTCGTGGAGTGCATATACGATTCACTATACCGTCAGTAAATTCTCGCGAAGTTTCTGTTGTCTTCCACATTATGCTAGTATTCCGAAAGCACATTCAATTAATCGTTGTGTACTGGAAAAGTGTTTGCTGAAAATATTCATTCCATGTATCCAAACCTCATCGACTCTAAGATTGGACAAAATGCTTCAGATGTGTCTCTAACGAATACAAAAATCACCACACATGATTTCTTCAGTAGCCGAGAGTCCAGCGTCATATTAAGCTTGTGTTCTTGTATCAAGTGAAATACACGAGAAGAATAAAATATACGACCATCGCTTTCCTTCCCATATTCCCCGACATCGATTACAATGAATTTTCCCTGAGGATCTGCAACTGCTTGTAGTACGATTGAACGGAAATTTACATAACTATAAAACATCGTACCAGAATTTTATGTGAATTTTACACAAATGTGCATTTGGAAAATTCTGTACGTTATATAAATCATTTAAGTTGTTCTGAAAATAATATCAGAAGACATTCACATTTGGCGTGGCTACAGGCAATCTCGTATCGCTTAAGTAGTTGACTATTATGAATGTCTGATCCAAGTCTTGAAAACTTCTTCTGGTTTCTAGGAATCTGTAACAATCTGCTTTTCATCAACTATCTCTGGCCCCTAAAAATGACATAATTTCATTAGAAAAATCTGTATTTGCTAGGATATTGGTTAGATATGGAAGATCGCCTTTTAATGATACTTCAAAATACTCTCATTCTTGCATACTATTGCTTGCTAAAATCTTATTTCGATATCTCAAACTGTTTATGAGATACTAGGAAGGCTACACATACACTAGGTGATCAAAAGTATCCGTACGTCCCCAAAAACATACGTTTTTCTTATTAGGTGAACTGTGCGGCCACCTGCTGATAGGTACTCCATATCAGCTGCCTCATTAGTCATTAGACATACACTCCTGAAAATGGAAAAAAGAACACATTGACACCGGTGTGTCAGACCCACCATACTTGCTCCGGACACTGCGAGAGGGCTGTACAAGCAATGATCACACGCACGGCACAGTGGACACACCAGGAACCGCGGTGCTGGCTGTCGAATGGCGCTAGCTGCGCAGCATTTGTGCACCGCCGCCGTCAGTGTCAGCCAGTTTGCCGTGGCATACGGAGCTCCATCGCAGTCTTTAACACTGGTAGCATGCCGCGACAGCGTGGACGTGAACCGTATGTGCAGTTGACGGACTTTGAGCGAGAGCGTATAGTGGGCATGCGGGAGGCCGGGTAGACGTACCGCCGAATTGCTCAACACGTGGGGCGTGAGGTCTCCACAGTACATCGATGTTGTCGCCAGTGGTCGGCGGAAGGTGCACGTGCCCGTCGACCTGGGACCGGACCACAGCGACGCACGGATGCACGCCAAGACCGTAGGATCCTACGCAGTACCGTAGGGGACCGCACCGCCACTTCCCAGCAAATTAGGGACACTGTTGCTCCTGGGGTATCGGCGAGGACCATTCGCAACCGTCTCCATGAAGCTGGGCTACGGTCCCGCACACCGTTAGGCCGTCTTCCGCTCACGCCTCAACATCGTGCAGCCCGCCTCCAGTGGTGTCGCGACAGGCGTGAATGGAGGGACGAATGGAGACGTGTCGTCTTCAGCGATGAGAGTCGCTTCTGCCTTGGTGCCAATGATGGTCGTATGCGTGTTTGGCGCCGTGCAGGTGAGATCCACAATAAGGACTGCATACGACCAAGGCACACAGGGCCAACACCCGGCATCATGGTGTGGGGAGCGATCTCCTACACTGGCCGTACACCTCTGGTGATCGTCGAGGGGACACTGAATAGTGCACGGTACATCCAAACCGTCATCGAACTCATCGTTCTACCATTCCTAGACCGGCAAGGGAACTTGCTGTTCCAACAGGACAATGCACGTCCGCATGTATTCTGTGCCACCCAACGTGCTCTAGAAGGTGTAAGTCAACTACCCTGGCCAGCAAGATCTCCGGATCTGTCCGCCATTGAGCATGTTTGGGACTGGATGAAGCGTCGTCTCACGCGGTCTGCACGTCCAGCACGAAGGCTGGTCCAACTGAGGCGCCAGGTGGAAATGGCATGGCAAGCCGTTCCACAGGACTACATCCAGCATCTCTACGATCGTCTCCATGGGAGTATAGCAGCCTGCATTGCTGCGAAAGGTGGATATACACTGTACTAGTGCCGACATTGTGCATGCTCTGTTGCCTGTGTCTATGTGCCTGTGGTTCTGTCAGTGTGATCATGTGATGTATCTGACCCCAGGAATGTGTCAATAAAGTTTCCCCTTCCTGGGACAATGAATTCACGGTGTTCTTATTTCAATTTCCAGGAGTATAGTTAGAGAGCAGAATGGGGCGCTCCACGGATCTCAAGGACATCGAACGTGGTCAGATGATTGGGTATCACTTGTGTCATAAGTCTGTACGCGAAATTTCCACACTCCGAAACATCCCTATGTCCACTGTTTTCGATGCGACAGTGAAGCGGAAACGTGAAGGGAGACGTACAGCACAAAAGCGTACAGGCCGACCTCGTCTGTTGACTGACAGAGGCCGCCAACTGATGAAGACGGTGATAATGTGTAATAGGGTGACATCTATACAGACCATTATGCAGGAATTCCAAACTGCAAGATCCACTGCAAGTACTATGACAGTTAGGTGGGAGGTGAGAAAACTTGGATTTCATGGTCGAGCGGCTACTCATAAACCATACATCACGTCAGTAAATTCCAAACAACGCCTCGCTTAGTGTAAGGAGCGTACTCATTGGACGATTTCACAGTGGAAAAACGTTGTGTGGACTGACGAATCATGGTACAAAATGTGGCGATCCGATGGTAGGATGTGGCTATGACGAATGCCAGGTGAACATCATCTGTCATCGTGTGCAGTGCCAACAGTAAAATTCGGATGCGGTGGTATTTTCATGTGTGTGTGTGTGTGTGTGTGTGTGTGTGTTTGAGGATTACGGGCGCTAAACAGCGTGGTCATCAGCGCCCAAGCACATAAAAACGGGAACACATGCAGTGAAGGGACTAAGACGAACAGCGATCAAGGAGAATAGCTAAAAGACGCAGACCTGACGCTGTTCCAGGTATTTTCATGGAGGGGGTTTGCACCCGTTGTTGTTTTGCGTGGCACTATCACAGCGGAGGCTTACCCTGATGTTTGAAGCACCTTCTTGCTTCCCACTGTTGAAGAGCAATTCAGGGATGGCGTATGTAGGCAGTTAGGGAATTGGGATGGCAGTGTGCCATGTCTGCACAACAGGACCTTCGCAGAAGCGGGCTGTGTTCCGTAGAAATCCTTTTTAGAAAGATAAGATTTTAAGTCGAGATGAAAACACAGAGCCTGATAGCGTCGGACGACTTGCTGAACACTGCTATGCGAAGTAGGAATGTTTTTTAAAATCCTAGTAAGGACTTCTATGGGCGGCTTACAGTAATTATTTAAGGAGGATGGGGGAGTTCTCACTCGTATGTACATGGGGACTTTTGGCTGGCTGTGGTTGGAAATCTATCATATTGGTTAACCATGACAAAATCTGTGAGAGCAGAAAATCGTTAAAATTGTGTATAAAATTATTATTGGTCGGAACTCCCGAGGTCTGCTGCAAATGGTTGACGAGATTCGATAATGGCAGAACCACCTAAATTTGAGAGACCACGTTCCTTCAAGAGACAAGAGACAAGAGAGAAAGATACTGCTCTGTAGGCTAGCGAGGAGATACTTGCTGCAGAGAGAGGGGGGAGGATACTTGCTGCCGGGCGATGCAGAGAACTGCAGAGATAGATGCCTCCCACTTAGAGCGAAGTACAAAGGCTTAGGTGAACGCGGAATATTCAGCCGCTACTGCTTTTCCACACCTGCATTAAGCATGCTCCGTTGATACAGCTGCTGAGGCGAGAGCGACGTAAAGTTAGTTAATTTGCATCTGGGTGCTATTTTGCAGATCTTATATTCATAGCCAGCTAGTTGCAATGAAATAACTTGGGTTCATTCTTACTTTTCTGGGGAATATTCCTCAAAAAACTAACGCTCTTGACAGTAATTGGCCCTGTTCGAGATTTAGTTGCATATTGTGTTTCCATGTTTCCATGTTCCTCCACCAGGGCAATAGTTCGTATTTGCAATCTCTTGTCCATTTATTAAATGTTTATATATTTGATACAGGGGGTAAATAATTTGTGGTTTTATGAATTTCTTTAGTAATATGTCTGTATGAGGTGCAACGCCCACACCTTCATGCTTAATTGGGCCATCTCTTGCAATTCTCACTTAATAAGATATTAGTCATTGCACGACATTGTTTCTCTTACATTCGCATTATGTTGTGGGGTGCTTTCCTTCCTCGTAGGTTACATCGCCGGATCCTTCGAGTGTGTATATACTAATGTTGAATAACCTGTAGAGAATCGCACGATTCTGTCTTAATTTGCTGGCTATTAGAGACGTATATAAGTACAAAAAATGTCTGTTGGTGAATCCCAGATCTGTTATCATGCAAGGAGCAAAGCTACACAGATGATAAATGATTGTAGTGATGGTTAATAAAAGCTCACAGTTTACCGAAAACAGAATTTGTGGGTAGGTGGTCAGAACGCCTAATATTTGTGGTGCTTTGCGTCGAATGTACTTCCAAAAGCAGAATAAAAAAAGTATTAGATGAGTATACTGTGTAATATATTTTCGACAAGGGAGCCAGTCGTTCAAATACGCCACAGTTTCTGTGGCACAATCATTTTGAAACACTTTGACAACGCTGAGAGATCCTCCGTGTATTATCATCCAACAAAAAATGTAAATGTTATGTTATGAAACCCATATAAATAACAAAAGGTAAACAACAACAAGGATCCGGTATGAATGATTACAGTAGTATACAAGCCCTACAGTTTTGATTTTGTGTAGAATATACTTATATTTTCTTTAAAAAGTTGCTATCTTAAGATGCACATTTTTGACAAGATTCTGTTGAACTCTAAGTTACAATTTCTTCTTTTTGTTTTACACTCCCACAGTATTCCACTGAAACGCGGTATGACTAAGGGAGAAAGACACATTTCGCGGAGTGAGAGCTCACTTCTATCCCAGGAACGAAGTGCAAAGCACCACTCGTAGATTATTGGGAGCACATAAGGATGCAGCAGGGGAAGGGCCCTTCTATCTAATTGCGACTGTGCGCTGCCTCACGCTTGCAGCTCTCCACAGAATCGCGTATAATTCCTACTAAGCAGAGACCTTTGCGAGTTGTGAACAACGCAAGTCTTCTAGCACCAACTACAGCAAACACCACCAGACTTTTATTTTCCCCGGAAGAAGGGGAATGGGAGAGAGGGTGGGGGAAGGGGAGAAAGCAGCATGAGAAATCTGTATGGTGAGCAGGCAGTACTTGTTGTGAATCACTGCCGCCTTCTGCAATTAAGTAAAAGCAAGCAAATAATTGCTTGTTATAACTTCAGTCGCAACTTTGTCTAACGTTATTTCTTCTCTTAAGTTACACACTTCAATATGAAAGCCTGTTAAAGGTTCGCATCTTTTTTTCTGTTCTCGAGCTTTCGCTATCTTGTGACGCACTGTAAACGGCAAATTTTTTGACGTAACCTTCGGAGAAAAGAAGTAGCGAAAGAGTTGCAAAGTCTGTCTGTTCTCCAGACACGATAGCTGCAAGGCATTGGGAACTATGTGCGTGGAAAAACTTCAAAAGTAAGCTCTTTTGTAGCGGAAATCGGAAAAAATGAGTTCAATTTGTTGTTCGTTTCCGAAGTTGAAAAGAATTTTGATTGTTTGAGCGTTATCTTACAGTCACCGGTAACTTCATTATATGTAAGTATACGATTCCATATACAAAACAAGATAGTTAATGACTTTCTACAGTTTTAAAGTAACAATAGGAATATAATTTAACAGTTTTTTGTAATCATATAAGTACTTGTAATATGGGCACTGCGTATTGTACACGATTCAGTTACATTAATGTGACTGCGGCCTATGTTCGACACCACCATGCAGTAACCACTCACATATGGTAAATATTGCAGTTTTATGTTACTTATAATCCGTCTTGATTGCAAAAATGTTTATTCACATGACCGGTTTTGGTTCCTCTAGAACCATCTTCAGATCTGAAACGATAATGATAGTAATTTACTATTTCACAAATGCAAACCTTTTTCATCCTGTCCGACCAACATCAAATGTACCATAACATGTCTTCAACTTCTGTTATAGGAGTAACCCATTTACTCACAGCAACATTCACATGCTGCGTCACATAAAAATGGTTGGCAGAATGCACGTCGTTTATATTAGTTATAAAGCTATTACCGACAGGTGGCGTCTGGTACATTTGTTACTCGTACATTACACATGCACACACTGTATTAAGTAGATTTTTGTATTTTACTTTTACCTCTACAAACACTTCATTAAAACCTGTAGATGTCAAGGTTAAAATCTTTACTTGTCAAAATTAAGATACACAATAAAATTATCATTTTTTTACGCAAAACTTGTGGATGCTGAATGTATCGCACTCCTATTAAGTGTTCTACGTTTTCTACTTTTTGCACTACTTCGTTAGCGTGACGAAAATATGTTACTAGAAACTACTAGACAGCTTTATTGAATCATGGACGCCAATAGAAATACAGATAATGCAGACGCTGAGTTATTTCAGTGCCCTTTACTAACAATTAGCCGACATTTCGAGGTCGTAATGCGTCATTCTCTGAAGTGCCATTACCCGTAATACGCATTATCTCTGCAAGAGCTGTGCTTAATGTTCTGAACAGATTACGCGATACCCGTAGAGTCCACATTTAGATCTTGTTGGAAGAGAAACTCGAGCGTAAAATGTTATCTATACCAGCTCGTTCATTTCATCGAACGAATATTATTTCCAGTAAATTCTTAGCGTTACTAACGTTCCGTGTAATTTATCGCAATGTATAGCTTATTCGGTTTAGAGCAGTCAAAAGCTGGTGGAATGGTTTATGAGCACTTGAACCTCGTTCTTCTTTGATACTGTCTACTCTGTCAAATTTCCTCTGGTTTCGGAGGTGTTGAACGTTTAGACTGGGGAGAAATTTGGAGAAACAGGGCTATGGTTTTCGTAGAACCATTGTAACTGTATATAGCGTACATCGATGTTGCTTTCAGTAGATACTTGCTAAAGTGAAGGTGATGGTTCGAGGTTTGTATAAGTATGGTCAACAACTTGTTTATCAGGCTCTATAGATGAGCAGCAAAACGAAGAAGGAGGAAGTGGACATCTCAGTGCCCCATCGTCATTTATGGCCGGGAAATCAGGTGTGTTCTGCTAAAAATCACTCTGGCGTTCACCTGATGTTCATGTTCTTCAAGTATTCGGATTACTTGTTTATCGTATCCAGAAACATTCCCTGGGTAAGTGCTCTCTTCTCTGTGGATCCAATAAATAATTTGTAACGCTATCTGTGATTTAAGAAAGGGAAAGGAACTTAGTGAATGAAAAGAGTTTCAGGAAGGGGCGGCAAAGGTCAGCACAAGGGATGTGGTGTGAAAGGGGAACCCAAGGGTACCTCAAGGGTAACCCAAATTTACTTAACAATTAGCAAACTTAATTTGATGTACCATGTATTTATGATAGTGAAATCTTCAGTTTTTTTCCTTGCCTCACTCAGCTTGACCAATCCAAGATATATTTAAAATAATGTTCATTTAAAAAGATAAAAATTTTCTTAAGAACACTATATCATAAATGACTTCAACAAATCCCAATAAAATGGTATTTTAAGTAAGATGTTTGCTTTACATATTTAGCCATTATTAAGGCAATCAACATCTAGACTACTTGCAACTCCCTGAATTCGTGCCACAGCTTGAGGTTAACAAATACTGAAGTTAAGAATCTGAGTGTTAAAATTTATAATATTAAGAATCGCAACACATATGACTGTTAGACATTTCATTTCAGAAACAATCGTTTCTCAGGACACACAACTGGCTAAAATGGTAAAACCCACATTCAATAACTGGCTGATAATAATTTACAAATATTAAAAGGTGATTAAATGAATTTCGTGCACCCACACAGAATGTAAGTAAATACTGGTACGCATACACTTAAACACAGTTCAATTGCCAAGTGGCAAACAAATTAAGCGAAGCACTTTAACAAACCTTTAAACATAATAAATTTGACAGAACCGCTATGTACACAAGTTAGTTCATAATAATCCAAGTCCAAGGTGCCAACCAATTGTCCTTTGTCTCTGCGACATTACAAATACGGTTACTGCATTGTGCAGTTTCCTCCCTCCATCAATTGATCGGTCCAGATTACTTGGACCACCACATACAACTTGAATTGCTTGCCCAACAACATGGTGGGAAAGGCGACCGATTACAGGACCCGAGTGGTAGTGCACTAAAACAGATCAAGCTCATAATGTTACTAAGGAATAATAGTTGGCCACATCAAACGTTTATGTTGCTTAAAGTGGCGCATGGCACATGAGAATTGAGATAATACCTGACAATAATGATACATGAATGTACCAAGTTAGTGGCAGTCTGCAATAATGAGGTTCAATTTATGTAATTACAGCATAGACGACAAGGCAAGGGAGGGTTTGCAGTTGTGAATGCTAACAGATTAGATCATGTAATGCAGCTGACCAAGCTATACCACAAAGTCACATGCAAATGCGTGTTTGTGCCCACTACACTTGTGAGACCTTTGACCAGCATACACGGTGCCAAGCATTAAGCTCGATTCATCACATCCAACTCGCCACATAACAGACAGTCGTTACTATCAGTTTTCTCCGGTGCGCAGCAATGCTCACCGCTTTTAATAGCCAGAATTGGTCCCAGCGGGCAGCGTAAATACTGGTACTGATAGACACGAGGCACCATTTGATAGCTCCACGGACCGCTTCAGCGAAGGACAATCGTAGCCGACCAAGGCAGCAGCAGCCTACTGACTCCGGGCCAGTCTCCACTCTCCGTCCACGCCCACGGTACTCCTATCAATTCCTTCTCGCAACCGTTGTCTGCACTCGTCTCTCAGTTCGCACCGCAGCGCCGATCTTACGCGGATAGTTTCTCTACCCGACCTTTCGAAATTATTGCAAAGATCTTCTTGTCGAATAAAAGCGCCCCCTCGCATTGACCGCCATGGCACAGTGGAGGGAAGGTACACTAAGTGATCAAAAGTACCCGGATATCCCCAAAAACATACGTTTTTCATATTAGGTGAATTGTGCGGCCACCTACCGCCAGGTACTCCGTATCAGGGACCTCAGTAGTCATTATACATCGTGAGAGAGCAGAATGGGGCGCTCTGCGGAACTCACGGACTTCAGACGTTGTCAGGTGATTGGGTGCCACTTGTATCATATGTCTGTACGCGAGATTTCTACACTCCTAAACATTTCTAGGTCCATTGTTCGCAATGTGATAGTGAAGTGGAAACATGAAGGGACCCGTACAGACGGGCCTCGACTGTTGACTGACAGGGACAGCCGACAGTTGTAGAGGGTCGTTACGTGTAATAGGCAGACATCTATCCGGACCGTCACAAAGGAACTCCGAACTGCACCAGGATCCACTGCAAGTACTATGGCAGGTAGGTGGGAGGTGAGAAAACTTGGATATCATGGTCCAGCGTCTGCTCATAAGCCACAAATCACGCCGGTAAATGTGAAACGACGCCTTGCTTAGTGTAAGGAGCATAAATATAGGACGATTGAACAGTGAAAAAATGTTGTGTGGAGAGACGAATCTCTGTGCACAATGTGGCGATCAGATTGCAGAGAGTAGAGATGGCGAATGTCCGGTGAACGCCGGCCGGAGTGGCTGAGCGGTTCTAGGCGCTTCAGTCTAGAACCGCGCGAGCGCTACGGTCGCAGGTTCGAATCCTGCCTTGGGCATGGATGTGTGTTATGTTCTTAGGTTAGTTAGGTTTAAGTAGTTCTAAGTTCTAGGGGACTGATGACCTGCGAACTTAAGTCCCATAGTGCTCAGAGACATTTGAACCACTTTGTCTGGTGAACGTCATCTGGCAGAGTCTTTACTGAAAATATTAAAATTTGGAGCCGGCATCGTTATGGTGATGATGTGTTTTTCATGGAGGGGGCTTGCATCTCCTGTTTTTTTGCGTGCCACTATCACAGCACAGGCCTACACATGTTTTAAGCACCATCTTGCTTCCGACTGTTGAAGAGCAATACGGGGATGGCGATTGCATCTTTCAACACGATCGTGCACCTGTTCATAATGCACGTCCTGTGGCGAAGTGGTTACACAACAACAGCATCCCTGTAATGGTATGGCCTGCACGGAGTCCTGACCCGAATCCTGTAGAACACCTCTGGGATGTTTTGGAACGCCGACTTCGTGCCAGGCTTCACCGACCGACATCGATACCCCCCTCAGTGCAGCACTCCTTGAAGAATGAGCTGCCATTCTAAAAGAAACCTTCCTGCACTTGACTGAAAGTAAGCCTTCGAGAGTGCAAGCTGTCATGAAGGCTAATGGTGGGCCAACACCATATTGAATTCCAGCATTACTGATGGAGGACACCAGGAACTTATAAACCATTTTCAGCCAGGTGTCCGGATACTTTTGATCACATAGTGAACAACTTAGCGAAACTAAAGAAAAGTAGTCATACATGAACATTTGTAATAAGTTTGTAATGTGATTTCAATAACACGTTGACCACCCACCTCGTCGTAAAACTAAATGCAGTGATCATGCGTGGCGCAGTCTGCTAGCATAACTTTTCTATTTAGAAGTCTGAAAAAAGTCTGAAATCTGAAGATACACGGCAACCACTCTATGCGTGAGATAACTATCGGAGAGATCTCTCTGAATATTCAGGTGGTGTCTTACTGGCTGACCTGGAAAGTATTAAAAGAAATTGCAGAAGTACAGTAAACTACAGTTAAAAAAAAAAGAAACTTATGTACTGACTATATCACTGACTCAATTTGTCTGGTATTCCTGCTGAAGGCAGAAGGTCTGTGAACTTATGTGGTGTAGATCGATGCAGGTTGTCATAGGCATACAATACCATGAAAGTTATAGCATCTTTAAATATAAATTTATTAGTAGCATGGTGTTACGAATATACCTCATGAGCTTTGATTCAAGTAATGATTAATTCATCTAAAAGCATACAGTCTTCTATGCATGAAACACTTCATACGATGGATCACTAAAAACAAAACAAAAAGAACTAACTACAAAAATTCCATATGCTGGAAAGCTTTTGCGTGAAGAGAGTGTAATGAATACTGATATTCGAATGGACTAATGTGCCTCGCAAACTGACCATACAGACGGTAAATTTGCACATGATAACTTCATATTAAAGATGTGAAAATACTGCAGTCAATATTAGACCAATCAGATCTATGTGAACCAGAATCTCACTGTACATTTGTAACGAGTAATCTGAGAATGATCAACAAAAAGCTGCTTCAAAGACACTTAATACAATTCCGATCCATGGCAGGACCACAACGCTTGGACCACGCTGGTAGGAAGATGAAAGTAGTAGGGAGATGGCGATATCGTCGCAATATTGATATCAAATAGATATGAAAATTAATGAAATTGATCAATTAATTACCCCCACTCCCACAACACCACCCACCCCCACCCACCGATGACGATACGCACTTTCCTCAGCCTGCAAGTGGTTCCATGCACCCTCTTCCAACCCCACCCTTATGCCCTTCCCTCCTCCCTACCTACCCTGTTGGCAGGAATTTCGAATTTTGAAGGGAATTCTGAATTTCTGTGGCAGATTCGAATTTTCGATATAAAATCAATTGTCAGTTCAGACGACGGTGAATTATGTTCAGAGAAGGACATATAATTTGCATTTTGTAGGATATGTATACTTGTGTTACTCTTCCGATCGCTTTGTATACTGCGATCATGATGTCATTTGCAGTGTGTTGTCAGGCACGAGTGCATTAGTGGTGTGCCTGGCTCCATGCTTCCCGCCCCCCTCCCCACTCTGCATCTGGTAGCAGCCCCTTCGCGTAACGTTGGGGGCCCGATTCGTCCACTGCCCGATTCGTCCCCTGCATTCATGATGGCAGCTGCCTGAACTCGTGGGTTCAAACTGGAGCCATCTACCACCTCCTGATGCCTGGTCCAAGGGCATGAGATCAAAAGGCGCTGCACCAAGTGCGCCTGTACCTCTCAGGTGGCCTTAGATAACATAACCCATGCCACGTGTCTGCTTGGCTCGGTGTCCGACAGCCTGCATGATGACCATGCTACAGGTGGGCGGCAGCCAGCAGTTGGAAATCGACGGAAGATCGTAATGTAGAGTGCCACTCTCAAGGTGCGCTTTGTTGGGCATCTGCCATGAACAATAGATTTGTTTTTGCATGTTAGCGTCTTCCCCCCACAGCTCTGCCCTAACGAAAACAACAACATATGTTTTGAGGATTGCGCCGGCCGTGTGGCCAAGCGGTTGGAGGCGCTTCAGTCCGGAACCGGGCGACCGCTAATGTCGCAGGTTCGAAACCTGCCTCGAGCATGGATGTGTGTTATGTCCTTAGGTTAGTTAGGTTTAAGTAGGGGACTGATGACCTCAGAAGTCCCATAGTGTTCAGAGTTTTTTTTAAAGCAGATATGTCTAATTTTCCATCCATGTGCTTGTAAACAAAGGAGATTTTTTTGTCCCCCCACAGCAGCCACCCATGCCAAGCCTGCTTGAAGAAGGAAAGGAAGGGGAAGTTAGTGTCATCCCACAGCTGAACCCTGGCTAACAACAATATGTATTTCGAGAGATGTCAGGAGTATCGGGCAATCTCTCTGCCTCAGATAAAGCTAGCAGCTGCGCCCAATTTTGCAGCCACTTGCCAGCAAACAAAGGATGTTTGTCTCAGAATTTCTTTTCTCCCCACAGATGTGATATTTTCCTGAAACACCTACACCAAGCCTGCTGGAAGAAAAAAGAATGCAAGTTACAACTTGCTGGTATAGCATTCTGAGTTCTGAAGGTATATAAAGCCCAATCCCCACAACATTCATCGTCAGTCATTGACAGTACCTAGTTGTGTGTGTGTGATTCCTGCAATATGTACTGGTCAGACAGCTGTAATGCCAGCGGTAGTGGTGGTGGGAAAAAGCCAAACGTGAGACAACCTGCTTGTAAGTGTTCATAAAAATTTGAGACAGTCGAAGAATTTCGTAAAGGAAGTATTCAAATTTTTCGAGGCTAATAAATTTTCGTAAGAAGTGGCTATAAATGTTCCTTTTTCTCGCTATTGCAGCGTTAATTCCCGAAATGTAGGAAGAACTAGAACGTAAGCTGGAAGCTGGAAGTCGTCAGCAAGCCAAAGAGGTTCTCCAACCATCATGTAAGTACATATCAAAATTCTGTGTGTGATAATTTACATGTTCAGAAAACAGATCTTGATGTATTCAGATTGTAAGCAGTGTTTACAAAAATTTTGATCTCGCTGTTGCAGCCTTAGAGTAGCTGCTGATGGGTAGTGAGCTGCTGCTGGAGGTACGTACATTTGTAATATCTTGCTGTTAGACTATTTTACTCATCAAATACAGTTGTGTGAAGCATGTAGAGGTAAATGTCTCTACAGATCAAGAGAAGGATGAGAATCTAGAAGGGATATGCGTTCAGAATGATCATCAGGAGTCATCGCTTCCATCTGTAATGAACTTTTTATTTTCATTTTTTCGTAGTTATGTGCAATTCGTATCCTGCTGTAGGAAAACTCTGTAATTTTTTTTCTTTTCGTTACTGTTTCCTATAATAACTATCTTGTTGTAGACGACTTCCATGTGATGTATTGGTGGCTCTATAACAACAACAACAACAATAATTCCGGCGAAGGTAAAATACCGGACTGGGAGCGTTAGATGGTGGCTACTAAAAGGCAGCGTGATCTCTCCCTTCTGGAAGAGGAAGTGGAGATATTTGTCTAGGTGGGAGAACAAGCAGAAAGAGCGATTTAACTGCTCAATCCTGGGACCCAGAGTGTGAACAGGCCATTATAATGTGATCGCCATCGTTACAGCATATAATTGTTATTCAGGAATGCTGATGTAGTTAATTGTTTACGACACATATTAAAAAGATTTTGAGTATCGTACTTAAGCGTTTTCCATTATTCGTGTATTACAGAGGTGCCAGCAACACCATCATGACAACAGCTTGCTGTGGCACGTCACAAAACCCTCATTGGCACTGTAGCGAGAAGGAAGTACTTCTCTGATCGGTATTACTATTGCTGCTTCGGTAAGTCTCTCGTAGCACGGTAGTAGAGCTCAGTCGCCAGGTTCCACGTAGATGGTGATCCTGCTGAAGTGGAGTGTTTAGGGATGCCAGTTGTTAATTGTCAACGACGTTTGTACTACACATGTTTTAATACAGAAATTGCTTTGTCACACAAGTGACAGAATCAGCATTTGCAATATGGCGGCTCTGGACTACGCCGTTATATTCGACCCTTTACACACATTGACACAGTTTTCTGACTTCACATAATGATAGACACTGCCCTTGACACGTGGCGTTCTTATAACTGATAACTGCACTTTATATATTGTTTAACATCTGAATTATGCACCCGCGACCGCTCATTTAGAGCCGTCACAGTTACTCGACCGTACGTTTTGAGTCTGAACGCCCATTGTCTGAAGGTTTCGATATATATATATATAGTGATCTGATATCTTGAAACCTTCAGACAATGGGCGTTCAGATAGCTGTTTCAGATCGCTGTTGCTTGGCGGATCTGACGTCAGGTTTGCGGACATTGTGACGGAAGTTTGCCTGGCTCAGATCGTAAGATGTTACTCCCGAATAGTCGTATCTTGTCCCTACTAAGGTTGCACAACATTGCCTCCTATGATTTCATCAGCAATGCTTCTTGCTGACGCTTAATTGTTAAATGTACATGTAGCGTGGCTGCTACTGAGCATTGCCGATCGCATAAATATGCAGAGTGTTTAGTTTAAACACGTGAAGGGAGTGCACATATGCATTACAACGTGCTCGTAAAGTGATGATTTTTGGGGCAGGTATCAAACACCCACCTGAGGGCCTTGCAGCACCATGCAAAGAGCCACTCGTTGCTGCACGAACCCGTCCCTGCACCATTACATACCCTCTGGTGTCTGTGGGTGCTTCAGTGAGAGCAGCGACCTCCCACTCCCCTCGCTGGTGATGGTGACGGCTCCAGCATGCTGCAGCATCGAAGAGTATCCTCTTCACAGCCTGGGTGCTCCCACAGGAGTTCGCCGACACCACATCTTGCTACTCCAGCTCCAGCTGTTCCCCCTGGCCGGCAATGAAAGGTATGTGTGCTTCGGCTCGCACCGCTCCGCACTGAATGTGCCAACTCCCTGTGCTTCTGCTTACACCCCTCCGCACTGAATGTGCCAACTCTCTGTGCTTCTGCTTACACTCCTCCACACTGAATGTGCCAACTCCCTGTGCTTCTGCTTACACTGCTCCACACTGAATGTGCCAACTCCCTGTGCTTCTGCTTACACTCCTCCACACTGAATGTGCCAACTCCCTGTGCTTCTGCTTACACTCCTCCACACTGAATGTGCCAACTCCCTGTGCGTCTGCTTACACTCCTCCACACTGAATGTGCCAATCCCTGTGCTTCTGCTTACACTCCTCCACACTGAATGTGCCAACTCCCTGTGCTTCGGCTCGCACCGCTCCGCACTGAATGTGCCAACTCCCTGTGCTTCTGCTTACACTCCTCCACACTGAATGTGCCAACTCCCTGTGCTTCTGCTTACACCCGTCCACACTGAATGTGCCAACTCCCTGTGCTTCTGCTTACACTCCTCCACACTGAATGTGCCAACTCCCTGTGCTTCGGCTCGCACCGCTCCGCACTGAATGTGCCAACTCCCTGTGCTTCTGCTTACACTCCTCCACACTGAATGTGCCAACTCCCTGTGCTTCTGCTTACACTCATCCACACTGAATGTGCCAACTCCCTGTGCTTCTGCTTACACTCCTCCACACTGAATGTGCCAACTCCCTGTGCGTCTGCTTACACTCCTCCACACTGAATGTGCCAACTCCCTGTGCTTCTGCTTACACTCCTCCACACTGAATGTGCCAACTCCCTGTGCTTCGGCTCGCACCGCTCCGCACTGAATGTGCCAACTCCCTGTGCTTCTGCTTACACTCCTCCACACTGAATGTGCCAACTCCCTGTGCTTCTGCTTACACCCCTCCACACTGAATGTGCCAACTCCCTGTGCTTCTGCTTACACTCCTCCACACTGAATGTGCCAACTCCCTGTGCTTCGGCTCGCACCGCTCCGCACTGAATGTGCCAACTCCCTGTGCTTCTGCTTACACTCCTCCACACTGAATGTGCCAACTCCCTGTGCTTCTGCTTACACCCCTCCACACTGAATGTGCCAACTCCCTGTGCTTCTGCTTACACCCCTCTGCACTGAATGTGCCAACTCTCTGTGCTTCTGCTTACACTCCTCCACACTGAATGTGTCAACTCCCTGTGCTTCTGCTTACACTCCTCCACACTGAATGTGCCAACTCCCTGTGCTTCTGCTTACACTCCTCCACACTGAATGTGCCAACTCCCTGTGCTTCCGCTTACACTCCTCCACACTGAATGTGCCAACTCCCTGTGCTTCTGCTTACACTCCTCCACACTGAATGTGCCAACTCCCTGTGCGTCTGCTTACACTCCTCCACACTGAATGTGCCAACTCCCTGTGCTTCTGCTTACACTCCTCCACACTGAATGTGCCAACTCCCTGTGCTTCGGCTCGCACCGCTCCGCACTGAATGTGCCAACTCCCTGTGCTTCTGCTTACACTCCTCCACACTGAATGTGCCAACTCCCTGTGCTTCTGCTTACACCCCTCCACACTGAATGTGCCAACTCCCTGTGCTTCCGCTTACACCCCTCCACACTGAATGTGCCAACTCCCTGTGCTTCTGCTTACACCCCTCTGCACTGAATGTGCCAACTCTCTGTGCTTCTGCTTACACTCCTCCACACTGAATGTGTCAACTCCCTGTGCTTCTGCTTACAGTCCTCCACACTGAATGTGCCAACTCCCTGTGCTTCTGCTTACACTCCTCCACACTGAATGTGCCAACTCCCTGTGCTTCTGCTTACACCCCTCCACACTGAATGTGCCAACTCCCTGTGCTTCTGCTTACACCCCTCTGCACTGAATGTGCCAACTCTCTGTGCTTCTGCTTACACTCCTCCACACTGAATGTGCCAACTCCCTGTGCTTCTGCTTACACTCCTCCACACTGAATGTGCCAACTCCCTGTGCTTCGGCTCGCACCGCTCCGCACTGAATGTGCCAACTCCCTGTGCTTCTGCTTACACTCCTCCACACTGAATGTGCCAACTCCCTGTGCTTCTGCTTACACCCGTCCACACTGAATGTGCCAACTCCCTGTGCTTCTGCTTACACTCCTCCACACTGAATGTGCCAACTCCCTGTGCTTCGGCTCGCACCGCTCCGCACTGAATGTGCCAACTCCCTGTGCTTCTGCTTACACTCCTCCACACTGAATGTGCCAACTCCCTGTGCTTCTGCTTACACTCATCCACACTGAATGTGCCAACTCCCTGTGCTTCTGCTTACACTCCTCCACACTGAATGTGCCAACTCCCTGTGCGTCTGCTTACACTCCTCCACACTGAATGTGCCAACTCCCTGTGCTTCTGCTTACACTCCTCCACACTGAATGTGCCAACTCCCTGTGCTTCGGCTCGCACCGCTCCGCACTGAATGTGCCAACTCCCTGTGCTTCTGCTTACACTCCTCCACACTGAATGTGCCAACTCCCTGTGCTTCTGCTTACACCCCTCCACACTGAATGTGCCAACTCCCTGTGCTTCTGCTTACACTCCTCCACACTGAATGTGCCAACTCCCTGTGCTTCGGCTCGCACCGCTCCGCACTGAATGTGCCAACTCCCTGTGCTTCTGCTTACACTCCTCCACACTGAATGTGCCAACTCCCTGTGCTTCTGCTTACACCCCTCCACACTGAATGTGCCAACTCCCTGTGCTTCTGCTTACACCCCTCTGCACTGAATGTGCCAACTCTCTGTGCTTCTGCTTACACTCCTCCACACTGAATGTGTCAACTCCCTGTGCTTCTGCTTACACTCCTCCACACTGAATGTGCCAACTCCCTGTGCTTCTGCTTACACTCCTCCACACTGAATGTGCCAACTCCCTGTGCTTCCGCTTACACTCCTCCACACTGAATGTGCCAACTCCCTGTGTTTCTGCTTACACTCCTCCACACTGAATGTGCCAACTCCCCAGCGCCCTCATCCGTTGCGTGGATGCAGTCGTTTCCTAGCTGTAGTATTAATGATAATAAGTCAGTGGCTAGTGCTAGTGTTCTATCCCGTTCTGATAGTGAAGGACACAAGATTTTCGGCGTAATGACCCCCCCTAGAACACTTTGTGGTTGCTAGGGCCTTTTAGGGGTGTATCTCATTTTCTAGAATTGACTATCCTGCTGGAGGGTATCGTGACCCAGTCAGGTTTCTAGAAGCATGTCTCTCAGTGCTGGATGCAGCGCTCCTCAAAGCCCTAGATGATCTGCGATATAATGCCATTAAATGTAACACTGTACTCTGCTGCGAGTTGACTCACGCCTCCCAAACTCTAGGGTGCTGGTGAGGAGAAAAGCCTGCACTACATCTGGGGTGATAACGGAGTTATCTCTCAGAGGACATCAAATGCCGAGTGGTATCGTGAATCCACCTTGGGTGCTATACTTGCCAGGTTTTCTGAGATGGATGTAAGAGGGTCAGCTATAGCACTCAGCCAAATACCACACCTCGATATCCATGTGTATGTCAACGACCCATTAAAGCGACGATCCAATTGTATCCGACTGCCTGACGATATTAAGAAGAAGTGTGCTTGTGGGGTTGTATTAATGTTTAAAATGAAAAGGATAACACATGTTTTGCATAGTCAAGCCTGACTTGCGAAAGAAAGTTCACTGAAGGTCCGCAGCGCACATCTCGATACGGAAGAGGTCTTAACATTCGTGAATGCTACAACTGGCGGTATCGAGTTCCCCGTAAAAATTCAGGACACTGCAAAATTTGAGTCACAGAATCCTAGAATGTCGGTTCTTGTATATGGCCTGAAGAAGAAGCAAAAAAACAAGCGAGATGAACAGGACAAGCATACTGGAGTTGGACCACTCCACTTTTCTAAATATGAAGGTGAGTGTGATCTTCATGTAAACGTACTGCTCGTCTATGAAGCTAATAATCAGCATTACATACGGATCAAACACATGTCCCGACTCCTTTACAGCCAGTTGTCGAAACAAGGACATAAAAAATACATTTTTTGCTTCAGGTGTCTAAATACCTTTACAGAAAAAAGTATTGAAAAAGGCATCTGGAGAACTGTGAATCCAAGGAACTGGTATGTGTTGTTCCTACAAAACAAAACCAGTTCATTAAATTCAAGAACGCTCACCACCAGGAACGAAGTCCGTCTGTCGTAGATGCAGACGTCAAATGTCTCCTTGCCCCTATCACCCACTGTGAAGGTAATCCCTTAGCCTCACATACCAATTTCACGCAAAAACACCTACAGTATGCAGCGGCGTACCAATTGCATGTTCATATGATTCAAGTCTTGGGTTGCTCACTGAGCTTGAAAAACTCCTATGGATCTTGATAAGCTTTCCACTACCCAAAATTTCCATGACAGAATTAGAGGAGGATAAAAATTAAACCACAGTGCGGTTAACTGCTCGTATTTGTAGGCTGCCGTTAGAAGAAAAGCTGAAATTCCCCATAGGGACCGCTGTCATCTTACGGATAAATACCGCGGTTCAGCTCACATCACAAGCAATTTGAAGTCACAGTTACCACGACACATACCCGTTTCCTTCAATAATTTAAGTGGGTTGGCGCTCATTTTCCAGTTGAGTAACTGCTTCATTTCGGTTGGGAGAAAAATCAGGTCAGTGTCCTGCCTGAGAGTATTAAGGAGAATATTTCATTCTCCAAACAAATGACGCCAAAAATTACACTCGGCTTCCTTGACACGCTACGTTGCATGCAGGCGCCACTCCAGAAACTCTTTGAAACTCTATTTCAGGAGGATATCCATATCACCCGATCTGCGTACTTTAATGAGGAAAAGTTTCAGCTTGTGTCTGGGAAAGGAGTTTTCCCTTGTGGGTATCTGGATACTAAAGCGAAACTCGACGAAACCAGGCTACCCGTCATATCTGCGTTTACCAGTACTTTCATAGACGATGCCATAACTATTGCAGATTATGAGATTGTTATGAGACGGGGTTTCAACATATCAAATTTGGGTGAATACGCAAGAATATACGCATAAACTGACGTGAGTTTGCTTGCGAATGTCTTTGAAAAGTTCTGGAGTGTATGCATGGCCACGTACTCTCTCGGCCCAGCCTTTTATTACACGGAACCGGGGTTGTCCTACGACGCAATGCTCAAGAAAACGAGGCGCAGCATCGAACTTTTGACTGATGCTGATATTCTTCTTTTCTTTGAGCGCGGGATTCGTGGGGTTCTTTACCACTGTATCCGTAGACATGCATGGGTGCGGGGCTCAACGCATCCATCAATTGAAGTTATATTCTATATTTGGATGTGAACAACTTTTATGGGGTCAACATGATGCAGCTATTGCTTGTTGGTGTTTCTCAAAGGTCGCTCGAAAACGAGTAAGAGGCATTAGGTGACAAAATGTTGGGTCTGGCGGCTGATTCTAATGTAGGGTATATGGTGGAGGTAGACTTCATGTACCCTGTTAGTTTACATGAAGTGACTAGCGACTTGTTTTTATGTCCAGAGTAACAAGTTCGGCGAGGAAGCACAATCCATAAACAGGTATGGTTCCATTAGCTGCTTGAGACAATACCGCGAGGAACGGATATATAGCCACGTCGATGTTAGAGTCGCATTCATGCCAAACACTTTTTTTCAGTTAAAGCATCAAATGTCACCCAGTTTACACCTCCAAAATGCGTTATCTTGTGTATTTACATTGGTTGTTGTTACTGTTCTGTAAATATTAAGACATTACATGACCTTTCTACTGACAGAAATGACCACTTTGTTTCGTCCATGACACAAATGAATCCAATAGAAAATAACAGTGAATACGGTAAGATCGTCTGTATCCAGTGAGGTACAAAAATCACAGTAGGTGGGCTGTACTAGGTTCCACATTATGGTGCACGCAATAATTCCTTTCTGCACGTTTGACATCCAGGCTTATCTTCACAGAGTCGGTACGTACACATAATAGAAACGTCCACTTCAGAGAAGAATTTCAAAGCAACCACTTGCATTGGCAAACACTTAGCCACTCTCTGGATCATACCTTTTTGGACCTTACCCGAAACACCTGCATCTACGATTCTCGAAGCGGCATGCAGATGACTATAAAGTCGTATACATCCGTTGATGAAGTGTTATAAACTTTGTTCCTTTAAGTGTCCCAAAAAATAGAAGTCTAGTGAATTAAGGTCCGGGGAACGTGGAGGCCTGAAAACTGGACCTCCATGATCAATCTGTTTCCCCGGAAACGATCCATTTAAATAATAATGCACATTCATTTTAAAGTGTGGCGATGCACCATCATGCTGAAACCTTAGTTGTTCCGAACAATAAGTGGAACGTGTTCTAATGGGTCAGGCAATGCATTACAAAGAAAATTACTACACAGGGACGCAATCAACTTATTCGGGCAACGGTCTTGCCACAGTGGATACACCGGTTCACGTCAGATCACCGAAGTTAAGCGCTGTCGGGCGAGGCTGGCACTTGGATGGGTGACCATCCAGGTGCTATGCGCTGTTGCCATTTTTTGGAGTGCACTCAGCTTCGTGATGCCAATTGAGGAGACACTCGACCGAATAGTAGCGGATCGGTCAAGAATACCATCATAACGACCGGGAGAGGGGTGTGCTGACCCCACGCCCTTCTATCCGCATCCTCCTCTGAGGATGACACGGCGATCGGATGATCCCGGTAGGCCCACAAATATTCCTTCCAAGCTTCCAGTCCAGAACTTCATGCCAAAGCGTGTCTGAAAATTATACTCACGGTCGACATGTGGGTTGTGTTCCAGTCAGTGATGGCTGTTGTGGTGGTTGAAAACACCTTCACGACTATAAGATGCCGATTCCTTTATTTGTATCTATCTCTGCCAAGTTTCCCTCTGAAATCCGATGTGTTGATATGATCACGGCGATCAGACTAGTGTTTATACTGCATAGCATAGAGTGGCCATCTTACTCCCAAGGAACATGCAGACTAGGAACATGAAGACTACAAATATGACCTGTGTCTACGCTCTATCAAGAACACCACGCTTGCCATTAAAAATCTTCAGCCCAGTTCAAATAGACATGAAAAGGGCTCGAAAGGACACACTGACTTCACAGAATCGATATGTTTATTGTCTCTAGTACAAGGAATGGTACACGTTCCTAGCGTTTCTACGCACAAGGACTGACGTTCACCATTATTTCATCTTGTTATTACTTTTATGAGGCAACCATTGCTTCCACCGAGTTTTGCTAACGACTCGCTCCTAATATTGTTGAGTTCTCAACCCCATCCACGAACACTTCAGCATTTAACGGATTTACCGAACACCTTACTGCACGAGGTCATGTGTCGTCCAACCACATCCCACATCCATCCACGACTTCCCACTATCCTTCCTCCCGCGCCAGTCTTAATGGTTGGCTCCAAACCGAGCTTCTCGATCACTCGAGGTTCCCCTGGCGGCAGTGCTGCGGCGCTAGGCTACTGCGTGTAAGGTACAGATATCAATACTCAAGGAGTAACTACACCTGTAAGATTACACGAGTAATGTTAGATTCATCAGTCCGTATGACTCTATTAATAAAATGTTTGTTATCTTCCACTTGGTGCAAAAGCCAATCACTAACCTGAACTCGTCGAATGTGGTCGTCCGGCCGCTGGTGCTGAGTTAGCGTGTAATGATATTGACGCGACTCTTCATCGTGCAACACTTCAAGTCCAATGTTCGATAAATCTGGAATTGTCTTGCATGTAAAGTGTACTTCGCCGTGGCGACTGGTGAACGTTTTCGAGAATCGTGTCGTAGGTCTAGGTTTTGGACAACGCCTGTCGATTGCTTGTAGACGAAGATTACCGGTTTTCCGACGGCGTTGCTCCATGCGACGAAAGACATTCTTATCGGGATGGAGTCTTTGAGAGTACCGTGCAGTATACGCACAAACAGCAGTAGCAGCTTGGTTATTGGATGGCCCCAGCACCAAAAGCGTATCGACATGTACGTCGTTTGTATACTCCATCGGGAACCCGCCCTGCATGAGGTTGACAGATCCAGTTACGGTTGTGCACTGCACAGTTAGTGGTGACATGCATGCAGTTCAGTGGATTCTACTTTCATGAGATAGGCTAATTGTCATGTGACAGAACGATGTCCTGCTTCTAAACGATTACAACTAGGGAACGGACATGTAAACTATAGCAGGAATCTAACGACGATTCGAACCATAACTCCATGATCGATACAGGCTCGATGTCTCTGCAGTCTACTCAGTGAGCTCAGCTTTCGCTGTTAATTGAGTGTGGTGTGCTACATGTTAATCTCTACAGCCTGATGCGTTGCACAGTGTGCAGTGTTGCCATTTCCTCGCTTTTATATATGTGTTTTCAAAATGCACCCGATCTGATATTGCTAAATAAGATTTTGTGTTGAATTTGGATGAGGAAGCGCATGCCGACCTCCAAGTGCGGCGTTTTTTGTTCACCCTGCCGGATTCTATTTTAAACCAGTCACTATAACTGCGGAAAATTATGTTACACTTATGGGTAAGGATTCATTAAAAATCGCAATCTAACAGCCCAAACTGATGACCCAGCTTTACTCTCATAAAGCATAAAGCACTTAATCTTGTCTTCCACATTATCGTGTGTGTGAAACAAAAGCTCCGTGTCTCACTTTATGAAACAGAAAAGCTAATAAGTTACCACAACGAAAAAAAAACGTTATAAAACCACTGTCTGCAGAGTTACGGAAAACATAAGAAATATTAAAAAGAAGAAGTGGAACATATAACACGCGAAAGACACTTTCATAGGATCTATCTGGAAGGGAGTGGCGTTTGAGTGCGGGGAAGAGATTAGAGAGATGCTGATAAAGTTTTTGCTTGCAGCTATGATAGGTGGAAACAGCGAGGAGGACCAGAACCTGTACACCTAGATATATAAGAAACATAACATATTAATCAGTTTTACAAAGAAATATTAGACAAGTCAACAAAATTAGATATAAATGAGGAAATGCTCCAAAACAGACCAAATATTGTTAAATAACCTAACTTCAGCGGTAATTTCAAGTATTTAAGTATGTCCTCGTAACTAGCTAAAATGCGAGGGTTTTTCCGATCGCTCGTCAAACGGACATCACAGTCAAAACCCGATGAAGCTTTCCACAAATGTGTTTCGTAGTGTCTCCAGAATGACCCAGATGGCATCAAGACGCTCTTTTCAGTTGTCAGCGCACTGTGAGCGAGTAAAGGTGCCTAGAAGAACGGTGTCTCCCGCCAAGTCGGAGGGCCCGCCTTAATGAATGCAGCCCACCTAACACAACTGCCACGCACTTCCTTCTTCATGCCAATTCTTAGCCGCACTCTGCAGGGATAGTGAAGACGCTCCTGCAGCCTTTTCGATGGGAAGTGTTCGATCACCCATAACACAGTCCTAATTGGCTCGTCCTGAGTATCATCTGTGTTCACATGAAACGCTGGATACGAAGACAACACTTGGGCGCAGGCTACGCGCTACAGACCAGCGTAGAGAATTATGGGGAAGCACAGGCGGCTGCCTTCTACGACGGTGCCTGTTGGAAATTTGGTATAACGCTCCGACAAATGTCGGAGCGGTGATTGTGTAGAAAAGTATCTGGAAAGTGTAGCTAACTCTTGCAAATAAAATGTTTCTAATTTTCAATGTGGTTTCCACTTCGCGACCGATAGGAACTTACTTTCTGGACAAGCCACGTATTTCTGTGGTACAAATATGTATATTTGTTAATAGTTTCACGAGAGTGACAGCAGAGGCCTTTTAGAATTTCTCTCTGTTCAAGTACGTTAAGTATGCGACCTTTAACTGCAGTGTGTAAGGCTACCAAATTGTCGTTAACCTGTTGTAACTCATGGTGATTATCATTCAAATGCACAGTCAAAGCTGACCTGGAATTGGCAACATCTTTATGTTCTCTAAATCTAGTCTGAATGTCTCTTTCCGTTTTACCAGTGTACCTATTATTACACACTTGCCCTGCACTTAGATCAGTATGATGCGCACATAAACTATAAAATGGATCATCCAAGGAAGTGAAGAACAGCGATTCCTCTCTGAACACAATGATTTGGCATTCATCAGCAGTCGATGGTACCCATTCACAGCACCACTCCAAGTGCGGTCGTTTGTGTTACTACGTTAACGGTAGCCTATGCATGGGACGGATGTTCCCAGGACCTGATTCTGCTAGTATCCGACGAATTGTGTTGGGCTACATAGACATGTTGCAGAGTCCCCTACTCGGTCTTGCATGGCAGGCACCGATATGAAAAGATTGCGATGTGCTGAGTGAACAGTACCACGATACTCCATTGTGTCTGTCAGACGTGGCCAACAGAGTTGATGACGTGTCTGCTGCCCTTACGTTCCCATGGAGTCCGACATCAGACCACAGCCACAGTGCCCCTCAAATTAGCATATTGCACTATTCGTCCAGCCAGCGAAACAGAGATTGGCAATGAAGCCTCTTTCAAATTATGTCAGGTGCTGATAACGCTGTCTCACAGGAGTATCCTGTCTATTTGTGTCCTTCACAGTGATCACTCAATAATTTAGACAGTTAGACCCCTAGTATACCCTACCACGCTCGATAACAACACTAATGCACTTTGGTGGCCATTCTACGTGTCATAGAGATAGCTCTATCATTTACATAGCTGCCGATTGTGTGCAGGTGAGCGAAATGTTATAGGTGTGAAGCTAATATTACTAAACGGAACATCTTTCTGACCTACAAATGGGCACCATCTAACCAGTCCTCGTCCTTGAGCAGAATCAACATTGTATTTTCAAACGGGAACTCACCATTTGTAGCGCGTATCCGGATTCTACAAAAAAAAAAAAAAAGGTACGGTTTACTTAAACCATTGTTTCGCTGTTGATGAATAAATATCAAGTGTGCCTGTTTATCAATAAATAAACGACGAATCTGAGTCTTTACGATGTAAAGGTAAACCTTTATGTTCTAACGGGTGATATTTACGAGGGTCGTTCAATAATTAAAGAGACAAATTGGTCTGGGGGAAAACAATTAGTAGGGCAAGTTAAGTACATTTATGGCTTAGTTGGCATCACTGGGAGGAGCCCTTATCAGCTGATGCAAGAACATTGTTTTGTTTGTAACATCAAAAATACATTTCAGGATGGCGAGTCAGCTTGAAACCTCCACACTAATTGAAAAACTGCTGAAGGCGAGAAACCAGTGAATATATGCTGTAGAATACCTGAAGTTTATAGTGAAGGTTGTATGAATCGTGAAAATTTTTACAAGTGGGTAGAACAGTTCAAAAATTGTCGCGACTCAGTGTCTGACGAACACCGTTCTGTCCGACCAGTTGCAGTTTCAACTCCCTCACTTGGAAGTCGAATTGATGACATTATTCGTGGCGACCGCTGTGTAACTGTAGAAATGATGGTTGATATGGTACAAGTTAGTACTGGTATAGTTCATAACATTATCTGTAAGAAGGTGAAGTACCGATTAACATGTGCAAGATGGGCCCCAAAGGAGATGACGTGGCTACCCAAAGAAACAAGGTTGAGTGTGTGCACAGAGCTAAAAGAACGTTATGAGAGAGAAAGTGAGCACTTCATTAACAAATTTTTAATTGTGATGATAGTTGGGTTCACTACTGCAGGCCAGAATGAAAAAGACAAAGCATGGAGTGGAAGCACACCAACTCACCTGTCAATAAAAATACAAAACGCTAGCATTAGCAGGAAAAATCATGTTGACGGTGTTTTGGGATGCTGAAGGTCCAGTTTTTTGTGATTATCTCGAAGATCAGTGTACAATGAACAGCCAGTACTACTCGGATTTGCTCTTAAAGAAGGTGAAACCAGCCATGAGAGAGAGACGTCGTGGATCTCAGGGGAGAGGTTTGGTTCTCGAGTAAGACAACTCAGTTCTTCATTTTGCTGAACTAACCCGTGAAACCATCGACAAAATGGGCTGGGACGTACTCCCTCATTCCCTTACAGTTCTGATTTAGCACCTAGTGATTTAGATTTGTTTGGTGCACTGAAGGAGGCGTTCCGTGGGAAGAGGTTCCAGGACAACGAGGACGCGAAAAAGTTTGTGAGAAATTGGCTCAAGCATCAAGATAAGAAATTCTTAGCAGCTGGAATAAAAAAAAGCTTGTAGCCTGTTGGAACAAGTGCATAAATGCTCAAGGGGATTATGTTGAAAAGTAGAAAAAGTATTGTATTGTAAAAATAAACACTGTTTTTTCGAGACAAATTTGTCTCCTTAATTATTGAATGACCCTCGTATATCAAAAATGTAGTTTGGTGTTGCAAATTTGATTGTACAGACGTTTTAATCGTCTGTTTGAATTACATTTAGAGTGATCCAGGTACATCATGGATGTTTCCATGGGAGTGCTTGTTATGGGTGAGTTCCCTTGCCTCTCACCACTGAGGTGCTTGATTTTGATGAGTATCTATGACAGATGTGCCTGTCACTGTCACATCATAGACATTTTGCCTTATTACATTGATTGTTGTTAAATATTGTACATTATTACATTCATTAATCCTGTTACTCTTTTATGCGTGTTTCATTTATTAGTTAAGTAATATCAGTCAGTGTACAGTTGTTAATACTTCGCTGGCCGGGGTGTCCGAGCGGTTCTAGACGCTGCAGTCTGGAACCGTGCGACCGCTACGGTCGCAGCTTCGAATCCTGCCTCGGGCATGGATGTGTGTGATGTCCTTAGGTTAGTTAGGTTTAAGTAGTTCTAAGTTCTAGGGGACTGATGACCTCAGAAGTTAAATCCCATAGTGTTCAGAGCCATTTGAACCACTTTGTTAATACTTCAATTTTGTAATCTGATTACCACAGAAGTGTTCAATGGCAACTTCTTTGGATTTGGTCAAGACTGTTATCTTTGACATTGAAGAACTTTGACTTTTATTGCCATACATCACATGCTGTCCATTTGTCCGAGGGCCATAGAACTGTAATCTTGCTACGATTTTTCATTTTTATCGGCAATTATGATTTTCAGTTGTAACGCGTGTCAAAGCACGTATTACATGTGATAAATCTGCGACAATTTTTGTATTTCCTCTGATTCAGCGGTTTTCTTTTGTTTTGATCTTATTTCGTCCTGCATTGTCACATTGTCCACTTTCGTATGTTGTACAGCTGCCGTTGAAGGTTGTTTGAGATCTAAACTGGTAGCAGAATAAATCACAGCAGTGCAGTGTAATGTATTTTGTAAGAAACTACTGCGGCTGGTTAGAAACATACACTGAAAGCAGGGAACTTGATGGTGGGGCTCGAAAGCGGCATTCCAATGCTTGGGGGACTCATCACAATCAATCTCGCAGGGAACAGTACAAGTAGCTCGTTGGGCAGAAATGTCAGTGTCTAGCCAAATGATGTGAAGAGTTCAATCATATTTCCAACATAGAGGTTTACATTTACATCGTAAATGAATGTAGAATCAAATGCATCGGATCTTAACTGCAAAAGCAGCCGCACTTGATTTTTGTCGATTAAGGCATAACGCCATCTGCCAGGAATGGAACATACTGGTGTGAGTAAGCCGTTTGTAGTTTTTCGCACAGTATCCCAATAGGCGACAAAAATGTATGTATGTGTGTGTTTGGGGGGGGGGGGGAAGTCCCATTTGAAAATGCTAATTTGACCCTCCTATCCAGGAGAGATTGTTAGTAGGACGTCAGCTGTAGCACATATATATTAACTTTTCATATAGAACATGTTTTTCGTACCTTGTGTCGTTTTAGACATATTTAGGTGTCTCAAGATAAAACAAACATTGTATATATAAGATGTTGTGGTATATATGCAGATATTTCTACGATGATTGAGGACAGTGTATTGATGAACATTACGTTAGTATTGACTACATTTGTAGACTGATCATTACAACTATTATGAGTAGTATGGTTTTAGGTTGGTCCATGTACTCATGGAACAAACAAGCCATTAATGTTTATTTTCACCATGGGTAGCGCGTACTTAAGTGCACACGCAAAACGGCTAGACCATACTGGGCGTAGTCATCTTTGCGGTGCAGTTACAACAGTGGAGAAAACATCAGGTAGCAAGTTATGTGATGTGTTTGCATGCAGACTTAAAGGAAAATCAACTAGCACACTATAGTGGGTACATAATAAGGTACCGTTCTATTTCGAACAAATGTTTCTGTAATATAAACTTTTCGGTTAAGCCCCCAGATTGTTGACCTGAAATTTTATCTGCAGGCTACTTTACTAATGAAACGTCGTACAGTAAAAGGACTTTCCCATATTACGATATCAAGTAGAAATATTTTAGTTGATCCGAAGTGCCTTATTGTGTGTGTTGTAGAAACTATAAAAAGTTCCTGAGTGGATGTATCACATGTCAAGATGGCAACCGCTTGCCGAAAACGGTACCGTGAATATCTGTGCTATTATATAAAAGCAAGATATTGTTTAATGTTGTTATAGCCGAAACGAAACGTGATTTCTTTTAAAGCCGACTGCGAGAAAGAAAATGTTGTGCTGCGAAAATCTGTGGTTTAGTTTTCTTGATTCTTGCATTCGGTCTTAACAAATTGCTTCTCCGACAGGTATATTCTTTCCCCTTATGTCCTATTCAAAAAATTCTTTTTGTTTTTCCTTGCTCGCAGTCGGAAAGTTGTATTAATGGCTCGTCAGCTTACGACTAGGATACTGCTGCTGTATCTGAACCGTGTGGAGCTTCGTAATCGTATCCGTTCACAGAATAAGCTATGTGAAATACTGGCATTGTAGCTACTAGCCTCACAGATCGAGCAGATGATGAGGTCTATCACTTACAACAAACAATACTCAATGTCAGAGAGACGAAAGAAGAAAAGATCAGCAGAGTAGGAGGAGGAAGAGTCATAGAGAGCGTGGAGTAAGAAGATGGCGAGAGAGAAAGGGGGAGGGAGGCGATGGCCAGAGAGAGGGGCGAGAATGGGATGAGGACGTATACTCAATTCAAATACATATTTAGCAATTGCGTAGAATTGTCAGGTTCGCTAGTTTGATGTGAATGAAAGTGATCATAATGTAATAAATTATTACAGAAAATAATGGGCATAGCCCTTACTACCTAAAACTGATTCATGGCAGTGCCGCTTACGCTGTCCCCAGAGCACATTTAGAAAAATACCGCCCGCGTAGCATCCGCTAAATCCTCATATGACCACCTTGGTGCAGATAATACAGATAAACTCGCCATTCCCTACAAAAGTCACTTAATGTATGTCACTTCTATTAAGGCATTATCTCCACCTCTATAAGTTAGGTCGAGTCCTCGTTGTTATCGATAGTGATTTTAAGAACCACAATACTCTGAAAACCGAGTTTACTATTAAAATCAAATAAAAACAGTCTCTATGGATTTTTCAGATTTTTATTCCTTTACCCCGCCATTATGTGACGCTGAAGTTCCACACATCGGCCATGAGTAGTGCGAATAGTCGGCCTTTCCACAATGTCAGGGAATTTTATTAACTCCCTACTTTCTCAATCCCAAATCATCCTCAACAGATCCAAACAGGGCTCTAGTCTTGGCTAAAGGTAAAACAACACTTTTAATATCATATTTCCAGAGAATTGTAGACATTTTTGAGGAAATACTTCCAGAAATGTGTAGAAAACCAACTGATTTACTAGCGTCCGTTGCTGGTTCACTTGATGGCCCAAACTGAAAAGCACGATTTATTTGATGATCGGTGTATCCGTTGAGCTTGTAGACAGCCTTAAGATGACCGAGTTCCTTTGTCAAATTTTCGGAATCAGAAAGATCAATGTACGTAGAACTCCCGTCCGCTGATGTGGTGGATGACAACTCTTAGAATGAAGATAGCGGTCGGTAACTGTAAGTTTATGGTATTCGCCATGTCCCAAGATACCATTGTCTTTTATGTGTACCAGAACATCCAAAAAAAGGTAATTTACCATCTTTTTCAATTTCCATCGAAAATTTTATGCTTGGATGAAGACAGATAAAATGATTTAAAATCGATTTAGAGCTTCCATTCCATGTGGCCAAACAATGAAAATATCACCCACGAGTCTCCAAAAACATGAAGGTTGAAGAGAAGAAGTCCTAAGTGCGATATCTTCAAAATCTTCCATAAAAAAGATTGGCGACAAAAGGGGAAAGAGGACTCCCCACAGCCACACCGTAAGTTTGTTCAAAAAATTCTCCATTAAATAAAAAATGTCTATGTCAACACATGACGACACAGCTCAATAGTTTTACCATCCAAAAGCTTACCAATGAACAACAAGGACACTTCATGTGGTACCATGGTGAAAACTGAAACCACATCAGAACTAACTAAAAGGTCTGATGTTCCATGGTATTAAGACTTCAACCGCTGAATATAATCAGGCTAGTTGGATAAATGACGTTGACATTACCCAGCGTAAAGGCTGAGGACGGAAGCAAGATATTTGACTAAATTATAAGTAAGAGCTCACAAATTACTAACGACAGGACCAAGAGGAGTTCCAAGTTCATGCACCTTCGGTAAACCATACAACCTGGGTGGTACTTGCCGCCTCTGGGTGAAATTTTGATGGTCTCCTTCAACAGGGAGGTCTTCTTACTAAATCTGTAGGATCGCTCCGAAGTTTACGGTAAGCAGAAGCATTCAATAAACAGGCCATTTTAGCCAAATAAACTTCACGAGGCAAATCAACCTTATCTTCCCTCAAAGACCGAATGGCCTTCCTTTCACTGGAACAAATATTGCACTGTGGTGGTGGCACACGACGAAGATAAGAAACTTCCTGTCTAATTTCCTCTGCCAGATCTTTGGGAAAGCGAGCAATGGACCACTCAACATCGTTAATAACATCAATAGTAGGCAGGTTCCTTGGTGTAGGAACAACCTTTCTGTACGTCCACTGTGGATGGCGTACTGCTACTGTAATTTAAACTGGCGTTTAAGTGGTAATATGCTATCAGTCCCTTTTTTACGATTTATTCAACAATTATCGTGGTTTCGAGCCACTTCAGGCTCATTTTCATCAACATCCCGTCAAACAGTGCAGGAGGCCTTGTTGCTAGTTCGTATTTCAAGTACTTCCCAAGGTTATCACCGTTGTGTACAACACTTAGCAACCAATTAAAAAGTTGATTTAGATTTATTTGAACTACAGTGTCTTTGATCTTGGCAGTTTTCGACATAGAGGTATGAACTGTGGCTTTATCATTCTTCTTTTAATGTGCGCCATTGAATCTCTGAACCTCAAACGACTACATTGGATGCAGACTTAGGTGAAGGGCCTCTTCACAGGAAACACTGTCATCGGCTGCCACACCAGTAACCAAAGACACTAGAATGTTTTTAGGGCCGTCAAAAGTATCGTGACTGAAGCCAGCTCAGTATCTCCCTAAAGTCTGCCTTACACCGAGTTTTGTCAGGCTTTCTTAGCTCCAGATGTCAGTCAGAGGTTTCGGAGAACACCACAGAAACGTTCCATGGTATTGATTACATCTAATTGCAGGCCTGGCACCAACTCATCGAGCAAAAACGTTTACCGACAGTCTGCATCGATGCATGAGACCTCAGATGTTAAGTCCCATAGTGCTTTAAACCATCCATTATTCTCCAGAATGAGATTTTCACTCTGCAGCGGAGTGTGCGCTGGTATGAAACTTCCTGGCAGATTAAAACTGTGTGCCGGACTTTGACTCGAACTCGGGACCTTTGCTTTCGCAGGCAAGTGCTCTACCATCTGAGCTACCCAATCACGACTCACGCCCCGATCGCATAGCCCTACTTCTGCCAGTACCTCGTCTCCTACCTTTTCCAAACTTTACAGAAGCTCTCCTGCCAACCTTGCAGAACTAGAATTGCTTTCTTTCATGAGTTCGAGTCTCGGTCCAGCACACAGTTTTTATCTGGCAGGAAGTTTCATCCATTATCCTGACCAGAATTGTCGGACAGTTAAGTAGCCTTCGCTGACGAACTGACGGTAGTCCAAGGCAGGCAGAATGTTCATAAGGTGCAACATTTGCTGTAGGTAGAGGTGAGCACATTTCTCGTAGTTGAAGTCCTGCGGACTGGAAAATGTGTAATAATGCCTTAGACGCAGAACACGTGAAGGACCCAGTCTCCTGAACACTCAGCTTTGACAAATAGTCGCATGATGCACGCCGTTTCGAAATATTGCATTCATTTTCGCAGCACGCCGTCAAGATGACGTAGGGCGTTTTAGTTTTCTGTCGAACGAATCTGCTGCGTGTATGATGACACCTGACGAAAGAACATCGCCAACAGAAATCACTCTCGAAATTAGGTCCAGGTGTGTTTATTTCAAACGATGACTGAAAAGATTCATCTTCCGTATCCTTAACCGTCAAGATTGCCAGCGGCAGCTGCGGCAGAATACGTGCGTGGATAGCTCGAGTGTAGGCATGGTCAGTCATTACGTGGGTTTCACTCTTCCAGAGCTCTCGTAAGAAGACAGTTGTATGTGATGGGAGGGTTGGAAGACGCTGGACTGACGAATGGTAATGAACGAACTTAAGACTATTTGAATACATGTCGATCGGTTGTACTAACTGCGTCCATGTATCCATTCCATCCGGGACGTCGGTTTCTTGGAGACAATATCCTCACATCCATAGGATTTCAAAGAGACAAAACCGAGTGAGGTAGCTCAGTGGTTAGCACACTGGACTCGCATCCGGGAGGACGACGGATCAATCCCTCTTCCGGCCATCTTGATTTAGATTATCCGTGATTTCCCTAAATCACTTCAGGTAAATGACGGGGTGGTTCCTTTGAAAGGGCACGGCCGACTTCCTCCCCCATCCCTCCCTAATCCGATGAGACCGACGACCTCGCACTTTCATCTCCTCCCCCAGACAACCTAACTCTCAATGAAACGATCTTCTTTACCTGATGGGGGTGGTCGAATTGCGGCAGTGACATCGTGAGCAGCGTTGTGTGCAATCCCGAGTCTGGCGTTTTCATCGGGTACCGCTACGAAATCGAGTGAACCTAAAGACGCCAGCTCTGCTGTCGACGGTGGGCCAGATCACTTGCTTCAACAGGTCCTGCAGGTACGATGGATCTTATAGCGCCCACAGCGTGAAAGCTATGGTGGCCGTCCGTTGTTCTCACTTTGTTATCTACGTTGTCAAACACGAAAGACACATCCTCTTTCAATTTAGGTTGACTGTGCTGTGCAATAGAGGCCTCAGAATGTATTGTTCGAATATACGACGTGCATATGTCAAGACTTCAAAGGATATCAAGCAAAAGATTCTACATATAGTGCCTGTTATGAGTTAACCCTATTCCAAGTTGCAAAAGAGACCTGAACGAACGACGGCCCACAGTTTTAAGTATCGCATGAGCGACATTTGTGGCCAGTCTTTCGTGACAGCGTGTTCTTCGAAGGTTTTCTGAGTTTGAAGAACAACCTTCAGAAAGCCTTGAAGAGTGGCCAGAATCAGATCCCTTTACCATATGAAATTTGTTATACCGTGGGATAGGCGGAACACTCGTAAACTTAGGAGCGGATGTTTTCGCGAATAATTGTCGCCAATGTTTCGAGGATTGTCATCCTTTCTTGCGTTTCATTTTCCTTCTTCCCTGTACCATGCCACATCGAGGATCTGCTGAAAAAAAAAAAATGGCTCTGAGCACTATGGGACTTAACATCTGTGGTCATCAGTCCCCTAGAACTTAGAACTACTTAAACCTAACTAACCTAAGGGCATCACACACATCCATGCCCGAGGCAGGATTCGAACCTGCGACCGTAGCAGTCACGCGGTTCCGGACTGAGCGCCTTAACCGCCAGAGAGGATCTGCTGAGCTTTCCCTGTAAAACAAACCACGCTTTTCCTTCCAAGTAGCTGGGTAATAGTGGTGCTTTCTCCGTAGACTCTTATCATTTTCTCTTAAATTGTTTTTCGCTGTAAGAATCCTCGTTAGGATAGGCATTTTTCATGAAGTCAACTAGTTCCTGGAACGTGTCCTGGCACTCATAATTTTCCTCAACATAATTTTTCAAAGCCTCCAAGGGTAAAGCTATTTTCGGGGAGTCCAGCATGAGATGGCTTTTTGCCTGTGCGTTCGTAGGTCCAAACGTGGAAATTTCTTAGACAGCTCTCAGCAAACCTTCCTGGTAAAATGTTGAATAGCAGTGACGGTGACAGCGAAGCTCAACGGGCATGAGGTCATTTTCGAGCATAGCCTTCGTGAAACTTCGCCGCCACATAACTCAGATTGTTTTGTAGCTGTTTCATGAGTTTTTGGGATCATGTGAACGCTATAAACAATACTAAACGGTACTTGGTGACCTTTATGCTTGTGTCAACAACGTCAATAATTTTGCAGTGCTTTTTGAACTCAAACTCGTAACTCTTGCAACGTAGGCGAATATTTTGTTTCGGTTGGAGTACATCTTCACTGTTAGTGCTTAAGAGAACGCTACGGGTTCAAGCCTTACGAAATTTCACGTGTACTGAAACACTTCCTTTTTCATACAGTAATCCGGCAATCTCATTCCTCTCCAGACCCATCCGATGTTAAGCTTCCACCTTCACGATCTTAAAATATATTATACACCATCCATCGTTTACATGCTTATAAACGTTACGAGAACGCACACTCACAAATCAAAAACTCTTATACTAAACGCAAATCCCAGTTCCAGAATGAACCACCACAAACAATTAGAATATAAGAACTAAGAAGTAATCAGAAGATCACAATAATGACAAGTTATGTATTTTTTTAAATGTCTTGGTTGGGGCGGTGTTTCGTTTAATCTCACTAGATTATTATGACTGATAGGTGGATGTCTGAGTATGCTATTTCCATAACATGAATTTCATAAAATCATGGCTATCAGATCGCCAGATGAAACTTACGAGAAATTTCTCTAACAGAATACTGGAAACTGTAGTCGCGTGTAATCATGCTAAATTTGAACCACCTCTGTTCTTTCTAAAAGAAGTCATGTTTTTCCAACAGACTCTCTCATCCTTGAAAATAATGTGCTTTAGTCTATATTGCGACTGACCGATTTCAGCCACAACTGTGCTCATGAATCGTGTATAACAGTGTGGACCTAACTCAAGATCACTACAAACGGCACGTCAGCATAAGGCTTGATTGTAATAAAACCTACTCTTGTCCTATGTTCCGTCGTAATGATACAACGTTATACATGGTTTATCTCATATTAGTTACACAAGTTTGTTATCTGTGCTTAACGTAAAAGGGTAAATTCTGTTTATGAAACTCTTCGACTACCTTATCTTTAGACTACACTATGCTCCTCTACGAGATATGTAATGTTGTATTTCAGTATGGGTGTCATCTTATGTGAGCCCTGTATTACTTGATACTGCGACTTTTATACAGAATTCTTACATAACTGTGCCCGTCCAAACTCTTAAAATTAGTAAGCGACCTCAATAAAAGGCTCATAAAATATTAGGTACATGCACATCGTTATAATTACATGCATTTCAACGTCAGTATTACCCTCGTCTAGCGGGTAGAGCATTAGACTCCTGCCATGGAGATCACGTGTTCCGTCCGAGAGAGAGGCGGGGAGTTTTTCGCTTTTCTGTCCCCCCCCAGGATGGCCCAAACCTGCCCCAACTGAGTACTGGGGGTTTTCTCCTGGTGTATACGGCGACTGGAACGACTGGCCTCGCCACCTTCCTCCTCCTAGTACCGCGGCAAACACCTGTACACAGCCTACAGTGAGGCAGTCATCCCGGTCACGAGCTGAGCGCCACAGGCTTTACCTCTTTAAAGATGTTTGTGTATCTATGTGAACTGTCTTTAGAAATGGCTCGAAAACCGCAGTTAAGCTTGTGCCAGACCACCCCGAGCAGGGGAAATACGAGTAACAGTGACTGACAAATTTAAAAAAAAATCGTTACTCGGAAGTCAAATATATGTCAGAGAATATGGATCACGACATCGACTTCACTTTTAGACATATGCAGACCTCTGTACAGGTACACCCAATGTGTTTAAAAAACTGGTCTTTTATTTGGATAGTGTTTCCCGTGACAATACAATTCCAATACCCGTATTAGGACTCTCTCGTTTTCAATGGAAATGTCTAAACTGGTAATTCTTTCCCATATTTTCCCAGTGCAGAACCACCCCTGCCTCACACATCGTATGATGTCGTACCTCATCCTACACATTCGCATTAAGGTGGGAAATATTAAAAACATACAAGATAACAATATCATGCCTATGCGTGTATGAGTGTACTTTCTCTCAACACCGCAATATTAATGTGGCGCATATAGATAACCGTTATATTTTCTAATTAGTATTCAAGCTGAAATCACGTGTGTTCCTTGTAGCGTAAATATGATTTTTTTAAAATAAATTTGAAAATTTTGAGGAAACAATTTCAACGTTTTCAGATGAATACTGACTGAGTCAGCACTGTCTGACATGTCAGTGTGCTCGTTCTGCTACGTGCAAGTGTTTACATAACTTGGGCTGGAGATTTCTACGCCGTCAGAGCAGCTTAGGCGCGTTTCGCGTTCGGCTGACGGTGCTCCAACGTCCTGACGCGTGAATCCTACACCTTTCTACGGTGTCATCAGATACTGTTGGTGGTGACTCGTCTGCCAGCTGGGGCTCTCAAGTTGGCCCACACTTTTGTGTCTACAGGACAGTCAGGCTGCTATGCGCCAATATTAAATTTCTATCAGCATTCCCTGCCTCATGCCTCAATACACGTACTATAACACCCAATGGAACTAACAACAGTTACGGATCGAAAACAAGGTAAAGTTGCTACTCGAGTGACAGAAGTCCACAGAAATTAGCAGCTGAACAACTATAAGCCTTCCATCTGAAAACGTAGTTCTTACATAAAACCTTAACACCACGATGATGTATTGTTCATGGTCGTATCATAACGAAAAATACTTCTATCATAGCACAATAAAAGGCGAATACGTCGTGGGCAGAGTTAGGTATGTAAAAGAAGGGAACTAGATTTTCGACATATCTCGCAGCTTCAAAGACATTTAAATAAAAAAATTTTGACATATTCGGGCTTTTTTAGTTGTTAGTATTAGTATGCATGTCGTGCAATGTAAGGCATTGTATCAAGTAAAGTAACATAGCACATGACGTCATGTCATATAACATGACAGATGTCATATTGGCATATTTACTACCATTCGCAAATCTTCTGGACTTTGGGTACCAGATTAGGAATTTTAGCATATAAATTCAAACATGCTGCTGTCCCAAGTCCTTGCAATTAAGAGACCACACTGAGCAGGGGAAGTAGGGTTAACACGTAAAAAAGCGTGAATATGTGAAGATGTATTGATTGAATTGTCTCTGAAGTTGCTAGATAAGTAAAAAAAAGTTAGTTCGCTTCCTTTACATCGATAACTCTTCCCACGACGTATTCATTTTTTTGTGGTAAGATGGGATGATTTTTCACTCCGCTTCCCATCTCTCACTCTACCATAGTTTGGACGTAAGACTGCCATAACTTGCCAATCTATGTCAATTTTTGTTGACATGGACGACGACTGATGTGGTATAGAAGTCTTTATTGTCTTTCGAAACATCTTGCTTGTATCGTGATAACGGAAAAAGTTTTCACAAAACAAGAAGACGACTATTAATTACATGTATTTGTCTGCCTTCCTACAAAATTTGAACCACATAAGGGGAACGCTTAAAAATACTCAAAAAACGTGTTTTCTGCATGAAAAATCAGAATGAGGCTAGATTTTTGAAATTAAGTTTTCAATTTTATCCTGATAATTAATTTTTCACATATCTGATTTACTTTAAATCGTTTCTGCTCAGTCAATTCACTTAAGAACGAATTTTACGTCTTACATTTAGCTCGAATTTAAACCATTGTAATTCGATAATGGATAACGATTGTTCGATAAATCTAGTTTTCGACTTTACTCACTTATCTGTCTTTGAGCAAAGTTCGAACTGATTCGTACAACTTTACAATATGGAAGTGCGTGCTTCAAATACCTCACAGAAAAACGTATTTTTTGTACGTAAAATCCGAACGGTACTCATACAAATGATGACATTAGCTGAGCATTAATTTCAGCTGAGTTAAAATCTTTTGCAAAAGGAATTAATCGATTTGCACAATTTATCTGGACACCAGCTCCGATTCGTTATTCAAACTTGCACTATGTGGTCAAAAGTATCCGGACACCACCAAAAACTACGTTTTTCATATTAGGTGCATTATGCTGCCCCCTACTGCCAGGTACTGCATATTAGCGACCTCTGTAGTCATTAGACATCGTGATAGAGCAGAATGGGTCCCTCCGCATAACTCACTGACTTGGAACGTGATCAGTTGGTTGTGTGTCACTTGTGTGATACGTCTAAACGCGAGATTTCCACACTCTTAAAAATCCTTGGGTCCACTGCTTCCGATGTGATAGTGAAGTGGAAACGTGAAGGGACACGTACAGCTCATAAGCATACAGGCCGACCTCGTCTGTTGACAGACAGAGCCCGCCGCCAGTTGAAGAGGATCGTAATGTGTAATAGGTAGACATCTACCCAGATCACCACACAGGAATTCCAGACTGCATCAGGATGCACGGCAAGCACTATCAAAGTTATGTGGGAGGTGAGAAAACTTGGATTTCGTGTTCTAGTGGTTGCTCATAAGTCACACATCACGCCTATAAATGCCAAACGATGCCTACCTTGCTGTAAGGAGCGTAAACATTGGGCGATTGAACAGTGGGAACACGTTGTGTGAAGTGACTAATTACGGTACACAATAGGGCGATCCAATGGCAGGGTGTGGGTATGGTGAATGCCTGGTGAACGTCATCTGCCAGCGTGTGAAGTGCCAAGAGCAAAATTCGGAGGCGGTGGTGTTATGGTGTGGTCGTGTTTTTTATGGAGGGAAGGCTTGCACTATCACGGCACAGGCCAACGTTGATGTTTTAAGCACCTTCTTGCTTCCCTCTGTTGAAGAGCGATTTGGGGATGGTGATAGCATCTTTCAATACGATCGAGCTTCTGTTGATAATGCATGGCCTGTGGCGGAATGGTAAACTGCAATAACATCCCTTTAATGGACTGGCCTGCACAGAGTCCTGACTTGAATCCTATAGAACACCTTTTGGACGTTTTGGAAAGCCGACTTCGTGTCATGCCTCACCGACGGACATCGATACCTCTCCTCAGTGCAGCACTACGTGAAGAATGGGCTGCCATTTTCCATAAACATACCAGCACCTGACAGAACGTATGCCTGCGAGAGTGGAGGCTGTCGTCAAGACTAAGGGTGGGCCAACGCCATATTGAATTCCAGTATTACCGATGGAGAGAGAACTTGTAAGTCATTTTCAACCAGTTGTCCGGATACTTTCGATCACATAGTGTAGTTTACTGTACCATAACGTAGCAGCAGTAAGACAGATTTTCTAATGGCTATCAAATGGACGTTGGTCCGCGCTAAACCAAAAACTTTCTACCGTATGTTCCTACCTCAAATAGAAATCAAGTACCGTGACGCCCCCCACACCACAGAAATGGCTCGGCCATTTCATACATATTTCCTATAATACTTTCACCCTTCAATGTTGTAGGCCTCTGTCTATATCCAAAGAGTCTTGCTGGAGGTACTATATTTTGCTATTTGAAGGCAGCTTCTGCGGAGATACTAGGCAGCAGAAGACAACAGTAACAGTTTATTATATTACTAGTCAGTTTCTGATAGTTGTAAGAAAGTTTAAATATCGTATAGTAATAATTAAATTATCCTAACCGACAGAGACCAGAAACGACTGTCACATCTTGTCAATGGCAATTTTTTGAAATCCGACAGGAACAGGTGCTGTATGTGAATGAAAATCTGAAAAACACTGAAGCACAGAATTGAACCCGATTGTAATTCTGTAGTGAATGTGTGGAGAAATTTGGAACAATCAAGAAACGTAACAACATCGGCGCAAATTAGTAGCTCTAACGAAACTAATTGCCAGTCAGTGGTTTTGGGTGGTATTGCATACCCAAATAAATTTTTGGACCCTCTTCCTCGCCGAAATGGGCAACTATCAAGTTACAGAGCGGTGTTACGCTGTAATATTGTTACATATATTGGGAGTGACTGAATTGTTTATTTTTATTTATTTAACTCGAACTGAAAGAACTAGAGGCTCTAGAGAGTTTCAGAGGGGGCATTAGGGAACGATTGACAAGAACAGGAGAAGCAGTACAGTATAAGAATAATGGGTAGCTTCGAGAGATGAATTAGTGAAGACAGCAGAGGATCGAGAGAATAAGAAGACGAGGGCTATTAGAAATCCTGGGTAATACAAACGATATTGAATTTAATTGCTGAAATGAGGAAGTACAAAAATGCAGTAAATAAAGCAGGCGAAAAGGATTTCAAAGGTCTCAAAAATGAGATCGACAGGAAGTGCAAAATGGCTAAGCGAGAATGGCTAAAGGAAAAACGTAAGGATGTAGAAACATATATCACTTGGGATAAAATAGATGGTGCCGAAAGAAAAATTAAAGAGAACTCATCTGCATCATCTACATCCACGTGATTACTCTGATAATCACAATAAAGTGCCTGGCAGGGGATTTAATGAACCACCTTCAAGCAGTTTCTCTACCGTTCCACTCTCGAACGGCGCGCGAGAAAAACGAACACTGAAATTTTTCTACGCGAGCTCTGGTTTCATCGTGATCAATATTTCTACCTATGTAGGTGGGTACCAACACGATGTTTTATCAATCAGAGGAGAAAACTGGTGACTTAAATTTCATGAGAAGATACCGTCGCAACGAAAAACGCCTTTGTTTTAATGATTATCACTCTAATTCAAGTATCATGTTGGTGGCACCACCTCCCCTATTTCGCGGTAGTACAAAACAAGCTGCCCTTCTTTGAACTTTTTCGATGTCATCCGTCAGTCCCACCTGATGCGGATACCACACCGGACAGCAATACTTCAGAATAGGCGGACAAGCGTGGTGTAAGCAGTCTCTTTAGTAGACCTGTTGCAACTTCTAAGTGTTCTGACAATGAATAACAGTCTTTGGTTAGCTCTACCCGCAACATTATGTATGTGGTTGTCCCAATTTAGGTTATTGGTAATTGTAATACCTAAGTATTTAGCTGAATTTACAGCTTTAAGATTTATGTGAATTATCAGGTAATGGAAACTTAGCAGATTTCTTTTAGTATTCTTGTGAATAGACTCTCACTTTTCTTTATTCAGGGTTAATTGCCACTTTTCGCACCATACAGATGTCTGAATGAAAACATTTTGCAATTCGTTTTGGTTATCTGATGACCTTACAAGACGGTAAATAACAGCATCATCTGCAAACAATTTAATAGGGCTACTCAGATTGTCTTCTATGTCGTTAATATAGATCAGGAACATTAGAGGGCCTATAACGGCGGATATTACTTCTGTTTTACTCGATGACTTTCCGTCTATTACTACGAACTGTGATCTTACTGACAGGAAATCACGAATATAATGGTTCAAATTGCTCAGAGCACTATGCGACTTAACTTCTAGAACTTAGACCTAATTAAACCTAACTAACCTAAGGACATCACACACATCCATGCCCTAGGCAGGATTCGAACCTGCGACCGTAGCGGTCGCTCGGTTCCAGACTGTAGCGCCCAGAACCGCACGGCCACACCAGCCGGCAATCACGAATCCATGTCACAACTGAGGCGATATTCCATAGGCGCGCAGTTTGGTTAGAAGACGTTTGTGAGGCACGGTGTCGAAACCTTCTGTAAATCTAAAAATATGGGATCAATATGACATCCCCTGTCGGCAGCACTCATTACTTCAAGAGAGCGATGTTTTCTGAATCTGTGCTGACTATGTGTCAATAAATCGTTTTCTTCGAGGTAATTCATAATGTTCGAACACAGTACATGTTTCAAACCCCTACTGCAAATCGACGTTAGTGATTTGGGTCTGTAATTCGGCGGATTACTACTGTTTCTCTTTTAGCAGATAGGTGTGACTTGAGCAATTTTCCTGTCTTTAGATACGTATCTTTCTGTGAGCGAGTGGTTGTATATAATTGCTAAATATGTAGGTATTTTATCAGCATACTCTGAAAGGAACCTGACTGGTATACAATCTGGAATGGAGGCCTTGCTTTTATTAAGTGATCTAACCTGTTTTGCTACACGGAGTGTATCTACTTCTATGTTTCTCATCTTGGCAGTTGTTCTTGATTGGAATTCAGGAATATTTACTTCGTCTTCTTTGGTGAAGGAGTTTCGGAAAACGTTTAATAACTACTCCAGTGGTACTGTCATCAGTGACTTCATCGTTGGTATCGCGCATTGAAGGTATTGATTGTGTCTTTCCACTGGTGTACTTTATGTATGGCCGGAACCTCTTTGGGTCTTCTGCCAGATTCCAAGACTTTCGTTGTGGAAATTATTAAAAGTATCTCGCACTGAAGTACGTGCTACATTTCGAACTTCTGCAAAACTCTGCCAGTATTGGGGATTTTGGGTTCTTTTAAATTTGGCACGCTTTTTCCGTTCCTTCTGCAACAGCGATCTGTCCCGTTTTGAGTTCCATGGGCTATCAGTACCATCACTTATTGATTTATATGGTATGTATCTCCTAACTGCCGTCGATACTATCTATTTAAAATCATTCCACATCTTTTCTACACTTACGTGATCAGATCGGGAGGAAGGGAGACTGTCTCTTGAAAAGGCGTTAAGAGCATTTTTATCAGCTTTTTAAATAGATTTACTTTGCGCCTCTTTTTGATGGTTGTAGGTGTTACGGTATCCATCCTAGCATCAGCTGCCTTATGGTGGCTAATCACCGTATTCATCATGATATTCCCTATTTGTCCAGGATTATTTGTTGCTAAGAGGTCAATTATGCTTTAGCAATCATTTACGCTTCGAGTGGCCTCATGAACTAATTGTTCAAAATAATTTTATTAGAAAGCATTCGGTACAATTTCGGATGAGGTTTTATGTCTGCCGCCGGACTTAGTATAATTTTTCAAGCATATCGAGGGTAGATTTCAGTCACCACCGACTATAATTGTATGAGTGGGGTACCTATTTCAAATGAGATTTAAGTTTTCTTTGAACTGTTCAGATACTGTATCTTCTGACTAGGGGGGTCGGTAACACGATCCAGTTAATGGTTTAGTCCGAGTGTCATCTATAGCCTCTACCCATACTATTTCGCAGGAACTATTTACTTCAATTTCACTACAAGGTAAACTACTTCTGACAGCAATAAATGTTCCACCACCAACTGTATTTCATCCGTCCTTCTGAACACTGTTAGGGCATTTGAAAAGAATTCGGCTGACCTTATTTCCACCCATAATTATTTGAGCTTCAGTACTTTCTATTAGGGCAAGTCAAAGAATCTGCAGCCTACACCGTCACGCAACCGCCTGAACCTCTGATTCAGAACCTCCACTTGGCTCTAGACCACAGTCGTTCCTGTTGACGGTGCTGCAGATGGTCAGCTCTGCGTTATTCTCGAAAGGAAGACTGGCAGTCTTTACCATTTCTGCTAACCACCCGAAACCAGAGAGAATCTCCTCTAAGCAAAAGCGACACATGTCGTTGGTACCGACATGGGCCACCACCTGCAGGTGGTTGCCGTCTGTACTCTTCATGGCATATGGAAGCACCCCTTCCGCATCCAGAATGACTCCTCCTGGAATGCACATGCAGTGTACCCTGGCTTCCTTCCCCTCCTTGGCAGCCATGTTCCTTAGGGGCCCCACTACTCATCTAACATAGGAGCTCCCAACTTCCAGCAAATTCATCCTCTGTGAATGCCCAGACATTACGGGCCGAGAAGCTTCCACTGAAACAGGGTGGATAAATGCATCCAGCTCAGAGACTTCGTGAGCCACAGATAACGCCTGATACCCGTTTGTCAAACGAACCGGGAAGGCCCCACGTTTGGCCCCTCAGAATGTCTTTGGCTGCCTGCCAGACTTTGGAATGATCTCCCACTCGACCACAGTTGAGGAACCAAACACAGTGCAGGCAGTACCCAGGGCAGCCACAGCAGTGGACTGATCGGAGGACACGTGGGACGTGCTCGGCATCCGTCGCATACCTGCGTCTGATCCCCCACAGTGATAAACCTTGGCAGCAACCTCAAACTCTGTGACAGAAGCCAACCCAGCCTGCAGCTGTGAGTGAAGGGTCAACTCAGCTCACATATGTACACAGCCATCACAGTTCCTATCCATTACTGAACGCACTCCTATTTGAAGCACTTGAAAATATGTAACAAACGAACGGTGTGAATATCAGGAGCTTGGATAGTGAACCATTCCTAAGTGAAGAAGGGAAAGTGCAAAGGCAGAAGGAGTATATACAGAGTCTGTACAAAGGCGATGTACTTGAGTACAATATTATGCAAATGATGACGTAGAGAAGATGAGATGGGAGATATGATACTGCATGAAGAATCTGACAGAGCACTGAAAGTAGAAACAAAGCCCCAGGAGTAGACAACACTCTGTTGGAACTCCTAATAGCCTTAGGAGCGCCAGCCATGACCGAACTCTTCCATCTGGTAGGAAAGATGTATGGGAGAGGCGGAATACCCTCAGACTTCAAGAAGAATATGATAATTCCAATTCCAAAGAAAGCAGATCCTGAGATGTGAAAACTACTGAACTATCAGTTTAATAACTCATGGTTGCATAATACTAACACCAATTCTTTACAGATGAATGGAGAAAGTGGTACAAGCCAACCTTAGGGAAGATCAGTTTGGATTTCATGGCTATGTTGGAACACACAGGGCAAGGACCATATGACATACCTCAGAAGCTAGGTTAAACAAAAGCAAAACTACGTTAGCGTTTGTAGAGTTAGAGAAAGCTTTTGACAATGTTGCTTGGAATACTCTCTTTAAAATTCTGAAGATGGGAGGTATAAAATACAGGGAGCGAAAAGCTACTTACAATTTGTACAGAAACCAGATGGCAGTTATAAGAGTCGCGAGGCACGAAAGTGAAGCAGTGGTTTAAAAGGGAGTGAGGCAGGAATTTAGCCTTCCCCGATGTCTCTATACTGAACAGTCCGCCCCTGGTACCTGAGTGGCCAGCCCAACAGAATGTCAATCCTAAGGACCTGGATTCAATTCCCGGCTGGGTGAGAGATTTTATCCGCTCACGGACTGGGTGTTGTGTTATCCTAATCATCATCATTTCATCCCCATCGACGAGCAAGTCACTGAAGTGGCGTCTTATCGAAAGACTTCCACCTGGCGAATGGTCTACCCGAAGGTAGGCCCTAGTCACATGAGATTATACTGAACAAGCAGTAAAGGAAAGCAAAGAACAATTTAGAGCAGGAATTAAAATCCAGAGAGAAGAAATAAAAGCCTTGAGGTCTGCTGATGACACTGTAATTCTCTCAGAGACAGCAAAGGACTTGGAAGAACAGTTGAACGGAATGGACAATGTCTTGAAAGGTGGATATAAGATGAACATCAACAAAAGCAAAACAAGGGTAATGGAATGTAGTGGAATTGAATCAGGTGATGATGACGGAATTAGAGTACGAAATAAGACACTTAGATTGGTAGATGAGTTTTGAGCAAAATAACTGAGGATGGTCGAAGTAGAGAGGATATAAAATGTGGACTGGCGATGGCAAGCAAAGCGTTTCTGAAGAAGATAAGGTTGTTACCATTCGAGGATAGATTTAAGTGTCATGAAGTCTTTTTGAACACATATGTATGGATTGTAGCCATGTATGGATGTGAAACATGGATGATAAAAAGTTTAGACCAGAAGAGAATAGAAGCTTTTGAAATGTGGTACTACAGAAGAATGTTGAAGTCTGTGTTGGTAGATCACGTAAGTAATGAGGAGGTACTGAATGGAATTGGGGAGAAGAAGAATTTGTGGCACAACATGATTACAAGGAGGGGTCGACTGGTAGGACACGTTTTGAGGCGTCAAGGGATTACCAATTTAGTGCTGTAGGGAAGCGTGGAGGATAAAAATCGTGGAGGGAGACCAAGAGATGAATACACGAAGCATATTGCTAAGTATGTGGTTTGTAGTAGTTACTCGGAGATGGTGAGGTTTGCACAGGATAGAGTGGCATGGAGAGCTGCAACAAACCAATCTTTCGACTGAAGACCACAGCAACAACAGGATCTATTTAGACCCATCAGGCCCTATTTTATACTGCACTAGGGTTTCCTAGATAGAGTACAGTTTTTATACCATACCTTTTTGAGAAATAACAAATTTACCATGGCAAATAGTAGTAGATTGATCTGTGTGTCAGAATACTAGCTATGAACTCATGAAGTTAAAAGTAGCAGTACTTCTAATACTGCAGCTGCTGCCATTAATAGTGATAACACTAATACTAATGTTAATAACAATGAGAATAATAGTAATAGTAATAATAATAATAATAATAATAATAATAGTGGTAGATATGTAAAGAATTTATAGGCGTACAATATGGATATTTCTGACATAGCGAGTTCTACGGAAAGTAAATTTATGGAGACTGCCACAACAACAAAGATATGGTGGCAGTGTTCATTGAGCAGAGAAGACACATAATATGGAAATCACTACACTTGTCTACATTGAGCAAGGATAGCTGTGCATGTGATGGTGCAATACGATGAAAGAGTCGAACACCACTGATATAACGTACACAGACAATCATAACCAGTTCCAGGTGCGATGACGTTTCCTGAGAAAAGCATGGCAGGGTAATATCACTGTATTCAGTAATCGGAGGTATTCGTACAAGTTTCTCTTTCAGATCAAGAGGGAATAGCTGTTTATATTTTTTTAGGGCATGGAGTGATGATGATGCCTTTTTGCACATTGCAGTTACGTGCTAACTCCAATTTAATTTTTCATCTGTTATTACACCTACACTTTTTTCTGAAGGAAAGAAGTAGGTATTTTTCCTATTGAGACTAGGACAGCCAACCAGTACCGCGTGGGTTTTAGATGGGTTGAGTCTTAACCGTATGTCATGCGCCCATTTTGATAGTGCGCAGAAACTGGTATTGAGATTCTCCAAAGGGTTTATTGCTTTTGCACTTAGATGAATCTGGAGGTCAGTAACGTACACGTGGCGTATGGAACAGGACATAACTGATGACAACTAATTTTTTCGTACTTTCAATGAAAAAAGTAAAAGATCTAATACCTAACCCTAGGGACATCTCATAATACCTGCATCCATTGTCAGGTTATGGTTCCCGACATGATGAATTGCTGTCGAGACTTCAGGTATAAGCGAAACCATTGCACTGCATATGGCAAGTAAAATGTCGAGGTGGTCCAAAGCTTTGCCGAAGTCCAAGAAGCAAATTATAGTTATCTCTTTTGTGTCCGTGACCAGCTTCGGGGCATCTGTTACCTTCATTAAGGCAGATGAGGCGTTGTGACGTTTAAGAAATCCGATTGGAATTCATCTAGCATGTTGTTGGTTTTGTTAGTTGGTCGTGGGCTGTATACAAGTAATCTGAGGTCTTGGACAGTGCCGGATGAAGGAACGAGAACTGTTAGTTGGTCGTGGGCTATATACAAGTAGTCTAAGGTCTTGGACAGTGCCGGAAGAATGGAACGAGAACGGTTATCAGAGGTTTATGTGAAAAATACCTTTTCTGGTAGTGGTCTAACTAGATGTTGTTTCCTTGCGTCAGTGAAAATACTTCTGGTTAAGGATATCTGTTATAGTGGCAGTAATGGTTCAATAATAAGTTTCATCATTTGTACTGTTATGCCACCACGTCCAGTAGATGCTGATGTGATACACATGATTGCTTTTTTGATGAGACTGTAGATAAAATTTTTGTGGCTACAGTCTGTAGCCCCACGAAGCAATCAATTAGTGGTTGTACCCTATGTGGTTCGATTACTGTGGTTGCAGGTAATGTGAATTACCGTTCAATTCTTTGGCTGGGACGATGGGATCAGCTGCAGCTTTTACTTTGCCTGAACCAAGACCACGCAGGTTTTTCCCTAGGACAACTGGCCGTTTTCTGTTGTCGGTTATTGTAAGGATGTGCCTGAGTTTTGTATTGCTCACAGCTTAAATGACTCTGTTCCGCTTCTGATTGCCAGCAATATTATTTTCAAGCAATGCGCATAGTTTATGCCACATGTGCAGAGCTACCTTTCTTATCTGTCTCCACAGTAAATTTTATGTTTTCGTGTGTGGAGTTCAGATGTTGTAGGAACTTACGCAGGCGATCCAAACCATGTGGCCGAACTAAGAAAGTACCGTCATCTCTGACGCCGATAGTTTACATACAGAACTGGAGAACCTGCAGACAGTATTTTTGAAGAATGGGTACTCGTCCCAGCAAGTGGAGAGAGCGCTGCAGACCTGTAAGCGACAGAGCAAAGAAGAGGGAGATGCGCTTAAAACGACTGCCTATTTCACATATATTGGTAACTTTCAAACAACGTACTGGAATTCAGCCATGTAAAATTTTACAGCGACCGCCGATATTTTGGCGGGAGTACATCCCGCCATTTGCAAGGCACAAACTGCAACGGACAGGCGATGTACAAGCAAATTAAAAACCTCGGTACTCGGAGCAATTCAAGAAAGATAAGATACACACACTGAACACTAGTGCCACAAAAAGATGACCAAACTCAGAGATATCGATAGTGAGACTACGAACTAGCAGGTGGCTTTGGTCATCTTTGGTGGCAGTAGTGTGTCATCTTTTCTGAATTATTCCCAGAACAGAGATTTTAAATTTGCCTGTACATTGCGTATCGGTTGCAGTTTGTGCCTTGAAAATGGCGGGGAGTGTTCCCGCCGAAATATCGGCGGTCGCTGTAAAATTTTACATGGCTGAATTCCCGAGTTGTTTGAAAATTGTGTACGCCAAGAGCAACTCATGTCTCATATATTGGCTACATTTCAGCGTAAATAGACAGAATATTAAGAAAATACAAAGTACAAGCACGATTTGACCCACCTACAAAAATTTCGTCGCTGTTGGCATCTGTTAAAGACGACCTAGGGCTGTGCAAGACAGGTTTTTACAGGGTTTGCTGCGAACGCGGTAAACCTTATATAGGACAAACAACACTGTGCAGGATCACGTTGTGGAACATCAGCGGCATACTCGCCTCCTTCTGTCTTGTAAGTCTTCCAAGGCCGAACATTGTATTTCTACTGGTCATGCAATGAATTACAGTAAGACAAAAATAGTGGCCCATACGTCTAACTTCTGGAGTCCTATTATTAATCAGTCCATGGAAATACGCCTAGCAGAGAGTCTCCTGTTAATCGAGACGGCGATTTTCAATTTAATTCTGTATGGAATTCAGTAGTTGAAAAAAAAAGTGGAGTTCTTCGTTGCCGGCGTAATTCTTTGACGGAACAGCGAGGAGACAATCGAATTGCTACCGATACGGTGAGTTTTCACCACGGAGGGCGCGCGGAGTAGCAGGATCGAACGCTCTCAAGTAGTGCAGATGCAACGTCAAGTGAATCCACCACGCATGTGCCGGCTGGGTTTTAAATACTAGAGGTCAGTGCGTTTTGGCCAGTACCACCCGAAGATTGCTAGAAGACTCTGCGCCAAAATATTGTGGCAGTAAGTTACAGATATCCGGCACTTCTCCCGAAATTTTGTGGAACAATGTATATGTCGACAAAGTTTTAAATCTCAGACTACTTGACTGCTCCTTAACTATACTCTGCAGTATGCATACGTTTTGCAAATGCTCCTCTTCAAGTCACGTACTGGCACACATTAGGTTAGCGCCAGTGCCCTGGTTTAGACGGCGGTTTGGGCAAGAATTTCTCGCAGTCCCGCTGAGCGCACTGTTTTGGCAATTCCTTCCCCCATTTCGGCACGACATACTTTACTACTCACGTTGCACGAAATTGTTATCAACACCCGCGCTTTGCTTACTGGTAGGGCTGCAATCGACTGCCTCAAATTCACTAGAGCTACATTATACGGTGACGCCGGTAAACATACAATGTCTTTAGACCCTTCATCTTTATGTCCAGGCGCGGTGACCATGCGGGCCTATCATTAAATGTGAGAGCCAAAAACCTCTCTTAACTTTCAAAACCCGCCCACCGAACCACCATACTTTTGATCACTGCCAGATAACCGTAGAGATTCTGAACCGCTTATGAATTTTCTCCGTTTCTCTGATTTTGCGCCAAAAGAGTCTTAGTGACAGCACTCTACTTGGAACACACTTGCATTGCAGACAACATTTTGGAGGAAACGTATAGCTCCTGAAGCCGGATATTCCAAGATGTCCCACAACAAATTTCGCTGTGTTTGAACATAAACAGGCTGAGAAAAATGTGTTTTGAATTACTTACTTAACGCCCCTCGTGTATGTACACAACTGGCCATTACAATTGCTAAACCAAGAAGAATTGTAGATGATAAACGAGTATTCATTGGACAAATATATTATGATAGAACAGACATGTGATTACATTTTCACGCGATTCGGGTACGTAGATCCTGAGAAATCAGTACCCAGAACAACCACCTCTGGCCGTAACAACTGTCTTGATACGCCTGGGAATTGAGTCAAACAGAGCTTGGATGGCGTGTACAGGTACAGCTGCCGATGCAGCTTCAACACGATACCACAGTTCATCAAGAGTTGTGACTGGCGTGTTGTGACGAGCCAGTTGCTCGGCCACAACTGACCAGACGTTTTCAGTTGGTGAGAGATCTGGAGAATGTGCTGGACAGGACAGCAGTCGAACATTTTCTGCATCCAGAAACGCCCGTAAAGGACCTGCAACATGCGGTCGTGCATTATCCTGCTGGGATGTAGGGTTTCGCAGGGATCGAATGAAGGGTAGAGACACGGTTCGGAACACATCTGAAATGTAACGCCCACTATTCAAAGTGCAGTCAACGCGAACAAGAGGTGACCGAGACTTGTAACCAATGGCACCCCATACCATCAAGTCGGGTGATACGCCAGTATGGCGATGACGAATACAGTCTTCCAATGTGCGTTCACCGCGATGTTGTCAAACACTGATGCGACCATCATGATGCTGTAAACAGAACCTGGATTCATCCGAAAAAAAAATGTTTTGCCATTCGTGCACTCACGTTCGTCGTTGAGTACACCATCGCAGGCGCTCCTGTCTGTAATGCAGCGTCAAGGATAACTGCAGCCATGGTCTCCGACCTGATAGTCCATGCTGCTGCAGACGTCGTCGAATTTTTCGTGCAAGTGGTTCTTGTCTTGCAAACGTCCCTATCTGTTGACTCAGGGATCGAGACGTAGCTGCACGATCCGTTACAGCCATGCGGATAAGATGCCTGTCACCTCGACTGCTAGTGATACGAGGCCGCACGCCCAGGTTCGATTCCCGGCGGGGTCAGGGATTTTCTCTGCTTCGTGATGACTGGGTGTTGTGTGATGTCCTTAGGTTAGTTAGGTTTAAGTAGTTCTAAGTTCTCGGGGACTGATGACCATAGATGTTAAGTCCCATAGTGCTCAGAGCCATTTGAATCATTTGAGCCTTACGAGACCGTTGGGATCCTGCAGTGCGTTCTGTATTACCCTGCAGAACACACCTTTTCCATATCCTGCTAACAGTCATTGGATCTCGACCAACGCGAGCAGCAATGTCGCGATACGATAAACCGCAATCGCGATAGGCTACAATCTGACCTTTATCAAAGTCGGAAATGCATTTCTCCTCCTTACACGAGGCATCACAACAACGTTTCACCAGGCATCGCCGGTCAACTGCTGTTTGTGTATGACAAATCGCTTGGAAAATTTTATCATGATAGCACGTTGTAAGTGTCGCCACCAGCGCCAACCTTGTGTGAGTGCTCTGAGAAGCTAATCATTTGCATGTCACAGCATCTTCTTCCTGTCGGTTAAATTTCGCGTCTGTATCACGCCATCTTCGTGATGTATCTATTTTAATGGCCAGTAGTGTATTAATATGCGACGTTTTATTTATGTATTACGATTTGTAGTGTTCTACGCCGCCTCGTGCAATTGCGGGCATAATTGTTCCCACTTTTTATGCTGGGCCACGTGGTGGACCGTGAGAGCGGTAGCACGATTCACAGCACGCCGTCCGTGCGGCCACGGAGTCACGAACTCTGTTTGTCGCGGGACGAAGCGCAATTAATGCAGAAATGTACGATAAGGACTTTAATGACCGCTTTTGCGCAGACGGAAATATCACTTCATTTAGATAAAGCGGCAGTTAAATGTGACATTAGCACGCGGCGCGCCGAAAACAGACAGCCGGGCGCAGGATGTCGCGGGGCGCTGCGTACGTCACGTGATCGCGGTCGGCTATGTGACTGACGGCAGGGCCGAGAGAGAGAGAGAGAGAGAGAGAGAGAGAGAGAGAGAGAGAGAGAGACGGGAGGGGAGGGGAAAGACAGAGGTTGAGCTGGAGCTGGACGGGATCCCCAAAAAACGTTGCATCTACTAAAAATGGTTCAAATGGCCCTGAGCACTACGGGACTTAACATAGGTGGTCATCAGTCCCCCACATCTTAGAACCACTTAAACCTAACTAACCTAATGACATCACACACATCCATGCCCGAGGCAGGATTCGAACCTGCTACCGTAGCGGTCACGCGGTTCCAGACTGAAGCGCCTAGAACCACACGGCCACACAGTCCGGCGTTGCACCTACAGAAGGAACGCTTATCAAAGGCGTGGGTGTACTGTATCATGTTCTAGACAAACTGTGCTTGCAAATGAGATAAACACCGTGCGAATCTGTGTTTCTGAGGGTCATTCCAAATCTAATGACTTAGATTTATTTCTATGTAAATTACAAACTATATTAGCACAATAACACAATTAAATAGAGCAAGACTGCAGCAACTAAGTTTCATTTTTTCATGTAGTCAGCACCATTCGATACGTACTTTTGCCAACGATGAACTTGAGCACACACGTAGCGATAATAAAAACTTGCTTTTTGCAGCTTTGACGGCAACATCTGTGTTGAAAATGTCGGCTACATGGGCCATCTTTCATATCGGAAGAGATAGAGACCTGTAAGTGCTGAATTAATACTGATAGACGTGTAGAACAGTCCAACGAAATCTGGAGAGGAGTTCAATAGTCGAGAATCTAATATTGTGTTGAAAGTGGAGAAAATGTCATCTTCTCTGGTCTGAGTATGGAAATTGAGGATTTCAGCCTAGTCAGAAACATGAAACTTCTTGGCATATTAAAACTGTGTGCCGGACCGATACTATAACTCGGGACCTTTGCCTTATTCGGGCAAGTGGTCTACCATCTGAGCTACCCAAGCACGACCCAGGCCCCGTCCTCACAGCTTTACTTCTTCCAGTATCTCGTCTCCTACCTTCCAAACTTTAGAGAAGTTGTCCTGCGAACCTTCATATCAGCGCACGCTCTGCTGCAGAGTGAAAATCTCATTCTAATCAGAAACATCTTCTAACGTTTTGAATTAACAGTCGGTTTAGGCTCCTCGACATTCAAAAGAATTGCACTCTGTCTCAGAAGACTGCACTCAGAGGTCTGAGTTTTAACTTCTTCTTTTTATCGAATTCGCATGTAGCAACTTCGTGGACTGATGAACTGTCTTTCGGACTCCTGTTCGCAACGGTGACACCAAGTCTAATCCCCTGTCATGATGGTATTTAGATAATCGTCGATTTGAATTTAGTCTTGGCCCAACCGGCCCAGGAAAATTTCTATCCGATAATCTTCTTTGGTCTTGTGTAATCATACAATCCTTTGTTCGTAATTGCCGACCGTCATGGATGATTTATTGCAAGCTGAGAAGCCTGCATCTTACCAGGACTTGCCTTATAATGCACATCCTGTTCACCCTCACATTACTCAAGTTTACTGTGTCATTTTGTCACAAGAAAGAGAGGTTTCACATTTACGCCGAGTTCAAAAATCGTTTTATCAGCGAAGGTGATGCATTTTTGTACAGGATTTTATCATGTGATGGAACTTGTGTTGAGGCGTAGTCTCAGCGTCAAAGCACGGAAGGGAAGCACTTTGATTCGCTTGCCCGTAAGAAATTAAAGACGCAGCCATCGGCTGATAAGGCCATGTTACCATCTTCCGGAGTGATCATGGTCCAATTTTTTGTACTTTTTTTGGAGGAGTAACACACTATCAACAGAGTATACTGCTCAGGAATGATTGTTGACAAAGTCAAGTCTGCATTGAGATGTCCGGAACACTAGAGCAAAGGCTTGCTTCTTGTTGAAGACATCGCTCGTTCTCTGCAGCACAACTGACGCTGCAGAAACGGGTGTGGTGAGTTAAGAGCTCCTACCACGTCCTACTTATATCCATGGGTTAACCCTTTGTTTGCTTGGTTTCACGACAGAAGCATTGCGTGGCATCCCGCTAAATGAGAAGGAATAAAGTATAATAATAATATGCAAAAGTGACTTATAGATCAAAGTGAAGGTTTCTTTGCTGAGTCAGTAAGAACATTTGTCATAAGGTGGAACACATGCTGAACTGTTAGTGGCGACTACGAGGAAAAATAGAATTGTATTGATTTAACAAATCAGTTTCGCCGGCCGGGGTGGTCGAGCGGTTCTAGGCGCTACAATCTGGAACCGCACGACCGCTACGGTCTCAGGTTCGAATCCTACCTCGGGAATGGATGTGTGTGATGTCATTAGGTTAGTCAGGTTTAAGTAGTTCTAAGTTGACTGATGACCTCAGAAGTTAAGTCCCAAATCATTTTCACAGTACAGCTATTTGCCTAATTATTGAGTGATCAAGACCCCAAAGAAACCGTTACCTTTGAAAAAAGAATCATTGGGCAGATTGAGGATACGATGATGGGAATGGAACATCCTCATCTCTGCTTTAACCCTAGAAACCCACAAGCAGAAGACGAGGATAAAAGTGTGTCGCATACTTGAGTTAAGCATCAATTTAACGATAAAACCTTGAACTGTCACATTATGGTTAATCTAGCAATTTAAAACAACTCTCAATTGCATTAAAATGCAACAGTGAATGTATGTCATACTTTGAAACTTGTTTTACTAAAAACTGGACCCGTTTTATAGCTGTGATGTGAAAATCGGTGCAACAGAACTCGGCGTCTCGTATCAGTTCTACATTTGGTGCTCTCGTTCTGCAGCGACTTACAAGCTGAGAGACTAGTCATTTTTATTTCTAATTAAAACATACGCGTACACTGCACAATGTGTGGCGACCTTGGTGGTTATTGTGCGGAAATGCCGAGAATTTTGCTTGGACTGAATGAACTGATCACCATCAAGCTAAGTTAACCGGAATGAAAATTTCACTCTGTGACGGACTGTGCAATGATATGAAACTTTCTGGCACACTGGAACTGCAGTCCTGTAAGGATATTGCGGAGACACGGCTGAGCCACAGGCAGAATGGTGTACTGGCCGAAGTACAGCTGTCAGAAGGAGACGTGGGGTGTGCTTGGGTAGCTCAGTAGATGCCAGCACGGTACCTCAGCGTATTTGGTCACAAGGATAGTTGCCCCCTGTGATACAAAAACAATGAATAGATCAGCGATGAATCTGAACGGCTGTCATGGAACGTCGGCCCTGAAGAAACACAACGAACAATGACGAATAAAATGAGATTTTAAAAATTCTCGTTTCAGCACTTGCCCGCGAAAAGTGAAGTTCCCGAGTTCGAATTTCGGCCCAGAATATAGTTTTAGACTACCCGGAAGTTTCAAGCTTGATTATGTTAATGGACTGAAATAGATGTTAACGAGGATAATGAGACCCAAAATCACTTAAAATTTCTTCACATATGAGATCAGTGGCTGAAGACTCACAAATAAATGTCCGTATTAATGTATCACAGTTGAATAAATATAATAGATAACTCATTCAGTCTACTGTCGGTGAGAGAGAAACCCTGCAAACTGGAGCATACAATGTGAATCCAAATCGCACTATCAAAATTTCTGAGGTTTCTCAGGGATATTTTCTGAAGACTGCGGTACTTATGATCTCCGGTGGCTCGTTACAGAGTAATTTTGTAATTATTATTTATTCGGTTTGTTACCACAGTTAGTTTCTTTCTGTGGAGATACATTTCTAACAATAAAAAGACAGTAATTTGTAACCAATGCAGCGAGTTTCAGATGAAGAAGTACTGAGATGCTCTCATCACTGGACTCTCAGCTCGGCATAGCTTCACTGGTCTGCTCTTCCGCCGCATGCATCGCACCCGTTCACAAGTTCTGTGTCTGTTAATTTTTCCATCAGTAACACTAAACACTGTCTACGTATGAGTAACCTTGCCCGAAAAAGTAACCCCGGACAGGATCGAGCAGCACTGAATGCAAATTTGAGAGCGAAGAGTACTTCTATTGTCGACAGCAAATACTGTACTGTCAGTGAATGAATTAAGTTTGTTTCCAAATAAGACACGCAGCACATGCCGTATACGTTTGCACAATATTGCAGATGTTTTCCGTATAGCACAGATACAAAGATAAATAGTGGAGGAGGGGGCATGGGAGGAGGGGCAAGAGGTGAGTGGTAAGAAATCAAACGAAATGAATGTACTCTGCAACGAACCGCCTAAGACCAAGGGTCTCTTATAGCAAAATACCAAATATTTTTGAGTAGCCTGCAAAATTTTGTCGGTCATGTTCACGTTCGCCCTATATATCAAAACAACATGCAAACTAAGGCAGGAAGCTACAATGTCCACATGATCCTGCATACGATTTGAGTTATCGGTTGACCGTTCAACATGGTTAATCTAAAACTCGCATCGCATATTCTTCGATAATGGAAGGTGGCATTAATATGCAGATTTCACAGAATGCTGCTGTGCAGCCCATACACAGAGTGTTGTGAGTTGCAAATATTTATTTATTTAAAAGAGATACATATACTTCAGTGGATCAATGCCTGCTGAAAGCACTACAACGAATGTACACTATATCTGAACGTCAGTGGTGTTTGTTGCAGGCCTTTAGTACAAGTAGTTTATGGGGTATAGTAATCTGAACATTGTAAAAACAGGCAATTCTTTGTTCCATGTTGTAGCAAGAACGAATGTGAATTTCATATGTGCAGCCCTACACAGACTGGATTGGATTGTTTGGGGGAAGAGACCAAACAGCAACGTCATCGGTCTTATCGGCTTAGGAAAGGACAGGGAAGGAAGTCGGCCGTGCCCTTTCAAAGGAGCCATCCCAGCATTTGCCTGGGGTGATTTAGGGAAATCACGGAAAACCTAAATCAGGATGGCCGGACGTGGGATTGAACCGTCGTCCTCCCGAATGCGAGTCCAGTGTGCTAACCACTGCGCCACCTCGCTCGGTCCTACACAGATGTTAATAAGTCCCCAGAGATGTCTTGTTATTGAATGGGACATTGCTTGGGCAAACGAAAGACAAACAAAGGTGAATGCAGTACCTCTGCGGTGTCTGACTGTTACAGAACCAATGTACCCTCAAAGCCTATGCTCAAAATGATCACCACCAGCGTCAGTACAAGGTTGCAATCTGCCATGCAACGATTGCCCCACACTTTATGGCATTTAAGCGGAAACTACAGCGCAGGCAACAGTAACACGCTATTTCATACCATCTGTAACTGTGTAAGGTGGCAGAATAAATGAAGGTCAGATTCTCACCTTACATGAGAGCTTTATAAATCGCAACAGGAAGATGAATATGACATCTAACTTGCTCAAGTGGTTATGAGCAAATTTGCCTATCAGAATGTAATGCAAAAATGGAGGACACTCAATCGATGGTAATTAATACACCATTCGTACATAATGCCTGTCTATGGGCAGAAGGTGCAACAAGCAACAAGAGGCGTTTTAGTTTGGAATTCAGAGGGGCGAGAGCAGAGGCAAGGCCGCACCATGGGAGATACAACAGAAATCACTTAAAGCGGTGTCCCAAGCCAGCTCAACAACTGACCAGGTGACTCAGATGGCGAAAGAGAATTAATGGGCCATCTGAGGGAGGACAGGAAAGAACACTTTTAAAACACTGGGTTTCAGAATTCCAGATGGACACTAACAAGACCAGTGACGCATTTCGGATCACGTGTCCAGCAAGTGGTACACACGTGAGAGACAATGTACGCATTTTAATGTCCGGCGCGGGCATAAAACGTCCGATTGACCGAAACGCACTGGGAAAGAATAAAGAACCAAAGTTTCGATGCAGTTTAATGGTAGGGCCCTTGCGATTGGTAGAGTGAGTTTCGCAAAATAAGAGGAACGCTCCTATTGGTCGGAAAAAGCTGTGATGTGAAGAGCGAAAGAACGCAGATGGGGAGACAGTTCGGCTATGAGAAAGACAAGACGGAAATTTTGAGGGGGCTCTTTCTCTCAATTGGTGTCAAGTGCAGAACGAAGCGCATAACTCTCTGTACGATGCAAAGAAGAAATTTGGGTGAACTCTGCGTTCACAGTGGCTGACGTCCAGCTAGAAATTAGCCGTAACATCGTTTAACTCCAACTGTGGAGAAACGAACCAGCCAATTAGTTAATTGATCTTACGAGAACTGAGAGGGTGTTATAATATGCATGCTGTTACACCATGCGCGTGTATATAGCTACATTCTAAGATTAGGGATGAGTCCATCTTTTCTTACTTAGCCACAAACATAGGGAGAGTTTATGCTGGAAAACAATCAGCAAAGACTTTTATTAGTTTTATAGGAATTTCAGCGGAGAGAGTGGCAGATGACAGCTCATCGCAGCTCAAGGTAAACACCGTGTGCAGATGTTTAAACGTCTTCACTCACCAGCTTGCGTCCACTGTAAACTCGAGCGACCTTGGGTAATCTTTTGATCAATTTGTCACATAACTAACCATCCACCGCAGACTTAATTGTCATCCTAAAAATAATACCGAACTTTGAACCGGAATTGGATGATCTATCATAATACAGACCACATCATAACGAAATCGTAAGAATAATTATGTAAAGAAACTTATAGTTAAATTTTAATATTGTTGTGTTTAAGATAATTTAATTTTCTGAGGGTTAATAATTAATATAGTTGTGTTTAGGATTATTTCACCTTTTGATGTTGACGAGATACGTTATCCTGCCAGCTGTTTTAACATTCTCAGATTGTAAACTGTGTAAAAGCGTGTATTTTTGTGCAAATATTGCGACATTAAACAAGTCAATACGGCTCACACAGTTGTGTTCAGTTCTAGAATGAGTAAACCAAATATATCACCTTACAACTGTCTGAAGAGCTTGAAGAGATTGATGTCTATTGGGTTATCTTTCGGCATACACGGTACACCAAACGAACGGCATGCTTCCCACATTCACCATAAACTATGAGCATGTCCACTTTTTTCGCATTGGGAAATACCATCTTCCAAGCACATCTTATCACGTCCACTGTCTCAAGATGACAGCACCGTCGCAGTGCAGTTGCAGTGTACACACAACACAATGTAAACAAACATAGCATTGTCGCCTAGTATCTTAGAAAAAGGATAGAACAAACAGCTGTCGGTGTTTACAACTCGTAAACTATTTCCACCAGCATTCTAGAACAAACACTACTGACATTCTCATCTACCGCAATTTTGGGATTTTACTGTCAACAGTAAAAATTTGTAATTTTTGTAAACAACTGCAACTGTGTATTGACTGCAAATACGCGCCCTAGCCTACAATTCAATTCTGTGAAAACCGCGTATCGGTAGTGCTTTTCAAATCCGAAATAACTGCGTTTAAAGTGTCATCGTCAGCGTAAATGCGTGGCACATAATTTTTAACTAACTATTAAAGCCCATGTGTGTGATTTAATGAAATTATGGAGTTAATTTCGCGTGATGATTAGTAAAAGGCATCAGCATACATACAAAAAGTATTTACGCCATCAAACATGGAATAAGGTTAAATACACTCGATTCTTGAGAGGTGACGTGACCAAAGATTCGGTGGTTGCGAGGCAACAATTATAGTATTGTGGTATTTTGATTCTCGTCCACTAGAACGAAATGTAAACACATATGTATGTATGTGTGTGGGGGGTGTGGGTGGGGGTCGGGGGTGGGAGGGGGGATTATTGACGTTCAGCGACAAGGTCAGCGGCGCCCTCATAAAATTAAGTAGTAACGAATGGGGTTAAAACGCGTAAAATATTACAAATAGTTAAAAGACAATCTTACTTAAAATGACAGTCTCTTCCAAACTCATTCCCATTCATCTGTACAGTGACACTATTGGACATCCTATAAAATACTGTAAATGCTGCCATACGCTATAAAAATGTTCCATTAAGATAAAAATAGCTACAAATGGAAGTATAGTGGGCTGATCAATTACGAAAACATATATACACTAAGTACCTAGTAGCAATATAGTGTTACATTCTTCCTAATATTTTAACGATCAAGTAAGGGAAATTGGGCACTTAAAAGTCATAAAGTCATGTCACTGTCAGCTAAAATAGAGAGAAAATTTGCAGGTAAATTATTGGCTGCACTCTTGCCTTAAAAATAAGTAAATTTTAATGGGTGTACTGTGGCCTGTAAGCCAAAAGTATCACACATTTTGAAGGGTTCTCTCTCTGGAGCAACTGTTCATGGGTCATAGGACTGCATGCTATCGAATGTGAAGGCCCTTATCTTGTCAGTATGACTGGAAGGAGGTACGCTGTTGCTGCGTTGATGAGTTTATTAGCCAGAGATTCCTGTCCTTTTTCCAGAATCCGAAGATAATGTAGAGAGGCCAGTGTGTGACCTGCACACAACGGTATAAATTTACTACATGGAGCTGTCCCTCAATAAAATCAAAGTTATGGACTTGAAAGACCGCAAGAAAACCAACATTTCAGTTGGTTGGTTGATCTGGAGGAGGCTACCAAATAGCGATATTATAGTCCAATCGAATTAGGGAGGGAAGTCGGTCGTGCCTTTCAAAGGAACCATCCCAGTATTTGCCTGAAGCGACGTAGGGAAATCAGGATTGGCGGACGCGGGTTTCAACCGTCGTCCCCCCGCATGCGAGTCCTGTGTGCTAATCACTGCACCACCTCGCCCCGTAACAAAATTTTAATAGGCAGCAAAATCCTCGAGCAAGTATCTGCATTCAGATACCTAGGATAGAATCTTAGCTCAGTTGTCAGAGCACGTGTCTACTATAGGCAAGAATCATATATTCGTGTCCCGCTCCGGCACACAGTTTTAATCTGCCAGGAAGTTTAATTCCAGCATAAAGTCTGATCCAGAGCGATAATTCATTGTGGAGACGCAATCCAAACTTCACAAGAGGCAGAGGTCTAATAAACGGCATTTTCAGACCATCTCTTGATCAGCGACACTCGAGACTCAAACTATTAACACCCTGGCGGAAGCTACCCCATTGCTTGGCAGCAAAGCTAGGACACACCGTAGAGATGACATACGGAGACTAATGAGCGTCGAGATGTGAATCATGAAGGGAACAACTGGGTACAGGCATAGGGATAGCAAAAGGTCTTATGATATTTTTAAGGACATTAAAGTAAAACAAATTGTCAACATAGCACAAGATTAAAGATCATCTTAGGGAGGCCTGTCGGACCACCCGATAAATCGCCAAATACCGATCCAGAAGTAGATGATGTAAAAAGACCAACAATGAGACTGGCTGAGACCTTAACGTGCCATTAAACCCAATACTGAGTCTGAAGGAGAAGTATAATTTATGTGGAACCCACAGAGTTTTTTGTGTGTAAGCCAACTGCTGCTGCCTTGCTAGAAAATGAAGCCTCTCGTATGTGCGACTGCAGTGACGGAACACACTGTTTAGGGGACTATAAAAACTACTGCATTCCTCTGAGCTATTGTTGCCTGTTGTAGTGGATGAACGACTGGACCGTATAAGGTGGTACAGCTGCAAAGAGCGGAGACGTAGTCTGCCATGTACATCGGTAACTGTTGCTTGATGTGTATGGCCGTCGACGGCACTGTGATGCTACTTTTTTGTGTTTATTGGCCTTCGGTTGCAACGTCTCAGCAAGTTAGAACAGAAACTTCAATTACATTGTGACTAATATAAAAAACTTAACACTCAAAGTCTTATTATTGAACTGCCCTTTAAGTAACAATCAGATTTCAGTCCGTGGCAAACACACACACACACACATACACACACCCACACACACATACACACACACACACACACACACACACACACACACACACACACACAGTTAACATCTTTTAAAACTAACGCCACTAATAATTATTAATTACACTACTGGCCATTAAAATTGCTACACCACTAAGATGATTGTGCTACAGACGAGAAATTTAACCTACTGGAAGAAAATGCTGTGATATGCAAACGATTAGCTTTTCAGAGCATTCACAAGGTTGGCGCCGGTGGTGACACCTACAACGTGCTCACATGTGGAAAGCTTCCAACCGATTTCTCATACACAAACAGCAATTTGACCGGCAGGCGTCCTATCTGCATGGCGGTAACGGATCGTGCAGTCACGTCTCGACTCCTGAGTCAACAGATGGGGACGTTTGCAAGGTAACAACGATCTGCACGAACAGTTCGACGACGTTTGCAGCAGCATGGACTATCAGCTCGGAGACCGTGGCTGCGTTTATCCTTGACGCTGCATCACAGACGGGAGCGCATGCGATTGTGTACTCGACGACGACGAACCTGGGTGCACAAATGTTTACAGCATCTTGATGGTCGCACGGTAAACGCACATTGGAAACGTGTATCCGGCATCGCCATCCTGGCGTATCGAACGGCGTGATGGTATGGAGTGCCATTGGTTACACGTCTCGGTCACCTCTTGTTCGCACTGACGGCACGTTGAACAGTGAACGTTACATTTCAGATGTGTTACGACCGGTGGCGCTACCCTTCATTCGATTCCTGCGAAACCCTACATTTCAGCAGGATAATGCACGACGGCATGTTGCAGGTCCTGTACGGGCCTTTCTGGATACAAAGAATGTTCGACTGCTGCCCTGGCCATCACATTCTCCAGATCTCTCACCAATTGTAAACGTCTGGTCAATGGTGGCCGAGCAACTGGCTCCTCCCAATACGCCAGTCACTACTCTTGATGATCTGTGGTATCGTGTTGAAGCTGCATGGGCAGCTGTTCCTGTACACGTCTTCCAAGCTCTGTTTGACTCAATGCCCAGGCCTATCAAGGCCGTTATTACGACCAGAGGTGGTTGTTCTGGGTACTGATTTCTCAGGATCTATGCACCCAAATTGCGTGAAAATGTAATCACATGTCTGTTCTAGCATAATATATTTGTCCAATGAATACCCGTTTATCATCTGCATTTATTCTTGATGTAGCAAATTTTATGGCCAGTAGTGTAGATTCCCACCGGAGGTCGATCGATGTTGTGTGTCCACACTGAAGGTTGTAGATTCATTCCCAATCGGCATGAACGTATTATCTGAATGTGTGGCTTCTGTTCTTTCGGACATGTCCGAAAGAAAAGATGCCATGCATTCATATAATACGCTTCGGCCTTGTTGGCCCACAGATAAACACTCTTTCTGTCAGTGAACTCATAAATCGCAGGTGTTGGAAGTATTGTCAACTTTAGGTCATACGATGGAAGAGTGCCAACCATAGCGCAATATGCTTTCCAATAAACTATTCTAACGATCTGAATTACTCGCCGGGTCAAGAAGTACTTAGATGGGTGACCATTAAACTGGGTGTCATTGGCTTCAAGAACACGTAAGTGAACGAAGTGGCTTGCAATTGCAAGACTTGTACCAGCCTGTCGTGCCACACGATAAAAAAAAAGGATCTTTATGCAAATCCTACCTGAAAATTGTTCCTGGTGCTTCTGTAGTGGACGCATAAGATGCCCCTATATAATACGTCCCATGCCTCATTCCACTCACTATTGGTCAAGCCTCTAACCACAGCAACGAGCTCTTACACATGAAAGCATCGCTCTTGTACGGCAATCGTCGTCGCCTACTTAGCCATTTGGTCGGTTATTTCGATGCGTACAGTCCCGGCACGGCTCTTGATTGACACCGTTTCTGTTGCATGCCGGTTCAGCAGCAGCTGGCCGCGACGGCGCTTTGATTTCATCGTGATATGGCAGACCACAGCGGCGGCATCCGCCTGCTACTGGCGACCTCGCCGTGGACTGCGTGGCCGTATATCGCCAGCGTCCGGCGCAGGCGGCGGCCAATCGCGAGTTAGTGGCTGCTGCCAGCGCACCGCACCACACCGCCCCCCCCCCCCCCCCCATCACACCTCATCCCACCCCCGCCCCCCATCCCCCATCCCAGCCCGAGCCTCCTATCTTTACGGCTCCTCCACGCTGTCGCAAAAACGGCCGTGCGCTCCCCTGAGGACGGCGCGTGTCTTTACAGCCTCTTCCGGGGAGCCCCGGCCCTTCACCCACTCCCACACTGCGTCCTTTACTGGGGCCTCGACTTCCATCCGAGTACCACACACCCGCCCAGAACATTGCGGTACTTCCCTCCACCACATACCCACAGACGCTTTCCGCAGACATCAAACACGAATACACGCCCACGGGTTCCCTATTGTCACCAGGCCGCACGCACACACAGACCACGTATATACGGACACATATAAACGTCGGACGACACTGCAGCTACAATACGAGGCCGCTCTTCCCACCCGGAAGTTCCAGGTGCCGCAGACTCTGGAGGAGTAGCGCCGGGCTGCGTAAAACGGGACGCTGAAAACGTCGGCGGACGACTGTGCAAACGTTCCGGACCAAATCCTTCGTCGCCTCATCACTCAGTCGCTGCGCTCCGGTTATAGCGTCCGGCAGTCAACCAGTGCACTGCTGAGCCTAGTCGCCGCACGAAGAGCTGTGATTTGGGTTTATACTGAACTTTCATAGTAGCCCATTCTTTTAGGAATACAGCTGTTGAGCCGACACATCTGTAAGCAACACGGATGTTTTATGACGAAAATATCCACAGAGAGATAAAGAAAGTTTTATGTACACAGTAGTGAGCGACGCACATGACACGGGATAACGCTCACGGAAAGAAATAATTTAGAAATACGTATTCATGACAAAGGAGGAAAGCAAACAGTGTGGAATTTATGTGAAACCCAAGCTAAGGAGCAGAGATAAGGTGTGAAAATTTCAAAGCTTGCCGATTACATTTGTTTCTTTAGAGGGTGCAACGCACTAGCATGATCAGTTGAATCGTAAGAATTATGTCTTAAAAAGAAATAAAGATTTACCTAAAAGAAATTTAACAAGGATATTAATATAGCGAAGGGTAACTGGTGATAGAACTACTAGCGTACATGTCTATAAACTGCAACAATATACTAACAAAAAAAGTTCAAATGGCTATGAGCACTGTGAGACTTAACTTCTGAGGTCATCAGTCCCATAGAACTTAGAACTACTTAAACCTGACTAACCTAAGGACATCACACCCACCCATGCCCGAGGCAGGATTCGAACCTGCGACCGTAGCGGTCGCGATGTTCTAGACTGTAGCGCCGAGAACCGCTCGGCCACCCAGTCCGGCTCAACATAGTAACATTTCTTTTATCATGACAACCACACCAGCACCTAGAAACAGTACTAAATTACAGTAGATTGAGACCATTAATCTTCAAGTTCATCAACGACTAGCATGAATGAATACTTCAAAGATCAGACGTATGTGTGTCACCTTGTAAAACGGCAATTTACTCTAACAGCATTAAGAGGTGCAATGTAGCTAAGCGTGACATATGTCACTTTGCAGAAAAACAAGAGTTACTTAGACTGGACCAAAGATGTAATATAGAGAAGCATGACTGAGACCTGGTACCAAGGAAGGCAGTATTAGGTTACGATTGTGGCCGGAGCCGTAATCAATTACTGTTTTTTAGTAAATTTTTAAGCGCGTACACTTTATTTGGAAACAACAACAAATAAAAAGTGACAATAAATTAATAAGTGTTCCACGGCTGAAGGCCCTAATGAAAACAAATTCAAATTATTTCTCGGCTTAAGGCCCCAATATTGATAATTTAAAACTGTTTCACGGCTGAAGGCCTAAATAGCAATTTTTTAAGAACCAGTTAACTTTTTCAACTTTCAATCACAGTTATTAAAATATTTTTAAAGAACAATCTTCAAAATCTCACTGCTAGAAAACAATCATCTAATTAAAATGTTAAGGCAAGTAACATTCACGTCTGTTGGACGTGACAACAAATTCAACTATTTCTCGGCTGAAGGCCCCAATAGTAATAATTTAAAAACTGTTTCACGGCTGAAGACCTGAATTGCTATCTTTTAAGAACCACTTAACTTTTTCAAATTGCGATTACAATTATTAAAATATTTTTAAAAGAACAATCATCAAAATCTCACTGCTATAATACAATTGTCTAATTAAAATTTTAAGACAAGTAACACGGCTACATTCTTTAATGACAACAAATTCAAACTACTTCTCGGCTGAAGGCTCCAATAGTAATAATTTACAGCTGTTTCAAGGATGAAGGTCTGACTAGCAACTTCAAACTTGAAAGTACAGTTATTAAAACCTAGGGGGAGGGGGGGGGGGGTAGGGCGCAGACTTTTCTCCAAGGATCGACCTAGGAAAGTCCCTTAAAACTTCGCAAGCGATGAGACAGGCAGCCAAGAGTTTCATTTATTTCACGAGATGGTAGCTCAGACAAGTGGCAGTTTAAAGGCATGGCCAATGATCATTTGCGGGATCTACCTAACGTGCGATGACCAATGCAACAATGGAATAGCACACCCAAGCCGGAACCGGCTGTCAGCACTACGTCTTCAGACTCCGGTGTTTAGAGCATCTGGAAGCAGAAAGGAACTACTACTACCAGTGTAGGGTAAAAAGGACCACCCGGCCCACAAATCAAGGAAGTTGTCGAACTACAGGCCTTACTGGACAGCAGCGCAAGGTGAGGAGAAGTACACTACCGTAACATACATGCACTAAGCTCCAGGGCAGGTACACGTAGCCAGACTGACTCGTGGCACAGAGTCCATTGTCCAGATCAGTTACAAACTATATATACAACCTGTCATGTTACTATCATATCTTATTGCTGCCACCATTATTTATTATATAATTATAATAATTTATTCTGACTATCTGTGGTAAAAAATGGACATTCTTGGCCAAGAGAAGTCTGCTGATATCAAATATAGACCTCAATCTGAGGAAGAGATTTCTGGAAGTGTGTGTTTGGAGTACAGCTTTGTAGTGTACAGAATCATCGATTGTGGGAAAACCGAAAAAGAAGAGAAGTGAAGAAACTGAGATGTGGCGCTACAGAAAATTAGGTGGACTGATAAGGTAAGGAAAGACGAGATTCTCTGTAGAATGGCTGAGGGAAGGAATGTATTGAAGATTCTGACAAGAAGAAGAGGCAGGGTGATAGGACATGCTAAACATCCATCCAGTATTTTGAGGAAGACGAGCCCAATCAAGAAAAGTTTTGGTTTGTGGTTAGTATTGGACAGCCTGGACACTATTGTTTGATACTGGTAACATAAATGCTTTTTAGCAGGAAATGTGACTTCACCCATTACAGTACCTATTTGTGACACCATTGTGATGGTTAACGCTGTGATCAAGCGCACTACCAGGAACAACTAGAGAACGGATGATCTACACTGTTAAAGAAGGAGATGCGTGGGTCAGTTACAACCATCTAAATAGTAAATTCTTCACCTATGTGAGTCATGGCATAAAGCCAAAGTTAACATTTCTCCTACATGGGAATGACTGTGTGACGGCAAGAGGAATGTTGGAAAAAGTCAGCAAGGAAGCGCAACGAATCGTTTTGAGGAGGTGTAAGACTCCTGGAGCCATGTCGTATAATGTGGAACTAGCTGACAAAAGAGCGGGTTTCCTAATGGAAGAGCTGCCTAGGATACTGGAGCAGCTTCCTGTGGTGAACTGTTATGATACAGATCTAGATATAATGTAAGATTTTACTGGGATTTTTAACACAGGTAGACGTGTGACTGCCTGATATCAAACCACAACGCCTGTGTTCAAGGAGACTACCAATGAAACAGCAATATGACTATGGACAGTGATACAATAGTTGGACTAGAATGTTTAATGTGGTTGAGATACAACTGTCAAATAAAAATATATAACAAATTTATGTGTCAAGTCACAAGCCCTGGAGTGAACAAATATATCGATAACTATCTTATAGATTTTATAAAGTGTACAGTCATGCGATTATGACAAATTTTTATGTATTTGTTGGCTAAAGAACACTGTATTACCAAGGTGGAGGCTAAAATGTACACTGTGTTTATTTTAACTAAAGACATCGAAATATCTTGGAAGCAATAGAGCGGATCAAAAAAGATTTACTTCCAATTTCCTTGTCTTGGTGGGGGATATCCAACGATACGATACCACTCTCGGGGCGCCAACTCAACCCGTGTGTGGGTGGTGGGGGATAACTTTGAAGTCTTCAGTGGGAACACTAGTTCTTTTATCGCAGATTACGATTGTACAGCAAACCTAAATCCGTTTTGTCTGAAGCATTTTCTTCGTTTCGCCTTAATCAGAGGAACAGAAATGGGTACACAATCGTAATTTACGATGTTTTACTCAATTGCCCCTGAATATCCAGTGGCAACTGGGATACCATCTCCATGCTGCGAGAGCAGTACAGGCCAGTTTTTCATAACTTCTAATAGGAGATCCCATCCGCAACGTTGTATTCCTCTGACATGTCGAACAGCTGACTACTCGGCATGCCACCATGGTCTTGTAGTGAACTACGATTTATCATAAGAGGCAGTACACTACGACTCAAGCACACATATCGTGAAGATGTAGACCAGACAGCAGCTCTAAACATTATAATACTTACACAGTTTATTGTCTGCACACCTACTATCATTTGAAGAGGAGACATGTAAGTGGACAATGAATGTCGCATCCGCAGAAGAAAAAATTGAAGTGATCCTGCTTTATGGGGAATGTAGGACAAACCTTGTGGCTGCTGTTGTATGCCGAACATTTTCCAGAGAAAGTTCGACCTCATTTCTTTTACAAGCTTGTGAACATCTTTATGTCCCCTTTCATCTTACAGACCAGCTAAAGGAAACGAAGCAAACATGATACGGGAGAAGCTACAGAAATAGCTATTCTAGCGGCAAAGTACCACAACCATAGTCAATTCTCAGATAAGCCCAGGGCAGTTACACCGCAATTCCGGAGAGAGAATTGTCACAATACTGCATCGTCGTAAGTGTCATTCATACCATGTCTCACTGCATCAAAACCTCCATGGTACTGAATTGCGTATCAGAGAAGCGTTTCGTGAATTTGCTTGTCAACAAATGCAAACAATCCCCACGTTCTTTGCTGAGGTACTATTCTTCGAAGTGTCCCCATTCACAAACCACGATAACGTTAACTGGCATAACATGCATTACGGAAAGCTGACCATCAACGTCCTTGGTCGATTAACGTATGGTGTGACATGATGAGGAACAAACTCGTTGGTCCCTATTATATCGAAGGCAAGTTAAATAGACGTGAAAAGTCGAATGTTTATGGAACAGGAACTACTCGTACAACTGTAGGATATTGCCTTGGGCGTTCGACAACGTATGTGGTTTCAACGTGAAGGTTGCCTAGCGCATTACGCCATTGAAGCACGGAATGTATTAGACCATGATTACACTGGTCGGCGGAACTGCACAGAAGAACCCATTAAGTAGCTCGCTTGGTCACCGGATCAGACGTCGCAGGATTTATTTCTGTGGGGATATTTAAAACGTAAGGTGTACCAGTAAGTGCCAACAGGCCCTGAAGACATGGTCGATCGTGGCAAACGCCTTTGCTGACATTGCTCAACATATGCTTTTCTCCTGTGTACAGTCATTTGAAAAGCAGATCACTAACTGTATTTCAGTTTGCATTACTAAGTTTGAACACTTTAATTAGAAAAGTAGAGTAGCGTTCGCCTTGAGTCACGGCCATAGGGGGTCGTCGAGTATCCCTTGTTCGATATGCTGGAGGAATATAACGTTGCGAATGGGGCTTCCAATTAGAAATTATGAAATACTGGCCTATCCCGCCCTCGCAGTATGGAGGCGGGTTCCCACGGGCCATTGTATATCCAGGGGCTATTGAATAGCATGTCTTAAAATACGATTGTGTACTCTTTTCTATTCCTCCGATTACAGCGCCACCTATGGCGAAACGAAGAAAATGGTTCACACAAAACGTAGGCAGGTTTTGCCGAAGAATCTTAATCTGCAGTAAAAAGCGAGGGTTCTTATTGAAGATTTCAAAGTTACCTCCCTCCTCCCTCCCCACCACCACCTACGATCGGCCGGCCGATGTGGCCGAGCGGTTCTAGACGCTTCAGTCCGGAACCGCGCTGCTGCTACGGCCGCAGGTTAGAATCCTGCCTCGGGCACGATTGTGTGTGATGTCCTTAGGTTGGTTAGGTTTAAGTAGTTGTAAGTCTATGGGACTGATGACCTTAGATCCCATAGTGCTTAGATCTATTTGAACCTACGCTCGGGGTGAGATAGAGTCAAGTGTGGTACCGGAGCCGAATATTAAAAACATATATCATGAAGCAAATTTTGTTTTTCGGATTTTTGAAGACACAGAATAAATAAGATTGCACTTTAGATGAACTGAACTTTGTCGTTGTGTCCAAATTCGCTTTTTTACAGTCACATTGTTAGATTTGTCTAAGACGTCTTACGTGGTTTACCATAGAAAAGAACTGCGCAACCAGAGTTTTGTGTAAAAGGGTGAAGAGGCAATAAATAGTTTTGGTGAATGAATATAAGAGGCGATTAAAAAGTTTCCATTCGAGGGCTGCACAGCCCAGAATCGGTATGTCAATCAGGCAGCATTGTCGTGAACATTGAGGCAATCATCCCACTGACGCACCACGTTGAATACACTCGTTTTTTGAAACACCGCGTCCTGTTGCGGTAAGAAGTCCATAACTGCCACTTTCACATCTTCGTATGACAGGAATCGTCAATCCTTCAAGATATTTTTAAGGGACCGAAGGCGTGATGATCGCATGGGGAGACATCAGAAATATAGGGATGGAGAGCGAGTGTCTCCCATTTGTTTCCTTTAATGAATGAGGCTGGCCACCCTGATCGACTGACGCCTTGTGTAGTATCGTGACTAGAACGTAACTTGGCACACCATTTCACAGCTGAGGTCTATAACAGACGTGCTGCCCCACACACATTCTTCATTCTCCAGTGAACAGCTTCCGGTGTTGGTCCTCCAGCAACCAAAAGAAGAATAACGGCTTGTTGGTCCTGTTTGGATACAGTTGGCACTAACGTTGGCATACTTCTCGCGGTTTAAGACTTCCGGCATAAGAAGTGACCATTGCTCGCCAACTGACTTGACAAAGTGCGCGGAAGACAGGTTCTTCTTACCCTTCGGGTAGGAAACTGTACTAAAAGGTGGAAGAATCAGCAGTGATCAATGGAACGAGGATGCAGAAGGCAATGAAAATCACTGAATTTAAGACACCTGTTGTGTACTAGAACATGTGGCCTCTAAATGAAGAAGTGTCATGATGATCTCTCCATTGGGAGAAGATGTCGGGCTGCTCCCTCTTACCGATCTGACCACCGGAACTGCCAATGTTGAGGAGTAGCACTGGTTATGAATAAGAAAGTAGGGCAGAGAGTGAGTTACTGTGTTGTTCTTATCAGAATCGACAGGAGACCAACACCGATAACGATAATACAGACATACATGCCAACGTCGTAAGCAGAAGAAGGGACGGAGAAAGTATATGAGGATATTGAATAGGTAATCCAGGGAGATGAAAATCTGATAGTCATGGGGGACTCGAATGCAGTTGTAGGAGTTGGAGCATAAGAATATGTTACAGGAGAATACGAGCTGGGGAGAAAGAGTGAGAGAGGAGGTAGACTAATTGAGTTCTGTGGAAAGGTCGGGTGATACGGGATATTTCAGTTAGATTACATCATGGTTAGGCAGAGATTACGGAATCGGATACAGAACTGAGAGGCTTACTACAGGAGCAGAGAAAGCAATAATGAAGAAATGGCTGAAATTAAAAAGACTGGAAGAATGACAGAAAGAATGAAAGTGGGGTACAGAGGTACTAAGAGTTGAGGAGACATGCTGGCTGTTCTCTGAGGCCATAGATATTACGATAATGAATAGCACAGTGGGCAACTGAGTTAAAAAAGAAGGAAACACAAAAATGTTCAGGGAAATTCACGAATACAGAAATACAAGTCTCTCGGGAATGAAATAAATAGGAAGAGCATGGAAACAGCATTTGGTGAAATTAAAAGAGAGGACACTAACATTAAGAGTACAGTGGGAGTCCACTATTGAATGCGAAGGAGGTGATGGATAGTTAGAAAGAGTACCCATAAGCGTTCTGTGAGGCAAACGACTTGTCGTAACAGGAGTCGACGTTGAAGACATAGGGGATCTCTAGTGAAAAGCCAAATAAAGTGGTACACCTGCCAAATATTTTGTAGGGCGCCAGCGAACACGCAGAAGTGCCGCAACACGACGTGGCATGGACTCGACTAATGCCTGAAGTAGTTCTGGAGGGAACTGACACCATTAATCCTGCAGGGCTGTCCATAAATCCGTAAGAGTATGAGGGGGAGGTTATCTCTTCTGAACAGCACGGCCGGACAGGGTGGACGAGTGGTTCTAGGCACTACAGTCTGGAACCGCCCGACCGTTACAGTCGCAGGTTCGAATCCTGCCTCGGGCATGGATGAGTGTGACGTCGTTAGGTTAGTTAGGTTTAGGCAGTCTAAGTTCTAGGGGAGTGATGACCTTAGAAGTTAAGTCCCATAGTGCTTAGAGCCATTTGAACCATTTTTTGAACAGCACGTGGCAAGGCATTCCAGAGATACTCAATAATGTTCGTGTCTAGGGAGTTTGGTGGCCAATGCAAGTATTTAAAGTCATAAGAGTCTTCCTGTACCACCTCTGCATCTATGGGTTGTCACATTGTCCTACTGGAATTGCCTGGGTTCGTCGGAATGCACAATGGATCATGAATGGATACAGATGATCAGACACGATGGTTAAGTTCATCTCACCTGTCGGAGTCGTATCTAGACGTAACAGGAATCCCATAGCTATACAACTGCACACGGCCCACACCATTAAAGAGCCTCCACCATCTTGAACAGACTTCTGCTGACATGCAGGGGTCCTGGATTTATGGGGTTGTCTCCATACCCGTCCATGTCAATCCACTCGATAAAATTTGAAACGAGACTCGTCCGACCAGACAAGGTGTTTCCAGTCATCAACAGTCCAATGTCGGTGTTGACGGGAACAGGTGAGGCATAATGCAGCCATCAAGGGTACACGAGTGGGCCTTCGACTCAAAAAGCCAATATCGATGATGTTTCGTTGAGTAGTTCGCACGCTAACACTTGCTGATGGCCCAGCATTGAAATTTGCGCAATTTCGGAAGGGATGCGCTTCTGTCACGTTGAACGATTCTCTTCAGTCGTCGCTGATTCCGTTCTTGCAGGATCTTTTTCCGACAGCAGCGACATCGGAGATTTAATGTATGACCGGATTCCTGATGTTCACGGTACAATCTGAAATGGTCGTACCGGATAAACCGCACGTCATCGCTATCTCGGAGACGCTGTGCCCCATCGGTCGTGCGGTGACTCATACAACACGTTCAAACTCACTCAAATCTTCATAATCTGCAATTGTAGCAACAGTAACTGATCTAACAACTGCGCCGTATTCTGCGTGTTAAAATACACTCCTGGAAATTGAAATAAGAACACTGTGAATTCATTGTCCCAGGAAGGGGAAACTTTATTGACACATTCCTGGGGTCAGATACATCACATGATCACACTGACAGAACCACAGGCACATAGACACAGGCAACAGAGCATGCACAATGTCGGCACTAGTACAGTGTATATCCACCTTTCGCAGCAATGCAGGCTGCTATTCTCCCATGGAGACGATCGTAGAGATGCTGGATGCTTGCCATGCCATTTCCACCTGGCGCCTCAGTTGGACCAGCGTTCGTGCTGGAGGTGCAGACCGCGTGAGACGACGCTTCGTCCAGTCCCAAACATGCTCAATGGGGGACAGAACCCGGAGATCTTGCTGGCCAGGGTAGTTGACTTACACCTTCTAGAGCACGTTGGGTGGCACGGGATACATGCGGACGTGCATTGTCCTGTTGTAACAGCAAGTTCCCTTGCCGGTCTAGGAATGGTAGAACGATGGGTTCGATGACGGTTTAGATGTACCGTGCACTATTCAGTGTCCCCTCGACGATAACCAGAGGTGTACGGCCAGTGTAGGAGATCGCTCCCCACACCATGATGCCGGGTGTTGGCCCTGGTTGCCTCGGTCGTATGCAGTCCTGATTGTGGCGCTCACCTGCACGGCGCCAAACACGCATACGACCATCATTGGCACCAAGGCACAAGCGACTCTCATCGCTGAAGACGACACATCTCCATTCGTCCCTCCATTCACGCCTGTCGCGACACCACTGGAGGCGGGCTGCACGATGTTGGGGCGTGAGCGGAAGACGGCCTAACGGTGTGCGGGACCGTAGCCCAGCTTCATGGAGACGGTTGCGAATGGTCCTCGCCGATACCCCAGGAGCAACGGTGTCCCTAATTTGCTGGGAAGTGGCGGTGCGGTCCCCTACGGCACTGCGTAGGATCCTACGGTCTTGGCGTGCATCCGTGCGTCGCTGCGGTCCGGTCCCAGGTCGACGGGCACGTGCACCTTCCGCCGACCACTGGCGACAACATCGATGTACTGTGGAGACCTCACGCCCCACGTGTTGAGCAATTCGGCGGTACGACCACCCGGCCTCCGGCATGCCCACTTTACGCCCTCGCTCAAAGTCCGTCAACTGCACATACGGTTCACGTCCACGCTGTCGCGGCATGCTACCAGTGTTAAAGACTGCGATGGAGCTCCGTATGCCACGGCAAACTGGCTGACACTGACGGCGGCGGTGCACAAATGCTGCGCAGCTAGCGCCATTCGACGGCCAACACTGTGGTTCCTGGTGTGTCCGCTGTGCCGTGCGTGTGATCATTGCTTGTATAGCCCTCTCGCAGTGTCCGGAGCAAGTATGGTGGGTCTGACACACCGGTGTCAATGTGTTCTTTTTTCCATTTCCAGGAGTGTATATCTGTATTTGAATATCCATGCCTACACCAGTTTCTTTGGCGCTTCATTGTGGTACTAGAATCAGAATTTAAAAGAGCTACTCAGGACTTAAGATCAGTTAAGGCAGAAAGGATTGATAATATATCAGCATTTCTAAAATAATTTGGTAAAATGGTAACAAAATGACTACATGCGATGGTGTGTAGATTGTATGAAACTAGTGATATACCACTGAGCTCACAACTGTGAGAATTACCGCACAGTTAGCTTAAATGCTCAACCATTTAAGTTGCTGACGAGAATAATACACAGATGAATAGAAACGAAGACAGAGAATCTGTTAGACGATGATGGCACTAGAGCGGCTGTCCTGACGTTGCGGTTGATAACAGAAGCAAGAATGAAGTACAAAGTGTACTAAACCAAGAGGGAAAAATAAGACGGAAAGATCACGAAAGAAGTTGTCAGGTTAAAAATCCTTCACGTCTACCGTTTACTCTGTACATCGAAGAAGCAAAGACAGACGTAAAAGAAACGTTCAAGTGTGAGACTAAATTTATAGGTAAAAGGATATCATTGATAAGATTCGCTGGCGACTTTTTTTTCTAAAGTGAAGAAAAGTTACAATATCCTTTGAATGGAATGAACAATCTAATAAATACAGAATATGGATTGAGAAAAAATGGAAGAAATACGAAATTTATGAGAACAGCTAGGAAGTTAACATCAGAACTTTGAATCAAGAAGTAGATGAAGTTAAGGAATTCTGCTGCCTAGACAGCTAAATAACCCATGATGAACTGGGCAGTGAGGACCTGAAAACCAAATTAGCCTGGCCGAGAGAAGTCTACTTGTGTTGAAAGCAGGCCTTAGTGTCAGAAAGAAATTTTTGAGAATGTGCTCCAGAGCACAGGGTTGTATGGTAGTGAAACATGGACTTTGGAAAATCCAGAACAGAACAGAACCAAAGCATTTGACATGTGGTGTTACAGAAGAGCATCAAAATTAGGTAGAATGATAATGTCAGGAATGACGAGGTTCTCGAGAGAATCGTAGAGCAAAGGAATAAATGGATATAACAAGGAGAAAGGACTGGATGGTAGGACATCTTTTAAGATATCAACGAATAACTTCCATGGTACTAGAAGGAACTGTAGGTGGTTAAAAATCTAGAGGACAGAGATCGGAATACATCCAGCAGACAATTGAGGACGTAGGCTGCATGCGCTCTGAGACGAATTAGTGTGGGAGGCCCCATCAAACCAGTCAGTACAATAAAAAAAAATCACTATTCTAAATTGCTGAAACCGTGGCTGACTCCACTCGTAGAGCATGCTTTCCTCGATATGGCGCCCTGCAATTTTGGCTCGATAGTGGATTGGTATTAAATGCACGTACAGCTGGAGGTGTGGCTTCAAGACGACCATGGATTGGCGTGCCCGTCACGTGTTTCACTACCAACCTCGCAGGGCGTTCTGCCTGGTGTGGCACTGATACTGCACGGCAACACAACCTGACACATGAACTGATTTTCGATATTAACAAGTTTCATTTATTCAAAAATGTCTTACTTGCTACTGTCAGTCTACATTTTATATGTTCCCTATTAATTTGCTGCCCATATAACGGAACTCGTCTGCTCTTAGCATGTAATCTACTAAGCTCCCTCCCTCAGTATACTACCACCTCGTTTTTTAAAGTTTATCAAGGTGTTATCTCCACTAAAAATAGAAGCACCATTACGAATATCAGGAGTTCAGGTGGAAAACCAGTATTAAGAAAAAAGGAAAGATTGGAAAGTGTATGCGACTGTTTATATGGGCTATACAGAGAAAGCAAACTTGATTATTTTATTTCTTTTTACATCTTTTATTCCCAACTCGTGACAGCAGTGTGGCCTGTTACAATACTTTATTCTTTTCAGCCAAATATTCCAGCAGGTGGAAGGGGGGTGGGATGAAGGGGGTGGGGAGGTGGGGCTGAGGGAGTTTCCCAATTGCAATTGGGAATCTGGGAAGCGATTTCCCATTGCGGCTTTCATCTGATCTCCACGGTTAGCTTCTCATAAACCTTAGACAGGCCAGGGGACTCTGAATATTTTAAAGTGTTTCCGTGACAAGGTAACCAATTGTCCCATACAAACATTTAAATTTTGAATGTGAGTGTAAGTGTATGTAAGCATAATATTATTCAAAGGAGAGCGGAAGTATATCAAGTTGAGGTGAAGAATATGCTGCCACAAGAAGGATTTGGTAGGCCACCGAACGACCTAAATCGAATCTAAGAACTTGGATTAGATTATCTCGTCAGAGAGTATACCGTTACAGAACTATTACGCGAATTATGCACGATGAATGGGTAGGAGTAGCCTCAGACTTCCAGCAGAAAGTAAAAATTAAAATTCCAAACAGCTTAGGTGTGATTATTACAGTAAAATCAGATTAATGAGTCATGGCTGCAAAAATTGACACGCATTATTTCGAGAAAAATGCAAAGACTTGCATAAACCAACTTCGAGGTGAACATGTTGGGGGCTTAGTTATTCTCAAGGCAATAAAGACCCAAGAGAAGCAAACGAAACCTACTTTTACAGCTTTTGAAAATTTAGAGAACGTTTCTGACAATGTTGAATGGACTACACTCTTCAAAATTCTGAAGGCAGCAGTCATAAAATACAGAGAGCAAATCGTTATCTAGACGTTTCAAGGAAACCAACTGTAGGTGTACATTGAGTTATCAGATACCTCGTAATATCGTGTCGGACAACGTTTTGCCTGGCGTAATGCAGCAACTCAACGTGGCAGAAACTCTGCAAGTCATGGGAAGTCCCTTGCAGAAACACTGAGCTATGTTACGTCTATAGCTGTCCATAATTGCGAAATTTTTGCCGGTGTACGAGTTTGTGCGCCAAGTGACCTCTAGACTATGTCCCAAAAATGTTAGATTGAATTCATGAAAGACAATCTGGATTGCCAAGTGATTCGCTCGAATTTTCCAGAGGGTTCTTTAAGTCAGTCGCGAATATTTATGGCCCGGTGACATGCCGCATTGTCATCCATAAAAAACCCTCGTTGTTTGAGAAAGTGCAGTCGATGAATGACTGCAAATCATCCCCAAGAGGCAGAGTGTAATCATTTCTAATCAACAATCCGTTCATTTGGACCAGGGGACCCAGTCCATTCCGTATAAACTCAGTCCACGCGGTTATAAAACCATCACTTGTTTGCACAATGCATTGTTGACAACTTCGTGACGTCTGCGCCATTCTCGAATCCTTCCATCAGCTGTTACCAACTGGCCAACTGAAGTCGGGACTCAAAAGACTAGGCCACAGTTTTCCAATAGTCTAGGGTCCAACCGATATGTACACAAGTCCAGGAGAGACGCTGCAGGCCATGTAGTGCTGTTAGCGAAGACATTCAAGTCGGTCGTCTGCTGCCATAGGCCATTAGTGGCAAATTTCGCCGCACTGTCTCAGGGGATGCATTTGTCGTACGTCCGTCAATGATTTCAGTGGATATTTCACACAGCGCTACATGTCTGTTAGCACTGACAACTCTACGCTGCTCTCGGGTGTTAAGTGAAGGCCGTCGGCCACTATGTTATCGACATAGGTAATGCTCCAAATTGGTATTCTCAGCACACTTCGACACTGTGGATCTCCGAACACTGAATTCCCTAAAGATGTCTGGAATTGAGTGTCCCATGCGTCTAACTCCAACTATCATTTTACGTTCAACGTCTGTTAATTTTCTTCGTACGACCATTCGCACGTCGGAAACTTTCTCCACTGAATCACCGAGTACAAATGATATCTCCGCGTATGCGGTGACCTTTTCGTCTGTTAATTTTCTTCGTACGGCCATTCGCACGTCGGAAACTTTCTCCACTGAATCACCGAGTACAAATGATATCTCCGCGTATGCGGTGACCTTTTCGTCTGTTAATTTTCTTCGTACGACCATTCGCACGTCGGAAACTTTCTCCACTGAATCACCGAGTACAAATGATATCTCCGCGTATGCGGTGAGCTTTTATACCTTGTGAACGCGATACTACTGCCATCTATATAAATGCACATTCCTATACCATGACTTTTCACTGTGAAGACCAAAGGCAGTGAAAGGGAAGTGGGTGAGACTGTTGTCGGTTAACCCCAACGTTATTCAGGATGTGCACTGAGCGAGCAGTAAAGGAAATCTCTTTTGCTCTGTTCCGAAATACCTTGAACTTCTTGCAATTTTTGGTCGATTTCTTTATGCACTTCTAACATGAGTTGAGGCGATTCCCCCTTTTGTACATACCATTCTAATTCTTCATCCTCTTTTATCTTGCGTCATTCTTAATTGTTTGTTTATAACTGGTATTTCTTCTAATTTTAGCTTTTGCTCAAAGAGAAGTGTGACATTGCCGAATGTTACGCTACCTTTCCCCATATCTAATATCGCTCGTCTCTCATTTAAAAAATCAGCACCTATAATCAAATCTACAGTTAGTTTAGGCACAACCACGAAGTTGGCTTCGATCTTCAGACCTTGGCACGAAAGAGTTAGCTTTGTTTGTCTCGTAACTTTCGGAACATTGTTTCTAGTAGGACCTCTTACTTTAATCTTACTTGTTTTCAGAAATGGCAGTTCCTCATTGGCATTACACTGCATCAATAAATTTTCTGAGATCGCGGTCAGTTCACTTTCGCTATCAATTACAATATTGACTGGGATATGCTTCACCATGGCGTTCACAAATGGTTGGATTTGAAAGGGTTGGTTCTGCTCTTGTTCTTGCTGCATCAACGAATCCTCCACTGCATCATACATGAGACTTTTTTAGGAATTTCCCTTGTGAATTCGAACTTTCTGTAGGATAAGCTTCGACTGCTGCTTCCCTCTCTTTTATTTCCTCTTCTCTATTTCTTCCTTCATTTACGCTTTCTTCAACATCCTCTACTTTTTCCTCTTCATCGTCTATCTTCTCCTTCTTCGTCGTTACTTCCACATAATCGCATTTAAACGCTCTAATTATCGCTTCATAACTTCCTTCATTATATACGTTGGGTTGTGTTCCCACTAGTAACTTATTTTCAACTTCTGTCGACTGTGCATTATCCTAATTGAATTGACTTTCCCTGGTTTCCATCTCAAATAGCTCTGCAATACTCATTACTTCATCCTTTCCTCCTACATTCGTTGTGCATGCCTCTGGTAATTCATTTTCCTCGTCAGTATTCTCCCAATTAATTTCGTCCCAACACGATATTGTTATTTTCCTGTCTTCGTTTTCATCTGATCCCTGCGGTTTTGTTTCTTCCTTCTTCTCTTCTCTTGATAACGTATTTACTTCTTTGTTCAAGGCGCTGTAATTATCCTGGGTCGGTGCGTCATTCTCTTTGGCATTGGCGCTTAGCTGTCAATTCGAACGTTTTTCGTGGTTTGGTGGTCTTACCTCCACCTCTTCTATCTGTATTCTCTTTTCTTGCTCCGCTTGTTGATAGTGGTTTCTTTGTTGATAATTTGTCGGTCTATTGGTTCTCCTGTACCCGTTCCAGTTGTCGTTATTCCCTCTGTAGTAGTTGTTGCCGTTCCTGGGTGAATTATAGTTATTGGCGTATTCTCTTCTAAATCCATAACCGTTTCTTTGTTGAAATCTGTTGTCGTTTCTTGGTACGAAGTTATCACATGGTTCGTAATTATTGTTTCTTCGTACTGTGTCTTGTGGATTCCACTGCTTTTTGCTTTCGTTTTCACGTGCGCTTCGTCTTTTTCTTGCGTCATCTTCCGAAAATATAAACTCTAGTTCACTCAGAATTCCTTTAAATTCTTCGACGTCATTGCCTCCGCGACCTACTAATGATTGCTGGTATTTCAACGGTAACTTCATAGCGCATAATGTAATCAACTCTCCGTCACTGTATGGTACATCTAAGCATTGATTTTTCTTTCCCATTACTTAGAAAAATTTCACGGGACTCTTCTGAATTTTCAAACTATAGGTTCTGTAATAATTCGTACTTCACTCTGTTCTGTGCTTCGCTGGACCACTATTGTGCGAGAAACTTCTGTCTGAAATCTTCGTACGACCTCGTACGATCGGCATGTCGCTGCAACATTCTGCATGGTTTCTGCGGCTGTTCCTGACATGTGTCCACGTATGTTCTACTTTGTATGCTAGCGTCCATTGTTCTGGTAATCCTACTCGAAACTCATCAATAAAAGTTCGTGGATGTAATGAGTTTCCTTCTCGAAAGTGTTGAAATTTCCTGACTGTGAGGAAATGATCGTTGTCGTACTTCGTCATAGTTCCATATGAAATTCGCGATTCTTCGCCACTTTTGTTTCTGACCATTTCCCCCGTCGTTGTTTCCGGTAGTGGTAGATCCATTGGATATTGCCCACTGTAACTTTCGCCTACCCTTGCGTAGTATCGTTGGAGTGGTACGCAATAATTTTCTTCCATCAGTTGTGAACGTGTAGCTGAACGCATTGCACTGTACTCTTCGCGACGTGACTTTCCATTGTCACGTATTGGTTCGGTATCTTGTCTGGCTAATCTTGCCGCTTTATTGCACGATCCAGACTGTCTTGAAACAGACATTTGTGGTTCTGCATGTGTTTGTGGTGCCGTTTGATCATCAAGAATTTCGAAACGTGTTTGTTGCGGTGCAGGCTTTCTGATTTCACGTATGTTACTTTCCGCCTGTGATTGGATTGCTTGTTTTTCTGGTGCTGTTACAGATACGGATGTGGTTGCAGAATAAGTGCTTGTTCGATCCTGTTCACTGCGCTCTTCAATAGTTTGCAACAACTCTGTTCGTAATTTCTGAAATTGTTGCTTCATTTGCGCTTCTATTTTGACTATGCGATTATCATATCTTTTTATCGCTGCTTTTGTGATACGTTTGTGTAACACACTGTTTTCAACAATTTCACGTGCTGTACCTGATGCTTGTCTAGTAATTACGTTTATCTGTTTCTCTAGTTTCATGCCTTCTCCGTGGGTGTTGTTACGTAATGTTTTGATCTCGTTCTGAATGTCACTACGTAATGTATGTATATCCGCCTGTACCTTGTCAATGTCTGTTCTCAGTTGATTGTGACCTGTTATTAAGTTTCCTATCACTTCTCGAGATTCTTTTGCCTCGTCTTCAATATGATTAGGGTGTAACTGATTTTTATGTTTTGTTCTTTAATCTGACGCATTTGTCTTGTGGTTTCTGCATTCTGAATTTGGATTTGCTTCGCTATTTCTTTATTTTGCCTTGTCATGGTTTCCGTAATTTGTTGTAATAATTCTGCCAGTTTGGTGGGCCCTATATGTACTACTCTCTATGTTTTCGCCCAAGAGTTGGTTTGCAACCGATTGCTTGAACTGTGCGGTGACACGTTTCTGCTTGCATTCCTTGTACTCTGTGGTGAGGGACCTCTGATTACTTGTACTATGGGTTCTACGTATTCAAGGCGCAAGTTAGAATCCTCATCGACTGTCTCTCTACTTTCCTGCTCCTCTGTCGTATGCTGACCTACGTTTTCTATGGCTTGACGTACATTATCCTCGTTGTGGTGCGTTATCTGTCCTATTTCTCGAGATACTGCATCGTCTGTTGTACTGCCCTCTATTCTCCATCCGTCTTCATGCTGGGTCTCTTCCTCAATTCGGTCAAGGTCTCGATCTGCCATTGCTAATCTTTCTGATCCCTTATTTTCTGTTTTAAAAGCAATTCACGCGCCCTACTTCGCTTCAACAGGCGCTCATACGATCTCTCGCGTTTCATAAACTTTTTGCACACACGACTTGACACTTATTATACCCAAGACTGGCAATCCATTCACTTACTTGTTGGATCAGAACCAACTTGTCAACGATGTATTCGCCACCTGCGCACTTCCATTGGAGAGAAAACTTAGTTCTAACAACATTAAAATTCACAACTTACTTATGCTATTGTTTCTGATAGAATGTCTCACTTTTTATTGAATACATTCTTACTATCTATCGCTGCAGCTACTGTTTTCGACTATGTATAACTTTAAGAAAAAATTTTGTTACGAAAATTTTTCAACAGGAAATATTTCTGACCTAATTTGGCATGGTGTCGACCTTCAATCAAGGTATTTTACCATCCTGGCAGGGTCGCCATTCTCTAACGTTCTGCGTGGTGTCTGTTTGTTCTAAGGCATGTCTCCCTACCACTTTCAAACAACGATGCTGTGAGCGTGTTTTAGGGAATTGACTAGTTTGAACCTGGAACCTGTTGCTGGTAAGGAGATGCCAGACCACACATGACATGTAGAGTTCAGAAGAGTTAAGTGAGACGAGCGATGATATAATCAAATACTTCATGATTTCAGCGTCAGCCCCACTGCACTCCCTGTAAAAGAATCTTAATACTCACTAAATTTTGTGGAAGGGGTTCAAGGCTTTCGTATTTTTAGTTAGCTGGTTATATAACGTCGAAAAAGCAGTTAAGTTTACCATTGGAAATTTTATTCTACTCAAAAAACATTGTTTATAAATTGCACTATTGATAAAAGGAAATGTTTTAATACAGAATGATAAAAACCAACTGCGCTCAACAAAAATGTGCACGAATATTGCCTGAATGTGTTTCCAAGTTCTACAATGAATCGAAGGATGACCTATGGCATATCACATCTATAATCTAGGCTTAAGTTAAGTTTGATAAAAAGAGAAAACTATCCAAATGGCCTACAGTGATCCTCAATTATCTTTAATTACTTATTTAACTTGTCATAAATTATAGTAGCTGATGTGGCTTCTCAAAAATTATATAAGAGAAAAATCATCTAGTTTGAGATTTTATCTTCTAGTAGCAAATGTGAATACCATGAGCTTTAATTGACGATCGACATTAGTATTATGCAAAAATCGGGTGTAACAGATGAGACTTATGCACTTCTGAGTGAAGCCTTATGCGGGATCGCGTGGGTTCATTACCTTGTCGTTGGTCAGGCAGTGTCAGGGGGCGGTGGGCAGCACAGCTCCACACATCTCGCCGTCCCGGAAGCAACTCTCTCCTAACTTCTCCTTACTGCAATTTTCCGAAGTTGGTTTTAGAAAAATCTATCTGGCTGTGTTTTCAACTGACCAATCAGGGTCTCAATGTTAACCTTAAGCTCCGCCTACAAAAATTCTGTCTATCCAATGAGAAACGTTACTTTTCGTGGTGGGGCAATGTTTTTAACGTTTGCACGTAACAGAGACGCGAAAATGTCTCAGGCTAAAACTTGCAGCTGGTGTGGCCCTTTTAGTGTTATCGTAAGATCTATACTGTTCTTCTGGAGGGCTCTATCTTTTAACATAGGCTGGGGGGTGGTTCTGGCTGTCATCTGGCTACGTGGGTGTCCGTCCGTTATCGTAGGGCCTCGTAGCCTACACGATTCTGCTCTCGGCTTCTGTTCTCGTTTCTCCCCTTGGAACTGCGTCTGTTTCACGGTGGGAAGGTATGACATGCATTTAGGCGTTCTTGTGTTAGTCTGTGGAATTCCATTTGCTCACTCGTTGATCGTATTACTTTGTTTAATTTAATGTCAGGATTTATTCGGAGCTATGTGACATATTGCCGGATTTGCTTATCATTTCAGGGTGTTGGAAGGTGTTGGATTTGCCTGGCACCTTACAACATGAGCAAATGCTCGTTTCTGCCCCACAAATCCTGAATATTTTTCGAAATCGTCTTAACTCTTACCACAACTTTGGTCGTCTGCTGGGTGCGTAATTTCCGCATTAATCAGCAGGCCGTGAACATTCTGCTAGCGCCAGTATGTTGACTGAAGATGTGCAGTTATCATTTTCTCAGAAAGTTTTCAGGGCGTGAGCCATCTCGCCTGCAAGAAGAATGTCTCCACCGTTAATCACTGAAATGTCTACCCCTGTGCATACCACAGAGAACGGACAGGGCGTACGACTGCGGGCACGTAAAGCGTCTGCCCTGGGCTGCACCTCCTCTGAGTGCTTTACGTAAAGGCTCTACATTGTGTGAGGGAGACAGGATAGAACGCCTTGCTGGAAAGGGGAAGTAACTTGCGCTTGAAATTCAGGCCACCGTAATATGACTTCACTCACACGAAAAACTGTGCCTTATTCGTCACTATTCTGGACAAAGGAATTACGTGCATTTCCTGTAGAAATGTGATTTGTAGAAAAGAGATTTAAAGTTAAGTACCTGGTTGCATTTGAAGCATAGATTACGCAACAATCTGCGACTGTTTGACGATAACGTTGTAGTAGATGGAAAACTATGAGCGACTGCAGGAGAAATAGCTTGACTTGGACAATATTTCTGTCTGGCGTAATGAGCGACTACTTCTTCTAAACATAGAAAATTGTAAGTTTAGACAAATGAGTAGGAAAATCAATCCTGTAGCATTCTATGAGGTCATAAAAGTCGTCATAGCGATATGCTCACGACTTTGAATGCGGAATGGTAGTTGAACCTAAACACATGGTACGTTCCATTGCGGATATTGTTAGGGAATTCAATATTCCGAGATTCACAGTGTCAAGAGCGTGCCGAGAATACCAATCTGCAGGCATTACTTCTTATCACGGACAACGAAGTAGCTAACGGCCTTCACTTAGCGACACATACACAGACATTATTAATAAAGAAACTATAAACTATTGAAAACAATAAGAGTACAAAAAAAAACGCAATGTAACTAGTACAGAGAATGAAGAACATAGATATACCAGAAACAGCAAGCATCACATCATATCATTTGAAGTCACATTAGTGTACACTAACTTTCCAATAAATGAAACGATCAACATCATCATTCCAAAATTAAAACAATAAGGAAACACTCCAGACTTACACATTAATGAAATAGCAACCATACTCAAGACCATAACAGTTCAAATTTACTTTATGTTGAACAAAGAATTCTATTCCCAACATGAAGGACTGAAAATGGAACCACCAATTAGTGGCCTCCTAATAAGCGCATTGATTACAGAAAAACATTTTCACACACATAATGAAACAAAAAAATTTAATGTTATATACTGGTACCATTATTTCAATGATGTAATATGCCTGATTGGTGAACCACAAACACACACAGAAAAGTTAGACAATGAAATCAACAATTTACATCCAAAAATTCACTTCATATTAGAAACGGAAACTTGCAACGCATTAAATATTCTGAACCTCACCATACACCAAACAAACAATACCCATGACTTCATGATATTCAGGAAACCGACAACCACGAGCGCAATTATTCATAATCTATCGAACCACCCGGCGGCACACAAGGAAGCAAGCTTCAGATTCTCTCTCCACAGATTGAACAGAACACCCGTTATCTAATAGATTTACAAACAGCAGTTAAATACAATATAACAAACAGCAGAAGAAAATGCTTCCAAGCCCCATACGACAGAGAAATTAACCCAACAAACTCGTAAACGGGAAAGGAAGGAACACACCACACACACACGCACACAAAACCTTACATAATACAGAACAACAGAGCACACAGACAATGACGACATGCAACACACACACAAACACACACACACACACACACACATACACATACACACTCTCTCTCTCTCTCACACACACACACACACACACACACACAAAATGACATATAATTCACCTGGAGTAACAAAATGGTCCAGACAATAGGCAACGTACTGAAGAAACAAGGAATTCAAATAGGATACAGGACAGATAACATCATACAGAAAGAACACAGAACACAGGAGACACCCACAGAAAAATTCAACATATCAATAATATATGAACTCACATGCAACACTTACCAGTCAGTGTACAAACATGCAGGGACTTTAGAACAAGATACGTAGAACACCTCACAGACTTAAAAACTAACGACATCCATAGCACATTTCCTGAGCACCTCGTAGTCCATAACGCCATCCAATTACAGTAGCAACAGATTTAAAAATAATGAAATCCAATTACAGCCTAAACCACAATGAAAACTTTCACATACAGAAGGCGATAGTGGAAGGTACCCTAGTTTTGAATGATTATATAACACTTTAAAGGAGTTTTTCTGAAAACACAAACAGCTAAAAGGCTTACGCGAGGGCGCACGCACACCCACCCACCCACACACACACACAAACAGACACACACACACACACACACACACACACACACACACACACCCACACCCACACACACACACACACACACACACACAGAGAGAGAGAGAGAGAGAGATAGAGAGAGAGAGAAAATACCTACAGCTAAAGGGGCTTACGCGAGGGCACGCACACGCACACACACACACACACACACACACACACACACACACACACACACACACACAGAAAAAATACATAAAATTAAATAAAATTCAAATTCGGCGCCAAATTCAGTCGGGATCAATTGAACGCCGAGGAGATTAGGACACAACAATTTCGAGTACATCATTTTTTGAGAATTAAAAAGGCGTTTGTGTAACCGAGATTACACAAAGTACATGTAATATGTGTGTGCAGTAGTCACAGACCGTAAAAAGAGGCAGGATCAGTAACAACAAAACGTAACAACAAATAAATACGCGCTGGCCGCAGTGGTCTCGCGGTTCTTGGCGCTCAGTCCGGAGCCGCGCGACTGCTACGGTCGCAGGTTCGAATCGTGCCTCGGGCATGGATGTGTGTGATGTCCTTAGGTTAGTTAGGTTTCATTACTTCTAAGTTCTAGGCGACTAATGACAACATATGTTAAGTCGCATAGTGCTCAGAGCCAAATAAATACGCAAAACTTTTTGTCACACCAAAATCACGTTTTTAAAAAATCAAGGGATATGTTAACTCTAGGATAAAATTCAAATTTACATCGTTTGATTTGCATATGACAAGCTATCAGATGGTCCTGAAAAACGTTACAATGTAAAATCCAGGTAAGAACAAAAACGAACAAAAATTGTCCTTAGGCCTCACTTTATTAGTTCAGCTACAGCCCAAAATAGGTTCACTTCATACAGTTTTTCAATAAACAAAACCGACTGATGATGGCACAGAGTTTCTGAAAAATGTTTGGCTAGCAAGAAGAAACAATGTTTTGCGTAAAAGGCGGAACTTACATTCCATAATTTTAACTAAAAACACGGAAAAAATACAAAAGTTGCAAATCCAAAAGATAAATCTACAGGGTGTCTGACAAATAACTCCCTATATTTAAACAGTTACAACTTCTTTATTTATTAACCAATTTTCTTAGAACTACTTTTACTAGAAACAGCACTCCTTGCTGTGTTTAACATAATTTTTCTTTTATTTCAGTTGCAAAAGGTCGTCTGCGTTTAAGTGTGGAAAAACGGGGCCATAACAGCAGTTCGGTATGAGATCGGAGGATCTGTGGTGCGAGTACATAGGCGTGGAGTGCTGAACGAGGGATCTATCGAACGCTGGGTGCAAAAACAATTAAAAACTGTCATTCCAAATTAGTAACAACGTGATGTGCCGTCGATTCAAGAAGATCAGGTGGACCTCCTAATTCAAGGACACCAGAGAATGTTTCCTGGGAGGTATAAGAAATCACATTTACATCATTTGGTTTGCAGATGACAAGCTAGAAGATGGTCTTTCACCTAACTCAGCTGCAACAATTCTTCAGAAAGATCTCTCTTTTACCCCGTGGGAGTCACATTATGTGTAGCAATTGTTTCCTGAAGACTATGACAAAAGAATGAAGTTTGAAGAAGTTTTGGACATTGGAAATTTGTGGTAAGGTCTTATGGGACCAAACTGATGAGGTCATCGGTCCCTAAGCTTACATATTATTTAATCTAACTCAAACTACACTATTGGCCATTAAAATTGCTACACCTAGAAGAAATGCAGATGATAAACGGGTATTCATTGGACGAATATATTATACTAGAACCGAAGTGTGATTACATTTTCACGCAATTTGGGTGCATAGATCCTGAGAAATCAGTACCCAGAACAACGACCTCTGGCGTAATAACGGCCTTGATACACCTAGGCATTGAGTCAAACAGAGCTTGGATGGCGTGTACAGGTACAGCTGCCCTTGCAGCTTCAACACGATACCACAGTTCATCAAGAGTAGTTACTGGCGTATTGTGACGAGCCAGTTGCTCGGCCACCATTGACCAGACGTTTTCAGTTGGTGAGAGATCTGGAGAATGTAGTGGCCAGGGCAGCAGTCAAACATTTTCTATATCCATAAAGGCCCGTACAGGACCTGCAACATGCGGTCGTGCATTATCCTGCTGAAATGTAGGGTTTCGCGGGGATCGAATGAAGGGTAGAGCCACGGGTGGTAACACGTCTGAAATGTAACGTCCACTGTTCAAATGGCCGTCAATGCGAAGAAGAGGCGACCGAGACGTGTAACCAATGGCACCCCATACCGTCAAGCCGGGTGATACTCCAGTATGGCGATGACGAATACATGATTCCAATGTGCGTTCACCGCGATGTGGCCAAACACGGACGTGACCATCATGATGCTGTAAACAGAACTTGGATTCATGCGAAAGAATGACGTTTTGCCATTGGTGCACCCAGGTTCGTCTTTGAGTACACCATCGCAGGCGCTCCTGTCTGTGATGCAGCGTCAAGGGTAAGCGCAGCCACGGTATCCGAGCTGATTGTACATGCTGCTGCAAACGTCGGCGAACTGTTCGTGCAGATGGTTGTCGTCTTGCAAACGTCCCCATCTGTTGACCCAGGCTTCGAGACGTGGCTGCACGATCCGTTACAGCCATGCCGATAAGATACCTCTCATCTCAACTGCTAGTGATACGGGGTAGTTGGGTTTCCAGCACAGCGTTCCGTATTGCCATCCTGAACCCACCAATTCCAAATTCTGCTAACAGTCACTGGATCTCGACCAACGCGAACAGCAACCGCGATAGGTTAGAATCTGACCTTTATCAAAGTCGGAAACGTGATGGTACGCATTTCTGCTCCTTACAAGAGGCATCACAACAACGTTTCACCAGGCAACGCCGGTCAACTTCTGTTTGTGTATTAGAAATCGGTTGGAAACTTTCCTCATGTCAGCACGATGTAGGTGTCGTTACCGGCGCGAGCCTTGTGTGAATGCTCTGAAAAGCTAATCATTTGCATATCACAGCATCTTCTTTCTGTCGGTTATATTCGTGTCTGTAGCATGTCGTCCTCGTGGTGTAGCAATTTTAATGGTCAGTAGTGTAACTTACGCTAAGGACGACACACACGCCCACGCCCGAGGGAGTACTCGAACCTCCGAAGGGGGTAGCCGCGCGAACCGTGACAAGACGCCCTAGACCACGCGGTCTTTGGTAGGAACAATGATTCGCCCGAGTTGCTTGTGAATATTCTCTGGACTGATGAGGTAGTTTCCCACATTGGACGATTTGTAACTGCCAATTTTTTTCTGCGTGACACAATGAATAGTGAAAGATACTTGGAAATGCGGCAATGTTTTGAAATCAATTTCACAATGTAATAACCTGCAGCCTCACTCCATGCTAATCTGATCACCTGTACATTTTGCGGATGACTGTGTGATCACTTCCCAGTTCGTTGGTTTGCAGACACGGTGCACATCAATGGCCTGCCCTCAGCCCTGATTTAATTCCCTGCGAGCTTTTTCTTTGGTAGTGGGCTAAGGAGGAGGTTTACAAGGGAAAACCATGGAACATGGATGAATTAAGCGGTAATATCTGTTGTGTTAGCCGATGTTCCATCTAACATGTTGCAGGCTGCAGATCACACATAACATTGCACCTTTCATTCCACTCGTCGACTATCTTACACCAGTGGTGTTTCTGAAATACAACTTATTGCCTCAATATAACAGTTGTGCCAACGCAGTTGGCTTAATAATACCCAGTAAACGTCACAGAAAAATTGTGCTGATTAAACTAAAGGTCCACACACTTCAGTGGGCTCTTCTCTGATTAGCAATTTCCTTCCTGAAAGAACAACAATACCATTTGTGAGAAGTGATTTCTGAGTACGACGGGATGTCTTCAGCGTAGCCGGACGTGGATTTGAACCTGCTTCTTCGCAAATACAAGCACAGCAGCCTAAGCACGGCAAGAATTCGCCCGGCTCCAGCGATGGCGGCTCTTCACTGTATGAAATTACCGCGATTCTTTGGGAGCTGTTTTCTCCGAAGCAGCTGGAGTATCGTATTTTTTCCAGAGCCCTAAGACTTTATTTCACGCGAAGGAACGCTCGCTAATAGAGGTCATTTAGGGTCGTGCAAGCGGATTGTCGCAGAAGTGTACGTTTAGGTTTTGTGGTAACAGAAAAGAGGACTCAACGATAAAAGGATCGGTCGTTTCTGAATACTTGGAAACGCAGAGAAGTTCCTTTCTCCCAAAATTGACGTGTCTAGAGGAAAGTGGGCGCTGGCACAACTCAAGAAAAATTCGCGGAGTTAGAAGCAAGCTGGTGAGAGGGAGACACACTTATCGTTCTGATAACAGCAGTAATTCATAAATCTTGGAATCATGCTCTGATAAAATATTAAAGTCTTATTATGTGTTCGCACTGATTTGGAAGCGGGGCTGTAAATATTGAGGCTGTATCGTGTAGGGTAGCGAACACTTAGAAACATACCATGGGTCATCAGCTATAACCTTTATACATTTGGACTCGTTTAATTCCAACTTTTCTTTGCTATCATTTCAAATCGTACCTTTTCAAACGCAACGTCAATTATCTGTGTTACATAATCTCACATTTTTATGTGTAACGTCTTTCCAATCTTACAGAAGCTTTTCCTGGATGATATAGTTTATGTCCTTTTGGCTCTACTTTTCCCCTACAAATTAATACACATGCCACGCACATAGCATTCGTAATCAGGAACCTGTACTTCATGTTACTATTAAATTCGTCAGATCCTGGAAGTCTTCCTTTCTTTCGGTGAGAAATGCTGTGATGTATGAGAACTACAATATCGATTTCTGCAACTGTAGACTTGTTCTAAAATGTCGTTTCCCCTAGTTGATTCTTTTCCTAAAAGCAATGTCAAACAGTGGCAATAAGAAGCAAACGTGCTTCTCAATCTACGCACAATGAATTTCTCAATCTAGGCAGTACAGTTCATTACTGTCATTTCCATCGTTTTCGTTATTGCAGGCTGTTGTTTACTTGGGCTTCAGTATGCGATCTAGTTTGATGGCGCTATCCACGCGAATCCACTCTGTGCATGCTAATCTATTCTGTGCGTAACTACTGCGTCCAACGTTCATTTAGATCTGCTTACTATAGTAAGTCATTGGTCTGCCTACACGATTTTCACTCCTAAAATTACGCCTCATAACCAAAATGTCAATTTCTTAATGCCTCAGAATTTGTCCTATCAACTGAGTCCCTCTTTAAGTCAAGTTGTGAACTAATTATCTATTCTTTATGATACACTTCAATAACTGTTCGTAAGATAACCGATATACCGAACTAATTTTCAACATTTTTCTGTAGCACCACATTTCAAAACCTTCTTTTCTCTTCTTGCCTATTTACCGCCGTCGTATCAGTATTGTAGTAGGCTACTGTCCAGACCAGTACTTACTGGAAAGACTTGCTGAAATGCTTTCCATGCTAATAATGGTCTGAATTTTATATTCTCTCTACCACAGTTTCCATCTGTTTACTTGGTGCCCAAAAAGTAAACCTAACCCACTACATGTAGTATATCATGTCCAAATGTAATTCCCAGAGCATCTCGTTAGTCAAGTTACCACATTCCATTACGCTTCTTTTACTTTCGTTGACATTCATCTGTTAAGATCTTTTGAATAGACTATCCATTCCATTTAACTGATCTTTCCTTCTAGTTCTATGACAGAATCAAGATCACATCGGCGTATTTTAAAGATTATTTTTCTTCTCCCTGAACACTACTTTACAAATGCTTTTACGAGATAAAGCAGAGGTATTTTTACCTAAGACTTGCAGTATTAAACACTTTTAGTACAAGTTCGAAGTAAAACAGCACAAACCATTTAGAGTGCCACCCTATACAATCCCATTAAGCTACGGGAATAAAGTATTCCAGGAGATATATCAAATGTTAGATGATGATATTATTGAACCAGCTACCTCCACATATAACAGCCCGCTCCATATTGTACAAAAACGAGATGGGAGCATCAGGTTAATGCTTGATTCCAGACAGATCAACACAATCATAATCACTGAGACAGATCGCCCAGAAAAATTAGAGGAATTGATACAAAACTTACACGGTGCTAAGCTATTTTCATCAACTGATTTATGGAGTAGTTTCTGGCAAATATAATTGGCCTCAGAATGTAGAAAATTTACAGCATTTATCGTATTCGGTACATGTTACCAATTTAAACGATTGCCATTTGGTTTAAACATATCATCAACAGCGTTTATAAGGGGATTTAATACTATACTTAGTCCTGAAATTTTACAAAAGATTACTTGATATGTTGATGATGTGATTATAGCAGAACACTCTTGGGAACATCGAAATGACACATTAAAATTTTTTGCAGATTATGGAAGAGCATTGGGTCACAGTAAATATAACAAAATCCAAATTTGGAAGGCGAAAGGTCAAATTTCTAGGACACATAATTTCAGAGAAAGGGGTAATTCCCAACCCAGAAAAACTAACTGCAATCAAAGAATTCTGTACTCCATATAATAATAAAACTGTCAGAGGATTTCTAGGTTTCACCAGATTCTATAAAAAATTTATTTGGATCGACTCTCTCGTAACACCACACCTTTGTGTATTGACTGAAAAAAACACGCCATGGGTATGTGATCAACAAGGCAATGAAGAATTTTTAAAAGTGAAAAACGCACTAACAACAGCATCGATATTAGCACATCCTGATCTAACACAAAATTTTTGTATGGCCACTGATAGCCCGAAAACAGGTTTAGGAGTTGTTTTATTCCAAGAATACGAACAGTTAGGGCTAAGATCATATAGAACAATGCATTTGCACGGTCATGTACTCACAAAAAGCGGGAAAAACTATTCAGTCACAGAGCTGGAAGCATTGGCCATTGTATGGGGCTTCCAACGTTTTCGATACTTCCTATTCGGAAGAAAAACAAAAGTATACACTGACCATAAAGCGTTAGAATTTCTGTTATCCGTGAAACTAACCCATGGGAGGTTACCCAGATGGATGTTAATATTACAAGAATTTGACTTCACTATTACACACGTACCAAGACCAGCGAATGTATTAACATATGCTTTATCACGATGTTCACAGGGTGCATCCAATAACATAGGTTTGGAAGCAGCAGAAGACCAGTTTACAATATACTATATCAAACAAGTACCTTTCGAAAACTACATTAAGACAGTATTGAAAGACATAGGCAAAGAACAGGACAAGGATCCCGAAATACTAGGAATCAAACACAAGTGGAGAAGTAAGGATTTTACAGACATTCGAGAGCACTATCTTGTAAAAAACAATGTTTTATTTTTTAGACGAAATGTTGCAACGAATGAATGGTTAATTTATATCCCAGATGAACTAATTAATAAGTACATATGGTATACACATTTAAGTAATGGCCACTTTGGACCAAAGAAATATTTTTAAAAATTAAACAGACAACAGTATTAGTCAAATGCAAAAAATGTATGAAGGCTAAACACGTCATTTTCCAAATCAAACCACCTATGTTTCCAATAATCCCTAAAAAATCAAAACAAATAGCTGCAACAGATTTGATGTGGCCCATCCCACACACAAAAAATGGATATATTTTCATATTTGTCGTTTTGGAACTTACTTCTAAATATGTTACCTTAACACCATTAAAACGGGCAACAGGTCTTACTATAAGTAAAGCATTTAGACAAGATTTTCTCAGACCAGTAGGTCGAGTGGAACGAATAATTTCGGATAATGGTCCACAATACTAATCACTGCAATGACAGAACATCTTTAAACAACACAAAATAAAACCCATCTACATATCTAAATACAGACCTAATGTAAATCCAGCAGGACGATCTATGGAGGACATAAGCACTTAATGCCGATTATATGCAGGCAAAAGACACATCACTAGGGACATATACCTTAAAGATTTTCAAGAAGTAATAAATGAAATGCCATATAGCACTACACTACTACCTCCAGTTCCTATACTTAAAAATATTGAACCCGCAAACATAACGAGAGAAAATGTTAGATTTCCTATTGTGCCACATAGACAACACAAACAAGTCATAGCAACAGCACTCTCCAGCATCAGAAAGGCAGCCATTAAAAGAAAAGAAAGAGGAGATAGAACAGAAATTTAAAAAAGAACATTCTCAGTAGGCCAGAAGGTATTTGTAAAAACACACCATCTCTCCAGCAAACAGAAACACAAAATACATAATTTGTACGCTGCATACAAAGGACTTGTCATAATTAGCTAAATTGCTCATGATAATGCTGTGGAACTAATGAACCCAAAAACAGGCAAAACCTTAGGACTTCACCATGTGACCCATATCAAAAAGTTTGAAGATTAATTTTATTACTGGTAAATACTTAGCACAATATTTCAAGTTTATGTTCCACGTAAGATCGTCAGGAGAAAGAAGAATGAAGAGAGAGGAAGGTGGGGAAAAGAAACTAGTTTCAATAAAAACAAAAACAAAAATAGCACCAATAGTAACACAGATTAAGGTGAAGGGATAAAGTGTAGATATTCTAACAGCATGAAATACTAAAATGCTATACACCACAACACTACACAAAAATAAAAAAACCAATTTGAGGATTATTGTAGAAGTTAAGACTCAAAATATCTTAGAGTTGTAGCATGGAAAAGCCGCCAAAATTTGTAAAGGTTTTTAAAAAGGCGTAAAAGAATGTATGTACTAGACATATGTTAGATGGTTATAAGTAAAACAGTTTCTAAGAACCGTAGTAAAAACTCCAGCAAGGAACAGATGCAACAACCCACAAGGTGCAACGAGAGAAGTATAGAAGTATCAAGAAAGAAAAGGACATAATTAGCAAGACACGATTCCTACAAGGCAGAAGCATCGAGAGAAGGGAAAGGACAGTGAGACTAACAAAGGGCACTTGTAGCCAAAGTGGGCAGCAAATCTGCTGCTAAGCAGAACCACAGAGTGGCGGAAACCTGCAGAGACACAACAGGACATGGAACACCAGAAGGGTCCCGGGACGGCCCGAATCAGCGGAGCGAGCAAAAAACGGCCTGACGAGAAGACTGCTTGGGCATGATACCACTGGCAAAAAATATGTGTAAAAGCGACACTACTGCTATTAAACAGCATGCTGATGCACGAAACTGAATAAAACTTCCACAAAGTAGAACTGACACGTCCAAACAATTTATCAAACTGTTACTAAGAGGAGAACTTCAAAGCGACTAGTTATCAATAAATGTTCCCATGTCCCACCCAGAGAAGAACCAAAAATCAAGTAAGTAGCAGAGAGAAAGCAGGAAGAACAGAAGTTCAAGATTCGCAAGATTGAGACCAAGAAAGAAGATGGGCGAAGAAAAGACGGCATACCTTCCCAAATCCATATCCTATTGTAAACTAGTCGTGTGCAAAGTATTACAACGAAAAACGACCGCTTTCAGAGACGCATAACGATGACTTTCACGCATACAAAGCCAGTAAACCACAAAATTCTGCACTCTCAGCTCCATTCCATTATGGGACCTCTACAACAGCAACACCCAGTTGCAAAACCAACAAGGAACGCCGAACGAAGCTGTACATCAAATACTTGCCCACATCCATCTCGCTCAAGTCAATCATCTTCGTGCAAAAACATTCGCCAACCTCATGATTAAACATTCATAGGATTGTGTGAATGTGTGAAATCAAATTATGTGATGTAGGAATTGTGCAAAAGAAACATGTGAAAAACTAAATAAGTTAAGCACACCAGACAGCTAATAAACTACAAAATAACAGTTATTGACTATGGACTTAAGTAAAAATAGACTATCGATAAAAATAAGTCATTAGTTCTGAAGTGGACAGTATATAAAGAACAAAAGTAAGGCATAATTAACACTAAAACTATATGCCACTTACTCTCTCCTCAAAAAAAAAAGAATAACTATATTTTACTTATTTCCTCCTTATAAAAACAAAGAATAAAAAAGTATCTTGTTGGATGTTTTCCCTTTTTTAACATTTGTACCATCTGTTAGGATAATACCTCAATACTTGAGCATGTATATTTGTTTGTCAAAGCAACTCATGGAAATAATTCTTATTTGTTAGTATAACAATGTTGAAATGAGTGTCTAGAAACAAAAACATTTTATTTGTACATGATATTTAGAAAATGTGTTGGGATAGATTTTACGTAATTACTACATTTAGAAAAGAAAACTTTTCTAAGAAAATCGATGTAAAAGACTCCTCACATTCGATAAGAAACTTCTTAAAAAACAAACTTCACACTTAAACAAAGAAAGAAAATAATTAAAAATTGATAATGATAATAGTATAAAAATATTCTTCTCTTGTCAATATAAACATATTTTTGAAAATAATGTGGAAGAATATAAAAATATAAATTAGTAATACAAACTACGATAGAAGCAGAATAATGTAGCTGAGCAGAAGGCAACAGAATTTAGATAAAGGAATAATTTTTGACAACGATTCAATCATTACCTAACTTCAGTGCAAAAATTAAGTTCGAAGAGTGGTGATATGTAAGGTGTCAGGCAAATCCAACACCTTCCATGAAAATCCTGACATGATAAGCAAATCGGGCAGTATGTCACATAGCTCCAAATAAATCCTGACATTAAATTAAACAAAGTAATACGATCAACGAGTGAGCAAATGGAATACCACAGAGTAACACAAGAATGCCTAAATGCATGTTATACCTTCCGACCGTGAAACAGACGCAGTTCCGAGGGGAAAGACGAGAACAGAAGCCGAGAGCAGAATAGTGCAGGCTACGAGGCCCTACGATAACGGACGGACACCCACGTCGCCAGCTGACAGCCAGAACCACCCCCCAGCCTATGTTAAAAGCTAGAGCCCTCAAGAAGATCAGTATAGATCTTACGATTAAACTAAAAGGGCCACACCAGCTGCAAGTTTTAGCGTGAGACTTTTTCATGTCTCTGTTACGTTGCAAACTTTAAAAACATTGCCCCACCATGAAAAGTATAACGTTTCTCAGTGGATAGACAGAATTTTTGTAGGCGGAGCTTAAGGTTAACATTGAGACCCTGATTGGTCAGTTGAAAACACAGCCAGATAGATTTTTCTAAAACCAACTTCGGAAAATTGCAGTATGGACAAGTTAGGAGAGAGTTGCTTCCGAGACCGCGAGATGTGTGGAGCTGTGCTGCCCACCGCCCCCTGACACTGCCTGACCAACGACAAGGTAATGAACGCACGCGATCCCGCATAAGGCTTCAGTCAGAAGTGCATAAGTCTCATCTGTTACACCCGATTTCTGCATAATACTAATGTCGATCGTCAATTAAAGCTCATGGTATTCACATTTGCTACTAGAAGTTAAAATCTGAAACGTGATGATTTTTCTGTTATATAAATTTTGAGAAGCCACATCAGCTACTATAATTTACGACAAGTTAAATAAGTAATTAAAGATAATTGAGGATCACTGTAGGCCATTTGGATAGTTTTCTCTTTTTATCAAACTTAACTTAAGCCTAGATTATAGATGTGATATGCCATAGGTCATCCTTCGATTCATTGTAGAACTTGGAAACACATTCAGGCAATATTCGTTCACATTTTTGTTGAACGTAGTTCGTTTTTATCATCCTGTATTAAAACATTTCCTTTTATCAATAGTGCAATTTATAAACAATGTTTTTTGAGTAGAATAAAATTTCCAATGGTAAACTTAACTGCTTTTTCGACTTTATTTTACCAGCTAACTAAAAATAGGAAAGCCTTAAACCCCTTCCACTAAATTTAGTGAGTATTAAGATTCTTTTACAGGGAGTCCAGTGGAACTGACGCTGAAATAATTAAGTATTTGATTATATCATCGCTTGTCTCGCTTAAGTCTTCTGAACTCTACATGTCATGTGTGGTCTGGAGTCTCCTTATCAGCAACAGGTTCCAGGTTCAAACTAGTCAGTTCCCTAAAAAACATGCTCAGAGCGTCATAGCGCGAAAGTGGCAGGGAGACACGACTTAAACAAACAGACACCACGCGGAATGTTAGAATGTCTCACAGGCTAACGGCAAGATTAGAGGTCTCACTGGCTGCTGATACGTCACGCAGATCGTTCTTAAGTTCGTAAGACGAGAAGAGTGGATTCATGTGCAATTTTTTTTCTTTTGCGACATGTCAATCAAATACATAAACATAAACGCTGGCTGGCTGAAGCGAGTTTTCTTCTGTTCCGAAGAGTGGTGGAGAGAACATTCGGTGTTGGAGATTGGTGAAAAGCAGTTGGTTTCATTCGAGATCCAAGGCATTAGCCGAAATTATGAGTCTCCATGCTGCAGTGTAAGGATTTAATTGCGACTGGCATCAATGGAGTTTAGTACTCATGTGACCAGCTGCTGTCGTCGCCTTTGTGGCCGAGCGGTTCTAGGCGCTTCAGTCTGCAGCTTCCCTACCGCTATGGTCGCCGGTTCGAATCCTGCCTCTGGCATGGATATGTGTGATGTCCTTAGGTTAGTTAGGTTTAAGTAGTTTTAAGTTCTAGGGGACTGATGACCTCAGAGCTCACTTTCCATAGTGCTCAGAGCCATTTGAGCCAGCTGTAGTCATGATTTTTAATTTCTCATTTCAATTATTTCTCGTTATGGGACGCAACCTTTGTTGCAGTGAATCCTGAGATCTCATTGACTAGCTCATTAAAGCGCATGGCACACGTATCAAAGCTGGTGCATGTCTAATATGGGTAATGATGCTATCTATACCACACAACATAAAGTCTATTTAGTCGCCCGCATCTCCTGGTCGTGGGGTAGCGTTCTCGCTTCCCACGCCCGGGTTCCCGGGTTCGATTCCCGGTGGGGTCAGGGATTTTCTCTGCCTCATGATGGCTGGGTGTTGTGTGATCTCCTTAGGTTAGTTAGGTTTAAGTAGTTCTTAGTTCTAGGGGACTGATGACCATAGCTGTTAAGTCCCACAGTTCTCAGAGCCATTTGAACCATCTAGTCAGTCGCTATCTCTGGAAGCAATGCCACTTTTACACTGCCTTTCCCTGTACTTCGCGAATCAACCATATCCACATTACTCGTAACTGAAATAGGTAATACCTCATATATTCTTAGTTATCTTGAACGAAGACGTTCGTCATGTTTAGCTTTTCTCATGTGTGTGGGCCTCTGTAAAACAAAAGTTTGGTAATCGAATTCTTCTTGTTATTATTTCGGTAGTTAATTGACACCATGTCAGTTGAATACAGATTTACCAAGGCCACCAGACAAAGTTATGTGTGTGGGACATTGTTTCCTATGTCGATTTCCATGGTGAAAATCTTGTTTTAAATAACAGATAGCTTCCAATCAGGCAACAGGCATTGTACGTATTTCTGTATATTATGTTAATCATCAATTCTCAGGTTAATAGTAAACATTTTTCTTTATCCACTCCACTCCTCCTCAACAAGAAACCCCTATCTGAGAACCTGAGCAAACCTGACCACTTTGTATTCTATCTCTGTGACGTCTCCATCACTAACGCTGTTAATCTCGATTATTTCCTACTCTCTACAATCAGTGAATGCATGAATACAATGGTTGCGAACTCGGGTATAAGATTCCAGTTCTTGGACACCACACCACAAACGGGATTAAATAATTTAATCGCAGCACACGACAAAAGACAAGTACTTTATGTAAAACGCAACGCTTTACATAGCCACAACAGCATTAGTTATTGAATCCTAAGAAACGCCAGCTCCTTACTTTCACCAACCCTGGAAAGTTTTGGTGCCCAACCCTCTCCATAGGTTACTGCTTACTCCCTCCTCAGCCTCACCTAAATGTTCAGCAAGGCCTCTGGATTTATCTTATCATGACGTATCCATTAAATCATCAGCACCTCCTTCTTATTTTAACCTATGTGACTTACATCCCAACTTCTCCTTTTCAGACTACAGACCTCGCAAGTAACTTTATCCAGTTAACTGCGTTCTTCCTGTGCAGTTGCCCATCCCTTGCCACCATTTAACAGTACCAACTCCCATACCTTCCATCTCTCGGCAGGTGTGCGTTACATTCTCTCTCATTCCTCTAATCTATTCGGCTGATATGACCAAATCACTTCCACCAGTCCACTTCCACCACAACGCTGATAGCATAGCTTGCCTTGCCCTATAAAATATGTACAAAAAATCCCAACGATCACCCAAATCTCACCCCAATGAGCTTAGCTTCTGTTGTAACCAATGTCTCCTCAAAATCAATTATGGGACCAACCACCCACGGCTTCTACCTCCATGACTTCTGTCTGACTATATACATCCGTTCCATCGCATTAAAAACACCGTAGCTTGTCACTTGATCACCAAGTAACATGGAAACCCCATCTACTAACCATTCAGCAGAAAGTGTGCAATAGACTAAAACCACCACTACCAACTGGCCGATCTTGGGGATTGGACTCCTCCATTATCTTCCATATTTACTAAGCCTTGATGCGTCCCTGACTGTCGTATCCAAATGTTGCAAGGAAATCCACCGCTGCTACATTTTATTAGTACCACAAAACTCTTGGACGTCATTTATTCTGCCTTGCTTGTCGCATCCTTTTACCTTCCCTCATGTGGATCCTCTACCATTTAAACCACATTGAACTCCGACGCATATCCTACGCTGTCATCAAACTTGATTCTAATAAACCCATTCTTTCCCTTCCTATCGGCAAATTTAGCGTGTTGCCGTAAGTTTACAAACACATCCCTACACCTGCACACACTCCGTATCTTATCACAACGCAACTTCACCAGAATCCCTCTCCCAGGAGATAACATTTGCTAAGGTTTGTCCATTCTAGCTTCTCCCCTTCGATTCATCTCCACGTCAGGGCTCCTCCCTCTCCACCCCTCTTCCCTCTCAGTTTCGCTCCTTCCCTTCCCGTTTCCCGCTAGAATATTCTCGTCCAGTCCACTCACCAAACCCATCCTTCCATTCCGTCTTCCTACTATCTACCCTACCACCTAACTTCATTTCCAGATACCACCAAACTGCTTCTACATTTACATCCAAACCCTTCCCCTCAACAGGATACCCAACTTTTAATCTCCCCACAACATTTTTTTCGAAGCACAGGTTCTTCAGATTTTTCAGCTTGTTTCATGAAAGTGTAGTGCTCCTTTTCAATGAACGTCACCTTCCCTTCTAAAGTGTTTTAAATGACTGTTTTTTTTTCTTACTTTATCAGTTAGGCTCTATATTTCTTTTTTAAATTTTAAGTGAACGAAACAACACTGTAAATAGCATTATGCAGTCGTTTCTTTATTGATTTTAAAGACCTTTCCAAAATTTGCATCCATAAACAATGTTGTAATGTCTATTTATATTTCTGGCTGAATAGCGAGATATTGTACCTCTGACAGCCAAAGCCAGCCCATACAGGGCGAGTGGGATGAAATAAAAATGATGAAATACTTTTTGACTGGATTTGTTATGATCCCTCAGTTTGATGTAAACTTGAGGTACCTTAATTGAACTGCAGATGATTACATGTAAAGATGTATTGGACACCCAAAGAGAAAAGTTGCTAGGAGCCCTGTCAACACGTGAAAAAACACATTCTATTGACCAAGAGCGAAACATGGTTCAGCATATGGAATGGCCACGATAGAGATAGTGGCCAAAAAGCAGAGTGGCAAGAAAAGTAAACAAAGACATCTTAGCCTGTATTTTTTTTTCAATTTTTGAACCAGTTTTCAGCTATTTTCAATGTTATTTTTCCGACTCTTGTGAGGGCGAGTGCCTGAAAGTAGAAGTTTTATTGTGATTACATGTAAAGATGATTAACATTACAAGTGTTGTTCATTCGAATATCTCATTAAACAGTTATAATATAACTACTATGAATGTAGCCAAGGATAAAATTAAGATAATTATTTTAATTCTCTGAATGTCCATCATCGTTAGTATCTGTTACATATCAATTTAGTTTTTGTTTCTTTTACGATTTATGCGTACTGATTGTTACGCAACTCATTTGCTTTTACTTACGAAGCATAAACAGCAGTGATTTATTTAATTTCAAATGTATATTACATATACCGTTTTGCTTAGCCTCGACTGACTTTTATTTAAAGAAAATTAAACGATTGAAGTTCGAATTGCTTAATGCTTCATCAATTGCTGCAATTACGCCAACTTAAGTGCGACGCTCATGTTATATTCTGTTATAACTATATTAACAAGTTTACTCCAAGGAAAAATGATAAAATGGGTGAATGGAAGAAGTGAGAGTAACGATTACTACAGGCAGAAGAAATGTATAACTTAAATTTAATTATATTTTTTCCTCTTAACTATTCCCACAATGTGCGGATTCCGTAGAACATATTTGAAAGTAGCTTCTTATTGCTCCACCGCAGAGAAGATAAACTGCTCCCAATTCCTCCATCCTGTGTATTAGGTCATTAATAATCCGGAAGGACTCGTTTTCTGCACACGCTTCGTGATAATTAACATTCAAATTAACTTTGCAGTTTGTAATTACTTGCTCAGTGTTGCGGGTACGTTAGCCAAAGACGATAAAAAAAATTTGTTAGCTGTTGCCGCAAGTTGAGTCCAGCGCACGAAGTTCTGACAGGAAAAAGTTAAATTGTATTTAATGGCATGGCCCGGGTGCTATCTACTGCGAACAGGTGGCGCATCAGCTGTTCAGAGCGAACACTTGGAAGACACACATAGGACGTTCAATTTAATCAGCATTACTTACGTCTGGGAAGCAATGTTACCGATGAGTGTTCAATAACATCCTATTCGAACATTGGACAATCTATATTTTCGGGTCATGTCATCAAATTGTTTAATGAAATTATTAACATAATGATCGGAACAAGTAGAAACTGTGATGTGCACCGAAAAACTCTTTACTTTTATAGGTTTCGCCAGTGAGTTAGTTCTTAGACACGAGCATTATTTTAGTGAAAGCTAAATTATGTAAATAATGGTTTCAACCATATACACTCTAGAGAATAGGAAAAGACGCACAGAGAAGGAATTATACGAATGGGGCGAAAATTGATAGATGTGATGTACATTTACAGACAGACAAACGATTAGACTATCAGAGAAAATTGATGATTTAGTCAAGAGAAAGCGCTTCATAAATAGAGCAAGTCCATAATGCGTTGGATCACATCTGGTCCTTATGCAAGCAGATATTCGTCATGGAATTGATTGAATGATTTGTTGGGTGTCCTCCAGAGGAATATCGTTTCGAGTTCTGACGAACTGGTACGTTAGATTGTCGAAATCCGGAGCAGAGCGACGTGGCACAGTGTTTAGCACACTGGACTCGCATTCGGGAGGACGACGGTTCAATCCCGTCTCCGGCCATCCTGATTTAGGTTTTCCGTGATTTCCCTAATTCGTTTCAGGCAAATGCCGGGATGGTTCCTTTGAAAGGGCACCGCCGATTTCCTTCCAAATCCTTCCCTAAGCCGAGGTTGCGCTCCGTCTCTAATGATCTCGTTGTCAACGGGACGTTAAACACTAACCACCATCACCACCACCAAATCCCGAGCTGTTTCGAGGACTCTGCCCATAATGCTCCAAATGTCCTCTATTGGGGAGAGATCCTGCGACCTTGCTGGCTAAGGTAATATTTCCCAAGCAAGATGACAGGCAGTAGAAACTATTGCCCTGTGCGGAAGGCATTTTTCTTGCTCAACGTAAACCCAGGATGGCTTGCTATGAAGGGAAACAAAATTGGGTGTTATAGTGTGTTCGACTTACTGCTGTTCTGTGTGGGTGCCACGTATGACAATCGAAGATGTTCTGATATGATTAGAAATTTTAGGCAGTACACGGAAAACAGTGCTGTCGTTGTCGTCATGCGTAAACTGGGTCATTTTTCCGACATACAGTAGGGCAAGCTTATTTGCTTTTGGGACAGGAGTGGAAGCATTTCGGAAACTGCTACTTATGTAGCCCTCGCGGTTAAGCATACCTTGCATGGCAAAATGGTACTATACAAACCTGACGCCAAGAAAACTGAGTTTTCCATAGACAATAGATGACAGGGGTGGATGATGGCCTCAGAGTTTTATACGGGTAAATAGACGTGTAAAGTGATCTGACCACCCAGATCAACGTTGCTACAGATGGGCGTCTCAACAGGCGAGTGATTCATGCTCCCAAGCTGATTGCTGTTCACTGGCGATGAAAGCTGGAATTTGCAAGTCAGTACCTCAACTGGACGTCTATTGAGAGGTGGCAGATGGCTTTTTCAGACGAAACAAGTTTTATGCTCCATTTGATTGATAGTCATTGGACTGTACAGAGTGAAAGGCCTGAAAGTAAACACAATGCAACAATCGTGGAGTGGTATGGTCTGCGTTATGGTTTCGTGGCATTCCCTGGATTATCCTGTTATTGTGGAAGGCACACTGGATCAACACAAGTATACATCTTTCCTTGAGGACCATGTGCACCCCTACACGCAGGTACCAAAAGAAAAATGCGATTTGTCACACAACTCACAGTGTACATGTCTGGTTTAAGAAGCATCACCATGAGTTTTGCATACTCGAACAAGTACCAAACTCTTCAGACTGACACACAAACCGTGAATCTTTGGCACCACCTTGGCCGGGCTGTTCACACCATGGGTCCTCCACTGGGAAGCAGAGTACAGCTGACCACAGAACGGAAGACGACACATCTAAACAATAGCTAAACATCCCCATTGGTACCTTACAGGATCTTATAGACTCTCGTCCTGCATATCTCGATGTGGTCCACACTAGAAAAGGTAGTCATTCAGGCTCATGACAGATGGTCACATTAATGAGAGCGGACAGAAAAAAAAAAAAAAAAAACAATCACGTTGTGCTGATTTCCCCACACTGGTGTGTGGAGTGTAACGTGCTATAAGCATGAAAACTTTTACGATAAAGTAGCTTGATAAAGCGCTAGGTGACGATATAAACTAACTGCTAAATAATGAAAGATAGTGTTTAGTTGCATTTAAGGAATAGCCTATACAGAAAATTTTTTCCCTTTATGAAACGGCTTGCCATTGCTGACATATTCCTTGATTTTAAAAATATTTTCAGTATAGCTCTGCAATGTCGTTTAGTAAACAGAATACGAGATTACAGAGTATTTTACCAAAATTGTGAGTCAATTAATAGCTTAGTAACAGGTATAACACAATGACCCGTTTTCGACGGGATGAAATCAGCACTTACAAAAATGATTTTGGTCGTAGCTACAGAGGAATTTAGTGTTGGACTGCAACAGTTTACAAGCTATACAAATCTTGTGGAAGTAAATGTAAAAAAAAAAAAAAAAATCCTGGAGGAAGATTAGGCTTCAATACTTTATCAAGGACGAGGCATACGTGTCGCAGCAGCTGGCGTCATACTAAAGATGGACAAACTGTTTTTCCTCGCTTTTGTTCCTTACGTATAAAGAATTCCATAGTAGCTCGAAACCTGAGTAACTAGAGTGAAGCGTTCCGAAATGCGTGTTTTTAATTGCTGCACTCTGGCCAAATCTGAGAATTTCTGCTTTATTCTTGCGGGAAATTTCACGTAAATCAAAGTGGCAGTCATTCAGTGAGAGTATACGATAACGAAAGTCTGAAAACTATCACATCTAAAACGGTGCCGTGAGCACTCTTTTCACTAACCATTCTACCTGTAATTACCATACCAGAAATTGCAAAATTATATTTGTAAGGAAAATAAGCGAGTCGTTCTGTGGCAGTTTTCCACTCTTTGTGGCATCTATTTTGTCTAACAACTACGTACAAGGAAACCCAACCGACAATACCGTCGGCGGCAGGTAAGTGGAGAGGAATAATATGAGAGCTGTGTCGACACGCAGTTGAGACACTGTTGCATCGCTTTCAGCTTGTGTAACGCAGTATTTCTGTCATAGGAGACCTACACGCTTGACAAGGGTATGTAAACTGGCCATGGCATCAGACAAATATCTACATCAACTGCTGCAGCTTACGATATGACCTTTCCACTTCTGTTTTCCGCTTATTGCATTCAGGGATGGGATATATTTTGCAAGGTTTGCAGGAAATGACCTGCATGCAAAACACACTTTTCGGAATTATATAAATTTGCAGCGATGAGATATCCGCTAAATTCAAAACTTTCAGCCGCTTGAGTGATAATTTTATCTCACACTTGTTTTGAAAGAACAGTTTTTGAAATTCGTTATCCTGTACCTATCTCTTCGCAGGCAGTAGCAGCTCTCTGCAAGTGGAAATCATGTCAGAGATGTTTATTATTATTTTGAGCTTTTCTTCACTACAGAGGCTTATCTCCAACATAATAATTTACTTGGAAATTACAATACAAACAATAACCGTTCTTAAACTATATTCTCAAAATATTTCTCCAGGTGTTTCGATCTTGTGTGTCTTCGTCCTCTGCACACATTCTCCTCATTGTGTGCTGTACATTTTGGATCCAGGTGGTCATAGGGCGTCCTCTTCTTCTTCTCCCATCCGGTTCCCACTCCAGTATCAATTTTGGTATTCTGGTTTTCTCCATTCGTCGTACATGCCCGTACCACTGTAATTTCTTCCTATCCATTACGTCATATATTCTTTCTTTTATTTCCATTCTCCTTATTACTTCGGTGTTCCTTATCTTTTCTATCCTGGAGATTCTTGCCGATCTTCTCAAAAAGTCCATCTCTAGAGCTTGTAATTTTGTAATGTGCTTCATGTTAATTGTCCAGGTCTCCGTTCCATACGAAACCACACTCTCTAATATGGATTTGTATATTAATTTTTTAGTTCTGCTCATTACATTCCTACTCCATAAGACTGAGCTAAGCATCCCAATGGTCCTCCGTCCGCTACTAATTCTTTTATTGATTTCTGACTCTGATTTTCCCTCGATTTCTAAAATGGATCCCAAATAACAGAATGTGTTTATCTTCTTGATTTTCTTTCCTTCATTGTATAGCTCATCTGAATCATTAGTCAAGCATTCTGTTTTTTGGTAATTAATTTTCAAACCCCAAGTTTTGTATGCTATTGCTAGTTGATTGCGCAAATTGTTAGCATCCTCCCCATCTTGTGCTACGGCTACTTGATCATCAGCGAACAATAAATGATGTAGGTAAACTGTATCTCTTATTTATAATCCCATACTATTACATTTACGAGACCATGTTCTAAGGCTATCTATATAGATTTTAAATAATGACATGGGACAGCCCTGTAAAAGGCCTTTGCTTGTTCTAATTTTCTGTGAAAGTTTATTACCAACTTTCACTTGTCAAATGTTATCTTTATAATCTGTTGTGTTATGTTAATCAAGGAAGGGCTTATGTTTGCCATACGTAGTGCTCTCCAAAGTAATTTTCTTGTAACAGTATCATACGCTTTTTCTAGATCTATGAAAATTAATCCTATATTTTTTGATTTTTCCCTATGTTTCTCCAAAATCTGTCGTAATGTGAAAATATGGTCTACACATGATCTCCCAGCCGTGAATCCACATTGTTCTTCTTGGGTTCTAAAATTTTTTTCCAGTTTGTTTTTAATAACTTTTGCAAAAATTCTCATTAATGTCTTTGTAACACAAATTCCTCGATAGTTTGAACAAATTTTGCGATCCCCTTTCTTAAATATTGTATTAATGCAACCTAGCTTCATCTCGTTGGGTATTGACTCTCCATGTATCATTCTGTTGAAGAGCTGTGTTATCAGTTTCACAGTTTTGTCACCACCATATTTCAGACACTCCAGATTGATATTGCCTGGTCCCGGTGATTTACCATTCTTTCCTGTTCTCAACGCCTGAAGTACTTCACATTCTAAAATCTGGATCTCATCATCTTCATGTCCTTTATCTTCCCGTGTTCCTTATTCTAGATATTCTTCTCTGCCCTCATTTAATAATTTTCGGAAATACTCTTCCCATTCCTTTTGTGTTATCAGTTGGAGGTTAGTTTTGCTTTTTGTATCCTGTCGAAGCCCTTTCAATACTGACCGTGCTTCTTTTGCTCTCCCAAATCCTAATTTGCTATTCAGCTTGGCACATGTTCTTTCCCATGCTTCATTTTTTTCCATCCTTATTTTTTTCATCACTTCATTTCCTTGTATATTGATCTTGTTTCTTCTGATTTATCATTCAACCACTGAAGTAACGCATTTCGTTTTTCTCTAACGAGGACCTCTAGTTCCTGTGACCACCACTCTGCTGCACGGGTGGTTGCTATCTTTTTTACCCAACACCTCTGTTGCTATGATTTTCACATTAGCTTTTATATAGTCATATATTTCCTCTGTACTTCCTTCAAATGATTCAATCAGTGTCCTTTCCATCCTGGCCGCAAAGAGTGTTCTGATACTTTCGTCTTGTAGGCTGTCAATATTAAAAGGCAAATTTTCATCTTTCTCAGTCTGGTTCGTTTTATTTATGTTACTTGTACCACTCCTTGCATTCTTCCATGGCCAGAAAGACTTCATTTTAACTAGATAGTGGTCTGATCCACACTGGGCTCCTCTTTAAGATCTGACGTCTACTGCTTTGAAACTGCTTGTTTGCCTAATGATAATATAATCTATTATAGAACGAAGTTTTTTGGTGTTCTTTTGCCAAGTATATTTATGAATGTCCTTATGTTTGAAAAATGTGTTGGTAATTTTTAGATCAAATTCTTCACAAATTGCAATCAATCGTTCCCCATTGTCATTATATTCGTCCTCTCCATGTTTTCCTACTATTCTACAAGATTCTCTAATTCCTACCCTTCCATTCAGATATCCCATGATAATCAGTTCCTTTCTTCTTGGGATTTTTTCAATAGTCTCCCTGAGGGTGTCCCAAAATGTTACCTCGGAAATATTTTTGTAGTGTTCTACCCCTTGTTCTGCACTCAGTGGGTCAACTACTCATTTTAGTAATTGACTGTACAATATAGTAGAACTAACACAGTATGATTGTAAATAAAGACAAACAAAATTGAAATACTGTGTCCCTTAATTTCAGACGGATCCATGTCGCTTAAGTAATTGTAGTGATTCTCGAGATTGAAGATTAGTTTGCTGCAGGCATTCTACGATTCACTATTTTCGGTACACAACTTGTACAATTCTTGGTTTAAAATCCCACCTCGTTTACGGAGTATGGTGGACTTTCGTGTTCACTATGTCAATTATTCACTGTGAACAGCTATGGGTAAAGCTAAGAATCTCAGTAAAGTCACCAAAAATCAGGTAACGTCCGTGATCTGACTCTTTGATTAGGTTAAAATTAGATCCTACTTATGGGCGTTACGAGGAACAGTACAGGGATCTTCAAAATGTTCATTCAGAAGAGTCTGAGCACCTGAAAGACGTCAAATCATGACACCTGCACAGTTGTAGCTCTGAGAAATAACTATATTTAGATTTCTCTAAGCGATTATATTAACGCGTTTGAACCTTGTTCAGAAGTAGTGACGGAAGTCAAAGAGCTTGCTACAGGTTTACCCTCAGAGGAAACATATCTGATTATTTTGACAACCGTGAAATCGTTGAAATGTCACGGTCTTATCTGCGATAATTGGCACAGAATCAGTGACTGCATTTTTTTTTTTACTCGGTCATAGTAAGCCTCCAGCATGGGAGAAAGAATAAGATTTTGAATATGTTTACATGGGGCTTTGGAAACAGTAGCCTTCGAAAGATGATTGCTAAACACGCTATCATATCCAGCTATGATGCCTAGATGTAATCTAGCACACAGCGGGAAATTCCTGGATTTGATGAGACACCTCATCCATAACGTCCACCTAGTGTGAGCTCAGAAGCACAACAAACTTCAATAGATCACAGTTTTAGAGATCGCTTAACGACATTTGAGAATCTCCACCGGAAAACTGCACATATTGACTTCTTATTGCAGACATTGCACGCAAGAGAAATTACGCCTTGAAACTTATTACTGCGTATCGAATCTTCCTGCGTAACCAACAGTAGAAACTGGTCACAGTACTGATATCTTAACTGCAACAAACAAGAGAAAACTCCTGCATTTAGTGGCTGACTAGAATCTAGTTGTTATTTCAGTTTCAGAACTACCGTTGCCGCAGTGTTCATAACAAAACAAATATCATAAGTTACAGAATAGTGCAGATATGAATTAGATTCAAAATCTGCTATTTATATGTCACATTCGTGAAATGACTGTGGTGGAAGAGGAACCCCATACGTAACGTATCATCGCTTCGCACGTTGGTAAGGAACTGGTTCGATGGGGAAGCTTGTAATGAAACTGCGCATTTGTGTTAGACCGGAAAAGTTAATTTGGACTATAGCTTCTTGAACTATTCACTTGTTAGTAAGTTGGTGACACCACGTATGGTTAGATATAGAGCAGGATATTGCACAAAAGCCACAAAATTCAGAGGTAAGCGTTGTACTGTGAATAGAGGTTCAGATGGTTCACTGTGAGACTTAACTGCTGTGGACATCAGTCCCTTAGAACTTACAACTACTTAAATCTAACTAACCGAAGGACATCACACACATCCATGCTCGAGACAGGATTCGAACCTGCGACCGTAGCGGTCGCTCGGTGATAGAGGTACGAGAATATTCGTATAGAGCCTTCCGACAACATGTAACCAAAGCGAAAACTACGGGAGCGGCAAAATTGCATCGCTTGCCCTATGCGTTTCAGCGGGACAGATATTTCTCATCAGATACTCCCGTATTACAAGCATGGAGATGTCTACCGCCAGCAGGATGAAACAGAAAAGCGTATCATCTACAAAGACTGGTGGTTGTTTCAGTAGACAAATATCTGTCGGCACTAGACAATCATCAAAACCATTACGGTTTGGAGCTGCAGTATTATGACGTTAATATGAAAAGTAAAATAAACTGACTTGGGAAACAAAGACTGCAGGAGATCTGACAAAATAGTAATGCGCTCAACCTTAGACTTCGATATCGCCCGTCGGGCTTGAGTTGCGATGTACTGGTATTTTGGCGCGTGACGTCATACGTAAGAGGAGCGTTATTGTCTTTTCCTTAGGGGCGCTGGGAGCGTCAGCCTATGCTGTGTTTGTTGTTTGTATGAGAGTTATAGAGAGCGTTGCAAATTGTAATGGAATGGGCATGTTATTGAATCCACAACTTTAGATACTTAAGATAGAAACGAGCTGCCGCTGTACACCGCTTACGCCCCTAACAAACAAACAAACAAAAAATGGTTCAAATGGCTCTGAGCACTATGGGACTTAACAGCTATGGTCATCAGTCCCCTAGAACTTATAACTACTTAAACCTAACTAACCTAAGGACATCACACAACACCCACTCATCACGAGGCAGGGAAAGTCCCTAACCCTGCCGGGAATCGAACCCGGGACCCCGGGCGAGGGAAGCGAGAACGCTACCGCACGACCACGAACTGCGGACAGCTCCAATCAACTAGAGCTTAAACGTTAACTTTGGTTGTCTTGGTAACGTGAGTAAACATTAATTACAACTTATGTGAACTTCGATACATACCTTTTTGTCAAAGGTGAGCCAACCTACAATGTAATGAAATTAATAACTTAGAGAATAGTAACAGCATTACCCTGACACAATGGGACCTGATACTTCGACAATTACTAAAAACTTAAGTCTTCAGAAGGCTATTGTAGATGAAGATTGGTTAATTCATCGTAAAGTGAGAAGAATGCAATGGTAGTAATTGAAAGTAATGTACAAAGACGTACCAGAATTAGATGAGTTGGGTAGCCGACAGAATAAAGTTATCTGATCCAGGTTAGTGCGTACCGACTTACGGCTATGAGATACCAAGAGCATATATGAGTAGTTTCAGGGGTTTAGCGTACAGCCGGCCGCGGTGGTCTCGCGGTTCTACGCGCGCAGTCCGGAACCGTGCGACTGCTATGGTCGCAGGTTCGAATCCTGCCTCGGGCATGGATGTATGTGATGTCCTTAGGTTAGTTAGGTTTAAGTAGTTCTAAGTTGTAGGGGACTGATGACCACAGCAGTTGAGTCCCATAGTGCTCAGAGCCATTTGAACCATTTTTCAGGTGTTTAGCGATTTTCTGTTGAGCTATATTGATGAACTGGGTTGTTGCCATTTCTGAAATTTCTTGCTTTTTGTATCGGTATTGGAGTATCCTGTCGAGCTGTATACACTACGTGATCAAAACTATCCGCATACCTGGCTGAAAATGACTTACAAGTTCGTGGGGCTCTCCATCGGTAATGGAATTTAGTATGGTGTTGGCCAACGCTTAGCCTTGAGAACAGTTTCCAGTCTGTCAGGCACACGTTTAATCAGGTGCTGGAAGTTTTCTTGGGGAATGGCAGCCCATTATTCACGGAGTGATGCAGTGAGGAGAAGTATCGACGGCGGTCAGTGAGGCCTGGCACAAAGTCGGCGTTCCAAAACATCCCAAAGGTGTTATATAGGATTCAGGTCAGGACTCTGTGCAGGCCGGTCCATTACTGGGATGTTATTGTCGTGTAACCACTCCGCCACAGGCCGTGTTTTATGAACAGGTGCTCGACCGTGTTGAAAGATGCAATCGCCATTCCCGATTTGCTCTTCAACAGTGGGAAGCAAGAAGGCGCTTAAAAAAGCAATCGTGATAGTTCCACGCAAAACAATGAGGGGTGCAAGACCCCTCCATAAAAAGCACTACCACACCATAACAACACCGACTCCGAATTTTACTGTTGGCACTGCACACGCTAGCAGATGACTTTCAGGGGGAAGTCGCCATACCCACACCCTGCCATCGGATCGCCACATTGTGTACCGTGATTCCTAATTCCACACAACGCTTTGCCACTATTCAATCGTCCAGTGTTTACGCTCCTTACACCAAGCGAGGGATCGTTTGGCATTACCGGCGTGATGTGTGGCTTATGAGCAGCTGCTTGACCATGAAAACCAAGTTCTCTCACCTTCCGCCTAAATATCACGTACATGCAGCGGATCCTGATGCCGTTTGGAATTACTGTGTGATGGTCTGGATAGATGTCTGCCTATTACACATTACGACTCTCTTCAACTGTCGGTGGTGTTAGTCAACAGACGAGGTCTGCCTGTATGCTTTTGTGCTACATGTGTCCCTTCATGTTTCCACTTCACTGTCGCATCGGGAACAGTGGATCTAGGGACGTTTAAGAGTGTGGAAATCTCTCGTACAGACGCATGACACAAGTGACACCCATTAGCCTGACAACGTTCGACGTCAGTGAGTTCCGCGGAGCGCCCCATTCTGCTCTCTCACGGTGTCTAATGACTACTGAGATCGCTGATGTGGATTACCTGGCAGCAGGTGGCAGCACAATGCAACTAATACGAAAACCGTACGTTTTGGGGGTGTCCGGATGCTGATGATCACATAGTGTATCATTGAGCATGCTTGTTACCGTATTTCGTTAACTTTCATGACATTGGCTTCCTATATTGGTATTGCTTTGTCGCTTTCTGTGCTGTTATTGCTTTCCCGTATTGGCGTCTGGATTTTCACTAACTTATATACGTAGTGTGATGCATTGGAGACCAATTCTTGTCTTTCGGCTGAAGAGCAGCGAATAGGATACTGCCATCCAGCCCCAGATGGGGCACTGAAACACAATAAAGAAAAAAATCTTCGATACCAGTTAAATCTCTCCGATTTTATGCTTTATTTTTGCACTATCATTGCCATCCTCTGCAATCTATTCTTCATAGTATTCTTCCTGTTGGTTTGGTTTGTATACTTCAGTGTTTTCGGGGTTGTGTGGTTTTTATATGATAATTATTTGCCGCGTTTCCTCGTCAAGTCCAATATCTACTATTCGGAATTTTTACTTTTCTGAATATAATGTTTATAATTTGGTGTCATGGGAACTGGTGATTATGACATTCTTACTGACATTTTTAAATAAAGTATGTGTTGCATTTTCAAGTTTGTGATGACGTCAAAGTGACGAGTGTTTTCCAAGGCTCTTGTTTACCCCAGTAGTTCACCATACTTGACACACAGTGCCGTACTGGCGGCCACGAAAGCGTGGCCTTATTTGGCAGTTGGAGGGGACGGGGATCGTACAGCCGCAGATGTCACTTTCAGACCACGTCACTGCCGCTCTCAGCTGATCAATTTAATACAGAGGTAATGTGTTATTATGTCGGAGGTTGCCAATTATTTGACGAGTGAAGTAAGTTTATTGGTTGAAATGCCCGAGCTATGGGCTGTGGTGCTGTAACGCCATAGCAGCTCACAGGTTTTGCCCCATATTTAAGCATTCCTCTTATCTGTAATTTCCAAGATTATCTACAAGCGATATTATTGAGTGAACGACTACCGTGGCACAGATATAGATTAGTTTGCTTTTGTATACAGCTATGGTAACAGAATATCTTGTACTAGTGAATTCTGCCGGCAGTGTTCTACATATGTGTGAGATGAAGCCAGAGCATTGCCCTCTAGCACTACGCTTACCTGTGGTTAGTTACTTATGAGAGTGTGTACCGTGGAAAGTGACTTAGACTTATAATGGGAGTTTCGTGGATTGTCAAGGGGAGACATGTGTGAAACTCATTTTAAAAACCACCGACGTCGATTTCCTGTTTTAGTTATACTGTACGAAATGTACAAAAGCACTACTTTGAGAAAAAACACGTACTTCGTTAGATGTCAGCTGACGATGTGACTGAGTATTATTTTAGTCCTTTGATGGGTTAAACACTATACTTTAGAAGTAACTACTGCAGAAAGTCAATTACCTACAAATACTTCTTGCGATGACTACGGTTTTTGTCGTGAGGTGTGTTAGGTGATTGTGGCCAATTGTACATATTTCAGTAGCCGCATTTTCACAATTTCCTGTTAGGAGGCAAAACTTTTCTTTGCGAGAGCTCACAATTTTTCTGAGAGGTAGCCACAGAGTATACAACTACGGTGGAAGAGGTGTGCTCCAGGTTTCGGATACAGCATGGGAAGTATCTATGATGGAGACACGGACGACGAATAAGATAAATTACTGAAATCTTTTGTCGGTGTTGTTGTGAACGATGGGAACAAAAGCGACATCTGGCGCCTTGATCGTAATGCGGTCGATATATATCGCTAGTTTTTATTTGATATTTGAAAATTACTCTATAATTCGATATAGTTTGACACACAACAGCAAGACGTTTCAATAATCCATAAATTGTGAAGGAAACAGAAACTTTACCCTCGAGAGATTGTTTCACATGGAATTGTTAGCAAAGTGTAACTTAATAAGTGTGCACAATGCAGTTAAGTAACAGAGCAACAGCAGTGTGGGCAGGAGGTCTTCTCAGATACCAATAGAATAATACAAATAAATCAAGCCATTCTGGCACGAAGACTGTATCTCAGCTCATAAATTCAAAGAGCGAAGGCTCTCTAGCAACATCATAGCGTTCTCGTATAACAGGTTCAGATAGCGGCCTCCTAACAACCCTGTGCCGAATCCACCTAAGAAACCACAAAGGAGTAAAGAATCATTATACGAATAATTACACTGGTAATAAAGATGTTCAAAAAGCTTTGCCGTGTCAATAATAACATTCAGAAGATTCACCGATCTGCCTTGCCATATTCCCCACTTATGATTTAACCATTGCTTTGGTTCTATTTCAGTTACATCACTGGACTTCCAAATGCTTTTTTCAATCTTGTGGCCACTGTAGCACTCCCATAGAATTTAAGCTTCCGCTTAAGTCTTCCTTAGCTTTCATTTTTATCTCGTTTCATTAGCTTTCAGGTATCGTAAATCAACCGTTGACAAATTTAACGAAATTGTAGACCTTCAGAATATGGGATATCTGTGTTCGTCCATCCACTGAAAAAATCGGGCATCCATTAGCTTTTAAATTCACCTTCGTGTGCTGTGCTATATTACCAGAACTAATATCGACTTTTGATGTATCAGATCAGAGTCTTCCCGACAGTTTAGTCTCTTCCTCGGTAATATTTGCAAACAGAGGGGATCGGCAAAGTTTTATTACTGGCGGGTCCGAATATCTTGTAGCTCGCACATGCCTCGAGTTTGGCTTATTAAATTTTAGGAGTCTCGAATAAAGAACAAGCTAAAATCCATCAGCTTATTTTTTCTGGTGGTAACATTTTTAGAAAATACGTTAAAATTGTACCTACCTAGCACTCTACTGAACGAAACCACAAGAATAAATAAACTTAGTAGCTGTGTGCCCAGTTTCCATACCTATGCGGAGGATGTTATTGAAAAGTACGGGCGTTAATGTCATTAAAAATAAAAATGTATATGAAGTGTGAGAAGAAGTTTGTATTTGGCAGTAAACGGTTTTGCTATCGCATAATTCTGGAAAAAATGATATTCCGGTCTGGCAGACATTTAGCACAGTGTAGCAAAGAACATTCTGAAAGTTATTTAGAAAGCTGTGACGAAGCAATTCACACTACGATGCCACTATCGTATTGCAAAATTCCGACCACATTTTAGGCAGAAGAATTGCCTGTTTCATCTTTCATTTTTCCCATATCTGTAAAATAACTGTAGTACTAAACTGTCTAATAATTTTACGTTATATCACCTTTTTCTAGTCTTCCATGTTGTAGGTCGAGAGTTATCACCTGCCATTTAGATTTATTGTGTATGCCTTCTATGTTTAGCAGGTACCATGAATTAAACTGTGATTTATCATAGAGATAAGATAATATTCCGTTTTATTACTGAATCTATATGTGTGTACCAAACATGTTTCGCCTATTCGTCGTAGGCATATTGAGAGGTGTGTAATATACAGTATAATTGTAATGTTTTTATCTGTATAGTAAAGCGTCACTTAAGCTACAACTGACGAAAAATGCTGAAAATATTAACAATATTACCACGAAATCATTACTGGGTTTAAGTCACAAATACTGATATCGTCAGATTTGCTGTGCAACAAATCAATGTACGGAGTCTGCTTCTTTTGTTTTTCCGTTATTGTTTAAGTCCTTAAGAAGATGGGAAGTAGGTTATTTATTATTGTTACCTAACGAAATACCTTGAAATTCCCCAAATATTCTTAAGCTTTTTCATTATTTTATTTCTGTGACAGAATTACTGTGTTATTTTTCTCGGTTGTAGTTACCTAGCCAACCATGAACATTTCGGAGTACTCCAGACAGCGACAAAATCTTAACGTCAAGGTGATCCAGATGTATGTGCTACGCCTCTGACTCATGTCGTAGCCCCCATATATATCCCAGATGACTCTTCCTTACTTTTGGTGAAATAGATAAAAAAATAAATAAAAATATGCCTCCTGTGAAAGCAGTTTCTTTACTAACATTACTATAGTCTGAAAGTAAAATTTAACGTTATAGCAAATCATAGAGTATACTGCCCACAATATAAGCTGCTGCAAAGGTCGTGAATACTCTCTGAATGCTCAGTAGGTCTTAAAGCCGAGCATATGTTAGTAACATTAATTCCTTCGTTTATTCGTTTGACTTTGCGTCCACATGCTAATCAGCTGTTATTCGCCCAATGAAGTTCAGTGAAATACAGCATCAGTTTGATAACACTAAGAGTCTTTCGGTTTAAGTGCCCCACTTGCAAAGCGACTCGTCACCTTTTTGTTATGAGGACATGCTGAGTGTGTGCACATCCCTGCAGCTTCATACCTATCTATATTGATCAGCCAGAACATTGTGTACTCCAGACAGCGACAAAATCTTAACGTCAAGGTGATCCAGATGTCTATTCTACGCCTCTGACTCATGTCGTAGCCCCCAAATATATCCCAGATGACTCTTCCTTACTTTTGGTGAAATAGATAAAAACTGACCTACCATCTACCCTTCCAGGCGATAGCAGCGTCACCTAGCGAGGAATAAGTGCTAGTCAGACACAGGCACCGTGCATGTAATATCAGTGAGCGTGACGTCCGTGTGTCAATGGGGAAGGCGTGCTATCAATCTGAGTTTGACTGAGGGCAGATTGTGAAGGCCCGGAGGCTTGGTACGAGCCTTTCGGAATCTGCACGACTTGTCGGATATTCAAGGGGTGCTTTGATGTGTGCCTTCAACAAGTGGCGGTACAAAGTTGAAACCACATCCAGACGTCTCGGGGTTGGGCGGCCACGCTTCATTACAGATGTCGGAGTTCGTAGGGCGGGCAGACAGCTAAAACAGGACCGGCGACGAGCTATGGCGGACCGAACATCGTACTTAAATGCTGGGCAGAGTACGAGTGTGTCAGAACACACAGTGCACCGAACAGATGTAGTGCACGGCCTCTGCAGCCGACGACCGATGCACATGTCAGTGTTAACACCACGAGATCGGTAACTACGACTGAAATGGGCACTTGACCGTCGACACTGGATGTTGGCGCAGTGGCAGAGGGTTGCATATTTGATGAATCCCTATACCGTCTTCATAATGCCAATGGGAGCTCGTGAATTCGTCATCTGGCAGTGTAACAGATTCTGGACATCTGTATTGCAGGACAGCGACAAGCTGGCGAATTCACGTAGACATCCATGGGCCCAGTAGTGCTTGTGTAAGACACCATGACCGCCAGGGAGGATCGAATACTGGTTAGAGTCGATGTACAGGGTGTTACAAAAAGGTACCGCCAAACTTTCAGGAAACATTCCTCACACACAAAGAAAGAAAATATGTTATGTGAACATGTGTCCGGAAACGCTTACTTTCCATGTTAGAGCTCATTTTATTACTACTCTTCAAATCACATTAATCATAGAATGGAAACACACATCAGCAGAACGTACCGAAGTGACTTCAGTCACTTTGTTACACGAAATATTCAAAATGTCCTCCGTTAGCTAGGCTACATGCATCCACCCTCCGTCGCATGGAATCCCTGATGCGCTGCTGCAGCCCTGGAGAATGGCGTATTCTATCACAGCCGTCCACAATACGAGAACGAAGAGTCTCTACATTTGGTACCGGGGTTCCGTGGACAAGAGCTTTCAAATGCCCCCATAAATGAAAGTCAAGATGGTTGAGGTCAGGAGAGCGTGGAGGCCATGGAATTGGTCCGCCTCTACCAATCCATCGGTCACCGAATCTGTTGTTGAGAAGCGTACGAACACTTCGACTGAAATATGCAGGAGCTCCATCGTGCATGAACCACATGTTGTGTCGTACTTGTAAAGGCACATGTTGTAGCAGCACAGATAGAGAATCCCGTATGAAATCATGATATCGTGCTCCATTGAGCGTGCGTGGAAGAACATGGGGCCCAATCAAGACATCACCAACAATGCCTGCCGAAACGTTCACAGAAAATCTGTGTTGATGACGTGATTGCACAACTGCGTGCGGATATCGTTAGCCCACACGTCTTGATTGTGAAAATTTACAATTTGATCATCAGAATCGAAGAAGTACAGTACATACTGACGAAACTAAAATGAGCACTAACATGGAAATTAAGCGTTTCTGGACACATGTCCACATAACATCTTTTCTTTATTTGTGTGTGAGGAATGTTTCCTGAATGTTGGGCCGTACCTTTTTCTAACACCCTGTATAACCCTTCACAACTACCGTGTTGCCTGATGGAAGAAGAATTTTTCAACAAGATAATGCGCCATATCAAAAGGCCAGGTGTGATGGAGTGTTTCGAGGAACACAGTGTCGAGTTCCAATTGATACGTTGGTTCTTCCATCTCGCAACATCTGAAACCGACCGGACACTTCAGCGACATGTTTCGACGTGACGTCGAAGTTCATCGCCGGAATTTCAGGCATTTAGATGACATGTTTGTGCAGATGTGGTTCCAACTCCCTCCAGCGACCTAATAAGCCGTCACTTCCTCCATGTCGTGACTCGTCACCGCTATTATCCGTGCCAAAGCTGGACATACCGGCTATTAGATTTTTTGCCATAATTTTCTGGCTATTAATAAGTGAAGACTAACCGACTGCAGTGAACACTGTACGCTGAGGGCGTCAAATGTTGATTATGTTTTAGTTACTGCATCGTGTAGGTCTATATTATATATACCACACTGAGTTGAAGAGCAAATGTCGGGATTACAGGGACTGATTTGTTATTCGTAGAAGCAGAGATTTTGTAGTCACTCTAGTCTTTCAAGTGATATCATTAGTGTCAATGATTTTGCTGTCAAACTTAATAAGCAAATTTTTAAATGGTAGTCCTGTGTGTTCTATTTTTCCCCTTTGTGTATCGCCGACACAACTGTCTTTTTTATTTATTTTATATTGCTCAAATCAGTTTGTCAGTCAAATAAAGATAAGAAGAAGGGTTTATTCCGGCCTAATTTCCATTTCCATGACTGAGAGGTAACAACACATGGAGCTCACATTGGGGAGAAAATCGAATGAGTTTTATTAAGAAGGAACCATCTATGCCTTTGCCTCAATCTACTTAGAGCAACTACTGAACCCTAGATCTTGATGGCCGAAAGAGAACTTGAACCACCATCAAGCCGAAAGCGAGTCCCCTGTATTACCGTAACGCCACCTGTTCAAAATAAAACAAATAACGAGACAGTGTTATCTCGTCAGTCAGAAGTTTTATTGGGTTGGTAACTGTGGTTTCATGTGGTATTGGCTGCGGTATCTCGGTTGAACAATATAGCAGCCAGACGGTCTTTTCAAGACGTCGCGTTGATGGCGACGTCTCCACACAACCAGCGTATGACATGGCTGCACTCAAGAGCTGGGCGGTGTGAAGTACAGACCTCCATGGTGGGCGCAGAGGACACTGGAGTTACCTGACGACAAATTTAAATTTCAAAATTAGTAACGTCATCCTGTTATGATGGGTTGATATGACCTATGCAAAGAAAAGTGCTAAATTATCGTAGGGCCCCATGATAATATAGGGTCGTTTTCTGTATCGATGTTATTTGGATTGTAAAATAGACGCGAAGCACAGTTATTAGGTTATAGATATTGTAACAAGTGTAACACATTCTTGGAATGGTCCAGTAAAAGAAAGCTGCAATAACAATACATTTTGAAATACAGTGTCAGCGAAGGGATGTTCCTACCGCACCTACTCATCAGCCCTAGGATAACAATTATCGGAAATATCAATTTATCTCCGAAAAATTGGTAGCAGTGACTGTTTGCCTGTATACTGCTCTCTGAGTGTGGTTTATTGTGGTGAAATAGTCTACAAAATTATTGTATCCTGATGGCAGATAATTTTTATAACTATTTCTGAGATAGTAGATACCTCACGCGTAGAATAAGTTCTGCAAATGTGCAGATGAAATTCGGAGAGTTGCATGGATAAATATATGATAGAAAAATAAAAGTCCATGCAGCATAAAAGAATCGAACCAAAACACCAAAAAAATGTGTGCGACGCTGAAGGTAAAACTGTGCTGAAAACTTGATATCTGTGTTATGAGAGGGAGGCGATAGAGGAGAATGTTTTCTGAAAGGCTCTACACGCTGAGAAAGTGTAGGCAACGCTATTGTACCATGTATTTTTGAGTTCAAGTGTATCCTACCAACACTAGAGTAATAAAAGAAATGTATATCTTTAAAGAACTACAAAATCTGCAGTTGGTATAGAAGAAGAACAGACTATGTAGATACCGACAAAATTTACAGGTAGATCATAGAATTTTGAAGCCATGGGGATATACATGAGCTGATACCATTTCAGTTGTATTAAAAATTGTAAAATTCTAGACTAGGAAAAATCACGAAGATTTCCCTTCTGAACGGAACTACGACGTGGTCATGAAACAAGAAAAACCAAAATCTGTTGTTCTCTGCACAGATCGAAGTACCACTCACCGTAACATCACGGCTTTAATCCTCTTCCTGCAGCCGTTTCTGCAGAAACTCCGTAAAACACGTGTGCACGGTGAACTGACGCCCCTGTTGGGAAAGGATTTAATACTTTTAAGTTATCCAACATGTGGATTAATGAAACATTCTTGCTAATTCCTGTCATATAACGGTGTTACTAAGTGTTACTTTTATCACAAATTTAGCAGGATACAGATATGGATATAAAGTGTAGAGCAATTCACTTTACTATCTAAGTAACACTATTCGCCTCACGTCTCAGCAACTATTTATAGTACGAAACAAATAATATACGATTATCTTTAACATTTTCTGGGCACGATTGATAAATTATGTGTTTCTGAGGTTATGCCGTGTTGTTCATGGTTTACGCTAAACATTATAACAACTGACCGAGGCCATCTTCTTCAGGCCGTGTGACCTTTCCTGACTGGTTTGAGTCCAAGCAGTGAGTACACCCTACCGCAAAAATTCGCAACTCAAAACGTTGATGGCTCGGCCGTCCGTCGCAGAATTGTGCACAAATCAATACGACAACTCGGCAAAATACCCAAAAGCAGACAAGTAGCTTGTATCGTATTCTAAAATAAATTATCATGTAGTGATAAAATGAAAAGTTCACTTTGAATCCACATGCTACTAATCCTTATACTGTTCGAATTTACACTCACCGAAACATAACGGACTTCTTTCTCTTCCTGCAGCCGCTTCTGCAGTATCTCCTCAAAAACCGAGTCCAGGGTGAACTCACGCTCCTGTTGGATATCAAATTATAAGTTTGATGATACAGAGTATGTTTAGTAATTCAGAGATAGCGCTAGTTCTTCACATTTACAGGTGTTACAAATTGTTACATTCATTTCAAATTTTTTGGTCTACATATAATGATAGTGAGTATACGTTGATTAACTGTTATATCCAAGTTGGAACCCTGTTGTTCCCACGTTCCACTACCATTATGCCATGGGCGAAGTATTAAGCTGGAACGACAGAGAGCTACAGCGGAACAACTTGAGCGACAGTCTTTTTATTCCGTGCTCTTCCAAGCTCTTTCTCTGGAGCCGCGCGGGATTAATCGAGCGGTCTTGGGCGCTGCAGTCATGGAATGTGCGGCTGGTCCTGGCGGAGGTTCGAGTCCTCCCTCGGGCATGGGTGTGTGTGTTTGTGCTTAGGACAATTTAGGTTAAGTAGTGGTACGCTTAGCGACTGATGACCTTTGAACATATTTTTCTTTCTCTGGAATAGGAAGTAAGTGGGACTGTAACAAATTTTTCTAACAGATCCCGTTTCTATATTCTCTGACAACATCGTACATTTTGCTTGATCGGTCTGATGTTAAACCCAATCAGCAGGTAACTGGCAGAGCAACCAGATGGTCTGCAATGTCGTCTACAGCGTGTCGCTCGCGTTGGACGCATATTAAGTGAATTTCTGCTTCTACGGTATGTTCCAGCATGGTACATTTCCGTTCTCAAGCCTCCTCCTTATCACATTGTTCTTTGGGCAGTGTTAAAAAGTGCCTCACACAATTTCCCGGCATGGTAAATCATTTGGTTAGTCTAAATTATCTATGTCCTAGGTCAGCGTTTACTTTAATGGCCCTCAATACAGTTGATCGAATCAATTAATCAGAAATTGGGTTACATTATGAACTTCATCTTACCTACTACGACAGGTCCGAATGTAATGTGGTAATAACACGGAGGAGAGGAAATAAGGCCAGTGGACTCTAGGGAAAGAGCAAGCAGATACTGCAGCGAAGGGGGCCTGTACGGAACAACACATCGGGACACAGCGTGAAATTACCCTGGAGGTCAGAGAACATACGACTGCGGCAGATGGTGTGATTTGCCAATCATCCGGCAAAGTCCCACCTCATACACATCGCTTCAACACGCTGAAGTCACCCTAAGTCCCATTCGAATAGGACACATTTCTAATGGCTTCATACACAATTTAGACGATCACTGGATCTGTGATGGATGTGGTATAAAAATTCTTACACTCCATATTTTTTGGCACTTTATCTTTTGATGTGAAGGTAGATGTAAATATAAGAGGACACCAGCCCCTCTAACTGATGTCGAGACGACTATGGTATATTTTTAAAATTTTATGTAGGTCTGGAAGTAAGCTCAAGTTTTAGATTGAAGACTTTTGTGTCGAGTGACTAGCACATCCTACTTCATTCTAGTGATCAACAACCTAAAGATATCACTGTAGATGTTCGATATGGTCACCATTAACATCCACACACAAACGATGCCGCCGAACTGCAGCGCGAACTACTAACTGCAACGTGTTCAGTTTGATATTTGCACATGAATGTAAGATGGATTCTCGAAGTTCATCCAATGTGCGTGGCTTTTGTCGATAAACGACGTCCTATAGTGTTCCCCACAGGTAAAAGTCCAGAGGAGTTAGGTCTGGGGAACGTGGTGGATACTCCGCAGCACCTCTACGGCCTATCCATCTTCCTGGTAGATTTTCGTCGAGATACGCCCTAAGACGATTTTGGTAGTGGGCTGGGGCACCATCTTGTTGAAACAAAACTCTTCCGTCTCCATACAAGTCTCGGATGGCAGGTAAAATGGATGTCTGAAGCTTATGAAGGTATACCTCGCCGGTAACTATGCTGTCAAACAATGGCCTAATCAAGCCCCGATAAGACAACCCACACCACAATTTACTCCTGGCAAAATTCACGGCTTTGTCTACATGGACGTTCGGATTTTCGGCGGTCCAGTAGATGAAATTGTGTCGATTAACTGTACCATGGAGTTTGAACTGTGCCTCATTAGAACACACAATCATCTCTGTCAACTCTTCATATACTCGAGTAATTAGGTGCAACTAAGAACAAAACACTGACTATATGGCGACTGTCATCTGGCAAAACAAAACAATGCAATACAACGCTTGTGTGGCGATTTACGGAACTACAAACTAATACACTACCAAAAATGAAACAACTGCGTCAATTAGTTTTCTATTTATGGACTTTTAAACTGTGGATACATTTTTTGGACCCCTCTGTATTCATCCATCCACCAGTGACATACATCGGTGGCTCTGTTTTGTACCAGATCACTGAAACTGACAACGTCCGGTAGAGCAGTGTGCTGACCACATGCGTCTCCAGATCTGCATCCAGTGACTTCTATCGCCCGACGATAACAAGGTGGTCGACCGGTACCTTTGGAACCTCCAAGGTCTGTCGGATGGAGTCAGTTAGTTGATATTTTAGATCATTCCTCGAAGTGAAACAGCATCAGCTTCATCATCAGATATGGGAACTGTTTTAAATCTTTCGTAATTGTGTGTGCGTGTGTGTGTGTATGCGTGTGTATGTGTGTGTGTGTGTGTGTGTGTGTGTGTGTGTATGTATGTGTAAGTAAAGATTTTAGAGATTTTGTACGTTTTACTTCTTTGTTGAATTTTTAGTGTTTTACCACTTTGAAACTCACTCGTCTCATACCTACCCTGCCTTTCTTGAACCGAACCAACGTATAATCATCGTAATCATCACTCGAGCAGTGATGGCTGTCTAAGACGCGTTACTTACAACGACGTGTCACATGCAATGTTTGCAGTGAACCAGATATTCGTTTACATTAAATCGTGACAGTCTCAAACATCTACCGACCTAGCTACAGGGTGTTTCAAAAATGACCGGTATATTTGAAACGGCAATAAAAGCTAAACGAGCAGCGATAGAAATACACTGTTTGTTGCAATATGCTTGGGACAACAGTACATTTTCAGGCGGACAAACTTTCGAAATTACAGTAGTTACAATTTTCAACAACAGATGGCGCTGCAAGTGATGTGAAAGATATAGAAGACAACGCAGTCTGTGGATGCGCCATTCTGTACGTCGTCTTTCTGCTGTAAGCGTGTGCTGTTCACAACGTGCAAGTGTGCTGTGGACAACATGGTTTATTCCTTAGAACAGAGGATGTTTCTGGTGTTGGAATTCCACCGCCTAGAACACAGTGTTGTTGCAACAAGACGAAGTTTTCAACGGAGGTTTAATGTAACCAAAGGACCAAAAAGCGATACAATGAAGGATCTGTTTGAAAAATTTCAACGGACTGCGAACGTGACGGATGAATGTGCTGGAAAGGTAGGGCGACCGCGTACGGCAACCACAGAGGGCAACGCGCATCTAGTGCAGCAGGTGATCCAACAGCGGCCTCGTGTTTCCGTTCGCCGTGTTGCAGCTGCGGTCCAAATGACACCAACGTCCACGTATCGTCTCATGCGCCAGAGTTTACACCTCTATCCATACAAAATTCAAACGCGGCAACCCCTCAGCGCCGCTACCATTGCTGCACGAGAGACATTCGCTAACGATATAGTGCACAGGATTGATGACGGCGATATGCACGTGGGCAGCATTTGGTTTACTGACGAAGCTTATTTTTACCTGGACGGCTTCGTCAATAAACAGAACTGGCGCATATGGGGAACCGAAAAGCCCCATGTTGCAGTCCCATCGTCCCTGCATCCTCTAAAATGTACTGGTCTGAGCCGCCATTTCTTCCAAAGGAATCATTGGCCCATTTTTCAGATCCGAAACGATTACTGCATCACGCTATCTGGACATTCTTCGTGAATTTGTGGCGGTACAAACTGCCTTAGACGACACTGCGAACACCTCGTGGTTTATGCAAGATGGTGCCCGGCCACATTTCACGGCCGACGTCTTTAATTTCCTGAATGAATATTTCGATGATCGTGTGATTGCTTTGGGCTGTCCGAAACATACAGGAGGCGGCGTGGATTGGCCTCCCTATTCGCCACACATGAACTCCTGTGACTTCTTTCTGTGGGAACACTTGAAAGACCAGGTGTACCGCCAGAATCCAGAATCAATTGAACAGCTGAAGCAGTACATCTCATCTGCATGTGAAGCCATTCCGCCAGACACGTTGTCAAAGGTTTCAGGTAATTTCATTCAGAGACTACGCCATATTATTGCTACGCATGGTGGATATGTGGAAAATATCGTACTATAGAGTTTCCCAGACCGCAGCGCCATCTGATGTTGACAATTGTAACTACTGTAATTTCGAAAGTTTGTCTGCCTGAAAATGTACTGTTGTCCCAAGCATATTGCAACAAACGGTGTATTTCTATCGCCGCTCGTTTAGTTTGTATTGCCGTTTCAAATATACCGGTCATTTTTGAAACACCCTGTATGTACCATCAGAAATCTCTCAGACTATACTCCTTTGCATATGACACAAAATGACGCGGCTCACCTGTAAAGTACCCCAAACAGCGACCAAGTTCTTCTCCAGCCGTAGATCTTCATCCTTCTACACTCTCACACATCGGGAGGAGAACTTCTTCATGCGTCTGAACATTACTGCAACGATAACGAGCAACACGTTAGGTATGGGCAGACCGTATCCAAGAGTTAATCTTATAGCAGTGTTTCACAAGTGGATCGTATGAAAAGCCTGGGACAGTGACGACATGTCTGTAAACTTAGATTTTGTAGTAAAAGCAGCTGTCAGTATCACAAAGGTCATATACAATCCACATAATTGATAAAGCTTGTCCATTTGATACCAGTCAAAAGTTAATTATTTTAATTCTTTGTTAGTTATTCGCAGTGGATGAGTCAAAATAATAGCAGTTCTACGAAGTCAGGCAAACGCGTTTTTATTATGTGGTACATTTATTCTGAAAAGAATAACTTTGTTTTGATAGCAACTCCCTGGATGCATCGCTATTAGACTGAACATTAATTTGCCAGACATTACAACACAACATTAGTTTCAGATGTTCAGCTTCAGATTTGGTTGGTTGCTACAGCTTGATATGCTAACTATCTTACTCTGAAGCAGAAAGAGAAATCTGTTTTTTATGCATTTACATTACTGTGTTGGTGGTTGCATGAAGTCACTAATTAATAAACATCGCTACAGTCTAAAGGATTAAATCAGAAACCCTTCCTCGGTACATGACGAGAATATGGTTTTTACTGCCATTCATGTTACAGAGTCAGTGTATTATCGCCGGGGTACAATGTCCCATCTTTGTGTCAGAGTCATCAACTACGTAAGTGCAACCCTTACCGTAAAAGTACTCCCCATCGTCATTTGAGCTAAACGGTAACATGTACGATGTAATAACCATGTTTACGAATGAAATTTACTCTGCGATTTCTAAATGAAGTAAACACAAGACTAGCTTATATAAAGGCCTAATAGCTTTAACATTTAACAATGCTCCAAGTTAATAATGCTATTTCCTTAACGAACAGGAAAAGTTAATACTTGTGCTGCGCTGCTATGTCAACTCAAAATGACCATATGCACCTGAACCTGTTTACTATATTTTCTTTTCCACAGACGGCAGAAAATGACAGAAACACAGAACAACGATGACACATACCGTATGTAAGTGTAATCGAAAACGAGAGAGGTAGGTAACGCCCTTCTCGTTGTGAAACTGAGCTAAATGTTTGAGCATATATGATTCCAGCTCTTGAACACTGTCAAAAACTCAGAACAGAGATCTATCTCTACAAGTCAAGCATTCTCGAACCATTTAAGGCTGCATGACAAGCTGAAACGACGTGCTGGAATGTAAATAAAAAGTGTTTCCCTTTTCATGTGCAATCCTATTACTAACAACATGTTGCGAATTAACATCACACTACGTTGTAATGCTCCATTTCCCAGCACTTCTCCAATACATACGCAGTCATCTAAAGGCATATTCGATATTCTAACTGCAAAAGTATACGGAAAATTAGTAGACACTGCAATGGCTCTTACCTCTCGGCAGGTACAATGTACCTAGCTTCTTGTAGCAGGGCGTTCCCTTCGTTCAATGCTTCTATAGCACCCCAAGACCTTCAAAATGTTTCGTTAGTTGTTCTCGAAACACAAGATACAACACTATAACGCTTGAATCAAATAACTCACAAAACGAATTCGTTTCGACACTTTAAGTACTATAGAGAATGCGGAAATAATTGCTACGCAATGGTCCTCCACGGTTAAGGATTGTTCTTAGTATACCTGTGATCAACGTTAAGCAGCAACCTCGGTAACTGCAGAGGACATCATTGTACATGAACGTAGATACATGTATTTAAGCAAGCACTGCAATAAAATGTTAAATATTTCAAACCTATGTAAGACGAAATAACCATGTTTTACGAATGAAAGATATCCATCGGTGTCTACATGATGAAAACGCACGTACCGTTAATGAACTCTCAACCGATGTAACAGTTCACAGTAGTTCAAGATATTACTTTAATATCAATAAGCAACTGGAAAGTAACACTCCTTTGTTGTGGTGCTAAGCCAACTCAGAAAGCCTGTACAGAGTTGCAACCAGTTTCCAATGTATGTTCTTCTTAGTAGGTGGAAGATAGATCCAATAGTACTAGCCTACAATCATCACAGACAGTATGTACGTGTAATCGACAAGATAGGAAGATCGGTTATAGCGTTGTGATTGTGAAAGTAAGAAATTAAAGGATCTAGAGCACGTTCCCAGTCTACCACGGCAACCACAGCTTACATTTAATTACAGTCCGATTAAATTCTTGTATAAGACGATCACTAGTTAGACCACTAAGGTTGAAAACAAACATAAGAATATTTTGTAGAGGAGGCGTTGTGTAGCTTTAATGAATGCTAAGAAATGCATTACGCAACAGACAGCTATAAAGGTATATTACATTATAGACCACTATCTGGACCGGAAATGGTGTCAGCTAGGCTTTCGCGTAACTCCAGTAGCAGTTATCAATTGTAAATAGTTTTACCATTGATATTATATTCGATAAAAACAGTCTATGAGGTTAAACGAACATATTGTTCGGACATACAGTTAATATCAATGATGGGACATTGTACTTACGAAACTGATATTCCAGTTACACAAGTTCATAGTTGATATCGTTTACCGACTAGATGACGGTCTGATCGTAGACCGGAATTGATACTCTCTAATAAAATTTACCTTTACAGTTGTTTATGCATAATGCAATTCCTTACAAACATAAAAAGCAGGCGAAGTTTACAGAAAAGCACATAAAATGCAAGTAACTGGCAGCTGCAGGAATGAGAGAGTTCTGTGTAGCAACAAACTAAAAAAGGTAAATAAAGCTATGATCAATCTACCCAAAACATCGACTTATATCTCACACGAATTCCTCTAGAATAAACCCAAGTAAAATATAAAGAAAAGAAAAAATTGGATTCGAATAATTCGGTTAATCTACAAATATCAAACGAAGACAGTGCTACCAGACACACATCCGCAAAACAACACCGTGATAGAAAAACAACACTCACAAAGTCCTCCAGGATGAAGCAATTGAAAATATACGCTGCACCTACGTACCTATAATACGGACAGCAGTATCAGACACAGCCCCAAAAAACGATATTACCGATAAATAACACACAAGAACTATCCCACAAAAGTACTAAAAAATATGAAACACATGTGTTATCGCAATGTGCAATGGGCCCATATATATCTACGATGAAGACAGCAATACCTGACAAATTCACCCCTGAACAATAAAAAAAGACATACGGGTTTCTTCAGGATATTCCGAAAAAAAGAAAGGAAGAGACAAACACACACAACTGGAATTATATATTTCGAGTGACCTCTATTGGTAACGAGACAGAGGTACAAGATTAAACTCCACTTCAGAATGACAAAATCGAGAAGTAACACACACGAATTCTTCCAGAATAAACATAAAGAAAGTACATACAAGAATTTAGAATCACACTACAAACAAAAATTAACAAGCCGAAAATCAATAAGTGGTCAGCAAATTCCAGAGACTCGATTCCATTCACCTAGACCAATACGACGAACCACAGCACAAAAACAATAATACACCGAAAGAGCAAGCCATTGGTAACGACAATATGAAGCCTATAAAACAATCGATTTCATTTATGCAGCGTCTCATCGACGTCATATTCGAAGAAAAAAAACAGCCAACTACTAATAAATTAAAAACAATATAAATAAAATTACTACTCGTTCCTCTAACGACCATTTCAGCATTGTACTTAGGTTTCTGGCTAACTTCACATTAGACAAGTCTCCCACGTTACAAAGACACCTGAATAATTCGAACGGTTAAATGATGATAATTATCTGTAATCATTTCACTCGCTAAAATTTATCTTCTTCTTTTAAAGTACTGCCTAAACCCACACTCGGAAATCGTGCGCAATACAGGAAGAAACAGTTAAGTATTTGTCACAACTAAAATAAAATCACAAATAATTTCTCGTCGACAGTTGTACCGGTGGTCTCAAGTTACCCCTCCTCCCAACCCCACAAACATCACCGTTGTGTATTACGACATATTTGGAATAAGCAGGCTGTTTTACAAACTTAATAGATTACACTAGTACCTCACACAACCACCCATAATATTTAAAAATAGGACGCTTACACCATTCGCAACGTAAAGTCATTCTGTTACACAGTACGTAATGGGTCAAACCAGACGGATAGAATCGGATAGAGCACTTGACAAGGTTTTCATTGTTAAACTAAGCAATTAATTTGAGAACACAAGGAGAAAACACATGAAATTCAAGAAGAATTATATATAGAGTTCCACCTTTACAATCAAGCACATGACGTTTGAAAACTCTATGAAAAATTAAAGCAAAGCGCTATTTCACATTATATACCGTTAAGAAGTTCACATTGCGAAATCGCATCACAGTCTACGACACGCTTCAATTTTCCAGTACCTCTCTACTACATACCCAGTCATTTATAAGCTTTTACGATATTCTAACTGCAGGTAATTGTATATGGTCAACAAATATGCAACAGTTATTTCAACGGCTAATGCCTCTTGCGGTAACGATGCAACTCGCCTCTGAAGCTAGTGGTCGCTTCGCTGAAAGCTTCTAAAGCTCCTCAAGAACCTTAAAATGTTTCGCTAGATGTGCTCGAAATACAGATCCAACACTGCAATACTTAATTCACTGCTGAGGCTTCTTACATTTAATAACTCGCAGAACGAATTCGTATGAATACTTCGAGTACTCCAGAGAATAAGGAAGTAATTGCTAGGCAACGGTGTATCCTGGTTTAGGTGACATGGGATTTGTTGTTAGTATACATTGTGATCAATACGAAGCAGCAACCCCGGTAACTGGAGGGAGCACATCATTATACAGGAATGTCGATATCAATGATTAAACAAGCACTGCAGTAAAATTTTAAGTAATTTAAAACTATGTAAGACGAATAAACCTTGTTAAATCCAGCAGTATCTAAATAAAGAAAACTCCCGAATAGCCGAAAAGTTCTAAATGGAATTAATAGGTAACAATACGAAGTGCATGAGGAAAGTAATGAAATTGACAACACACTGAGCGATCTGGAAACGCCATTTAGTTCTGTTTGTGTAGAGTTGTTTGTAATCTGATTGCGGGTTTCAACTGAATACAGCCTTCACTTGCGTCATCATTTAAACTGAGTTTTTGTTGAGTCTTATGAAAGTGGAAGAGCGGGAGTTAGAGCAATGCTATTCTATCAAGTGTTAAACTTGGGTAATCCGCGAGTGTAACCTCTGAAAAGTTGAAACAAGCCTATGAGGAATATTCATTATCAAAAGTGCAAGTTTCTACGCGGTACAAATCATTTCTGGGAGGCCGAGGACACTTTGAAGATAAACTTCGTTCAGGGAGACCTTCAGCATCTAAAACAGACAGAAACTGCTTATCTGTGGGTTCTCTTGTGAGATGAGACCGACATGTAATAATAAAGATGATAGGTGACATGTTAAACACTTTCACCATACATGTAAATTAGATTATGTTTTGCCCCTGCGAAAAGTTTGTGCCCAAATGGTGCTGATAAACCTCACAACTGAGCAGAAGGACAAGAGGATTGGCAATGACCACGAATGTCAGCCGTGTGATCACAGGTGATGAATACTGGACTTTTTAGTGCGATCCTGAGACCAAGCAGTAAAGAGAGGAGTTTAACACTGAGACAGCTATTCGACTGAAATAAGCTCGAGTGAGCAAATCAAAGACCAAAGCGAAGAAGATTTACTTTATTGACAGATTTGTTTTTTTGCACAAAAAATTCTTTCACTCAGGAAAAACTGTCAATCAGCTGTGTTACAACGATGTCCTCGAAAGGCTCAGCAAAGAGGTGAACCGAGTGGGAACGGACATTGCAGACAAGTGGACGTTGCCTAACGATCATGGCCCATGTCACATGGACACTTCCGTCACGGAATTTTTTACTCAAAAAGCATTCCAGTTTTACACAGCCCCCCCTCCCCCAATTCACCTTATCGTAGCCATAGTGACTTGCTAAGTTTTCCAAAATTTAGAAATGTCTCAACATTACGTAATTTTGGGACTCTGGGGGACACTTAAAAGCAAGTGACCTATATGGTAAAGGCCTTACCAGTTGAAGGCTTCATCGCATCTAGTGAGACTGGGGAACGACTTCGCCGGCGTATAGCCGCCAGAGGGGACTACTTTGCAGGGGAAATTATATTCGTTTGAAAAAAAAAATGAGAAACTTGGTAGATTAGGAATTAGTGTCATTGCTTTTCTTACATACCTCGTACTCCAAGATATTAATTCACATTCCTTAAGCAACAGAAGAAGAAAATTCTTTAGTTATGGTGCCAGCTCCACTCAATATGACGCAATTCACTTGGCAGAAGTTCCAAATTAAATTTCTCTTCCCACACACAAAAGATTCCAGCAGCACAAAAATACAACGGTCTCAGGGAAGTGTGTATGAATAATCTACAGGAGGGAAAGATCGGACCCTTGTCGTCACTGTGGAACTAAGCACTTAATTTGAGAATAAATTATGCAAAAACATGAACTTCACCAACAACTAAGTACAGAAGTCGGCCTCTACGAGTAAACAGTTCAATATTTGTCACAACTAAAATATAATCGCTACTAATTAGCCATGTATGGAAGTGAAACATGGACGATAAATAGCTTAGACAAGAAGAGAATAGAAGCTTTCGAAATGTGGTGCATCAGAAGCATGCTGAAGATTAGATGGATTGATCACATGACTAATGAGGAGGTATTGAGTAGAATTGGGGAGAAGAGGAGCTTGTGGCACAACTAGACTAGAAGAAGGGATCGGTTGGTAGGACATGTTCTGAGACATCGAGGGATCACCAAATTAGTATTGGAGGGCAGCGTGGAGGATAAAAATCGTATAGCGAGACCATGAGATGAATATACTAAACAGATTCAGAAGGATGTAGGTTGCAGTAGGTACTGGGAGATGAAGAAGCTTGCACAGGCTACAGTAACATGGAGAGCTGCATCAAACCAGTCTCAGGACTGAAGACAACAACAACAACAACTAATTTCTCCATTGACAATTTAACGGGTGGTCTCAAGTTGCCCAAAAACATGAACTTCACCAACTACGAAGTACAGATGTCGACCTCTACGAGTAAAGAGTTCAATATTTCTCACAACTAAAATATAATCGCTACTAATTTCTCCATTGACAATTTAACCAGTGGTCTCAAGTTGCCCTTCCCCCCACCCCAACGAAAAACACAGTCTTATATTACGACATATTTGGAATAAACATCATGTTTTACAAACTTCGTAGATTATGCTAGTAGCTCACACAACCGCAGATAATACTTAGTAAAAGGCCACTTATGCTATTGGCAACGTAAAGTCATAACGACACAGAGAACGTTATGGGTTAAACCAGACAGATAGATCGGACGGAGCAGTTGACATGGTTGTCATTGTTAAACTAAGCAAATTATTTTAGAATACACGACGAACTTCAAGAAAAATTAAGTATAGTGGTCTACCTCTGTAGGTAAGCACTTGACGTTTGAAAATACATGAAAAATTAAAACAAAGCTCTATTTCACATTATATACTGTTAAGAACTTCATATTCTGAAATCACATCACTCCCCACCACACGCTTCGATTTTCCAGTACCTCTTCAGTACATACACAGTCGTTTATAAGCTTTTACTATATTCTTACTCCAGATGATGGTATACGGTCAATAAATAAACAACAGGTAAGTAAATAGCTTATACCTCTTGCGCGTACGATGCACCTCGCCTCTGAAGCTGGGCGTTCACTTCGCTGAAAGTTTCTGAAGCTCCTCAATGACTTAAAATGTTTCGGTAGATGTGCTCGAAACACAAAATCCAACACTGCAATACTTAATTCCCAACTGAGGCTTCTTACACTCAATAACTCGCAGTACGAATTCGTATGAATACGTCGAGTACTCCAGAGAATACGGAAGAAATTGCTAAGCAACGGTGCACCCTGGTTTAGGTGACATGACATTGTTATTTGCATGCATTGTGATCAACATTAAACTGCAACCACAGTAAATGCAGAACAATCATTCTTCAGCAACGTCGATATCAATGGTTAAACGAGCACGGGAATAAATTTCGTGTAAGTTAAAGGTATATTTCAGCTTTTCGTAGAATGACGTCGAAGCTTAACGACGTTGAAAGATCGTGCCCTCGATCCCGTACGTAGTCAAATGTTGAAATGTTTTGTCACGAACCAAACTTGATTCCCTCAGCGCACGTGACTACCACCTGAGTTCGACGTGTGTTTGTGTGATACCTTAACTCGTTTCCCGGTGTATTTATTGCCTATATCTTTCGATTAATCTCTTCTTTATAATAATGGAAGACTTGTCAATGATATGGATCACATGAGCCATACATGCTTTTATTGACGTCATCCATATATTTCACTACTTCATTAATACATTTAACTTATAAAATTAACGTGTGTTCCCTTTTATATATTTTAATTTGCAATCTCTTGAAAATAACATTTTAAAGGGCAAGCTTCCATCGTCCAACTGAGCAAGACTGGCTTAGAGAATAAAGGCCCAACATGTTGCTTTGATACGGTCTATTTCATCCTGGAACTTTACCTTGAGTTGCCAGGTGGAGGGGTATTAACCAGAAAGTAAGATGCTGATTAGATTCTCCGTAGAATCACCTCTGCTATGCCGAGGCATATATGCTTATTTCCATATGATCAGTTTCATGAAAATGACATTGTGGACACGTTATTATGGTGTAGAAGGAAATGTAAACTCCAAAAGGTTTAAAGGATACAATATGAATTGATACTCACACATCAGGAGCAGAGAAGGAAGCAGGGGGTGTAGGACGAAAGTGTCACCGAGCCCTGCGTGCAGTTTAGACGTCTTAAGCCGCCAATTACAGTTGAGGTTAGATATTATCACAGCTGGAGCCTGTCGCAGCAGCCGGTGTCATACTAAAGACGGACAAACTGCGTTTTCGCACTTGTGTTCCATGCGTATAATGATTTCCGCAGTAGCTTGATAGCTGAGTAACTAGAGGGAAGTGTTACGAAACGTGTGTCTTTGCAAATCTGGGATCGGCTGCATTTTTCTTGCGACAATTTTCACGTAAATCAAAGTGGCAGGCATTCTGTGAGAGTATACGATAGCGAAACCGTGAAAACAGTCACATCTAAAATCACGGTGCCGTGAGTAGTCTTTTCACTAACCTTTTGCCTCTAACTAAAAGTTCACTGTGACAGTTTCTGATTGAACACCATGCTTGTACCGCGTGATACTGAGAGATACCAGAAATGGTAATAATTACATTTTGTGGAAAATTAGTCACGTCAAATAAGCGCGTGATTCTGTGAAGTTTACCGCTCTTTGTAGTTTCTTTTTTGGCTAACAACTACGTACATGGAAACACAATCGACAATAAAATCTTCCTTCGGCGGTTGGTAATTGGAGAGGAATGATCAGCTACCCGTGGTCTAGGTGTCAGCCGGCACGGTAGCTCAGCGTGTTCGGTCAGAGGGTTACGCGCTCTCTGTAATAAAAAAAAAAATACTGAGTCAATCGATCAACAACGAACATAAGTGGATGTCTTACGACGTCCGCCCCGAGCAGATGCAACGAACACAAGCGAACAAAATGAGATTTTTTTTAATAAAAAGGGGTGGGGGGTAGCGTCTTCGATTCATAATGAAAACGTATTCGGTCCCGGGTTCGATCCCCGCCACTGCCTAAATTTTGATAAATAATCAGCATTGGCTGCCGAAGACTTCCGGCATAAGAAGTCAACCTCATTCTGCCAACGGTCTTGTCAAAGAGGGCGGAGTAGCGGATAAAGGTTCAGGGCACTCTCTTGTCCTAGGGGTGGAAAATTTCCCCTGAAGGCGGAGGAATCAGCAATGATCAACGACATGAGGATGCAGAAGGCAATGGAAACCACTGCATTAAAGATACGTAACGTGTATCCACAGGACATGTGGCCTGTTGTTGAAGAAGTGTCATGATGATCTCTCCATTGGCAAAAGATTCCGGAATAGTCCCCCATTCGGATCTCCGGGAGGGGACTGACAAAGGGGAGGTTACCATGAGAAAAAGATTGAATAATCAACGAAAGGATAATGTTCTACGAGTCGGGGCGTGGAATGTCAGAACGTGGTAGGGAAACTAGAAAATCTGAAAAGGGAAATGCAAAGGCTCAAGCTAGATATAGTAGGGGTCAGTGAAGTGAAGTGGAAGGAAGACACGGATTTCTGGTCAGATGAGCATCGGGTGATATCAACAGCAGCAGAAAATGGTATAACAGGTGTAGGATTCGTTATGAATAGGAAGGTAGGGCAGAGGGTGTGTACTGTGAACCGTTCAGTGACTGGGTTGTTCTAATCAGAATCGACAGCAGACCAACACCGACAACGATAGTTCAGGGATACATGCCGACGTAGCAAGCTGAATATGAACAGATAGAGAAAGTGTATGAGGATATTGAAAGGGTAATGCAGTATGTAAAGGGGGACGAAAATCTAATAGTCATGGGCGACTGGAATACAGTTGTAGGGGAAGGAGTAGAAGAAAAGGTTACAGGAGAATATGGGCTTGGGACAAGGAATGAAAGAGGAGAAAGACTAATTGAGTTCTGTAACAATTTTCAGCTAGTAATAGCGAACCCTGTTCAAGAATCACAAGAGAAGGAGGTATACGTGGAAAAGGCCGGGAGATGCGGGAAGATTTCAATTGGATTACATCATGGTCAGACAGAGATTCCGAAATCAGATACTGGATTGTAGCGTACCCAGGAGCAGATATAGACTCAGATAATAATATAATAGTGATGAAGAGTAGGCTGAAGTTCAAGAAATTAGTCAGGAAGAATCAATATGCTAAGAAGTGGGATACGGAAGTTCTAAGGAATGACGAGATACGTTTGAAGTTCTCTAACGCTATAGATTCAGCAATAAGGAATAGCGCAGAGGAACAGGAATGGACGTCTCTATAAAGGGCCATCACAGAAGTTGGGAAGGAAAACATAGGTACAAAGAAGGTAGCTGCGAAGAAACCATGGGTAACAATAGAAATACTTCAGCTGATTGATGAAAGGAGGAAGTACAAACATGTTGCGGGAAAATCAGGAATACAGAAATACAAGTCGCTGAGGAATGAAATAAATAGGAAGTGCAGGAAAGCTAAGACGAAATGGCTACAGGAAAAATGTGAAGACATCGAAAAAGATATGATTGTCGGAAGGACAGACTCAGCATACAGGAAAGTCAATACAACCTTTGGTGACATTAAAAGCAACGGTGGTAACATTAAGAGTGCAACGGGAATTCCACTGTTAAATGCAGAGGAGAGAGCAGATAGGTGGAAAGAATACATTGAAAGCCTCTATGAGGGTGAAGATTTGTCTGATGTGATAGAAGAAGAAACAGCAGTCGATTTAGAAGATATAGGGGATCCAGTATTAGAATAGGAATTTAAAAGAGCTTTGGAGGACTTACGGTCAAATAAGGCAGAAGGGATAGATAACATTCCATCAGAATTTCGAAAATCATTAGGGGAAGTGGCAACAAAACGATTATTAACGTTGGTGTGTGGAATATATGAGTCTGGCGACATACCATCTGACTTTCGGAAAAGCATCATCCACACAATTCCGAAGGTGGCAAGAGCTGACAAGTGCGAGAATTATCGCACAATCAGCTTAACAGCTCATGCATCGAAGCTGCTTACAAGAATAATATACAGAAGAATGGAAAAGAAAACTGAGAATGCGCTAGGTGACGATCAGTTTGGCTTTAGGAAAAGTAATGGCACGAGAGAGGCAATTCTGACGTTACGGCTAATAATGGAAGCAAGGCTGAAGAAAAATCAAGACACGTTCATAGGATTTGTCGACCTGGAAAAAGCGTTCGACAATATAAAATGGTGCAAGCTGTTCAAGATTCTGAAAAAAGTTGGGGTAAGCTATAGGGAGAGACGGGTCATATACAATATGTACAACAACCTAGAGAGAATAATAAGAGTGGACGATCAAGAACGAAGTACTCGTATTAAGAATGGAGTAAGACAAGGCTGTAGCCTTTCGCCCCTACTTTTCAATCTGTACATCAAGGAAGCAATGATGGAAATAAAAGAAAGGTTCAGGAGTGGTATTAAAATACAGGGTGAAAGGATATCAATGATACGATTCGCTGATGACATTGCTATCCTGAGTGAAAGTGAAGAAGAATTAAATGATCTGCTGAACGGAATGAACAGTCTAACAGTCTAACAGTATGGTTTAAGAGTAAATCGGAGAAAGACGAAGGTAATGAGAAGTAGTAGAAATGGGAACAGCGAGAAACTTAACATCAGGATTGATGGTCACGAAGTCAATGAAGTTAAGGAATTTTGCTACCTAGGCAGTAAAATAACCAATGACGGACGGAGGAAGGAGGACATCAAAAGCAGACTCGCTATGGCAAAAAAGGCATTTCTGGCCAAGAGAAGTCTACTAATATCAAATACCGGCCTTAATTTGAGGAAGAAATTTCTGAGGATGTACGTCTGGAGTGCAGCATTGTATGGTAGTGAAACATGGACTGTGGGAAAACCGGAACAGAAGAGAATCGAAGCATTTGAGATGTGGCTGATAAGGTAAGGAATGAGGAGATTTTACGCAGAATCGGAGAGGAATGGAACATGTGGAAAACACGGATAAGGAGAAGGGACAGGATGATAGGACATCTGCTAAGACATGAGGGAATAACTTCCATGGTACTAGAGGGAGCTGTAGAGGGCAAAAACTGCAGAGGAAGACAGAGATTGGAATATGTCAAGCAAATAATTGAGGACGTAGGTTGCAAGTGCTACTCTGAGATGAAGAGGTTAGCATAGGAAAGGAATTCTGGCTGGCCGCATCAAACCAGTCAGTAGACTGATGACAAAAAAAAAAATGATGTGAGAATGTGGCGACACTCAGTCGAGGCGCTGTTGCATCTCTTCCAGCTTACGTAAAGCAGCACACTGCCACAGGAGTCCTACAGGCATAACAAAGGTATGTAAACTGGCGAGGGCATCAGACAAATATCTCGTCAACTGTTGCAGTTTATGCTATGCAGCTGCTGAATGTATACAACATGAAATAACTCAAAAAAGCGAAAAATTCTTTTACATAAAGAATAGTAGGAGAAACTTAATTGTAAATATGCGCTATATAATGAACGTTTGTAGAGCACAGACATGTAGATCATTAGTTGCATTCATTCAACACCAGAAGAAAAATTGATTCGTCTTGGAACTTTCAAGCTAAGAAATTACTAAAAACTGAAAATAGCTACGCATCTGATGCAAATAGTACCTTTTGTTGCATAAGAACAGAAATGTCGACATCTCAACAACAGTGATATATAGCAAAATGTCACAGTTCGGTAAGTCCTTATTCGCCTGTTTCCTTTCCATTGCTACCCTACGCTCACCATCCTATCACTAACTTATCCTTTCAAAGGGGACTTTCTACAGTAAAGTGCTGTGCAGTAAAGAGCTTCACTGTCATCGTAAAAGTATCATGCATATTTCACTTTGGAAAGGCAAGAAATAGTTTTTGGCGTTATTAATGTCAGGCGGCTTGTCTCTGTAACTAATGAAAGAGTAAATAATTTTATCATTTCGGATTTTCTTGGCCGTCCAGAGCGTAAATATCTGCCTACACACCTCGAAGACCAAGAGTTCAGTGCGGAGTTGACCCAAATACATTTTTTTACACTTACCGCTTCCTTCAAGTTCCACAATGATTTGTGAGGTCAATCGACGGGCTGTTATCCATGTTTAACTGTAGGGCCACTTGTAACAGACTGTCTAAATTAGTTGAAGTGTCGAAGGAAGTAACGAGACCATGCCTAGCAAATTACTGGGGTGTTCGAAACATTTTTCGTGTTGATGGGTGTTTTATTATTACATAGGTTTCCCTTGTACACTTGGGTAATATTTTTAAATACATTTGAGTGATCAGCGGTGTATATGCACCTTTCAACTCAACCCTGCCCCTCAGAAGAAAGGAATAAAGTTACACTAAACTAAATCTCCTTGTTTATATGGGAACAAGAACAAAATAATAGAATGGGATCATGCGTTAGATGATAAATTGGAAAGCATACGTAAAAAGTTCATTCCGTATCCTCTTTTTACGAAAAATGTTAAATATGTCGTACAAGAAATATTGCTGTTGCCGATGTTCTTGGTGTTGCGCTCTGCAGTCCGAAAACTCTTTCGATCCGGTACTCCCCGGTATTCTCACAGAATCATAGCTGCAGAACTGCTCGACATACGTACAGCAGAACTTGTTGTTGTCTCAGTACGTGTCTATCAACCAAACCAAAATACATCCCGATACAAAACATGAGGAAAGAAAATACAATATCTGTCACCTGAAGGAGCAATAATATTTTTTTTAGTTAGCTGTTGACGTCCGTGTAAATATATTACAGATTCCATGAGGAGGCAGTGTCTGACGACGCAACAATTACATCAGTTTCTTCTCATTAAAACATGTAATGTAGACAACGACAAAAGAACAGAAAAAGGAAAAATGACACAACGCGACGAAATTATCCTAAAGAGACGGAAATCGGTAGATGTACGCACAAACAAAGGAGTACAGCTCCAGAAAATTGGATGGTTTATCCACGAGAAAGAGCTTCACAAACTGAGCAAGCCTATATGGCACTGCCATGCCCCTTATGCAAGCACCTGTTCGGCTGGAATTGATTGATAGAGTTGTTTTATGTCGTACTGAGGGATATCATGACAAATCCTGTCAACTGGCGCTTTAGATCGGCAAAATTCCATGTTGGTCCTAGGACCCCGCCCATAAAGCTCGACAGGGGAGAGATTCGGCGACCTTCCTGACCAAGGTAGCGAATGGTAATCACGAAGACAATTAGTAGGTAATCTTTCCGTGTGTGGGAGGACATTATCTTGGTGAAATGCTTGCCCATGATGCCTTGCTATAAAGGGAAACAAAACGCGGCGGAGAACATAGTCGACGTACCGCTGTGCTGTAAACGAGCCACGCATGACAACCGAAGGGGTCCTGCTATGCCACCCCAGCCCAATGCCGTCCGCGGCGTCTCCAGATACGAGGTGCATTAAGTTCTAAGGCCTCCGATTTTTTTCTCCGGACTGGAAAGAGATAGAAACTTGCGCATTGTTTTAAAATGAGGCCGCGTTCATTGTCAATACGTCCCAGAGGAATGCTGACAGACGACCACATGGTTGCCCGTATGGCATGTTGGCAAGCAATGTCGACGTGCAACGACAGCATGAATGGCGCTTCCTTTCCGTCGGTTGTGACAATGGATGAGATGTGGATGCCATTTTTCAATCCAGAAACAAAGCGCCAGTCAGCTCCATGCAAGCACACAGATTCATCTCCACCAAAAAAAAAAATTCGGGTTACCGCCAGTGCTGAAAAAATGATGGTGTATATGTTCTGGGACAGCGAGGGCGTAATCTTTACCCATTGCGTTCCAAAGGGCACTACGGTAACAGGTGCATCCTACGAAAATGTTTTGAAGAACAAATTTCTTCCTGCACTGCAACAAAAACGTCCGGGAAGGGCTGCGCTTGTGCTGTTTCACCAAGACAACGCACCCGCACATCGAGCTAACGTTACGCAACAATTTCTTCGAGATAACAACTTTGAAGTGATTCCTCTTGCTCCCTTCTCACCTGAGCTGGCTCCTAGTGACTTTTGGCTTTTTCCAACAATGAAAGACACTCTTCGTGGCCGCACATTCACCATCCGTTCCAGCGACGTTCCAGTGGTCAAAACAGACTCCGAAAGAAGCCTTCGCCGGTGCCATGGAATCATGGCGTCAGCATTGTGAAAAATGTGTACGTCTGCAGGGCGATTGCGTCGAGAAGTAACGCCAGTTTCATCGATTTAGGGTGAGTAGTTAATTAGAAAACAAATCGGAGGCCTTGGAACTTGAATGCACCTCGTACATCGTCGCTGGCCGTCGGGACTGAGTTCGAAGCCAGATTCATCACTGAAGGCTATTATACTCCATCCTATACGTTCCCAGGCCGAATGTGGCTAACACCACTGCAAACGGTTTTGTTGCTGTACGTAGGTCAATGGTAGCCGCCGTGAGCTCAGTCTTCTTTGGTCTCTGCGGGTCACCCTTCCTTCTTGACTTTGTGTTTGGCTGTGGTTCGCCCATTCTTGCCAGCATCGTTCAATAGTGATTCCTATTCAAATGTCGAGCGATTGGCCGATTATTCCAACCGGCTTCTTTGAATTCATCTACACATCTTCTTTCAAATTCTTATATCTGCTGATATTATCCGCGAGTCTGTTTGCGAGGCATAGTTACTGTCCAACTGAGTACAATGAGGGAAATTCGCAAATATTTTATGCTGTATTATCAACATGAACCCTGTTTTGTGTCTTTCCCAGCTGCGCTGTGAGATTGTGCTGCGGTGTCACACATTCATCACTCGATTGCCAAAGTTTACAACTTTTTTCCGTCGATACCTGTAAGAGTATCAATTTTTAGATTCCAAAGACGAAAGAGAAACAAAGTTATTGTAATGAACATTTGAAATCAGAAATGTATGGTAGTTACCACCTATGACTCACAGAAAATTGTTACTTTCTAATCCATTCAAATAGGCTCGTTTTCAGTAGTATAAAACTGAGCTGATCGTCTGGTATACATGGAATATACACTACCATATCACCTGTTAGTGGATGTTACTATGTCGTGTCAAACCCTTGCCTTTATGACGACTTGAACTCTGATAAAGGCAATTTCAATAAGAGGTCAGAATTTCTGTGTAGGAATAGCTTCCTGTTCTCCGTCAAAAGACGAAACCAGATGCGGTAGTGCTGCTGTAACCTGGGGTCTCGATCGAAGTCGATTTTCTAAATCTTCCCATTGGGGTTCCATTGTATGCAGGTGGGACGTTGGGGAGGCCAATCAACCTCTGCGATGTTACATAAAATAGCTAAAAAGATAAAGCGTAATGGAAACTGTAGATATCATAGGAGATATTGGACTTACTTGATGAAACGAAAAAATACAAAAATGCAGAAAATGAAGTTGGCAAAAGGGAATACAGATGTCTAACGAATGAGATGGGCGGCAAGTGTACAATGGTTGAGCAGAAATGGCTAGAGGACAAATGAAAGGCTATAGAAAATTGTGTAACTCGGCAATAGGTAGATACCACCTATATTAAAACTAAAGAGAGCTTTGGGGATAAGAAAATCAGCTGTATGAAATCAAGAGCTCAGATGGGAAAGCAAGGAAGGGAAAGCTGAAAGATGGAAGGAATGTAGAGAGGGTCTATACAAGGGAAATGAATTTGAAGGCATTATTGTTGGAAGAGGGGAGGAAACAGTTGAATATGAGATGGGAGATATGATACTGCGAGGAGGATTTGACAGAACACTGGAAGACCTAAGTCAACAGACGGACCATGGAGTCGGCGACAATCCCCGTATACTGTTGACAATGTCCGGAGGGTCAGCAAGAACAAAACTGCTCCACCTGATTTACAAGTTTTTTGAGACAGGGTAAATAACTTTACACTTCAAGAACAATCTGATAATTCCAATTCCAAAAGCTGCATACGCTGACAGGTGGGAATGTTGACGTATTATCGGCTTATTAACTCATACTTGCAAAATACTGAGACACATTTTTTGCAGAAGAAGGGAGAAACTGGTAACTGCCGATCTCGTGGAATATCATTTGGTTTACGGGAAAATCTAGAAACACGCCACCCTACGACTTATCTTAGAATATAGGTTAAGGGACGGGAAACTTACGTTTATGTCTTATGTATACTTAAAGAAAGCTTTTGACAGGGTTGGCTGTCATACACTCTTTGAAATTCTGAAGGTAATGGAGGTAAAATACAGGGAGTGAGAGGTTATTTACAACTTGCACAGAAACTAAATGGCAGTTACAATAGTAGATGCGTATGAAAGGGAATGAGTGGTTGGAAAGGGGATGAGACAGCGTTGCGGCGTATTAGTGGTGTTATTCAATCAGTACATTTAGGAAGCTGTGAAGGAAAATAAGCAGAAATATGTAGGAGGAGTTGATGCTATTGGATAAAAAGTTTGAGGTTTGCTGATGACAATGTAATTTTCTCGGAGACTGGAAAGAGCCTGAAAAAGTAATTCGATGGACTGGGCAATATGTAAAAAGGCGGATGTAAGATGATCACCAACACAACCAAACCAAGAGTAATGAAATGCAGGCGAATTAATTCAGGCCATGCTGAGGGAATTAGGAAATGAGGTAAGAAGAGTTGTAGCTGTTTTTTCTGTTAGGGCAGTGACGTAACTGATGATGGCCAAAGAAGGAAGGATATAAAATGTATACTCGCAATGGTAATAAAAGCGTGTCTGAAGAAGAGAAATTTCTTAACATCGTAGGTAGATTTAACTGTTAGAAAGTATCTTCTGATGGTATTTATCTGGAATGTAGCCTTTGTACGAGTCTGTCACTCAAATTCTGTGGACTCGAGGGCACGTAGTCTGCGATGACACGGGTAGCATTTGTTTAAATAAATAAACGGACCTATCTTTCCTATTACACATATTATACTAGCAGTTGTTTAACAACCACACAGATTACACCCTGTGAGTTACATCGTTTTAAACTTAGGACAAGCGGCTTGGTTCTGTAAACATTTTATGTTGTGATAATGGGCTTCCTGTCATTTTAAACGTAAGGTAAGAAGATATTTTTCTTTTGTAGCCATTCTAAACTTAGGCGATGTGTTTATTTTCTTTAATTTTCCATCATTTTAAACATGATAAGCAGATGTTTTGAATAGTCCTCCATTTTATACTGAGCGTAAGTGTTCTCTTTATACTACGATTTCGGCTGGTGAGAGAAAGCTGGTGAGAGAAACCAAGTAGCAAAATGTTGCTCTTTTCAATTTCTGCCCCATTTTGGGCATTCCCCGATTTTTTTTTAATTTCCCACTATTTGATGCATAGACCAATTGCTTCACGGCGGCCATCGTTTATTGTAACTTCAAAGAGGTGGGCGGAAATATCTGGCGGAAATGTCTTATGTCATCAGGTGGCTTCACTGATGACATCATCGAAAATATGGCAACAGTAGTGGCTGTGCGAGGAACAGCAGAGCCCCACTGCTTACATGACACCCCCGCTGTGCGTCATTCATCCTCGAGCGAGAACAAGCCTGTGAAGTGTTGCTCATGAGGTCATTTATTCACGTCGACCTTCCTGAAGAGTTATTGCAGCACAGAAGGTGTCTCAGGTATTCCATTATCGTTTCAACTGAGGGCTGCTTCCACAAACCTTCGACCATAGCCAACGCAGCTTCCGGCTGTTACCGTAAGGTGACGAATTCGCTACATGTCAGCACACAATAATCGGAGTTCCTATTAAGTTCCTACTATTGCTGTTGGTGTTGTCGTTGTTGTGAACTTCAGCTTGCAGTCTTGCCTCTTCAATTACGAATAACCACTGCAACAAACATCCATCTTAACGTGGTTATTGTGTTTCTCTCTTGGCCTCCCTCTAAAATTTTACTGCCGACGCATCCATTCTTTGCTAAACTAAAGATTTCTTCATACATCATTTTATCGCTCAAGTTGTGCCATTAAGTACGTTTCCCTCTATTCGATTCATTAGCCGCTCATTACTTACTCGATCACCCATATAGTCTTCGCTGTCTTCTGTAGCACCATATTTAAAAACCTTCTATTCTCTTCCTGCCTAAACTATTTACCAATCACGTTCCACTTCCGTACAAAGCTATACTTCACAGAAATCCTTTCACAAAAGACTTCCTAAAAAATAAATTTTTTTAGGTGCTAAGAAATTGCACTTTTCCAGAAATTCTTGTCGCATTGTAGCCAGTCTGTATTTTATCGTCAAATATTTTGGTGACCATACGGCAAAGTTATCTGTTTCTAGCGTCTCGTATCATAATCTATTTTCTTCAGTATCGTTCAGTTCAATACGACTACATTTCATAAATACTTGTTTTACGTTTGTTGAAATTCATTTCATAACATATTTTAAAGACACTGTCCATTCAGTTCAATTGCTCTTCGAAGTCCTACGTCTTTTCTGATAGAAACCGCAAAGTTTTAGTTTCTCTTCCTCTAATGTTTGCTCAATACGCACATTGAATAACATCAGGAACAGGCTACAAGCCTGTCTCACTCCCTTCTGAGCCATTTCTTCCCTTTCACGCTCTTTAACTAATGTAACTGCAGTCTGGTTTCTGTACATGTTGTGAATAGCCTGGTGCTCCACATATTTTGTAGAGTATGAGTAGAGTTACCATGTTCTCTGGTGAAGATGTGTGAGGAGTATAAGTCGTACATAGCTTCATGGTATTTGGATGAGTTTTTTATTTCCCATTATTATGAAACAGAAGACTTGCGCCATCTCAAGGTGGCGGTGGGTTATTGATTTCGAACTCACAGTGCACGGTGCATAAGTTGTGCATATGGTGTAACCTGCAGTCGGTATACCCAGTGCAGCTCAACAGTTGGCCAACTCTGAGAGGCTAGATTTCCTGGGCAGCCATGCTGTGCTGGGTCAGCTACTGGCAAGGTGGCTCAGCCTGGATAGACCGTAGGAAACTGCGCTGCCAGACGCCCTCAGAATTTTGTGTTTGCGTGTTGGGTTGGTGGCTGGGTGCTTCAAATTCTCAAATTGACACCAGACCACTAGTGCTATGACTGAACCCCATGTGTGCGGACCTGTAAGGAAATAGATCGAGTGATGTCGGCCTCATGTTGGAAGTATGTACCACAGCAGACGCCAGTTCATTGACTGGCAAAAGCGATGCCCCAGCATTGGTACGTGTTCTGTATTTATACGCACTAGGACTGGGCTTGTTGACTGGAGCCCCGAAATCGCTTTCCACCACCATAATGCCCTGGATTGTAGCATACCGTTTGACATTGACCAACAGTGGTGCCAGTGTCGGTAAGACAGGGTGGGGGGAGGGGGGGCAGAAATGCTGTGTCCCTGGCTGTGACAATCAGCGATGGCAACCTCCTTTGCCTTGGTTCACGCCACTATGCTCTTCTCCTCTTCCGGTTCTCTGAATTCATTGTTGTAGTTCAAATGGCTCTGAGCACTATGGGACTTAACATCTGTGGTCATCAGTCTCCTAGAACTTAGAACTACTTAAACCTAACTAACCTAAGGACATCACACACATCCATGCCCAAGGCAGGATTCGAACCTGCGACCGTAGCGGTCACGCGGTTCCAGACTGAAGCGCCTAGAACCGCACGGCCACACCGGCCGGCTTCATTGTTGTGCTCGAATCTGAAACTAGCTCACTTTCTACGTCACATTATACTCATTCTTTGGGTAAAACTACTTACAGGAGTCCATGCTCATTTTTTCAGCGGCCTGATTGCTTCCTTGTAAGTGTCAACACTCTTGGTATAACCTTGCAGGTGGAAATATGGCAGGAACGAGATCTGTGCACATCTGTGCTTCAGAGAACAGTAGATGATGCCTAATGTGATGAAAATTGGGTGTGTGACCGACGTGGGACTTCATACTGTAATGAGTGTATATTAATATTCTGATGCTCTTTGTAATCCTTTCTTATATGCCCAAGCAACTACACCATTGAAATCCGACAATTCTGGATGTCTATCATTTGCACCACTGAGGTAAGAAGTGCCGAGTACAAGATAGCGTTCAGGGTGGGGGGTCATGTTTTCTCTGGGAAGGAAGTGGGGCAGCTCGAGTAGCGAATAAGTGGTATTCAAGTATGTGGTCTCCATAGGAGTCAGAGGTAAGCGCAAACAGTCACCAGATATGTCACAACTGGTGTCTGGTTGACAGACTTTTACCGTATAGCTCTAACCGTTCTGTGTTCGCTAAAGACCCAGGAACAGTATGCATCACTGATCTTCATTCAGAAAGGGTCCGCACCCACGAAGAACTAAATAAATGATTTTGTGCCACCTACAGCTACCATACTTCTTTCACTGGATGTACCATTGTACACCCTAGTTCTTGGACCACTCTTCAGTATTTTGCAAAACAATTTCATAGATGGCACGTTAGCTCAAACAGGTCTCTTTCACCCTGTGCACATTTCTATAGCGTCCACCGTTACTGTGCCAATGAGTATATGTGTAGTGATAATCATGAAATTGGGAAGACCAGGCCCGTTAGTAAGGGATCACGTCACAGCATAAAAAATACATATAATCATCAGCCAGAACATTGTGGCCACCCACCTACTGTCGGTAAAAGCCCGCCCAGTTGACAGCAGCGTCAGCTGGCGGGGAAAGACTGCCAGTCAGTCACACACACAGTGCATGGAGTATCAGTGAGCGTGTTGTCTGTGTGTATAACGGGGGAGACTGTGATGGCTCGGAGGCTCAGCACAAGCATTTACGATACAGCACATTTTGACCAGTGTTCTAGGAGTACTGTAGTGAATGTATTTAACACCTGGAGAAACCAATTTGAAATCACCTCCAGACGTCGTGGGACTGGACGGCCAGCCCCCATTACAGCTGTCGGATGTCGTAGGCTGGGCAAACTGCCAAAGCAGGACAGGGGGCGAACTGAGGCGGAACTAACATCAGAATTTCATGCTGGACAGAGTAAAAGTGTATCTGAGCACACAGTGTACCAAACACTCCTAACGATGGACCTCATGTATGTGAGAATGTTTACACCACGACATCGGCAACTACGATTGAAATGGGGACGTGACCATCGGCACTGGATGTTAGAACAGTGGCAGAGCGTCGCATGGTCTCATGAATCCCGGTACCTTCTTCATCATGCCGAAGGGAGAGCACGATTCTGTCGTCTTCCAGGGAAACGGCTCCTTGACGCCTTTAGTGCAGGACAGATACAAGCTGGCGGTGGCTCCATTATGCTCTGGGGAACATTGAAGTGGGCATCCATATGTCCAGTGGAGCTCTTGCAAGGCACTATGACAACCAAAGACTATCTGGTTGCAGACCATGTACACCTTTCATGGCGATCATGTTTCCTGTCAACATCGGCAATTTTCAACAAGATAATGCGCCATGTTACCAGGCAAGAAGTATGATGGTGTGTTTGGAGGAACGCAGTAGCGAGTTGCAAGTGATATGTTGGCCCCCCGATTTGCCAGATCTGAACCCGATCGAATAAATCTGGGATGTTATTGAATGCGGCGTCGTAGCTCATCATCCCTCCACGGGGAATTTACCGGAATTAGGTAACTTTTATGTGCAGATGTGGTGCCAACTTCCTCCAGCGACCTACCAAGGCCTCATTGTTTCCAGGCCACGATGAGTTCCCGGCGTTATCAGTGCCAGAAGTGGACATACTGACTATTAGTTATGTGGTCATTATGTCCTGGCTGATCAGTGTACATTACACATACCATCACACTCAACACACACGTAATGGCCGCACAATGTTTAATGTAGGCGTGTGACTACTAAACAGATCTTACACTGAGGTACACAGGGTATACAGAGTCGATGTCCGCAACATACGTACAGGTAGATGGTGCACGCAGGTACTATCCTATTATGTGAACACGAACGTGGTAAGACGGATAAAATTAAAATAAATGCCATGTTGTATATTTTACAAGACGAATATGTAAAATACTAAAAGCTATGCTCCTACAGCTACATGATAAAATAAGAAATATATAAACAGGACAGAGCTGCCACGACTTGTTATTACAAGTTTGTAAGGCCCTCTACTTTTGAAAAATGGCATGAGACATGAAGCCTTCATTTGCAAATCACTATTCCCCATTACTACGAAATCGGAAAACCGCAATTTTATCCAGAGGGCTAGCCAAAAGTTAAGATGTGTTTCTTTACAGTCAGAACACCAATTAGACTATTGTTTATTTACAGTGTTACATTTACACTTACACAATCATGATTTCGGCTTCAAATTACCATTATCAAGTGTTTTAAGTGTTATAAATTGCCTAAGATGGCATACTGTCGTATTAAAATACACTATTAGACACATTGTCTAAGGGTCGATATTTCTGGCAGAGCCTACTGCTTTGTTTCATTACTGAGTACACGATCTTGACTCATGATGTGTTATTTAACATTCCGTTTCTGATGAAACTGGCTTCATCCTTTAAAAGTACATACGCAGGAAAGTTAGAATGGACCGTAAGGCGTTGCAAGAACCATTACCTGAACAAGAACTGAGGTCAGAGGCCAGTAGGTGTCAAAGTATGTAGCTTTTGTGAATGGCAGGAGAGTAGCTGCATTTCCCGTAGAACTCGCTACATATTACTCTGCGAGACGTTCATTTCACGTGCAACTGATCAAGTTCCGTTTGCAGGAGCCTCATCCACAATTGGAAGCGGTGCATCTTCTAACTCGGGAGTCAGTCCGGTATGTCGTCCTCCTTGGTCCTTGTACTGTGGTACCAACTACCCTGTTTCACTTAATCGTTGGAACCGTCTAGGAAATACGGTGTGAGCTGCATGTCTTCTACGGGGATAATTGGTCCTTTATAGCCTTTCCGCTTTTCTGCTGCTTAAATTTGCTTGCCCACGCGAAAATAATGTCTGCAAGTTCCATCAACTGGTACAACTTTATTTGCTTAGGACTGATCGACATCAGTACTTCAACTTGTAAGCACAGACTGTAGTCGACTACAGTGCAGACATTTTACACCAGGACAGCTCATGTCAGTCCTTTGGATTAGTTGTGTTATTAAACCCCCCCCCCCCCCCTACACTTAACTGCTCGTCGGATATGCCTACCCTATAGTCATAGCAACAATTGGACCGTTACATGTATTTCACTGTAAGAGGTATCAGAACGATTTTCATTTATAACTTCCACTCTGGCATTTCCGGACTAGGACTGCTCTCCTCAATTTGATACATCTATCCTTCTCAGAAATCCCTCAAAGTTTGTAACAGCATCTCGGAACGCCCTGCATACTTGCGTTTCTCTTCGAATACGACACGGTAGTTTCATTTTACTGTGTCAATGAAACAAAGTGAAAGGAAAACTTGTCTCGTACGTCTGTGTCATATATAGTAAGAACACATCACATCGCCGTACGCTCTGTTCTGAGAAACACTACTCTGTAAGTATTGCGTGTGTTACTAAAAATTGTTTCAAGCAGTTATTTAGTTTTTTGCTATATCATGCTTCATTTATGAGCCTTGTGAATCTTGTAGTCATAATTATCTTTTACACAGTATTTTCTCTCTAGAGTCTTGTACTTCTATGTGCTATACAGTCGTTAACTTCCAAACAGCGATTCGATAAAAATACAGTGTTGTATACAGTGTTTGATATCATTTTGAATCGGTTTAACAGTTCGAGGAGAGGTACATCACTTGTAGTGTAGTGTGAGTGCTTCGCGTCTAGTGATGGTCCATGACTAGAGGATGTCGTAGTTTCTACTGTATGGTTTGCAAAATTAGAAAGCTCTAAGCAGATTTTCCACCAAAAAAAATGGTTCAAATAGCTCTGTGCTCTATGCCCTTTAACTTCTGAGGTCATCAGTCGCCTAGAACTTACAACTAATTAAACCTAACTAACCTAAGGACATCACACACATCCATGTCGAGGCAGAATTCGAACCTGCGACCGTAGCGGTCGCTCGGCTCCAGACTGTAACGCCTAGAACCGCACGGCCACTCCGGCCGGCCAGATTTTCCAAAGCGAGTCATCTTTAGCCGAGTGAGGTAATGCTGAAAATTTCCTTCTGTTTACAATAACTGCTTTAGTACACAGTTTTCGGGAACTGGGGGCTCGTCTCGAAGAGATTGTGTTGTAAGCGGTGAACAAAATGCTTGCTATCAGCGCAGTAGGAGGCAGCGACAGCATTCTGTGAAATGGGGTTTCGCGTGCCAAGAGGTGCTTTAAGGGGCAGGTGCGAAATGAGAAAGCTCACCTTCTAGTTTCCAGGAAGTCTCATTCCGTTTCACATGACGTATGGTGCAGTTGTGGCTGTTTCTCTGCAGCAATAAGCGCCTTTACTAACAGCCAGCATAACCTCCGACTTAATAGTCCAATTTGCTGCACACAGGATTGAAGCGGGAAATGATACCATTTGGCCGTCACTAAAATCGAAATCTTTTCCGCCAAATGGTCGCTAATTGTCCACAGTTGTCTGTTCTTACAAGGTCGTCGAAGACAATCGAATACTGCATGAACTGATTGACGCTTATTAATTAGTTTTTGTAGCCTCAAATTACCACAGCTTCTCTTATGTGAGCGGCAGAACATGTGATCAATGAAAGACATAACAATCTTCTTTGACCTCGACATGGTCCTTGCGTGGTTGGGAGGCCTATGTTTCATCTGCCACATTGTTGATACAGAGTGAAAACATTAAACTAAACTACAGAGGTTAGCAATCAATGTTCACACATGTAAGTTTCTGCCTATAGCGTTCTCTAGTAGACCTGGCGAGATGAACGATCCTACTGCAGACCGACGCAGACACCGACTAAAGGGAACTGAGAAAGACGTAAATGTTAAAAACGCCTGTAGATAACGTATGTGGGTACTGACTGTTAACCTCTTCAGGAAATCCCAGAAATGCTTTGACTCCTATTTCATAGCAACACCGCTAAGTTAACATCATGAACATTATCGAGAGAGTATACCATGTACTTCATCGCTTTAGTCTCCTATAACTCATACTGAAGAAACAGACCAATAAAACTAAACATTACTAATGAAACTCAGCGGACAGTTATAGATTAAGAAAAGCAATCAAGATTTAAGCTGAACATCTTAAAGTGAAACAGCTTGTTAGTCCACATTTGCTTGATTGCTTTCCATCCATCTTACTGTTTTATTTATAAATTCATTTACTATCTCGGCTATAATTGGGTTAACACTTAACAGAGATTCAGACTTATCTCTACCACTAGATCTCATAAAATCACTGAAATCCTGTCTCCAGATACTTGAAAAGTTCTTGGTTTAGTACACTCGAATTCCTCCCACAAAAAGTTCCAAATTAGGTTCACCTCTTTCTCTCGATCTCTTCTTAAAATCCTGTGTGACGGTTATAACAGACAGACCAGTTTACGACCACATTATTTATTCATACAGAGAACTGCTCTTCTTAAGTGCAGGTCGAAAGAGTGGCTACCAAACGCTAAGTTCTCTGCATCGTACCCTCAGTAATTAAATTCTCTCGTATCTTTCCTCACACATTGCATCACATATAGCAACAAGATTACGTATAACACAGGTATTCATTTATTGTATTTTCTCCCTCACCATGCAAGTATTTATAGTAATTCCATCTGGCTGCTAAGTACAACTATTTAATGATGTGTTTGATGCCACCGAATAGTTTTTTCTTTTCCTGCTGACGCGATACAGATCAGTCGCTGAAGTCTCTCTGAATTACTTTTTAGATCATCCATCAAAAGAATGGTTTAATGCAACTCTCCACGCTAGCAAATATAGTGCAGTTCAGTTCACATCTGCATGACTCCAGCACGCTCTATCCATTTGATCAAGTTTTCCGTATTCACCCCCTTCGTCTCCCTTCATTGTTTTAACCTACCCCGCCCTCTCCCACACCTCCTACCATTAGAAAATGAACTGTTCCTTCATAATTAAAGTGTATCCTTTTTTCCTATATATTTCCGCAGCCAAATTGTGCCATAAAGCTTTTTCCTTCAAAGTTAGTGTCACAAACTCTGCATATACTCATCTGTTTATCAATACTCTTCTACAGTACTAAATCCAAGACCTTCTATTCTCATCTTTGCGGTTCTGTTTATAGTTCATGGCTTACTCCTTTCAGAACCTCCTTCCTAGAGCTTAAATTTATGTTACATGTTAAAATATTTTTCTTTATTAGAAAAGTCTGTAATTTATACTCTCTCTATATCTCCCATCGGTAGTTATTTTGCTACGTAAATAGAAAGAATTGTCTAATAATCTTAATGTCTGCCTCATTTACAATTAAAATACTTTGAACATCGAACAAATTGTTTGGACAACATCCCATCACTCATGCTTTACTTTTATCGATATTCCTCTTATATGTTCTTTCCAAGACAAAATGCACTCAGTTTACTGATCTTCAAAGTCCTTTGTCAGTTTTAAGGTAATTACAATTTCATCAGCAAATGAACAGGTTCTAATTTCGTTTCGCGGAATGTGAACTCTTTTTCTAAGTAACTCACTCGTTTTCTTTACTACTCATCAACGTACTGCGTGAATAACTTAGGAACAGACTATAAACCAGTCTCACTCCGCTCCTAACTACTGCCCCTTTCATGTTCTTTGACCTCTAAGACTGCAGGCTTGTTTCTGTACAAGTTCTAGATAACAGTTCGCTCCATGTTTTTTACCACTGTTAGCTTCCGAGTTCTACGGAGTGTGTTCCAGTATACATTGTCGAAACTTTTTCTGAACTGATAAATGCTATGAATCTAGGTTTACCCTCCTTCAGTCCGTAATTCCTCAGGTAAATGTTGCATTGCTTGTTTCTCCATTTCTCCTGATATCAAACAGATGTTTCCCAGCTCAGTTATTCCTTACTATTCACTGCATTCATCTATAGATATTTCGTGTTAGCATTTTACAAATACAACTCATTAGACTGATTGTTCAGTTATATTAAGTCTTGTCAGCACTTTTCTTCTGTGTAAGTGGGGTCACTGCATTCGAGCTCAAGTTTGAGGTATTTCGCCTCTCTCGTTTATCTTGCGTACTATGCAGAGTTCCTTTGCCTTGATTCGATCTCTGAAATTTCTTAATAAATCTGAGGGAATATTATCCACTCACCATCGGACAAACATATTCTCTTGTTGTGCGTCGAGCTGAAGCGTCCACATTAAAAACCATGAGAAAGAATCACCCACTCCCCTGGCGCCTCTCGTTTCCCAGCAACAGCCTCTGGGTAGTACTCAGAAACTTGCACCTCTTCCTGCTTCTGCGTCTATGTAAAAAAAAAAAAAAATAATAAATAAATAAAATAAAAAGTGGTTAGGACAGCCGTCGCAGAGAGCGCTGTTAACAGTGGACTACTTCCATTGCTTCCTCTTCGTACTGTCGGGTACGGAAATCCTCCAGTTGACGGGAACCAAAACACAAGGCACTGTGTATGTTCGGCCTTTTCCGAACCAGCATTTCGACACCTCAATGTGTGTAGCTAGCTCAGTACAGTACTCTAGGACTAACTTTCGACTTGGCAGTCGCTATTTGTGGAGTAAGTGACCTATCAAGACCATCTGTAATCACTACTATCACTTATAGTGAGAATACCACAAAATGATGAGAAACAGCAAAATTAGTTTTCTGATACCGTGGATATTTAAGTTGAATTAACAGAAGCATTCAGTTAATACAATCCCTCTTCCTCTCTTCTCTCTTATCTTATATCTTTTTTCTACTATTCTTTTGTCTCCAGTGGCCTCAGACACATAGGGCGTTGAAATTTTACTGCCTTGGTCCGTATTTTTCCAACTATTTCTCGTATTAATTGTCCACAAATTTATTTTACGATCACAATTAACATAGCCTCGTCGTTTAAAAGGTGCATTTGTACTAGCTGTTACGTAAAATTATTTTTATCTATGTCAGTAAAACAATAAATGTCTACATTGTTGCTGTTTTCTTTATTCGGGTTGTGGCTCATGAGAGTACCGTAATTAACATTCAGACGTTACTGACTAAAATACTAAATACATGTATCTTACAGATAAATATATTAATCCCAAAGAACAAAGGCAATGTCCTGATTGACTGACTGATTCGTAATCGACCAGCCTAAACGGCTAAGGATAGAAACTTGGCATTTGAAGAATTTTTGAAAAAGTCGCTATCCAGGAAATTTTGGAGCTGGACCTGAAAGAACTGATATTTCCTTTTTCGGTCAGAAATAAAGAAATACATATTTCAGCGTTTTGGGAAACTTAATCCAATGGGTGTTAAACAATAGGAGAAAGATTTTTTGAAAATACATCATTATTAAAGAACTACTAAAGTATTTTTAAACCTACATCTGTGTACATTGGTACTTGACTTGTCTGTTACAAATTTAAAAAAAAATACGTATTCTAGTGTTTGTGGAAACTCTACGCCTAAGTGAGTGAAATAGGGGATGAAAATTTTTAAGAAAATATTTGTTGATATTAAAAGAAAATTTAAAGCTATATTCACGAAAATTGCTATTTCACTTCTCGGTTAGATACGAAAATATATTTGTTAGGGAATAAAAGTTGCTGAGGAAATATCTCCACCAGAGCGCATAAGGCATGATTAACAAAGACTCTGGACTCCAGCAACCAGAATCGCTTTTTGGTCAGAAGTACATTCGAAAAAGACCATGCTTATGCGGCCTTAACTGGCGTGCAAAGCTTAGAAGATGTTGCAATTTGTGAGCAACATAAAAATTCAGTTAAATAAGAAAAGTCTCTTCAGGGTGTACAGCCTACGCTGGCGAAACAGCGGGTGCTAAGCTACTCTGAAAATACAGATACATAATAGTTGTAAATAGTCGTAGCAAATTCTAATGATATCGCAAATGAAAAACATTGGTTGGTAGAAAGCACAAAGGTTAGCAGGTTAAGTACTTTTGTTCAACATTCTGTATAAAACCTCATGAGACAAACACGAATTTTCTCACTATATGACGCTTTAACGGTCAGCACATAAAAGGCTGATAAACTCCTTACCTAACTGTGGTCTGGCCTCTCTCAGAATATATTGATACTCGTACTTATCGAAAACCACTTGTTGGCTTGTCGTCCCGTTGGAATGGGAATCTTTATTTATTTATTTACTTATTTGTTATTAAAGGTACGGTACACCGTCTAGTGGCTGTGGAAAACCGTGCTTAATACAATATAAAAAGAGTAAGGTAAGCTATAGATTCATAGCACTTTTCTTGCTTTTTAAAAATTGTGGCATAATATTTTATTAAACTTCTTCATTACATGCATTATAAATTGTTTGTATGAAATTAAGTTGTAATTACATCTTACTTACATTTCCTGTCTAACGCGTATTAGTACCAGCGGACTCAGATACCAATGTGCACAGCTGAATCGTTCCAGTTACCCACACCGTCTGTCTTTGGTTACTTGATGTGCAAAATCTCTAGATTATGTTACCTAATCATATCTGGTACCTAAGAAATAATATTAATAATGATCCCCCATTTGTCATCTCATCTGGATGTATAGCACTGCATTGGTAAAACATTTTTGTATCCTGTCATTAAGGCAGTAAAATTTTTTACTATTACGTATATGAATGTTCTGTTATCAGTGCAAGACACACACAAACTTGAAAGGGCACTCTGTTTCCTATATCTGTTACGTACTGCTTCCCTGATGTAAAGTGCCCCAGGGCAGCGTAAACAATCTGGTTGATGGTATTGACAGCGGCATTAGACTGTTTGCCGATGATGCTGTAGTCTACAAGAAAATAGTATCACACGAAAGTTGTGCACAAATCAATGAGGATTTGCAGATAATTAATCCGTAATGTAATGACTGTCAGTTATCTCTCAATATTAGTAAGTGTAGCCTACTGCGTATAACGAGGCGAAAATCCCCAGTACGAGTACAAAATAAATGCCCAGTCTTTGGAAGCGGTAACATCCATTAAGTATCTGGGCGTGCCTACTCGAAGTGATCTCAAATGTAATTATCAGATTACACAAGTAACGGGTAAGGCAAAGTCTAGATTGCGGTTTATTGGTAAAATCCTGAAACGATTCAGTCCTTCAACAAAGGAAATAGCTTACAATATGTTAGTTCGTCCAGTCTTATAGTATTGCTCGTCTGTATGGGACCCTTATCAGTTGGGTCTGATTCCAGAGCTTGAGAAGGTCCACAGAAGAGCGGCAAGATTAGTGACTGGTACATTTAGCCGTCACGAGATCGTAGAAAATTTCATAGAAAGTTCGAAGTGAGACACACTTGCAGATTGACGTCGCGCTAAAGGGAAAGGGGCTGCTCACTATATTCCGAAATCCGATCTTCATCGAGGATGCAAAGCATGTATTATTACCACCAACTTTCAAACCGCGCAACAATCAGCATTCAAAAATAAGGGAAATTAGAGCTCGCAATCCGGGATTGTAACAGAGAGGGAGGGGAGGGAATATGACTGGCGCGAATTGTGCACTCCACCACACACCACTTGGTGGCTAGCAGAGTATATATGTAGATGTAGAAATTATCTTTCAGGAATTAGCACTTTTAAGAATATAAGATTGTTATTGAAATTAGTTTTTTTGGGGGGCGAGTGTGGTGTCAGACCACAGAAACAGTCTGTTCATCCACCTGGCAGACTCAACAATAGATTTTTATTAGCCTTGAAAACAGCTCGACTGTACGAATGCACCCCACAGCCTCGTGATATGCTTCATAGATGAATCTTGTTAGTTAACATCTCAGGACAGTACTCCTCCAAATGACGGGTTCGCACACCTACTGCGGATCTAGAATAAGCATACTAAATGTTTTTGCCTGATATTCTGCAGTTATATGACTCTTGAACCTTTGCATAGCTGTAAGTTCGCCCATGATGGCGAAATGACACCTGTGTGGCGGTGTAGACTTAGGACTTTGGGAAGTGGTCGCTAGACTGTAACTCTGCGACCACTTCCCAGTCAGCAGTGTTGACAAAGGCTGGAATGCAGTTTGATGGGGACAACGAGCCTGTGGCAACTTTGGAGTAAGTGTTAATAGTTTGTAGTGGCTGTGGATATAAGTAATATTTTGGCTCCTCAGAGGTATTGTCGGCGGACACATCTCTATCAGATCCTTCAGATATAAGAGTTTCACATGATCTGATGGCTTTATACCCAAAGAGTCCAGCTCTTTATTTATGTTAGTACTACTTATTTCTTTTGTACCCTCACATCGGTCCGACGAAAGCACATCTTTGTAGATGTACTTAAAATCCCATAAATTGATACTGGCATTAATTTTTACGTCAGTTTTCGATACTTCATTTACTATTGAAACGAAGCATATGATTTGTCTTGCAAGCCTTTTGACTTTAGTATAAGACCTCTGTTGTCTGTACGAAAAAGTAGTGACAGTGTTATTAAGAAATACAACGCAATGTTCCTTCGGACTTGCACTCATGTCCAAAGGAAGAGCACTACAGTGACTACAGACGTCGAGAAATACAGCAAATGTATTCACAGTTGCGTATATGGACCACGTTCGGTAGTACATTAGATTGACGACAGTGAAAATTTGTGCCGCAGCAGGTCTCGAATCCGTACTTCTCGCTTTACGCGGTCGCTTTCACTGCTTTGGCTATCTGAGCACGAATCTCTGTCAGTCGCGAACTTTCATACGTTGTCGCCCCTTTGTCACAATGCATTACGCTTAGTTATTAATAGCAAATTTCAAATTATGTCAAAATGTTATATGCTTTATTCACGCGAATTAATGTACAGCAATCTAAAATAAAACAGTAAGGACATATTTATTAAGAGTAGAGGGTCTGATGTTGGCGGATAAATAAATATTTGTGCTTCTGTTATGCATGCATGTCCGAAGAAGCAGTGCTTCGCACTTCTTAATAACACTGTTACTGCTACTTAACATTTATTCGACAGTGCCAGCCGCCGTCTCTCAATAAATATGTCCTTTCTCGACGTAAATGTACTAACAAATGACTGCTTGCTAGGACAAAGGGGCGGAGAGGTATGTGAGTTTGTGTGTAGCCGTGATTCTTACACCCAAAGCACAGACAGGCGACCACTTACGAGAAACTGGAAACCTGGGTTCGAATCCCAGAGCTCCACAAATTTTCATTGTCGACATTCCCTTGTACAGCCGCTCGGCCACAGCGGCCGGGTGGATGGCGACACGTGGAAGTTTATGTGTGGATTCAATTACAATCGTTGGTTTTGTTATCATTAGTCAAATACTTTGTGTCCGACTACAGTCCCACTTTCCTTGATGGATTACCGGAGATTTTTGTATTGGTGTGGTTTATCTATAACTCAAATTTATCAGATTTCTTTCAGTACTCACAATTTTACTATTTAGGGTCGCCTACATAGGCTTTAGACAGATAACGATGTGCCAAATGAACCGTCCAATTACACATCGCAACCGGACTCACAAAAGCATTATATCACTTCTGAAGCATTTTTCTATGTATTACCATTGGGATCACTTCAACTAACATCTGAAGTTAATTTAAAGAGAACCAACAGTGACTACTACTCCTCGAGTATTGATTGGACCGCTCAATCAGTATGACTATGCTACTGTCTTGACGTGTATGTTCCTCTAAATTATACACCACTTCAGTGTGTGTTGGCACAATCTCCAGTTCACCGAGTTGAAAACACTGGAATTGACGCGTTTCGAAGGTCAAGTCTTTATCTTCGTCATTACTGTACGAATAATGTGTAAGAACAACAAATATAAAACATTAACAAGAGCAATAAAAGTAATAATACTACGTGGCTACTTCCCTTGTAGCCAGGTATAATTAAGATGTACATCCACATACCCATCAACTGATAAAACAGACAAGAATTAAAATGCATATGATTAGATTAGGAAATGAGACACTTAAAGTAGTAAAGGAGTTTTGCTATTTAGGAAGTAAAATAACTGATGATGGTCGAAGTAGAGAGGATGTAAAATGTAGACTGGCAATGGCAAGGAAGGCGTTTCTGAAGAAGAGAAATTTGTTAACATCGAATATAGATTTATGTATCAGGAAGTCGTTTCTGAAAGTATTTGTTTGGAGTGTAGCCATGTATGGAAGTGAAACATGGACGATAACTAGTTTGGACAAGAAGAGAATCGAAGCTTTCGAAATGTGGTGCTACAGAAGAATACTGAAGATAAGGTGGATAGATCACGTAACTAATGAGGAGGTATTGAATAGGATTGGGGAGAAGAGAAGTTTGTGGCACAACTTGACTAGAAGAAGGGATCGGTTGGTAGGACATGTTTTGAGGCATCAAGGGATCACAAATTTAGCATTGGAGGGCAGCGTGGAGGGTAAAAATCGTAGAGGGAGACCGAGAGATGAGTACACTAAGCAGATTCAGAAGGATGTAGGTTGCAGTAGGTACTGGGAGATGAAGCAGCTTGCACAGTATAGAGTAGCATGGAGAGCTGCATCAAACCAGTCTCAGGACTGAAGACAACAACAACAACATGATGTCGTGGGTATTTGGCAGCGTCTCAGTAATAGCTGAACGCGAGTGCAGATCATGCATCTACCTGAAAGCCACATCCCCTAGACAAACACAAAAGTAGCGCGAGTGCGCTCTTCAGGAATGTAAACATGAAATCAGAGAGATACCCAAGAATCAAAGGTGGTTTATTAAGATTCCTGGTACCCCTAAAATCTGAATCGCCTCATGAACAAGAAGGTAACGCCGCACTGAAAATCCTGCAAAGAACTACAGGTACTGGAAAAGATATGAAAAGATTCTGAAAAAGTTATGTGTGTCAGCTGCAAGCTGTTCTTTTAATGTGTTATGATTTTCCACCCTATGAGTTAATCTCCATTTCTTCTGGTAGATACAGTTTCTTGCCTTTATCTGGTGTATGCAGAATAGTGAGACTTCCATCAATTTACAAAGTGGTTTTAGCAGTTTCCTGATATGCACAGCTACTGCTGATTTCCTCGAAATTGTTAAGACTAAAACAGTCCCAACGCTCTTTGTGTTTTAACTTTAAAGACCTGTTTAGCAGGGTGTAATTTACATTGCATGTGTTACATTTAATTTTATAGACACTACTTCTTTCGTATTTTTCGACTTTATGTTGTAAATTGTTCCTTAGCTTAAATCGCAGCGTACACTCCTGGAAATTGAAATAAGAACACGGTGAATTCATTGTCCCAGAAAGGGGAAACTTTATTGACACATTCCTGGGGTCAGATACATCACATGATCACACTGACAGAACCACAGGTACTTAGACACAGGCAACAGAGCATGCACAATGTCGGCACTAGTACAGTGTATATCCACCTTTCGCAGCAATGCAGGCTGCTATTCTCCCATGGAGACGATCGTAGAGATGCTGGATGTAGTCCTGTGGAACGGCTTGCCATGCCATTTGCACCTGGCCCCTCAGTTGGACCAGCGTTCGTGCTGGACGTGCAGACCGCGTGAGACAACGCTTCATCCAGTCCCAAACATGCTCAATCGGGGACAGATCCGGAGATCTTGCTGGCCAGGGTAGTTGACTTACACCTTCTAGACCACGTTGGGTGGCACGGGATACATGCGGACGTGCATTGTCCTGTTGGAACAGCAAGTTCCCTTGCCGGTCTAGGAATGGTAGAACGATGGGTTCGATGACGGTTTGGATGTACCGTGCACTATTCAGTGTCCCCTCGACGATCACCAGAGGTGTACGGCCAGTGTAGGAGATCGCTCCCCCACCATGAGGCCGGGTGTTGGCCCTGTGTGCCTCGGTCGTATGCAGTCCTGATTGTGGCGCTCATCTGCACGGCGCCAAACACGCATACGACCATCATTGGCACCAAGGCAGAAGCGACTCTCATCGCTGAAGACGACACGTCTCCATTCGTCCCTCCATTCACGCCTGTCGCGACACCACTGGAGGCGGGCTGCACGATGTTGGGGCGTGAGCGGAAGACGGCCTAACGGTGTGCGGGACCGTAGCCCAGCTTCATGGAGACGGTTGCGAATGGTCCTCGCCGATACCCCAGGAGCAACAGTGTCCCTAATTTGCTGGGAAGTGGCGTAGGATCCTACGGTCTTGGCGTGCATCCGTGCGTCGCTGCGGTCCGGTCCCAGGTCGACGGGCACGTGCTCCTTCCGCTGACCACTGGCGACAGCATCGATGTACTGTGGAGACCTCACGCCCCACGTGTTGAGCAATTCGGCGGTACGTCCACCCGGCCTGCCGCATGCCCACTATACGCCCTCGCTCAAAGTCCGTCAACTGCACATACGGTTCACGTCCACGCTGTCGCAGCATGCTACCAGCATTAAAGACTGCGATGGAGCTCCGTATGCCAAGGCAAACTGGCTGACACTGACGGCGGCGGTGCACAAATGCTGCGCAGCTATCGCCATTCGGCGGCCAACACCGCGGTTCCTGGTGTGTCCGCTGTGCCGTGCGTGTGATCATTGCTTGTACAGCCCTCTCGCAGTGTCCGGAGCAAGTTTGGTGGGTCTGACACACCGGTGTCAATGTGTTCTTTTTTCCATTTCCAGGAGTCTATAATTGGCCTTAAATACGACATAAACTTGAAAATATTTGTAAATATTTGCCACTTTCTTAGAAAGATTAGTGAAATTGGGACGAGTGGGTTTCTTAATATTACTTTTCATGCTTGTGTATTAATTTGTTCATAGCGTTTTCATGATAACTCGGGTTAGCTGTTTTATGTTGCTTAGCCCAATCGTTCATTCCGATTTCATTGGGACTTACACACTCAATGGCCGAAATCTTTTGGAGTTACTGCGAATCACAAAATTTATTGTTTTAGCCTGTTTCCTACATAATATGAAGACGTGCCTAACATATCGCTTCACACTGTTTCAATCGAGAAATTGCAGTTCACCACTTTTCTCTTGTTCCATAGTGAATTCAATTTTATTAGTTAAGTCAGTAAATCGATTTGTAATTTCATTATTTTCTTTTTCCTTTACACCGATCAGAAGTTGCGTATCGTCAACAAAGAGCTTGTAGTGGCCTCTAATATTTAACGTACAGGGTGTGTCAGGTTAATGACGATCCTTTTTTCAATATAATTAGCGAAAATAAGATATACTGGAGACTATAGCCAGTCCGTTATCTTGCAAATAAAATTCATTATTATAAGAAAAACAGATATATTTGAGAATAAATTCTAGAAGTTGAATCAATCAGACAGTTTCTTGTTGAGAAATCTTTGATACCTTAGCAAATTTGCTTTTATAACCTTGGCGACCTCATTGAAGGCGCATTCGCATGAAGATTTTTAATGTATAAATATATAACGCAGGCAGTGTCGGTAACAGGCTTACCCTTGATTTCATTAGTTAATGCTGAGTTGCCACTGACTGAAAAATTACGCTCGAAGATACAAAACTCTTTTAACATTTTATCAAGAAGTTTGGTAATTTTGCCTAAAGGGCCGTTCCTGGAACTAACAGTCGATCTAGAGGGACGATTTTCTGTGGGACCAATGCCATGGTGCTTTTGGGATCACGACAGAGAAACTTATCCCCTCAGCGAGCAGCAAAGGCCTTCTTTTAAATAGCTTTTTAAAATCTGCTTGCGTCGTTTTCACTGCATCTTTAACACTTTCGGTAAAATAATAGCAGTGCTTAGTTGACGTATTCTGTTCACAAACAATGACTTGACTATCGCATTTTTCAGCCTTAGCTTAATTATTATGAAGCTATTCATTAGCAGAACTAACAGTTCCATAATCTGTCATTATAGCCTTTATTCGACAGTTTATCTTTTCAAGTTTGAATGGCTTTACCGTGCTTGTGACCCACATGCCCTTATTCACCTACTTTCAATCTGTCGACATCTGCTGCGGTTCTTCTGCTACAAACAAATCCATTACCAATTTTCTAACGCGCGTTGCATGTTATATTTCAGATCTTTATGTTGTAGATTTAGTTCGTCAGCGTTAAAAGCGTTTGATTTTTGCAACAATGATTTCATATCCGTCATGGATAAACTCAAAAATTGCACCCCTTCATCTACCAAGTTGTACTGAACCTACAGTCCAATGGGCAAACTGAATCAAGTACAAGTTTGGACGTCACGCATAGACAGACCATTGCCAGATACTAATAAGTGAATATTTACTTGCCTTTCTTGTCCACAATGTTCGACATGACCAATATGAAAACACCGTGAACAGGTAAGTGTAGAGAATGATTTGAATAGAATTTTAGCACCAGCGCCAGCTCCATTTTCATTTTTTATAGAACTGGTTCCATCGCCCAGACCATTATCAACAGTGCTCTGAAAATACACATATCAAAAAAAGTTTGCATCACTGCGATTCCCAGAACTCCTGAAGATAGACGTTGATTGTGGATATCTTATCACACACACGGTGGCCTTTCACTGTAGAGAGATGTCACTAAGCACGCCAGAAGATGTAAACAAACCTACATGGGCAGCTCCTATTACAAGGAGGGACTCCGACAGCCGATCAGTTCCAGTCATTCCACCAGGAAGGAGGTACAAAACTCGTTTTATCTGTAGCTCAATCATGCCTAGACAGTCAATACCGCGGTTCGATCGCATCCGCATTGTTACTTTGTGCCAGGAAGAGCTCTCAACAAGGTGAGTGTCCAGGCTTCTCTGAGTGAACAAAAACCAAGTTGTTTGGACATGGAGGAGATACACAGAAACAGGAACTGTCGATGACATGCCTCGCTCAGTCCGCCCAACGGCTACTGCTGCAGTGGATCACCGCTACCTGCGGATTATGGGTCGGGGAAACGCTGACACCAACGGCGCATTGTTGAATAATGCTTTTCGTGAACCACAGGACATCGTGTTAAGTCTCAAACTGTTCACAATATGCTGCACGATGCGCAACTTTACTCCCGACGTCCCTGGCGAGGTCCATCTTTGAAACCACGACACCATGTGCTCCATGGGCCCAACAACATGCCGATTGGACCGCGCAGGGTTGGCATCAATTTCTCTTCACCGATGAGTGTCGCATTTCCCTTCAACGCTGACAGCAACGGCGCCTTCGTGAACCACAGGACATCGTGTTAAGTCTCAAACTGTTCGCAATAGGCTGCAAGATGCGCAACTTTACTCCCGACGTCCCTGGCGAGGTCCATCTTTGCAACCACGACACCATGTGCTCCATGGGCCCAACAACATGCCGAATGGACCGCGCAGGGTTGGCATCAATTTCCCTTCACCGATGAGTGTCGCATTTGCCTTCAACCAGACAATCGTCGGAGACGTGTTTGGAGGAAACCGGTCAGGATGAACGCCTTAGACGCACTGTCCAGCGAGTGTAGCAAGGTGGAGGTTCCCTGGTGTTTCGGGGTGGTACTATGTGGGGCCGACGTACGCCGTTGGTGGTCATGGAAGATACCTTAACGGCTGTACGATACGTGAATGCCATCCTCCGACCGATAGGGCAACCATATCGGCAACATATTGGTGAGGCATTCGTCTTCATGGACAACAATTCGCGCACCTATCGTATACATCTTCTGAATTACTTCCTTCAGGATAACGACATTACTTGACTAGAGTGGCCAGCATGTTCTCCAGACATGAACCCTATCGAACATGCCTGGGATAGATTGAAAAGGGGTGTTTATGGATGATGTGACCCACCAACCACTCTCAGGGATCTCCGCAGTATCGCCGTTGAGGTGTGGGACCATCTGGGCCAATAGTGCCTTGACGAATTTGTGCATAGTGTGCCACGACGAATGCAGGCATGCATAAATGCAAGAGGACGTGATACTGGGTATTAGAGGTACCGGTGTGTACAGCAATCTGGATCACCACCTCTGAAGGTCTCGCTGTATGGCGGTAAAACATGCAGTGTGTGGTTTTCATGAGCAATAAAAAGGGCGTTAATTATGTTGATGTTGATCGCTGTTGCAATTTTCTATACAGGTTGCGGTACTCTCGGAACCGAGGTGATGCAAACTTTTTTTGATGTGTGTAAATACTATTATCCTCTTTATATATATATATATATATATATATATATATATATATATATATATATATATATATATATATACCTTAACGGCTGTACGATACGTGAATGCCATTATAATAGCTTTCGAAGTCACATGGCATCTAACTTTAGCCGCAAACAAGCAATCGACATATTACAGTATGTCCTCTAGAATATTATCACAGTTCGAAGAAATTGTTCATCTGTCTATCAACAAATCTGAAAATACGTTTGAGTTCAGATGTTTCATAACTTCTTATGGATTAATGATTAATTTCGTCATGGGCAAGTGGTATGTTGACCGACGTACTATGTATTCATCCACGAATCATGCTCAAAGCGCGAAAATGTATACTTTGCTTTTCAAAATAACTGCAGTGAAACTCGTATGAAACAAATATAGTTATTCCAAGTTTCTCTTGTGCGATTGTATAAATGAACTGTGCGATTTGGTTGCCATAGCTGATGCCTTTTGATGAAAAGACTGGAATAACTTTTAACGCAAAGTTTGGCAAGGTAACACTCAATCCATAGGACTTTTGGAATCGTTTTGTTCAGGAGGGGTAAAAATTCGATATTCACTCCGTAGTATAAGCAGCAATTAAAATTGTGAAGGTTTCTGACAGTTCTCTAATTTCCGCTAAGATAGTTAGCTTGCGTAGAAACGTTACAACACTCAGAGCTTTCCGAAATTTCCAATATGATAAATTAGTCGGACTGAAATTTTCGCGAGTACAGAAAACTATGTTGAATTTTCAGAAATATACTAGAACTACGGAGTGAACTATAGATTACCGGTTTCGGTCTTTAATGACCATCATCAGATCTGCAGCAAAAATTGGAAAAACATAAATACACTCGCAAACTGTATACAAATTATGAACAATACATAGACCATAATGAAAAGTAGTACTGAAAAAAATTAACATTTCTGCGTTTTAAATATGAAGAGGCACACCTGTTTCATAAAAACAAAGTCCTAAAGTGCTGTATCCATATTTGCATCGTCAAATGTTAAATGCGGAATCAGCACCAGCATCGTCAAATACATATAAATAACATCACATGCACGAGTTATATGTCAGTAGTGCTACTGTTTAAAACAAGCTGCCGTACAGCAGTCACAAGATGTTTGTGTTGTGAGTTCACCAGATGTCGCTAATGTCGGCATACACTAGTTTTCAATAATTATTTGAAACAGCACAAATAAAGGGGGGATACAATACTTGAAGTCTGTAATAAGCTTATAAAGTATAAAAGGCATTACAGTAATAAAAAGCAATAAAAAGAAGAACACGACAAAAGTAATATTGTTAAAAAGAGGAAGAGTTAAGAAACAATGGTTGACATGTGCTCAAGTGCAAACATTCTACATAATGACATAAATATTAAACACCGTTAATAATGCACCGGATAATATTAAACAACCATAATACAAATCGCTAAAGGAGCCACAAATGAAAGAAAACATAGTGCTGCACATAATCAGCACCCTCTGTTTTATGAAGCAGGTATGCCTCTTCATATTTAAAGCGCTAAAATGCAAATTTTGTCAGTACCAATTTTCATTATGATCTATGTATTGTTCTTAAGATGCATACAGTTTGTGAGTGTATTTATGTTTTTCCCATTTTGATGATGGTCATTGAAGACCGAAACCCGTAATCTGTTAACAAAAAGTTAGTGACCAGAGACGTAAATTAAAGGTAACTTATTGCATATATGGGTCACTGTTTTTTCGCGACGATGTAGCAGCTTGTGACTCTCGTGGTTATCCTACACAACGTAATCGCGAATTTGTACGTCAATCAGATTGTTCGACCTGTTGAGCTGACAGTCATAAACATTATTTCAAGGGCTTTTTCCAACACGCTAACGTTGGCCACATTCAGGTGCTGTGGCTCAATATTCTCTATAGGGTGTTGACATGTTGTCTTGGCCTGCTCGATCACCAGGTCTGTCTCCAATGAAGTACATGTGGGACATCATCAGATGACATTTCCAGCGTCTTCTACAATCAGCTCTAACCGTCCCTTTGTTGACGGACCAAATACAGCAGGCATGGAAATCCATCACACAAAGTAATATCCGGCTCCTGTACAAGCCGATGCAAGCACGCTTGCATACTTGCATCTAACATTCTGGAGACTTCTCCTGTTATTAATGCACCAGAGTTTCACACTTGCAATGGCTTATGCTGCGCTTACACAAACCTCTGATCTTGCGCACGTAAATATGTCACGTAGACAAATATACTCGCGAAATTTCATTAATCTACATTAATTATTTGTCGGTGTCGTGATTTTTTTCCGTCAATGTATTGTAAGCGACTGTTTAACGCTGTTCTAACCAGAATTTTCAGTCTACCATCGTATGTCACCATTTCGTTTATTCCTATTATTAATACATCATTTTCGAGCAAGCGTTGAAAACATGAGAATATACTGAAAGAAACTGGCTACATTTTTGCCACAACTTTTCAGTTCTTCGAAAGAGGTTGGGTAACTGCTTTCGAAGTTGAGCAAAAAAGGCGAAGAATGGTTAGGAGGAGGACATTTGGCTCGTTTTATTTGCGGGCTCCGCAACAAGTTGGCTGTCGCCGAGCCCCGCGCCGCAGGGGAGATGTTGTCGAGTCCCAGTGACGCCATGCGCAGCCCGCGATTTATAGCCGGCGGGCGAGCCACTGCTCCACAACCGGTTTTTCATAAGTTTCTCGATAGTTCGCAACTTTGCGTACCGGACTGTTACTTCTTCAGACATAAATTCTTGGTATATTATGAAAAAGAAGAGAGAATTTCAGCAACTGGCGGTCGCACCCACGATCTCGCTTATAGAGCGGGAGAACTGACAGAGCAGTAATCGTGACCACGAGTTTTCCTTTGCAGTCGCAAACCGAAAGAACTCTGAAGTTCGTGATGTTGTGTCAGCTGTGTTTCATAGACCAAGGGAGACTGTTTCGAGCTTTATGATTTTTATCGAAGCTATTTCTGATTTTCTGTTTAAGAGGACGCAGTGTTTAGTACGGGTTATTCCGCGTACAGACGATCAGATTTTTGACCCTGCTCCTCCCACCAACCCCGCCCTTCTAATTCCTTCTTTACGACGAAATTAGAAAGACGAAATGCTTAGGATCGCTTCTCCTCTCCGTAAATTAAAAATGCCTTCGATCTTGAAGACCTCCCAGTTTCTTTTCCAACATAATCAAAAAGGTGCTCACTGTTCACTCAAAACTGGAAAGAGCGACGCGACACGAGCGACGGGCATACTAGAGACATTGACCAACATCTGTGCAAAGCTTTACTAGATTTTCCAAGTGGTTTCCATTTCGCGAGCGATCGGAACTTACTTTCTGAACAACCATCGTACATGGCGGAGTCGGGATGAGGCAACGTTCTGGTACTGTGAAACTTCCACGGCGGTGTTGTGTGGAATTATGATGAAATTTGGTGCCAAAGTGACATCAATAGCCCATCTTGCACCTCATATGAACTCCTGAGCCGTGACTTTTTTTCGCCCATGTCGATATCTTACTGTTTGAAGAGTCCCCAAATCCGAGGGTGACGTTGCTGGGCGTCATGCTTTTGCAACATTGCAGAAGAAGGTTCTAGGCATCGTTGAGCCAAATTTCGAAATTACTTTTGAGTGACAATGTAAAATAATGAGGGTGTTTCAAGAAAGTGATCCTTCAATTATAAGGCGCAATCTGGCAGTAAATGCTTTCTGTGAAATCTCTCGAAGTATCGTGGTGAAACATTGTTGGATATCCACCACGTCACCGAAACGTAAGGTTTTCAGAGCAATAATGGAAGGAGCGGAAACAAAAAGAAGTCTGTCGGTGCAAAATCTAGAGACTAAGGATTGTGCTGAAGAACAGTCACCTTGCTTAGAGCGAGAATGTTGAACACACAATTCGCAGTGTATCGATGGGCGCGCGTTGTCGTGTGGGACACTCCACCGTCCATTCTGGTGCTGTTCTGGCCAAACCCGCCTGATGCATTATAGCAGCCGTTTCAAACCTCCCTCACTTCAGAACTTTTAGGTTGTCACTTAAATCCTCGGACAGTAATTCATAATCGACCAAGCTTTGCTGTCAGAGAAGGTAATGAACATCGTCTTAATCATGAATATTATCAGCCGACCTATTTTGGGATGTGGGGAACATGGTGATCAGCATACCACTAACTGTCCCTTGGTCTTCAGAGCGTAATGCTAGCACCGGGTCTCACCTCCTGTAATGATGATTTGCAAAAACATGTCGATGAAATCTGCATCCGAATTTGTTTCTGCTCGTCTGTCATCGTCGTCTTCCTTTATCCCTTATCAGGCATCAGGTCGGTTTTGGACATTCATGGCTGTTTCAGTTAGCCTATGTTTTTCCACCATTCTTTTTGTATAGCTTCTTTGTGCCAGTTCAGACTCCTTCTTCTTAAGCTTGTCGTTACTGAGTCATCTTCCTGTAGGCCTCGCTCTTGTCCTCTTGCCCTCTACCATTGGTTTTGGTATTCTTTCATCTTCTATTTCCTTTACATATTCTAACCATTTTAACTTTTTTTTCCATTTCTGTCATACAGATTTTATGCTCCAGTTTCGTTCCAAACGTCTTCATTTCTCAAGTCTCTCCTTGTTTCCCCTAAGATACTTCTTACGAATTTCTCTTCACTTTCTTGGATTCTACTCTCCCGTCTTATCATTGTCCAGGTTTCCATTGCATATGTCAGTAAGGGTTTAAAGTACAGCATCTTCATACACTTCATTGGCACCTCCCTTCTCTAGACTAAGCCCCTCACACACTAGTAAAATGCATTGCTCCATTGTACGCCTTTGCTAACTTTCTTGCTCCGCTATTGCATTTTCTGTTAAGTCCAGAAATTGAATATGCTATCCTGTAACGTTAATTTGTCCCTTATCTTCTCTGCCTCCTCCAAATTGTGTTTCAATCCATATCTCTCGAATTTTTCGCGTAATATCTCTCTTTGTTCTTGTATCTCCTTGCAGTTGGTTTCTCAACTACAGTATCGTCGATAAATTGAGATAACTTCATATGCCTTCCACTACGAGCTCTTTTGTCTCTTTTATAATTTTATCCAAACTATTATATATAATTATGGTGACACCACACTTCCCTGTCTCAACCGCGTAACGTTCCTAAACCAATCAGTTCCTCCAACTTGTTTCTGGACGCAGCTGAAGCTTTCGTTGTACGTTGCTGGAATGGTTTCAGTTGTTTGTTTACTCCCTTACTCCCCAAAGCTAGACACACCTTTTCTCTGCGAACACTATCGCACGCTTTCACTAAGTAGAGAAATGTTATCAACAGATCTTTACATACTGCCAACGGCTGTCCATCGACTGTCTGATACTGAGGTCTGGGTGCAATGTTGACCTACCATGTCTAAAGCCCTACTGTTCGTCTCCTCTCCTTACAGTGGATGCAGTACAAATTGGGCCCAAATCACCACCTTTTCAGTTAATCGTGAACGGCAAAGCTTACACTGTCTTTGCGTATCTCCAATTCTTACATCATCATTCTCAATGACAGCTGTGAATTGTTCTCAAATGTCCGTTTCACTCGCTCACGTTGATTGTGGTTGTGCTTGTTGACGATCTGCTCGAAAGTGGCTAATTCTTGGCACCTTCCTTTCCGTCTATAAAGCGTTTAAACCAGTAAAAGGTACATTTCATCAACACCGTACACTTGTACTGACATTCCACGTGTCTACATCGCCGCTACATTAATTTGAAATACAACTTCATGTTATCGATTGATGCATTTTGTAGTTAATTTCACAGTGACACGAGTTCTCCCACAGACTCCACTATCTTGGTCCCAGAGTGCACCACTACTCTGCCTCGGTGATTTGCACGGCAGGGTTTATCTCAATATATATGTACGGACGTCTCATCACCCCTGTCGGCTCGTTAAAGAATTATTGCCTGTCGTTGGTTTCTTACCCCAACTGTCTTATTATCTGTATTGCACTGAAAATAGTGTGTAAGGGGCCTCCAGACTGTAAGTTTACCTTATTAAAGATCTGATTTCCAATTGCTAATCCTCCTTTTTTCCTTCTGTTCTTCTGCCTATTTCGCATTTAGAACAACAACAATTTTTTGTTGTTGAGAAAGACACTCCACAGTGTATTGAAATTTTACTTCGAGTTAGATGTTCTAATGATTTTTGGGGATGATTCACTTATGCACTGCACTGCACTCAAACACGTGCAGTTTAATGTCGTTACGTTGTATGACTGAAGATAACGTATAGAATTATATTGTATGTAATTACTGGAATTTTGCTCCCGACACTGGTAGAAAGGTTATGGCTATAATCAGTTGAAAGTATGCTAAGCTATTTATTCAGAATAAAAGGGAAATATGACTTTCGTCCCATAAGTATTTAGTTACCTTTCGCAGGTAGTTTTGAGACACTCGCACAAAGAGTGCACACTTAGCACATCGGTGGGTGGTTGTAGCAACTCCTATGCTGACTGAAATTTTCCACACCTGGCACTGTTCACTGTGCAAGGTACTACTCATTAGGTAGTTTAGTTGGCAGTTATCCACTAGATAATGCAGGCGTCCAATCTCTCGGTGTGGCTGTTCTCTCATGATTCCTCTCCAAAGTCTTTTACCCTCCGAGTAAGTAGCCATCGTCTGCACCCATAACGCTCTGATTCGTTCGATGCATTCTCAGAGCTCTTTGGCTTTGCAAGTTTGTCATCACGAAGTTAGTTAAAAATAGGGAACTCGTAACGTCTCCTTTTCAAGGGTCTAGTAGAAAATACTGAAGGCACTGATGTCATTCTCTATATGTTTAATCATCAGAAATAAAATGCTTGTAAGGGTTGTAGCTTTGGTTAAAGAAACACGGAATTTTCTTGGTACAGCAAACCAAATTTTCGCTGAGGTAATAGACTCAAGGTGACTGTGAATTTCTCTTTCATCTCGGATAGCAACTGAATAAATAGAACCTAGATGTGTAACTGTAATAATGGTCGGTTAATCTAGTTTAAGGCTGGACTGGTTTTGCGGATATAACATCTGCAGCGAATTTCCCAAATATACAAAAACGAGTAGCGGACAACAAAAACTGACTAATCATTATTTGCTGTCAACCTTCAAATATATCAAGACCAGTTTTAAAACCAATTTCACAAGCTTAATATTAATAATTCATTTACTTGTTGAGTAAATTTAAATTATAAGGCTGCATCAGTTGCAGATAAGTAACTTTAGCATCAGTGGCTTTGAAGTGTCTTGAGGGATTGTACCTGAAAACCTTACAGAAGTCTCGTATGTTGTACATCTTGAAATCCAGGAAATTCGTCCTGTTAGTTCATCTGTGCATTCCATTTCTGCCAAAAAGTCTGCTTTTATGTCAAAAATCACGCCACATTTGACGGCACACCATAGATGTTGCTTCGGTTTTGATGGTGGGGCTGTTTTGTGAGCTGTCTTCGCTAGTTCGTCTTGCAGCTGCTCTGTCTGACTCTTTAGATTTCAGCATCTGAGTTGACTATTAGTCGGATCTGAGCTTCTCTGTAACGAATCTGGCGATTTTTGTCCTTTGCGCCCTCTACAGATAGTGATTTGAGTCAAGGTTTTCACCTCCCAGAGCTTTTTGACGTTCTGGGTCTCCCATTCTGCGTGATCTATTTGTAACTCAGCAAGCGTATGATTGGTTTCCTCCAAGTTTTCTGTTTCCTTGGCACGAGTTTGGAGCCCTCTGATTTAAGGATTAAAATGAATGTCTTGCAAAGTCCTATGAGTGACTCATCATTGCTATTTGTTCTGCGATGAGCAGGATGTTCTCTAACAAAGTTTTCGATTTTTTTTTCTTTGGTGCTGTTAACATTTTGTGTCACTCTTGTTGTGTGCTACATTTCAAAAGACTATAACGATCACTTATTCTCCTATAGAACACCACTGTCATCATAGAACGTTCAGTTGTTCGTTGAAGTTATTGTGCGGACAATGTGTCAACTGAAGGGCGTTATAGGAGGATCACTATAATGCCCTCATTGTCTTTCTGTTCTACGTGTTGTTGTTGTTGTTGTGGACTTCCGACCGGAGGGTGGTCTGCTGCAGCTCTGCTCACTAGCATGTTCTGCGCTAGTGTCTGCGTCTCTGTGTAGCTACCGCAACCGCCATCCACTTGAAGTTGCATATTTTAGTCAGACTTTGGTCTAACATTATAACAATACCACCCACACATCCTCTGTTACCAACATAACTGTTCCTTGATGCCTCAGGATGTGTTGCCTGTATCTTCATTTTCTCACAATTTGTGCCATATAAGTCTTTCGTTCCCATTTCAATGCAACGCAACAACTTTAATTATAGGCCTGCCCAGCAAATCTTCAGGTTCTTCTACAATTCCTCGTTTTAAAAGTTTTTCTGTTTCGTACGTTATGTAGCTCAGTAGAAGGCTAACGCTAACGGAAAGTGTAGTTCCATGAGGATTGTATTTTTATGTGATGAAACAATGATAAGAGGGATGAAATGACAAAAATTTCTGGACAGTGTAGTTTCAAAAGTCAGTTTTAGCTACTACCTTTGTAAGAGCTCTCTAGGAATGCAATACACACTGAGAGAACAAATGAAGTGCTACTTCAACTCGGAAAAAAAGTAAGGAGAGGGAAGATGTTGGAGGGTGTGGGTTGGGTTAGGTGTAATTCAATAGCCCCCTAGATGTTGTAGAGTAATTAAATTCTTTCTTAAATTAGCGGAGTTATTATCCACCAGTTATGGCCTGCAGCCTGCACGTCGTCACTCCATGTGGGAGTTTTGTGACGTAGTGTTACGGACAGTGAGAAGCCGTCTCGTTTCTGAGAAGGTACTGGGTACGATCGTTATGCCCCCTAACTATGTTGACATAAGCGCAACGTTACATATTTGTGTACTGTCCAGACGTCGTCATTGCAAAACCGCATTGCCAGACACTGATGCGGTGGTTGGCTCCTTCATGAATTACCGTCAATATTTATTAAGATTTAGGGGCTTCGTTGTTTATTCCACACCTCTAAGTACAGCGGACATGATCGTGTCAAAACTGGTTCAAGTAAGCGAAATAAACATGTATGGAACTATGTTATGTTACTCCTTTAGAGGCTTAGGTTTTGTTCGACATTTACGAAAAATTTACTGTTTTGGCTTATTACGAATGTAGGGGCTAGTGGATTGGTGGCAAGGCCAGTGCCTGAAAAGCAAATGTCGTGAGGTTGAGTCCCGGTGAGATCACGGGATATTGGTCCACCCTTTACCGAGCCCTTACCTCACTATAACGTCACGGACACCCGTTCCACGATTGGGACAAGTCGCCGAATTGGAGTCCAATTGAAAGTTTTGCACCAGAAAGCTGAGCCACACGGAATTATTATTATTCCTTACCAGGAATGATCGCGACGTGGAAGGAACTAATTTGCGATAAACACGCGGATGTATTTTGGTGACGAAGGCTTGTAACTGTTACACTTTGGTGACATAGTTTGGATGGAGCAGTGACCGGTACAATAGCGAAAAATTTATTTATTTTGCCAACTGGTAACGGTTCCGGTACGTTGTACCACTTTCAGTCCGAACATTTCCTGACACATACTCATCAAGTTCGATTCCCAAGCCTTGTAAGTAGCCGCAAAAGTCAAACCGTTGATTATCTTCTCTTAAGTTCGATATAATGTTTCTGGAGTTCGAAATTCAGATTTGTAGTGCCGTTTACCGTGAATTTCATTGTATTCCCCTGCAACAAAGTAATGTACTCCGCAGTCTCTAAGCGGTCCCAACTATTCGTCTGCAAGGTGCCTACAGTTACATTGTGTTTCCTGTCTTCGATGGCAGGTTGTCCTGTCCACTGCCGCCTGGCGAGTAACAGCTATATGGACTCCAGATCTATGAAATTTGAATGCAAGTATGTTAAATGTCAATGCTACCATTGAGATTTTTGATCCTACACAAGACTTTCCTGATCCTTTATTCCTCACTCAACAATGATACACTACTGGCCATTAAAATTGCTACACTACGAAGATGACGTGCTACAGACGCGAAATTTAACCGGCAGGAAGAAGATGCTGTGATATGCAAATGATTAGCTTTTCAGAGCATTCACAGAAGGTTGGCGCCGGTGGCGGCATCTACAACGTGCTGACATGAGGAAAGTTTCCAACCGATTTCTCATACACAAACAGCAGTTGATATGCGTTGCCTGGTGAAACGTTGTAAAGATGCCTCGTGTAAGGAGGAGAAATGCTTACCTGCCTCGGGCATGGATGTGTGTGATGTCTTTATGTTAGTTAGCTTTAAGTTCTAAGCTATAGTGGACTGGTGACCTCAGATGTTAAGTCCCATAGTGCTCAGAGCCATCTGAATCATTCTTTTTTAAAAAAAAAATAAAACGCAATTAACCTATGGCAGCGCCATCTAGCGGGCCAACCATAGCGCCATCTGGTTTCCCCCTTCAAGCTAGGCGAGTTTCGTTCTTTGTAGTTTTTTGTATGACGCTTATTTCGTGGGATATTTGGCCCGGTCACGATCAACAGACCACCCTGCATGACCGTCACTCAAAGGAAAACATAGAGATGAGAGAATGAAACAAAACACTTTATTATTTCAAAAGTAAAATCCATAACTGATAATACATGTGTCCCAGTGTGTGAAAATATGATCAGTGCTTCATGGAAATAATGTTTGCGTTTGTCTACGGAACCGTGACTGTGCCCAAGCATACACCACTTCTGCCGAAGCAAACTGACGGCCACTAATGTCTTTCACCGGGGCTTCCTAAAAGTGGAAATCGCATGGGGAAAGATCAGGACAGTACGGAGGGTATGTAATGTCTTCCCAACTAAACTTCTGCACTGTAGTAGAAAAATCCTTGGCAACATGTGAAGCAGGCTACACATCCTCCGTATAGTCGAGATTTGTACCCACGAGATATCGCTATTTATTGGCCCTGGAGAAAGACATTCGTGGCCGCCGATGTTCTTCGGCAGAAGGAGTGCAAGTCTGGGTACAGTCATGGTTCCTTAGGCAACGGCAAACATTTTTCCATGGAGGCACTGACCATCGTGTCTTACCGTGTCGTAAATGTATTAACAGTTACATGAGAAATTAAGAAACAATAAGCAGCTGAGATCATTTGTATCATTTTATTTTCATTTGACTACCTCTTACACAGTAAGAACGGACAACAAAGAACGAACCGGCCGCTGCGGGCTAGCGGTTCTAGGCGCTCAGTCCGGAACCGCGGGACTGCTACGGTCGCAGGTTCGAATCCTGCCTCGGGCATGGATGTGTGTGATGTCCCTAGGTTAGTTAGGTTTAAGTAGTTCTAAGGTCTAGGGGACTGATGACCACAGATGTTAAGTCTCATAGTACTCAGAGCCATTTGAACCATTTGAACAAAGAACGAAGTGTTCAGATAAAAAAGAATGCAAGGTAGGGATCCGGTCCTTCTCCCACAGTGCTCAGTGATAGAAACAATGATGCAAATAAAAGTAAAGGTTCAGGACTTGGATGATAATGCATGGCGAAAAGATACCAATGATGAGATTTGCTGATAATATTCTTATATTCACAGAAAGTGGGAAACAGTCGAAAGACCTGCTGATTAGAACGAGGAGACTAATGAGCACACATTATGAATTTACTGTAAAAGTAAGAACGGTGGAAGTTCGAGGAGCAGTAGGTAAGTGATTAGCGATGACCTTAGCATAAGAACTGTTGATCGAGAAGTATAAAAAATGAACGCTTCTGCTACCCTGCAAAAAATTTGACATATTACGGATGAAGCAAGGAGGACCTAAAGGGCAGACTAACAAAGGCGGAGGGGGCATTCCTGGTGAAAAGAAGAGTACTAGTATCAAACTCCAGCCTTAATTTGAGGAAAATATTTCTTAGAATGTACGTTTTAAGCACAGAATTGTATTTAAGTGAATTATGAATTACGAGGAAACCAGAAATGTGGTGCTATAAAAGGACTTTTAAAATTAGTTGGACTGATAAGAAATGAGGTTGCCCGCAGAATCGGCGACGAAAGAAAATTATGGGGAACACTGACAATACGAGTGTGGTAAGACCTGTGCTGAGACATCAGGGAATAACTTCCAATAGGAGAGGGAGCTGTAGAGAGTGAAGACTGTTTACATCTAGGAAATAAAAAGTTTAGGACGTTGGATGCAAGTCATCGGTTGGCGTGAAGTGGTTCGTATAAGACAGGATGCAGTGGTGGTCCGCGTAAAACAAGTCAGGAGATTAAATCTCAATTAAATTATGGATTATTAAAACCTCCTCCGATGACGACAGTAAGATTGGGGAACCTCTGTACTAGCAAAGAGAGTTTTTCTCTAGGTTTCCGGTTACATGTGTGGAGTGAGTCTAGTCGTCCAAATACACCTTTATGCCTTCCCACATACTGAGTTTCGCCCTAACAACCTCGCATGGAACTTCTACGTAATGTGGAAAATTTACCTTATTACCTTTCTCAACAAGAAGATGGTTTGTTCATTACAAATCTCTATCACCGCTAGCGGATTCATCGGATACCATATTCCTACTTTTGTGTCACGGATTTTGTCTCATAAACTCATAGAAGATGTTCGATACGGGACTACGCCAAGTAACTTTGGGTTGATGAACACCAGCATTTGTCGGTGACGTGTCCTTCCGCCACGCTGTTTTGACATGCAGTTCCAACCGGCCTTAAAGGGCTGAACGCCAGAGTATGGTGTAGCGCACACAAGTCAATAGTTAGCCTCAACGAAGTATTCAAGTTTTTACGACAGTAGCTTGAGCCTGCGTTATATTTGTTGGCTGAACTATCGATCTCCACGTTTATTACATTTATAAACAAAATTTAGAAACCAATATTTCTATGCCGTATTCATGCAGCCTTTCACACATACACCCACAAGGTGCATGCCCAGAAACTAAATATTTGTTGGTGTAGGGGCATTTTGTCGGAAGACAGCCATCTGTCTGTGGGGCCTACAGGAGGTGGTTAGTTAGATGACCGCTCATTCGTACAAATCCTGCAACCTCGCTTCTCAAAGAATCACAAATTCGTGCTGATCCACATGACTGCCCTCTCATCTTGTCACATGCTTTACACAAACTTATAAACATAACTGTAATGTGCGCCCGTTCTCTAGAAGTATGGAATACACCAAAGCCTTTAAGTGCTCCTATATTCAGAAATGTAAGGGAACAGGGGAACGGGGAGGCCATGTTAGAGAGGACGTTCAACAAATCCATTTCCTATGGAGTCGTACCTCGTCATACACATCCAAAATCCACTGACTTTTCGTGATGGTTGCGGTCCCCGTAAGCAATAGCAATTTTTCGCGGAGAAATCGGTGATTATCCGAATTAGTGGATGGCCTTCTGAACCTTTCACTCATAAATTCTTAGCACACACTGATACTAAAGCGAGGTTAATTCTCTGTTCGAATGCACGCTTGACGACCGATGTATGTCCACACATGATTATTGTGGAAACTAAGATCCCTCTCTGATGATTATCACTCCTCTCTGTGTGAATAACGCTTCATTCTTCAATAAATTACAAGCCTAGACTACTGATTTTTAGAAATCCCTGTGACAGCTTGCTCACGCTGTACAAAGTAATTGCTCGCATCATCATTTCCTTCTTACAACATTCGGTCTTCCACATCCAGATTCTAGACAGTGCAAGGTCTACCGGGACCTCTTGTCTCTCTCTGTATCTGCTGAAGTTTCTTCTTTTCTTTTCCTAGGTGGAATGGGGTACTGAGAAATTCGATCGGCGTACGTGATACTTGCTCTCGAATAGCGCTGCTGGCTAAATCATGGGAGAATACCATCTGGGCCTTTTCCAGTGTTGAATAATAGAGCTCCATTTAAATTTTGTAGTATTTCCCTCTTCACGGAAGCACTAATCTCATTCTGACGTCAGCACAACCATTAATCGATAGGTACAGAATGATTCATGTACGTGGTGGACGTGTGCCATATCTGAGAACAGCATCATAGCCAAAGGATCAAGTAGAAAGACGACTGAAGAGTGGAAATGACAAATGTTCTAACTGACAATTCTCACATTCACAGGAGAATCGGAAAGCAGTATATCTTTTACACCTAATTTATTTTAATTCAAAAAATTGAATGGAGAAGGTATTCTGATAGCAAAGAGTTACGCTACTCAGCTCATCACAGCAATAAATAATTAAATATATACTGAGATGACAAATGTCATGGGATAGCGATGTACACATATGACGGTTGCATCGCGTACACAATGCGCTGCCCTTTTATGAGTTGTCATTTGTACTCAGATGATCCATGTGACAAGGTTTTCGACGTGATTATGGCTTCACAAAGGGAATTAACAGACTTCGAACGCGGAATGATAGACGAAGCTAGACGCATGGGACATTCTATTTTGGATTTACTAAGGGAATTCAATATTCCGAGATCCGCAGTATCAAGATATCAGATATTATCTTTCACCACGGACAACCTAGTGGCCAACAGGTCTCATTTAACGGCCGAGAGCAGCGGCGTTCGCTTTGTGTTGTCGGAGCTAACAGATAAGTAACATAGCGTTAAATAACCGCGGAAATCAATGTGAGACATAAGACGAACGTATCCGCTAGGACAATGGGGTAAAATCGGGCGTTCATGGGCTATGGGAGCAGACGACCGATTCGAGTGTCTTTGCTAGCAGCGCGACACTTCCTGCAGCGCCTTTCGTTTTAAATACACTGACATTTTCCAATTATTCTGTTTCTAAGTAAGGATTTTTAATAGATTTTTGAGATGGATAAATGTGAGACACATTGATAATTTTGTATTTGGAGACACACGCCTTTGTTGAAAACAATGTTTCGGAGCATCTTTAAAAGCAAAGAAGACAGGAATGGGTTCGCAGCATTAGCTGATCCAATAATATCGTGTAAATCTTGCGGAATGTAGACCATGCATGCTTTTCCCGTTTCTCTGTAATACAAAATTGGTCTTAATTAAAAAAAGCTTTGTCTGCTCACCAAATACTTGTGTGATATCTCTTCATTTAATCCGAAACTTAACTGTAACATCATAATAAACAAAATGGAGGTGACTTTGACGCATAGCATTAGGAATTCGAGGGGAAATAGTGCTTGGCGTAAAGATCATGCGCCATATCATAATAAATGTCTCGAACATTTTCTCCATGGTTTCGCATTTGCAACAAGTCTAAGGGATGCAACAGTTTATCGAAACACAAACAGCCTACACAACAGAGAACTGATCTTTCACAACCGCCGTAATATGTCTCATATCTCAAAAACGGTTTGTTTTCCCCCGTATTTTAATGGGATATTATTTCCTACATTCTAGCAGTACTATCTCCTACTTTAACCAGCCCTAGGGGTGGAAGAAAGTATGGAAATGTTCCAGTGAGTGACCACAACACCAAGTTTGCTGCAGGGCAATGAGATATGTGAACGTGAAGCTAACACCAGTGCCAAGCAATCACAACAACGAGATCGTGGCATAGACCTTGGATAGTTATGTCACAGCCACAGCCGCCACGGCCCAGCGCGACTTAGGAGAAAGCCTTCGCCTGTGGTTGTATGTAACACAACTAAAGCTCTTGGCCGAAATGAAATGCTGCTACTGTCCACCAGTTTATGAAGAGCTACTGGCATTTCAACTCTGTCTCGAAATGGCTTCATACAGAACGTTAGTATTTACTCGTGTGGTTAATGTCTTCCATTTCTTTCTGGTTACTGATAGTTCCTTCTTCCTATTGTAATTCCTCCTACGTCTGATAATCGGCCGTATGAAATGAATTTATGTTACTAACGTTCATGAAAAGCGAGAAAGGGCGAAAGAAAGTTATTTCATTCCAATACCCAAGTCTTCCTGTTGCCGGACGGTAGCACATGCGAGAGGCGTTCAGGAGGTAATGCAAGACATTTCTTGTCTCGTCCGATTTACGTTGAAGAAATTCTGAATTTTCAATGGGAATGTTTCTGCTTCAGCCCCTGTAGTTTCATGAAGTTCGGATCAGTGCCAACGCTATGCGTAACCATCAAGATGACGTCTTTACTGGAGATGTGTTCCAAGCAAAGATCTATCGGTGAGTTTCTTTCCTAAGAATACCAGATCATCGCAGGTACTCGTAAGTACTTGCAAAATGTCTACGTATACCTACCAGTGATCAAAGGCATAGTCACTCGATGGGTCGCAGCAACGTAAAAAAAATAAAAAAAATAAAATAAAAATAAAAAAATAAAAATAAACAAATAAATAAATTGGTTCAAATGGCTCTGAGCACTATGGGACTTAACATCTGTGGTCATCAGTCCCCTAGAACTTAGAACTACTTAAACCTAACTAACATAAGGACATCACACGCATCCATGCCCGAGGCAGGATTCGAACCTGCGACTGTAGCAGTCGCGCGCAGCAACGTCCCACAAGCCTGTCCGATATCAAGTGTGCTGGCTGGCCGCACAAACCTGCGTCTCCCACCGTCTTGGAACTTGCGGACACGCTCATTCTAGGTGACCGACGGATGACATATGAAACACGTCGCTGCACAACTGGACGTCAGTGTTGGTAGTGCTGACACAGTTGTCCACCACTTATAGTACTAAAAGGTATGTGTATGCCGGTTTCCTCGGCTATAAGAAACAACGAACGACCATTTGAGAGGAACTGTGTGAACATCACGAAGCTAGTGACTTTTTTTGTTGAACGTTGTCACAGACGAAAGACCGGTTCATCATTTAGAAAAGGAAACAAAACGGCAGTCCGTGGAGTGGCGCTGCACCACCTCCCCTCCTATGAAAAAGTACCCGCCTTCGCCTAAAGGGATAGACAACCACTCTGACACTGAAGCATCATTGATTTGCCTCCGTCAGTCACAACAAGGACGGCAGACGGCAGGACAAGCGCCACAAGAGGTCCTACGTGCCAGAGACCTATTTCCTCCACTGTGTCATGTGATCAGAACTGGATCGACAAAAATTCCTCCACATCCCGGCTACATACGACGGCGCAAGCCAACACGTCCGCAGTTCGCTCCACTGGAGCTCTGGTCCAGTTCATGTGCAGCCTCTTAGCAGCCGATTAGACGGAGCCCGGCCAGAGGCCACCTCAGCGATATCCCAAGAGTAGCTGCTTACCAACTACGCCGAACACCCAGCCCCCGTCGTTAGGGATTATCAGTGGCATAGTATTCACGCCTAACTGCGGTTAGTCGCTGTGTCAACAAACCTACGCCTGTTAGTGTCTGATAAGTTGAATTAATTTTTATTGAGAAGAGTTTTCCTTTGTTATTTAATATCTCTTCTGTGCTCGTAATGAAAGCTTCTTTTGGGTTACCTGTGTCCTATTATATCTTATCAAGCACCTCCCTGTAGAGAATATAGCAGTGGTGACAAGGTACAACGTGGAAATTATTGATTAATATGAAAAGAGACGTAAATTAGTTACAAACTACTGCGCGCACACACTTTATTAAACATGTAAACGTCACTACGTATATTCGGATTTAGATTATAACATGTTCGATATGCCTGCCATCATTTGCGATGATGTGGCGGAGACAAATAGCGAAATTCTGCATGACCCGTTGAAGTGTCGGAACATCGATACTGTCGATGTCTTGAACGGTTGTTTTCAGCTCGGCAACGGTGCCAGTGGCCTCTGGGTAACCAAGAGCAAGAATGCGGTCCCCAAAGTGCTCCTGCTGGATATCAATCACTCTCCTGCCTCGATGGGGTCGAATTTCTTGCATGAACCACATCATGTCAGAAACAGTGTAATTTGGGAAATGGGGATGAAATCATCTTCCAGAACCTTCACGTACCGTTCGGTAGTCACTGTGTCGTCAAGGAATATCGCGTAGATTATTCCGTGACTGGAAATCGCACACCACCCACTTACCCTTTAACGATGAAGATACGTTTCGATCGCCAAATGCAGCTTCTCAGTACACCAAATGCGCCAATTTCACTTATTGACGATCTCATCCAAATGAAAATTCCTCGACACGACCAACCAATGTTGCTCTTTCTGCAGGACATGCAGCAGGTCATGCAAGGTTTGGTCGCCACTGTAGTGAGCTTTACAACAGCTTTCACCGTTGGCTCCCAACGCCCTTCTCGGCCAAATCTTGAGGCTGAGGGCTTCGCGGCGCACCTTCACCCCTTCCCCCGTTTTACAAGGAAGCCGAACTTTGGGCGAACTGCGTGGCGCGCCTTGAGCAGAATTTTCCGGCGTTTGATATCTCAGGTTACGCCTATTTAATGGCGATTCTCGTCGTCTACGTAAGACCGGAGGTTTAACTACTTCTTCACTAATTAACCTGAAATAGAATTGCATACCAAATCATAAGAGAAAGTAAAATAATGCTTGCAAAGACATTTTAATCTCAGTTACACGTTGCTCTATCGCTGCAGAAATTTTTCAGCTGCCATATTGAACAAGGTCAGTCCTATAAGATTCTACAGGTGCTTCACCAAGGTCACTGTGATCACTTGCCAAGAAAACACCTCTCATGGTAACTTCTATATTGCACAGCTATAGACTGTGATATTATTGCCTTGGTGGTCACTTGCACATCTTGCTAAAGCAAGCAAGAAGTCCCATGAAGTCATTATTTTCTGGGACATCGACATCAAGGTCACGACTACACTTGTATTTTGTTGGCCCTTTTCTAACCCATTCATGGTTCATCGTGGTCGTCGCTGTATCTGGTTTCCGGGCATCAGCCAGATATCTTCTACATCATCACAGCATGTTATGAACTGGCCTGCCTCTTCGAGGTTGAAGGCCTGGCAGAAACACAAGTCACAGCAATGGACCTCTGATTATGGCCACCGAGGTACCGTCCTTCTGTGCATCCAATTGAATTGCTTTTCTCCTCATAGCGTCTTTCCACTTGGCGTCCAATGACGTGGTGGAGCAGTTCATTCGAATCTTTAAGGATCAGGTGATGATCAAAGTACGACTCCATGGTGGTTTGCACTATCGGAAACATTTGAACCATGTGCACCCCAGGAAACAACCGTTGGAAACTGACATAGACGCAGGGCCTTTCCTTGTTCCAGGTTCATCTGCTCCATATCAGGACGCTGTTTTGTCTTCACCTGTGGAGGGTAGTCGTCCAGTGCTCACCTCTGGGCCAACATTAATGGACGTCGTCCAGAGTACTCGGGATCCACATCCGCTTGGGGTCCCCTGTTGACTCCAGGGAAATCAGCATGACACCGTAATCAACAACTGACTTTCTCATCCTCTTGCGGGATAGGGATGCCGTGTATCTACGGTTTGCCTAAAGGGATTGGCCACTCCCCAGACACTGGAGCATGAAAGGTTTGTACATGTACAAGGCGTTGCCTCTGCGATCCGCGTCGATCGTAACAAGGACGAGAGGTGGCAGGGGAAGTGCCACCAGAGGTCTCCGTAACAGGGACGTATTTCCTCCACAACCCGGCTCGATTGGACGACGCAATCCAACACGTCGGCAGTTCGCTCTGCTGGAGCTCTGGGAGAATTCTCTTAGTAGCCCTTCAATCAGAGCCGGTCGAAGGCCACCTCAGCGATACCCCAAGAGGTACCTATTGGCCAATTAGGCCGAACACACAACCTCCTTCGTTAGGGATTATCGGTGGCATACTTTTTTCGCTGTGTGTTTCAGCCATATGCCTATTAGTGTCCTATAAATTGTATTAATTTATATGGAGAAGAGTTTTCCTTTGTAATTTAATTTCTCTACTGTGGTCGTAATGAACTATTGTTGTTGATTATCTGCGTCTTATTGTATCTTATGAAGCATCTACCCCTGGGAGGTAGCAGCATTCTGAGCCGGAAGAAGGTATGGCGATCGTCTTCTGGGAGACTGAAGTTGTTATTCTGTTTATGTCCACCATCATAGTGCAACAGTCAACTCTAAAGTGTATTGTGTTCCCTTCAGGAAATTAAAGAAGCGACTTCGTCTTGTTCGTTATCCATCCTACAGCCCGGTGATCGCAACTTCAGACTTTCTTGTTTTTGGCCCACTAAAGGCGCACTCCATGGGAGCAGTACGTGGATGATGGGGGCGTTATTAAAGCAGCAATACGTTAGCGCAGACGTCGACCAGCATAGTTGTACCCTGTGAACCTATTGGCAGTCCCAGTAAAGTGCTGTAACGTTATCGCATTGAACGGAGGCTCTGTTGAAGTAGGGGTTTGTGGCCGAAAGAATGGGGAATATATGATGTAGTAGAATCTTGAATAAAACCTACCTACTTTCACAAAAAAATACGTTGCACTACTTATTGAACGTCCCCCGTATTTTAAACTAGAAAATTGTGGCCGTTCGGGAGGGAAAGAAGTTCCTCTCAAATCATGAAAGCTCTTCGTCTTCAGGCCACAAGTGGCCCATCGGGACCATCCGGCCGCCGTGTCATCCTCAGCGGAGGATGTGGATAGGAGGGGCGTGTGGTCAGCTCACCGCTCTCCCAGTCGTTATGATGGTTTTCTTTGACCGGAGCAGCTACTGTTCGGTCGAGTAGCTCCTCAATTGGCACCACGAGGTTGAGTGCAGCCCGAAAAACGGCAACAGCATATAGCGACCCGGACGGTCACCTATCCAAGTGCCGGCCACGCCCGACAGCGCTTCGCTGACCTGACGGGAACCGGTGTTTCCTCTGCGGCAAGGCCGCTGCCTCTCAAATTATTAGCTACTATAAAATAAATTGTAGGTTGGTTCTGTCTTTCTAGACTTAGGAAATGCGTCGACACTAAGACAGGATTGTACGAGGTATTTTCTCAAATATGACATCTGCTCGAAGCATTTTTCACAAAATGATAATGAGGCATAGCAAGGCAGCTTCTCAATACACGTAAACTATTCTTCACATAGGGTGAGCTGCTATCAGATTTCTCACTGACGACTTCGGAGAAAATTTCAGTTGGTGTAATGAAAGTGTGAAGGAGAAGAATTCCGGTAGTATCCTATTAAGACGATTAGTGGTAAGCTTCTCAAGTCTGTCGCATTATATAAATGTCTGAATGGTAATACTAAGAAAAAAACTTGAAATACGACGAACTTGTGAATCCGAAGGCGACTGTATGAGTTACATTTATTGGAAGGGTTGATGGAGTGTGTAATGCAAGACGCTAGAGCGATCAATTCTGAACTTATGCTGCAGTGAGAAGTTATCACATCCACATGTAAGTTCGTTCTAAGACAGAAAAGAGCGACAAAGCTGACCCGAAAGTCCAGGACTGTCGTCAAGGGAACCCAGATGGTATTAACTGGAAGACATGCTACGTTGACCAGAGAACGAGTTTTCAAGGAAAACGCAACGATCTCATTACATCTCAGATATAGCACAGGGATCATGAGAATAAAACATGACGGAACACGATGTGTACGAAATTTTCCTGTTATCTATCTTCTGAATGGTATGATGCGGCCCGCCATGATTCATTTCTATGAGCCCTTCTTTTCATCTCGGAGTAACTCCATTGTTGTTGTAAACAGTATAATCTGTCCTCTACAACGTTTTTCGTCTTCTACAGCGCTGTTAGTTACTAGAAAAGTTATTCCCTGTTGACGTAGCACGATCTATCCTGATATTACCCTTCTACCAGTCAGTGAATTCAACATTTTCACTTCCTCAACGGTTCTGCGGAAAACCTATGCGCTTATTGCTCCATTCAAATTTCGCCACCTTTCTGTAATAGTTTGTCGCAAATAATTCAGTTCTCTTCCTCTCTGATTTTTTGACAGTTCACGTTTCACTTTCCCATTATGCTGGGCTACAAACGTCGTAAAACAAACGTCGTAAATTATCTGCTATTCTGTCCTTACTTCATAACTTCATTCGCTATATATAATTTAATTTGTAATGTCGCAGACGCCTTTGTTTACACCGAGATCCTCAGCAGTGATTCTGAATCAGTCGCAATCTCATTTTCACCGTAACTAAATAGTTGCCTTGCTCGAAATCCATTTTCTGTGATGCGTAGATAGTTCTCTTCAGTCAGTATGTGTAGTAATACTTCGTTACTTTCACAGGGTATAGGAATGTCATGAGCAATTTCTTTTTTCATTGTTTTCCTTTTCCCTCCACATCTGAATCTTCCTTTCTCGCACAATAGTTTTAGAAATTCCTCTGAAATGTTGCCTACTCTTTCCGCCTCGTTCTAGAGCAAGTTTTGTAAATATATGGAAAGCCATAATACGGAATTCCCTGTCTTTTTCATATTGACGCTAATTGCTTCGTCTACCACGTTGGCAGAAAATTCTTCCACTTCGCAAAAACCCACAATGTACTGTTTACATCTTTCCTCTCTCTCCTCTGCTTAACTATGAAATCTTTGGTACTTTTAAAGTTAACTTTGTTGCTTGCAAAACTCGGGAAGATTTCTTTAAATTTTCAATCAGTTACCTTGTTTCCTCCGATCACTCTTTCCCTTTCGATACTTCGATAATTTTACTGCACATATTTTGTTGCAGCTTGCAAGGACCTTCTCCATACTTCATTCTTAGGTTACATGAGTATTCTTTTATTTTTATAAACGGTAATCTTTTATTTTCATAAACGGTTTTCTATTGTTTTCATCAAGCAACTGGATTGTTTATTATGCAAACCACACTTTCTTCATAGCTGCCTTTTAAAATATACCGGGTGATCAAAAAGTCAATATAAATTTGAAAATTGAATAAATCACGGAATAATGTAGATAGAGAGGTACAAATTGACGCACATGGTTTGAATGACATGAGGTTTTATTAGAATCAAAAAAATACAAACTTTCAAAAAATGTACGACAGATGGCGCTTCATCTGATCAGAATAGCAATAATTAACGTAACAAAGTAAGACAAAGCCAAGATGATGTTCTTAACAGGAAATGCTCGATATGTCCACCATCATTCCTCAACAATAGCTGTAGTCGAAGAATAATGTAGTGAACAGCACTGTAAGGCATGTCCGGAGTTACGGTGAGGCATTGGGGTCGGATGTTGTCTTTCAGCATTCCTATAGATGTTGGTCGATCACGATACACTTGCGACTTCAGGTAACCCCAAAGCCAATAATCGCACGGACTGAGATATGGGGATCTGGGAGGCCATGCATGACGAAAGTGGCGGCTGAGCACATAATCATCACCAAACGACGCGCGCAAGAGATCTTTCACGCGTCTAGCAATATGGGGTGGATTTTTGTTCTAATAAAACCCCATGTCATTCTAAGCATGTGCGTCAATTTTTACCTGTCTATCTACATTATTCCGTGGTTTATTAAGTTTTCAAATTCATACTGACTTTATGATCACTCGGTATATTTATCTGCTCAACTTCATCAAATACTCCTTTTAGAGATGTTCACCCCTCGTCAACTGAACTGTCTGATGTGTCATTCATTGCTCCAATATCGATAGACTCAGAAAAATTCGAAAGCATTTAATCATTCCTCATTACATCAGTACCGTACTTGTTCCATTACTAAATAATGATGTGAGTTTGTAACTACTCCATTACACACCTTACATCAAATACTTGATTTAGGAATCTGTGTCTCAGCACTGTATATTTAAGCAGTTATTGTATTGTGTTTACAGGTGCACCTACCCCTATCGTGATATTTGAATAGCGTATTTGCTGTTAATATTTGCTATTAATAACTGATATTTATTGCAGAATGTAAGGAATATTTCTTGTCTCTTGTATTCTCTTGCGGCCATGTACTCTTATGAAACTTCACCTTAAATTCCTTCCCCTGCCATTCTGCGCCAATACGTTGTGTTAATTATTCATCTCCACTTACGTACTGGATTACCTGCCCAGTTTTATCATACCATGTTTCTTCAGCGTCTGATCATTAAGTCTACGTGTATGCGTATTGGGTTTCAGATCCGACGAGATTAATTCGAATCGCATAACTGTTCACGCTAACTCACTCTTTGCCCTACATTCTTATTCGTAACAGATCCTACTGCTGTAATACCGTTTTCTGCTAATGTTGTTATTACAATACATTAGTCTGACGAAATAGCTCTTCCTACTTTCCAGTTACTTCACTCACGCCTACAACTTCTAATTAAAGTTTCTTTATTCCATTAGCAGATTTTCTAGTTTTATCGTTTTCTGCCATTCGAAGTTCCGACTTGTGTAAGTTCCGACTTGTGGAATTTAGAATGTTACCTTATAGTTGGGTTTTCAAACTTTTACTAACAGTCACCTCCCTCTTGGCAGTCTCTTTTCGGAAATCTGAATGCGGGACTAATCTCCATTATTTTGATGAAAAAAAATCTTCATGACTCTTATTCAATTCATATTTTCTGTCGATACACATTATGTGTCTTAAAAGTACTGATTTCCAGTGTCTTTTGCGTTCTTCCCTCCCTCCCCCCCTTCTCACAATTCCCCCCCCCCCCCTCCCCCCTGTAACTGTTCCAGTTCCCTCTTCTGACAAGGTTGTCGCCAAAATGAGCTCCTTATACCGGAAAAAAATCTTAATTGGCCTTGGATCGAACATGGTGCCGAAAATTAGTGGGTAAATAATGAAAGACGGGCACCTGGACCACAGAAGAATGTAAACAGTCAAGCGACAGAAACTCGCCCTTATTGGTATACTGTGCTATGGTTTGTGGCACACCGTTTGATCACACCCTACACTATTACGTGTATGGTGAAACCATAAGTGTCATGTTACTATCTTGCAACGCATAATTATTGTGGATTGTAACACTCTCGTACACTGTGTTCAGCATTTCTCAACAGATTAGAAGTATTTGCCGCGTTAATAATATTTCTTCAAGTAGTCCCAGTGAGTTGCATACGGCCACCTTCAGCTTGACTCTTCTGATTGCTTTTACGTATTAGACTGTATTACACAAGCCACATTACCGAGTGTGGCAGAGTGTATTTCCGATTGTTTCATAGCGCCCCACCTTTCACGCTCTAATCGCGAATCGTGAACAGGATGAACGCCTATCGCGAAGACTGTGGGTGAGCTTTAAATCCTAGGATTTTCTCGTCATAGTTATTATTATCTGGAGATTTTAGAAGTAAACTACACCAGAATCACAATGCCTCTCCACTAGCGTCGCCGCTAGAACACAATGAATATTTTCACAATGCTCTCTCACTTATTAGAAGTACCGGCCACGAAACGAGTCACTGTTTGTCTTCCCTTCTTTGTATCTTAGGAAACGTTTGGGTACAAGAGAAGAAATAATTACTCTATAAGTCCTAGTGCAAAAATGCTGTAATTAGGTTAAAAATGTAGGTGTATGTTCCTCTGTTCATGAACGAGATTTTGATAGAATACAACATCATAAACCTAACGGAAGCTACCAAAAGAATAGAAGTAAATCACAAAGACATCCACTGAGAGGAGAATTTATACTGGACTCAAACAGCATTTGTTAAGTTTAATAAAGAGGTCACCGACAACTTAATATCTCTAGAAGAGATGGACATGGATGTATTCTGTCACTTTTGTCGTTAGTTAGTGCGCAGAGAATATGTTTCAGGAAGCACTTGGTGATATAGAAAAAGGCGTAAGGAATAAATGTGTCTTCATCAACAACATTCGCTGTTCAGATGACACAGAATTGATAGTAGATAATTTAGATTATCTTCAACAACTAGCCACCATACTAGAATATTACAGCAGTGATCTAAGTCTGAAGATCAACAAGAGAAAAATATATTTTATTAGTGTCACACTATAGTCCGACTACTTTAGAAACGCAAATCTACGCGTTCAGTGACTCTTCAATACAAGACGAAGATGAGTTAAAGTACTTTAGAACGTGCTGTGTGAAGCTCGTAGATCAAACATGCAGGTAAAGTGTCACACAGAGTGCGCCACAGTAAGTTAATTTTACAGGGGAGCCATTTGTAGATTAAAAAGTTTCATAAATCAGGTTATGGACGTAAGGGGGACTTTTGCTGTATCATGAGGTACTGCATAATTAAGGAATTGTTTTGACATGAAACTGAACATTTTTAGTAACTGCAGAAATGATAAACCATACGAAATACAATAGATACACAGAATCTTGAGGCTTGTCATAATGTATCACCAAAGTTACAGTAATAACCTTTGGCTTCACTGATCAGCGTAATCTAAGATACTGTCATCACTTCAAGCAAGCTCATCAACTTGCTCTATGACCTCATGTTAAATAGGAACAGATAAGATCCATGCTGCACTGCAGGTTTATGGGGAAGAAGGTCTATGACGCCAGACAATTTCATATACTGACGTTTGTGTAGGACGACCACATTGCCATTAGTTTCGCGAAATTCTCACAGGACAGCATGCTTGAGAAAAACTGAATTAGGCTTTGAGGCAAAGAATTGGAACACTAGTGCGTCTGAAGTATTAACAGGATTTCTTTTTGTTGCGTTAGGAGGTAAGTCTTCCTCTTTACAGAATGAAAACAGTGCAAAAACTACTGGGAAGATGAACCTACGATAGTAAACTGACCAGTACAGCAATTTAGAAGCTATGGATGGCAAACAATAATAACCCCTGTAGCAGGCACGTAGTGATGCGGATTACAAGCAAAGCAATCATTTACGATTAATGCTGTCTAGATAAATATTTAATAAATGATTTCATATTTTGTTGTTTCATTAAAAGTAATATTTATGGGTGCTATATGTACCGCATTCTTATGATAAAATACATTAACACATGCAATACGGCATACCACCCTATTGCGTTTTATTGTAGCTTGCATCTGATAATGTTGTTGTTGTGGTCTTCAGTCCTGAGACTGGTTTGATGCAGCTCTCCATGTTACTCTATCCTGTGCAAGCTTCTTCATCTCCCAGTATCTACTGCATCCTACATCCTTCTGAATCTGTTTAGCGTTTTCATCTCTTGGTCTCCCTCTACGATTTTTACCCTCCACGCTGCCCTCCAATACTAAATTGGTGATCCCTGTATGCCTCAGAACATGTCCTACTAACCTATCGCTTCTTCTAGTTATGTTGTGCCACAAACTTCTCTTCTTCCCAGTCCTATTCAATACTTCCTCATTAGTTATGTGATCTACCCCTCTAATCTTCAGCATTATTCTGTAACACCACATTTCGAAAGCTTCTATTCTCTTCTTATCTAAACTAGTTCTCGTCCACGTTTCACTTCCATACATGGCTACACTCCATACAAATACTTTCAGAAACGACTTCCTGACACTTAAATGTATACTCGTTGTTAACATATTTCTCTTCTTCACTTACGCTTTCCTTGCCATTGCCAGTCTACATTTTATATCCTCTCAACTTCGACCATCATCAGTTATTTTGCTCCCCAAATAGCAAAACTCTTTTACTACTTTAAATGTCTCACTTCCTAATCTAATTCCCTCAGCGTCACCCGACTTAATTCGACTACATTTCATTATCCTTGTTTTGCTTTTGTTGATGTTCATCTTATACCCTCCTTTCATGACACTGTCCATTCCGTTCAGCTGCTCTTCCAAGTCCTTTGCTCTCTCTGACAGAATTGCAATGTCATCGGCGATCCTCAAAGTTTTTATTTCTTCTCCATTGATTTTAATACCTACTCCGAATTTTTCTTTTGTTTCCTTCACTGCTTGCCCAACATACAGATTGAATAACATCGGAGAGAGACTACAACCCTGTCTCATTCCCTTCCCAACCACTGCTGCCCTTTCATGTCCCTCGACTCGTATAACTGCCATATGGTTTCTGTACAAATTGTAAATAGCCTTTCACTCCATGTATTTTACCCCAGCCACCTTCAGAATTTGAAAGAAAGTATTCCAGACAACATTGCCAAACGCTTTCTCTAAGTCTACAAATGCTAGAAACATAGGTTTGCCTTTCCTTAATCTAGCTTCTAAGATAATTCGTAGGGTCAGTATTGCCTCACGTGTTCCAATATTTCTACAGAATCCAAACTGATCTTCCCTGAGGTCAGCTTCTACCAGTTTTTCCATTCGTCTGTGGAGTATACGCGTTAATATTTTGCATCCGTGACTTATCAAGCTGATTGTTCGGTAATTTTCACATCTGTCAACACCTGCTTTCTTTGGGATCGGAATTATTATATTCTTCTTGAAGTCTGAGGGTATTTCGCCTGTCTCATACATCTTGCTCACCAGATGGTAGGCCGGCCGCGGTGGTCTCGCGGTTCTAGGCGCGCAGTCCGGAACCGTGCAACTGCTACGGTCGCAGGTTCGAATCCTGCCTCGGGCATGCATGTGTGTGATGTCCTTAGGTTAGTTAGGTTTAAGTAGTTCTAAGTTCTAGGGGACTAATGACCACAGCAGTTGAGTCCCATAGTGCTCAGAGCCATTTCAACCATTTTTGAACCAGATGGTAGAGTTTTGTCAGGACTGGCTCTCCCAAGGCCGTCAGTAGTTGTAATGGAATCTTGTCTACTCCCGAGGCCTTGTTTCGACTCAGGTCTTTCAGTGCTCTGTCAAACTCTTCACGCAGTATCGTATCTCCAATTTCATCTTCATCTACATCCTCTTCCATTTCCATAATATTGTCCTCAAGTACATTGCCCTTGTATAGGCTCTCTATATACTCCCTTCACCTTTCTGCTTTCCCTTCTTTGTTTAGAACTAGGTTTCCATCTAAGCTCTTGATATTCATACAAGTGGTTCTCTTTTCTACAAAGGTCTCTTTAATTTTCCTGTAGTCAGTATCTATCTTACCCCTGCTTCATTTACTGCATTTTTATATTTCCTCCTTTCATCAATGAAATTCAGTATTTCTTCTGTATTCAGTATTGCATCTGATAATAAACACCTAAAACCCTATCATTACACGAGGATTGACTCTCAAAACAATCAGCTTCCAACGATATCACGATGCATGTTTTCATCTAAATAACTCGCGCTGTTTCCTCTGCAAGATGGCATCGTACTGCGACTTATGATATTAACGCTCAAAATGACATTCTGTGTTTTGTTGCAGTACGTTACATCTTTTGGTTCCTTCAAATACTACTTCACCAGTGGCCTGTTAATCTCCAGAAAATATGAAAACTGTATACATCTCAGCATTGATCAGTGCGTGTCTTAGTGGTATCTAGTCCCAGGCACCTCAACTCATGCGAAGTGTTGGGACAAATACACAAACAATAGGAATTGCTGACGACTTTGAAAAGATACGTATCTCATGGAACATTAGATATGAACATCGACAGGTGATAGTAGAAGGGAAGATCGATGTAAAATAAAGAAAGGACAAAGAAGAATATGTTGGTTAGATAACACATAGCAGTGGACTGGATTAGCAAATTTATACCAAGAACTACATTCTGCAGTTCATAGAATAATGAGTAACTGTATGGTCGCCAACATTCATTAATGACTAGCAGGAAGGAAGAGGAGGAGGCGAAGGAGAAGAAGAAGAAGAAGAAGAAGAAGAAGAAGAGAAGAGAAAAATGACTTCTATCGATACTACCTGGTAAGAGTCCCAGAGTGACAAGCAATACCAAACTTCGTGAAGATTTTTCCAATGACTCTCAACCCAGTATCTGCTTGTTCAGCAACGGTCAATCACCCCTGTGTATTATAGTGCTGTTCTCAGTACTATACAAAATTACAACAACTAAATTGTGCTACAAGGTTATTCGTCTGTACTTTGCGCGAGGTACTCACTGGAGGCACCTGCAAGGTGCTGCGCCTCTCGCAGGCCGGCCCTGTTCCGCCGGCGGCGCAACGCGTTCTCGATTAACAGCGTCCAGACGAGATTTGTAGTCAAACTCGGCGGCCAGATTTACAGACGGGTATTACAGGAGGTCTCGCTATCGGTCGGCAACTGCTCTTGGTCGCGAGTTAATCGAAGTCCTCCGGCGGTCAACTGGCCCCACGCCGAATCCGGGAAATTGTAGCCGCCGTAAGCCCGACCCGCCGGCCGGAGCAGACTGCTCCAAGTCCGCCGTTCCCCGCCCCGCAACTTGGCCCCCCCGCACCTACCCTTCTTCTCGTCAGCATTCAATTGGCTGGCCTGAGGCACTCGGCCACAAACTCATCGCCAGATAGTGACTGGACTGTCAGCTGCACCTTACTGCGGTTAATGGTTTGCTTTCTGATGTTCAGTGGACTTGATGATTTAATTTTTATGCACAATATTTAGGCGAGCGGCTCAGACGCCTTCATCAGCTGCTTAAAGGTGTAAAACTAATACTTTTCAGTCTGGTAGCAGTCCAGGCAATGAGCACGCATAGTAACGCAGCTTGCTACATCTAAATATACGTCTACATTCATACTCCGCAAGCCACCCGACGGTGTGTGGCGGAGGGCACTTTGAGTTCCTCTACCTGTTCTTCTTTGTATTCCAGTCTCCTATTGTTCGTGGAAAGAAATATTGTCACTATGCCTCTGTGTGGGCTCTAATCTCTCTGATTTTATCCTCATGGTCACTACGCGAGATATACGTAGGAGGGAGCAATATACTGCTTGACTCCTCGGTGAAGGTATGTTCTTCAAACTTCAACAAAAGCCCGTACCGAGCTACTGATTGCCTCGCGACAATTAAAAGATCCTGTAACGAAGCGCGTTGCTCTCCGTTGGATCTTCTCTATCTCTTCTATCAACCCTATCTGGAACAAATCCCACACTGGTGAGCAATATTCAAGCAGTGGGCGAACAAGTCTACTGTAACCTACTTCCTTTGTTTTCGGATTGCATTTCCTTAGCATTTTTCCAATGAATCTCAGTCTGGCATCTGCTTTACCAGCGATCAACTTTATATGATCGTTCCATTTTAAATCACTCCTAATGCATACTTCCAGATAATTTATGAAATTAACTGCTTCCAGTTGCTGACCTGTTATTTTGTAGCTAAATGATAAGGGATCTATCTTTCTATGTATTCGCAGCACATTACACTTGTCTACATTGAGATTCAATTGCCATTCCCTGCACCATGCGTCAATTCGCTGCATATTCTCCAACATTTCTGTACAATTTTCCATTGTTACAACCTCTCGATACACAACAGCATCATCTGCAAAAAGCCTCAGTGAACTTCCGATGCCATCCACCAGGTCATTTATGTATAATGTGAATAGCAACGGTCCTATGACACTCCCCTGCGGCACACCTGAAATCACTCGTACTTCGGAAGACTTCTCCCCATTGAGAATGACATGCTGCGTTATGTTATCTAGAAACTCTTCAATCCAATCACACAGTTGGTCTGATAGTCCATATGCTCCTACTTTGTTCATTAAACGATTGTGGGGAACTGTATCGAACGCCTTGCGGAAGTCAAGAAACACGGCATCTACCTGGGAACCCGTGTCTATGGCCCTCTGAGTCTCGTGGACGAATAGTGCAAGCTGGGTTTCACACTATCGTCTTTTTAGAAACCAATGCTGATACCTGCAGAGTAGATTTGTAGTCTCCAGAAAAGTCATTATACTCGAACATAATATGTGTTCCAAAATTCTGCCGGCCGTGGTGGTCTAGCGGTTCTAGGCGCTCAGTCCGGAACCGCGCGACTGCTACGGTCGCAGGTTCAAATCCTGCCTCGGGCATGGATGTGTGTGATGTCCTTAGGTTATCTAGGTTTAAGTTGTTCTAAGTTCTAGGGGACTGATGACCTCAGCAGTTAAGTCCCATAGTGCTCAGAGCCTCCAAAATTCTGCAACTGATAGACGTTAGAGATATCGGTCTATACTTCTGCACATGTGTTCGACGTCCCTTCTTGAAAACGGGGATGACCTGTGCCCTTTTCCAATCCTTTGGAACGCTACGATTTTCTAGAGACCTACGGTACACCGCTGCAAGAAGGGTGCCAAGTTCCTGCGCGTACTCTGTGTAAAATCGAACTGGTATCAAATCTGGTCCAGCGACCTTCCCACTTTTGAGCGATTTTAATTGTTTCTCTATCCCTCTGTCGTCAATTTCGATATCTACCATTTTGTCTAGAAAGGGAACTACAGTGCAGTCTTCCTCTGTGAAGCAGCTTTACAAAAAGACATATAGTATTTCGGCGTTTAATCTGTCATCCTCTGTTTCAGTACCATTTTGGTCACAGAATATCTGTACATTTAGTTTTGGTTCATCTACCTCTTTGCCTTAGGACAAAATTTCTTAGGATTTTCTGCCAAGTCAGTACATATAACTTTAATTTCGAATTCATTGAACGCCTCTCGCATAGCCCTCCTCACACTACATTTCGCTTCGTGTAATTTTTTTTTATCTGCAAGGTTTTGGCTATGTTGATGTATGCTGTGAAGTTCTCTTTGCTTCAGCAACAGTTTTCTAACTAGGTTGTTGTACCACGGTGGCTCATTTCCATCTCTTACGATCTTGCTTGGCACATACTCATCTAATGCATGTTGTAAGATGGTTTTGAACTTTGTCCACTGATCCTCAACACTATCTGTACTTGAGACAAACCTTTTGTGTTGAGCCGTCGTACTCCTAAATCTACTTTTTGTCGCTTTTGCTAAACAGAAAAATCTTCCTACCTTTTTTAATATTTCTAAAAAATGTAGGAAATTTTTTCTGTTTGAAGTGAAGATCTTACTATCAAAGTTCACTGTGTGTGCTGTAGTCCAGGGGTAATCTACAGGAGGTCCAACTTTAAGAAATTCTGATCATTGTATGGTACCCTAAAACATCTATACATGTATTACTGTTAAGCTCATGGCTAAGGGTTCTATTCACTCAATTCTGAAAACAGAAGTTTTTGTTTACACTCATGTGGAAATGAAACGCGAGAGAAATAAAGGAGTATTAGTTCTCAGCTTTATAGCCGCGTTAGTTGAGACAAGACCTTCGAGATTTCAAGAACAGTCACCACCATCCTCTTCAGGAGTTAAAGCATTTGAGTTTCCTGACGAGGATATATCGCGAACAGTTAGTGCAGTCCCAAACGGCCAGAGAAAATAAGCTTTTTGAAATAATGTGTTGCGGAAGATTGGTGACGATTGAGTGGACATATATACACTCCTGGAAATGGAAAAAAGAACACATTGACACCGGTGTGTCAGACCCACCATACTTGCTCCGGACACTGCGAGAGGGCTGTACAAGCAATGATCACACGCACGGCACAGCGGACACACCAGGAACCGCGGTGTTGGCCGTCGAATGGCGCTAGCTGCGCAGCATTTGTGCACCGCCGCCGTCAGTGTCAGCCAGTTTGCCGTGGCATACGGAGCTCCATCGCAGTCTTTAACACTGGTAGCATGCCGCAACAGCGTGGACGTGAACCGTATGTGCAGTTGACGGACTTTGAGCGAGGGCGTATAGTGGGCATGCTGGAGGCCGGGTAGACGTACCGCCGAATTGCTCAACACGTGGGGCGTGAGGTCTCCACAGTACATCGATGTTGTCGCCAGTGGTCGGCGGAAGGTGTACGTGCCCGTCGACCTGGGACCGGACCGCAGCGACGCACGGATGCACGCCAAGACCGTAGGATCCTACGCAGTGCCGTAGGGGACCGCACCGCCACTTCACAGCAAATTAGGGTCACTGTTGCTCCTGGAGTATCGGCGAGGACCATTCGCAACCGTCTCCATGAAGCTGGGCTACGGTCCCGGACACCGTTAGGCCGTCTTCCGCTCACGCCCCAACAACGTGCAGCCCACCTCCAGTAGTGTCGCGACAGGCGTGAATGGAGGGACGAATGGAGACGTGTCGTTTTCAGCGATGAGAGTCGCTTCTGCCTTGGTGCCAATGATGGTCGTATGCGTGTTTGGCGCCGTGCAGGTGAGCGCCACAAGCAGGACTGCATACGACCGAGGCACACAGGGCCAAAACCCGGCATCATGGTGTGGGGAGCGATCTCCTACACTGGCCGTACACCTCTGGTGATCGTCGAGGGGACACTGAATAGTGCACGGTACATCCAAACCGTCATCGAACCCATCGTTCTACCATTCCTAGACCGGCAAGGGAACTTCCTGTTCCAACAACAGGACAATGCACGTCCGCATGTATCCCGTGGCACCCAACGTGCTCTAGAAGGTGTAAGTCAACTACCCTGGCCAGCAAGATCTCCGGATCTGTCCCCCATTGAGCATGTTTGGGACTGGATGAAGCGTCATCTCACGCGGTCTGCACGTCCAGCACGAACGCTGGTCCAACTGAGGCGCCAGGTGGAAATGGCATGGCAAGCCGTTCCACAGGACTACATCCAGCATCTCTACGATCGTCTCCATGGGAGAATAGGAGCCTGCATTTCTGCGAAAGGTGGATATACACTGTACTAGTGCCAACATTGTGCGTGCTCTGTTGCCTGTGTCTATGTGCCTGTGGTTCTGTCAGTGTGATCATGTGATGTATCTGACCCCAGGAATGTGTCAATAAAGTTTCCCCTTCCTGGGACAATGAATTCACGGTGTTCTTATTTCAATTTCCAGGAGTGTAGTAAGTGAAGAGCAGGTGTTGTGTCGAATGGGGTGAACAGTGCTTTGTGGTGCATCGCCACCTGAAACAGCGATATAGTAACGGTACTCACCTAAGACATCAAGGAGTAGTTAATGTGGCAATGGTACAAAGTGTGGTGGGTAGTAATTATAGAGGGAAATCAAGTTTTTAGTGCAGTAATCCAGTTCAAATGGAAGTACGGGCAGTAGGTAAGGAAATGTGAAAGAATTTGAACAAGAAAGACTAGCGTTGCAAACCATTCTCCGACGATGCCTCAAAAACATTTGTCCATTTTGGGATTCAACTCGGTATGTGTGTCAACGAACAAGGGTCACCGATTACGTCATAATATGCACACAAATCCCTGAAGCAAAATAACTGTGGAATCAAGTGTTAAACTGGAAACTGGAAACAATAATAATGATAACAGAATTTATACGTCAGAGAGAAATGTGCCGGCGTAGACTTTCGCGATCATGACTGTTATGATGCAAGAGCCAACGTTTTGCCCACTGTTGTAAGTTTCCGTCAACTACGTGTACATGCTCAGGGGATAGGCCAAATCGTGTGAACACCTGTACTTACTTGGGAATGGTTTATTAATAAGGGGTTGGACCCTAATATTCCCGTAATACAGCTGCAATACTTGTTGGAATACTGTCATATAATGACTGTATAGTCTCCAGCGGAATGTTACGTCACTGAGCCAATGTTCAAGTTCGGGTACTGTGCTGGCCAGGGAAGATGCTGCAGTTCAGTTGTATGCTCCACATACCACGATTGCATTGTGCCGGCTGTGTGAATGGGTGCCTTATCGTCCTGAAATATAGCATCATTGTTAGGGAACAAAATTTGAACAGAGAGGTGCACCAAATCACCTAAATTGTTCACATAACAGTTGGCTGTAACACAGCCTTTGAGTATAATGATGGGACTTGCAGAATACCTTGATATCGCTGCCCACACCATCATACTTGCACCTCCATGCTTAACCGTTGGAATCAAGAAATCAGGATCCTTTTGGCGTTCTCCAGACGTAAACGCGGCCCAATATTAGAAACAACGAAAACGTGACTAGTCGGAACATATGACGTGTTTCCACTGATCAGCTGTCTAGGAATTATGCTCCTGGCATCAAGTTTTACCATTCTTTGCGTTGGGTTTCGTCACTAATGGTTTCGGTATAGCCGCTCGTCCATAAATATTCGCTTTATGCAGTTTTCGGCGGACAGTATCGATAGATACTGGGTCTCGAAGATGCAGTCACTCTATCTGCCGTAGTTTTGTACAGTTTTGACTTAATTCGTCATTTAGTTTTGATTTGCGTCCACTATTACGCTAACACAATGATGTCTTTCTATGTTTTGTGTAGGATGTCATGACTGTTGAAACAGTTCCTCTCGAAACATTCAATAAGTTGGCTCTCTTGGTTACTGATGCTCCAGTTAATTGCTCTCCCACAAACTGCCCTCTTTGGTACTCTGTTCTGTTGGGTCTTTCATTGCACTTCGACCTCGACCTCTGAATGCAAATACGAAGCGTGCACTACTCTTAAATAACCTACATTGGTGCCTAGTTCGTACTGAACACGCACACTCCAGTGTGACACGTATCTTACCTGCATTGTTGATAGTCAAACACAACCATCTCATTACTTCCACTGTTCACATTATTTTGCCTGTGCCCCGTGCATTGTACCATGACTAGTCATTTACGTTTCCTGTTCCATCTTCAGATGAAAGGAGAAAAAAATGACGGCCTGTATAACTCTGCCCAAGATATGACGCTATTCATGTTCTTATAATTGTAATAGAAGATGAACTTTGCAGGACGTTAAATCATATTGCAATAAAAATGATAGTTCCATAAACTTCCTCCGAGGAATTTCGTGAAAAGGTGATTTTCATTCCTTAAATGGTCTCAGTGCAAACTCACGGATCATTCATCAATACCCTCGTTCTGGTCGAGCTAAGCGTTAAGATATGTATCTCTACACCTATGCACTGCTTAGATGTGTTCTTTCAGCCCAGTCAGGTCACGATTCGAAATACTCGAACAATACTCAAGAATGAGCCGCACAAGCGTTCTGCACGGGTTCAACTTTATACGATATTATCAAGGGATACCGATTGCATGCTATGATGTACTGTCCATAAATCACTATGTAATGGAGCATTGACATTACATGTCACGAGAAGTGGACTGTCCAGTATAAAACGAGGCGGAGAGTATTGTGACGTCAGCAGTGAAACAGTGAAAGCAGAACGGGTCGTTCAGAACTACTCAGTGACTTTGAACGTGGACTAGGCACTGTACATCAGCTGAGTAACAAATCCATCAGGGACATTTCAACCCTTCTAAGACCTCTCAGTCGACTGTTGATGTAACTGTGAAGTGTAAACATTAAGGAACAACCACATCTAAACCATAGCCAGACCGACCCCACATACTGACGTGTTGGGACAGGCTGGTTGTATAAATCGTATGAAACCACTCTTACGTTGCAAGATTCTGTCAGAATTCCAGCTACCACACTGACTATACGTAGGGAGTTAAAAAGAATGTGATAAAACGGTCGAGCAGCTCCTCATAAGCCACAGATTCGTGTAGTCACTGCTAAGCTTGGTTCGAGGTGGTGTAGAGAACAACGCAGCTGGACACTGCTGCTGCCCTAGTATTAGTCTTGGTCGTAGAAAAGGGGAATTTTGTTAAAATTCAGTAAAGGCGTGGTTGGGCGATGAAATCTGGGGCCGCTGGCAGTGTGTGGTAATAGTCAGCAGTCAGTAGGCCAGACAGGGTAAACATGGCGTGGAGCTGCGATGGCGTTATTGCACGCACAATGTGTTTTGAGTAGTGTAACAACGAGGCAGGAAACCGCAGCGTTGCTTGACGTTATTGCGATGTATGAGGCAAGGCAGAAGGCCAGGGCCATGAGGGTGATGTTTAAATGGCTGATGTATGGGAATTTACACCGGCCATTGTTTCTGTCTCTCTCTGACACTACGTCAGAAGCGAGGGGAAAAGCAGTATAAATAGTCAGATACTTTTAGCTTGAGGGGTGTGCCAGGTCAGTCGAGAGTCAGGACGGACCTGTGCTGGTCTACGCTTATAGGGGGCAGTCTGGCAGCGATGTTGTAAAGATTCTGTGTAACCTGTTCTTTATTTCTATGTACTTGTTCGCGCTGTTTACCTCCTCTGGGGACGTCACACCGGGGCAGGACGGAATGGCAGCCGGGTACTTGAAGACTGCAGTGTCTGCCTGAAGGATGGCAGTGACAGCGGTCTGCATCGGGTCCAGGACGGGCCACGTTCGCTTCCCACCTGGCGTGCCGGGGTCCCGGCGAGTCGTACACTGTGGTAGGCGCGGCAGCGCTGTGGCAGCGCCAAGGATGGCAGCGGTTGTTGCCATCTGGCAAGCACACTAGCGGCAAGTTGTGGCACAGCGTCCAGGAGGGCGCGGGTTCGAGTCTGGTCCTGTCCTGGGGGCAGCAGCGGCCCGAGGTTCACGGGTGACCAGTATAACCATCTTCGTCCCATGGTCAGACAGAGCAGGCCAAAGGGGCAGAGGGCAGCGAGGACCAGGGACTGTAGCATTCTCTGGAATCGCAGGCAGTTACGTGGTGCAAGACGTGACGCATCGGCGAGCGGCGACCGTGCAGGGCGCGGCCGAATTCCCGCTGAGCGGCCTTGATGATGGAACAGCGGTGTCGGCATACGAGGAGTTGATGAGCCGAATACCGCTGTATCACTCTGCACTGCCCCTTGACCCTGCTGAACTTGCTCGGCCTCCTGACGAGAAGTAGCGCGGTGGGTCCCGGCCTCAACTCGGCCATCTGGGGTCCCAGGTTCGACCATCGACACCCTGCAACACTGCGTGACTGGATACGAGTAATCTGGAGTGATGAATCACGCTATGCCAGGTACCTATCTGCCGGAAGGATTTGGATTAGCCTAATTCCTGGAGAATGTTACCAGGCATCATGTGTAAAACTACAGTGATGTACGAAAGTGTTATGGTACAAGGGTGTATGTTATTCCTGGTTAGGGCGTGATTCCCTTATTGCCCTTAAGAAAATGTTAAATGCGGAAGGATATAAAATATTACAGTGTTGTGTACTGCTTACAATAAAGGAATAGTAAGGAGATCATGATGTTTCGTATGAACATGACATTGCACTTTTTTGTAAAGCAATCTCCAAGGGCAATTCCTTGTGGACAATAACATTTCTGATACGGACTGCTCTGCCCAGTGTTACGAACTGAACCCAAAGGAACATCATGGGGATGAGCTAGAACGTCGCCTTCGCTGCAGATCCCTGCTTTCAACATCAGTATAATCTCTGGTATTGGGTCTTGAGGGAGAATGGGCTGTCATATCTCCAGGTACATTCAGACACCAGATTAAAAGAGAGGGAGTGGACGCACCCTATATTAATGTCCACTGATAGATGTCTGCATAATTTTTGTCATATAGTGTAGATGCACAGCTGCAGTATCTTAAAGTTTCTGTTCTTTCTATTTTTAGTGAACTTAAATTTGCCCAGATACAAGTCATATTAATAGCTGATGGCAAGTAAACACTGGAGAATAATTTTTGATTGCTAAAGGTTCAAGCAAGGATGTATTTAAATTTCACGCAGTGCCACATTCAGATCTTATGCTGGCCGAATGTTATTTCGTCCTGTTCATAAATCAGTTAGTCAGAAACTTAACTGGTACTCGTTTGACAATGGCACGCCTGGAAGATGATGTTTGTCGTCACTTATTGATAATATTTCACCTGTTTCAATTCCTGTTACCTGATACTGATGAATGAGAGACTAGTAGGTACTCTGCCGTAATACACTCCTGGTAATGGAAAAAAGAACACATTGACACCGGTGTGTCAGACCCACCATACTTGCTCCGGACACTGCGAGAGGGCTGTACAAGCAATGATCACACGCACGGCACAGCGGACACACCAGGAACCGCGGTGTTGGCCGTCGAATGGCGCTAGCTGCGCAGCATTTGTGCAACGCCGACGTAAGTGTCAGCCAGTTTGCCGTGGCATACGGAGCTCCATCGCAGTCTTTAACACTGGTAGCATGCCGCGACAGGGTGGACGTGAACCGTATGTGCAGTTGACGGACTTTGAGCGAGGGCGTATAGTGGGCATGCGGGAGGCCGGGTGGACGTACCGCCGAATTGCTCAACACGTGGGGCGTGAGGTCTCCACAGTACATCGATGTTGTCGCCAGTGGTCGGCGGAAGGTGCACGTGCCCGTCGACCTGGGACCGGACCGCAGCGACCTACGGATGCACGCCAAGACCGTAGGATCCTACGCAGTGCCGTAGGGGACCGCACCGCCATTTCCCAGCAAATTAGGGACACTGTTGCTCCTGGGGTATCGGCGAGGACCATTCGCAACCGTCTCCATGAAGCTGGGCTACGGTCCCGCACACCGTTAGGCCGTCTTCCGCTCACGCCCCAACATCGTGCAGCCCGCCTCCAGTGGTGTCGCGACAGGCGTGAATGGAGGGACGAATGGAGACGTGTCGTCTTCAGCGATGAGAGTCGCTTCTGCCTTGGTGCCAATGATGGTCGTATGCGTGTTTGGCGCCGTGCAGGTGAGCGCCACAATCAGGACTGCATACGACCGAGGCACACAGGGCCAACACCCGGCATCATGGTGTGGGGAGTGATCTCCTACACTGGCCGTACACCTCTGGTGATCGTCGAGGGGACACTGAATAGTGTACGGTACATCAAAACCGTCATCGAACCCATCGTTCTACCATTCCTAGACCGGCAAGGGAACTTGCTGTTCCAACAGGTCAATGCACGTCCGCATGTATCCCGTGCCACCCAACGTGCTCTAGAAGGTGAAAGTCAACTACCCTGGCCAGCAAGATCTCCGGATCTGTCCCCCATTGAGCATGTTTGGGACTGGATGAAGCGTCGTCTCACGCGGTCTGCACGTCCAGCACGAACGCAGGTCCAACTGAGGCGCCAGGTGGAAATGGCATGGCAAGCCGTTCCACAGGACTACATCCAGCATCTCTACGATCGTCTCCATGGGAGAATAGCAGCCAGCATTGCTGCGAAAGGTGGATATACACTGTACTAGTGCCGACATTGTGCATGCTCTGTTGCCTGTGTCTATGTGCCTGTGGTTCTGTCAGAGTGATCAGGTGATGTAACTGACCCCAGGAATATGTCAATAAAGTTTCCCCTTCCTGGGACAATGAATTCGCGGTGTTCATATTTCATTTTCCAGGAGTGTATTACTCCCGCAGAGCAGGATGGGGACTGCGACAATAGTGTGCCCAGTCAAGTGCCCTCGGCGGCTATGTTTAATGTCACGTTCGATGGGAAAGTCTCGATAGCTCTAATGGTGGGAGCCAATACCATGGGATTCATACTGACAGAGTAATTCTCATTCTCAGTCGCCTCTTCTGTATTTCACTGGAACCAGCTTGCGAATGTAAGTTACAACAACAGATACACAAGGGATAGACATAAAGTTTTCATACCCTACATATACACCCTATCTCACAACGACTACCTACATGGTGGTCACTTTGGTTGTAAAAGTTTTCATTTTGGCTACGAGGGATCAATCAACCCTGAAAATAACCTATTTTTCTACAAGTGCCAGCCACGTAGTCATTTCTTCATAGAAAGAAACAGAACGAAGTCACTGGGTGCCATGTCAGTAGAATAGTCTCTAAGCGAAAATGTGAAAGCCTAAAAAAGCAGCATGTTTGTGTTCTCTGCAGATTGAGATGGTGTGTTGTGGTGGACCAGTAACACATTCTAGAGCAGTCTTCCACGATGCTTCCTCTTAACAATGCGCCATAACCTCTCTAGGTACGGCAGTATGCTTTTGTAAAGACGTGCCATGGTGGGTTGGTATCGCCTAGTCCGATGATGTATTTTCGCTTCTTTCGGCGGACGTAAATCCACAGCTTTACACTGATTGCTTTACTAATTGGTCTTAAGTTCACCGTGATATAACCATAGCAGTACGTCCATGCTGAGTAGATCTTCAGCCAAGTCATCTGGGTTGGTATTACTGAACTATTGGTAGTCCTGGAATCCAGCAGACGATGCCCTGTGATATGCTCAATATTTCGTGCATGTTGAATACAGATCCATGACTAATTTTCAGTTTTTACACTATTGCCTCCATTTTCAAATTTTGTTTTTGAGCACCAAGCTTGAAATGAAATGATCGTATGGCATTGTTGGCCGGGAAGGCCCCATGCGGGTAAGTTCGTCCGCCGTATTGCAAATCCTTTTTAGTTGACGCCACTTCGTTAACTTGCGAGTCAATGATAATGAAATGATGATCAAAGACATACAACACCCAGTCATCACGAGGCAGAGAAAATCACCTCCGGGAATCTAACCCAGGACTCCCTGCCCGGGAAGCGATAACGCTACCGCAGGACCACGCGTTGCGAACCAGGGTTGAAATGCGTTAGTAGAATGTTGGGCGGATCCGTTTCATAAGACGAGAGATATTAAAAGTCACTTTCCTGTAAACAATTGAAATATAAGAAATAAGGACAAGTCGGCCGGGATGGCTGAGCGGTTCTAGGCGCTATAGTCTGGAACCGCGTGACCGCTACGGTCGGAGGTTCGAATACTGCCTCGGGCATGGATGTGTGTGATGTCCTTAGGTTAGTTAGGTTGAAGTAGTTCTAAGTTCTTGGGGACCGCTGATCTCATAAGTTAAGTCCCATAGTGTTCAGAGCCATTTGAACCAATAATGAGAATAATGGCTAGCATCTGACACGCTCCTTTCCTGCTTTTAATTGTAACAGTTATTGTATCAATTGCCTAGAAGTTTTTCATAATCCAGCAAGTTAGCAAAGGACATGAACTCGATATCATTGGCTGTGTAATTAGACATGGAGATCGCTGACCAATGTAGTCAAGCAGCTTTAACTGTTAAAGTTTATATTGAGCAACGGGTTTTGTGGTGTACATTGCGCTTTGACAGGATACGTGGTGCCGCAAGAAAAAATTGTCGCTATTCCTTTAGGCTGGTCTGAGCAAAACCAGCAGGGTAAATTTTTCTCTGCTGCGCCGACAATGGCTTCTGGTGTTTAGGGCTATTAGAATGTTCAGTTTAGATGGTGAGTAACTGATGATTTTCCAGCCTGATGTGAGTTCGGTTTGTTTAAACCACGCTTTAAGTTGCTCTCAATGTTTTGCCATTATTAATTCCTTAAATTAATTAATGTGTCTTTGTGATTTCGACCTAGTGTGGCTTGGTGAGTCTATGTTATGTCTTATAGTCTCGGACAAAGGACGACGCAGCACCAAGGAATTACCCGAATGGGACGGAAATCTGTAAATCTGAAGTACATTTGCACAAAACTAATAATTTCAATTTCAGAGAAACTGGATGATCCATTCCAGAGAAAAGCACCGCAACTTGAGCAATTTAATAACGTTTTGGGCAATATCTGGCCCTTATGCAAGTAACTATTCGACTAGGCATTAATTGATAGAGTACTTGGATAACGAATATCGTGCCAATTCTGTCAAATTTGCCCTGTAGACTGTGAAAATCATGAGCTGATTCGAGTGCCCTGCCCATAATGCTCCAAACGTTCCCAACTATGAAGAGATCCAGTGACCTTGCTAGCTAAGGTAAGGCTTGACAAGCACGAGGAAAAGCATTAGAAACTCTCGACGTGCGTAGGCGGGCATTACCTTGCTAAAATGTGATCCAGGTGACACAAGAAAAATTTGGCCATGAAGGGCAACAAAAGGGGGAGTACTGCTGTTCTGCAAGGGTGTCGTGGATGACAGACACAGAGTTCCTGCCGTGAAACGGTACGTCATCCCTGACCATCACTCCTGGTTGCTAGCCGGCCACTGTGGCCGAGCGGTTCTAGGCGCTTCAGTCTGGAACCGTGCTGCTTCTACGGTCGCAGGTACGAATCCTTCCTCGGGCATGGATGCGTGTGATGTCCTTAGGTTAATTAGCTTTAAGTAGTTCTAAGTCTATGGGACTGATGACCTCAGATGTTAAGTACCATAGCGCTTAGAGTCATTTGAAGCATTTTGAACCTGGTTGCTAGGCCGCATGCTGGGCGACAGTTAGGGTCATATCGCACTGCTGTTCGCTGGCCAGTAGGCTCACTTTGAAGCGCGACTCATCCCTGAAGACAATTCTACTCCAGTCAAAGACATTCCAGACCGAAGACGTGTATGGAGGCACGCCAGGACAGCCGTGGGGTATCAATCTGACTGTGACCTGACATACAGCCCGACAATTAGGAGTGATGGTCTAGGGTGCCGTTTGGTTTCATAGCAGGACCACTTTGGTTGATATCCGTGGCACCGTTACGGTACAGCGATATTGTAAGCCACAGTTGTTGCCCTTCACGGTGAGCCATGCTAGGTTTACATTTTAGCAAGGTAGTGCCCGTTTACACAAGGCTACTGTTTCTAGTGCTTGTCTTAAATCTTTCCAATTACTACCTTTGCCAGCAAGATCGCCGGATCTTTTCCCGACGGAGACCGTTGGCAGCATTAGAGGCCCTCAAACCATCTTGGGATTCTGATGAAATAAGGCGTCAAAATGGTTCAAATGGCTCTGAGCACTATGTGACTTAACTGCTGTGGTCATCAGTCCCCAAGAACTTAGAACTACTGAAACCTAACTAACCTAAGGACATCACAAACACACATACCCGAGGCATTATTCGAACCTGCGACCGAAGCGGTCGCACGGTTCCAGACTGTAGCGCCTAGAACCGCTCGGCCACTACGGCCGGCATAACGCGTCAGTTGGACAGCTCAGTAGTGGCACTATTGCATGAGAGCTGAATATCGGCACGAAGAGATCTCAGTATAAGAAACTGGATTTTCCGTATATGATTTGCTGTTAAAAATGACCCTATTAGTTCTAAGGCCACAGTTGCTTCATTATAGATGATGATGCTTCACCAAGCATGTAATGTATGCCCTAACACTCATTTTTCTTCGTGAACGGTTTGAAATGTCGAAACGTGGTTTTCAGCAAACGATAATACGCTAAGGGACATGTCTTTGGTGTGTGATTAAGACTCTTAAGTATTGTTTTTATCAACATATTGATGCAAGTATGATTTTTAAAGTGGAATATTATACTTTTCTAACTTATCCTAAAGCGCTTGACAAGACGAGTATAGTGACATAATTCTTATTAATGTTGAGGGTGAAACTCTTGGCAAAAGAATCAGAGAAATATTGTCGAAATCGGCTATTGCCTTGTAAACACGTTCCTGGCAGGCTAATCTGGGTGTATCAAGCCTTTCATCGGTTTACCCGCCGGCACTGTGTAACTACCAGGAACTATGTCGCCAGTCGGCAGGTCAGTTTTGCTTCAACATTCCTTGCATATAGACATCTACACCAATGAGGAGATGTTAGAGATGCTACTATTATGCGGCGAATGGTGGCACGAGACATATTGCCAAGGAATATGGGGTCAGTCAGAGGAATGTCGTCTGAATCTTGCTTCGTCATAAATTCCGTCCTCATCACTACCTGACACACTTGGAGGACGTCATTTGGAAAGTCGTATACAATTATGTTGGTTTGCCTTGCATCGCTTCGGAGCCGACACTACATTTTTCCATCTTGTGTTCCTTACCACCGAGCGGGATTAGCCGAGCGGTCTAGGGCGTTGGAGTCATGGACAGTGCGGCTGCTCCCGGCGGAGGTTCGAGTCATCCCTCGGGCATGGGTGTGTGTGTTTGTCCTTAGGATAATTTAAGTTAAGTAGTGTGTAAGTCCCACAAGATTTCACATAAATTTGAACATATTTTGCTCCTTACCGACGAAGCAAAGATTTCTAACCACGTAAGGTAAATTTACGTAACAGGCGCTACAGGGAAGCTGAAACATCACTCTAGTATCATTAGTCACAACACGACGGTTGTCCAGCCCACTATCCCTGTGATGCAATGCAAATACTGAATGAAAGTTCCCTCAGTGTTGGATAGAACAGTACAGTCACCGGCCAGGTCTCTTGATTTGATCTCTATTGACCACTTTCTGTGGTGAGTACTGAACGATGCAGTCTATCATATCATGAAGCTCGAAGTACATCAGACTACATGCGCCACCGAATCATAATAGCATGCGAATGTGGATTCCCCGATGTACTTTGATCTTTTCATCTGTCTCTCGAATGGCGACTGCAAATGTGCATCACAGTCTATGGTACACTATTTAGGCGCACTCTTCCGTAAAGTGTAAAACAGTGATTCGTTAACAAAAGTATTTATTTTGTGGGTGACATATCGTCGTTTTGAATAACCTGTTTAGTTCATTTAAAGTTTATTTCGTCTAGTTACAATTTCGAGTAGTAATTATAGATACATTCGTCCGACAGCAGTTGACTTACTTCAAGAAGCACTCAGGCGTCTACTTGCAAAGATAGGTCAGCGGTTTTTTTTTTCCAATATAAATTTGAGGAGATCAACACAGTATCTATTTTCCCTTGAATAAGGCTGTTTGTCATAATCAGGTGTGAATGAACAATGTTTCTCTTTCGGCTTTCACAACTAAGCACCAACCTGGAGGACTTAAAATGGAAAGAAACCTTATGAAACTGTAGATCTTTCCACAAAAATCTTAGAAAGGACACTCATTTTAAACAATATTCCTAGGCCCCATTTTTTTATATTTTCTTTGATAACAGCAGGCCCGAACTGAAAATACTTTAAGAATACTGACCTTTTCAAAAATAAACAATTTAAAATAAACTAGCCAGTGAAAGTAATTAAAACATTTATAGAAAAAATTCTTCAAGCGGATTCAAGTCCAAGACGTCAGCCGAACCACCGAAAGACAAATTTTAACGAAGGTTACATAGCAACATAGAGAACACCCAAAGATTTACACAAAAGAATGCACAACAAAACTTAGATCAAGGACATACTGTGTATTAAACATTATAGTAAAATTTCCTGTGCGAAGCCAGTTAATCAAAGGCCTCTTGTCCGCTATAAAATTTCTTTTATAGTGCAGGTCAGGGGACATAAGATACTCAAATCGAGGATAGACAGCCAGGACGCACGATTGTAAACAAATAACAAGCCGCGCTGGGAAATGCTCAAGAGCTGTGCACAAGGCCGCAAGTAATCCAGGCCCACGCGGCAAGGAGCCGCCGACACGGAATACTCTCCCTGCAACTTACTAAGTGTTGTCAACAAACCAGAAAGATAATTGTTTGACTATATTAAGTAAAGTTACGGTTTAATTACGTACAATGGCACTTACAGAACGTTTCCAGTAAGTTGGTACGCTCTAGGAAATAAGCTTCGCTAACAGAACTACATAAAGGGAGTTGTAATTTCTTCCAGGAAGAACTTTAATAAACAACTGACTAGGATCTTGCCATTAGCCGGAGCCCACGATATGGTTAAAAGGGCTGGATATAGTAATGCCAGAGAACCCACCACCTCATAAAACATCACGAAAATAAACACTAAAACTTACAGCCACCAGCTCTCTTGCATTAGAATTTTAATACAAATACAATTAAACCTAGGTAAAACGTAGGTCCCTTATGCAGCTGTGCGTGACAACTCTGCACATTACATAACCAAAAGAACATTTACCACGACCAATTTTTCGAGAGAGAAAGCTGGTCAGCTGAACCACTATTAGCGCGCAACATAAGCTATCCAGTTATTTGCCTTCTGCCCAGTCCTGGCGAAATAGAGCGAACGACGACCCGGAAGAGAAGTCGTGCCGATGCGCACTGCGTGCTTGTTGCTCCAACCGCAGCTGCTGCCACCGGCTATAGCCTGAGCGACAACTCCCGTCAGCTGCCTGCGCCGCGCTCTTCGGAGACCTGTCCCTATCGATGCGACTCTAGCGGTAGAGGATGGTCGCAACGTGCTTAATGGCATTACCAAAACAGAACTGTTTAAATCCTCATAACGTAAAGGCGGGGGCATTGTCACTAACAGACGTCTTTGGCGGACCGAAACAGGAACATATTTGAGTTAAATGACGATTAGTTAGCGAGGCGGTAGCCCTTCCGCTTGGCAAAATCCACACAAAACGAGAAAAGGCATGCACGATGACTAATATATGACCGTTCTCCACGCTTTTTTGAGGCAGGAGCCCTCATAATCAATGAGCACTTTATCCATAGGGCTTTGCTTCAGTTCGGAATACAATGTGCCTTTACGTGAATGGGAAATGGGCCTCACCATTTTGCAAGATTGACACTCCTGAACCAATCGTCGAATATCCTTAGACAATGACGCCCATGTAAGCTGAGCACTGAACTTAGCAAGGGTTGTATGAAGGGTCAGATGTCCAGCTAATGCGGAACTACGAAAATAACAAAATACGGATGGCACGAGTCCAGCAGGTAAACAAAGTTTAGGAACGTCTGATTTCCCAACTTCACGGCAAAGTACAATCTTTCTCAAGGAATAACCGGGAAATTGCTCATCCGTTAACTGTTGCCTTCTTCTAGGAGTCAAATAGGGATTTTGGTTCTATTTATTCCTGAGATCAGAAAATAATTGAGGTATATCAGTTAAGACGTTAACAATGGAAGATATCATTACTGAACACCCCCTGGATTCGTGGACGCCCTCCTCAAACATGTGGCTGAGCGTATCAGCCAGCTGATTATCTGAACCCCTGACATGGCGAACCTTGAAGCGAAAGGCAGATATACGGAAATTAGGAATCGCTAATAATGGGGGAGGGGGTTACTTAGAGCCGTCTTAATCGCCTCAAATGGTGCATGCTGGTTCTCACCTCAAACATATTTCCGTCCTTTCTTATGAAGATCGTTAAGAGGGGTGGATAACTGAGCGAAATTAGGGACAAACTTCCGAAAGTAGATGGCCATCCCGATAAATCTGGCGACTCTGAGGGAGTGGAAATACTTAAAATCGGAAGTAAGTTCTTGATCGATTCTGATTCCATCTTTAGAAACCGGATGTGCCAAAAACTAAACTTCCTGTTTGGCGGGAGTGCCCTTAGAAGGTTTGATCATCGAAATAGCAGATCGAATCCTCAGAAAGACCCTTTAAAAATGCAAAAGATACTCAGCAAAGGACCGACTATAGAAAACAACATCACGAAGATAATTCTAGACACAGCTTGACTTTAAATCCTCCAAAACATGATGTAAAATTTGTGAAAGCACGGCAGCTCCAGTGGCTAGGCCGATGTATACACGGATGAATTCACACAAATTCCCGTCCGTACAGAGGGCTGTAACGGTCTCGGAACCCTCACTCAAGGGTATTTGATAAAAAGCCTGATCTAAATCAAGCACATCAAAGTAAGAGGCATCAGGAAAACAAGTAAAACTTATATGGACATCCAGAAAGGACTCTACAATCAAGAATCGGTTCCGTAGGCACCATAATAAAGGCGAGACGTATAGAGAATTTGAAGGTTTAATTACTCCATTGTGTAGCTTGGTCTGAATCTTTTGTCTTAAAATTTTCACTTTAGGTGGCAACAGACGATAAGGAGGCTGACGAACGTGAACATCATCCACTAAACGGATTTTATACGAATGTTGTCGGTCACCCCCAACCGATCGGTTGGCACATCAGGAAACACGCTCAGGAGATCCCTCAACTGAATTATCTCAGGCTCGCTAAGATGACCAAGAGCCACCTCGTCTGCTCAGTCTGCAAGATGATAATGTTAACACTAGTAGCAGGTCACGGACAGAGGGCTATCTTGTGTAATGGGCTAAACCGAAAGAAAAAAGATCGCCAGATAAATCGAGAACTAATCCAGTACGCTGGATAAAATCACATCCAAGCAATAAGGTGATAGATAATTCCTTCATAACTACCAATTTAACCGGAAAGGAAAAACCAAGAATCGACAGGCTCACTAGCACCCCACCTACCAAAGGTAACCCCTGGCCCTTGGAAACACTAAATCTCTGGTGGACACTCACCTGAATATGGCTGGAGAATTGCCAGACAGCCGGCCGCGGTGGCCTTGCGGTTCTAGGCGCTGCAGTCTGGAACTGCGGGACTGCTACGGTCGCAGGTTCGAATCCTGCATCGGGCATGGATGTGTGTGATGTCCTTAGGTTAGTTAGGTTTAAGTAGTTCTAAGTTCTAGGGGACTGATGACCTAAGATGTTAAGTCCCATACTGCTGAGAGCCATTTTTGATTGCCAGACAAAACATTATGGCAAAAAGTCAGCATGATCCGGCTACAATCTCGTATACCCATCCTCATCGGAAATGAGAAATTATTTATGAACACTCGTTATAAGAGCAGCTGTCAATAATGAGACGAAATGCGTTGCTCATTTGTACAATGCGGAAACTCAATCTACGACGTGCAGCAATGATATGAAGTAAGTTTTCTACGACAGAATGGTATTGTAGTCACCTGTAACCATTTATGTGTCTGTCGCAAAATGAAGACGGTTGGCTATTCGTACATATTTATTTTAGATTTCGTACGAATAGATCATTGAATTTTTCCAGACTGCAGATAATTTGGTGATTTGTTTGTGGAACTGAGTAATGTAGCGTATGATTTATGTGAATAGTCTTGTTATAGGTACGTTCAGTAATACTGAATTCGCGTTGCACCATAGAAAACCACACAAGTTTAGCTTCGTTGTTCAGTTTGTGCAATACGCTCATCAAAAATCTCGTTTGTTCCTAAAGACCCGCAAATTACTTTATAGCGTCGCATCAATGAACGCTTTACTTCATTTTTTCCCAGTCATACATTTATAGAATTCTCCTTCCTTTTTATAGGTGTATCCGTTATACTCGATTTATTACTTGTAGATGTTTACCTATAACAGTCACAAATCTATCGCGTAACTTTTCGTGAATACAACTGATCCACTCACGCCTAGAATTGTTCTCAGGGCAGTAATTCACATCGCATTTTTGAAAATAAATCATAAGCCATCATTCTGCACGACCTCTTAGTTTTTTCTAATATGGTATATTGTAATTCTCTTCTCGGGAATAAGTGGTATTTTAAATCAACTTTTCCAGACATTCCACTCATGACCTCTTCCTCTGTGATAATAATAACCATCTGTTTTTCCATAAGGCATTTTTCCTGCAATTTTAACTTTATGAAATTATTTGCACCACACTTCAATCTCATCATTGTACAGCTGAGAAGAATGCCTGGGAGGGATGAGGCGGGTAGCTGGAGAAGAGCTCTTTCCCTCGATCCCTTGAACTGTATTACTGGCCGTCTGGAAACTACGGCGTTACCAGTAGAGTCGACTGTCAGCCTTGTGATTCGTTATTCACCGTCTATGGTCTCCCGGCCTCTTTCATTTTTTCACTACAGCTCCAATGCCTAAGGGGAAAATTCGAATGATTACATGAATCCAGACATCAAATCTCATGAAAAGCAAGAAACAGACGAGAAAGTCCTACCACTACTGACGTTTTAACTGAATAAAACGAAATATATATCGTAATAAAAAAAAACGTCTTTCAATAGTTGCATGCACAGTACCAATATTAATCAATTACTGATATAACAGTTACTGATACCATGTACACAAATGGGGAACTGGACCGACGGTACAGGTTGCTTATAAATTAGTTACACGAAAGTAATCTTTAATGGTTTAAAGGGTAAACAAATTACCGAAATATGAAGACGGTATCTGTTCTTTCGGACATTTGATCTTGCAGCTCTCGAAGAATGAAATTACAGTGAGATCCAGACCATTAGCTGCTCACAGACGTTGATAACTATCAACGGGGCGGTTGAAAATGTGTGGCCCGAATGGGACTCAAACCCGGGATCTCCTGCAAACATAGCAGACGCTCTATCCGACTGAACCATCGACGACAGAGAGTATAGCATGACTGCATGGACTTACCTGTGGTACGCTCCCTGTGAGACCCACATTTCCAACTTACTGTCCACACACTACATTTGTAGTGCCCCTGTCCACTATACTCGTTATTCCCGCCAGTCTGTTTACCGACTCGCGCAAGAGCTTGAGCACTGTGAGTGTATTCGCACTGAAGAATATCATTGACCGGTAAGCCTTATCTACATGAAGATGGTATCTGTTCTTTCGAACATGTCCGATAGACCAGATGTTGTTGTTTTCTTCAGTCCTGAGACTGGTTTGATGGCAGCTCTCCTTGCTACTCTATCCTGTGCAAGCTTCTTCATCTCCGAGTACCTACTGCAGCCTACATCCTTATGAATCTGCTTAGTGTATTCATATCTTGGTCTCCCTCTACGATTTTTCCCCTCCACGCTGCCCTCCAATGCTACATTGGTGATCCCGCGATGTCTCACAACATGTCCTTCTTCTAGTCAAGCTGTACCACAAGCTCCTCTTCTCCCCAATTCTATTCAATACCTCCTCATTAGTTATGTAATCTACCCATATAATCTTCAGCATTCTTCTGTAGCACCACATTTCGAAAGCTTCTATTCAATTCTTGTCTAATCTATTTATCGTCCATGTTTCACTTCCATACATGGCTACACTCCATACAAATACTTTAAGAAACGACGTCCTGATATTTAAATCTATACTCGATGTTAAGCAAATTTTCTTCTTCAGAAACGCTTTCCTTGCCATTGCCAGTCTACATTTTGTATCCTCTCTACTTCGACCATCATCAGTTATTTTGCTCCCCAAATAGAAAAACTCTTTTACTACATTAAGTGTCTCACTTCCTAATCTAATTCCCTCAGCATCGCCCGACTCAATTCGACTACATTCCATTATCCTCGTTTTGCTTTTGTTGATGTTCATCTTATACCCTCTTTTCAAGACACTATTCATTTCGTTCAACTGCTCGTCCAAGTCCCTTGCTGTCTCTGACAGAATTACAATGTCATCAGCGAACCTCAAAGTTTTTATTCCTTCTCTATGGATTTTAACTCCTACTCCGAACTTTTCTTTTATTTCCTTTATTGCTTGCTTAATATACAGATTGAATAACATCGGAGATAATCTACAACCCTGTCTCACTCCCTTCCCAACCACTGCTTCCCTTTCATGTCCCTCGACTCGTATAACTGCTGTCTGGTTTCTGTACAATTTGCAAATAGCCTTTCGCTCTCTTTATTTTACCCCTGCCACCTTCAGAATTAGAAAGAGAGTATTCCAGTCAACATTGTCAAAAGCCTTATTTAAGTCTAGAAATGCTAGAAACGTTTGTTTGCATTTCCTTAATCTTTCTTCTAAGATAAGTAGTAGGGTCAGTATTGCCTCACGTGTTCGAACATTTCGACGGAATCCAAAGTGATCTCCCCGATGTCGGGTCCTATCAGCTTTTTCCATTCGTCTGTAAAGAATTCGCGTTAGTATTTTGCAGCTGTGACTTATTAAACTGATAGTTCGGTAATTTTCACATCTGTTAACACCTGCTTTCTTTGGGATTGGAATTATTATATTCTTCTTGAAGTCTGAGGGTATTTCGACTGACTCATACATCTTGCTCACCAGACGGTAGAGTTTTGTCAGGACTAGCTCTCCCAAGACTGTCAGTAGTTTTAATGGAATGTTGTCTACTCCGGGGGCCTTGTTTCAACTCAGGTCTTTCAGTACTGTGTCAAACTCTTCACGCAGTATCATATCTCCCATATCATCTTTATCTACATCTTCTATTTCCATAATATTCTCCTCAAGTACATCGCCCTTCTATAGACCCTCTATATACTCCTTCCACCTTTCCCTTCTTTGCTGAGAACTGGATTTCCATCTGAGCTATTTATATTCATATAAGTGGTTCTCTTTTCTTCAAAGGTCTCTTTAATTTTCCTGTAGGCAGTATCTATCTTACCCCTAGTGAGATAAGCCTCTACATCCTTACATTTGTCCTCTAGCCATCCCTGCTTAGCCGTTTTGCACTTCCTGTCGATATCATTTTTGAGACGTTTGTATTCCTTTTTGCATGCTTCATTTACTGCATTTTTATATTTTCTCCTTTCATCAATTAAATTGAATATTTCTTCTGTTACCCAAGGATTTCTACTGCCCCTCGTCTTTTTACCTATTTGATCCTCTGCTGCCTTCACTATTTCATCCCTCAAAGCTACCCATTCTTCTTCTACTGTATATCTTGCCCCAATTCCTGTCAAATGTTCCCTGGTGGTCTCCCTGAAACTCTCTGCAACCTCTGGTTCTTTCAGTTTATCCAGGTCCCATATCTTCAAATTCCCACCTTTTTGTAGATTCTTCACTTTTAATTTGCAGTTCATAACCAATAGATTGTGGTCAGAGTACATATCTGCGCCTGGAAATGTCTTACAATTTAAAACCTGGTTCCTAAATCTCTGTATTACCATTATATAATCTATTTGATACCTTTTAGTATCTCCAGATATCATTGGTGATCTTGCAGCTCTGTAAGAATGAAATTGTAGTGAGATCCAAAGGTAGCGGATCTGAATACGGAAAACCGTAAACAACACTAAACAACCACGATGACTGTTCGAATATCTCTATTCGCACATGCCACCTAGCGGGAACGTCGGGAACTACCAGTGTTAGAATGGATTAAAATTTGAATAAACTGCTTTTATTGCCTTATCGCACATTTCTCTAAGTCATTTACCCTTTTCGCAATTGAAGGCCTTTTTATAACTAATTTTTAAACACCCTGTATTTCGCAAATATCAGTGGATTGAAAAGGTGAGAATATTTAACAGACTTACATCACTCGAACCAATTCCATTGACTCACAGTTATAATTTTCACACAGTTTCGTTCATGAAAATGTTTGTAAGAGTGAATACCCCCCCCCCCCCCCCCCCCCCCTGTGCGAGCCATGTCCCTCCACTCGCTGTCCTATTCCTGTAGTGCATTTTATTCTCACCTGTGGACAGCAGTAAATGGTGCATCCAGTGTTTCGCCACTCGTTTTAAATTCTACGCATGAACTAATGTTTCTTTACTGCTTTCAGATAATTTTCCTGCACACTGTGCTTTTTGTGAGATTTTTATACGTGAAGTTCTATTTCCGAACATTCCGCCAAAGGATTTTTCCCTTGAAATCAGGAAAGTTTCCACTTCACTTCACTTTCCCACAACACACGTTATTACTGAAAACTGGTCTGCTACACAGAAGAGGGCGCAATGTGTAGCATTATGTGAATAGAAACATATCAGTTCCGAAAGACAACAACAGAGCTTGAATTTCCACTTTTCGTCTCGTCATAGGTTATCACAATGCGAGTTGCAACGATCAACATCCGCAATTATTACGACAAAACGACCAACCGGAATGCAACGGAAATCCAACCGTAAGTTGATAACTGTTATATAGGGGATTGTTCTCGAAAATACAGTATGCCACCCGTAGCCCTTCGAAGTTGAAAGTTTACAAAAAAACATAAGTAAAAGCACGCTTTCACCCAAATATTTCCACTTATGTCGCCCCATTAAAACTGAAACAGTCAGTTTGCATTTCCACAATTTAAAAGACTTTTGACGCAGTGAAGCTCGTTGTGCGATGGAGTCTCAGGAGGCGCAGGAAGCAACGAGCCGATCATTATGAAATTGAAACTTGAAGGAAGACAAGGTGATTGGACATGTATTACTACTTCAGGGAATAATTTTCAGATACCTAGAGCGAGCTGTGAAGAAGACAATTGGAACGCATACAGTAAGTAATTGAGGACGGTGTGTTTTTAGCGTGATTCTAAAGCCCCCTTTGCACAGGAATTAAAGGAAGCGAAAACACCCGAACAGCCATTAGTTGACAGTTCGCTAGTCTTCACTACGATTCACTTGTACTCGTAAACAAGCTTTTATAACGGAGCGAACGGAAGAGAACGAGCATAGCGTGTTAACTCTAGGAACGCTGTGTTAGTGTTTTGACGCTGATAATCGCCACACGGATATTACTCGATAAAACGCAAAATATTGGTACTAAGATATGATTAATTTGCATGGCGAGTGCGTTGATTTTGACGAAGTAAGCAAAATGGTGTAAGGAAAGAAGAATGTATGTCTGAATTTGTACCCAGGTGAGTAGCGCTTGGAAGTACTGCTCTAAACACTGAATACCAGGTCCAGCCTTTCTTAACATTATTCCAGAACTTCGCACATTTCTCGAGTAACATGTTTTGCCGGTTTCTTATTACATGATGAGGCGGAAACATGTAACTGAGTGCCTTTACTTGTGTGTATGTATCGTAAGTACAAACCTGGGAATGCGAGGTTACATGTACTACAGAGTTCAAAGCCACATCACTTAAATGAAAATGAAAAGAATCCTATGTGAATGAAAACCTATCGCATTCATAAGCACATAAATAATCAAACCAATAGTCAAATGGCTCTGAGCACAAGGGACTTAACTGCTAAGGTCACCAGTCCCCTAAAACTTAGAACTACTTAACCTAACTAACCTAAGGACATGACACACATCCATGCCCAAGGCAGGATTCGAACCTGCTACCGTAGCGGTCGAGCGGTTCCAGACTATAGCGCCTAGAACCGCTCGACCACCCCGGCCGGCTCAATAATTTCACGTTCAGTAGACTTTGTCAGTGCGATCTGTTTGAAAAAACGTAACTTTATATAAAAAAAAGACAATCCAAACTGTAACATGTACAAGAATGTAACGTGAAATTTCTGCACTGGCATGTGGTCCTAGTAGAATAAAGAAACTGACACAACCTACATTGCGCAAAGGAAACTAAACAATCACTTATTATGGATTTCACCTGCAAAATGAAGTACTGGCGGGAACAGCAAAGCAGCAACACTCCGCAACAGCTAAAAAAATACTGCTAAAGACTAACTGCAGTTGGTCCAGGGCAATTGGCTACATAATCTTGTCATAGAATCTCGTGACACAGAATCCCAGTGAAACACATGATTCAACCAGTACTCACCAGAATAATTATCAAAAACTCAACTGTGACGAGGGTGAAGTGGACCAACAATACAAGTCTACAAAAATAAGAATAAAACTCATACCTCACTAAATAATACCTTGTTTCTCATTTTAAAACATTTTTTTATCCAGCAATTGTTCTAAGTCATCATTCTTCCTCGTAATCAATTTGCAACCCACATAGTTCCAAAAGCGCGTCCGTGCATTACACTGTACTCTGATCAAATCCCGCCTGCTGCACGCTGCAACTTACCACTACTGAGTATCTAAGATTCTACGATTCCACAGTACTGCCATCGCAGACACGGGTAATGTTGCCTAACAACTGTTTCTCAGACAACGAGCCTTCAAATATATCATTTTTATTTACAAATATTAACACATCATAAAAAATAGCCATATTACAAACATCTAAGCAGACGAGGGACACAATCTACAGGGAAGATAGCTTTTACTCTGAGGTTATCAACTGAATATTTCTGTTAAAATATTGTTTCACATTTGGATAGCTGCTTTATCGCAGGCTGTTCCTGATGTCTACGGTGGCATTAGAGAAGGTCTATAGGGTTTTGTTAAAGCAAATATACGAAATTCAGGTCAGTAATATATCATAATGAAATCTACATATATAAATAACCCATAACATCCACTACTTGACAAAATCAGCTATGAAGTTCGTTAGAGGGCAGATAGCGGGATTTATTTATCCAGTTATTACAACAAAAACTCTAAGACAACAGTGATACACAAGATACCTAATTACAGCTACAATGTTAGTAAGCAAGGAGAATGTTCAGCCGAGCGGGATTAGCCGAAGGTCTAGGGCGCTGCAGTTATGGATTGTGCGGCAGGTCCCGGCGGAGGTTCGAATCCTCCCTCGGGCATGGGTGTGTGTGTGTGTGTGTGTCCTTAGGATAATTTAGGTTAAGTGTTGTATAAGCTTAGGGAGTGATGACCTTAGCAGTTAAGTCCCATAAGATTTCACGCACATTTGAACATTTTTTTAAAATGATCAGTACTTCCGTACTTTTTAATTTTAATCAACATAAATGATTCATATTTGTACTTGTTTCTACCCCAAGAAATTAACTGTGCTGTTAGTAAATAAATAGAAAGCTTGTGCTTATTCACTTCTTTTCTATCTGATTGGAGGGTTTAATGAATTTATCGAATTCTTCGAATCTGCAATTGGGCACTGGGTTCGAATGTGCAGCCTTTGCCTTTTGCCGAGTGAACTATTCAATCGTGACTCATGTCTCTCCTCACAATCTCACAATCGAAATCCATACCTTCACACAATGTTTCCCGCATACCTTGCGGGACTAGCACTCGGAGAAGGAAGGATATTGCGTAGCTCCGTAGGGGTGAGTCGCCACTCGCGATTGTATAACTCAGTCGGTAGAGTTTTTGCACGCTGAAGGGAAAGGTCTCAAGTTTGAGTTACTCTCCGACACACAGATTTAGCCTGACAGGAAGATTTTAAAGAAGTTTCCTTTCTCCAATTTCCGGAACCATACATTTGCTCCCATTAACAGTCAGCCAGCCTATTGGATTACATTTTGTGGACTTAATTGCAGCAAGTTTCACCCTTAAAAGCTTTTGGTTCGATTTTCTGTCAATATAGCCAGAGCAGAGGAGCAAACATAACTACAATGACGTTAAGTCTTACAGAGACACGTGCCGTATAGGTACACGTGCCACCGTTTTCTTTTCAGTGAAACAGACCTCGAAAGACTCCCCACAGAACCTGATCTGAAAGGTTTCCTTCTCCTTTTACATATCAGTAAAGTGACTCTCAGCCAGTAAGGCATATCTAGAGAAGAAACGGCACACAATGGAAGCAACGAGCTTCCTTTGCCGCCACGTGGGTGCAAGAAATTGGTGCTTGCGTCCAACCCCCGCTGGATGGAAACTCATAGCTACGTTGCGAAAAAACGTTCGTATTCTACAGGTAGAATCTTGCTTTATGTCTTTCCAGTCTCTTTGCTTCAGAAACAAAGTCAATAAATCATTTCGATAGTTATCTATCCTTTTTATAATCATCTTTTCAGTATTTTCTGTCACCTTCAAATTAGTAATCTTGCTTCTGTACAGAACTACATATCCGTATTTCGTGCTAATTCTCACTGCCTCAGAATTATTGTTGAACGTTAACTATGGTCGCCCTAAGACTGGAACTGAACAAATTTTTTTCCCTGTTTCACTAGCTTATGGCTTCTTAGCACTTTACACCCTACAGAGCTGCAATCATAACATTATTCTGAATCCCGTGGCTTTCAGTGTTTCGCACATTACATATTTGTTACCATCTATAAAGTCTTTAAAGGTGCCTTCTTCGTTTTGTGTTAACTATCAGTTAACGCTGCAAAGTTCTGAAAAAGCTGAATAACGAGCAATAATCTTGCATTATTCCTCTGCTGACTGGTTTGTTAACGACGTCAGCACATTAGTTTTTACGACGACGTTCGTATTTTTATGGGCGCTCTTTATGAAGGTTAGTAGTAGGTTTAATGAATTTTTCTCACCCCGACGTCAAGAAACAGACTTTCCTCCAGCTTAACGTGAAGGTAATTTATTCCGTAGACAACATTCTTTTTTCGCCTTATTTCTGTCATAAAGGCAACATTTCAATCTCTCTCTCTCTCTCTGTCTCTGTCTCTGTCTCTCTCTCTCTCTCTCTCTCTGTAATCTCATACGCAGTGTTTTATAGGCAGACGCTGCGTTGCACTTGACCCAATATTAGGGCGGAAGGCTCCGATCGGCACATAGGCTTCGCACCATTTAGTTCTTCAGACTCTTGAGCTGTTGTCTGCTCTCTGAGACTTGGACATACTCGACCTGAATCTTTACAAAGTTACGGTAGTGAGCAGACTAGCATACTGTTGCTCTACGTCGATGCAAAATGAGACTATGAGTTAAGAATAATGATTCAGCCGAAACGCTTGGGCCAGGAACTAAGACATTTATTACAATACCCGAAGTACTTCCATACCTATGAAAGCGTCATCATTGATTTTGAGTCGGCCGCGGCGGTCTAGCGGTTCTAGGCGCGCAGTTAGGAACCGCGCGACTGCTACGGTCGCAGGTTCGAATCCTGCCTCGGGCATGGATGTGTGTGATGTCCTTAGGTTAGTTAGGTTTAAGTAGTTCTAAGTTCTAGGGGACTAATGACCACATATGTTAAGTCTGATACTGCTCAGAGCCATTTTTGAACCATTGATTTTGATGATGGTACTGGGGCCATTTGTTAGCTTGAGTAAATTCGAGCCACACGTACTGACACAAATCAAAACTTAGAAATTAAAATCTAATTTTCACCTATTCACGTTAAACTTTTTTCTGATTACCATAAATCATGCTTATGATCGTTCGTATGGAGACATTAAAATTTTAATTGTTATCGTAACTATATTTAGTTTATTTTTCGAGGTCAGGATAAACGAATGCTTCTCATTTGACATATTAACTAATCTGATTTTAATAGGGCGTTTATGCGATGCAGTCTTAATATAATTTCTACTAACTGATAAAACAAATGTACTACAATAGGACGCTGTGTATGCCACATATTCGGTGTTCGTGATGTGTGTGGAATTCAAACGCGTATGAATATTACAAGGAAATACCAAGAGAGGATATTAAGGACGGGAGAAACATCCAGAAAGATATTTGTCGGTGTCACCCAAAATACGATTAAAAAAACAATATTTATTATAGGTTGTAGAATTATAGTAACAACAAACTACGAAGGAGGTACTGCTGTGTAAATATAATCGAGAACCTGACAACGTCTTTTACAATCTTAGCAACATCAATGCACTTTCAATAACTTGTACTAGCTAGGTGGGAGGTGGGAGGCGTTACTTTATGGCCACCACAAAAATTAAGAAAAAGAAACACAAATTTCGTTAAATGTCGTTGAATTTGTTCACAATATACTTTTTAAAGAGATATTGACCTATAAGTGAGGTACTGAACCTGTAAATATTGAGTGTGACATTCATTGTGAAAAGTCACATCGACTACCAAGACTTAAATTTTTGTAACATTTACTGGATCTGTTAGAAGACTTTAGTAAGAACATCAAATATCTTTTTTTTTCAAATTTAAAGATATTCAGTATCTGACAAGATTACAATATATTCAAAACATACGTACAAAGTACCCAGTCCCGCTGGTAGCGTGAGAGTTAAGGATATTTAACGAAAGCAAGGCGTGATAGACCAAACAGCTAGTGATTTATATACTCCTAGCTGCTACTGAGCTCAGCTTCACGAAACAATGTCAAAACGGCAGCGCTCAACTCTATTGTCAAGCAATACGATAAATGCTAACGTTCTTGATCGCAGCATTTACGAAGAACACAGATTGCAGTTTTCTCCGGTATCTGTTGTATCATTTACAGTGAAATCTATTCGAATCTTCTAAATAAACACACTGGATAAAATACCAAATGTGTTCAACAGAGAATGCAACAAGATAATTTTTTCCGCCGCCAATGCGGAATTTGTTGTGGGACATTGTGGAATATTTATGCCTCAGCCTGTATAGTTTCTATAAGTCCCTCCAGATACTCGAACACGTTGCACTCCACCTCGCCATCCATATACGCCTCCCGTCCATCCACGTGGATCCTCTATGACCTCAATCCTTTCCCCCATCTGCTCCTATTCCTCAAACATATCCGCATACTCTACACCTCCCACCACCTTGACCCCCCTCACCCACTGGTTGCTCCTCTCCTCTCCCATCCCCACATTCTGCCACACCTTCAATGTTGTGTCCCCTTGCCCTCCTTCCCTACACCGTTCATCTCCTTTCCCAAGGTGGCTTCCGTCATTACCCTCCCAGATGATGCCCTCTCTCCCTCCATTTATCCCTCCTATCAACTCTGATCCTCAACCCCCCTCCTTTCCTCTGTCCTTTCCCTGGGCTCCCTCTCCCCCCTTTCCATCCTGTTCTCTCCCCACCTAGCCTCTCCCTTCCTTCCTTCTCAACCCCCCTCCCCAAGTCCTTTTGTATGCCCCTCCTCTGCATTTGCCCACTCCCTGTCACGTCTCCCCAACATTCCCCCCCCCCCTTTTATTGGTCCTCGTCCTCCATCAGCTCCTTTCCCCCTGCCCCCTTCGTTTTTTCTCTCCTTCCCCCCATTTTTGTTTCTCATCATCTGTCCAGGTTCCCCCCGTCTGCCCTCGGCAGTGGTATGTCATATTTGCCAACTTTTTAGTGCAGTGTTCAAGTGACTGTTCAGTGTTGTTCATCTTTCCAAAGTGTTGCGAACAGAAATCATGCTGTCGCTGGGTGTCAATTTTATGTCTCTTGCGAACAGGAACCAGACTGTCGCCGTGTTTTTTAATTGTCTGTTTATTATTTTACCTGTCTGCTTCATATGCATTTTATTGGCATCATCATCCCTTTGTCCTATGTTTTACGTTCCACGATTTTCCGCCATGTTACCACTTAAGTCTCCGATTTTATCACTTGTCTTCATTAATTCTGAGCTGCTGCCAGCTCGTCCCCTTCAGGGGGGAATCGAAACTCAACAAAGGATATATATATATATATATATATATATATATATATATTCATGATGTCCCTATAGGTGGCGGCCTCATATGTAGTCTTCAAAATGGTGTCTGTAATGGCGATGCGTTCCAAGCAGACAACTGTCATTGAGATTCCTCTGGCGGAAAAGAGCATCTCAGATGTTCATTGGCGCTTGTAGAATGACTAAAGAGCCCTGTAAGTGAAAAAAAAACTACGGTGAATAGTGGGGACAGGCATCTGTCATCATAGCAACAAGGGCACGCATACCATCCCTCGTATTAATTACGCTCTCAAACGAGGACGCTGTTAGGAGCGCTTTAGATGCCTTAGAAGTGGTATGAGGCACTCATGTGACCCTCCACCACTGGCGGTAAGTCTAAGTAGTGAAGAGATGTGTATGTGCCAGAAGATTATATGCCTTCAGCGAAGTGATGGCAGCGTGGCAGAAAGGAGATATGGTGTTCTGACGCACCCATCCCGACACTATGAATGAAGTTGTCCAGATTGCTGGTGCTTCAATACAGACTACAGGTCCGAAAGAACAGACACCATATCCACATAAGTATATAGTTCTGGCAATAATGGCCATGGCCTTCTTCTTCTTTGCGGATGCACACATATTATCCGAACTCTTAAGGAACTTGGAAAGAATGTGTGTTGCGTAGAGACACTACGAATGTAGTGTGTGGCAATATAAGGTGAGAATTTGGGTCTCACGGGAGGCTTGAACGAGACAGTCCCTGCAGGTGCCATCGGTGGCTCAGATGGTTAGAGCTTGTGCGATGTAAGAGGTAGATACTGCGTCCGAGTCCTGGTTAGGGCACATATTTTCACCTGTCCCCGTTGATATATATCAACGCCCGTCAGCAGTTGAAGGTATTAATATACAATACTGGCCATTAAAATTGCTACACCAAGAAGAAATGCAGATGATAAACGGGTATTCATTGGAGAAGTATATTATACTAGAACTAACATGTGATTCTATTTTCACGCAATTTGGGTGTGTAGATCCTGAGAAATCAGTACCCAAACAACCACCTATGGCCTTAACAACGGCCTTGATACGCCTGGACATTCAGTCAAACCGATCTTGGATGGCGTGTACAGGTACAGCTGCCCATGCAGCTTCAACACGATACCACAGTTCATCAAGAGTAGTGACTGGCGTATTGTGAATAGCCAGGTGTTCAGCCACCATTGACCAGACGTTTTCAATTGGTGAGAGATCTGGAGAATGTGCTGGCCAGGGCAGCAGTCGAACATTTTCTGTATCCAGAAAGGCCCTTAAAGGACCTGAAACATGCGGTCGTGCATTAACCTGCTCAAATGTAGGGTTTCGCAGGGATCGAATGGAGGGTAGAGCCACGGGTTGTAACACATCTGAAATGTAACGTCCACTGTTCAAAGTGCCGTCAGTGCGAATAAGAGGTGACTGAGACGTGTAACCAATGGCACCCCATACCATCACGCCAGGTGATACGCCAGTATGGCGATGACGAATACACGCTTACAATGTGCGATCATCGCGATGTCGCCAAACACGGATGCGACCATCATGATGCTGTAACAGAAATTGGATTCATCCGAAAAAATGACGTTTTTACATTCGTGCACCTAGGTTCGTCGTTTAGTACACCATCAAAAGCGCTCCTGTCTGTGACGCAGCGTCAAGGGTAACCGCAGCCATGATCTCCGAGTTGCTAGTCCATGCTGCTGCAAACGTCGTCGAACTGTTCGTGCAGATGGTTGTTGTCTAGCAAACGTCCCCATCTGTTGACTGAGGGATCGAGACGTGGCTGCACGATCCGTTACAACCATGCGGGTAGGTTGCCTGCCATCTCGACTGCTAGTGATACGAGGCCGTCGGGATCCAGCACAGCTTTCCGTATTACCCTCCTGAACCCACCGATTCCGTATCCTGGTAACAGTCATTGGATCTCGACCAACGCGAGCAGCAGTGTCACCATACGATAAACCGCAATCGCGATAGGCTACAATCCGGCGTTTATCAAAGTCGGAAACGTGATGGTACACATTTCTCCTCCTTGCACGAGGCATCACAACAACGTTTCACCAGGCAACGCAGTTCAACTGCTGTTTGTGTATGAGAAATCGGTTGGAAACTTTCCTCATGGCAGCACGTCGTAGGTGTCGCCACCTATGCCACCTTTGTGTGAATGCTCTGAAAACGTAATCACTTGCATATCACAGCGTCTTCTTCCTCTCGGTTAAATTTCACTTCTGTAGCACGTCTTCATCGTGGCCAGTAGTGTATAGTTTTAATTTCGATATTAGATATGTGTACCTGTTTATTTGGCTCTTTAGTGTATAAAATGATATTTAACAAATGTGTGTCTTAATAGTATACAAGGACAATGAAAATCTTCCGTTGAAATACTTCATCAGTTTTAGAGCAAACACAGATGGACAGATACGCACACACACACACACACACACACACACACACATTTAAAGTAAGGTACTTATACGTCTATTCCTCTGTGCTCTAGATCATCCTTCTTATTCGTTTTTTTTAAATATGTCTAATGTTCTTGTATATTATTTGTTTCCGAACGCAATACATCGAAGTAAATACGAGAAAAGCATGCTTGAACTTAAATACAGATGGTGGCCAAGCCTGCAGGTTACGTTGTTCTATGTGACCACGAACGGCACATGTGCAATGTCCTCAATACGTTACAAGTGTCAGTCGGTGTCAGAACGCTGTTATTCGTTGTTATGAGTGCATTATGACGAAGCTAAATGAATTAAAAGGAGAAAAATGATGATTCTCGTATGGCGAGTGCTTTCGTAACCAAGGTAGCTGAAGTGATGGTAGTTTTGTGAGCCACCATATCGAAGAACTATACCGCTTACAGGGAAAGCGGAAAAACATCATCCGTCAAGTCACAGCGCGGATGGAAGAATGTGTTAAGTGATCGTGACAGACGTTCATTGAAGAGGACTGAGACGAAAAACAAGAGGATGAAAACTACAAAAGTCACTGCAGAACTAAATGTCGCAAGCATGAACTCTGTCAGCATCAAAACAACTCGAGGGGAACTACATAAATAGGGAACTAAACAGCGAGCTGAAACTCCAAAACGTCTCATCAGTGATCCAAATTCCCGTAACAGAGAAATCTCGTGCCGAAGCCATAATTCCTGAGCTGTGCAGCAATGGAACAAAGTCTTTTTGTCATATCTCTGTTCACTCTGTTTGTAACTTCTGGCCGGATTTACTTCCCGTGAGTCGAACATGCCGGGCCATAGGTGATGATTTAGGGAGCCATATCGTTGTATTCCGTGGGCCACTTGATTACTCTGCAAGTCTGTCGTATTGCCGCGGGTTACATGAACGTTTTGAGTGGTCAAGTCCGTTCCATGGTACAACAACCTGCATGGTCCAGGACTGGTTTTGTGGACACGAGAACGATTTTGTCGCATGTTACGTTTCCACTACATGCACCAGGTCTCAATGCAACTGAACCTTTGTAGTCTACTCCGGATAAAAATAGGCATGGTAGCTATCCACCTCCACCAACGCTACATGAAATTTCCACTATTTTGTTTGAAAAATGGAAGAAGATTCCCTTAATGCCGTTGAAATCCGTACAGGAATGTATTTATCCATTCCGATCTGTTCTGAATGCCAACCATATTAGGCATGGCAATATTTTTGTTGTGGCGACTACATTTTTTTGTCACTCATATCAAAAAAAGTTTTGCAACAACCCGGTTCCAAAGGTCCTGAAGTCTGCATCGCAGACGCGGTCCCTTTGACTGTTCAGAAATGTTACTAAACCCGACCACAGATGCAAACAGCCAAGAGCCGCGCGGGTTTAGCTGAACGGTCTAGGCGTTGCAGTCATGGACTGTGCGGCTGGTCCCGGAGGAGGTTCGAGTCCTCCCTCGGGCATGGGTGTGCGTGTATGTCCTTGGGATAATTTAGGTTAAGAGGTGTGTAAACTTATGGACTGATGACCTTATCAGTTAAGTCACATAAGATGTCACACACATTTGAACATTTATTTATTTATTTGTAAACACCCATGCATGAGCAGCGCCTATTAGCCGGAGGGGGTCCGACAGCAGACCAGTTCCTGCCATTCCACCAGGAAAGAGATACACGGCTCGTGTTGTCTGTAGTTCAACCGTGCCTAGACGGTTCGATCGCGTCGTCATTGTTACTTTGTGCCAGGAAGGGGCTCTGCACGAGGGAGTTGTCCAGGCCTCTCGGAGCGAACCAAGGCGGTGTTCGCATATGGAGGAGATTGAGAGAGACAGGAACTGTCGATGACATGCCTCGTTCATGACGCCCAAGGGCTACTACTGCAGTGGATGAATGCTGCTTACGGATTATGGCTCGAAGGAACCCTGACAGCGACGCCACCATGAATAATGCTTTACGTGCAGCCACAGGACATCGTGTTACGACAATAACCTGTATGATGTGCCACTTCACTCCCGACGAAAGGTCCATATTTGTAATCACGACACCATGCGCCGCAGTACAGATGGGCCCAACAACATGCCGAAAGGACCGCTCAGGTTTCGCACCGCGTTCTCTTCACCGATGAGTGTCGCATGTTCCTTCAACCAGACAAACGTCGGAGACGTGTTCGGAGGTAACCCGGTCAGGCTGAAAGCCTTCGACACATTGTCCAGCGAATGCAGCAAGATGGAGGTTCCCTGATGTTTTGGGGTGGTGTTATGTGGGGCCGACGTATGCAGCTGGTGGTCATGGAGGGCACCGTAACGGCTGTACCATATGTGAATGCCATTCTCCGACCAATAGTGCAACCAAATCGGCAGCATGTTAGTGAGGCATTCGTCTTCATACGAACTTATTGTGAGTGACTTCCTTCAGAATAACGGTATCGCTCGACTGGAGTGGCCAGCGTGTTCTCCAGGCATGAACCCTATCGAACATGACTGGGGTGGATTGGAAATGGCTGTTTATGGACTACGCGACTCACTAACCCCTGTGAGGGATCTAAACCGAATCGCCGTTGAGGAGTGGGACAATCTGAACCAGCAGTGCCTTGATGAACTTGTGGATAGTATGCCACGACGAATACAGGCAGGCATCAATGCAAGAGGAAGTTTTAGAGGCACCGGTGTGCACAGCAGTCTGCACTACCACCTCTGAAGGTCTCGCTGTATTGTAGTACAACAAGCAATGTATGGCTTTCATGAGCAATAAAAAGGGCAGAAATGATGTTTATGTTGTTTTCTATTCCAATTTTCTGTACAGGCTCCGGAACTCTCGGAACCCAGGTGATGCAAAACTATTTTGTGATGTTTGTATATATACTTGTAGCGTGGAGGAGATGGAGATAAATTCCATTTAATAAGATCAATGCAGGGCACGGGGTGCCGAACGCCAAACCTTGCAAAAAATTTTCAGGTAACCATAGGTCGTAAATAGATCGTTTCAGAGCTTTGGCCTTGGAGCGACAGTTAATCAGCTACGAACACACATAGTTCGTAAGGTAAGCTCCCTGGTTCGGCTGACTAGCTCTGTGAACTTGTCTGACTGAGTTGCTTATATCATTCCTTGAGGGGACGATGTCAACTTTGCAGCGTCGTTAATGGCAGGAGTTTGGAACTTTTCTGGAAAAAGGTACACAACTGGCCATTGAAATTGCTACACCACGAAGATGGCATGCTGCGGAAGCGACATTTAACCGACAGGAAGAAGATGATGTGATATGCAAATAATTGGCTTGCCAGAGCATTCACACAAGGTTGGCGCCGGTGGCGACACCTACAACATGCTGACATCAGTAAAGTCTCCAACCGATTTCTCAAACACAAACAGAAGTTGACCGGCGTTGCCTGGTGAAACGTTGTTGTGATGCCTCGTGTAATGAGGAGAAATGCCTACCATCACGTTTCCGACTTTGATAAAAGTCGGATTAAGGCCTATCGCGATTGCGGTTTATTGTGTCGCGACATTGCTAGTCGCGTTGGTCGAGATCCAATGACTGTTAGAAGAACATGGAGTCGGTGGGTTCAGGAAGGTAATACGGAACGCCGTGCCGAATCAAAACGGCCACGTATCACTAGCAGTCGAGATGACAGGCATCTTACCCGCATGGCTGTAACGGATCGTGCAGCCACGTCTCGATACCCGAGTCAACAGATGGGGACGTTTGCAAGAAAACAACCCTCTGCACAGACAGTTCGACGACGTTTGCAGCAGCATGGACTATCAGCTCTGAGACCATGGCTGCGGTTACCCTTGACGCTGCATCACAGATAGGAGCGCCTGTGATGGTGTACTCAACGACGAACCTGGATGCACGAAGGGCGAAACGTCATTTTCTTCGGATGAATCCAGGTTCTGTTTAGAGCATGATGGTCGCATCCGTGTTTGGCAACATCGCGATGATGGCACATTGGAAGCGTGTATTCGCCATCGTCGTACTGGCGTATCACCCGGCTTGATGGTATGGGATGCTATTGGTTACACGTCTCGGTCATGTCTCGTTCGCATTGGCAGCACTTTGAACAGTGGACGTTACATTTCAGATGTGTCAGGACCCGTGGCTCTACCCTTCATTCGACCCCTGCGAAACCCTACATTTGAGCAGGTTAATGCACGACCTCATGTTGTAGGTCTTTTAAGGGCCTTTCTGGACACAGAAAATATTCCACTGCTGCCAAGCAAATTCTCCAAATCTCTCACCTATTGAAAACGTCGAGCAACGGTCGTCGCAATGCGCCAGTCACTACTCTGTGGTACCATGTTGAAGCTGCATGGTCATCTGTAGCTGTACACGCCATCCAAACTCTGTTTGACTCAATGCCCAGGCGTATCAAGGCCGTTATTACGGCCAGAGGTGGTTGATCTGGGTACTGATTTCTCAGGATCTACGCACCCAAACGTCGTGAAAATGTAATCACATCTCAGTTCTAGTATAATATAATTGTCCAATGAATACCCGTTTATCATCTGCATTTCTTCTTGTTGTAGCAAAATAATGGCCTGTAGTGTAAGTTAACAGAAGCAAAGAGTGGTTAGAACTTAATTTATCTTTCCGTAGTACATAGATACTAATGGACTGACATTCAAAATGAATTCATGCTATCTGTGTATTAGTAAAAGCTGAACACGTGTCCTTTAGATTTTAGTGTGAAGAATGTTGGATCCAGCAGCACCACATGTTGATTACGTCACTGAAGAGCTGTTTCTGAAGTACAGCTTATTACCTTACGAAAGTAGTAGCATTATGAAACTTTCAGTATAGTTGATATTTTTTCCATCTTCCAGAAAAACCAGCCCTGGGTATTATTTTGACGGGTTCCTGGTTATGACGGTTCATCTGAAAAGTGGGTTAAGTTAATTTAAATGCACACACCTCCTAGCCCTCGCCACTGATTGTCGTTTCACGGTTCATTTCCGACATTCTCTTATCTGGAAGATGTTTCTGTGATTCACGTCTTCTTTTCTGCTCTCTCCTAATCATCAGGTTTTGTTTGTCTACCCATTATAGTCCTGAAAGACTAGAAAGTAAAATGATTGTTTTCCAGGAGTTGGATTTACTTGGTTGTCACAAGATGTCACAGTAATCTGTGCATATTTCCGTAACATGAATACAGTGCTGCGTCAATGTTACAGTACACCATAAGCATTCAGATGATGTAATATTGTATTCCAACATGTTTCCCACATCTTTCAATAGCACCTAAACAGGTGATCCACAAATATTCTATATTTGGTCGAAACTGTTTCACCCTCATTCGAGGATTATATTAATACTGACTCTTTTTCTTATGTCTCTGAAGCTCCCCAGCTGTGTATTCTTCTACTCTGACATCAAGCCATTAACTTTAACCTTACTAATTCTTCTATTGCAAAGAGGAGGTCAATGATCTGTGTACCTGCAGACCTGAATCAATAGTGGTATTACATCATTCAAAGTACAGTATGTCTGCGGAGATGATGGTAAGAAGTCGGGGATCCTGTTTGGTTTCGAAAAAGGCAGCAATACTTTATCGATGATTAAGTTTGATTTCACAAACTTGCCACCATTTCCTGAGAGTGTGTGGGTAATTTGCAGTTTTGTACCAGTAGCGTCTAGGATGCCCCAGCCTTTGAATTCCACCACGTCTTTGAGGTATGCTATCGTCTCGCTGCTAATATTTGTACACTAACTGCGTACGGCATGTGCAACACAAGAACCAGTACAGAACCTGCGAAACCTCGGCTACAGAATTTCTGAAATGATTGAGGCGCCTTCTGAACTTTACGCCACATACGATACGGTTCTGCGATTTTGTGATACACGTATATTCCCGATTATTCCATCATCGAAGGACCACTGGCGCACAGTTAACCCTCATTTCGTGTTCTATGAACACATGTTTGCCTGTTTACCGAACCCATTTAAAATGCACGTAGGAAAATACGACGACTTTGACACAGGGCGTATTTTTCATACCCCTGAAGATACCGGTGTACTTTGCATTAACTTTACGATTGGCTTCGATAGAGATGCCTAAATGCGCTAGATGAAAACCAAATACAATTACTGCTTCGTCAACAAAATCGGGAACTTGTTCATTCCTTCATCAAATGTTTGCGCTCAGATACGTGCCTGTTTGCTGTTTACTTGTTGCGTGTTTTGGGTCCCTGCAAGGGCAAACGCAAGTTGCAGTAATACAAGCGAATAGGTGAGTCGTTCCTATGGAGACATATTGCTATGCTGCTTCTAACGATCTTTTCATTCCAGATAATGAGAAACAATATCTTCTCAGCCCTTAACAAACGAAATGGTGAATTGCAAGATTTCTCTTTGCAAAAGACACGACTGCATCCTTCATAGTATACCTTCTACAATCCTATCTTCTAGATCTAACTTTTCAAGCTAGTCTGAGACGAATGTCAAAAGATACTGTTTACTATAGAACAATCTCAGAGTACTCGTATTACGTGTTAAAGGTGGTTAAAGTGTTTCTGACTGTAATTCTTAATCCTCATTACACATATTACACTAATTTTTCTGGTGTCCAAATAGTTACAGCTTTGAATAGACACTCATATCCGTAAACACACCATCTCTGTATAACAGATGTGCATAAAAAGTACACTGCTCTTCCACGCCGTCAATGAGAAACCATACTGATGCGCTACATTTATGGAAATCATTACTTTTTAACCAACTAATATAGTGACAATGTAGCCAATGCGACATACGGCATTCGTATGTCACATTGTAGATGTACTGTATCTTTCTGCACTGAAGACCTCATTATCTTCCTAACTTCTTCCTAAATGGTTTTAAATAAATGTCGAAATGGTAAACACTACAAATACACAATGGTTGGAGATATTAATTTTTGTACCCTGTTAAGTAATGTGGGGTTGTAAGTGTATGGGTTCATTGTTTGAGTACTATTAGCTTTCTGTAAGTCATATTATTTATTAAAAGAATCTCTGTCAACTTTATAAAGCAAGGTTTCGTTATAATGTGGTTGTATTGTTTCAGTCTGTTAAAATTGTAGCATGGTTAGTTATGTGTCTGTTCTTGGACTTTCATGTTTTTGAACTTTTAAGTGTTAATTCTTAAATGTTTGTTTGTACAAAAAAATTATCTGTTCAAATGATGTAATTGGACTCAAATAGAGTGTTAGTGAGGCATTCAGAAAAATTGAAATATCATATTGAAACAGTGTACTGATGTATCTTTCACTTTGAAGTAGTACTCTGCTACATGTGTAAAATCTGCTCTGTCTTACATTCAACATGAGGGTGACTTCCACTTGAGTGCATCGATTTTTTCTTGATGTTGATTTATAGATAAAGGATTTAAAAAATAATAGAACTATAATTATTCCATTTAGGTTTCACCTATTATTTCCAACTCATTTTCGGCTCCAACTGCTATCACACATCCTTACCATTCTGACATGAATCTTTCCCGGTGTACATGCTGCGTCCATTGTTCTCGGTGGTAATGCAGAAGCTCTCCAAAATCAGGTGGCACACTGCCTGATGACGGTGGAACAGTTGTCTGCAGAAATGTCGTGGACTTTCGACGACCGATTTTGCATTACATCCAAGAACCATGGAATAAACCTTACTTTTGACTGCATTATGTTAATTCACTCTGGTCGTCACCAGATAGCTACATAACACTAGAATACCGAAATCCTTCTTTCCACATACAATACGAGACTGGAATAGAAGGGAGAACCGATAGAGGTACTCAGGGTATCTTCCAATAAATACAGATGCACAAATATTAATAAACCCTCACACATTCTTCACTCATGAGCAGTACTGCGCTAGGGGTTAAAATTGATGCCACATCAGGATGAATAAATCAAGGAACATCACAATACACAGAACTGGAATATTATTTGGCCAGTGCTCAGTGGAGCAAACCACAGATTCATGCCAATTGAAAGACCTTCAGTAAATTTATTCTTCAAGTGACTGTCTAAGATAATCTAAGGAGTTAGTTAAAACATATAACATTAGTGTGTCAAACTAATATAACTAAATAATTAGTACAGCTTGAAACATTAGATGACTGAAAGAAAGTGATGGTCTCTTAAACCAAACAATAGTAAATTAACGACTACTTCTGATGGGGAAATTTAAATCAAAATCCGTCAAATATCTCCTCTCATTTGATTCTATCCATTCATTATATTTTCAGCCATTTTAATTCTATTTAATCAAATAAACATTTTTCCTTCAAACCTAAGCTTGTTAAAAGAGCAGAAAAAGAACAATTGAGATAAAAAACCTAACTTGAAAATGATAACAAACTTATTCTTAACAATTGATCCATCAACTAATATCTTCAACTTATCATTAAATTTAGCTAGAACATTCCTAGGATTACTATTAATCCCATCAGTATTTTGACTTACACTATCACGAATTAATATTGTCTGGAATAAACTAAACTTAAAACTACACAACGAATTTGAAATATTGTTTTGACCAAAATCATTTAATGGAACAAAATTCAGCTTTATCTCAATTTTCATTATAATGTTATTCAATAATTTCATAGCACTATTCCTTTACATTTTTACTTGAACATGCCACTTAACATTAACGTTTGCAACGCTCTACCCATATGATATATTTGGATGAGTCAATCACATTAATCACATACTCACACACCTTGTACCCCAAGGAACACCACCTGAATTAATGTCAATTATAGTATCAATTGAAACAATTAGGAATGTTATCCAACCAGGTAACTTAGCAGTATGACTAGCAGCAAATATAACCAATGGACACCTCTTATTAACCTTATTAGGAAATATGACAATCTATAGCAATAAATCTACTAACCTTAGAATCAACAGTAGCTGACATACGTCAGGCGCGTAATGGGTCCCCTTAGGGATATAGCAGCAAGAGAGGGAAGAAAACCAATGTGCACTCCGTGCGCATACCGGGGGGAGTCATTCGAGATGTGGAAAGGGTCCTTCCGGATGCCATGAAGGGTTCAGGGTGCACCCATCTGCAGGTGGTCGCTCATGTCGGCAGGAATGATGTGTGTCGCTATGGATCGGAGGAAATCCTCTCTGGCTTCCGGCGGCTATCTGATTTGGTGAATACTGCCAGTCTCGCTAGCGGGATGAAAGCAGAGCTCACCGTCTGCAGCATCGTTGACAGGACTGACAGAGGACCTTTCGTACAGAGACGAGTGGAGGGTCTGAATCAGAGGCTGAGACGGTTCTGCGACTGTGTGGGCTGCAGATTCCTCGACTTGCGTCATAGGGTGGTGGGGTTTCGGATTCCGCTGCATAGGTTAGGAGTCCACTACACACAGCAGGCGGCTACACGGGTAGCAGGGGCTGTATGGCGTGGACTGGGCGGTTTTTTAGGTTAGATGGCCTCGGGAAAGTACAGAAAGGGCAACAGCCTCAAAGGGTGCGGGGCAAAGTCAGGACATGCGGGGACCAAGCAGCAATCCGTATTGTAACTATAAACTGTCGAAGCTGCATTGGTAAAGTACGGGAACTTCAAGCGCTGATAGAAAGCACCGAATCTGAAATCGTTCTAGGAATGGAAAGCTGGGTGAAGCCAGAGATGCACTTGTCACACGAGCAAGGCCGGGGACCTGCCAGAGGGAAGGGGCGAGGGTAGGAGGGAATGGGGGAGGGGTTGATGCCAATGGGGAGAGGATGGGAGAGGGAGGGGTGGTGTGTGGAAGCCCAGGGAGAGGGGGAGGGGAGGGAAGGAGGGAGGGAGAGAAGGGAGAGAGGGTGCCCACAGGATAAGGAGAGGAGAGGGAAGGCAAGGCTCAAAGTTGGTAGGAGGGATAGATGGAGGGGAGGAGGGCATCATCCGGGAGGGGGAGTTGGCGGAAGCCACCTTGGGAGAGGGTGTGGAGAGTGTGAAGATGGAGAGCAGGTGGGATACAGGAGTACAGGCGCGGCAGCGGGTTGGGGTGGGAGAGGATTGGAGAGACAAGCGGGTGGGGAGGATCAAGCTTGCGGGAGGTGTAGAGGATCCGTATCCGTTCGAGGAAAAGGAGGAGGTGTGGCAAGGGGATGAGGTCATAGAGGATCCATGTGGGGGAAGGGAGGCGGATGCGATAGGCGAGGCGGAGTGCATGGCGTTCAAGGATTTGAAGGGATTGGTAAAAGGTAGGAGGGGCGGAGATCCAGGCGGGATGGGCATAACAAAGGATAGGACGGATGAGGGACTTATAGGTGTGGAGGACGGTGGACGGTCCAGACCACATGTGCGGCCAGAGAGGAGCTTGAGGAGGCGGAGTCGGGAGCGTGCCTTGGCTTGGATTGTCCGGAGATGAGGGGTCCAGGAGAGGCGACGATCAAGGGTGACTCCAAGGTACTTGAGGGTGGGGGTGAGGTTAATAGGACGGCCATAAATGGTAAGATAGAAATCAAGGAGACGGAAGAAAGGGGTGGTTTTGCATATGATGATTGCCTGGGTCTTGGAAGGATTGACCTTGAGCAACCACTGGTTACACCAAGAGGTGAACCGGTCAAGATGGGATTGGAGAAGGTGCTGGGAGAGTTGCAGGGTGGGGGCGAGGGCAAGGAAGGCGGTGTCATCGGCGTACTGGAGAAGGTGTAGGGGGGGGGGATGCAGGCGGAGGCATGTCCGCCGTATAAAGAAGGTAAAGAAGAGGGGAAAGGACGGAGCCTTGGGGCACACCGGCGGAGGGGTAGAAGGTGTAGGAATCCGTGTTGTGGATGGTGACATAGGAAGGACGGTGGGAAATGAAGGAGGCGACCAGACGGACGTAGTTGATGGGAAGGGCAAAGGTTTGGAGCTTGAAGAGGAGACCAGAATGCCATACACGGTCATATGCGCGTTCAAGGTCGAGGGAGAGGAAGATGGCAGAGCGACGGGAGTTGAGTTGTTCTGAGAGGAGGTGAGTGAGGTGAAGGAGAAGGTCATCGGCAGAGAAGGATGGCCGAAAGCCACATTGGGTGGAGGGAAGGAAGCGGTGCTGGTGGAGGTGCTGGTGGATGCGGCGGGTAAGAATGGATTCCAGGACCTTGCTGAAGACTGAGGTAAGGCTTATAGGGCGGTAGGAGGAGACAGCGGAATGTGGTTTATCAGGTTTGAGAAACATCAGGATCTGGGAGGTTTTCCACAGGTCGGGATAGAAGCTGGTGGACAAGACCACATTGTACAGTCTGGCCAGGGTGGAGAGGAAGGAGGCGGGAGCTTCATGGAGGTGACACGGTTGTGACCAGGAGCGGTGTTGCGTTTGGTGCGGAGTATAGCTAGGATGACCTGAGTAGTGATAGGGGTATTGAGTTCGGTGTGTGTAATGTTGTCCAAGTATTGGAAGCCAGGAGCGAGTGGAGGGACAGAGGTGTCAGTTCGATCGCGGACATCGGGGAAGAGTGAAGAATCGAACTGGGGATCGTCAGGGATGGTAAAGATATCCGTGAGGTAGGAGGCAAAATGGTTGGCCTTACTAAGGTTGTCAGGAAAGGGACGGTCATTATGGAGGAGAGGATAGGAAGGGGGTGTTTAGATCCGGTAAGGTGGCGGAAGGCAGACCAGTACTTGGACGAGTTAAGAGGTAGGGTAGCATTAAGACGGGTGCATGTCTGGCGCCAGTCCCGGCGTTTCTTAGCCGCGAGCAAGTTCCGGATGTGTCTCTGGAGTTGCCGGTGGCGTCGTAGTGTGTCCCGGTCACGCGTGTGAAGGAAGGCACAATAAAGACGACGGGATTCTCGAAGGAGGAGAACGGCCTGTGGGGGTAAAGTGGGACGGTGCGGGTGGATAGCGATGGTAGGGATGTGGGCTTCCACGGCCTCAGACAAGGTCTGCTGGAGAAAGGACGCGGCATGGGTGATGTCATCAGGTTGGTGGTAGGTGAGGGGGTGGCTATCGACTCGGGCAGTAAGGGTATCCCGGTAGGCATTCCAGTCGGCACAGGAGTAATCATGGACATACCTGGGGGGTGGGTCAAGGCGAGGGTCGGGACCGGGGCGACGACCGTCAGATATGGTAAGGAGGACAGGGAGATGGTCACTGCCAATAGGATCAAGGACGTCCACCGCTATGCGGCCAAGGAGGTTGGGGGAGGTCAGGACAACATCGGGAGTGGTATTGAATTCAGGGTGGGTGTGTTGGGGAAGAGGAAGGACATCTCCTTGGAGGGTGGCGAGGAACCGATGCCACCGCTGTAGCTGGGCAGCGGAGCGACTATGGATGTTAAGGTCGGCGGCAATCACGTAGGAGGAGAAGGTACGGTCGATGTGGGAAAGGAAGTCGAAAGGAATAGGGGCAGTGGAGCGGACATAAATGGTGGCACAGGTAATGGTGAGGCTGGGGAAGAAGAGGCTGAGGATCAGATGTTCTGTGGGGTCAGGATGGAGGGGTTGGAGCCGAACAGGGATCTGGCGGTGGTGGCCAATGGCGACTCCACGACGCGCTATTGGGAGGGGATTGTCGGAGCGATGAAGGAGGTAGGGGGAGGTGTGGACGGTGATGTGGGGCTGGAGCAAGGTTTCGTTCAGGAGGAAGGCATCCACGCGGTGGGTCATGAGTGTATCCAGAAGGAGGTTCTTGTTGACAGGAAGGGAGCGGATGTTATTGAACAAGATAGGGTGCTGTTGCGCCATGATGGGAATTTAGACGAGGGTGTCAAGACGGGAGAAGGTGAAGTGGGCCTGGTTATGGGAGTAGGTGGCATAGGTATTGAGATGGAACACGGAGTGTGCGGCAGAGGGATATCTGCTGGAGGGTGTGGGGGCGCTGAAAAGGATGGACGTTTTGGAGGACAATGGTGACAAAGCGGATGATGTCCTCGGCAGTGGGGGGGTCGAAGGGAGTTACCAGGGGGGTAGGGTCATCCAGAGGGCGGACAGGGACGGTGAGTTCAGGAGTGGAAGGGGCTGGTCGAGCCTTGCATTTCTGGGAGTATGTGGGGTGAGGGAGGTTACAGGTGTTGCAGGATGGAGGGGACTGAAGGTTGGGGCACTGCCAGAGGAAGTGAGCCTGCTTGCAGTGCGGGCAGACAGGGGCCTCGCGGCACACAGATGTTGGGTGTGCATTATAGCGCAGGCACCTCTGGCATCGGATGGACTGGGGAGGGGAGCGGGAAGGGTCGACCTTGTAGCGGCACCCTCCTTAAGGAGAAGGTCGATCGAAGGAGCGTGCTCAGAAAAAACCCGCATAAGGCGGGTGGGGCCGGCAGGGTTGTGGATCCGGCGAACGGCACGAACATCGAGGTAGGGATGCGCCTTAAGCTCTGCCAACACCTCCTCCTCCGTGATCGTCGGACTAAGCCGAGTGATCACAGCGGTGAGGGTTGGCGGGCGACGCGGGGGTTGGGGTTGATGGGAGGAGGAAGGGGAAGGAGCAGGGGCGAGAGAGGCATTGGGGCCGAAGCGGGTAATGGGGATGCGGGATAGGATGTCGGTGTGGAGGGTGGGGCTATAGGAGGTGATAAGGACGGAGTCCCTACAGGGGGTGAGAAGGGAGATAGGGGCGCCAGGAAAGTGTTGGCGGAGGAGCAAGGTGAGGTTGCGGGCCTCCAGGAGAGAGGGATCTTGATGGGAAAGGAGGTATCTGTAGGAGGGGGTGGTAGAGGAAGCGGTGGAAGGGGCGGGCGGGGAGACATCCATGGCATCTTTGGGGGGAGGAGGGGGAAGGGGCTGTGATTTCTTGGGAGTGGAGTAGGCAGGGGTGCCACTTGGACGTTTTACAGGATGGGAAGAGGGGCGGGGTACAAGAGCAACCGGGAGATGGTGGGGGGAGGCAGGTCCCGGCAGTGCTGCTGGGGCCGGTGCTGCAAATGATGCAGGTGTGGGCGCAGGTGCTGGCGCTGGTGCTGGTGCTGGTGAAGGTGCGGCACGGGTGGTGGCTCTCCGAGCCACAACCCTGGCGGGGGCTGCATGAGCGGATGAAGTGGCGTGGGGGAGTGGAGGGAAGGGGTCAGGTGAGGTGGCTGGGGGAGAAGGAGCGACAAAGGGAGCTGGGGAGGGAAGGGTGAGGAGGGGTGGGATGTAGGGGGCGGGGGGTGTTTGAGCACACCAAGTAATGGTGGTGGCAGCTGCTGAGGGGGAGGTGTAAGTTATGGCTGTGATAATTGCGGTGGTGGTAGGGATGGTCATGGTGAAATGAAACAACTGAACGGGATGAGGGAAAAAGAAACACTAAGAATGACAGACAACGAAGACGAAGATGAAGACGAACACTACACTACACTGCACAAGTCCAGGAAGGCGAAGACGGCGGCGGCGGCTGCTGCTGCGACGGCGGGGAGCGGGGTCCGGGGCCACGCCCTGCTGCTGCGGCGGCGGAGGAGGACGGGCTCGGCGGCGGGCTGGCGGAGGCGGCGGCGACGACGACGAACGGGGCAGACTGCGTCAGCCGGCGACGAGAACGGCGAGCAGGAAGGGCTGCACTGGCGACAGGAGTCGCGCTGCGGGGGCGGCGGCTGCTGCTGCTGCTGCTGACACTGGTGCCTGCGCTGCCGGAACTGTTGGAACTGCTGGAACCGCTGGAACTGCGACGGGAACCGCTACTGGAACTGCTGCTGCCACTGCTGCTGCTAAACCTATCGCTTCGACGATTGCGGAAATCAATCCTCGAAGGGCGCAACTCTCTCGAGTTCCGCCGAAGGTGGTGTGACCGGCGTTGCCTGGTGAAACGTTATTAAGATGCCTGGTGTACGGAGGAGAAATGCGTACCTGCCTTGGGCATGGATGTGTGTGATGTCTTTATGTTAGTTAGCTTTAAGTTCTAAGTTATAGTGGACTGGTGACCTCAGATGTTAAGTCCCATAGTGCTCAGAGCCAACTGAATCATTCTTTTTTTTTAAAAAAAAAAAAAAAAAAAAAACGCAGTTGATATCCGTTTGACTTATGGCAGCGCCATCTAGCGGGCCAACCATAGCGCCATCTGGTTTCCCCCTTCAAGCTAGGCGAGTTTCGTTCTTTGTAGTTTTTTGTTTGACGCTTATTGCGTGGGATATTTGGTCCGGTCACGATCAATAGACCACCCTGTATAACGGTCATTCAAAGGAAAACATAGAGATGAGAGAATGAAACAAAACTGTTTATTATTTCAAAAGTAAAAGCCATAACTGATAATACATATGTCCCAGTGTGTGAAAATATGATCAGTGCTTCACGGAAACAATGTTTGCGGTTGTCTACGGAACCGTGACTGTGCCCAAGCATACACCTCGTCTGCCGAAGCAAACTGACGGCCACTAATGTCTTTCACCGGGGCTTCATAAAAGTGTAAATCGCATGAGGAGAGACCAGGACAGTACGGAGCGTATGTAATGTCTTCCCAGCTAAACTTCTGCATTGTAGTAGAAACATCCTTGGCAACATATGGAGAAGGTTACACATTCTCGAGATTTGTACCCACGAGATATCTATATTTATTGGCCCTGGAGAAAGACATTCGTGGCCGCCGATGTTCTTCGGCAGAAGGAGTGCAAGTCTGGGTACAGTCATGGTTCCTTAGGCAACGGCAAACATATTTCCATGGAGGCACTGACCATCTTGTCTTACCGTGTCGTAAATGTATTAACAGTTACATGAGAAATTAAGAAACAATAAGCTGCTGAGATCATTTGTATCATTTTATTTTCATTTGACTACCTCTTACACAGTAAGAACGGACAACAAAGAACGAAGTGTTCAGATAAAATAGAATGCCAGACAGGGATCCGGTCCTTCTCCCACAGTGCTCAGTCGTAGAAACAGTGATGCAAATAAAAGTAAAGGTTCAGGACTTGGATGGAAATGCATGGCGAAAAGATACCAATGATGAGATTTGCTGATAATATTCTTCTACTCACAGAAAGTGGGAAACAGTCGAAGGACCTATTGATTAGAACGAGGAGACTAATGAGCACACATTATGAATTTACTGTAAAAGTAAGAACGGTGGAAGTTCGAGGAGCAGTAGGTAAGTGATTAGCGATGACCTTAGCATAAGAACTGTTGAGCGAGAAGCATAAGAAATGAACACTTCTGCTACCCTGAAAATAATTTGACATATTACGGATGAAGCAAGGAGGACCTAAAGGGTAGACTAACGAAGGCGGAGGGGGCATTCCTGGTGAAAGGAAGAGTACTAGTATCAAACTCCAGCCTTAATTTGAGGAAAATATTTCTTAGAATGTACGTTTTAAGCACAGAATTGTATTTAAGTGAATTATGGATTACGAGGAAACCAGAAAAAACATATTGGCAATGTTTGGAATGTGGTGCTATAAAAGGACTTTAAAAATTAGTTAGACTGATAAGAAATGAGGTTGCCCGCAGAATCGGCGACGAAATAAAATTATGGGGAACACTGACAATACGAGTGTGGTAAGACATGTGATGAGACGTCAGGGAATAACTTCCAATAGGAGAGGGAGATGTAGAGAGTAAAGACCGTTTACATCTAGGAAATAAAAAGTTTAGGATGTTGGATGCAAGTCATCGGTTGGCGTGAAGTGGTTCGTACAAGACAGGATGCAGTTGTGGTCCACGTAAGCAAGTCAGGAGATTAAATCTCAATTAAATTATGGATTATTAAAACTTCCTCCGATGACGACAGTAAGATTGGGGAACCTCTGTACTAGCAAAGAGAGTTTTTCTCTAGGTTTCCGGTTACATGTATGGAGTGAGTCTAGTCGTCCAAATACACCTTTATGCTTTCCCACATACTGATTTTCGCCCTAACAACCTCGCATGGAACTTTGGGTTGATGAACACCAGCATTTGCCGGTGACGTGTCCTTCCGCCACGCTGTTTTGACATGCAGTTCCAACCGGCCTTAAGGGGCAGAACGCCAGAGTGTGGTGTGGCGCACACAAGTCAACAGTTAGCCTCAACGAAGTATTCAAGTTTTTACGACAGTAGCTTGAGCCTGCGTTATATTTGTTGGCTGAACTATCGATCTCCACGTTTATTACATTTATAAAAAAAATTTAGAAACCAATATGTCTATGCAGTATTCACGCAGCCTTTCACACATACACCCACAAGATGCATGCCCAGAAACTTAATATTTGTAGGTGTAGGGGCATTTTGTCGGAAGACAGCCGTCTGTGTGTGGGGCCTACAGGAGGTGGTCAGTTAGATGACAGCTCATTCGTACACATCCTGCAACCTTGCTTCTCAAAGAATCACAAATTCGTGCTGATCCACATGACTGCCCTCTCAACTTGTCACATGCTTTACACAAACTTATAAATTTAACTGTAATGTGCGCCCGTTCTCTAGAAGTATGGAATACACCAAAGCCTTTAAGTGTTCCTATATTCAGAAATGTAAGGGAACAGGTGAACAGGGAGGCCATGTTAGAGAGGACGTTCAACAAATCCTTGGTTTATCAAACATTTCCTATGGAGTCGTACCTCCTCATACACATCCAAAATCCACTGATTTTCCGTGATGGTTGCGTTCCCCGTAGGCAATAGCAACTTTTCGCGCAGACATCGGTGATATTCCGAATTAGTGGATGGCCTTCTGAATCTTTCACTCATAAATTCTTAGCACACACTGATACTAAAGCGAGCTTAATTCTCTGTTCGAATGCACGCTCGACGACCGATGTACACTCCTGGAAATTGAAATAAGAACACCGTGAATTCATTCTCCCAGGAAGGGGAAACTTTATTGACACATTCCTGCGGTCAGATACATCACATGATCACACTGACAGAACCACAGGCACATAGACACAGGTAACAGAGCATGCACAATGTCGGCACTAGTACAGTGTATATCCACCTTTCGCAGCAATGCAGGCTACTATTCTCCCACGGAGACGATCGTAGAGATGCTGGATGTAGTCCTGTGGAACGGCTTGCCATGCCATTCCCACCTGGCGCCTCAGTTGGACCAGCGTTCGTGCTGGACGTGCAGACCGCGTGAGACGACGCTTCATCCAGTCCCAAACATGCTCAATGGGGGACAGATCCGGAGATCTTGCTGGCAAGGGTAGTTGACTTACACCTTCTAGAGCACGTTGGGTGGCACGGGATACATGCGGACGTGCATTGTCCTGTTGGAACAGCAAGTTCCCTCGCCGGTCTAGGAATGGTAGAACGATGGGTTCGATGACGGTTTGGATGTACCGTGCACTATTCAGTGTCCCCTCGACGATCACCAGAGGTGTACGGCCAGTGTAGGAGATCGCTTCCCACACCATGATGCCGGGTGTTGGCCCTGTGTGCCTCGGTCGTATGCAGTCCTGATTGTGGCGCTCACCTGAATGGCGCCAAACACGCATACGACCATCATTGGCACCAAGGCAGAAGCGACTCTCATCGCTGAAGACGACACGTCCTCCATTCGTCCCTCCATTCACGCCTGTCGCGACACCACTGGAGGTGGGCTGCACGATGTTGGGGCGTGAGCGGAAGACGGCCTAACGGTGTGCGGGACCGTAGCCCAGCTTCATGGAGACGGTTGCGAATGGTCCTCGCCGATACCCCAGGAGCAACAGTGTCCCTAATTTGCTGGGAAGTGGCGGTGCGGTACCCTACGGCACTGCGTAGGATCCTACGGTCTCGGCGTGCATCCGTGCGTCGCTGCGGTCCGGTCCCAGGTCGACGGGCACGTGCACCTTCCGCCGACCACTTGCGACAACATCGATGTACTGTGGAGACCTCACGCCCCACGTGTTGAGCAATTCGGCGGTACGTCCACCCGGCCTCCCGCATGCCCACTATACGCCCTCGCTCAAAGTCCGTCAACTGCACATACGGTTCACGTCCACGCTGTCGCGGCAAGCTACCAGTGTTAAAGACTGCGATGGAGCTCCGTGTGCCACGGCAAACTGGCTGACACTGACGGCGGCGGTGCACAAATGATGCGCAGCTAGCGCCATTCGACGGCCAACACCGCGGTTCCTGGTGTGTCCGCTGTGCCGTGCGTGTGATCATTGCTTGTACAGCCCTCTCGCAGTGTCCGGAGCAAGTATGGTGGGTCTGACACACCGGTGTCAATGTGTTCTTTTTTCCATTTCCAGGAGTGTATGTCCACACATGTGGGAAACTAAGATCCCTCTCTGATAATTATCAGTCTTATCTGTGTGAATAACGCTTCATTCTTCAATAAATTACAAGCCTAGACTACTGATTTTTAGAAATCCCTGTGACAGCTTGCTCACGCTGTACAAAGTAATTGCTCGCATCATCATTTCCTCCTTACAACATTCGCTCCTCCACATCCAGATTTTAAACTGTGGAAGGTCTACCGGGACCTCTTGTCGGTTTCGCGAAAGGTCACATGTCTCTCTCTCTCTATATTTGCTGAACTTTCTTCTTTTCTTTCCCTAGGTGGAATGGGGTACTGAGAAATTCGATCGGCGTACGTGATACTTGCTCTCGAATATCGCTGCTGGCTAAATCATGGCAGAATACCATCTGGGCCTTTTCCAGTGTTGAATAATAGAGCTCCGTTTAAATTTTGTAGTATTTCCCTCTTCACGGAAGCACTAATCTCGTTCTGACGTCAGCACAACCATTAATCGATAGGTACAGAATGACTAATGTACGTGGTGGACGTTTGAGAACAGCATCACAGCCAAAGGACTAAGTAGAAAGACGACTGAAGAGTGGAAATGATAAATGTTCTAAGTGACAATTCTCACATTTACAGGAGAATCAGAAAGCAATATATCTTTTATACCTAATTTATTTTCATTCAATAAATTGAATGGAGAAGGTATTCTGATACCAAAGAGTTACGCTACTCAGCTCACCACAGCAATAAATAATTAAATATATACTGAGATGACAAATGTCATGGGATAGCGACGTGCACATATGGCGGTTGCATCGCGTACACAATGCGCTGCCCTTTTATGAGTTGTCATTTGTATTCAGATGATCCACGTGACAAGGTTTTCGACGTGATTATGGCCTCACAAAGGGAATTAACAGACTTCGAACGCGGAATGATAGACGAAGCTAGACGCATGGGACATTCTATTTTGGATATACTAAGGGAATTCAATATTCCGAGATCCGCAGTATGAAGAGGTCATTAAATATCAGATATTATCTTTCACCACTGACAACCTAGTGGCCAACAGGCCTCACATAACGGCCGAGAGCAGCGGCGTTCGCTTTGTGTTGTCGGAGCTAACAGATAAGTAACATAGCGTTAAATAACCGCGGAAATCAATGTGAGACATAAGACGAACGTATCCGCTAGGACAATGGGGCAAAATCGGGCGTTCATGGGCTATGGGAGCAGACGACCGATTCGAGTGTCTTTGCTAGCAGCGCGACACATCCTGCAGCGCCTTTCCAGGGCTGGATACCACATCGGTTAGACGCTGGACGACTTGAAAAGCGTGGCGCAGCCAGATGAGCCCCGATTTCAATTGTTAAGAGGTGATGGTAGGGTACGAGTGTGGCGCAGTCCCACACAAGCCATGGACCCAAGTTGCCAACACGGCACTGTACAAGCTGGTGGTGGCTCCATAATGGTATGAGCTGATTTTACATGGATAATTGACTGGAAATGGCTCTTCTCGGCTACTTGGAGACCATTTGCAGCTGTTCATGGACGTCATGCTCCAAAAATAACGATGCCATGTCACTAGAAAACCGTCGTTCGCGACTGTTTTGAACACCCTTCTGGAGAATTCGAGTGAATAATGTGGTTGCCCTGATCGCCCGAAATGAATCCCAACGAACATTTGTGGGACATAATAGAGAGCTCAGTACGTGCAAAAAATTTTCACAGCCAAATATTTGCAGTTATGGTTGGTTATAGAGGCAGGATAGCTCAGTGTTTCTCCACGTAAACCCAGTGATTTGTTGAGTCCACGCCATGTTGAGCTGCCACACTACGCCTAACAAAAGGAGGTACGATACGATGTTGGGAGATATCTCATGACCTTCGTCACCTCAGTGTATGAGAAAGTAAACATGATATTCATGACATTCTAAGTTCTATACCGTGGGGCCGACTAGCCCTAAGTGCCAATGTGAAGGTTTATGTTTCAAGTGCAATTAATACTGAAGCATTACGTTTTATTTTTGGTAATACAAGTACAGAAATATAGCAGTAACGTTTTAGCTACTAGAACTGTACTCAATTAAAACAACCTTTCATATCTTTTAAACTGTTGACAAGAGGAAAATGAAAAACTGAAGGGAAAAATTAATCTGTAACGACTTTGGTTTCTAATGTAATTCCATTGTTGGGATCAGATGTAACAAGGCTAACTGTAGGAATCCCTGTGATGTTGAGAAAGAAACGACAACATCGTTAACATATCTTTCTAGTTTACAACTTATAGACATGGAAGATCTTTCAGATGGAGTAGGTCATTGCATAAATCAGACATGGTTCTTTCGTTTTAAATACACTGACATTTTCCAATTATTCTGTTTCTAAGTAAGGATTTTTAATAGATATTTGAGATGGATAAATGTGAGACACATTGATAATTTTGTATTTGGAGACACACGCCTTTGTTGAAAACAATGTTTCGGAGCATCTTTAAAAGCAAAGAAGACAGGAATGGTTCGCAGCATTAGCTGATCCAATAATCTCGTGTAAATCTTGCGGAATGTAGACCATGCATGCTTTTCCCGTTTCTCTGTAATGCAAAATCGGTCTTAATTAAAAAAAGAAATTCTGAATTTTTAAGGGGAATATTTCTGCTTAAGCCCCTGTAGTTGCATGAAGTTCGCATCGGTGCTAACGCTATACGTAACCATCAAGATGACATCTTTACTGGAGATGTGTTCCAAGCAAAGATCTATCGGTGAGTTTCTTTCGGTAGAATACCAGAGCATCGCAGGTACTCGTAAGTACTTGCAAAATGTCTACGTAGACCTACCAGTGATCAAAGGCATAGTCACTCGATGGGTCGCAGCAACGTCAAAAAAATAAAAAATAAAAAAAATAAAAAAATGTTCAAATGGCTCTGAGCACTATGGGACTTAACATCTGTGGTCATCAGTACTCTAGAACGTAGAACTACTTAAACCTAACTAACATAAGGACATCACACCAATCCATGCCCGAGGCAGGATTCGATCCTGCGACTGTAGCAGTCGCGCGCAGCAACGTCCCACAAGGCTGTCCGATATCAAGTGTGTTGGCTGGCCGCACAAACCTGTGTCTCCCACAGTCTTGGAACTTGCGGACACGCTCATTCTAGGTGACCGACGTATGACATATGAAACACGTCGCTGCACCACTGGACGTCAGTGTTGGTAGTGCTGACACAGTTGTCCACCACTTACAGTACTCAAAGGTATGTGTATGCCGGTTTCCTTGGCTATAAGAAACAACGAACGACCATTTGAGAGGAACTGTGTGAGCATCACGAAGCTAGTGACTTTTTTGTTGAACGTTGGCACAGACGAAAGACGGGTTCATCATTTAGAAAAGGAAACAAAACGGCAGTCCGTGGAGTGGCGCCGCACCACCTCCCCTCCTATGAAAAAGTACCCGCCTTCGCCTAAAGGGATCGACAACCACTCTGACACTGAAGCATCATTGATTTTCCTCCGTCAATCACAACAAGGACGGCAGACGGCAGGACAAGCGTCACAAGAGGTCCTACGTGCCAGAGACCTATTTCCTCCACTGTGTCATGTGATCAGAACTGGATCGAAAAAAATTCATCCACAACCCGGCTACATACGACGGCGCAAGCCAACACGTCCGCAGTTCGCTCCACTGGAGCTCTGGTCCAGTTCATGTTCAGCCTCTTAGCAGCCGATTAGACGGAGCCCGGCCAGAGGCCACCTCAGCGATATCCCAAGACGTAGCTGCTTACCAACTACGCCGAACACCCAGCCCCCGTCGTTAGGGATTATCAGTGGCATAGTCTTCACGCCTAACTGCGTTTAGTCGCTGTGTCAACAAACCTACGCCTGTTAGTGTCTGATAAGTTGAATTAATTTTTATTGAGAAGAGTTTTCCTTTGTTATTTAATATCTCTTCTGTGCTCGTAATGAAAGCTTCTTCTGGGTTACCTGTGTCCTATTATATCTTATAAAGCACCTCCCTGTAGAGAATATAGCAGTGGTGACAAGGTACAACGTGGAAATTATTGATTAATATGAAAAGAGACGTAAATTAGTTACAAACTACTGCGCGCACACACTTTATTAAACATGTAAACGTCACTACGTATATTCGGATTTAGATTATAACATGTTCGATATGCCTGCCATCATTTGCGATGATGTGGCGGAGACAAATAGCGAAATTCTGCATGACCCGTTGAAGTGTCGGAACATCGATACTGTCGATGTCTTGAACGGTTGTTTTCACCTCGGCAACGGTGCCAGTGGCCTCTGGGTAACCAAGAGCAAGAATGCGGTCCCCAAAGTGCTCCTGCTGGATATCAATCAGTCTCCTGCCTCGATGGGGTCGAATTTCTTGCATGAACCACATCATGTCAAAACCAGTGTAATCTTCCAGAACCTTCACGTACCGTTCGGTAGTCACTATGTCGTCAAGGAATATCGCGTAGATTATTCCGTGACTGGAAATCGCACACCACCCACTTACCCTTTAACGATGAAGATACGTTTCGATCGCCAAATGCAGCTTCTCAGTCCACCAAATGCGCCAATTTCACTTATTGACGATCTCATCCAAATGAAAATTCCTCGACACGACCAACCAATGTTGCTCTTATTGCAGGACATGCAGCAGGTCATGCAAGGTTTGGTCGCCACTGTAGTGAGCTTTACAACAGCTTTCACCGTTGGCTCCCAACGCCCTTCTCGGCCAAATCTTGAGGCTGAGGGCTTCGCGGCGCACTTTCACCCCTTCCCCCGTTTTACAGGGAAGCCGAACTTTGGGCGAACTGCGTGGCGCGCCTTGAGCGGAATTTTCCGGCGTTTGATATCTCAGGTTACGCCTATTTAATGGCGATTCTCGTCGTCTACGTAAGACCGGAGGTTTAACTACTTCTTCACTAATTAACCTGAAATAGAATTGCATATCAAATCATAAGAGAAAGTAAAATAATGCTTGCAAAGACATTTTAATCTCAGTTACATGTTGCTCTATCGCTGCACAAATTTTTCAGCTGCCATATTGAACAAGGTCAGTCCTATAACATTCTACAGGTGCTTCACCAAGGTCACTGTGGTCACTTGCCAAGAAAACACCTCTCATCGTAACTTCTATATTGCACAGCTATAGATTGTGATATTATTGCCTTGGTGGTCACTTGCACATTTTGCTAAAGCAAGCAAGAAGTCCCATGAACTCATTATTTTCTGGGACATCGACATCAAGGTCACGACTACACTTGTACTTTGTTAGCCCTTTTCTAACCCATTCATGGTTCATCGTGGTCGTCGCTGGATCTGGTTTCCGGGCATCAGCCAGATATCTTCTACATCATCACAGCATGTTATGAACTGGCCTGCCTCTTCGAGGTTGAAGGCCTGGCAGGAACACAAGTCACAGCAATGGACCTCTGTTTATGGCCACCGAGGTACCGTCCTTCTGTGCATCCAATTGAATTGCTTTTCTCCTCATAGCGTCTTTCCACTTGGCGTCCAATGACGTGGTGGAGCAGTTCATTCGAATCTTTAAGGATCAGGTGATGATCAAAGTACGACTCCATGGTGGTTTGCACTATCGGAAACATTTGAACCATGTGCACCCCAGGAAACAACCGTTGGAAACTGACATAGACGCAGGGCCTTTCCTTGTTCCAGGTTCATCTGCTCCATATCAGGACGCTGTTTTGTCTTCACCTGTGGAGGGTTGTCGTCCAGTGCTCACCTCTGGGCCAACATTAATGGACGTCGTCCAGAGTACTCGGGATCCACATCCGCCTGGGGTCCCCTGTTGACTCCAGGGAAAGAAGTTCCTCTCAAATCATGAAAGCTCTTCGTCTTTAGGCCACAAGTGGCCCATCGGGACCATCCGGCCGCCGTGTCATCCTCAGCGGAGGATGTGGATAGGAGGGGCGTGTGGTCAGCTCACCGCTCTCCCAGTCGTTGTGATGGTTTTCTTTGACCGGAGCAGCTACTATTCGGTCGAGTAGCTCCTCAATTGGTACCACGAGGCTGAGTGCAGCCCGAAAAACGGCAACAGCACATAGCGACCCGGACGGTTACCTATCCAAGTGCCGGCCACGCCCGACAGCGCTTCGCTGACCTGACGGGAACCGGTGTTTCCTCTGCGGCAAGGCCGTTGCCTCTCAAATTATTAGCTCCTATAAAAAAAAATTGTAGGTTGGTTCTGTCTTTCTAGACTTAGGAAATGCGTCGACACTAAGATAGGATTGTACGAGGTGTTTTCTCAAATATGACATCTGCTCGAAGCATTTTTCACAAAATGATAATGATGCATAGCAAGGCAGCTTCTCAATACACGTAAACTATTCTTCACATAGGGTGAGCTGCTATCAGATTTCTCACTGACGACTTCGGAGAAAATTTCAGTTGGTGTAATGAAAGTGTGAAGGAGAAGGATTCCGGTAGTATCCAATTCAGACGATTAGTGGTAAGCTTCTCAAGTCTGTCGCATTATATAAATGTCTGAATGGTAATACTAAGAAAAAACTTGAAATACGACGAACATGTGAATCCGAAGTCGACTGTATGAGTTACATTTATTGGAAGGGTTGATGGAGTGTCTAATGCAAGACGCTAGAGCGATCAATTCTGAAGTTATCACATCCACATGTAAGTACCTTCTAAGACAGAACAGAGCGATAAAGCTGACCCGAAAGTCCAGGACTGTCGTCAAGGGAACCCAGATGGTATTAACTGGAAGACATGCTACGTTGCCCCAATATAATCCTATTGTGTTAATTCAGAGAACCAGTTTTCAAGGAAAACGCAACGATCTCATTACATCTCGCATATAGCACAGGGATCATGAGAATAAAACATGACGGAACACGATGTGTACGAAATTTTCCTGTTATCTATCTTCTGAATGGTATGATGCGGATCGCCATGAATCATTTCTATGAGCCCTTCTTTTCATCTCGGAGTAACTCCATTGTTGTTGTAAACAGTATAATCTGTCCTCTACAACATTTTTCGTCTTCTACAGCGCTGTTAGTTACTAGAAAAGTTATTCCCTGTTGACGTAGCACGATCTATCCTGATATTACCCTTCTACCAGTCAGTGAATTCAACATTTTCACTTCCTCAACGGTTCTGCGGAAAACCTATGCGCTTATTGCTCCATTCAAATTTCGCCACCTTTCTGTAATAGTATGTCGCAAACAATTCAGTTCTCTTCCTCTCTGATTTTTTGACAGTTCCCGTTTCACTTTCCCATTATGCTGGGCTACAAACGTCGTAAATTATCTGCTATTCTGTCCTTACTTCATAACTTCATTCGCTATATATAATTTAATTTGTAATGTCGCAGACGCCATTGTTTACACCGAGATCCTGAGAAGTGATTCTGAATTAATCGCAATCTCATTTTCACCGTAACTAAATAGTTGCCTTGCTCGAAATCCATTTTCTGTGATGCGTAGATAGTTCTCTTCAGTCAGTGTGTGCAGTAATACTTCGCTACTTTCACAGGGTATAGGAATGTCATCAGCAATTTCTTTTTTCATTGTTTTCCTTTTCCCTCCACATCTGAATCTTCCTTTCTCGCACAATAGTTTTAGAAATTCCTCTGGAATGTTGCCTACTCTTTCCGCCTCTTTTTAGAGCAAGTTTTGTAAACATATGGAAAGCCATAATACGGGATTCCCTGTCTTTTTCATATTGACGCTAATTGCTTCCTCTACCACGTTGGCAGAAAATTCTTCCGCTTCGCAAAAACCCACAATGTACTGTTTACATCTTTCCCCTCTCTCCTCTGCTTAACTATGAAATCTTTGGTACTTTTAAAGTTAACTTTGTTGCTTGCAAAACTCGGGAAGATTTCTTTAAATTTTCAATCAGTTACCTTGTTTCCTCCGATTACTCTTTCCCTTTCGATACTTCGATAATTTTACTGCACATATTTTGTTGCAGCTTGCAAGGACCTTCTCAATACTTCATTCTTAGGTTACATGTGTATTCTTTTATTTTCATAAACGGTATTCTTTTATTTTCATAAACGGTTTTCTATTGTTTTCATCAAGCAACTGGATTGTTTATTATGCAAACCACACTTTCTTCATAGCTGCCTTTCAAAATATACCGGGTGATCAAAAAGTCAATATAAATTTGAAAATTGAATAAATCACGGAATAATGTAGATAGAGAGGTACAAATTGACGCACATGGTTGGAATGACATGGGGTTTTATTAGAATAAAAAAATACAAACTTTCAAAAAATGTACGACAGATGGCGCTTCATCTGATCAGAATAGCAATAATTAACGTAACAAAGTAAGACAAAGCCAAGAGGATGTTCTTTACAGGAAATGCTCAATATGTCCACAATCATTCCTCAAAAATAGCTGTAGTCGAAGAATAATGTAGTGAACAGCACTGTAAGGCATGTCCGGAGTTACGGTGAGGCATTGGGGTCGGATGTTGTCTTTCAGCATTCCTATAGATGTTGGTCGATCACGATACACTTGCGACTTCAGGTAACCCTAAAGCCAATAATCGCACGGACTGAGATATGGGGATCTGTGAGGCCAAGCGGCTGAGCACATAATCATCACCAAACGACGCGCGCAAGGGATCTTTCACGCGTCTAGCAATATGGGGTGGTTTTTTGTTCTAATAAAACCCCATGTCATTCTAAGCATGTGCGTCAATTTTTACCTGTCTATCTACATTATTCCGTGGTTTATTAAGTTGACAAATTCATACTGACTTTTTGATCACTCGGTATATTTATCTGTTCATCTCCTTTTAGAGATGTTAACCCCTCGTCAACTGAACTGTCTGATGTGTCATTCATTGCTCCAATATCGACAGACTCAGAAAAATTCGAACGCATTTAATGATTCCTCATTACATCAGTACCGTACTTGTTCCATTACTAAATAATGATGTGAGTTTGTAACTACTCCATTAAGCACCTTACATCAAATACTTGATTTAGGAATCTGTGTCTCAGCACTGTATATTTAAGCAGTTATTGTATTGAGTTTACAGGTGCACCTACCCCTATCGTGATATTTGAATAGCGTATTTGCTGTTAATATTTGCTATTAATAACTGATATTTATTGCAGAATGTAAGGAATATTTCTTGTCTCTTGTATTCTCTTGCGGCCATGTACTCTTATGTAACTTCACCTTAAATTCCTTCCCCTGCCATACTGGGCCAATACGTTGTGTTAATTATTCATCTCCACTTACGTACTGGATTACCTGCCCAGTTTTATCATACCATGTTTCTTCAGCGTCTGATCATTAAGTCTACGTGTACGCGTATTAGGTTTCAGATCCGACGAGATTAATTCGAATCGCATAACTGTTCACGCTAACTCACTCTTTGCCCTACATTCTTATTCCTAACAGATCCTACTGCTGTAATACCGTTTTCTGCAAATGTTGTTATTACAATACGTTAGTCTGACGAAACAGCTCTTCCTACTTTCCAGTTACTTCACTCACGCCTACAACTTCTAGTTAAAGTTTCTTTATTCCATTAGCAGATTTTCTAGTTTTATCGTTTTCTGCCATTCGAAGTTCCGACTTGTGTAAGTTCCGACTTGTGGAATTTAGAATGTTACCTTATAGTTGGGTTTTCAAACTTTTACTAACAGTCACCTCCCTCTTGGCAGTCTCTTTTCGGAAATCTGAATGCGGGACTAATCTCCATTATTTTGATGAAAAAAATCTTCATGACTCTTATTCAATTCATATTTTCTGTCGATACACCTTATGTGTCTTAAAAGTATTGATTTCCAGTGTCTTTTGCGTTCTTCCCTCCCCCCCCCCTTCTCCCAATTCCCCCCCCCCCCCTGTAACTGTTCCTGTTCCCTCTTCTGACAAGGCTGTCGCCAAAATGAGCTCCTTATACTGGAAAAAATCTTAATTGGCCTTGGATCGAACATGGTGCTGAAAATTAGTGGGTAAATAATAAAAGACGGGCCCCTGGACCACAGAAGAATATAAACAGTCAAGCGACAGAAACTCGCCCTTATTAGTATACTGTGCTGTGGCTTGTGGCCCACCGTTTGATCACACCCTACACTATTACGTGTATGGTGAAACCATAAGTGTCATGTTACTATCTTGCAGCGCATAATTATTGTGGATTCTAACACTCTCGTACACTGTGTTCAGCATTTCTCAACAGATTAGAAGTATTTGCTGCGTTAATAATATTTCTTCAAGTAGTCCCAGAGAGTTGCATACGGCCACCTTCAGCTTGACTCTTCTGATTGCTTTTACGTATTAGACTGTATTACACAAGCCACATTACCGAGTGTGGCAGAGTGTATTTCCGATTGTTTCATAGCGCCCCACCTTTCACGCTCTAATCGCGAATCGTGAACAGGATGAACGCCTATCGCGAAGACTGCGGGCGAGCTTTAAATCCTAGGATTTTCTCGTCATAGTTATTATTATCTGGAGATTTTAGAAGTAAACTACACCAGAATCACAATGCCTCTCCACTAGCGTCGCCGCTAGAACACAATGAATATTTTCACAATGCTCTCTCACTTATTAGAAGTACCCGCCACGAAAAGAGTCACTGTTTGTCTTCCCTTCTTTGTATCTTAGGAAACGTTTGGGTACAAGAGAAGCAATAATTACTCTATAAGTCATAGTGCAAAAATGCTGTAATTAGGTTAAAAATGTAGGTGTATGTTCCTCTGTTCATGAACAAGATTTTGATAGAATGCAACATCATAAACCTAACGGAAGCTACCAAAAGAATAGAAGTAAATCACAAAGACATCCACTGAGAGGAGAATTTATACTGGACTCAGACAGCATTTGTTAAGTTTAATAAAGAGGTCACCGACAACTTAATATCTCTAGAAGAGATGGACATGGATGTATTCTGTCACTTTTGTCGTTTAGTTAGTGCGCAGAGAATATGTTTCAGGAAGCACTTGGTGATATAGAAAAAGGCGTAAGGAATAAATGTGTCTTCATCAACAACATTCGCTGTTCAGATGACACAGAATTGATAGTAGATAATTTAGATTATCTTCAACAACTAGCCACCATACTAGAATATTACAGCAGTGATCTAAGTCTGAATATCAACAAGAGAAAAATATATTTTATGAGTGTCACACTATAGTCCGACTACTTTAGAAACGCAAATCTACGCGTTCAATGACTCTTCAATACAAGACGAAGATGAGTTAAAGTACCTTAGAACGTGCTGTGTGAAGCTCGTAGATCAAACATGCAGGTAAAGGGTCACACAGAGCGCGCCACAGTATGTTAATTTTACAGGGGAGCCATTTTTAGATTAAAAAGCTTCATAAATCAGGTTATGGACGTAAGGGGACTTTTACTGTATTATAAGGTACTGCATAATTAAGGAATTGTTTTGACAATAAACTGAACATTTTTAGTAACTGCAGAAATGATAAACCATACGAAATACAATAGATACACAGAATCTTGTAGCTTGTCATAATGTATCACCAAAGTTACAGTAATAACCTTTGGCTTCACTGATCAGCGTAATCTAAGATACTGTCATCACTTCAAGCAAGCTCTATGACCTCGTGTTAAGTAGGAACAGATAAGATCCATGCTGCACTGCAGGTTTATGGGGAAGAAGGTCTATGACGCCAGACAATTTCATATACTGACGTCTGTGTAGGACGACCACATTGACATTAGTTTCGCGAAATTCTCACAGGACAGCTTGCTTGAGAAAAACTGAATTAGGCTTTGAGGCAAAGAATTTGAACACTAGTGCCTCTGAAGTGTTAACAGGATTTCTTTTTGTTGCGTTAGGAGGTAAGTCTTCCTCTTTACAGAATGAAAACAGTGCAAAAACTACTGGGAAGATGAACCTACGATAGTAAACTGACCAGTACAGCAATTTAGAAGCTATGGATGCAAACAATAATAACCCCTGTAGCAGGCACCTAGTGATGCGGATTACAAACAAAGCAATCATTTACGATTAATGCTATCCAGACAAATATTTAATAAATGATTTCTTATTTTGTTGTTTCATTAAAAGTAATATTTATGGGTGCTATATGTACCGCATTTTTATGATAAAATACATTAACACATGCAATACGGCATACCACCCTATTGCGTTTTATTGTCGCTTGCATCTGATAATGTTGTTGTTGTGCTCTTCAGTCCTGAGACTGGTTTGATGCAGCTCTCCATGTTACTCTATCCTGTGCAAGCTTCTTCATCTCCCAGTACCTACTGCATCCTACATCCTTCTGAATCTGTTTAGCGTTTTCGTCTCTTGGTCTCCCTCTACGATTTTTACCCTCCACGCTGCCCTCCAATACTAAATTGGTGATCCCTGTATGCCTCAGAACATGTCCTACTAACCTATTGCTTCTTCTAGTGATGTTGTGCCACAAACTTCTCTTCTTCCCAGTCCTATTCAATACTTCCTGATTAGTTATGTGATCTACCCACCTAATCTTCAGCATTATTCTGTAGCATCACATTTCGAAAGCTTCTATTCTCTTCTTATCTAAACTAGTTATCGTCCACGTTTCACTTCCATACATGGCTACACTCCATACAAATACTTTCAGAAACGACTTCCTGACACTTAAATCTATACTCGTTGTTAACAAATTTCTCTTCTTCACTTACGCTTTCCTTGCCATTGCCAGTCTACATTTTATATCCTCTCAACTTCGACCATCATCAGCTATTTTGCTCCCCAAATAGCAAAACTCTTTTACTACTTTAAGTGTCTCACTTCCTAATCTAATTCCCTCAGCGTCACCCAACTTAATTCGACTACATTCCATTATCCTTGTTTTGCTTTTGTTGATGTTCATCTTATACCCTCCTTTCATGACACTGTCCATTCCGTTCAACTGCTCTTCCAAGTCCTTTGCTGTCTCTGACAGAATTACAATGTCATCGACGAACCTCAAAGATTTTATTTCTTCTCCATTGATTTTAATACCTACTCCGAATTTTTCTTTTGTTTCCTTCACTGCTTGCTCAACATACAGATTGAATAACATCGGGGAGAGACTACAACCCTGTCTCACTCCCTTCCCAACAACTGCTGCCCTTTCATGTCTCTCGACTCGTATAACTGCCATATGGTTTCTGTACAAATTGTAAATAGCCTTTCGCTCCCTGTATTTTACCCCTGCCACCTTCAGAATTTGAATGAAAGTATTCCAGTGAACATTGTCAAACGCTTTCTCTAAGTCTAGAAATGCTAGAAACGTAGGTTTGCCTTTCCTTAATCTAGCTTCTAAGATAATTCGTAGGGTCAGTATTGCCTCACGTGTTCTAATATTTCTACAGAATCCAAACTGATCTTCCCTGAGGTCAGCTTCTACCAGTTTTTCCATTCGTCTGTAGAGTATACGCGTTAGTATTTTGCATCCGTGACTTATCAAGCTGATTGTTCGGTAATTTTCACATCTGTCAGCACCTGCTTTCTTTGGGATCGGAATTATTATATTCTTCTTGAAGTCTGAGGGTATTTCGCCTGTCTCATACATCTTGCTCACCAGATGGTAGGCCGGCCGCGGTGGTCTCGCGGTTCTAGGCGCGCAGTCCGGAACCGTGCAACTGCTACGGTCGCAGGTTCGAATCCTGCCTCGGGCATGCGTGTGTGTGATTTCCTTAGGTTAGTTAGTTTTAAGTAGTTCTAAGTTCTAGGGGACTCATGACCACAGCAGTTGAGTCCCATAGTGCTCAGAGCCATTTGAACCATTTTTGAACCAGATGGTAGAGTTTTGTCAGGACTGGCTCTCCCAAGGCCGTCAGTAGTTGTAATGGAATCTTATCTACTCCCGAGGCCTTGTTTCGACTTAGGTCTTTCAGTGTTCTGTCAAACTCTTCACGCAGTATCGTATCTCCAATTTCATCTTCATCTACATCCTCTTCCATTTCCATAATATTGTCCTCAAGTACATTGCCCTTGTATAGGCTCTCTATATACTCCCTTCACCTATCTGCTTTCCCTTCTTTGTTTACAACTAGGTTTCCATCTAAGCTCTTGATATTCATACAAGTGGTTCTCTTTTCTCCAAAGGTCTCTTTAATTTTCCTGTAGTCAGTATCTATCTTACCCCTGCTTCATTTACTGCATTTTTATATTTCCTCCTTTCATCAATGAAATTCAGTATTTCTTCTGTATTCAGTATTGCATCTGATAATAAACACCTAAAACCCTATCATTACACGAGGATTGACTCTCAAAACCATCACCTTCCAACGATATCACGATGCATGTTTTCATCTAAATAACCCTTACTTTTTCCTCTGCAAGATGGCATCTTACTGCGACTTTATGATATTAACGCCCAAAATGACATTCTGTGTTTTGTTGCAGTACGTTACATCTTTTGGTTCCTTCAAACACTACTTCACCAGTGGCCTGTTAATCTCCACCAAATATGAAAACTGTATACATCTCAGCATTGATCAGTGCGTGTCTTAGTGGTATCTAGTCCCAGGCACCTCAACTCATGCGATGTGTTGGGACAAATACACAAACAATAGGAATTGCTGACGACTTTGAAAAGATGCGTATCTCATGGAACATCAGATATGAACATCCACAGTTGATAGTAGAAGGGAAGGTCGAAGTAAAATAAGGAAAGGACAAAGAAGAATATGTTTGTTAGATAACACATAGCAGTGGACTGGATTAGCAAATTTATACCAAGAACTACATTCTGCAGTTCATAGAATAATGAGTAACTGTATGGTCGCCAACATTCATTAATGAGTAGCCGGAAGGAAGAGGAGGAGGAGAAGGAGAAGAAGAAGAAGAAGAAGAAGAAAAAGAGAAAAATGACTTCTATTGATACTACCTGGTAAGAGTCCCAGAGTGACAAGCAATACCAAACTTCGTGAAGATTTTTACAATGACTCTCAACCCAGTATCTGCTTGTTCAGCAACGGTCATTCACCCATGTGTATTATAGTGTTGTTCTCAGTACTATTCAAAATTACAATAACTAAATTGTGCTACAAGGTTATTCGTCTGTACTTTGCGCGAGGTACTCACTGGAGGCACCTGCAAGGTGCTGCGCCTCTCGCAGGCCGGCCCTGTTCCGCCGGCGGCGCAACGCGTTCTCGATTAACAGCGTTCAGACGAGATTTGTAGTCAAACTCAGCGGCCAGATTTACAGACGGGTATTACAGGAGGTCTCGCTATCGGTCGGCAACTGCTCTTGGTCGCGAGTTAATCGAAGTCCTCCGGCGGTCAACCGGCCCCACGCCGAATCCGGGAAATTGTAGCCGCCGTAAGCCCGACCCGCCGGCCGGAGCAGACTGCTCCAAGTTCGCCGTTCCCCGCCACGCAACTTGGCCCCCCGCTCCCACCCTTCTTCTCGTCAGCATTCAATTGGCTGGCCTGAGGCACTCGGCCACAAACTCATCGCCAGATAGTGACTGGACTGTCAGCTGCACCTTACTACGGTTAATGGTTTGCTTTCTGTTGTTCAGTGGACTTGATGATTTAATTTTTATGCACAATATTTAGGCGAGCGGCTCAGACGTCTTCATCAGCTGCTTAAAGGTGTAAAACTAATACTTTTCAGTCTGGTAGCAGTCCAGACAATGAGAACGCATAGTAACGCAGCTTGCTACATCTAAATATACGTCTACATTCATACTCCGTAAGCCACCCGCCGGAGTGTGGCGGAGGGCACTTTGAGTTCCTCTACCTATTCTTCCTTGTATTCTAGTCTCCTACTGTTCGTGGAAAGAAAGATTGTCACTATGACTCTGTCAGGTCTCTAATCTCTCTGATTTTATCCTCATGGTCTCTACGCGAGATATACGTAGGAGGGAGCAATATACTGCTTGACTCCTCGGTGAAGGTATGTTCTTCAAACTTCAACAAAAGCCCGTACCGAGCTACTGATTGCCTCGCGACTATTAAAAGATCCTGTAACGAAGCGCGTTGCTCTCCGTTGGATCTTCTCTATCTCTTCTATCAACCCTATCTGGAACAAATCCCACACTGGTGAGCAATATTCAAGCAGTGGGCGAACAAGTCTACTGTAACCTACTTCCTTTGTTTTCGGATTGCATTTCCTTAGCATTCTTCCAATGAATCTCAGTCTGGCATCTGCTTTACCAGCGATCAACTTTATATGATCGTTCCATTTTAAATCACTCCTAATGCATACTCCCAGATAATTTATGAAATTAACTGCTTCCAGTTGCTGACCTGCTATTTTGTAGCTAAATGATAAGGGATCTATCTTTCTGTGTATTCGCAGTACATTACACTTGTCTACATTGAGATTCAATTGCCATTCCCTGCACCATGCGTCAATTCGCTGCATATCCTCCTACATTTCTGTACAATTTTCCATTGTTACAACCTCTCGATACACAACAGCATCATCTGCAAAAAGCCTCAGTGAACTTCCGATGTCATCCACCAGGTCATTTATGTATAATGTGAATAGACACGGTCCTATGACACTCCCCTGCGGCACACCTGAAATCACTCTAGCGTCGGAAGACTTCTCCCCATTGAGAATGACATGCTGCGTTATGTTATCTAGAAACTCTTCAATCCAATCACACAGTTGGTCTGATAGTCCATATGCTCCTACTTTGTTCATTAAACGACTGTGGGGAACTGTATCGAACGCCTTGCGGAAGTCAAGAAACACGGCATCTACCTGGGAACCCGTGTCTATGGCCCTCTGAGTCTCGTGGACGAATAGTGCAAGCTGGGTTTCACACGATCGTCTATTTCGAAACCCATGCTGTTACCTGCAGAGTAGATTTGTAGTCTCCAGAAAAGTGATTATACTCAAACATAATACGTGTTCCAAAATTCTGCCGGCCGTGGTGGTCTAGCGGTTCTAGGCGCTCAGTCCGGAACCGCGCGACTGCTACGGTCGCAGGTTCAAATCCTGCCTCGGGCATGGATGTGTGTGATGTCCTTAGGTTAGCTAGGTTTATGTAGTTCTAAGTTCTAGGGGACTGATGACCTCAGCAGTTAAGTCCCATAGTGCTCAGAGCCTCCAAAATTCTGCAACTGATACACGTTAGAGATATCGGTCTATACTTCTGCACATGTGTTCGACGTCCCTTCTTGAAAACGGGGATGACCTGTGCCCTTTTCCAATCCTTTTGAACGCTACGCTCTTCTAGAGACCTACGGTACACCGCTGCAAGAAGGGGGCCAAGTTCCCTCGCGTACTCTGTGTAAAATCGAACTGGTATCCCATCAGGTCCAGCGACCTTTCCTCTTTTGAGCGATTTTAATTGTTTCCCTATCCCTCTGTCGTCAATTTCGATATCTACCATTTTGTCTAGAGAGGGAACTACAGTGCAGTCTTCCTCTGTGAAGCAGCTTTAGAAAAAGACATACAGTATTTCGGCGTTTAGTCTGTCATCCTCTGTTTCAGTACCATTTTGGTCACAGAATATCTGGACATTTAGTTTTGGTTCATCTACCTCTTTGCCTTAGGACAAAATTTCTTAGGATTTTCTGCCAAGTCAGTACATAGAACTTTTATTTCGAATTCACAGAACGCCTCTCGCATAGCCCTCCTCACACTACATTTGACTTCGTGTAATTTTTGTTTGTCTACAAGGCTTTGTCTATGTTTATGTATGCTGTGAAGTTCTCTTTGCTTCAGCAACAGTTTTCTAACTAGGTTGTTGTACCACGGTGGCTCTTTTCCATCTCTTACGATCTTGCTTGGCACATACTCATCTAATGCATGTTGTAATATGGTTTTGAACTTTGTCCACTGATCCTCAAGACTATCTGTACTTGAGACAAAACTTTTGTGTTGAGCCGTCGTACTCTGAAATCTACTTTTTGTCGCTTTTGCTAAACAGAAAAATCTTCCTACCTTTTTTAATATTTCTAAAAAATGTAGGAAAATTTTTCTGTTTAAAGTGAAGATCTTACTATCAAAGTTCACTGTGTGTGCTGTAGTCCAGGGGTAATCTAGAGGAGGTCCAACTTTAAGAAATTCTGATCATTGTATGGTACTCTAAAACATCTATACGTGTATTACTGTTAAGCTCATGGCTAAGGGTTCTATTCACTCAATTCTGAAAACAGAAGTTTTTGTTTACACTCATGTGGAAATGAAACGCGAGAGAAATAAAGGAGTATTTGTTCTCAGCTTTATAGCCGCGTTAGTTGAGACAAGACCTTCGAGATTTCAAGAACAGTCACCACCATCCTCTTCAGGAGATAAAGCATTTGAGTTTCCTGACGAGGATATATCGCGGACAGTTAGTGCAGTCCCAAACGGCCAGAGAAAACAAGCTTTTTGAAATAACGTGTTGCAGAATATTGGTGAGGATTGAGTGGACATATATAATAAGTGAAGAGCAGGTGTTGTGTCGAATGGGGTGAACAGCGCTTTGTGGTGCATCGCCACCCGAAACAGCGATATGTTAACAGTACTCACCTAAGACATCAAGGAGTAGTTAATGTGACAATGGTACAAAGGGTGGTGGGTAGTAATTATAGAGCGAAATCAAGTTTTTAGTGCAGTAATCCAGTTCAACTGGAAGTACGGGCAGTAGTTAAGGAAATGTAAATGAATTTGAACAACAAAGACTAGCGCTGCAAACCATTCTCCGAAGATGCCTCAAAAACATTTGTCCATTTTGTGATTCAACTGGGTATGTGTGTCAACGAACAAGGGTCACCGATTACGTCATCATATGCACACAAATCCCTGAAGCAAAATAACTGTGGAATGAAATGTTAAACTTTAGGATACTGTAACAAAAATAAAACTGGAAACAATAATAATGATAACAGAATTTATACGTCAGAGAGAAATGTGCCGGCGTAGACTTTCGCGATCATGACTGTTACGGTGCAAGAGCCAACGTTTTGCCCACTGTTGTAAGTTTCCGTCAACTACGTGTATATGCTCAGGGGATAGGCCAAATGGTGTGAACACCTGTACTTAAGTGGGAATGGTTTATTAATAAGGGGTTGGACCGTAATATTCCCGTAATACAGCTGCAATATTTGTTGGAATACTGTCATATAATGACTGTATAGTCTCCAGCGGAATGTTACGTCACTCAGCCAATGTTCAAGTTCGGGTACTGTGCTGGCCAGGGAAGATGCTGCAGTTCAGTTGTATGCTCCACATGCTACGATTGTATTGTGCCGGCTGTGTGAATGGGTGCCTTATCGTCATGAAATATGGCATCATTGTTAGGGAACAAAATTTGAACAGAGAGGTGCACCAAATCACCTAAAATGTTCACACAACAGTTGGCTGTAACACAGCCTTTGAGTATAATGATGGGACATGCAGAATACCTTGATATCGCTGCCCACACCATCATACTTGCACCTCCATGCTTAACCGTTGGAATCAAGAAATCAGGATCCTTTTGGCGTTCTCCAGACGTAAACGCGGCCCAATATTAGAAACAACGAAAACGTGACTAGTCGGAACGTATGACGTGTTTCCACTGATCAGCTGTCTAGGAATTATGCTCCTGGCATCAAGTTTTACCATTCTTTGCGTTGGGTTTCGTCACTAATGGTTTCGGTATAGCTGCTCGTCCATAAATATTCGCTTTATGCAGTTTTCGGCGGACAGTGTCGATAGATACTGGGTCTCGAAGATGCAGTCACTCTATCTGCCGTAGTTTTGTACAGTTTTGACTTAATTCGTCATTTAGTTTTGATTTGCGTCCACTATTACGCTAACACAATGATGTCTTTCTATGTTTTGTGTAGAATGTCATGACTGTTGAAACAGTTCCTCTCGAAACATTCAATAAGTTGGCTGTCTTGTTTACTGATGCTCCAGTTAATTGTTCTCCCACAAACTGCCTTCTTTGGTACTCTGTTCTGTTGGGTCTTTCATTGCACGTCGACCTCGACCTCTGAATGCAGATACGAAGTGTACACTACTCTTAAATAACCTACATTGGTGCCGTCGGAATACGCACAGTCCAGTGTGACACGTATCTTACCTGCATTGTTGATAGTCAAACACAACCATCTCATTACTTCCACTGTTCACATTATTTTGCCTGTGCCCCGTACATTGTACAATGACTAGTTATTTACGTTTCCTGTTCCATCTTCAGGTGAAATGAGAAAAAAATGACGGCCTGTATACCTCTGCCCAAGATATGATGCTATTCATGTTCTTATAATTGTAATGCAAGATGAATTTTGCAGGACGTTAAATCATATTGCAATAAAAATGATAGTTCCATAAACTTCCTCCGAGGAATTTCGTGAAAAGGTGATTTTCATTCCTTAAATGGTCTCAGTGTAAACTCACGGTACATTCATCAGTACCCTCGTTCTGGTCGAGCTAATCGTTAAGATATTTATCTCTACACCTATGCATTGCTTAGATGTGTTCTTTCAGCCCAGTCAGGTCACGATTCGAAATACTCGAACAATACTCAAGAATGAGCAGCACAAGCGTTCTGCATGGGTTCAACTTTATACGTTATTATCAAGGGATACCGATTGCATGCTATGATGTACTGTTCATAAATCACTATGTAATGGGGCATTGACATTACATGTCACGAGAAGTGCACTCACCAGTATAAAACGAGGCGGAGGGTATTGTGACGTCAGCAGTGAAACAGTGAAAGCAGAACGGGTCGATTAGAACTACTCAGTGACTTTGAACGTGGACTAGGCACTGTACATCATGTGAGTAACAAATCCATCAGGGACATTTCAACCCTTCTAAGACCTCTCAGTCGACTGTTGATGTAACTGTGAAGTGTAAACATTAAGGAACAACCACATCTAAATCATAACCAGACCGACACCACATACTGACGTGTTGGGACAGGCTGGTTGTAAAAATCGTATGAAACCACTCTTAAGTTGCAAAATTCTGTCAGAATTCCAGCTGCCACACTGACTATACGTAGGGAGTTAAAAAGAATGTGATAAAACGGTCGAGCAGCTCCTCATAAGCCACAGATTCGAGTAGTCACTGCTAAGCTTGGTTCGAGGTGGTGTAGAGAACAACGCAGCTGGACACTGCTGCTGCCCAAGTATTAGTCTTGGTCGTAGAAAAGGGGAATTTTGTTAAAATTCAGTAAAGGCGCGGTTGGGCGATGAAGTCTGGGGCCGCTGGCAGTGTGTGGTAATAGTCAGCAGCCAGTAGGCCAGGCAGGGTAAACATGGCGTGGAGCTGCGATGGCGTTATTGCACGCAGAATGTGTTTTCAGTAGTGTAACAACGAGGCAGGAAACCGCAGCGTTGCTTGACGTTATTGCGATGTATGAGGCAAGGCAGAAGGCCAGAGCCATGAGGGTGATGTTTAAATGGCTGATGTATGGGAATTTACACCGGCCATTGTTTCTGTCTCCCTCTGACACTAAGTCAGAAGCGAGGGGAAAAGCAGTATAAATAGTCAGGTACTTTTAGCTTGAGGGGTGTGCCAGGTCAGTCGAGAGTCAGGACGGACCTGTGCTGGTCTACGCTTATAGGGGGCCGTCTGGCAGCGATGTTGTAAAGATTCTGTGTAACCTGTTCTTTATTTCTATGTACTTGTTCGCGCTGTTTACCTCCTCTGGGGACGTCACACCGGGGCAGGACGGAATGGCAGCCGGGTACTTGGAGACTGCAGTGTCTGCCTGAAGGATGGCAGTGACAGCGGTCTGCATCGGCGTGCAGGGGTCCTGGCGTGCAGGGGTCCGGCGAGGCGTACACTGTGGAGGCGCGGCAGCGCTGTGGCTGCGCCAAGGATGGCAGCGGTTATTGCCATCTGGCAAGCACACTAACGGCAAGTTGTGGCACAGCGTCCAGGAGGCCGCGGGTTCGAGTCTGGTCCTGTCCTGGGGGCAGCAGCAGCCCGGGGGCCACGAGTGACCAGTATAACAATCTTCGTCCCATGGTCAGACAGAGCAGGCCAAATGGGGCAGAGGGCAGCGAGGACCAGGGACTGTAGCATTCTCTGGAATCGCAGGCAGTTACGTGGTGCAAGACGTGACGCATCGGCGAGCGGCGACCGTGCAGGGCGCGGCCGCCTTCCCGCTGAGCGGCCTTGATGATGGAACAGCGGTGTCGGCATACGAGGAGTTGATGAGCCGAATACCGCTGTATCACTGTGCACTGCCCCTTGACCGTACTGAACTTGTTCGGCCTCCTGACGAGAAGTAGCGCGGTGGGTCTCGGCCTCAACTCGGCCATCTGGAGTCCCAGGTTCGACCATCGACACTCTGCAACACTGCGTGACTGGATACGAGTAATCTGGAGTGATGAATCACGCTATGCCAGGTACCTATATGCCGGAAGGATTTGGATTAGTCTAATTCCTGGAGAATGTTACCAGGCATCATGTGTAGAACTACAGTGATGTACGAAAGTGTTATGGTACAAGGGTGTATGTTATTCCTGGTTAGGGCGTGATTCCCTTATTGCCCTTAAGAAAATGTTAAATGCGGAAGGATATAAAATATTACAGTGTTGTGTACTGCTTACAATAAAGGAATAGTATGGAGATCATGATTTTTCGTATGATCATGACAATGCACTTTTTTGTAAAGCAATCTGCGAGGGCAATTCCTTGTGGACAATAACATTTATGATAAGGACTGCTCTGCCCAGTGTTCCGAACTGAACCCAAAGGAACATCTTGGGGATGAGCTAGGACGTCGCCTTCGCTGCAGATCCCAGCTTTCAACATCAGTATAATCTTTGGTATTGGGTCTTGAGGGAGAATGGGCTGTCATAGCTCCACGTACATTCAGACACCAGATTAAAAGCGTTCAAACCGTCATAAAAGAGAGGGAGTGGACGCACCCTATATTAATGTCCACTGATAGATGTCTGCATATTTTTTATCAGACAGTGTAGATGCACAGCTGCAGGAGCTTAAAGTTTCTGTTCTTTCTAGTTTTAGTGAACTTAAATTTGCCCAGATACAAGTCATATTAATAGCTGATGGCAAGTAAACACTGGAAAATAATTTTTGATTGCTAAAGGTTGAAGCAAGGATGTATTTAATTTTCACGCAGTGCCACATTCAGATCTTATGCTGGCCGAATGTTATTTCCTCCTGTTCATAAATCAGTTAGTCAGAAACTTAACTGGCACTCGTTTGACAATGGCACGCCTGGAAGATGAGGTTTGACGTCACTTATTGATAATATTTTATCTGTTTCAATTCCTGTTACCTGATACTGATGAATGAGACACTAGTAGGTACTCTGCCGTAATATTACTCCCGCAGAGCAGGATGGGGACTGCGACAATAGTGTGCCCAGTCAAGTGCCCTCGGCGGCTATGTTTAATGTCACGTTCGATGGGAAAGTCCCGATACCTCTAATGGTGGGAGCCAATACCATGGGATTCATACTAACAGAGTAATTCTCTTTCTCAGTCGCCTCTTCTGTATTTCACTGGAACCAGCTTGCGAACGTAAGTTACAACAACAGATACACAAGGGATAGTCATAAAGTTTTCATACTCTACATAAACACCCTATCTCACAACGACTACCTACATGGTGGTCACTTTGGTTGTAAAAATTTTCATTTTGGCTACGAGGGATCAATCAACCCTGAAAATAACCTATTTTTCTACAAGTGCCAGCCACGTAGTCATTTCTTCATAGAAAGAAACAGAACGAAGTCACTGGGTGCCATGTCAGTAGAATAGTCTCTAAGCGAAAATGTGAAAGCCTAAAAAAGCAGCATGTTTGTGTTCTCTGCAGATTGAGATGGTGTGTTGTGGTGGACCAGTAACACATTCTAGGGCAGTCTTCCACGATGCTTCCTCTTAACAATGCGCCATAACCTCTCTAGGAACGGCAGTATGCTGTTGTAAAGACGTGCCATGCTGGGTTGGTATCGCCTAGTCCGATGATGTATTTTCGCTTCTTTCGGCGGACGTAAATCCACAGCTTTACACTGATTGCTTTACTAATTGGTCTTAAGTTCACCGTGATACAACCATAGCAGTACGTCCATGCTGAGTAGATCTTCAGCCAAGTCATCTGGGTTGGTATTACTGAACTATTGGCAGTCCTGGAATCCAGCAGACGATGCCCTGTGATATGCTCAATATTTCGTGCAAGTTGAATACAGATCCATGACTAATTTTCAGTTTTTACACTATGCCTCCATTTTCAAATTTTGTTTTTGAGCACCAGGCTTGAAATGAAATGATCGTATGGCATTGTTGGCCGGGAAGGCCCCATGCGGGGAAGTTCGTCCGCCGTATTGCAAATCCTTTTTAGTTGACGCCACTTCATTAACTTGCGAGTCAATGATGATGAAATTATGATCAAAGACACACAACACCCAGTCATCACGAGGCAGAGAAAATCACCTCCGGGAATCTAACCCAGGACTCCGTGCGTGGGAAGCGATAACGCTACCGCAGGACCACGAGCTGCGAACCAGGGTTGAAATGCGTTAGTAGAATGTTGGGCGGATCCGTTTCATAAGACGAGAGATATTAAAAGTCACTTTCCTGTAAACAATTGAAATATAAGAAATAATGACAAGCCGGCCGGGATGGCTGAGCGGTTCTAGGCGCTATAGTCTGGAACCGCGTGACCGCTACGGTCGCAGGTTCGAACACTGCCTCGGGCATGGATGTGTGTGATGTCCTTAGGTTAGTTAGGTTGAAGTAGTTCTAAGTTCTTGGGGACCGCTGATCTCATAAGTTAAGTCAGAGCCATTTGAACCAATAATGAGAATAATGGCTAGCATCTGACACGCTCCTTTCCTGCTTTTAATTGTAACAGTTATTGTATCAATCGCCTAGAAGTTTTTCATAATCCAGCAAGTTAGCAAAGGACGTGAACTCGATATCATTGGCTGTGTAATTAGACATGGAGATCGCTGACCGTTGGAAGCATTAGAGGCCCTCAAACCATCTTGGGATTCTGATGAAATAAGGCGTCAAAATGGTTCAAATGGCTCTGAGCACTATGGGACTTAACTGCTATGGTCATCAGTCCCCAAGAACTTAGAACTACTGAAACCTAACTAACCTAAGGACATCACAAACACCCATACCCGAGGCATTATTCGAACCTGCGACCGAAGCGGTCGCGCGGTTCCAGACTGTACCGCCTAGAACTGCTCGGCCGCTGCGGCCGGCATAACGCGTCAGTTGGACAGCTCAATAGTGGCACTATTGCATGAGAGCTGAATATCGGCACGAAGAGATCTCAGTATAAGAAACTGGATTTTACGTATATGATTTGCTGTTAAAAATGACCCTATTAATTCTGAGGCCACAGTTGCTTCATTATAGATGATGATGTTTCACCAAGCATGTAATGTATGCCGTAACACTCCTTTTTCTTCGTGAACGGTTTCAAATGTCGAAACTTGGTTTTCAGCAAACGATAATACGCTAAGGGACATGTCTTTGGTGTGTGATTAAGACTCTTAAGTATTGTTTTTATCAACATATTGATGCAAGTATGATTTTTAAAGTAGAATATTATACTTTTCTAACTTATCCTAAAGCGCTTGACAAGACGAGTATAGTGACATAATTCTTATTAATGTTGAGGGTGAAACTCTTGGCAAAAGAATCAGAGAAATATTGTCGAAATCGGCTATTGCCTTGTAAACACGTTCCTGGCAGGCTAATCTGGGTGTATCAAGCCTTTCATCGGTTTACCCGCCGGCACTGTGTAACTACCAGGAACTATGTCGCCAGTCGGCAGGTCAGTTTTGCTTCAACATTCCTTGCATATAGACATCTACACCAATGAGGAGATGTTAGAGATGCTACTATTATGCGGCGAATGCTGGCACGAGACATATTGCCAAGGAATATGGGGTCAGTCAGAGGAATGTCGTCTGAATCTTGCTTCGTCATAAATTCCGTCCTCATCACTACCTGACACACTTGGAGGACGTCATTTGGAAAGTCGTATACAATTATGTTGGTTTGCCTTGCATCGCTTCGGAGCCGACACTACATTTTTCCATCTTGTGTTCCTTACCGCCGAGCGGTATTAGCCGAGCGGTCTGAGGCGTTGGAGTCATGGACAGTGCGGCTGCTCCCGGCGGAGGTTCCAGTCATCCCTCGGGCATGGGTGTGTGTGTTTGTCCTTAGGATAATTTAAGTTAAGTAGTGTGTAAGTCCCATAAGATTTCACATAAATTTGAACATATTTTGCTCCTTACCGACGAAGCAAAGATTGCTAACCACGTAAGGTAAATTTACGTAACAGGCGCTACAGGCAAGCTGAAACATCACTCTAGTATCGTTAGTCACAACACGACGGTTGTCCAGCCCACTATCCCTGTGATGCAATGCAAATACTGAATGAAAGTTCCCTCAGTGTTGGATAGAACAGTACAGTCACCGGCCAGGTCTCTTGATTTGATCTCTATTGACCGCTTTCCGTGGGGAGTACTGAACGATGCAGTCTATCATGAAGCTCGAAGTACACCAGACTACATGAGCCATCGAATCATCATAGCATGCGAATGTGGATTCCCCGATGTACTTTGATCTTTTCATCTGTCTCTCGAATGGCGACTGCAAATGTGCATCACAGTCTATGGTAAACTATTTAGGCGCACTCTTCGTAAAGTGTAAAACAGTGATTCGTTAACAAAAGTATTTATTTTGTGGGTGACATATCGTCATTTTGAATAACCTGTTTAGTTTATTTAAAGTTTATTTCGTCTAGTTACAATTTCGAGTAGTATTTATAGATACATTCGTCCGACAGCAGTTGACTTACTTCAAGAAGCACTCAGGCGTCTACTTGCAAAGATAGGTCAGCGGTTTTTTTTTTTCAATATAAATTTGAGGAGATCAACACAGTATCTATTTTCCCTTGAATAAGGCTGTTTGTCATAATCAGGTGTGAATGAACAATGTTTCTCTTTCGGCTTTCACAACTAAGCACCAACCTGGACGACTTGAAATGGAAAAAAAAACCCTGATGAAACTGTAGATCTTTCCACAAAAATCTTAGAAAGGACACTCATTTGAAACAGTTTTCCTAGGCCCCATTTTTTGCTCAGGAAGCTAGCTTGGAAAAAAGTAATTATTTTTTTTATATTTTCTTTGATAACAGCAGGCCCGAACTGAAAATACTTTAAGAATACCGACCTTTCAGAAAACAAACAATTTAAAATAAACTAGCCAGTTAAAGTGATTAAAACATTTATAGAAAAATTTCTTCAAGCGGATTCAAGTCCAAGACGTCAGGTGGACCACCGAAAGACAAATTTTAACGAAGGTTACATAGCAACATAGAGAAGACCCAAATATTTACACAAAAGAATGCACAACAAAACTTAGATCAAGAACATACTGTGTATTAAACATTAAAGTAAAATTTCCTGTGCGAAGGCAGTTAATCAAAGGCCTCTTGGCCACTACAAAATTTCTTTTATAGTGCAGGTCAGGTGACATAAGATACTCAAATCGAGGATAGACAGCCAGGACGCACGATTGCAAACAAATAACAAGCCGCGCTGGGAAATGCTCAAGAGCTGTGCACAAGGCCGCAAGTAATCCAGGCCCACGCGGCAAGGAGCCGCCGACACGGAATTCTCTCCCTGCAACTTACTAAGTGTTGTCAACAAACCATAAAGATAATTGTTTGACTATATTAAGTAAAGTTAAGGTTTAATTACGTACAATTGCACTTACAGAACGTTTCCAGTAAGTTGGTACGCTCTAGGAAATAAGCTTCGCTAACAGAACTACATAAAGGAAGCTGTAATTTCTTCCACGAAGAACTTTAATAAACAACTGACTAGGACCTTGCCATTAGCCGGAGCCCACGATATGGTTAAAAGGGCTGGATATCGTAATGCCAGAGAACCCACCACCTCATAAAACATCACGAAAATAAACATTAAAACTTACAGTCACCAGCTCTCTTGCATTAGAATTTTAATACAAATACAATTAAACCTAGGTGAAACGTAGGTCACTTATGTAGCTGTGCGTGACAACTCGGCACATTACATAACCAAAAGAACATTAACCATGTCCAATTTTTAGAGAGAGAAAGCTGGCCAGCTGAACCACTATTAGCGCGCAACATAAGCTATCCAGTTGCTTGCCTTCTGCCCAGTCCTGGTGAAATAGAGCGAACGATGACCCGGAAGAGAGGTCGTGCCGATGCGCACTGCGTGCTTGTTGCTCCAACAGCGGCTGCTGCCCCCGGCTATAGCCTGAGCGAAAACTCCCGTCAGCTGCCTGCGCCGCGCTCTTCGGAGACCTGTCCCTATCGATGCGACTCTAGCGGTAGAGGATGGTCGCAACGTGCTTAAAGGCATTGCCAAAACAGAACTGTTTAAATCCTCGTAACGTAAAGGCGGGGGCATTGTCACTAACAGACGTCTTTGGCGGACCGAACCAGGAACATATTTGAGTTAAATGACGATTAGTTAGCGAGGCGGTAGCCCCTCCGCTTGGCAAAATCCACACAAAACGAGAAAAGGCATGCACGATGACTAATACATAACCGTTCTCCACGCTTTTTCGAGGCAGGGGCCCTCATAATCAATGAGCACTTTATCCATAGGGCTTTGCTTCAGTTCGGAATACAATGTGCCTTTACGTGAATGGGAAATGGGCCTCACCATATTGCAAGATTGACACTCCTGAACCAATCGTCGAATATCCTTAGACAGTGACGGCCATGTAAGCTGAGCACTGAACTTAGCAAGGGTTGTATTAAGGGTCAGATGTCCAGATAATACGGAACTACGAAAATAACAAAATACGGATGCCTCGAGTCCAGCAGGTAAACAAAGTTTAGGAACGTCTGATTTCCCAACTTCATGACAAAGTACACTCTTTCTCAAGGAATAACCGGGAAATTGCTCATCCGTTAACTGTTGCCTTCTTCTAGGAGTCAAATAAGAATTTTGGTTCTATTTATTCCTGAGATCAGAAAATAATTGAGGTATCTCAGTTAAGACGTTAACAATGGAAGAGCTCATTACTGAACACCCCCTGGATTCGTGGATGCCCTCCTCAAACATGTGGCTGAGCCATGTCAGGGGTTCAGATAATCAGCTGGCTGTATCAGCCAGCTGATTATCTGAACCCCTCACATGGCGAACCCTGAAGCGAAAGGCAGATATACGGAAATTAGGAATCGCTAATAATGGGGGGGGGGGGGGGGGGTTACTTAGAGTCGTCGTAATCGCCTCAAATGTTGCATGCTGGTTCTCACCCCAAACAAATTTCCGTCCTTTCTTATGAAGATCGTTAAGAGGGGTGGATAACTGAGCGAAATTAGGGACAAACTTCCGAAAGTAGTTGGCCATCCCGATAAATCTGGCGACTCCCCTTCTATTCTTAGGGAGTGGAAACTACTTAAAATCGGAAGTAAGTTCTTGTCGATTCTGATTCCATCTTTAGAAACAGGATGTGCCAAAAACTAAACTTTCTGTTTGGCGGGAGTGACCTTAGAAGGTTTGATCATCGAAATAGCAGATCGAATCCTCAGAAAGACCCTTTAAAAATGCAAAAGATGTTCAGCAAAGGACCGACTATAGAAAACAACATCACGAAGATAATTCTAGACACAGCTTGAGTTTAAATCCTCCAAAACATGATGTAAAATTCGTGGCTAGGCCGATGGATACACGGATGAATTCACACAAATTCCCGTCCGTACAGAAGGCTGTAACGGTCTCGGAACCCTCACTCAAGGGTATTTGATAAAAAGCCTGATCTAAATCAAGCACATCAAAGTAAGAGGCATCAGGAAAACAAGTAAAACTTATATGGACATCCAGAAAGGACTCTACAATCAAGAATCGGTTCCGTAGGCACCAAAATACAGGCGAGACGTATAGAGAATTTGAAGGTTTAATTACTCCATTGTGTAGCTTGGTCTCAATCTTTTGTCTTAAAATTTTCACTTTAGGTGGCAACAGACGATAAGGAGGCTGACGAACGTGAACATCATCCACTAAACGGATTTTATACGAATGTTGTCGGTCACCCCCAACCGATCGGTTGGCACATCAGGAAACACGCTCAGGAGATCCCTCAACTGAATTATCTCAGGCTCGCTAAGATGACCAAGAGCCACCCCGTCTGCTCAGTCTGCAAGATGATAATGTTAACACTAGTAGCAGGTCACGGACAGAGGGCTATCTTGTGTAATGGGCTAAACCGAAAGAAAAAAAGGTCGCCAGATAAATCGAGAACTAATCCAGTACGCTGGATAAAATCACATCCAAGCAATAAGGTGATAGATAATTTCTTCATAACTACCAATTTAACCGGAAAGGAAAAACCAAGAATCGACAGGCTCACTAGCACCCCACCTACCAAAGGTAACCCCTGGCCTTTGGAAACACTAAATCTCTGGTGGACACTCACCTGAATATGCCTGGAGAATTGCCAGACAGCCGGCCGCGGTGGCCTTGCGGTTCTAGGCGCTGCAGTCTGGAACTGCGGGACTGCTACGGTCGCAGGTTCGAATCCTGCATCGGGCATGGATGTGTGTGATGTCCTTAGGTTAGTTAGGTTTAAGTAGTTCTAAGTTCTAGGGGACTGATGACCTAAGATGTTAAGTCCCATACTGCTGAGAGCCATTTTTGATTGCCAGACAAAACATTATGGCAAAAAGTCAGCATGATCCGGCTACAATCTCGTATACCCATCCTCATCGGAAATGAGAAATTATTTATGAACACTCGTTATAGGAGGAGCGGTCAATAATGAGACGAAATGCGTTGCTCATTTGTACAATGCGGAAACTCAATCTACGACGTGCAGCAATGATATGAAGTAAGTTTTCTACGACAGAATGGTATTGTAGTCGCCTGTAACCATTTATGTGTCTGTCGCAAAATGAAGACGGTTGGCTATTCGTACATATTTATTTTAGATTTTGTACGAATAGATCATTGAATTTTTCCAGACTGCAGATAATTTGGTGATTTGTTTGTGGAACTGAGTAATGTAGCGTATGATTTATGTGAATAGTCTTGTTATAGGTACGTTCAGTAATACTGAATTCGCGTTGCACCATAGAAAACCACACAAGTTTAGCTTCGTTGTTCAGTTTGTGCAATACGCTCACCAAAAATCTCGTTTGTTCCTAAAGACCCGCAAATCACTTTATAGCGTCGCATCAATGAACGCTTTACTTCATTTTTTCCCAGTCATACATGTATAGAATTCTCCTTCCTTTTTATAGGTGTATCCGTTATACTCGATTTATTACTTGTAGATGTTTACCTATAACAGTCACAAATCTATCGCGTAACTTTTCGTGAATACAACTGATCCACTCACGCCTAGAATTGTTCTCAGGGCAGTAATTCACATCGCATTTTTGAAAATAAATCATAAGCCATCATTCTGCACGACCTCTTAGTTTTTTCTAATATGGTATATTGTAATTCTCTTCTCGGGAATAAGTGGTATTTTAAATCCACTTTTCCAGACATTCCACTCATGACCTCTTCCTCTGTGATAATAATAACCATCTGTTTTTCCATAAGGCATTTTTCCTGCAATTTTAACTTTATGAAATTATTTGCACCACACTTCAATCTCATCATTGTACAGCTGAGAAGAATGCCTGGGAGGGATGAGGCGGGTAGCTGGAGAAGAGCTCTTTCCCTCGCTCCCTTGAACTGTATTACTGGCCGTCTGGAAACTACGGCGTTACCAGTAGAGTCGACTGTCAGCCTTGTGATTCGTTATTCACCGTCTATGGTCTCCCGGCCTCTTTCATTTTTTCACTACAGCTCCAATGCCTAAGGGGAAAATTCGAATGATTACATGAATCCAGACATCAAATCTCATGAAAAGCAAGAAACAGACGAGAAAGTCCTACCACTACTGACGTTTTAACTGAATAAAACGAAATATATATCGTAATAAAAAAAACATCTTTCAATAGTTGCATGCACAGTACCAATATTAATCAATTACTGATATAACAGTTACTGATACCATGTACACAAATGGGGAACTGGACCGACGGTACAGGTTGCTTATAAATTAGTTACACGAAAGTATTCTTTAATGATGTAAAGGGTAAACAAATTACCGAAATATGAAGACGGTTTCTGTTCTTTCGGACATTTGATCTTGCAGCTCTCGAAGAATGAAATTACAGTGAGATCCAGACCATTAGCTGCTCACAGGCGTTGATAACTATCAACGGGGCGGTTGAAAATGTGTGGCCCGAATGCGACTCAAACCCGGGATCTCCTGCAAACATAGCAGACGCTCTATCCGACTGAACCATCGACGACAGAGAGTATAGCATGACTGCAGGGACTTACCTGTGGTACGCTACCTGTGAGACCCACATTTCCAACTTACTGTCCACACACTACATTTGTAGTGCCCCTGTCCACTATACTCGTTATTCCCGCCAGTCTGTTTACCGACTCGCGCAAGAGCTTGAGCACTGTGAGTGTATTCGCACTGAAGAATATCATTGACCGGTAAGCCTTATCTACATGAAGATGGTATCTGTTCTTTCGAACATGTCAGATAGACCAGATGTTGTTGTTTTCTTCAGTCCTGAGACTGGTTTGATGGCAGCTCTCCTTGCTACTCTATCCTGTGCAAGCTTCTTCATCTCCCAGTACCTACTGCAGCCTACATCCTTATGAATCTGCTTAGTGTATTCATATCTTGGTCTCCCTCTACGATTTTTCCCCTCCACGCTGCCCTCCAATGCTACATTGGTGATCCCGCGATGTCTCACAACTTGTCCTACCAACCGATCCCTTCTTCTAGTCAAGCTGTACCACAAGCTCCTCTTCTCCCCAATTCTATTCAATACCTCCTCATTAGTTATGTAATCTACCCATATAATCTTCAGCATTCTTCTGTAGCACCACATTTCGAAAGCTTCTATTCAATTCTTGTCTAATCTATTTATCGTCCATGTTTCACTTCCATACATGGCTACACTCCATACAAATACTTTAAGAAACGACGTCCTGATATTTAAATCTATACTCGATGTTAACCAAATTTTCTTCTTCAGAAACGCTTTCCTTCCCATTGCCAGTCTACATTTTGTATCCTCTCTACTTCGACCATCATCAGTTATTTTGCTCCCCAAATAGAAAAACTCTTTTACTACTTTAAGTGTCTCACTTCCTAATCTAATTCCCTCAGCATCACCCGACTCAATTCGACTACATTCCATTATTCTCGTTTTGCTTTTGTTGATGTTCATCTTATACCCTCTTTTCAAGACACTATTCATTTCGTTCAACTGCTCGTCCAAGTCCCTTGCTGTCTCTGACAGAATTACAATGTCATCAGCGAACCTCAAAGTTTTTATTCCTTCTCTATGGATTTTAACTCCTACTCCGAACTTTTCTTTTATTTCCTTTATTGCTTGCTTAATATACAGATTGAATAACATCGGAGATAATCTACAATCCTGTCTCACTCCCTTCCCAACCACTGCTTCCCTTTCATGTCCCTCGACTCGTATAACTGCTGTCTGGTTTCTGTACAATTTGCAAATAGCCTTTCGCTCTCTGTATTTTACCCCTGCCACCTTCAGAATTAGAAAGAGAGTATTCCAGTCAACATTGTCAAAAGCCTTATTTAAGTCTAGAAATGCTAGAAACGTTTGTTTGCATTTCCTTAATCTTTCTTCTAAGATAAGTAGTAGGGTCAGTATTGCCTCACGTGTTCGAACATTTCGACGGAATCCAAAGTGATCTCCCCGATGTCGGGTCCTATCAGCTTTTTCCATTCGTCTGTAAAGAATTCGCGTTAGTATTTTGCAGCTGTGACTTATTAAACTGATAGTTCGGTAATTTTCACATCTGTTAACACCTGCTTTCTTTGGGATTGGAATTATTACATTCTTCTTGAAGTCTGAAGGTATTTCGACTGACTCATACATCTTGCTCACCAGACGGTAGAGTTTTGTCAGGACTAGCTCTCCCAAGACTGTCAGTAGTTTTAATGGAATGTTGTCTACTCCGGGGACCTTGTTTCAACTCAGGTCTTTCAGTACTGTGTCAAACTCTTCACGCAGTATCATATCTCCCATTTCATCTTTATCTACATCCTCTTCTATTTCCATAATATTCTCTTCAAGTACATCGCCCTTCTATAGACCCTCTATATACTCCTTCCACCTTTCCCTTCTTTGCTGAGAACTGGATTTCCATCTGAGCTATTTATATTCATATAAGTGGTTCTCTTTTCTCCAAAGGTCTCTTTAATTTTCCTGTAGGCAGTATCTATCTTACCCCTAGTGAGATAAGCCTCTACATCCTTACATTTGTCCTCTAGCCATCCCTGCTTAGCCGTTTTGCACTTCCTGTCGATATCATTTTTGAGACGTTTGTATTCCTTTTTGCATGCTTCATTTACTGCATTTTTATATTTTCTCCTTTCATCAATTAAATTGAATATTTCTTCTGTTATCCAAGGATTTCTACTGCCCCTCGTCTTTTTACCTATTTGATCCTCTGCTGCCTTCACTATTTCATCCCTCAAAGCTACCCATTCTTCTTCTACTGTATATCTTGCCCCAATTCCTGTCAAATGTTCCCTGATGGTCTCCCTGAAATTCTCTGCAACCGCTGGTTCTTTCAGTTTATCCAGGTCCCATCTCTTTAAATTCCCACCTGTTTGCAGTTTCTTCAGTTTTAATTTGCAGTTCATAACCAATAGATTGTGGTCAGAGTACATATCTGCACCTGGAAATGTCTTACAATTTAAAACCTGGTTCCTAAATCTCTGTCTTACCATTATATAATACATCTGGTACCTTTTAGTATCTCCAGATATCATTGGTGATCTTGCAGCTCTGTAAGAATGAAATTGTAGTGAGATCCAAAGGTAGCGGATCTGAATACGGAAAACCATAAACAACACTAAACAACCACGATGACTGTTCGAATATCTCTATTCGCACATGTCACCTAGCGGGAACGTCGGGAACTACCAGTGTTAGAATGGATTAAAATTTGAATAAACTGCTTTTATTGCCTTATCGCACATTTCTCTAAGTCATTTACCCTTTTCGCAAATTGAAGGCCTTTTTATAACTAATTTATAAACACCCTGTATTTTGCAAATATCAGTGGATTGAAAAGGTGAGAATATTTAACACACTTACGTCACTCGAACCAATTCCACTGACTCACAGTTATAATTTTCACACAGTTTCGTTCATGAAAATGTTTGTAAGAGTGAATACCCCCCCCCCCCCCCCCCCCCCCCCTGTGCGAGCCATGTCCCTCCACTCGCTGTCCTATTCCTGTAGTGCATTTTATTCTCACCTGTGGACAACAGTAAATGGTGCATCCAGTGTTTCGCCACTCGTTTTAAATTCTACGCATGAACTAATGTTTCTTTACTGCTTTTAGATAATTTTCCTGCACACTGTGCTTTTTGGGAGATTTTTGTACATGAAGTTCTATTTCCGAACATTCCGCCAAAGGATTTTTCCCTTGAGATCAGGAAAGTTTCCACTTCACTTCACTTTCCCACAACACACGTTATTACTGAAAACTGGTCTGCTACACAGAAGAGGGCGCAATGTGTAGCATTATGTGAATAGAAACATATCAGTTCCGAAAGACAACAACTGAGCTTGAATTTCCACTTTTCGTCTTGTCATAGGTTACACAATGCGAGTTGCAACGATCAACATCCGTAATTATTACGACAAAACGACCAACCGGAATGCAACGAAAATCCAACCGTAAGTTGATAACTGTTATATAGGGGATTGTTCTCGAAAATACAGTATGGCACCCGTAGCCCTTCGAAGTTGAAAGTTTACAAAAAAACATAAGTAAAAGCACGCTTTCACCCAAATATTTCCACTTATGTCGCCCCATTAAAACAGAAACTGTCAGTTTGCATTTCCACAATTTAAAAGACTTTTGACGCAGTGAAGCTCGTTGTGCGATGGAGTCTCAGGAGGCGCAGGAAGCAACGAGCCGATCATTATGAAATTGAAACTTGAAGGAAGACAAGGTGATTGGACATATATTACTACTTCAGGGAATAATTTTCAGATACCTAGAGCGAGCTGTGAAGAAGACAATTGGAACGCATACAGTAAGTAATTGAGGACGGTGTGTTTTTAGCGTGATTCTAAAGCCCCCTTTGCACAGGAATTAAAGGAAGCGAAAACACCCGAACAGCCATTAGTTGACAGTTCGCTACTCTTCACTACGATTCACTTGTACTCGTAAACAAGCTTTTATAACAGAGCGAACGGAAGAGAACGAGCATAGCGTGTCAACTCTAGGAACGCTGTGTTAGTGTTTTGACGCTGATAATCGCCACACGGATATTACTCGATAAAACGCAAAATATTGGTGCTAAGATATGATTAATTTGCATGGCGAGTGCGTTGATTTTGACGAAGTAAGCAAAATGGTGTAAGGAAAGAAGAATGTATGTCTGAATTTGTACCCAGGTGAGTAGCGCTTGGAAGTACTGCTCTAAACACTGAATACCAGGTCCAGCCTTTATTAACTTTATTCCAGAACTTCGCACATTTCTTGAGTAACGTGTTTTGCCGGTTTCTTATTACATGATGAGGCGGAAACATGTAACTGAGTGCCTTTACTTGTGTGTATGTATCGTAAGTACAAACCTGGGAATGCGAGGTTACATGTGCTACAGAGTTCAAAGCCACATCACTTAAATTAAATTGAAAAGAATCATATGTGAATGAAAACCTATCGCATTCATAAGCACATAAATAATCAAACCAATAGTCAAATGGCTCTGAGCACAAGGGACTTAACTGCTAAGGTCATCAGTCCCCTAAAACTTAGAACTACTTAACCTAACTAACCTAAGAACATGACACACATCCATGCCCAAGGCAGGATTCGAACCTGCTACCGTAGCGGTCGCGCGGTTCCAGACTGTAGCACCTAGAGCCGCTCGACCACCCCGGCCGGCTCAATAATTTCACGTTCAGTAGACTTTGTCAGTGCGATCTGTTTGAAAAAACGTAACTTTATATAAAAAAAAGACAATCCAAACTGTAACCTGTACAAGAATGTAACGTGAAATACACAAAAATTTCTGCACTGGCATGTGGTCCTAGTAGAATAAAGAAACTGACACAACCTACATTGCGCAAAGGAAACTAAGCAATCACTTATTATGGATTTCACCTGCAAAATGAAGTACTGGCGGGAACAGCAAAGCAGCAACACTCCGCAACAGCTAAAAAAATACTGCTAAAGACTAACTGCAGTTGGTCCAGGGCAATTGGCTACATAATCTTGTCATAGAATCTCGTGACACAGAATCCCAGTGAAACACATGATTCAACCAGTACTCACCAGAATAATTATCAAAAACTCAACTGTGACGAGGGTGAAGTGGACCAACAATACAAGTCTACAAAAATAAGAATAAAACTCATACCTCACTAAATAATACCTTGTTTCTCATTTTAAAACATTTTTTTACGCCCGTATGCTGTCCAGCAATTGTTCTAAGTCATCATTCTTCCTCGTAATCAATTTGCAACCCACATAGTTCCAAAAGCGCGTCCGTGCATTACACTGTACTCTGATCAAATCCCGCCTGCTGCACGCTGCAACTTACCACTACTGAGTATCTAAGATTCTACGATTCCACAGTACTGCCATCGCAGACACGGGTAATGTTGCCTAACAACTGTTTCTCAGACAACGAGCCTTCAAATATATTATTTTTATTTACAAATATTAACACATCATAAAAAATAGCCATATTACAAACATCTAAGCAGACGAGGGACACAATCTACAGGGAAGATAGCTTTTACTCTGAGGTTATCAACTGAATATTTCTGTTAAAATATTGTTTCACATTTGGATAGCTGCTTTATCGCAGGCTGTTCCTGATGTCTGCGGTGGCATTAGAGAAGATCTATAGGGTTTTGTTAAAGCAAATATACGAAATTCAGGTCAGTAATATATCATAATGAAATCTACATATATAAATAACCCATAACATCCACTACTTGACAAACTCAGCTATGAAGTTCGTTAGAGGGCAGACAGCGGGATTTATTTATCCAGTTATTACAACAAAAACTCTAAGACAACAGTGATACACAAGATACCTAATTACAGCTACAATGATAGTAAGCAAGGAGAATGTTCAGCCGAGCGGGATTAGCCGAAGGTCTAGGGCGCTGCAGTCATGGATTGTGCGGCAGGTCCCGGCGGAGGTTCGAATCCTCCCTCGGGCATGGGTGTGTGTGTGTGTGTGTGTCCTTAGGATAATTTAGGTTAAGTGGTGTATAAGCTTAGGGAGTGATGACCTTAGCAGTTAAGTCCCATAAGATTTCACACACATTTGAACATGTTTTTAGAATGATCAGTACTTCCGCACTTTTTAATTTTAATCAACATAAATGATTCATATTTGTACTTGTTTCTACCCCAAGAAATTAACTGTGCTGTTAGTAAATAAATAGAAAGCTTGTGCTTATTCACTTCTTTTCTATCTGATTGGAGGGTTTAATGAATTTATCGAATTTTTCGAGTCTGCAATTGGGCACTGGGTTCGAATGTGCAGCCTCTGCCTTTTGCCGAGTGAACTATTCAATCGTGACTCATGTCTCTCCTCACAATCTCACAATCGAAATCCATACCTTCACACAATGTTTCCCGCATACCTTGCGGGACTAGCACTCGGAGAAGGAAGGATATTGCGTAGCTCCGTAGGGGTGAGTCGCGACTCGCGATTGTATAACTCAGTCGATAGAGTTTTTGCACGCTGAAGGGAAAGGTCTCAAGTTTGAGTTACTCTCCGACACACAGATTTAGCCAGACAGGAAGATTTTAAAGAAGTTTCCTTTCTCCAATTTCCGGAACCATACATTTGCTCTCATTAACAGTCAGCCAGCCTATTGGATTACATTTTGTGGACTTAATTGCAGCAAGTTTCACCCTTCAAAGCTTTTGGTTCGATTTTCTGTCAATATAGCCAGAGCAGAGGAGCAAACATAACTACAATGACGTTAAGTCTTACAGAGACACGTGCCGTATAGGTACACGTGCCACCGTTTTCTTTTCAGTGAAACAGACCTCGAAAGACTCCCCACAGAACCTGATCTGAAAGGTTTCCTTCTCCTTTTACATATCAGTAAAGTGACTCTCAGCCAGTAAGGCATATCTAGAGAAGAAACGGCACACAATGGAAGCAACGAGCTTCCTTTGCCGCCACGTGGGTGCAAGAAATTGGTGCTTGCGTCCAACCCCCGCTGGATGGAAACTCATAGCTACGTTGAGAAAAAACGTTCGTATTCTACAGGTAGAATCTTGCTTTATGTCTTTCCAGTCTCTTTGCTTCAGAAACAAAGTCAATAAATCATTTCGATAGTTATCTATCCTTTTTATAATCATCTTTTCAGTATTTTCTGTCACCTTCAAATTAGTAATCTTGCTTCTGCACAGAACTACATATCCGTATTTCGTGCTAATTCTCACTGCCTCAGAATTATTGTTGAACGTTAACTATGGTCGCCCTAAGACTGGAACTGAACAAATTTTTTTCCCTGTTTCACTAGCTTATGGCTTCTTAGCACTTTACACCATACAGAGCTGCAATCATAACATTATTCTGAATCCCGTGGCTTTCAGTGTTTCGCACATTACATATTTGTTACCATCTATAAAGTCTTTAAAGGTGCCTTCTTCGTTTTGTGTTAACTATCAGTTAACGCTGCAAAGTTCTGAAAAAGCTGAATAACGAGCAATAATCTTGCATTATTCCTCTGCTGACTGGTTTGTTAACGACGTCAGCACATTAGTTTTTACGACGACGTTCGTATTTTTATGGGCGCTCTTTATGAAGGTTAGTAGTAGGTTTAATGAATTTTTCTCACCCCGACGTCAAGAAACAGACTTTCCTCCAGCTTAACGTGAAGGTTAATTTATTCCGTAGACAACATTCTTTTTTCGCCTTATTTCTGTCATAAAGGCAACATTTCAATCTCTCTCTCTCTCTCTCTCTGTCTCTGTCTCTGTCTCTGTCTCTCTCTCTCTGTGTAATCTCATACGCAGTGTTTTATAGGCAGACGCTGCGTTGCACTTGACCCAATATTGGGGCGGAAGGCTCCGATCGGCACATAAGCTTCGCACCATTTAGTTCTTCAGGCTCTTGAGCTGTTGTCTGCTCTCTGAGACTTGGACATACTCGACCTGAATCTTTACAAAGTTACGGTAGTGAGCAGACTAGCATACTGTTGCTCTACGTCGATGCAAAATGAGACTATGAGTTAAGAATAATGATTCAGCCGAAACGCTTGGGCCAGGAACTAAGACATTTAATACAATTCCCGAAGTACTTCCATACCTATGAAAGCGTCATCATTGATTTTGAGTCGGCCGCGGCGGTCTAGCGGTTCTAGGCGCGCAGTTAGGAACCGCGCGACTGCTACGGTCGCAGGTTCGAATCCTGCCTCGGGCATGGATGTGTGTGATGTCCTTAGGTTAGTTAGGTTTAAGTAGTTCTAAGTTCTAGGGGACTAATGACCACATATGTTAAGTCTGATAGTGCTCAGAGCCATTTTTGAACCATTGATTTTGATGATGGTGCTGGGGCCATTTGTTAGCTTGAGTAAATTCGAGCCACACGTACTGACACAAATCAAAACTTAGAAATTAAAATCTAATTTTCACCTATTCACGTTAAACTTTTTTCTAATTACCATAAATCATGCTTATGATCGTTCGTATGGAGACATTCAAATTTTTAATTGTTATCGTAACTATATTTAGTTTATTTTTCGAGGTCAGGATAAACCAATGCTTCTCATTTGACATATTAACTAATCTGATTTTAATAGGGCATTTATGCGAAAAACAATATTTATTATAGGTTGTGGAATTATAGTAACAACAAACTACGAAAGAGGTACTGCTGTGTAAATATAATCGAGAACCTGACAACGTCTTTTACAATCTTAGCAACATCAATGCACTTTCAGTAACTTGTACTAGCTAGGTGGGAGGTGGGAGGCGTTACTTTATGGCCACCACAAAAATTAAGAAAAAGAAACACAAATTTCGTTAAATGTCGTTGAATTTGTTCACAATATACTTTTTAAAGAGATATTGACCTATAAGTGAGGTACTGAACCTGTAAATATTGAGTGTGACATTCATTGTGAAAAGTCACATCGACTACCAAGACTTAAATTTTTGTAACATCTACTGGATCTGTTAGAAGACTTTAGTAAGAACATCAAATATATTTTTTTTTCAAATTTAAAGATATTCAGTATCTGACAAGATTACAATATATTCAAAACATAGGTACAAGGACCCAGTCCCGCTGGTAGCGTGAGAGTTAAGGATATTTAACGAAAGCAAGGCGTGATAGACCAAACAGCTAGTGATTTATATACTCCTAGCTGCTACTGAGCTCAGCTTCACGAAACAATGTCAAAACGGCAGCGCTCAACTCTATTGTCAAGCAATACGATAAATGCTAACGTTCTTGATCGCAGCATTTACGAAGAACACAGATTGCAGTTTTCTCCGGTATCTGTTGTATCATTTACAGTGAAATCTATTCGAATCTTCTAAATAAACACACTGGATAAAATACCAAGTGTGTTCAACAGAGAATGCAACAAGATAATTTTTTTCCGCCGCCAATGCGGAATTTGTTGTGGGACATTGTGGAATATTTATGCCTCACACTGTATAGTTTCTATAAGTCCCTCCAGATCCTCTAACACGTTGCACTCCACCTCGCCATCCATATACGCCTCCCGTCCAGCCACATGGATCCTCTATGACCTCAATCCTTTCCCCCATCTGCTCCTATTCCTCAAACATAACCGCATACCCTACACCTCCCACCACCTTGACCCCCCTCACCCACTGGTTGCTCCTCTCCTCTCCCATCCCCACATTCTGCCACACCTTCAGTGTTGTGTCCCCCTGCCCTCCTTCCCTACACCCTTCATCTCCTTTCCCAAGGTGGCTTCTGTCATTCCCCTCCCGGATGATGCCCTCTCTCCCTCCATTTATCCCTCCTATCAACTCTGATCCTCAACCCCCTCCTTTCCTCTGTCCCTGGGCTCCCCTCCCACCTTCCATCCTGTTCTCTCCCCACCTAACCTCTCCCTTCCTTCCTTCTCAACCCCCCTCCCCAAGTCCTTTTGTATGCCCCTCCTCTGCATTTGCCCACTCCCTGTCACGTCTCCCCAACACTCCCCCCCCCTTTTATTGGTCCTCGTCCTCCATCAGCTCCTTTCCCCCTGCCCCCTTCGTTTTTTCTCTCCTTCCCCCCCCCTTTTTCTTTCTCATCATCTGTCCAGGTTCCTCCGTCTGCCCTCGGCAGTGGTATGTCATATTTGCCAACTTTTTAGTGCAGTGTTCAAGTGACTGTTCAGTGTTGTTCATCTTTCCAAAGTGTTGCGAACAGAAATCATGCTGTCGCTGGTTGTCAATTTTATGTCTCTTGCGAACAGTAACCAGACTGTCGCCGTGTTTTTTAATTGTCTGTCTATTATTTTACCTGTCTGCTTCATATGTATTTTATTGGTATCATCATCCCTTTGTTCTATGTTTTACGTTCCACGATTTTCCGCCATGTTACCACTTAAGTCTCCCATTTTATCACTTGTTTTCATTATTTCTGAGCTGCTGCCAGCTCGCCCCCTTCAAACTCAACAAAGGATATATATATATATATATATATATATATATATATATATATATATATATATATATATATATATATTCATGATGTCCCTATAGGTGGCGGCCTCATATGTAGTCTTCAAAATGGTGTCTGTAATGGCGATGCGTTCCAAGCAGACAACTGTCATTGAGATTCCTCTGGCGGAAAAGAGCATCTCAGATGTTCATTGGCGCTTGTAGAATGACTAAAGAGCCCTGTAAGTGAAAAAAAAACTACGGTGAATAGTGGGGACAGGCATCTGTCATCATAGCAACAAGGGCACGCATACCATCCCTCGTATTAATTACGCTCTCAAACGAGGACGCTGTTAGGAGCGCTTTAGATGCCTTAGAAGTGGTATGAGGCACTCATGTGACCCTCCACCACTGGCGGTAAGTCTAAGTAGTGAAGAGATGTGTATGTGCCAGAAGATTATATGCCTTCAGCGAAGTGATGGCAGCGTGGCAGAAAGGAGATATGGTGTTCTGACGCACCCATCCCGACACTATGAATGAAGTTGTCCAGATTGCTGGTGCTTCAATACAGACTACAGGTCCGAAAGAACAGACACCATATCCATATAAGTATATAGTTCTGGCAATAATGGCCATGGCCTTCTTCTTCTCTGCGGATGCACACATATTATCCGAACTCTTAAGGGACTTGGAAAGAATGTGTGTTGCGTAGAGACACTACGAATGTAGTGTGTGGCAATATAAAGTGAGAATTTGGGTCTCACGGGAGGCTTGAACGAGACAGTCCCTGCAGGTGCCATCGGTGGCTCAGATGGTTAGAGCTTGTGCGATGTAAGAGGTAGATACTGCGTTCGAGTCCTGGTTAGGGCACATATTTTCACCTGTCCCCGTTGATATATATCAACACCCGTCAGCAGTTGAAGGTATTAATATACAATACTGGCCATTAAAATTGCTACACCAAGAAGAAATGCAGATGATAAACGGGTATTCATTGGAGAAGTATATTATACTAGAACTAACATGTGATTCTATTTTCACGCAATTTGGGTGTGTAGATCCTGAGAAATCAGTACCCAGAACAACCACCTATGGCCTTAACAACGGCCTTGATACGCCTGGCCATTGAGTCAAACCGATCTTGGATGGCGTGTACAGGTACAGCTGCCCATGCAGCTTCAACACGATACCACAGTTCATCAAGAGTAGTGACTGGCGTATTGTGAATAGCCAGGTGTTCAGCCACCATTGACCAGACGTTTTCAATTGGTGAGAGATCTGGAAAATGTGCTGGCCAGGGCAGCAGTCGTACATTTTCTGTATCCAGAAAGGCCCTTAAAGGACCTGCAACATGCGGTCGTGCATTAACCTGCTCAAATGTAGGGTTTCGCAGGGATCGAATGGAGCGTAGAGCCACGGGTTGTAACACATCTGAAATGTAACGTCCACTGTTCAAAGTGCCGTCAGTGCGAATAAGAGGTGACTGTGACGTGTAACCAATGGCATCCCATTCCATCACGCCAGGTGATACGCCAGTATGGCGATGACGAATACACGCTACCAATGTGCGATCATCGCGATGTCGCCATACACGGATGCGACCATCATGATGCTGTAAACAGAAATTGGATTCATCCGAAAAAATGACGTTTTTCCATTCGTGCACCTAGGTTCGTCGTTTACTACACCATCAAAAGCGCTCCTGTCTGTGACGCTGTGTCAAGGGTAACCGCAACCATGATCTCCGAGCTGCTAATCCATGCTGCTGCAAGCGTCGTCGAACTGTTCGTGCAGATGGTTGTTGTCTAGCAAACGTCCCCATCTGTTGACTGATGGATCGAGACGTGGCTGCACGATCCGTTACAACCATGCGGGTAGGTTGCCTGCCATCTCGACTGCTAGTGATACTAGGCCGTCGGGATCCAGCACGGCTTTCCGTATTACCCTGCTGAACCCACCGATTCCATATCCTGGTAACAGTCATTGTATCTCGACCAACGCGAGCAGCAATGTCACGATACGGTAAACCGCAATCGCGATAGGCTACAATCCGGCGTTTATCTAAGTCGGAAACGTGATGGTACACATTTCTCCTCCTTGCACGAGGCATCACAACAACGTTTCACCAGGCAACGCAGTTCAACTGCTGTTTGTGTATGAGAAATCGGTTGGAAACTTTCCTCATGGCAGCACGTCGAAGGTGTCGCCACCTGTGCCACCTTTGTGTGAATGCTTTGAAAACGTAATCACTTGCATATCACAGCGTCTTCTTCCTCTCGGTTAAATTTCACTTCTGTAGCACGTCATCATCGTGGCCAGTAGTGTATAGTTTTAATTTCGATATTAGATATGTATACCTGTTTATTTGGCTCTTTAGTGTATAAAATGATAGTTAACAAATGTGTGTCTTAATAGTATACAAAGACAATGAAAATCTTCCGTTGAAATACTTCATCAGTTTTAGAGCAAACACAGATGGACAGATACGCACACACACACACACACACACACACACACACACACACACACACACACACACACACATTTAAAGTAAGGTACTTATACGTCTATTCCTCTGTGCTCTAGATCATCCTTCTTATTCGTTTTTTTAAATATGTCTAATGTTCTTGTATATTATTTGTTTCCGAACGCAATACATCGAAGTAAATACGAGAAAAGCATGCTTGAACTCAAAAACAGATGATGGCCAAGCCTGCAGGTTGCGTTGTTCTATGTGACCACGAACGGCACATGTGCAATGTCCTCAATACGTTACAAGTGTCAGTCGGTGTCAGAACGCTGTCATTCGTTGTTATGAGTGCATTATGACGAAGCTAAATGAATTAAAAGGAGGAAAAATGATTGTTCTCGTATGGCGAGTGCTTTCGTAACCAAGGTAGCTGAAGTGATGGTAGTTTCGTGAGAAGAACTATACCGCTTACAGGGAAAGCGGAAAAACATCATCCGTCAAGTCACAGCGAGGATGGGAGAATGTGTTAAGTGATCGTGACAGACGTTCATTGAAGAGCACTGAGACGAAAAACAAGAGGATGAAAACTACAAAAGTCACTGCAGAACTAAATGTCGCAAGCATGAACTCTGTCAGCATCAAAACAACTCGAGGGTAACTACATAAATAGGGAACTAAACAGCGAGCTGAAACTCCAAAACGTCTCATCAGTGATCCAAATTCCCGTAACAGAGAAATCTCGTGCCGAAGCCATAAATCCTTGTGCTGTGCAGCAATGGAACAGAGTCTTTTTGTCATATGAGTCTTGTTTCACTCTGTTTGTAACTTCTGGCTTGATTTACTTCCCGTGAGTCGAACATGCCGGGCCATAGGTGATGATTTAGGGAGCCATATCGTTGTATTCCGTGGGCCACTTGATTACTCTGCAAGTCTGCCGTATTGCCACGGTTACATGAACGTTTTGCGTGGTCAAGTTGTGGGGCGGCGAAGAAGTTGTCGAATGAGTTGTTTGAATGTTCATTTCACGTAACAGACTATTGCCGATGCAACATATGTGGGACGGCGAAGAAGTCGTTGTTTAATGTTGAATGAAAGTTGAACATTGCCACCTTAAATCACGCGAGCCTGGCAACTAATTTGGTGGCCAGTCAGAAAGCGAAGGGAAACTTACTGACCTTAGTTCCCAGTCTGCACGGCCACATTCCTGTACAGCCCAGCTAAACGAAAAATATCCATAGTTCTTCACGGGATTAGGGCTGCTTCAATAACATTTAAAGTTCCAAACAAGATTTTATTATCTTAAAGGCTCACACAAATTACTCGAAACTTCTGAAAATGCTAAAGACATTAAATATTGTTAATTCAGCCAATCGTTTAATAGTTCAGAGGCGACTTCTACAGCAAGTTCCTCCCGAATAGTTCATTACTCTAACTAACGGTGCTCTATTAATAGTTCGCAATAATGTTAAAAAAAAAGATTAATGCTCGCCTTAAAAGTGGAGTTAGTCACCACTTGCCACGCGGAATTATACTTCACACGGACGGCACAATAACAGTTTGTTACCGAAGTCTAAACGATCCAGGACGGTGTACAGTCCTCGCGATTTTCAATGTCCGTTTACATTGCTAAGTACGCGCATGTCACAGCCCGCTATGACGTCACCCGAGGCGAGGCGCGATCGGACGTTAAGCTCGCGTGGACTAGGCGTTGGTCTAATGCGGAGTGAGCTTACTACTGCCTCTGCCGCTCTTTTTATATAGCTCCGGCGCGTACCGCCAAGAGAGCATCTGTTCTTTCCATTCCTATGCAGATGCCTGCAGCCTCCAAATGATCGCTATCTCAGGCACATAATCTTAAATATCACATTTAATAATAGCTTTACAAACTTCTCAATTTTTGTATACATACATCTGAGCAGTACAGAAGCACGTAGAAAATCTCAGCCCGCTAAAATTAAAACTTTACTCTCTAGAATTTTTACAATGGAACTAACGGTAGCTTGTTACCTCTGAACCATGGCTTTATCAAGACTTGTATCAGCTGTTAATTATGCTACAAGACTAAAACTTGGTGTAGCTTTGTTAATTGTCCTATCTGATCATTGGTCTTAAAGAATTTGTTTTATCATTAAAATTTAAAGTACTTAATCTATAATGCTTATGTACATTTTACTCACAAAAGTAGTTTTTACTAAATTACTAAAAAAACTAGAAGAGGTAACTGATTGTGGTATTTCCATTATTATTATTAGGGTGAACTGAAGCATCCTACCAATTTTCAATATTGTAGCTCTATTATTTCGCGCCTCTGATTTTTCCGAAAAACGCGGATTCTGGAGTCAATTTTAGTTTTATGGTTTTGGAAACCAGCACCACTCATTAATGACTTCTTACTGCACCTTCTCACCAAATTTTGGCTTCCTAGCGTCATTATTTAGCGCCTCCTATTTTTCTTTCAAAACGTGAATTTTACGTAAACTACTAATTTTATAACATTAAGATTTGTTACCTGAAACATTATTACATAGAACTATACTTTAACAAAGTTTTACACACAAATCTTAATTTTTACTTTTATGTTAAATGTGGTGCAATACTATATGCAGGCGCGTTACGATGACGTGACGCTACTAGCAGTGAACTAGGGTAAGTCCCGTGCACTCGCTCGCCTCTGTATCTTATACATGATACAGCGCTTGCTTTGCTTCATCACCCCCTTTTTAATTTTCGTGAAAATCTATTTTTGAACAAAATTAAATTTCTAAAAGAACAAACAAGCGATGGATTACTTTAGTATACCTCTTTCAACTTAAGTTGCTTCTTCTTAGGAAATTCCTTATTACTACATACACAAAATAACCATACTCATATACACATAGAAAAGCTAGTACAGAAGACATTCACAAATTATTTACATACATTTACATGGAAATATAAATTTTTCAATGGTTACAAAATAGTTATTTTTTTTTTTTAAATCCGTCTCTTCCTGAAAAAGAAAATACACACGACTTTTATCACTGCAACGCACTCACATTTTTCTTTTACTATAATACTCGGCACTGTGGTGGGTGTCCTATTGTAACACTCATTTAATTTCACTGATTGACAAAATTGTGGGAGGAAATTGTATTCACTGTGGTTTGCGTCTCTACTTCCAATCTCCCTACCGCTTGTTGTCAGTCATTCATGCAGCCTGCATGTCCCTGAGAAACAGACAATACAGTCTAAGTTTCTGTTTTCAACTTATATCTAAGGTAGGACAAAGTACATTTTATAGTTTATATTCTGGCACTATTTTACTAATTGTGAAGTTGTCAGAAAGACATATAGCACTAAGTCGTATCTGATACAATAGCTCCTACTTTCTTCTTTCATAAATAATCTTTTAGGTTCCTAAATAGTGAAAATTCTTTTAGCAAATTAATATATTAAGATCTTGCTTCAACTTAGAAAATTGAGTAACCTTTTAGTTTTAATATACTCTGGCTTAATTATCGTATGGATTAGTTCATCAAAGAAGCCATTTGCTGACCAGCACTTTGCTTTATTGTATGAATTACTAAAGAAATTAGTTATTTTCAGTATACCGATTCCAAATTTCTGCATTTTCCAATATTTGTGTGTTTCTGTTGTCTGTTTAACTATTTATTTGCCTCAAGCAAGATTTAGCGTTTTTCACCATTTCACGAGACGTGAGGGAATTATTCTTTAATCCTACATCATTTACTTCAATTTACTTACTTCACTTCTTCACCTTATTTATTTTCTCCCTTTTCTTCCAGATTCAAAATACTTCATTTCTCCACTTCTTTCTCCCTTTTCCTTTTGTCAGCCTATTGACGTCCTGTTTCTATATATTTGGTGCGATCCTCACACCACTTCCACACATCTCCATTTATTTAATTCTAAAACGCCATTGCTTGCCTCTATGAGCATTACCTTCTTACGCTGTTTTCCTTCAGACAACCTTATTTCTAGCAACATACTACCTTCTGCATAATCTCATGGATTATTCACATTCATACCGTACTTCGTATACTGCAAAGTGTCTCTCTTAGTTGTAGTTTCTAACCCTTTACAATTACATGAAATATTTTAATTTATTTATTTTAGCCATGTTTGCCTCTTATTGGTACTCAGACTTTTGTTTTGCCATTCACTAGGTAGATCCTTACTAAGAATACTTAAAACCTAATAGCATATATACAACATGAAGACATATGTGATTCTTACCTGTTATGATAGACCAGAAGAAGGGAATGAAACTTGAAAAGGAAATAAAGTTTCACCCAGCTGGGACTGCACGGTACGCCAAACCGTGTATCCGCCAAAGAGTGGCAGACTCCCTACAGTAATTAATTACTGTTAATTTTAAATTCCTTTAGATCCACAATATTTCTTAGACCCAGTTCTCTCTTACTCTTTGGATATTCCAAACGATAGGCATTTGCATGAGGTTTACTTACTATTCTAAATGGTCCATGATATACATGCATAAACTTTTTAGTTTCTGCAGAAATTTTCTTTGATTTTTCTTTTGTTTTGACCAGCACTAGCTCACCAATTTTAAAACTAGTGTGGGAAGCCCTTGCATCATGCCTCTTTTTCCTATCTAAAGCTCTTTTGCGTATATTTGCCCTGGCCTGTGCTTTCTTCTCATTCATATTTTGAGGACGATCACTTTCTCTGATGACAATTTCATTTAACCAGCGTGCATCCAATACTAATCTAACACTTCCATCACGCTTAGGCACTACAACAAGAGGACTATTGTATTCACTAATTGCTTGCTCTATGACACCCCATGCCAACATACGTTTAATTTCATTTCGCACTGCTTGTTTCCTTGCAACATGTATTGGATAAGGCTTCTTAAAAAATACCTTCCCAGGCTTGATATTCAAATGGCATTCATAACCTTTAACTTCACCAGGTGCGTTTGAGAATACATTACTATGCTTAGTTAACACACTCTTTAACTCTGATCTTTGTTCGTCAGCAATTTGCTTTGTTGATTGTACCTTTTCCTCTATTTCCTTTAGGATGTGTCTCTCTTCAACCTTAGCACTTTCCTCATTCTCACTGAAAACCAAATTTTCCTGCAAGTATCCTTTATTCTTTATTACTCTAATAGGCAGTTCCCAAGTTTCATTACTACCGCCTATATGACTTCCTATAAAAGACTCTCTTATCACTTTAGAGTCAGGTAAAGTTAAAATTAAGTTGTTCTGATCAAAATTGATCTTTCCCTGGTACTTTGATAAGAAATCAGTACCAATCAACATATCAACACTTAAGCCTAGCACAATCAAACAAGGATGATCTATTACTACGTCATTTATACCAATGGGTATCAAAGCTTCGTGTTGAACTGGTCTAGAGACTTTTCCAGGAGCACCTATAATCTTTAAGCCACTTACTTTCATAACTGTTAACTTCTCTTTATTGGGTATGGTGTCAAAAAATGTTTGTGATAAAGCACTTGCTTCACTGCCACTGTCAAGCAGACAACGCACAGTGACTCCTGATATGTTTACTTTGATAACAGGGTGAGTTATTTTACATCGAACAGGCTGCTCACACACCTCGTCTAATAAATCTCGTTCTATGTTCTTCCAGCTAAAGTAATTCTGATCATTTGCAATTACATTTACATTTACATCCTGGGGCTCATCATGCTCTATAATCTTAGCTGCTTTCTCTAATCTGTCCACTAACTTTAAATCGAAGCATCTGACGACTTTTTCTACTTTTGTTTGCTGCACATCAGCCAAACTATCCTCTACCTCTGAGCAACTGCGTCCCTGCGCAATATTGCTGTTCATAAGAATGTCGTCACCTTCAACCATTTGTGGCACGTTTACACAGCTACTAGATTCTTTCACCTCGTTACTATTTCTACCCCCTTCATTCATCATTTCCTCCTCTCTAAAGTTTTGCAGTACTGATTCTACTTCTGCTACTTCTACTTCAGCTTTTAGATTGCCATTTTCATCGAAGATGTAAGCTTTTACTTCATCATTATTCCCATCAGACTCAAACCCATTATCTATTTCTTCCCCATTATCTACCTTGAGTTCCTGTTCTTCCTTGACCCATTTTTCTAGTGTATCCAAAATACTATCCACTATTTTGTGAGAGTGGCTTAACACATCACTGGTATTATCTGTATTTATTTCGTCATCCATGTTGTCTGTCTGTGTATGTTGGCTGATTGTCTGTGTTTCCGTTACTGGCTGTGTTACTGTTACCGCCTGGTGAGCGCCAGTTTCCTCATAGACGGGATTTAGTTTCCCACACGCGGCCTGTTGTGTTCATCTGTGACACCACTAGATATAGTAGCATCATGACTCCCTTCTTGTCTTAATGGCATAGTATTTACTTCTCCACTTTCGTCATAGTAGTTGTTACGAAAGCGTGGTGAGTATCTACCCACTCTTCCTCTGCCACGGCTTTGGTTTCGATAGTTTGTTTTGGTGTGCCTAACTTCCATATTTCTAACGTTCACGTTTCCATTATTTTGTACGTGATTGTTAGAAGATTTGTTATTCTGCGGCACCTGCTCCTCAGCAGCAGCTACTCTTTCCACTCTTTCCAGATATTCAATAAATTTGTCTATATTATCTCTAGGGGCGGAAATGATCCTTTTCTGCCAGTACCACGGCAGCTTACCTTCTAAACCCATAATGATCATATCTGGCTTCATCTTTTCTGTCAAATGTGACAGTCTTGAAACCCACTTCCTAGCGAAATCCTTTACTGATTCACGCCCTGGGAAAAACTTCTTACCACTCCAGAATTCCCTTAACACATCATTTTGTTTGTTATGTGACCAGTATTCGTTGAGAAATGCAGACTTAAATTCAGATAAAGTTTTACATTTGATCATTACATCCGCTGACCATCGCAAAGCATCACCTGACAAATGACTTCTTATAAATGAAATTTTTTCTCTTTCTGACCAAGTGTTGGGGAGAACATCCTCAAAGTCATTCCAAAATTCAAGAGGGTGAATGTACTTATCAGGATCAAAGCGCAAAAACTGTCGACACCCTATAAAAGCGGCGTCAACTGAAGTCACATGCTGTACAGTAGAATGACTAGAATTAACAGAGGTTACTCTATTTTCTAGGTTAGCAATGTTAGTATTTAATTCCTCTACTTGTGACTCTACTGCTTCTATCCTGGCAGAACATCTTTGTTCCACTGCACCACGAATTTCGGTACAGGTTTCTTTTACTTTCTCAATGTTTTTCTGACAAGTATCTACTTTAATTTGTACCTCTTTAACTTTGTCAGAGCAAAGTTTGGACTCGTTGCTCAATCTTTCGGACAACCTCACTTCCAAAAGTTCATCTGCCTCTTGATAATTTTTTTGAATTTGATCTATTTCACATTTGAAAGTACTATGCATTTTAGTTAACTGTTGCCCTACTTTTACTTGAATGTCATGATGAATAGCATCTATCTTATAATTCAAACTATTCCATTTTGATTGCAGTTCTTCTTTTAGTTCTTTATTACTATCCTCAATTTTAGCCTCAATTTTATTTTGGTTTGATTCGAGTTTGGCAAACAGTATTTGCATCCAATCCGGAGCTTCTACCTTGATACTTTGTATGTCTTGACTTGACTGAGCTGGAGATATATTGAGCTCAGTTTCACTACCTGACAAAGTTAGCAACTCTACTGGCTCCCTTTTGACTTCTATTTCACTTATTGATTGCATCCCTGCACTCTCATTTAAATTAAAGTCATAATTTACTGGTGACAAATTACGTTCTAGTTCAATATTTGAGGGATTAATGGAACCATCCTCATTAAACTCAATTCCTGATCCTGAGGATTCTTGGTCAGAGACCGGTTCCCTTCTGAAATGTACACTACTTTCCATATCTTTTAGTTTGTTAGCAGCAGTTAATAAATATTTTAAAAGTCTTTGACTTAAATGCTTGATTTCGACGAATGATGTCGTCGCGGTGTACCAGCAATCGTGATGCGACGCGTCGCGACGTATTGAAGGCAGCAGCAGCAGCTGTAGCGTCGAGTACCGCCACAGGAATCGCCTACTGCAATAGCTCCAGGGGGGGGGCAGCAAGGCACCGTTGACCGCTCGGCGCAGCCGGCAGCTGTCTCGCAGATCAGCGCAGCTCCGCGATGACGCACCGTCTTCCTTTAGTCTCAGCGCCGTCGGCAGCCGCGATCCAGCATCGTCGCCTTCCTCACCATCGTCACTAACCAACGTACAGCGGTAGACACTTATTGTTTATACACTACACCCGCCTTTACTGGTAACACTGTTCCCACACTAGTTCAATTCAGTGTCCTGTTATTGCCTACCGAGTTCGTTAATTTATACCAATCGCTTTCACACATCGAGCACTTTTATTTGCTTTTAATTCAGTTTTCCCGGCCGATAAGCACCATATGTGGGGCGGCGAAGAAGTTGTCGAATGAGTTGTTTGAATGTTCATTTCACGTAACAGACTATTGCCGATGCAACATATGTGGGACGGCGAAGAAGTCGTTGTTTAATGTTGAATGAAAGTTGAACATTGCCACCTTAAATCACGCGAGCCTGGCAACTAATTTGGTGGCCAGTCAGAAAGCGAAGGGAAACTTACTGACCTTAGTTCCCAGTCTGCACGGCCACATTCCTGTACAGCCCAGCTAAACGAAAAATATCCATAGTTCTTCACGGGATTAGGGCTGCTTCAATAACATTTAAAGTTCCAAACAAGATTTTATTATCTTAAAGGCTCACACAAATTACTCGAAACTTCTGAAAATGCTAAAGACATTAAATATTGTTAATTCAGCCAATCGTTTAATAGTTCAGAGGCGACTTCTACAGCAAGTTCCTCCCGAATAGTTCATTACTCTAACTAACGGTGCTCTATTAATAGTTCGCAATAATGTTAAAAAAAAAGATTAATGCTCGCCTTAAAAGTGGAGTTAGTCACCACTTGCCACGCGGAATTATACTTCACACGGACGGCACAATAACAGTTTGTTACCGAAGTCTAAACGATCCAGGACGGTGTACAGTCCTCGCGATTTTCAATGTCCGTTTACATTGCTAAGTACGCGCATGTCACAGCCCGCTATGACGTCACCCGAGGCGAGGCGCGATCGGACGTTAAGCTCGCGTGGACTAGGCGTTGGTCTAATGCGGAGTGAGCTTACTACTGCCTCTGCCGCTCTTTTTATATAGCTCCGGCGCGTACCGCCAAGAGAGCATCTGTTCTTTCCATTCCTATGCAGATGCCTGCAGCCTCCAAATGATCGCTATCTCAGGCACATAATCTTAAATATCACATTTAATAATAGCTTTACAAACTTCTCAATTTTTGTATACATACATCTGAGCAGTACAGAAGCACGTAGAAAATCTCAGCCCGCTAAAATTAAAACTTTACTCTCTAGAATTTTTACAATGGAACTAACGGTAGCTTGTTACCTCTGAACCATGGCTTTATCAAGACTTGTATCAGCTGTTAATTATGCTACAAGACTAAAACTTGGTGTAGCTTTGTTAATTGTCCTATCTGATCATTGGTCTTAAAGAATTTGTTTTATCATTAAAATTTAAAGTACTTAATCTATAATGCTTATGTACATTTTACTCACAAAAGTAGTTTTTACTAAATTACTAAAAAAACTAGAAGAGGTAACTGATTGTGGTATTTCCATTATTATTATTAGGGTGAACTGAAGCATCCTACCAATTTTCAATATTGTAGCTCTATTATTTCGCGCCTCTGATTTTTCCGAAAATGCGGATTCTGGAGTCAATTTTAGTTTTATGGTTTTGGAAACCAGCACCACTCATTAATGACTTCTTACTGCACCTTCTCACCAAATTTTGGCTTCCTAGCGTCATTATTTAGCGCCTCCTATTTTTCTTTCAAAACGTGAATTTTACGTAAACTACTAATTTTATAACATTAAGATTTGTTACCTGAAACATTATTACATAGAACTATACTTTAACAAAGTTTTACACACAAATCTTAATTTTTACTTTTATGTTAAATGTGGTGCAATACTATATGCAGGCGCGTTACGATGACGTGACGCTACTAGCAGTGAACTAGGGTAAGTCCCGTGCACTCGCTCGCCTCTGTATCTTATACATGATACAGCGCTTGCTTTGCTTCATCACCCCCTTTTTAATTTTCGTGAAAATCTATTTTTGAACAAAATTAAATTTCTAAAAGAACAAACAAGCGATGGATTACTTTAGTATACCTCTTTCAACTTAAGTTGCTTCTTCTTAGGAAATTCCTTATTACTACATACACAAAATAACCATACTCATATACACATAGAAAAGCTAGTACAGAAGACATTCACAAATTATTTACATACATTTACATGGAAATATAAATTTTTCAATGGTTACAAAATAGTTATTTTTTTTTTTTTTAAATCCGTCTCTTCCTGAAAAAGAAAATACACACGACTTTTATCACTGCAACGCACTGACATTTTTCTTTTACTATAATACTCGGCACTGTGGTGGGTGTCCTATTGTAACACTCATTTAATTTCACTGATTGACAAAATTGTGGGAGGAAATTGTATTCACTGTGGTTTGCGTCTCTACTTCCAATCTCCCTACCGCTTGTTGTCAGTCATTCATGCAGCCTGCATGTCCCTGAGAAACAGACAATACAGTCTAAGTTTCTGTTTTCAACTTATATCTAAGGTAGGACAAAGTACATTTTATAGTTTATATTCTGGCACTATTTTACTAATTGTGAAGTTGTCAGAAAGACATATAGCACTAAGTCGTATCTGATACAATAGCTCCTACTTTCTTCTTTCATAAATAATCTTTTAGGTTCCTAAATAGTGAAAATTCTTTTAGCAAATTAATATATTAAGATCTTGCTTCAACTTAGAAAATTGAGTAACCTTTTAGTTTTAATATACTCTGGCTTAATTATCGTATGGATTAGTTCATCAAAGAAGCCATTTGCTGACCAGCACTTTGCTTTATTGTATGAATTACTAAAGAAATTAGTTATTTTCAGTATACCGATTCCAAATTTCTGCATTTTCCAATATTTGTGTGTTTCTGTTGTCTGTTTAACTATTTATTTGCCTCAAGCAAGATTTAGCGTTTTTCACCATTTCACGAGACGTGAGGGAATTATTCTTTAATCCTACATCATTTACTTCAATTTACTTACTTCACTTCTTCACCTTATTTATTTTCTCCCTTTTCTTCCAGATTCAAAATACTTCATTTCCCCACTTCTTTCTCCCTTTTCCTTTTGTCAGCCTATTGACGTCCTGTTTCTATATATTTGGTGCGATCCTCACACCACTTCCACACATCTCCATTTATTTAATTCTAAAACGCCATTGCTTGCCTCTATGAGCATTACCTTCTTACGCTGTTTTCCTTCAGACAACCTTATTTCTAGCAACATACTACCTTCTGCATAATCTCATGGATTATTCACATTCATACCGTACTTCGTATACTGCAAAGTGTCTCTCTTAGTTGTAGTTTCTAACCCTTTACAATTACATGAAATATTTTAATTTATTTATTTTAGCCATGTTTGCCTCTTATTGGTACTCAGACTTTTGTTTTGCCATTCACTAGGTAGATCCTTACTAAGAATACTTAAAACCTAATAGCATATATACAACATGAAGACATATGTGATTCTTACCTGTTATGATAGACCAGAAGAAGGGAATGAAACTTGAAAAGGAAATAAAGTTTCACCCAGCTGGGACTGCACGGTACGCCAAACCGTGTATCCGCCAAAGAGTGGCAGACTCCCTACAGTAATTAATTACTGTTAATTTTAAATTCCTTTAGATCCACAATATTTCTTAGACCCAGTTCTCTCTTACTCTTTGGATATTCCAAACGATAGGCATTTGCATGAGGTTTACTTACTATTCTAAATGGTCCATGATATACATGCATAAACTTTTTAGTTTCTGCAGAAATTTTCTTTGATTTTTCTTTTGTTTTGACCAGCACTAGCTCACCAATTTTAAAACTAGTGTGGGAAGCCCTTGCATCATGCCTCTTTTTCCTATCTAAAGCTCTTTTGCGTATATTTGCCCTGGCCTGTGCTTTCTTCTCATTCATATTTTGAGGACGATCACTTTCTCTGATGACAATTTCATTTAACCAGCGTGCATCCAATACTAATCTAACACTTCCATCACGCTTAGGCACTACAACAAGAGGACTATTGTATTCACTAATTGCTTGCTCTATGACACCCCATGCCAACATACGTTTAATTTCATTTCGCACTGCTTGTTTCCTTGCAACATGTATTGGATAAGGCTTCTTAAAAAATACCTTCCCAGGCTTGATATTCAAATGGCATTCATAACCTTTAACTTCACCAGGTGCGTTTGAGAATACATTACTATGCTTAGTTAACACACTCTTTAACTCTGATCTTTGTTCGTCAGCAATTTGCTTTGTTGATTGTACCTTTTCCTCTATTTCCTTTAGGATGTGTCTCTCTTCAACCTTAGCACTTTCCTCATTCTCACTGAAAACCAAATTTTCCTGCAAGTATCCTTTATTCTTTATTACTCTAATAGGCAGTTCCCAAGTTTCATTACTACCGCCTATATGACTTCCTATAAAAGACTCTCTTATCACTTTAGAGTCAGGTAAAGTTAAAATTAAGTTGTTCTGATCAAAATTGATCTTTCCCTGGTACTTTGATAAGAAATCAGTACCAATCAACATATCAACACTTAAGCCTAGCACAATCAAACAAGGATGATCTATTACTACGTCATTTATACCAATGGGTATCAAAGCTTCGTGTTGAACTGGTCTAGAGACTTTTCCAGGAGCACCTATAATCTTTAAGCCACTTACTTTCATAACTGTTAACTTCTCTTTATTGGGTATGGTGTCAAAAAATGTTTGTGATAAAGCACTTGCTTCACTGCCACTGTCAAGCAGACAACGCACAGTGACTCCTGATATGTTTACTTTGATAACAGGGTGAGTTATTTTACATCGAACAGGCTGCTCACACACCTCGTCTAATAAATCTCGTTCTATGTTCTTCCAGCTAAAGTAATTCTGATCATTTGCAATTACATTTACATTTACATCCTGGGGCTCATCATGCTCTATAATCTTAGCTGCTTTCTCTAATCTGTCCACTAACTTTAAATCGAAGCATCTGACGACTTTTTCTACTTTTGTTTGCTGCACATCAGCCAAACTATCCTCTACCTCTGAGCAACTGCGTCCCTGCGCAATATTGCTGTTCATAAGAATGTCGTCACCTTCAACCATTTGTGGCACGTTTACACAGCTACTAGATTCTTTCACCTCGTTACTATTTCTACCCCCTTCATTCATCATTTCCTCCTCTCTAAAGTTTTGCAGTACTGATTCTACTTCTGCTACTTCTACTTCAGCTTTTAGATTGCCATTTTCATCGAAGATGTAAGCTTTTACTTCATCATTATTCCCATCAGACTCAAACCCATTATCTATTTCTTCCCCATTATCTACCTTGAGTTCCTGTTCTTCCTTGACCCATTTTTCTAGTGTATCCAAAATACTATCCACTATTTTGTGAGAGTGGCTTAACACATCACTGGTATTATCTGTATTTATTTCGTCATCCATGTTGTCTGTCTGTGTATGTTGGCTGATTGTCTGTGTTTCCGTTACTGGCTGTGTTACTGTTACCGCCTGGTGAGCGCCAGTTTCCTCATAGACGGGATTTAGTTTCCCACACGCGGCCTGTTGTGTTCATCTGTGACACCACTAGATATAGTAGCATCATGACTCCCTTCTTGTCTTAATGGCATAGTATTTACTTCTCCACTTTCGTCATAGTAGTTGTTACGAAAGCGTGGTGAGTATCTACCCCCTCTTCCTCTGCCACGGCTTTGGTTTCGATAGTTTGTTTTGGTGTGCCTAACTTCCATATTTCTAACGTTCACGTTTCCATTATTTTGTACGTGATTGTTAGAAGATTTGTTATTCTGCTGCACCTGCTCCTCAGCAGCAGCTACTCTTTCCACTCTTTCCAGATATTCAATAAATTTGTCTATATTATCTCTAGGGGCGGAAATGATCCTTTTCTGCCAGTACCACGGCAGCTTACCTTCTAAACCCATAATGATCATATCTGGCTTCATCTTTTCTGTCAAATGTGACAGTCTTGAAACCCACTTCCTAGCGAAATCCTTTACTGATTCACGCCCTGGGAAAAACTTCTTACCACTCCAGAATTCCCTTAACACATCATTTTGTTTGTTATGTGACCAGTATTCGTTGAGAAATGCAGACTTAAATTCAGATAAAGTTTTACATTTGATCATTACATCCGCTGACCATCGCAAAGCATCACCTGACAAATGACTTCTTATAAATGAAATTTTTTCTCTTTCTGACCAAGTGTTGGGGAGAACATCCTCAAAGTCATTCCAAAATTCAAGAGGGTGAATGTACTTATCAGGATCAAAGCGCAAAAACTGTCGACACCCTATAAAAGCGGCGTCAACTGAAGTCACATGCTGTACAGTAGAATGACTAGAATTAACAGAGGTTACTCTATTTTCTAGGTTAGCAATGTTAGTATTTAATTCCTCTACTTGTGACTCTACTGCTTCTATCCTGGCAGAACATCTTTGTTCCACTGCACCACGAATTTCGGTACAGGTTTCTTTTACTTTCTCAATGTTTTTCTGACAAGTATCTACTTTAATTTGTACCTCTTTAACTTTGTCAGAGCAAAGTTTGGACTCGTTGCTCAATCTTTCGGACAACCTCACTTCCAAAAGTTCATCTGCCTCTTGATAATTTTTTTGAATTTGATCTATTTCACATTTGAAAGTACTATGCATTTTAGTTAACTGTTGCCCTACTTTTACTTGAATGTCATGATGAATAGCATCTATCTTATAATTCAAACTATTCCATTTTGATTGCAGTTCTTCTTTTAGTTCTTTATTACTATCCTCAATTTTAGCCTCAATTTTATTTTGGTTTGATTCGAGTTTGGCAAACAGTCCGTTCCATGGTACAACAACCTGCATGGTCCAGGACTGGTTTTGTGGACACGAGAACGATTTTGCCGCATGTTACGTTTCCACTACATGCACCAGGTCTCAATGCAACTGAACCTTTGTAGTCTACTCTGGATAAAAATAGGCATGATAGCTATCCACCTCCACCAACGCTACATGAAATTTCCACTATTTTGTTTGAAAAATGGAAGAAGATTCCCTTGATGCCGTTGAAATCCGTACAGGAATGTATTTATCCATTCCGAGGTGTTCTGAATGCCAACCATATTAGGCATGGCAATATTTTTGTTGTGGCGACTACATTTTTTTGTCACTCATATCAAAAAAAGTTTTGCAACAACCCGGTTCCAAAAGTCCTGAAGTCTGCATCGCAGACGCAGTCCCTTTGACTGTTCAGAAATGTTACTAAACCCGACCACAGATGCAAACAGCCAAGAGCCGCGCGGGTTTAGCTGAACGGTCTAGGCGTTGCAGTCATGGACTGTGCGGCTGGTCCCGGAGGAGGTTCGAGTCCTCCCTCGGGCATGGGTGTGCGTGTAAGTCCTTGGGATAATTTAGGTTAAGAGGTGTGTAAACTTAGGGACTGATGACTTTATCAGTTAAGTCACATAAGATGTCACACGCATTTGAACATTTATTTATTTATTTATTTGTAAACACCCATGCATGAGCAGCGCCTATTAGCCGGAGGGGGTCCGACAGCAGACCAGTTCCTGCCATTCCACCAGGAAAGAGATACACGGCTCGTTTTGTCTGTATTTCAGCCGTGCCTAGACGGTTCGATCGCGTCGTCATTGTTACTTTGTGCCAGGAAGGGGCTCTCCACGAGGGAGTTGTCCAGGCCTCTTGGAGCGAACCAAGGCGGTGTTCGCATATGGAGGAGATTGAGAGAGACAGGAACTAGCCCAAGGGCTACTACTGCAGTGGATGAATGCTGCTTACGGACTATGGCTCGAAGGAACCCTGACAGCGACGCCACCATGTTGAATAATGCTTTACGTGCAGCCACAGGACGTCGTGTTACGACAATAACCTGCATGATGTGCCACTTCACTCCCGACGAAAGGTCCATATTTGCAACCATGACACCATGCGCCGCATTACAGATGGGCCCAACAACATGCCGAAAGGACCGCTCAGGATTCGAACAGCGTTCTCTTCACCGATGAGTGTCGCATGTGCCTTCAACCAGACAAACGTCGGAGACGTGTTCGGAGGTAACCCGGTCAGGCTGAAAGCCTTCGACACATTGTCCAGCTTCGTATCAAAGCTTCGTGTTGAACTGGTCTAGAGACTTTTCCAGGAGCACCTATAATCTTTAATGCAGCAAGATGGAGGTTCCCTGATGTTTTGGGGTGGTGTTATGTGGGGCCGACGTATGCAGCTCGTGGTCATGGAGGGCACCGTAACGGCTGTACCATATGTGAATGCCATTCTCCGACCAATAGTGCAACCAAATCGGCAGCATGTTAGTGAGGCATTCGTCTTCATACGAACTTATTGTGAGTGACTTCCTTCAGAATAACGACATCGCTCGACTGGAGTGGCCAGCGTGTTCTCCAGGCATGAACCCTATCGAACATGACTGGGGTGGATTGGAAATGGCTGTTTATGGACTACGTGACACACTAACCCCTCTGAGGGATCTAAACCGAATAGCCGTTGAGGAGTGGGACAATCTGGACCAGAAGTGCCTTGATGAACTTGTGAATAGTATGCCACGACGAATACAGGCAGGCATCAATGCAAGAGGACTTTCTACTGGGTATTACAGGTACCGGTGTGCACAGCAGTCTGGACTACCACCTCTGAAGGTCTCGCTGTATGGTAGTACAACAAGCGATGTATGGTTTTCATGAGCTTCTAGCGATCTTTTCATTCCAGATAATGATGTTTATGTTGTTTTCTATTCCAACTTTCTGTACAGACTCCGGAACTCTCGGAACCGAGGTGATGTGTGTATATATACTTATAGCGTGAGGGAGATGGAGATAAACCCCATTTAATAAGATCAATGCAGAGCACGAGGTGCCGAACGCCAAACCTTGCAAAAATTTTTCAAGTAACCATAGGTCGTAAATAGATCGTTTCAGAGCTTTGGCCTTGAAGCGACAGTTAATCAGCTACGAACACACATAGTTAGTAAGGTAAGCTCGCTGCTTCGGCTGACTAGCTGTGTGAACTTGTCTGACTGAGTTGCTTATATCATTCCTTCGACGAAGTCAACTTTGCAGGGTCATTAATGGCAGGATTTTCGAACTTTTCTGGAAAAAGGTACACAACTGGCCATTAAAATTGCTACACCACGAAGATGGCATGCTGCAGACGCGACATTTAACCGACAGGAAGAAGATGATGTGATATGCAAATAATTGGCTTGCCAGAGCATTCACATAAGGTTGGCGCCGGTGGCGACACCTACAACATGCTGACATCCGTAAAGTCTCCAACCGATTTCTCAAACACAAACCTAAGTTGACCGGCGTTGCCTGGTGAACCATTGTTGTGATGCCTCGTGTAAGGAGGAGAAATGCCTACCATCACGTTTCAGACTTTGATAAAGGTCGGATTGTAGCCTATCGCGATTGCGGTTTATCATGTCGCGACAGTGCTGGTCGCGTTGGTCGAGATCCAATGACTGTTAGAAGAACATGGAATCGGTGTGTTCAGGAGGGTAATACAGAACGGCGTGTTGGATCAAAACGGCCACGTATCACTAGCAGTCGAGATGACAGGCATCTTATCCGCATGGCTCTAACGGATCGTGCAGCCACGTCTCGATACCTGAGTCAACAGATGGGGACGTTTGCAAGAAAACAACCCTCTGCACATACAGCTCGACGACGTTTGCAGCAGCATGGACTATCAGCTCGGAGACCATGGCTGCGGTTACCCTTGACGGTGCATCACATATAGGAGCGCCTGTGATGGCGTACTCAACGACGAACCTGGATGCACGAAGGGCGAAACGTCATTTTCTTCGGATGAATCCAGGTTCTGTTTAGAGCATGGTGGTCGCTCCCGTGTTTGGCAACATCGCGATGAAGGCACATTGGAAGCGTGTATTCGCCATCGTCGTACTGGCGTATCACCCGGCTTGATGGTATGGGGTGCTATTGGTTACATGTCTCGGTCATGTCTTGTTCGCATTGGCAGCACTTTGGACAGTGGACGTTACATTTCAGATGTGCTAGGACCCGTGGCTCTACCCTTCATTCGACCCCTGAGAAACCATACATTTGAGCAGGTTAATGCACGACCTCATGTTGTAGGTCTTTTAAGTGCCTTTCTGGACACAGAAAATATTCCCCTGCTGCCCTGGCCAACAAATTCTCCAGCTCTCTCACCTATTGAAAACGTCGGGTCAATAGTGTCCAAGCAACTGTCGTCGCAATGCGCCAGTCACTACTCTGTGGTATCGTGTTGAAGCTGCATGGTCATCTGTACCTATACACGCCATCCAAACTCTGTTTAACTCAATGCCCAGGCGTATCAAGGCCGTTATTACGGCCAGAGGTGGTTGATCTGGGTACTGATTTCTCAGGATCTATGCACCCAAACTGCGTGAAAATGTAATCACATCTCAGTTCTAGTATAATACACTCCTGGAAATGGAAAAAAGAACACATTGACACCGGTGTGTCAGACCCACCATACTTGCTCCGGACACTGCGAGAGGGCTGTACAAGCAATGATCACACGCACGGCACAGCGGACACACCAGGAACCGCGGTGTTGGCCGTCGAATGGCGCTAGCTGCGCAGCATTTGTGCACCGCCGCCGTCAGTGTCAGCCAGTTTGCCGTGGCATACGGAGCTCCATCGCAGTCTTTAACACTGGTAGCATGCCGCGACAGCGTATACGTGAACCGTATGTGCAGTTGACGGACTTTGAGCGAGGGCGTATAGTGGGCATGCGGGAGGCCGGGTGTACGTACCGCCGAATTGCTCAACACGTGGGGCGTGAGGTCTCCACAGTACATCGATGTTGTCGCCAGTGGTCGGCGGAAGGTGCACGTGCCCGTCGACCTGGGACCGGACCGCAGCGACGCACGGATGCACGCCGAGACCGTAGGATCCTACGCAGTGCCGTAGGGGACTGCACAGCCACTTCCCAGCAAATTAGGGACACTGTTGCTCCTGGGGTATCGGCGAGAACCATTCGCAACCGTCTCCATGAAGCTGGGCTACGGTCCCGCACACCGTTAGGCCGTCTTCCGCTCACGCCCCAACATCGTGCAGCCCGCCTCCAGTGCTGTCGCGAGAGGCGTGAATGGAGGGACGAATGGAGACGTGTCGTCTTCAGCGGTGAGTGTCGCTTCTGCCTTGGTGCCAATGATGGTCGTATGCGTATGCGCAATCAGGACTGCATACAACCGAGGCACACAGGGCCAACACCCGGCATCATGGTGTGGGCAGCGATCTCTTACACTGGCCGTACACCTCTAGTGATCGTCGAGGGGACACTGAATAGTGCACGGTACATCCAAACCGTCATCGAACCCATCGTTCTACCATTCCTAGACCGGCAAGGGAACTTGCTGTTCCAACAGGACAATGCACGTCCGCATGTATCCTGTGCCACCCAATGTGCTCTAGAAGGTGTAAGTCAACTACTCTGGCCAGCAAGATCTCCGGATCTGTCCCCCATTGAGCATGTTTGGGACTGGATGAAGCGTCGTCTCACGTGGTCTGCACGTCCAGCACGAACGCTGGTCCAACTGAGGCGCCAGGTGGAAATGGCATGGAGAGCCGTTCCACAGGACTACATCCAGCATCTCTACGATCGTCTCCATGGGAGAATAGCAGCCTGCATTGCTGCGAAAGGTGGATATACACTGTACTAGTTCCGACATTGTGCATGCTCTGTTGCCTGTGTCTGTGTGCCTGTGGTTCTGTCAGTGTGATCATGTGATGTATCTGACCCCAGGAATGTGTCAATAAAGTTTCCCCTTCGTGGGGCAATGAATTCACGGTGTTCTTATTTCAATTTCCAGGAGTGTATATTTGTCCAATGAATACCCGTTTATCATCTGCATTTCTTCTTGTTGTAGCAAAATAATGGCCAGTAGTGTAAGTTAACAGAAGCAAAGAGTGGTTAAAACTTATTTTATCTATCCGTAGTACATAGATACTAATAGACTGACATTCAAAATGAATTCATGCTATCTGTGTATTAGTAAAAGCTGAACACGTGTCCTTTAGATTTTAGTGTTAAGTATGTTGGATCCAGCAGCACCACATGATGATTACGTCACTGAAGAGCTGTTTCTGAAGTACAGCTTATTACCTTACGAAATTAGTAGCATTATGAAACTTTCAGTATAGTTGATATTTTTTCCATCTTCTAAAACAACCAGCCCTGGGTATTATTTTGACTGGTTCCTGGTTATGACGGTTCTTCTGAAAAGTGGGTTAAGTTAATTTAAATGTACACACCTCCTAGCCCTCGCCACTGATTGTCGTTTAACGGTTCGTTTCCGACATTCTCTTCTCTGGAAGATGTTTCTGTGACTCACGTCTTCTTTTCTGCTCTCTCCTTATCATCAGGTTTTGTTTGTCTACCCATTATAATCCTGAAAGAGTAGAAACAGTTTAACATGATTGTTTTCCAGGAGTTGGATTTACTTGGGTGTTACTAGATGTCACAGTAATCTGTGCACATTTCCGTAACATGAATACAGTGCTGCGTCAATGTTACAGTACACCATAAGCATTTAGATGATGTAATATTGTATTCCAGCATGTTTCCCACATCTTTCAATACCACCTAAACAGGTGATCCACAAATATTCTATATTTGGTCGAAACTGTTTCACCCTCATTCGAGGATTATATTAATACTGACTCTTTTTCTTATGTCTCTGAAGCTCCCCAGCAGTGTATTCTTCTACTCTGACATCAAGCCATTAACTTTAACCTTACTAATTCTTCTATTTCCAAGAGGAGGTCAATGATCTGTGTACCTGCAGACCTGAATCAATAATGGTATTACATCATTCAAAGTACAGTATGTCTGCGGAGATGATGGTGAGAAGTCGGGGATCCTGTTTGGTTTCGAAAACGGCAGCAATACTTTATCGATGATTAAATTTGATTTCATAAACTTTCCACCATTTCCTGAGAGTGTGTGCGTAATTTGCAGTTTTCAACCAGTAGCGTCTAGGGTGACCCAGTCTTTGAATTCCACCACGTCTTTGTTGTGTAAGACGCTATCGTCTGGCTGCTAATATTTGTACACTGACTGCGTTCGGCATGTGTAACACAAGAACCAGTACAGACCCTGCGAAACCTCGGCTAGAGAATTTCTGAAATGATTGAGGCGCCTTCTGAACTTTTTCGCCACATACGATACGGTTCTGCGATTTTGTGATACACGTATATTCCCCATTATTCCATCATCGAAGGACCACTGGCGCACAGTTAACCCTCATTTCGTGTTCTATGAACACATGTTTGCCTGTTTACTGAACGCATTTAAAATGCATGTAGGAAAATACGACGACTTTGCACAGGGCGTATTTTGCATACCCCTGAAGATATCGGTGTACTTTGCATTAACTTTACGATTGGCTTCGATAGAGATGCCTAAATGCGCTAGATGAAAACCAAATACAATTACTGCTTCGTCAACAAAATCGGGAACTTGTTCATTCCTTCATCAAATGTTTGCGCTCAGATACGTGCCTGTTTGCTGTTTATTTGTTGCGTGTTTTGGGTCCCTGGAAGGGCAAACGCAAGTTGCAGTAATACAGGCGAATAGGTGAGTCAGTTCCTGTGGAGACATATTGCTATGTTGCTTCTAGCGATCTTTTCATTCCAGATAATGAGAAACAATTTCTTCTCAGCCCTTAACAAACGAAACGGTGAATTGCAAGATTTCTCTTTGCAAATGACAAGACTGCATCCTTCATAGTATACCTTCTACATGCATATCTTCTAGATCTAACTTTTCAAGCTAGTCTGAGACGATTGTCAAAAGATACTGTTTACTATAGAACAATCTCAGAGTACTCGTATTAAGTGTTAAAGGTGGTTAAAGTGTTTCTGACTGTAATTCTTAATCCTCATTACACATATTACATTCATTTTTCTGGTGTCCGAATAGTTACAGCTTTGAATAGACACTCATATCCGTAAACACACCATCTCTGTATAACAGATGTGCATAAAAAGTACACTGCTCTTCCACGCCGTCAATGAGAAACCATACTGATGCGCTGCATTTATGGAAATCATTACTTTTTAACCAACTAATATAGTGACAATGTAGCCAATGCGACATACGGCATTCGTATGTCACATTGTAGATGTACTGTCTCTTTCTGCACTGAAGACCTCATTATCTTCCTGACTTCTTCCTAAATGATTTTAAATAAATGTCGAAATACATCTGGTAAACACAACAAATACGCAATGGTTGGAGATATTAATTTTTGTACCCTGTTAAGTAATGTGGGTTTGTAAGTGTATGAGTTCATTGTTTGAGTACTATTAGCTTTCTGTAAGTCATATTATTTATTAAAAGAATCTCTGTCAGCTTTATAAAGCAAGGTTTCGTTATAAAGTGGTTGTATTGTTTCAGTCTTTTAAAATTGTAGCATGGTTAGTTATGTGTCTATTCTTGGACTTTCCTGTTTTTGAACTTTTAAGTGTTAATTCTTAAATGTTTGTTTGTACAAAACAATTATCTGTTCAAATTATGTAATTGCACTCAAATAGAGTCTTAGTGAGGCATTCAGAAAAATGGAAATTTCACATTGAAACAGTGTACTCATGTATCTCTCACTTTGAATTAGTACTCTGTTACATGTGTAAAATCTGCTCTGTCGTACATTCAACATGAGGGTGACTTCCACTTGAGTGCATCGATTTTTTCTTGATGTTGGTTTATAGATAAAGGATTAAAAATAGTAGAACTACAATTATTCCATTTAGGTTTCACCTATTATTTCCAACTCATTTTCGGCTCCAACTGCTATCACACATCCTTACCATTCTGACCTGAATCTTTCCTGGTGTACATGCTGCGTCCATTGTTCTCGGTGGTAATGCAGAATCTCTCCAAAATCAGGTGGGACACTGCCTGATGACGGTGGAACAGTTGTCTGCAGAAGTATCGTGGACTTTCGACGACCGATTTTGCATTACATGCAAGAACCATGGAATAAACCTTACTTTTGACTGCATTATGTTAATTCACACTGGTCGCCACCAGATAGTTACATAACACTAGAACAGGATTTACAAAACGATGCATTTCGACTTCTAGATGTAGATAACCGGACAAATCTTCCAATAAATACAGAAGCACAAATATTAATGAGACCCTTACACATTCTTCACTCATAAGCAGTACTGCTCTAGGGGTTAAAATTGATGCTACATCAGGACGACTAAATCAAGGAACACTCACAATACACAGAACTGGAATATTATTAGGCCAGTGCTCAGAAATTTGTGGAGCAAACCACAGATTCGTGCCAATTGAAAGACCTTCAGTAAATTTATTCTTCAAGTGATTGTCTAAGATAATCTAAGGAGTTAGTTAAAACATATAACATTAGTGTGTCAAACTAATATAACTAAATAATTAGTACAGCTTGAAACATTAGATGACTGAAAGAAAGTGATGGTCTCTTAAACCAAACAATAGTAAATTAACGACTACTTCTGATGGGGAAATTTAAATAAAAATCCCTCAAATATCTCCTCTCATTTGATTCTCTCCATTCATTATATTTTCAGCCATTTAAATTCTATTTAATCAAATAAACATTTTTCCTTGAAACCTAAGCTTATTAAAAGAGCAGAAAAAAGAACAATTGAGATAAAAACCTAACTTGAAAATGATAACAAACTTATTCTTAACAATTGATCCATCAACTAATATCTTCAACTTATCATTAAATTTAACTAGAACATTCCTAGGATTACTACTAATCCCATCAGTATTTTCACTTACACTATCACGAATTAATATTGTCTGGAATAAACTAAACTTAAAACTACACAACGAATTTGAAATATTGTTTTGACCAAAATCATGTAATGGAACATAATTCAGCTTTACCTCAATTTTCATTATAATATTATTCAATAATTTCATAGCACTATTCCCTTACATTTTTACTTGAACATGCCACTTAACATTAACGTTTGCAATCGCTCTACCCATATGATATATTTGGATGAGTCAATCACATTAATCACATACTCACACACCTTGTACCCCAAGGAACACCACCTGAATTAATGTCAATTATAGTATTAATTGAAACAATTAGAAATGTTATCCAACCAGGTAACTTAGCAGTATGTCTAGCAGCAAATATAACCAATGGACCTCTTATTAACCTTATTAGGAAATATGACAATCTATAGCAATAAATCTACTAACCTTAGAATCAACAGTAGCTGACATACGTCAGGCGTGTAATGGGTCCTCTTAGGGATATGGCAGCAAGAGAGGGAAGAAAACCAATGTGAACTCCGTGCGCATACCGGGGGGGATTCATTCCAGATGTGGAAAGGGTCCTTCCGGATGCCATGAAGGGTTCAGGGTGCACCCATCTGCAGGTGGTCGCTCATGTCGGCAGGAATGATGTGTGTCGCTATGGATCGGAGGAAATCCTCTCTGGCTTCCGGCGGCTATCTGATTTGGTGAATACTGCCAGTCTCGCTAGCGGGATGAAAGCAGAGCTCACCGTCTGCAGCATCGTTGACAGGACTGACAGAGGACCTTTCGTACAGAGACGAGTGGAGGGTCTGAATCAGAGGCTGAGACGGTTCTGCGACTGTGTGGGCTGCAGATTCCTCGACTTGCGCCATAGGGTGGTGGAGTTTCGGGTTCCGCTGTATAGGTCAGGAGTCCACTACACGCAGCAGGCGGCTACACGGGTAGCACGGGCTGTGTGGCGTGGACTGGGCAGTTATTTCGGTTAGATGGCCTCGGGCAAGTACAGAAAGGGCAACAGCCTCAAAGGGTGAGGGGCAAAGTCAGGACATGCAGGGACCAAGCAGCAATCGGTATTGTAATTGTAAACTGTCGAAGCTGCATTGGTAAAGTACCGAAACTTCAAGCGCTGATACAAAGCACCGAAGCTGAAATCGTTATAGGTATGGAAAGCTGGCTGAAGCCAGAGATAAATTCTGCCGAAATTTTTACAAAGGCAGAGACAGTGTTTAGAAAGGATAGATTGCATGCAACCAGTGGCGGCGTGTTTGTCGCTGTTAGTAGTAGTTTATCCTGTAGTGAAGTAGAAGTGGATAGTTCCTGTGAATCATTATGGGTGGAGGTTACACTCAACCGAGCTAGGTTAATAATTGGCTCCTTATACCGACCTACCGACTAAGCAGCATTAGTGGCAGAACAACTGAGAGAAAATCTGGAATACATTTCACATAAATTTTCTCAGCATTTTATAGTCTTAGGTGGAGATTTAATTTTACCAGATATAGAATGGGACACTCAGATGTTTAGGACGGGTGGTAGGGACAGAGCATCGAGTGACGTTATACTGAGTGCACTATCCGAAAATTACGTCGAGCAATTAAACAGAGATAACATCTTGGGCCTACTGCTAACAAGAGACCCGAACTTTTCGACTCAGTAGGCGCAGAATTGGGAATCAGTGATCATAAGGCCGTTGCAGCATCCCTGAATATGGAAGTAAATAGGAATATAAAAAAAGGGAAGAAGGTTTATCTGTTTAGCAAGAGTAATAGAAGGCAGCTTTCAGACTACCTAACAGATGAAAACGAAAATTTCGGTTCCGACACTGAAAATGTTGAGTGTTTATGAAAAACGTTCAAGGCAATCTAAAATGCTGTTTAAACAGGTACGTGGCGAGTAAAACTGTGAAGGGCGGGAAAAACCCATCGTGGTTCAACAACAATGTTAGGAAACTACTTCAAAATCAAAGAGAGCTTCACTGCAAGTTTAAACGCACCAAAACCTCTCAGACAAACAGAAGCTAAACTATGTCAAAGTTAGTGTAAGGAGGGCTATGTGTGAAGCGTTCAGTGAATTCGAAAGTAAAATTCTATGTACCAACGTGACAGAAAATCCTAGGAAGTTCTGGTCTTACGTTAAATCAGTAAGTGGCTCGAAACAGCATATCCAGACACTCTGGGATGATGATGGCATTCAAACAGAGGATGATACGCATAAAGCTGAAATACTAAACACCTTTTGCCAAAGCTGTTTCACAGAGGAAGACCGCACTGCAGTTCCTTCTCTAAATCCTCGCACAAACGAATAAATGGCTGACATCAAAATAAGTGTCCAAGGAATAGAAAAGCAACTGGAATCACTCAACAGAGGAAAGTCCACTGAACCTGACGGGATACCAATTCGATTCTACACAGAGTACGCGAAAGAACTTGCCCCCCTTCTAACAGCCGTGTACCCCAACTCCCTAGAGGAACAGAAGATTAGAAATGAGTGGAGAAGAGCACAGGTAGTCCCAGTCTTCAAGAAGGGTCGTCGGGCAGATGCACAAAACTATAGGCCTATATCTCTGTCATCGATCTTTTGTAGAATTTTAGAACATGTTTTTTGCTCGAGTATCATGTCATTTCTGGAAACCCTGAATCTACTCTGTAGGAATCAACATGGATTCCGGAAACAGCGATCGTGTGGGACCCAACTCACTATATTTGTTCATGAGACCCAGTAAATACTAGATACAGGCTCCCAGGTAAATGCTATTTTCCTTGACTTCCGGAAGGCGTTCTGCACAGTTCTGCACTATCGCCTGATAAACAAAGTAAGAGCCTACGGAATATCAGACCAGTTGGGTGGCCCGATTGAAGAGCTTTTAGGAAACAGAACACAGCCCGTTGTTCTCAATGGAGAGACCTCTACAGACGTTAAAGTAACCTCTGACGTGCTACATGGAGTGTTATGGAACCATTCCTTTCACAGAATATATTAATGACCTAGTAGATAGTGTCAGAAGTTCCATGCAGCTTTTCGCGGATGATGCTGAAGTATACAGAGAAGTTGCAACATTAGAAAACTGTAGCGAAATGCAGGCAGATATGCAGCGGATAGGCACTTGGTGCAAGGAGTGGCAATTGACCCTTAACATAGACAAATGTAATTTATTGCGAATACATAGAAAGAAGGATCTTTTATTGTATGATTATATGATAGGGGACCAAACGTTTGTAGCAGTTACTTCTGTAAAATATCTGGGAGTATGCGTGAGGAACGGCTTGAAGTGGACTGGTGATATAAAATTAATTGCTGGTAAGATGGGAAAGTCCTTAGAAAATGTAGTCCATCAACAAAGGAGGTGGCTTACAAAGCACTCATTCGACCTATACTTGAGTATTGCTCATCAGTGTGGGATCCATACCAGATCAAGTTGACGGAGGAGATAGAGAAGATCCAAAGAAGAGCGCTGCGTTTCGTCACAGGGCTATTTGGTAAGTGTGATAGCGTTACGAGATGTTTAGCAAACTCAAGTCGCAGACTCTGCAAGAGACGCGCTCTGTATCGTGGTGTAGCTTGCTGTCCAGATTTCGAGAGGGTGCGTTTTTGGATGAGATATCGAATATATTTCTTCCCCCTACTTATACCTCCTGAGGAGATCACGAATGTAAAATTAGAGAGATTCGAGAGTGCGCGAAGACTTTCTTGCAGTCGTTCTTCCAGCGCACCATTTGAGACTGGAACAGAAAAGGGATGTAATGCCAGGGCATGTAAAGTGCCCTCCGCCACACACCGTTGGGTGGCTTGCGGAGTATAAATGTAGGTGTAGATGTAGCTATAATTCAAGTTAATATTTTCTCAATTTTAAGAACTCTGTATTTTAGAGAAGTATACTAAACTTATGATAACAACTCACTCAAGTCACCCATTCCACTTAGTAGACTACAGACCTTGGCCATTAACAGGAACAATTGGAGCAAAAGTCCTAGTGTCAGGATTATCAAAAAGATTTCACCTATTTAACATTATACTATTCATATTTGGATTTGGAATTACCCTATTCACTATAATTCAATGATGATGAGATGTAGTATGGGAAGGAACATATCAAGGATTACACACAGGATTTGTATCAATTGGATTACGTTAAGGAGCAATTGGTAGAGCACTTGCCCGCAAAAGCAAAGGTCCCGAGTTCGAGTCTCGGTCAGGCACACAGTTTTAATCTGCCAGGAAGTTTCATATCAGCGCACACTCCGCTGCATAGTGAAAATCTCATTCTGGGAACATCCCTTAGGCTGTGGCTAAGGCATGTCTCCGCAATATCCTTTCTTTCAGGAGTGCTAGTTCTGCAAGGTTCGCAGGAGAGCTTCTGTAAAGCTTGGATGGTGGGAGACGAGGTACTGGCTGAAGTAAATCTGTGAGTACCGGGGCGTGAGTCGTGGTTCGGTAGCTCAGTTGGTAGAGCACTTGCCTACGAAAGAGAAAGGTCCCGATTTCGAGTCTCGGTCAGGCACACAGTTTTAATCTGCCAGGAAGTTTCAATAATTCTATTTATTGCACCAGAAGTCCTTTATTTTGTATCATTCTTCTGAGTATTCTTTAGTAGAAAATTAGCACCAGCAATTCATCTAGGGACATTGTGACCTCCATTAGGAGCTATTTTTGCTGCAGGTGTAACTGTAAGCACTCCACAGTCTTATAGAATATAATCACACTCAAGCACTACAACGTCTATTTTTCACAGTACTATTACGATTATATTTCGCAATACTTCAAGTACATGGATATTGAGAAGCACCTTTCACTGTTGAAGAACCAGTATATGGATCCACATTCTTTGTTGAAACAGGCTTCCATGAACTCCATGTAATTATTGGAACAATCTTCTTAACAACATGCCTTCCTCAGCCCCCAGTAAATAAGTTCCCACCAAGACACCATTTTAGATTTGAAGCAGCACCATGGTATTGACACTTTGTATATGCAGTATGAATATTCCTATATATATATCAATTTATTGATGAGGTAGATATTGTTTATCTAGTAGAAATAGTACATTTGACTGCCAATAAAATTATTGATATAAATCAAGAAAAACAATCCTAGTTCTATGTACAAGAGTTTTTATTAGATTCCTTATCCCAGTAATCGTAATACTTGCAACACCACTACAAAAAAATTAATTAACGGCTAGAAAACAGATCACCATTTGAATGTGGCTTCGATCCAAAAATATCAGTAAAAATACCATTCTCCCTTCGATTCTTCCTAATTTCCGTAATCTTTCTAATCTTTGATGCAGAAATTACACTAATTCTGCGAATTGTAATTATCTTAAAAACATCAGACATTATAATCTGAACATCATCAACAATATCCTTCATTCTAATCCTATTAGGGCGGCTATATCATGAATGAAATGAAGGAGCTTTGTAATGAGCAGAATAAAGGGTTGTAGTTAACTATAGCATTTGGGTTGCATTCAAAAATTATTGATATAAGGAGTCACCTAAAAAAATGAAAAAGCGACATATTGCCCCCCATTTTCACCTGAAAGGTTGGTAAATAATATACCATTATTCTTATTAATTAATTGAAGCCAAAATTGGTGTATTACTGTTAATAATATAACTGAACTATAAAGCTCGAATTCAGGAAATGTAAAGATAATACAAAAGCTGCTAACTTTTATATTAGTGATTGAACTCCGTTAACATTTCTAAAATTTATATAGTTTAAATGAAAGATCATTTTCAGAAAAAAGTGCCTGACTATATTTATAAATACCTAAAATAAAAATACCTCCTTAACATCCTGAGTGTCAGACTCTAATTATAAGCTAATTAGGTATAATAAAACTAAAATTAATAAAATAAATATCCGAAAAATGAAAGTTAAAAGATAAATCTTAAAATTTGAAACACATCAACCTTGAATATAACCAATTAAGTAAATAAGTATCTATACAACCCTGGTCACCAAATAACTCACCCCAACCATAATCAAATGATTCTGATGAGTAATAACGTAACTTCAAATGAATATATCTAAAACACATATTTGAAAGGAAATGTATAAATCACATAGAACCAGCAAATCCAACAAAAGAAAGTATACTTAAAGAAAACAAATTATGGGAAAAATCAAACTTACAAATAAGGTGACCCGAATAAGCCACCTAAATAATATCTGTAACTGTCAAAAAAAAATTTAATAATAAGGCAAAGCAATCACATGAGGAATGGGGAAAATCATCCAAGATAAAAGGCTACCACCAAAAACAGCAACAACACAGCAACCGATTGTACCAAATGAAATATAATAACGCTTATCACCCACGAAAATCATCAGTAAACATGGTTATTCCAGATATTGAATAATAAAATAAACAAAAAGAATAAGGTGCAGTTAAACCAGTAGAAAAAGTCAAGAAAAAATTATACAATTAATTCAAACCATCTCAAGAATAAAAACTAACTAAAAAAGGTATACCCCATGGAGATAATCTATAAAACATTAAAACAAATAGACATTAATAGCATAAAATTAACAATTGAACACATAAAACAAAATCCTATAAATCACGAATTATTAACCTCAAACATAAATAACAATGCCTTCAAGAAAGCAAGAGCCAATAAATGGATAAACTACAACCAATAGTCTTATTATTAAACCAAGTTGTCTTAAAGTAGAAAGTTCAATAATTTCCTTTAAACCAAATTCAAAATTAGCACCTAATCCATAAACATAGTTCTACAACCAATTAACAATAAAAACCAACCAAAATTATAAGTATCTAATAATGGACTACAATGAATCAATAAATAAACCCCTGGAGTAACAAGAGTAAAAAATTGAATAAAGCAGAAACAAGAGTAGGAGCAACTATAGCAGTAGGTAGTAAAGTGGAAAAAGAGCAGTTAACACACCAGCACTGTAAGATTTTACATTTTGGTAATAAATAACTAAACAATAAGAAATCAAACCTAATAATTAAAAACCTTGTTGAAAGAATAAATATTAAAACAACAATAATAAATCGATTTGTATATTGTTTTCTCCTGAGACATAATCCTCTCAACAGTAAATTACCAAAGACGAAATACATATAACAGAAGACATAAAAATAAGACACATTCAATCCAAAGTTAAAGTCGTAACAACCATAGAACCATTTAAATTAAAATATTCACATTCAACAAAAACTCTACAAAGAAATATTCACCCTCTGAAGAAAGAACCAATCAATGCAAAACTGTAGCTGGTAATCCCGACGATAACCAAGAGAACAAGCTTAAACCCCAGAATAATCATTCCCATGCTGAGAATAAGAATATATATATTAAGTATAATTACTAAAATCAGAACCATAAAAATTAAACAATTACAATGATAAAAAATTATGTAAACTAAAACTCTAGCAGTAATTATTAAAGAACATATCCAAAACTCAACAAAAATAAACTAAAAGAAGAATAATCAATACCAAAATAATATCTAAAAATATTCAAGTCAGTATATGAATCCACACAAACATTGAAAACAAAACTTCACAGGAACACTAAATGATGAACCAACCATCAACAATTTTTCAATAAAAATTCAAAAAGTGTTATAAATGAATGCTTCAGCATGAAGACAAACCAAAAAAATAAAGAATCAGTACCATGAGATCGAATTATTAAAACCAAAATAGAAAGACCTAAAGCCCCTTCACAAACAGAAAGAACTAAAAGAATATCAGGAAAAAAATAATCATAATCAAATTCAATAAGAAAAAATCAACATAAATAAAGAAAGAACAACATATTTCAATCTCAGAAAAACCATTAATTAAATCCTTACAGTTAGAATGAGAAACATAAATATGAGCAAAAAAATACCAAGAACCAAGTAAAAATAGAGAATATAAACACTGGTTTTGTTTAAAAAAACACTGGCCTTGTAAACTGGAATTAAGTGTAGCTCCCACTTTTAACGCTTAAGATGAGTAAAAGCTTACATCGTTGGTCTCTAAAACCAACATTGTAAATAAACTAAGCACTGAAATGATTAAAATAGTAATTATATCACTATCAAATGTAATAAATATTAATTTTATTAAATAAAGGCCTCAAAATATCATAATACTCTTCATTATCCTTCAAAGTTTCCTTTTTGGATTAATAGTGGGAACAATAAAGGGAAGTTCTTGATTATCATGTATTTTATTCTTAACATATCTTGGTGGTATATTAGTCCTATTTATTTATATTACAAGATTTGCATGAAATGAAATATTCCAACCTAAATCAATTAATATAATCAATGCTTTAACAGTATGGGTTCTTATCATATGAACATTAATTATATTAGACATAATAATATTTATAGACTTCTTCAAAATTACCGAAACTATAAACATCGATTACTCAATCAATTACCAAAACATAACAATATCTTTAGAAAAATTATATAATAGATCTAAATTTATTATTACAATAATGATAATAATTTATTTACTACAGTTGGCAATAGTTAAAATCATTAATATTAATCAGGGGCCTATTTGTAAAATAAGATTTTATGAATGAATAATCCATTAGGATTAAGACCCCCCTCTAATTAAAATTGTTATCAGCTCCTTAGCTTATTTTCTGCACCAACAAATATTTCATTTTGATAAACTTTTGGGTCCCTATTAGGGCTGTGTTTAGTAATTCATATCGCAACTAGACTATTTTTAGCAATACACTATACATCAAATAATGAAACAGCATTCAGTTGTGTGGTACACATCTGCTAGGACATAAATAACAGTTGAATCATTCGAACTTTACACGAAAATGGGATATCTATATTTTTTATTTGCATTTACTTACATGTAGGATGTGGAATCTACATTAGAACTTGTATGTATATATACACAGCTGAATAATTGGGACAGCAATTCTATTTCTTGTTATAGCAGCCTCATTTATACCAAATGGTTTACCTTGAGGCCAAATCCCATTTTGATATGCAACAGTAATTACTAATTTATTATAAGAAAATCCTTACTTAGGATCAGATTTTGTTTAATGAGTATAAGCAGAATTTGCTCTTGACAATGCGGCTTTAAATCAATTCCTTACATTTCATTTTGTACTACCATTAATTATTGCAAGTACGGCAGGAATCTGATAATTTACCTTCATTGAACAGGGTCTTTAGTTCTGAATGGAGATACTGGAAAAATTCCATTCCACCCATACTTTACTTTCAAGGATTCCATCACATTTGTATTAATAAAATCATTATTAATTATATTTTGTGTAATGCTTCCTTACCTTCTAGATGACCCAGAGAATTTCGTACCTGCTAATCCATTAGTAACACCAGTTCTTTATTCGACCAGAATGGTACTTCCTATTTGCTCACACAATTCTACAAAAAAATTCCCAATAAATTAGGAGATGTTATTTCACTATTCTTATAAATTACAATCATAATAGTTTTACCATTTTACAACAAAACACAATTTTGAAGTATTCAATTTTGCGCTATTAATCAAATTCTATTCTGAATTATGGTAGTTGTATGCTTATTAACATGAATTGGTAAGTGACCAGTTAAAGAATCAGATATAATAACATAACTCATCTTAACAATTATCTGCCTTACATACTTCTTAATTAATGTTCATGTTGCAAATATATGAAAAAAGTTAATTAAGAAATCAGATAAGTAATTTAATTACATTTGGAAATGCATATTTCTTGAAAAATTAATCTCGAAGGTTAACTCTTCTATGAACTTTTCTCTAAAAATTTCACTACATAAATGAAATACATAATTCTCTCAACCAACAAAGAAAATAAAAAAAATCAGAGATAAAGGTAATAAGCTCTTTCAAGCCAAGTATATCGACTTATCATAAGGAAATCGTGGTAAAGTACCTTGAACTCAAATAAAGCCAAGAGATATAATAGGAAGCTTAATAAAGAATATAAGAATACAAAAGTCACCACCGACAAAAATTAAACCCAAAAATATTCTCATAAAAACAGATCTAGTAGATTCAGCAAAAAAGTTTAAAGTATAACTACCTGCATCATATAGAACATTAAACCCTGAGAGTAATTCAGACTCACCCTCAGCAAAATCAAAAGGGTCCGATTAGTTTCAGTCAAACGAGATGCGAAACAAACCGAAGCTAAAGGGAAACAAATAATGACAAATCAACAACAAAACTTGTAATTTATAAAATCAAACAAACTAAAACTACTAATCCAAATAGTTAAAGATAATAACATCTTCGCTAATCTAAATTCATAACAAATTGTTTGAGCAACAGAACACAGGGAATCACACAAAGAATAATTTGAATTAGAAGACCAACCAGCAATCATAACAGTAAAAACATCTAATCTAGTACAACATAAAAAAAACAATAAACCCATAAGAGAAAGATAACAGGTACGTGAAGTAGGGAAAATTTACTCAGACAGCCTAAGAAATTATTAAATAAAAAAGATAATAAAGAGAAAGATAGTAAAGCAAATAATGAGATATAATTGGAATAAGCTGCTCCTTACAAACCGACTTAATAGCATCACGAAAAGGCTGTGGAATCACTACAAATTCTGCTTTATTTGGACCTTTACGAATCTGAATATAACCTAAAACCTTTCACTTGAACAAAGTTAAAAAAGCCTCCCTTATTAAATCACAAAGAACTAGCAAAAGAAAGTTTAAAATAAACATAAATAAATCACAAAGTATCATACTATTTGTAGGAAAAGTCTACATAAAAGAATGCTATATTTACTCAAAATAGTAAATTAATTAATATTAGTCAATATAATAAAAATATTTTATGCATATGGTCCTTGCCTACTAATATGGGTTAATAGACTTACTATAGAAACTGACCTGGCTAACACTGGGCTGAACTCACATCATGTAAGAATCTGAAGGTTGATCAGACACAATCATTGGGCTTCCGCACCCAACATTTTTCTTAATCCAACATCAAGGTCGGAATCTGATATGAGCTCTTGAAAACAATTATGCTGTTATCCTTAATGTAACTTAATCTTTTGTTCATAAATTATGGTTCAAGTCAACAAACATAAATCAATTATATAATAATGAAGAGTTTATGTCTTCATGTCACCCCAACAAAACATTACCATTAAATATGAAAAGAGAAACAAACAAACTATAGAAAAGTAAAATGTTAACCTCTATAGGTTCTTCTCGTTCTAAAGAAGAATTTAAGCCTTTTGACTCAAAAGTTAAATTCAAAAATTTATTAAGAGACAGTTGATTTCTCATCAAGTCATTCATTCCAGCCACTAATTAAATGACTAATGATTATGCTACCTTTGCACAGTCAAAATACATTGGGTCTTTAAAACCTCACTCAGTGAGCAGGCAAGACCTTAAAATATTTTCAAGAGGACACTTTTGTGATAAATAGATGGAAATCAGTTTTTCCTAGTTCCTTATAATAATATTTACAAGCTAAAATTATCAAAAAAATAAATATACAGAATCCATCATTATTACAAACATTAATAAATTAAATCAATAATCATAATATGAAACCTAAAATAACTGTAAAATCAAAATATAGATTAATGAACTAAAATATAATCTTAAAGGTAACTGGTTTAAAGTTTACTATTATATTTTAAAAAGCTTATCCCTTCAATAACAAATAAGTTAATATTTATAATCAAAAATGAATAAAAACAACCAACTTTAAGCAAATAATCTTTTTCTTAAGAAACTAGATATCTTAGTAAACAATTAATATCTCATTTCTATAATTAATTGTATCATAATTATGATACTACAAGTACAAGATATTTATAAATTAACCTAAATTTAAGATAACTAATATAAGAACTAAAATTTTGATAAAACCTGATACAAAAGGTACAACAAATAAAATCTACTATCAAAATTTTAAACTTATATTTACGGTAACTCTTACACTAGCAATATACTATAATTTAAAAAATTAATTCTATAACATACTGAGACAAAAACAACAAAATTATTATATTAAGTAATTAAATAAACAAAAATCAAGATAATAAAATAATCAAGAAATTCTGATTTGCACAGAAAAATTTTCAATCTAAGTGAAATACTTTACTTATTTCCTAGAGACATTCTCTAGTACATCTACTATGTTACGAGTAATCTCATCTAAACTGAAGCTACCTTAAAATAAGTGTAATAGAATAATCAATAATGATAGCGATGGGTGATGCATACACACCTCAGACCCAATATCAGTTAAATTTAATAAATCAAATTACTATCAAATCAACCTTCATCAACAGTATTTCGCTATCAAATCCACTATAAACAAAAATCTATTGTAACCCATCTCCTCTTAACTATAAGCTGCACCATGACCTGAAGTACTTCATAATTATAAATCTTGAGAATTGTAACTCTAAAAAGATTCTATGATAACAGAGATTTACAAACAAGTAAATTAAGAATAGTAAATCGTGTATTATCGATCATGGGGTAGGTTCCTCTGAATGGAGTGAGACATTGCCAAATTCTTTAGGGTTTAAAGACCTTAAATAATAGTACCCTGGTAAATACAATTAACATTTAAAACAATATGGTATCGAATCATAGTTTAATATACAAATTTCATAGATTCATAAAAAGAGCTACGAATAAATTTTGTCATTTCACCTTACAAATTTATATTTATCCCCAATAATATAAATAACTCTTTTAATCAAAAATATTCACTTGTATCAATCGTATAACTGTGGCTGCTGGCACGAATTATGCCAAAAATTAATCAATTGCTAAGTCCAAAATCACTTGAAAATTAAATCACATTACTGCAAAAAGAACATTTAGTTTCACAAAACTTACATATAATACAAAGAAAAAGTGAATAAACAGGCAAGAAATAAAGTTCTGGAACGAAAAATAAATTTAAGAATTAACCAAAGTAAGAAAAAATTAGTGTGCATTTCATTGTGAGTGTGATGGATACATTGTGGTGGACAATAGTCTTACTGTATGGACACCCTTCTGTCATACAGCAACACAGTGTAGCAGTCATTTCATTGAGAAATTCTTTCATGTTTGAGGAAGATGATCATTAAGATTTGGCACAGGATGTAATTAAATAGCTCAGTGGTAAAAATGGTATGGGCTATATCAGTAGTTCTGAGAATCTGCACCACAAATATTTTAGCAAAATCCCATAATTCAGATCTGGAATTATTATTGTACTATCGCAAAATATGGGAGGGACTGTCACAGACAGGATTTCGGCTGCACATCATTAACAGAAAAGCGTTTTTCGTTGTGGTGGAATCTTCTCACGAAAATCCAATCACCAATTTTCTCCTCAGAGTGCGAAAATATTTTGCTGACACCGACCTACATAGGGAGGAACGATCACCACGATAAAAGAAGGGTAATCAGGGCTCATATGGAAAGATATAGGTGTTCATTTCTTCTGCACACTATACAAGGTTGGAATAAAAGAGAATTTTGAAGGTTGTTCGATGATATTTCTGCCAGGCACTTAAATGTGATTTTCAGAGTGCCCATGTAGATGTAGATGAAACACATACAAATCATATTTTTTCAGGTACTGCATTTTAATGTGTAATACCTGTTTGAGAAACAGGTACTTAATTTATTCGAAAGATTGTAGTCCCAACACACTTACTTAACATTTTTTACATGAAAACATTTTATTCTCAATGCATTTGCTTAACATTATTATTTTACTTAAAACAATGTTTTGTCAATACTTGACTGTCTATCTTTCTTCTACATCTTCTTGTAGCTGAAGCACAGTACCTCCTTCAGCTTGGAATGAGTTGTACCTATCATAATATATAGCAGGTATCCATTTTAAGCTTGAGAGAATGTCTCTTAGCTTGTCTCCTTGAACAGTAATTGCCTGGAACATTTCCATTTAAGCTCTGTCAGTAAAGAACTGCTTGCAGGTCTTCCACACTTTGCTAAGGCAACAGATTCTAGGCGACCATTGTATGTATCACTAAACAATTTTGGTGTGGGACTTTGTAGTTCAGCAGAAAATACGAATCGAACACGATTTCTAGTACCGAATTTGCTTAGAGCATCTGATGCTTGTGGTTGTTGGAACAGTTGTTTCAGTGCAGAGAAGGCATATAAACACTCTTGAGTCATACGAGTTACCTTGAATGGCTTCTTTTGCTGGGATGTTCTTAGAACTTCTTCTCAATGATCAGGTCCATCAACACTTTCACAAACTGAGGTCACATTTTTCTCCACCTGAGCAAAGTATCTGTCACACTATATTCAGCGTGAGGTAAGGTGTGCTCGATGTATCTGAAACGACCATACTTTAACAGGTATAGCCAAAAGGCAACTAAGGTCCAATTCTTGTTTTGTCCCCCACTGTTGTCGGAAAACGCTATCAACTTTTCACCTTTGATGTCATTCGTTTCAAAATACACTCCTGGAAATTGAAATAAGAACACCTTTAATTCATTGTCGCAGGAAGAGGAAACTTTATTGACACATTTCTGGGGTCAGATACATCACATGATCACACTGACATAACCAGAGGCACATAGACACAGGCAACAGAGCTTGCACAATGTCCACCTTTTACAGAAATGCAGGCTGCTATTCTTCCATGGAGACGATCGTAGAGATGCTGGATGTAGTCCTGTGGAACGGCTTGCCATGCCATTTCCACCTGGCGCCTCAGTGGGACCAGCGTTCGTGCAGACTGCGTGAGACGACGCTTCATCCAGTCCCAAACATGCTCAATGGGGGACAGATCCGGAGATCTTGCTGGCCAGGGTAGTTGACTTACACCTTAGAGCACGTTGGGTGGCACAGGATACATGCGGACGTGCATTGTCCTGTTGGAACAGCAAGTTCCCTTGCCGCTCTAGGAATGGTAGAGCGATGGGTTCGATGATGGTTTGGATGTACCGTGCACTATTCAGTGTCCCCTCGACGATCACCAAAGGTGTACAGCCAGTGTAGGAGATGGCTCCCCACACCATGATGCCGGGTGTTGGCCCTGTGTGCCTCGGTCGTATGCAGTCCTGATTGTGGCGCTCACCTGCACGGCGCCAAACACGCATACGACCATCATTGGCACCAAGGCAGAAGCGACTCTCATCGCTGAAGACGACACGTCTCCATTCGTCCCTCCATTCACGCCTGTCGCGACACCACTGGAGGCGGGCTGCACGATGTTGGGGCGTGAGCGGAAGACGGCCTAACGGTGTGCGGGACCGTAGCCCAGCTCCATGGAGACGGTTGCGAATGGTCCTCGCCGATACCCCAGGAGCAACAGTGTCCCTAATTTGCTGGGAAGTGGCGGTGCGGTCCACTACGGCACTGCGTAGGATCCTACGGTCCTGGTGTGCATCCATGCGTCGCTGCGGTCCGGTCCCAGGTCGACGGGCACGTGCACCTTTCGCCGACCACTGGCGACAACATCGATGTACTGTGGAGACCTCACGCCCCACGTGTTGAGCAATTTGGCGGTACGTGCACCCGGCCTCCCACATGCCCACTATACGCCCTTGCTCAAAGTCTGTCAACTGCACATACTGTTCACGTCCACGCTGTCGCGGCATGCTACCAGTGTTAAAGACTGCGATGGAGCTCCGTATGCCACGGCAAACTGGCTGACACTGACGGTGGCGGTGCACAAATGCTGCGCAGCTAGCACTATTCGACGGCCAACACCGCGGTTCCTGGTGTGTCCGCTGTGCCGTGCGTGTGATCATTGCTTGTACAGCCCTCTCGCAGTGTCCGGAGCAAGTATGCTGGGTCTGACACACCGGTGTCAATGTGTTCTTTTTTCCATTTCCAGGAGTGTACATCGTTAAATAGCTTTCTGTTTCGTTTGGTCCCCTTTTTAGCTGGTTGCTTCATATCAGAGAAAAAAAGTTCCTTGGCTATCTGCACAAGAATTGACACTAAAGCTGTAGCACCATATTTTACATTTATAAATCATTTCCCTGCAGTCAGTTTAGGAGTGGGTAGTATCTATTGCAAATCTAACGTGATGACATGAAAATTGTTGTCATGTTTTCCTACTTTCAATGCTTCAAGTAATGCAGATGGCCCAGCTTTTGCTTTTCGATGGTGAATCTCTTGATTTATTCGCAATGAATGTATTTCAGTTTCGCTTTTACAGGTCTGAGCATGCTTGATGGCTAAATAAATCGAATCACACTGTTGACAAGTGTCAATTTTAGAGCTCTTGAAACTTGTACTGAATTCCTTGTAAATATTCATCGAAATTTGTCTATAGAAACAGAAATTTTGCTTGACCTTTGACATTCCTTAACGTACTTATCATAACAGAGCTGTGTGGAATATTCCACACTTAAGTACTCTTGCGATGAATCTTTAGTGACTCCTATACTTCGGAAGTTTGTCAGTAAATGCTTTCACATCGTTGATGACATCCTTTGAATATTTTCTAGGATCACTAGTATGCTTACCTCTGCCATCATAAGGAAACGGCACCGTTTTCAAATCGTTTCACAATATTCTCCACACACTCTCTATTTTTCTGGAGCCATGAATGCTAAGAAAGCAATTTTGCAAACCATGAGAACCTTTCCATCAGTTCCCACAGTAAACAGTTTTGTTTGAGTGCATATAGATATCTCCTGTTTAGTCTTCTTTCGGATAACGGTTTTGATAGCAAAGAACGTTATAGGTAAGCATTTTCAGTATCATAGTAATTCATTTCCCAGAAATTTCGGAATGCCGTTTGTTTATATACTTCGCTGATAATCTTGAAACATTGTTTAGTGCACTCACATGGCGGACCTATCATCTTCTCTTCAACAACAGTACCCTTATCGTAGTATTTTGAATACTGCTTTCCTTCAGTCCTGTTTTTTCTTCATCTGGCCTTCCACACCGCCATATTTTAGCCTCTTTCGTCCTTACCGTATGCTCTGTTGATGGTTAACGGGGTTTAGTGTCTGCTTCATCATTGTCACTACTGCATGTATCTTCAGAGGAAGACTTCCCCAAGAAGCCTCTGAACCTACAAAAATATCTCCTATGATTACCATTCTACACAGTTCTTAGAATAATGAAGCGCCTAAAACCATACATCTACTGTAGTTTTCAGTATCGAACATATTTACATTGATATTCTCCCTTACACCTTCTCTAGAAAAATAATCCTGAAAAACATAAGTATGGGCAATAAAGAAACTCCATAATAACAGATCAGTAACTTAAGATCGATTGATGTTATAATGCTTGGTATTAACGTATAGCTACATTTACAGATACTGTGACACTGGCCACAGTGGCCTGGACACGCAACACCTGTGATTTGTGGCTGTACTCAGTATCATCCCACACCATAAGGCCTTGATGAGTTGATGCTGCACGTCGTGTGCGAATGCAGTCACTCTGATGCTGCTGCCCATGTCTCCGGCGAAAATAAATGCGGCCTAAAAACAGAACATTGGTACGTTTTAAAATACTATCTAACGCCATTCTTCTCCTCAGTGACGTCATTCCATACACCATTGCCATCTGTAAATTCGTCAAAGGGAGGCGGAGAAGTTGATGGTGCGCACGTAACGCATGCCGTAATAAACGGTGAGCGACCTGTTCATTGAAGGGATCTTATAGGATGTTGCTGTCATGATGGCCATTATCGATTTCGTTGAGCTGTATGTTGATCTGTATTTCTGGACTGCAGTGGAACAGGAGTTTTTTGAACACGTTTTAATGTCCATACCAAAGGTGCTATATTCGGCTTCGGATTGTTGCTGATGTCACCACTGTCTTAGGGGAATCTGAGCTTTTCTACTCGGATGAGTAAATTTCAGGTGGATGCCCAGCTCCTTCCACTTCTGTTTTCTGCTTTGTTCAATTCTTCTCCTATATGTTTACCGTTTTCGGCGTTATCGGTTTCTTGGTATTCGTAGTAGCGCGTTTGGTTCGGGATAACTTCAAGGACAACACAGCGAAGGTGGACCCACATATTTCGTCGTCTGATGTTTCATGGGAAACTCTTTATTGCTTCACATCAGGACTATAATCACAAAAGAGTTGTTAAAAGAATCACGACGACCACTTTCTTTAAAAACTTGAACAGGCTCAATTCATTAGGAACCAACTTCCAATTTTAACCATTAAGATCAGGGTTTGAAACGAGAGTATGCTGTTCGCAAACACAAGAAAGAAGTCACACCAACTAGGTCCGGCCACAAGAATGTTCACCAAAAAATTCTATAAGCAAAATGAATTACAATGTCAGCCATTAAATGTACTAACAATTTCTAAGAATTGCAACACATTACACAAGTGGATGCAAAATACAGAAATGGTAACAAGTCACGCCACTGTTTTTGGCTGTTACAAAGCCCTTAACAATGAATAAACCTTAATAAAAATCCCTTAAGCAATAAAATACACTATTCCCCCAAAATACAGGCAAAGCTGTGAAGGAATACAATTTAAATTTTACTCCCAAATGGTACACACCAACAGAAACATTCATATTTACCCTTAAGGAAATATAAGACTCCTCAAAATACAGGATGTGCTGGGAGGACGTGCAACTTAAATGTGACTCGCAACTGTTAAACACCAACAAATGGTTCAAATGGCGCTGAGCACTATGGGGCTTATTATCTGAGGTCATCAGTCCCCTAGAACTTAACTACTTAAGCCTAACTAGCCTTAGGACATCACACACATCCATGCCCGAGGCAGGATTCGAACCTGCGATCGTAGCGATAACATCGTTTCAGACTGAAGCGCCTAGAACCATACGGCCACAGCGGCCGGCCAACAAGGAACAAGCAGGCAAGTTTCACATGGTGTGGAGTTAGCTAGTGACTGTGGACAAAAGGAAAGTTTCAACAGTTCACATTGATAAGTAAAGGTCTTTAAACTTAACGCGCTCAGAAGTAGCAATAAGGATGCTAGATTTAAATGAGTAGTTGAAGAACAAGTTCCGATGACGAACGTCGGGCTTGCAGAACGTGCTAAACCTCGTGAGCTTACTGAATTCATGAATTCATCAAATAGGGCAGACTACTGGTTCCCGATTATTGGCGACACTCCGCCGTGGCACGCATCAAGCTATCAACTTTACCTGGCTTGAGCCACCACGTAGCGGCTGGTAGAGGCACCAGACTGCCGGCCAAACCAGACGTCGTGCGACGACGGAAATGCGGCCACAGCAGAAAGAAAACACGTCTCTGCTCCGGGCCCAGGTAAGAAAGAGGAAGGCGTCGTCCGCTGCCAAAGTTAGCCTGACGACACACCTCAGAAGAGGGCAGTAATCTGCGGTAATAGGGCTACAGACGAGAATGCCTAAAATGTAAGATATCTCTGTTTCCCACGCAAGCGAATACACATACAAGTTCAAGCTTGACACCCACTAAAATTATTTGTAAATCAGAAGCCGAGGTATCAGTGCCTGGTGACGCAATGGTTAAGGCATAATCATCTAAAAATGGTGCCTTTCCTCCCACACAGATTATCTTACAAATTTAATTTTGTCGGTTCGGTTTATATGGACAAATAACTGCGTTCAGTTACACAGACCGATGATCATACGCATAATATGTCGGAGGCGCGTTAATATAACAGTTCCCGTTTCACATTAACACGGACGTGGCCTTGCAATATCAAGTACCCAAAAAATAGGAAAAACAACACTCAGATGAGAAGAAGTCGTGACTTCCAGGCGTAGAAGCTGAGGTGGTATTACCTCCAATCCGTACTGGCGGTCTTCGAGGTGTCGTAAAATTTATGCTTGCGTCGTAGGCCTGGAGCTCGCCAACCAGGTTGCACCAGACATCCACTGCTGTACTGCTGTTCGCGCAACTCGTGGCTATTAATACTTAAGTGAGCCGGCAAGCCTTGCCTCCAGCAGATTTAATCACTCCCGGATTCTTGAGGCCCATACCAGACAGCCCCAGTTCCCTAAAAGCAAAAACTTGCCAGACACGTTCTCTTCAGCCAATTCACTGTGGCACGGTTCGACAAACCAACAACTCACGACTCGACCAAAGGCTCTAACTCCCGACATATGATCAGATCAATATCGGCAACCCAAATACTTACTGGCACCGGCGGAGTGCCCTGTCAGCCAAAATTAAGCACGCCACAGCTTAGTTAGGTTTGCTGAGGGTAGCACATGCTTTATTTTATTCTCCTTGGATGTTCTGTTTAACTGGATCTCAAATAATTTTCAGAAATCCATTGTAATTTACTGCTTTCAGGTTTCTTACATGTTCTGGCGATACTGTGTCTGGTTAGTGTTCTCAAAGTTCAAGCTGATATTTCAGAACATACGTCGATCTTTTGAAGGGCGATGTGGGATTCTGGACTAATATTTTAGTACTTTCCTTGAATGATCTATGGTAATCTGTTCTCGTCAATGGAGAACATGGATGGATCAGGTTTGCAGCGGCTCGCCATTTTCCTGATGGAACGTTTTAATTTCGTTGCTATCGTAACTTAAAATTAGACCTCGTGCTTCCTTCCGGTCGGCAGCTTCTTTTTCCATTGTCGCCTTTATTTATGTGTCCTCAGGTTGAGTTTCGGTTTTGAAGTATAGCAACTATACGAATCTCCATGACACTATGGATAAGACAAACGTGGGACACTTGACGTTAGGTGGTTATTTGATAATATACATAAGAATGGAAGTATGTGTTAGGTGATGACCAGTTTGGCTTTAGGGAAGGTAAAGGTTGATAAAGATATATCAAGATATCGTCACAGGATTTGTCGAGTGGGGAAAAGCAGCAACAATGAAACTGGCGCAAGGAGTTCGATAATCTAAGAAAATATGGGGTAAGCTATACAGAAAGACGGGCAATATACGATATGTGTAAGAGGCCAGAGGGAACAATAAGAGTGGAAGACCTAGAGTGAAGTGCTTGGATTAAAAATATTGTAAAACAGGGATGTAGTCTATTGACGTTGCTGTCCAATCTATATATTGAGGAAGCAATTATAGATTTAATAGTAAGATTCAAGAGTGGCGTTACAATTCAAGATGAATGGACATCAGTGACCAGATTCGCTGATGATATTTCTATTCTGAGTGATTGTGTAGAAGAATTACAGGAAGTGGTGAATGGAATGAACGTTATAGTGAGTACAGAATATAGATTGAGGGTAAATCGAAGAAAGACGAAGGTAACAACAAGTAGAGGATATGAGAACACTGAGAAAGTTAACATCAAATTGGTAATCATGAAGTAGAGCAAGGAGGACAGTAAAAAGCAGACTACCACTGACTAAAAGGGCGTTCCTGATCACGAGAAGTCTACTGTTACGAAACATAGGCCTTAATTTGAGGAAGAAATTATTGAAAATGTATTTCCGGAGCATAACATTCTATGGTAGTGAAATAAGGACTGTGGGAAAACCAGAGAAGAAGAGAATCGAAGCATTTGAAATTTAAAATTAGGTGGCCTGATAAGAAATGAGGAGGTTCTCTGGAGAACCGGTGAGAAAAGAATATATGGAACACACTGACAAGAAGAGCGGATAGGATGATAGGACATCTGTTAATACATGCAATACAATGGTATAGAAGGAACCGTAGGGGGAATACATCCAGCAACTAACAGGGGACTTAAGTTACAAGTGCTTCTCTGAGATATCTGGCGCGACCGCATCAACCGAGTGAGAAACTGATGACTCAAAAAAAAAAATGCTTGATTAATAGGACTTTTGAGTTCTACTTTAAAGACTTTTACGTTGTAAATTTTGCAGCAGGTTACCTGACGATGATCTGACATGTAGCCTTTTTAGGTACATTAGAGATCCATGAATAGGTGAGAGGAGCCCTGATATCACTTTGTATCCTGTAGTTTGTATCTAGCCACCGAGCTGTCATCAGCCAAACATATTTCCTGTGAAGATATAATGTCTATATCATGCTCATCAGCCAGTTTTCTCAGGCAGTCGAACCTGTCTCATGTTAATCGTTCTACATTAACTTGAAAAATATGGACACCTCACTTGTTATTAACATAAAACTTAAAATTTAATAGTACATTATCAGTGGTCAGTTTAAAGCTTCTAGATGACTTTTCAGAATGTACGCTAATGCTGAAACTTAACAGTCGTGATGCATAAAATATTATTAATTATGAAAACAATGAAGGCTTGGAGCTATATTAGTTTTGTTAATTCATAAGTTCCATGTTACATCCTACACATTGTTACTTTCGGATATTTGTATAACGTGTCACTTGCAGTGGCTTATTAATTCTACAGTCAATGGCAACTACATTTTAAAGCTGTATTTCGGATTTGAAAAGAGATCCCGCTAAGGGATTTACACTGCTCAAGCAATAAAATGCTTCCAATCAGCTTAGTTATATTGGTGATATTAATTTCGTTTTTAGTCTGTAATAGCGCGATAAAAGAATGCACTTTTACGAATAGCGGACGCAGCTTTGCAGCTTATATCGTAAGCGCCTTAAGTGCTAAGCTTCTGTGGGCTTTATTATCGCGGCTACTCTCGTACTCTCTCATGCGCTAGCTCCGATTTATTTATCTTAACTGTTGATATTGTTCTTTAGGAAATAATAAGCTTGCTCCGAATGTAGCGGTACACTGTTCTAAATAAGGCGTCAGATGAAGACATAGAAAATAGTTGTCTGCAGGCGCCTTTTGCTTGTGTATTTTACCAGTAACTTATAGTTTTCGATTAAAGTGAACAAAGCAGCTCTAACATTATCATTTGCTTCATTAAATGATTCTTGGGACTTCTGACTGTATCAGACACAGTGACATACTCCATGATCAAATGAATTTTCAGGTCAATGTCACAGTTTGCAGTTATCACAGAGTGAGGATTCAATTAATTCTGCAAAACACTTTGATACATCACAACTGGGGTTGGGAGAATTTTAAGAAAAAACACATGGAAGGTACACCCACATATTTCGTCATTTGTCATTTCATAATATACAGTTTACTGTTTAACAACAATTATTATGATTACAATTTAAAAACGGTGTCAAAAATGAATAAGAACGTTCTAAACAATTTAAAGAAATTGAATAGTATCAATTCGTTAATAAAAGAATTTAACAATTTATTTTGGTAAGAACAGGGCTTAAGACGAAGAATATGCATAAGTCCCCAATACAAGTAAGTAGTTACACCAACTAGGTATCTACCAGTAAAATGAATTACAAGTGACTGCCGGTAAAACTACTAACAATTCCGAAGCGTGGATAAAACATTTAACAAATAGACAAAGCCCAACCAAAACACGGAAACGATAGCAAGTCACGCCACTGATTGTGGCTGTTGGAAGGCACTTAACAATTTATAAACCTTAATAAGTCCGTTAAGCAATAAAATACATCAGTGTGCTTTTGTTCTACAATGTTGTAGAAGAAAAGAAAACTGATGCTTTTCATTTATTACAATGTTGTTCTACCAAGAACCGACGGAAGTTTCTGTTAACATAATAAAATACACTATCTCCCAAAATACAAGAAAAGCTGTGCCTCCCAACTGGTACACACCAGCAGAAATATTAATAATGACCCTTAAATAAATATAGAATCCCACAAAATACAAGAAAAATGACAAGTTACAACAGCCAGTTATCACACGAAAGTGGTAGCAACCACGCAAATTTGACAATGAATGGAATTACATAATGACTGATGATAAAAGAACTCAACAGTTCATAAGTAAAAGCCTTTGGAACTTAACACGGTCCAGAACCAGTAAAATAGGGCCAACAAGATTGAAATAAGTTGTTAAGGAGCGAATATGTTCACAAGGAACTCTGGACTTGTAGAATACACGTTAAGACTTTTGTGGTAGCTCAACTCTCAATATTTGAATTAATTGGGCACGTACAAAAACGATCAAATTTATTTGACCTAACACGGCGCAGCTGATAGAGGCACCTGTTCGTGGGCAGTCCTAGACGTCTTGCGACGACGGAATTGCCGCTGCACCAGGAACAAAACACGTCTCTGCTCCGGACGGAGCAACAAGGAGCACGTCGTCCACTGGAGGAACTACCCCGGGCACATTACTCAGAAAGCAAACAGTAATCTTATCAAACAAGGCTACAAAAGACAGTTCCTGAGATGTAGGGAATATTATTGCGGAACGGGCTACACATACATGTCACTTGCTTGACGCTCCTTTATATAACGCTCACCAATATTACACGAAAAAAATTGACGACGCGAGCTACAATCGCCGGCGAATCCAAATACCAGGGCACATCCTCTATTAACGATGCATTGCCTTCAGCACAGAAAGGGGAAATCTTCAGACAACATCCCACAGTCTGTGGTAAACTAAAACAACGAAACGTGAGTATCACTTGAGAAACCACTCGTTGCCGTTTTCGAGTATACATTTTTTATTAATAAACCTTTAAAAAAATAAAAAAAATGTTGAATAACAGTCCTGAAGTTGCAGTAGTATAACTACAACAATGGTATCTTTAAGACGAGAGTGATTAGGTAATTACAAGATCGGAGCGTATCTTCTTTCATAATCAGCTGAGATTGTGGTCAAACGCGTGTTTAGTAGCTCGTATGAAAATTGTAAATTAAATGTAAATGATTACTTGAATATTACATTTGGAGGAAATTTGTATGTGATAACTGAAAAAAAGAATGAAGAGTACCTGGTTGCATAAAAATTTGAAAAATAACTTTATCGGTAATCGGGTTAGTGCTTGTGGTGCCTTGGTTTATTAATGGTAACATTGGAGGGAAAGTATAGTAAAACAGCATTTGGGATTTGGCTCTGAAATCGGTTTGAAATCTCCCACAACAATCAGACGAGAAATACAGTTGTTATCGTATATCGCCGTGTCTCTACACTCAATAGTAGTTATGGTGAGACATTGTGGCGTCCTCTAAAAAGTAATTAACTAGACTTGAAACAATCCAGAAATACACCCACTCACAATAACCGTTTGAAGCGGCTGAGCTCTTTGAGCAATATCTTTTACACGGTCCATCTGTCACAGCATCTCTTTGATTGTGACGTATATACGCAGTAGTTCCCCAACCTGGATTAACATTAGCTACAGCCGGACTGTCTAATCTGCACACCGCACCACAACAATCAAGGTTAAAAGTGTCGCTACGACTTCTCCGGGTATCAACACACAGTGCAGCATGGGAACAAAAAATGACAGGATTTGTGATGATGTCTGGCAAAGGGTCTGCAGACATTAGAAAAGGGGCGTTAACGGACAGAGAGGAACTTCTTTTCCTTTGCCTGTACTGTGAAGACTTGCTTCTTGCCAAACTTCATTATTATAGATGAATACCCTATAGGTTTTAAAGAGTGAGTATCAAAATCTGTGATGTAAATGGTCATATAATTTTACTGCAAATGACTTAGAAGCTTAAAATTTCTACACCGCCAAGGACCGTAAACCTCAGCATATGACATAAATTGCAAATTGATACCAGTTCCTGAGGAAAAGGGGTTTCGGCAGACAGACAGACGGACGTACAACAAACTTATTCTATAAGGGTTCCGTTTTACTGATTGAGGTACCGCTCAACAAAACCGATTAAAATCAATTCCATTGTATACAATAAATTATTGCTCAAAATGCTATGAATTTTCTGACGTACCCAAGCAATTTTTAAGTCTGAAAGCTGACAAACAGTGTCAGGACAAAAAAAAAAAAAAAGGAAACGGAATAAAGTGTACACATATGTGGTCAATGGAAACAGCCTTCGAAGATGACTTGGACGACGCAGCGTATACGGAACCTGATAAAATACTAACGAGATAACATCATCACAAACCACTTTTCACCTCGGTATGTTTTTGCTTGTAAGTACACTAGGGACTTTTGTTACACCTCATCTAACGTATTTCGGCGCTGTTATTACGGTTTCAAAAATGGTTCAAATGGCTCTGAGCACTATGGGACTTAACAGCTGTGGTCATCAGTCCCCTAGAACTTAGAACTACTTAAACCTAACTAATCTAAGGGCATCACACACATCCACGCCCGAGGCAGGATTTGAACCTGCGACCGTAGCAGTCGCGCGGTTCCCGACTGAGCGCCTAGAATCGCGAGACCACCGCGGCCGGCTTATTACGGTTTGATCACATGTCCGACAAAGGAAATGTCGTTGAGAATCTCTTCTAAGGTTCGTTTCAGTCCCACAGATAAATTTATATAGTTAAAAAACGGGGGGCGAGGGCTCGGTGTCTGAATTCGGTAGCTACGAACTTTAAAAATTATTTTTCCGAAATCAAAATTTCGACGCACTACCAACAAACATACCTTAACGAAAACTTGGGGTAGAATGTCTTTTCTTTCGCAGTCTATAACGCCCGTGTAATACACCCGCGCTATTCTATACGCCGACGTTGGGCGGAAACAATGTTTGATCTTCTACTTTGAAGGCCGAGTTTCTGTACTTGTATTGACGTGCCCTTATGTGGGTTGTAGGTTTCGGAGCAGTATTTTATTTCTCCCTTCGTACTGGGATGCGAGCTTTCAGAGCTACGGGACTGAGGCTTTCCGCAATGCACGACGCCTTTTTCGTTGCAGCTACCTGTGGACTTTCTTCAGCACTTCTTTAATGAATTTCTTTGACGTCTCACGCTGACTAATGAGAAATCTTGATATTGAAATTGTAGCCGTTCTGATGATAATGATATTTTTACCCACAGTGAATGTTTGGGAAACTACAGGTTTCTTTAAACAACAACTTTTCGTGGGCTAAAAGTAAAAAAATACGGTAATGATTTTGGTGTACTACATACAATTATCAACATAAAGCTTCGATTGTGTCATAAACGGAAATATTACCATCAATACGCGTCACGGCTTTCGTTTTATTACAGTTGAATATGTAGTTTTAATGCGAACATGCACCTGAAATGATGGTTGCTCAGTGGCCAGTAGCTGTGTGTTTGCAGTTATTGGGGGGAGACAGAGATACAGATAGGTCAAGGTTGACAGAGGAGTGAAAGATTTAACCATGAATGTAATGAAAATGAGAGTGAACTGGGTGAAACATGCCACCAAGTAAGTTTCTGATCAATTCCAATGGATAATAAAGGACGGAGAAGACAATGTAATGAAAAATAGATAGGTGACAGTACAAAAAGGATAGAAATTACATGGATGTATATATGTGAAGATCTTAATTTAAGAAAAAAATTAACTAGAGGCCTTTGAGGCCAGCTGAATCAGCAATGACTATTCAGTATCGATATTTCCCTCAAGTGGAGCGATACTGGATGCATTATTAAGACGCCGCAAGCTACACCACGCATCTCGTTGGTAACTAACGACCAGCGACCAGTTGCCTGTATCTGAGCTTCCGCAACTTCCGAAAGCACGTTACGGTCGTGCTTATATGCCTTCAGTCTTGTCTGCCTTCAGCCATCGATCTTGGACGTTGCTCTGTAATTATGAACATAATTATGAACTTCAGCTTTGGACTGAACAGAGTAATTTCTCTCGCTCCACTATTCAGTAATTCGTTATTGTTCATTTACTGAGCTTAGTTAAGTGGGCCGGCGTCGATAGACCATTTTCCCAACTGTGGATTTCAAATGTTTTACGACGACTACAACTACAACGACGCCAACGATAAGGACGAGGACGATGATGATCGTCAGCGGTGAAGGGTTTCCTGGTGTATGGAAGATGTACGAATCCATCTGGTGGACGAACATCACACATCTAGACTTCAGGAAGCTATTCTGGCACAGTTCTGCACTGTGTTTTAGTGAACAAAGTTAGAGCTAATTGATTATCACACCAGTTTCGTGACTGGATTCAGAACTTCCTTCAAGATAGTTTTCAAATCGTCGCTCCTAAAGGAACATAAAACACAATGAGTGACGGAACATTCAAGAGCACTACAAGGAAATGCGGTAGGACCGTTATTGTTCACAAAAATCGTATGGCATTGTCAGCCTGGAACCCCCATCCTGCGAAGTTCGGCCGCCGAGTGCAAGTCTTACGCCAAATTGGGCGACCTACGTGCCAATGATGAGGATAAATTGAGCATGATGGTGACACAGCACCCAGTCCACGAGCGGAAAAAATCTCCAATCCAACCGGGAATCGAACCCGGGCCCGCTGCATGGCGGGCAGCACGTTAACACTCAGCTTTTTATTATTTTATTTACTTCAGGTGCTTGAAATGCTGTGTAATACCATCAGCAGTTCTGAAAATAGTCAAAAAGAAATAAAAAGTAGTCATAGTTATCCCTACGGGGCATCGCCACTTGTGTCTCTGCCAGGCAATAATGAACTCTTACCCCTTCAGGCGCTGCCATCCTAACTGTACGTTACCACCCTCCATCTAAAATGTGAAGGACCAACGCGTGTGCGCCAACCGACAAAAACACGATGAAAGGAACAAGGGAAAGAGTAGATCTAGTAGCGTGCGGTAGGTTGCTTTTTTTTCGTTCAGTACAGTATTGACATATAGATATCAACGTGCAAACAGTCATGGATAGTCAAGCCTGGAAAGCTAAAACAGAATGAAGACACCATCGTGGATAGTACACATGAATTACGTGAAAATAAAGCTACAACTTCGTAGTCAGGCTTACCAGCAATGGCGCCCACTGATAAAGATTGTTCAATGTATGATTGTTTGCACTTTGTTCTGACCTCATCTACCACTGCCTGGAATATTCCAACTATGGCGGGCTGTGATAGGTTACTCCATAGGTAGTTTGCGAAGCATCGTCGATAGCTGGTATGCCCGGCAATAGCATGATGTCTTTCTTGCAAATAGAGCCAGAAGTCGAGAAAATTTTTGTGTCCTTCACGATAGAGGTAATTTACCGCATGTCCACGCATCCAGGTGACGGAATTGGTCTGAGTCTTGGGGTAAAATGTCCCCTCCGGGAACAATAACGTGCTTGAAGATATATGCTCCGGCGTAATTTGCAAGAGATAAGCCAATATCTGCCAGACTAGGTGCCAAACCGGTTCCGTCTCGCCACAGTTGAGACAGCGCTCGTCAGAATCTACTGCATTACAACCCACAACGTCCGGCGATTCTGCCATGTGGATATGGTGGAGACATTTTTGTATCACCACCTCGCCATTAACGACTACCTACCATTGAGAAACAACACCGGAATCAAGCATGGCATCGTGTACAGTTTTCCACACCATGTGCCACCGTACATCAAGATAGTTTTGTTCGACCACATTAAGGGGGTGGCGTTGCAGCATGTCGTAATATAGGCGTCAAGTTGTGGCCATTCGTGGTGTCATGAGCGCCACACTAGAATAGCTTTGTTCTAAATAGAAACGTCCTCTACAAAAGAGGGGTGTTGGGGTCCCCTGTAGTGGCACCGGCTCTCTTAGTGAAGCAGGCCGTAGGCGGTCAGAAGCAAACTCGTTATGCTTGTAGTACAACGGCGCAGCAGACTTAAATGTGAGCTAACATAGAGGGCAACGGCCCTGTCATGTACATTCACTAGACCGAGACAACCTTTTTCCTTGGGGAGGGTAAGAGATACGTATCTGATCTTCAGTAACATGCCAGCGCTGACGAAGTATCCCAGCGCTGCTATAATGCATGCGCCAAGAGGTTACTAGTTACCAGTTCATGAAAATAATGTGGGTGTGACAACTGTAAAAATTGTTAGTTCGCCTAAACAGGTCATTCCAAAGGATTTAAATATCCTTAATCTCATGTTAGTGAATTGTCTAAGTGTCTGTAGCAAAATCCCCGAGTTAATCTCCGAAATAAACAGTAGCAATTCCAGTATTGTATTAGGCGCCGAAAGCTGGTTGAAACCAGACATAAAAAGCAGTGAAATTTTGAACTCCGATTGGACAATGTTTAGGAAGTATAGGACTGACACTCTGGAAGCTGGTGTGTTCATTGCAGTTAAAAGCTGTTTAAACGCAGTTGAGATTGATGCTGGGTCGGGCTGTGAAATAGTCTGGATAAAGCCGTCAATCAGACAAGGATTGACCATTGTATTATGATGTTCTTATAGACCACCAGCATCCGCAACAAATGTCGCAGAGCCGGCCAGCGTGGCCGGGTGGTTCTAGGCGCTACAGTCTGGGATTGCGCGACCGCTACGGTCGCAGGTTCGAATCCTGCCTCGGGCATGGATGTGTGTGATGTCTTTAGGTTAGTTCGGTTTAAGTAGTTCTAAGTTTTAGGGGACTGATGACCACAACAGTTAAGTCCCATAGTGCTCAGAGCCATTTGAACCAAATGTCGCAGAACGTTTCAGGGGAAGTCTTGAGTACATAGGGTGTAAATATCCAAATTATCCATTAGTTATAGATGGAGACTTTAATCTAGTATCCACTGACTGGGAAAATTAAACGTTTATCACAGGGGGCAGAAGCAAAGATTCGTGTGAAGTTATTCTAGGAGCGATCTCAACATACAACCTTGAGCAATTGGTTAGAAAACCAATTCGAGATGGTAACATATTAGATATCTAGGGGACAAACGGATCTGATCTTTTTGAGGAAGCTAATCTAGAAGAAGGTATTAGCGACCATAATGTTGTGGCTTCTATGTAAGTGGATGTTGCAAGAAAACCAAAGAAACACTGAAGACTTTTCTTGTTTGGGAAAGCAAATAAAAGCGTCATTAAGGAATATCTTCATAGTCAGCTCCATGCATTCACCACAGGACACAAAGATATTGAACATATTTGGTCGGAATTTAAAGATATTGTCCACCATGTGCTGGAGAATATGTGCCTAGCAAAAGGATAGGGGAGAGAAAGGATACATCTTGGTATAACAAGCATATTAGGAAATTGCTGAGAGAGCGGAGAATTTTGCACAGTAATTTTAAACGTAGTCACTGCCCCACTGACAAACAGAAATTATGCGAAATGAAAGCAGCTGTCAGAAGGACAATGAGAGGTCCTTTTAACGAATTTTAAAGCAATATTTTATCTGCAGATTCTAAAAATAACTCCAAAAAATTTTGGTCGTACGCAAAATCTATGAATGCTACAAATAATTCAATACCTTCTCCTGCTGACAGTACGGGAAAAGTAACTGATGATGATAAACAGAAGGCCAAAATTCTAAACCTAGCCTTCAAAAACTCGTTTACGGTAGAGGACTACAGCACCATTCCCCCTTTAAATTATCGAACAAACGAAAGGATGCCTGACATAGAGTTTAGTGTATCTGGGATTGTAAAACAGTTAAGATCCTTAGACACCAGGTAGGAATCTGGCCCAGACGGTAACCCCGTAAGATTTTATGTTGACTATACTACAAATATAGCACCATTCTTATCCATCATCTATCAGAGATCATTGGAATAGCAGAAAGTTCCACAGGACTGGAAGATAGCCCAGGTCATAGCAATCTATAAAAAGGGTAGACGATCGGATACACATAATTACCGGCCAATTTCACTGACATCTATTTGTAGTAGAATCATGGAAAATATTTGGTGTTCAGACAAAATGACCTTTCTACACTTTGAGAAGCTCATCTGCGGAAACAAGCACGGTTTTAGGAAACAACGGTCATACGAGACACAGCTGGCCCTCTTTGTGCGTGATATACAACAGGTTCTAGATACCGGCTCCCAGGTTGATGCCACATTTGTCGACTTTCGAAAGGAGTTCGACTCAGTTCCGAACTGTCGCTTGCTACAAAAAGTGCGCGCTTACGCTCTATCCGATGACATATGTGGTTGGATAGAAAGTTTTCTGACAGACGGTAAGCAGTATGTCGTCCTGAACGGGGTGACTTCAACAGAAACAAGCGTAACTCCAGGTGTGTCCGAGGGCAGCGTAATAGGTCCTCTGCTTTTTACAATTTACAGAAACGATATAGTTGATGGTATTGAGAGCGGACTTAGATTGTTTGCCGATGATGCTGTAGACCACAGGAAAGTAGTATTACACAAGTAACGGGTAAGGCGAACTCTAGATTGCAGTTTATTGGTAGAATCCTGAAGCGATGCAGTCCTTCAACAGAGGAAATAGCTTATAATACTTTAGTTCGTCCAGTCTTGGAGTATTGCTCGTCTGTATGGCACCCTTACCAGTTGGGTATGATTCCAGAGATTGAGAAGGTCCAAATAACAGCGGCAAGATACGGGACTGGTACATTTAGGCATCGCGAGAGCGTTAAAAATCTCATAGAAAGTTTGAAGTTGGACACACTTGCAGATAGACGGCGCGCTAAACAGAAGGGGCTGCTCACTAAATTCTGCAATCCGATCTTCACCGAGGATGTAGAGCATATATTATTACCACCAACTTTCAAATCGCGCGATGATCACCATTCAAAGATAAGGGAAATAGCACCGCTTGGTGGCTAGCGGAGTATATATGTAGATGTAGTATAGAATGGGTAGCGTTTGGGCGACATGCGGTATGCTGGACGCAAGGTATACATTGGCATAATGCGCCCGCTGGACGATGTTGAGGGGCCGCAAGCGTCGTGCGTCGCATATCGTTCATGAAATCTAAACCCAAGCAGTGGATAGTATCACGGAAGCGTAAGGGGACGTGTTGTTCCTGCGGTAGTCCTATTCCGATCCTCAAGGCGACTGACTTGTCAATGTTGATTTGGCTACCAGATGCTGTACCGTACGTTCCAATCCAGTCCAAACCCGCCGCCATATCGGCTGCTCCACGTATGACGATCATCAAATCATCGGCATATGCGGTACAGTGATAGATGGAGCCGTCAAATTGTATCCCAGTGAGCCTGTCTCGGAGACCACACAACAAGGGTTCTAGGGCCAAAGCAAAAAACACTGTAGATAATGGACATCCCCGTCGTACTGATCGGTGGATCGGCATGGGTGCCGCCTGACTTCCATTAACAAGAGCTAAAGAAGTAGGACCATGCACAAGGCGTGTCAAAACTGTGATATAGTTGTCGGGGTATTCCATGCGCCTTAGAACGTCCGTGAAGAAAGTGTGGCCTACACGGTCGAAAGCCTGGCTAAAGTCGATAGACGCCAGGGCTGCCGGCAAACGTCTCACCCGTGCGAGGGAGATGAGATCTCTGTAACGACATAACGCAGTTCTGATGCTGTCGGATCCCCCCAAGGACGTCTGATCGCTGAACAGGGCGTGCAGTAGTGTCCGGAGAATACGTTGTCATAGCAGCCTCAAAAAGATTTGGAAGTCGCTGTTCAATAAAGTTAAGGGGCGATAATCGCGGGCATAATTCCGACACTTCTGTTTATGGATGGGTACAATCATTCCTTCCAAGAATGTTGCAGGCAACGATAAACCTGGTGGCACCAATTCCTGACAAATTGCAACCCAACATGGTATCAACAGTCGTTTAAAGGCTCGGTAGAACTTGTAAGTAGGCTGATTAGGTTTTTTTATTGGTAACGCCACATAGCGCTCTGTATGAAAAATCACTGACTGTGCTGTGTGCAGTCAGTGGCTGGTTGGCATTGTTGTAATACTCGCCATTATAGCGTTGGGTAGTTGGCTGTTAACAGCGCTTAGCGTTGCGCATTTGGAGGTAAGCCGCCAGCAGTGGTGGATGTGGGGAGAGAGAGGGCGGAGTTTTGAAATTTGTAAGACTGGATGTCATGAACTGCTATATATATTATGACTTTTGATGATATTAAGGTAAATACATTGTTTGTTCTCTATTAAAATCTTTCATTTCCTAACTATCCCTATCAGTAGTTAGTGCCTTCCGTAGTTTGAATCTTTTATTTAGCTGGCAGTAGTGGCGCTCGCTGTATTGCAGTAGTTCGAATAACCAAGATTTTTGTGAGGTAAGTGATTTGTGAAATGTACAGGTTAATGTTAGTCAGGGCCATTCTTTGTAGCGATTACTGAAAGTCAGATTGCGTTGCGCTAAAAATATTGCGTGTCAGTTTAAGCACAGTCTTGTATAATTTTTCAAATGGGACGTTTCAAACTCTAATGTTAGTCCGTCGATTCCTGGTGTTTTATGGGGAGCACCTTTACCAATGGCGTCAAGCACTTCCTCTTCTGTCACTTCTCCCGAGAAGGTTGGTACCATATCTGGTGGAACTGTACCGTGGACATGTGCAGAAACGGTGTTTACCGTCGCCAAATCATGGGCCACTGCAGAATACAGGTGAACGTAATGCCCATAGAAGGCGTCTGCTATATCTGCTTGTTCTACCACGTGTCGACCGACGTCCGTTATCACGTTACCAGTGACCTACAGCACCTCCTGCGCTCTAACAGCACGTGGTGCATAGATGTCCTTTCTGATTGTAGTCTGTCTGGAGCACGCGACCGTATAACAGCGCCCTGTAAATGATGGCGTGCTAAAGAGACGAGCTGCGCTTTCACGCGATTGACAATGGTCAGCCTGACAGGTGAAGGCGCCATAACTAGAAATTCCCGTAGGACAGTGTAATAAAAGCTTTTCGTGCTCCTCCTCCATGCCGCCGCTTGCCGGCCGTAAGACATGAAGGTGCGCCTAAGATCAGGTCGCACATTCAATCCACCAACTCAGGGTCGATCGATAACGACCACGACGCTGTATGGACGCGTTCCACGACTCTTCGATAGCACCTTGAGATGCCGGCTCGTCCAGATGGGTGACGTTTAGTTTCCAGGGTGGCCTAATGCGCCACACACGTGCAGGTTGGAGGGCAATGGTGCAAATATAGGCTGTGTGATCGGTGAATGCAGTGGGCCAGGGCTCTGCTCCTCTTGTCGTCGTCGCAAGGGTGCTTGTGACGTAAATGCTGTCAAACCGACTTGACGAATGTTACTTATAATCCGTCTTGACTGCAAATTAACATTATAAAGTCACTGATTGCTGTTATCCCATCAGACATTATGTCTGTTTTTGCAAAGGATTTGACGAATGACTGGTGTAACCTGGAGCTGGGCCATGGATGTGGCGCCACGTGTCGAACAGATGGATGTCACGCATTAGCATTTCCAATTCCGCACATGGGACGTGATGTGGCTGCTGATCAGACGGAGATAAAGTACAGTCTAAATCGCCTCCGATCACCATATCGTCTATGCAGACCATACACTGACGCGTAATATCTTCCGAAAAAAAGCGGGCCCCATCTCTCCGTTTGCGTGATCTTGAAGGGGCATAGACATTGATGAGTCGTAAACCGTTGACAGTTACGGCCATGGCTCTTGTACTCGATAGGTACAGTAGGTCCGTAGCCGCCAAGACTTCCCTCATCAGGACAGCCACACCAAAATCGGTAGAAGAGGCGTGGGAGATGTGGGTGGTATACCCGTAGAAGTCAGGGAAACTTGCAACACAAGCTTCCTGTGAGAGTGCCACATCGATGTACGCCGCGTCCAGCATGCGTTGGATCATTGTCAGTTTGTGTAGTGCCTGTATCGCATTGATATTGATGGTCGCAAGGCAAATGGTGTGCTGCCCAGCCTCTTCACCTAGGGTAGACGCCATGGCAATCGAAGATAACTGCAAGAGATGTCGGACCCACTGAACCAGTTACAGATTATGAGTCTTTCACGGTAGGAGTGGCATCCCCAATGCCACCCCCTTCCCTGTCAGTCGTGCTCTCTCCTGGAAGCTCCTCAGTGGGTACAACACGATGCTGTGTTGCTGATCTGTATGTAAGTCTCTTTCACCCACGTCGTGTTTGGAAGAGGTGGACGTAGTGCCGTCCATCGACGTGACCTGCTGTATTTGTGGTGCAAGAACTAACTGGGCACTCGTGGGAAGGGCAAGCGAATCGTCTACACCACTTAGATCCTCAGCAGGTGCAGCATCCTCGTCTGACGAGATGTCACCTTCTTGACCCGCCGTGTTTAGGAGGCAATCGTCAGAACGGGTCCACCGACGTAGATTGTGTCGTCGAGGTGAACGTTGTTTTTGGGCGTGGAAATCCACATCAGAATGCGGGAGGCAATCCAGCGTCGTATCACCTTGCGCTAGGAAACAATGTTCGCTTCCACGTCCATCGTGTCCTGGGCGTGAGGTTGCGTCTGGATTCCGTGGGGCTGTTGGTGCTGTTGTTGCTGTGGAGGGGGCGACTTCCGGGTTTGCATCGGGGGGGGGGGGGGGGGTCCTTCCCTTTCCTCATGTGGTCTTTCTGACGTCGATGGATGTGTCCGACTTCCCGTTTCGCCCTCATCTATGGTGCGCATCGTCGTCTGAGCGTATGTGAGGGGCAGGATGGTCGTCTCTGTCGGCAAAACCGAGTCTCTCACTGGTGTCTGTGTAAGTCTACGTTTTAAGCAGCCCAGTATAACATGGCCTTCCTGTCCACATCCTGAACAGTTATGCATCGTACATTCCTACTGCACAACAGCCACCAATGTTCAAATAGGACGGTACATGTTTCTTGAGCTCAAGTTTGATTTGGCGCAAGCAACTATAGACCTTATACGTCGAAGAAGTTTGCAGCTTTCTGCAACGTGGCTGATGACATTGCCATATGGTCGGAAGGCGTCCTTGACAAATTCGTCTGGGATCTCGAAGGGGAGGTCAAAAACCCTTAAAGTCCTCTGGCTCATGCCTATACGATCCACCGTCACTGCACCGATATACCTGTCGGAACGTTTAAATGTGAGAGAATTCGCGTATTTAGACAACACTCACACAGACCGCTCGCCGTTATAAAATAAGGTATTTCGACAACAGTTGCCGGATCTAAACGTAGATCGTCAAGTATGAACTGTTCTATTTCATAGGCTCGATGACGCGCGTGATCTGGTTTGGAAGATAATCCTGATTGTATCGTGGCGCCATTTGTGTACCATAGGCGTTGTGGATTGCTTAAAATCCATATTAGAGGCAACTGAATCCCACGCACATAAATGAACCAGTGATAACCTCAGAAACTTCACGAAGTTCCTCGCAGATGATGTGCTTTATAACAAGGTAGCAACGCTGGAAGACTGTACCCAATTGCAGGACGACCTGCAGAGGATCAATGATTGGTTATGCGACTGAAAACTGACTTTGAACGCAAAGAATTGTAACGCACTCTGCATACAGGCAAGGAAATCCATTACTATACGATTATACAATAGTTGAGAAATCGCAGGAAAACGTACCGTAGAAAAGCTACTAGCAATTATCCAGGAGTCACCTAAACTGGACTGACCACATAAGAGAAACTATAAGAAGACGGTATGCTTGACAGAGATTAATTGGAAAAATGTCGCGAAAATGTAATTCATTTATGAAAAAAGTGGCTTACAAAATACATGTTTGCTCAATTCTTTAGTGTTGTCCACCAAGCTGGAATCTTTACTACATTAGATTACTAGAAGGAAATAGACAAGAGCCAATGATGAGAGCAGTTTGTCACGTGATCGTTTAGCCTGCGAGAGAGCATTACGAAGATGCTCGACAAACTGCGACGACAGACGTCAAACGGAGGCGTTGCGCATCGGAGGGACGTTTACTATTGAAATGCCGAGAAAGCAGGTTCTAACAATACCACCACTTGCAAAGTAGGTTAGAAATCAGATTAATAATGTTGCTCACGCAGCATATGTTCGCTTTACCGGGCAACAACAAAGTTATTGACTGTGGATGGTATCGTCAGAATGTAAATAATGAAGTCACTGTAAAAGAGTCATTAATTTTGGCACTTATCTTGAATGAATTCCCACTTAGATTTCGTCGAAGTTGTTATGGTTCATCTTGTTGATTCTAGGGTGATTGCACTTTGACTGCTAGAAGCTCCAGATCTGTATTATAGCAATATTTGAAGACCTAACAAATGCGTTTTTCAGGAAATTCTTCATGATCAGACAATCCCAGATCAGAGCAATGGTATGGTAGAAATAATTTTTGACTTGGTGTTCACGATGCACATTTCTATTAAACTTCTTGTAAATTCAATTATACTTTTTCTTAATTGTCACATTATCAAAAAACAGTATTGTATCAATCTTCATATATTTAATTTCCACTTTAACGGAACACAAGACTCGACTGTTCTTTTACAAAGCTAAATAACAACTTATCTTCTGCAAAGTGAAACAAAGACTGCTCTGTGAGCATTCACGCCAAAACGGTTAAAAATAAGTAAGAGTTTATGACAGTCTCACAGAAATGAATACACACGAGAACCACATCATTGTAATATATCGATACATCGGAGTACCTATACATTAATAAAACCAAATGTGAATATTGTCACAAAAATATGTCTGCTACCTCGCAGAAAAGTAGTGCGATATTGGCCGGCTGGTTTGGCCGTGCGGTTCGAGGCGCTTCAGTCTGGAACCGCGTGACCGTTACGGTCGCAGGTTCTAATCCTGCCTCGGCCATGGATGTGTGTGATGTCCTTAGGTTAGTTAGGTTTAAGTAGTTCTAAGTTCTAGGGGACTGATGACCACAGATGTTAAGTCCCATAGTGCTCAGAGCCATCTGAACCAGTTGCGATATTACTGGTATCGAGAACTGGGGTTGGAGTGCCGTAATGGTCACGTAGATAAAGAACCATTACAAGGTCCGTAAAAAAATTGAACAAAATATGATTTTTATTCACACACGTCTCTGGAAATGATCGCAACGGAAAGATCTAGGAAATAAAAGGTAAATAACAGGTTTGCTGGCAATGGTATTTCCTCAGCGCCCATCGCGACTGGAATAGGGAAGGGGACAACAGATAATTATACCAGAAGTATCTCCCACCACACGAAGTAATGTGGCTTTTGGAAAATAGATGTAGATGCAGAGAACCGTAATATTCGGTGTTGTGGAAGACTGGATGAAATGGCGTGAGTTCTAATCGTCTTTGGCTTCACTGAGTAATGCAGACGGTGTCGGAGGCAGGCCCGCCAGCTACAGCTGTGCGGTTGTCTCTGGATGCAATGCAGCAACAGCCACACCAACACACAGTCGATATTCTTTCGCAGATCATTAGGAAGACTGACACTGCCGGGGCAGTAATACATCCACCATTAAAAGCTCGACAGTGACTGCAGAAATCGTGTAGATTCAGTCTGAAATACATGGCATCACAACAAAACCTGTTTATTGAAAATAAACAGTCAATTTTTCCAATGAAATTGGAATTTTATTCTCACAAGTTACTTCGATTCAGTTACGAATCATTCTGAAGTGAGTTAAGCGGTTATCTCAAAGACATCTCGAATCCCCTGCAACAGAAAACTCAGAAAATATCTGTGAACCACTTTCGAAATATTGTCTCTGAATTTCAGATTATTTATATACGTTCCGTACGTTGATTTATACAATATTTTGTCATGTAACTTCTTCAATACTCTTACTTGCGGGACAATATTTTTCTTACAGACAATGATTCGCGTTTTCGTCTATTTCAACAGTAATTAGGAACAAGAAAAGTAAATGTGGGATTTACACACGTTTATTGACATCATCTCGAGTGTCGTTCTCACACTGGAAGGAAGCAATGTAAAGCCTCGCATCCATTTAGTCGTGGGGAACGGGCGCACGAGGTAGTACTGCCCAGTTTTCTGTAGATGAGGATTGTAATTAGCACTATTAGAGAGACAATAAGAAACAAACTGTTAGTATGTTCCATTAAGTTTTGGGTGTGCAACCGCAAGAAATCTCCTTCTTCTAATATTTCGGCCGTATAACGTTCAGCCATCTTCAGAGTGAACCGCAAGACTGCCGTTCCAGTGCTCGCTTAGTCCCTTTGTACTCGTGTACCGCGCGACTGCGCGTGCTGCCACAGATGCAAATGCGCCAGAGACGTTTGTCGGCGGCTGAGACGTGCATAATGCGCAAGTTGTATCTATGACTCCGCAGTCGATCTGTGTTGCCATATCGATGTATCGTTGTGAGCTGCACTGTGACGACGTCTTTGTGAGTTTATTATAGCAAGTGCCGGATTCCATGATTTATCAAGATTGAAACCACTGTCTCTATTTATTAAATTCGTCGTCAAGCGAATTTCAATTGCCTCCTTCACTATCGAGTTCCAAAAGGATGATGAAGTTGCCAAAATTTCGACGTTGTCATACAACATACTGTGACCATTATCAATACAGTGCCCTGCCACTGCCGACTTGTTAGGTTGTAAAAGCCGTGTGTACCTCCGGTGTTCTGTACATTTTTCTTGGACAGTAAGAGTTGTTTGTCCGATGTAAGAAAGGCCACATTCACATGGAATTTTGTAATCTCTAGATTTTAGGAGCAGCAAATCATCTTTGACGGAGCCCACGAGTGCAGCTCTCTTAGGTGGAGGACGAAAAATCACTTTTACTTTGTGTCTGCTGAGAATCCGTCCTATTTTTGATGAGAGGCTACCCGCATACGACAGGAAGGCCATCGATTTAAAGGTTTCTTCATCTTCTTCTACTTTCTTTGTGGCCTCTTTCGGTTTCATTTTCAGTGTCCTCTGTATTTGTTGTGGAGAGTACCCATTGTCTTCAAACACTCTTTGTGAGTGGGAAAGTTCATTTTGCAGGCTGCTTTCGTCAGAAATAATATGCGCTCTGTGGGTCAGAGTTCGGAGAACACTCATATTCTGGGCATCTATTTGCACGTAAATACAGATCGGTGTGCGTCGGCTTCCTATACACTTAATGTCCCAAAGTGCCATTCTCTCTGCGCCGAACCAAAACATCTAACAATGGAAGGCATCCCTCCTTTTCAGTTTCCATTGTGAACTTTATTTGATTGTGGAGGGAGTTCAGATGTCTTAAGAAGTCTTGCAAGTTGTCTTCACCATGGGGCCAAACTACAAAGGTGTCATCAACATTCCTCCAGAATACCGTGGGTTTCAAGTCAGCAGATTCAAGCGCCTTCTCCTCGAAGTCCTCCATGAATAAATTAGCCACCAGAGGGGATAAGGGTCTACCCATGGCGACTCCGTCGGTCTGTTCGAAAAATTCTTTGTTAAAAAAAATATGTGGAGGTCAGAACATGTTGAAATAAAACTCAAATCTCTTCGTCAAAACTTCTTTCAATAAGTTGTAGAGATTCTGGAAGGGCAACCTTTGTAAATAAAGCTACCACATCAAAACTAACTAATATATCAGACGGGTTAATTTTCAATGATTTCAGTTTACTAATGAAGTCAGCAGAGTTTCTTATGTGGTGAGTACATTTTCCCACAAGAGGCCTCAACAATGATTCCAGATGTTTGGCAACGTCATAGCTCGGAGAGCCTATGCTACTCACTATGGGGCGTACAGGAACGTCTTCCTTGTGGACCTTTGGTAGTTCATAAAGTCTAGGAGGCCACCGGACCACTTGGTTTCAATGTCCGAACAACTTTTGGTGGAAGGGGGGAATCATTCAGAAGCCAAACAGTTTTCTCCGCCACTCGATTAGTGGGATCTCTGCTGATCTTCCGGTACATGCTGTCACCCAATAAATTGTACATTTTATCATGATATTCGTCCCGGGACAACAAAACAGTAGCATTACCTTTATCTGCTGGGAGTACCACCGTCTGAGATCCAGGCGAAGCTTGCGTAGAGCAGCCCTCCCTGCCACAGATATATTGCTCCTTTGTGGACGAGCCTTCATAATTGCAAGGCAAGTTTCACGTCGTACTTCCTCTGCTAAATCCGAGGGAAGTGGTCGAACAGCTTCTTCAATGGCGCTGATAAACGAAGGTAATGGCAGAACCTGTGGCGTGGGTGGAAAATTCAGTCCCTTACTCAAGACCACCATCGTAGCATCGCCCAAATCTTTACCTGTCATATTAATAACAGGGTGTCCAATAACAGTTTCTCACTGCGATGTGGTCTTCAGTCGACTAAATTTTGCAGTCCGTCGGGATGTGGTCACCTCACGAATCCAGTCGGATTTGGCCCACATTGTACCATCAATCCAATTCCAAGAATCATAGGGTATCTCCACAGACATCTTCAGGTGCAGGCGATAAAGTTCTTCAGAAACCAGGTCTATTTTTCGACGAGTAAAGTGGATCCTCTCCTTAACAATAGCAGAACCAGCTTTTGTTAAAAGCTGAAGATTCACATCAAATTGTTAGTATTTTTCTGTTAATGAATAAGTGATTCTTTCGAAATGGAATCCTTTTCACGCATGATAAAATACGGTAAAACTGCCTTTATAAACCAAATAAAACAAGTAATACATGAAGAATATGTCATTGATCTTCACAATAATCTAACAAATTTGCTCCCCGCTTTTAGAAACAAATAAGTTGATATGTAGAAATGCTTTGTGTATTTACACTACTTAAGATCTTACGCTGCTGTTTATTGGGTATACATGGAAAGGATGTATTGATACCCCGTGGAATTCAACCATGTGCTGGGACATTTTGTAAAATCTCCCGAAGAATTAGATATTGTAACTGCATCTCACAGCATAGGACTGCATACTAGCTTGTGAAATTCGCCATAAATAATTCACTGTAATACACTGTAAGACAAAAATGTGGAGCAGCGCGAAATAATTATCCGAATGCGATCAGTAGGTGTGATTTGCATGTAAAGAAAAAGAAATGATTACAATTTGAGGAAAGTAGGCAGCTTACAGTGCCATCTATTGGTAAAAATTTCGTTAAATTTATCTTCCAATAACGTTTCCTCCTGCGTCAACATGCTGTTCAAATGTGCAGTGTTTCCCTTCCTACAACGTTTTGAACCCAGAACTTTGATTATGGACACTCTGGAGAGTTATGGCGCAGACAAGGCCTAATGATCATAAGACAATATCATCAATAACACAAATGACCAAAACGTCACAGGTGTACAGCATCTTCCGCTACGGGTCAATGAAGATTTTGACGCTAGTGATGTTCATAGACGTTCAAAATGCTGTCTGATGAATATTGCTTTAGACATGCTGCTGAAAATCTCGTACGTTTACACTAATGCACAACTGGCATCTGCCTGTTGGTGACTGTCTAACACACTCCAAACAACCACGTGTTTCTGGGGGTAAACATTGTCTAAATGTTCTCTGACCTCAACGAGAATCTGTGCCATGCAGGAAGCATAATCCTTACCTGACTACTAGTGGAACATTCTCCAACGTTTGCGGTAGTATTCAGTCAACCGAGTATGTTAGACAGAAGATAAGGCCAAATTAGATAGTCGTGAACAAAGCTGACTAACATGCACTTATGGCAAATCTGTTGGTACTGGAACACACGAGCTGCCTTAAAATTTTTCAAGCCTCGGACGTAGCTATTGCCACCGTTGAACATTCCTTCTCTTGTAAAGGCAGCCTCGTTAATAAACGAAGCACATGTTAGAAAATCAATTATGTTTACAGAACGGTATAGATACGATTGGAAGAATTCCACGAGACTGGGAAAGTCATCATCTGGTAGGTCTTGTGACATCTGACACTTGAATGGATGCTTACTCGCCTCTTGAATGACATTCCACGCAATGATGTTGGAGGTATTTAGTTTCTTGACAAGAGGTTGTGTGCTGGTTTCAAGGGCTGCCGTCAATTCGCTGTAACAGAGACTCTTCAGACGGGATGCTTCGCACAATGAGGTCTTCGAAAGCCAAGCAAAATCAGAATCAAGAGTGCCAGACCAAGGAGCTCAAACGCCACGCTCCTGAACGTGAACCCACTGCTTTTTTGAAAAACAGGAATAATGAAGCGGCGTACATCAGTTCGTAACAATCTCTAAAAAGAACTAACAACTAAGAAATGTTCTTATACCTAAACAAGTCTAGACTCACTATTCACATCTGCAGATAAATGAACAGAAACAGTTAAGGAAAACGTGAAACAGGAACTGGATTTGCAGAAGGCAAAGGAAGACAGCAAAACTGAATTTCCTCTGGGACTCAGTAATCGTATTTAGTTAAGAGGTTTTTGGCTCTAAAGGATAAAATCAGACTAAAATTTATATCGTTATGAAAGAGAATACAGTAATGATGAATAGCTTTGAAAAATATATTGAAAGTGGAGAGTAAGGACGAAAAGAGTGAAAATGTCATACTTTACAGTGAAACTAGGACATAACTGACAATATTTACGTTAAATAGGAAATAAATGTGAAGAGAACATACTAGGAAATATTAAGATGGAATAATGAATACAAAATGTATGTACTTGTATGTGAAGATGATTTGGAAGACGTAGGCAATATGAACGCCAAGAAATCATGCCACACTCCATGCCCTACTCGGTATTCAGTAAACGGTTACACGTTCAGTGAGTGAGTGAAGTACGTGGAAGTTCGAAAATTTAAGCAGATTCTTTTTCAGAAACAGAAGGATCTTCCTGATGCGGAAGGATTATGCGCTCAATCCCTGGTACTCATAATATCTCAAAATTCAGTTACTTGCTAATTATATAATGCATTTAAGTTTGCAGAGTAGAATGAATACTTATTTGGGTGAACATTTTTCGTCTTTGTGGGTAACATAGTAACATAATTTAATAGATTTTCGACTTTTTCGAACAGACTAAGTTAATTCATTAATTAGGTCTTTAGTAAATACATACAAATTTAGTTTTCATGTAATGATTGTGCACATTGCAAAATTTAAGTCTTCTCAAGGAAGGGATGGAATTTTGTTGAATGCAAGAGGTGTGATCAAATTCATGTCACTCAGAGTATATCAAAAATTCAATTTTTGTTATTGGATAGATCTAAGATCGCGGAATTAAATGAATATCTGCACGTGGGGATCATTTTTTTTTACTTTAATTAATAGGTTGTTTATGTATTGGCTCTTTCTCAAGGTTGAGCTAAGACTTCTCCGCTGTGGGGGTCGTAGGGGTCGTAGTAGCTTTGCTTAGCGGAAAACTACTTTCATTTCTATTTATTGGTACATGAAAATGAGTGATTGCGAGATTACTGTTGTAAATGAAGTATCGTTTCGTGAAAGTATGTATATAATTTTTTGTATTTAAAGCAACAAGTCACCGTCAAATGACAAAATTTGTAGGTGCGTGAAGACGCTCAAAATGCGGTCAAACAAGTCTTAATGACGGAAGACGTAGTGGTAAACCGTCTGCACGTGGAGAGCGACGAATTTCAAGGGAGAAAGTTTGCCGCCCGCTACGTTTCGTGACTGTCACGTCCATTCAAAAGCCCTCCCACACCCTTCACCTCCCCCGGCCTCAAGCGGGGCAGGAGCGCAAATATTGCAGAGCGTCAGTACATTCCAGATGACATTTTCAGCCGCGTAATCACCAGGGACGAGTTCTGGGTGTGTCACCCTGTCTCCGAATGTAATGGGACTTAACTCCTAAGGTCATCAGTACCTAAAGTTACACACTACTTAACCTAAATTATTCTAAGGACAAACACACACACCCACGCCCGAGGGAGGACTCGAACCTCCGTCGGGACCAGCCGCACAGTCCATGACTGCAGCGCCATAGACCGCTCGGCTAATCCCGCGCGGCCTTGTCTCCGTAACTAAGAAGCAGAGCAAGGAGTGGAACATGTGGATACAAAAGCCAAGGTTCGACCGTCATCGTGCGAGGTGATGATGAGTGGTGTAGCACTAACGCATGAACCCTCTCAATGTTGGAAAATCTATTTTCCCAGGATGTTCTTTCCGCTTGCCTAACAGATGAAAATCACATGGTTCAAGAGCAAACCTTCACACCTGATTAAGGCAGGCTGTTACCACGAAGTGCAGTGAAAAGCTGTCCAAGGGGGTATTTGCTCCAGCACAACGGCCCAGCTCGTTCTGCACATGACACATGCTGCTTCTTTGCGTTTCATATTTTGCTTCACCACCGTATTTTTGATAGCACGAAGTATCTTTGGGTCTTTCTGCGGTTAAGGAAATTATTGGAATCCACCTACTTCTAGAATGACGGGTACGCGATATCAGAGGTGCAACGTTTCCTGAACAGGAAAACTCCAGACTCCGGACCCGAGGTCACCGCTGTGTCACCCATGTGTCGACATGAAGAATCGATACATAGAGAAGTTCTAGCACTTACGAGGATAGACTACAGAAATTTGCTCCTTAGTCGCAGAGTCATGCGGGAACAGCTCTCTGAACCCCCTCATCGCTGGAAGATCCCTCGGATGTCTTCAGCTTCCCAGACAGACGAAAATGGCATGGTGCAGGACCTAAACTTTCCAATCAGCATTACATCCGCCTGCGTGTCTTTGTTCAAACTAGCGCCTCAAAGCGATATTGCATTTGGTCCAAACATCTCCCGAATATCAGAGCGCATCTGTGCTTAGATGTTTCATTCATAAGAATCATACTGTTAAGCGTATTTAAAATCTGGATTATTTTTCCAGCTCCGCGCTATTTCGCTGACACAGTGTGATACACCTACGATGCAGCAGAGCAGCATTCGCAGGAAACCCATGTGCTCTGACAATGAGCCACTCTTGTTGTGCAATGGTGTTCGATGTGTTTCTACATTACGTGTGCACCGTCGGCTACGCATTATACTTCTCAGTGTCACATGCCTGCCAGTATGGCAGGTGTCCTCTTGTCGCCGACAAGTAGATTTATTGGGTTTCCAGTATTCAGCCCTAGAAGCGCCGCAAGAAGTCACAGGCTGCAGGTACGCGCTTGACTTTCGCAACACACGTTACTGCAGATAGATACCAACATATTCTGCTGAAGCATAGTGTTATGGCCGGCGCTCGCTCCTCCATCTGAGTCCGTGCCAGCACTACAGATCGGAAATTCAGCCCATGCCGATGCCATCTTCTCCTCCGCCGACCAGACGCCTTCGCTACGGACAACGCCCTGGCTCACCGCGACGCTGCGGACAGATCCATCTCCGTGGTTGTGGATCTCAAAAAACTTGGATCAAATTATTCTTGTAGTACATTCACTGTGGAATGTTCCGACGGAACTTTAATTCTGCGTCTAGATGGGAAACTTAAAACCTTTTGTGGAACTTTAATTCTGTGCATTGATAGAGGAGCTGAATGTTTGTGGAACCTTACGTCGAGATAACCTCAGCAAGACTTAACGTTTTCATTTGTGTGCTCGCCTGTTTGTTTCTAAATTATGGTCCTCCTGCCGGTGACTTTCACTTGTCAGTTTTGTATTATCAATCGTCGGAGCAGCCGAACAGTGTTCCTTGGTTTTGTTAATAACATTTTGAGGAATCTTTGATATTTTTTGTGTTCCTGCGGCGGATTCACTAGTGTCGTCAGGGCTTATTGAATGTTTGGCGTGTGCACCAACAACACCATTTAAGGAACTGCGGGTGCTCTCGGTCTGTGCCGCATTTATCTCTGTTTTTCAGAATGAGGGAAACGGTGGTTGTGACTACACAGGGTTTCCTGACGCTCCAGGATATACGACGAACTATGGAGGCCACGGCAGACAGAGAAGCCACAGTTTTCAATTCAACACCTGAAGTATATCACCGTCTCTCCAGAATCGACACCATGATAAAGGCGTTCCGCAAGGCAGCCGCTTCATTGCAGCCGTTCGACTACGTGGTCGTAAAGTGGGTCAATTGCGTCACCAGGATGGAGCAGCAATTCTTGGTCCACAGCCACTCCGATAGCGAGCAACAATGTGCGTTTTTGTTGGCGTTTGCATGCGGGACAAGAGATACACCATCCTGAACAACAAAGTAACCGAAAGGCAGAGCCACAAGCCCTACCACAGGGCACGACCAAATCCAGTTTGCTTGCATATAGCGGCATCTAGGTGTAAATTCTTCAGTTATCACAAGATCAACAGACAGTCCTACACAGATTGGCCCGCATGGCTATGAGGGCTCTCCAGGAATTATAGATTTGTGTGCGTTAATCCGAAATCCAAATAGTCCTAAGCTGCTTCATTGGTCAGAGACATGGTATTAGTGCAAGCTCCAGATGATGTCTTCCGGAAAGACCTGTTGGAAATGAAAGACCCTTCATTAGTATTGTGATCACCCTTCAATAAGGCTTTTAAACAATCGTTATATTTGGCAGTACCTCTGCAAGGCTCATCCCAAGTTTTTGCAACTAGGGCAACCTGTAGGCTTCAACCATCAATGAGGACGCATTGGCAGATGGTACAGAACGACCAAGGACTGAGGCGTCGATCCCAGTATTTGCCATCGTGTATCAAGTGTTTTATATCACACTCCTGTCATTATCACAGGTCAAAATGTGCTACGTGTGGGGAGCCGGGACACTGAGCAAAAGTTTGTCAATCGTCGCACAAAATGTCAGTGGAGTACAACACGCTTGATCCATTGGAAGGAGGATCAGCGACCAGAGGTAAACCTTTCCCAAATACAGAACATATCAAATTAGTGTTCCAAACCACCACAAACAGTATCTCCCTGTTGTTGAGCGTTGGTGATGTGCTGCTCAGGTTGTAGCTAGGTTTCTCTGCAACGATCACTGACTGCCAATCCTACCATTGGGCGGGCGAACCACCTACCAACACGTGGATTGTCGGAAGATGACTTACAGCTATGACATGATGAGTTTTTCGGGACAGTTCACGGCATCGATCCAGTATGGCAGCTACACCATCTATGTCCACATTCTTGTAGTGAATATTGTGGCAGCAGTGAACCTTTTGGTAAAGTACTGGAGATCCATGACTGCACCTATTGCCCACACCCTCAGCGTTCCCAAATTCCTTGGCACATTGCTTGCAAAATTTAAGTCAGTGTTTTCGCAACCAGTATCAGCAGTCAGAGACTATGTAGCATTTATCACCCGACTGACATCCGGAACCCTTAAGTTCTTCAACGAACGAATCCTTTAACCTCTGTGAAAGTGGCAATTGGCCACGCGTATAATAATAGTACAAGAACTGAGCGGCTCCTTATGTATGTGTAGTAACTTCAAAAACACTACAAACTCTTAGACCTAGGTAGACTCTTCCCCAGTTCGAAAGGTGAAGGGCATCTTGACGTGATGGCGGATAGAAGAATTTTTGCTAAAATTGACTTGATGAGTGCATATATTCAGCTTCTCCTGGATGCTGAGTGGCAACAGAAGCTAGTAATCAATACTGCATTCAGTCTTCAGCAGTACAACATCTGCCATTTGGAGTGTCTGTCGCCCCAGCCATCTTCCAAAGATATCGTGATCATTTAATTCGTGAAGTGCTATATACAGAAAACTACCTAGATGACATACTCATAGCAGGCAAAACTGCTTAGGATTTGGCGAACAGTTTTCAGTATTCCAGAAAGCAAATCATAAGAGCAATAAGGATAAGCATGGCTACTTTGTAGCACTCGTTGAATAATTGGGACATGTCTTCAGTGCTACAGGCATTCGTTCCACACCTCTACAGTCTGGATGCAGTCCAGAAATGGCCCATACCAAAAGTAATTGGCCAATTCAAGTCAGTCATGGGACAACTGATGACTGTAAATTCATACCACAGGCAATAGAGATAGCAGTTACCGATCATCTTCATAACTTCTCAGAAAAACGTAAATTGGCACTGGACGACAGCATGTGGCAGGACTTTCAGAGAATTTAAGCAGGCACTTCTCCACCTCAATTTTCTTACCACCTGCGATCCATCGCAGCCGCTTTTCATAACAGTGGCTGCTTCTATGGAGTGGGAGCAGTCATCTTCCACATCTTCCGCATTATCAATGGGGTGTACCGAAGCACCGCATTCGCGGTGACCCACTCGACGAAACAATAGCTAAATTGAAGGCGCTGACTGAACATCATTGGCCTCAAAAAGTTCATGATTACGTTCGTGGAGGAAAATTCACATTGCTAACTGATTATAAGACTTTGTTACCCCTTTTTAAGGACTCCACATCCACATCCTCCATGATAGTTCGCTCTCTACGGCGTTGGGCACTATTTGTATCTGCATATAATTATAACAACCAAATCCGTTCGACCATAAATCATGCTTATGCCCATCTCCTGTCCTGGTTACCAGTTGTTCAAGACCCAGACTTTGGTGAGCACCCAGAAGTGTGTTTCCACTTAGACGCTGAGGCTGAAGAAACAGTACACAGTCTCCCGTCTTAGAATGAGACGAGCTGCTTAACTTACTACCTGAATTAACTAAGAAGTTCCTTTGTCACAGCTTGAGTTTTTTCGAGGCGATGATTAAAGTCTTAGACTTAGTCTCATGATCATTTTGTAAGCCAAAAGCAGGTGGGCTACATAATACACTACTGGCCATTAAAATTGCTACACCAAGAAGAAATGTAGATGATAAACGGATATTCAATGGACAAATATATTATACTAGAGCTGACATGTGATTACACTTTCATGCAATTTAGGGTGCATAGATCCTAAGAAATCAGTACCCAGAACAACCGCCTCTGACCATAATAGCGGCCTTGATACGCGTCATGGGCATTGAGTCAAGCAAAGCTTGGATGGCGTGTACAGGTACAGCTGCCCATGCAGCTTCAAAACGATACCATAGTTAATCAAGAGTAGCATTTTCTTCCTGACGGTTAAATTTCGCGTCTGTAGCGCGTCATCTTCGTGGTGTAGCAGTTGTAATGGCCAGTAGTGTATAGTACTGGATAACATCCAAATTGTTGTGGCTTTCATTTATAATTATGATTTTGTAGTACCAGGCAGCGACGGAAGAATCAATTTACATGAAAAGACTCGCCTTTGTTCATGGGGTATGATTAATTGATTATTTCATCAAAGTATTTCAGTAGTGATCCAACAATGATTAATTGATTACTTCTTGTGTTCCAAGGCTGGATTATTTTCCATAAAGCAGAATCTGTCGCTTTTTAACTGTATTGCCATAATAACGGTAATTACGCGGGATCAGTATCGGGTACGGGTGAAAATAATTGGAAAGTTAATGGGAAGTCAGGACTCAGCCTCGGGCGACGACAGCGCGGGTATCGGAAAGCCGTCGGCAGAACGCGTGGCGGCGAGCGGTGGGCGCGAGTCGTGCAGAGCGGTGCTGTGCGGTGCAGGCCGCTGTGGGCGCCGGGGCCTGGCTCACCCTGCCTCAAGAGTGCGGCCCGCCACAAAGGCCTTTCTGCCCGCGGCGAAATGTGGTTGCTACTGCATTAAGTGGAAATTAATTAGCAATTCCGAGCGGCTGCTATTGGCGGGTCTTTTAGCGCGCGCCGTTGTTTACGCTGCCGACGGAAACTCCCGGTTCCGGTTAGCCCGGTCGCCTCTCGCGCTGTTTCTCCCCGAAAACAGCTGGCTCTGCGCACCACGTCCTACAGCTTCAGCCCCGCGCGTTGTACAGAATGCGGCCGCGGACCTTCCCGATTTGAATTAGATTGACGTGAATGGAGACGTGGTTGGCCGATGGGCGGGGGGTGGAAGCAGAGTGTCGGGAAGTTTGTTTACCATTTGCAGATCTGCGACAATGTATTGGCCGAAAGGGCAAACCGTGTTTCTAGTAGAGCACCGTTTCTAGAACTGAGTTTCGCAGAACACTGGGGCACAGAGGCAATCACTGAAGGGTGACGCGAAAGCTACGCACCTTTTCTCGTTCATTAAAGGCAGTAACTTACGAAACCAATACTAGAAATTAGCTGCTTCATGAAATTAAAAAAAAGAATAACACACAACCCTGGATTAATATGGATAGTGTGCACGAATGTGACATCAGCAAAAAACAATAAGGCTTTATTCATCAGTAACCAGGCGGCTACCAGCAGACGGCAAACTCAACAAAGAAGGAACGACTGCACTAGGTGAAACTGCACCGGGCCAACCATCCCGCAAACATAGTCCGTCTCAGCGTGCACCCCAATCAACATCAGTCCGTATCACTCTGTCGCCCACCATCCCTATTTTCCAAATGAGCAGCACATTAAAAATTATTTCTCCAGCATTTATTGTCAGTTAACGACCATCGACCACTTTCGCCGTATAACGCGAAACTTGTATTCGTTTTGCATCTCATTCGTCATTGCAAAAACCTTGAAATTAATGCTTTTGCCGCAATTCTAATGCAGTTTCAAAGACGAAAATCCTCAGTTGTCGAATTATTCCGTGTTGAAAATTTTACCGTTTGCAACTGCACTGAAAAGCTAAAGAAACTGGTACAGCTTCCTAATACCATGTTGCCCCCCACCCACACCCCCGAGCACTCTGAAGTGCCGCAACACGACGTGGCATGGACTCGACTAATGCCGAGTGTATGAAAATGGTATCTGTTCTTTCGGACGAATGTGACATCAGCAAAAAAAAAGGGTGTATTCATCAGAAACCAGGCGGCTACCTGCAGACATGTCCGAAAGAACAGATACCATCTTCATATAGTTAAAGCTAACCCGCCATTGACCTTCTTCTTCTGTGCGGATGCACACTCATTGCCTGAACTCTTACGAGACTCGGTCAGATTGTCTGCCGCGAGTAACAGGTGTAGTGGGCAGGGGCACTACGAATGTAGTGTGTGGACATTAAGTTGGGAATGTGGGTCTCAGGGGGAGCGTGCAAGGGACACGTCCCTGTGCCCCCGTTGGCTCAGATGAATAGAGCGTCTACCATGCAAGTAGGAGATCCCGGGTTCGAGTCCCGGTCGAGGCACACAGTTTCAGCCATCCCTGTTTATGAATATCAACGCCTGTCGACAGCTTAAGGTAATGATTTTATTATCATTAATGTCTGAAGTGCTGCTGCAGGGAACTGATACCTTGAATCCTGCTGGGCTGTCCATAAATACGTAAGAGTACGCCAGATTAGAGATCTCTTCTAAACTGCACATTGAAGGGGATCCCAGACATGCTCGATAATGTTCATGTCTTGGCTGTTTGGTGACCAGATGAAATGTTTAAACTCAGAAGAGTGAACCTGGAGCCACTCTGTAGCAATTCTGGACGAGTGGGTGTCTCACTGTCCTGCTGGAATCAGTCGGAATAGACAATGAATGGATGCAGGTAATTAGAAAGGATGCTTACGTACGTGTCACCTGTCATAGTCGTATGTGGACGAATCAGAGGTCCAGGATCACTCAACTGCACACGCCCCACACCATTACAGGGCCTCCACCAGCTTGAACACTTCCCTGCATACAGGGTCCATGGATTCATGACGTTGTCCGCTTACCCGTACACGTCCCTCCGCTCGATACGATTTGAAACAAGACTCGTCCGAGCAAGCAACATGTTTCCTGTCATCAACAGTCCAATGTCAGTGTTGACGGGTCCAGACGCAGCGAAAAGCTTTGTGTCGTGCAGTCATGAAGGGTACACGATTGGGCCTTCGCCTCCGAAAGCCCGTATCAATGATGTTTCGTTGAATAGTTCGCACGCTGACACTTGTTGATGGCCCAGCATTTGCGGAAGGGGTGCACTTCTGTCACGTTGAACGAACCTTTTCAGTCTTCGTTGGTCCCGTTGTTGCAGGATCTTTTTACAGGCGAAACGATGTCGGAGATTTGGTGCTTTATCGGATTCCTGATATTCACGGCACACTCGTGAAATGGACGCACGGAAAAATCCCCATTTCATCGCTACCTCGGAGATGCTGTGTCCCATTGCTCGTGCGCCGTCTATAACACCACGCTCAAGCTGAGTTAAATCTTAATAACCTGCCATTTTAGCAGCAGTAACCGACCATCAGCTGCACCAGATGTTTGTTGTCTTATATAGGCCTAGCCAATCGGACTGAAGTATTCTGCCTGTTTACACATCTCTGTTTACGCATGCATGCCTGTACCAGTTTATTTGGCGTTTAGTGGATATAGACGTGTGTGTGTGTGTGTGTGTGTGTGTGTGTGTGTGTGTGTGTGTGTGTGTGTGTGCGTAAAATGGTTGTCATCTTAGGTGTTGACAAAACAGAAAACACTATCGAATCAAAAATATCTGGACACCTACTAGTGAATATTAATGTGGCGTGTGTCCATCCTTGGTCATTATGACACCTAAAATTGTGCTGGAAATACTTTCAAAGAGCAGTGCTTCTTACAAAACAAATCCTTGAGCACACAAGACGAGCGGGTGCAATGCTTGTCCTTTCCTATGCATTCTTAATGTAACCGTTGAGTTTGGTCATTTTGAATAACGATGACGTTGTCCCAGTGAAATAAGCTTAGGTATTGACTAATTTGTATTTATTATTACGGTATATTGAAAATTTTTACTTATGGACCGTCTGACAGCAACTGAATAAAACACAATTTTAGTGCCATACGCATTTTGCCTTTATTTTCTGCAAAGCATCGTCAGTGGCCGGGAATACGTACATATGTTTCCTATTTAAATTACATTTTTTTCACTGTACCTATATGTTATAAATGGTTCTGATGGTTGGTATTTCCTATTAAGTAGTAATGTTTTGAACTGTACTTACAGGTTGCGTGGAAAATTTCTTACATATTAAACTCCTGTTGCATTTTTGTTCTTCTTCTTCTTATGAATGCCAATTTGCGGTTTTTTTCGACATTCCACAGCACTATGTACTGAACGCTTGTTTCAGTGTAATGTTTTTGTTTCTGTTACCGACTGTCAAATGTTTTTGTCAAAGATCGAGTGTAATTATGGAAGTAGCTGTGATCTATATGTGTATGCATTTGTGTGTGTGTGTGTGTGTGTGTGTGTGTGTGTGTTTTGGTCTGATATAATTTTTTTGTGCTGTAAGTGTGTGTGTGTTATGGTGTGGTATATATTTTTTTGTGGGCTCTGCTTATGTGTGTGTGTGTGTGTGTGTGTGTGTGTGTGTGTGTGTGTGTGTGTGTGGTACTCTTCCCCCTTCACCATCTGGACACACACACACACAAACGCACGCGCACACACACACACACACACACACACACACACACACACACACACATAAATGCATACACGAGTAGATCACAGACACTTCAATAATTACACTCGAAAGTTTGGCAATAACATTCGATCTTTGGCAAAAACATTTGACACTCGGCAACAGAAACCAAAACATTTCACTGAAACAAGAGTTCTGTTCATTGTGCTGTGGAATGTGGAAAAAAACCGCAAATTGGCATTCTTAAAAAGAACAACACCAAAAATGCAACAGGAGCGTAATATGTAAGAAATTGTCCACACAACCTATAAGTGCAGTTCAAAACATTACTACTTAATAGGAAATACAAACCAGCAGAACTGTTTATAACCTATAGGTACAGTGACAAAAATGTAAATTAAATAGCAAACATATATACATATTCCGGGGCACTGATGATCCCTTGCCGAAAATAAAGGCGAAACGTATATGGCACTAAAATTGTGTTTTATTGAGTTGCTCTCAGACGGTCCATAAGTATAAGTTATCAGTATACCGTAATATTACATGCAACTGAGGAAGAGAGGACTACAAAAGTTGAAGATGTATTTCTTATTAGTGGATGGCCCAACGATGGAAGAGTTGTATGACAATGTACAGGAACTGGAAATGTAATTGAAGACTGTGATTAACATACATTTATTTGCTCTAATGACTGTCAAAAAGAGGTAAACCAATAAAAATTAACAGAGAAAAATGTTATCTAAAACTCAACGTAAGAAATCGCACTAACACTTCGGGAAAGAAAAAAACATCACAGAGGATTGTGTGGAAAAAGTGCAACAAGATATTCTCATAGGGGCTGCTCGCAAAATCAAATTGAAGGATACTATAAGATACCACAAACTTAAACAAATAAAGCAAACGTTGCATGGCAACGTAAGCAAGTAACAAGCTGACCAATATACGAATAGCGCTACTACAATTACAAAATGAGTATGTCCCCCCAAATCCGAAAATTATGTGCCATCAGCACTCAACAACGGCTACTAGACGAGTAATCCTCATGTTAGGTGGCGATCGATTGACCACGAAAAAAAGTCCCTGTATGGAATGGACGACACAATGTTGTTTGGAAAGTGTATACTGCTCTGCTTCCCGGCGACCGTCGCCCTTCATAATGAGATTCGGCTACTGCCTCCAGGAAACAAAGAGGACCCAGACACTAGACCAGAAGAACACCTTCCCAGTGTTAAAAACACATTCTCCCTATCAAATGCGCCCTGAACATACTAAATAAAGTTGACCTCTATATGGTTTCATTAATAAATTAATCGCGTAGTATGACAGTAACGTCACAAAGATAAATGAACCCATTCTACCTCATTACCCGAAACCAGAGAAGGTAATGATGGTGAATGCAGGGGTCCGTAGAGAAGGCGATCCCATCCCATACGTGTAAGTTTCAGAGGAGTTTCCGAAATGAATCTCTACTTTACACGGGACATAATGCTGTAAAATGTGTCCATCCGCTTTTTGCAATTTTTTTAAGTACGACTTGGGTACCGCATCCTAACCACGACAGAAGCCCTCATATCGTGACACCATCTCTACTTTACACGGGACATAATGCTGTAAAATGTGTCCATCCGCGTTTTGCAATTTTTTTAAGTACGACATGGGTACCGCATACTAACCACGACAGACACCCTCATATCGTAACACCATCTCTTCTGCACTTAACGGTTGGCACTGCACATGATGCCTGGTAATTTTTCCAGAATTCAACAAACCCAAACCCTTATTGTGGATTACCACAGGTATATCATGATTCGTCACTCAAAATCACTCCTTTCCATCCATCCACTCTCCGAAGGCGTTGCTCTTTATTTCATATCAAACGCCAGCTAGCTTAATTATATTGTGAGGCTTATGAGGAGCTCACTTTGCTTTTAATTTGACCGAAGGTTGTTTTGACTTTTCTGTACGCTGAGTCAGTCCTGCCCACAATGATTTCTTTTTCGATTTCTTCACATTTTACACTAGCCTCCACGTATTAGCTTTCCTACACTACCAATTTACTTGATATCTAAGTGACTTGTGTTACTATATTCCTGAGTTCCCCTGAACCTTTTTGTACTTCCTTCTGTCGTCTATCAACCGAAGCATTCCTTTTTTGTACCCAAGGTTTCCTCGCAGTTATCTTCCTTGTACTTACACTTCTCTCTCCATCTTCTGTGACGGCCCTTTTCAGAGGTGTCTATTCCTCTTCAACTGAATATCTTACTGAGCTATTCGTTGAAATCTCAGCAGACGCCTCAGGATGCAACAACTTAACGGGCGGGAGGAAGGAGCATGTTTAGTTTACTGAAGGCCATTTGTTGCTTTACAGTGGTTGGTAATCCTTTATTCGATCAGATATACTTAGAAGCTACATCATACTCGTATAAGTCACATAGATTTCAGGACGGTGAACCCAAAGGAGCAAACTTACAATATCTTTTTTCCTTTTCTTACGATAAGACATAAATCTTTTAAATAACTAGTTCAACATTCATAAAAATGTAGCTGGAAAGCCAGAGAGATCACCACAATGCCTCGAAGCAGCAAGACAACTATTTTTACGACCTTTTAGGCACTCGCTACGCAGACATGAGCTGCTCTTCGATTTTCTCAGGCGAATCCTTCGTGAAGAGCTCCGTTTCCACTCATACAAAGTGGCTATGTTGTATAAACACTGTGAAAGTGATTTTGTTGTATGTCTTGTCTTGGCGTCGCACGCTTCTCTGGGTGTGTGAATAAACGAAACACGAGCTGTAGTGCTGTTTATGAGGGAAAATGTAATCTTTGTGCGTTAAAGAGAGAAGGAATCACCAGTCCATAAGAAAGGATACCTACGTGATAACCTTTTTCGCTCACTTTTGAACCATTTCTAGTTGCGGATGTGTGGCTTTAGCTAGTCGACTCCCATCTTCAATGCAAGTTTTACGGGAAACGTTCTGCGGATGCATAATTTTATTGTGACCGGCGCACTAGGTAGATTGGCCCCTCTCTTAATAAGGGATATCTACAACTCGCTCTTTGCGCCAGGTGTTGAAGGAGCCTTGTACAATCAAAGAAGAATTCTCCAATCAATAGCCCACATATGCATCGGTTTACTCGAAAGAGTCGACTGGAACTTCTAAAATCGATTAAGAAAGTGCAGTGGCAGTATGTGGCACCAGATGCTGCGTATCTCATAAATGCCATTAATTCTTTTTTTCAAGTCACAAAAAAACGCAAGCTAAAGAAACTTCCATATACTGTTTGGAAAGGGCTGCTGTTTCCGAAGATGTTTGCTGGGAAAATGTATTTAAGTACACATATATTTGTGAACAAGGATATTTTTGGTAAAAGAACAACAAGATTAAATTTAGACCTCTTGGTGATCTCTGACTGACATTAACTTGCTTGCTGTGATGAGAATCTCAGTAAGCAATTTCAGTGTTTGTCTCGAAAATAATTGTAAAAATGGGCGATAGGATATACTCGTCGTATTAAATTGATTATAAAATTAAATTTACATTCAACTATAGATGCTATGGAACTAACACAATAAATAAATTATTTATGCTACCACTACTTTATAGAATTTAGAGATATTGATTTTATGGCAAAATTTGTAATCTTTCGCAAATACAATGTTGATAAATGAATGTTGTCATCTAAGAAGGTTCGACTAACCACTATCCTCTACTTTCTCAGTGTGGAAGTTGCCCGAATTGTAGGGATGGCTAATTATTTCCTCAGATTTGTTCCAAACTTTGCACAACTTGCAGCTGTTTTAAATTTGTTACGCATAAATAATGAGAAATTCGGTTGGGCTGAAATTCAGCAGGCACCTTTGAAGGACATAAAACTGTGATTGCTAAACCACCGGCTTTCGCCGTACCTGACTTCAAGAAAAGATTTGTGGTCCAGACTGATGCTTACAATACTGGTGTGGCGGCAGTTCTTTTGCAGGAAGATCAAGATATCAGGCGGCTGTTAGCATTTGCTTCCCGACGTCTGGTGGGGCCTGAGCTCAATTACTCTGTATATGAGTGCGAAGCGTTTGCTGTGCTATTTGCCTTGGAAAAAGTTCGGTTCTATCTTGAACATCGTAAATTTGGCCTGGAGACGGATAATGAGGCCCTTACTTCGGTCCTAGCTCTTCCTAGGAAGACAGGACGTATCGCGAGATAGGCGATCCGCATTTCGGCTTTTGTCTTAAAGTTTGGCACTTTAAGGGATCTGATAATCAGGTTGCTGGCGCTCTTAGCAGGATGTTTCAACAGCACGAGCTTGAATGTATGATCCTTACCGAGGTACCCCAACTGTTTAGAAAACTGAACAACAACAAGACCCATTTCGGGGGCGGGTGGGTGTGGGGGGGGGGGGGGGTGAGGGGGGCGGGGGCGGCCGGGCGGCTCATGAAGCAAACACTAGATGGACAAAAATCCAGTGACTATTTTCTGAAGAACGGCATTCTGTGTGGCCGAAGGGGTAGGCCTGGAGAAGGTAGAATTTGTCTCCCACGTACTTAGTTATATGACTCTCCAGGAGGAGGGCATTTAGGTCTTTATAAAACCTTAGAGAGGGTCAAGGAGCAGCTGACCTGGTCGACACTTAATAAAGATCAGAGGTTTAGTCAAAGAATGCCGAGATTGGAAGAAGGGAAAACCAAGTAACTCCCTGGCGAGGGCATTGCTGCAGTTGGAACGGGAAGAGCATCCGTTTGACAAATTGTTTGTTGATTATATGGGCCCATTTCACCGGACGAAAAAGGGCAATTCGTATCTTCTCGCAGTCACGGACGCCTTCCTGAGGTTCGTTTGTTTGATACCTAGCCGGGGTGTGACCGCTCATATCACAATCTCTTATCCAACTAATATATTTAGATTGTTCTGGCCATCACAGGCTTTGGTTGTGGATAACGCTCCTGGATTTCTGTCAAGGTCATTTAGGCAATTGTGTTTTGACAGTGGGGTGAAACATGTTACAACCACACCTTATTATCCTCAGGCTTCCTTTGTTGAAATAATTAACCGCAATTAGAAGTTAGCATTGATTATTTACCACCATAAATCGCCCAAGAAGTGGGATACCATCTTGCCCTTGTTTAACTTTGCGTTTAACTCCGGGCAGCATGTAGCATCTCAGGCTACCGCAGCAAGCCTAATGCTCGTATATCTCATGAATTCCAAGCTCTCCAATTTATGGGAGATAAATGATCTTTTACCTCCATCTATCACTTCAGAAGTTCTTAGGAAAAAATGGGGGCGAGCTCCGGTAAATATTAGGAAGACTAACTACCCTATAATAAAGTGTCCCTTTCAAGGGAAAATAGGGGATCTTGTCTAAATCAGGAGCGCTCCTGGCGGACTTCCCGGGATAAGCGCTTAGGGAAAATTACCCCACGTTTCCTAGGTCCATCAAAATTATAAGCCCGGTCAATCTTAGGCTCAGGGTCCCGGAAAAGGTGAGTCTCATACAGGATCATCTCAGTCAGATTAAACATTCCAGCAGAGTGAGGGGTTCTTAGCCCAGAGGAGGCCTGTTCCGGTTTGAGAGGGGGACGTTGAGCCGTGGCGCCGTTGAGTTAGTACAGTGTTCTCTCTGGCGCCACTGGTTCAGGTGTAGTTTCCCTCTTGCTGCCCCATTCCGAATACCTGTAAGGAAGAGTTTTTGGGTTGTGCTCTAAGTAGGTCTCTGCTTGCCGATATATATACGAGGTTCGCCGGCCCGAGAGGGAAGCACAAAGTTTGGGGATTGGCGGCAGCTTCGTGACATGAGGTGGTCACGAAGTGCGAACGGCCGAAACCATGAGCTACGCAAGGAGGGCCCGCGCAGAGCGAAGATAGCGGAGTCGGTCAGTGTCGACTTCAAGCAGCAGGCCAACATCCCTTCGGTTGGTTGGCAACATTCATGTCGGACGACCGCTCGTGGCCCGGCTGCCCTCTTCTACCTGGCTTTCATCGGCACCACTCAGTATCCGCTGCAACGCACGGTGGACCCATGGAACCGCTTGCCGATAAAGGGAAGTAACATTATGTAATACTCGTAGTGATTTGTTTCATTGTCTACCTGCCGTCCTTATTATTTACAGATTTGCACCCGCCCCTCAGAACTTTACTCAGTCGGCTCTTTGATCGTAAATATAGGCAGTAGTATGTGGTTGATGTTTGAAAATTTGTCCCTGTATTGCATTGCCTTTCCTTTCGGGTTCGTACCCGTTCATTAATGTTCTAATTAATCAGCTCTTGGTCGTAAATACAGCCGGAACAGTTGTACTAAGTCACAGATTGCCGTTCTCATATTGTTTGCTAATCTGTTTAATCTTTAAGCACAGGTGGCCATCTTAACCCCGAATGTTCTTACATACAGCTTTCACATTAAAAATTAAGTATCTGTTATGAGTAATTCAATCACTCTTGCCATCGGTGGTGCTTATATAGTTTTCATGTATTGCAGAAGGCCATTTAATACTACAGACTGTGTCCAGCGGGGTAGTAAACACCGCTGTGCCACCTCGTACCGGGAGGGTTTCAAGTCCAGCCGTCTTGTAACCATTGTCATATTGTTTGATGTTTGGCAATACAGCACTTCAGATTTCTTTTGCGAAGATAAAAAGCTTATTCTACTTATGGTTTAAGGTCAAAAGCATGTTGCAAATTTGTTCAGTTCGTCAAAGAAAATTTTATGGTTAAATGCTTCAACTATCTGTGAAACACAGTTTATATATTGTTAACTAAACAGGTTGTGTGACGAGAAAGTTATATTGGTTGATCTTCCCTTCCATATTTTCCTTAATTCCAGGAAGTACCACGTATCACTGAGGGCAGCTTACTTACTCACCGTCTCTAATCGTAACAAAATTACCGACATACAGGCACAGCCACAGTGAACAACTAGTAACGAATAAGACAATAGGATTGCAGGTAAGTTTTTACGAACAGCATGGTAAAGGCACTAATAGACCACAGTGGTTCAAGTTTATAAGCGTATTAGCTCTGCAGATGATTATGAGTTTGAAAGAATGTATGACGAGGTGAAACAAATTATTCAAGTACTTAAGGAAGACGAAAGTTAAAGTGTGATGAAGAACTGAGATTCGGTAGTAGGATAAGACAAGACGGAAAAATAGTAAAATAACACGAACTGCAGGAGAGGAATAAAAGCGATAGCCACCCAAACGAATTATATACCGCGCACAGTTTAATTGTTTCTAATACTTGGTTTGAAAATGACGATGGAAGCTGTATACGTGGAACCGTCCTGGAAGTACTGGGAAGATTTATGTTACATAACGATAACATAAATTCCGAAATGAGATTTTAAACTGCAAATTATTTTGCAGGTGCAAGTGTGGACTCTGACCATTATTTATTTGTTCTGAATAGGAGATTAAAAATAGCAGATTAAAACCATGGAAACAGCAAAAAGATAAGTATTTAGGGAAACGGATTCGAGATATGTAGACAGAACCAAAGGTTGAGAGTTTTAAGGGGACCTTTAGGCAACAATTGAAATACATGGGGTAAGAGAGAGAGAAAAAAGAAAAAAAAAACGAATGGGTAGTACTGAAAGATGAAATAGAAAAGGCAACAGATGATCAAATAGACAAAAAGACAAAGACAAATATAAATCCCTCGAGGTACTGAATCTAACTGAGGAAACGAGAAAATTTAAGAGTGCAGCAGCTGAAATATCCGGACTGATAGAGGGGAAGAGAAAGGCTGCAGAAGCATACATCACTACGTAGGAGACAGATACAACCTACAACAAAATTCAGGAGAGCTTTGGAGAAAAGTGAGGCAGGTGTATGAATATCAAGAGATTAGATGGCAAAGTACTACCAAGCAAAGAAGAGAAGGAGAAATCCCCAAGGATTATGTAGGCTGGCTATACAACGGAAGAGGCACAGTTACAGAATACTTTCGTTGCACTTTTCATTCTCTACTCCAAGGCGTAGAGCGGTCTGTTTGAGATCCAGCCATTAATCAAAGAATCGCTTTTCTTTTCAGAGATGTCCCAGAAGGCTCAGACTGCGACAGAGACAATCGCAACTGGGAACGGAGTAGAGTAATTAAATGAAATATGAACTCACCTGAAGAGTACGACAGAACACTGAAAGCAATTACTCGGAGCAAGTCCCCTGGTGTTTAGAACAATCCCTCAGAATTATTCAGGCATTTGAGAGAGTCAGGCACGAAAATACTGTTGCACTCGATATGCGAGATACAGAGAAATACACACTACAAGAGGAATGTTAGAATTACTGTTCCGAAGAAGGTCTGCGTTGTCTAGTGAATATATTAACGAAGCAATAGCTTAAGTCATGGTTGCAAAGTTGGGAGATAGAATTCAAAAACCGGCAGAAAATAACATCAGAGAATATGGGTTTGGGTTGCAGAGAAATGTCGGAACACGCTAGGCAATACGGACCCTATGACTTAAAATACATGTTCAAGAAAGACAAACCTACACTTATGTAATTTTTAGATTAAAGAACTTTTGACAATGTTGGCTCGAGAATATTTTTTGAAATTCTGAAGGTAGTAGAGAAAAGGCACTAAAGAGGAAATTCCGACGTTGCGATTGATAAAGGAAGCAAGAGCAAAGAAAACTCAACACCCGTTCACAGGATTTGTCGACCTAGAAAAAGCGTTCGACAATGTAAAATAGTGTAAGATATTCGACATTCTGAGAAAAATTGGGATACGCGATAGGGGGAGAAGGGTAATATACGATATGTACAAGAACCAAAAACGAAATAAGAGTGGACGACCAAGAACGAAATGCTCGCATTAAAAACGGTGTAAGACAGGGGTGTAGTCTTTCGTCCCTACTACTCAATCTGTACATCGAAGAAGCAATGATGGAAATAAAAGAAAGTTTCATGAGTGGAGTTAAAATTCAAGGCGAAAGGGTATCAATGATACAATTCGCTGATGTCATTTCTATCCTGAGTAAAGTGAAGAAGAATTATATGATCTGCTGAATAAAACGGATAGTCTAATGAGTAAAGAATATGGATTGATAGTAAATCAAACGAAGACAAAAGTAATGAGAAGTATTAGAAATGAGAACAGCGAGAAACTTATCAGGATTGGTGGTCACGAAGTAGACGAAGCCAAGAAATTCTGCTACCTAGGCAGCAAAGTAACCAATGACGGACGGAGCAAGGAGGACATCGAGAGCATACTAACACTGGTGAAAAGGGTTCTCATGGCGAAGAGAAGTCTACTAGTATCAAACATAGACCTTAATATGAAGAAGAAATTTCTGAGAATACTCGATTGGAGCACAGCATTCTATGGTAGTGAAACATGGACTGTGGGAAAACTAGAAGAGAATGTAAGCATTTGAGATGTGATGCTACAGACGAATGTTGAAAATTAGGTGGACTGATAAAGTAAGGATTGAGGATGTTCTGCGCAGAATCGGAGAGGAAAGGAATATGGAATAATCAAGCAAAATAGACAGAATGATAGGACATCTGTTAGGACATCAGGGACTGACTTCCATGCTACTAGAGGGAGTTGTAGAGGGCAAAACTATAGAGGAAGACAGAGATTGCAATACATCCAGCAGATAATTGAGGACGTAGACTCCAAGTGCTACTCTGCGATGAAGAGTTTGGCACAGGAGAGAAATTCGTGAAGGGCCGCATCAAGCCAGTCAGAAGACTGAAAATTCTAAAGAGTAAAAAAAAGGAAGGTAGACGGCAGTTATAAAGTGGAAAGGAACGTAAAGGAAGCAGTATTTGAGTAGGGAGCGAGACTAGGTTGTAGGTGATTCCCTTTGTTAAGGTTATCAACTGAGTAAACCGTAAAGAAAACCAAAGATATAATCGAAAAGGGTCTGAATTTCAGGGAGAAAAAATGGAAATTTAATGGTCTGGTAAAGTCACTGTAACTCTCTGATTTGATAGAGCAGTTTAAAGGAAGTGACAGTGTCCTGTAAAGAGGTCACATGATGACTATCAACAAAAATAAAACAAAGGTAATAGAATATAGTAGAATTAAAATGAGGCGACGATAATAGAATTAGATTAGGATATGAAATATCTGACAATTACCGACGTAAGCGGGTACAAGATGAAGACCGACAAGAGAAATAAAAGTGTCATGAACATGAAAAATTTGTAAGCACCAAAAATAAATTTAAGTGTTTTTTGGAAACATTTGTATGGAGAGTAACCTTTTACGGAAGTGAAATGTGGACGATCAGTAGATCAGACAGGTAGAGCTTTTGCTATAGATGAATGTTGAAAAGTAAATGGCTTCAGCTTATAACTAATGAGGAAGTACTGAATGTAGATAGTCAAAAATAAATTTGTGTCACAATGTAGCGATTTAAGGGGCACCAAATTTGTTACAAAAGTCAGTAAATTACTCAAGTAACAGTATTTTTCAGTACAGGTATTTCCTTTATTCCACGCAAGTGTCGATTCGTGACGTCATCGTCCAGACACGAGTTGACTGTAATCTGATTCCGTTTTCGCATACTAATAATTTCTCTTAGCGATAAAATTTTATTTGTTATGAAATACGAGTTCTTGAAGTTTATACAGAATCGGAAATGTTTAATTAGTAATTACATGCCATAATTTAATTGTTTAATATAAAGGTGTGAATTATCTGTGCGGCTCTGACTCTGAGACGAGTTATCACTTAGAGTGCTAAAGGTGCGCGTGTACAGTTCGCTGACCTATGTGGTGAATTTTATTTTGTGATCTTGACCCAAATGGAGAGTAAATCCAGTTTCATATAAACTTCACGTGAGATAGGCATCACGTTGTTAATAAGAGTCGTTTAGGCCATTAGGGGAAACAGACGTGCGCGCTCGATTTGAAATACGTTACACGCCAGTGCACGATCGAACTGTCCAGTAAATAGCGTACAACAGTTGCAAATGCGTTTGGACTTAATGCGCGAAGTTGGAAATTAATTTTGAGACAAGTGCTGATTTTGACGAAAGATGAACCGGAAGTTTATTCAAAATATCGAGGTCCTGTTTTAATTGAGACACGTATTACCTTGTTGATTACGTTGCCTAGCAACACTGTAAAGCAGCTTAATTAATTCATTAGAACGATTTGCGACGTAGTAAGGCCCATTACACATACAACATTTAATACGAAGTTTGTTAACTGCATGAGAGTATGAGAGTGTTTTTCTTTCCATAAATGTCAATAATGCGGCAGTTTCAAAAGTTAAATTATTAACGGTTGTGTAACTTCATTGATTGTCCTACACCACTAAGGAACTTGTTGCACCGTGTCTCTTCACAAGAGATCTCAAGAAGCCGGGATAAACAAGAAGAATAAAAAGAGTAAAGAAGAGGCATTGGTATAACAAGTTGCTTAAAAGAAGAGATGGGTTAGTGAACACATCCTGAGGAGTGAAGAAACCGTCGTTTCGTTATGGAAGGACGTATGATGGTTAAAACAGCAGAGTGAGACAGAGGCTTTGACACACACTGACGGAGAAAAATCACAGCTCAAAGAAGGAGTTGTGCGATATAACTAGTACATATACACTCCCGGAAATTGAAATAAAAACACCGTGAATTCATTGTCCCAGGAAGGGGAAACTTTATTGACACATTCCTGGGGTCAGATACATCACATGATCACACTGACAGAACCACAGGCACATAGACACAGGCAACAGAGCATGCACAATGTCGGCGCTAGTACAGTGTATATCCAACTTTCGCAGCAATGCAGGCTGCTATTCTCCCATGGAGACGATCGTAGAGATGCTGGATGTAGTCCTGTGAAACGGCTTGCCATGCCATTTCCACCTGGCGCCTCACTTGGACCAGCGTTCGTGCTGGACGTGCAGACCGCGTGAGACGACGCTTCATCCAGTCCCAAACATGCTCAATGAGGGACAGATCCGGAGATCTTGCTGGCCAGGGTAGTTGACTTACACCTTCTAGAGCACGTTGGGTGGCACGGGATACATGCGGACGTGCATTGTCCTGTTGGAACAGCAAGTTCCCTTGCCGGTCTAGGAATGGTAGAACAATGGGTTCGATGACGGTTTCGATGTACCGTGTCCCCTCGACGATCAGCAGAGGTTTACGGCCAGTGTAGGAGATCGCTCCCCACACCATGATGCCCGGTGTTGGCCCTGTGTGCCTCGGTCGTATGCAGTCCTGATTGTGGCGAAACACGCATACGACCATCATTGGCACCAAGGCAGAAGCGACTCTCATCGCTGAAGACGACACGTCTCCATTCGTCCCTCCATTCACGCCTGTCGCGACACCACTGGAGGCGGGCTGCACGATGTTGGGGCGTGAGCGGAAGACGGCGTAACGGTGTGCGGGACCGTAGCCCAGCTTCATGGAGACGGTTGCGAATGGTCCTCGCCGATACCTCAGGAGCAATAGTGTCCCTAATTTGCTGGGAAGTGGCGGTGCGGTCCCCTACGGCACTGCGTAGGATCCTACGGTCTTGGCGTGCATCCGTGCGTCGCTGCGGTCCGGTCCCAGGTCGACAGGCACGTGCACCTTCCGCCAACCACTGGCGACAACATCGATGTACTGTGGAGACCTCACGCCCCACGTGTTGAGCAATTCGGCGGTACGTCCACCCGGCCTCCCGCATGCCCACTATAAGCCCTCGCTCAAAGTCCGTCAACTGCACATACGGTTCACGTCCACGCTGTCGCGGCATGCTACCAGTGTTAAAGACTGCGATGGAGCTCCGTATGCCACGGCAAACTGGCTGACACTGACGGTGGCGTTGCACAAATACTGCGCAGCTAGCGCCATTCGACGGCCAACACCGCGGTTCCTGGCGTGTCCGCTGTGCAGTGCGTGTGATCATTTTCTTGTACAGCCCTCTCGCAGTGTCCGGAGCAAGTATGGTGGGTCTGACACACCGGTGTTAACGTGTTCTTTTTTCCATTTCCAGGAGTGTATTTCTATATCCGATATATGTTTAAATTTTGCTCCAGCCGCATAACAATGGTGCAACTAGCGCCACTATGAAGAAGCAAATAAGGTTTGCTTCAAATACACGCCGTAACGGTCATGAGCGTTGGCGTTAGTCAAGAATGTCTTTAAGTCGATAAAGACGGCATTATCACCACCTAACTAAGCTTGAATGAGGGCTAAGAGGGGCAGGACTTTCCCTTGCCGATGCTGTCATCGTGTTCGGCGTATGGCTCTGTAGAATCGTATGGCATCTGCTGCAGCAACTTGAAAAGCAATTGGCACCACAGTGACACAACGAACCGTTGCGGATCGGTTAAGGGTGGAGGACTGTTGTGTTTTCTGGTGAAAGCTGGTTCTGAACCGGTGCTAGTAATGGCCGTGTGTTGTTCACGTGAGGGCCAGTTGACGAACTGCTCCCAACGTGTCTGCGTGCTGCACACGCTGGAACTACACGTGGAGTTACGGTCAGGGGTGCGATTTCGCACGACAACATGAGCACGCCCACCGTTACCCTACATACGCTGAACGTAAAATTGTTCATTATTCTGATGATTTAACTTGTTGTGCTGGCATTCATGAACAGCATTCCAAATGGTGTTTTGCAACAGGATATCGCTCGGCCATATACCGCCACTGTAACCAACATGTTTTCCTGACTGTCGACATGTGGCCTTGGCTTGCTCGATCACCAGATCTGTCTCAAGTGTGACATTATCGTACGGAAACTCCAGCGTCATGCACAAACAGCATTAACTTTTTCTGTATTAACCAACGAAGTGCAACAGGCGTGGATCTCCTTCCTAGAAACTGGCATCCGGCCAGTGTACAACAGAATGCGTGAACGATTGCCTGCTTCCAATCAACATTCTGGTGGCTACAACCCTTATTAATGTACCAGTATTTCAAATTTGTAGTGGCATACATCGCGTTTACATTAACCTGCAATCTTACTATGTTAATCACTTAAACATGTTACATAGACAGATATAACCACAAAATTTCATTATTCCACATTACTTATTTTTTGGTGTTTTGGTTTTAGTTTCCATCAGCGAACATATTAATGAGGTTCAAATAAATGTGGGTTGCAATAGCTACGTAAAGGTGGAGAATCTTACGCTCAATAGAGTAACGTAGAGAGCTGCATCAGACACGACCTCGAATTGGGGACAACAAGAACAAACATGCCAGGTTCCATGTTCCTCAGTTAACTTTCAAAAAATCAACAAAAATTCTCGAAAATGACTACGCTTATAAACTTTCCTATTTGTGGCTTGATAGCTAGCCCACAAATACGGTCTCGCGGCCTAATCAACTATGGAAAACATTTCATTGAGTAATAGGATGACTGTACCTGATGTTGTTGTGGTTGGCAGGAGAGCCAACCGTGTTCCTAAAGGAGGCCGAAATGCACGCGTTTTAGCTCACACAGGCTGGCGGGATGTCTGGAACATGACAAGGGAATTAGAATTGAGGAAAACGGACGTAGCTGGTGGGATACTTAACTTTAATCCATTAATGATGAACGTCGCTCTTGACGATACATGGTTTACAATATCAATGGTACTGATAATGGCGCCTTGCTAGGTCGTAGCAAATAACGTAGCTGAAGGCTATGCTAACTATCGTCTCGGCAAATGAGAGCGTAGAAGTCAGTGAACCATCGCTAGCAAAGTCGGCTGTACAACTGGGGCGAGTGCTAGGAAGTCTCTCTAGACCTGCGTGTGGCGGCGCTGGGTCTGTAATCACTGATAGTGGCGACACGCGGGTCCGACGTATACTACCGGACCGCGGACGATTTAAAGCCTACCACCTAGTAAATGTGGTGTCTGGCGGCGACACCAGAGATGTGAACAACAAATTACAAATGGATCGTGATCCCACACACAGAAAAGCAAATCACGTGAAGTTCCGTAACTTGGGACAGAAAGAAAAAGAATATTTAAGAAAGCGGAGATAGCTCATGGCGTGTAGGTGAGGCTGTTTGTTATAGATCTCTCCATACTAAGTTTCAGTGCAAACCTACATAGCGACCGATGAACGGACGCTGTAAAAGTATTTGTACACTGTATCATGTCTGATCACATGTACATGTGAGTAGCTTTCGATAATTTTACTATGTGATATTCCAAATCATTTGCACCTCCTCTCTGATTTCTAATATGGTATTTAATCTTTGATTATCGTTTGACGAATTTCGTGTTTTAAAAGCTTATAAGTCCTTATGCATAGGTTCAAAATGACCATGCTGTCGAAACTGGTCGTAGTAGAAAATAAAATGCAGTCCACATTTGCAGCCTCTGCGACCGACGAATTCCTTTAATTTATTTTCATACTCCTTTCCAATTCAGCTTTGTTTCATGTTCATTTTATTTCCAATTGATTTCAGAGCCTTTTATGGTTTCATCCTCAGGCACTTAGTGACATTTATCAAAATGAAATGTACACATAGCTGCAACCTAATGTTGTACCGCAGCATCCTGTAATGAAGTAATATTTCCTGTATTAGACAATGCTGTAAAACAGCAGCAAATTATACTTATATCTGTATGTCATTAGTCCGCAGCTTGTGGTCGTGCGGTAGCGTTCTCGCTTCCCACGCCCGGGTTCCTGGGTTCGATTCCCGGTGGGGTCAGGGATTTCTCTGCCTCGTGATGACTGGGTGTTGTGTGATGTCCTTAGGTTAGTTAGGTTTAAGTAGTTCTAAGCTCTAGGGGACTGATGATCATAGATGTTTTGTCCCATAGTGCTCAGAGCCATTTGAACCATTTTTTGCATGCCATTTCGATAACTGTGACTAAATATATGAAGAAAACTCATAAAAGATTTCGAAACCGACAGTAACTACAAACAAAGATAAATGGAAAATAGTTACGAAAATAGTCTGTTTGCTGCAAAATAAAACACTGGATGGTTTGTAGCTCACGCTTCAAACACACTACATATAATACCAAGCTTTATCATGAAGGGAGCTCACGAAAATATGAGGTAGCTGCTACAAGGCGATTAAGAGTCTCAAAACAATAATTTTTGAAAGAAAAAAGCCCAGACCCGTCAGAAATACGTAACTGGTAGTGGAAAAAACATGAAATCACGGGAGACTACTGCTGCTCATTCAGCTGTGCTCACGAACGAGGATCTGATCAAAAAATACAAGCATTGAACGTATATCAATCAATGTTCTAGAAGAAAGCACCAAATGTAAAATCGTAAGATAGTAATTTTGCTTTTTGCAATCCATGGTGGTGTGATACAGCAGCTAGTGGTAACAATGTGAAATAACGCACAGTCTTAGTTGCAAACTAAATGATTTATTTTACTTATATTCCAATGACGTGTTTCGCCTTATACAAGTAATCTTCTGATCGACCTGCAAAAATATGATGTTAAACACGTACGAATGGTTCAAATGGTTCAAATGGCTCTGAGCACTATGGGACTTAACGTCGGAGGTCATCAGTCCCCTAGAACTGAGAACTACTTAAACCTAACTAACCTAAGGACATCACACACATCCATGTCCGAGGCAGGATTCGAACCTGCGTGTGATCGCGCGGTTCCAGACTGAAGCTCCTAGAACCGCTACATGCGAATGTCCCAGCAGGAAGCCGCCATGGTCAGAATTTTAAAAAGCATTGTGCAGCGTCTGACTTAGATGTTAAATTTACGCGAAACCACAGCTGAAACACATAGTGCCCCAGGTGGTGGTTGCTTATGTCAATTTCTTTTAGAGGCCTCGCGCGGTGTCCTTGTCAGATATGCGGCGCCGTGCACATCCCCCATCCACTAAAACGGAATCAAGCCTATAAAGATGCATCACACACAGGAGATGCAATTGCTCATACTCCAGTCTGTGCCATCATCATTTATGCTATGTGTAAAACACTACGAACTTTTTTATTGTGAATTGTAAATCGCTATGAAATACCATTATTGCTGTTTAATAATGAAGCCACGTGCACTTCTGACCTTAACAGTGATGGTAACACACAACACTTGTCTGACTATAACTTGCATGCCATTAAGGAGACAAATCTTCAAGAAAGTTTCTTTGTAAGTGTGTGGTGGGGTATGATGAACGATCAGTTGACTGTGCTATTTCCGGTCTTTACGGGATCCATGGATATTCTAGTCGTCCGATGACGACTAAACCAACATTCCTTGGAACATGGGGCAGCAGAAATGGTCATGCTGCTAGGTCACCAAGGTCTGTGGACATGACCACTTTAAATATTTGCCTTTGGGGTTGGTTGAAATACAAAGTCTACGAAGAAAATCGGAATAGAGGAATCTGTCATACATATTATTAACTGCTCACATAAAAGAAAGCCAAGACGACCTCAAAAGAGCTACACGTGGTATTGTCAAAATAATACGAACGTACATTAAAGTCGGAGGTGAAATTTATGAAAAACTAAATTGATGATTTCCCTTCGATTAACACCTTGTGCGAGCACTTGTTTGGGTTACGTTCTGACAGTTGCGTTTCTATAATAAATAAAAGTTGGTACATGTTTCACTGAAATGAGTGTATACTATCACCTCCTAAAACATTTATTATTGCTCTTAATATACCCAGTACTGCAATTACCTTTCCAAGCAGTTTTACTCATGATTTTTGGGGCACTTTCTTTGTAAGACCCGTAAGCAAAAGACAGTCGTAGCACATGAAAAATACCTCTGATGTTCACTATCTTTGACGAATTCTGTAGTATCCGTGTGGGCAATGTCGTAAGTTCTCCACGATGTTCCAGCAAATAGATTTGTTGCCATGTTCTGATGCTTCCTGATAGAGGCTCAGCTTTTGTCAATGTCTTATATAACTTGGCCGTTACGCTCTCCATCACTTCACTAGTGCCGCTGTCCATGCAGCTGCCATAGCAGTGGATGGTGCACGTTGGGGTGGCGGTGGGAACGTGTTTCTTTTTCTTTACTCAATGAAGGCTTCCGTGCCTCACTCAATCATAGGCCGCTATCCACTTTAATCACATAATAAGAGAAGGAGGAAGACATCCAGGATCGCAATTTAGTTGTAATCTGTTGTATCGCCAGTGGTCGGAGATCTCTCATTTGGTGATCTGGCGTAATTCAAATTGGCGTGTATGTTCAGGGCACCTCTATTTTAGCGTATGTACATATTAACCAATACATACGTTCCTGCATTGTCAGGGGGTTTTGTGGACCCATAGACGGACCTGACAGTGGAGACCACAGTTAGCAGACGGGCATCACCCCCACCCCCCCCACCCCCCCTCCTGCATACCCACCTGGCGGCTGCACGGCCAGCGTACATAAGACGCAAGGAAGAGCAGAGCAGTTGTGATCGGGAATCACCTACAGATGACAACGATACTGTTTGCCGAAAACGACGTGACCGAGCAGTCACCCGTGAATTCCTACAGTTGGAAGCATATCGGGATAAATCAGATCACATATAAATATACGCCTCATAAGCAACTACAAATGGGAGGAAAAGAGAACTTCATACCAGTATTAGTCACTCACTGAACTCTTACGTTTGATTCATTTCTGAGGGAAAATCTATTGTGTATGTGCCATCTTCTGAACCCTAATCTCTATTAACTTATTCCCAACACCGCTAAGCGAAGTGAAAGCGAGAGAGCTGTTGTGCCGTCTACCGCAAACATCAGTTCTATAAAACTACGTAAGAATGTTTCACAAGACCAAAGTTTACTCCCTTCCATAGATTTCCATTACTGTCCAAATATTTGAATCAGTGCTTCTCTGCATAGTAACTGGGAACGCCTCAGTAGGCAGTTCAGTTGAATGAACGTCAACATCTCTAAAATGTGTAATCACAGAAGGTGGAAACACCATTGTACACTCCTGGAAATGGAAAAAAGAACACATTGACACCGGTGTGTCAGACCCACCATAATTGCTCCCGACACTGCGAGAGGGCTGTACAAGCAATGATCACACGCACGGCACAGCAGACACACCAGGAACCGCGGTGTTGGCCGTCGAATGGCGCTAGCTGCGCAGCATTTGTGCACCGCCGCCGTCAGCGTCAGCCATTTTGCCGTGGCATACGGAGCTCCATCGCAGTCTTTAACACTGGTAGCATGCCGCGACAGCGTGGACGTGAACCGTATGTGCAGTTGACGGACTTTGAGCGAGGGCGTATAGTGGGCATGCGGGAGGCCAGGTGGATGTACCGCCGAATTCCTCAACACGTGAGGTCTCCACAGTACATCGATGTTGTCGCCAGTGGTCGGCGGAAGGTGCACGTGCCCGTCGACCTGGGACCGGACCGCAGCGACGCACGGATGCACGCCAAGACCGTAGGATCCTACGCAGTGCCGTAGGGGACCGCACCGCCACTTCCCAGCAAATTAGGGACACTGTTGCTCCTGAGGTATCGGCGAGGACCATTCGCAACCGTCTCCATGAAGCTGGGCTACGGTCCCGCACACCGTTAGGCCGTCTTCCGCTCACGCCCCAACATCGTGCAGCCCGCCTCCAGTGGTGTCGCGACAGGCGTGAATGGAGGGACGAATGGAGACGTGTCGTCTTCAGCGATGAGAGTCGCTTCTGCCTTGGTGCCAATGATGGTCGTATGCGTGTTTGGCGCCGTGCAGGTGAGCGCCACAATCAGGACTGCATACGACCGAGGCACACAGGGCCAACACCCGGCATCATGGTGTGGGGAGCGATCTCCTACACTGGCCGTACACCTCTGGTGATCGTCGAGGGGACACGGTACATCGAAACCGTCATCGAACCCATTGTTCTACCATTCCTAGACCGGCAAGGGAACTTGCTGTTCCAACAGGACAATGCACGTCCGCATGTATCCCGTGCCACCCAACGTGCTCTAGAAGGTGTAAGTCAACTACCCTGGCCAGCAAGATCTCCGGATCTGTCCCCCATTGAGCATGTTTGGGAGTGGATGAAGCGTCGTGTCACGCGGTCTGCACGTCCAGCACGAACGCTGGTCCAACTGAGGTGCCAGGTGGAAATGGCATGGCAAGCCGTTGCACAGGACTACATCCAGCATCTCTACGATCGTCTCCATGGGAGAATAGCAGCCTGCATTGCTGCGACAGGTGGATATACACTGTACTAGTGCCGACATTGTGCATGTTCTGTTGCCTGTGTCTATGTGCCTGTGGTTCTGTCAGTGTGATCATGTGAATGTGTCAATAAAGTTTCCCCTTCCTGGGACAATGAATTCACGGTGTTCTTATTTCAATTTCCAGGAGTGTTGGTAAAAAGAAGGTAATTGTGAAGAAACCATGGGTAACAGACGAAACACGTTTGTTGACAGAAGAAAGAAGTGTGGGAATTGGCATTCACGTTAGTGTGCAGGATGTTTGACTCTAGCAATATCCCATCAAACTTATGGAAAAACATCATCCACACAGTTCCGAAGCTTGCAAGAGCCGACAACCGTCAGAATTATCGCACAATCAGCTTAACGGCTCATGCATTAAAGTTGCTGACAATAATAAGGTACAGAGGAATTTAAAAGAAAATTTGCAGTGAGTTAGATGACGATCAGATGGACTCCGGAAGGGTAAAGGCATTGGCCAGGCAGTTCTGACTTTGTAGTTGGTAATGGAAGCATGACTAAAGAGAAAAAGAGACACGTTCATAGCATTTGTCATCCTAGGAAAAGCGTTCGACAATGTAGAATGGGACACAATCTTGGAATTCAGAGGAACATAGGGGTTAGCTATGGGGAAAGACCGGTACATACTATGTCTACAGCAACCAGGTAGGAACAATAAGAGTGAGAGATCAAGAACGAAGTAGTCGGATTAAAAAGGATGTAAGACATGGAAGTAGTATTTTGCCCCTACTGTTGACTATATACAACGCTCATCGAATGATGGAAATGAAAGTAATGTTCAAGAAAGGAATTAAAATTCAGTATAAAGCACCTCAATGATAAGATTAGCTAATGACATTGCTATCCTCAGTGAAACTGAAGCGCCGGCCGATGTGGCCGAGCGGTTCTAGACGCTGCAGTCTGGAACCTCGCGACCACTACGGTCGCAGTTTCGAATCCTGAATCGGGCATGGATGTGTGTGATGTCCTTAGGTTAGTTAGGTTTAAGTAGTTCTAAGTTCTAGGGGACTGATGACCTCAGATGTTAAGTCCCATAGTGCTTAGAGCCATTTGAACCATTTTTTGAAAGTGAAGAAGAATTACAGGATCTGGTGAATGGAATGAACAGTATCTTGAGTACAGAATGTGAATTGAGAGTAAATAGAAGAAAGACGAAAGTATGATAAGTAGCAGAAATGAGAACAGCGAGATACTTGACATTAGGATTAGTGACCACGAAGTAGTAAAATAATCCATGACGGACGGAGTAAGGTGGGCATAGAAAGGAGACTAGCACTGGTGAAATTAGCTTTGGTCGCCAAGAGAAGGCTATCAGTATCAATCATAAGCCTCAATTTGAAGAACTTATTGAGGGTTTACGTTGTGTGTACAGCATTGTATGAAAATGAATCATGGAGAACGGGAAGAGAACTGAACCGTTTGAGATGTAGCAAAAAAGAAGAATGTTCAAAATTAGATGGACTGGTCAGATAAGAAATGCGGTTGTTCTCCGCAGAGCTGGCGAGGTGAGGAACATGTGGAAAAGATTTTCGATTATGTTTTAAAAAGTAGGTGATAGGTTACTTAAAACGTAGTTTCTTTTGCCTGTGTTACCACTGTGCTTATCTTTACCAGTTTTTTTTTTTGTTCTCTACGTTCAGGCTTCTCCTGTCTTATATTTCTTGGTTATAGAGCGAAGAGGTATTGTGATTATTACGCTGGTTTTGTATTCCGGAGAAGATTGGATCAGATCACTGTTTAGTCATACGGATGTACTTAGCTTTCCAAAATTACTAACATCATAACTTTTTTTTTTAATTACAACATTTCCAATTTCCTTCCACATCATTGCACATCTTAGGACGTGATACTCCTACGAGAGCTTGCTGAATAGTAATGACTCTGAATTTTTAATGTGGAAAGTCATAGAGCTTTTTAAATAACATGGACTTTTCTAACATTCTGCACCTTAATTTTTTTATGTCTACATGAAAAAATCACAACCTCAAAAATCATTAATATACAGTAAAAAAGTTTTGGCATACTTTTGTCTAAGTCACATATTTAAGTGACTAACATTGCAAGATTACAAGTTAATGTAAGCCACTGTAAATGTGAAACAGTGGTACAATGATAATCGGTGCGACCACGAGACTGTTGACGGCAAGTAGGCAAACGTGTATGCATTGTGTTGCGCACCTGCCGGATATCGGTTTGTGGAATGGCGCTTCGTGCCTGTTGCACTTAGTCGGTCAGCTGCCCGATGACGACACTGGAGCTGTCGTCAGTTGTTGAACCATACGTGCTCGATTGGAGACAGATGTGGTAATGGAGACAGGCCAAGGCAACACGCCGGCAATCTGTAAGGCACGGGTTACAACAGCGGTTCGAGGGCGAGCGTAATCCGAAAGCACACCCTAGAATGTTGTCCGCAAGTGGCAGCAGTGAAGTTGCAAATGCTGGTGGTTTGGTGACGGCGGAGGACACTTTAAAGGACTTTTGGTTCGGGGCTGTCATCGAATTAACCGATTTGTAACAGTTTGTTGTCTCGCTGTGGTACCAACTGCAGCTTGAATTGCTGCTGCTGGTGCAGTTACAATGCAACACAGCCATATACCAAACAAGTTGGTCTTCCCTTTCGGTAGTGGCACATAGCTGTCCGGAGCCCGGACTTCTTGCGCCCGTATATTCTCGGACGACTGTGGCAGAACAATCATTTACAGTGGCTACATACCTGTCAAGTCCTTCTGCAGTACCGGAAAAGGAACAACCGGCTTCTCGCAGTCCTATTACACGATCTCGCTCAAGCTAAGTGAGACGCTGATAATGGCATCTTCGGTGCCTTAAAGGCATTCTTGAGTAACGTCAACTACCCAAGTGCAATCTCAAAGCAACGGACGCTCACGATCGTTACCATTTGTATTTACAACAAACTGATTTGCATCCTCATCGTGGCACTACTAGCACCACTGTTATGTGCCTGGCGCGAAATTTGAATAGACATCGTTCAGATGTACGGGTGCGTTAAAAAAGTCTCTCCGCAGTGCCGTATGATTGTTCGCCTGCCTCGGTTAGTCCCCTTCAAGTGGACTCTCCCAACATTCCACTGTTTCTTTTATCTCAGCCAGCGGCAGTAGTATCGTTGGTGTGTGTCGCTACGTGTTGGCGTAAACGTTTCAATTTAGTTCCTTTGTTCATTTGTTTCGTTTTCGTCACTGTTAAAATGCCAACCATTGAAGAACGTGTGTTTTTAGTCGAACATGTGTTCAAAGTTGGCGGTAAATATACAGTTTCAGTTAGTCAAACATTTAATACAGTTTTCCCGAAGACAATTCTCCCACATCGCGATAGTGTGCGAGATCTGATTAACAAATTTCAAAGTACGGGTTCAGTGACAGATGCACCGAGAAGTGGTCGTCCTAGCGAACATGTCAACAAGAAAACTCGCCCAGGAAGTCGATGGTAGGGTCGGAACGGTCCACACAGCTGTAAGGAAAAAATTAGAACTTTCTCCATAAAAAGTGACAGTCGTCCAAGAACTGAAAAATACTGATCATGGCAAGAGACTGCATTATTGTCAACTCTTCAAAAATTTCGTTCAACAAAATGGAAGGGATAGTCTTAATGAAAAGTTTTTCAACGATGTGGCGTGGTTTCATTTATATGGGTACATGAACTCGCATAATTCTCGCATGTGCAGCACTGCAAAACCATTGTGTATTCATGAGGAACCACTTCATTCTGTGTATTCAACAACATGGGGACACTTGCAACATTTAATGTGAAAATTTTTAAGTAAAAATGGATATTCAGTAAATTAATAACTTATATTTCACTGAGTTTCATTTCGGTATATTCACTGCGGCATACGGCACGAGCGGCTGTCATATGGCACTGAGGAGAGACTTTTTGAACACCTCGTAGAAAGACAACTACTAACTTCCGTTGTGTCGCACAGTTCTTTTTTGGTGTGACGACTTTCTTTCCCTCAGTACATCTGCTTCCATCTGTCGCTAGATGACTCCGAATTCTAGCGTGAAACATACTGGTGTGAAACGTAACTACGTCGCTGCTTGAACGAGTTTAGGATTCGAAGAGTTCTTCCACACATGGACCACCTTCTCCACCATGACAATATCAGAACACACTCCACTGCTGTCAACATCTGCAACTATCCGACGCGTTGGGTTCACTGTCATTGATCATCCTCAGAGTCGCGATTTGGTCCCATCGATTTGCATCCGTTTCCAGTACTTAAAGAACATCATCAAGAACTTCACTTTGTTAACGATTAAACGGCGCTAGCGGAGGTGAAGTTTTGGTTCCGTCAACAATGTCAAACAATCTACAGTAACGGTATGAACACACTTATTTGTCGCCAGGATGCCTATGTGGAGAAGAAAAAAAGTTATCGAATGTTAATATAGTCTGATTTATTAAAAAGCGTTTTCACACAAATATTCGGAGCCATCGCTTTTCATCACGTCCTCGTGTAACAACTGATCTATCAATTACGTACTCTAATATGTGGAAACGGTGCACAGGGGAAGGTTCTTCATCCGCAGAGTGTCTGCTGGAGACCATCTCAACGTCAGAAGTCAGATTAATAAGTCTAGAGCATCCTTTGTTTGCGAGCACGAGTTACTCTTCCAGGCAGAAGGCCTTTATTTTAAAGTAAAAGGGGTTCAGCTCACCCTTAACCTTTACACGTCACCTACCTTCCGGCGGTCTTTCAGGGGAACATTACTGTGCCAGAGGTGATTCGAAGGGAGAAGTCGCTATGCATTTCTGGTGTTACATGTTGCGGTTGACTGTTGAGAAATGTTTGTTCGTCGAAAGTGGGGAGTTGCCGCTGGCGTAAAACTAGATGCAGATAAAATTTGCTTTTATAAATTTTCCTCCGGCAAAACGCTTTTGATACCTAAGGAATGTTTCAGAAACTGTAGTATTACTATGAACTTATTTCAATAACTATTCCGTAAACAGCAGAGCTTCTAAAAGATTAATTATATCATGCGGTGGTAGATGTAGAAAAATATCTAGATGGCCTGAACAAAGAAAAACGCGTTCTGAAGAAACACGTTCATAAAACCAAAATTCATTTTCCTAACATGTATAGAAAAGAGCTTCAGCATTAATCTGGATAGTGTAATGATCATGAAGGATATGTTTCTCCTGTTACTTCATAATAACTAGATTAATGTATGTGATAACATATGTAAGAGTAAAAGGTTTCTCTGTAACTTCTTCGCGTTCGTCTAATAAAAGAGACTCGTTACATACTTTGGTACTTATAACTGTTACCTACTTTTGCCTGTACTACATTACGTATCTTTTATGTCTGTCACAGGTTGCCCTACGCAGTTCAGCTGAAGAAAGTCACCGACGAAAATCAGGAGACCATAAAATTTATTTGACAGGAGACATAAAATAATGATTGCCGTGGAAACAGTAGATGTGAAAAAATTATACACTGTAATTTGGAAATTAGTAAGAAAGATGTTTATGGAGACAGAAAGATACTTCAAATTGGAATCCAGGAATGCTGAGCAAAAGTAAAAGCCGATGAAGCTGTTGAGGAAATGTGGTCCTTCAAATTCTGAATATAAATATGTATATGAATTTAGTAATAACGTCATAGCAATAATAAAACCAACACAAAAAGACTGTGCTGTCGAATCAATGGTGCTGAACATGCTTCGACTGAAGCTGCGATTCATTTGCGTTAAGGTTAATATGCGTAACAAAGACTAATGATGGAATGTGGATTGATCATATACGTTCCGTTGAAAGTAAAGAAAATGTCATTCACTTGAAAGGGAGGGGAAAATATGTCTTCTGTAAGGAAATACTTTCCAAAACCTTATTTTGAGGATAACTTGTTTCCTGTGCATTTAGCTGACATATGACTTCGGTAATTCCAGATGACTGCGTATAATAATTTCAATTAGTGTCTCTCTACTTCTCAATGCATTTTTGACACACAGTCACAGACACCTGTTGCCGGTAGCGATGGATGCCTTTTTGTCACAACCTACCTGTCCTTTCAATATAGAGTCTTATTATATCTGAAACGGGGAGCATCCTAACCACAGCTGCGGTGTGTGGTGATCATGACAGGACATCATCTATCAGCAAATATATGTCTCTGCGGTATTCAACATCTACTAGACTCGTTTTGAATAATCAGGCAAAAGCAATAACTTCCATTCTTAAGCAACTGATTTACGTTCTACTCCAAACTGTCAAATAGCTAAATGTATCCTGGCGCAGTCTGAATTTAGTTATTAAATTTGAGAAATGCTAAACGTATGTAGTTAAGAATCCGAAAATTGTTTTCGCCCAGGACATACATTTAACATATAAATCATAGACAGATGTACTTAAAACTGACTGAAATTATTAAAATCGAGGACAGGAATTTATAGTTGGTATCAGATTCAGTTTGAAGGAACATGCCATAGAATTGCAGTAAAGCTTAAACAAATCCGTTGTTAGCAATGTGCAGATAGTCAGACATGGAAAAAAAGAAATTCTGCTTTCTTTCATTCTGTAATCTCGCATGATATGCTTAGAGATAACTTCCGCAACCTAGCCAAGGGTTTGCCTGTTCCAAAAACACGTACTATGATTCTTTGTCGCATAAATTCAAAACATTAATTCACAGTCCGCAGCTCGTGGTCGTGCGGTAGTGATCTCACTTCCCACGCCCGGGTTCCCGGGTTCGATTCTCGGCGGGGTCAGGGATTTTCTCTGCCTCGTGATGACTGGGTGTTGTTTGCTGTCCTTAGGTTAGTTAAGTTTAAGTAGTTCTACGTTAAAGGGATGTATCCATGGTCTAGGGGTGCCCTCTGTAATAAAAAAAAAACTGAGTGAATGGATCAGTAACGTACTTCAATGGGCGTCAGGTGACGTCCGCCACGAACAATTGAAACGAACAGTAACGAACAAAATGAGATTACAAAAAAAAGGTAGCGTCTTTGATTCATAATCAAAATGTCTTCGGTCCCGGGTTCGATCCCCGCCATTGCTTAAATTTTGATAAATAATCAGCATTGGCGGCCGAAGACTTCCGGCATAAGAAGTCAGCCTCATTCTGCCAACGGCCTTGTCAAAGAGAGCGGAGGAGCGGATAGAGTTTCAGGGCACTCTCTTGTCCTAGGGGTGGGAAATTGCCCCCAAAGCCGGAAGAATCAGCAATGATCAACGACACGAGGATGCAGAAGGCAATGGAAACCACTGCATTAAAAACACGTAACGTGTATCCACAGGAAATGTGGCCTGTAGTTGAAGAAGTGTCATGATGATCTCTCCATTGGCAAAAGATTCCGGAATAGTCCCCCATTCGGATCTCCGGGAGGGAACTGCCAAGGGGGAGGTTATCATGAGAAAAAGATTGAATAATCAACGAAAGGATAATGTTCTACGAGACGGGGCGTGGAATGTCAGACGCTTGAACGTGGTAGGGAAACTAGAAAATCTGAAAAGGGAAATGCAAAGGCTCAATCTAGATATAGTAGGGGTCAGTGAAGTGAAGTGGAAAGAAGACAAGGATTTCTGGTCAGATGAGTATCGGGTAATATCAACAGCAGCAGAAAATGGTATAACAGGTGTAGGATTCGTTATCAATAGGAAGGTAGGGCAGAGGGTGTGTTACTGTGAACAGTTCAGTGACCGGGTTGTTCTAAGCAGAATCGACAGCAGACCAACACCGACAACGATAGTTCAGGTATACATGACGACGTCGCAAGCTGAAGACGAACAGACAGAGAAAGTGTATGAGGATATTGAAAGGGTAATGCAGTATGTAAAGGGGGACGAAAATCTAATAGTCATGGGCGACTGGAATGCAGTTGTGGGGGAAGGAGTAGAGGAAAAGGTTACAGGAGAATATGGGCTTGGGACAAGGAATGAAAGAGGAGAAAGACTAATCGAGTTCTGTAACAAGTTTCAGCTAGTAATAGCGAATACCCTTTTCAAGAATCACAAGAGTGGAGGTATACTGAGAAAAGGCCGGGAGATACGGGAAGATTTCAATTAGATTACATCATGGTCAGACAGAGATTCCGAAATCAGATACCGGATTGCAAGGCGTACCCAGGAGCAGATATAGACTCAGATCACAATATAGTAGTGATGAAGAGTAGGCTGAAGTTCAAGACATTAGTCAGGAAGAATCAATACGCAAACAAGTGGGATACGGAAGTTCTAAGGAATGACGAGATACCTTTGAAGTCCTCTAACGCTATAGATACAGCAATAAGGAATAGCGCAGTAGGCAACACAGTTGAAGAGGAATGGACATCTCTAAAAAGGGCCATCACAGAAGTTGCGGGAGGAAAACATAGGTACAAAGAAGGTAGCTGCGAAGAAACCATGGGTAACAGAAGAAATACTTCAGTTGATTGATGAAAGGAGGAAGCACAAACATGTTCCGGGAAAATCAGGAATACAGAAATACAAGTCGCAGAGGAATGAAATAAATAGGAAGTGCTGGGAAGCTAAGACGAAATGGCTGCAGGAAAAATGTGAAGACATCGAAAAAGATATGATTGTCGGAAGGACAGACTCAGCATACAGGAAAGTCAAAACAACCTTTGGTGGCATTAAAAGCAACGGTGGTAACATTAAGAGTGCAGCGGGAATTCCACTGTTAAATGCAGAGGAGAGAGCAGATAGGTGGAAAGAATACATTGAAAGCCTCTATGAGGGTGAAGATTTGTCTGATGTGATAGAAGAAGAAACAGGAGTCGATTTAGAAGAGATAGGGGATCCAGTATTAGAATCGGAATTTAAAAGAGCTTTGGAGGACTTACAGTCAAATAAGGCGGAAGGGATAGATAACATTCCATCAGAATTTCTAAAATCATTAGGGGAAGTGGCAACAAAACGACTATTCACGTTGGTGTGTAGAATATATGAGTCTGGCGACATACCATCTGACTTTCGGAAAAGCATCATCCACACAATTCTGAAGACGGCAAGAGCTGACAAGTGCGAGAATTATCGCACAATCAGCTTAACATCTCATGCATCGAAGCTGCTTACAAGAATAATATACAGAAGAATGAAAAAGAAAATTGAGAATGCGCTAGGTGAATATCAGTTTGGCTATAGGAAAAGTAAAGGCACGAGAGAGGCAATTCTGAATGTTACGGCTAGTAATGGAAGCAAGGCTAAAGAAAAATCAAGACACGTTCATAGGATTTGTCGACCTGGAAAAAGCGTTCGACATTATAAAATGGTGCAAGCTGTTCGAGATTCTGAAAAAAGTAGGGGTAAGCTATAGGGAGAGACGGGTCATATACAATATGTACAACAACTAAGAGGGAATAATAAGAGTGGGGGATCAAGAACGAAGTGCTCGTATTAAGAAGGGTGTAAGACAAGGCTGTAGCCTTTCGCCCCTACTCTTCAATCTGTACATCGAGGAATCAATGATGGAAATAAAAGAAAGGTTCAGGAGTGGAATTAAAATACAAGGTGAAAGGATATCAATGATACGATTCGCTGATGACATTGCTATTCTGAGTGAAAGTGAAGAAGAATTAAGTGATCTGCTGAACGGAATGAACAGTCTAATGAATACACAGTATGGTTTGAGAGTAAATCGGAGAAAGGCGAAAGTAATGAAAAGTAGTAGAAATGAGAACAGCGAGAAAACATCAGGATTGATGGTCACGAAGTCAATGAAGCTAAGGAATTCTGCTACCTAGGCAGTAAAATAACCAATGACTGACCGAGCAAGGAGGACATCAAAAGCAGACTCGCTATGGCCAAAAAGGCATTTCTGGCCAAGAGAAGTCTACTACTATCAAATACCGGCCTTAATTTGAGGAAGAAATTTCTGAGGATGTACGTCTGGAGTATATCATTGTATGGTAGTGAAATATGGACTGTGGGAAAACCGGAACAGAAGAGAATCGAAGCATTTGAGATGTGGTGCTATAGACGAATGTTGAAAATTAGGTGGACTGATAAGGTAAGGAATGAGGAGATTCTACGCAGAATCGGCAAGGAAAGGAATATGTGGAAAACATTGATAAGGAGAAGGGATAGGATGATAGGACATCTGCTAAGACATGAGGGAATGACTTCCATGGTACTAGAGGGAGCTGTAGAGGGCAAAAGCTGTAGAGGAAGAGAGAGATTGGAATACGTCAAGCAAATAATAGAGGACGTAGGTTGCAAGTGCTACCCTGAGATGAAGAGGTTGGCACAGGAAAGGAATTCGTGGCGGGCCGCATCAAACCAGTCAGTAGACTGATGAGCAAAAAGTAAAGTCGCTGAGTTTGTTGGAGACCTCTTATTTTGAATAACTTGCATCAATCAAAAACAATTAAATAGCAGATAAAATAAAGTTTGCGCATAGCCTGAAGAGAACTGTTAGTAACCAGCGTCTCGCATTCTATCGACTATTGCTTTAGTAGAACTGATGTTCAGAATAAGTCAATAATAATATGATAAAATGTGTGATGCATGTAAAATTTCGCGTCTAAATGTCTAACATGGAGCGTATCATGCCTATAAGTTAAGTTTGATTACCCTTGGGAAAACATATCTACTATTTCACGTACTTAAACACGGTGAAGAAAGTGACATTGACTGGGACACAGACCCTAAATTTGCAGTGCTTTCACCGAATGAGCTATCCAAGCAAGACTCGCGACGCCCCTTGCAGCTTCAATTTTAACATTACTTATCTTCTATTTTCTCAGGATGCATTACCCGGGCGCAGTCTTCCACACAGAATATATCAGGAAGTTTCAAAAGCAGCTTCCAATTAATACAGAGTGAGAACGTTGATTGTGAATCGAAAATGGGCCTAACCTTTTTTTTTTTGTACTTATCCTAGTTAAATGAAAATGTCATCTAAACAAATAAATATTTTGTAAAATATGTTTGATTTTGATCCATATCCACGACTAAGTCCGCGCCATGAATCTACGGCACAAACCTTGTACCTAATGTATTGACATTTAATATACTCGGCTCCTCGGTCCACCTGTGCTGGCTACAGAATTGGTGATTGCTAGTATCAACTGCAGGGTAAATCGTGTGTTGACGTATAGTTCGCCACAGTGTATTTTAACATTCAAGACACCTTCAAGCGGCCCATGTATATTTCATTTTTCCTCATTTATTTTGGTTACCGTTTGTGTATCTTCACGTTCCGCTTACTTTGTGGACGTCAGTTAACTGCAGCGGACATGCACAACTGATGTTACGTCCTGGAAGCGTCCCATGTTTATTTCATTTCTATTTATTTATTTATTTAGCTTTTAGTGTTTGTTTCTTTATGTTTTGCGTATGCAGCGCACGTCAGTGGGCTTTGCCGAGAGTACTTGCGAATTTAAACAACAACCTCTCTGTTATAGATGTTCGGGCAGACAAATCTTCTGAACAGCGTTTGTCGATGTTGTAGGGGCTATAATCACAGAGTAGGAAAAATTTAAAAAGTAACGTTTTCTCGAAATTACTGTAGCGAGTGTAAATGAATTTAAGCGCACTATCCAGTTGGGTAAAATCACTGAAGCTGGATTACGAAATCAGATACAGGAGCAGAACGTATTAAATTCTATATTTCGAGGAACGTCGTCCAAATCCGGCATTGCACGAAAACAGGGAAAACCAGTACAACGTTTAGACGTTATGATAGAGTTAAATTTCGAGCACCTACGCTAACTAACTTGTTTGAACTAAATTGAACTCCATTGCATACCGGTGGCGCATACTGACAGTTGCATATTCAAAAGTAAACAAGGACGGCGGTAAGTTGCAGAATCCGTAATTTATTGCAGATCTAGATTTCGACTATAACACAGTTATCAACGGTGAGTTACCAGAAGAGTCACACAGGCACAACCATGTAAGAGCTTTAACATGAGACAATGGCACTTTGACATGAGGACGTGTAATTATGGGCACTGTGGCACTGATAAACGTATTTGAACGTCAGACAGTTCACGTAACAAATGACATTTTATCTTGCTCTTCGACAATTTCTGGCATTTCACATATTGCAGCTGAAAACTGTTTGGGTAGCTATTCCCTTTTCGAATTAAGCTTTTTAGTGACAACCATCACTTACGTACAACACGTTATTATCTTCGTTCTCTACATTTCAACGACATAAAGTCAGTTTTTAAACCTGAGATGGAATTATCGAAATTAAAAAAAAACTAAAAATTCCATATAAATACACTCCTGGAAATGGAAAAAGGAACACATTGACACCGGTGTGTCAGACCCACCATACTTGCTCCGGACACTGCGAGAGGGCTGTACAAGCAATGATCACACGCACGGCACAGCAGACACACCAGGAACCGCGGTGTTGGCCGTCGAATGGCGCTAGCTGCGCAGCATTTGTGCACCGCCGCCGTCAGTGTCAGCCAGTTTGATGTGGCATACGGAGCTCCATCGCAGTCTTTAACACTGGTAGCATGCCGCGACAGCGTGGACGTGAACCGTATGTGCAGTTGACGGACTTTGAGCGAGGGCGTATAGTGGGCATGCGGGAGGCCGGGTGGACGTACCGCCGAATTACTCAACACGTAGGGCGTGAGGTCTCCACAGTACATCGATGTTGTCGCCAGTGGTTGGCGGAAGGTGCACGTGCCCGTCGACCTGGGACCGGACCGCAGCGACGCACGGATGCACGCCACGACTGTAGGATCCTACGCAGTGCCGTAGGGGACCGCACCGCCACTTCCCAGCAATTTAGGGACACTGTTGCTTCTGGGTTATTGGCGAGGACCAGTCGCAACCGTCTCCATGAAGCTGGGCTACGGTCCCGCACACCGTTAGGCCGTCTTCCGCTCACGCCCCAACATCGTGCAGCCCGCCTCCAGTGGTGTCGCGACAGGCGTGAATGGAGGGACGAATGGAGACGTGTCGTCTTCAGCGATGAGAGTCGCTTCTGCCTTGGTGCCAATGATGGTCGTATGCGTGTTTGGCGCCGTGCAGGTGAGCGCCACGATCAGGACTGCATACGACCGAGGCACACAGGGCCAACACCCGGCATCATGGTGTGGAGAGCGATCTCCTACACTGGCCGTACACCTCTGGTGATCGTCGAGGGGACACTGAATAGTGAACGGTACATCTAAACCGTCATCGAACCCATCGTTCTACCATTCTTAGACCGGCAAGGGAACTTGCTGTTCCAACAGGACAATGCACGTCCGCATGTATCCCGTGCCACCCAACGTGCTCTAGAAGGTGTAAGTCAATTACCCTGGCCAGCAAGATCTCCGGATCTGTCACCCATTGAGCATGTTTGGGACTGGATGAAGCGTCGTCTCACGCGGTCTGCACGTCCAACACGAACGCTGGTCCAACTGAGACGCCATGTGGAAATGGCATGGCAAGCCGTTCCACAGGACTACATCCAGCATCTCTACGATCGTCTCCACGGGAGAATAGCAGCCTGCATTGCTGCGAAAGGTGGATATACACTGTACTAGTGCCGACATTGTGCATGCTCTGTTGCCTATGTCTATGTGCCTGTGGTTCTGTCAGTGTGATCATGTGATGTATCTGACCCCAGGAATGTGTCAATAAAGTTTCCCCTTCCTGGGACAATGAATTCACGGTGTTTTTGTTTCAATTGCCAGGAGTGTATAATAAATTCATTTCTTGTGGACATATGATTCTCTTGTTGATCGAAACTGATCTCGCAGTAAAGACATTTACATCAAAAATGTGGTAATTTGCAGCTATACTTTTGTAAAACATAATTATTACCATTGAAAATATTTTTGTTTCTCGAATTGTTTATAGTGTACAGTCTCTCGAAAGTTAAAAAAAAGAAAATACAAGAAATAATAGCGTGACTGCGATTTCGAGGCAATTATAAGTCAACAGCACATAAATAGCTTCGTGAATATGGAAAGAGAAGTCGTAAGACATAGTGCCTGGAGCGGTTTTCACACAGTACACGTCATAAGGTGATAGACAATATATTAGCAACCATTTCCAAACTGAAAGTCGTTAATATCTTTAAAGCCTGAAAATGTCCCAATTGTGGTAGTTTTAATTAGAAGTAAATTCACTTATTATGTATTGGTTATAAACCAGGATTACACGACAGATAAAACCGCAGTAATTAAGCACACTGTCGAAAACAGCAAAAGGGCACGGTTTCTGTCTGCACTGAAAAATTTCAGTGTGCTCTGAACTTACATAAACATTCACCAACTGTGTCCTGCAACAGTGCACCTGCACCTTACCTGCAAGTGCTGTTAGAAGAGCCTAACAGAGTACGTATTGCAAGAAATAAACTCATCCGCATTACTTACATTTTTCCACATTTAGAGCTAATAGCCATTCACTGCGATACTAGAAATATTGTCTGAGTTGTCTTTATCTACTTAGGGTCACTCATATTCGACACCACCGTACACCACAGCATGATCAACAAAAAACCACAGACTGCTGCTCACGCTGTCCGACTAATCTTTTATGACACAGAGAGCAACAGAGGTCCTGTCACACTTCCCTGGGGCACTCCTGGCGATAGCCTTGTCTGTGATGAACATTTGCCGCTTAGAACAGACTGGGTTCTGTAACTTACGAAGTCTTCGAGCCACTCACATACCTGACAAACTATTCCATATTCTCGTACTTTCGTTAACATCGTGCAATTGTGCTTTCGGGAAATCTAAAAATATGGAATCTGACTGTGACTCTTTCTTCATAATTCGCAGTATGTCATGTGAGAAAAGGAAAAGCTGAGTTACACGCGAGCGATGCTTTCTAAAAACCATGCTGATTCATGGACGTAAGCTTCTCGGTCTCAAGACAGTTTATCATATTGTAACTGGGAATATGTTCAAGGATTCTGTAGCGAACAGAAGTTAGGGTCATTCGTCTGTAACTTTGTAGGTCAGTTCTTTTACCCTTCTTAAGTACTGGAGTCACCTGTGCTTTCTTCCAGTCGCTTGGGACTTTGTGCCGGGCAAAAGATTCACGATAAATGCAAATGTATAAGGGGCCACTGCTGTAGAATACTCTTTGTAAAATAGGGTTGGGATTGCATCCGGACCTGGTGATTCATCTACTATCAGATCTTTCAGTTATCCCTGTACGCGAAGAATGCTTATTACTCTGTCGTCCAACAGCATTTGATAAGTCCAAAGGACAACGATGTGACTCAGTTCGATGAGACAGAAAGTTCTTGATGAAATTCCGGCATCTCAAAACTCAGAAAATATAAATGAATTTTTATGGGAGACAGTGACAGGTGTGACAGTCCTCTTTTCGAGGTCATCAAATCAATTCTATTACGAAATAGTAACTGGAGCACTGAACATTCTGTCCCCTCTGAGAGTACTTCCGAAAGTTGTACCTTCAGCCACAAGTATCAGACACGTGAGGGGGGGAGGGAGCTAGTGAGGATCAAGCGCGGACCCTTGACCCCTTTGGAATCTGCGTGCAAGATACCACTAATGTCTAGCAATAACGCTCTGCTCTCTGTAATTCAACTAACAGTAGCTGAAAATTTCCAAGAATCAAGTGAATTACTGTGGGTTTAGCAGTCTAGTTCAATCTCTGATATTTTCACGGCAAATTATGAAAATACACGCTGCAGAAAATTTCCAAGAATCAGGTGAATTAATGTGGGTTTAGCCGTCTACTTCAATCTCTGATATTATCACGGCAAATTATGAAAATACATGCTGCAGCGAGGGTTTTGGCGATGTCGTGGAGTCAATGTCAATGCGAGTCTATGCAGAACAGTGCTGAAGCACTGTATGCCCTCGTAATGCCCTTATCGAGGTGCTGAAATCGACTAATCCAACCCCGTGACGTGCAGATTCCCATCATAATTTAATGGTAACCGTATCCGTGCCCATCTCCCGTCCTCTTTGCGCTTAAGTTGGAAACAAGGTAAAAAAGTAATTCAATAAATGCAACAACATGATTACATTAAGTTCTGTAAGCTAAAAATGAGTTGTAGATGCCATTAAAGTTGCATAACTCTTTTCTGAAGATTATTTTCTGTGTCTCAAAATACGACCACACCATAACACCACCGCTTCCAGATTTTGCTCTTGGCACTACACATGCTGGCAGATGACGTTCCCCGGGCATTCGCCATCGGATCGTCACACTGTGAACTGTGATTCGTTAATCAACACAACGTTTTTCAACTGTTCAATCGTGCAATTTTTACGCTATTTACACCAAGCGAGGCGTTGTTTGCCATTTACCGGCGTGATGGGTGGCTTATGAGTAGCCGCTCGACCATGAAATCCAAATTTTCTCACCTCCCGCCTAACTGTTATAATGCTTGCAGTAGATCCTAATGCACTTTAGAATTCCTGTGTAATGGCTTGGATAGATGTCTGCCTATTACCTATTTTGATCCACTTCAATTGTCGACGGTGCCTATCAGTCAAGAGACGAGATCGGCCTGTACGCTTTTGTGCTGTATGTCCCTCTTCACGTTTCCACTTCACTATCACATCGGAAACAGTGGACCTAAGGATGTTTAGGAGTGTTGAAATCTCTCGTACTGACGTAAGAAACAAGTGACATACAATTACCCGACCACGTTCGAAGTCCATGAGTTCCGTGGAGCGTCCCATTCTGCTCTCTCACGACGCCTAATGACTGCTTAGGTCGCTGACATGGAGTACCTGGCAGTATGTGGGAGCACAATACACCTAACAATAAAAACGTATGTTTTTGGGGGTGTCCGGATAGTTTTGACCTCATAGTGTATTTTTGATAAACAATCCACAAACAGTTATAAACCCTCGCTGATGTTGTGTGGAAAATACGTTTAGTATTGACTTATCTGACGATGGCCTAGGAAGCCGAAAAACGAGGTTCTCGGCAGGACGTGAAGGTCCAAGAGATGCCCACCGGCGGCCGTGTCATCCTCTGCCTTGCGGTGCATTGCGGATGCGGTATGGAGCGGCATGTGGTCCCTCTCCCTGCCGTTTTTCAGACTTTCCAGACCTTGGCGACATTACTCCTTGGCCAAGTAGTTCCTCAGTTCGCATCCTGGTCTGAGTGAACTCCGTATCAGTCCTACCAGGATGGAAATATACTTGGCAGTACCGGGAATCGAACCTGGGTCCTCAGCATGCAGCAGTTACGCTGGCCTTTGCGTTGGAGGGGATCTACGTAGACGAGAGCCGGTGCATAATGTGAAACATTAATATTGTGTATTCAGGTTTTTAATATATCTATGTTACTTGAAGTACCGACTGAATGTTCCATAAATATTTTCTCTTTGCATGACGCTCATTCCCGAAATTGAGCACTGATTTAATGTGCCTTCTGAGTTGTTGTGTAGATTCCTTGACAACATCCAATCTTCAAAGAGGTGATTTCCTTCTCATATCGAGAGTTTCCGTTCGTAAAACGAATACTGGGCTCCGAGATCTCCTTTGGCCGTTGTGGAGGTCATCAGGGCTCCAGTTACTGCATTGTTAAAGCAGAATGTGCAGAATGTATTCTTGAAGTTGAAGCAGACTTTAAGCAACACCACCCACTATCTGTGACTACTGTAGTTTATTACCAAGTGTCATTTGCTACTATTCATGGACAGTGTTGTGCTTTCGTATACTTCTCATTATTAACGTGTCAGCTTGTTGAGGTATATACAACTTTTTTATTTTCTTCACTTAGTCCTATTACTACTATGGTAGATACATGGTTCGCTTAAAGCGGCCTTGGACTTCATAAATGGTGATGTGATTCTTATCAGTAGGTGCTGAAATCTTTCGGCTTTTTCACTGAGTTTAGTTGTATCTCTCTAGAAGCAGTCGAGGAGATCTTCATGTAGATATTTCACCGAAAAATTTGCTGAGGCATGAAACATTCTTCGCAGGGCTTTATTCGGGACTATTTTCTATCTGTACAGAGGAATCTTGTCCATAGTACCAAACTCTGAGCTCCATAAGTTCTTAATATGAGGAATGAACTAGTGAATTGCAATTCTCGGCATTAAACCACATTTCTCTCTAGCTAAAGGAAACAAGACATCTAGACTTTGATTAACTTCCTTACTTCTGCTGCATGTCCTTATGTGACACCTAAGTTCCTGGCAGACCTTTTCCACGTAACTGACACGTTGAACATGGTTACCTGGGGGGGGGGGGGGCGTCCGATGTAGGCTTTATAGTGGAGATAACGGCCTGAATTTTCGAAGCGTTGAACGTTATTCGCTGTTTTTGTGAATACCAGTTCTCTGGACAGTGGCATGTATCTAGCAAACGGTTGTTCTATACATGATACCAAAGGCTCCGAATAAAAATGGCACGGATGCCGCATTGCGCACGTGGAGACCTGATAGTTCGGGCGTGTGTCTGAAGTACAGAGTGAGGGCGAGGAGCGAGCCATGCTGTATCCCACCTTCAATCCTGTGAACAGCTAAGAGCTCCTTTCCATCGGTAACCGTGGCTGATCATGTATGAAGCCACTAAGTTGACTCAAGTTCTTAGGAACTCCATGGGTTTGATGATGATGTTAGGTTTGTGGGGCGAATCCTAAGGTGTGAAGTTTCCAAATCGACACCGATGCCACACTCTTTCTATTGCTCTAATATGCTATGGAATATCACCTCACAGCATTTTCGGTCGTTGAATGCTAGGGTGACTTTATCGAGCACCCTTGTAATTTGCAAGATGTTTGAGTGTAACTCCCTAAGGCCAAATCGCTCCCTGCGGAATATTCCTCGACGCACCATTATTGCATTCATTCTTCTGAGAAACTGTCTTTCCAAAACTTTGCTGAGCTGCGACAGGAGACGGATAAGCCTGTTAGAATACACATACCTTAGGAGCTTTCCAGGTCTGGGAACACCCACCAATTTGGCCTGCTTCCTTATTCAGAGTTACGCTTTCCACCGTACCAAGCTGTTGAAAAAATCAGAGAGGTAGGCGTAAACATCTCGTGGGAGTTCATTTAATGCCTTTCCTTATAATTCATCTAGTCCTGGTGCCTTGTTGTAGGGTAGTTTTCTGATGAACGTAGGAATTTCATCTGTATATGGTATATTATTTCTTCCTTTCATCTTTTCTTTGACGAAGTTAGTAACACTTCCATGTATCATTAGTGTGCCATGGATCGTGAAGTTCTTCAACAGGTTTGAAGCTTACTTGCAAGATATTAGTTAGAACATTCTCATTATCAGGAAGCTTATATACTGCACCTGGGGCGTGGTCAGCTCTAGAACCCTAGATCTCGACTTAGAGACGATGCAGACGACATCCACCGTTGCGGCATCTTTTTGAAGTCAGGTGACGTTTTCGGCTCAACGCTGGTTTCTCAAACTGATGGTCATTGATCTGATTTGCCTCCTGAATTAGTTGATCTTGCTATGTTCACGTCTAGTTAACCCCCAATCCTCAAAGCGCCATTTCATTTCCATATCGAGAGTCTCCGTTTGAAGAGTGAGTACTGACGCTCATTTGGAGGCTGTGTGGAGATCATCAGTGGTCCGCCACATGATTGTTATAATCTTGCACAGTGTCATCGATGTTGACTACAGCGTAATCTTGGATTTGTGCCAGCGAGCGTGAGATGTGATCGCTTTATCTGATCCAGTTATGCTGGAGCCTCTTGGTTCGACTACCAGTTTGAATGGTACGGGAAGGCAATCAGGTGTACATTGTGTACCAAAATTAACTGATGAATTTCTTTGGTGATAACAATGTAGAGCTCATCAGGTGGTCCACATTGGAGATATCGTATCGTTTCAGTGGAGACACGTACTTGAACATGAACTTGCTCAGCTGCTTGCAGGAGCTGTTGTCCACTGCGCTTGCGTTCATATCACAGATTATGAATATCTTTCCTCTATGCTGCACGAATTGAGCTGCGTCGTCGATATCAAGATGTGTCCGTGGCAGTCGGCTGACTGAGATGCTGATGGCAACTGCCATCGTCTTCACTGCCGCTGATTAGTAAGTTTAAAGGTGGTGCTGCATACCGTCGGCCAGCTGATGTTAGCCTAGCACTGGTAATTTACTGTGTTTAACCGCAGACGTGGCTCCAGGTGAATCACTGTGACAAGTCGGAGATCTATGTTTTGTTACTTTAAGTACTACTGAAACTTCAGCAGATGCGAAAATATACATTGCCGCTATACGTTTCTACATTTAGTTCCTTATGTCTTTAAAATTTTTCGATGTTGCGCTGAAACGTTTTCACTTTCAATATATACGATGCCGCCGATGGTTGCACTAAATGCTGCAGTGGTCTTTGGACGACTTACAGTAGACCTGTTGACCTGAGCCAGGGCTGTCGTTACTGAATTCAGGTCAGCTGTGTCCATTCGTTCGGAGAAAGTCGATTGTGATGGGTGACATTCTTTCCTTGCCGTTGTTTTATGGTTTGCTGTTACTGAGGTATTAATGCAGCAAACTACCTTTCTGAAGTCTGTTGTTTGAAGTCCCTTTACTGAATCAGACGAGAGAAAGTTGCTCTGAACTCGAGTTGTTTGTTGCTTGGTTAGTATCCATGTGGTGGTGCCTTGTTACTACAATTCATGAAGGTCTGCACCTTGATCATCCTAACATCGACGGATGGAGAGCCACATTGGTATTTATAATCTCCCTGCTGCGTGCTTCTTTACTCACAATGCTCATTTGAATGGACCTCCCTCGAGTATAGGGTACTGACTGCTATCATGTAGTCTGTGGCACTCAACGAAATGGGGCGTCGCTGTTCTAGGCGCGCAGTCCGGAACCGAGAGACTGCTACGGTCGCAGGTTCGAATCCTGCCTCGGGCATGGATGTGTGTGTGATGTCCTTAGGTTGGTTAGGTTTAAGTAGTTCTGAGTTCTAGGGGACTGATGACCACAGCTGTTAAGTCCCATAGTGCTCAGAGCCTCAGAGAGCAAAGGGGCGATGTAGTGCAGTACCATCACACTACGAGTGTCTTCCGCGTAAACACTGAGTGGGTATTCGCTTTACTCGAAGCTTCTTGACTCTGATGAATAATGGCAGAATCTCTTCATGTTGAAGGTTTCTTGATGCTGTGTGGTGTTCTAAAGAACGAATTTTATACAACATTGTTGGTAAACAGCTATCTTTATTGTCAGAAAAATATTTAAACACAGTCTTGATCACAGCCGATGTTAACTTCTGATGGGTTTCGGCCTTTTAATTACAGGCCATCTTCAGATTTAGCACCAACTGGATGACGGCGATGGTGCCTGACCCGCTGTGGAGACCTCAATCACTGTGACAGTGTTGGTCATCACAAAAATGAGCAATTTTGGCTTCACAATTTTTAAAGTACATTTAAGGTGGCACCATGTCAATTACTCAGAGAAATTTAGTTTACGTCAGCATGAACTTTAACTTGTCCTCACGAGATTGTTTTGAGGTCAATGGCCGGCCGCTGTGGCCGAACGGTTCTAGGCGCTTCAGTCAGGAACCGTGCGGCTGCTACGGTCGCAGTTCCGAATCCTGCTTCCTGCATGGATGTGTGTGATGTCCTTAGGTTAGTTAGGTTTAAGTAGTTCTATGTCTAGGTGATTGATGACCTCAGTTGTTAAGTTCCATAGTGCTCAGAGCCATTTGAGGTCAATGGTTGCTTGAAATTGCTATTGAGCTAGACGTAAATATCCTTGTACGTCTCCGGATATTTAAAAAGAATTGGTACTATCGTATGCTATGTTGGTTGTTGTTGCCGTTGTGTTGCTGCGTCTTGCCGCTATCTTGCTTCACTTCGTAGGTGGATTGATTGAACCTTTCCTGCTAACCACTGTAGGCCGTTGATCGTCCCAGTAGTTTTTCCTTGATCTCTTAATTTAATCTGTATCCTGCTGCAGATGTAAGTTCCATCTCCATGGCTAATCTGTCACAATCTGTGTTCTCGCTGCCACAAGCACATGTGACTCCATCAGCGAATCCGTAACTCGGCTTCTGGTCGTTACGCATTTGATATTTTTACAGTATCACTTGATACGTAGCAGATCGAAGTTAGGAAGAAATTCTTTCAATAACAGTCGAGGGAGAAGAACTATACTTTCTAAGAGAGTGGAGTACCTGTCCTCACTTGTTCTTCTAGCTTCCTGCGTACTCGGAACTTCAAGGGAATTCTCAGTGTGACGATCAACGACATCCTTATAGCGGCTGCTACTGGAATTTGTTGATGGTCTAAACGAAGTTAAGCATTTTATGCAAAAATCTGTCAAGACAATCGCTGGTGTTCCTAGGATCAGTCTTTCTACTTTTAAGGTCGCGTACTGACGTGAGTTGGTCGAATGGTTGTTTCGCAAGCTAAGTAAATTCCATTTTCTTAGCATTCTTCCGGGAGTTTATAAATTTGGCGTTTGCCTTTGCCTTTCTTTTAGCGGACGTTCCACAAGTTGATCTAGAGGCTTACATTTTGATATTTCACACTTGTTGCTGTTACATGTAACTGATCGCCCTCAAAATAATGGAATATTTATTGCTGTTCCTGATTATTCGTGCTCAGTACGTCGTACGCTAACTGAAAAAAGTCTCAGCACCAAAAAATAAAGGAGGTTAATGATCTTTCGGGAATACACTTGTCTAGGTAGCATATTTATAATTGATTAATGAGGCAAGATTTCAGGTTAATGAAAGCGTGCGGTAAGTCATTGCAAATGTGAAATTCGGGTACATTAATAACCGGTGTTGCTTCCAGAATGTTGAATTCAAGCATGCAAACGTGTGTGCATTGCGTTGTACAGTTTCTGGACGTTGGTTTGTGGGATGGAGAGCCATGTCGTACATAGTCGGTCAATACAGGGACGGTTGTTGCTGTTTGTGGATGACGCTGGATTTGTTCAATGATGTACCATACGTGCTTGACTGAAGACAGATCTAGTGATCGAGACGCCAAGGAAACATGTCAACACATTGTAGAGCATATTCGGCTACAAAAGTGGTGTATGGGTGAGCGTAATGCTGGAATCCAATATGGTGTTGGCCAGCTATACGCGTTGCTGACAGTTTCTACTCTAGCAGACATACGTTCAATCAGGTGCTGGAAGGTTTCTTGGGAACAACAGCCCATTATTCACGTAGTACTGTACTGAGGAGAGGTATCAATGTCGGTCGGTGAGGCCTGATACGAAGTCGGCATACCAAAACATCCCAAAAGTGTCCCATAGGATTCAGGTTAGTTAATTGCAAGTATGTTATTGTCGTGTAACCGCTCCACCACAGGTCGTGCATTATTAACAGGTGCTCGATCGTGTTGAAAGATGCAATAGCCATCCCAGAATTGCTCTTCAACAGTGGGAAGCATAAAGGTGCTTAAAACATCAATTTAGGCCTGTGCTGTGATAGTGCCACGCAAAAAACAAGGGGTGCAAGCCCTCTCCATGAAAACACGACCAGACCATAACACCAACGACACCGAATTTGACTGTTGGCACTACACACGCTGGCAGATGACGTTCACTGGTCATTCGCCATACTTTCACTCTGCCATCGGATAGCCACATTGTGTACCGTGATTCGTCACTCCTCACAACGTTTTTCCACTATTCAATCGTCCAATGTTTACGCTCCTTACACCAAGCGAAGCGTCGTTTGGCATTTACTGGCGAGATGTGTGGCCTATGAGCAGCCTCTCGACCATGAAATCCAAGGTTTTATCACCTCTCGCCTAACTGTCATAGTATTTGCAGTGGATCCTTATGCACTTTAGAATACCTACGTGATGGTCTGGATACATGTCCACCTATTACACATTCCGACCCTCTTCAACTGTTGGCAGTCTCTGTCAGTCAACAGACGAGGTTGGCCTGTACGCTTTTGTGCTGTACGAGTCCCTTTACGTTTCTACTTCACCACCACATAGGAAAGAGTGGCCTTAGTGAATTTTAGGAGTGGAAATCTCGCTTAAGACGTATAACACAAGTGACACGCAGCCCCCTGATCACGTTCGTATTCCGTGAGTTCCTCAGAGCGCCCCATTCTGCTCTCTCACGATGTATACTGACAACGGAGGTCACTGATATGAAGTACCAGGTAGTAGGTGGCAACACAATGCACCTAATATGAAAAACGTATATTTTTGGGGGTATCCGGATACTTTTAATGACATCTGGTAATTCGGTTCATAAATATGTAAATGACACTCCTTGTTTATACTATGAAAACCTATGAAGATGTAAGATACAAAGTGCGTTACCTGCTGACAGACAATGAATCAATGTGCCATTCGGCAGAGTAAGAACGCACAAGTACTGACCATGAAATCCTTTGTTCCATTATAACTGTGCTTCACTTATCGAGACATCCTTCTGCAGTTTCGAGCATTATGCTGGCCACGTGCTGCCAACCATCTTTCATTCATTATTTACCACTTACAGTGCCGGTAGAGTACCTTTGCCATACGACCGCGGTGCCCGTACAAATTTATCTTGATGGAAAGCGGAGTGGTACATAAATGCCTACCGTCTGAACACTATGCAATCGCACACCACACAATAGTTCCTTTCATCAACCATTGTGGAAGAAGAGCAAGCGTCGCCCGGTATATTGCGTCTGTCAACGTTAATGTGCTGTGTGCTGTTGTATAGGTAGTGGTGCAGTCCAGCAGGGGCACTTTCGTACTTTCGTCACTCAAACTGCGCCCTCTCTTCGCGCTCAGGCTGTATGCAGGATGCTCTGCAAGGAGAAGGCGCACTGGGCTGCGAATAAAACATGAGACAAGCTACACGCCAACACACTCTGTCTGAAGCTCCATGGGCTGCTGTGAGGAGAGTTCCGTTGGACAGAGAGACAGAAGAGAGAGAGACAGAGAGAGAGAGAGAGAGAGAGAGAGAGAGAGAGAGAGAAAGGAGAGAACCCTATGAGACATATGTCACACTTTGCTTGGTGTCTTCCTTTGGTAGAGTCGCGAGCGTCTGCACATCATAGCCAGACTTTAGTTAGAGTCGCTTTTTCAGATTGCAGTTCAAAAGAGGAAAAAAAGGAGTAAAACGTGTGTGACAGTTAGTACTCTGCGGTATTTATGAAACCAAAACCTCTATGATGCTTACATGAACGCAGAGAAAGCAATGCCTCACAAATTAGTCGCCTTGCGTTAAGTCATTAAAAGTATGAAAATCGTCTATGTGCCATTCTGGATCCATAACGGAAAAAAATCAGAGAAGTAAGAGGTACGAAGTGCATCCATACACAATTATTTCATCGTAAAAGATTGTGATATGTCTAGTAACTTCAATTATTATTCGATGACAAAAATATCAAATACTCAGATAAGTGATCGCAGAATGGAAAGAAAAGGAAGATACCTCAGTCGAGGGGAGGAAACACTACCTGATGTGATTACCGTTCGACTTAGATTACTCGACTTTGCTCTCCTTTTGTAAACTGTTTCTCGTAGATCACTGTGGAAAGTAAGGGTTGCGATTAGAAAGCGCAGGTCGCTCCTGGTTTCGAGAAGTGTCGTCGTAGAGATTCACACAACTGTAGGTTGACATCAGTCTACTCGGTTACTGATTCAGTTTTGGAGCATGAGATCCTTCTCAGCAGGAACCAACATGGATACTACGAACAGTGATCTTATGAATTCAATTCGCTCTATTCGCCCGTAAGATTCAGAGTGCAGATGAGAACATTGCTTTGGTTGGTGCCGTCTTCTTTGTCTTTCAAGATGCTTCGACACTGTTTCACACTGTCACCTGATGAACAAAAGACAGACTCACAAAATGTTGGAGCAGCTTTGTGGGTGGACTCAGGGCTCTGTAGAAGAGAGAAATCATCACGCCATTCTGAACGAGGAGAAATTGTTATCCGTAAAAGCACCTTCAGGAGCACTCGAAGCGAAGCCGTTCCCAGGGTCTCTACAGCAACAGCGTAAGTTCATAGTATCGGATTTCATGGGCTTCCCTCCTTTTTTGGTCTGCGATACGTGCTGCACAGTCATTCATGTAAGTCTAATAAGGCAGTTACGCCTTAAAACTGCAATTGGTACAAACCTGCCAAATCCCTCCGTGTAGCTGAAAGTAGGGTCGCACTACACATAAGTCAAGAGGGAAGACCTTTAAATTGATAAGTAGTTCTCCTTCGCATGCTGATTACTTCATCTGTTCCGTGATTATGATCTCTGTGTCAGAAAAACCTCTGCAGATCCCTGTTGTCTAAACGCAAAAAGACGTTGACAGTATATCCGATGAGCAAAGTGTTGCATCCGAAGACAACGGATGATCGCTGCAGTGTCTTCAGGGTAAAGGTTACACCCCGTTCCAAGACAGTTTTAAGTGAGGGAGAACCCTTTCGTACGAAGTTGTGTCGAATATGAGTCGCCACTTGGTGCTTCCATGTTTATTTCATGAGACAAAAGTTGACGGTAGGTTCACTTGTATCTCATGGACGGCGTGGAGAACGTCATTCTTCTCCAAACACCAGTGCAAAGTGGAGAATCGTTTTTTAGCATTTCACAGCTGCCAATTTTGGTGGTAAACGGACTCCTCTCCTCTGATCAACGATTTACACGTAAGACCCAGAGACCTGCCTAATATTGTGTAGGGCCCCGCGAGCATGCAGTAGTGCCGCAACACGGCGTGGCGTGAACTCGACTAATGTCTGGAGTAGGGCTGGAGGGAATTGACAGCATGAATCCAGCACCGCTGTCCATCAATTCGTAACTGGACGAGGGGCTGGAGATCTCTTCTGAACAGCACATTCCAAGGCATCCCAGATGTGCTCAATAATGTTCGTGCCTGCGGAGTTTGGCGGCCATCGAAAGTGTTTACACCCACAATAGTGTCCCCCAGGACACTCTGTAGCATTTATGAACGTGTGGGGTGTCACATTGCCCTTCTGGAATTGTCCAAGTCCATCTGAATGCACAATGGAAATGAATGGATGCAGGTAATCGGAGAGGATGCTTACATACCTGTCACTTGTCAGAATCGTATCTAGACGCATCAGGGGTTCCAGTCACTCCAACTGCACGCACCCCACACCCTTACACAGCCTCCACCAGCTTTAACAGTCCCCTGCCGACATGTAGGGTCCGTGGATTCATGAGGTTGTCTCCGTATCCGTACACATCCAAATGCTTCATATAGTTTGGAACAAGACTCTTCCGACCAGACAACATGTTTTCAGTCGTCAACAACCCAATGCCGGTGTTGACGGACCCCAGGCGAGGCATAAAGCTTTGAGTCGTGCAGTCATCAAGGGTACACGAGTGGGTCTTCGGCTCCAAAAGCCCATATTGATGATGTTTTGTTGAATGGTTCGCACGCTGACATTTGATGATGGCCCAGCATTAAAATCTGCAGCAATTTGCGGGGGTTTGAACTTTTGTCATGTTGAACGATTCTCTTCAGCCGTCGTCGGTCCCGTCCTTGCAGGATCTTTTTCCGGCCGCAGTGATATTGGAGATTTGATGTTTTACCGGATTCATGATATTCACTGTACGCTAGTGAAAAGGTCATATGGGAAAATCCTCACTTCATCATTACCTCGGAGATGCCGTGTCTATTGCTCGTGTGCTGACTATACTACCACGTTCGAATTCACTTAAATCTTGATAAACTGCAATTGTAGCAGCAGTAACCGATCTAACAACTGAGCCAGATACTTTTTGCCTTATATTGAAGTTGCCGATCGCAGAGACGTATTTGACTCTTAATATAATCTCTGCAATTGATTACGCATGCCTTTATCAGTTTCTTTGGAGCCTCAATGCAAATAACCCATCAGAATCATCATACAACCAAGCATGTTTCCATTTCTTTTTAAGAGAGATAGTTTCTACTCCAGTGTATATAATCCCGTTTTGAAGTTGTTTTGAACATGTAGGTCTTCGTTTATCCAGCTGCATATCATAACTATAATCACTAGGTAACTTCTGTATGTCAAACTTTCTGTTTGTTAAATATTGGTCTGACTCTGAATTTTATGGCAAACGGGCAGTTGTCTGAATCTAAGCCGTCGCTCTTTTACTTCGAAACATTCATTGCAGAGTGTCTGGTTATAGAAACTTGATCGAGATGTTTTTCACCATAAATAGGGTTTGGTCATACCTTTGGTAATTTTTTTTATGAGATGTTTTCTGAAGAATGTAGATTTTAATAGTAGGCTGCCTACTTAGGATTAAGACTCTTTCGCCGTTGGCGTTGTCTCTTATGTGCAGGGAATTGTCGTACTATTTAATTGTTCTTTGCTAGTCCTGGCAGTAATGTCTGCAAGCAGTACTACTGTGTTTTTCGATGAAATGTGATATAGGGCGTTTGACACAGTTCGACAAAAATTTTCAATCTGCTGTCGCGGTGCCCTGTTTTTATTATTAATGGAGCATGTATGCTGAAAATAGTTTAATCTTTGGCTCAAATGGCTCTGAGAACTATGCGACTGAACTTCTGAGATCATCAGTCGCCTAGAACTTGGAACTAATTAAACCTAACTAACCTAAGGACATCACACACATCCATGCCCGAGGCAGGATTCGAACCTGCGACCGTAGTGGTCGCTCGGTTCCAGACTGTAGCGCCTAGAACCACACGGCCACTCCGGCCATCAGTTTAATCTTTGTTTCAGGATTTAAATGTAAATGTAGAAAGTCTTCCATAAACTGATATAACTGAGTTAAATACGTTTCGTTTTCTATGAAACCTGTTACGAATCAGGGGGTAAGTTTTTCATGACCCTTTTCCTGGTTAATCGAAGGAGTGTTCATCAGAAAATATTGTTTCTTGCAGTACTGTTATCATTATGTTTCTTTCCCTTTACAAACATTTTACAGTTTAAAGTTTTGCTATTTTTAAAATGGATTTCTCTTAAAAGTGGCTAGGTGTGTTTCTGTGTTTAATTTTGTGGGTTTGTTGTCTGAAGCATTTTTTTAGAATGCTCTTACTCATTCTTTACACGATGTCGTAGGTCCCCCTGAATCCTAATGTCTACTTTTCATTTTCTTGGTAATGCGTGACTGGATGCCCCATGGAGTACACTCTCCATTGTAGCTTTCTTGTTGAGTTACGGAAGCAAGTCACCTAAAGATACTACTCAGGGTTGTTAGCTCTGACGAATATGTTACCAACTGTACGTCTGGTGAACAGACGCTGATCACTTAGCAGCTTGTAGCAAGTCAGACGTATTGTGGATTTTTTTTCCTCTCTTGTTTCTTCCACCAGTTCCACCGCTCCAAGACCTATTCCTTCCGCCTTTAGTACCGTTGAAGTCTTCACTGTAAACCGAGTGCTATCACTCAGCCCAATTCAGCCCTGGTTTTTTAGTAGGTTGTTACTCCTTCCCTTCTCTTTCCTTATCACTTGCACGTGGGGCCACGGCCTTGGGGCCGGCATGGCGGAGTTTTCGTCTTACTTTGAGGTTTTATACCACATTATGAATGCTACAATGATCTTGTGTGGTTTGTACGATTGTTTTCTGTAGATTAACATGTCTTTCATTGCTGTTTGGATGAATGCTGATTCGTCTTGCGTTACTGGTACAGCCGTTGGGGATTTTGTACATTATTCAGAATCTGAACATTAATTTACTTACTTATACTCCTCATTATAGTTATTTTCCTACCTGATAATTACATCTTATGTTACCAGGGAGCTCATGTTAGTTTATACGCTGTCTGTAACTAATTCTATGCCACCTGTCTTCGTATCTATCCAAACTGCACTTCAGCATGTTCTACATTTACTTACTTTTCCTCCTTGGTTTGTAATTCTTTTTAAAAGGTCGTAGTTTCTATCGTTGATCTCTGTTTTTTAACTGTTCATTATATTTTCAAAGCTGTAGTTTCTGTATAGCGTCTATCTGCGCAAAGCCTAGTTTTCCCACACTAACCTTCACTCAGCATATAGTTTTTCTCCAGATCGACGTACACGTTTATATATCTGTTTCGAGGAACCTACTGCTGTGTACACAGATGATGCCGCATATGTGCAGAGTTGTAAGCGCGGTACTGTTTCTGCGCTACTACGTCTGTGGATACTGGCGTGTTTAGGGTAAAGTTTGCGTTTGCAACACTGGTTTCTGTGCACGTTTTTGTCCCTCTTAACTATTACTTTCAAAGTTTCTTACTGCTGCCTTTTCCTTATTGGTCCAAACCCTAACTCAAATGATTTTTGACAAATGTTTATTTGCAGAATACTGCGTAAGTTTTCCCTTATGCAGTTTTTAAAATTGTTTCTTTACTCGTTGTTGAGGTGCATGATCGAACATTGCCCCTTTTGTTATTAATATATCTCTTTCTTTGAAGGTGAATGATGATGACCGAAGAGGCTGAAACGCTTTATTAAATATTATTTTGCAACTGAGACAGTTTTCGTTTTGAAATGAGTTGTGACAGTTGTTGTACCAGCCAGTCATAGAAATGGGAAAGATTTTCAGAACTGTGTTTGAAATTCCGTCAACGCCTCAGAAGCTTTTGATTTTTAGAGTTTTTAAAATTCTGTTAATTCAATAGTAAGATGTTGGTGATACTTCTAGTTGTTTGAAATTGAGTAGAATGCCATTTTTAAGAAATTCTCTTGCTTCTTTAATTGAACGCTTTAGCCTTCTTTTTGATGCTACATTGAGAAACTAATTGTCGAAAGTACTCGTAGCTTGTGAACTACCAGTCACAACATTGCTATTTAGTCTAATTGTTACATTTTCTTGTAAACTAAGTGGCGTTCCCTTCCCACATTTCACAATATCCCATATAGTTTTAATCTTATTATGTTCATTATTAAAATTTGTCACGATGTGCATACTTCTATACGTTTTAATGACTCCCCTTAAAATACTACTGTATTTTTTGTAGTACTCAAGTAATGTTGGATCTTATTTAAATTTCTTTCGTCCTCTTACATGAGATTTTAATTCATTTGTTATCCACTACTTATTTTTTATCGGATCTTCAGAATAAATTTTTAGGAAAAGAACTTTCAAAGCTGACACTAATTTAGGATGGAGTAAATGGAATCTGTCATTGGTATCTATTCGTATACTCATATATAGCTCATACCATGCAACATCTTTAATTACTCTTAAAACATTCCATACTGTTCAAACAAATACGCTCGAGTTTCTTGTATGGGCACAACCCATGGCTGCAGTGTGCCATTGCATCATAATCGGATACATTAATTGTTACAGTATGAGTAATGCTCTTGAAATATTGGACTCTATGTCCTACTATCTTGTTGCAAACGAACTGAAAAATTGTCTACTGAAATTAGATTGAAACACCCAATACTGTTTACAGTTTATTATCTCTCTCTGTAAATATAAGACAATTGAAATCTACACAAAGTACTAACTGTTTCTTATTGTCTGACATATCTCAGTAATGCGTCCAGATTTATTATAAGTAGCTGAAAGTTTCCTAGATGGATACTGTGTACTGTTACAGTTATCAGAGAAGTATTATGCAGTAACATCTCATAAGCACATGCATCTAGGTCCTGACCAACCTAAAAACGATTTGTTTTACTTTGTGTCCAAGTTTTTAACACGTTGTAACTCCTCCTCTTTCGAATTTAACTCTGCAATAGACTGAGGCTAATCTATGATCCCTGGTATTTAAGTTCGTCATCTCTGTTCAAAAATGATTCAAATGGCTCTGAGCACTATGGGACTTAACATCTGACGTCATCAGTCCCATAGAACTACTTAAACCTAACTAACCTAAGGACCTCACACGCATCCATGCCCAAGGCAAGATTCGAACCTGCTGGCGTAGCAGCTGCTCGGTTCCGGGCTGAAGCGCCTAGAACCGCTCGGCCACAACAGCCGGCTTCATTTTCAAGTTAAGTGGTGTTCAGAGAGGCAGAGATGATTTATTACTTCACAGTTTTTCACATGTTCTACGCTTACAGGAAACTTATCTATTTCTAAGTTAGAATGAACATTCATGATCGCAATAATATTCCATTATTAACAGGTTTGAGCTTATGTGATAGCCATCTTCAGAATTTTTGGCCCCCTGTGGTTGGTACTGGCGGCTCCTCCGTTTTCTCGTGATACCACGATGTGGCCAAAATTTCAGAAGATGGCTTCCGAAACTGGTTAATAAAAAGATGTTATCGCCATCTTGGTTGTTCATTCTGACTTAAATATAGCAGCCGGTCGCTGTTTCCGCAGACAATGTTGTCTAAATTAATTATCTATTTCTTTTTAAGCTCCTCATGGTCTGATGAAACAATTTTATTTTTGTAGGAACTGTTACATACAATATGGCCCTTTTTTTCTCCAATTTCTTATAATATTGTCCGTCAGTAACCTTATTGTAAACTATAAACTGTGTCCATTTCACTCATTAACAACAGATATTTCGTCCTGTGCTTGTGCCCCTCTTACATTTTCGGAAAGGTCTTCAGCTAATCTTAACCTCCCCTCCTACTCAGGTGGAGGCCATGATATGTGCATCTATACCTCCCAGCTGCAGCTACAGGTACCGCACAGCCACGAGATTTTGTTTCAGCGAACAGTATGAGCTCAGTTCACAGCAGTGAACCCACGGCCTATTACGGCGCTGTAAATTTTCACCAACACAACATGAGAGTGTGGTTTTGCTACTTCTCTTTCCTTCTTTAATGATGTACTCTAAGTTACCAGCCAGGACGTCCATTGCTCCTCCTGCTACATATACTTGGTACTCTAAATCAGGATCTCTGCCCAAGGCCCCTACGTATTCCGTCATCTGGCTAAGCTTGCCACTAGATTTCACGGTGCTTATGATTTGGTATTCCACACAACATTTTTCCTGCAACATTTTGCCTTCTCCACTCCCATGACTGCTGTCTAGTTGAAAGACTTTTTTTGTGTGTGACTTTTCTACCGACCTAGCCTTAAAGTCGTTCACAGGAGTCTGTTGCACTCAACATTGCCCAAATACTGGTTGACACTCTTCTCCTGTTTCAGAGGACGACAGCTGCAAAGGCACTCCAGAACCAAATATCGCAATCGAGAACCCTGTCAAACCAAAACAACACGGAGGGATCTCCAGAAGCAGGGAATTGGAGAACGATCTGAGATTCTAAAATCACTCAAGAGATGTAGTCTCACGTAATGGTACAGTATGGTGTCGACGTGTAGAAAGTGGAAAATGAAACAATGACAAAGTTATTTGGTCGGATGTGTCTTGTTTTCACATTGTTTTCAATTTCTGGCCGAATATACATCCCAAGAGTGAAGCAAGGCGTATTTTCAATGATGATCCAGTCAACCATAACGTGATATTCCAAGAGCCCCATGGATACTCTGCAAGGTTTATTGAGAGAATTTGAGGAAAATGTCGTTCATCTGTAAAGGAGATGGCATATAGGACACTAGTGCGATTTATTGTAGAGTGTTATTCGAGTGATTGGGATCCGCAACAGGTCAGAGTAAAGGAAGACATCGAAACAATTCAGAGGCAGGCTGACAGATTTGTTACCGATGGGTTTGAACAACATGCCAAGTACCGCGCAGATGCTTCGGAGCTCAAGTAGGAATCACTGTAGGGAAGGCGACGTTCTTTTAGAGGAATATCATTGAGAAAATTTTGGAAACCGGCATTTGAGGCTGACTGTGAAACGATTCTACTGCCATCTACGTACATTCCGCGTGAGTTCGACGAAGATGAGGGATATTAGGGTTCGCAAGGAGGCATATAACCAGTCTTTCTCCCGCTCTATTCCAAGCGAAACAGGAAAGCAAATAAATAGTTGTGGTACGGGATATCATCCCCCACGCACCTTATGATGGCTTGCGGAGTATGTGTGTAGATGTAGATCGGGTTACAGCCAAGGATTTCGTGATCGTTACAAGTGGTCAAGTATATTAGATCGCCAATAACGATGCTGTAACCCAAAATGATAGGGCCCTGTCCACTTAGCTTGCATCATCTAGGACTGTTTTTGTCAGCACCGGGATGAATTTTCCCTGCCCACCATAGTCAACTGGTCTAAGTACTGACAAGCCCTTGCGATCTGCTTTTGCAGAGGAGTGCACTATTCACCCTCATCATCGTTATCTGAATTTGCCGCAATTTGGCAAGATGAACGGTATAGGGCTACTAGCTGTTTTTTTTTTTTAAATCACAATGATCTTCCTACACTGCTCTTGGCATGGTAATGTGTTGTGGTTGTGATTTTTGCATATTTTGGCCATCCTCTGTAGACACAACCACAACGACATACACACATTCCAGAAAATACATTGTTAAGCTTTTGCACGCCTTCAAGCGGAATGGGCTTGTCGACCATCGTGCTGCGTCCGCATATGGCCTCGAACGTCAAGCGAAACATTTGAAAGTAGAAGATCTAAACTGTCGACGCTAGAAGCTCGGTAAATCTTACATGTCAAAAATCTGCGAAATAGTGTAAACCTATGATTTCATCTCCAAGGATTCCCTACCACACGTTAATGGTCCACTTTCTTTGACAATCAACGTGATGTACCCATTAAATGTTTTCTGTGGCCAAGTAATGCATATTATGATGGTTCACTCCACCATAACTTGTGAACACAGTTTCAACAACAAAATAATTTGTAAGGCATCCGGAGTTAGGTTACTTCCGGCATACTCGCAGAAACTCTCAGATCGAAATTGTTCCCATGCAGCTATTGTGAGAGTGATAGCTGGGGTGAGTGAAATTCATGGCTATATACTATCCGTCACCCAGATTTAAGGATGCTATTAGTGGCTGCAGAGACCTTGAAATCCTTCTACTTACATTTCAAATCTCGACTTTTATAATAGAATGGGAAGGTACTGTTTATTAGAACTCACGGGGATGTTGGGATCTAAATGAGAATAGATTTATTCATCCTTAACATCACAAGACAACAAAAATGACTAAAGAAACATCTCACCAACATTTTTATTTGACAAAATCTTTCACTAACTTGGGATCCATGGTGATCAGCTGGGGATGGACACACGACACTAATTGCAACACTAATCGCTTTATCTGACATCATGCACATGAATCCGGGTTATGGCACAAAAACTACGCCACCATCAAGCATCTACATTCTACCATTCCAAAAAGAAAAACTGGTTCGAAAGAACAGGGTGCTGAGAAACATATATTGGAACTCTACGCAGTAGCAGCGAATAGCTTATCCTCCTGCCGGTGAGGATGCCACACTACGATGCGTTTGGCGACTTAAGTCATGGACATCCTCATTCTGTTATCAACGGAGTGCCCCGAAAAATGCAAGGACGTGGTCTCACGTTCGGTTAATTCAAAATGCAGTTACTTTTCTATGAGCCTCTGAAACCCCGGTGGATTCGTTTGTTGGTCTGCCAAACCATAACTGTGCGTGAAGAATATGTCAAACGTTAAGACGCCTGACTCAAGACAAATAAGTACACCCATGCATCACTCGTGTGCATGATGCTAGAAACGGTACCTCTGATGGGTCAGAAAGTGGCTGTCACAGGCTCTAAGAGGCACACTGGCAAAGAACTCAAGTCTCACCGTTTAGGTAGAGACCTGCAGCTCTTTACTAGCGAAGTGCCAGTATAAGAGTGACCTCTCTTCTCTTTCTGTCTGCTTCCTCCTCAGCTCGGTAGCAAAGCACATTTCCATCTAAGACTTCCACCACTTTAGCACGAGCCAGTCACTAGCTGGAGCCCAGCAGTCAAAGTCGGGAGAGCGGCCTTTGCTCTGTATACATCGATTTGACCAGTCAGAGACTTTAAAATTAATTGCGAGAAAAGGAAAAAAGATTCATCTTCGCAGCCTCTTTGCCAAGCGTTTGCCAACAAAATGACCAGGATGGAACTACATCTCTCCATGAAAGCTTGTTATCTCCCCTGTTGCGTCCATTTCAAAGTCTCCAGAAAACGGCCACAATCTCGCTAAAAGCCTCGTACTTTCACCAATATGTTTTGTCACAGAGTCTGGACGTATGGGCGCCAGTGACCTGTCCCACGGAAATTGGCAGAACGTCCACAGTTGTTTTGTCGACTTCCTGCCTAATAAGGGCCCATCCTCAGCCTTATTTCCGGTCTACAATGTGCTGGCCATTGCAGCGGCAACTTCTCAGTGGTAGTCACCATACCTGGATACGGCTGCCTCCAGACCGGCGCCAACCAACGTGGCTGCACAGTGGGACTGTGGGACTCAGTATCCGGAAATGTTTCGTCCCAGGCTCCACAGAAAGAACGCGCTTCCCTCAGCCCACCGTCGCCATACTCTTTTACTGCAGTCGTTTAAATCGGCACCCTATTCCTTTGAAAGCAGGTGAAGCTTACCGTTATTCCTTCCCTAGAGCACGCAAGCAAGAGCATTAACTACTGCCCACAATCATCATGATGTATGTAGTCAAAATTACAATAAAGATCATATTCCCTAACAACATGAAGCGGCAGAACACCGACTCAGATGTGAGAGTGCCCTGCAACCTCTGAACTAACATGACGATCGTTGTGTCTTACAGCTAAAAGAAAAATATTCATATCTTCCCTTCTTGTTGGTCATCATCTATTTCTGCAGAGCTTTATCAAACTACTTGTTTCTTGAAGTCCTTGTACAGCATGCAAACGTACGAAGGCTTCTGGAGCTCTTCGCACAGCGTACCTCACGTCATAAGCCATGTTGCTTCAGAGGCATCGTGTCGCTATTGACCGAGTACCAGCAACACGTGAACGTATTTGTACGATATACGTGTCATATTTATTCCACGTCAATATTTGTGGCAGACCAAACCTCATTTGTTTGTCAATTCCGACCTGCCTTGTATGCTGCAATGTGATGATACATTCTACAATCTAATCGAAAATTACTTTAAGCAGCCCATTGAGGAGACTCGTCGCTGCGTGACAGGAGAAACTTTACAGGAAGTCCGTAGGTTGTTTACCAACGAAAGCGGCGAGGGAACTATTTCAATTGGGGAGTCCAATTCTGTGAATGGGCCCGGGGGTAGTTCCACTCTGTACGTCTTACGGAATGTTACGTTCTCTGATGAATACGTCGTAACAAATTATGATGCAGAGAACCGTCATAATACACGTTGCTACGCCACAGAAAATCGTAGATGGGTACATCATGGAGACGAAACTATCGGTCCACACCGCTTCACAGGTCCTCTGACAGGTGAGACTGGTCGAACATTTATCGTCGACAGTATCGGTGCTCTCCTTAAAAATGTTAGCCTTGGCATTAAAGAACCTGTGTTGAAACTCATTCTCGCATGACGTTGTGCAAGAATTGAAGAACAGACTTCCTGCTTGTCGGAAATGGCCCTCACTGTCTCTCGATTTCACACCCGATATCTTTTCGTGTTGGTATCGAAATAATCGGGTTTATATCACCGAATCCATAACCTGAGGTGCCTCCAAACAGTGCACAGGGGAAGCTACATCTCGCATCCATGTCGTTTAGAAGGCGCACTGATTTCTGAGTTTAGGAATGTGGGTGCTTGTTTTAACATCTAACTTAAAGAGAAATTGTGCCACCAGGATATCCAAAGCTAATTTGCACCCAAACTTAGAACTAGGTTTATAGATATGCAACTAAAATAGGCAGATATTTAAATTAAATTAAATTAAATTTAAATTAAACTGATTTGTACAGAGCTGGTATAAAAACATCAGCAGCAAGAATAAGCAGGAAAATCAGCGGAACACCAGTCCTTGAAGCGTCAACTAGTAGCTCAATCTCGATGTAAAAAAAAAAAAAATAGTCATACGACGTACTGTTTTATTACACGATAAACACCAGCAGTAACAGTAACAATGGCAAAATATATGTTTAGTAACCATCTAGAACGATTTAAAGTCGTAGGAAAGCCCGATGAAAGGATGAGATTCTTGTAGGATTTCCGGAAAATATTATTTACTCCAATACATTACTCCCATGTGGCCGATTCCTAAGTACCGCTCAGTAGTCTTGGAGCTATAACTTTTATTATTAAATATGATTATATGTGGAGAAGCCAAGTATTCAAATATGATACGATCATTTTTTCACGCGTCCGCTCGTCGAATCCCGCTGCCAAAAGTTTCTAGAGAGGAGTTCTGCAATTTGGGGACGTTTGCTGCCAAAATTCAGAGCTTGATCGTTTCAGCACGAGTCAGGTAACAGCGCTTTCTGCCACATGGACACGGCGCGAAACTTCCACCACTGGAAAGTGAGAGAAATCTGACCTCATGCCGAGGCTTGGTGACGATTTGCCGCTTGGGCAGGCAAAAGGGATAAATAATGGTTAGTAGTACTTGTCGTGCCATCCGTCATATACCAAAACCTAGCTTTCCGTTTGTGGTTTTTACGGCCGCGGTACTGTACATTTTCTGATTTATTGCTACTGGGATGTAACGAAGTGTACACATTCTTACTGCCAACACAAGGGACCAACCGATGCCTCAGCAGTGCCACAAGAGCTGCACGCTGTCAACATAGCGTATCAAGTTCCTATTATAATAAACGGGCTAGTCGTATTGCGCTGTTACACTTAGCCACTCCCATTACGCGGTGGAGGAAGGCACCGTCATCCTTCATTAGCCAGTTCGTTTATATAGGGTAGCTACAAAACTTTCGCTACTTGAACTAATGGAGACGGAAAACTATTTACCTTACGGGTACCAAACTTTATAGGAGGGATGTACAAATTGCGCGCTGCAGGATTTGCGTTGGTAGTGGTGTCTGTGTCATGACTCGCCATTAGGCGCCGGTGCTGGTGCGGCGACGTAGGGCTGAAACAAGGGTCAGTACGCATTACAGTTGCATACAGTCAATATGGATCCAGACAAGGTGAACAGAGCTTTACTCGTGAAGCTATTTTATCAAAACAGCAATAGTGTTGATGCTTTTCGCGATTATCGATGACTTAAGAGAATACGCAGGAGACCTCTTCCTGCACGGGGGCTGAAAGTCAGAAGTTTGAATTAACTGGCAATATGGGAATTGCTCCTGGGAGAAGTCGACGACCAATTGCGCCATTAATTGTTGAAAAAGTAACTACTCCAATGGTTGAAACGCTGCACTCAGTGAGCGATCTTCAAGCAGTGCACAAGCTGTGTCACTCCATCTGAACATTCCGTGGTCTGCCGCCCGAAAAGCGTTGCAAATGATTGTGAAATGGTATCTAGTGGGGCTTCAGGCTGTCGCGGATGAAGATAGTCGTCAGTCTGAACAACATATGTAACCTGGGACGTATATGGTAGGCAGTTAACATTTTGACCTGAATAATTAATTTTCTATTTGATTAATCTAAATATCGGCAAGGTTTCCTGTCAAACTGCTGCCCATTGTAAACCCAAAAGATTGCATGTAAATTTTGTTGTTAAAAAGTAAATAATTATGACGGGGTTAGTTCTAGTAGTTCAGCATGTTCATATATCTGAGACTGGTTGTCCGCTCCAGAACCACCAAAGGTGAGCGAGAGCTGAAGTTTATCACACCCTGGACCACACGGCATGTGTTGGAGCCAGTGTGTCTTGGACAAATTCACTCTACGAGAAAATGGTTCAAATGGCTCTGCCGGCCGGTGTGGTCGTGCGGTTCTAATAAGCGCTTCAGTTTGGAACCGCGTGACCGCTACGGTGGCAGGTTCGAATCCTGCCTCGGGCATGGATGTGTGTGATGTCCTTAGGTTAGTTAGGTTTAAGTAGTTCTAAGTTCTAGGGGACTGATGACCTCAGCAGTTAAGTCCCATAGTGCTCAGAGCCATTTGAACCATCTGAGGTCATCAGTCCCATAGACTTACAATTACTTAAAGCTAACTAACCTAAGGACAACACACACATCCATGCCCGAAGAAAAATTCTAACCTGCGACCGTAGCAGCAGCGCTGTTCCGGACTGAAGTGCCTAGAACCGCTTGGCCACAGCGGACGGTTAACTCTACTAGAAAGCGCTTAGCAGAGCCACGTGGCACTTGCAGACGAACATTACTTGCGTGCAGGTGGAACCTGTTTTCATCGCCGAAGACCATGAGTCGCGGATTCATCTTCTAAGTGCCTACAACCGCTTGGCCACAGCTGACGGTTAACTCTACCAGAAAGCGCTCAGCAGAGCTACGTCGCACTTGCAGACGAACATTACTTGCGTGCAGGTGGAACCTGGTTTCATCGCCGAAGACCATGAGTCGCGGTTTCATCTTCTAAGTGACCCTTAGACGGCACAAGTCCAGCTGTGCACGTCAGTCCTGTGATGTGAGTGGAAGACAGGCAAGGGGTGTGCATCCCCGTACTATCACCGCTGATGACCTTTTTGTAACAGTCTGAAAGTCGATACATTCATTGTAAGGAAGGACCAAGTATTCTAGTGAAACAGAGAGAATTGTTAGGAGAGTTTAAAAATTTTTGTGACAGTTTATGATCATATCGTGATAAGCTCCGCGAATGAAAGTGAATGGGTCACATTTGATTACGTTTTGAAAAAGATCAACTGTATCGCCAGAGGAAAAACTTACAGTTACCTTAATGTAAGTAAAAGTCAACTTCCTGGTTCTTGAAATTTTATTTCAAGCGTGAAAAGTAATTAATATTTACTTGTTGTCAATATTAAGCTTCACTGCTATTCGTTTGCATTTCCTCCTCCCCATCGACCTACTTTTATACTGAGAGTGACTAAACTGCCAAATTCAGGCGTTTCTTGTGCCACCGTGATTATTTATTTTTGTTGCCCGCGCACGCCCCGCTACACGCTGTTGGCCGTCAACTGCACGAGACTCCCGATCCGTTTGCCGCCAGGACACTTACGCGTCGTCAGATACGCGAATCCTTCTCCTGACCATGACGAAATCTAGCCGAACTCTTCCCGTATCTTCCGTTTATTTCCAAGTATATCTTTTGTTTTGGGTCGGCCGGGTGGCCGAGTGGTTCTAGGCACTACAGTCTGGAACCGCGCGACTGCTACGGTCGCAGGTTCGAATCGTGCCTCGCGCATGGATGTGTGTGATGTCCTTAGATTAATTAGGTTTGAGTAGTTCTAAGCTCTAGTGGACTGATGACCTCAGATGTTAAGTCCCATAGTGCTCAGAGCCATTTGAACTACTTTTTTTTTTGTTCTTGACAGAGTTTAGCTGTTACTAACCGAAAATTATTACAGAACAATATTAATATTTAAGCTCTATTTTCTAGAACCAAGCTCATATTATACCGTAACCCTTCCTTCTACTCCTTCCTCTACAATTGCATTTCTGTCCCCCATGACTATTAGATTTTCCTCTCCATTTATGTACTGGATTAGCCGTTCAAATGCCTCGTATACTTTATCTCTTCAACTTGCGATGTCTGCATATATACGTGAACTATAGTTCTCGCCGTTAGTTTGCTGTCTACACTGATAAGAATATCCCTATCGCTGAAGTGTTCGCATTAATTCACCCCTTGCCTTACCATCCTATTCATAATGGACCCTACTCCCGTTGTACCATTGTCTGCTGCTGTTGATATTACCCTCTACTCATCTGACCACAAGTCTTTGTCTTCTTTCCATTTCAGTGCACTGACCCCCCTACTACTTTTAAGCTGAACCTTTGCATTTCCCTCTTCAGATTTTCTAGATTCCCTGCCACGTTCAAACTTCTGACAATCCACGCCCCGTCTTGTACAACTTTATTCTTCCGTCGGTTATTCAGTTTTTTTCTCGTGATCACTTCCCATAGAGATCCGAATGGGGAACTATTACGGAATCTTTTTCCACTGAAGAGATTGTCATGACACTTTTTCAGTTACATTCCACATATGCTGTGGATACACATTGTGTGTCTTTAGTGCTGTGGTTTCATTACCTTATGAGTCCTTTAGCTGCAGTTTTGGGCCCCAAGCTCAAGAAGTGCCCTGAACCTCTGTCCGCTCCTCTCGCACAAGGCCGTTGACAGAATAAGGGCGACTTCTTATGCCGGAAGGCTTCGGCCGCCAATGCTGATAATTTTTATTCAGAATTTGAGTGGTGACGTGTTTCTCAAAGGGGATTCAGAAAATTTTGATTACTAACAGAAAACTCTGTCCCTAGGCCACTCGACCTAGAACTCATAAAATTGGAAAAGAATCAAGATTTTGCGGAACACGTAAAAAAGTCCGAAACTTGTTAAATTGTCATTATATTAAAGAAAAAACTTTTTTGTCATTACATTCTGACATTGCATTCGTAATATGTCCTAAATCTCAGAAACCATTGTAAAGATTTTGCTCTGGTTGTCAATAAAACGTAGAGCGATTCAGAAGCTAGGTTGTGTGTAGCATTTACAAATATTACTTGCTAACTGGCTTAGCTACAATGAAATGAAGACCCCTGACACCGTGAAAACGATGCCTTGACATCTAGCGATGATATGCGTACGGCCACCCGATACTCGATGACTACGACGTGTAAATTTTCTGATACGTTTCAGAGGAAAGTAATACTGGTAATTGATGCAAAATTGCGCTTCTGTTATTTCGGATGAGGTTCCGATACCCCATGAAATATCCACTGAAGCGTCCGATTATAGTCTTATTAGCTGGCTGAAACGTTTTCTTCTCTGAAGACGTTCGTACAATCTGTGCAGTAATCGCAACAGGGACGCGAACAGACGAACAACGCATCTGAAATTGCCAGTTACGAGGTCGTGTAAATATAACTTCTGACGGAATAAAATTTATGAAAAATTATAATAGAGAATGCGAAACAACACAACATCAAATGGTTCAAATGGCTCTAAGCACTATGGGACTTAACATCTGAGGTCATCAGTCCCTTAGACTTAGAACTACTTAAACTTAGGACATCACACACTACCATTCCCGAGGCAGGATTCGAACCTGTTACCGTAGCAGCTGCGTGGTTACGAACTGAAGCGCCTAGAACCGCTCGGCCACTGCGGTCGGCAAACAACACAAAAACTTAAACTTAAAAATTAACATTAAAACTTCCTCGAAAGTTTTGGAATTCTCAGTACTGATATCATGCCAGTGTCGATATCGGTAACAGGCAAAAACTATCGAGATTCTCCATTCCTGGTGAGGGTGAACTACCGAATTTTCTAGTGAATGCTCAGCTCGCGAGTCTTAGTCACATTTATCTGGACATGTTATAAGTCATTCATGTTCATTAATTCCGTATATTCATTTTATTTTTTGTATTATAGGCAACTCAGATGAGAGAGAAACAAGCAACGTGGAATCGCATAACCGATTAAATGAAGGTAGTGATAAAAAAAAATGTTGTGTGACAAGGGCCTCCCGTCGGGTAGACCTGTCGCCGTGTGCAAGTCTTTCAATTTGACGCCACTTCGGCAACTTGCGCGTCGATAGGGATGAAATGATGACGATTAGGACAACACAACACTCAGTCCCCGAGCGGAGAAAAATCTCCGACTCAGTCGGGAATCGAACTCGGGCCCTTAGGATTTACATTCTGTCGCGCTGACCACTTTTTTTTGTTAATTCTTTGTTAATCTAATTTTGTTCTGTTTTGTTCGTTGTATATGATCAGGGCGGACGTCTCATGACACCCGTTCAGGTTGTTCGTTGAACCGGTCACTCAGTTTATTACAGAGAGTAGCTAAACCCTCTGACCGAACACGCTGAGCTACCGTGCCGGCACCACTCAGCTAGGGGGGGGGGGGGGGGGACAAAGTTGTGATTATCATATCAGAAAATAGAGTACGCAAGAGTGTTTTACCTAGAAGCACTTACGAAGACACTATGTTTCTTGGTCAGTACTTCAGTCCGGTGTCTAAATTTAGAATGAAATGCTGGAATGCGAACTAGAGACTACCGTAAGCAGTTTCTGCCATTTTCTACAATTTTGGTTGTTAGACGTACGACTGTGTTTTGCACCGCATTTGTATTCGAGTTTCGAATTCTACACAGCAGAATAATATATTAAAGCTATTTGGAATACATTACTTATTCTGAGGGTACAATATTTTATTGTGAGTACAATTCTGTATGTTCTGAGAAGTACGTAAATAACATGTGGATAGTGAAGTCGTATTTCGTTGGTCGTGCACCATCTTGTACCTTGAAACGAAAAAGGTGTTTTACCATCGAACAAGAGACGCTTGCAAGTTAACTGAGCTTCATTAATATGTTACAAATTTTATCTCTCTTGAAAATGGAATTTCGTGTTAGTTTCCAACGTATGTTATTACAAACTGTGTTTAACTTTAACTGGTTTTTATTGATACTTCTACTTGATTTGATTTTACTTGCTGTAGGTGTGTGGCAGAATAACAACATAACAGACTGCCTATTAAATACAGCACCGACAAATACTTTCTCCAGAATTAAATTTTCACTTTGCAGCGGCGTGTACGCCGATATGAAACTTCCTGGCGCATTAAACTATGTGCCGGAACGAGACTCGAACTCGAGACCTTTGCAGGAGGGCTTCTTTTAAATTTGGAAGGTAGGAGACGAGGTACTGGCGGAAGTAGACCTGTGAGGACAGATCGAGAGTTGTGCGTGGGTAGCTGGAACGGTAGAGCACTTGCCCGTGAAAGGCAAACGTCCCGACTTAGAATCTCGGTTCGGCACACAGTTTTAATCAGCTAGGAAGTTTCAAAGATTTTCTCCATTGCAACGTTTTTAAATTTCAGTCGAATTTTGTTCCTAGTCGTATGACCATATGGTACCTTGAAAGTTATAGCCGGCCGAAGTGGCCGCGCGGTTCTAGGCGCTACAGTCTGGAACCGAGGGACCGCTACTGTCACAGGTTCGAATCCTGCTTCGGGCATGGATGTGTGTGATGCCCTTAGGTTAGTTAGGTTTACTTAGTTCTAAGTTCGAGGGGACTGATGACATCAGCAGTTAAGTCTCATAGTGCTCAGAGCCATTAGAACCATTTGAAAGCTCTAATTTTTGTGGTATCATTTCAAACTGGAATAAGAAAATTCATTAAACTTCTGATACAGGGCTGGCTAGAAACGGAAGTCTGAAAATTGTACCAAAGAACAGCACTTCCCCTCCTATAGAAGAAATCCGTCTGAACTGGAGGGGCTGCCGTCAGCCAGTGGCAGCGCCGCGGCGGCCCCTGCCTGCGGCAGAGCTGTGCTATGCTGTGCTGTGCTGTGTCTGCTGGCAGAGGGTCCCGGCGCCACGGCGTTCGCTCAATACCTTGGCGAGCCGGCGACGCCACACCACGGCGGACCGTCACCTCACAGCCCCACGGCGGGGCGCGCGTTGCTGCCGAAGGTGGGCACCGGCAATGCTGACGTTGCTTACAATTGCAAAGGGCAGCCAAACCAACCTCGGGTACGGGACAGTGTGAGTTGCCTGCTCTGTATACTTGTCATCTATGAGACCACATGGTACGTAAGGAAAGTACCGGGTGATCAAAAAGTCAGTATAAATTTGAAAACTGAATAAATCACGGAATAATATAGATAGAGGGGTACAAATTGGCACACATGCTTGTAATGACGTGGGGTTTTATTGTTGTTCTTGTTGTGGTCTTCAGTCCTGAAACTGGTCTGGTGCAACTCTCCATGCTACTCTATCCTGTGCAAGCTTCTTCATCACCCAGTACCTACTGCAGCCTACATCCTTCTGAATCTGCTTAGTGTATTCATCTCTTGGTCTCCCTCTACGATTTTTACCCTCCACGCTGCCCTTCAATGCTAAATTAGTGATCCCTTGATGCCTCAGAACATGTCCTACCAACCGATCCCTTCTTCTAGTCAAGTTGTGCCACAAGCTCCTCTTCTCCCCAATTCTATTCAATACCTCCTCATTAGTTACGTGATCTACCTATCTAATCTTCAGTATTCTTCTGCAACACCACATTTCGAAAGCTTCTATTCTCTTCATGTCCAAACTATTTATCGTCCACGTTTCACTTCCATACATGGCTACACTCCATACAAATACTTTCATAAACGACTTCCTGACATTTAAATCTATACTCGATGTTAACAAATTTTTCTTCTTGAGAAACGCTTTCCTTGCCATTGCTAGTCTACATTTTATATCCTCTCTACTTCGACCATCATAAGTTATTTTCCTCCCCAAAGAGCAAAACTCCTTTACTACTTTAAGTGTCTAATTTCCTAATCTAATTCCCTCAGCATCACCCGACTTAATTCGACTACATTCCATTATCCTCGTTTTGCTTTTGTTGATGTTCATCTTACACCCTCCTTTCAAGACACTGTCCATTCCGTTCAGCTGCTCTTCCAAGTTCTTAGACGCCTCTGACAGAATTACAATGTCATCGGTGAACCTCAAAGTTTTTATTTCTTCTCCATGGATTTTAATACCTACTCCGAACTTTTCTTTTTATTAGAACTAAAAAAATACATTAATTCATAAAATGTCCGACAGATGGCGCTTCATCTGATCAGTCTACCATCATTCCTCAACAATAGCTGTAGTCGATGAATAATGTTGTGAACAGCACTGTAAAGCATATCCGGAATTATGGTGAGGCATTGGCGTCGGATGTTGTCTTTCAGCATCCCTAGAGCTGTCAGTCGATCACGATACAATTGCGACTTCAGGTAACTCCAAAGCCAATAATCGCACAGACAGAGGTCTGGGGACCTGGGAGACCAAGCATGACGAAAGTAGCAGCTGAGAACACGATCATCACCAAACGAAGCGCGCGAGAGATCTTTCACCGTCTAGCAATATGGGGTGGAGCGCCATCCTGCATAAACATCGTAAGTTCCAACAGTTGTTTATCGGCCAGGCTGGGGATGTTGCGATTCTGTAAGATATCGGCGTACCTCTCACCCGTCATGGTAGCAGTAAAAAACCAGAATAACGCATTTCCTCGAAGAAAAAAGGCCCGATAACGATAGATGTGTTAAATCTAACCCATACCGTGACTTTCTCGTCGTGCAATGGAGTTTCCACGACAGTTCTGGGATTTTCGGTAGCACAAATTCTGCAGTTGTGGGCGTTGACTGACCCTCGGAGCGTGAAATGAGCTTCGTCGGTCCACAAAACGTTACTCAACCAATCGTCATCTTCCGCCATCTTCACTAAATCGCCAGGTAACAGTTCATAATGCCGATGGATTTTGTACGGATAGCATCGGAGGGTACGCCTCAGTGCCAACCAAATGGTAGCGTATGGAAAGCCGGTGTGACGTGCGGCTGCACGAGCGCTGACTTCCCTGTGCACAGACGAACCCGCTGCAGTTTCCATTTCTTCCTGAACTGTCTCAGCAGCATTACGCCTTGTGCTCGATCGGCCGCTAGGGGGTCTATCGTCTAAACATCCTGTGGCTTCCAACTTCGAAATCATTTTCGCCACAGCTGCGTTTGTCAACGGACCTTTACCCGTTGGAATCCCCTTCCTATGGCGATAGGATCGTAACGCTGAAGTAGCTCATTCCCCATTCTGATAATACAGCTTCACTAAAAGCGCCTTTTCAGGTAACGTCAACATGCTGCGACTGCTGGCGCATCTGATTCTCTCTCTCATTACAGCTCCTTTTATACAGGATTGTCATTCGCAGCCACTGACGTTTTGCTGTCCAGCACCATCTGTCAGACATTTTGTAAACTTTTTTTTGGTTCTCTTAAAAACCCATGTCATTCCAAGCAGGCGTGTCATATTTTACCTCTATATCTTCATTATTCCGTGGTTTATTAAGTTTTCAAAATTATACTGACTTTTCGATCACCCGGTAATAAACGGAGCAGAGAAGAATAGGAAATCATTCTAGAGACGGTACAGGCCACAGTTGGGGAAAACAACTGACGTAAGCGGCTGTGGTAAACTGCTTTGGGCCTGGGTGCCATGGAATTAACATCTCGGAAACGCCGAAGATGTTCGGCTGCGTGTATGTTGTCGTTGTGACCATCATAGTTGTTGAAGGACCGTGAAACCACGAACAGGTGATTACCTACAAGTGTCCACATCTCATCACTAAACGGGAACAATGGACGCTGGCCTACTCTGTAGCATGGGATAGGCGGATATCTCTGGCAGATCTGAAAACAGAGTACAATGCTAGTGCAGCCACAGGTGTCTCGGAGCGCACAGTCATTGTTGATCATGGGAGTGAGCAGCAGGCGAATCCTACTTGTTCCCCTATTGACCCAACAGCATCAACAATTACGAATGCCGTGGGCACAGAACCATAGAGATTGGATCGTGGATCAGTAGAAACTTGTCGCCTGGTCGCATGAAGAGCGCTTTTTGTTATCCCGAGTCGATTGTCGTGTGCACATATGCTGTCATCCAGCCGAACATCACCTCCAGATGTGCACCAAGCCACAGGTACAGGACATTGGGGGTAACGATAGTTTACTTGGTTTTCCACGACGCATTTCGTAGGAATTAAAGGAACCACGGCAGCTGTGATCATTACTAACGTCCATCTGCATTCCTTCATGTCTTCCCCACAACCATGACAGATGTCAGTGTTATTATATTCCATCTGCGTTCCTTCACGCTTGATGTCTTCCATCACAACCATGGCAGCTGTAGGCGTTGTTGTCCATCTACATTTCTTGATGCTTCATATCTTCCCACAACAATGGAAGCTGTAGCCGTTATTACAGTCCATCAGCGTTCCTTCACGCTTGGTGTCTTCCATCACAACCATGGCGGATGTGGGCGTTGTTGGCCTCCATCTACATTTCTTTATGCTTGATGTCTTCCCACAACCATGGAAGCTGTGGGCGTTAATGCAGTCCTTCTGCATTCCTTCACGTTTGATGTCTTTCTCGCTAACTGCGATGACGATTTTCAGCAGGTTAACTGTCCATGTCACAAGGTCAGTAACGTGATACACTGATTCGAGGAGCATCATGTGAACTCAGGTTTATTTCATGGCCGGCTAATTCATCTGATCTAAATAAGGTGAACAATATCTCTTTTACTATGCTGTGCTAACTTTGCGCCCACAAAAAGGCACTTAATTTACGGTACTTGGAAGACATTAGGTGCATATAACTCCGGAAATCCACCAACGACATATTCACGCAGAAGATTTGCTATCTTTTGTTGTAATGATGGACCAAGACGAAATTAACTATGTGGTCATAATATTTCGGCTCATAACGAAACTGAGCAGTGGGTTTAGCGAGACACATAGGATGACTGGAAGTTTGCTGATGAGAGTGACCTTAAAGAATGACTCAGTAGCTACAATTTTATTGTTTAAACTTTGGCTTTTCACCTGAGTTGTGACAGTTCTGATGCGACCCGCTACGATTTCCTATCATGGTCCTCCATCCCATATCAGCTGTTACCCCCTTACTTATTTGTTGAATACATTCTGAACTCTTTTCTTCCCGACAATGTTTATCCTCTGAGACACCCTCCAATAACTTGAACGTTATTCGCTAATATCTATAGAGTTGTCATTAGATTTTTCTAGTTCATGTTTTCCACAATTTGCTTTATCAATCGCTTTGGGGATAAGCTAATTTCGGAATTTTGTATGTCCACTTAATCTGCAGCAATCCAGCACTATATCTCAAATTAGTAAAGCTTGCCGTCGCATGTAGCTGTCAAATTTATCGTCATGTAGGTTTCATCAAGTTCCCATACTCGGCACAAGAGGTATCCAGGATACCTCTTAAATGTTCGGCCAACGATGGAACTGAGGTTGTATTTCCGGAATGGTCCCCGAAATAATTCTTTCGCACCTGAGGAAATGCAGGAGGAGTTTCCACTAACCATACATTTGGTGTGATACTTACTGAAACATTTAATCAAAATAAATTAGGGCATTTGTCGCCATTATACCGAACACTTTGAAGATGGAAATAGGCTATTCGACACTGCTTTCATTTCGGAGCCGGAAATGGGTGAATATTTTGCCGAAGTTTGGAAGTCAGATCAAAATGAGACAAATGGAGAAAATGGTATATTGATCTGCAAGTTCACATCTTGCGGATTCGTGTACTGGCTTTCTTGTAGTGTTCCCCGAATTTTCCTGTTGTTTAACGTGCTCCGTTGAATGACAATTTGTTTAACGCAAGCAATAAGAAGAGCCTTTCGACAGAACGCCGTTGAGTGTTCAATGAGCGTATTGTTGAAATTATTGTTACAACCAAATACGTTGCCATTGAGTGTTCAATGTGCGTACTGTTGAAAATACTGTTATAACCAAATATGTCGTTGCTCTGTGATCATTAATAACGTGGCAAGGTTATTACCTTTCGACAGAGCGGCGTTGATATTTCCTGTTGTTATTAACGTGTGCCGTTGAATGACAATTTGTTTAACCGCAAGCCGCAAGAAGAGACTTACGAAAGAGCGTCATTCAGTGTACAATCAGCGTACAGTTAAAAATACTGTTATTACCAAATGTTTTATAGCCGCTAGCAGTTGTACCTTGTGACATTGTGAATTGGTTGATTACATAGTTTCAGTTTTTTAATATATATATATATATATATATATATATATATATATATATATATATATATATATATATTGCTGTTTAAGCCCCTTTTGTGTATGTATATGCTGGGCCGCAGCAGGTCTGGCGACTGTTGATTAGCGTCGTCAGCAAGATAAGTCGTTTGAAGTCCCTTATTTTTAATGTATGTCAGGTCTGGCGACTAAATATTACTGTTGTCAGCAACACTTGCTACTTGCTTCTTCAACCATTTTCTTGTTGTAGTCCTATATCTATGTCTGTTAATATTTAAAACGTAAAATAACTCCGGGCAGTTAATATTAATACGCACAGCAAGTTTACCTGGTAGCTTACTAATGGTATATACCGTGATCTTGGAACCTGTACCTTGGGCGCGTATGTGGGTTGAGAGAGTTGCCACTCGCCACTCGCTATCTCTGTCGGAGCCTGTATTGCAAGATTATCCGGAACTAGGCCTAGCCCTCCCGCTCCCATTCCTACATAACGATAAACCCAGAGTTGAGTAGGAGCACATCAAACACATCTATCCCATCGCGGGACAAGACGCCACTGCCTGATGTTTGACGTTCCCTACCGAACCACAATTGTACTCAGGCATGTATATCTTCGTCCGAAGCAAATCGACGGCCACAATATATGTATACAGGCATTCAAAAATATGTAAATCGCTATAATGGGAGATCGGGACAAACTTGGCAACATATGAAGGTACGTCTACATTGTCAAAGATTCTACACACGAATTCCGATAGTCATTTGTTCGCTACATCGTGCAAAAGATTTAGAAATTCAGTAGGAATGATGTCTGTTCCATTTGCCTTGTGTGATGAAAAGTCTTCTACATCTCTGTTAAATTCTGACTCAAATACCTGGTCCCGTATGTCTTCGACTTGTACGCGCATTTCGTCTTCTATTACGTCATCAAACATCTCGACCTCGCACTGGTCTTCAGTGTACTCTTTCCTTCTCTCTGTTTTCTGCTCTACCTTTAACAGGGAAACTGCCAATTTATTCTTCATGTTGACAGCTTTGCTTTTAATATCACGGAAGATTGTTTCGACTTATTTGTCGAATCAGTACTACCGCTGACAATTTCTCTTTCGATTTCTTCACACTTTACAGCAGGCATATCACCTTGCTTCCTTCAGTTCCTACATATTTTATTCCTAAGTGGTGTATATTGCTGTATACCTATATTTACCTGATCTTTCTTGTCCTTCTCCTTCTCGTCCATCAGTTGAAATATTTGTCCCATTATCCTAAGGTCTCTTCGCAGATTGCTTCCTTATACCTGTATTCGACTATCCAACATCTATGGTTACACTTTGTAGAGATGTCTATTTCTCTTCAACGAAGCCAGCCGTTGTGGCCGTGCGACTCTAGGCGCTTCAATCTGGAAACACGTGACCGCTACGGTCGCGGATTCGAATCCTGCCTCGGGAATGGATGTGTGTGATGTCCTTAGGTTAGTTAGATTTAAGTAGTTCTAAGCTCTAGGGGACTGATGACCACAGATATTAACTCCCATAGTGCTCAGAGCCATTTTTCTTCAACGAACTTCCTACTGTCGTACTCATTACGAAGTACCTGCAGCCTTAGATAACTTAAAACACAGATCATTAATCTGCAGTACTTCATTATCCCATCTCTTTCCACATTGAGCCTTCCACACGATTCTGTTAAACTTCAGTCTACCATCATCAACTTCAGAGTAATATTCATAATTATTAAACTGTGATCCGAATCTGTATTGTCTCCTTACCATTCAGTTCAACATGTGATTTCATATCCACTTTCTGACAGAAGTATAATACAGCTAAAATATTCCTGTCTCCGCGATCATTCCGAATATATGTAGTTATCTTACGACTTTTTTACAGTGTATTTGCTATTAATAGATGAAATTTACCGTAGAACTCAATTAGTCGTTGTCCTGTCTCATGTCTACTACAAAGCCACTCTTTCCTCGTAAATGTGGTTTCTATTTTTTCCTGTACTACTCCATTCCTACCCTCTGATTATTGGGTTATCATTTCTTTTATGTACGGTATCATCAAACATTTTCTCTATGTCTTTATCCTCTGATTGTGATGTTGGTGTGTACACCTAATCTATTGTTTCTGGCGTCATTTTGATGTCATCTGTGATGAGAATAATCCTTTCACTGAACTGTGCAAAGTAGCCCACTCTCTAGCCTGCCTTCCTATTTATAATGGATCCAACTCTCCTAATACATTTTTCTGCTGCTATTGGTATTACGCTATGCTTGTCTGATCTTCCATTCCACCTCTCTGTGATCTGGGGTATTGACAAGTGGCAGCACGAAGAGAAGAAAGCAACAGCAGAGAGGGCTGTGAGACATCAGCCGCTAGCATGCTGACTAGGACGTAACCACGACAGGAGAGGTTCTACAAGAAGAGAACGTAAGCGCCTTTCCTGCCAGCCTCGCTTACAAAGCCCACAACAGATTCTGCGTCCTAAAACTCTTGTCTGGCTGGACCATCCTTCACACTTACAAATCTTTGATCTGACCCTTCCTTTATTATGCCAGTGTCACTTGGATCTCTGCCCCTCCCAGATTCCAGATTCTAAAAAGCCCTCCAAATCCTGGAATGCCATGCCCTCTGCCTCCCCTACCGTATCTGATTTCTGTCTTCCACGAGCGTCCTCTACGACCTCATCCCCTTCTCCCATCTTCTTTTCCTTGAACACATCCACACCCTGTACATCGTCCATCAACTTGATCCCCCAACCCCCTGGTGTCCCCCTTCGTTTCCAACCCTAGCCCTTTGCCATGTCTTCACTGTTGTGTCCTGCCTCCTCTCCATCTCCACACCCTCCACCTCCATTCCCAACACAACTTCCAGCAACTACCCCTCCCAGATGATGAGCTCTACCCCTACTACCATCTCTAAACCCACCTTCCCCCCTACTCCTCAGGGCTCTCTCCCCCTCCCCTTTCCTTCCCTGAGTGGTTTTCCTCTGTCCTACACCCTCTTCATTTCCTGTGCCCCCTTCTGTGTCTCTGTGCTCCCTCCTGCGCTGTCTTCCCTCTTCCCCTCCTGCCCTGCCAATCTCCTGCCTCTTGGTAAGCCTCTTGCCACCGTCTTCTCTTCACCCCCCCCCCCCTCCACACCCACCACCACTCCTTCCTCCTCTCTTTTTCCCTCTTCTCCAGCCTCTAGTCCTTTGCAGGTCCCTACTTACAGTTTTTATCCTTCCTGAGTGGTCCATCGTTTTCTGTGGTTTTTTAAGTGTCTTGCTCTGTGTGATTTTTATACTGTGGCTGACTTTTAACTTGGGTTTGACTTCAGTGAAATTTAAATGTGCCGTGAATTGCCAGCTGTGTCCTTTAGCTTTATGTCGATTTTTTAACTGTTCTGCAGTGACTGTCCCTGTGTTAGTGTATATTTTAACTTAGCTTATCTCCATTTCTTTGCTCTTGTATCCCTCTTTTTAGCTCTTTTATGTATAAGTTCTCCCTTTTTATATGTTTGTACCGCCAGTAGGTTGAAGAGTGGCAGACTTTGCCAGCCCTTTACTGCCCATATGGGGCAGGGGTATGAAATTACAATAAAAGCGAAAAAAGAAGCCTCAACCGGACAATAGTAGACCAGCACTAGCAGACCCAAATTGGAAGAGCCCTCATCCTATGTGTTACACTAAGACTACTGCCTTATATTAATTGCTTCTATGGACACTGTATATAAAGAAGGGTATTAGTTATTTACATGTCCCCCATCGCTTGCAACAACTCGTTGTAAACCAAAGTTAAGTATTGTCAGTCTATGTTATTGTAATAAAACCATTAATATGATTTGCTTGAAATGTTGTATAGCTATCCGAGGAAGCAGCATCTTTAAGGCACCCAGTAAGAGATGAGTGGGCAATGCCTGACGTTCTGACATCCAACGGTATCTGGATTGAGTCTTTTCATTTCTCTTCGGAAACTTTGCTACCACGAGCGTTACTCTTTTGTTGGTTATTCAGTCTGGTTCGTTTGGTTACCTCCGCCTTGGCAGCCTCTTCCAGAGATCGAAATAGGGAACAGATTCGGAATGTTTGCCAATGGCGCGAGCCTCATAACATTTTTTCAGCTACAGACTTCAGCTTCCTTATGCTGTTCATCACCCAAAGGGCAATAGTGTGTTCAGAAATTGTCCACGCTTTCGGGATCTTTGTTTTTGCTGTTGATGGAACGAAAGAGACTCCTTACACTGGCGTCTTCAGTCACCATTAGTGACGACTTTTGTTACAAATCTAAGCAATGGGTTGGATCGAATATTTGATTCAAGGTGGAATACTTACTAGTCAAAGGCGATACACCTACCGCAAACTACTGGCGACAGTTATCTCATGACAACCCTGTATACAACAGAGAAGACGACAGTTTCGTGTGTTCCTGTGTGTTCGTGCGCGCTCGCGCTCTGTCGGTGGAATGGCAGAGAAGGGGGATTTGGCGATGACTCAAGAAGCCCAAAACACATAATTTTCATACCAGTATTACAGATCATGATTATGAACTTCAGAAAGATAATGTGTGGACATTATTCGTCGACGAGGTGGTGCGCTCCTGAGAGGCTCGTAAATCTTTGTGGATTCTCGTAGACAAGCTCTGTCTGAAGGAAATACGACCATACATCTAGAGCGCATTCCGAGACGCTGAGAGTAACGAAGTGAAACGTTCACCCTAAGGTTTTCCGTCGCCACGGCGGTACGAAGTTCGCTGGAGACAGGAACGAAGTGGCTCCTGCGTCACAAGTGTCATGCGACCTAGAGCGAGATCAGCTTTTTCTGGGTTATCTCAAGGTGTCGGAGAAATACCCGAGGGAAAATGCAGGGAATCATTTCCAGTGACCCAACGGGATTTCGCTGCAATCTACAGGGACCTGGGGCCAGCAGAAAGTGGGGCAGAGCAGCTTGCTGAGGGATGGTGCGACTGCAGAGCTCTTTCCCAGTGTTGGAAGTGCACTCTCACTGTGTGTCTTCTCCTAGCAGTGTATACGGCAGAAGAATATGTGCAGAAAATATTCAGCAATAGTAAAGCTGTTCGTGCCTTTCTCGTTCGTGAAGTATAGTAACTATAAAATTGTAAGTCAACGTTATAATAATTTAGTAATCTTCATCTCGTGTCTCTCATTCTATAAAAAAATGAAATTAATTAGGAATAAACCACCTATAAAAAAATTTGAATTTAAGGATACATGTTCAAAAGGTCATTATCACAGCTCAGTTCTAATTATTTTAAGTCGCAAGGTGCCATAAATACAAGGAGAAGTCATTTTATGTTTTTCTCGACGTGTAGTCCGGATAGCCATGATTAGATGACGCAATCACAGACGTAAATTTGGTGATGCATGCAAGAGAATGGGGACGATAAACAACGAATTCATCAGTGCCCCTTGTACAGGAAATGTACCAGGCAGTGCGTATGTGGAAGAGCTGACAACGACAGCCATCAATGTCTGAAAGCTTTGCGTAGAAGTACTTCCGGTAACGGAATACGTGTATGAGTAGCAATTCTCCTCAGACGATGGACAGATCCATTCACCATGGACAAGTTTGGATGAGCGTAAAATAATGACAGATGAAAGTACTGAGAAAGGAAGTGAAGCAATGTAAATTCAGTAATGAATACTTGAACAACTTTGCTTTGATTGTCGTATATTTCCAAGTGTGTGGGTTTTTCATTATTACCTGTGCAAACTTCTTGTTACACATTTCCATTCTTAGGTAGACAAAAAGTTTTGTAGCAGCGCATATCACTCCTTTCTGCGCAAAAGATAAATTCACTAGTGGGAAGCGAATATGAGTCTTCCTTCTACACTCCTGGAAATGGAAAAAAGAACACATTGACACCGGTGTGTCAGACCCACCATACTTGCTCCGGACACTGCGAGAGGACTGTACAAGCAATGATCACACGCACGGCACAGCGGATACACCAGGAACCGTGGTGTTGGCCGTCGAATGGCGCTAGCTGCGCAGCATTTGTGCACCGCCGCCGTCAGTGCCAGACAGTTTGCCGTGGCATACGGAGCTCCATCGCAGTCTTTAACACTGGTAGCATGCCGCGACAGCGTGGACGTGAACCGTATGTGCAGTTGACGGACTTTGAGCGAGGGCGTATAGTGGGCATGCGGGAGGCCGGGTGGACGTACCGCCGAACTGCTCAACACGTGAGGCGTGAGGTCTCCACAGTACATAGATGTTGTCGCCAGTGGTCGGCGGAAGGTGCACGTGCCCGTCGACCTGGGACCGGACCGCAGCGACGCACGGATGCACGCTAAGACCGTAGGATCCTACGCAGTGCCATAGGGGACCGCACCGGCACTTCCCAGCAAATTAGGGACACTGTTGCTCCTGGGGTATCGGCGAGGACCATTCGCAACCGTCTCCATGAAGCTGGGCTACGGTTCCGCAGATCGTTAGGCCTTCTTCCGCTCACGGTCCAACATCGTGCAGCCCGCCTCCAGTGGTGTCGCGACAGGCTTGAATGGAGGGACGAATGGAGACGTGCCGTCTTCAGCGATGAGAGTCGCTTCTGCCTTGGTGCCAATGATGGTCGTATGCGTGTTTGGCGCCTTGCAGGTGAGCGCCACAATCAGGACTGCATACGACCGAGGCACACAGGGCCAACACCCGGCATCATGGTGTGGAGAGCGATCTCCTACACTTCTGGTGATCGTCGAGGGGACACTGAATAGTGCACGGTACATCCAAACCGTCATCGAACCCATCGTTCTACCATTCCTAGACCGGCAAGGGAACTTGCTGTTCCAACAGGACAATGCACGTCCGCATGTATCCCGTGCCACCCAACGTGCTCTAGAAGGTGTAAATCAACTACCCTGGCCAGCAAGATCTCCGGATCTGTCCCCCATTGAGCATGTTTGGGACTGGATGAAGCATCGTCTCACGCGGTCTGCACGTCCAGCACGAACGCTGGTCCAACTGAGGCGCCAGGTGGAAATGGCAAGCCGTTCCACAGGACTATATCCAGCATCTCTACGATCGTCTCCATGGGAGAATAGCAGCCTGCATTGCTGCGAAAGGTGGATATACACTGTACTAGTGCCGACATTGTGCATGCTCTGTTGCCTGTGTCTATGTGCCTGTGGTTCTGTCAGTGTGATCATGTGATGTATCTGACCCCAGGAATGTGTCAATAAAGTTTCCGCTTCCTGGGACAATGAATTCACGGTGTTCTTATTTCAATTTCCAGGAGTGTAGAATTGTAATGATGAATATAAGCAATTACCTAACCCATTGTAAACTGGCTATATTCTCTGCAAGGAAGGAATGAGGTATGTTACGAGGCAGCTATGGTTGTCGTGAACGCGGACAGGTTATCCGATATCGCGAGACACAGCGCCGTCGGCACACGGGACGAGTCGGTTACCGTAGTATCCGCTCTCAGCGCTCTCCAGTGGCCGTCGTCCGCTTAATTCGGCTCGAAAACCCCACAGTATCTTTACGAAAATGGCTGCATATAAAATAGCTGCTCTAAATCAGTTATCGATTGTCAAAGAAGAACGGAGAAAATTGCGAAGAAGATTCTGGACCCGTAAATGGCTTGAACATCGAATTGCCGGTAGAGGAACACTACAAAATGCTGTACAATGATGTAAGACACACACTAGTAGGAATTATTCGTTATTAACGTAAATGAATTTTTATCCCATGTTCTCTTTTAAGTTGAGTATGTTTAAAGTGCAGTGTCTAGTGTCAGTTTAGACACGAGTAATATCCATACTCTAGACATCGCGTTGACTACCAATACTATGAAATTACGTACTTCATGACATAAATTTCATGATCGAGTTTCGTTTCGTAATTTCATTCGAATGGAAACGGAGAATTTTTCGAAACTGCTAACCATCAGTGAAAATGATATTTATCGCCAGTACATGAATCAGACCAGAAACCTACATACATATGCGTATATTTTACAGGAAGTTTCATACTAGCGAAAACTTCCGGTGTGTAACTTTCGTTTACTTCCAGACATAGACTACCAGACATTTTAAGATTTATGGTCTGAGGTAAAAAATTGCAGTCAAGTTGTCGGCCTCTGCAGCAACAGTTGCAGCACATACATTATTTCCTCATAAATAACATATATTTATGAGCTAATACTTTTATGAAATGAATAAAAAACTTGGACTCTGTTGGAAAATGTAAGATGCAAAACATTTGGAATGAGGTGAACGCCAACCTGCTATCTTTCCCTAATCAACTGCGCTACTGCTTCAACATAGTAACCAGGTATCCTTGTTTAGACTGTATCTACAAATGCCTCTATTTGATAGTTAATATGAAAATTGTACCAAAAACCACACTTTTGACAGATCATCATTGTACCTTGTCACTGAAACGGTATACTTTGGAAGCACACAAGTTATAACACTAAAAACATCAATTACAGAAAGCCTTCACCTACCGATGATTGGTTCCCATTATTTTATTATAACGAATCGCAGCTAAAACGACGAGTTTTTGAGAGCCTCTAAATTTTCTGATACTTTTAAACCACTTATATTCATACCACGTACTGTGTGAGGAAGAAAATCCAATAAATATATACTCTAGTAGTCACGTAAACCGATGTCGTTTCTCATTGGCCACAGTCCTCTCCACGACGCTAAAATACGACATTAGATGTTGTACTGCACGCACCGCAATGTAATCGGTAAAAGTCCACACGGTGACATCACCAACTCATCGTCCATGTGCATTGTCAAGGCTCGTCAGAAGACGGTTTTAGTTCTTCTAGCACCTGCCATAGGTTTCCAATAGATGTTGAGGATATTATCATCCAAAATGAAAGACAATTTGATTTGAAAAAGCAGGATAAAGAGAAAGATACCAACTCGGATACCTTACGGTTAGGCACTTAATCAAAATTCAGTTTCTTTACTGTAAGGCTTAACAAAGACTACAGCCAAGTAGCGATGAAAAGCAGGCAGAAATTCAGCTGTCAGTGGTTCACAACCCCACAGCAGGCCACAGCAGTCCACCCACCCCACCGCCTTCCCACACCGAAACCCAGGGTTATTGTGCGGTTCGGCCCACACTGCCCTATGAATTTGCCAGATTTAAATTTAAAAAATACTTGTAGTGCGTCTTAGCAGCAAAAATTTTGGCAGGGTCATTCTTAATGTTTATTCATCCTGTACAGAAACTGTCAATGCATGTTTCGGGAGTTGGACCGATCTCTTGTGAGAAGTAATAGTTGGAACGTAAGGTAAAATAATACACTGATGCACAAAAACATTATGTTCACCTGCTTAACTCAATGCCTCAAAAGAAGCAACGAGATGGCTTAATCAGATGTCATTGCACCCGTATACACTGTTGCTGGTATGTAAATGATTAGAGTTACAATTATCGGTGACAGGTAGAAGGGTACCACACGGAATTAGTGTCGTTCGTGTTTGGGGTCGTTACCAGAAATTGTAGGCGTCTTTATGATTGAAAAATACGTCAGGATGTTGTGCGATAACTGTGAAGGAAAGAGATAGGGTTTCTTTTTCTGTTTTTGGGTCATCAGTCTCCTGACTGCTTTGATGCGGACCGCCGCGAACTCCTCTCCTGTGCCAACCTCTTCATCACAGAGTAGCACTTGCAACCTACCTTGTTAATTATTTGTTGTACGTGTTCCAGTCGCTGTCTTCCTCTACAGTTTTTGCCCTCTACTGCTCCCTCTAATACCATGGAAGTCATTCCCTCACGTCTTAACAGATTTACTATCATTCTGTCCCTTCACCTTGTCAGTGTTTTCCACATATGCCTTTACTCTCCGATTGTGCGCAGGACCTCCTCATTCCTTACCTTATCAGTCCACCTAATTTTCAAGATTCGTCTGTAGCACATCTCACATGCTCCGATTGTCTGCTGTGCCATTTTCCCATAGTCCATGTTTCACTACCATACATTCTCAGAAATTTCTTCCTTAAATTAAGGTTTACGTTTCATACTAGCAGACTTGTCTTGGCCAGGGATGCTCTTGTTGCAAGTGGTAGTCTGCTTTTGATGTCCTCCTTGCTCCGACCGTCATTGGTTATTTCGCTGCTTAGGTATCAGAATTCCTTAACTTCATCTACTTCTTGACCATCAATACTGGTATTAAGTTTCTCGCTGATCTCATTTCTGCTACCTCCCATTACTTTCGTCTTTCTTCGATTTACTCTCAGTTCATATTCTGTACTGATTAGACCATTTCATTCAGTAGATCATGTAATTCCTCGTCACTTTCATTCAGGCTAACAATGTCATCATCGAGTCGTAACATTTATATCTTTTCACCTTGAATTGTAATTTCACTCGTGAAGCTTTCTGTTATCTCCATCATTGCTTCTTGGATGTACAGATTTAACACTAGGGGTGAAAGACTACATCCCTGTTTTACACCCTTTTTAATCCGAGCGCCTCGTCCTTGCACTCTTATTAGTCCCTTCTGGTTCTCGTACATATTGTATTTAACCGGACTCTCGTTATAGCCTACCCCAATTTTTCTCAGCATTTCGAACACCTTGCACCATTTTTCATTGTCAAGTGCTTTTTCCAGATCGACAAATCCTGTGAACGTGTCTTGATTTTTGTTTTACCTTGCTTCCATTAGTAACCGCAACGTCAGAATTGCCTCTCTGATGCCTTCACCTTTCCGAAAGTCAGACTGGACGTCAGCTATCATAACCTCAAGTTTCTTTTCCATTCTTCTGTATCTTATTCTTTTCAGCAACTTGGATACATAAGCTGTTAAGCTGATTGTGCAACGATTCTCAAGCTTGTCAGCACCTGCAGTCTTCGGAATTGTGCGAATGATATTTTTCCATAAGTCTGATGATACATCAGCAGATTCGTATATTGTAAAAAAATTGTTCAAATGGCTCTGAGCACTATGGGACTCAACATCTTAGGTCATAAGTCCCCTACAACTTAGAACTCCTTAAACATAACTAACCTAAGGACATCACACACACCCATGCCCGAGGCATGCGACCGTAGCAGCCCGGGGGTTCCGGACTGCAGCGCCAGAACAGCACGGCCACCGCGGCCGGCTCTTATATTCTATACACCAACGTGAACACATGTGTAGTTGCCACTTCTTCCAATGATTTTAGAAATTCTGATGGTACGTTATTTATCCCTTCTGCCTTATTTGATCTTAAGTCCTCCTAAGGTCTCTTAAATTATGATTCTTATACTGTATCACCTGTCTATTCTAAACAGACTCTTATATCTTCTTTATCATATCAGACAAATCTTCCCTCTCATAAAGGCTTTCAATGTAGTCTTTTCAACTACCATTTCTCTCCTCTGTACTTAAAAGTGGAATTCCCATTGCACTCTTAATGTTATCACCCTTGTTTTTAATATCTGCAAAGGTTGTTTTGACTTTCCTCTATGCTGAGATAGTCCTTTGGACAATTATTTAGTTTTCTATTTTTTGACATTTCCCATGGAGCCACTTCGTCTTATCTTCTCTGCACTTACTATTTATTACAATGCTCAGAGACTTTCCCGGTTTGTATTTCTACATTCCTGAGCTTCTTTGAACATTTTTGTACTTCATTCTTTCATCGATCGACTGAAATATTTCTTGTTACCCATCCATCGTTTCTCACAATTACCTACTTTGTACCTACGTTTCCTTTCGAATTTCTGTGATTGTATTTATTAGAGATGTCCATTCCTCTTCAACTATTCTGCCTGTTGAGTTACTCATTACTGTTGTAGCTATAGCCTTAGATAACTTCAAGTGTATGTCGTCTCTCTTTAGTACTAGCATAAGCGACTTCATTGCGTATTGAGTTTTAGCGCCTAATTTCTTAACCTACAGTCTACTCTTCATCACTGCTATATTGTGACCATACTCTATGTCTGCTCCTGGGTACGTCTTACAATCCAGTATCTGCCTTCGGAATCTCCATATAACCATGACGTAATGTAACTCATATATTCCTATAAGAAGAGCTCCCAGTTGGTGTACATCGATAGCGCAGAAAGATACGTATATAGCTTCTTTTCTGTGTTTACTTCGTAGATTCTTACTTACATTGCGTGTGAGTTTCGTATAGGAGGTGTAATTTCGAGTTTTAGTTACTGTAATCGTAAATTCAGGCAGATTGTAGCGCAGTCGTTAGCCATTTGTACAGGTTAGTTCACATATTCTTTGCGTGTTTCGCTTGCGTTATCTAGTCACGGACTCGTGTTTCAGTAACTGTTGTTCAACATCGATTAGAATGGACAGGGACTGTGGTTGCTGTGGTCAGATGAGGGCTGAGTTGGCATCCCTTCGCTCACAGCTGTAGGCGGCGCTGAGTTCGGTTGCGCAGCTTGAGGCTGTTGCCAATGGGCACCACTGTGGGTAGCCGGACTTGCGTATCACGGGGATGTCAACCTCTTCCCGTCTGTCCCCAGTTCGTTCGGCCGCTGTGGTTGCCCCGGTTGCTGCCCGCAGTGGAGCTGAGCCTTCGCCTGTGGTTGATTGGGAGGTCGTGACAGGCAGCGAATGACGTCCACGGAGGCTGATCAGAAAGCCTCCCGGTGCGTCTGACAAACAGGTTTCAGGCACTGTCTCTGGCTGAGCCAGATTCAGCTGCATGCTCTGTTTCAGAGGATGATTCTCAGCCTGCAAGGTCCGGGCAATCGCAGAGGGTGGGCTCATTGGCAGTTGAGAGCTCCAATGTTAGGCGCGTAATGGGGCCCCGTAGGGATATGGTGGCGAAGGAGGGGAAGAAATCCAGTGTGCACTCCGTGAGCATTCCGGGTGGAGTCATTCCTGATGTGGAAAGGGTCCTTCCGGATGCCATGAAGAGCACAGGGTGCAGCCAGCTGCAGCCTGGTGGCACATGTCGGCACTAATGACGGGTCTCGCTTTGGATCTGAGAAAATTCTCTCTGGATTCCAGCGGCTATCTGATTTGGTGAAGGCTGCCGGTCTTGGTTACGAGATGACGGCAGAGCTCACCATCTGCAGCATCGTTGACAGAACCGACTGCGGACCTATGGTGCAGAGCCGGGAGGAGGGTCTGAATCAGAGGCTCAGACGGTTTTGCGACCGTGTTGGCTGCAGATTCCTTGACTTGCGCCACAGGGTGGTGGGGATTCGGGTTCTGCTGAATAGGTCAGGAGTTCACTACACTCAACTGGCGGCTACACGGGTACTGGAGGCTGTGTGGCGTGGACTGGTCGGTTTTTTAGGTTAGAAGGCCTCGGGAAAGTATGGGGTGGGCTGCTATCTCAAAAGGTGCATGGCAAATACAGGACGTGCTTGGATCAAGGAACAGTCGGAATTGTGGTTGTAAATTGTTTTAGTTCTGCTGGGAAAGCCCCTGAGCTTCAAGCGCTAATAGAAAGCACAGGAGCTGAAATCTTTATAGGTACAGAAAGCTGGCTAAAGCCTGAGAAATTTAACGAAGTCTCAGACGGTGTTCAGAAAAGATAGATTAGGCAGAATTGGTGGTGGAGTGTTTGTGACTGTCAGTAGTGGTTTATCTTGTAGTGAAGTCGAAGTAGATACACCGTGCGAATTGGTATGGGTGGAGGTTATACTTAACAGCCGAACTAAGTTAATAATTGGCTCCTTCTACCGACCCCCAGACTCCGATAATGTAGTTGCTGAAAAGTTCAGAGAAAATTTGAGTCTCGTAACAAATACGGTTATAGTTGGTGGGGACTTCAACCTTCCCTCGATATGTTGGCAAAAATACTTGTTCAAACATCTTCCGAGATTGTCCTAAATGCTTTCTCCGAAAATTATTTGAAGTAGTTAGTCCACGAACCCACGCGAATTGTAATTGGTTGCGAAAACACACTTGACCTCTTAGCCACAAACAATCCAGAGCTGATAGAGAGCATCATGACTGATACAGGGATTAGTGATCACAAGGTCGTTGTAGCTAGGCTCAATACCGTATCTTCCAAATCCACCAGAAACAAACGCGAAATAATTTAATTTAGAAAAGTGGATAAAGGGTCACTAGGAGCCTTCCTAAAAGACAATCTCCATTCCTTCCGAACTGACTATGCAAATGTAGACGATATGTGGCTCAAATTCAAAGATATAGTGGCAACAGCAATTGAGAGATTCATACCTCATAAATTGGTAAGAGATGGAACTGATCCCCCATGGTACACAAAACAGGTCCGAACGCTGTTGCAGAGGCAACGGAAAATGCATGCGAAATTCAGAAGAACGCGAAATCCCGAAGACTGGCTAAAATTTACAGACGCGCGAAATTTGGCACGGACTTCAATGCGAGATGCCTTTAATAGGTTCCACAACGAAACATTGTCTCGAAATTTGGTAGAAAATCTGACGAAATTCTGGTCGTATGTAAAGAACACAAGCGGCAAGACGCAGTCAATACCTTCGCTGCGCAGTGTGATGGTACTGTTACCGACGACTTATTGAATGCAGTTTTCCGAAAATCCTCACCACGGAAGACAAATGAAATACTCCAGAATTTGAAACACGAACAGCTGCTAGCATGAGTTTCTAAGAAGTAGATACCTTAGGGGTTGCGAAGCAACTCAAATCGCTTGATACGGGCAAGTCTTCAGGACCAGATTGTATACCGATTAGGTTCATTTCAGCTCCCTACTAAGCAATCATATATAACCGCTCGCTCACCGATAGATCTTTACCTACAGATTGGAAAATTGCGCAGGTCACACCAGTGTTTAAGAAGAGTGGTAGGAGTAATCCATCGAACTACAGACCTATATCATTGATGTCGGTTTGCAGTAGAGTTTTGGAGCACATACTGTACATACAACTTCAGTTGGAAAGACCACATAGATAATATTGTGGGGAAGGCGAGCCAAAGGTTGCGTTTCATTGGCAGGACACTTAGAAGATGCAACAAGTCCACTAAAGGGACAGCTTACACTACACTCGTCCGTCCTCTGTTAGAATACTTTTGCGCTGTGTGAGATCCTTACCAGGTGGGACTGACGGAGGACATCGTGAGGGTGCAAAAAAGGGCAGCTCGTTTTGTATTATCATGTAATAGGGGAGAGTGGCAGATATGATACGCGAGTTGGGATGAAAGTCATTAAAGCAAAGACAATTTTCGTCGCGGCGAGATCTATTTACGAAATTTCAGTCACTAACTTTCTCTTCCGAATGCGAAAATATTTTGTTGAGCCCAACCTACATAGGTACGAATGATCATCAAAATAAAATAAGAGAAATCAGAGCTCGAACAGAAAGGTTTAGGTGTTCGTTTTTCCCGCACGCTGCTCGGTAGTGGAATGGTAGAGAGGTAGTATGATTGTGGTTCGATGAAAGCTCTGCCAAGCACTTAAATGTGAATTGCAGAGTAATCATGTAGATGTAGATATAGATGTAACCCCCAGTCTTCTCCACATATACCTCCTCTTCTTGTGATTCTTGAACAGAATATTCGTTATTACTAGCTGAAAGTTGTTATTGAACGCAATCAGTCGTTTCCTTTCTCCTTTCTTATCTCAAGTCCATATTCTCGCCGCGTATGGTAGCCGCGGTGTCTGGTCGTCCTGTCGCGGTTCGCGCGGCTCCTCGCGTCGGAGGTTCGAGCTCCTCTCGGGCATGGGCGTGTGTTGTCCTTAGCGTGAGTTACTTTAAGTTGGATTAAGTGGTGTGTAAGCTTCGGGACCGATGAGTTCAGCAGTTTGGCCCCATAAGACCTTGCTACAAATTCCCATATTCTCCTGTAATCTTTTCTTCTACTCCTTCCCCTACATCTGCATTTCAGTCCCAATTGAATATTAAATTTTCTTCTCCCATTACGTATTGTATTATCCTTTCAGTCTCTTCATGTATACTTTCTCTATTTCTTTCATCTTCATCTTGCGACGTAGGCATTTATACCTGAATTATCGTTGTCGGTGTTGCTTTGCTTTCAATTCTGATAAGAACAATCCTAACACTGAACTGTTCACAGGAACAGACTCTTTGTCCTACCTTCCTATTTATAACGAATTCTACCACGTTACAAAGTTTTCAGCTGCTAACCAGAAATCTTTGGCTTCTTTCCATTTTACTCCACTGTCCCCTACTATATCTAGATTGTACCTTTGCTATTTTCCTTTTCTGATTCTCTAGCTTCCCTACCACATTCAAGCTTCTGATATCCACCCCCTGATTCGTAGAACGTTATCCTTTCGTTGATTACTCAATCTTCAGGTCACCTGCACTTTTGCAGTCCCCTCCTGGAGATAATGTTTTGATCAGCTGTGCAAATAGATGATGTCACATGTGGACACACCCATCCACCAGTTAGCATACGGAACATGACCCATCTGGCCAGACGATGCATTTCCATTGATCCACTGTTCAGTTTGAACAATGTCCTCGCTGTTTGTAATCAAAATTAATGTCGTTAGGTCAACAGGGGAACACACAATGGTCACCTACCGCCATGCTCCATGTTGAACAATGTGTGTGTTTACATATGCTGCTTTACTGGATGGGCAAAACTTCGACCTCCACAATCTGTGACGAGCCGTGCATGGCCAACAACTTGTTGCCTATTAGTGGCTTCACCGTCCTTGAACCCAAGATACTCACGACAATAGCCGTGCATGGCCAACAACTTGTTACCTATTAGTAGCTTCATCGTCCTTGAACCCAAGATACTCACGACAATAGCAAGTGAACAACTGGTCATGCTCTTCGTTTCCAACGTGCTCATTTCCAGGGAATGGACAATAAGGACTCTCATTTGTCAAAGACAATTATGCCCTAGAACTCCCCATTTGTGCCCCATATCGTTTCTAGAATGACTCCCCATCCGGCTCTGTTCCTCTACTAAACTTTTGTTACCACATCAAAAGTCCTCTACGCCATTCATTCTTACGATTGCGATGTAGAATGGTCAATATGTTTTAGCTCATCATATTTTATCGCAGACATAATGTAGAATTCGTTAAAAAAACATCTAGCATGAATAATAAGAATGGAAAATCACGACTGGAAAATTTCTGTTAAGAAGAATGAAATAAGTTTAGAGTTGATCACTATTGTTCAGCTTGCTTATTTGCAGACGAAGCGACAAATAAAGCTTTTACAAGGCGAGGATTCTAAATCGAGACTCCCTTCACTAGGCAGACGCACCATCCAACATGTCACCCTGGAACAGTGACTTTGTACATCTGCACTGACTACCTTAGTACGACTCCCATTCACACCACAGTACACTAGGTATTCTCCCTAAACTCAGATCATTGTAGAGCCTCTTCTACTGTATTCGAATAGCATCTCAGGATCAAACCAAACGGGGTATCCTGCCTGAACCCCAGGTGTAGGTGCTTTAATCAAATGAAACTGTGTGTTTCATGAGTCATTTTCAAGTCTCAGACATGTATGATGTTTATATGCCAACTGAACTGACTAATGAAATTTGTCCCTAGGCCGGGATTTGAACATAAGGAGGTCTCCTGCTCACTCGCTAGATGCTGCAAACACTACACCATCCTGGCACAAGTGGGTTTGCGTAACTGTTCGAACAACCGTAGCACGCATCCCTCCATGCGAGGGTAGTCTGTGCAATGCTCCACAGACATTGTGTCATGGTGGCGTAGTCGTCAGAGTATGTGCTTAGTAAACAGAAGACCCAGTTTCGAATCTCAGACTTGGTACAAATTTTCGTGTGGCACTTCAGTCTGCTTATATACATCAGTGATGTTTGCAAATTGGAAAGTAGATACGCTGTACATTTTTAAACAGATGTTTATTGTCACGGCCAGATGGATGCGTCGTATGAGAACCTCCCTACGATGTCTGCTCGCACTGTATCTTCTTACTTCTTTCGACATTATCTTTCAACAATCTTCATTACGTCTTTGACAGACGAGATGAAAAATAATCTAATGAAAATACATGTTCTACAAACCTTTTCAATTTCTTTAGAACATAGAGTCCCATTCGATTATTTTTCGATTCAATTGTCAAAGAAGAAATGAAGATAGTAAAAGAAAATTTCGAAAGAAGTAAGAAGATACAGTGAGAGCAGATATCAATGTTAGCGTTCTCATGTGAAGCAGTCCTTCTGGCAATGGCATTAAAAACCTGTTGAAAAGGATGGACAACGTATTTACAACTAGTGAAGAATATGGATTGAGCATAAACTGAGACGAAGGTGATAACGAGCAGTAGAATGGAGAATATCGCCTAGCTTGACATTGTTACAGCAACACATCTCGGTGAAGAATTCACAATCTGTTTCGAGACGTGACAGTGAAATGCAGCTGCCATGGCTGGAATGTTCGTGAACAGGATAGAGCGATGGACCAGACTGCAACGGCGGCAACCTAAATTTCCTGTTGCTGCTCTGCCTCGGCCTCCTACGCGATCTAATGTAGAGGTCTGATCGCAATAAAGTTAGACGTAGCCACTATAAATACTTCCCACTCAGACCCCAGCAGTATTCCATATTTGACTTCTATCGATTCCGAGACAGTGTTGTCGGTCCCTTATGGACCAAAAAGCTCTCTGTCTGCGCCTAATCACTTCCTCCGCTAGCTGCCAGGCTACGAAATGTCCTAAGCCTCAGAATTTCTGGGTTCGATATGGAGCCACCAAGAGGAGGCACCTCCAAGTTGACTTCATCCGGCCTCTGGGCGTCTCCAAGTGGTCTTGGTTTAGTGATCTGAGCTCGAGTGTAACACACGCTTGACGGACAGCCGGAGTACAGGGTAGCTGGCTGTCAAGCACGCACACGCCTGTTACCTACAGCTGAGGCCACCAGCCAGTGCTGCTTGTTCGCTCCGACATCAGGCCCACACGCCATCATTTCCTATGCTGAGGTAGCCAGTGCTCTTACACTAAAATAATCTCGACAATACATATTATTGTGTTTCAGGCTGGGAGTGTTGGCAAATTTCTGTAATCCAAGCTACTAGAAGGCCGTTGTGTGAGAGAGGACTGTGAACCATTTGCGGATTCGGTCGTTTCGTGAGCTCAGGAAGGGTCGTGGGGCCCAACTGGATCCGAACTTATAGGCACAATGTAGTTCATCGAATTGGGGAGACACCCACTGCAAAAATGGTTCAAATGGCTCTGAGCAGTGTGGTACTTAACATATGAGATCATCAGTCCTGTAGAACTTAGAACTATTTAAACCTAACTAACCTAACGACATCACACACGTCCATGCCTGAAGCAGGATTCGAACCTGTGACCGTATCGGTCGCGCGGTTCCAGACTGAAGCGCCTACAACCTCTCCGCCACACCGGCCGGCACGCCCACTACACCACAGGACACCGAACACATGCAAATGAAACCGAAGTCAATTGACGACCGATCTAAACGATATTCATAATCCTTAACGCATTTGAGAATTAAGCAATTTCCCAAGGAACAAACTCCTATTGATACAAAATATCTCATCAGAGTTAATCACATGAAGCTGAAACTTATTCATGTTATTACCTTTGACATAGGTAATCCTGCCTATGAAAATTGCTTAACGCTCAAAAAGGAATAAAGAAATATAATAAACACTTGGGGTCAATACGAGAGGCATACTGATGTGCGTGTTCTATCAGCAATTTGTGTAGCAGACCTGTGTAATGTCAACGGATGCCATCGAGTCGCTGCCATCAACTGCTGTACGAGTAAAGAATGTGTTTGCTAACTGAACTGTTACGATTTATCGACCGTATTCCTGGTACCATGCAATCCATCGTCCTGAACATTCCACCCTGAGTTAATGACGATAGTCCTGGTAATTAATGTGATCCGCATCCCCAACATTATTACAAAATCAAAACTCGGAATGGTACATTTGTAGAAAACGTGAGAGAAGTCTCCTATCTAGGAAGATAAGACAGGATGGTTGAAGCAAGGACGACTGCAGAAGCTGAATTTCGCAGATAATGGATGGTTTCTTCAGTAAGGGTTTGACTATTGATAATGAGCTGAGGAAGGATTTACTGCATTCTATGGAACTCAGATATGTACTGTCTTATATACAGGAAAGGAGAAATTGGAGATATTTGAAATTTGGAGCTATCGAAGAACGATAAATATTGATTGTACATGCAAAGAATGAAACAAATGACGCTAACATGAATAATACCAATAGGAGGGGCAGATTAGTGGGACAACCGATTTGACACCCAGTAATAAGATGTCGCTGAGCCAGAGAAAGACCAGAAAGTGCAACAAAGGATTCTTGGAGAAGAATATATTATCTATATGAATATGAAAAAATTGTAACAAGACAGGAAAAGTAACTACAATGAGATTTTCACTCTGCAGCGGAGATTGCGCTGATATGAAACTTCCGAGACTCGAACTCGGGACCTCGGCCTTTAGTAAGCAAGTGCTCTACCATCCGTCCTGGTACTGGCAGAAGTAAAGCTGTGAGGACGGGGCATGAGTCGTGCTTGGGTAGCTCAGATGGTAGAGCACTTGCCCGCGAAAGAAATGGTTCAAATGGCACTGAGTACTATGAGACTTAACTTCTGAGGTCATCAGTCCCCTAGAACTTAGAACTACTGAAACCTAATAAGTTTCCAGTGCTGCTGGTTCGCTGTCCTTAACCTAAGGACAACACACACATCCATGCCCGAGGCAGGATTCGAACCTGCGACCGTAGCGGCCGCTCGCTCAGGACTGTAGCGCCTAGAGCCGCATGACCACTCCGGCCGGCGCCCGCGAAAGGCAAAGATCTCGATTTCGAGTCTCGGTCCGGCACACAGTTTTCATCTGCCAGGAAGTTTCAGCAAAAGTCACTGTCCACCCGCTTAGATGGGCGGTTACCTGCTTCCCTCCCATGCTGCGGGCCCGGTTTCGATTTCCGGCCGGGTTGGAGATTTTTCTCCGCTCGTGGACTGGCTATTGTGTTGTCCTCATCGTGATTTCATCCTCATCACCGGCACGCAAGTCGCTCAGTGTGTCGTCGACTGAAATAAGTTTTGCCCTCGGTGGCCGAAGTGCCCTGGATGGGGCCTCCCGGCCAAGAATGCCATACGCTCATTTCTTTTTTCAGGGAAATTCACTAGGTCGTGCAGGGAAGCCCAGGTGAAATTGCTTTATGAAAAATGCGAAAATATAGAAAAAAATGTCTTCACACAAACTGATTCAGTTTGTTGAAAACTCAAAGTAACCTTTGGTATAATTAAAAGCAGAGGTACCAAAATAGCGACTGCAAAAGAAATTCAACTGTTAAATGCAGAGCATAGATTGCGAATGAAGGCTTCTGTGACGGTAGTTTTGTAGAAGAAGGAAGGGAGCCGTTATGGAAGACATAGGCTATCCTGTATTACAGATTTCGACAAAGCTTTGGAAGACTTGCTATCAAATAAGGTGGAAGAGATAGGGAACACCTCTTCGGAATTTCGAAAATCATTGGGGGAAGACGTTCGAAAATAACTATTCAAGATGGTGTGTAGGAATCTATGTAACTGGAGAGAACCTCCAGAATTTCGGAGAAACTTCATTCACAATAATCCATAAGCATAAGTGCTAGAACTATCGCCCTATCAGCGTAACAGATCATACATGCACGTTTCTGATAAGAATAATGCGCAGGAGAAAGGAACGGAAAATTGAGAATCTGTTACACGACGATCACTTTGGCTGTTGTAAACGTGAAAGGACCAGAGAAGCAGTTCTGACGTCGCACTTGGTTTGACGGTGGTAGCAAGAATCGTATTTTCGATCTACAAAAATTGTTCCACAATATAAACGGTGCAACTTTTGGAAATTCTCGGGAAAGTAGGTCTGCATTATAGGAATAGATGGGTAATATACAATACCTACAACAGCAAGAGTTTAATGTAAGAACGGAAAAGTTCAGATCTAAAAAAATTTAGGACAAGGATAAAGTCTTTCTACTGTTCAATATACAGGGAGTACAAAAGTATTCATATTTCGATAGGTGGTAGTATGGACCAAAACCAGACAAGAACATCCTTTAAACATGATGAGCTACGAGCACTTGCTCATCATCGCTACCGTGAAACACATCTCTTCTACTGCACGCACATTGCTATTACGTACGACCTATATAAAGCAATACACAACTGAGGACAAATACCTCTGTTGTTGTCCAAAAATACATGCTGTGAACTTCTGATATTGTTGTTACTGTAAACTGTATTCAGAGATCTGGATAAATTCATACATTTGTACTAATGGAATCAGTTTATCTTCCGATAAGTTCGCGAAATGATTATACATTGTGGTTTTATTTTTGCTATTAATCAGCACAATTGAACACTATTATTCTAGACACCCAGATTTGGGAGTACGATTTACAGTAACATCAGTGCCAGATGTTACAGCACGTTGTATCTATGGACAATAACAGAGGAATGTGCCATTAGCTTAATGCATTCTGTAGATCGTTCGTAATAGAATAATTTGTTCTCATTTGCTTGGTCATTTCTGTATTACACCCTTTATGTCACTTGTTGTAACAAGGAGCCTGAATCAGAGAGAAGCTTTTCACAATAACGTAGATGAGCTAGTGCCTATCGCTCTTCAAGCACGCAGTTTAGAATCCATGTTTACTGGACTTCCTTGTTTTCTTTTCGGCCATATCACCTCTCAAAATATAGAATACGTTTTTCCAACATGAGGTATAAAGCGAAAAATCAATGACAAAAATAAAATAGAAGTACATAAGTATAAAGAAAGGCAGTACATTTCAGCTGCATCACAATTTCTTTAGAATGTTCTATGATATTACGCAATATTGTACGCACCAAATGTCGTCTTTAAGATATCCTATAAAACCACTGGAAAATTTAAAAATGACATTATTTTTATTACTATAGCTGATATATGATTGAATTCCTGCATTTGAAAGTAGTTTTAAAAAAACGCTAGCATCTGGTAGACGGACAACATAAAATGCTTAGGACAGCATAAAAATGACTATGTCCTCAGATAAAGCACACTTTGGAGAACATGGGTGTACATAATAGCGAACACGAAAGATACTGTGTGTGATGACGTAATTATTGTTAAACCGTACTAAGCAATTTACCTTATATGGCTCCAGATGATAGTGTTCTCACAACATTTACCTGCAAGACCAATGACTGAAACATATAGCAGCATTGGTACTATATAGGTTAACTGACCAAATGTATCCGGACAGTTGGGGACGCTTTCCGAGTGTGAACCTATGAATTTATGACAGCCCATTCTTCCTCAAGACCCGCAAACCAGAGAAGATGGTGATGTTGGAGTCAGAGGGCGTGGAGCGAACTCCACGTTGTAACTCATCCCAAAGGAATTCCATTGGGAAAAGGTCGGGGTCTTGGCGGGATAGTAGGTTTCAGGAATGTCATTCTCCACAAACCACTGCCTATAAGCCGCTGCTTTATGACAGGGTTGCGTTGTCGTGCTGATATAGTAATCATCTCCGCACCGTTCCTCTACTATTCGCAATAAACAGTGCTGTAAAATGTTTTCATTGCCTTTTGCAGTTAGGGTTTTCTTAAGCTCAATAATGTCACAACAACACACTTACATAAATATCCCCGTCCAGTAACAACATCTCCTCTGTACTTCATCGTCTGCAATACATATGATGGTAGGTAACGTTCCCCAGCCATTCGCCAAACACGTACCCTCCCATTGGATTGCCAGGAGGATGTAGTGTGATTCATCACAAGAAAGTCACTCGTTTTCAGCCCTACGCGGCACCACCTCACGAGTAGCTTATGAGGCTTATGAGAAGCCCCTTGATCTTTGCGTTCAATTCTTTTTACATCCTACTCACAGTCATTGTGATAGATGGATTGCTGGCAGAGCACATGAACTCGCGAGTGATTCCTTACTCAGATTTCAGGCAACTTCTTACAACCACTCTCCACAGTGCTCGACGGTCTCTCTTTCTTACTTCCTGGTCTTGGTTTAGATATGGTTGATCCTTCGCTTTTCCTCTTCAAAATCACATTACAAACTGTCCTCTTGGGTAGCTTCAGTAGGGTGGAAATGTCCGTGGTGGATTTGTTACTCACCAGGAGAACACGGCAAGTGCCATAATCCGATTTCCCCAAAACTGGCACAGTGGAAGAGGAGTCAAAATAAGGGATCACATGTCTCGGCAGATTCCCACTTACTTGACCGTTTCCTCGAAAACAACCGTGAAAGTTTCCGAGGTACCGCATTGTATGTGCGTTTTAATGAGTAAATAACTTAACTGGAGTGATAGCACAATGGATAGAGCCGTGGCTACATAGTTTTGCGGTCCGTGGTCGAAGCACGATTATTATTATAATTTTTATTTTCTTCCATCTACTAATTTCCTTAGAAGATTACTACACTAATGTTGCCAATATACGCTATATGATAAAAAGTATCCGGACACCTGGCAGAAGATGGCGTACATGTTCGTGGCGCTCTCAATCGGTAAAGTTGGATTTCAATACGGTGTTGGCCCACCCTTAGCCCTGATGAGAGCCACCAATCTCGCAGGCATACGTTCAATCAGGTGCTGGAAGGATTATTGGGGAATAGCACCCCATTCTTGACGGAGTGCTGCACTGAGGAGAGGTTTCGATGTCGGTCGGTGAGGCCTGGCACGAAGTCGGCGTTCCAAAATGTCCCAGAGGTGTTCTATGGGATTCAGGTCGGGACTGTATGCAGACCAGTCCATTACAGGGATGTTATTGTCGTGTAACCACTCCGTCACAGGCCGTGCATTATGAACAGGTGCTCGATTGTGTTAAAAGAGGCAATCGCCATCCCCGAATTGCTCATCAAAACAGTGCGAAGCAAGAAGATGCGTAAAACATCAATGTAGGCCTGTGCTGTGATAGTGCCAGGCAAAATAAGAGGTTTAAACCCCCTCCACGAAAAACACGTGCGCACCATGACACCAACGCCTCCGAATTTCACTGTTGGAGCTACACACACCTGCAGATGGCGTTCACCGGGCATTCGCATAACCATACCTTGCCATCGGATCGACACATTGTGTACCGTGATTCGTCACTCTACACAACGTTTTTCCATTGTTCATTCGTCCTATGTTCACGCTCCTTGCACAAAGCGAGGCGTCGTTTGGCATTTACCGGAGTGATGGGTGGCTTATGAGCAAGAGATCCAAGTTCTTTCACCTCCCGCCTAACTATCACAGCACTTGCAGTGGATTCTGATAAAATTTGAAATTCGTGTGTGATGGATAGGTCTGCCTATTAAACATTATGACCCTCTTGAACTGTCGGCGGTCTCTGTCAGTCAACAGACGAGATCGGCCTATACGCTTTTCTGCTGTACGTGTCCCTTCGTGTTTCCACTTGTCTATCACTACGGAAAGAATGGACCTAGGGATGTTTAGGTGTGTGCAAATCACGTGTACAGACGTATGACACAAGTGACTCCCAATCACCTGACCACGTTCGAAGTCCGTGAGTTCCGCGGAGTGGCCAATTCTGCTCTCTCACGATGTCAAATGATTACTGAGGTGCCTGATATGGAGTACCTGACAGTAGGTTGCAAAACAATGCACCTAATATGAGAAACGTAACTTTTTCTGGGTGTCTGGTTACTTTTGATCACATAGTGTATATTGAAGTAACAGTGTCCTTATCCTTCTGGTAATTCCATGCCTGGTGAATGAATTTAAAAAAAGTGAGAACATGATCGGAAATTATTTTCGGCGAAAGACGTGTAGTGTATCTTGATTCACTATCAGTTGCAAGTGTCAGGTTTCCATAAGACAATCCGCTGTGCGTGGTTTGCCGCGCAGTTATTGCTAACGTGTGAAATTATTAGCAATGTTAACGACGTTTGTTTCCCTAGCGGAATTCATAGGAATAATTGTAACCGTGCCAGACCTCCTTCGCACGATGGTCGTGGTGTTCGGAATTTCTATTTTTCGAATGTTTCTACCATTGGTATCATTCAAGGGAATGCACCAAATCAAGCTAAAGAATAAACAAAACAACAAAATGTAAGAATACAAAAATTGATACATGAATGAAATATCATGCCATGAGAGTTTAAAAATATTATAATTCTTGAAAATGCCATACGAACGTGTACTATATAATAAATGACACTTATTGTGAAATCAAGTTGTAATGTTAAAACTAATAAAACGCAATTTTATCCCCTAACTTGACAAGAAACATTCATGTAGTAAGCTACTGCAAACATAGATAAATGGAAGGAAAATACATAAATAAAATAAATACATAAAAATAATAATGAGGTACGAACACATAGTGCAAAACTGCCCGGCCGCGGCCCCACTGCGCCTCCATTTCGTCTTATACTTATCGAGCAGTAAAAGGCATTTAAAGTACCTCGAAAGCATTGACCGTCGTTTTCTCAGAAACTGTCGAGTACCTGCGGATAAGCCGAGACACGTCTTCGTTTGTTTCGACTGCTTTTCCACTGAGCGAAGTTTCTGGGAAATCGCGTTGTGGCACTTGTCCCCGCCGTCACTGACATCCAGTGACTAGCCCTCCTTCGAAGTTACTGAGCTCTCCTGACCGCCCATTTCTGGTCTCTCTGCTTCTACATTGACAACGCAGTACTGCCTGCCTACTTTCGTAGTGACAGACCCGCGTCTCGTGACATCTTGTGGTCAATTTCTAATGCTTTTCATGAGATAGAATATGCTGACAGAGTTTTTAAAATGTTAAATCATGAAACGTTCAACATTTATCGGGCTTTGTTGAAATGTTAATCACATAACGTGTATTAAGTGATTGAACTTTCTTTCCATTTGAAAGTGATATCTGCAGTTAGCGTCATAACAAGTATGACCCTTACCGAGCAGAATGGGCTATTTTATTGGTTGCACAGCCTCAAAATGTCATCTTGAGGAATTTCTTGCCGTGCCTGAAGTACATGCTGGCAAGAAGCTAGTATGGAAGTGTACATCTTAGTAATGCTCTGTTAACTAAAAATTCATGTCCCTGGACAGACAATTTAAGGGTCAATACGGTCCCCATCGCTTTTGTAGTGTGAACTGCAGTGTGGAATCTTTCACATTCCTACCAGAAATTGCCATTTGGTATTCTCTACATCAACGGTATGGCAGCTGATTTCACCACTCTTGGCCGCTCCTGCTAAGCATTCAGCCTCTCTTCAACGACTGGCAGTCCAGCTGTAGTACAGCTCCGCGCACCTTATTTCCAGGATCTACTTTCTGGGACATGTCGCTAGGCCGTCTACGGACACATTGCGTCGATCAGATCGCCGCAGTCATTGGCGAGACTTATCACGAAACAACACAGAACGCCATTCAGTCTGTCATTTGCCTCTACATCATCCAAGTCTCTGTTGTGTATGGTATAATAAAAGCAGTAAAGGAAGCACGTGAGCTCGTGATCACATCCCGGCTTCCTCTAATCTGTCCCCGCGATTCATGGAACCAGTAACTTCTACCTGGATGTCAACTGTTGTCATCCACCCTGTCGTCAGAGTCAGTCGAATAATCATCCGATTGCACGTTGTGTAGTTCTCCTGGAAGACACGTGTCTACTCTTGTTACCACACTGTAGTCAACGTTCTTTCTGCAGTCGTTACACTACCGTAAACCGTCCGCGATCTGTCAGTTGGGGCTCCCGCATCCTTCGTACCAATGATTCAGCATTTCTCAAAGCCCCAAAGATATTGATAGCTTGCATGTGCACTTTGTGTGGGTACACTGTACTGCGAATTCCGTTTGATTATTTCCAGTAACGATAGACTGAATAGCCATCATGTACTTACAGCATTTGTAATGTCCTGGAACTACTTTTTCATGTACTGAAAATTTTAAAACTAAACAGGTACAGGAATGAATTCTTCATCAGTTGATAACACTAATGTTGATATGCTGCGCCGGCCGCGGTGGTCTCGCGGTTCTAGGCGAGCAGTCCGGAACCGTGAGACTGCTACGGTCGCAGGTTCGAATCCTGCCTCGGGCATGGATGTGTGTGATGTCCTTAGGTTAGTTAGGTTTAAGTAGTTCTAAGTTCTAGGGGACTGATAACTACAGCAGTTGAGTCCCATAGTGCTCAGAGCCATTTGAACCATTTTTTTTGATATGCTGCTGTATAACATCGGTAGCGGTCTGTCAAGGTGTCCGTCTGCAACACTCCCCATTTACGTCAGTGTTTCGTGCAGTCTTGAATCTCATTACTGCTATTTGCTTGCGACTACCTAGTACAAACTCAGATTGGGTATATATGTGTTACCGACATTTTATGGAATACCTAGGCAATAAAGGAATACCAAAAGTCATTCGGCAGGATATTAAATGCATATTATTTAATACTGTGTTTGGGCATTCAACGCAATGCCAGTTACGTTCCAGGCCAAGTAAGAAAGAAAGGCAATGTTTTGTTTTGACAAATACAGATTCCACAGACAACATTGTTGTAACAGTTTCTGCCCAGTTCCTCTGGAGTTCAGCTGTGTCAGAGCGACACTTCTGCTAAAGTGATGGCTGCTCTTGGTGATTGTTAAAACGTCGCGGTTGATGATTGTGCAATTGCAGTGAAAAAAATTTATAGATCGGTATAGATAACGAAGAGTAATTCTTCAAGAAGCAGTGTCGCTATAATTTAATAATATGGGAAACAGTTTTTACAATTGAAACTTCCTGACAGATTAAAAATTTGTATCGACAGAGACTCGAAATGTTGACCTTTGCCTTTCGCGGGAAAGTTCTGCAATGTTCCCAGGAGGGGTTCTGTGAAGTTTGGAAGGTAGCAGACAAGGTACTGGCAGAAGTAAAGCTGTGAGGACGGGGCGTTAGTCGTGCTTGGTTAGCTCATACGGTAGAGAACTTGCTCGTGAAAGCCAAAGGTCCCGAGTTCGATTTTTGGTCCGGCACACAGTTTTAATCTGCCAGTAAGTTTCATATCAGCGCACACTCAGCTGCAGATTGTGAATCTCATTCTGGAGTTTTTTCAGTCGTTTATTAGATTTTAGTACTTGTTAAAAACTATCCCAACGCATCTACTTCAAGACAAAACAGTTCCCACAAATCCGCAATTGTGATAATTTTCATGCTTCGATTTAACTTTTATTGAATATGTAAAATTCTAGTTTGAACATGTTACTTAATTACAATTTTATACATTCCCTGTTCCCATTTCCTAGTATATAATATACCTAGGCATCTTATACATTCGCTAGGAAAAGTACGTGATTAAAATCAAATTACACCCAAAAGAGTTCTAGGTATTGTGGTGGAAGGAGCGGGGAGGGAGTGGTAATGTACTGGACCGAAATTACATTACACAAGTCGCACTTACCCATTTTATTTTATTACAAAGAAATTTGAACTTCACTATTAAAAACCAAAACATGTTTCAACCTTCAGAGGGTGAGTAATATACACTATGTATTTCACATTACAGATTATAGTGACATCGCGCTAAAAAAAGTGTGATGGTGCTCCACACGCAAGAAAGCTGAAACACAAATTTTACACAGAAACTATAGCTCGTCAAGAAAAGGTTTCGAAACGGACATCATTTTCATACAGCTTAGGTAAAAACTATACAAATTAAACCCTCAGTCAAAAAACGTAGCTCTGCTTTCGCATATCTACATCTACATGACTACTCTGCAATTCACATTTAAGTGCTTGGCAGAGGGTTCATCGAACCACAATCATACTATCTCTCTACTATTCCACTCCCGAACAGCGAGCGGGAAAAACGAACACCTAAACCTTTCTGTTCGAGCTCTGATTTCTCTTATTTTATTTTGATGATCATTCCTACCTATGTAGGTTGGGCTCAACAAAATATTTTCGCATTCGGAAGAGAAAGTTAGTGACTGAAATTTCGTAAAAAGGTCTCGCCGCGACGAGAAACGTCTATGCTGTAATGACTTCCATCCCAACTCGTGTATCATATCTGCCACACTCTCTCCCCTATAACGCGATAATACAAAACGAGCTGCCCTTTTTTGCACCCTTTCGATATCCTCCGTCAATCCCACCTGGTAAGGATCCCACACCGCTCAGCAATATTCTAACAGAGGACGAACGAGTGTAGTGTAAGCTGTCTCTTTAGTGGACTTGTTGCATCTTCTAAGTGTCCTGCAAACGAAACGTAACCTTTGGCTCTCCTTCCCGACAATATTATCTATGTGGTCCTTCCAACTCAAGTTGTTCGTAATTTTAACACCCAGGTACTTAGTTGAATTGACAGCCTTGAGAATTGTACTATTTATCGAGTAATCGAATTCCAACGGATTTCTTTTGGAACTCATGTGGATCATCTCACACTTTTCGTTATTTAGCGTCAACTGCCACCTGACACACCATACAGCAATCTTTTCTAAATCGCTTTGCAGCTGATACTGGTCTTCGGATGACCTTACTAGACGGTAAATTACAGCATCATCTGCGAACAATCTAAGAGAACTGCTCAGATTGTCACCCAGGTCATTTATATAGATCAGGAACAGTAGAGGTCCCAGGATGCTTCCCCCGGGAACACCTGATATCACTTCAGTTTTACTCGATGATTTGCCGTCTATTACTACGAACTGCGACCTTCCTGACAGGAAATCACGAATCCAGTCGCACAACTGAGACGATACCCCATAGCTCCGCAGCTTGATTAGAAGTCGCTTGTGAGGAACGGTGTCAAAAGCTTTCCGGAAATCTAGAAATACGGAATCAACTTGAGATCCCCTGTCGATAGCGGCCCTACTTCGTGCGAATAAAGAGCTAGCTGCGTTGCACAAGAGCGATGTTTTCTGAAGCCATGCTGATTACGTGTCAATAGATCGTTCCCTTCGAGTTGATTCATAATGTTTGAATACAGTATATGCTCCAAAACCCTACTGGAAACCGACGTCAATGATATAGGTCTGTAGTTAAATGGATTACTCCTACTACCCTTCTTGAACACTGGTGCGACCTGCGCAATTTTCCAATCTGTAGGTACAGATCTATCGGTGAGCGAGCGGTTGTATATGAGTGCTAAGTAGGGAGCTATAGTATCAGCATAATTCAATACCAGAATGATTAATTTGCAGTTACCATATAAATGACTAAAACTTGTAAAAGGAGTTCCAGAAAATTTCACAGCAGTGAGCTGATTTTGAAAGGAACAACAATAACCACATAACTTCAGCTAGTGAACGCATTAAAATTTCAATACTGAATGCACGAATACGATCTGACTTACGTCTCAGGCACATAGCCTTTTCAAACTTTATCTGCCTTTAGTAGTTGCCGCATCTAATTAGAAACAGTGGTAGTTCCAAGAAAACAATAGTGATAGCTTAGAATGAAACTGCTGTTTTCCGTAACTAACTTACGGCATGACAGATTAAAGCTTTGACTAGCTTATAACTCGACAAATTAAAATTCACATTAATCAACTTAAGAGCCCAGATCCAAACTATAACATACATGTACAAGCTTCAGCGTCAAATGGCTGGTTCCTGGGTCTTTTTAATAAAACATCAATCATCAAGGTGGTCTTTAAAATGCATCAACAAAGAACAATAGTTGGACAGAAATCCCTGAAATACAGATTTTTTTTTACCACAAGCAACCAACATAAAAACAAGCATGGAACTTATACACTTGTTAAGTGCAGCACCTATTTATGAAAATATTAACAAAAGACGGCCAACTTGAGATCGAAGTACTGTTCAGACGTTGACATGAGAATGAATGTCACTCTCCTTTCAGATGTACTCAGGACGCGGGAACAGTATGTAGTACCAAAATTCTCACCGCTCTCTAGAGGATTTGGTAAAAGGGTACCACGTGCACGTAACTTCGCTCTCCAGACCAGCTAGAATTAACACGATGGCGATACGATATCAGAGTAAGAATAATTAAGAAGACCCCCACAATAGTCTGGCACAATGTCGTCAGTTCATTGGAGACTACACAGGTGCCCGCTCCACAGAATTCCACAGTATCCTGATGCTGGATATTAACAGAGCCCTTCGAGACACACACTCCTCTACCAATGGGTAAGCAATACCACGCTACTACACAAGTAACAGCCACCTTAGACCACAACAAAAGAATTTGATGAAAGAAGCCAGACGGCTCAATATTGCCTAGGCATTCTACACTGAAGTGCCAAAGAAACAGGTACAGACGTGCGTATTCAAATACAGAGATATATGATCAGGCAGACTACGACGCTGCCGTCGGCAAAGCCTACATAAGACAACAAGTGTCCGGCGCAGTTGTTATATCGGATACCGCTGCTACAAAGGCAGGTTATTAAGATTTAAGGGAGTTTGAACGTGGTGCTATAGTCGGTGCACAAGCGATAGGGCACAGCATCTCCGACATAGCAAGCTAGCGGGGATTTTCCCGTACAACTATTTCACGAGTGTACCGCGAATATCAGGAATCCGGTAAAACATCAAATCTACGACGTCGCTGTGGCCAGAAGAAGATCCTGCAAGAACGGGACTGAAGAGAATCATTCAACGTGAAAGAAGTGCGACTCCTCTGCAAATTCCTGCAGATTGCAATTCTAGGCCGTCAACAAGTGTTAGCGTGCGAACCATTCAACGAAACATTATCAATATGGCCTTTCGGAGCCGAAGGCCCGCTCATGTACCTTGATGACTGCACGACACACAGCTTTACGCCTCGCTTGCATCCGTCAGCACAGACAATGGACAGTTGATGTCTGGAAATGAGTTGTCTGGTCGGATGAGTCTCGTTTCAAATTGTATCGCATGAACAGACGTGCACGGGTATGGCGACAAACTGATGAATCCATGGACCCTGCCTGTCAACAGGAGACTGTTGAAGCTGGTGCAGGCTCTGTAATGGTGTAGGGCTTGTGCTGTTGGAGTGATGTGGGATCCCTGATACGTCTAGACACGACTCTGACAGATGACACGTACATAAGCATCCTTCATGATAACCTGCATCCATTTATGTCTATTGTGCGTTCCAACAGACTTGGGTAATTCCAGCGGGACAATATGAAACTCCAATGTCCAGAATCGCTACAGAGTGGCTCCAGGAATACTCTTATGACTTTAAACATTTCCCTTGACCACTAATCTCACCAGACATGAACAGTATTGAACATACCTGGGATGCCTTGCAACGTGGTTTTCAGAAGAGATCACCACCTCTGAAGAGATCTGCATCCCCTTGTAGTTTTACGGATTTATGGACAGCCCTGCAGGATTCATGGTGTTAGTTCCTTCCAGCACTGCTTCAGACATTAGTCGAGTACATGCCACTTCATATTGCGGTTTTTCTGCATGCTCGCGGGGACCGTACCACGTATTAGGCAGGTGTACCAGTTTCGTGGCCTCTTCAGTGTATACAATGCCTTGATTTAACACTTTGCCGGAGTAACATATACGTGTTTGTGATTACATTTTCATATAAGGAGGGCACGAGCGGAAATTTACGTCAACGTGTGACCCTTTGTGTGTGTGTGTGTGTGTGTGTGTGTGTGTGTGTGAGGTAGTGTAGTGAAAGTATTCTTACAGGACATAACGCCAAGAGAAGTTGTTGCTGAACAGGTCCTACCGTCTTGTAAACCCTCTGTTGTGCGAGACAACACAAGCATGGCACCCGCTGCCGCAGGTGAAGTTTTAGCCGTCGCGTGGCGCCGCTAGACGATCGTGGGAGAAAGGCGAAGGCGAAAGCGGCTAGAGCCGCGGCTGGCTGCGTGACGGAGAACAAACAGGAATTTCCCGGACTAAAGCTGTCGGAAGTAATGGGATCTGTCGCAGCTTTCCGCGAGTTACTCCGGCGCTGTTAGGACAGCTGCTGCTGAAAGTGTTTGTCTGCTGTGCGCGACTTACGGTGTCAGCTCTTACAGCTTCTTTCCAAACAACCTTTGCTCACATTCACGAAGGCAAAGCGAGGCAGAGGAGTTGCGGGATATCGACTGCAGTAGCTTGTAGGGACTCACAGCTTTTGGTGTAAGGACGCATTTACATAGTCTGCGCATTGTGCTCTGCAGCATTCTCGCTCCTTATTCCCACTTGTCGCTTGCGCCACACTTGTTTTGCCCTGCCTGTCGTCATCGCACATACGTCCATAAGTAAGCTAATTATCTGGGAAGTGAGTTGTGGGTGGTAACTCACAAACAAGATGCTGTTTAAAAACGCTACTCATCCAAAATAACCGTTCAGATAACATTAATGTATCCCTTACTATGGAAGCAGTTTCCTTACCAGGGCCCTCCGCAGTGGCCATGCGGTTCTAGGCACTCCAGTATGGAACCGCGCTGCTGCTACGGTCGTACGTTGGAATCCTGCCCCAGGCATGGATGTGTGTGAGGTCGTTAGGTTAGTTAGATTTAAGTAGTTCTAAGGTCTAGGGGACTGATGACCTAAGATGTTACGTCCCATAGTGCTCAGAGCCATTTTTTTTCCTTACCTGGTCTAGTGGACATGCACAGGTAGCACCTGGACACAACCGTAAACCGTAAACAATAACTGCCTTCCTGCTAACGACGAATAACTCACTACCGCGTTGCAAATGTATCTAAATGTACACTTCGCAATAATTTCACAGTGAATGGATGGAGGTACTTCGTACTAATGTCGTCGATCTCCTGTTCATTTGAAGTTTCGTACCGATAAAGAGAACAACGTTGTTTTCCAATGATTCCGATGTAAATTCCCCAAGTATTTGTGTGAGACTTTCGTACGGGCTATACCTATCGTAGCAGCACGTATCTGAATTTGTTCAACGTGTGTTGTTTTGCCTGACTGATAAGGACTCCAAACACTGGATCCACTGTGCAATTGGTCGCACATTCTTACAACTAATGGGTTTCTTTCAAATAAAATTCCCTTTCACTACAAACAAAATTAACATCAAACTGCTCTCAAGGTACATCAATGTCTATCTAGTCATTCCTCATTACAGTAAACAGTCACAATAATTTTTATGATAAGTAATACCAACAACGACAGACGTTGTGCCGGCTGGTGATCTCTGGTGTCATTTCATATCCGAAGTTCATAATGGCAAATAATCACGCGTATGAAAAAAATCCTGCCCCTTTAGTTTTGTTTGTACATCCCATACAACTACAGAATGTCGAAAACACAACATTTCATCACAACTTATACAAGTGTTTGAAGATCCACGTGATACTTAGAGAAAACTATTTCTATCATGCTCTCAGTGTAACGGTCTACAAAGTAACGGACTCCAAAATATAAAATCAAATCTCCTAGCACCAGACAGATTTATAACTCGTACAGATCATCTTAAAAATTTTTAATTATTATATATTGCATGCACACCACATTTTTCGTTATAGATCATACAGGTATTGTTATATCTACAAAAAATTTATAACATAAATTTTCAAAGCTATCTGTATGAGATTATAAACCTGTGTGGGACTAGTAGAAATTATTTTATACTTTTTTGTCTGAATTAAAAATATGCTGTGTTCAAAATTTACTCTCATGTAAGAAATTATTTTTTTGTTTCTTAGACTTGCTTGTGTAAAATTTATCAGTCGAGTTTAAACATTTTTCTGAGACAACATCTCTTACTTAAATAATTATTTACGTATGTACAACATCTTCCTACATACAACTTCGCCTATGTGTCGAATGTCTCAGTATTCCACACATCGTTAGATGTCGTCAAACCTTTTCAACTTCCACTCCCACTCTTACCAAACAGACCGACAAGAAAGCGAGAATTTAGAGAACCGGCATTTGAAGCTTACTGCCAAATGGTTCTGCTGCCGCCAATATACATTCCGCATAAGGACCAAGAAGATAAGATACGGGAAATTATGGCTCATACGGAGGCATATAGGCAGTTGTTTTTCCCTCGCTGGGTTTGCGAGTGGAACAGGAAAGGAAGAGACTAGCAGTGGTACAGGGTACCCTCTACCACACATCATATGGTAGCTTGCAGAGTATATACATATAAGTAGATGTATATGAGTTAATATTGCATTTTCATCAATTCTGAGCTATGTTTAAAATTTCATACCTGTAGCCCACTGGGATATTACTTCCAAATCAACTGCATAACTTATACCGAGCAGGCAGAGAGAGACAAGAAAGCGACCAAATAAAAACGCGTTAACAATGTGTAACTTTTGTGAATAGGGATAGTTTTACTGACTCTAAGTTGAAGACAGTTTGCTCTAAGGAAAGATTTTTTTTTCGGCCAACTAATAAAGATTCCAAGTTGTTGCAATTGAAGCTGTTCCCAAATGATATCACAGAAGACAAAAGGATATGCCTGATGAATAAGGAGAATTCACTTTATAAATGTTTACCTAAATCGAAGAAATTCAATGTTTGATTAGTGGACCCATTCTTCGGTGATCTGTACTGGATCAAATGGAAAGAAATTAATCAATGTGATTCTCTGCGAGCACGTCAAATTTTCATTCAAATGCTGCAAAAGCATTCGACATACTCAACAACCCTATCCGTCAATTTTATGATTCCAAGACAAATTGCTGAGAGGCTGAGATTTTCCTCGGGATATTAGCACAGAATAATTTGTTGCCAAAACTAGTGGAGTAATATTTCTCATCCGTGAGGATTAAAACGAGCCACAGTCCATCTGTTCACAACCGTTCTACCAAAAGTTGCCGCCCTAAGTGTGTCATATGAATACACTGTTTTAGAATACGTTAGTATGACGCATGTTTTTCTTATTTTGTGTATAAAGATATGAGTAATATGCACTTTATTATATATTGTCCCAACTTTTAACTGTCACATCTGCCACTAGCCTGCTACCCTTACATCGTGTCGTGAGTTGTTCTTGTGAACGTTTTAAGTTATTTTCCTTGTAAAGAACGTTGAGTCATTCACTTCTTATTAGTTACTTGTAAGAACAACGCTTATCTCAAATGTTTACCGATTTTTGTATAGGCGACTCTGAGACTCATTAAATACTTTAGGAATCGCTGAAGTTTTATGAAATAGTTCATTCACCGCTATTTAATTGCGCCTAGTTCATCTGGCTGTTTTGAGTCGATTGTTGATTGTTTACGGATCATCCCAATAACTAATTCTCTGGCAGGCGATACAGTTTACTACACTGATGAGATCAGCACTTTCAAACACCTTAACACTTAAACATACGTATAGGTAGGTACTGATTTCTTTCTGTCTGAATATTTGTTTTACATTTTGTATTGACATCAGACGATCAGTGCGGGATTTTTGAGATTCGGCTAAACCTATAGCTCGTTTCTTTTCTGCTAATTGCCAGGGAACCGATAGATGGCAGAAGTTATTTCCAACTGGGAATATCTGCCAGAAAAGTCGAATTTCTGACATTTGGCTTACAAACAAAGAAAATCTCCGTTATACCTTCGTAGTACCCAGGCAGACGAATCTAATTCCGTTTTGCTTCTGGGACGTGAATATCTGTGCGAAGATTGTCCTTTCTGGCAATGGAATTGAGGTTAACCTTCCAGAAACCACGTTCGATCTTATGAATTGATGCTGTTTTGGTTTTCTGCCTCAGATGTTATTATTTGGGTGGTGTTTTGACCTACAACCAAATACAACTTCCCATTCTCTTTGGTCAGAAGCAGTGAATTAGAGCTGTTCCTATTTTACTGCTAGCAATGTAGTACATGGGGACCAGGAAGTCTCAGTTCCGTAGTATGGCTGCTCATGCAACAACAGACATCGCTGTTAATATATGCCCATGGATGTTTTTGACACCTATTTTTGATCTGAATATTCTGTGATGCAGCTGGTATACTATTTTAGAGTACATAGCATGCCAGCAAAAGCGACAAGGAGGTGACGTACATAATTGTCCGGGGAAATATGTTTATCTTTCTATTTTTACTAACATCTTCTAACTCTTTCCGATTATTTTATTATTCTGTTCACATGTATGAGCCGAAGGGAAAGGGAGATTCCCAGCAAATAGCACAATGGATTTTTGTCAGAATTCTCATAGCCAAAAGAGGGAGATAGACAAATGGGCTATCAAAGTGACCAACGTGAGATCTTGTCTTCCAAAAAATATTTAACGGAAATTTCTTGATAGATTAAAACTGCGCGCCAAAGTGGGACTCGAACCTGTGACCCTGCCTTTCAAAGACACGATCTCTACTGACTCATCCAAGTAACCTCTCACGGCTTGTCCTCACAGCTCTGTTACTGTCAGTACCTCATTTTCTGTCTTCCATACTTCACAGAAGTTCACCTGCATACCTCCCACGAGTGTTACTCCTGGGAGAATGGATAAAACTTGGCAGTTAAGAGATGGACTGATGGAAGTAATACTCTTAAGATGGATTGTGATCGTAGCTCGGATGAGTTGACAGAGTAAATCTCTGTGAATTGCAAAAGTTTCGGGTTCGAATTCCAATCCAGCACACAGTTTAAATCTACCAGGAAGTTTCAAAGCAACGTACAATCTTGTGCGAACTGAAAATTCATTACATGAAAGATTTAATTGTTTGAAAATAATCAGGGTAATTAAGGAAATCCGCCAGACTAATTTCCTCCAGCACTCTTTAAAATTATATGCTAAACATTTAACTTTAATTTCGGAATCGACTCTTCATTTGCTTTCCATTAGTCCTATAGCTTTAACGTTAATAGAACATCGATTGATATTTGAATATATTTAACGCTTTCTGCACAGCATATGACAAAAAAATTAGGGAAAAACTAGACAAATTTTCTGTGAAACGATTTGTCTAACAGCAAGAAATAAAATGCCTTAAAGAAACATTTGACCCACCTTGTAATGATGTCCGAATGATGTACAGCAATGAGCTGACAATTGAGAGTTTAAAGTCCAGTGTTTAACATAAAATCAAGTAATTTTGAATGGTGTAGATGATATTTGTGTGGGAGGTTGTGTAGACTATGCAGTCTGCTGTTGTGTGGCTTAACATACACTCTTGCAAATTGAAATAAGAACACCGTGAATTCATTGTCCCAGGAAGGGGAAACTTTATTGACACATTCCTGGGGTCAGATACATCACATGATCACACTGACAGAACCACAGGCACATAGACACAGGCAACAGAGCATGCACAATGTCGGCACTAGTACAGTGTATATCCAACTTTCGCAGCAATGCAGGCTGCTATTCTCCCATGGAGACGATCGTAGAGATGCTGGATGTAGTCCCGTGGAACGGCTTGCCATGCTATTTCCACCTGGCGCCTCAGTTGGACCAGCGTTCGTGCTGGACGTGCAGACCGCGTGAGACGACGCTTCATCCAGTCCCAAACATGCTCGATGAGGGACAGATCCGGAGATCTTGCTGGCCAGGGTAGTTGACTTACACCTTCTAGAGCACGTTGGGGGGCACGGGATACATGCGGACGTGCATTGTCCTGTTGGAACAGCAAGTTCCCTTGCCGGTCTAGGAATGGTAGAACGATGGGTTCGATGACGGTTTGGATGTACCGTGCACTATTCAGTGTCCCCTCGACGATCACCAGAGGTGTACGGCCAGTGTAGGAGATCGCTCTCCACGCCACGATGCCGGGTGTTGGCCCTGTGTGCCTCGGTCGTATGCAGTCCTGATTGTGGCGCTCACCTGCACGGCGCCAAACACTCATACGACCATCATTGGCACCGAGGCAGAAGCGACTCTCATCGCTGAAGACGACACGTCTCCATTCGTCCCTCCATTCACGCCTGTCGCGTCACCACTGGAGGCGGGCTGCACGATGTTGAGGCGTGAGCGGAAGACGGCCTAACGGTGTGCGGGACAGTAGCCCAGCTTCATGGAGACGGTTGCGAATGGTCCTCGCCGATACCCCAGGAGCAACAGTGTCCCTAATTTGCTGGGAAGTGGCGGTGCGGTCCCCTACGGCACTGCGTATGATCCTACGGTCTTGGCGTGCATCCGTGCGTCGCTGCGGTCCGGTCCCAGGTCGACGGGCACGTGCGCCTTCCGCCGACCACTGGCGACAACATCGATGTACTGTGGAGACCTCACGCCCCACGTGTTGAGCAATTCGGCGGTACGTCCACCCGGCCTCCCGCATGCCCACTATACGCCCTCGCTCAAAGTCCGTCAACTGCACATACGGTTCACATCCACGCTGTCGCGGCATGTTACCAGTGTTAAAGACTGCGATGGAGCTCCGTATGCCACGGTAAACTGGCTGACACTGACGGCGGCGGTGCACAAATGCTGCGCAGCTAGCGCCATTCGACGGCCAACACCGCAGTTCCTGGTGTGTCCGCTGTGCCGTGCGTGTGATCATTGCTTGTACAGCCCTCTCGCAGTGTCCGGAGCAAGTGTGGTGGGTCTGACACACCGGTGTCAATGTGTTCTTTTTTCCATTTCCAGGAGTGTATTTTTACCATCTGAAAGAGTTCTAAGAACTTTTCACTCTGAAACTTTTTTCAGAAGAGAACCCTTCAAATAACAAGACAGGAGATTGCGTGTGACAGCTTATAAGTGTTGACGATGTCTCTGTTTTCCTCACTCACTTTTCTTGATAAAACAACTATGAATATAGAACACATAATAAACTGGAACCGTAAATCATATAGGAGTTCCAGTGGAAATGCCGATTCTACTAAGGTTTCTGCTCAACTGACGTAGGATTGTTTCAGCTGCTGCGTTTCTGTGTTTGGGACTTTAAATATTTTAGTACTTGTTTTCGCAAAGAAACGTCAGCCACATTTTGGATTCAATTTTCAAACTTTTTTAGATGATTTCAAGAATCATTCAAAGGCGTGTCAAATTTTACTTTTTACTTTAATCCCTTTTGTTCTACATTTCGATAAATTATTGCTTGAAAGATTTGATCGTTTTATCTAAATTATTTTAAATTTTTTCTTTGGTATTTCTATTGCATCGATCACAATTTTATAATAATTTGTAACATATTTTTGGCAGGAGACAAAAATTTGGCAGCTGTGAGTTCTCCCTTTAGGTGTCCTCAGGTGAACGTATTTTGCCATTTACATCATTTGATGAGGACAACCGCTTCTCTGATACTGTCTACTAAATCGTCACCAACAGCTCCTACTTGTATGTTTGTGTCCATTCAAAATCTAAAAAAAAAGTCTAACAGCAATGCGACTACTTTTTATCCAAACAATGGGTTTATTATAATCAACTACTAGCAAGGAAATGTGGTATTGTCTCACACTTTGATGTGGTCCATCATACTAGAAGTGCACTGCATTCTATGTAAGCAATGGACAATCCGTAATAGTTCATCTAACGTCTTTCCCAAGAAGTGAAGGTAACAATTTTCTGCAAATTTGTATCATTAAATTAATTACTGTTAAACGTATCACAAAACACATCACAAAGAAAGGTAAATGTGAAAGATAGAAATAGTGCGGTACAAAATAAAATTGTAACACACAATATATATGTTCCACTTCCAAAACCTTTCTGGTTAGAGTGCTTCAAACAACAATTTTCATCATCTCGTGGGACTGACAAGTTGTTTAAGATTAGATTCAACTGACAGAAGTATCTAGACAATAGTTACTAAGTCACAAGGAATTCCTCATTTAAACGTTGTATTCATTTATATTTTGAGAAGAAATAAATAAAATCTCGCTTATGCTGCCAACACTAATTAAACAAGATCTGAAACATGAATCGGAAAACAAACATTATTTTGTTGCAGGAAGTGAACAACCGCTATCATAAAACCTCCGTAACTGCTTTCTTTATTATTATTATTTTGTCCTCGTTCAATACGTAAACATGTAAAACAACATGAATCCGAAAACAAAAAACATTTTGTTGCAAGAAGTCAACGATTGATATCATGAAACCTCTGTGTCTCATTTGCTTATGATTTTATTTTCGTTCAGTGTTGTCGATTAAAACAATAATTAACCAGGAGACTGACAATCGAGCACGAGTTTTTGCAGAACAGGGTTCTCAAGAATGGTAAGTACAAAATACAGTCAAGGTCTCCGCCAAGCTATCCATTGTTAGTGAAACATCATTGGCACTGAACGGTGAATATCTAGCAAAAGAGTAACATCGTCACACAGGTTCATAGTGGCTGCTAGATTTTATCTGGATCATAGCTGAAACATCATTACCTGGGATAACAGTATTTCTGCTGTAAGCTATTTAACATTGTTTTCATATATATGACATGCTCAATTAACGGAGGGAACGATGTAGAAAAACACTTGAGTTTAACACCAGCAAAAAATGAGTAATTCGTTTTAGTACCTGTTCTGGACAGTTCTTCATAAGTAGCAGAAGTAGTTAACGCGCTCTAGACATCCAGGTAGGACGATTGGAAGTAATCAGTGGGAAGCCGGCAGCTGTCGGCGAGCGGTTCTAGGCGCTTCAGTCCGGAACCGCGCTGTTGCTACGGTCGCAGGTTCGAATCCTGCCTCGGGCATGGATGTGTGTTATGTCCTTATCTTAGTTGGGTTTAAGTAGTTCTAAGTTTAGGGGACAGATGAGCTCAGATGTTAAGTCCTATACGGCTTGGAGCCACTTTTTTTTTATCACTGGGAACTCATCGAGAAATAGGTAAGTAATTTCTTTTGATCCCCCAAGAAGTGTTATAGATCATCTGCTGTTCCTAACGAACATAAACGATTTATGAGGCTATTTTACCCCCTCCCCCCTTAGACTATTTGCAGATGATGCTGTTATTTACCGTCTAGTAAAGTCATTAATGAACAAAACTAGTTGCTAAATGCTTTAGATAAGATATCTGTACGGTTCGAAAAATAGCATTTGACTCTGAATAATGAAAGCGTGTAATCATCCACAAGAGTACTAAAAGAAATCCGCTAAATTTCGGTTACACTACAAGTTACATAATATCAAAAGTCTTACAATTACCAACAACTAAAACTGGAACGAACACACAGAAAATGTTGTGGAGAAGACGAACCAAACATAGCGTTTTATTGGCAAATTTCTTAGAAGATGCAGCAGTTCTACTGAAGAGGCTGCATACTACGCGACTCCGTCCCCACCTGGAATATTGTTGCACTGTATGAGATCCATACCAAAAAGGATGATGGATGATATAGGACACGATCAAAGAACGGCTCCTTGCTTTGTGTTATAGGTGAGAGAGTGTCACGAATATAAGTAGGTTGGGGTGGCAGCCACAAAAACAAAGACTTCAGCGGTGAGAAATTAATGAAATTTCCGTCACTAAGTTTCTCCTCCGAATGCGAAAACATTTTGTGAACGCCAATTTACATAGGGAGAAATGATCACCGAAACAAAATAAGAAAAATTGGGGTTCTAATGGAAATCTATAAATCTTTGTTTTCCCTCACGAACTTTGGCGGTCGAACGGTATAGAAGCAGTGCGAAAGCGAGTCGATGACCCCCTCCGCCTCTGTTTAAATGTCAGCTTCGGAGTAGACATGTAGGCGTAGATGTATCGTCAGCTGCGTTGTAATCGGTGACGCAGCACGAGATCAGAGATGGAAGACAATCGGCGATCTCCTATATAAGAAACCACATCGGCATTTGTATTAAGCAATTTAGGTAATCTACGAAAGGCCAGATGTGGACTTGAGGCAGGTCCACTCAAATTCAAGGCCAGTGGAATACATTGTGACACTCAGTTGCTCCGTAACACAGACACACTCGACTCCTGGGCAATGTGAAACGTTTCTTCTTTGGGGCAGCGAGACGGTTGGTATTCATGAAACTATGTTTTGATATTCTGGTGCATGTTGCTCAGTAATATACGCCAAACGTCCTTTTGAATGGATATCTTCTACAGTAGTACTGCTGTGTGTGATAAATTGCAGTGCCCTCAAGAACATCGTCCCTCTTGCGGCTAGCGGAATTTTATGTTTGGTAGTTAAAATTACAATGAATCTGTAATTTTTGAGAACATTTAATGAGTCTCTCTTACATTTTTAATAGTTAAACAATTGAAGTTTGAGTTGGTAGGTAGTTGTAGTTACCTAGGAAGCAGCAGATCTGATGGTAGTACGAGAACTACCATCAGAAATGAAGACTTAACAACGTGCATAAAATGTCATGGGATGAAAATTAGAGAAACATTATTTAACTGATGCTATTACAAGAAGAACTAACTTCGAGGGAGATATATGTATTCCCAGTGTCGCGTTTGTGGTGTGCTGACCATAAAGCAAATACAAAATCGAAAATATCAACAAACCGTTGATCGTTTCAGAAATCCTATCAGGTAATTTTGTGCGCAGATTAATAACTGTGACACGAAGGTCTACTACATCATGTCAGAAAAGACACAGGAATCAAATCAGATATGGAAGCATGCAAAACTTAACCAAAAAAGTGACAAAGTTGATTTCATATGCCGGAAAATGTACTTCCACAGTTTTCTGGTATAGAAATAGGAATTATGAATGACAATAAACACAACAAAGGTGTAATAATTTACGATATAGTATTACACCGGTGTTGTGTGTATTTTCATTCATAATGTTTAAAATATTCTACCAAGAAGCGACATAACAGTCAATCAATGAAGAAGGGACTCTTATTGCAAATCTTGCATAGAGTATAATTAACAACAGTAGTGATAAACACTACTGAGGTCGCACGGATCATCAAGTTGGAAAAGTACGTCAAACGAGATTGCAAGGAAAATCACTATCCCTTGAAGGTTCTTTCACAGTGCGAAAAATAACCTAATTCAGGATGTAGTGGTTTACCATATATGGTGTCCCCTCAGTTCCATATATTTTGTGGTATTAAAAGGTTTCTGGTAGGCAGATATTTTGAGTCAAATGAAGAACGCACGACAAATCAAGACGGACATTTTACAGTAATCGCACTCAGAGTTGGAATGTTCTTACTGCAGAAACGTTGCATGAAACTGAATCGTCTAGGTAGGAACTACGTCCAAAATTAAGTACACTTTTTAAGTCACGAACTTTTAATAAAATGTCAAAAACATTTCATAGTTCGAATCTTGGTGCCTCAAGTGATCTTCATCACCCCCATGTCTTTGATGATGATGGAAACATTTTTGATTACGCGCCTTTGCATCGGATCAGAACAATAACTGCTTATCCAATGGAAATCAGCAGAAAAATTATAACATATCTCTCAATATTGCCTTCACGTGTACGAACAATGAATGGCAAAGCACAGCTACAACGCTGACTCAGCTGTGGATACACGGATGCCATAAGAGACAGATGTATTTTAAAAGATGTGAATAAGACCTTTCTTCTGAAACAGCAGTCAACTGCTGTCAGTATTTTCTTTGATACGTATGAAAAGGTAATGAGGAAATAGTAGTATGGAAGAAACCTTACTAAATGAAGGGATAATTTGTTGGTGCACGTGTTAAAGTCTAAGGGGATTGTTAAAGTTGGCAGCTGCACAATGGATGGAACAGTGGTACAGTAATAGAGGGAAATTTGTGGAAGCGGATAAGAACTGAGAAAATTCAGTTTAGCTATCGAGAGGATTCATTATGTTACTTGTGCACGCAAGAAGAGACAGGCAAGGGCCCGGCATCATTTCGGTTGATATAATTGACTTTCGTGGTATGGGTGGTAACGTGAATTTGTAAAATAATTATTTGTAGTGAGAAACTTTTCGATAACCCTTCTGAAGGGACTGGATTATACAGAAGAACTGAAGAAATTGCGTGTCCAAGAAAATTTATTTGCTACTGGTCAGTCGAGTAAAGGAGAAGGTACGTGTCTGGAATGAATAAAAGACAAGTCGAGGGGAGATACATTAGTGTCCGCTGGCATGGGATTGTGCGAACGACGGCTCCCAGAAAATTGCCAAATGGTTCTCGTTGAGGTGATGGAAGATCGAGGTGCTGAGGTGCGACAGTAGGGAAATAGCTGTTCGAGAGAGGACAGGAGGGGCAATTTGTTGCTGCAGGCCAGGAGCTGCCGCAGGTGGCAAGAGAAGGTAAGGCGAACGAACTTAAAGTCGCTCTTCTGACTGATCTTCAGGGAGAGTTGACGTCTAAAGCGTCGTGATTCATCTCGAAGTAAGTGAAGGCATTGTGCTAAGAGAAATACAGAAATATTTGATCATGATGTCTATGGATGTCAAAACCCTGTGAAACGAAGAAAGGCTGCTTATATTTTGATATTTTGACATCCAGTCATCAAAGAAATCATCAGACACAAAAAAAATAGCGAAGACTGGGCAGGCTAGAAATAGGAAAGCGACCAAAGCTGCTCTGAAGAAAAAGGTACCTAGTTTCCGTTTCTTTTTCTATGTAATTCTCACAACGCCGATTTATGCTAACTGTTAAACAGCTTTCGTTGATTTAGTCCACAAATCGCAATACCTTCTAAACTTTCGACGTTAATTAAGGCCATAGAAGCATGGTATTTTCCAAATGTACGTACTTCTACCAGAAAGCCATTCTCGTAGTATCTGGCGTTCAAGATTTAGTTAATCCTACCTTTTGGGATTTTCTGGTGATACTTCCGTAGAAACTGTCGTCCAGCATCACCTCATATAATAATTTTAACCGATTTAGCTTTACAAATAATTAATCATAACGGAATATTGCCATGAACAGTTTCATCCATATCACTGCCTTACGGGTGGATTTCGTAATATCCCAGCTTAAATGATGCCTATGGTAATTGATCAACTTCCTATAAGTTTCAATATAACGAAATACTTTCATAAACAATTTAATCCCCAATTTCACCGTCCTTTTCCGAGCATACCTCCTGCTCTTGTGATTCTTTAACTGAGTATTCGCTATTACTAGCAAAAATTTTTTGCAGAACTCTATTAGTCTTCTCTCCTTTCTTTCCTATTACGAAGCCTATATTCATCTATACGTCTACTCCTTTTCCTACGACTGCAGTTCATTCCTCCAAGATGATAAGATTTTCATCTCTCTTTACGTACTGAAATATCTGTTTCAGTATGATCATCCACTACCCCCGTCTCTTCATCCTCTGCTTGCGACGACAGCATGTACAGCTGAATATTGACATCCGTATTAGTTTTCTGTCGGTTCTGATGAGAACAATCCTGTCACTGAAGTATTCACGAGAACTCACACCCTGCCCTACCTCCTATTCATAATGGATCCCACTCTCATTATACCATGTTCTGCTGCTGTTGAAATTACCATATACTCATCTGACCACAAATTCCTGTCTTCTTTCCATTTCGCTTCACTGACACCACTGCATGCAGACCGAACGTTGGCATTTCACTTTTCATATATTCTAACTTTCAAATACTAAAGGTGGCAGGGGTAAAATACAGGGAGCGAAAGGCTATTTACAATTTGTACAGAAACCAGATGGCAGTTATAAGAGTCGAGGGGCATGAAAGGAAAACAGTGGTTGGGAAGGGAGTGAGACAGGAGTGTAGCCTCTACCCGATGTTATTCAATCTGTATATTGAGCAAGCAGTGAAGGAAACAAAAGAAAAATTTGGAGTAGGTATTAAAATCCATGGAGAAGAAATAAAAACTTTGAGGTTCGCCGATGACATTGTAATTATGTCAGAGACAGCAAAGGACTTGGAAGAGTAGTTGAACGGAATGGATAGTGTCTTGAAAGGAGGATATAAGATGAACGTCAACAAAACCAAAACAATGATAATGGAATGTAATCGAATTAAATCGGGTGATGCTGAGGAAGTAATATTAGGAAATGAGAGACTTAAAGTAGTAAAGGAGTTTTGCTATTTGGGGAGGAAAATAACTCATGATGGTCGAAGTAGAGATGATATAAAATGTAGAAGTCGTTTATGAAAGTATTTGTATGGAGTGTAGCCATGTATGGAAGTGAAAGAAGGACGATAAATAGTTTGGACAGGAAGAGAATAGAAGCTTTCGAAATGTGGTGCTACAGAAAATGCTGAAGATTAGATTGGTAGATCACGTAACTAATGAGGAGGTATTGAATAGAATAGGGGAGAAGAGGAGTTTGTGGCACAATTTGACAAGAAGAAGGGACCGGTTAGTAGGGCATGTTGAGAGGCATCAAGGCATCACAAATGTAGCATTGGAGGGCAGCGTGGAAGGTAAAAATCGTATAGGGAGACCAAGAGATGAATACATTAAGCAGATTCAGAAGGGTGTATGTTGCAGTAAGTACTGGGAGATGAAGAGGCTTGCACAGGATAGAGTAGCATGGAGAGCTGCATCAAACCAGTCTCAGGACTGAAGACCACAACAACACCAACATATTCTAGCTTTTTATCTGCACATGAAGCGAGATACTACTGCAGTGATATAATACACTAACACAACCTTAAAATAAATGAGTAGCATGGAGAGCTGCATCAAACCAGTCTCAGGACTAAAGACTACAACAACACCAACATATTCTAGCTTTTTATCTGCACATGAAGCGAGGTACTACTGCAGTGATATAATACACTAACACAACCTTAAAATAACTGAGTTGCATGGAGAGCTGCATCAAACCAGTCTCAGGACTGAAGACTACAACAACACCAACATATTCTAGCTTTTTATCTGCACATGAAGCGAGATACTACTGCAGTGATATAATACACTAACACAACCTTAAAATAACTTAGTTTGCGGATAAATCGACATTTATAGCCACTGGTGTCCAAGAAGAAAAAAAAAACCAATGTGCACACGACACATTAGCTTTTGTGTGACCCATGCATGTTATGAAATCCGAGAGTACCCATTTGTGTAATCACAAGATTCTTTGTGAAGTAGGGCTGAAGGACGTGTGGAAATGGGTGATAGCCACATTTAGTACCTCCTGCGCTATTGGCAAATAGATGGCTATGGTAGAAATGCATGCCGCATTTCTCAACTGGCGCTTATTACCAGATATAAATTTACTTTTTTTTTTACTGACACTGGCCAGTGTGACTGTCTATCTCACTACGTCTTTATCTCTCACCCTTCACCCCTTCAGTGTTTAAAAGCTTTCTGGCTCTCTCGTGCCAACACAAACACTCCACAACTGGAATTTTTTTAAGGCGTTTATTTTGTTACTTGTTTTGTAAACTATTCTCTTTTCCCCTTGCAAATAGAGATTTAGTTAATTTTTCCAGTTGCATCTACCAAAAAAGGTGGTCAGAACTAATTAGTCACATCGCACCCACAGCTTGTAATTCAGCTCTTAGTTTGCATTATTTTGTTAAAGTTTTACATCTGCGTAACCACCTAACCTTAGTGGTGCAAAATGGTGTTTTATGTCTGCTTCCATATTCTTCAAACAGGGCTGAAAACAATAGCGACCGAAGGGGGCGCGATTTTACGTAATTGATTACATTTATTGCTTCATCATGAACTAATTTTAGAACTGACGGCATGTTCTTCATCACGAGTGCTTGTCAATGCAGGATGCAATTGCTGTAACTACAGTTTGGAGCTTTAATTTTTATTATTGATACGGATCCTGCATTTGTGACTTTTGTCGCATCTGTGAAAATATCGAGATATCATTATAATCATGGTGGTTTACTTCAAAACAACTTTTAATCGTGTTAGAAAATTTTTTTTCTGGTAGCGTTAGTTCGCAATGGTGCACACATAAGTAAGTCTTCTTCCAGTGAATCTTTACACATGTATCTTACAATTATCAGCCAGATGACCAGTCTAGTAACATTAGTCGACTATCCATTTGCAAGACGACCACCATTTGCAAGGGGACCACAACTTCCCATTTGATGTAGCCTATGAGATCATTAACTCGACGCGTAAAAAAAATCGTTCGAAAACGACACTATAGAAAGATGATTTGTAGATTTTTCATCAAGCATAGATTGCGTTATGTCTGCCAAACATGGTTTTATTAAGCCCTTAGCGATAGTGTGCGCTTTGCCCACTTACACAATGTGATAGCTGACCAATTATTATGCCCCGTGGCTTTTTCGTTCACAGCATAGGTTACACACTTTATAGTTCTCTGACTTCTTAATAACTGTTCGTTCTTATGTGTCAAAAAATTCTTAATTCTTCTGTTTGCAATCGGAGTGTATAGTTTCTACATGTAGGCGCCTCTTAACAGGTAGCAAAGAACTATTCAGAAGTAAATTGCTACGCAACATGTAGAGAGGTGGTCACACTTTCTTTTTTCCCATTCAGTTACTGGTTGAAACTGTGGAGCTTGAAATCGTTACATCATCTTCTTGAATCTCATAGTCTTGATCGGAAATCTTTGATGTTGATACCTCGTCTTCTGGACGAACCTCACTCAAACTTTCGATGCAGGATTTTATTGCAACACCCATCAGTCAACGTTCAATTCTAACTTTTAAAAGCAAGTTTAGTTTCACAATAAGACAAACATAGAAATAATAACAGCACAAGATACTGAATTTTACAATTGTAGTCAATACCAAACACGAACCGAATCCACTGAGGTCAAAGAGTGGTGACTGGACTCGTCCTGGCGAACTGGAATCCACTTTACAATCGCCAACACGAGTAGGAAAGAAGTCTGCGCTACCAGTCAAGCAAAGACAGTTAAGTGTGGAAATTCTTTGAGGCGGTGTTTGTGGAGAGATGAGAGGGAGATGGCAAGAGCATACTGCAATGTACACAGCGTGTATGGATGAGATAGCACAGAGAGCGAGAGAGAGAGAGAGAGAGAGAGAGAGAGAGGTATAGAGACAGAGAGAAAGAGAGAGAGAGAGAGAGGAAGAGGGAGATGGAGAAAGCCTCAGCACAATTAGTGTGTGAATATTTAGTGACGAGTATCGGGTCTCTACGTACCTATTCGTGCAACCTAATTTCTTTTGTTTCTAGTTTTCTATCATAAAATGATTGTCGATTTATTACGCTGCTTGTTGCATTATTCTCGGCTGTAACACACTGTGAGGGAAACAAATATATAAAAACAAAATCGATATGATATTTATAGAAGCTGGTTTTAGCAGTGTGTTCTTTTGTTTGATATTATTTTAGTAAAGCACACTTTCACTGTCACTGATATAAATATTGGGCAGCCGACACTGCTGAGTCTGGGGAGATCTGGACGCCGTAATGTTGCAGAAAAAAATGCAATATGACATTCAAACAATTGAAGTTTGGTGAACGAGTGGTTGTTGACACTGAACAGAAGGAAATGTATTGTGCACTAATAAACATTAATAAACATTAGTATTCAATTATGCGTTTAGTTAATAATATCGCAATCGTCAAATGTCACATCTTATGGTTGTGGATCAATATGAAGTGGAAGAACCACACGAAAATACCTGTTGGAAAAGAAAATGCTGGACTGATAGTAATTGGAGTTCACTGATGAGCCAAAACCTTTTCACCACGTGGTTAATACTGTGTTGGTCCACTTTTGGAAAATAGGGCAGGCCAGTGTGTCCCTTTGCTTTCATATCAGGCGAGAGTGTTGGCCACGACATCACAGTTATTGTATTATCACGGTCCTCAAACCACCATAGCACAGTTCTGTCGTTCTGACTCTCCTACTGAAAAAAGCCACAGCCACCCGAAAAATTTAGTTTTTGGAAAGGGCAGCTAAATGCTGTTTTCTATCGGCACACTGCTAATGAGCTTTTCGTTAAATACAAGTTATCGTTCCTAGGATTAAATTTGTTGATTTTGCATCCTTTGTGAATAGAACATGGCAACGATTTATCGTAATTCAGATACAATTAACTGCTACCGCATGTGTAAATAGTGTTCCATACAGTGTCCCTCCTGCTGAAAACAGAAAAGACTCTGTAACGACATAGTAATTTACACATCTTGTCTCTAATAGAAAGAAGGATAAATATAACTAGGTCGTTAGACTTAATTCTATTCCGAGTGTACCTTTTGAGATGACTTACTCATAAGTTAACCAGAATTGGCCACTTCTCTAAACTTGCACGTCATCTGTAAATAAAGTACATGTAGTTATTGATTTTACTGGAATTCATATGCATAATACGTACGAAATCCCTTTCAGTGGCAGGTGATGTTCTGGTTACTGTCTTCTCTCTGTGAGAGAATTATCTACATTTATTTCAATAGACATGGTAATTTATTCTTACGTTTACGATGCATCTCCGCCCCCCCCCTTCCCCCGCCGCACTCTCTCTCTCTCTCTCTCTCTCTCTCTCTCTCTCTCTCTCACACACACACACACACACACACCTACCGCTTCGCTCCGTGTCCCCCGTTCCCCTCCCCCACAACTGTTCCCTCTCGCAGAAACAGACATATCCAGAAATTTTTCCATGGAGTTATCAATGTTCTCTACAAGACATATTGTTTGAATGAATTTTATTATCTGTCAGATTTCTAGCATCACTGTGGAAGTAATCAAAGACTTGTATGATCGAATACCTTTCTGATTTAGGACAAGTTTCATTTCTCAAAGGTCACGTGTATAAGATCTATTACATGTGACAGCCTGTTCACGTTCTTATCACCATAAACAGCTAAGAATATGGAATGTACTTTTTCATTTATTCCATCACGTACTGTTTGTAACTGCCAGAAGTTACAACATAAAAATAATAAAAAAATATTTGTTATTGTGTGATACACCTTCTGCAGTACCTAATTGCATGTACTGAGTTTTATTTAAGTTCACTGGCAATACAATCGCAAAGAACTAGTTAATAGTGAAGGTGGAATGCAGTACATAGGAAGGTATCTGACACCATAATATTTTAGACCCTGTTGGAAATGTATAGTGAACTGCAAATCACATGCATCCGACAAGATGCAAAAATTCTGCACACTTACATGTTACATGATTTGATTAATAAATTGATACGGATCGGTATAAATCCATCTATATACGATTTAAATTTGGAACTCGTTGTTGTCACATCGTACACATCATTCAAGTCACTCGCTGTAGCCATATCGTGCAACTCTGTGTTGTCAGTCAAATACTCAAACTGTTACAAAACTTGTTTGCGTGGTCATCCTCCGCAGCGTTGCTTGTTTTATAAATCTTTAAGCCGCCTTTTCTTGCTGCGACATAATTTATTTTCCTCAAACACGTTTCGCCTTATTCTTGCTCTAGCGCATCATCAGTTGGATCTATAACGATATAGTTCTGCTATTTTCAGATTATCAAACAGTTCAGGCCGTGATTTTTTTATGTAAATAGGTAATTAATTACGGTCTCCTGTGATCTATGTTTTTTCTCGTCTGGTCTGTATGCCGCACTACCACTTTATTACTGACCTCCAGACCAGATTAGAGGAAACGCAGATCTCAGTAGACGGTAAGTAATTACTTATTTACATAAAAAAATAACAGAACTGCGTCGTTATAGATCACACTGATGATGCCTTAGAGCAAGAATAAGGCGAAACGTGTTTGAGGAAAATAAATTAAGTCGCAGCAAGAAAAGGCGGCGTAAAGATTTATAAAACAAGCAACTCAAACTGTTGTCTACGAAACCATTTTGCTTGTGTGGTTACTAAATGAAGCATCGTCAGAGAGGGCTTTCACAAATTCATAAAACAATTTTTCATTGCTTACTTGTTAAGTTATAAATCTGTTTATGCTAGGGATGGCGGTTATCGCTGAAACAACTGGTTTTCGGTTGTATCAGTTTTTTTTCCATGCCAGTTTAACTAACTGTTAACACCACTCAAAATAATTGGTTTCTGAAATAACTGATTTTCCCGATTTTTATTCGTGATATTTTCTGTAATAGACGTAGAAAGTGAACAACTAATGAAAAATTCTGATTTTCTTAGTTTCAAGACCTGAGGAATCAAAGAATTTTGTGAAATATGCAAGTAAAGCTGCTTTCCTCGAAAAATGAATAGTGGTAGAATACAACAAAAAAAGCACCAGTATACTCCTATTGATTCTAATTTTTTGAAACTCTGTTCAAAAACTGTGTCGTTATCAGAGGTCATACCACTATCTGGGCATTACGAAGAGTCAGCGTGGAAGAATGAAAACTAAGATTCAAGGACTCCGGTTTTCGTGTTAATTTATCTTTTTTCAAGGGGTACAACCAAATAAAGGCACATTATTTACTAAAAATGTAAACACAGGCAGCAGATTAGCTGCTTTCTATTTTTTTATTTACAAATAAAAATTACCGCTTTTTAAAAGAGTTTTATTTCGAAACAAGAAATTTCATCACCACTGCCATGGGTAATTAATACTTTGGTCATTTCTTACTGGGTTATTAGTAAAAAATAAAAATCAACGAGACCAAACAATACCGAGAAATATCGATCACTCACAGCTAAAATAGTATCATCGGTTTTAACTTGTCGGTTTTTCGCATCTTTGGTTTATGTTAGTGTTCTGCTATTGTGTGCAGTTCCGACGGATAAAATCAACAACAGAACAGCTTGATGAGAGCCATCGACTGCCCGTGCGTTTTTTCTCTGCCAGGTCTCCGTAGACATTCTGCAAGGGTCTGCGATGCTCAGATTTACCGCCAAATGAAACTCAGTGGATGGGACGCACCTCCGTGACAAACGCCACTTTGAAGGCTACGTACAGCGCCGCCACCTGTCGGCACTTCATGAATTTCATGATGCCTCACAAACAATTCCTCGTTCTTAGAACCGACACTGGCCGGGGAAAAACTGTGTTGCACTACTTATTGACTGCCCTCCTTATCTATAACCACCTGTCCCATACATCGATGATTACACGTTTTGAGTGAATGTGGTTCCGATAACAAATGTAATCAGCTAGGCGCAGTCCAATGGGACCCCTTGGTTTAGCTTTGCAGTAGCATCCTCGGAAGACAGTTGTATATTATTTTGGAGAAACCTTCAGCGGTGACAGTCCACCGCGACATGCAACAGCAATTCTCCAGGCGAGGTTCTGTGCAGTTGGCCGTTTCGAATACGCGCATTGGGACTCGGTCTTCAAAATTTTCCTCCTTGAACGGAATGGAAAATGTTGCACCTAAAGAAGTGGGCGTTCCTCTTTTTTTCTCTCATTGGTGGGAAAATGTCAGTATGCCCCACCAACGTTTGTCCTTCTCTGTACACAGAGACTAGGCAGTTTAAGATTTGAGGAGCACTTACCGGGAGTCGGAAGTGGTGAGACGCAGCGCACACCTACTGCTTCATGATCAAAAAGTGTTGCTTTTTGGATGTGAGTTAGCTTCAATTTCGAGTTACATTCCCGTATAACGATGGAACTCCATTGTTAGATGCAATGTGGAACTCTCGCGATGGACGATTTCAGTATCGTTTCACGTAAGCCAAAATGGAACCGAATTCGCCGCTTAATCGGTCATGACCTACTACATGTGTAGTGTGCTCACGTAAACCTCATGATTCTTTACACTGAGTCATGAGCTGGTTTTGATGGAAAGTGTTGGACTTTGTTTTCGAATCTTTATGTGTGAGTAATTGCGTGTTCATGTTGAGTTGTTTATTCCAGAAATACTTGTTGATTAATTGTCATCGGTGATTTAATATCGTTTGTTCGTATGGATTTGTACGACTAGTATTTGTATGTGTGTCCCATGTGAATACAATCTCAGGAGTACGCCCCATCTGTTAAATGAATGTTAGTAAGCATCTAATTATAGTACCACACAAAACTATTCAGTAAAAAGCATTAGCTACAATTACATAAAGAAAAATGTCTAATAGAAGAAAACTGCCATTGGGTGACTAAAAAGTACGTAATTCTAATATAGTCAGAGTAAAACTGCATTTAGTTTAAATAAAATTATGTTATTTTGAAATCAAAATAACAGTTCTGGCTCATAAGCAATTTGTAGGTCTAAGTATATAATACAAAAACATTTTGGAATCTGAAGCAGAAATTAGTATTTCGTTGCAGACTTTTTGGCTTCGGTCACAGCTGCACATCTGTCTTGGCATTGAATCTACAAACCTTTGTAATAGCTCAAGTGGGAGCTCTGCGTATTCCTCCAGTTAAAAAGTAGCAGTGATACTTTTTTGAATAGCTTCTACGTCTAAAACGTCACTCTAATGCGTCCCAATGGTGTCCAGTTCGATTTAAATTCAGGCTCAGGCTTGCCCACTCCAAATGTTCGAATTTTTATACGAAAAAAATTTATTTTTTGTATCTGGAGGTGTGTTTTGAATTTTTGTCCCACTGAAATATCCAATTATGTGGAATATTCTTCCTCCCATGTGGAACCATATTCTTTTCTACAGCGTCACTATACAGCAAACGTTTTAGCTTTCTGTTTGAACTTGAGGACCAACGCCACGTCTAGAAAAACAACGCCACACCATTCCGCTGCCACCATCGTGCGTAATAGACCATACGTGATACTTTGTTGTCCCTTTGGCGTCTTGGTCAATGTATACTCCACACCAACAGACGAAAATACATTAAATTTACTTTAATCCCCCCATAAGACCTGAGATCAATCTGTAGCATTCAAAGTTTGATGTTTCTTTGCAAACTGTATTCTGGCCTTCCCATTTTTTGAATTTGTGAGCGGTTTACGTGATGGTCGTCTAACGTTTAAGTCAGTTGGGATTAGGCGATATTTTACAGCGCAGATATGTAGGTTTAGTCCATGCTGCTGCTCCAGATCATTCCTAAACTATCAAACCGATTTTCTTGGCTCATCAACCAACTGCTTACAAACCACTCTGCCCTCCCATCTTCTTGGATTTTGAGGATCGCCTGACACTGGCTTGTTGCCTACTGTTCCTTCATGTTTTTGCCATCGACTGCACACACTTATTAGTTGTGATACCCTATAGTCTCTATGCACGCTAGACTGATGCTTTTCCTTCTTCAAAGCGTGCAGAACAGCTTGCCTCATATCAGCCGAGCATTTTTTCTGTTGTGGCAAGCTTCTAGTTGTGCCTATAGGGGAAAAAACGCTGTCTGAATTTCCAAGTAACAACAGTTAATGAATTCCATACTACCTAAGCAAATTACAGAATGCTTTTGAGATAAAGGAGTTTATAATTACATTGAAGTTGTATGACCTTGCTTATTTACAAGATATTTAACCACGGGGAAGTGAAGCTCTCGATCGGGTGACATAATTATATGCGTTCCTCTGTTTTGACTGCATACATATATTACCACAACGTAACACAGTAACTGCAAAATATTTTTGAGCAAGTCGTTAAGCTGCCCTCCCCTTAGCCCCCGCCCCCCCCCCCCCCCCCCCACACACACACACACATACTCACACAAACCAGCATGCACGATAGACGATAGCCATTTTCCCCTTCCTATAATGTGTAACGACAGTCTAAATCCTGACTGGTCGTTTTCCTTTGCGCAGTTTTTTATTTGTGAGGACTAATAATTAATATTCATGGAACTTCAGGTGGCCACATTCAGGAACGAGGATGCGATGTTTAGCACGGCAACTGCACAACAAATAGCGCTCAATTACTCCAAGCCCTTGTCATAAGGTGAACTTTTAATCTCACTTCACAATTCCGCAGGTGGAGGGCATGTAACAACCTCCTCGGATACTTGGCCTTAAGGTGATATTCATAAACGCTGTGGTGCAGCAGAATTAGCAAATTTTAAATGTAATTATATTAAATTTCAGCCTTCAGTTGCAGAAGCAAAGAAACTTTGCCTAGGTTTCGGCTATAATAATGCAGCCTTCTTCAAAAATGTCACACTATAAATATTGACCAATATTTGGCCTTTCGTTGACCAATATCTGGCACGTTTTAATTTAATTTTATATTGTGCTGTTTCTGAAGAAGGCTACAGTATTATAGCCGAAACCTAGGTAAAGTTTCTTTGCTTATGCAACTGGAGGCTGAAATTTAGTATAATTATTTAAGAACGTCTCTTTTTTATATAAATACACACGGATTTCCAATCAGCCAACTGTGAAAAACAATATTACTGCATCAAAGTAGATTGTTTACCAAACTCTAGACATTGTGTCTTCGGTGTCTGCATATAAATGAAAGCATTACTAAAATTATAACGTCGTTTTCCAAGCTTTGTACAGAATGTAAACAGCATAACATGGAAAAGACAGCTACTGCCATTATCACTCATGAACACCGCTTGTATCGGACGGATCACAGGTGTAAACCCTGATGGGGGGTCATCACAGCTGGTTAGGGGCTTACCGACTGAAGCCTTCCGCGACATAGGTCGCCTTGCCTTGTAGTGGCCTGCTTAGGGTAATGTCAGGCAGCTCCCTGGGGCAGCCCGCCCTGGCTCATTAGCGCGTGGTTAGCGGGGTGGGGGATGAGTGGGAGGGGTAAGGAGGGGGGCGTGCGGAGAGGAACCGCACACCTCAAGCCAGCCACTTACCCGCCTCCCGCCTTCGCAACACCCCGACATGACAGCGTACTTCGGACAGTCTAAAGCGAGGTTCAACATCAGGGCCTGTGGGGAAAAAGAAAAGTTATTTCAGTCGTAATGAAAACAAAACGAAACTCAGTTGGGAATATAATATCAAAAGGATAGCAACTCGGACAGTTCGAATTGCCCTTTAACCATAAAGCTATTCAGCCACATCATGAATGATACTTTACTCAATTATGAACAACTCTAGGAAAATATATACAGCATTGTGTTCATTTGTAGATGCTCTCCTTCGAATACTTCGGTTATGTCTCTATTGGTCCGTCATGGACAGCGGACATCGGCTGCCTAAGTACCTGTCAGTGCCAATGAAATTCACCAACAGCCGCGTAACTTAAGATGTTATTTTATTTTGTTTTGAAGGTACCAGCTTCAGCATTTGATTATGCCATCTTCAGGCCCCGTATGCATACCTTAAAATAACGAAAATGTCATATAGTTTCCACCAAGTCTTAGAATGAAGCACTAGTGTAACGATTGAATTCAAGATATCCAGAGATTTATAACTCTATATGACATTTTCATTTATTTGCAGAGATTCATATGGGGCCTGAAGATGGTATAATAAAATGCTGAAACTGGTAGCCTTCAAAATAAAATAAAATATCTTAAGATACATGGATGTTAGTGAATTTCATTGGCATTGACATGCTTCGAGGGCTACAACTTGTTTGAAACGTACTCCGGCTTGTAGCACTGAGCCATTTTTTGCTTCCGTGTTAAAGAAATAGCTCTCGTTGTATCGTGTAGACACTTCATAAACGTGGAACTACTTGCATTTCAATTACAACGTGGCCCAAAGCTAACACAAATCGTCTCACTGATAACACTCTGTTATGGTGGCTGCCACTGGTTGGATTGAAACAGCCCTGAGGCCGAAATCCATACATACTACACAAGTATGCGTGCGTGCGTGCGTGCGTGTGTGTGTGTGTGTGTGTGTGTGTGTGTGTGTGTGTGTGTATCACATGTATCCTCCTGATTCACTTGACCATCTTCAGCCAAACTTGGTATACATACGTGTACCTTACTGACATGCACCAACCACTGTGGGGGTAAGAATCATCTGCTTATGAAAGGGGTGGGGAGAGGGTGGAACAGTAGCGTTGCCAGCGACGCAGACTTCACGCATCCAGTATTTGAGAATTAGAGTTCTTAGCTACTTGCAACAAACTTTAACACAATTTCTATCCTTTACGAAACATTTTGCTCGCTGTCTTCTCCTACAAAATGATGAAAGGGAAAATGTTTATCACTTACTGCTTTTCTGCTGTTCGTGCAGTAAAAGTACCACATGAGACGCGACGTTGTTCTTTATTACTTCTTTAGTACTAATGTGTTGGCGACAAATTTTTGACATATACCACTGAAAATAAGTGCAAAGGTATATCACTGTACAACACATACTTCAGGAGAGCTGACGTCCCGAACAATAAGCTCCGCGAAAACTGAAGCATTATGCAAGACGTTTAAATTTACTACTTCTTTGGTACAAATTATTTCGAAGACAATATCCGCATATTTTGCTGAATGTACCTACAATGTTCTGTCATTGTACTACTCATAGTTCAGGAGATATGACGCGCTTAACAATGAGATTCGCGAAAAACCGCGCGAATATGCATGACGTTTAAATTTACCACTCCTTTGTTACTAACTCTATTCGCAATAAATTTCTCAGACAGTATCCACATTCCTGGTCAAGAGAAGTTTAGTGGTATCAAACATGGGCATCAATTTGAGGAAGAAATTTCTAAGAGTGTACGTTTGGAGCACAGCATTGTATGGCAGTGACTGTGGGAAACCTGGAACAGAAGAGAATCGAAACATTTGAGATAAGATGCTACAGACGAATGTTGTAAGGTATGGGGAGGTTCTGCGCAGAATCGGAGACGAAAGAGGTGTATGGAAAACGTTGACAAGGAGAAGGGACAGGATGATAGGACATATGTTAAGACGTCAGGGACTGATTTTCATGGTACTAGAGGGAGCGGTAGAGGGTGAAAACTGTAAGGGCAAATAGAAAGTGGAACGCTTCAAGCAAATAATTGAGGACGTAGGTTGCAAGTGCTAATCTCAGATGAAGATGTTGGCACAGGGGAGGAATTCGGGGCAGGCCCATTAAATCAATCAGAAGAATGATGACTAAAAAAAAAAAGCAACGTTACGTCATTGTGCGTCACGTGGTTCAGGATGTACATCATAAATGTTAAGCAAGAGGCCAGATACTGTTTGGTACGGGCTTGGACGCATAGCTAGACTCCTGGAAATTGAAGTAAGAACACCGTGAATTTAAGAACCTTCAACATTGCAGCGCGTCAGCAACCGTTTGTTAATATATTAATGGACTGAGATCCGCAATCGAGGCGGATCTCAGTCCATTAATAAACACCGTGAATTCATTGTCCCAGGAAGGGGAAACTTTATTGACACATTCCTGGGGTCAGATACATCACATGATCACACTGACAGAACCACAGGCACATAGACACAGGCAACAGAGCATGCACAATGTCGGCACTAGTACAGTGTATATCCACCTTTGGCAGCAATGCAGGCTGCTATTCTTCCATGGAGACGATCGTAGAGATGCTGGATGTAGTCCTGTGGAACGGCTTGCCATGCCATTTCCACCTGGCGCCTCAGTTGGACCAGCGTTCGTGCTGGACGTGCAGACCGCGTGAGACGACGCTTCATCCAGTCCCAAACATGCTCAATGGGGGACAGATCCGGAGATCTTGCTGGCCAGGGTAGTTGACTTACACCTTCTAGAGCACGTTGGGTGGCACGGGATACATGCGGACGTGCATTGTCCTGTTGGAACAGCAAGTTCCCTTGCCGGTCTAGGAATTGTAGAACGATGGGTTCGATGACGGTTTGGATGTACCGGCACTATTCAGTGTCCCCTCGACGATCACAAGAGGTGTGCGGCCAGTGTAGGAGATCGCTCCCCACACCATGATGCCGGGTGTTGGCCCTATGTGCCTCGGTCGTATGCAGTCCTGATTGTGGCGCTCACCTGCACGGCCCCAAACACGCATACGACCATCATTGGCACCAAGGCAGAAGCGACTCTCATCCCTGAAGACGACACGTCTCCATTCGTCCCTCCATTCACGCCTGTCGCGACATCACTGGAGGCGGGCTGCACGATGTTGGGGCGTGAGCGGAAGACGGCCTAACGGTGTGCGTGACCGTAGCCCAGCTTCATGGAGACGGTTGCGAATGGTCCTCGCCGATACCCCAGGAGCAACAGTGTCCCTAATTTGCTGGGAAGTGGAGGTGCGGTCCCCTGCGGCACTGCATAGGATCCTACGGTCTTGGCGTGCATCTGTGCGTCGCTGCGGTCCGGTCCCAGGTCGACGGGCACGTGCACCTTCCGCCGACCACTGGCGACAACATCGATGTACTGTGGAGACCTCACGCCCCACGTGTTAAGCAATTCGGCGGTACATCCACCCGGCCTCCCGCATGCAAAGTATACGCCCTCGCTCAAAGTCTGTCAATTGCACATACGGTTCACGTCCACGCTGTCGCGGCATGCTACCAGTGTTAAAGACTGCGATGGAGCTCCGTATGCCACGGCAAACTGGCTGACACTGACGGCGGCGGTGCACAAATGCTGCGCAGCTAGCGCCGTTCGACGGCCAACACCGCGGTCCCAGGTCGACGGGCACGTGCACCTTCCGCCGACCACTGGCGACAACATCGATGTACTGTGGAGACCTCACGCCCCACGTGTTAAGCAATTCGGCGGTACATCCACCCGGCCTCCCGCATGCAAAGTATACGCCCTCGCTCAAAGTCTGTCAATTGCACATACGGTTCACGTCCACGCTGTCGCGGCATGCTACCAGTGTTAAAGACTGCGATGGAGCTCCGTATGCCACGGCAAACTGGCTGACACTGACGGCGGCGGTGCACAAATGCTGCGCAGCTAGCGCCGTTCGACGGCCAACACCGCGGTTCCTGGTGTGTCCGCTGTGCCGTGCGTGTGATCACTACTTGTACAGCCCTCTGGCAGTGTCCGGAGCAAGTATGGTGGGTCTGACACACCGGTGTCAATGTGTTCTTTTTCCGTTTCCAGGAGTGTATAACCAAATATCTGGTAATAGCTGGGTTGCTCTGCTAGTCTAACATATAAAAGTGAATGTTTGTTTGATCGTGTTCTAGGCGTCGCTGTACCGTTCATCCGATAACGATGAAACTTTGGCGAAATGTCGTGCGTACGTCAGTGAAGGTTTCTATAGGAAGAAGAACCTCGTACCACTCACAGGGATGAGAGTGAAAAAGGGGTCGCACAGTGTCTTAGTAAATTCTCGATCAATTTTAATCCGATGTGATTTAACTATTTGTATAAAAATATTGTAGCGGTTGTACACCCTAGACATCGCTAGGGATCTGGGATGGAGTGAGAACTTTTTACATATAAAATATTCGATTACGGCCGATATTAGTATCAAGTCAGTAGAATTGTTGGTGACAGTCAGAATGACGTTCCATCCACAGAGGATAATATATCTACATTTCTCTGTAACGCCTGAAGGAATTTCTAACAAAATTGGCATACATAACACTTGCTCTCTGCATAAAATTACTGTGACAGTAAGACAGCTCTAGCAGATCTATGACTAAGGGTTTGGGGTGTAAAGAGGTGACATTTACACTTAAATCAGGAACGTCTGGAGCTCAAATTTAATAAGTACATGACTCATTATTTGTATAAGGGTACTGTAGAAATAAGGCACCCGCCAGGTTAGCCGAGAGCGCTAATGCGCGGCTTCCTACATTCGGGTAGGCGCACTGGCTCCGGATCGAATCCGCTCCGCGGATTGACGAAGAAGGACAGTGTGGCAGCCAGCCTGGATGTTGTTTTTAGGCGGTTTTACACATCCATCTAGGTGAATTCCGGGCTGTTCCCTCACGTCCCGCCTCAGTTACACAACTTCTGACACAAGCAGCTGGGGTACAATGATTCGTCCTGGGTTGGGGTGGTGTACAGGGTGGTGGCAGGAAGGGCATCCGGCCACCCCTGAACATTAACATTGCAAAATCCTTACCTTACCACGCCGACCCTGTACACTCGCTGGATAAACGCGCAAGCGATAAATAGACTGTAGGAGTAAGATACCGCTACGAGAGTGGGCGAGAATGAGAAGGAGTGACATGAAGAAATGTAAGGAAATGACATGTTGCTATTTCTTTCCCACGGTTAGCTGACTTGGTATATTTTAAAAAGTACGAAGCGCCATCTGTCTCTTGTTGCGTCGTGCAGTGCATCAACAACTTCGTGACCACGAGCGTTTCAGCAGGTCAGTAACTTTGACGGTGTGTTCCGGGAAGTACGGCTCAATACCACAGGTACTTTTAACGTTTTTTTAGAGTCGTAACGTGAAAACGGCGGTGAAGAAGACAGCTGCTAGCGACAGTTCCTTTTCTTATAACGACAATTCAAATTCAAATGGCTCTGAGCACTATGGGACTCAGCATCTTAGGTCATCAGTCCCCTAGAACTTAGAACTACTTAAACCTAACTAACCTAAGGACATCACACACGTCCATGCCCGAGGCAGGATTCTAACCTGCGACCGTAGCGGCCGCGCGGTTCCAGACTGTAGCGCCTATAACAGCATGGCCACACCGGCCGGCTATAACAACAATTAGTTAGTAGTAGAATTAAAAGTTACCTCAGAATACACACGTAAATGCAGGTTGAAATTCGATAGAAACAGGAAAGAAATACGTGTACAAATATGTGAACAATATGTTAAATGCATGTGAAATATCTAAATGTGAGGTATAAAGATGACATCAGCGTACGCCGGCGAAATTTCTGAAAAAATGCCGATATATGTTAGAAAAAGTACGGGATGGTCACAGTGTTTTCCTAACGTAGTATTCCTTGCCTGTACTATAGTCTATTTAGCTGCCATCGCTGTTAAGTTGCGGTTGTGAAGTAGTTTTCAAATGATTGTATAGTGTAACCCATGAAACAGGACATTGTTAGGCTAGAGTCCAATACATGTTTCTAAGTAAGTAAATACGTACTGGTAGAAATTTGCAAGATCTTAATTACGGTATGCTTAATTCCAGTGTTAAGCTTTCTTATCTAATGTCACTGTGAAATAACCAGTAAAGGAAGAAACCAACCCTACACTTCAATTAACATCTTCTTCCTGAGGAATCCACTCCATTCATGCACTAGTGTTACCCTTTCAGCAACACCAACTACGAAAGATCATTAGGATTTCCCACACTAATATAATCAGTATCAAGACGATTATCATACGTTATCTTCATCTACAAATGCTTCAGTTTGTCTACAAACAGTCATCGTATAAGGATCTCCTAATCTGAACAGTGTAGCCTATTACGGCTTCTATTTTCAAATACTTACTAACATTTTTAACAGAAGAGCAGTCACCCTAAAGCTGGCATCCCATGCCCAGTTTAGTGAAAGGAAGTCCTATGAATGAAGTTTACTTCGGCAAATTCAAATTTGACAACAACAGTTAGCGTATAAACAGAAATGAAGAGAGAGAATTCAAATTGTATAACTGCGGTTAGTATATTGTGTTATCTAAACGTTCGTGAACCCTGAATGGGAGATAACTGTCGCAGTGGACACCAGTTCTAAACTAATGGCCCACTGAGATGAAAGGAGAGCTGCTGCATCGTAGCACTAACAGAGGAAGTTAAGTTACGTCGCGCAATTACTAGCACTTCCACTAGTTTACGGAGACGACGAGGATCGTTCATAGTTGAGCTAACTACGCAGCTAGTTTATGCCACAATGCAGCGTTGTCTGACGAGGACTAATATAATACATACTGTGATCTTACGACACGATGTTTCCTAGCTTCATGGCTGATGATAGTAGAACAGGTGCGTTCAGCGCACTGTTATATCGGGAACACAAGAGTGGAGAAACAGCCATTACTTTTAATATATCTGAAGCTGGACTGGATGATTCTGGAAAGATGTTAAGTTCACTTCACCAAGGAATGAAACAGTTTCGTAACTTTATCGCATTTGGATATATATACAGTGATTTTTTGATGTGTACGGAAAATCAAACGATACAGAAGGAAATGAACAATTGTGTATCAGTTTTAGTGCCAACCTATAGTTTTGGGGCTGTGGCCACCTTACTGTAGCTCATTAACACATGTCACAACAACATAAAAATTTATACACAAAATGACGAAATTTTAAAAATCTAAACGAAGCAGTAACAAAATGCACAAAAGATATCTGTCTTTTGCCAAGCAAATGATATTAGTAACTTCAGAAACACCATGAAAACTATTTTTTCTGAATGGCAGCTCTTCTCAAAAAATGTTAAAAATGTTTGTGAAATCTTATGGGACTTAACTGCTAAGGTCATCAGTCCCTACTTACACACTACTTAACCTAAATTATCCTAAGGACAAACATGCACACCCATGCCCGAGGAAGGACCCGAAACTCCGTCGGGACCAGCCGCACAATCCATGACTGTAGCGCCTTAGACTGCTCGGCTAATCCAGCGCGGCGCAGCTCTACTTGGTGACTGAAATCGAACAGATGTGGTCCACCGTTCCTTGTAAGTGAGCCTTGCGACTTCATCTTTTGACAGACGCGGGTGCCTGACTGTTCCGGAAGTAGGCCGTTTCAGAATGTCGTTTCCAATGACAGGAGTCTTTGAGGACCCGGGGAATACCTCGAACGGGCTACGAGTGCAAAGTAAACTACAAGGGGCGACCGTAAAGCTTCCGTCTGAGAACGTTGCTGCAACCAAATGGGCCAGCCATGCAATCATACAAGCACCGACATGCATGTAGGCCAGGGGTTAGTTTTCAAATCCAAATGTGTGTGAAATCTTTGGGACTTAACTGCTAAGGTCATCAGTACCTAAGCTTGCACACTACTTAACCTAAATTATCCTGAGGACAAACGCATACACCCATGCCCGAGAGAGGACTGAAACCTCCGCCGGGATCAGCCGCATAGTCCGTGACAGCAGCGCCTTAGACTGCTCGGCTACTCTCGCGTGGCAGTGGTTAGTGTGGCTTTGGTGTACTTCCAACGTGCGTGGGGTAAATAGGGAAACGTGAACTATAGCAACGTTATTATCAAATGAGCCCAAACAGGAACAACGAACTGTTATTATTTTTTTGGCTGCCGAAGGACTAATACCGACACACATCCGCCGGAGAATAAAGAATGTGTATGGGGCAGGAGGTCTGTTGGAAAGCACCGTTCTGGGTTAATGCGCTAAGTTCTGCGCTGGTCGCGATTCGACACAAGACGCCAGTCAATCTGGAAGGCCAGCCTCAACTGGGGGGCTCAAGTGGGAGACGCTCGAGCACCCGCCCAATAGTCCTTACTCTTCCCACAAGAATATCACGTCTTCCGTCTCTTAAAAAAGAAGGCCCTGACGTTACGGCAATTCCTGTTGGACGAGGATATACCGCAGGCAATTGCGGACTTGTTCACGCAGCAGGACACATTGTTTTACCAAACGGGTATGCTGATCCTGGTGCTCCTGGCAATTTTGCCTGACTGGGATAGCCACTGTACGGCCTTCGAGCGGAAACATTTTGTTCGCCCCTTACACAGCATGAGGGTGCTGAAGTCAGTGTTTGACATTAAAATTGCAACATCAAGAAAGGCACAAAATAAGGAAAATACATTGTTGAATTTGAGGGTCATTTGGGGGAACACAGGGTGCGAAAATTAGTACACAGAGCTGCAGCCTCTGACAGCAGAAGTGACTCTAATCTAGCTGGCCATCTAGTCGAATTGACCTTAAAACGCAGTTATGGATACGTCTTTCTGTGATGCTTCAAGGTTGTGACAGGTTCATCAGTTGTAGTATAAGGAGAGTGATGCGCGAATCAATCTCGATGCGTCGCAAAACCAGGAGGTTCGTTGGTATGAGGGGTCTGCAGAACGCCTAAACCCTCTGTGTAGTGGTAGGTTCGCGCAGCACGGGCAGCATGCAGCCTTGAGTTACGTTTTTGACGTCAAATCATAAGGACCTCGAAGTTAAATCACAATAACTTCTCTTGTCATGTCTAGCATGTAATGGTGATTGTTCGAATTACAGTGTGTTCAATCCATCGATAATTCTGTAATTTACTCATCGCCACCTCTCAGAAGCTGCTGGTGCTCAGACTGTAGGTGAAGGATGCAGTCTGGCAACGTTAGTTCTCGTACGAGCCTGCACACACACGGACATTCATCGTGGTGCTCTCGGCATACTCGTCTGAGAAGACAGCATCGAGTCACTTGTGTGTGCAGTGATATCGTTGCTCAGATCAATGTCTGTGTGTTCTGTCTGCAGCCATGTGAAGGAAATCTTCCACAGCGTTTTCCGTGCTGACAGTAGCCAGGTGCTGCTGCAGACGTCGTCGCAGTGTCCATGTGGACCCTTATCCTGCTCCGAACAAGCTCATTTTTTCGCTGGGGGCACGTGATGTGGATGGACATCCCTTGTACATTAGACCAAACAATATGGAAGATAGATGTTGCTTGTCTGATTTATTTCATTTGCTAATCGCTTGCATATTCAACCATGCCGTATATTTCAATTTGATGTTTGTTGCACGCCCGTCTTCTCGAGCACTAGTCCTGTGGGGGAATTCAGATCCTGCATGGCGTTGTGTATGACCCTCCTGCATCCATTGATCTCCATCCTCTTGAAATGCTAGTAATACTGGCGACTATCTGTGTAGTAATGTATATCTATGTGCACCAGTAATCTAGGAGAATGTAAGACGACCCCTGTAGTGGACCTTGACACGACGTAAACTGATTATCGGCTTGATACCAATGAACATTGTCCGCAGATTGGAAGCGCACGTGGTATGGCGCGCAGGATTTGTTTTTCCTCATTATTTTGATTTACATTGACGCTATGGTCATTGTTTAAGCAATATGCTGTAAGAGTTCCCATTCTATTAAATGTTCCTACCTGTTTTCAGTTCACTCGTGTATTGGAAGATGAACAAATGTGATTTCTTTTTAAATGCGTATTTAAAATTGGGATGATATATGTTATTTAATTGCATTACAGTGCCTTCTTACTAACGAAATACTATTTGTATTGGAATTATTTTGCAAATTTTGGAGTTGATAAATAAAATAAATAAATTAAAGAAATAAAAAGTAACTGAAAATAAAATTGGGGGGATCCTTCAGGAACGGGATGGGGGAGACATCGTGAGCAGGCTTTAAGTTGAGACCCCTGCCCACCTCGTCCCATCCAGCCTAAAGCTGACCGCTCTATTTAGTCACAAAAAAGAAAAAGGAGGCGGGGCGAGGGGTAGCGCCGTTGATTATTTCATATGGTTCAAATGGCTCTGAGCACTACGGGACTTAACATCTGAGGTCATCTGTCCCCTTGGACATAGAACTACTTAAACCTAACTAACCTAAGAACATCACACACACATATATGGCCGAGGCAGGTTTCGAACCTGCGACCGTAGCGGTCATGCGGTTCCAGTCTGAAGCGCCTAGAATCACTCGGACACAACGGCCGGCCGTTTATTAGTAACTAAACATCCTCGGCCCATTTTGAACGCAGCCACAACTTTAATTTTGAATAAAGAACATCAGCATTCGCGGGTGAAGACTTCAGGTGTTAAGAAGTCACCGTTATCCTGCCAATGAACTTGTCAATGAGGGGAGAGGAGCGGAGAGACTTTGGGCACTCTCTTGCATTGATAACTGCCCCTAAAGGCAGAAGAATCAGCAATGATGAACAGCATGACAATGCAGAAGGCAATGAAAACCACTGCATTAAAGACACATAGAGTCTATATACAGGACATACGGTCTGTGATCTCTCTCCACTGGCACAAGATTCCGGAATAGTCCCCCATTCCGATCTCCGGGAGAGGATTGTCAAAGGGAAGGTGACTACGAGAAAAAAAAAAGAATAATCAAATGAAGAACAACGTTCTACGAGTTGGGGCGTGGGATATTAGAAGTTAGAACATGGTAGGGAAGGTAGAAAATCTGAAAATGGGAATGCAAAGAATCACTTTAAATACAGTGGGGGTCAGTGAAGCGGAATGGAAAGGAGAAAAGGATCGCTGGTCAGTTGAGTATAGGGAAATATCAACAGCAGCAGCAGCAAATGGTATGACGAAAGTAAGATTTTTTTACGAACTGGAGGGTAGAGCAGAAAGTGTGTTACTGTGAACAGTTAAGTGACAGGATTGTTGTCAGCAGAATAGACAGCAAACCAACAACGACAACGATAGTTGAGGTATATATGCCGACGTCACAAGCAAAAGGGGAACGGACAGAGAAAGTATATGAGGATACTGAACGGGTAGTTTAATACATAAATGGGGATTAAAATATAACAGTCCGCAAACTTAAACTGGGCATAAGCATTCTGTCCAAGTGTGCTGGACCACTAGTAGTGGCCACGCTCTTCCAGCGTCGCAAGTGTAAAGACCTTGGCCCTTTTTTTCTACAGGGGTCACTGGGTGATGCCCTGTTATTTTAAAACATGACTGGAACACAAGCTACACTGACAACTGCAGAACTTATTAAGAAATAATTCAAAATTGTTTGTCTGCTGAAGGCCACAAGAAATACTTCAGAAAAATTAACTGTTGAAGGCCTGAATTAGAAATGAGGAAGACAATTACACGTTGATAATGAATAAATAATTTTTTAAGACAATCATTAAAAATTGGCTGTAACAGAAACTACACTGATGGCCTTATTAAGAAAGAATTCAAATTATTTGTCGGCTGACCCTACAGTTGCGTAAGCGGTGAGAGAAGCAGCCAAGTCTTATCCTCACCTAACAGGGTTGCAGCTCAAACAAGGGACAGTTTAAACACCAATCAATCCTCTTACTAGATCCACCAAACGTGTGATAACCAGTATAATAATGGAATAATTCAAGCGGGGATGAAGTGACAGATAGCACTACATCTTCGAAATCCGGTGTTTAAAACGTCGAAATGCAGAAGGAACCACTACAACCAAGGTAAACAAAAGAAACCACAATCCACACCGCAGTCAAGGAGGCTGTCGAACTACACGTAATGCGAGACAGCATCGGCAAGACGAGGAAAAGTACACTGCCGCAAAAATAAGATAACCTCCACGGCAGGTAACTGGGGCGTTAGCGGCCACTAGGCAGTAAAATACCCCTGGTTGCACTTCATCAATAATAACACAAAATTCAGAAACTATTAACAGGCAGTAGAAGATGGCTAATAGATTCCGTCAACTCGACACAGTACACTTGTTGCTGTTCGTCTCACGGTGACCCTGCACGCATCAACGCACGAACAAACGGCGTAATCACAAAATTGTGGAGGTTTCACTACTGCGTCAATGTTCACTCAACTCAACGCCCTGGGTCCAGTGGACAACAAGGTTGTGGCCTTCGTAACTACAGCCCCTCGATCCGGCAATGCCTGCGTGCTGCCAGCGGTCCTGGGATGTCCGAGCGCTGCTGGACCTCTCTGCTGCTCCGTACCAACCGAACTACCGACTCACCCGACCCGGAAAACACTTCACGCCTCTCCAAAGACAGTTCGGGTACTGGATATCGATAAACGCTGCTGCTACCACTCGCGGGCAGACAGTGCTAGCAACATAGTGGCGCTAGTAAGCAGAAGAAGAAAACGAGACGCCACTATCCCTATTACACGATGCCAACCTACCAACGTCACCAACGCACACGGCTCAACCTCAAACTGCAACGCAGGGGTAACCAAACAAGTGGCCTAACTAAACTTAATTTGATTAAGATGTACCCGGTATTGCTTACCGGTGCGGTTGTCCTTATTCGGGAGATTAGCTTACCAAGGTTTTCAACACGCACCTCCCTCCCAGGAAAATTACGGCAATACACCTGGTCTCCTGGTTTACCCCTAAAGACTCGTCGATTACGGATGAAACGGTCAGCTTGTTTGTAGTGGGCCCTGAGAATATCGCGCCTGGCACGATTCCAGTGCCGGCCGGAGTGGTCGACCGGTTCTAGGCGCTACAGTCTGGAACCGCGCGACCGCTACTGTCGCAGCTTCGAATCCTGCCTCGTGCATGGATGTGTGTGATGTCCTTAGTTAGTTAGGTTTAAGTAGTTCTAAGTTCTAGGGGACTGATGACCTCAGAAGTTGTGTCCCATAGAGCTCAGAGCCATTTGAACGATTTCAGTTTTCTTTGACAATCTGAGGGGTAGGATCCGCAGGGATTAGATCTTGTATTCACCATAAGTTAAAGTGGGGAATTAACAGTATAAGCAATGATCTAGGAAACTGGAGAAGCCTTCAAAGCCTCAGTATAAGCAATGATCTAGGAAACTGGAGTAGCCTTCAAAGCCTCATGGCTGGCGGTATTGAAGGCAAAACTAAGCCAAGGGAGACTAGAATCCCACTTACTGGGCGTCTTCCGATGGAAGATAATGAGGGCGGATTTGAAATTACGATTTACCCTCTTCGCGAAAGAACCCCGCGGTTAATACAGAGTGGTCGTCAAGTGCTTCACACCGCCTTTAAAACAGAAAGCCTTGAAGGGAGCCGAAAGAAAGGCCGGAGCATTACCACTAACGATTTGCTTAGGGGGTCCAAAAACACTAAGTACTTCAGTTAAATGACCGATTGTAGTAGCAGCAGCTACGTTACGACTCGGCAGAAGCCCGGTAAACCTCGAAAACGCGTCAAGTAACAACCAATACGTACCGATGGCCTCTTTTGGTGTTAGGTAAGGACCCCACATAATCAATATACAGTTTGTCCATGGGCCAAGATTCGCGCTCAGAACCAAGGAAACCCGGGTTGAAGAGAGTTAGCCGCCCGCGATGGTCTCGCGGGTCTAGGCGCTCGGTCCGGAGCCGCGCGGATGCTACGGTCACAGCTTCGAATCCTGCATCGGGCATGGATGTGTGTGATGTCCTTAGGTTAGTTAGGTTTAAGTAGTTCTATGTTCTAGGGGACTGATGACGTATGATGTGAAGTCCCATAGTACTCAGAGCCATTTGAACCATTTTTTTTTTGAAGAGAGTTATTCGGTAAGGCCACACGACACAACTGACACCGAGACACCATTTCTCTAACGTCTCGGTCAATATACGGCCAAGTCAGATGCTCCTTTATCTTCTGCAAGGTCTTATAGGTTCCTAAATGCCCGCCAATCAACGAGACGCGAAAATAATGGAAAATTGGGCGTATTAGGATGCTTGGTAGACAGATATTAACCTCCTTGGTACGTCACACCCTTTTACACAAAATTTCCTTCCTGATAATATATTCATCCAAATGCTCATCAGCTGAAAGCCGTTTCTTAAAGGGCCCCCAGCTGGGATCCTGACTCTGATGGTCGTCAATGTCACTAAAAACATGAGGAATATCGCCTAACACGACTGCGGTCCGCAGCTTCTTGGACGTCCTCACTAGATGGTTGTTCAGTAAACATAAGGCGAAGGTCTTCCGCCAGAGCATACTCAGTTCCTCTAATGTGCTTAACCTCGAACTGAAACGCCGAAATGTGTACTGACCACTTGGCGATACGGCCAGTTTTACGCGGCCTGGCTAGCACCCAGCTCAGTATTTGATTGCCGGTTTCTAACTGAAATACTCTATCCTCGAGATAAAAGCGGTATTTCTCCAGCGCGAACAAGGCGGTCAATGCCTCAAATTCGAAAACGGAATATTTAAGTTCGGCACTGGTAAACCGACGAGACGTGTACGCTAACGGCTGTCTTTGACCTTCGGAATCCTGTAGGAGGACGGGCGAAATTTTTTATTAAAATCAGGCCCTCCGAGACCGAGAGGGTTGGGTAAAGCTGCCTTAATGTACTCAAACCCGGCCTCTTGGGCAGGCCCCCATTCAAAACGCACCACTTTTCGACGCAATTCATTTAAAGGAGAGGCCAACTGAGCAAAATTAGGGAAAAAACGTCTAAAATAATTCACCATTGCTATGAACCTACCAATCCCGCGTTTATCAGCAGGCGGTGGGAAAAGTCTCAATGCCTTAGTCCATTCCTTGTCAATCTGGTGAATGCGAACGCTCTCGCCTGATACTAAATGACCTAAGAAGGATACCTACTGCCTGGCTAATGTCACCTTACTGGGTTTAACCGTCAAACCGGGCCCTTGCAACCTAGCAAAGACTTGCTGCATATGTTCCAAATGCTCCTGAATTGAACGGCTATAAACCACCAAGTCGTCCAAGTAGTTATAAACACAGACTAATTTCCAGTCTCCAAAAATATTATCCGGCAAACGAGTGAGAACTGCCGCGCCAGTAGCCAAATCAAAGGGAACCCTGTTAAACTCAAACAAATTCCAATCAGTACAAAATGCTGTAAGGCGTTTACATTCTTCGCCTAAGGGAATCTGATAATAGGCTTGATTCAGAACGAGCACAGTGAACCAATTAGCGCCGGAGTACCACGTAAAAGAGTTATGAAGATCAGGTAAAGTAACTGATACGAGAACAACCTTAGTGTTCAGGGGCAGGTAGTCAACAACAGGCCGAAAATCTCGGCCCTGATCCTTAGGAACAAGGAATATGGGGAAGCCTAAGCAGATGTGGGAGGCCTAGTAACACCTTGCTCGAGCATTTTAGAGAGCCTTTCTCTCAGACGGTGAGACACGATATGGGGACTGCCTGACGAGAATGTGGTCAGATAGACGAATATGGTAGTCAAGAACATTAGTAACCCCCAGCCTATGACAGAGGAGCTCTGGGAACCTCTGCAACAAATCCCCTAGTTCACAGGCCTGCTGTGAAGACAAATGAGTAATACCGAACTCATTACCCTCAGCATCAACAGCCAGCATGCCGGCATTTCGATGCACCTTTCGCTTGGCACATTCACAGAACCCAAACTTCTGTTCGGAAGTGAACATAAAGAAGAAAATGTACCCGGAATAATACAACACAAGACCAGTTTTACTGGTAGGATCACAATCGACTGGCAGCTTCTTAACCAAGACCAAAGACAAGGGCTAGGAGAAATCCCCCACCGAGATACTTCCTCGGACCCAACCATACAGAAGCAACACCCGCCCATTGGCAACTCGACATCTCTACACCGAAGAAGGGACCGACCTAATTTTCGTAAGATGATCAAATTCAAGAAATCATTCCATGCTCAACAACGAAAAGTATCTACCAGAACCCAAAATGGCACAAATAAGTTCGCGACATACTCGAGAACAAATATAAGGCAGGGGAGGTGATGATCGAGCAACGACACGGGTACACCAAGGTTTAAAACCCCAACCCGGGGTCGCTGGCCAGCGCGGTGTCATTTATTGTCTCAGGGTACGCGCGGCTGAACGCAAGAACGAACTAAATGACCTGTCCGACCGCATCTGAAGCAACACTGCGGTTCACTGGCGGTAACGGAGATATCGCTACAACGGCGGCACCAAGTTCTTACCAGATGGACTGATGACCATGAAAAACGAAGTACTACTTACTCGCCGCTACCTTCCCCTCATGACAATTTTGGCGAATCGACTAAAAGGCCAAGCAGGCCGACTTGACTCTGTCCACATATTGATGTAACTCATCCTTATCTTCCTGCGTCTGCTAAATATAGCGACACTCGAGTTGTTTGTGAACTCCCATATTCAATCTTTCGTTAATTACAAGCTCCTTCAAACACTGCAAGGAAAACTCCTCTACCTTGGCTCGGATACGAGGGTCCTCAATTCGCCTCTAGCTAACGGATACAATAGAGACAAAGCTACTTGATGCGAAACGCCAATGGCATGAGACTGCTGCTCAAGGCGAACTAACAACCGTAATAACCTTTAAACTTGCTCGAGAAGGTGTATCATTATTTCTGTGATGTCCCGAAAGAGATGCACCAGGGGATTAGGTAATTTATGAAAAACTGCGTCTAACCTCCCGGGAGACATAAGTGCATAATTCCGGGCTGGCCGCGTACCCCTCAAAAGACAGCAAGTCCGCTCCCCAGTTCTTTTCCCATCAAGCCCTAAACATGTTATTCTAAACTGCAATTCATTAATCGTGGACGACAATTCAGCGCTTGATTCCTTTTAACAATCCTCTTAACTTGAATGCCCTTAAATCCGCTTTCTGGTTGTCTAAATGTATTAACTGTGCCCGCACCCTGTCTAACTGACTGCCACCAGGTCGAGTGGCTTCCAAAGATCCAATGGTGTCCCCAAGGCCCTAGAAGTGTTACACAATACCTCAATGGCTGCTTCTGTCTCACCCACAACTTCCGGCATGACATCGACAGGCTGAAGAACTGTAGCACGCAAATGGACGGCAAAGTGCGGGACACTACCATCAAGAGGCTGGCGCCTTATCGCCAGGTGATATATGAGGTTGTCATACCTCAACAGGCACTACCTGACTGTCATTAGAATTGGTCATTTGAAAGAACCAAATAAGAAAGGCAAATATCGTGTTACACTGATGAGTTACAATTCGAACCAACGGTAACTGCAATGGCAATATTGCAATCGTAATCACGCTGTGCTACCACTGATACGTGGGACTTAGCGAAAGCAGGAAAAGGTGTGAATGGGGCCTAATCACTTACCGTTGGTTACACAATAAACACATACATGTTATTTAATTAAATAACTTTTTTTAAAACAATGATTTTAAAACTTTGTCTGTAACACAAGCTACACTGACGGCTGAAGGTCTTATTAAGAAAAATACAAATTATTTGTAGGATGAAGGCCACAAGCAATCTGCGCCCTCAGTGTTCCAGATCATCAATCTTCAGCCTACCAGAAGGAGGATCCTGAAGGAAGCCCATAAAGGAAAGTGTAAAAAAAGCCTGTAAAATGACTTCGAATATTTAAGAGCCATTTGTTAAGCTCATATATTATTACAATGGAATATTTAAGACCTAATAGTAATTAGGATCTCATAGTGTGCAATCACCAGTAGAGTCTGGTATGTTTTAAATGAGATGCTTAAGTATGAACAGGAAATTGACCTTTGAGAATATGATGTTGTCGTGGCGTCTACGGAACTGTGCCCACTGATAAAATTATCCTCTACCTCAGTCGATGGGGGGCAATGTAGCCACACTTTGACCATCTTAAGCCATAATTTCAATAAAAAATAAACTCTAATTAGTTTAATTGAAATATTTAAGTGTTAGTTATTAAAAAGAAAAGCAATATAATCTTAAGAGGGGAAAGGAGTAAGAATACTCTAGATTATAATTCGTTTTTTCGTGTTTATCTGTAAGTAATAGAGGCTGGGAATGCAAGATATATTGCAGAGAATGTTCCCACATGTGCAATGAAGGGGAGCTGGTGTTGGCAGGAAGGATCCAGGTGGCACAGGCTGTGGAACATTCACTGAAATGAGGAACATTGTGTTGGTATAGCTCTTTCTTGACCAGTGTGTCAGCTGCCATTCATGCAGACAGACAGCTTATTAGTTGTCATGCCCACGCACAATGTAGCACAGTGGTTGCAGCTTAGCTTATGGATCACATGGCTGACTTCACAAGTAGCTATGTCTTCGATGTGAATGATGGTGCTTGCGACCAGACTGGAATAGGTGGGGGTGGGAAGATATATGGGGCAGCTCTTGCATCTAGGTTTATTAAAGGGATTTGAGCTTCGAAGAAGGGGTTTGGAGCAGGAGGTGTGTAGAGATACTAATGTAGGAGGGTGGAAGGATGATGGACAGGACATTCCTCAATTTGAGGCACAATGAGAGGCATTCAGAACCCTGGCAGAGAATGCAATTCAGTTGCTCCAGTCCAGGGTGGTACCAAGTCACAAGAGGAATGCTACTCTGTGACCAGACGATGGGAATTTTGGAGGTGGTGGACGTCTGGAGAAATAAGGCAAGGGATATCTATTTTTGTACAATGTTGACACCATAATTATTGTCTGTGAACGCCTCAGTGAGACCACCAGTGTATTTCGAGAGGGACTGCTCGTCACTACAAACGCAACTGCCACGGCTGGGTAGGCTGTATGGAAGGGACTTCTTAGGATGGAATGGGTGGGAGCTGTGGACAGAGGTACTGATATAGGCATTTTGAAATGAAGATCAACATCGAGGAAGGTGGCCTGTTAGGTTGAGTAGGACCAGGTGAACCACATGGGGGAGAAGGTGTTGAGATTCAGGAGAAACTTGGATAGTGTGTCCTCACCATCAATCCAAGTCATGAATTTGAACCAGGTAAGGGGTTTGGAGTCCTGGGTGCTTAGGAAGGATTCCTCTAGATGACCCATGAGTAGTGTGGCATAGGATGGTACCATGCAAGTGCCCACAGCTGTACCTAGATTTGTTTATAGGTAATGCCTTCAAATAAGAATTATTTGTGGGTGAGGATACAGTTGTCATGGCGATTAGGAATGTGGTTATAGGGTTGCAATCTGCCAGATTTTGGGAAAGGTAATGTTCAATATTTGTTCAGCCATGAGCATTAGCGATCTTAGTGTAAAGGGAGGTGGTACTAGTGATGAGCAGGGCACCATGTGTTAAACGAACAGGAAATGTAGAACAGTCTGTGTAGGAAGTGGTTGGTAACTTTTATGCAGGAGGGTAGGTTGTGGGTATTAGCTTGAAGATTCTCTCAGTGGAGGGGGGAGGGCACAGTAACCAGCCACAACAGGGTGTCCTAGGTGGTTGGGTTTATGGATTTTAGGAATCATGCTCAAGATAGGACTGCAGGGAATGGTAGGGCTGAGGAGAGAGAGAGAGAGAGACTTTGGGGAGGGATTCTGGTATGGGCCTGAGGATTTGAGGAGAGACTTGAGATTGCTGGATTTCTGGAATGGAGTCGCTGTGGTCTTCTGCCAGGCAATCCTTGCAGTTCAAAACACCCATGGTGGAGCCTTTGTGAGCAGGTGGGATTATGAGGCTGGGATTGGTTTCTAGGAGATGGGTCGCCATTCTTTTCACAGACGCAAGGTTAGTTCGGATATTGAGGTATCTGAGGAATTATGCTGAGCAAGGTTTGAGGTTAAGAAATTGTGGAAAGATAGCAGATGGTTATTTGGGGGACAATGTGGGCAGATCACAGTTGGTTGAAGGAGTGAACTGAGTCAGTCAGAGTTCAACCCTTGGTCTTTGGTTGAGTCTGCTTGACAGGATGGTGGCCAAAATGTGTTTCTACTGTATAGATGAAGAGAGGAGAGAGGGATTTAACAAGTTCTACATGATTGAACCTGGGAGTGGGGAAAAAGGTGAGGCTTCTGAAAAGGACTGAAACTTCAGAGGGGCTAAGGCATGACTGTGTTTTGGGTATGTTTAGGTTCTGGATTCTCTATGGTGTGGGAGGGAATTTTTGAGGGTGAGTTGAATGTAGTTTCCCAGGATTTCCCAGCTATGATATGATATGGAAGAGGTTTAGAGGTTGTTCTAGGGGTGGTGGATAATGGTACTCCATGGTGGGAGGAGGAAGTGAACAGGGTGGAGAGTTTTTAGAGGGGGCCTGGAGGGCAAGGGTTTCAATGTCTGATGTGGGATCCAGAAATTTGGGATTGCATTTCATAGGAATTTCATGGATAGAGGGAAACTATTGCAAGGAGGTTTGGGCCTGATTGATATGGTTTTTCAGGACTATGTTAGTGAGGTTTAAGAACTGTCGCAATCTGAAAAATGGAGGTTATTGTGGGAGGAAGGGTGGCAGCTGGAGCTTGGTCTTTTAATGGTACAGCCATTTAAGGCATTGCATGAGCCAAGCAACAACATAGGAACAGTATGTGGGACCGGGAGCTAGCTACTGATAATGAAATTTTCTGTACTGATGCCGATGGAGGATAGGAACACGTAAAAATACGTTAATAACATGCAAATATGTCCAAACAATTCGCAAAAATGCATCCAAACATATGGGAAAAATCACATAAAGGATGAAACGGATGGAGTGAGGGAAAACAAGTTGATATCTGAGGAAGTAGGCTGATAGTGAAAGACGAAAACCAACTGAAATTGGCATGTAGACACAATGAAAACAGAGGACAAATAAAAAATTATTAGTAGATAAGTGTGGAGGAGGGGAACAGCAGATGTGACTAGTTAGCATGTGCGAAATGGAACAGAGAGGAGAAGAAGTGGGGAAGGGGGAAGAGTTTATAGGACAAGATACAAATTCGTGTGCCACAGTAAGGTATGGGAAATAACACACGAAAGTACACGAGAGTGAAGCAGGATGAGGTAATCAGTTCAAAAGAATAGGACTAATGATATCGGCGGGAATAATGTGGTTTATGACACGCTGCACCAATAATCAGCTAGGTCTGTTGAGCAAGGCCGAGATGGTTGATTCAGTGTGGCTCATAAGTAGAGCGTGCAGTGCGGTTTGTAAGGCAACAAGAGAACGGAGCACAGACATTGAGTATACACACATCAAAAAAAGTATATCACCTCAGTTCTGAGAGTTCTGGAACATGTACAGAAAACTGGGACAGAGATCAACATAAACATCATTTCCGCCCTTTTTCTTGCTCATTAAAACTACACATTGCATGTTGTACCATCATACAATGAGACCTTCACAGGTGGTGGTCCAGACTGCTGTACACACCGATACCTCTAAAACTCAGTATCACGTCCTCTTGCATTGATGCATGCCTGTATTCATCGTCGCATACTATCCACAAGTTCATCAAGGCACTGTTGGTCCAGATTCTCCCAATCGTCCACGGCGATCCGGCGTAGATCTCTCAGAGTGGTTAGTGGGTCACGTCGTTCAAAAACATCCCTATAGGCATGTTCGATAGGGTTCATGTTAGAGACCATGCTGGCCACTTTAGTCGATCGATGTCGTTATTCAGAAAGACGTGCACGATGGGGCTGCGAATTGTCGTCCATAGAGACGAATGCCTCGTCAATATGCTATGGATATGGTTGCACTATTTGTCGGAGGATGCAGTCACGTATCGTACAGCAGTTACGGAGAATTCAATGACCACTAGCGGCGTACGTTGGCCCCACATAATACCACCCCGAAACAGCAGAGAACCTCTACTTTGCTGCACTCGCTGGACAGTTTGTCTAAGGCGCCCAGCGTGACCGGGTTGCCTCCAAACACGCCAGCGACGGTTGTCTGATTCAAGGCATATGTGACACTCATCAGTGAAGTGAACGTGATGCCAGACCTGAGCGGTCCATTCGGCATGATCTTGGGCCAATCTGTATTGTGCTGCACGGTGTCATCCTTGCAAAGATGGGCCTTGCCATGGATGTTGGGAGTGAAGTTGCGCATCATGCAGCATTCTGTGCACTGTTTGAGTCACAACACGACTTCCTGTGGCTATACGAAAAGTGCTATTCAACATGGTGGCGTTGCTGTCAGGGCTCCTCCGAGCCATAATCCGTAGGTAGCGGTCATCCACTGGAGTAATAGTCCTTGGGTGGCCTGAGAGAGACATGTCATCGTCACAGTTCCTGTCTCTATGTGTCTCCTCCATGTCCGAACAATATCGCTTTTGTTCACTCTGAGACACTTGGACACTTCCCTTGTTGAGAGCCCTTCCTGGCACAAAGTAACAATGCAGACGCGATGGAACCGCAGTATTGACCGTCTAGGCATGGTTGAACTACAGACAACACGAGCCATGTACCTCCTTCCTGGTGGAACGACTGCAACTGATCAACTGTCAGACCTCCTCCTTCTAGTAGGCGCCATTGAGGCATTGTTGTTTACGTATTTGGGAGGGCTTAGTGACATCTCTGAACAGTCAAAGGGACTGTGTCTGTGATACAATACCCACAGTCAACGTCTATCTTCAGGAGTTCGGGGGACCAGGGTAAAGCAAAACATTTTTGATGTGTATCATAATGCATTAGGAAATAATAGCAAAGCACTCCGTTTTCAGTCCACGAGTGGCCTACCGGGACCATCCGGCCGCCGTGTCATTCTCAGTGGAGGATGCGGATAGGAGGGGCGTGTGGTCAGCACTCCCGGTCGTTTTGACGGTATTCTTGACCGAAGCCGCTGCTAATTGGTCGAGTAGCTCCTCAATTGGCATCAAGAGGCTGAGTTCACCCCGAAAAATGGCAACAGCGCGTGGTGGCTGGAGGGTCACCCATCCAAGTGCTGGCCACGCCCAACAGCGCTTGACTTCGGTGATCTGACGGGTACCGGTGTATCCAGTCAGTCAACAAGGCCGTTGTTGGAGATAGAACACACACACACACACACACACACGTGCAAACGCAACTCACACATATGACCACAGTCGCTGGCTGTTGAGGGTACACTGCAAGCAGCTGCACATGACAGGAGATGCAACCCAGAGGTGGGGGTAAAGAGGAGGCTGGTGTGGGGATGGGGAGGGATAGCATGGTAGGAGTGGGGGATGGTAAAATGCTTCTTGTTGGAGTGTGCAGGGACTAGAGCGGAAAGTTGGAGAGAAGGTAGGTTGGTTAGGTGAAATCGAGAGGTTGGAGAGAGGGCGAGGTGTGGGGGGGGGGGGGGGGGGGCTAGCAGAAAACTGTTGGTGCATTGGTTGGATAGAGGACTGTGTAGTGCTGGAATGGGATTAGGGAAGGTGCTGAGAGTAAGGAAAAAGACCAACAAAGGTTGAGGCCAGGAGGGTTATGGAACGTAGGATAAATTGCAGGGAGAGTTCCCACTAGTACAATTCTAAAAAGCTGGTGTTGGTAGAAACGACCCAGTTCGTCAGTGGCCATTCATGTGGACAGTCAACTTGTTAGTTGTCATGCCCAGACAATGCAGTACAGTGGTTTCAGCTTAGATTGTAGATCCCATTACTAGTTTCACAGGTATCCGTGCTTTTGTTGGGATTGGTGATGCTTGCGATCAGACGGGTGTAGGTGGTGGTGGGAGGATGTATGGGACAGGTCTTGCATCTAGATTTATTACACTGATGTGACCCATAAGCAAATAGCTGGTAACTGCTCAAAAGCTCTTTCTCTGACAATCTTTCAGTTGTGCCCATCTTTGACCAACGATCTCTATTATATGGTAAGTACCAACTATTCTTTTCATAATATTCTTACATTCCATCATCGATTTTCCATCGTTGTAGCACGAGGACCAGTTAACAAAGAAAGAGTTTCAGTTTTATTTGAAATACAATTCAAGACTAGTTTTCTGAAAAATCAATGTAATTACCTTTGAATGATTCATTTTGAAACTGTATTGAGGGAAGATTACTGTTAAATCACTTGGCAGTGCAGTGCAGTGACAGTAGTCGGCCAGTATTAACTATCAGCCTAGCATCTCTGGTTCGCAGCAGAAAGCAAGCACTGAAATCATTTTAGTTACGAAAAAGTATTTTTAAGATATAACCATAGTACATTCAGTTTGCTAGACCCGAGGCTGTAAAACCAGATAATGAAAGATATTTTTTATCTGTGCTTCATTTCTATCCGATAGGCAAAACAACGACGTTTACTTCATGACAAAATAAACTGTGTTCAACCTGGATACTGGATAGTTTTGTCTACTTCCACATCCCTGAAATATATCGACATATGCTTCATAATAAAATATACTTCTCGACTTTAATGAGAAAGAAACCACGTAAGCACATTGTACATTTAATAGAACGATCAATGAAAGATGGCCAGTAGAACACCAGATTAAATACAGCATACAATGATTGTCGAATATGTGTTTTATTCTAAATTATGATATGAAACACAAGGAACTTATAACCAAAACAAATAACTTTAGTCAACCTGAAGTTTAACATCACCGTCTGCATGGCATTAGCGTGTTGGCGTAAGCTGTCGACGGCACAGCGATCGGCTGCGAGAAGATAGAGATTAGGCAAGCCTATTAGATGAGAGGCCAAAAGCAAACTCGCAAGAAACGGGCCGTCAACGTCCTCTCAACAACCAGTATGTAGATCGCTGCCACAGAACAGAGGGGCCAGACAGTCATCCAGTGAGTCACCGAGTCGAGTCTTCAGTCGCAGCCCAGTCCCTTGCAGTCACACACAGAGTCTTGGTCTCACACAGCACATAGCGACCAGAGTAGGGTACATAGCAGGACTTGTACTTCTCCAGCAGTTGGACTAAAGTGCACTCTACAGAGAGCTTTTACTAGAACACCTGGACTATCTTAATTTAAGTAGCTTCCTGTTTATGTTAATAAACAACGTGTTAATAATTGCATGCAGTTTGCGTTGTGGAAAGGGGATACTGTTCAGCAAACGACATCCTCTCCTTGCTTCCCACGGTAAAAGCCTACAGTGACAATGAAGTAACACAAAAACTGGCGATGAGTATAATTCAGAGCAGATTTTGCTTGCTTCTCTTGTGTTTTAGCATGCAGGGGTACTCGTTTCTGATTAATTTCTTGTTGCGTTTTTACATGAATTCTAGGAGGGGAGCTGCAGAACTAATTAAATTTCTTTTTTCAGAGGCGTTGCTTGATTTTTGCTATAACTCTGCCCCCTCCACCCCTGACCCCTCCCCGCAGCCACAGACGGCCAATGTGATCGATGTAAAACCGGCTTCTCCGTTTTAGAATTAAAAAAAGTTACTGCCCTACTAAAGACGGTACAAAAACTACTGGCTGCACAAGCTGCGTCAGCCGCCCAACAGACAACCCGAACAGCCCAGCAAGTGTCGCCAACCAGCGTATGATCTTTCGGGCAATTTAACGACACAGAATAGGAATGGCTCGAATACCTGACAGAATTCCAAGCACACTGTGAAGTTGATCGAGTTAAAGATACTGTAAATGTACAATACTTTCTTCCGATTGCGGGGTCCCCAGTGATCAGCTATTCTCAAGTGCGTCTTCCGACGAACTAAGCTGTGACGAAGTAATCGCTGCGTTTACTCAGTACAATGACCAGCAGGTTCAAGTAGCTGCAGCCAAATACCAGTTTTTTTATGATTAAGAAGTGTAAATTTTATAGTGGTAGAAGCAACTTGTAGAGTGATTTAACGATTAGAGATGTAATAGCATTCGATGTCCCAGATACGATAAAATACGGGAAAAAGGTCTTAAAGTACGCTGCCCCATTACTTCCTTAAGTACTACAAATTTTAAAGCAATATGAATCGGGTGCCACAGGGGCCGATAAATTTGACCAGGCCCCGACTTGTCGGGCCGAGTTATCCCTTGCTCGCGACGGCCCCTGGTAGCCACAACAACGAGCACGTACACAGCCGCGCAGGTAGCCACACAGACAGATAAAGAGACCTGTGAACTTATTTAAGCCTGGCCCTAGATATTTTGCTCGCCATATAAGACAGAATTGTCCATCACGTAACGCAATGTGTTACACCTGTGGAAAAAAAGGCCATGTCCAAGCACTTTGTTTGCAATGGCACAAAAACGCCAATCTTTCCCGCTCTCAGAGAAAACAGGCTCGTGCACATACAGTTAACGTTGTGTTTTCTAAACTTACAGGAGGTTCTGACAAAAGTAAGACTAAGGTTGTGCCTCCTTCCCGCCCTTATGCTGTGCAACGATGTTCTAACAAACTCTTTGTTTCATTGCGAAATGCTAGCTGTCGTGTGAACTTTGAGTCAGACACAGATGCCTCAGTAACTTTGGTTAATGGCGCCACGTACGAACAGTTAAGCTCACCACACCTTTCTAAGCCTAGCAAGCATCTCATTGCTTACAACGAACAGGAACACCCTGCACTCCGACGGTGTAGTTTGCCTGCCACTTACAAATCTTACACTAGGTCAGTGAATTTCACTGTGTTGAAATGGAGACAGCGAGAACATTTTCGGTTTAGATGCCTTTCATTTGTTTGGACTTAGTATCCAAGTCAATGTAGTTTCCATATTAGCTGTTGCAGCAAACGACAGTGTCGAAAGCTTGCTTAAAGAATTTAATGAACTATTTTTAGAAGGAATGGGAAAACCTAAAGTCTTTGCAGCGCATGTTACACTGAAATACAACGCATAGCCTTAGTTTTTTCCAAGACCTCCCCGTCCCAATTGCTTTAAGAGGCACTGTAGCTAGTGAATTGAGAGAATTGCAAGATAATGGTGTAACTGCTCCCATTCAAGCTAGTCAATGGGCAAGTCCTGTCGTTTTGTTGCCTAGGGCTTTTGCTCACGTCCACTTTTGTGTCAACTTCAAGCCTACAGTCAACCCACAGACAGTAGCTGACATCCGTTTCTTCGCCTTGAGGAACTCATGGGCAGTCTTGGTGCAGGACGTTAGTTTTCTAAGATAGATGTGCGTGATGCCTATTTGCAAATTCCATTGCATGAAGAATCACAGAAAATGTTTGTTGTAAATATGCACTTAGGACTGTTAAAGTTATTGCCTTTTGCCCTTCCGCAGCCGCCATTTTTCAACGTTACTTCGAAGAGCTGACTCCAGAAGAGCCATTTTCTTCTATCTACCTTGACGATATTGTTGTCTCTGGTAGTACACCAGAGGAACACATTGCCAATTTGAGTACTCTTTTTCGACTCTTGTCAGGACCAGGACACGAGTATCTAAAAGCTTGACTTTTCAAACTTATCTACAGTACTTAGGTCATGTGATTAATAGTCAGAGTGTGCACCACCTCCAGTCTCATTTGCTTGTAATCAGCAACGTGCCTGCCCTTCGCAGTTTGTCTGAACTGCAGTCAGTATTAGGCAAGATGACATACTATACTCGGTTCATATCGAATCTCGCTCAGATCGCGGCTCCATCGCATCGCTTGCGTCACGAAAATGTACCTTTTGAGTGGACAAAAGACTGTCAAGACCCATTTCAGGAACTCAAAAATGCCTTACTTAGTGACAAATGTTTAGTGCATTTTGACCCTGCCAAGTTGACCCCTCCCCCTACGGAATCGGCGCTGTGTTTTCACCCAGAAATGGTGCACAAGACAGACCCATTGTTTTTGCGTCAAAGCTGCTCTCTCAAACTCACTGCAATTATTCTCAAATAGAAAAAGATGCTCTCGCTACTTCTACGGTCGCAAGTTCTATTTAGTGACAGATCACAAGCCTTTGCAGACCTTCTTTCATCCGTCAAAGCCGGTTCCTACATGCAGTGCTAAAAACTTGGAAAGCTGTGCTCTGATGCTCTTGCAGTATCAGTACGAAATTGTATACAGTCCTACGGCAACGCAGGTCATTGCAGACGCCCTATTTCGCCTACTGATGTTGATGCATCTGCCGCATCTTGTTGCCAAATCGACGTGCAGAATTCTGAACTGCTGGAATAGTTTCCCTTGAACTACAGAAAAATTGCCTAGGCCACGGAAGCTGACCCAGGTCCCTAGATTTTATTGCATTACATTTATGAAACGTCCCCTTAGAAAAATTATACAAGACTGTGCTTAAACTGACACACAATATTTTAGCGCAACGCAATTTGACTTTCAAAAATTCCTACAAAAAATGGCCCTGCCTAACATTACCCTATACGTTTCACAAATCGCTTACCTAAAAAAATCTTGGTTACTCGAACTACTGCAATACAGCGAGCGTCACTAAGGCCAGCTAAATAAAAGATTCAAACTACGGAAGGCACTCACTACTGATAGGCATAGTTAGCAAATGAAAGGTTTTAATAGAGAACAAACAATGTAAAGTCATTATATATATAGCAGCTCATGACATCCAGTCTTACAAATTTCAAAACTCCGCCATTTCTCTCCCAACATCCACCACTGCTGGCGGCTCACCTCCAACTGCGCAACGCTACGCGCTGTTAACAGACAACAGCCCAACACTACAACGGATGATAACAATGCAAACAAGCCACAGACTGCACACAGCACAGCCAGTGATTTTTATACAGAGCGCTACGTGGCGTTACCAACAATAAAACCTAAACAGCCTACTTACACAGTCTCCGTCTTGACCATGTTCATTGACCAGTATCCAAAACTCACTTGTGCGCTGATATTTTGCACGTCGAAATAATCTTTCAGCTCAAAAAGGTGTGATTCTAGTTCGAAATGACAATGGACAATCGCATGTGTCTATTGCCAAAGTAGTGCAAAAGGATGTGTCACAGTAGCTCTACCAAGGATATTTGGGAATTGTTCACACTAAACAGCGCGCCGGCACTGTACTTGGGAGGGAATAGACGCCCACACTGACAGGAGACTGCACAGTGTCGCGCGGAGAACCAATTCTCTCCGCCAGAGACATTCTCGGCTTGGCCTAAGACGCCATCGCCATGGCAACGAGTGCACTTTGCAGGAACATTTTGCAGCCCTCGTTGGCTCATGGTAGTAGACTCTTTCAGCAAGTTACCATTTGCTGTTCCTACGGCTTTATCATATCACATAACACCATTCCAGCGTTGTCCTCCATGTTCTGCATCGAAGGTTTGCCACAGTTCACGTGATTTTGAACAGTTTTTTGAACGGAATGGCATTCGTGACCCCAGAAGTTCTCCTTTCACCCGCAGTCCAACAGAGGAGCAGAGCGCTTCGTACGCACTTTCAAGCAACAGATGGCCCAGCTTCGCACCACCTACAGACGGGAACAGGCGCTGCAGCCCTTTCTCGTCTCGCATCTTCCCGTCCGCCAGAGGGACCAGCACCAGCCAAACTTCTGCATGCCCGCGCACATTGGACGTTGCTATAGTTGCTACACCAGCACTCGGCGCCACCAATGGACCGCAAGTTCAAATGGTTCAAATGGCTCTGAGCACTATGGGCCTTAACTTCTGAGGACATCAGTCCCATAGAACATAAAACTACTTAAACCTAACCTAAGGACACCACACACATCCATGCCCGAGGCATGATTCGAACCTGCGACCGTAGGGGCCGCGCAATTGCAGACTGTAGCGCCGCCACAGGTACGGCTCCCGGCTCATGTCAAGAATCCTGCCTCCCTCCCTGTTGTCATTCCCAGCCTCACTACACAACAACAGTGTGGAAGTTCACTGTGCTGGCGTAAGCTGTCACCAGCACACTCATAGACAAAGAGGCTGTGACAAGATCGAGAGAGCCGGCCCAGTGGCAGTGCGGTTCTGGCGCTGCAGTCCGGAACCGCGGGACTGCTACGATTGCAGGTTCGAATCGTGCCTCTGGCATGGGTGTGTGTGATGTCCTTAGGTTAGTTAGGTTTAAGTAGTTCTACGTTCTAGGGGACTTATGACCTAAGATGTTGAGTCCCATAGTGCTCAGAGCCATTTGAACCAAGATTGAGTGTAGGCACTGGAGCAAGTGAGCTTATCAGGAGAGATGCCAAACACAAAGTTGCAAGGAATGTGCTGCCATCGCCCTCTCGACTTCCAGTACATACATCGCCAGTGCAGACCGGAGTGCCCAGTCAGTTATCCAGTCAGTCACCGAGTCGAGCCTTCAGACGTTGTACTCTCAACCGTACCGCACCATCTGACTTGCATAGCAACAGGAATATCTTCTGGAGAACTGCTGCCAGTTAACATGTCCAGGGTTGATGGCTTTTCCTGGGGGTGATGGCGACAGTGATGGCGATGGCGAGTCAGGATCCATGAAGTCGGCGATGACGAATACACGCTCCCAATGTGCGTTCTCCGCGATGTCGCCAAACACGGATGCGACCATCATGATGCTGTAAACAGAACCTGGATTGAATGACGTTATGCCGTTCGTGCATCCAGGTTCGTCGTTGAGTACACCATCGCAGGCGCTCCTGTTCGTGATACAGCGTCAAGGGCAAGCGCAGCTATGGTCTCCGTGCTGATAGTCCATGCTGCTGGAAACATCGTCGAGCTTTTCGTGAAGATGGCTGTTGCAAACGTCCCCATCTGTTGACTCAGGGATCGAGACGTGGCTGCACGATCCGTTACAGCCATGCGGATAAGATGCCTGTCATCTCGACTGCTAGTGATAGGAGGCCGTTGGGATCCAGCACGGCGTTCCGTATTACTCTCCTGAATCCACCGATTCCATATTCTGCTAACAGTCATTAGATCTCGACCAACGCGAGCAGCAATGTCGCGATACGATAAACCGTAATCTCGATAGGCTACAATCCGACCATTATCAAAGTCGTAAACGTGATGGTACGTATTTCTTCTCCTTATACGAGGCATCGCAACAAAGTTTCAACAGGAAACGCCGGTCAATTGCTCTTTGTGTATGAGAAATCGGTTGGAAACTTTCCTCATGTCAGCGCGTTGTAGGTGTCGCCACCGGCGCCAACTTCGTGTGAATGCTCTGAAAAGTTAATCATTTACGTATCACAGCATCTTCTTCCTGTCGGTTAAATTTCGCGTCTGTAGCAAGTCATCTTCGTGGTGTAGCGATTTTAATGGCCACTAGTTTACTTTATTATGATAAAGGAATACTTCGGAAGTGTACAGTGCATTGCCGGTACAACGCCAGGGTTTTTAAAGTGGCGTGAATCCTGTCGCTCCTCATAACCGCTGCCACGCAAGTTATGTGCCAGCTCTTAGCAGCGCCACGTGAGACCAAGCGGAGCCAATTTGAAGGACAGGCGTTTACCAGAAGTCCAGCCGAGGCGCTTCTCGAATGCGGCCGTTTCTGCTGACAAAAGCTGAGCCCGGCGACGTATTTCCGCCGGCACTCGAGCAATCTCCTCTGGTCGGTCAATTAGGGGCCAGCCGGCGCCAAGAGGAACGCGGTGGAGAGGAGGATGGAGCGAAAGACGGAGAGAGAGAGAGAGAGAGGAGCGCAAAACCCTGGCGGGCTTCCTCCGGCAAGAAGGGCGCCGGCCGGGCCCGGCTGGAACGCCTCGCCTCATCGCGGCAGCGTTGAGCGCCGCCTCGCGCCTCATTCCCGGCCCGCAAGAAACGGAGCTGCGGGGAGCAGATTGGCAGCAGCCACCCGCGGCTTCCCGACCGTGTCCACACCCGGAGGCTCGCATCAAGCGACTGTTCTTCTGCCGCGTCAGCAGGTCAGCTGCGAGGAGGAAGCCACATACATCACAAGCAACACCTGCGTAGCTCGAAACGGGATCGAATTAAGTACCGGGTGATCAAAAAGTCGGCATAAATTTGAAAACTGAATAAATCACGGAATAACGTAGATAGAGAGGTACAAATTGACACACATACTAGGAATGACATGGGGATTTTATTAAAACAAAAAAAAGTTCAAAAAATGCCCGACAGATTGCGCTTCATCTGATCAGAATAGCAATAAATAGCATAAAAAAGTAAGACAAAGCAAAGATGACGTTCTTTACAGGAGATGCTCAATATGTCCACCATCATTCCTCAACAATAGCTGTAGTCGAGGAATAATGTTGTGAACAGCACTGTAAAGCATGTCCGGAGTTATGGTAAGGCACTGGCGTAGGATGTTGTCTTCCAGCATCCCTAGAGATGCAGGTCGATCGCCATACACTTGCGACTTCAGGTAACCCGAAAGCCAATAATCGCATGGACTGAGGTCTTGGGACCAGGGAGGCCAAGCATGACGAAAGTGGCGGCTGAGCACACGACCATCACCAAAGTACGCGCTTAAGAGATCTTTCACGTGTCTAGCAATACTATCATCTTTTCCTACGTTCTAATAAAACCCCCTGTCATTCCAAGCATGTGTGTCAATTTTTACCTCTCTATCTTCATTATTCCGTGGTTTATTAAGTTTTCAAATTTAGACTGACTTTTTGATCTCCCGGTATCTAAGGCCAGATGGGGTTTATGGGCCACTGTGAAGAGTTATGAATAATGTTTAGTGAACAACGTTGAATAAATGAACACTATAACTCTATGTAACATTAGCGATGTAATCAGCACTTACCAGGAAAGGTATCTGAAGGAAAGAATTATACGAGCTTCAGTCAAATGAAAACCTTAAATATTTATTTGAATATTATTTGTGCAGAAGTGGTACAAAGCTGTATCACTTTCCAACACAATCTCCCCCACGCTCAATGCAAGTCGTCCAGTGCTTACAAAGTGCATAAATTCCTTTAGAAAAAAATTCTTTTGGTAGCCCGCGCATACCCCTCATGCACCGCGTGGCGTACCTCTTCATCAGAACGGAAGTTATTTCCTCCCATTGCGTCTTTGAGTGGTCCAAACATATGGAAATCACTTGGGGTAAGATCTGGTGAGTATGATGGATGAGGAAGACACTCAAAATGCAGATCTGTGACGGTTGCAACTGTTGTACAGGCAGTGTGGGCCCTCGCATTGTCATGTTGCAAAAGGACACCTGCTGACAGCAATCCAAGTCGCTATGATTTGATTGCAGTCCGCAGATGGTTTCTTAGGAGATCTGTGTATGATACACTGGTGACAGTGGTCCATCTAAGCATGTAATCTTCTAAAATGACCCTTTTTCGTGCCGAAAGAGAGTCAAAATAACCTTCCCTGCTGATGGTTCTGTTCGAAACTTCTTTGGCTTGGTGATAAGGGGCGCCATTCCTTGCTCGCTCTCTTCGTTTCCGGTTGGTGGAAGTGAACCCAGGTTTAGTCCCCAGTAACGATTCCTGCAAGGAAGCCATCACTTCGTCGTTCAAAGCGCCGAAGAAGTTCTTCACAAGGATCAACACGTCGTTCTCTCATTTCAGGAGTCAGCTGCCGTGGCACCCATCTTGCAGACACTTTGTGAAACTGGAACACATCATGCAAAATATGGTGTGCTGACCCGTGACTAATATGTAAACATGCTGCAATGTCATTCAGTGTCACTCGGCGCTTTTCCTTCACTATGGCTTCAACTGCTGTAGTGTTCTGTGGAGTCACAACTCGTTGTGCCTTACCTGGATGAGGAGCATTTTCCACTGAAGTCACACCATTTGGGAACTTCCTACTCCATTCGTAGACTTGCTGCTGTGACAAACATGCATCACCGTACTGAACCTTCAATCGTCGATCAATTTCAATAGGTTTCACACCTTCATTACCCAAAAATCGAATAACAGAACGCTCTTCTATCCTGGTGCAATTCGCAAGTGGGGCGGCCATCTTTATACTGATACTGCGATGGTATGGGTGCATCAGCACTATGCTGCCGACTACAGGCCATTTTGCACGCTGTTTGTAGCACGCTTACCTACTTACAGGATAACGGAGCGAAATTTCGATTTGTTGTTACAAATTGAAGGTTTTCATTTGACCCACCGTCGTATGAGCACGTCGTGATGTAAGTAACATGTTTAGAACCAATGTAAATCATGGGTCTGTGCAAGTTTGAGCGATGCAATGTATACTGGAGGCTGGCTGGAGCGACATACGAAGTGCGACAATAAAGTAATGAAACTGATGTGAAAAAAAAATGTCGCTTACCGTTTTAGTGTGAGTTTATTGTTTGTCTGATTCAAATTAGTTCCCTTCTGATCGCACACACTTTTTCCAGCGCTTCTGCCATTGATGGTAACATTTCTGGAACTAATCTTTTGCAATATCCTCCAAGACCCTCGTCACACCTTTTTGGATATCTTGTGTGGTTTGAAAATGGTGTCGCTTGACCGCCGTTTTGACTCTTGGAAATAGAAAAAAGTAGCATGGAGCGATATCTGGTGAATAAGGTGGCTGTGGTAGTACTGAAATTTGTTTTGAAGTTAAAAATTGCTGTACTGACAAAGCAGTATGGGATGCCGCAGTATCGTGATGCAGAATCCAATTATCAGTAATGTTGGCACGGACACGATTGATGTTCAGTTTTTCAGCAATCATTTTCACAGATGATTGTCGATCAGATCGTACGAATTCACGCAACCTGGCCAAGTTGACATCCTTTTATGAGGTTGTAGGTTGTCCACTGCGGTCGTCATCTTCAACATTAGTTCTGTCTTCACTGATCATTTTATGCCAACAAAAACTTGAATTCTTGACATAACCTCCTCTCCAAAAGCCTTCTGAAGCTTACCGCAGGTTGTCGCCGCGTTTTCACCCAATTTAACGCAAAAAGAAATGGCATAGTGTTGCGCAATATTATGCGGTCCCAATTCCATGACGAGAGACACAAACACATGTTAACTTATTACAGCACAACTCATGACTGAGCAGTTGCATCCATGCGTCGCTTGGACTAGAAGCAGCTTATAAAACAAGGTCAAAGATATTGTGCCTACGCAAGCCTGCAGGGTTGCCACATCTTGCAAAGAAAATCAGTCTCATTAGTTTATTGTCACGCCTCGTAAATAAATGAACGAAAATAAGAAAAGCTTTTCATGCTGTGCATGTTCAGTGAAGCTTAGTGCACACTGTGATCAGTTGCTGAGACTCGCTGCCGCAGTTCTTCGTCATGGATCCTTTTTGGCAAACTTCCTCACCATTCCGCGCAAAGAATCGTGTCCACATCTAGGTTTGATTCATTGAAAACAGAAAGTTGAAAGCTGAGCCATCTTCTTCGCTTCTAGAAGAAAGTACTGTACACAGGGTGTTTTTTTCCACTGTGTACAAACTCTACGGACTGATCAGTGAGAGGGTACGGAACACAAAAGGACTAATAAACTTACGTCCGGAATCACGTGGATTCCATGCTACAGACCATTTACTCAATCACACTTCGTTACAGAGACTGCGGTCTAACAAGCGCTGTACCATGCAGCCACAGTTATGGTATGCATGTTTCCTCTTAGAGCGTATGTCATGCCCTAGCAGCCTCTGCCGCCATAATCATTGGTAATGTTGTGTCCGATTTACTTCTCCTGCTGACTCACCTTGTAATGGATGTGATACAGTGTTGTACACAATGGTTGCATACTCGAATAGAGAGCTCGCCCATATGGCATTTACTCACAGCAAGGCAAATGGCAACAGACGGTGGGCAGCAAGGTTGCATCAGGAGACCTATTCCCGCCGACGACAACCACAGCATTCATAGCTTGCAACTGTCTTTCACCTTTTGTCTGATACTGGGTCGTTTTAGGAAGCAGAAAATTATGAAGGTCATATCTGAAATGTTCGGACACCAAACTTTAGGCAACATGTGATTAACACTGTGGAAGACGAGCTCCATGTCAGTACCAGGCAGTTGGCCCGCCAGCATTGGATAAGCCAGGCGACTGTGTGGAATATTCTCCACAGGAACTGTTACTACCCTTATCACATACAGCGTGTGCCGAGCTTACAACAGACAGACATTCCACATTTGGAGCAGTTTTGTCACTGATTTCTTCACCAGGCAACCATGATTCCCGTATTTGTGTCATCCATCCTACTGACAATCGAGGCCATCTTTATGCGGAGTGGTATCTTCTGCTTTCATAACAATCATGTGTGGTACAGCACGCAGAGCCCCCATGGTACCGTGACAGCGAATCAGCAGCATTGGTGCAGCCAGAATGTGTGGACCGGAATAACTGGTGACCGTATTTTGGGACCAATCTTCCTTCCAAGTCGCCTAATAGGCCGGAAGTGTCGGTGTTTCTAGTGGGCGACTTTGCCCCCCTGCTGGAAGAAGTGGCACTGATGATTCGAAGGGTTATGTGGCTGATACAAGATGGTGCTCCAGCCCATTTCGCCGCTAATGTCCAGACACATCTTGACTACCTTGATCGATGTATCGGCTGACGGGGATCCAGGTGCATGGTCTGCTCGTTCAACGGATCTCACTCAATCCGTGCGATTTATGGTCGTGGGTCCATCTCAAAAGTATCGTGTATGTAGGGCCCATTCCGTATATGGAGACACTGGAGCAACATATTCATGCTGCCACTGCCGCTGTTCAGGTGCAGCACGGCCGATGTGAATGTGTGAGACACAATATGCTACGACATGTACACGCTTGCGCTGAGGCACATGAAAACCATTTTCAACACATACTGTAACTAAGGCTGCATGGTACATAGCGCATTAGACAGCAGTCTCTGTAACAATGTATGACTGATTAAATGGTCTCTAGCGTGGTAACCGCGCATTTTAGGAAATACGAGTTCATTAAACGTTTTTTTTCTGTATCCTCTTATTGACCAATCCTTAGAGTTTGTTCACGATCGAAAAAATCACCCTGTGTAGACGAAGCAATGTTGCTGAAGTTGATCTTTCCCGGAAACCGTTCTACCTGTAGATTATAAACATAAAACACAACATATTTTGGATGTGCATGTATTTTCGATAAGCAATTGTACACAAACGATTGTAGGGAAACCATCGGTTAAAAAATTGGTTTATTGCAAGTTGTCTCACATAACAACCTGGTGACGGGGCGGTTACGTTTTCTTTGTTGGTCATATTTGATACTATACTTTAAAGATGAGTATCTCACTGTCTGTTATTCGAAGAATTTATTGACTTAAGAGTGGAAACTGCGATTCCTGATATAATGGAGACAGAAATAGACGCTGTGAAATTGTCGTCATATTTCTAAATACGAGGGCTATCCATAAAGTACATTACGTTTTGGAATTAAAAATAAATAAAGTACTGGAAATTTTTTTATTATATACAAATGAAAGCCACACTTCAATACTACTTTTATACATAGTTGCCAATTAAATTAAGGCACTTATCGTAGCGGTGGATGAGCTTGGAACTTCCTTCGTCGTAAAATTCGGCCGCCTGCTCCTTCAACCATGTGGTTACCTCTTCTAGAGCTGTGCGTCATTCAAAAACGGTTCAAATGGCTCTGAGCACTATGGGACTTAACTTCTAAGGTCATCAGTCCCCTAGAACTTAGAACTACTTAAACCTAACTAACCTAAGGACATCACACACATCAAATCCCGAGGCAGGATTCGAAGCTGCGACCGTAGCGGCTGTGCGTCGTCATCAAAACGCTGCATAGCCAACAACTTCTTCGTTGCTGGGAATAAGTGGAAGTTGCTCGGTGCCAGGTCGGGACTGTACGGCGGATGAGGAAACAACTCTCACTTAAAATATTCGAGAACTTCACGAGTGTCATTTGTCGTGTGGGCCCGCGCGTTGTCGTGAATCGGAAAGATCTTTGAGCCAACTTTCCCCTGCGCTTGTTTTGTATTGCTCTTCTGTGATTGTGCAGAGTTTGGCAATATCTTTAAGAGTTTATTGTAGTGCCTCTTTCCAGGAAATCCACAAAAATCGTATTTCTACCGGGTTACTGATTAAGCACGTGGTTGAAGGCGCAGGCGGCCGAATTTTACGACGAAGGAATTTCCAAGCTCGTCCATCGCTACGATAAGTGACTTAATTTAAATGGCAACTATGTAGAAAAGTAGTATTTAAGTGTGGCTTTCATCTGTATATAATAAAAAAAAAATTCCAATACTTTATTTATTTGTAATTCGAAAGTACTTTGTTGATAGCCCTCGTACGCCATTAAAACATATGTAGAAGTATTTCGAAAGTACATGATGTTTCTGGATCCTATTAAAGAATGTGGAGCCGATATCTTTATATTCCCTAGTGGAGATTGGGTTGCATCTTCTGTATAATTTGGAGCTGTCCTAAAAAAGTAGTACCTTTCGGTTCACCACCCAAAGCATCGTGATCTCATCTATGTTGGATTCAAGGAAACGAGTAAGAACAAAATCTGAGCCATCAGCTGCGCTGCAGCAAAACTTTCTTTACATATACGAAGGAAAGCTGACTTCCATGCTGAAGTAGATTTTCGGAAGCAGTTATAGTGTATACTCTGATGAACCAAAACATTATTACCACCTGATTAATAACATTTTTGTCAGTCGTTTGAACGAAATACATCGCTAATTCTGTGCAGCAGGGTTGCGACAGTTCGTTGGTAGGATTGTGGAGGTATTTGGAATTACATGTCTACGCACGGTTCAGGTACTCGTAATTCACTTATAACGGGCCGGGGATTTGTATATGCGGTGATGGCACCCGATAGTGACCCAGATGGGTTCGATCGGATTTACATCAGGCGAATCTGGCCACCAAGACATCAACAGTCTCACTATAATATTCCTCAAACCACTGTAGCACGATTCAGGTTCCGAGACATCTACATCTACATCTACATCCACATGAATACTCTGCAATTCACATTTAAGTGCTTGGCAGAGGGTTCATCTAACCATAATCATACACTCTCTCTACCATTCTATTCCCGAACAGCGTGCGGGAAAAACGAACACCTAAACCTTCTGTTCGAGCTCTGATTTCTCTTATTTTATTTTGATGATCATTCCTACCTATGTAGGTTGGGCTCAACAAAATATTTTCGCATTCGGAAGAGAAAGTTGGCGACTGAAATTTCGTAAATAGATCTTGCTGCGACGAAAAACGTCTTTGCTTTAATGACTTCCATCCCAACTCGCGTATCATATCTGCCACACACTCTCCCCTATTACGTGATAATACAAAACGACCTGCCCTTTTTTGCACACTCTCGATGTCCTCCGTCAATCCCACCTGGTAAGGATCCCAAACCGCGCAGCAATATTCTAACAGAGGACGAACGAGTGTAGTGTAAGCTGTCTCTTCAGTGGACTTGTTGATCTTCTAAGTGTCCTGCCAATAAAACGTAACCTTTGGCTCGCCTTCCCGACAATATTATCTATGTGGTCTTTCCAACTGAGGTTTTTCGTAATTTTAACACCCAGGTACTTAGTTGAATTGACAGCCTTGAGAATTGTACTATTTATCGAGTAATCGAATTCCAACGGATTTCTTTTGGAACTCATGTGGATCACCTCACACTTTTCGTTATTGAGCGTCAACTGCCACCTGCCACACCATACAACAATCTGTTCTAAATCGCTTTGCAGCTGATACTGGTCTTCTGACGACCTTACTAGACGGTAAATTACAGCATAATCTGCAAACAACCGAAGAGAACTGCTCAGATTGTCACGCAGATCATTTATATAGATCAAGAACAGCAGAGGTCCCAGGACACTTCCCCCGGGAACACCTGATATCACTTCAGTTTTACTCGATGATTTGCCGTCAATTACTACGAACTGCGTGCGACGTTCCTGACAGGAAATCACGAATCCAGTCGCACAACTGAGACGATACCCCCTAAGCCCGCAGCTTCATTAGAAGTCGTTTGTGAGATCGGTGTCAAAAGCTTTCCGGAAATCTAGAAATACGGAATCAACTTGAGATCCCCTCTCGAAAGCGGCCATTACTTTATGCGAATAAAGAGCTAGCTGCGTTGCACAAGAAAGATGTTTTCTGAAACCATGCTGATTACGTATCAATAGATCGTTCCCTTCGAGGTGATTCATAATGTTTGAATACAGAATATGCTCCAAAACCCTACTGCAAACCGATGTCAATGATATAGGTCTGTAGTTCCATGGATTACTCCTCATACCCTTCTTAAACACTGGTGCTACCTGCGCAATTTTCCAATCTGTAGGTACAGATCTATCGGTGAGCGAGCGGTTGTGTATGATTGCTAAGTAGGGAGCTATTGTATCAGCGTAATCTGAAAGGAACCTAATCGGTATACAATATAGACCTGAAGACTTGCCCGTATCAAGCGATTTGAGTTGTTTCGCAACCGCTAAGGTATCTACTTCTAAGAAACTCATTCTAGCAGCTGTTCGTGGTTCAAATTCTGGAATATTCCATTCGTCATCCCTGGTGAAGGAATTTCGGAAAACTGCGTTTAATAACTGTGCTTTAGCGGCACAGTCGTCGGTAACAGTACCATCGGCACTGCGCAGCGAAGGTATTGACTGCGTTTGCCGCTTGTGTACTTTACATACGACCAGAATTTCTTCGGATTTTCTACCAAATTACGAGAGAATTTTTCGTTGTGGAACCTATTAAAGGCATCTCGCATCGAAGTACGTGCCAAATTTCGCGCGTCTGTAAATTTTAGCCAATCTTCGGGATTTTGCGTTCTTCTGAACTTCGCATGCTTTTCCGTTGCCTCTGCAACAGCGTTCGGACCTTTTTTGTGTACCATTGGGGATCAGTTCCATCTCTTACCAATTTATGAGGTATGAATCTTTCAACTGCTGTTGCTACTATATCTTTGAATTTGAGCTACATCTCGTCTGCATTTGCATAGTCAGGTCGGAAGGAATGGAGATTGTCTCTTAGGAAGGCTTCTAGTGACACTTTATCCGCTTTTTTAAATAAAATTATTTTGCGTTTGTTTCTGGTGGATTTGGAAGGAACGGTATTGAGCCTAGCTACAACAACCTTGTGATCACTAATCCCTGTATCAGTCATGATGCTTTCTATCAGCTCTGGATTGTTTGTGGCTAAGAAGTCAAGTGTGTTTCTCGCAACCATTTACAATTCGCATGGGTTTGTGGATTAACTGCTCGAAATAATTTTCGGAGAAAGCATTTAGGACAATCTTGAAGAAGTTTTCTGCCTACCACCGGTATTGAACAAGTATTTTTGCCAACATATCGAGGGAAGGTTGAAGTCCCCATCAACTATAGCCGTATGAGTGGGGTATTTATTTGTTACGAGACTCAAATTTTCTCTGAACTGTTCAGCAACTATATCATCGGAGTCTGGGGGTCGGTTGAAGGAGCCAATTATTAACTTAGTTCGGCTGTTAAGTATAACCTCCACCCATACCAATTCGCACGGAGTATCTACTTCGACTTCACTACAAGATAAACCACTACTGACAGACACAAACACTCCACCACCAATTCTGCCTAATCTAGCTTTCCTGAACACCGTCTGAGACTTCGTAAAAATTTCTGCAGAACTTATTTCAGGCTTTAGCTAGCTTTCTGTACCTATAAAGATTTCAGCTTTGTATTAGCGATTGAAGTTCAGTAACATTCCCAGCAGAACTAAAACAATTTACAACTACAATTCCGACTGTTCCTTGATCCAAGCACGTCCTGTATTTGCCATGCACCTTTTGAGATTGCAGCCCACCCCGTACTTTCCCGAGGCCTTCTAACCTAAAAAACCGCCCAGTCCAGGCCACACAGCCTACGCTACCCGTGTAGCCGCCAGTTGAGTGTAGTGAACTCCTGTCCTATTCAGCGGAACCCGAAACCCCACCACCCTATGGCGCAAGTCAAGGAATCTGCAGCCAACACGGCAGCAAAACCGTCTGAGCCTCTGATTCAGACCCTCCACCCGGCTCTGCACCAAAGGTCCGCAGTCGGTTCTGTCAACGATGCTGCACATGGTGAGCTCCGCCTTCATCTCGTAAGCAAGACCGGCAGCCTTCACCAAATCAGATAGCCGCTGGAATCCAGAGAGAATTCCCTCAGATCCAAAGCGACACACGTCATTATTGCCGGCATGTGTCACCACCTGCAGCTGGCTGCACCCTGTGTGACACGTACAATTGTACCGCTGAAAGATGACATCGCCGTCGGAAAGACATTAAGCATGAAGAGCAGCAAATGGTTTGCAGCTGTCAGCAATTACTAATGGTTAAAATGGCTCTGAGCACTATGGGACTTAACAGCTATGGTCATCAGTCCCCTAGAACTTAGAACTACTTAAATCTAACTTACCTAAGGACATCACACGACACCCAGTCACCACGAGGCAGAGAAAACCCATGACCCCGAGCAATTACTACCACAGGTCCTGCGCAAGCACAGGAGAATATCTCCCATAGCATAATAATGCTCAACAGCCTCCTTTCGTGGCGTGCTGCACTTTTCGAGTAGCCGTTAACCTTAATGACGGCGTTTATGGAGACGACCATCGACCTACAGTAGGAAAAATGTGATTCACCCTTAGAGCAGACACGTTTCCATACGGAGACTGCTGAATACAGATGGTCGCGTGCCCACTGAAATCGTAACTGACAGTCTTGTTGGGTCAACATGTGAACACGTTTGGGTGGTCTGCTGCATTGCTCAACAATGTACGATGAACTGTGTGCTCCGAAACAACTGTGTATGCATCAGCATTTTGCATTTCCGGCAGAGGCGCTGACGACAATAGCTCACCAACATTCGACCTGCTTCGTCGATTTCGTGATACTTGTTCACAGGCGCTGCGTAATAACGTATTAGTTCGAGTATAATGACTTTTCTGGAGACTAGAAATCTACTTTGTAGGAATCAGCATGGGTTTCGAAAAAGACAGTCGTGTGAAACCCAGCTCGCGCTATTCGTCCACGAGTCTCAGAGGGCCATAGACACGGGTTCACAGGTGGATGCCGTCTTTCTTGACTTCCGCAAGGCGTTCGATACAGTTCCCCACAGTCGTTTAATGAACAAAGTAAGAGCATATGGACTATCAGACAAATTGTGTGATTGGATTGAAGAGTTCCTAGATAACAGAAGGCAGCATGTCATTCTCATTCGAGAGAAGTCTTCCGAAGTACGAGTGATTTCAGGTGTGCAGCAGGGGAGTGTCATAGGACCGTTGCTATTCACAATATACATAAATGAAATTGTGGATGACATCGGAAGTTCACTGAGGCTTTTTGCAGATGATGCTGTGGTGTATCGAGAGGTTGCAACAATGGAAAATTGTACTGAAATGCAGGAGGATCTGCAGCGAATTGACGCATGGTGCAGGGAATGGCAACTGAATCTCAATGTAGACAAGTGTAATGTGCTGCGAATACATAGGAAGATACATCCTTTATCATTTAGCTACAAAATAGCAGGTCAGCAACTGGAAGCCGTTAATTCCATAAATTATCTGGGAGTACGCATTAAGAGTGATTTAAAATGGAATGATCATATAAAGTTGATCGTCGGTAAAGCAGATGCCAGACTGAGATTCATTGGAAGAATTCTAAGGAATCCGAAAACAAAGGAAGTAGGGTACTGCACGCTTGTTCGCCCGCTGCTTGAATACTGCTCAGCAGTGTGGGATCCGTATCAGATAGGTTTGATAGAAGAGATAGAGAAGATCTAACAGAGAGCAGCGCGCTTCGTTACAGGATCATCTAGTAATCGCGAAAGCGTTACGGAGATGATAGATAAACTCCAGTGGGAGACTGTGCAGGAGAGACGCTCAGTAACTCGGTACGGGCTTTTGTTAAAGTTTCGAGAACTTATCTTCACCGAAGAGTAAATCAGTATATTGCTCCCTCCTACGTATATCTCGCGAAGAGACCGAGAGGATAAAGTCAGAGAGATTAGAGCCCACTCAGAGGCATACCGACAATCCTTCTTTCCAAGAACAATACGAGACTGGAATAGAAGGGAGAACCGATAGAGGTACTCAAGGTACCCTCCGGCACACACGGTCAGGTGGCTTGCGGAGTATGGATGTGGATGTAGATGTAGATGCCCTTTATCAAAGTCGCTTATTGCAATGGATTTCCCATCTGTTACCTGCATCTTCGCTAGGGTAGCCCCCGCCCCGTGTGCTCCGGTTCCGTATTTTTGCTACCTTGGTTGCTTGACAGTTTATACAGTGAACAGCTTTTTAAAATGCCGGTGTTAAAACAATGAAAATGAAAGTGAATCAAATATCCAATGATCCACTGTAGCTGTTTGTGTACAGGTCACTTATATACCCACACAACTGTCTTCGCAACTTTAAATTGTATCTACTGGTGGATATATAAATATGATGTCATAGATTACGCAATGCCGCAGAGTAACAATTGGCGTGGGTAGTCATGTTTTCAGCCCATATCAGTTAGTAAAAATAATCATCGTCAACTGATAAATAGACCATCTTCAATGATGTCAATGATGAACGTCATTTCTGTCTTAAATGGTGAACTGTGCACTTTCCGATTACAATTTGCGCTTGTAGGCCTATGTCAAGCAACCGAAGTACTGTCATGACAAAAGCTGACAGGCTCATGTGTGTTGCGACCGACATAGCAGCCGACAACATAAGCCACGAGCCTCCCCTGTGTTGACGGAGCGTGTACTGTGGTTGCCGTCACCCGCCCGCAACGCTATCACGCGGCACCCTGCGTCATGGTGGGCAGTGTCATAATGCTTTGGCTCAACACTTTACGTAGACAGTTCAGAACCGCAGGTTTTACATTCGCACGTTTCCTCGGTATGCTGACGGTCTGAGCGATTCCAATCAATTGGATGTCACTTTAGCCACTTGTATGTGCCTAGCCAGTTATCCAAAACTGGGTGGAGGAACTACAGAGTAACGTGGAATAACAGCAACGTTTCGTTTCTGGTGAATCTTCACGTCGTTGGGTGGTGAACGCCAGGCTAAAAGGTAGTGAGGAAAAGAATGGTCCATCTGCGAATCGACCTAACAGCGTCTCTATTTCAAGCCACATGCGATAGCGCTAGTCAACCAAGCCAGATGCAAATTTCGTGATGCTAGTTCACTGCTGCTATCTGGAGCTATATCAGCTGTTCGCTAGATGGCACTTGCATCACTTTCACAAACTTCATTTTAGTTCATCATAATTCAAACAATTTGCACGAAATAGCTGCAAGTTATATATAAAAACGTTCCTCATGAATAAGTGTAATTATTTGACAGAACCTGACAAAAAACCATACAGCATTGCTTCAGATTTGCGTGCACGTACAAGCGGATGCTAAAAGGCGACTTCAATTTATCTATACAGTTAAAGTGTAGAGATTTATTTCACGGAAATTCGAGGAAACATGAATTCTGTATAATGTATTGTGAAGCCTGCTCTGTCGTTCACATTCCTTCTCAATGTTCCGCACGTCTAGTTCCCTTCCTCCAAAATATCCTTCCTGCATTCAAGTAGAAGGAAAATCATGACACATTCATAGGATTTGTCAGTGTAGAAGCAGTTCTCGACAGTGTAAGGTTAAAATTTCTGAGGAAAATAGAGGTATGCTGCCGCGAGAGAGACGGGCAATATACAGTATGTGTAAGAACCAAGAGGAAAGAATAAGAGTTGAAGACAAAGAAAGAAGGGCTCGTATTAAAAACGGTGTTAGGCAAGGTTGCAGTCTTTCTCCCCTAGTGTTTAATTTGTCCATCGAATAATCGATGGCAGAAATGAACGGAAGGTTCAAGACTGGGATTAAAATTCCAGAAGATAGAGCATCAATGATTAGTCTCGCTGATGACTTTGCTACCTTTAGTCAGAGGAAGAAAGAAATACAGAAAGTAATGAGTGAACTGAACAGTTTACTTCGGTTTCTCTAACTGAATAAAGTAAAGGGGAGTGTCAGAAATGACGATAGATACAAATTTAAAGATTTGGCACCACATAGTAGGCGAAGTGATGGAACTCTATTACCTTGGGAGCAAAATAACACATGATCGACGAAATAATGATGACATAATCAGAATTTTCTCAGGCATATTATGAACCTTGAATTTTATATATAGTAGTGTTAGCCCTATTGCACCCATCCTGTTGTGTCTAGGAATCCCGTCTACTCAGTTGGCTAGATAAACAATCAAACAACTCGTATTAACGAGTTTTATTACAAGTCATTAAATACGATATTTAACTTTGGCAATTACACATGAGTGTCGCAAGCAAAGGGCGACATACGAAATAATCATTCTTTGCAATGACTGCTGAACTCTAACGGACAAAAGTCTGTCCTGAACTACTATCTAAGTGGCTAATCTTGAAGCTGCTATCGAAGAGGCTAATCTTGGAGCTGCTATCCAAGTGAATCCCACCAGTTGAGCGCGGAGCTTATGTCCTCTTCACCTGGGGGCCGCTGCTGTCGCGTTGTCATCTTGGAAGGAAGGTCGGTCAGCTTGCGATTTCCTCACTTCTTCTCACAGCCTTCTATTCCTTGTCGTTCCAAACTGGCGTGCCGGCGCTGACTTTTCTCCGCAACATTCTTCTTCCCAAAGCGACGGTCCGTCGTTATATGGAGCACGACGACGGGACGGGAGGCAGGAGCATGGGCGCTCGGATGGACCGGAAGCTGTGGGTGCAGGGGACGTCCGGATTCCGGTCGTACCCCTCCATCCGGCCTTCGCAATGGTGAAAACGTCCCCAGGAAAACGTCCAGAAGTGTACGTGTCCACCTCCTGAGCATCGCACCTCGGGGTCGTAGGCGTCGGCCGTTGCGGCATGGGCAGGTCCAGCTCCGTCGGTAGGATGAGAGGAGACGGATTAGGAGACGAAGGCTCAGTCTCCATGGCATCGTCCCGCGATGTCGTGGTGATAACCTCTGCTGGCTGCTAGGGCTTCGCTGTCCTCGGGACCCATGAATCTGGGCGAAGAGATGCAGAAGGATCATCTGGCACATGACAGTGCCGAATTTGATTGTGATGTCGACTCTGGAATCCGTCTGTGCCTGAAATGAGAGACATGCATGCGCCCGGTCGACGAAGGATCTCGCCACTTTTTCAACGTCTGCTGCCTCTAAAAATACTGAAAGGCACAATATTATGCGGCACGGAGCAATACCTGCGGTCTTCCTCAGGCTCCGGCTACAGAGGTGGGTGGAGCAGGTGGAGCAGTGTCCAATGGCAGGGGCCATGTAGCAATTCCCCGGCGATGGTCCATCTTGTGGATGCGAACGATAGGAGCAGAGAAACAGTTGCAGTGCTTGATTCCTGGTCGTGCGGTGCGAAATTTGGCCATCTGCTGCATGAAGGCTGTGACAAAACATTCCGCTTCACCGCTGGACTGTGGCTGGAACGGTGCACTACATCTACATCCATACTCCGCAAGCCACCTGACGGTGTGTGGCCGAGGGTACCTTGCGTGCCCTTCTATTCCAGTCTCGTATTGTTCGTGGAAAGAAAGACTGTCGGTATGTCTCTGTGTGGGCTATAGTCTCTCTGATTTTATCCTCATGATCTCTTCGCGAGATATACGTAGGAGGGAGCAATATAATGCTAGACTCCATGGTGAAGGTATGTTCTCGAAACTTCAACAAAAGCCCGTGAAGAGCTACTGAGCGTCTCTCCTGTACAGTCTCCCACTGGAGTTTATCTGTCATCTCCGTAACGCTTTCGCGATTAGTAAATGATTTTGTAACGAAGCGGGCTGCTCTACCTTGGATCTTATATATCCCTTCTATCAAACCTATCTGGTACGGATCCCACAATGGTGAGCAATAATTAAGCAGTGGGAGAACAAGCGTACTGCAACCTACTACCTTTGCTTTCGGATTGCATTTCCTTAGGATTCTTCCAATGAATCTCAGTCTGGTATCTGCTTTACCGACGATCAACCTTATATGATCATTCCATTTTAAATCACACTTAATGCGTACTCCCAGATAATTTATGGAATTAGCTGCTTCCATTTGCTGACCTGCTATATGGTAGCTAAATGACAAAGGATCTTTCTTTCTATGTATTCGCAGCACATTACACTTTTCTACATTGAGATTAAATTGACATTCCCTGCACCATGCGTCAATTTGTTGCAGATCCTCCTGCATTTCAGTACAATTTTCCATTGTTACAACCTCTCGAAATACTACAGCATCATCCGCAATAAGTCTCAATGAACTTTCGATGTTATCTACAAGGTCATTTATGTATATCGTGAATAGCAACGATCCTACGACACTCCCCTGCGGCACACCTGAAATCACTCTTACTTCCGAAGACTTATCTCCATTGAGAATGACATGCTGCATTCTGATATCTAGGAACTCTTCAATCTAATCACATAATTTGTCTGATAGTCCATTTGCTCTTACTTTGTTCACTAAACGACTGTGGGGAACCGTATCGAACGCCTTTCAGAAGTCAAGAAACACGGCATCTACCAGGGAACCCGTGTCTAGTTAGGTACTGTATGCCATTGCACTCACAGAATGTTTTAAACTCATTTAATGTGAACTGAGGGCCATTGTCCGACACTATTACTTCAGGCAAACATTCGAGGCAAAAGATAGAGGACAACGCCTGAACTCTGCGACATGATGTTGTTGAGTTCATTGGCACAGCAAATGGAAAAATGCTACAAACGTCTACCACAGGCAACCAACGAATGTTTCAAAAAGGACCGGCAAACTCTATGTGCACACGTTGCCATGGTGATTGCAACTTAGGCCAAACAGAGAATTTTTGTGGTGGAGTGGACAGATTTTACGCACTCGCGTGACACTGTGACGTCATCTGTTCTATTTGGGCTTCCATACTCTGCCAAGTAGAGTGTCAACGCGCTAACTGTTTCGTGCCATCAGTCCCCCAGAGTCCTTGGTGAAGTAATTGCAACACTTCTTCATGAAAAGCTTTGGGGATCAACATACGTGACTGTACACTAACATTTTGAACAAGAATCATACCTTGCTGCATAGTGAGGCTATGCCGATGTGCAAAGCATCGGCGCACCAAAGAGTTCTGTATGCTATGCAATGAGCTAGTTCAAGATGTGTGAATGCATTTTAGCATAATGTTCAAATCTGTATCAGTTTCCGTGGCCTGTGCAATTTTCTATAGTTAAGAGGAAAGGAGTGAAGCAATTGATTATTGTTAGCATCGATGTGACTACAAGATGCAGCAGAACCGCCAAAGTCTGTATTAGGGCCAATCAGAGGACGTGAAAGTGCGATCGTTTCACCATGTTGACCTGTCGGACAATACACAATCTCGTACTGGTATTGAGACAACAACGAAGCCCATCTATGCAATTTTTGGGCAGTTTGTACAGGAACTGTCCTCAACGGGCGAAACATAGACTGCAATGGCTTGTGATCCGTTACGAAGTAGAATTTTCTGCCATATGAATAATGGTGGAATTTGGTGATACCATACACAATAGCCAATGCCTCTTTCTCTATTTGTGAATACCTACACTGAGCCTTGGGCAACACTTTTGATGCGAAAACTATAGGACTGCCTTTATTACCAATTCTGTGCGAAACCACTGCACCGATTCCGTAAGAGGAAACGCCCACTTGCAACACAACTGGTTTGTCAGGATCAAAGTGAACCAAGCATCGATCACTGAGCAATGCTTCGTGAAGTCTTTGGTAAGCTTCTTGGCACTCATCTGTCCAAAGAAAGGGGACATTCTTGCGACGCAAGCGATGCAATGCAGCTGCGATTTGTGCAGCATTTGGTAGCAAACGAATATATTAGTTCATTTTGCTCTAAGACTGACTGCAATTCTGTGACATTGCGAGGAATTGGCAGGTTAAGTATGGTTAAGAAATGTGACCGAAGAGGATGTACACGTTGCCTGTTTATGACACGATCAAGTTATTGCAACTCAGGTTTAAGATAACCACAGTTGTCCAGTCCACATTTTAGTCCTGCATCAGGTAACACATGACACAAAGCACGCAAATTTGCGATGTGTTTTTCTTCTGTACGACCTGCTACAACAATATCGTCCAGATAGATTGAACAGTTTTTTACTTGAGCAGTAAGTTGTTCCAAATACCGATGGACACCGGCGGGCGCAGAAGCACTGCCAAAAGGCAAACGCAAGTATTTAAACAAGAACAAATGAGTGTTCACAACACACACGATTTGAGGCTCTTCATCTAGTGATATTTGATGATAAGCTTCGCGTAAATCAGGCTTGGAAAAGTAGCGGCCAGCGCTTAATCTGTGTATGAGACGCTCAGGGTGTATCAATGGATAAGTATCAATAACAGTTTGTGAGTTGACTGTTGACTTAAGGTCAACATAGAAGCGGAATGCGACCTGAAGGTTTGAGGTGCAAAACCAGTGGACCTGCTCATTGACAAGCTGATGTGGACGCAATAGCTCCACTGCCTTGCAATTCTTTAAGTTCAGCAGATCAGCAGAATTGGAATTCAGTGGCAACAGGTCTGGCTCGACAAAATTTCGGCTCAGCAATGTCTTTCGTGGTAATGTGCCAAAATCGTTATACTTGCCTAACCCTTCACAAAAGAGCTCAAGGAATTCTTTCAGCACTGTCTTCGGCTTTGAATAAATTCACTGACAACACATTGTCCTGAATTTGAAAACCAAACAATTCAAACGAATCAATGCCAAATATGTTCTCACAATTGCGTGATTGTAGCACAACGAAAGTCACTGTGTGCTAATGTGAGCGATACGTGACAGGTAAAATATATTTTCCAAGAATGAAAATGTTTTGTCCAACATAAGTCAACAGGTGCGTGCTACTTTTAGACAGGAGTGCGAAGCCTAAGAGTTCATACGTGTTACGATTCAACAATTTAACTGAGGCACCCGAGTCCAATTGAAATCTCACACGTTTTCCACAAAGAGGCAAGTGGACAAAAAGTTTGTTAGACTGGCGTAACACTACAAAAACTGTTCACTTGCTGGTTTTGCTAACGCCGGCAGTAGGCTTTTAATACACTGCATTGCTTACATGGGCCTTGTAATCAGATTTTCGTGAGTGGGCGGAATACTTATGTTTGTTCCGTTGCAAACATATGGACTGTACATGACCTACCTTGCACACAAGCGTTAAAACCATGCTTGACTGGATGGGCAGTCGTGGCATTTGTGGCATGAATAGCACAGAGAGGGTCTTAATTCTACTCACCGATGTAGCCGCCCATCTAGAGAACTGTTTACACGGCTTGGCGCGTACGTGCTGTTGCTACCTACAGCGCCAGTCGTGAGCAAGGAACGACTCAACCCAACAAATTGATGGCTGCTCAATTTTATCGGCCATTACCGCACCTGAATCATACTGATCTAGAATTTGCACAACCTGCTGAGATGATAGATCTGATCTATCTATATAAATAGATCTGATTTATATAAATGACCTGGGTGACAATCTGAGCAGTTCTCTTAGACTGTTCGCAGATGATGCTGTAATTTACCGTCTAGTAAGGTCATCCGAAGACTAGTATCAGCTGCAAAGCGGTTTAGAAAAAGTTGCTGTATGGTGTGTCAGGTGCCATTTGACGCTAAATAACGAAAAGTGTGAGATGATCCACATGAGTTCCAAAAGAAATCCGTTGGAATTCGATTACTCGATAAATAGTACAATTCTCAAGGCTGTCAATTCAACTAAGTACCTGGGTGTTAAAATTACGAACAACTTGAGTTGGAAGGACCACATAGATAATGTTGTCGGGAAGGCGCGCCAAAGGTTGCGTTTCATTGGCAGGACACTTAGAAGATGCATCAAGTCCACTGAAGAGACAGCTTACACTACATTCGTTCGTCCTCTGTTAGAATATTGCTGCGCGGTTTGGGATCCTTACCAGGTGGGATTGACGGAGGACATCGAAAGGGTGCAAAAAAGGGCAGCTCGTTTTGTATTATCACGTTATAGGGGAGAGAGTGTGGCAGATATGATACACGAGTTGGGATGGAAGTCATTACAGCATAGACGTTTTTCGTCGCGGCGAGACCTTTTTACGAAATTTCAGTCACCAACTTTCTCTTCCGAATGCGAAAATATTTTGTTGAGCCCAACCTACATAGGTGGGAATGATCATCAAAATAAAATAAGAGAAATCAGAGCTCGAACAGAAAGGTTTAGGTGTTCGTTTTTCCCGCTCGCTGTTTGGGAGTGGAATAGTAGAGAAATAGTATGATTGTGGTTCGATGAACCCTCTGCCAAGCACTTAAATGTGAATTGCAGAGTAGTCATGTAGATGTAGATGTAGATTGTTTCAAATTCTGTTCTCTACGTCTGACATCAGTTACATTGTACCCGATCGCATAATGCAATATAAAACTGGAATATAAAGCACCACAAGCACATTTTAATTTGGATTTCTTCGCCATACCCTGAAAATCTGTTACCTACTCTTGATAAGTTTGTTCTGACATTTTCTTGCAACGAAAGAATTGGTACGAAGCTGCCATCACATACACTTGTTCGTCATAATAATTAGTTAGAAAATCTACAACCTGTTCTTAGGAAAGTTCACTTGCAGTTGCGTTAGGAAACAATTTCTGAATGAGACGAAAAACTGCACTTTCTACCGTTGACAAAAAGTAATGTAATCCACCTCATACTTCTTGAGCAACGATGAGGGTTTCATACTGTTGCAACCAGTCGAGCCATTCCTCTTCTTTTTCGTTAATTTAGAGGCAAGGCAGTATGTCTGTCGGAGCTACAGTTGTTGCCTGTTGCGCTGCATTAGTTGTTTGGTTCTTCAGTAGCTGCAGTACCGTATTTAGAGGGGTTGCAACCTGCTGCGTCTGTAATTGAAACATCTGTGTTAGCTGCGTTGCATCTATCGCATGCAGCTGAGGCGCCTCAGGAGAGGGTGGGAGAGGTGGACCGCTCATTTTGAAATAGGCAAATGCAATAAACAGACAATGCAAGCAATAAAAATAAGCACACAAGCAAAGAAAATTTGTGGAAATCCACCTGAAAACACTGCAGAGAGAAAAACTCTATAAAAGACACTGTTAAAAAATTTGTGAAATCTTATGGGACTTCACTGCTAAGGTCATCAGTCCCTAAGCTTACACACAATTTAACCTAAATTATCCTAAGGACGAAGACACACACCAATGCCCGAGGGAGGACTCGAATCGCCGCCGGGACCAGCCGCACACTCCATGACTGCAGCGCCGCAGACTGCTCGGGTAATCCCGCGCGGCAAAGACACTGTTATAACATGTAAACACATCCGTGCAAAGAAAAGACAAGGTAGAATCAAGGCGCCAGCAAAAGACAAAAGCCCTCGACAAATTAAACTCTGGCAGCCAGTCTCTGGGTTGTCGATATAGTATTCGCTCACTTCATCGCCAGTCCTTTTATGTCTAGGAATCCTGCCTACTCGGTTCACTAGACAAACAATCAAATAACTCGTATTAACGAGTTTTATTACAATAAGAAAATTACAATATATAACTCCGCTAAATGTGTCGCGAGCAGAGAGTGACATACAAAATAATGAATCTTCCTCAGAATAGACAAATACATGTCTGTGCTACGTAGAGATAGCCAATAAAGTCTCTAACGTTGATGCTGCTATCGAAGTACCTAACATTGAAGCTGCTATCCAAGTGCAGCACTTATTTCCTATTCACCTAGTGGCTTCCGCTGTCGCGTTGTCGTCTTGGAAGTCACGTCAGTCAGCGTGCGACTGGCTGACTCCTCACAGCCTTCTCTTCCCTGTCGTTCGCGACTGGCGTGCCGGCGTTGACGTCACTCCGTAACCATTCCCATTCCTTCCTAGCCCTCCTCCAGCAGTAAGAGGGCATTCATGCCCCAAATAACTCAACTAATATCAAACATAGGCCTTAATTTCAGGAAAAAAATTCTTAGAGTCTACATTAGGAGAAACTGTATGGAAGCGAATTATGGATAGTGGGAAAACTGGGTCAGAGGAGGATCTAAGCATTTGAGATGCGGCGCTAAGGAAGGATGTTGAAAATTGGGGTAAACTAATAAGGGAATAGATGCGTGTGTGTGTGTGTGTGTAAGTGTGTGTGTGTGTGTGTGTGTGTGTGTGTGTGTGTGTGTGTGTATGTGTGTGTGTGTGTGTGGAGGGGGGGAGGTTCCGTAGAGCAGTCGTGGAAATAAGTATGTGGACAATACCACCAAAAAGAAGGAACAGGAGGATAGCAACGAAAAACTGTGTTGGTACTAAAGGAATCTGTAGCGGGTAAAAACTTTAGGGGACGATCGAGATTGGGATGCATGCAATAAGTGCTACTCTGACATAAAGAGACTGGCACCAGAGAGGATTTTGAGGCAGGTTTCATCAAACCAGAAAGAGGACTGGTGAGCCAAATGAAACAAAAAAAAGGAAGTTGTTACTAAGTCATGGCCAAAAACAATGGAAAATTACAGCCGTAGTATTTTCCCAGGGCATGAAATTCAATAACGATTTCATCCTCAGTGACAAAATATGCAGGAGATAAAGTATTACAAATTCGGATTTCCAAGCAGGATTTCCTCTTTAATTCTTTTTAAATTATTGGCCGGTTTGTTTAATGACACACAAACACACACACACACACACACACACACACACACACACACACACACAAACACACACATACATACATATATGCATACAAGCACGTTAGCTAGTGTTAGCGACCTCACATTGCAGACAGAAAATACCTAGTTACAGAGGGGCCAATACAGTATAATAATTGTAAACTGAAATGTTTTGGAACACTTTAGTATAGTTCTTGTCTCTGATGTGTATCTCTTGATACCTGCGGCCAAAATGTATCTGTACATCATGTTGAACAGTTTCTGCTCCAGTGTAATTAAAAGTCTTCACGCATGTTCGCAAAGGGTTAAAAAGATACTCAAGTTCTTGTAAAAAGATTGTACGTGTAGTACCTTCATGTTGTCTCGGGAATACAAAAGTGATTTGCTGCCTCTTATTCTCCACTTCTACGACATGCAGCCTGTGAAGCTGCTTAATGGAAAAACTGGCAGTTAAATTTCAGGCTGGCTATTAGACAGGTAATATGCCGAACAACGAATCTGCACTGGATACTGTGTAATAGAAAATTGACGGATGAAATATTGCGTACTTCTTGTCTTTGTGTCTTGCTGTTTCCCGTCCTTCACTTGCCAGTCATGTAACATGTTTTTTTTAGCATATATCGATACGCCTGCTTGGGATTAAAGTCTATGTAGAAAGAGGGTGTTTTGATCAGAAATAGGACATCTGGCGTTCTACGGATGAGATCGTATAATGTTACACTCCTTAATAGTGTACGTGGTTAGAGTACTTAGAAAGAGAAATGGTTAGGTTGAGGTCAGATACAGCAGTAATTTGTGAATTGTTGTTACAGGAAGTGTATGAACTTATTTTCAGGTGTGAATAGGGTCAAGTGAGTACAGGAGTAAGGTAAGAGCAAATCAAATAACGACTTGGTATAGGAATGGTGACCTACTATGGGCAGTATATTAAACTAATTATCATAGCCACGACAAATACACAGCTATGACTGACAACAGTAGAACATAAATGTATACCTACTAGCACTACATATGATTCAGCAGTTGAAAAAATATTACGACCATGTAAACGAAATTATTGGGTATGCGAAACGAAACGGTATACCGAATGAATTCTTTAAACCTATCGAACATTTCCTTGCGACGACACTGTTACGAATCATGGACCTTGTCGACGGGTGTTGGCTTGCGTGCTTCATCGATAGCGATAACTGTTCTCTAGGTGCAACAACAACGGAGAAGTATCAGTGCACAGAGGCCAGACTAATATATGTATGGCTCCTGAACGGTTCAGCGCCCTTTTCAATAAATGCAAAGGGTAACAGTCTGGAAGAATGACTGCTCTGCCCTAGTAACAAAAGTCAACGAGGTCTTGCTATGGTGGTAATTCGAGTAGCTGAAATCAAGTGGAAGCTGAAGTCATTACGTTTCCGACGACATGCGGCTCTACTGAATACTTGATGCGATCTCCTTCGGTGAAATATGCCGGAGGTAAAGCAGTCGCTCATTTGGATTGCTGACTGGGGACTGTTCAGAAGAGTGGTGTCATTTGGAGAAGTAAGTTGACGTTCTACGGGTCGGAGCGTTGAATTTTGGGTTTCTCAGTCTGGCAGGTAGGTTAGAGAGTTTAAAACCGGAAAAGGATAGGTTGACATTACATATGGCAGTAATTGGTGAAGTTGTAACTTACTTAGAACGAATATGTGACCTTCCTACAAAATCTTTTGCCTAGACTCATCTGTGAAAATGGGCTCGATAAGCAACATGAGCTACCAGTCAACGAATATAACCGGCATAACACTGTGTTCATGTTGTATGAGTGTGAGTTTCACTGTCCTGAAGGGCAGATCGTCACATGAAAAACTTAAAACTAACGTTTGGATAAGCTAACTCACTGTGTATTTGAATATTGAAAACCACAAGAACAAATGAACCTGTGACAATGAATACCTAAGCTATCTGACTGCGTTTTTGAACAACAATTTAAAAGTGATACAGAATCTGGCTTGTGCAACGAAATTTATAGGATTAGGATACATGGCATGTGTGTCCGTGTCTCTGTTTTGACCCTAAGTTTTGGACTCACCTCTTTAGATAACTGCTTTTCTACATGTGGCTCACAGCAATGCGCAGCAGCATGGAGCAGCAGTGGCAAAATCTTACTGTTAATAACAACGAATTTAATAAAAAGGAGTTTGCTTAGGTCCTTCCTGTTGATTTCTAAATAACTTGTGAGAATGGATTTCGTAAATTAAGTCTATTTGAAACTTCGGAATCATCATGACCAATAACAGAAAATGACAATGTTAATGGCATTGGTATCAATAATGGCTGAGTGCCAGATAAAAAAAATTATTTCCATTTCAAAGATACATTAACATTTCATAATCACAGAATTTGTTTATTAATTAGATGTGGAGAATAATTATCATCATCTGGAGGAGGTTCCTTTAACTGACAAGCAAAACTTATGATTATTGCAAACTAACCCTGCAATTGCTTTTACGCTGTGCTGGAGAATTACGCCTTGAATTCCATCGTCAAGCGTAGTTAAGCCATCTAAATCTCTCCTGGCTATATATATGAAATCTGGCCTTGAGTGTGGTAAGATCTACCATACTCTCACAGACAGACCTCCTCTCACAACAATACTTAGCAACGCGCTCCCGAGTTTCGCCCTCAAATTGTTACCATCGATATCTGAGTGCTTAGTTATTTCCAATTTTACACAATTCAAAAAATTGCGCCAAGTGTTTTCGATGTAATGGAGAGTTCCGACACACTCCTTACAAAGTGCGGTGGCAGGAAGTACAGAATTTAGATTTGTAGGTGACATCGCAGTCGCTTTCAACTGTAAATGTTGTGATAGACCTGCCTATAGAGACCCGGCCTACCTAGCCACCATACTCTGACAGACCCGGAAGGAGTCAGGAATGCGCCCGCGGACCGAGATAAGCCCCAACCCGTTTCCGTTACATCCAGGCTGTCGTCCGCCAGATAGTTTTTCTCTTCTTATGAGAGGAGAGGAAGGGACGCAGACAACTTTTGAAGTTGGAGATAAGATGTTTTCAATGTGCTAGATGACGGTACAATTGGATTCCTCTACAGGAGAAGACGCTTATGTGAAACGACGATATCCTGTATGCAAAGGAAAGGAATGATTGCTAGGGAAAGCCCTTTACCGTCTGCATGTGCCCTCTTGCCACGAAAAAGTGTGGAAAGATCGCGCTTGAGTGTAAGGAGGTTATAGCAGAGGAGGAGGTAGAGGAGACAAATGGACGGGACATAAGATACCTTACTTAACTGGCGACCTGCCTACAGTAGGAATTCTATGCACAATGTCTTACCGTGAGAATTTGCACTTTGTGGGCATTACAAAATGTGTAACAAATACAGTGAACAGTTTTGTGACTGGCCAGAAAAAAAAGGGTTACGGTGGGAATTTAGAAGTTGTGGACAGAACAAAATGTCTAACAATTATAGTGAGTAATCATGGACTGGCCAGAAAAAATTTGAACCAGCCAGTCGAAAGTATGGACACGCGCAGGGACACAGCTGTCGAGGACGAGAAGAGATCGTCTTGGAGAGATATTGTCGATGGAATCGGGAAGGAAGAGACTTGTCGTCCAGGCGAAAACCGGGGGACCTCCTGCCGACGGGCGAGAGACGACACTCGGTTGCGAGTGCCTTCCGCCGAGCGGCGCTGCGCGCCCAAGACGGGACAGCTAGCTCCGGCCACGGCCAGGATCGCCCGCCTTCCCCGCCGTCTACAGGCCGCACTGTGACGCTGCCAGCCATCTGCAGCGCGCCTTCCTTCACACTAATAGTAGCCTGGTGACCGCCCTGTAAAACGAAATACAGCTTTCGCCTAACTCCGCCTGCCATGTGCTTTTGGCTCATAGCAACCACGATTTAAGCGCCCTGTTAATGACCCTGATAAATGTATAACTGATAATGTGCAAATTATTATTTCCTTTTTTGTGATTAAATGTACTCCGTAAATTTACTTCAATAAGCATATTCTAAAAACATTTTACTTCAAAAAACAAATACACGATGGTCCATTGATCATGACCGGGCCAAATATCTCACGAAACAAGCGTCAAACGCAAAACTACAAAGAACGAAAATCGTCTAGCTTGAAGGGGGAAACCAGATTAGGCTATGGTTGCCCCGCTAGATGGCACCGTCATAGGTCAAACGGCTTTTAACTGCGTTTTTTTTAATAGGAATCCCCATTTTCTATTACACATTTGTGTAGTACGCAAAGAAACATGAATGTTTTAGTTGGACCACTTTCTCCGGTTTGTGATAGATGGCGCTGTAATAGCCACAAACATATGGCTCACAATTTTAGACGAACAGTTGGTAACAGGTAGGTTCATTAAATTAAAATACAGAATGTCGGTACGTTTGAACATTTTATTTCGATTGTTACAATGTGATACATGTCCCTTTGTGAACTTATCATTTCTGAGAACTCATGCTGATACAGCGTGATTACCTGTCAATACCACATTAATGCAATAAATGCTCAAAGTGATGTCTTTCAACCTCAGTGCATTTTGTAATAGGTGTAACGACGTTCCTTTCAAAGGCGAGTAGTTCGCCTTCCGTAATGTTTGCACATGCATTGACAATGCGCTGACGCATTTTGTCAGGCGTTGTCGGTGGATCACGATAGCAAATATTCTTCAACTTTCCCCACAGAAGGAAATCCGGGGACGTCAAATCCGGTGAACGTGCAGGCCATGGTATGGCGCTTTGACGATCAATCCACCTGTCATGAAATATGCCCTTCAACACCGCTTCAACTTCACGCTAGCTACGTGCCGGACATCCATCATGTTGGAAGTACATCGCCATTCTGTCATGCAGTGAAACACCTTGTAGTAACATCGGTAGAACAATACGTAGGAAATCAGCATACATTGTATCATTTAGATTGCGATCGATAAAATGGGGCCAATTATCCTTCCTCCCATAATGCCGCACCATACATGAACCCGCCAAGCTCGCTGATGTTCCACTTGTCGCAGGCCTCGTGGATTTTCCGTTGCCAAATGGTGCATCTTATGCCGGTTTACGTTACCGTTGTCGGTGAATGACGCTTCGTCACTAAATAGAACTCGTGCACAAAATCTCTCATCGTCCCGTAATTTCTCTTGTGACCAGTGGCAGAACTGTGCATGACGCTCAAAGTCGTCGCTGTGCAATTCCTGGTGCATAGAAATACGGTACGGGTGCAATCGATGTTGATGTAGCATGCTCAACACCGACTCCCGATTCTCACGCAGTTTGTCTGCTACTGATGTGCGGATTAGCCGCGACAGCAGCTAAAACACCTACTTGGGCATCATTTGTTGCAGGTCGTGGTTGACGTTTCGCATGTGGTTGAATGCTTCCTGTTTCCTTAAATAACGTAACTATGCGGCGAACGGTCCGGACACTTGGATGATGCCGTCCAGGATACCGAGCAGCATACATAGCACACAGCCGTTGGGCATTTTGATCACAATAGCCACACATCAACACGATATCGACCTTTTCCGCAATTGGTAAACGGTCCATTTTAACACGGGTAATGTATCACGAAGCAAATAACGTCCGCACTGGTGGAATGTTACGTCATACCACGTACTTATACGTTTGTGACTATTACAGTGCCATCTATCACAAATCGAAAAAAAGTGGTCCAACTAAAACATTCATATTTCTTTACGTACTACACGAATATGTAATAAAGAATGGGGGTCCCTATTTTAAAAAAAAAACCAGCTGATATCCGTTTGACCTACAGAAGCGCCATCTAGCGGGCCAACCATAGCGCCATCTGGATTTCCCCTTCAAGCTAGCCGAGTTTCGTTCTTTGTAGTTTTTTCGTTTGATGCTTATTTCGTGAGATATTATGCCCGGTAACTATCGATGGACCACCCTGTATATATGACTAATCTCATTAAACTCTCCCCGCTGGCACTCAGTCACTTTTACTGAATATGCTAATACTACACTCAAGTGCAATTTTATATATATTGTAACGGCCAAAAAATGTCGATCACTGCCAAACTCTTGATTTGCACTATGCAGTTTCGGCTGTGTGGCCATTATCAAGTACTATAAACGTGCCTTTACCACATGTCGTGACGATTCATATTAAACTTGAAAAAACTGCTACTGAAAACTATATTTTACCAAAAAGTGTATGGCGATGACTGCTTAGCACGTATGCCACTTGAGAGATTTAAGCGTTTCCAAGGCGGCCAAAACGACGTTGAAGATGACTCACGCCCGGGACCCCCTTCACTATAAAAAACGGATGAAAATATCGCAAAAGTAGGTAATCTAATGCGACCTGACCGTCGATTGGGCATTCGATCGATTGCTGAAACTGTACGCATTGACAAAAAACGTGTAAGTTAAATTTTACATAACCAATTTAAGATGAAAGAACTGGGTGTGAAACTGGTGCAAAAAATTCTCACTATTGAATAAAAAGAATCTCGCGAAAATATTTCTTCTGACAATTTGAGTACAACTGAAAAGGATCCTAATTTGTTGGGAAGACCGATATCATGTGACGAATCTTGCTTTCTCACTTATGGTTCAGAAACTTAGCGTCATTACATGTAATGGAAAGGTCGAGCTTCATCGAGAGCTAAAAAACTCGAATGAGTAAATCAAGATCCAAGCCGACGAAGATAGTTTTTACCAATATACATGGAATTGTGTAGCTTCACAGGGTAACTGAAGGTCAAACTATTAATCAACATTACTAGCTTCCCTGCTCAACTCTGTGAGAAAATAACAAAAAAGACCAGAGTTGTGGAAGAAAAAGTCATGGGTTCCGCACCAAGTCAACGGACTGACTCATACTGCATGCATTCACTGTTAAAAGGTTTCTAACGAAGTACAGCATCCCAGTGTTAGAACACCCGCCTTATTCGCTTTTCTTAGCACCATGTGATGTTCATCTTTTGCGCAAGGTCAAAACTGCATTAAGAGGAACAAGATCTAAGCCCGTTGAAGCAGCTAAAGAAAAAGCGGCACGCGCCGTCAAGGAAATCACTGAGGAAGATTTCCAGCAGTGATCCCATAAATAGAAATTTTGCGTGTACCGTTGTATGGATGGAAAGCAGGAGTGTATTGAGGGTGACCGTAACTAAATATAAATGTTTTTGAAATAAAATATTTTAGACCAATAGTCCATATATTTTATAGCCAAACCACGTACATGTCAGAATGTTTTCACATTTCGACATGTGCTCAAGCACAGTAAATTTCGTGTGATTAGGGCCTCCCGTCAGGTAGACCGTTCGCCGGGTGCAATTGACGCCACTTTGTTGACTTGCGCGTCGATGGGGATGAAATTATAATGATTACGACATTACACCCAGTCCATGAGCGGAGAAAATCTCCGACGAAGCTGGGAATCGAACCCGGGCCCTTGGGATTGACGTTCAGTCGCGCTGACAGCTGAGCTACCGGGGACGGATTGAGACATAGTTACCACCATTTAATAATGACCACACAGCCGAAACCGCAAAAGTACTAATAAATAACTTATACAGTCAAAAGCGACTACCGTCGTCTACAAAATTGTACACGAGTGTGAAACCAAAGAGAATAAAATTAGGATTGATGGTCATGTGCAGTAATTCTAATAATGAAGAAGGAAATAGTGGTGTCGGTGAAATACCACATAAATCATAGTGCATGAATTATTTGCGGCCAAGACAGACATGAAGCTAACGTGTACGACGGTAGTGCAAGTTCGTAACATTAGTACGTACGAAGGCGATGAAGAGATTGAATGTACGGATAGAGGGATAAAAACAATCATTCTGATAAATTAGTGACATGAAAATGTAATTGTGATGGGTGACGAATTCAGCAGTACACAAAGGCAAAGAAGGAAAAACAGCAGCACGAGAACATTTACTGGGAGTAAAAAACGAAAGAGGGAGCTCTATGGTTAAATTTGAAACAGAGCACAATTCAGTCGTAGTTAATATTTGGTTTAATAATCATGAAAGAAGATGTAGCATAAAAAGAGACCTATAAGGTCCCAAGCTACATAATGGTAGGACATAATATTAGGAACCAGATTTCAAACGTCAAGCCTTTCCATGAGAGATTTTATCTCTTGCTATAAAATGCAGTATAAAACAGAAACAACTGCAGAAAAGTATTTAATTAAGAGGATAGAATATCGATAGACGGAAGTTGTTGAGGGCTTCAGAGGCAGTATTAGGAAATAATTGAGTGAAATATTGGATAGAAATACAACATAAATGGTTGGTATCTGAAAAACTGGTATGAAACTTATTCTGATACGGAAATACGTTGATCTCAGAGAAGGCGACTGAGCTACATGAAAATTTAATTTTGAACGGAAGTGTGTGAAACACACGCTACACGATATGAAATCCAGACTAGCGGGTAAGTTAAATAATTCGCCTGCGAGGAAGCAAACCGTTTTCAATTAAACATACAATGCTCTTATTTGATGGGAAAACATGTCTGTGATTAAAAAGTTGGCCCTGAATATTGTTGCTTTTTATCTTTTAGTCTTGCAAATAATTAATGTTCCAGAACTGTTAATTTAGTTACACAACCAACGAACATAAAATTTAACGTATCTGACTTTTTGATAAAATTGTTTCTAAATTCACAAGACGGCTGTTTACTGAATCGTGTACAGATATTAAGCCGTTGAAGTAATATATTATTTTCACAAAGGACACTCTGACAATCGTTGTGCCTTACAATAGAAGCGAATCTTGTTGGTAATTTAATTTGTTTACCTACCTGTGCGCACAGAACGTTCGTCTGCATTTCAACCTGTTACTATTAAGATAACGATGAGACTGTCAAAAATCAAATTTCATTTACTGTACCTTCTAAGTGCAATGCAAGACGGTATGTTACCGCTTTCACTAAAAATGCTTCTGCGGCTACAAAGGGTATCTGTATCACATGTTAGTGGCGGCCAGCCTCCTGATCTGGAAAATCAAGCTGTACTCGGCAACACGCTACAAATCCAAACACTAAACATCATGATGGAACAACGAGGACAATCTCACTACCCCGGGCCCCAGTCAATAGCCTGGAACAGTCGTGAGCATCTGATTCCGGAGGCTTACGGACATCATGAGAAGAATCGGAGCTTCCCAAACACCCTCAAGACAAAACAGAAACACTACATCGCAACACTCAACGCGAACACGTGAACACACTACAACGTGTGTGTGTGTGGCTGGCTAGTGTTTAACCCGCAATGGAATTGTCACGCAAACAAATGATTAAAATGACGCTTCAATTGACAACATACACCTAGGGATTTCCATAAAACATAGTATCGTGTTGCGGTTTTACTTCAGTGTAGCACAACAAACCAATTATTTTTATCGAAATGTTACTGGAACGAATCACAACAGGGTACTGTAAATTGTAAAAACTAATCCATCTGTTTGTGACAGGGTGCTACAACAACTAGTTTCAAATCATTTCGGAATAAGAACGGACTTACACGAGAAATTATTTAATATCAGTGACACACTAATCCTTTTGGGGCATCATCGGATTGTGTAAAAATAGCTGCATGTGTAACCCATCCGTCACAAAGCATTGCATTTTATGTTTCTGTGACGGATGGATTGCAGATCCAGTTACTATTACGTATATTTTTCATTCTGCATCACTTTATGAAGGATGGAGTATGTATCTAGATACATTTACATAATCTGATTATGCTGCAAAAGGATAATTTCGCAATCAATTATGTTTTCGTTCTCAAATACTATAGCTTGTTTATTTTCAACGGATTGCACCCCACATGTAATTTCGAGATTGACGGTTACATACGTTTGGCTTTAGACTGACCCCCCCCCCTCCCCACTTTATTAGACTGGCATAAAGTTGGCTGATATTGAATATCAGGTGAGAAACATAAGACCTACACCCTGTCTAGCACTTTGAGGGAAAGCTCAATGGACAAGCAGGCGGAACTCAACACATTTACTGTGATTGTTTACCTATCCGCCAAACCGGAGTGCGTGTATAACGTACTGAAGTCTGGACAGTACTTGTACTACACCCATGATCTACTCCTTGGGGCGTTGGCCCCTGTGCAAATACGTACTTGGTGTGCCAGCAATTCTGTGCTTGCTCAGTGGACGCAATACGCCGTTCTTAAATAACCTTAGTACAAGACAGCACAAAAAAATTCTGTTTGCTCACTGGGCAGTAACAGAGATTCGACTGAAGTATTCTCCTCTAAAGAAGCTCTCCAAAGTGTGTCAGACTCCGCAGAGCGCTAAAGAATTGTCACACGAGTAAATAGAATAACAACCCCGTCACAGAGAAATGACTTTACGCGCTCCTTGTATCGACAGCAACATTTCTCAAAATATTACCTCTATCTTCTCCGCTGTGGCTCTCACCAGCGAAATGTCTTCGATCGATCCCCGGAGGAAGGTACTTTTTCATCTGATACAGCACTACCTTCTGGACGCGTGATGACCACATTTGCGCTCAAGCGACCACTTCCAGCGGCTGTTACAAAAATATTACCATTCGCTACACGGGTTATGTATCAATCAGCCGATAATCTGAAGCTCATACTCCTTTAGAAGATTTTCTGGAAGCTTTCAATAATCCTCTTTAATTCTTAGCACACCACCAAACAAAATCGTGTCTCTGCTTTTCAGCGGGAAGCTGAAAAGATTCCTGTGAAAAGATTCTTCGGCGGTCAGCTCACGACCATACTCTATGACCCCATGCGTTGCATCACATCAAAGGAATGTCCTCTCGCCTTTTTCACTACCAGACACTCTTTCTCCAGGAATGCTGTTCTGACATTCTTTTCTCCTCTCACCAGAGAGAAACCTCCCGCCCACACTCCCTAAGCTTACACATTACTTAACCTAAATTATCCTAAGGACACACACACACACACACACACACACACACACACACCCATGCCAGAGGGAGGACTCGAACCTCCGCAGGGACCAACCGCCCGCCCACTCTGTCCTCTCTGTCTGTACTATGGGGGTTCTGCGGCCGCTACAATCATGAACTGCCATCTCCACAATCTGTTTCGTGGACATAAATGCTCGCCCCTGTAGAACATGACGAGACGCTTCCCAACCCATTTTTAGGCGATAGTGGCTTCCGAGGAACGCGATGCCGCTTGGTCCTTTCTGTACGTGCTCAGCCCTAATTAACTCCCAGACGTGCAGTTCTTAGTACTTGGTGGCATTCAGTAACAGCCAATGAAATCATCTATAATTCGATTGTGCATCACAAATATGACCTACTATAAATATAAAACTATAAGAATATAAAATGTTGGGTGACAATATTTTGCGTGTTATAATTACATAGATTGTACTGACCGGCGGTGATTCATTGACAGAGCCTTTCGGAGGACCTTCCACTGGATGAGACTGTTGTCACACTGGACTATGTTATCAACCAAGCTGAATTATATCCGGTAACGAAGGGCATGCAGCTCTCACTTCGTCAGCATCACACTTCACTCAGCTGCACGATAAGCGTTTGTTACGTGTTAAGGCAGTTGTATTCCGGGACCAATGTCGGGCAATTAATGCACGATTTATCTATTTACCTACCTCCTAAATCTAGTGACTTTACAGATGTTTAATTCTTTCATTACATAGGAATTACAAATTAATAATGTATTTGTGCATTCCATGTATAAGGCTCTTTTGCTTTAGTTAGTAGGCCCTATTTACTATACTCTTTAAATGTGGTTTGTATAGGTTTCACTCCAACATTACGGCGTGTTTCTATCATTAAAGTGCGTGGGAGGATAGGAAAATTACTACAAAAGCTTGCCGTTACACTGGGGTGAGCAAACCGTAACTACTAAAGTCCGTCAGTCAGACAACGAATAATTATAAAGAGAATGATTGAAATGTAATTATCTATATGAGTCCCATGTCTGGTAATCGAGACGAATGATCACTTTTGTTTTCATTTACTATGTACGTGATGTTTTATTTCTTACCAATGACTCAGTCTCATTTTGTCAGTCACTGTCTAGACTCGTCATGTAAGCTGAGAGTATCTGTTCCAGTCAGTAAGTGAACTACAAGCTATTCAATTCTCAGTATCAAAAATTGCATCTTCTTTTAAAGTAGAAAGGGACAGTTGGAAACGCAAGGTCAAAAGAAATTGAAAATTTATGTTTTGTTAATGAACAAAATTTGGAGATGACTAACCATTTCACTACGTTAGACGTTAGGGAATTCAGTATTCCACAGTGCCAACAGTTTGCTGAGAATACCAAATTTCAGGCATTATCTCTCGCCACGAACACTGAAGTGGACGACCGCCTTCACTTAATGACAGGGAGCAGCGGAGTTTCCGTGGAGTTGTCAGTGCTGACAGACAAGCAACACTACGTGAAATAATCGTATAAATCAACATGGGATGTACGACGAACGTATGCGATATGACACTGCGGCGGAAGTTGTCGTTAATGGTCTCAGGCAGCAGACGATGAATGCGAGTTCCTTTGCCAACAGCATGACGTCGCCTTCAGCGCCTCTCTTGAGCTCGTGACGATATCGGTTGAACCCTGGACGACGGGAAAACAGTGGCTCGAAACCACTGACCGAAATTGTAAACGAGGCGCTGTGCAAGTTGGTGGTGGCTCCCATACTGGTGTGGTCTGTGCTTACATGGAATGAACTGGTTCCTGCGGTCCAACAGCACCAATCACTGACGGGAATTGGTTATGTTTGAGTACTACTTCGAGACCTTCTGATTCCGTTCTTGGAGGTTGTGTTAGCAAAGAACGATGCTCCTCGTCATGTGGCCACAGTTGATCGCGATTAGTTTGGAGAACATTCTGCACAGTTCGACGGAAAATATTGCTACCCAAATTATCCAACAAGAGTCCCTTTGAATATTTGTGGGACATGTTCGAGAGATGTGTTCGTGCACAGAATCTTGCACCGGCAACACTTTAGCAATTATGGACAGCTGTAAATACAGTGAGGCTCGATATGTCTGCAGGCGACTTCCAACGACTTGATGAGTCCATGCCACGTCGAGTTGCTGCACGAACGAGGTCCGACAAGATATCAGGAGGTATCCCGTGTCTTTTGTCACCTCAGTGTATATTAGAACTAATCTGGCCATTCCTTCGGCAGGCAGCAGCGTTCTTCAGGGCAAAATAAATGCAATGTCCATTTTACTACACCTTCCCGAACCGATATTACTATTAATTCGTGAACTGGTACGTTGTATTAATTAATAAAAGTAACTGAAGTACAGGACACGATTGCAGATGTTTGCTAAATATTTTGAATGTCGTTTTTCTTTTATTCATTGCATTGTATTATAAGGGCCGATGAAAATGTTTCTGGTTAGAGCGTTGTTGCAGCATATGTATGCAACCCAGTGAAACTCCGCGAGGACGAACAGGAATATTAAGTATTACTATTGTTGAATAAAAGATCACTATATGCTATGAGTACTCACACTCTCTTAAATATCAGTATAATTCAAGCCTCCTGACCACTGAGAACTTTACAAGAAAATGTTTCCATATGTAAACAGCTGACTGGTGGTAGTTGCATACGCTCGTGAGGTGTCAGCATCGGAGCACAAACAATAAAATATTCTGCCTGCAATGTCCGCGTTATATACCTCTCTGTCCCTGACGTAAGCGGCAAACTTTACTTATCTCCCAGCCAAAATCACTAATGTCAATTAAAATTTCGCACATCTTAAAATATGGCAGTCTCTGTTTTTTAAGTATTTTTGTTTGCTACTGAGAAAAAAATACACTCTTAAGAAGCTCTTTACTTTAGTTGACGTTCTTGGACTCTGCTGTAAGCTGCTAGAAGCATGTGTAAAATACAGCTGAGAACCACGGCCCGCAGGAACCTTCACGCTGCAATCCAGCATTGAATTAATAATTTTGTCTGAAGGCCCAGAAATTGGCGAGGACGAACGGGAGTATTACTATTGTTGAGTAAAAATCACTATCTCCTTTCAGTACTCATCTCTATTAAAGCCTAGTTGACAGCTGAGAACTTTACAAAATAATGTACACATCGGAACAGAACTTTCTGCAACGTTTCTAACATTTTCAGTCCGCGCCGCTGAGGTTGTGATCCTTATTGTCGGCTGCCTTATTCTCGCTGGGTTGTATGCTGCACGGTGCTATCTAACAGATGACCAATCGTTTTACCCGCAGTTGCATCCTGCAACATACAATGTGGTTTTTGCAACGTACATAATTTTTAATAAGCAAAAGGAACAGTGGTTGCCGTCTCTGCTGTCTATGTAACCTCCTGTCATGACAAGCCTAAATCGAGCAATCTCCGGGTAAGGTACTTTAAGGCAGACAGTATGAGCCGTCCATAATATTGTTTCCCTGCGAAGGAAAGGTCATACTAGAAAGTGAAAATGGAAGAATGTAGTTCCTAAAAAATATTTCAGAGATCGACTTGCAGCATTTCGTCTCATATCATGAAACTGCAAATTTTTCGGGACGCTTTCAAATTCGAGCACTAAAAATCTAGTTCAGAATACTACGACAGCGTAGTTTATTAAAACACATAACACGATAAAATTAAATACAAAACCTAAAATATAAAAACGGCTATCATTACTTTTCCTGAAACAAAAAGAGAAAAGCCACATCTCAGAAAGAACACTTGTGAACAAGCATACTAGTCTTGCGTTATCTCCTCAAAACCGAATTCATTCCAGATATCGAATGAAAATTGTTAATGATGCCAGTGAGGCGCGTGTACGAAATCCGCAGTATTTGTAAATGGCAACTGCCTATTAACTGTGTGATTACATTTAGATTGTACAGAGCGCTCGCGGCCGAACTATAAGCTGCACGTGTCTTCTGGAGCCAGTGTACATTGGTCGTAAAAATTCTATTCAGCGTATGATTGTTACTAACCTTCTGTATTATTATAAAGATCTCTCCTATCCTTCCCTTTTCAGTAGTATTTATATCAAACCAAAATACACGTTAAACAATCACACTATTTATACCCCACCTGCCAAATAACTAACTACATTACACATATTAGTGACTATACCTTGGAACAGCTATTTCGCGTAAACTACTGAGTATATAATTAGTTTCATCGTTACACAGCAGCAAAAAAGAAGGTATATAAACTGTTGCAACAATTTCGCCTGCGAGAAAACGGCTAAAATAATTTGTTTCTTTATACATGCATATTGGTTTAAAATATTAACCTTTTTTAAGTTCTGAATGCAAACATGACTCAGGTTACTTCTGGTTCTCTTCCACTGTCAGTGGTTTCTCTGTGATCTATGATATTTGCAAGTAAACTGCGTCTGCGTCATCACAAAAATGAAATGAAACTGAAATGAAATGAGCGTATGGCCCCAACAGGAGACGTTTGGCCGCCAAGAGCAAATCTTATTTCAGACGACGCCACATTGGGCGACTTGCGCATCGGTGATGAGGATGAAATGATGATGACAACATAACACCCAGCCCCCGAGCGGAGAAAACCTCCAACCCGTGCCCGCTTGTATGGGAGGCGACCACGTTACTACCCAGCTAAGCAGGCGGACTGCGCGGCATGTCTTATGAAGATGACGAAAGATGCCACGATCTCTGGCTCCTTTCTCCCAGATGAATCCGTAGTCTCCAGAGACGACTTTGGATGAAGGACTTGCCAAGTGAAAACTATGAATGATTCTTTAGTTATGGAACGAATTGCAAGCACAGACAATGCTGATACTTTTGACTCGAAAAATGCAGTGATCTAAACATTAACATTGACCGATGAAGAAGAAGCAGGATAAATAAAATAATACCGGATGCAATGAGTCATGGAGCTGGATTATCGATCTAGGAAGCAGTTTGTCTGACAGTGTTTAAAGGCACAGACCAAGTTATATAAGAACTGCCACATTGATATTGTTGTTGTTGTCTTCAGTCCTGAGACTGGTTTGATGCAGCTCTCCATGCTACTCTATCCTGTGCAAGCTTCTTGATCTCCCAGTACCTACTGCAACCTACATCCTTCTGAATCTGCTTAGTGTATTCATCTCTTGGTCTCCTTCTACGCTTTTAACCCTCCACGCTGCCCTCCAATGCTAAATTTGTGATCCCTTGATGCCTCAAAACATATCCTACCAACCGATCCCTTCTTCTAGTCAAGTTGTGCCACAAACTTCTCTTCTCCCCAATCCTATTCAATACCTCCTCATTAGTTACGTGATCTATCCACCTTATCTTTAGCATTCTTCTGTAGCACCACATTTCGAAAGCTTCTATTCTCTTCTTGTCCAAACTAGTTATCGTCCATGTTTCACTTCCATACATGGCTACACTCCAAACAAATACTTTCGGAAACGACTTCCTGATACATAAATCTATATTCGATGTTAACAACTTTCTCTTCTTCAGAAACGCTTTCCTTGCCATTGCCAGTCTACATTTTATATCCTCTCTACTTCGACCATCATGAGTAATTTTACTTCCTAAATAGCAAAACTCCTGTACTACTTTAAGTGTCTCATTTCCTAATCTAATTCCCTCAGCATCACCCGATTTAATTTGACTGCATTCCATTATCCTCGTTTTGCTTTTGTTGATGTTCATCTTATATCCTCCTTTCAAGACACTGTCCATTCCGTTCAACTGCTCTTCCAAGTCCTTTGCCGTCTCTGACAGAATTACAATGTCAGCGGCGAACCTCAAAGTTTTTACTTCTTCTCCATGAATTTGAATACCTACTCCAAATTTTTCTTTTGTTTCCTTTACTGCTTGCTCAATATACAGATTGAATAACATCTGGGAGAGGCTACAACCCTGTCTCACTCCTTTCCCAACCACTGCTTCCCTATCATGCCCCTCGACTCTTATGACTGCCGTCTGGTTTCTGTATAAATTGTAAATAGCCTTTCGCTCCCTGTATTTTACCCCTGCCACCTTCAGAATTTGAAAGAGATATTCCAGTCAACATTGTCAAAAGCTTTCTCTAAGTCTACAAATGCTAGAAACGTAGGTTTGCCTTTTCTTAATCTTTCTTCTAAGATAAGTCGTAAGGTCAGTATCGCCTCACGTGTTCCAACATTTCTACGGAATCCAAACTGATTCTCCCCGAGGTCCGCATCTACCAGTTTATCCATTCGTCTGTAAAGAATTCGCCTTAGTATTTTGCAGCTGTCACAAATGAAACTGATAGTTCGGTAATTTTCACATCTGTCAGCACACGAAGCAAATTACCAGAATTTCCCAAATTGTTGACACATAATTTATGGTTTAAACATGGCCCTCTGGCTGTAGCAGTAGTGTATCTAGTAGACGTTTATGATGAGTTTGACAAAGAGTTGGTGCTGCAAGAAATAACACTGTATAGCAGGCATCTGTGGGATCTCGTGTTAGTATGGAAAGCCCAAGAAATCGTTCAGTTTATAACTGAATGGAACTTCCGGTATTCATTGCCCTTTGTATCACTTCTTATCCAGTCGTATCGATCATTTGCGTCTCAACCGCATCAAGGGAGAAAATTTTTTCTAAACCGTATTGAATGAAAAGTTATCTTCGGTCTACGTTGAATGAAGAAACATATGGTGACGACTTAACACTAGCTTATTAGGCAATAGCGTGAAGGATCTTTACACATAAATTTTGAGAACGGGAGATTGAAGCCAAATCCATCTAAAGCGAAGCTGAATGCTTACCATCTCAATAACCGTGAAACAGATCCCGAATTAAATGTGCTCTTCGAAAAGGTGCTTCTGGGACACAACCCACATCAGAAACACTTGGGAGTCATTTTAGACCAGGCTCTTACCTTTAAGAACATTTTAGAAAACGCAGCAAAAATGGTGAACAACAGAAGTGATATTGTCAGAAAATTTCTCGTACTGCTAGATTGGCATTGGTTTACTCCACGGCACAGTACTTCAGTATTGAAAAATAGTGCACATGCAAGCATAATTGATGGCACATTGCGTCAAGCAATAACAATAATCAGTGACACTACTACTAAAATCTGCACCATTTCGATGGCTGCTTGTATTGTGGTATACTGCACTACATCAGTAAGACGAGAAGAAGCAACATTAATAGAGTTCCAGAAGTGTTCACCAGAACTGACTTCTATGTTAGCAGCTACAGTATACACCTTCCAGCAGACTTAAATCTAGAAAACCACCCTGGCCAACGCAAGATGCGCCGCTTGTATATGATGTTTGTCAGCAATGGAAAGAGGTTCGTCAGAAGTTTCCTTCGACTAATTCTCATCTTATCACTGAGCGTAACAAACGTGTTAATGGATTTGGTCTTTCCAGAAAACTATGGACACCCCTGAATCGATTCTGTACAGGGAATGGAAGGTGTGGTGCCTTTTATATGAACGGGGATTTAAAGGCGCTCCGCCGTGCCACTGTGATGGTAATGTGGGCGCTATGCAGTTGATCGAAGAGCATATAACGACGGAAATGCATATCCACTTATTTCTAGCTATTGAACTATACTTTTTTTTCCTTATTTTGTTACCTGAAGATATGACATTTCTGTGTCTTTATATATTGTAATTGTTTTACTATTTGTATATATATATATATTCATTTATGTCGATGTATAATTGGTTTGTTTTGTAAAATTATTTGCATTTTTACGCTGTGTCTGTCCTAGGGAAAACAATGCTATCGAACGATTACGTCGATAGGTCGTGTGGAGAACCAAAGTGTTTAGGATCTGTGGTAGTGTTAACTCTGCCTCATGGAGCGTGGGCAGAGGGGCCTGGCTGGAGTAGGGCGGTGGAGCAGGTGTGTTGTGTGACGCTCCCGCGAGTTGCGGCACTTTCGGGATTTGGCAGCATGTAATTGCACTCGACTTGCTATGATACTTTCTGACACGGTGTCGCGGACGGGAAGCATTAGCTGGCGCACATCATGAGCCCGTTTCGCCTGGTGAACGTGTCGAGAAGAATGTGCGCCAACATCCAGCTTCAGCAACAGCGATGGCCGACAATGAGTGACTGTCGCCACCTCCCCGATCGACGACTGCAAACCTTCAATCAACCAACAAGGAAGACTAAAAGCACGTAAAGTTTTAGAACTGTATGGCAGACCTCAGCTTTTCAAACTGTTGCATCACAAAAATACAGCAGCTTAGCATGAACCATTGTTGCTCATTGTCCCAATTGCATTACCAAGCAGGGTCCGTTCATTTTCTGGAATGAACCCATGTGTCGTTGAAATTCATACGTCAGCAGTAAAGTAATATCATTCCATTATACTGTTTTAATTTCAAAGCTCAGTTAAGTATTCAGAGCTGGCTACAATATTTAGATTACACAAGCAGAAATGAAGAGTGCGAGTTTTGTTACGATAGTTTTGCTTACCTGTGACTGTAGCTCAGCTTCGTACATACTAAATTTTACTATTGTTAATTGTTCAGAATCATTCAATTCAAGTTCAAAGTTAAATCTCTTATTTATAAATTGTGTAGATTCAAGTAGCTTTTGAAATGATTGTTGAGGTAGCCCAAGACTAACCTTATTTTAATGAATTTCGTAGTGCTTCAGAAACTAAGTTCACTATTAATTTCAGTCACTAAATTAACTTTTAATTTTCCGGTTTTATTAATTCTTCTGCTAAATTAAGTCAGAGTGTAGCGAAATTTATTACTTCTGACAAACATTCAGTTTTCACACTACACGTGTCAACCTTCAGTTGCCACACTTTAATTATATGTGCATTGATCTTTCATTTTCAGTTATTATAGTAGTTTCCCCAAATCTCAAATATATAATTAACGCCAATTAATTATTAACGTAATGATCGCACATTTACTTTCTTTATTAATTTTACCCTTTTCTCAAAACTAATTTCCATCAATTTCATTTGCAGTTTTCCTTTCATTTTGATGTAACCCTTTCCTCCCTCTTTACCGACAAATTAACTTCGGTGACGACTGCTTTTCCCAAATTTTCATTAGGTGCACGCGGTTTAATTTTTCACTGTTATTAAGGACGATAAGTGAGGGGGAGGTTATAAGCATATGCTACGAAAATTTTCTGGTGGACTCAACGAGCTGCATTTGGTGATACATAAGGCTGCAGAGTGTTAAGATACCTAAATATTCTGTTATAATCTTTACTCTGGATTGTTTGTTTATAATACGTATATTTTTTGCAGATGTTTAACACTTTATATATGAAGTCCTTAAAGAAGATACTAAAGTGAACATGTGAGCAAAACTAATAAATAAAATTGTTTTTTTTGTGAATCTGTGAGAAACTATCTGCAATATTTTATTATGGAGATGAACATTCCTTTATAATACTTCCTCTTTCTTTATATAAATGGAGAAGAGTATGGAAGAATTTTAAAGGAAACGAATGAATGCACTGGAATGAAATGTTCGGTTGTCAGAACTATAAATAGAAAGAAATCTTTGTCCCTCAGATAACTAGCAACTATTGTCAAATAGTTGTTTTTGATGTCCTCCTTGCTCCGTCCATCAATGGTTATTTTACTTATGACACAGACAACTCCACTGGCTGCAACTTTTGTAATTCTTTTCCTTGTAACAAGAGAATTTAGGAATTTCCTTTTTTTTCTAGGTAACCAGTGTTCTGACCGGTTTGATGCGGCCTCCAACGAATTCCTTTCCTGTGCCAACCTCTTCATCTCACAGCACCGCTTGCAACCTACGTCCTCAATTATTTGCTGGATGTATCCTAATCTCAGCCTTTTCCTACAGTTCTTGCCCTCTACAAATGCCTCTAGTACCATGGTAGTCATTCCATGATGTCTTAACAGATTTCCTATCATCCTTCCCCTTCTCCTTTGTCAGTGTTTTCTACACATTCTGCTTAAAACGTCATAATTCATTACCCTATCAGTCCGCTTAATTTTCATCTTTCGTCTATAGGACCAGATCTCAAATATTCAACTCTCCTCTGTTCCGGTTTTCCCACAGTCCATGTTTCACTAACTCTGCTCCAGACTTACTTTCTCAGAAAATTCTTCCTCAAAATGAAACGTATGTCTCATACCAGTAGACTTCCCTTGGCCTGGAATGCTAGCGCTATTCTACTTTTGATGTCTTCGTTGCACCGTCAGTGGTTAATTTGCTGCCTCAGTTGCAGAATTACTTGACTTCTTCTACTTCATGACCACCGTTCCTGAAGTTAAGCTTCCTGCTGTTCTCATTTCTGCTACTCCTCATTACACTCAGTCCATATTCTGTACTCATTAGATTGTTCATACCATTCAGCAGCATTCTTCACTCTCACTCGGGATAGCAATGTCATCAGTGAATCGTATCATTGCTATCGTTTTACCTTGTAAGTTAATTCCACTCCTGAACCTTATTTCTATCGTTGCTTCTTCTATGTAGAGATTGAACAATAGGGGCGAATGGGTACATCCTTGTCTTAAACCCTTTTTAACGCGAGCACTTCATTCTTGGTCGTCCACTCTTATTATTCCCTCTTGGATCTTCTACATACTGTATATCACTCGTGTCTCCCTATAGCTTGCCCTTTTTCCTCAGAATTTCGAGTACCTTGCTCCATTTTACATTGTCCAACTCTTTTTCCGGGTAGACAAATCCTATGAAGATGTTTTGATTTTTCTTTAGTCTTGCTTCGATTATCAACCGTAAAATCAGAATTGCCACTCTGGTGCCTTTACCTTTCCTCAACCCAAACTGGTCGGCATCTAACACATCCTCAAATTTCTTTTCCATTCTTCTGTATATTATTCTTGCCAGCAACTTGGGTGCTTCTGCTATGAAGCTGAGTGTGCGACAAATCTCGTACTTCTCGGTTCGGCACAACTCAGATTTGTGGGGATAATATCTTTCCGAAATACACTGGAATTGTTGGAGTCTTCTACTGTTGTGCAGCCTTTTTGTGAAGAAACAGAGTTTGATTTCTTAAGAACGGTTTTCTTTAAAATAAGACCCACCTCCATGACGCATAGTAAAGTTTTGAATAATATGTTATTTGTGCGTTGCACCTTATGCCACATGAAGTCACTGGTTGTTTCTGACAAGCAAAAAGAAAGAAGTTAGTAATGAGGAGTTTATTTTTCTTTAACTTTGTCATCTGCTGCTTTGTATTTGCTTTTGAGAATGTCGATACTACAGATATAAAACAGCGTACTGAACATGAGGAAAGTCACTTTTATTTCAGGGCGAATATGACCTTGCAGGTCTTGACCAGACAGTGTGTGGTCGGATTAGCAGGTGTCTGTCTGACCAGCAAATAAATTTTCAGTAAACTAAGTTGGTAATTTCAGATAGTTATTTTCTTCCGTATAGCCCAACAATTCATTTTTGTGGTTATCCCACAATAACTCATTTTTGTGATTATTCAAATTTACACATTGCATTTAACATGACGCAACGTTTATAATGTACTTCTGGGCAGGTTTCATTGGGCCCACAACTAATTCCTCTTGACAATGAATTAGTTTTCTATACATCAAATTCTGCATTACATGTTGTTTAAAGTTTTATTTTAAGACGCTGTTCACATCCAACCAACGGTCAATTTTGTTCGGCAGTTGAGCACGGTATCTAAAGTACACATCACATATGACGAAAGTTTTCGAAAACAAAATTTTCAGTATTCTCTTAAATAGACAATAATTATATAGAAAGCTCACTTAGCTATTAGAGAGTAGAGTAGACACATTGGAAGTACTTGGATTTTTTGTCAGTCATTACATCTATCTTATCCATTTATTTTACAATATGAACAATAAAAATACATCAATTTCGAAGCACATCCGGGGCCTCATTTAGTTTCGCCCACTCAGGCCTCTGACGGACTTTGTTTGGCACTGCTTCTAACTCCAAGATATATGCAAACTAATTATAATCTAAGTTTCTCCTCCGCGCCCAGGTAACCACGCAAATACACTGAAGGGACAAAGAAACTGTTACACCTGCCTCATATCGTGTGGGCACCTGGGAGCACGCAGAATTGAAGCAACACGACTCGACAAAAGTCTGAAGTTCTGCTGAAGGGAAATCACACCATGAATCCTGCAGGGCTGTCCATAAGTCCGTAAGAGTACGAGTGGATGGAGATGTCTTCTGAACAACACGTGGCAAGTCATCCCAGATATGCTCAGTAATGTTCATGTCTGAGGGGTTTGGTGGCCAGCGGAAGTGTTTAAACTCAGAAGTGTGTTCCTGGAGCCACTCTGTAGCAATTACGGACGTGTGGGGTGTCGCATTGTCCTGCTGGAATTGCTCAAGTCCTTCGGAATCCACAGTCGAAACGAATGGATGCGGTGTTCATACAAGACGCTTACGTATCTGTCAACCGTCACAATTGTATCTAGACGTATCAGTTGTCACATATCACTCCAACTGCACACGTCCCACATCATTACAGAGCCACCACCAGCTTGAACAGTCCCTTGCTGACATGCAGGGTCCATGGATTCATGAGGTTGCCTCCATACCTGTTCACAAGATCCGCTCCATAAAATGTGAAACGAGACTCGTCCCACCAGGCAATAAGTTGGCAGTCATCAACAGTCTAATGTCGGTGTAGACGGGCCCAAGCGATGAGTAAAGCTTAGTGTCGTGCAATCATGATGGTACACGAGTGGGCCTTCGGCTCTGAAACCGCATATCGATGATGTTCGTTGAATGGTTCGCACGCTGACACTTGTTGATGGTCCAACATTGAAGCCTCTCACTGAACCTGTGAGATTGTTTTAGAAAACGTATGCCTGTATAGGTAGCGGTAAAATAATGCAAAAGACTGCGGTTTTGCAAATTAGACACGACCAGTTCATCAGATACTGTAGGGCAAGAAATTTCGTCATTACATACGAATAAGTATTGTCACATTTGTAAACGTAGTTTAATTTCCATCAACTGATACCAGATTATTATGGAAGTATGAAGACAAACTTTTAATAAGGTAAAGGCATTGTTCTAATTATCAAATAAGTTTATTTCTAGAAATATCAAACATGTATTTTTCATAATCGGGCAGGCATGTATGAATCTTAAACCTTAGACCCACCGTCATGTTCTGCTTTCAAATGGTTCAAATGGCTCTGAGCACTATGGGACCTAACAGCTCAGGTCATCAGTCCCCTAGACTCAGAACTACTTAAACCTAACTAACCTAAGGACATCACACACATCCATGCCCGAGGCAGGATTCGAACCTGCGACCGTAGCGGTCTCGCGGTTCCAGACTGAAGCACCTAGAAACGTTCGGCCACACCGGCTGGATCATGTTCTGCTTCCGCATATGCACCGACAGCGGTGGCAATCGATTTGGCAAGTCTAAAACATCGTTTGACTAGTTTTCTATGACAATAATATAAGTGTTCAAAGCATATTAGTTAAAGAATGAAGCGCTTTAAAATGATTAGCTGTCGGGTAGGCTTTAAATGAACCTCCAGGTAAGCTTGTTAAGCACGTAAAAAGTTCAATTAATCGATTTGAACGTCTTTTATAATTGATGCTTTCGTCTTTCAATCACCTGAAACCGATTCCACCTTGTACAGCATTACGAGGTCAATGTAGTAAATAATTTCACGTTTCGGTGTTGTTAATCGATTAAGGTTCCCACTTTTATTTACTTGAGAAGTAGACCGACCGGCTGAGCTACTCCGAACGAGCTTCTATTGTTAATATTAGCTACTGTAGAGGTACAGCAATCGAAAGCAATTATAACAAGCCGAAATTACAGCACCTAATTCACTGAATTCCTGCGAGCGTGGACGTTCAAAAGTTTGTGTTCCATTGTGGCTTGTCATTACTTGTAAGTGCGCTCAGAAGCCCATCAAGCCAAACAGTCTGCTGCACGCTCTCAGTTATTTTGTGGCTGTGTAGGAAATTACGTTTCTGCATCGTTGCAGCGTACAGTTTTAAGACATTTGTTATGTTGGAAATAAATAACCCGAGAGGAATTAAGTGGTTCAGTTCTTCATCGGGTTATCAAAAACGAAATTGTAGGGCTGAAACAGGCAATTCTGCGGAATAAGGACATATAGTGTTACCCTTAGTGCCACACAGATAACGCAGCGGTGTTGGGGGATTCAGAGTATCGTGGAGATGATTCCTTAATTGATAGTGAGCAGAGACAGTATTCTCAGACGTATGGTATGAAAAAATTAGCGGCATTTTTAAAAAAAATTCCTATGTTTACATAGAAGGAAGACGTTGTTTAGAAGCATCTGTAGCATCGGTGGTGCAGGAAGGGGATCACGTCGATCAGAAGAGAGACGACTGAACATTGCCTTTACCATTGAGGAGTGGTGAACAGAAAAAAGTACAAAGTACAGTATTAGAGCAAGCGATAGTGACAGTCACGAAGTTGTTCCAGAAAATTGCCACGTTTCAACGGTTAGAATGACAAGGAATGAAAAGCTTTTAGATTCCGTTATTGGTCTGGAAAGAGAGCACTTGAGCAGTTTAGAGCTACTTGTTATTTTGTCAACTAACACCGAAAAAACAGCCGCCGTACTGAAGGAGTAATTTACCTTTTCCTTGAAACATCATCCAGCGCATCATCAAAAAACAGGAAAATTTCAAATCGCTTTTGGCTTCTTTGGAGAATAGGTAAGTAATTATTGTACTGATTTGCTTGTAGATTGTTTTCTTGACGCGCGGATGCCTCCAAGTCTTCTGGCCCTAAGCTGCGGCTGCGAATTATAAAACGGCTGAAAAAAGCTAAAACAAAACCTGAGTGAACATGAAAGCTGCGGTGACCACAAGACGTCGTACTTAGAATGGTGTAAATTAAAGATGCGTTAAATATTAGTCCAAACACAGAAAATTTGCAAAGCGAGATATTGCATGAGGCACTACTGTTCCAAAGTAATGCATCGTGCTATCAAAGAGATTCTTCTTCTTGCCGAAAGAGATTTAGCTTTCGGAGCAGAAAGAGAGATTTTAGATGACTGTCAACAGCATCGATATACTTGGAGAAACGCATGATAAACACTGTGTTGTTTTACGCCGCCCGGAGTGGCCGTGCGGTTCTAGGCGCTACAGCCTGGAGCTGAGCTACCACTACGGTCGCAGGTTCGAATCCTCCCTCGGGCATGGATGTGTGTGATGTCCTTAGATTAGTTAGGTTTGATTAGTTCTAATTTCTAGGCGACTAATGACCTCAGAAGTTAAGTCGCATAGTGCTCAGAGCCATTTTGTGTTGTTTTGCAATATATTTGTCCATAATCGGTTTCGATCATTGATCCTCTCCACAGTGGGAAAATATCGTGAAAGCTTCACGTGTCATACATATTATTTAACCAGGAAAGATACCTTCCATAATTTGCAAACATCAGAAGAAGATAATTAACGCCATAATACCGGTTTAAGCAAACAGGAAACATTGAAAAATGAAACGAAGTGTCACCAGTAATTGCAAAGCACCATTGCTCAGGTACATAGCCTGAGTATTGATACTGTGTACTTACTTCTAAAACATGGTTTCTTTGAGATTCCCGTAGATTCTGTCCTCGGTGGGCAGTGAATCCAACACCTTCAGTGCCGGGGCACAATTACGTCCGACCTTCTGTGGGAATCTGAGAGTAGCGAGCATGGAGAACATGAACAGGGACTGCAGATAGGTGGCGCTATGTGGGGATGTGGATCGGCCGAGATAATTCACTAACATGTAAAAAACACTGTGTCTTGGTGATTCAGTGCGTAACGAAATTGGCTAGTAAGTACGAGATCCTGAGTTCGAATCCCAGTTCGGCACATATTTTCGCTCGTCACCGCAACTTCCGCATAAAATCCTGATGCCTTCCTTTCTCCACCCCACCCTCTCCAACTTAAGTAATATTTATCACAGTAGTGGAGTCCGCTTGGTGTCTGCTCTTTCAGACATGTCAGAAAGAACAGAGACCACACATTCATCTAATTTAAATTTTACATTGAGATGAAAATTCCTCGTAATGAGTATACATTCAACGAACAGGTTGGCATCACAATCCCACACCAATGAATTTATGTGTCACTTGTTTCGTAAATATATGGCCCTAGAATCATATCATTTAGACTCACGATTTCCGTCCTTTGTTGTACTGTGCCTCGATATTACCCAACACATAAAGCGCCTTTTACTAGTGTGATAACTTTAATTTGCTCTTTGTGGTAGTTATCTACGTAGAGGAGCTAGTTAAAAACGACTGCAGTAACAGTTTATGCCAGTACGACCACTAACTCGACATGTCAACCGTTTAGTACTAAAACCACACTTAAAGTGCGATTTTTTCCACCTGGCACGTAGACCATTTTTCTTTTTGCTGCTGTAATGTCAAAATTATCTTTTTCTGCTAAAATACTGTAGGATTAACACAATTTCATCTCAACGACTTGACAATGTAGTTGATATTTCGTCAGGATCCCGACACAATCCGTCGTTAAATAAGGACAAGTCAGGTCAATAACTTATCAATAGTTCATGCTCAGCAAAAAAGTAAAAGTTTAACTCCTTCACTTATGTTGTTACAAACCCATATTCATTCCAATTTCTCCGCTATTGCTGGCCCAAATTGGAATTACGTAATGCCATTGAAGACATTTTTCGTTACTCATTTATCGCATTACATAAGAAGGTTTTACTGTTAGGTATATAGCAAAATATTCTCCACTTCGTGTCTTACCTTTTTCCAGTTGACAAAAACTGGTTTCAGTACCTCGTACCGTTTGTGAGATATCAAGAATATTATAAATATTTTACTTTCACTATATCGTCGGGACACGCGATCGAAAATGCGTCGCTACGTACAATTCATGGTCACCTGACAGGTGGTTAGTGTAGATCGCACCTCAACTTTAAAGAAAAATTTAGTGCATTAGCTACACTTCGCACATAATACTTTATGACTTTAACATGCATGCACAGCAAACTCATAGTGTCCTCTCTTTTACATTGTAAACTATTCTGATTTGACAGAATGCCTTATTTAATGTCGAAATAGCACAACTGTCACCATTAGCGGAAGCCTAAGCAGTTCACTGTGAAGATGAATGAGTCTAAGAGATGGGAAGGATTCAAACGTTTGAAGCTTAAGGCTTTTTAAATCTTTTAAAAAAGATTGCTGACTGGCCGATGAAGTGTACCCGAAATGGGTACAGAATGTTCTGTTGATAACTGACGAAGTGCACGGCTGCTCCTTCTGAACAGAGGGATGAACTAGCCCAGGGATGAGAACAAGGGCTGGTCGGAGTGACCGAGCGGTTCTAGGCGCTACAGTCTGGAACCGCACGACCGCTGCGGTCTCAGGTTGGAATCCTGCCTCGGGCATGGATGTGTGTGATGTCTTTAGGTTATTAAGGTTTAAGTAGTTCCAAGTTCTAGGGGACTGATGACCTCAGAAATTAAGTCCCATAGTGCTCAGAGCCATTTTTTTGAGAACAAGGATGCATTTTTATGTTGGGACAAAGTTATCTCGCTTGAGCTGTCCAAAGAAAAAGATATTTGAAAAGAGAGTAAATTCGTGGATACTAAATTTTTTGTATTAGTGTAAAATATAAATAAGTGTCATTCTAGGGTGACGTGTCTAATACCGGTTGACACTGGTCACATGTGCGCAGTACACTATGCCTATTTCATAAATATTTCTACTGTGTGGGTACTGTGTTAAAATTACGAAATGCACACAATTACAGGCAAACAGGGTGATATAGCTGCTCCTACAAACGGGTCTTATACAATCCGTAACGCCTTCACATATCACGTGCAAGATTTTCATATTATCTCTCTTATTACGCACAAACTATTAATCATACAGAAAAAGTAATCGGGACATTTTTATAGGAACTCAGCCTTGTTAAAATTTGTGTTTAAATACTTTTTCGCTTGAGGCTGTACGTTTTGAATTATTTAAAAATCGTACAGAAGCGATCTTCAAAGGCCTTTTTTGTCGAGTAACTCGAAAACCGTGCCCTCCAGCGGGCTCCTATGGCAGTACAAACTGTAACTACATTACATTTCGTCCAAAAAAGTTTTGTTGATTGGTTCTGTGGTATTTATGAGTTTGCGCGTACCTAGGAAAAGAATATGAAAGTCTCCCGCGTGGTTTTTGAAGGCATTGTGTGTTGCATAAAACCTATCGGTATGGGCAGCTAAATCACCTCGTATAGAATATTTATTTATTTCAGATAATATAAATTAATAACCACGCCAAGAACAATTTTGCCTCGCGCCTCAATGTTGGCTGGCTTCATCGATGCACCTCCTTTACGAGCTCGTGCCGGAGCTAAGCAGAGGCGCCAGCGCCGGCGACGTGAGGTCCACGCCGCGCTTCTGCGGTGGGTTCCCGGGTCCCAGAGCGGGGCCGGCGGTCCGCCCCAACTCGCTGCTATCCGTCAGGCGTCGCCGGGCTGGCCCCCAATTACCGGCCACGGCGCGTTGCATCTCATTCCTGTGATAGCAGCTAACCACAGCACGTAGTCGCGGATGGCTCTACTAAGCGGCGGACGGCGGACAGCGAAGTGAAGTAAGTTCGTACCCACTTTCCTTTCTGTTTTCCCTGTTAGTTTCACTTTTAGTTTTAACAACAAACTCTCCGGACCACAATAAATATTTTATTTTTAATTCGGGTACCCAGTTTCAGTCCACCCTCAGATCAGAGGTTCGGAAATGTATAAGGTTGTGGGCCATGAGTGACAAACCTTATTCACTTAATAACCAACAGTAAACGAACACGGTTATAAAATAAATGGCTGGGTTACCTAGCTGATGTGAAAAGCAAGTATAGCAGCAGTTTTGAGGAACAATTGGTATATGTCATGAACTCCTGGCTAGCTACAAAGCCTACCTGTTGTGAAGGAGAAGATCCGCCCAACGTTCCTCACGTGATGCATAATGTAGGAAATTATAATTGACTAATAGCGTGTATACAGACGGTTTCAGATGAATGTAGACACTCTTTGATACTTAATATCGTTGGAACAAAATGACATATCGATGCAATCTTGTGCGGGAGAGTAGTCCATTGTTTGTTCAACAGTTCGTTGTGTGCGTTTTGCAGAAGATAACAGCGCAACAGGATAGTCGTTAGAGCAACGCCATGTTGAAGTGGCGCTGGAAGTACAAGAACATGGTAGATAATGGTGTAATGTGAACTGTAGTCAAGAACCAGCACGTACAACTTTTTATCGTAACCAGAATAAATTGGAAGTCGACTACACTGTTCAAGATATGCATAAGCGAAGTTCCGGCCGACTAAAAACATCAACAAGTGCAGCTTACAGCCTAGATGGGTTGCGTGATTTTACTAGGTCACATCAAAACTCTGTGATGCAGGGTGCATGTGAAAGCGGGGTAAGCCAATGAAGCGTGTGATGAATTCTGAAGGCTACAAAGTGGAAAGTGCACATTCTAAGATCGCTGCACGCTATGAACGAGGACGATCCCGGTCCAAGGATGGAGTACTGCGAGTGGTTTGAAGACGTACTTCGTGAGGATGAGTAGTTTGCTGGGATGGTTATTTGGTCTGACGAGGGGCAATTCAAACTGAATGGCATCGTAAACCGAAACAACTATGTGTACTGGGCTCCTGAAAATCCTCAAGGTCACTTGGATGAGTATGTTAATCCACAGAATGTTAATACGTGGGTATGGTCTTTCATCGCGCGGTTTTATCCTGGACGATGGAAGGTCGAAGAAGAGCTATTGTGTACCCACCAAGGTCTCCAGACCCTAAACCTCTTGATTTCTATCTGTAGGGGACATTGAAGAACGAAGATTACCAACAGAAGTCAGCTAGATACACTGTACGAGCTACGAAAAACCATCGAGGCGTCCTGTGCGGCTGTCACACTGGCAACACTTACACCCGTAGTTCGGTGTACAGTTCAGCGGCATGGACGTTGTTTGGCTGGTAATGATCGTCTCTCTGAAGACGTAAAATGACCTTCTCGACGTTCAAGAATTATAACGGTATGTCCATTTCGTTCCATTGATACTGACTATCAAAGAGTTACTGCATTTTTCTGGACCCCTCGGTATTAAAAGGAAAACATCATACAGTAAATGCAACATAATAGAAAGTTGATTAAGCACACTGCTCTGAAAAACTGCAGGACGAGCTAGATAAACTAACTTATTAACTACTTCGTTTAAATGAACGAAAGCGCGGCAGTATGTTTGCCAGAGGACTCGCAGTGGTGCACATAAAATTCTGCATGATATAAGGTTGTAAGCAGGCTGTTTACGTTTTTATGTTGCTGTCGCCACACAGCGCTCTGTATTAAAATCGCTGATTGCGATGTGTGCCGTCTGTGGCTGGATGGGCTCATTGTTGGAAGTTTTTCGCCAGTGTAGTGTTGGGCAGTTGGATGTGAACAGCCCGTAGCGTTGGGCAGTTGGAGGTGAGCTGCCAGTGGTGGTGGATGTGGAGAGAGAGATGCCAGAGTTCAGAGATGTTGATATGAGCGGACGATCTGGAAGTGTATCCGTCAGAAAAAGAAAATTGTTAAACTGGATTACAAGAATATATAATAACTTTTAAACACTATTAAGATAAATAAATTCTTTGTTCTCTATCAAAATCTTTCATTTGCTAACTATTCCTATCGTAGTTAGTGACTTCAGTAGTTAGAATCTTTCATTTAGCTGGCAGTATTGGCACCCACTGTGTTGCAGTAGTTGGAGTAACTACACTGTGATGTAAGTGAGTCATGAAGGGTAAAAATTATTGTTAGTCAGGGCTAATCATTTGTAAGGACTATTGAAAGTCATATTGTGTCTCAGTACATTCAGTTTCACTCTGGAGTTTGAAAACCAAGTAACGTAGAAGTTTTACCACCACTGTCATTCTTTTCATTCAAAGGGAAAGTTTCAAGGTCAGCTTGACTGTAGCTCTAAATGAGACTGATTCCGCAACACGGGGCAGTTAAAGAAACATGGAAAGACAGTCCGTGAATCACTGAGAAGCTACAGTCCATTGGAGTGGTGGCCTTCTTCAAACATGGCCGAGAGATAAATCTAGATGGCTTCACACAGGGAAGAATCACCACTGGGTATTTAGAAGAAGGACAATGCGTTACGGGTGTGGTGCAGGGGTTTGGTACTGCTCACAGTGTTGTTTCACATGCATGGGAAGCATTCCTAATCACAGGCACTGCTGTCATAAATAGAGGAGACGGTCAACTTGGTCACCTACAGCAGCAGATGACTTCTAGATTGTGCCACACGCAAGAATTGGTCATAAATCTGGTCGACCACGTGTGAGATACATTGGGGAGACTTACTGTAGCACCTCCACACGTACCCATGACCATCTAGCAGTTGTCACCCGCGCTGCTGGAGGAATAGAACGCCCTACCACAAGAACGTTTTTTCAACGTTTAGGCGAGCATGGAAGCACGTAGCATTGCTGAAACTTCAGTATAATTAGTATCTTAAAATGAAAGTGTCATTTCTGTTCGCTCATTGTGTTTTTGTTACAGACACCTTGTGTACAACACTGCAGCACTTCATTCTATGTATGATCGATGATTCATCTTGTTATGTTATTTGGCAGTGACACATCATGAGAAAGACTTTCGACTCTTAAGTTCTGACCATGGCCGACAGTATGTGCCAGAATACTAAACCTTGCCCCAGTTTGTACTTCTCTGAACTGTAACATTGTGTGCACATTGTCAGGTGCCTAGCACAGACGATCCAATGGGACAAGTAAAGATCCCGTCACACCAGACGCCAACGGTTGTACTGTGGGGCGGCGTGTGGAAATTTATTGTTAGAAATAAATGAATGTGGATTGTCTTTCCTACGATGCACCATATGTGGGGTGGTATATGGAATTTTGTTGTTATTAAAATGTGTTCCTATGTTTTATTTAATGCTGTTGTTTGCCGTTCTCAACACTGGCTTTCTAACTACAATATTGGCAACCAGAAAGTGATTAACAAAACGTGAAGCCTGTAATTAGAATTAACTGAGAAATACGCTTCCAGCTACAGTTTATAGCTCTGAGGAATTAGGAGATTGTCTGGGATTCATAATCAAAAACGATTATTTCAAAAATGTTCACTATATTCTGAAAGTCACAGACCAAAAAGAATCCACACAATCCAACTACCAGAGCAGTTCAGAGTCTAATGCGCTGATGCAACTATAACTGCACCAGTTAAATGTTTAAGTGAATGATAATGTTCATCAAACGCCACTCTAAATAATGGTAGAATGTCTATCCCGCGGCGGCACGTGGAAATACGACATACGCGAACTGAAGATAGATCATCAAAGTCATCCCAGAATTAACACTTCACTCCAAAATGACTTCATGGTTACGCGTATCCCGAGTACCTTATTACGGCATCCGAGGCTGTTTCTAGAAATGATACCGACGCGACGCGACTCCCGGCACAGATGGTGCGCTGATCAGCGTCTGGAGAGAACTGGGGCCTTTCTTTCTCGCGCAGCGTTCTTATATATAAAGCCGCGGTGCGGACGGCTAAGGCAACGCCTGATTAAATCGGCTCTCCCGACTAGCCGCTGGGCTAGTAATGCACCACTTCACGTTATTAAATAAATCATCGCTTCCTTTGCTGATGGCCAATGAAGCTCTCAATTTCAATGTGCAATCGGCACACACGTAAGTAATCATAATAAAAATCTGACTTGGCTAAGTCCAATATTTTGGGCGTGAGAATTAATTTAATTGCACTACACGCAGTAGACGAGCTCTGAACTTGCCCTTTGGAGATACGCTATCGTTATAGTTTTATAGTTATTCAGTTGAAACTTCTTACATCTTTATGATTGTAGCGTATCTCCCTTCTACTTAAATTTAAACATCCTAGCTTTATTTATTCACCTACGTAATCTATCTTGCTTCCTTAATTTTTAAGACAAAAACCAGTAAATTATGAATTTCAACTAAAATTTTAATTTCTGGGATCCAGAACACTGTTTCTACTAAATTATTATGCAAACGGAATCTAAATACGAATTTTTAAGTTTCTAGCTCTTTTCTGTTGCGCCAATGATTTTTACAGAAAAACGTCTAAAGTTCGAAAGTAGTTAAAGTTATTGACCTGACATTCAAGACATACTCATTTAGTATTACTTCTGACTTGCTAGAAACGTTTCAGGTTATTTACTTGATTTTTAAGTATTGCGCAACATTTATGACGTCAGAGTTAGTTACAGCGGACTGGCTGGCAAACAGTGGAAAGACTGCTGTGAATTTTATACGGCGTGAGTAGGCTGCTTCCCTACAGTACGATGAGGCAGGTCCACATCTGTTGGCGTACCAGTCATTAACCTATCCTGATGGCGTGGCATTGTAGCGATGTGTTGTGCGTTATGCATTTTTTAGTCAGTACAACACAGTACTTGCATACATAGACATCCCACCTACTTGGCACGCCGTCACTTAACAGCTGTTCTTGTTTAACCGTTAAATCTAAAGGGGGTGGAGGGGCTGATCCAATAAAGTGAACATTTCAATTCTAATGGGTTTATTAATTAACCAGAATAGTGTCGTTTACAACTTGACAAGCGCCACTCAGTAAAGATTATTTAACAGACATTTATTACATAAATCATGAGCAAGTTAATAAATAACTTTGACATATAACTCTAGTTAACACACATTGTTTAAGACCCTTTCAATTAACATTACATGTAGCCCACAACTTTCCACCAAAACTGACAGAAGCCACTGAGGCTGAATTTAACCATATCTTTAACAAACAATTCTAGTTAAGACACATTATTTAAGACACTTTCAATTAAAACACGAATACATCGACATATTTATAACTTGGTCAGTCTTACAGAGCGACCCCAAAATTATTCAAATGCGCACTGACTTGTAAATGGACCTTTAGGGCACAGAAAGTAACAACTATGTACAATGATACATATGTAACAACAAAAGCAAAGTTTAAGCTTGTAAGGCCGAAGTTTAACCACGAAAGGTGGCACCGACTGAACGAAGTATTATTTACCATCGAAGCACGTCGATTAGGCCACCAAAATGTGAACTAAGCAAACGCTACCGAAGGGGAACACACGATTCAGGCGAAGTCTACCGCCTGTAAGCCGAACTTGTAATGAAAGGGGAAGCCCTACGCTTCGGTTGCCCGCTGCCTCAGCTCACTGAAACACAGACCACAACCAACAACAGAAGACAGAAAAACCTTTCTTAACCTTAGCATTTAAGACTGGCCAGTAAATGAACTGTATAAAATCAAGGTTAAATAAAAATTAATTTAACTAAGAAGTGCTTCCATTAACTGAAACAATACTTCATAAACAACTCTAAGAGTGGTAAATGAAGTCGCTCAGTACCGGCATTCACTAGAACTTAAGACACACATCTGGAAATACATTAATATTATGCGGAAGCAGAGCACACGCTTAGTAGGAGGCCTGAAATGAAATGGAACAAGCATAACATCACCCTTCGTGCAACGTGTAACTGTACCAAGAGCGACCACAAACACAGTTAACAAAGCACTCTTAGTAATTAGCGCATTCAACTGGGTGTCTTGATGCTGGAGCGATTTTGCGAAGATGCCAGACCACCACTTCCCAAGACCGTAACAGCATGTCCCTCCAAGGAAGCGGGCACATTCACAGCTCACGAGGTTGCAGGAGAATGCTCAGCGTCGGCCAACTCCCGCCAACTCCTGTACAACCACGTGACAACATCCGCCCGGCCTCCGGCACGCCCTCTTCGTTTCTGTCCGCCAACCAATCGCCGACTCGCGAACTGCCGCGTTCCGTTCTCACAGCGTTGTGTCCTCTCCCTACTCGCGGTCCGCACTCCTTTGTATCTCGAGCCGGCCCAAGCCCAAAGAGAAACCTCTGCACTAGGAAATAGATGGTACTCATGTCAGAGATACTACTGGCGCCAGGCCCGCCATGGATCACTAGTATTTAATTATCTTGAACAATTTAAAACATATTACTATTATACTAAATAATTGCTTTAACGAAATATTGTCGTCCGTCATGTAGTTAAACCAACCATCTAAGTTGTGCTTTCTTTGTTGTGGTAACTGACACGAAAGGCCCCATTCTGTTGAGGAACGGATTTGTTATGGAGACCCAAACGGTTGCCACAGGGGACGCAAGTAAACTCGAGCAGTCGTGACGACAGTAGCTTCTCCCGCTGGTGCTGGGCTAGCGATGTCCAACATTCGGCATTTGGAGATGGGGAACGTGGTGTGACTGATGTCGTGTACGACTTCACACACAGTAGTAAGAAGAGGTGGGCCACAGAGGGTGCGGCAGCTATCGTGGTAGGAAAGCTGGAAAGGAGTGGAAATGATTAGTGATCAAGTATCGCAACAAACAGAAGATTTACTTGTGTTTCTCTAAATTTGTGAAGACTCAGGATAAAATAGTGCATCAGGAAGCCGGCCGGAGTGGCCGAACGGTTCTAGGCGCTTCAGTCTGGAACCGCGCGATCGCTACGGTCGCAGGTTCGAATCATGCCTCGGGCATGGATGTGTGTGATGTCCTTACGTTAGTTAGGTTTAAGTAGTTCTAAGTTCTAGGGGACTGATGACCTCAGAAGTTAAGTCCCATAGCGTTCAGAGCAATATGAACCATTTGAACCAGTGCAGCAGGAATCAGAGTTCAGCTCATACAACAGTAACAACAAAAATGTTGGAGCTCCGACTGGGCAGTGTCTGCGGTGATGTCCTGTCCTACACTGTGGCCATAGGGGGGAGGGGGGAGGGGGGAGGGGGGAGGGGGGGGGAATCTCCTGGTACGGAGCCGCTAGAGGTGTGGCTCAGCATGTGCACACAAGTGCGTCTGCCGGATTCCACGCGACTCCAATCAGCGTCAGACGGGAAGCTGGAGTTCTGTTGCCATGACGACCTTTGGGTGGTATCGAAACACTATACCACAACTGCAATGTCTAAACACGATCTTTCTACTTTTTCCATACACCCCTATTTTGTTAGTATAACAGAGATACTATTCAAATTAATCTATAAGGAATTGTTATTAAAACACTATATTCGTATGGCATGATTCATGGTAGCCATTGTTATTGTATCATAATATTTTTACAGACGATAGGTAATACTTATAAAACAAGAGTGTATGAAAAAAAGCGTAATATTTTGTCATACATCGTCGATTATGTCATGCATTTCAGAATCTTTTTTCTGGAAACTTAGACAAACCTGTTACCAGAGTCAAAAATAAATAATTAATTGCAATGTGGAAGATTTATTGTTAACACTGTAATTTACGACCGCTGTGGTTCCTCAGTGACGTCAAAAATTGTCTTACTCTTTTACTGTCCATCTTTCTCCTGTCTGAGTGCAATCATTATTCACATCTATTACACTCTTCTCCTATCATTTCTTTATTCGATAGCTCAGTGGTCAGCGTGACGGACTGCCGTCCTAAGAGGCCCGGGTTCGATTCCCGACTGGGCCGGGGATTTTCTCCGCGCAGGGCCTAGGTGTCGTGTGCTTTCATCATCTTTTCATCCCCACCCGGCGCGCATCGAATGTAACAAGACCTGCACCAAGGCGGCCGGACCTGCCCCGCAAGGGACCTCCTGGCAAATGACGCCAAACGCTCATTTCATTTCCATTTCTTTATTCATCCGATTCTCTGTTTTTCTCTCCCCACCTCTCTCCTCTCACTGACATACTGAGACATCGAATGGACACATACACCAATTTACGGATGTCATTACGAAACTAAGGCGAACTACAAAAGATATAGCAGAATAGCAAAATCGAGCAATATTTCAGATATTCGGTGTCACTTTTCCATACACTCAGCACCCTGTGTTACGCACCTCTGCGAATGATCAACAAGTGAGTTCATGTCGCGCTTGCAAAAACATTAAATAGCTCAGGCTTTTGCCACAGTATCCGAATCTGGAAAACGTTGGCCACATAGCACGTCTTGCATAGACCCAAAGAGACGCAAATCTCAAAGCGGAGGAATGTACGGTGGGCGTGATACGACAGTGCAGCCAGTGAGTACCACAGTCATAGAACTGTCGCGGGGCCGAAAGTTAGGGTGTTGCACGGGATAGTTTCTCCACTCATTTAATCTGACTCTGGAAATTCGGGCTTTCAGCCTAGTCGGTGTAATCTTATACCTTGTATGTTGTGTCTGCGACGTGTATGTTAAGCACACTTATCCCCAGTGGTCTTTGTGGATCGATATATAGGCCCCTAGATATCAGGCTGGTCGGTAATGTAACGGATCTGTTAAATACTTGCCTTGAGCAGAACTAAGCCATATTTATTGATTTCCAAGGGTCATCTGGTTTTGTAGGGTGGTAGGAATACACATTCATTAAGTGTATTCAGTGTGAAAGCAATTTTGTTTGAAATATTTAATGCAAAAAAGGCAAAATGATTGCAGCATATGGGTCTTCTCTGTAGTCTCCTCGCTCACGGTGCTTCCAGGTCTTCGGTGACGCAGGAACAGTTCAGTTAGCGCTGGCCGGGGCACTACATAAGAAAAACATAGAGACAAGCGAAAATTAGAAACCGTAAAACATATGGCAATGTGTGTTCAATTTTTTGGGTATGCGTAGGTGTAACGATGAGAATTACGTGTGAAAGAAGATGGTTTATGGTTTATGGTGGAAAGAGCTGTAGTTTAAGCGAATTCATCGTATGTACTGAAACGTACGAACTGTCCTTGGAAGTACGTCACATTTTTAGTCCTATTTATCTGGAGAATGACAGACGAAATAAAGTGATAAGCTAATCAGTGAACAACTATATTAGAAATATTGCGTGCACGTGTGAACGACAAAATTTCTGCCCCACATGTGTTTTAAGTCTTTTTTTCACTTCAGTTTACCTCTTAAGTTCAGCGCGTTGTGTAAAACCCCGTCTGTGTTCAGAGCAATTTGTTGCTTGTATTGCCGTATTAAAATGATTTCATATAAGGCAAGTTTCAGACAAGATGGAATACTGCCAACGCAATCATCTAACTGGGTGTATAATACCCCCTAAGAACCACATACAATTCCATAAATGTTCCACCACTTTTGCTGGTAGACATAAAGGGCCAGTTCTACTTGCCACCAACGAAGACATTTTTGTTAATGTATTATAACGTACTATAGCCCTTTCCAAGCACTGGTATTTGGCCTCTTGACTTCTGTTCCTTGGAATGACAGTACACAAAGCGTTTGTACTAGCAGGAATTGTAATTGTTTCTTTACAGAAATTATTATGGTGGCAGCTATTCATACGGCAAATGAGATTTCTGCTTTACATTTTCTGATTATAATTAGTGTGGTATCGCAGAGAGATTGTGTTGTCACACCAAAGTTGGCAAGGCGAATCGATATCAGATACATTAGTGAGAGCTCGCTGCAATCCGAAACGACGTGTAGAGACGTTCCTCAAGACCACGACTCCCCTCTCAGCATAACAGCTCCCTCGCACTGAGGCCAATTTAGTGTCTGAAGCAGTCAACATACTACAGGAAGAGTGTGACAAAGTTTCTGAAGGACATGTTCATTTAACTCTAGAACGTTGTACTGCAAGAGAACAGTTTGTTAATCTGTGCTCCAAGTGATACTTCAGAAATCAATAACATCTGTAATTGATCAAACAACCTATGGCCCAGATCTATGTCGAAGTCAAGTAAATCTTTTATTCATTTATTTATAAAGTGAAATAATGTTTCATGACTTCTAGTTTAATGTCCACCTTTGCTAGCAGTCACAGAACACACAATTGAGACGGGACTATTGTACATTTGTCAGCTCACGACAGTTTGTATACACTCACCTACTTGGCTGCAAATTCGGTATTTATAAGGCCTAGTGGTAGTTTTGAAAATATGGAACAAGTTTTTTCTTCAAAAGGCCACCCAAAACGAGAGTTAAATACACGCAATTTTGTTTCTCACACTTACATCTACGCACATACTCAATAAACACTGGGAAAGGTACGCATGAGTGTATTTAACAAGGTACAACATGTTAACGTCTCATTCCGTCACAACAGAGAATGGAGCACAGAAGTAATTGCTATTTAAATGCCTCGGTGCGTAATATAATTAGCCAATCGTATCCTCACGTTCTCTATTCGAGCGGTATGCATGGGGATGATAATCTTAGATCAGGTATTTCCAAAATGAGTATTTCGACACCCCGGGGTGTCGAGCGTTAGCATCAAGGCTGTCGCGTGATTAGTAAATTGATAATATAAAGCAAGCGAAAAACATAGCATTGTAACCTTGTCCTTCGTACAGAAGTTTGCTGGTTATTCAGATGGAAAGTACTTGGTTGTCAGTATGAAATTCAGGATACAATGCTACAGTTATTTGACCAAGTTTGTGAACACATTAAGAGATGAGCTTTCATTTATGATTTATACGAAATACTGAACAACAGAAATAAATGCTACTCCACAAGGTAAATCCGCAAATTTCCTTACATCCACAGACATATAAAAGTCAGTAGCAACAAAACACAACCATTGTTCCACGATCGTCTAGTACAATTGAAAGAGAGGCTTTGAATTCATAACACAATTGAAAAGTTTTGTATCTGTGAAAAGTTGTTTAGTGTGTCATTGTATCGTAATTAAAAATGAAATATAAAATTAAAATTTCTTTGAAATATCTTTTGCTACATGAGAATCTCTATTATTATTATTAATGAAAGAGTTCTCGTGAAATTGTATCTTGAAACGTAGATTAGTCATGGAAATACTAAAGAAACAAGAGTCCTCTGAGGATATAGATACAGCGATAATGAACAGCTTAGTAGGCAGTTCAGTAGATGCGGAATGGACGTCTCTCGAAAGGGCAATCACCAAAGCTGGAAAGACAAACACGGGTATAAGGAGAGCAACAACGAAGAAACCATGGGCAACGGAAGTAATAGTTGATCTACGAAACAAAGAAAAACAAAAAAGAGAAACGAGTTTCATTTATCTCATTTAGAAATGAGATACATTACAAGTCTAGGGAAGGTAAGACGGAAAGGATGGATGAAAAATGTGAAGATCTGGGAGAAAAAGGTTGTTATTTAAAGGACTGACGAAGCATATAGAAAAGTCAAAACAAGTTTCGATGAAATTAAAAGCAAAGAAAGTAAAATTAAGAGTGCAATGGGAATTCCACTGTTAAATGCAGAGGGGAGATCGAGGAAGTGGAAAGAGTACGGTGATGACATTTATGAGGGCGGAAGATTTGTCTGGTGTGTTAGAAGAAGAATCAGGAGTCCATAGGGAAGAGATAGGAATCCAGTGTTAGAATATAAAAGAGCTTTGGGTAACTTGAGATGAAATGTGGCAGAAGGGATAAATAATATTCCATCGACATGTCTAAAATCATTAGAGGGAGTGAAAAAAAGCTATTCACGTCGGTGTGTAGAATAAATGAGACTGGCGATGTACTATCAGACCATTGGGAAAACGTCATTCACAAAATTCCAAAGACTGCAAGAGTCATTAAGTACGAAAATTATCACACAATCAGCTTAACAGCTCAGGCATCCTGTTGTTGATGAATGATGCATATAAGAATGGAAAAGGAAATTGAGGAAGTGTTAGATGATGATCATTTTGCCCTTAGGAAAAGTAAAGGCACCAGAAAAGCAATTCTGATATTGACTTTAATAATGGAATCAAGACCGAAAAAAATTAAGGCACGTTCATAGCATTTGTCGACCTGGAAGAAGCATTCGACAATGTCATTGGCTGGGTGTTGTGTGATGTCTTTAGGTTAGATAGGTTTAAGTAGTTCTAAGCTCTAGGGGACCAATGACCATAGATGTTAAGTCCCATAGTGCTCAGAGCCATTTGAACCATTTGCCAATGTCATTGGCTCTGAGAAAAATAGGATAAGCTACAGGAAAAGACGGTTAACATATAACATGTACAAGAATCAAGAGGACACGTTAATAGGGAAGTGAGACAGGGGTGTAATCTCGCCCCACTGATCAATCTATAAATCGAAGAATCGGCGATGGAAATAAATGAAAGGTTCAAGGGTGGAATTAAAATTCAAGGTGAAAGGATATAAATGATAAGATGCATTGATGACATTGCTATCCTCAGTGAAAGTGAGTGAGAATTACAGGAAATTTTTAATGTAATGAACAGTGTAATGAGTATCGAATATGGGCTTAGAGCAAACCAAAGAAAAACGAAAGTAATGAGAAATAGCAGAAATGAGAACACTACGAAACTTAACATCATAACGGCGCATTAAAAATAGTACAGTACTATGTGTAAGCAGACATGGACTGAGGAGAAACCGGAACAGAAGAGAATCGAAGCATTTGAGATGTATTATAGAAGAATGTCAAAAATTAGGTAGCTTGAGAGGATAACGAATGAGGAGGTTCTACACAGAATCGACTAGGAAAGTAATTATGGAAAACAGAACAGGAAGGACAGCATGTTGGAGGGAATAACTGCCACAATACTAGAGGGAGCTGTAGAGCGTAAAACCTGTAAAGCAAGACAGATTGGAATGTAGCTAGCGAATAGCTGAGAACGAATGATGCAAGTGCTACCCTGAGATTGAAGAGGTTGACGCAGGAGAGGAATTCGTGGCGGGTCGCATCAAACCAGCCAGAAGATTGATGAAACTAAATAAAAAAAAAAAAACTACACATCAGCAGCCAAATGTCTGAGGTTATAAATTACATTGTTTGGCAATTACCATGACACAATGTGATTACAAATCGCCCAATATATTTCTCGGGAACGCCCTGAAGTTACTTCTGCTTACGCTGGCCACTCTTCAGGTCGCGTACCAAGAAATCCTCAGGCCCTCACTAATTCTTTTTATACGTTGCGCCCATGGAAACGATTATCCTACAGCACGTCAGTAAAACGGTTTCTTGGAAGAAGGTGTGGACGTGATTTTTTGTCTGTGATTAACTTTGAATTTGCTGTTTTGTGAGCTTAAGAACGATTTCTCGCAGCTGTAAATTGATAATCATTATTCATTTAGGTGAATGTGAACAACTTTCATTATAAGTTAGATTGTTAACATATATGCAAATCACGTGATGAGAATTTGTTTATAGTAATTGTGTGGAATATGGCTGTGGGTTTGTTTATAAAAGGAAGTAGATAGATAATGATAAAAATTGGCGTATTGTTGTCTCGATGCTTTGATAAAACAGTAGCCATTGTCGTCACGAAAAAGATAAATTGTTACTTACCAAGCAGGTGAAACATTAACTTCCAGACAGGCATAATTAAATGACACTTACTCATAAGCTTTCGGTACTCATAAGCTTTCGGTCAACACACACACACACACGTCACTAACTCCGGCAGCTCGGGGGAGAGCTGCCAAAGTTGCCGGGCATATGTGCATGAAGTGTGCTTGCTTGTGTGTATGGATGGTGTGTATTTCTTTTATTCTGAGGAAGGCTGAGACCGAAAGCTTATGTGCGACTTTTAATGGTACCTGTCTGCAAACTTAACGTGTCGACTTTACGGGAAGTAGCAATCTTTCTGATATTCCAGTCTAGATTTTCCATTGTTTGGTTACGAAAAATGTATTGTTACAAGGGAAGCAATACCCCTAGGTATTTCCACAGCACTCATATAAACCAAGTATTATACCCAGCTTGGCGCCCCAGAGGTTAGACAGCTCGGCTCCCAACTACATTAAAAGAGAATATTGTCGGTAACGACATAAAGGGTGCATTGGTGGTTTTCTTTCTGTCAGTTGTTATGCTTACTACTTCTGATAAAAGCTCTCACAAACGCAGTCTCTCATTTAACTGAGATTTAATTATGGTGCATGTTGTTGTCGTCATCTTGCTCGTACGCTGTATTGCTTTAGGATGCTCGCTAGCAAGACTGGATCGTGTTTCATTCACCGATCGAGTACACTCGGCTTATTAAGGACGGTTGACTTGGTGCACTGGTCAGTTTTACTGCGGCTTGTGTGCGGTTCCCTCACACCAGTCTTAAGGAAGAGAATGTTTTCTCTCTTTCTATCTTTCTGAAACACAGCAAAGAAATAGTTAAAAGGCGAAAGGGCTAAGCACTGTGAAGTACCTGCGCTAGCAGAATAGAAATGCGGAAAACTGAAGTCCGAAAACAATAATACAAAATCCAGTAGAACAACGGACTCGATCCCCATTGTGAATCAAGACAAATACAAAATAACAATAATAATAATAAAGACCTGTCTCTTCACGGCGAGCGAACACAAGCAGTTCTACAACGTGAAGAGGATCGTCGACCAAGACATCGGGCAGCTAGAACAGGCGTCTGGCCGTGGCTGCCAGGGTGGCAGTTCTGTATTCTTCTGAGCAGGGCGTCGAACTGCCTTTTGCCGGCAGTGCACCGCCTTATAAAGCTCTTTATCGCATGTATCTGCCGGAACTACACTACTGGCCGTTAAAATTGCTACACCACGAAGATGACGTGCTACAGACGCGAAATTTAATCGACAGGGAGAAGATGCGTGTGATATGCAAATGATTAGCTTTTCAGAGCATTCACACAAGGTTGGCACCGGTGGCGACACCTACAACGTGCTGACATGAGGAAAGTTTCCAACCGATTTCACATACACAAACAGCAGTTGACTGGCGTTGACTGGTGAAACGTTGTTGTGATGCCTCGTGTAAGGAGGAGAAATGGGTACCATCACGTTTTCGACTTTGATAAAGGTCGGATTGTAGCCTATCGCGATTGCGGTTTATCGTATAGTGACATTGCTGCTCGCCTTGGTAGAGATGCAATGAGTGTTAGCAGAATATGGAATCGGTGGGTTGAGGAGGGTAATGCGGAACGCCGTGCTGGATCCCAACGGCTTCGTATCACTAGCAGTCGAGATGTCGGGCATCTTATCCGCATGGCTGTAATGGATCGTGCAGTCAACAGATAGGGACGTTTGCAAGACAACAACCCTCTGCACGAACATTTCGACGAGTTTGTAGCAGCTTGGATTATCAGCCCAGATACCATGGCTGCGGTTACTCTTGACGCTGAATCACAGACAGGAGCGCCAGCGATGGTGTACTCAACGACGAACCTGGGTGCATTAATGGCAAAACGTCATTTTTTAGGATGAATCCAGGTTCTGTTTACAGCATCATGATGGTCGCATCCGTGTTTGGCGACATCGCGCTGAACACACATTGAAAGCGTGTATTCATCATCGCCATACTGGCGTATCACCCGGCGTGACGGTATGGGGTGCCATTGGTTGCACGTCTCGGTCACCTGTTGTTCACATTGACGGCACTTTGAACAGTGGTCGTTACATTTCAGATGTGTTACGACCCGTGGCTCTACCCTTCATTCGATCCCAGCAGGATAATGCACGAACGCGTGTTGCTGGTCCTGTACGGACCTTTCTGGTTACAGAAAATGTTCGACTGGTGCCCTGGCCAGCACATTCTCAAAAATCTCTTACCAAGTGAAAACGTCTGGTCAATGGTGGCCTAGCAACTGGCTCGTCACAATGTGCTAATCACTACTCTTGATGAACTGTGGTATCGTGTTGAAGCTGCATGGGCAGCTGCATCTGTACACGCCATCCAAGCTCTGTCTGACTCAATTGTCAGCCGTATCAAGGCCGTTATTACAGCTAGAGGTGGTTGTTCTGGGTACCGATTTCTCAGAATCTATGCAATTGCCTGGAAATGCAATCATGTCATTTCTAGTATAAAATATTTGTCCAATGAATACCAGTTTATCATCTGCATTTCTTCTTGGTGTAGCAATTTTAATGGCCAGTAGTGTACTTGCGATCACGTGCCTAGTGTAGCAAAGTAGTTCCTAGGCTAGCTGCGACCTCTGTTGAAGCTGTTCTGCGGGCTCTACGAACGGGTAGCGGTGCCTGGTGGCCGTTGGTGGAGACCTGGTGGTGTGTTGTGTCGTGGCCGCCGGTAAGTCTTTGTTTTGACAACACAGACGACGTGGGTTTTTGTGGTGAATATACACCCTGTGAGGCAGGCATCCCATGATGGTTCCACATCAAGTGAGATGCCGATGGAGTAGGTGCTACGATGCCCAAAGTGTGCGGCCTCAGCACAGGGAATGTACACAGTTCAAAATATGGTCCAGAGTAAGCTTCATTTTCTTGATGTAAGGCCGTTCAGTAGTAACAAGAGCATGCAAATGTACACACAAACTGTTGCGGTTTGGGAATGAATCATCTTCACAACTAATGGAACATTTCGTTTACATGCGATAAAAGAACAATAATAATCATTAGATAAAAATCCTGTAGAAAATATTCAGTAATCTAATAGCTTTTGAGTGTGACTTGTTGATCAGAAATACAAATTGAGAAGAAATCATTCACTCCACAACTACTACTAAAATCTTAAGTAGAGGATCTTCTCTCTCTCCCACCCTTTCACACACACACATACACACACACACACACACACACACACAAACACACACACACACACACACTAAAATCCATCCCGCCGCAGTGAATTCTGACGTTCAGCAAACATTTCAAAATTCACGCAACACTCGACCATTCGTTACTAAAATAGAACTAAAATCCAGAGAATAGTTGTAGAGATCGCACTTGGACAACGATAAGACACAGTCAGCTAAAATGTTGCCCCTAACATTTTATTTCAGAGGACACTGGTTGACCCCATGGTGAAGCTGCTGACTAAACAACATATCGTGAGAGTCAGTCGGTAGGTAGTTACATAGCCATGAAATCGTGTGCAATGTGTATATTCACCCAAGGCGCCAGCTGGTCGACGCCCATCCACTGTGGACTCCACGTACCCCTTATTCTCAACAAAGTACCAGATGTTCCACGACATTCAAACCTAGAGTACACGGCGAGATTTCCTAAGTCCCCGCAGAGGAAAATACACTTCAAAGCCACAGCACATTTACGCAGCCACAAATGCTTCAGACCCTCTAACGGGGTTTTCAATATTCCATTAGTATCTACAACCAGCGCCACTACTCTTATCGTGCACTGCATATATAACTGAGGGCTTTACCCTCTGCGGTTGGCGAAGTACTAGCGCAACTAAGGCGCCTCTCCTTCTTACATGAAGGTTGATGTTGGATGTCGTGACGGTCATATGGTCGCTTGACTTTCGTGCTGTTCCTTTTTTTTTTTTTTTTAATAAAGATTGAAAGAATAGTCAGAGAGATAGTGGAAAAAATGGGAAAACGAACGGCCCAATTGTCTGGCCTTTTTTTAGGTTGAAAGAATAGTCAGAGAGATAGTGGGAAAAATGGGAAGATGAACGGCCCAATTGGCTGGCCGGGGATTTGATTAAATTACAGAATAAAGGAGAGAAGGAGGAATAGTGAGAGTAAGTGAAAGAGATAGGCCTCTTCTTCATCATGGCGACGTCTTGATGGTGGCAGACAATTTTGAAGTGGTGGGTTGGGGGGAGGGGAGGGGGGGTGGGAAAGAGAAAGATGTCAGAGGGTGACAGATGAAGAAGTGGAAAGAGGAAAGGCCTGTCGTGATTAGGCCAACATTGGGGACAGAGTGGGTGGAAGGGGGCGTGGCGTGCTTAGGGGGGGTGAATGACATTACATGTTGGGGAATGATCGATGATGTGAGGAAGAGTAGTTGACATGAGATGAGGTGGCTTGCGCATGCGAATTCATGGGGGGCGGAATAGAGGGTCAGTCCATCGAGTGGTGGCTAGACGGTGAACACGGGTACCCAGGGAGAGGATTAAGGGATTAGGAGAGTGACGGGTTTGTTGGTAGAAGTAATTGGCTGCGCAGAGGATGCGGGTGCGAAGTAGCGGCACCTCGGCCAGGTTGTGAAGCTCTTGGGTTGGTAAGTCGAAAGGGAGGTGGAGGGCACGCCGGAGAGCCCGATTCTGGACTGTTTGGAGTCGGCGGACGTGGGTGGGGGCAGCATTGCCCCACACCACCGCCGCGTATTCAATGATGGGACGAACAAGGGAGGTGTATAATCGAACAGCAAGGTGTGTGGGGAGTGAAGAGGTTGGATTGATGAGAGGATAGAGCAGGCATAGCCGCCCCATTGTCTTACGACGCACGTCATCGATGTGAGGGCGCCAGGTGAGACGTTGGTACAGGGTAAGACCCAAGTACTTCGCTGTACGAGTCCAGGGGACTGGGGTAACAAGGACCGTCACCTGAGGGAGCCGAATGGGAATTTGGCGTCGGCAGATGATAAGGGCTTCAGTCTTGGAGGGATTAAATGCCAGACGCCAGGTCCTAGCCCAATCGGTTAGGGAATCTGTAGCCCCCTAGAGCCGCTGTTGTAGACCTGCCGCACTCCGAGAACGAGAGAAAAGTGCAGTATCATCTGCGTAGAGAGCTAAATGTACCCTCGGCGCAGAGGGAAGGTCAGCTGTGAAGAGGGAGTAGAGTAGCGATCCAAGTACGCTGCCTTGTGGTACTCCTGCCCTAATTCGTCGTCGTGTAGATTTCCCGTCAGGGATCCTAACGTGGTAGGTGCGACCTTCCAGGTATGTGGCTATTAGCCGTACATGGGACACTGGAAGGCCGAGGGAAAATAATCTGTAGAGCAGCCCTTCGTGCCAGACCGAGTCAAACGCTCTGGACACGTCGAGGAGTATGGCCCCGAAGTATTCCCTACGTTCTATGGCGTCCAGTGCCTCTTCTACAAGGCGCAGGAGTTGGTGAGTGGTTGCGTGTCCCTGCCTGAAGCCAATCTGCTCATCAGGGAGGACTCGTTCTCGGGCAATGTGGATGAGCAGTCGTTTAAGGTACAGCCTCTCGAACACCTTGGAAATGGCGGGCAAGAGGCTGATGGGGCGGTAGCTGGCTGGGGAACGAAGATCCTTCTCAGCCTTGGGGATGGCGACCACCTCAGCATGTTTCCAGGCAGTGGGATATTGCCTGGTTGTGAGGATGTTGTTGAAGGTGGCCGTCAGGATGGGAATAGAAGCTGGGGGTAGTTTACACCATGCCACATTTGGTGATGTACTGGCCTATTTTATTGCTGAATGCTCCAATTCGTTATTTGAGAGTCACACATGGCCTGGTACCCAGACGAATTTGTAGTAGAACATGAATGTAATCGATACTGTGAAATAATGTTTGTGCTCGGAACATGAAACGGATGGTTCAGAGGCCAATCAGGGAGTAAGAAGAGATGAATTCTGCAGCTAGAAACGCTTTATCTGCTCCAATGTCTCCAATATCGCCTCTACCTCGACATCATAAATACGAATTAATGTGGTAAGTGCATCGTGGCTCACAATTAAGGAAAACCACCAGCAGCCAGCTTCTCTCCTGTTTAGTCCCATCTGCGTAACAACAGATATTTGCTATACATATTAAAAACTACTGATCAAAACTAGAATGAAGTAGAAATACCGACCCTCTGTTATTTGATACTCATCTCTTTTCACTAAAGCATGTTCTCAGTGTGGTTTTCAATACACTGGTTCTTTTAACTTCTTTTCTCAGGGAATCACACACCCCTACGCACATGGCTAGCTACTCATGGGTTTCGTCATGTGCGTGGGTCACGTTCCTGCAATGTATGCTGTTTGGAAATAAGTGTAGAATACGCCAATACCCTTAAATGCACCCACAGCCAAAAATATGAAGGGTTAAAATGAGCTCAACGGGAAGGTCATATTACTGGACTTCCTCGATGAATCTATTGGTGGTTAAACTTCGAGTTTTACACTGTCCTACGTGGCTTTCTCCAAAAGCGTGAGTAAGCTGCCACGCAAAAATTGGTGACATACAGCACCTGCGAAAAATCCTACGAATCTGTCAGCCTCAAACCCTGCCCACACATTAATACTACGGCGAACCTGCTTGCTTCCACGATCATGCGCGGATTTGCATCTGCCCATATGTTATTTTGTGATAATCTATAATCCTCATCTGTGCTAATTCCGCCTGTGAAATGCGAATCGTCAGCACTCTCAACCCAATGCAAAACTGTATTCCAGCATGGTCGTCTTGTGGCTCGAGAACCAACACAGAATGATATGGATGAAGTAACTGATTGAGCAGTTCCCATTCTTATCATGGTTATTTCGGTAATGTCTTCCAGTCGTAGAAATTATTAGCATCCTTGTAAGAACAACGACAATGTTCAAAAATGTAATATGTGAAAAAAATCGACTTAAAGAATTCGACGCAATTTACACTCAAAGATCTTCCTTTTAATTTCAAGTAATTACTTTAGCAGTGAATTCCATTATATTCATACAATAGTAATATGTCTAATAGTACAGTACACGTAGTCGCTTTTTCTCAAGTATTATGTTCCTGAGTTACGTCAGTTTTTCTCGGCTTGCGAACTGTTCTTCCATATTGGAGTGCGACCGATTCAAGGTCTATCGCTATTCCTTATTCGTGTTACGAATACTCGCGTTAGTCACAGGAACAATCCGCGTTTTCAGATGGAATGCAGCTTTGAGGACACTCAGGCTGAATTTATTGATTATATAAAATCGTCATAATTTCTGAACGGTTTGCGTTAGGACGTTCAAATTACCCGGTTTGGCCGCGAGGAATGATGGGACTTAGCATGCGCATGAATGGTTTGGATTACTGACGGAACCCACTTTCATTTGGATGGGTCCGCCAATAGGCAAAGTTGGCACATTTGATGGACTGCGACTCCGCCTTTCGCGATCGAGAAGTCTCTTCACCCTCAAGGAGTGACTGTGAGGTGTGCAATGTCCAGTTACGGAACAATCGGTGCGATATTCTTCGATAGCAGGGTGACTACCGAACGGTACTTGAAGGATTTGTAAGATGACTTCGTCCCCATTATCTAAGTGACCCTGCTTCCGACAAGATGTGGTTCACGCGAGACGGAACTCGACCCAATCGAAGCAGGGGACTGATGCCCTGGAGGAGCACTCGGAGGATCGCTTCGGGCTCTGAGGTATCCAGAGGTCATTGGCATGCGCCTCAATTGCCAGCCATATTCTCCAGGTCTGAATGCGTGGGACTCCTTTATGTGGTGCTACATTAAAGACAAGATGTACAGCAACAACCCATAAAACACTGCTGAGCTGAAAACAGGCATTCAGAAGGTCATCGACAGGACCGATGTTCCGACACTTCAGTGGGTGATGCAGAGTTTCGCTATTCGTCAGCGCCACATCATCGCCAATGCTGGAAGGCATATCGAACATGTCAAACCTAAAATCGAATATTTGTAGTGATGTCTACATGTTGAATACTTCTACAAGCCACCTAATGGTGTGTGGCGAAGGGTACTTACCATACCACTATCTGATCCTTCCAACTGTTCCACTCGCGAATAATGCGTGGCAAGAATGATTGTCGGTAGTAATGCTCTGTATTGGCTCTAATTTCTCGAATTTTCTCCTCGTAGCCGACACGCGAGCTATATGTGGAGGGAATAATATGTTTTCTGACTCCTCCTGAAAAGCGCTATCCCGAAATTTCAATAGTAAATCTCTCCTTGACGCACAACATCTCTTGTAAAGTCTGCCAGTGGAGTGTTTTTAGCATCTCCGCAACGCTCTCTTGCCAGCTAAACGATTGCGTGATGAAACGCGCCGCTCTTCGTTGTATCTTCTCGATCTCCTCTATAAGTCCTACCTAATAAGAATTCCAAACAGATAAACAAAACTCAAGAATTGGACGGACAAGCACCTCATAAGCCACTTCTTTCGTGGATGAGTTACATTTCCTTAAGATTCTTCCGATGAATCAGAATTTTCTGTCTGCTTTTCCCACTATCTGTTTCATATGGTCTTTCCACTTAAGGTCACTGTGGATAGCTACGCCTAGATATTTTACGGCAGACGCTGTCTCTAGCTGTTTGTCATCAATAGTGTAGCTGTACAGTAGTTGACTTCTTTTCCTATTTATGCGCAATATGCTACATTTATTTACGTTCAGGGTCAACTGCTAGAGTCTGCGCCATTCAGCAATTCTCTGCAGGACGTTCTGCAAAATCTTACTATCATCTGGCGTTGCTACTTTGGTACAAACAACTGCATCAGCCGCGAATAACCTTAAAGAGCATCCGACTCTTTCTACTGGGTCATTTATATATATTGTGAACAGCAATAGTCCTATCAAACTTCCCTGTCGTACTCTGGATATTACCTTTACATCTGTCAATTTAGTTCCGTTAAAAGCGACGTGTTGAGTTCTATCTGCAAGAAAGTCTTGAATAAAATCGCAGGTCTGCTCCGATACTCCGTAAGCTCGTATTATTTTCATTAAACTTCAATGCGGTACGGTGCCAAATGCCTTACTGAAATCAAGGAACACGGCATCAGCCTCGGCGCCGTTGTCCACTACGCTGTGGATCTCATGGAGGAACAAAGCTCAGTTTTGCAGGATTTCTGTTTGCGGAATCTATGTTGATTTGTAAAGAGGAGCTGTTAATTTCCCAATAACGTGATAATTTTTGAGCAAAAAGATGTTCAATAATTCTACAACAGATAGACGTTAACGATAAAAGTGTATAATTGTGTGGATCTGTCTGTTGGAGAATTATTATCCTTTATTAAAGATACGGGGTAGTTATAAATGGTGAAAAACCCGAAATTTTTTATGGCTCTATTAAATTCTGTAGTCTTTCCTGATTACATTGATATACACATTATAGGCATTCAAATGAAAAATGTCCTATATATACAAACTTTTAAAGTTACGGTCATGTATGCCGGAATGCCCCCTTTATTTCTGTTACATAAACCAGTATTATTTCGAAAAGAACTGTGAACTTTCTCTTTCCAGCGATTATACGTATGATACATTATGTTGGTAACAGTGCAGGTTTCTAGTGTCTGTAAATGATTATCTTTGCTAGTATTTACTTTTGTTTCGCTGAAGCAATTTGTTCTCGTGTTACTGAATGTTTGTTGCCCAAGTGCTACATATATTTGTGGATGTACATATCCTTTAGTGTCCAATACAAAAGAACTATGCATGGCATCAATAAATTCTTTAGCAGGAATTTCCATGGTAACCAGTTCACAAGCAAAGCAAGCCACACTGTTGAATGTAACCTATTTATCAGTTCTTCTGGGAAGAAACTCCCACATGACATGCCTCCTGGTGATTCAAATTTTTGTGTAAACTATGACAGTGTTTATAGTGGATTTGTTGTTGTTGATTTCGGCGTTTTCTTAGATAAAGGAAGTGGCTAAATTAAAAAAAAATGTGATGGCGTAGGCTGTCTGGAAATAACTGAACAACAAAGTAGCAGGAAGGGTTGAGCGTCAAAATTAGTTCTGTGAGGATCCTGCAATAAATCTACCTTGAAAATCACCTCGAATATTGTCCGTAATTCATATGATGTGAATTTGAAGTTGGTGTATGCAATGCATACAATAGGAAAAGGGGAAAAAAGGATGTTCAAACGTTTTGTGGGTGGAAGGACCTTCCCAGTTGGTTCAGTAAGCACATAAAAATACTTTAAGTGCCTTGACGGTTGGCTGTGGCCGAGCGGTTGTAGGCGCTTCAGTCTGGAACCGCGCTGCTGCTACGGCCGCAGGTTCGAATCCTGCCTCGGGCATGGATGTGTGTGATATTCTTAGGTTAGTTAGGTTTAAGTAATTCTAAGTCTAGAGGACTGATGACCTCAGATGTGAAGTCCCATAGTGCTTAGAACCTTGACGGTTGTGTCTGAAGCATCTATGAAACGTTCAGTAGATGAAACTGTAAATACTAGTGGAACCACGGACATTGCTGTTGCACTTGATAGGACAGGCAACGTCGAGGACATCGCTCCTTGACTGGTGCTGTAAGTGCTACTTCTCTGGAGAATGCAAAAGTTGTTGGTGTTGAGTGCTTATTTAAGTACTGCCACACCTGTCATAACACTAAAGGCGTTATTGAACATCAGTTTTCTAAGAATTATGATGATTACAGTGGAGGTATGGAGTGTGATGGAGCTCTACAAATATTTCAGAGGTCGGTGCCCCCGTTTATAACGTTAAATATGCGAAGTATGTAAGCGATGGGGACTCTAAAACTTTCAATAAAATTAATGTGTTCAATGATTAGAGTGATACCTGGGTAAAAAAATTGGAGTGTTGTGGAAATATGCGAAAGAGGATGGGAGCTAGCCTGAGGAAGCTACGAAGAGAAATGAAAGGAAAGCTGCTATCTGATGGAGAATCTCTCTCTCGCGTCAAATCGAAAGACTTGCATCCTGCGAACGGGCTACCCGGCGGGAGGCCCTAATCACACAAGACATTTAAATTTTTTTATAAGCATTATCTTCCTGATGATGTTATTAACGAAATAAAACAAATTTTTTGATACCTCAGTGACCCTGTTTTTCTTAGTAAGTGTTTTCATGGGGACACTCATTAAACAAATGAAAGTTTCAACCACTGCATATGGGAACGATGACCCAAGAATGTTTTTGTAGAAGTAAATACACGTGTCCTAGATGCAGTATTATATTTCATGATGGAGTGACAGAAAGGTTGGAACTCCTGAGAAATGTAGGCATAAAATGTGGCTCTAATACGGAAGATCAGTTGTTTGCGTGTGACAGACAATGGGTGAATGAAGCTGAAAGATTCGCTTTTCAAGTTACCAAAGAAGCAAAAAGTGCTAAAAAAAAATTGCCAAGAGGAAGCTTGAAGACGAGGAAATGCTGCAGGATGAAGACGATGCTACAGGAATGTTCTGAGGCGCAGTTTAATTGTACTCATATCTTCATTCGCAATTTACCGCAAGTGGTATTTTTCACAATTCAAGTACAAATATTTCCTGAAGTCTATAAAGTATTGCTCTAATTTTTTCTGTAGCTTGCAGTAGTCCATACTTATGTAGTAGACCTAAGGTTTATTGCAGAACCAACTAGATTGTAGAAAAAATAAAATTTTTATTAGGAAAAAATTATAAGAATTAAAATGCAAGATGTGATATTTTTTATCGTTGTAATATACATAATAAGTGGAATTAAATAGGCCTATTACCTCAGCCATGATGTCATTTACATCTAGTAAAACCTCAGTTTGAGCAAACATTTTGGAAAAAAAAATATTGCAATTTCTTTGTAATTTTTGTAGTAACCCCAAACAGTTTCAAAAATATCAAAAATACTTCTAATTTGTTTAGAAAGTGCGCTGCATTACCTGATATCAACAAAAATCTGTAAACCATATACATTATAAAAAGTTCCTGAAAGAAATAGGTTGTTGGATTGTAACATAATATTGAGCCGGAAAAGTACCCTGTACTCTTAAAACCGGGAATGACCTGCGATTTTTTTCCAGTTTTTACGTATCTTTCGTTGCACAAGGGATCTACGATAAATTACTGCTGGAAGGGGAGCAAGTTCTTTCGAATAATTTTTATAGAAACGTATAGGTATCTAATCTGGTCCTGAAGCCTTTCAACTACTAAGAAATTGTACCTGCTTTTCATTTCCGCTATCGGTTATCTCAGTGTCTGCCATTTCGACATTCGCACGACGATTGGAAGGAGGGACAGTGTTACTATCTTCCGCAGTGAAACAACTTACGAAAACCGACTTCTGTATTTCGGCCTTCTCTCTGTTATCTTCAGTTTCGGTGCCGGTGTGGGCGCTGAGAGAATGAATAGATGATTTTGACCTACCTTACTGATTTTACGGAAGATCAAAATTTCTTAGTGTTTTTACTCAGGTTGGTTGACAACGTCTCACTTTCGAAATCATTGAAAGCTTCTCTCACTGCTTTCCTTACGCTCATTTTGGATTCGTTCAGTTTTTTTTGTCATCTTGGCTTTTACTTCTCTTTGAATCTAGGATAAAGTGCTCTTTGTTTACTTAGCGCTTTTCTAATACGGTTATTAAACCATGATGAATCTTTCCCTTCCCATAAGACCTTATTCGGAACATGCTTGTTTAGGGCATATTGAACGATGCCTTTGAATTTTTTCCATTTGTTCTCCACATCTTCGTCCACATCACCGAATATCTGATGCTGACTGATTTGTGTCCTGTCACCCTTGCTGAGCAAATATATGTTTCTACCTTTCATAACATTCCTTGTAGAACCCGTCGTCATAGATGCTTCACAGAATTATGATCACTGATACCTTCCTTTACATTATCTGATTCGACAAGTTCTGGTCTGTTTGTTGCCAGGAGGTCTGAGAGGTTACCCTCACGAGTTGGTTCTCTATCTGATCACAGTAATTTTCGTACAAAACATCCAGAACAATGCCACACGATTACCTGTCTCTGGCACCAGTTTTGATGGCATAAAACTCCCAAAACTATTCCTGGCAAGTTGGCGTCACCCTCTATTACAACGGCGTGATCAGGAAAATTACGAATGATATTCTGCAAGCTCTGTCTGAAGCGCTCTACAACTAGAGATCCTGACCCAAGTGGTCTGTAAAAACATCCGATCACCATTTTTGACAGTTCATTGATACTCACTTTCACGCAGATTAATTCATATTCGGAAACCGAGACAACCTCGCTAGATTTTATGGAATTTTTTACTGCAAGAAACACACCGTGGCCATTGGTGACTAGCCTTTTCCAACCTGAACGTAGGATTTCGTTGTCGCTGACTTCATCTATCTTTTCGCAATACTATCTGTGCATTACAACCTTCAGTAAGCGATACTAACTCTGGGACCTTCCCTGGGATGCTCCTGGAGTTTACTAAAATCATATTAATCTTTTCTGTCTCTGATCTGCGAGGACCAAGGTTCTCTGAGGTCGGTGTTTCTGATTTAGCAGGTAAATCGTTTCTGCTCCCAACGGAGGGTTCTTCTAACCTAAAATGCCCCATGTGCCGCCACCCGTACTACGCTACCCTAGTAGCCGCTTCCTGCGTTTGTGCACGCCTGACGTATTCAGGGGAACCCTACAATTCTGCAGCCGATAGCGGAGGTCGAAAAATTTGCATCCGATACCGTCGCAGAGCCGTCTGAGCTTCTAGTTTAGACCTTCCACTTTGCTCCAACCCAGAGGTACGATGCTACAAATAGACAGCTTAGCCGGCACCCCTCGTGCGTTGCTAGTTGCCTCCACCAAATCAGCTAGCCGCTGAAAGGAGCCGAGGATGCACTCAGAAACCGAGCGGTAGGCGTCATTCATGCCGATATGTGCCACTACATGCAGCCGGTTGCACCTAGTACGCTCGATCGCCGTCTGCACGGCCTCCTGCACATCACCTATGAGACCTCCTGGCAAACGTACCAAATGCACACTGGAATTATTTCTCGCCTTGCCTGCTATCTCCTTCAGGGGCTCCATCACCCGCCTAACATTGGAGCTCCCAATGACTAGCATACCCACCCTCTGTACTTGTACGGACTGGGCCACAAAATCGACCATTGGCCTAACAAGAGAGGCATTCGGTGCTCACTCAGAGTTATCATCAACACTGTGAAGCACTCGTACCTGTTGCTAAGACCTAGGGAGCCAGCCGCACTGCCTGCTCTCTCTTTCGCCTTCCGCCCAGTGACACGCGAACCCACCACTGTCTGCAACCCACACACGAGTGAGGACGGACTGGTCAGATGTTGCGTATTGGAAGCCGCAGTGACGTCCGGGCCAGCAGGGGATTCCAGTGACACCAAAGGTGTCTCAGGTCTCGTCACTGGCGTCCCTACATCACCGCAACTTCGAGTATTAGCTAGAAGCCCGTCGACGGTAGGCAACGCAGCCTCCAGCTGTTTACGAACAGTAGCCAACTTTCCTTGTGTCCGATCACAACAAGCACAGTCCGTAGCCGTACCGTACAGTGTATAAAATAGATATGTCTCAAATGGCGCTACGGAGTTTGAAAATATACCAAAGGAGAACAAACTAACAATAGAAGTTGGTGTGCATATTTCTGACTTGAGCTGTGGTAATAATAATAAAAAAAAATGCTGTTTTGAAGAGCGCGCCGCAGCGCCTTGTGTGATGCAGTCGCCCTCCGAATCTGGCGATGGCGCCGCTGTGGTAATCGCAGCTTTGGTGTCTCCCTATGGTGGGAGAGCGGAAAGGTTGCCTGTTCACGTGCATTTAAGGGGCGCTATGAGCTCGATAGAGGGGAGTCGGTCAGTTGAGGCGAGTGTAGTCAGTTGGTCAGCCGGCTCAGTATGGGGCAGTCAGTGTCTGTCTGTCGTCGGAGTGCGAGTATGTCTGTCGTATGCATCAAACTTTAAGTCAGAAAATGAGAGCCTTGCCACTCCGCCAGTAACAGAACTCAGCTAGTGGTCACCCGGTCGGGGCTGAGTTACAGCATCTGAGTCTGCGCGTTAGGCCGCCAGTCTGCTTGAGTTGCTCGGACAACGGTCATTGGCGGTTGGATTGGTCCGTTGGTTAGTCAAGCACTGAGACACGAGATGTCTTGTCCACCTTGAACGTCGGCGCATGTAACGTTGCGACGTGAGTCTTGTGGGTAGCGCCGTATAGAAAGTGGTAGTGGCTTCGCGGTTCACCAGAGAGCAACAGGAGCGCAACCACGACATCGGGCTGGCCGGGGCGAGCTGCGACGCCGTGCGACGGGTGATGGGCGCGCCTTCCTGCGTCCGTTGAAGTGGCTGGCAGCGGACGGTTCGGGAGAGCGTTGGGGGTGCTGGGCCAGAGCTCCGTCGGAAATCGCAGTTTATTAGAAGTTAAGTGGTTGGAGATATGTTGTTTCATTTACTTGTTAAATTCTAGTTGTTTTCTTGGTGGGGTCACCAGCTCCTACTTTTGATATTGTTCTTGCCTCTAAATAAAACTGTAACTTGATATTTCGAGGGAACGTTTGTGCATATAATTTTAAATCTGTTTTGAAAAAGCTTTTAGGAATAAATTCACATTTGTTAAAGGTAATTTCCATCAGTTACTTCCTGACAAATACTTCCACGCTCACCTGGTGTGATTAAATGTGTCAGTATTCTTGATGAACCGCCAGTAGATAAAGTGAATTCTTTAAGAAAAGATTTTGAAATTAAATTCAAAGTTCATCACTGAACTCTGAGACCGCAAGCTATTAAACAGAAATAAATTTATCTACACGGAAAATTTACGGTAGGAAGCTGCCCTACACAAGGATATTCACAAGACTTACGTAACAACAAGAACTACGCTTAGTTTCCTAACCACTGGTCTACACAGTAAAATACACATGTGCAGTTCACTTCTCTGCAGAAGCACGTGAACGAGAAACAAAGGCTACATAAATTTACAGTTTACCACACAAATGCTGCTGCTGCTGCTCTGCAGCGCGTCCTCTCGGCTCGGCGGCTGCCGAATAACGTGTGTGCACGACGTAGTTTGTAACTAGTCTACGGTTTGTCACTCTGCAGTTCGGCGTACAGAGCTCTATCGGTCGGATAACGCTGTAGAATGAAAGTCGTGGATTACCCTGCATACCGCTTCCCGCATGGAGTGATTTGACTTCATTTCACTTTTTACGTTTTACGTTGTTCGTAACATACGCAATGTAATATTTTTCTGATGCCCCATAATATTGTCAGAAAGTTGCAGGTAATTTAAGTGCTATGTTTGACAGCAGAATGATAGGCATAAGAATAAGTACCGGTACACACACTAGCAACAGATATGGGCAGCGAACATGTACAGCAAGGAAAATTATATCACTGAGTAATGATCATTCTCTGCCCATATCGTAAGAGGTATTCGTTTTGGGAACATATTCGTAAGACATTTATTCTTACTTTCGGAGAACATGCTACAGTAAAACCATGGAGCACATTTTAAACACTCTGCGTGTACCTATATAACATTATGAGGTGCCGCTGGATGGATACTGATTAGCCTTCACATGGAGGCTGGAAATAATTATAATCCTGTATGCACCTCTGACGGGTCATTTCCCCTTATAATATATGACATATATGCTGTTCAAACGTGGATGTCTTGTTGATCCATACGCCGTACACCCTTAAACCAACCTGTGCATCACGGAAGTCTTATAGATATTGAAAAATTATCAGTGCTTCCAGAAATCTGGCACTGAGGTTGTACGGGGGCACTTAGCCAGAAGAGAATTTATTGTAAACGAGGACCAGAAATCAGTGCAGGTGGATAAAATACGCGTAGCCAATGGTGAAATCAATTTACAGCACTCTGTCTACCGATAGATTCGTGCATATACCTCTAAACTTTCAAACACTTCTTGGTGCTGCAAGGATGCAACTATTTCAAACTCTTCCACAAATATAGAGGCTGAATTTGTCTGACTGATGTTAGTGGCACCAGTAATAAAGGTGACCCTTAATACGGTTCCTTGAGTGACACTGTTCTTCCGTTGAAACTGATCTGCTACTAATTCCCCAACTCTGTATCTTAAATTCTACTGCGACAGGGAAGACCATGTATCGACGAGTCATCTGGCTTGTCAGCACGCTGTTTGTGACCAACGGCTTTAGAACGTTGCACCCTTCCAAATGATAAAAATAACCGTGCGGAAGTGCTCGCATCAAACTGCGAAATACGCACTCGTACAACCAGCCCAGTTCAGAAAATGATGAGTGAAATAAATAAATAAATAAACAGCACTCTACCTTGTGTTTCTCTTTGTTTTATCTGTAGCTTCTGCTTGTCAGTTACTGATGCAAGTTAACTTACTCCAGGACAGCAGGCTTTGAAAGGCCGAATAAATTAAAGATGTACATCAAAGGGGATCGGTTAAATGCAAAACTTTATGTTTGACATTCCGAGACTTGGCGCAACTTCCTCATTCATATCACCGTTGCATCTAGAAGTTGGAAGGCTACGGGTAGCATCTAGTATTGCAATAGTATTAGCACATGAAGTACAATGGTGTGCAAAACTTAAGGATGAAGGTAGCTTTTGCATGATCTGTCACTGACAAGTGACAAAGCTCGATGAAACTGTGACCGTACATTGAAAGAACTGTTACAGTTTAATACAGAAGATAATTGAAAGAAATAGGCACTGTGACGAACAAAAATGTCACTTTTATTCAAAGACAGTAGTTACACTGAAGCCTTTGCGATTTATGGTGGGCCCTTAGACATTACAAAAGGTGGGCTGCTGACCTCAAGGATGTGTGTGTTCACCATGGACAGAAAAGCATGTTCTGCAAACTGCTCCCTTCATGACCACAAGGCTGCTAACGAGTACCAGTCGTAGAGCGTTCCATACCTCCATTAGCGCGGATGACACATGTCGGACAGTTGGCACTGCATGTGAAAATGCTGCAGTACGTCTCTCCCACGCCTCCCACGTGTATTCGATGGGATTTCAGTCAGGGGAACGGGCCGCTCAGTGTATTCGCCTAATATCGTCTGCTTCCAAAAGCTCGTCAACTTGCGCAATTCTATGACGTCGCGATAAAAATGAAATTTACCCTTAAAAAGACACTCAAGGAGAGGAAGTACAGAGTCACAGTGACGTTGACCGCTGAGAGTACCGTGTTTGAAGAGTTGGTGGTCAATACTCCAATGCAACGTTATGCCTCCCTCCCCCCCCCCCCCCCCCACCAAAACAACGGGACCACCAAAACGATCAAATTTGACCATGTTCCCGGCTGCATTATGTGCTCCCGCTTCTCACCACACGAGAATACGTCCACAACCATTAATCATACTGAATCTTCTCTCATATGAGAAGAGAAAGAGACGCCAGCCGATCTGCGATTGGCAACGGAGAACAACATATTGGTCGTCGGGCAAAGAGACAACCCCCAGGTAGTTGCTGCGCCGCTATGGAGCTTGAGATTGCCTGCCTCGTAGTCCTGTTAAAAGTTGTTGCTGTTGTGTCCTTGTTTCTCGTGGTTTCCTTCTTGCTTGTTGCACAATGTAGTGGTCATCCGCTACAGTAGTTGACCGTGGTCGATTATTTAATCAACTTCCCGCAGCTTTGTTTGTGTTTCGGATGGTTTCTAATGCTCCTTATGTACATGAAACCGCGATGTGAGCAATCAAACTCATGGGCTCCACCCGCTACACTTTGCCCTTCCAGTTTCGCGCTGGTTCTGCCCCCCCCCCCCCCCCCCCTGTGATGTCATCCAGATGTTGTCTCCTTCCCATTTTGTACTAAATAACACCACCATAGAGCACCGAAGCTGCTAGCTTCTTGTCACATGCTGTCTTTTCCCGTTCCTTCAACTGCCTCGTGTTGCTTGGCCATCCCCACTCGGCGCTATGGTTACGCTTACCTCGCATCAGGGCACGACTGGGAAACCTCTGCAAACATTCTTCCACATTTTTATTCATTTCCCTCAAAAAGTTAGTATACTATATTACTTTAAGTAGCTCGCCATTGAGGTCTGCAGAGCAGTGTGCCTGTTAAGAGTTTGACATTTTCGTGTCAGCAGTAAAGCTTTTTAACAATTAGACTTCTTATTATGAGACTGTTGCGCCATATACAGGGTCAAGCCAAAAAATTTCTGAAGTTTTTCGGGTACATATTCTGACTTGTGCAATGGTTCCGAGATTTCTATGGCTTGTCACTCAGTAATTACGTATAGTTTGATTCCATTCTTTCATATATTCTTTTTGTATCCGTGTTCCACTGCAAAACATCTGCACTGCAGTGAAAATGTCGTCGGAAGCGCAGTGTGTCTTGTTTGGCAACAATCTTCGTTCCATGTACTAATAGCTTTCCTTGCATGTAACGTTATAAAACACTTTACTCCTTATCCTCGAGATTATATTTAATACTTCTTTCATGTGCCACGGGTTTGTTTTTCAAGCAGCATTACTTCTACGGCGAGAATGATGTTGATAGTTTTACGGACAAAATGCACTTTCGCATGAGATCAGTGAGACCAATGGAAGAGCGGCGCAGCTAAGCTATTTCGAGCTATTCCCGCAGCGACGGCAAACCATGTGGTGATAGTTGCCTTACTCCGTGTTTTTCCACTGTTGTAAAGCTCCCTATTTTATTATCCGGCAATACTCTAGTTGCATGTAGCCTATGTAACCGCTTCGCGGGGAACTAAATTTAGATTTTCAACATTTCGTACAGTTATTGATCGAATTTAAATGTCATAATTTATTCGTTTACAACTATAATCTTAAGTGAAAGGTTAAACACAGTGAGTCGACTATTACAGTTTGAAACTGCGTAGACATCCTGATGCGCGTAGATCACCCTAAATATATTCATCCAGTATTCGAAAATGAGATCACTTAATGACTTCAAACAAACTTTGCACATAATTGCAAACTTTTACGAAACTTTTTCTTCCTAATACCCACAACAAAATGATGAAATCAAAAAAGTTTATCGCTTACTACCTTTTCGCTGTCCATGCAGTAAACCTGCCGTACCCGTCATGACGTTTTACTACCAACTCTATGTGAAACACGCTTTTTACGCAGTATTCATACATATTACCTGCGAAATTATTGTACCACAAGCAGGAGATACACCGTTTTATCGATAGGACTCCGATTCTCCCAAAGCTATGGGGTGTGAAGAATACGAAAATATACAGAAAATAACGAACAACTCTGAAATTTTGTCAGCGAATTTAGGTTCACCGTATCTTTTTGGATCTGTGATTAATCACTTGTATTATGTTTTAAAAGGAACCTCACAGTAATACTCACTTTTGATGTCGTGAAGAGATACTGAAACTAAGAGAAAGAGGATACATACGCGGTGACATGTTAGTTGATCTTCAGAGGCCAGTTTGGACTAACGCACTATCTCGTGAAAGGAAAACTCAGGTGTCAGTTGGTGTTGGACATTACATGCATTTTACAGCAGCCCGTTATGTACAGTGAATTTTTCCTATTAAGAGTTTTTTATGCCATTGGAAACCCAAAAGTGTCGATTGGCACGTCAGATATAAATAATTGTGTTTTCAATGTTGCAAGAACATAGCTTAATTTAGAATACTGCTCGGAATTAACCAAGAAAAACGGAACATGCGAAGTATTAACTAGAAAGTATTCTTCGGCGCTCCTTTGCTCACCTCGCCATTCCTTTCAATCCATACTCATCAGAGACAACACTGTTCTTCATAAGCTTTTATCGCTGGTCCTTTATTTGAGTCTAGCCTCTTAAACTTTAAGTGGCATATATGTTTACCATTGGCCTAAATTACTGTTTATTACTTTATTTACTACCAATAATCGAATGTATTGGTATTAATATATTCACAGTAGTTTCTCTGATAAATATCAATATTATCTTTATGTTTTTAATTCTACAGCTTCAAATATAAACGAATAAGAGGGAAATGATACAAGTGTTTACCAATGGCATTTGAGGCTCTGGTCTTTAGAACTGGTTTTGTGTTGATCTAGCATATGTGTCCTGTGGATATACTCTTCTGATATGATCGACGGGAAGTTCAATCCACTGGAACATTTGCTGCATTATACAGTACAAAATAAACAAAGGAGTAGTTTGTAAATTTTTTTACAGCTAATTTTCTTCCGCGCCTTACATGTGAATTTGAAGTTGGTGTATGCAATGCATACCATAGGAAAAGGGGAAAAAAGGATGTTAAAACGTTTTGTGGTTGGAAGGACCTTCCCAGTCGGTTCAGTAAGCCCATAAAAATACTTTTAAGTGCCTTGACGGTTGGCTGTGGCCGAGCGGTTGTAGGCGCTTCAGTCTGGAACCGCGCTGCTGCTACGGCCGCAGGTTCGAATCCTGCCTCGGGCATGGATGTGTGTGATATTCTTAGGTTAGTTAGGTTTAAGTAATTCTAAGTCTAGAGGACTGATGACCTCAGATGTTAAGTCCCATAGTGCTTAGAACCTTGACGGTTGTGTCTAAAGCATCTATGAAACGTTCAGTAGATGAAACTGTAAATACTAGCGGAACCAGGGACATTGCTGTTGCACTTGATAGGACAGGCAACGTCGAGGACATCGCTCCTTGACTGGTGCTGTAAGTGCTACTTCTCTAGAGAATGGAAAAGTTGTTGGTGTTGAGTGCGTATTTAAGTACTGCCACACCTGTCATAACACTAAAGGCGTCATTGAACATCAGTTTTCTAAGAATTATGATGATTACAGTGGAGGTATGGAGTGTGATGGAGCTCTACAAATATTTCAGAGGTCCGTGCCCCCGTTTATAACGTTAGATATACGAAGTACGTAAGCGATGGGGACTCTAAAACTTTCAATAAAATTAATGTGTTCAATGATTAGAGTGATACCTGGGTAAAAAAATTGGAGTGTTGTGGAAATATGCAAAAGAGGATGGGAGCTAGCCTGAGGAAGCTACGAAGAGAAATGAAAGGAAAGCTGCTATCTGATGGAGAATCTCTGTCTGGCGTCAAATCGAAAGACTTGCATCCTGCGAACGAGCTAGCCGACGGGAGGCCCTAATCACACAAGACATTTACATTTTTTTTTATAAGCATTATCTTCCTGATGATGTTATTAACGAAATAAAACAAATTTTTTGAGACCTCAGTGACCCTGTTTTTCTTAGTAAGTGTCTTCATGGGGACACTCATTAAACAAATGAAAGTTTCAACCACTGCATATGGGAACGATGACCCAAGAATGTTTTTGTAGAAGTAAATACATGTGTCCTAGATGCAGTATTATATTTCATGATGGAGTGACAGAAAGGTTGAAACTCCTGAGAAATTTAGGCATAAAATGTGGCTCTAATACGGAAGATCAGTTGTTTGCGTGTGACAGACAATGGGTGAATGAAGCTGAAAGATTCGCTTTTCAAGTTACCAAAGAAGCAAACAGTGCTAAAAAAATTGCCAAGAGGAAGCTTGAAGACGAGGAAATGCTGCAGGATGAAGACGATGCTACAGGAATGTTCTGAGGCGCAGTTTAATTGTACTCATATCTTCATTCGCAATTTACCGCAAGTGGTATTTTTCACAATTCAAGTACAAATATTTCCTGAAGTCTATAAAGTATTGCTCTAATTTTTTCTGTAGCTTGCAGTAGTCCATACTTATGTAGTAGACCTAAGGTTTATTGCAGAACCAACTAGATTGTAGAAAAAATAAAATTTTTATTAGGAAAAAATTATAAGAATTAAAATGCAAGATGTGATATTTTTTATCGTTGTAATATACATAATAAGTGGAATTAAATAGGCCTATTACCTCAGCCATGATGTCATTTACATCTAGTAAAACCTCAGTTTGAGCAAACATTTTGGAAAAAAAAATATTGCAATTTCTTTGTAATTTTTGTAGTAACCCCAAACAGTTTCAAAAATATCAAAAATACTTCTAATTTGTTTAGAAAGTGCGCTGCATTACCTGATATCAACAAAAATCTGTAAACCATATACATTATAAAAAGTTCCTGAAAGAAATAGGTTGTTGGATTGTAACATAATATTGAGCCGGAAAAGTACCCTGTACTCTTAAAACCGGGAATGACCTGCGATTTTTTTCCAGTTTTTACGTATCTTTCGTTGCACAAGGGATCTACGATAAATTACTGCTGGAAGGGGAGCAAGTTCTTTCGAATAATTTTTATAGAAACGTATAGGTATCTAATCTGGTCCTGAAGCCTTTCAACTACTAAGAAATTGTACCTGCTTTTCATTTCCGCTATCGGTTATCTCAGTGTCTGCCATTTCGACATTCGCACGACGATTGGAAGGAGGGACAGTGTTACTATCTTCCGCAGTGAAACAACTTACGAAAACCGACTTCTGTATTTCGGCCTTCTCTCTGTTATCTTCAGTTTCGGTGCCGGTGTGGGCGCTGAGAGAATGAATAGATGATTTTGACCTACCTTACTGATTTTACGGAAGATCAAAATTTCTTAGTGTTTTTACTCAGGTTGGTTGACAACGTCTCACTTTCGAAATCATTGAAAGCTTCTCTCACTGCTTTCCTTACGCTCATTTTGGATTCGTTCAGTTTTTTTTGTCATCTTGGCTTTTACTTCTCTTTGAATCTAGGATAAAGTGCTCTTTGTTTACTTAGCGCTTTTCTAATACGGTTATTAAACCATGATGAATCTTTCCCTTCCCATAAGACCTTATTCGGAACATGCTTGTTTAGGGCATATTGAACGATGCCTTTGAATTTTTTCCATTTGTTCTCCACATCTTCGTCCACATCACCGAATATCTGATGCTGACTGATTTGTGTCCTGTCACCCTTGCTGAGCAAATATATGTTTCTACCTTTCATAACATTCCTTGTAGAACCCGTCGTCATAGATGCTTCACAGAATTATGATCACTGATACCTTCCTTTACATTATCTGATTCGACAAGTTCTGGTCTGTTTGTTGCCAGGAGGTCTGAGAGGTTACCCTCACGAGTTGGTTCTCTATCTGATCACAGTAATTTTCGTACAAAACATCCAGAACAATGCCACACGATTACCTGTCTCTGGCACCAGTTTTGATGGCATAAAACTCCCAAAACTATTCCTGGCAAGTTGGCGTCACCCTCTATTACAACGGCGTGATCAGGAAAATTACGAATGATATTCTGCAAGCTCTGTCTGAAGCGCTCTACAACTAGAGATCCTGACCCAAGTGGTCTGTAAAAACATCCGATCACCATTTTTGACAGTTCATTGATACTCACTTTCACGCAGATTAATTCATATTCGGAAACCGAGACAACCTCGCTAGATTTTATGGAATTTTTTACTGCAAGAAACACACCGTGGCCATTGGTGACTAGCCTTTTCCAACCTGAACGTAGGATTTCGTTGTCGCTGACTTCATCTATCTTTTCGCAATACTATCTGTGCATTACAACCTTCAGTAAGCGATACTAACTCTGGGACCTTCCCTGGGATGCTCCTGGAGTTTACTAAAATCATATTAATCTTTTCTGTCTCTGATCTGCGAGGACCAAGGTTCTCTGAGGTCGGTGTTTCTGATTTAGCAGGTAAATCGTTTCTGCTCCCAACGGAGGGTTCTTCTAACCTAAAATGCCCCATGTGCCGCCACCCGTACTACGCTACCCTAGTAGCCGCTTCCTGCGTTTGTGCACGCCTGACGTATTCAGGGGAACCCTACAATTCTGCAGCCGATAGCGGAGGTCGAAAAATTTGCATCCGATACCGTCGCAGAGCCGTCTGAGCTTCTAGTTTAGACCTTCCACTTTGCTCCAACCCAGAGGTACGATGCTACAAATAGACAGCTTAGCCGGCACCCCTCGTGCGTTGCTAGTTGCCTCCACCAAATCAGCTAGCCGCTGAAAGGAGCCGAGGATGCACTCAGAAACCGAGCGGTAGGCGTCATTCATGCCGATATGTGCCACTACATGCAGCCGGTTGCACCTAGTACGCTCGATCGCCGTCTGCACGGCCTCCTGCACATCACCTATGAGACCTCCTGGCAAACGTACCAAATGCACACTGGAATTATTTCTCGCCTTGCCTGCTATCTCCTTCAGGGGCTCCATCACCCGCCTAACATTGGAGCTCCCAATGACTAGCATACCCACCCTCTGTACTTGTACGGACTGGGCCACAAAATCGACCATTGGCCTAACAAGAGAGGCATTCGGTGCTCACTCAGAGTTATCATCAACACTGTGAAGCACTCGTACCTGTTGCTAAGACCTAGGGAGCCAGCCGCACTGCCTGCTCTCTCTTTCGCCTTCCGCCCAGTGACACGCGAACCCACCACTGTCTGCAACCCACACACGAGTGAGGACGGACTGGTCAGATGTTGCGTATTGGAAGCCGCAGTGACGTCCGGGCCAGCAGGGGATTCCAGTGACACCAAAGGTGTCTCAGGTCTCGTCACTGGCGTCCCTACATCACCGCAACTTCGAGTATTAGCTAGAAGCCCGTCGACGGTAGGCAACGCAGCCTCCAGCTGTTTACGAACAGTAGCCAACTTTCCTTGTGTCCGATCACAACAAGCACAGTCCGTAGCCGTACCGTACAGTGTATAAAATAGATATGTCTCAAATGGCGCTACGGAGTTTGAAAATATACCAAAGGAGAACAAACTAACAATAGAAGTTGGTGTGCATATTTCTGACTTGAGCTGTGGTAATAATAATAAAAAAAAATGCTGTTTTGAAGAGCGCGCCGCAGCGCCTTGTGTGATGCAGTCGCCCTCCGAATCTGGCGATGGCGCCGCTGTGGTAATCGCAGCTTTGGTGTCTCCCTATGGTGGGAGAGCGGAAAGGTTGCCTGTTCACGTGCATTTAAGGGGCGCTATGAGCTCGATAGAGGGGAGTCGGTCAGTTGAGGCGAGTGTAGTCAGTTGGTCAGCCGGCTCAGTATGGGGCAGTCAGTGTCTGTCTGTCGTCGGAGTGCGAGTATGTCTGTCGTATGCATCAAACTTTAAGTCAGAAAATGAGAGCCTTGCCACTCCGCCAGTAACAGAACTCAGCTAGTGGTCACCCGGTCGGGGCTGAGTTACAGCATCTGAGTCTGCGCGTTAGGCCGCCAGTCTGCTTGAGTTGCTCGGACAACGGTCATTGGCGGTTGGATTGGTCCGTTGGTTAGTCAAGCACTGAGACACGAGATGTCTTGTCCACCTTGAACGTCGGCGCATGTAACGTTGCGACGTGAGTCTTGTGGGTAGCGCCGTATAGAAAGTGGTAGTGGCTTCGCGGTTCACCAGAGAGCAACAGGAGCGCAACCACGACATCGGGCTGGCCGGGGCGAGCTGCGACGCCGTGCGACGGGTGATGGGCGCGCCTTCCTGCGTCCGTTGAAGTGGCTGGCAGCGGACGGTTCGGGAGAGCGTTGGGGGTGCTGGGCCAGAGCTCCGTCGGAAATCGCAGTTTATTAGAAGTTAAGTGGTTGGAGATATGTTGTTTCATTTACTTGTTAAATTCTAGTTGTTTTCTTGGTGGGGTCACCAGCTCCTACTTTTGATATTGTTCTTGCCTCTAAATAAAACTGTAACTTGATATTTCGAGGGAACGTTTGTGCATATAATTTTAAATCTGTTTTGAAAAAGCTTTTAGGAATAAATTCACATTTGTTAAAGGTAATTTCCATCAGTTACTTCCTGACAAATACTTCCACGCTCACCTGGTGTGATTAAATGTGTCAGTATTCTTGATGAACCGCCAGTAGATAAAGTGAATTCTTTAAGAAAAGATTTTGAAATTAAATTCAAAGTTCATCACTGAACTCTGAGACCGCAAGCTATTAAACAGAAATAAATTTATCTACACGGAAAATTTACGGTAGGAAGCTGCCCTACACAAGGATATTCACAAGACTTACGTAACAACAAGAACTACGCTTAGTTTCCTAACCACTGGTCTACACAGTAAAATACACATGTGCAGTTCACTTCTCTGCAGAAGCACGTGAACGAGAAACAAAGGCTACATAAATTTACAGTTTACCACACAAATGCTGCTGCTGCTGCTCTGCAGCGCGTCCTCTCGGCTCGGCGGCTGCCGAATAACGTGTGTGCACGACGTAGTTTGTAACTAGTCTACGGTTTGTCACTCTGCAGTTCGGCGTACAGAGCTCTATCGGTCGGATAACGCTGTAGAATGAAAGTCGTGGATTACCCTGCATACCGCTTCCCGCATGGAGTGATTTGACTTCATTTCACTTTTTACGTTTTACGTTGTTCGTAACATACGCAATGTAATATTTTTCTGATGCCCCATAATATTGTCAGAAAGTTGCAGGTAATTTAAGTGCTATGTTTGACAGCAGAATGATAGGCATAAGAATAAGTACCGGTACACACACTAGCAACAGATATGGGCAGCGAACATGTACAGCAAGGAAAATTATATCACTGAGTAATGATCATTCTCTGCCCATATCGTAAGAGGTATTCGTTTTGGGAACATATTCGTAAGACATTTATTCTTACTTTCGGAGAACATGCTACAGTAAAACCATGGAGCACATTTTAAACACTCTGCGTGTACCTATATAACATTATGAGGTGCCGCTGGATGGATACTGATTAGCCTTCACATGGAGGCTGGAAATAATTATAATCCTGTATGCACCTCTGACGGGTCATTTCCCCTTATAATATATGACATATATGCTGTTCAAACGTGGATGTCTTGTTGATCCATACGCCGTACACCCTTAAACCAACCTGTGCATCACGGAAGTCTTATAGATATTGAAAAATTATCAGTGCTTCCAGAAATCTGGCACTGAGGTTGTACGGGGGCACTTAGCCAGAAGAGAATTTATTGTAAACGAGGACCAGAAATCAGTGCAGGTGGATAAAATACGCGTAGCCAATGGTGAAATCAATTTACAGCACTCTGTCTACCGATAGATTCGTGCATATACCTCTAAACTTTCAAACACTTCTTGGTGCTGCAAGGATGCAACTATTTCAAACTCTTCCACAAATATAGAGGCTGAATTTGTCTGACTGATGTTAGTGGCACCAGTAATAAAGGTGACCCTTAATACGGTTCCTTGAGTGACACTGTTCTTCCGTTGAAACTGATCTGCTACTAATTCCCCAACTCTGTATCTTAAATTCTACTGCGACAGGGAAGACCATGTATCGACGAGTCATCTGGCTTGTCAGCACGCTGTTTGTGACCAACGGCTTTAGAACGTTGCACCCTTCCAAATGATAAAAATAACCGTGCGGAAGTGCTCGCATCAAACTGCGAAATACGCACTCGTACAACCAGCCCAGTTCAGAAAATGATGAGTGAAATAAATAAATAAATAAACAGCACTCTACCTTGTGTTTCTCTTTGTTTTATCTGTAGCTTCTGCTTGTCAGTTACTGATGCAAGTTAACTTACTCCAGGACAGCAGGCTTTGAAAGGCCGAATAAATTAAAGATGTACATCAAAGGGGATCGGTTAAATGCAAAACTTTATGTTTGACATTCCGAGACTTGGCGCAACTTCCTCATTCATATCACCGTTGCATCTAGAAGTTGGAAGGCTACGGGTAGCATCTAGTATTGCAATAGTATTAGCACATGAAGTACAATGGTGTGCAAAACTTAAGGATGAAGGTAGCTTTTGCATGATCTGTCACTGACAAGTGACAAAGCTCGATGAAACTGTGACCGTACATTGAAAGAACTGTTACAGTTTAATACAGAAGATAATTGAAAGAAATAGGCACTGTGACGAACAAAAATGTCACTTTTATTCAAAGACAGTAGTTACACTGAAGCCTTTGCGATTTATGGTGGGCCCTTAGACATTACAAAAGGTGGGCTGCTGACCTCAAGGATGTGTGTGTTCACCATGGACAGAAAAGCATGTTCTGCAAACTGCTCCCTTCATGACCACAAGGCTGCTAACGAGTACCAGTCGTAGAGCGTTCCATACCTCCATTAGCGCGGATGACACATGTCGGACAGTTGGCACTGCATGTGAAAATGCTGCAGTACGTCTCTCCCACGCCTCCCACGTGTATTCGATGGGATTTCAGTCAGGGGAACGGGCCGCTCAGTGTATTCGCCTAATATCGTCTGCTTCCAAAAGCTCGTCAACTTGCGCAATTCTATGACGTCGCGATAAAAATGAAATTTACCCTTAAAAAGACACTCAAGGAGAGGAAGTACAGAGTCACAGTGACGTTGACCGCTGAGAGTACCGTGTTTGAAGAGTTGGTGGTCAATACTCCAATGCAACGTTATGCCTCCCTCCCCCCCCCCCCCCCCCACCAAAACAACGGGACCACCAAAACGATCAAATTTGACCATGTTCCCGGCTGCATTATGTGCTCCCGCTTCTCACCACACGAGAATACGTCCACAACCATTAATCATACTGAATCTTCTCTCATATGAGAAGAGAAAGAGACGCCAGCCGATCTGCGATTGGCAACGGAGAACAACATATTGGTCGTCGGGCAAAGAGACAACCCCCAGGTAGTTGCTGCGCCGCTATGGAGCTTGAGATTGCCTGCCTCGTAGTCCTGTTAAAAGTTGTTGCTGTTGTGTCCTTGTTTCTCGTGGTTTCCTTCTTGCTTGTTGCACAATGTAGTGGTCATCCGCTACAGTAGTTGACCGTGGTCGATTATTTAATCAACTTCCCGCAGCTTTGTTTGTGTTTCGGATGGTTTCTAATGCTCCTTATGTACATGAAACCGCGATGTGAGCAATCAAACTCATGGGCTCCACCCGCTACACTTTGCCCTTCCAGTTTCGCGCTGGTTCTGCCCCCCCCCCCCCCTGTGATGTCATCCAGATGTTGTCTCCTTCCCATTTTGTACTAAATAACACCACCATAGAGCACCGAAGCTGCTAGCTTCTTGTCACATGCTGTCTTTTCCCGTTCCTTCAACTGCCTCGTGTTGCTTGGCCATCCCCACTCGGCGCTATGGTTACGCTTACCTCGCATCAGGGCACGACTGGGAAACCTCTGCAAACATTCTTCCACATTTTTATTCATTTCCCTCAAAAAGTTAGTATACTATATTACTTTAAGTAGCTCGCCATTGAGGTCTGCAGAGCAGTGTGCCTGTTAAGAGTTTGACATTTTCGTGTCAGCAGTAAAGCTTTTTAACAATTAGACTTCTTATTATGAGACTGTTGCGCCATATACAGGGTCAAGCCAAAAAATTTCTGAAGTTTTTCGGGTACATATTCTGACTTGTGCAATGGTTCCGAGATTTCTATGGCTTGTCACTCAGTAATTACGTATAGTTTGATTCCATTCTTTCATATATTCTTTTTGTATCCGTGTTCCACTGCAAAACATCTGCACTGCAGTGAAAATGTCGTCGGAAGCGCAGTGTGTCTTGTTTGGCAACAATCTTCGTTCCATGTACTAATAGCTTTCCTTGCATGTAACGTTATAAAACACTTTACTCCTTATCCTCGAGATTATATTTAATACTTCTTTCATGTGCCACGGGTTTGTTTTTCAAGCAGCATTACTTCTACGGCGAGAATGATGTTGATAGTTTTACGGACAAAATGCACTTTCGCATGAGATCAGTGAGACCAATGGAAGAGCGGCGCAGCTAAGCTATTTCGAGCTATTCCCGCAGCGACGGCAAACCATGTGGTGATAGTTGCCTTACTCCGTGTTTTTCCACTGTTGTAAAGCTCCCTATTTTATTATCCGGCAATACTCTAGTTGCATGTAGCCTATGTAACCGCTTCGCGGGGAACTAAATTTAGATTTTCAACATTTCGTACAGTTATTGATCGAATTTAAATGTCATAATTTATTCGTTTACAACTATAATCTTAAGTGAAAGGTTAAACACAGTGAGTCGACTATTACAGTTTGAAACTGCGTAGACATCCTGATGCGCGTAGATCACCCTAAATATATTCATCCAGTATTCGAAAATGAGATCACTTAATGACTTCAAACAAACTTTGCACATAATTGCAAACTTTTACGAAACTTTTTCTTCCTAATACCCACAACAAAATGATGAAATCAAAAAAGTTTATCGCTTACTACCTTTTCGCTGTCCATGCAGTAAACCTGCCGTACCCGTCATGACGTTTTACTACCAACTCTATGTGAAACACGCTTTTTACGCAGTATTCATACATATTACCTGCGAAATTATTGTACCACAAGCAGGAGATACACCGTTTTATCGATAGGACTCCGATTCTCCCAAAGCTATGGGGTGTGAAGAATACGAAAATATACAGAAAATAACGAACAACTCTGAAATTTTGTCAGCGAATTTAGGTTCACCGTATCTTTTTGGATCTGTGATTAATCACTTGTATTATGTTTTAAAAGGAACCTCACAGTAATACTCACTTTTGATGTCGTGAAGAGATACTGAAACTAAGAGAAAGAGGATACATACGCGGTGACATGTTAGTTGATCTTCAGAGGCCAGTTTGGACTAACGCACTATCTCGTGAAAGGAAAACTCAGGTGTCAGTTGGTGTTGGACATTACATGCATTTTACAGCAGCCCGTTATGTACAGTGAATTTTTCCTATTAAGAGTTTTTTATGCCATTGGAAACCCAAAAGTGTCGATTGGCACGTCAGATATAAATAATTGTGTTTTCAATGTTGCAAGAACATAGCTTAATTTAGAATACTGCTCGGAATTAACCAAGAAAAACGGAACATGCGAAGTATTAACTAGAAAGTATTCTTCGGCGCTCCTTTGCTCACCTCGCCATTCCTTTCAATCCATACTCATCAGAGACAACACTGTTCTTCATAAGCTTTTATCGCTGGTCCTTTATTTGAGTCTAGCCTCTTAAACTTTAAGTGGCATATATGTTTACCATTGGCCTAAATTACTGTTTATTACTTTATTTACTACCAATAATCGAATGTATTGGTATTAATATATTCACAGTAGTTTCTCTGATAAATATCAATATTATCTTTATGTTTTTAATTCTACAGCTTCAAATATAAACGAATAAGAGGGAAATGATACAAGTGTTTACCAATGGCATTTGAGGCTCTGGTCTTTAGAACTGGTTTTGTGTTGATCTAGCATATGTGTCCTGTGGATATACTCTTCTGATATGATCGACGGGAAGTTCAATCCACTGGAACATTTGCTGCATTATACAGTACAAAATAAACAAAGGAGTAGTTTGTAAATTTTTTTACAGCTAATTTTCTTCCGCGCCTTACATGTGAATTTGAAGTTGGTGTATGCAATGCATACCATAGGAAAAGGGGAAAAAAGGATGTTAAAACGTTTTGTGGTTGGAAGGACCTTCCCAGTCGGTTCAGTAAGCCCATAAAAATACTTTTAAGTGCCTTGACGGTTGGCTGTGGCCGAGCGGTTGTAGGCGCTTCAGTCTGGAACCGCGCTGCTGCTACGGCCGCAGGTTCGAATCCTGCCTCGGGCATGGATGTGTGTGATATTCTTAGGTTAGTTAGGTTTAAGTAATTCTAAGTCTAGAGGACTGATGACCTCAGATGTTAAGTCCCATAGTGCTTAGAACCTTGACGGTTGTGTCTAAAGCATCTATGAAACGTTCAGTAGATGAAACTGTAAATACTAGCGGAACCAGGGACATTGCTGTTGCACTTGATAGGACAGGCAACGTCGAGGACATCGCTCCTTGACTGGTGCTGTAAGTGCTACTTCTCTAGAGAATGGAAAAGTTGTTGGTGTTGAGTGCGTATTTAAGTACTGCCACACCTGTCATAACACTAAAGGCGTCATTGAACATCAGTTTTCTAAGAATTATGATGATTACAGTGGAGGTATGGAGTGTGATGGAGCTCTACAAATATTTCAGAGGTCCGTGCCCCCGTTTATAACGTTAGATATACGAAGTACGTAAGCGATGGGGACTCTAAAACTTTCAATAAAATTAATGTGTTCAATGATTAGAGTGATACCTGGGTAAAAAAATTGGAGTGTTGTGGAAATATGCAAAAGAGGATGGGAGCTAGCCTGAGGAAGCTACGAAGAGAAATGAAAGGAAAGCTGCTATCTGATGGAGAATCTCTGTCTGGCGTCAAATCGAAAGACTTGCATCCTGCGAACGAGCTAGCCGACGGGAGGCCCTAATCACACAAGACATTTACATTTTTTTTTATAAGCATTATCTTCCTGATGATGTTATTAACGAAATAAAACAAATTTTTTGAGACCTCAGTGACCCTGTTTTTCTTAGTAAGTGTCTTCATGGGGACACTCATTAAACAAATGAAAGTTTCAACCACTGCATATGGGAACGATGACCCAAGAATGTTTTTGTAGAAGTAAATACATGTGTCCTAGATGCAGTATTATATTTCATGATGGAGTGACAGAAAGGTTGAAACTCCTGAGAAATTTAGGCATAAAATGTGGCTCTAATACGGAAGATCAGTTGTTTGCGTGTGACAGACAATGGGTGAATGAAGCTGAAAGATTCGCTTTTCAAGTTACCAAAGAAGCAAACAGTGCTAAAAAAATTGCCAAGAGGAAGCTTGAAGACGAGAAAATGCTGCAGGATGAAGACTATGCTACAGGAATCTTCTGAGGCGCAGTTTAATTGTACTCATATCTTCATTCGCAATTTACGGCAAGTGGTATTTTTCACATTTCAAGTACAAGTATTTCCTAAAGTCTATAAAGTATTGCTCTAATTTTTTCTCTAACTTTCAGTAGTCCATACTTATGTAGTAGACCTAAGCTTTATTGCAGAACCAACTAGATTATAGAAAAAATAAAATTTTTATTAGGAAAGAATTATAAGAATTAAAATGCAAGATGTGATATTTTTTATCGTTGTAATATACATAATAGGTGGAGTTAAATAGGCCTATTACCTCAGCCATGATGTCATTTACATCTAGTAAAACCTCAGTTTGAGCAAGCATTTTGGAAAAAAGTATTGCAATTTCTTTGTAATTTTTGTAGTAACCCCAAACAGTTTCAAAAATATCAAAAATACTTCTAATTTGTTTAGAAAGTTTGCTGCATTACCTGATATCAACAAAAATCTGTAAACCATATACATTATAAAAAGTTCCTGAAAGAAATAGGTATTGGATTTTAACATAATATTGAGTCGGAAAAGTACCCTGTATTCTTAAAACCGGGAATGACCTGCGCTTTTTTTCCAGTTGTTAGGTGTCTTTCGTTGCTCAAGGGATCTACGATAAATTACTGCTGGAAGGGGAGCAAGTTCTTTCGAATAATTTTTAAAGAAACGTATAGGTATCTAATCTGGTCCTGAAGCCTTTCAACTACTAAGCAATTGTACCTGCTTTTGATTTCCGCTATCGGTTATCCCAGTGTCTGCCATCTCGACATTCGCACGACGATTGGAAGGAGGGACAGTGTAAGCAAATAGACTGTCATGAATTCGGTTCCTAGTTACTTCCAGTTTCAATGATTGTATATTGTGAAATTCTACTTACAACGAAGACTGAATGTTACGTATATCATTGTTCCACTAATTATCTCGAAAATGGCAATCCTGAGATAAAATAAATTATTTCCACTGATAGTGCACGTGTAGGAATATTACTGAAAATATACAACGCGAAGAAAAATATTTATGCTCACAGTTGAAAGTAATAGGCCTGTTGCTTACTTATCTCTGATTGTTTTTATATCTAGACGATCATACTGACATTCGTGAATACTTCTTTGTGATATATAAGAACGATTTCATGGAGGTGGCGTACTATCAAGGCAGATGAAGTCCTGGCGCCGTATAATGGACTGCTTGAAAAAGGTTACACTAGAATTCACAGAAGATTCGAATTTCGGAGGAGACTGATACAGGCGATTTCATTGCTATTTCTTCAACTTCAAACACTACTGCAGTAATTGATTTTAGTATGAGTAACACAGCACCAAACTGGCCGATGGGTTAGACGTCTAGTACATATGCAACAGGTAGAACAGACTGTTTGCCTGTTTTTGTAGAAGCATTTCAAGAAAGTCGTAAAACTGTCAACGACACGCTACTCAACACCTGTTGCAGTGTCTGGAAAGTCATTTCTTCTGTAAAAGTAGTTACTGGCCGAATAAGGTTAGCATTTCCTCGAAGTTATCAGACCACGGTCTGTCCATCATGAAGCAACTCTAGAGCGAAAGCGCCAACACGAAAACTAGGTCTCCCCTCCACTTTATTCGTACCTTCGCGCCGACGATTAATGATGTCGTTGCACATTTTATAAACTGATAAAATAAAATTGCTTTTAAGAGAAGAAATCGTTGTCTCAAGCCCTGTCCTCCATTACGTGCCTTAGATTACATTTAAAATACATTTTTCTTAACCGGAAGGGTTAAGAACTAGCGGGACTATTTTCTCTCGACGCCGATATCTCAGAATATCGCCATGGAAGTTCTACAGAGGGGGTTCCCCTCAGCATTCACAATCCCGCGTGCGTTCTGATATCGGAACGGTATTGGTACACTGAAACTGTTCGAGAAGGTACTGGAAACCTATCATTTTCCAGCGCAACTGGCACTCCCATCTACATGTGGCCGCATCGACCGGAGCGCTTGCCTGCTCGTGATGACTTAAAGCCTTCTATACCGGTCGTTCGATGTATGCCTGCCCACTACCTTCTGCATACTCTCATTTACATATACTTTGATTAACAGCGAAAATATATTAATTCACATCGCCTTATGTGTGGCGCCGGCCGCGGTGGCCGAGCGGTTCTAGGCGCTACAGTCTGGAACCGAGTGACTACTACGTTCGCAGGTTCGAGTCCTGCCTCGGGCATGGATGTGTGTGATGTCCTTAGGTCAGTTAGGTTTAAGTAGTTCTAAGTTCTAGGGGACTGATGACCTCAGAAGTTAAGTCCCATAGCGCTCAGAGCCATTTGAACCAAGCCAAGGTGACCGGTGGACATTCACATATGCGCCTCCCGCTGCGTCTGAAGCTGCATAGTGTAACTCGAATCAGCTACTACGGCAGCTGGAATCAGATGCCACATGCGTCTGTGATGCTAGCGGCTGGCGGGAGTATATATATACTACTGGCCATTAAAATTGCTACATCAAGATGAAATGCAGATGATAAGCGGGTATTCATTGGACAAATATATTATAAGAGAACTGACATGTGATTACATTTTCACGCAATTTGGGTGCATAGATTCTGAGAAATCAGTACCCACAACATCCACCTCTGGTCGCAATAACGGCCTTAATACGCCTGGGCATTGAGTCAGACAGAGCTTGGATGGCGTCTACAGGTACAGCTACCCATGCAGCTTCAACACGATACCACAGTTCATCAAGAGTAGTCACTGGGGTATTGTGACGAGCCAATTGCTCGGCCACCATTGACCAGACATTTTCAATTGGTGAGAGATCTGGAGAATGTTCTGGCCAGGGCAGCAGTCTAACATTTTCTGTATACAGAAAGGCCCGTACAGGACCTGCAACATGCTGTCGTGCTTTATCCTGCTTAAATGTAGGGTTTTGCAGGTATCGAATGAAGGGTAGAGCCACGGGTCGTAACACATGTGAAATGTGACGTCCACTGTTCATAGTGCCGTCAATGTGAACAAGAGTTGACCGAGACGTGTAGCCAATGGCACGCCATACGATCACGCTTGGTGATACGCTAGTATGGCAATGACGAATACACGCTTCTAATGTCCATTCGCCGCGATGTCGCCAAACACGGATTCGAAAATCATGATACTGTAAACAGAACCTGGATTCATCCTAAAAATGATGTTTTGCCATTCGTGCTCCCAGGTTCGTCGTTTAGTACACCATCGCTCGTTCTCCTGTGTGTGATGCAGCGTCAAGTGTAACCGCAGTCACGGTCTCCGAGCTGATAGCCCATGCTGGTGCAAACGTCGTCGAACTGTACGTGCAGATTGTTGTTGTCTTGCTAATGTCCCCGTCTGTTGACTCAGAGATTAAGACGTGGCTACACGATCCGTTACCGCCATGCGGATTAGATGCCTGTCATCTTGACTGCTAGTGATACGAGGCAGCTGGGATCCAGCACGGCGTTCCGTATTACCCTCCTGATCCCACCGATTCCATATTCTGCTAACAGTCATTAGATATCGACCAACCTGAGCAGCCATGTCGCGATACGATAAACCGCAATCGCAACAGGCTACAATCCACCAGGCAACGCCGGTCAACTGCTGTTTGAGAATGAGAAATCGGTTGGAAACTTTCCTAATGTCAGCACGTTGTAGGTGTCGCCACCGGCGCCAACCTTGTGTGAATTCTCTGAAAAGATAATCATTTACATATCACTGTATCTTCTTCCTGTTGGTTAAGTTTTTCGTCATTCGGGAGGATGACGGTTCAATCCCGCGTCCCGCCATCCTGATTTAGGTTTTCAGTGATTTCCCTAAAACGCTCCAGGCAAATGCTGGTACCGTTCCTTTGAAAGGACATGGCCGACATCCTTCCCTAATCGGATGAGACCGATGACCTCGCTGTTTGGTCTCTTCCCCCAATCAATCCAATCCATCCAGATGGCGCTATGCTATAGTTAGCCCGCTAGATGGCGCTACCATAGCTCAAACGAATATCAACAACGTTTTTTAAAAATAGGAACACCATTTTTATTACATACTCATGTAGTACGTAAAGAATAGTCACAAACGTATGGCACACAATTTCAGACGAACAGTTGGTAACAGGTAGGTTTTTCAAATTAAGATACTGGAGAAGGCGTCGTACCTGTGTCTCCGAGTAGCAGTTCTTTCGAAAGGTTTCCCTTAGGTGTTGCAGCTGCCCGTTATAGCCGCGAGGACCAGGGTGCCTTGCTACGGTTCGCACGGCTCCCCCGTCGGAGGTTCGAGTCCTCCCTCTGGTATGGGTGCGTGTGTTGTCCTTAGAGTAAGTTGGCGCCAGTTTGTTTAAGTTAGATTAAGTATTGTGTAAGCCTAGTGACTGATGACCTCAGCATTTCCAAAAATTTCCTCAGATGTTGCAGCTTGGTGGGTAGACTGCTCTTGTTGCGTATGTCTCGTGCTCGGTGCACCAAGGTTGTGGGCACAAATTTGCATTGTGCTGGATGGCAGCACCTATTGGCGTCTGTGTATAATTTCGTGCATGCCTTTTTTTTCTATTGACGTATGGTCTCCATGTGCCATCAGTTTCTTCCTTATCAAGAAGTCATTAAATTTCAGACATCCGTTTTCTTGTATCCCCTCGGTGAACTTTATACTGTTTTGTACGCTGTTAAGGTCATCAAGAAATTTCGGCAGATTGTCTTTGCCATGCGGCTACGCCACGAATGTCGAAAACGTATCATTAGAGCGCTTTTTGTTTCAGACGTATGATTTTGTGAGCTGTTCGTCCGAATAGTGTTCTATCTATAATTTAGCGATGCCTGGCGCCAGGAGGGATTACGTCTAACTGCTGATAGAAATTTAACGGTATTGAAGTTACGTGGTATTCAAAGCGTAGTATATCATTTCCACAGTGTCATTATCAAATGGGCTCCCTATAACGTCGAGGTTTGCGTGTGAAGAGAGACGTGACGTCGAAACCGACGGGGAGGTCACCCTTGTCGAGATGTGTCCCCTGACGCATTTTTTTGGCATGGGGTGTGCGGTGACCCACGACCGGGATGTTAAGCTATTACGTTCATTGGTGAATGTATCGTGTCCAGTATTCGACACAGTGGAACCGCTTCTTTTATATATTTGGGAAGACCATATAGCCGTGGCGGTATCCGTGACCATATCCTAGTTCATCCCTGAATTGTTTAAGAGTGAGATGGTCTTCCCAACCACAGATGGAGTAAGATACTTTTGTACTGACTTGTACGTTGGGTGTTGTAATAGAATTTCCATCTTCTGCCACCAGTCAAATGATCGGAGGAGCACGGTCACATGGGCTTTGTCAGCTGCTAGTACCACTGTGTCCTCGTCTTCACGGAGGTCGCGTTTCACCCTGCTTTCTACCAAGGTGATGTTAGTTTTCAGAATTTGTGCTTCGTCTAGGAAACTGCAGGTCTCCCTTCCCACCTCTTCGCCTCTGTCAGAGGGAAGCCTGCTGGATGCTGCTGATGTTCTCCAGTTTGGTAAATGTATTTGGAACCCTTGTATAATTTAATCCACTTCACAGCAAGGAACTTGTCACCTTTTCGAGTCCGTTTTCAGTCAAATTGAGGATGGTCCTAGAATCCTTAGTGTCGATAATCTTCATGTATGGCCCTTGACGTCGGTGGAGTTTGTTGCGTTCTAAGGCCAAACTACCACGCGTCGTATTGAGGGCTGCCGCAGGCAAGCGAACTGGATAGTCACGTACTTGTCCAGACAATGCTGTAAGGAACCAAAGAGAGATCCGAATATAATGGCCGACAACGCAACTAAGGTGAGGTGCCACATATCACAACAAAGTACGTAAATTCGCTTGATAAAAGACTGTCACATATGTAAAAGCATAACCCTCCAACAGACAGACTACAATAAATGCAAAAACAGCTACAATAAAACAAAAGAGGAAAGATGAAGTAGCGAATATTGACTAGTGCTAACTGTGTGATCAACAATGTCAATACAGACTGTAAAAAACATTTCTGAAATTACTTTTATTTTAAAGAAAGCTAATAGTAGGAAAAGTTAGTCACAAAACAAAAAGAAATTACGATTGCAAACACATGAAACGCTTTTAACGTTTATAATCAGAAAACGCTTGGCGCTGCAACTTATCTTTTTGTTGTCGACTCGTTGTAACGTCAGCGGTGGCTCGTCGGTGCTGACGGCGTAATGAAAGTTGCTCCATCGGTCGTGAAATGGCAACAAATATTTTCGTTTGCTTGGAATGTGTTTCCCCAAGTGATAATATCATCCCTCGTCGATTTCCTCTTGTCAAAAGCTGGCTGGATGTAATCGTTGTTGTATAGATCAAGTTTCGTATGAACACAAAATAACGTCTTTTACACACACATTTCAGTCATCAATATCCAATAAAGAGATTTCAAATAATGTAAAATTCACTTTGAGTCTCCGATCGCGAAATTACAGTCCACCCGCTTTTGACAATAACGATCGCCATTTCACATCTCTGGCGGGAACAGTGTCACACGTAAAAAATAGTTTGAAAGTCTTCACAGCGGCAATGAATGTCTTACCTCGCGCGGCATCATACGATACAAGTATTTTCAAACTGCATTACTTTGTGGGACAACGGTACCAATAGTTCGGTTCTCACAAAGACAGTCACTCTCCATTCGCTTGTACAAAGTCACTGCTGTGAATACAGGTAGCACTCCACGAGGATCAGAGTATTCACTCAGACTGACAATTTGTTTCATAACTTCCACGACGAAATTTAGTTTAAACCGTGACCGACATGTATGAAAGCAGCCATAAATTTTCGTGCGTTTCTGTCTAGCACGATTGCACAACATGAATGCGTGTATGCTTTGCAGCACACTTACCCTCTGTCACTGTTCGACTGCCACTATTGATATCGCTCTAAAATCACTGTTCATCCAACCGTTTTGTGAACTACATGTGGTATCACACAGAGCATATCGCAAAAGTATTAAAGAAGACGAAAAATACACAGAAATTTTGAGTAATTGATTAATAAGAGAGTCATGTACCAATATATAAAAAAGGTGCATTTTATACTACAGATGAAAACAAAAAAATGATATTCTAAATCTTCAAAGGAATACGTACAGAGTAAAAGGAAATAAAATAAAAGAAGGAAGACAAGACAATTATCTCTCGTTATTGAGAATATCTTCACGCAGTGCGTTAGGAAATTTCTGCACTTACTCTGTTCATGTCTGCCATACGAAATGAAAGTGGCGTTCCGACTGTCCGTCCGAGAGATAACTGTCATTCAGATTCCCCATACCCTCGGCACGGATGTATCATGATGCAGGTCGTGTGAGAGCGATGATCAGAGAAGACGAGTAAGAGGAGGGTACGCCGAGCCAGTGACGTAGCCGGGGGGGGGGGGGGGGCGGGGAGGTGGTCCAGAGGGCACGTAGTTCCCCTATCACCTGAATGATATTACACACGACATAGTTACTCTGTAGCGAAATTGAGAGAGATATTTTATTTTCAATCATACTGCATAAAAGGGATACACGTTGTCTTTAGTCAGCAAAGCCAACGACAGATTGAAACTATCTATACATCCATAGGACTATCAGCTATCACCCATCCCTATTTACCCACGAACAATTGTTGGCCTTGCCAGAGCTCAGTTTTTTTTTCTTTTTCGTCAGTTCAATTCTTGCAGTTGTATTTAATGTAAGTGCTACTGGTTATTGTTTTTGTATTGTGTGCTGTATTGGTAGTTTCTAACTATGCGTAAGTTGGTAACATGAAAGAGGAGGAAAACAGATTTTCATTCTTTCCTAACTATAGCAGTTTAATGTTAGCACTGGAGTCGTTATTTGGTAGCTGGTAGAGCTTTTGGGCTGCAATATTTAAGTATTTCAGAAGCCAGCGAAGCAATAAACGTCATAAAAAATAATTTTAAAGTTAAATCATTGCATAAAAATACATTGGATTTATACGGGTCGCCCAGAAATCGCGTTGATAAAAAAAAATATCAGCCAAATAGCGAAGCTTGCATTTCTTTAAAAAAATTTCTCAGTATTTTATCATTAGTAGCCAAAATATCACTCAGTCTTGTCACCCGGCAGTACTTAGTTACGAGAACCATTACCGATACGAAACAATAGGGAGGGATTTGTAGATAGTGAATGAGCTATGTGATGACAGAACATTTTATAGTTCGCCCGTGTCTGAGAGATTATTTTCAGAGGGCTACTTAAATTATTCCGAGCCGACAGTGCCCTTCATCTATCTGTCCCCCTTTCGTCCAACATCTATTTACGCGCTTGTAATACTGTAATAACTGAAGTCAACAATTCCATGCACAATTAAATCTTAATGTACTATCAAATAAATAAACATACTCAATTACAGGAAAAGCATGCAATGTCGGAATTCAATTTTTTGTAGTGATGTGTTTTGTTTTACTGAAGAAGAAGGCACAACAACCAGTTTGACCATATTCTCTGCCGAATTCAGGCAGCACCGGGTACTCTGCCACTAACTTAGCAATCACTGGATTCGGCAGGCGACGTGATTTTAATCCACCCGCTGGCAATCTTGAAAATGATTTTCAGTGGTTTCTCATTTTCAGTTTTGGCTCCTGCGAGGGTGGTTCCTTACTGCAGGCCAATTCCTTCTGAACACCTATCTTTCCCGACAAATTCCAGTTCCCTTAAAGATGCAAACCCAATGGTTAAATGAAAATAGCTGCATCGAAAGCGAGCCCAGCATCTCTTCGGTGACTCGTGATACAAAAAGCCATATGATAAATACAGATACAAATGATCTTCATTTAGGCTCATGCATTTGTCTGCCAGTATCTTCTGTAATCCACACAGAGATCGTTGTTATATTGCAAAAAGTGACAGATACATACTTGAATGAGGAATTTGGAGAAAGTGTAGAGTAGAATAATTCGAAAGCCTTTGCACTTTCACCACCAAAATTTAATATAGCTTCTCTGTCGAACAGAGATATATTTATTTCTAAAGCCATGTAGATAATAGTCAAGGTGTCCCAAAAAATTAGCATTTGTGCATTTCTGATCACTTCCTGAGCTCATATCCAGACTGAAAGAAGAAAAGAGTAAAATGACCTTGAATGTGAAGGACGACTGAGGCGTGACTGTGTCTTAGTGGTTTTCCAATATACAAAATTTCTAAGTAACGAGATTGTATTCCCGCTTTGTGAAAACTGAGTTTAGAATAAAATTGTTCCTTTATGGAAATTTTCAGAATAAGTGACAAAATAAGCTTTTGTAAGTTCCTGTTTAAGAAATAGGACGCCACCCCCTTTGCAAAAGCCAAGTTAGGTCCTTTGTTCAGCGTACTTGTGGAGAAAATAATGACCACCCTTTCTCTGAGCCCGCCAGCAGCAATCAGAGCTCGATAAAATTAATACAGGACGGCGGCAAGAGAGTAAGAGCAGCTAAAATACACAGATAAAATTCTAAAATTTGATTTAAACTAGAAATCTTCGACCATGAAATTCATTATCGTTACTTTGAAGTTTCTTCATTTCTTTGTATCTTAGTTTAATAGTCTTATCTTCAAATAATTGGAAATCGTAGCCATTAATTAATTTATATAACCTGTTCGGGAAAATAATTTTAAAACTGTTATTTAGCTCCATACAAATTTTTCACCGTATCTAATATGTAAATATTCGTATCCCGTAATGCGACATAAAACAGTTACTTCCAGCTCACTAATTTTTTAAACAGATTAGTGTTGCTGGCATAGTTGAGTTTCTTGAGTACCGTATTCATTGATATACTGAAAATTTTTATTAGTAACATTTACACTTTAGTTGAAAGTTTGCTACTGAAAACATAAGTTTTACCTACAAAACACCCATCTTGTCTGGAGGAACGCTGGGCTACACTACGCAGGATAATTTAAAAATTACCCAGAATTTTAGCAGGGTTACAACCACGAAATGTTCTTAGGATACATTTCATGATTCGAATCACACCCACCTTAAATGCTGAACTAACCACACAATGCATTGTAAGTCACCTGCAGCTCACACACTCTCACCGTTGTGATGTTTGCAGGAGAAATAACAGAAGGGAATCTAGTAATCTAAGAAAAGCTAATTTAATTAATTTAATTATTTTGCACACATTATCTATCACTGTTTCGAATAATCTCAATAACAAGAAATTAGTTGATCTCAGAGCTTTAGCTAAAAATCATGGTGCAATTGGCTACAGAAAATTAAAGAAATCTGTAATCAGTTCATTCAAATATGCTACGGGTGTTTCCTTTTCAAAATGAATTATTCCACAAGAATAAGACAAGACCAAAACCTATACCTGTTATATATTATTTTTACCAATCTGATGAAAATGTTTTTGATAAGCCTCAATCACAAACAAAAGAGAAAATAGTGGGACTTGATCAAATATTTCCATTAAGTGGTAAACTATTTGAGCAAGGAAAAGAGACTAAACCATCGAAAAGAGTTACTTGACACTAAAAAAGTAAGATCTAAATTTGATTGAAGATTTAAAGGTTGGGCTCTTGAGGATAATATTGTATTAACGGCGCTAATACTAGTAAACAAGATACCATTGATGAAAAAACAGACTATGTAACTGTAGGATTTAATTCAATGATACAAGTGACAAAATAGTGTAGGAAAGGGAATAAGTTAAATACAACTACTGCCTATCCAAATATATTTTATCCAGTTTCTACAGGATATGAAGCAACAGATAATACTAAATAATCTGTTTAAGTTTTGTACATTAAAATCAGACATATATTATCATCTGATTCGTACACTGATATTACAGGTACTGCATTTAATATTCTGATATTAGCAATTCCTATAGGTAATAGTGTTACTAATGTAGCTGATTATAAAATGAATCAAATGTGTATCACAAAAATTACTGACAATGGTAATCTGTGTGGTGCTAGAGCTATAATTGTGGTACAGTCATATTATATTGATGTTATGTTGGGCAGAGAACAGTTGAAACTAAGAAAATTAGGAAGAGAAATAAATACAAATTATAAGAAATATAACAGATATATTTGTAACTAGTTAGGAGAAGATAGCAAACAAGGGTTTATTCTGGACAGTATTAAAAATGTAGGACAACTATTAAGGTACCCAAATAACTGTTGCAAATGCTAAGAATTTCAATTCAGTTATTTACAGCAGTCTTGAGAAACCAGTAAAGACATATATCTGTAGAATCCAAAAACATTTTTACAAATTTCCAGCATGCAGGAGTATCTGTAGGTCAGCAACTTCTGTTACTCAGTACAACAAAAAATTTGTTCAAAATTGCAAATTTTGCTTCTCCTATTCACTTGATGACTTCTTTTGCGTCAAGACCTAATTTCACATCACCATAACATAGGGTATTCGTGAAGATATGAGAACCATGTCAAAAATATACAGTGAACAGCACTGTAACTGTTCATTGCACATTTTGGTTTGGTTTTTACATTTTCAGAAATACCACGTGTGACTATGGTACAACGATCTGGAAACCAGTTTCGGCCCAAAACCAGTCACTTAGCGAATGAAAAAGTAAAATTTGCAAATTTCGACTGGTTTTTAGTTGTACTCAAATCTATTTTGATGTAGTCAACAGTAATTTGGTATTTTTATGATAATCGTATTACTATAAAAATGTAATAAACCAAACAACCACAAGAACAAACACAGTTGCAAAATAGAAAGGAAAGTGTGTCTGTTATACAAAAGAGAACAACACAATAATGAGGAAAATAAGATATACTGTGAAACTTGTAATGGCTATTGTTACAATGAAGAATGATTAAAGAAACAATCAACAAGAAGTTTGTATCATAGTTTATAAATGTGAATAAAGTATATGAAGAATGTCAGTGTAATTGTTTGAGATCTGAAGCATATAAATGTGTCTCTGGAAGATGCAGAAACTGTAATTTAGTGGTATAAATTAAAAATCATCACTGTTACATTCATAACGGATGTTAAATGTCATATATGTGACAGAAAGTGTGGTAAGGAATATATAGTTAAGGGATGTCCGATCTTTAGTAAGGGTGGTTGTTACGTGAATGCGGAATAGTAATATTTTTGTGTTTTTCAATGCTACAAATTTAAAACCAAAAAAAGTTGTAGGTAAACAGTATAAATACTGTGGAAATGGAATATCACATATATGTGGCTCGGTTACAATGCTTAACATGAAACTGATATTTGTATGTAGTACAAATCTAGTAATAGTCCACAATTTTAACGGTGGTATTGTTGATAAACTTAAGAAAAATTATGAATTCTGCAGTTGAATGATGTCTGAACAATGTTGCAGAAGCCACGAACATAGCATTCCAAATTTAAAGAACACAAAATCTCCTAGAATGGCGATGTTTTACTGAAGTTATAAATTTAGCACGGATTTAAAAGCGAGGTGCTTTTAATAGTTTCCACAACAAATCTATGTCTAGAAATCTGACAGAAAATCCAAAAATATTCCGGTCGTATGTGAAGTGCGCTAGCGGCCAGACACAATGTCAGTACCTTCACTGCACGATACCAGCGATAATTTTGCCAACAACAACGCGACTAAAGCTGAATTTCAAAACACAGTTGCCCAAAATTACTTCACCAAACAAGACGAAGTAAATATTCCACAGTCCTAATCAAGAACAACTGCTAACATGAGAACCTTAGAAGTAGGTATCGTTGGTGTAGTGAAGCAGCTTAAAGCACAAAAAATAGGCAAGTCTTCCGATCCAGATAGTATAGCAGCTAGGTTCCTTCCAGAGTATGGTGATACTATATCCACATAGCACTCATGTACAACAGCTTGCTCGACGAAATATCAACAGAAAAATACTGCAAACTGACGTCGATTTGCAGTACATTTTGGACGATACACTATTCAAACCTTACGTATCACATTGAAGGAACGGTCTACTGACACAAAGCACTGATTCAGAACATAGCGTTCTTTTGAAACACAACTAGCTCTATAACAGCACTACGCAATAAGTGCTGTCAACAGGGGATCTAAAAATGATTTTATATATTTGATTTTACAGGAGGCTTTCAACATTGTTTCTCACAAGATACTCAAAATCAATTTTCGTGACTATGGAGTATCACTTCAGTTGTGGGAGTGAATTCGTGATTTCTTGCCTGAAACGTCACAGTACGGAGTAATCGACGAAAAATCATCCAGTTAAAGAGAAGTGATATGTTGTCGAAGTAAGTGTTATAGGCCATCTGCTATTCGTAATCTTTTTTTTTTTTTGGTCGTCAGTCTACTGACTGGTTTGATGCGGCCCGCCACGAATTCCTTTCCTGTGCTAACCTCTTTTTCTTAGTACTTGCAACCTATGTCCTCAATTTTTTGCTTGACGTATTCCAATCGCTGTCTTCCTATACAGTTTTTGCCCTCTACAGCTCCCTCTAGTACCATGGAAGTCATTCCCTCATGTCTTAGCAGATGTCCTGTCATCCTGTCCCATCTCCTTATCAGTGTTTTCCACATATTCCTTTCCTCTCCGATACTGCGTAGAACCTCCTCATTCCTTACCTTATCAGTCCACCAAATTTTCAACATTCGTCTATAAAACCACATCTGAAATGCTTCGATTCTCTTCTGCTCCGGTTCTCCCACAGTCCAAGTTTCACTACCATACAATGCTGTACTCCAGACGTACATCCTCAGAAATTTCTTCCTCAAATTAAGGCCGCTATTTGATATTAGTCGACTTCTCTTGGCCAGAAATGCCTTTTTTGCCATAGCGAGTCTGCTTTTGATGTCCTCCTTGCTCCGTCCGTCATTGGTTATTTTACTGCCTAGGTAGCAGAATTCCTTAACTTCATTGACTTTGTGACCATCAATCCTGATGTTAAGTTTCTCACTGTTCTCATTTCTTCTACTTGTCATTACCTTCGTCTTTCTCCGATTTACTCTCAAGCCATACTGTGTACTCATTAGACTGTTCATTCCGTTCAGCAGATCATTTAATTCTTCTTCACATTCACTCAGGATAGCAATGTCATCAGCGAATCGTATCATTGATATCCTTTCACCTTGTATTTTAATTACACTCCTGAACCTTTGTTTTATTTCCATGTATGCTTCCTCGATGTACAGATTGAAGAGTAGGGGCGAAAGCCTACAGCCTTGTCTTATACCCTTCTTAATACGAGCACTTGGTTCTTGATCGTCCACTCTTATTATTCCCTCTTGGTTGTTGTATGTACTGTATATGACCCGTCTCTCCCTATAGCTTATCCCTACATTTTTCAGTATTTCGAACAGCTTGAGCCATTTTATATTGTCGAACGGTTTTTCCAGGTCGACAAATCCTATGAACGTGTCTTGATTTTTCTTTAGCCTTTCTTCCATTATTAGCCGTAACGTCAGAATTGCCTCTCTCGTGCCTTTACTTTTCCTAAAGCCGAACCGATCGTCACCTAGCGCATTCTCAATTTTCTTTTCCATTCTTCTGTGTATTATTCTTGTAAGCAGCTTCGATGCATGAGCTGTTAAGCTGATTGTGCGATAATTCTCTCACTTTTCAGCTCTTGCCGTCTTCGGAATTGTGTGGATGATGCTTTTCCGAAAGTCAGATGGTATGTCGCCAGACTCATATATTCTACACACGAACGGGAATAGTCGTTTTGTTGCCACTTCCCCTAATGATTTTAGAAATTCTGATGGAATGTTATCTATTCCTTCTGCCTTATGTGACCGTAAGTCCCCCAAAGCTCTTTTAAATTCCTAATCTAATACTGGATCCCCTATCTCTTCTAAATCGACTCCTGTTTCTTCTTCTATCACATCAGACAAATCTTCACCCTAATAGAGGCTTTCAATGTATTCTTTCCACCTATCTGCTCTCTCCTCTGCATTTAACAGTGGAGTTCCCGTTGCACTCTTAATGTTACCACCGTTGCGTTTAATGTCACCAAAGGTTGTTTTGACTTTCCTGTATGCTGAGTCTGTCCTTCCGACAATCATATATTTTTCGATGTCTTCACATTATTCCTGCAGCCATTTCGTCTTAGCTTCTCTGCACTTCCTATTTATTTCATTCCACAGCAACTTGTATTTCTGTATTCCTGATTTTCCCGGAACATGTTTGTACTTCCTCCTTTCATCAATCAACTGAAGTATTTCTTCTGTTACCCATGATTTCTTCGCAGCTACCTTCTTTGTACCTATGTTTTGCTTCCCAACTTCTGTGATGGCCCTTTTTAGAGATGTCCATTCCTCTTCGACCGTGCTGCCTACTGCGCTATTCCTTAATCTATGATCCAGGAAATAATCTGACCATCTCTACTTGATTTTTTGCAGATGGTACCGTTATTTATCGTATGACTGACAGACAATACGTGTTTGTTGCGAAAAGTCGCAATCATCCCAAACAGGGTGAAGTGTGCGATTGTCCATTTGAGTGCGAAAGAAATCCATTACATTTAAGTTACACCATAAATCACACAAACGTAAAAGCTATCAATCCAACTAAATACCTAGGGATTACAATTACTAAATACTTAATCAGGAACGATCACAGTGATAGTGCTGTGAGGAAAGCAAACCAAAGTCATTGTTTTGCTGGCAGAACACTTAGAACATAGAGCAGGTCTTCTAAAGACACTGTAAGGTTCTAAAATATATGGTATCTTTGGCAGATAGGGGTGATGGGGAACACCGATAAAGTCCAAAGAAGGGCAGCTAGTTTTGTATCATCGCCAAACAGGGGGGAGACTATCAAGGATATGATAAGAGAGGTGTGGTGGCAATCATTAAAACAATAGCGTTTTTCTTTCGTGTAAGAGCTTTCCACGAAATTTCAATTAGCAACTTTCTCCTCTGAATGTGATTATATTTTACTGTCGTCAATCTGTACAAGGTGAACATCAATAAAACCGACAAAGTGCAGGAACGGATTCCTCACTAACAATGGATGGTAAAGGTCATATGAACATGTTCCGGAAATGCATCGTTGCCATGGTAGATGGCGCTGATAATCGAAAGTTCCTGTTACCACATACTACATGTCTAGTGCGTTGCAGGCTGATTGAATCATGTAACGTACTGTATGTAATCAGCAGAATGGATACACATGATCGTAGTTCAGCTTAAATCATCTTGGTGGTCTTCTTCCCTGGAGCTTGTACTACAGTTCGTCTCAATATCATGTAGAACCTTGTCTCCAAATGTGTGCACACAGTCCGCCGCCTCCCTGCACGTTCAACTGTCTGAAAGGACTCATGATCTGATTAACGCGTAAAATAGGCTTCTAATTCTGTGTGGTGTGGTTCTTGTCTGATAAAGTACCTCGTTAGGTATAGTCGTGTTGGCTCTCGACCTTCTCCATCTGCTTGGTTGTACACGAACGCTATCTCGGCTTCTTGCCGACATGAATACCTGACAGTTCCGCCGCTTACAGTACGCGGCGTCAATCACACAGCCTGCAGCATACAAGGAAAATACTGCACTTGGTCACAGGAACTTTAATTTGTCAGCGCCATATACCATGGTAACGATGCATTTTCGGACATATGTATCATAGCACCATTTTCCTGCATTTCCAGTCACGAACCGCACCTGCAGTTTGTCGGTTTTCTTAATGATCACCCTGTATAGGGAGAATATCGGAATGAAATAAGAGGAATCGGAGCTCGTATGGGAAGACATATGTGTTCCGTTTACCTAATTGCTGTTAGAGTGGAATGGTAAAGATAAAGTCTGAAAGTGATTCAAGAAACCCTCTGCTTGCATATAAGTGTGAATTGTAGTAGTAGTAGTAGTAGCAGTAGTAATGATGTAGATACAGGCATTTATTTTGGGACGTAGATGTGTTGTCCCCGACATAGTAGACAGTGCCATAAATCTTCAGACTATTTCGTATGCTATTAGACGTAGCTTCAAAGAGCAGATCGTAAATTCTGACAGATCGTAGACCTAAATCTACATAAATAATTGCAGCTGGGCTTACTGAACCATTCTCGTACGTAATACCGTTTTTTCATAAAATTCGATACTGATAAACATCATAAATACTTTTTGTAACGTTATCCATTTGAGCAGCGAAAAACTCCTATCATTCAGTTTTTCTTGATGTAGCAGCCAGTACCAAAACGAGAACTGAAATGGGCGTACACTGCTTCTCTCAAACAATTACGAACTACACAACGAGAGAAAGCGGTGACATCGTTCGCTGTAGACAAGACGCTTAGTCATAACTGCACATCACGGCAACCGGGAACAGATATGTTAGAGAGCCACCAAGGCAGACTATAAACTGTGTAAGCTTCCACATTTGCTCACCATTACAAATCCTTAACGCTCTGTAACACATTTCGCAAATTGTACACTTTACAATAATGAGATGCGATTATCAATAAATGCCTCATAAACCACCATTCGTTTATACGTTGTCTGAACAGCAGCAACGTAATCACACTATTTTCAGATAACCCGGAACTTATGTTTGCTTCAGGCGAAGTCCTTCTTGAATAAACACACTGACAGGGGAAAAACGTTGAATTCCAAGAAGAAGTTGTGCGATATACACGAAAGCACATAGCCGTGTTTATACCTCTGAAGTATGACGTCTGCTTAAATTTCCCACCCTTCGCATAAGATTGGTGCTAGTAGCCATAATTATCTTTGAGATTGGACGTGATGATTTAGTTTCACTCAGGAATGCCTAAAAGGCGACCAAGACGCCATCATCAACTCCTGACTCAGTTTGAACGCGCCGTGTAATAGGGCTAAGAGAAGCTGGATGTTCCTTCTGCAGCATTGCAGAAAGATGTGTCAGGAATGTGGCCGCTGTACATTTTGCTGGTAGCGGTAATCACAAGAATGTGTGATCGCAAGAAGACCTGTCTCCAGACAGCAATATGGCACTACAGAAAGGGAAGAATGTCGCGGTCGGCATATTTCTCTGTCGCACCATACTACATCTGCAGCAGCAATTTGAGCAACTGTTGGTACCACAGTGACGTAACGAACTGTTACAAATCGGTTACCTGAAGGACAGCTCTGAGCCAGGCGCCGTGAACTGTACACTTCACTGACCCCAAACCACCGCCATTCGCTACTTCAGTGGAGTTAATCGAGAGCTCATCGGAAGGCAGGATGCAGATCTGTTGTACTTCACAAAGAAAGCAGAATCTGCGTCGGAGCAAGTGATGGCTATGTTTTGGTTAGAGGAGGCCAATTGAAGTTCTTCAACTAAACTGTCTGCTTGCTAGACACACTGAACCCTCACCTGTGGTTATGGTCGAGGATGCGATTTCGTATGACTGAAGGAGCACTCCCATGGTTGTCCCATGGACCTTTACTGGAATGTGTACGTCACTCTGGTGATTCGACCATTTGTACTGACATTCATGATCAGCATTCCAAGAGGTGTTTTCCAACATAACACCGTTATAGCACAACTTGCTCTACACAGTGTCGACATGTTGCGTCGGTCTGCTCCATCACCAGTCCTGTCTCCAAACGAGCTCATTTGCGACGTTATCGAATGACAACTAGAGCGTCATCCTGTATTGACCGACCAAGTTCATCAGGTATGGAAGTCTGTCCCACAAACTGACATCCGGCACTTGTTCGATACAATACATTCACGTTTGCAAGCTTGCAAACATTATGGTGATTACACCGGTTTTTAATGTACCAACATATCACATATGCAGTGGGTTGTCTCACACCTCCCTTAACCCGTGATCTTGCAATGTTATCACTTAAATATGTTACCGAGATAAAAGTATTTCCGAAATTTGATTTCTCTACATTAATTATGGCTTTGTGTTGCGATGTTTTTTCCTGTAGGGTAAATGAAAGTAAATTGCAAAAGTAAAGAGTTATCATTTTTATCGTTCTCATTAGTGTATCGCTTGATTATGAACAACCTAACTTTTATGGAGGTTTTTATCTTGCCTTCTTGGAGAGATACGAATCATAAAGAGGGCAGAGACCTCAAGTCTGTGGAGATTCACAACTTTCGGAAACGGAGACCCTGCCGGGAAAAAGCCTCCCCCTGTTGAAGTGGTGTAATAGCGGACAGCCGCTGCAGTTGTGGGAGATTGCTGTCAGTGACAGAAGCTGGAATTACACAACTTTCCCGCTGTTCATTCCTCCCCCTGATAGTCTCCACAACGACGGAAAAGTTGCTGATGTCGTTTTACTACGTGCTCCGAGCGCTACGTGTTGCGTGAAATATATTCGCCTCTGCCATTTTTAGTTCCCTTTTTCTCTGCTGAGAGGTTATTTCTGTTACGTTCTCCGTATCTTTGCCGACACGGAACGATCATGCAATGCGTGTGTCACAGCGCAGGCAATATCGTACTTTTTCCATCGGGCGTTCAAATCTCAGGCACGTTTCAGCAAAATGTTTCTATAATAGAGTGTAGCTTTCTTTGTAGAAGGACTAGAAGTACCTATGCAACAGCTTAAGAAGTGCAGGGGTCTTCACATTCTTGTGAGGGATGCGAAACTACGGTTTTTGCTCGTTTGGACTAGAGCGACTAGTGATGTGGGCTATATTCTTGCCTACTAAACGATGATCGGCGTTTAAATTGGTTGTTGACATTGTGTCACATATACATGGGTCATTGAAGTATTTCATATTACTATTTCTTCTTTTCTCCTACGTTTACTCTCATAATTTATAATGAATGATGTGGAATAAAAAACGATATATCATCTGTAAAACACATGTTTGTGATAAACGTATCTTCCAAATGTTCAAAGATTGCAAACGTATCAAAATTTCCAGATGTTGTAAAAGTGGTGAATGCAAAGCCACTGAGAACAAGTGAAGACGTCCAGCTCTTTAATCTTCATCCTTTATTATCAAATTTTTTTCGTTAGGAGCTCAAGCAGATAAGATGGAAGTATCATAGTGCTCCGTCACTGGTTAAAACCACTAGCTCGTCTCTTAATCAGCATAAAGTAGGTCAGCTTGGCAGGGGGTTATTCGGACACGACCGATAGTTTATAATTAGTGTCTTTTCATTAATTACGTTCCAATTAAGTACCCGAGCCCCCTGAGGTATTTTTTCCGATCATTTGTCGACTATACGCAATATTTTGCAATTAAGCCTGCCCTGGTACGATCGGTTTTCGTTTCCGACCAACGATGTCTACCAGCTAAATCAATGGCCTAATGTCATTCAGATCAGCAAATAAGCAACACAGGGGTGAATATGCACAAGGAAAATTATTGTATAAAAGTGAAAGTTCTTACGAGCTATGGTATTGTGCGTAACTTAGTAAAGTTATTCATCCTCAATGGGGGTTCTGTTGTACCATGTGTAAAATGTTTAATTTCCGCCACACCTTCGAGAAACCTTATACCTTTCTCTTTTTCACACTCACTGCGAGACTGGGTGGCCACCTAAATGTGGATGAGGGTTTTAATTGGTCGTTGGTATTGTGTCAGGTATACACGGGCCACAGCGGACTAATTCAGCTTACCCGATGCCGAAATAATGCCGAGACACGATTTCATCTTCAGTGGTATGCCAGATTAGGATTTGAACGTGAATTTTTAGTTAGTATGAATCTAATACAAGTCTACCAGTGAAGATGAGCTCATGGGCCGATGCTAGTTGGATGTTGAGCGATAAAGTTCCCTTACCGAGCCGTCACTGAGGTTTTTGCACGATTACGAACTTTAATGATTATATCTGTAATAGTAAGTAACCCTACACAGAATTAGAAATGTTTGATAAGAATCATCAAAAGATAAACATCATCGACGTAGTATTATAACTCCAGTTAGCTATGTCCTCAGTCGTTTTACAATATGATGTTATTGTTATAGGAAACACAAATATAAATCTGGAGGAAAGATGTCACTCTACGCGACACAGCCAGGCTCCAGCAGTTGTTATAGCTGTGAAGAGAATGGAGAAAGTAATTGGCATAGTCAAACCATTACACCTGTCCTTTACGCCCATGATGTAATGTTCTGAATCAACTAAAGGCGAACCACTAGAGAATAGTCTCGCTTATTAAGATGTAGAAATAAAAAATTTATCAATGAAGATACTCTTCGAGAGAGTTGTTAGGGTATTTCAGAGAAAGATGAACGAACATAAAGTGCTGAAGTCTGGGAGTCCAGTTGCAAAATTTCTGCATAGCTTACCTATTTTCTTTTTCAATATGAGATTATCCGTATACGATATTGCGTTTACAGCTTCGTACACTCCTGATTAGCAAATCAGTTGCTTCTTGCCAATTAGCTTCTAGTAAAAGGGAGCTCCCGTACAATGGGTACGTACAGAAACACACTAGATGATTAAAATGAGAGGGATTCAAGCTGAATCAAACACCAGAAATTTATGAATTAAAAAGGAAATTGCGGAACAATATGTAGCAAAGCGTGCAACGCAATAATCAGGCTTGCCTTTTGTGCTGAATGGAGCGAGTCGAATTCGGCAGCACTACACAAAAAAATACGTAGCTACAATGCGGGAATGGCATGGAATGACGTTGTTTTTCAATTCTATAGCGGCATACCTCAAAGCCTTTGATTCTCTTGTTTTCTGGTTTTCCCAGAGTCTATGGTTCACTATCAAACAATGCCGTGCTCCAAGTGTACATTCTCAGAACTTTCTTCCTCATTTGAAGGCTGATGTTTGATATTAGCAGACCTTATGTGGCCATGAATGACCATTTCGCACGTGTTATCTGCTTTTTATGTCCTCTTTGCTTCGACTGTCGTGTATTACTATGCCTCTCCTCCATCGTCTCTAAATTTGGACGTTAATTTTTTCGTTCTGCTCCCCTCACTACTTTCGTGCATCTTCGGCTTCCGTTCAATCCATATTCGGTACTCGTCTTACTGTTCATTCCTTTCCTTATGAGTTACTCGAATTTTCTCATATTTTCGTATGACCTGCAATTTTTGTATTACCGAACGCATTTCCCATCTCTTACCTTTCTTAAGTCTTGCTTCTGTTATCGTTCGCAGCGTCCGGATAGCTCTTACCTTTTCCTTCCATTCTTCTGCTAAGCCTGTCGTGCGATAGTTGTCGCACTTATCTGCTCTTGCTGTTCTCGGGATCGTGTGGATGAAATTATTTCTAAATTATGATGATATGTATTCACGGTAATAGTTCGCACAGCTCAAATTGACTAGTCACTCGTTGCCACTTTCTCCATAATTTTACAAATTATGGAGGAATGTTATCTGCGCATTCTGTCTCATTTGATGGCATGTCTTCCAAAGCTCTAACGAACTATGACTTCGCCGGCCGGGGTGGCCCAGTTTTTCTAGGCACTACAGTCTGGAACCGCGCGACCACTGCGGTCGCAGATTCGAATCTTGCCTTGGGCATGGATGTGTGTGATGTCCTTAGGTTAGTTAGGTTTAAGTAGTTCTATGTTCTAGTGGACTGATGACCTAAGATGTTAAGTCCCATAGTGCTCAGAGGCATTTGGGCCAATTGAACTATAATACTAGTTGCCCTATATCTTTCTATCGTCTCCCGTTTCTTCCTTAATCACGACATCGGCCAAATCTTCCAGATCGTAGATCCATTCAGTGTACTATTTCTGGCTACCTGCTCTCTCTCTCTCTCTCTCTCTCTCTCTCTCTCTCTCTCTCTCTCTCTCTCTCTCTCCCCCTCTCTCTCTTTCTTTCTCTTTCTCTTTCTCTCCTCTGAATTTAAGAATGGTATTTCCATTGCATTCTTATTGTTTGTGTCCTTGCTTCACGATTTTGCTGCCACTTTCGCTTCTGTGTACATCTACACTCCTGGAAATTGAAATAAGAACACCGTAAATTCATTGTCCCAGGAAGGGGAAACTTTATTGACACACTCCTGGGGTCAGATACATCACATGATCACACTGACAGAACCACAGGCACATAGACACAGGCAACAGAGCATGCACAGTGTCGGCACTAGTACAGTGTATATCCACCTTTCGCAGCAATGCAGGCTGCTATTCCCCATGGAGACGATCGTAGAGATGCTTGATGTAGTCCTGTGGAACGGCTTGCCATGCCATTTCCACCTGGCGCCTCTGTTGGACCAGCAATCGTGCTGGACGTGCAGACCGCGTGAGACGACACTTCATCCAGTCCCAAACATTCTCAATGGGGGACAGACATGGAGATCTTGCTGGCCAGGGTAGTTGACTTACGCCTTCTAGAGCACGTTGGGTGGCACGGGATACATGCGGACGTGCATTGTCCTGTTGGAACAGCAAGTTCCCTTGCCGGTCTAGGAATGGTAGAACGATGGGTTCGATGACGGTTTGGATGTACCGTGCACTATTCATTGTCCCCTCGACGGTCACCAGAGGTGTACGGCCAGTGTAGGAGATAGCTCCCCACACCATGATGCCGGGTATTGGCCCTGTGTGCCTCGGTCGTATGCAGTCCTGATTGCGGCGCTCACCTGCACGGCGCCAAGCACGCATACGACCATCATTGGCACCAAGGCAGAAGCGACTCTCATCGCTGAAGACGACACGTCTCCATTCGTCCCTCCATTCACGCCTGTCGCGACACTACTGGAGGCGGGCTGCACGATGTTGGGGCGTGAGCGGAAGACGGCCTAACGGTGTGCGGGACCGTAGCCCAGCTTCATGGAGACGGTTGCGAATGGTCCTTGCCGATACCCCAGGAGCAACAGTGTCCCTAATTTGCTGGGAAGTGGCGGTGCGGTCCCCTACGGCACTGCGTAGGATCCTACGGTCTTGGCGTGCATCCGTGCGTCGCTGCGGTCCGGTCCCAGGTCGACGGGCACGTGCACCTTCCGCCGACCACTGGCGACAACATCGATGTACTGTGGAGACCTCACGCCCCACGTGTTGAGCAATTCGGCGGTACGTCCACCCGGCCTCCCGCATGCCCACTATACGCGCTCGCTGAGAGTCCGTCAACTGCACATACGGTTCACGTCCACGCTGTCGCGGCACGCTACCAGTGTTAAAGACTGCGATGGAGCTCCGTATGCCACGGCAAACTGGCTGACAGTGACGGCGGCGGTGCACAAATGCTGCGCAGCTAGCGCCATTCGACGGCCAACACCGCGGTTCCTGGTGTGTCCGCTGTGCCGTGCGTGTGATCATTGCTTGTACAGCCCTCTGGCAGTGTCCGGAGCAAGTATGGTGGGTCTGACACACCTGTGTCAATGTGTTCTTTTTTCCATTTCCAGGAGTGTATATCCTTGAATTACCCTAGACGTTTTAGTATTTCTTTCTTTCTTTCGGTAATCAACTGAAGTACTCTTATATCTTCTGTTACACAAAATTTCTTTCTAGCCACCTTCTATGTGCCGATTTTTATGCTATCACCTTTTAAAATTGTCCTTTTTAGAAATCTCCTGTCGTCTTCAACTGAAATACCTGCTGTAGTATTCACTATCACAGTGTCTACAGGCTCAGAGATCTACAAAAGAATCTCACCATTCCTCAATATAGCAGTGTCTCACATTTTCGACATTGTTTCTTCAGGACTGAGCTCTTTAACTGTAACCTACCCCTCAACTCTATTAAATTGTGTTCGGGATCTAGTTCTGCTTATCGGTAGGCCATACAAAACAATATCTTATTTCGAAATCTCTATCTGTTCAAGATGTAATCCATCTGTAATACTCTCACATTTCACAGCCCTTACGATGTATACCAACTCCTCACGTAATTTTTGAATAGTGTATTCGCTAATTCCTATACTAAAATAATTATAGAACTAAATGAGACTTTCTCCTCTTATTTCTACTACCAAGTACGCATTCTTTTATACCTTCTCCTACTACTACTTCCAGTCCTAGAAGATTATTACGTTATCTTCCCCTTTCACGTATTGAATTACCCATTCAGTATCCTCTTGCACTTTCTCTATATCTTCATTTTCTGCTTGTGCCCTCGGCATGTGCACGTGACCTACTATGTTGGCGATGGTATCCTGTCGGTTCAGATGAAAATTATTATCAGCAGTTCACTTTCTGCACTAGTTTCCTACTCGTAACGACTGATACTCCTGTTATTCCATTTTCTGCTACTGTTGATGAAACTCTATATGCTTATGACCGAAATTTCGTATTTTTTTCGATTTCATTTCATTGATCCCACCTTCCCAAACTATTTCTTGGATGAGCATTTCTTCCTCAGATTTTCTAGCCTCACTAACATATTCTCATTTTTGTCATTCCGTTTACCCAAACGCAGTGTGTTACCGTTTCACTGGTTATTTCCACTTTGTCTCGTGGTTACCTCTCCTTGCCATTCCTCATTTTTATTTTTATTTTGTGTCGTCGTTCTTGTGACTGGTTTGATGCGGCCCATCACGAATTCCTCTCCTGTGCCAACCTGGAGCATACGACCTCAACTACTGTATTCCAGTCTCTGCCTTCCTCTACAGTTTTTACCCTCCACAGCTCCCTCTAGTACCATGAAAGTTATTCTGTGATGTCTCAAAAGATGTACTACCTTCCTGTCCCTTTTGCCTGTCAGTATTTTCCATATATCCCTTTCGTCGCCAGTTCTCCAGAGAACCTCCTCATAACACACTTTATCAGAGCAACTGGTTCAAATGGCTCTGAGCACTATGGGACTTAACGTCTGAGGTCATCAGTCCCCTAGAACGTAGTACTTAAACCTAACTAACCTAAGGACATCACACACATCCATGCCCGAGGCAGGATTCGCACCTATAACCGTAGCGGTCGTACGGTTCCAGACTGAAGCACCTAGAACGGCTCCGCCACCCCAGCCTGCATATCAGCGCAACTAATTTTCAACGTTCTTCTGTAGCACCATATCTAAATGCTTCAGTTCTCCTCTGTTCCATTTTCTCCACAGTCCATATTTCACTTCCCTTGGCCAAGAATGCCCCTTTTGCCAGTGTTAGACTACTTTTTATGTCCTCCTTGCCATGCCCCTCATGGGTTATTTTGCTGTCTAGGTAGCAGAATTTCTTAACTTCATCTACTTCGTGATCACCAATCCTGATGTTAGCATCTGTCTGAGCTGATTCCTACTACCTCTCACTAGTTTCGTCTTTCTTCGATTTACCCTCAGTCCATACTGTGTACTCATGAGACTGTCCATTCCATGCAGTAAACCCTGTATTCCTTCACATTCGCTGAGGATGGCAATGTCAGTAGCGAAGCATACCTTTGATAAGTTTCTACCCTGAATTTCAATTCCACTCACCCAACATTCTTTTATTCCCGTCACTGTTTCTTCGATGTATAGATTGAACACTAGGAGCGAAATACTACATTCCTCTGTTATATCCTTTTAAAGGCGAGGATTTCGTTCTTGGTCTTACACTCTTACTGTTCCCGCTTGTGTCCCGTACATATTGTATATTATCCGTCTTCCCGTGCAGATTACCCATATTTTTCTCAGAATTGCGAACATCTTGCACCATTTGACAATGTTGAACTCTTTATCCAAGTCGACATATCCTATGAACGTCTCTTATCAGCCATAAAATTTTAACTGCCTCTCTGGTGCCTTTAGCTTTCTTGAAGCCAACCTGATGGTCATGTAATAGAAACTCAATTTTCTTTTCCTTTATTCTGTATATTGTTCTTGTCAGAAACTTGGATGCATGAGCTGTTAAACTGATTGTGCGATAATTCTCGCACTTGTCGGTTCCTGCAGTGCTCGAAATTGTGTCAATGGTGGTTTTCCGAAAATTAGTTGGTACATCAATAGACTTTTACATTGTACACGCCAACGTGAATAGTCCCTTTGTTATAAAGAAACTGGAAACAGTCTTGTTTTAATGGTAACCGGTTTCGACCTTTTGATAAGATCATCTTGAGACCTACAATAAACAGGAATTGATATAAACATATAAAGGACGATATCATATATTCATAAAATAAAATATATTCATAAATATAATATATTCATAAAATAAAATACAGGGTGAGTTACCTAACGTTACCGCTGGATATATTTCGTAAACCACATCAAATACTGACGAACCGATTCCACAGACAGAAAGTGAGGAGAGGGGCTAGAGTAAGTGTTTAATACAAACCATACGAAAATGCACGGAAGTATGTTTTTAACGCAAACCTTCGTTTTTTTAAATGGAACCACGTTAGTTTTGTTAGCACATCTGAACACATAAGCAAATGCTTAATCAGTGCCGTTTGTTGCATTGTAAAATGTTAATTACATGCGGAGATATTGTAACATAAAGTTGACTCTTGAAATCTCCAACGTTCAGTTGCGTGTTGTAACAAACACTTCATTGCAGGTGCCCCAACAGCTGCAACATACATCGCGTTTCTACAGAATGATCTGCCAACGTTGCTCGAAAATGTCCCACTGGAAACGCGTCGACGTATATGGTATCAGCATGATAGTGCACCTGCACATTCCGCAATTAACACTTGGCTGACCCTTGACGGGATATTAGACGGGCGCTTCATAGGACGTGGAGGACGCATAAATTGGCCAGCCCGTTCTCCTGATCTTACACCTCTGTACTTATTTCTGTGGGGTAAGTTAAAGGAGAATGTGTACCGTGATGTGCCTACAATCCCAGAGGATATGAAACAACGTATTGTGGCAGCCTGCGGCGACATTACACCAGATGTACTGCTGCGTATACGACATTCATTACGCCAGAGATTGCAATTGTGTGCAGCAAATGATGGACACCACATTGTACATCTATGGGCCTGGCATGGCGGAACACAATCTATTCCACTCCGCAATTGAAAATAGAAAGCACGTGTGTACGTGTACCTCGCCCCTCATGGTAATGTACATGTGCGTCAGTGAATAAGACCAGTAAAAAGGTGTTAGCATGTGGACGTAATGTGCTGTTCCAGTCTCTTCTGTACCTAAGGTCCATCACCATTCTCTTTGGATCCATACGTAATTCGGTGGTCTCCGATACACACGATCGAACAGCGGAGGAGTTGTACTCAAGCGTCAACTTTAGGTTACAATATCTCCGGATGTAATTAATGTTTTACAATGCAACAAACGGCACTGATTACGTATTTGTTTATATGTTCAGATGTGCTAACAAAACTAACGGGGTTCCATTTAAAAAAAACGTAGGTTTGTGTTAAAAAACATACTTCTGTGCATTTTTTTATGGTTTGTATTAACCAATTACACTAGCCCCTCTCCTAATGTTCGGTCTGTGGAATCGATTCATCAGTTTTTGATGTGGTTTACGAAATAAATCCAGCGGTAACGTTGGGTGACTCACCCTGTATTTTATTTTATGAATATATTATATTTATGAATATATTTTATTTTATGAATATATGATTTCGTCCTTTATATGTTTATATCAATTCCTGTGTATTGTAGGTCTCAAGATGATCTTATCAAAAGGTCGAAACCGGTTACCATTAAAACAAGACTGTTTCCAGTTTCTTTATAACAAAGGGACTATTCACGTTGGCGTGTACAATGTAAAAGTCTACTGATGCAACCCTCTTGCTTGTGGCTGGTGGCGTACTGCAACGTGAAGGACACCAGCCGCTAATTAAATACATGGGGCCCTGCCTACCGTCTCCGGCATAACGTCATACATACCCCATCACATAAGTTGCATTTCTGTCAGTTAATAAAGTAACGTGGTAGTTACTGTAAGTCATTATTACCATCTATAGGACTTATAAAACACGTTTAAATCTTATAACTTATAAAATATAGTCTAAAAAGGTAATTAATGCCACCTAAACAGTGTGACCCTCTATCATATACTGTTATCGACCAAAGCAAAGATGATGGCAAGGACGCCACTGTAGTAACCATGGCTACCTACTCGTCTTACTAGGGCCAAAGATGATAGCAAGGACGCCAATCTAGTAACAATGTCTACCTACCCGTATTACTATGGCCAAAGAGGCTACCTGTGGAGAAAGCGTCCTGGTCGGTCTAAGGTTGCCAGGGAGACACCAACGAAGGCCGATCAGTACATGATAAGTGATATGCACATGAGTTCCTGTTACAATTAAAATTTTAATTGAAAGACATCTCATAAAAATAACTTCAAAAATATTACTTTTGATATGCAATATCAGTAGTGGAATGTTACAGAAATTTTATAAAGTAGGAGCTTTATTTCCGTTACGGTCATTGTTCTGCATAGGATGCAACGTGATGGCTATCATGAGCGTAAAATTGATGACATTGTGCCAATGAAGAATAGATTTACCACTGTCTGGACGGTCACGCCCCTTTGTTGCTATTTCCCTAGTTATTTTGGAAATTGTGTTGGAACGTTAACTGCCTTATTCGATCGCAAGTGTTCCAAAGCTTGTTTAAATTCAGGTTCTAAAACTGGATCGCCTATCTTTTCTATAGCGGATGCTGTTTCTTCTTCTGTCTCGTCTACAGATAAGTCTTCCTTCTCTTAGAGGCCTTCAGTCACTGTTTGCACCTATCCGCCATTTTCTCTGTATTTAACGTAAAATTCCCATTGCATTCTTAATGTTACCACCCTTGCTTTCAGTTTCACCAAGGATTGTTTTGAGTTTTTTATATGATTACGACAGTCATTTCTTTTTCGCCGCATGCGGTAGCCGCGCGTTCTGAGACGCCTTGTCACGGCCAGCGTGGCTTCCCCCGTCGGAAGTTCGAATCCTTCCTCGGGCATGGGTGTTTGTGTTGTCCTTAGCGTAAGCTTCTTTAAGATAGATTAAGAAGTGTATAAGCTTACGGTCCGATGACCTCAGCAGTTTGGTCCCATGAGACCTTACGACTAATTTCCAAAATTTTTCTTTTTAGATTGATTGACATTTTTCATGCGGCATTTCACCTTAGCTTCCCTGCACTTCCTATTTATCGAATTCCCAAGTTTCTTGTATTTCTGTATTCCAGAACTGCCCCGGACATTTTTGTACTTCCTTCTTTAATCGATAAACTGAAGCATTTCTACTGTTACCCTGGTTTCTTCGCAATTTCCTTCTTTGTACCTACGTTCTTCTTTCTGATGTTTCTGATTGTCCTTGTTCGAGATGTACATTCCGTTTCAACTGAACTGCCTCCTATGCTATTCCTTGTCGCAGTATCTGTAGCCTCAGAGAACCTTAAGCGAATCTCTTCATGTCTTAATTCTTCCGTATTCCTCTTCTTTGCATATTGATTCTTCCTGGCTCTCTCTTAAACTTCAGCCTATTCATCTCCACTACCAAATTGTGATCTAAGTCCGTATCTGCTCCTGGGTATACCTCACAATCCAGTATCTGATTTCAGAGTCTCTGCCTGAACATGATGCAATCTAACTGAAATCCTCCGTATCATACGGCGTTTTCGAAGCATACCTTCGCCTCTTGTGGTTCGTGGACGGAATATTCGCTATTACTACACGAAATTTATTGCAGAACTCAATTAGTCTTTCTGCCCTTTCATTCCTAAAGCCAAGCCCATACTCTCCAGGATCGTTTCTAGCACTCCTTACCATGGAAGCGCATTTCGACCCACAATTAATATCAGATTTTCAGAACCCTTTACATACTGCATTACCTGTTCAGTAACCTCATATGCTTTCTCAATTTCTTCATTTTCGGCTTGGGATGTCGACTCAAATACCTAAACTATCGTTGTCAGTGTCCGTTTGATGTCGATCCAGATGAGAACAACCCTATCATTGGATTACTCACAGTGACTCATCTCTGTCCTGCCTTCCAAATCATAACGATTTCTACTCCCGTCATACCGTTTACTATACTCATCTGATCAGAAATCCCTGGCTTCTCTCCATTTCACTTGAACGTTAGCTATTCCTAATCCAGATGTTCTACGTTCTCTACACATTCATTCTCCGATTGGAAAACATTATCCTTTCGTTGGTTATTCAATCTCTTTTCCATAGTCAACTGGCCCTATACAGTCTCCTCCCGGAGGTCGGAGTGGGAGACTATTCCGGAATCTTTTCCCAGTGGAGAGATCATCACGACACTTTTTTGGATACACGCCACATGTCCTGTCGATACGCATGACGTGTTTTTAAAGCAATGATTTCCATTTCCTTCTGCATCCTCACGCCGTTGGTGATAGCTGATTATTTCGTCTTTTAGGTACGTTTCCCACCCCGAAGGGCAAGAGGTTTCCCAGAAACTGTGTGCTCGTTCATGCTCTTTCACAAGGCCCTGGAAAGAACGTGCGTGGCTCTTCGTGAGCCTTCGGCCGCCATTGTTGATGAGTTTATTCATAATTTATCCAGTGGCAGGGTTAGCTACCACTTCTAGCCAACTGTGAATCGGATAGATCATCATGGAAACATGTGCTCACATGAGTCCCACAAGGGACAATGCCGGTCCATTGCATCTCTTTCCACATTCTCGTGAAACTATTCCTCAAACACCTTGATGGTACTTAGTTACCTGTCAAACAAAGAGTACAAGATCTGAGCGCACACCTAGATGACAATCTAAACCAGTGGGAAAAATCTATCAACGAACGTGATATCCTGTCAGGAAGGTCCCAGTTCGTAGTAATAGAGGGCAAATCATCGAGTAAAACTGAAGTGATATCAGGTGTTCCCCAGGGAAGCGTCCTGGGACCTCTGCTGTTCCTGATCTATGTAAATGACCTGGGTGACAATCTGAGCATCTCTCTTAGGTTGTTCGCAGATGATGCTGTAATTTACCATCTAGTAAGGTCATCTGAAGACCAGTATCAGTTGCAAAGCGATTTAGAAAAGATTGCTGTATGGTGTGGCAGGTGGCAGTTGACAAAAAATAACGAAACGTGTGAGGTGAACCACATGAGTTCCTAAAGAAATCCGTTGGAATTCGATTACTCGATATATAGTACAATTATCAAGGTTGTCAATTCAACTAAGTACCTGGGTGTTAAAATTACCGGTTCTAGGCGCTGAAGTCCGGACCCGATCAACTGCTGCGGTCGCAGGTTCGAATCCTGCCTCGGGCATGGATGTGTGTGATGTCGTTACGTTAGTGAGGTTTAAGTAGTTCTACGTTCTAGGGGACTGAGGACCTCCGATGTTAAGTCCATAGCGCTCAGAGCCATTTTAACCTTTTTTTTGTTAATATTACGAACAACTTCAGTTGGAAAGACCACATAGACAATATTGTGGGGAAGGCGAGCCAAAGGTTGCGTTTCATTGGCAGGACACTGAGAAGATGCAAGTCCACTAAAGAGACAGCTTACACTACACTCGTTCGTCCGCTGTTAGAATATTGCTGCGCGGTGTGGGACCCTTACCAGGTGGTACTGACGGAGGACAGCGAAATGGTGCAAAAAAGGGCAGCTCGTATTGTATTATCACGTAATAGGAGAGAGTGTGTGGCAGATATGATACGTAAGTAGGGATGGAAGTCATTAAAGCAAAGACGTTTTTCGTCGCGGTAAGATCTATTTACGAAATTTCAGTCACCAACTTTCTCTTCCGAATGCGAAAATATTTTGTTGAGCTCAACCTACATAGGTAGAAATGATCATCAAAATAAAATGAGAGAAATTAGAGCTCGAACAGAAAGGTTTAGGTGTTCGTTTTTCCCGCACGCTGTTCGGAAGTGGAATGGTAGAGAGATAGTATGGTTGTGGTTCGATGAACTCTCTGCCAAGCACTTAAATGTGAATTGCAAAGTAATCATGTATATGTAGATATAGATCTCGTAATATATCTGCTCTGATACAGACATTACTCTACACACCTTCCTTCTTTTAGTGAGCCATTGCTTCTTTTGGTTTCAATGCCATTTTAAATTTGATTATTTTGTTTTGTCCTCCCACATGAAATTCTACTACTCTCTCTTACTAGGACGTTACTATCACACTTTTATAATAATTTCATTCCTAATATAATATTCATGGTCAGATCTAAGAGTATGAAATAGTTACAACAAAATGCCAGTCATCAGTTGTAACTTCCAATAAAATTGCTCTTTTGCTACTTGCTGCTGCCTCTATTCTAACTTTTACTCCAATTACCGGCAGTTCTACCAATTTCTTGCATCTAAACTGTGGCCAAAATGACTCAGAGACTGCAGAAAAACTGTAACATAAATCCAGTGACATCTCATCTCTAGTTTCTCCGAAATTAACGTTAATAATTAGCTGCATCTTCCAAATAGTTTTCTTGTTTAATTCTGTTTGCCCCAATAAATCAGCTTTTTCTTTCTTCCTATACTCTTCTTCCATGACATATATACTCCTACATATTCCCTACACTCTTTCTTAATCCCATAGAATAAATCATTAAATGCATCCACAGTACCATGTTCTTCAAATAACAATTCTACCTCTCAGCCTTTTTAAAATTCAAATCATCCCATTCCTCTGGAAGAAAATCCTAATATTAGCATGAAATATATAGTAATTAACAATATAGTTACAATTATCATCCTTATTTGAAATCACATGCCCATCATTGAAAGTAGCAGGTGTTTAAATTTTATCATTAGGACCACCCTCGATAGCAATATATTGTACACTTCATTAACTACATCATCATTAAAACACAAAACATCCTCTTCATTCACTGACATTTGCATGTCATTAATACTTAATTCATCATGTACAACAGTACTGCTATAAATGTCATTAAAGGCAGTACCCGCCTCACTTTGCATAATCTCAGTTTCACCAACCACACAATTCTCCCCATTATTTGACAGTGCCCTGACATCTATCTCTTCCTCACAGTTATCGCTATTGCCATGTATATTTTTGCCCCTACAGCCCATGTCTACTTTTTCTTTCTTTTCTGGTGATGTCTGCTCCTGATATTCCAGTTTTTATCACTGGACATAAACTTCTACTACATTCAACATTTACTGGCTTACCTACTTCATGTCTAACAAACATGTCTTCAATGTGAATACAACAGTGATCGTCCCTGGACAGGTATTTCTCCCTCTCTTATTATATCCCCTTATTCTTTTATTACATCTGCTACTGAATCTTTAATACCTTTAGTACTGTCCATGTGACATATAATAGTTTCTTTGCTTTCCCATTAACATTCATCTCTTGTCGTATTGCATCCATATTTAATAAATTTTGTTGCATCATTACCAGCCCCTCTGCAGACCTCGAGTGAGGCAATTGTCAGTTTCAGTATAGTCTACGGTAAAAATTAACATTTGTTGGCCCATCCTTCCTTGTTCCTGGCCTGTCATAATCCCTCCTTGGTCCAAAATTATTCTTTTTCCCCTTAAAAATTTCTATTCTCCTCTTGCTGGCTGTCCAATCTCTGTCTTGATTTTTATGCCCATGTGTCTCTTCCATCCATTTATAACCATTGTACTAACTACAATTTTTATTATCGTAATTTTCTATATATTCACAACTACCATTCTCTCCCTGCTTGAGATACCATGATCTGCAGCAATTAACCCTATCTATATACTCAGGAAAGCTGAGGTATTCTTCCACGGAATCAAATTGTTCGCGAATGAGTTCCAATTTTAAATATTCTGCCAAGGTTCTCTTTGAAGTTGAGATTTCAGTTAGGAACCTACTGGCCCAACAAAACAAATTGATTCGTTGGGCTTCTTAACTTCTTAACACATAACTTCTTCATACGTCCCCTACCATCTCCGTGTCAAATAGCGTTTGAATATTATTTGTAATCTCGGCTACGTTGCCTGCCCCCAATGCTTATTTATAAATACTGTCTCAAATTCCTCAAAATCTACAAACTGCTCAGCGTGGTGACATAAAAGTTTACTGAGTGGTGTACCACGTCATAAAATAAAATACTAAAATGGAGAAACCAACGTTACGGCCACGGTTGCAGTGGACTTGCTATGGATGTAGGAATGTGCTTTAGCTGTGTGGAATCACTTATATTTTATCATTACTATTCTGAGCCAGACGTTACGTCATAATTTAGGAAGGTTGTAGCTGAACACCAGCAAGGAAATCATATTTAGGGAAACCCGTGTACTGGCTGCGCAGCCGGCCTTGACGAAACGCAAGCTCAGAGAATACAAAGGAAGAGTAAAACAGCCTAACACCACGAATAGTTGAATACAGGCCTCCCGTACCGGCGGGTAATGCGGCCGCATGGCCTGCATCTGGCAGAAGGCGAACTGGAGCCCACGGCTCATTCACCGATGAGCATCAATCATGGTAATGCAAGAAGCAATAGGCAACAGCAAATTCCCGCTCCCTCCACTGTAGCGACCTATTATAATAAAGTTCCCATTCCTATGCCAGGTGACAAACAATAACAAAAACATATAAGAAACTATCAGCCTCGATTGCAGTAATGAAACTAACCTTTACCTAGGTTTCAGCCCAACGTTGGTCTCGGGAGCTCACGCACGGCGCCCATGGAGACTAGGTGCTAACCGGAGCTTGTCTTGTTGGTGACTTGGTTCCTATGAACCGCAGTTTTAAAATTTGAATACGTCTATTCAGGCTGTTTTTGTTTTATTTCTAGACCATCCCCTCGTAGACATATTATAGAATCGGGTTTATCCTCTCAAGAAGGCTCAATTCTTGGGCTGAAACCTAGGTCAATGTTCGTTTTATTACCTCAATCGAGGCTGATAGTTTCTCATGTATTAAATTATCATGATTGCTGACTTGGCTGCAATGTTGGAAGTACTAAAAAATAACAACGACCTTTTAAAATTATGAGGTAACGCCATGCTCTATGAGTAGCGATGGCAAAATAAAAGTGATTCCAGACAGCTAAAGCACATCAGGAGAACGAGAAGACAATAAATTATGAGATTAGGGGAAATAAAACTTGAGCTAAGAAGAGATATAAAGTGCAATTTAAATGAAGTGAAATTTAAATTTGTAAATGATACAGTATTACAGAACTAATATTAGAATTTGGGAACAAATTTGAGAATCTTGAAGCAGCTGTTGGGGATAGAAACAATGCTGTGAGTGGGGTGTTTGATGAGTTAGAAGTTACGTTAACAGAAACTGAAAAGGAAATAGAAGTAAATGCCAAACTGGTAGAGAGATTCCATCAGAAGGTTAATTAATAAAGTGATCTTAGAGACAGATACAGCTAAAAGAATAATAGCGCAAAATGAGTGAAACACAACCTGGTTCAGAATTTATCCAGATTTTATGGGTCATTTCAGAATCTAGCTTTCTAAATTTGTAGTCAAGCTTCGCTTCAATTTCTCCAATGCCATCGCCATAATCATGATTGCATCTAATTGATCTCTAAAAGCGCCCGAGTTTCCTGTAGTTGTCCCTGCTCCGGGAATTCTGTGGCTACTGGCATCACTCTTTAACACCTTCTGACCCACAGTCACTCAACGTTTCCACCATTTTGGTGGTCATGGCTGGTGATTCGAAACATAGCATGCCTAGATGCAACTGCTGCTGCTACTTAACTTGAATCTATTGACCGCTGCTACAGTGAATGTACTGTAAAACGTGATATCTGAGATAGGTGTCTGCGGTGCGGAAACGCTGTGTCCAGGACGTAGCTCCACGTAGGTGACGCGGTTCAGAGGCGGCGGCGTTGATAAGCTACACGGCATGGAAACACTAGCGCCGAGACATCGCGACACGTACATGGTGGCACTGGCAGTCGACGGAACTCAGGCAGTACAGCGATGTAGCATGGTATGCATTTTAGAGCGCATGTTTACTGGACAAATATTTCTTGTTTTGGTTATACTACCTCATCACAAAGTACTGAAAGCAAAGAGCTTACAGCAGAAGAGGTGCGTTTTACAGTGTCGGAAATAAACAAGTGTACATGGATCTTAAGATACGCATTTTAGATCTTATTCTTGCTAGGTAATTCGTTATCTGTTATGACCCACACTACTACGCCAGAAAATTTGTAAGTTAAGTTTTGATTCACCCTGTATATGTTCATCAAAAACACAGAAATTGTTGGGGCTGGCAGGAGAGCCAACACCGTGTTACTAGAAGAGGCTGAAAGGCACGAGTTTTAGCTCAGGCAGGCTGGCGTGAGGTCTGGAACAGGACAAGGAAATTAGAATTTAGGAAAACGGGCGTAGCTGGTGGAATACTTAACTTTAATCCATTAATGACGAACGTCGGTCTGGACGGTACATGATTCACAATATCAGTAGTAACTGATAATGGCGCCTTACTAGGTCGTAGCAAATGACGTAGCTGAAGGCTACGCTAAACTATCTTCTCGGCAAATGAGAACGTAAGTAGGCAGTGAACCATCGCTAGGAAAGTCGGCTGTACAACTGGGGCGAGTGCTAGGAAGTCTCTCTAGACCTGCCGTGTGGCGGCGCTCGGTCTGCAATCACTGATAGTGGCGACACGCGGGTCCGACGTATACTACCGGACCGCGGCCGATTAAAAGGCTACCACATTGCAAGTGTGGTGTCTGGCGGTGACACCACATTCCTCCCCCGCAAATCGGCGTACGGTTGTGGCATAAGACTTGCGCCCGCCGTGGGGAGGACCCCATGTTGACGTATGCGACGAGGTGGGGAGCCTAACAACAGGCGAATCTGTGCCACCCGCAACCTGCCATTCGGACCGCGGGGAGCTAGGAAACGCCTGAAAATCTGCTCCAGGGCGCACGCCAACATGCGGTGTATGCGCCCGTAGAGAGACAGGAGGTGCTGCAGGGTCGACCTCCATTGGGCCGGGGCAACCGACGGGCGAAGACGACATATGGTTTGGAGCGGGCAAGAGTTCCATGTCAGAGGACAACTGGTCACGGTAAGCGATCGGCGGCGTGTGACCCAGGGAGGCGCCAGGCGGTGTCAGTGACGCGTCCACTGCGGGCGTCGCCGGCGGGAGAACTGGCGACGGTGGCGGCGGTGGCGGAGGCGCGTCGCCATGGGGCGAAATGGAAGGCAGCGTCGCTAACACTTGGGGCTGAGGCGATCCAGTAGATGGGTCCCCAGGGCGCTGACCGGACGGCACCGTCGCTGAAAGCAGACGGCGAGTGGCAGATCCCGTGCGACGACAGAGGCGCAGCTGATTGAGATGCCGACGCACTTCACCAGAGAACCCAAAACCAGGCAGCGAAGAAAGCGCCCTTCGAGCCAATACCGTGAACTTCGATAGTGGCGATAGTAGACAACGTCGCCTGGAGCAAAAGCAGGTGTCTGCCGCTGCACAGGAACCTGATGCGGCGGATGCAGCAAGGACATCAAGGTTCGATGATGACGACCGTGGAGCAACTCAGCCGGCGAGCGACCACCTCGGGGCTGAGAGCGATACGAGGACAAAAAGAGCAATAACGCGTCCTCCCGAGAATGCGATTCTTTCAACTTCAACATCTGTGACTTGAAAGCCCTGACCAATCGTTCAGCGGCACCGTCTGACTGTGGCGAAAACGGCGCGGACGTCAGATATTGAATACCATTGGCCTTGCAGAATGACTGAAATTCTGCGGACATGAATTGTGAGTCATTGTCGGACAATAGTCTGTGGAAGACCTTCAATGCAAAAGATAGCAGATAACGCTTGGATGGTGGCAGATGACGTCGTGGAAGACATCCGGACAACAAATGGATAATTACTGAATGAATCTACCACAGCCAACCATCGAGCATTCCAGAATGGACCAGCAAAATCGATGTGTAAGCGTTGCCAAGGGGAAGTGGCTTTTGGCCATGAAAAGAATTTCCGCGGTGGTGCTGATTGTTGTTCGGCACCCACCGTGCAAGAAGAGCACATATTAGTAATCGCGGCATCGATTCCGAACCAAGTACAGTGCTGACGAGCAAGTTGTTTCGTTCTCAGTATACCCCAATGTCCTTGGTGGAGAAGCTGTAAGACAGAGGACTGTAACGAACGTGGTACCACGACCCTGGACTGATCATTATCAGAACGCAACAGCAAAACACCACTCGTACACAAAGTCTCTCCTTGAGAGCAAAACATCGGCGAGTCAACGGGTCTCCGATCCTTGACTTTGACAAGGGCCATTGCGTGGCAACAAAACGCAGAACGGGCTGTGGCTGTAGCTACACGACGAAAATCAATCGGAAACGATTCGACCACATCATCGGTTTCCGCATCAGTGAACATGCAAGCAATTTCGGAGGAATCGAATGCCCTATCTTCAGCAACAGGCAAGCGGGACAACGCATCGGAGTTCCCGTGCTTAGCAGTGGACCGATACAAGATATCGTAGCGGTACTGCGAGAGGAAAAGACACCAGCGAATGAATTTCTGCACTGTACGTGGAAGTACAGGCTTGGCCGGATGAAAAAGCGATGTTAAAGGTTTGTGATCTGTGATTATGGTAAAGCGACGACCATACATGAAATCATGAATCTTTGTAACACCAAATAAAAGAGCCAACGCTCCTTTCTCGATCTGTGAATAATTTCTTTGAGCAGACGAGAGGAAGTTGGACGCAAAGGCAATAGGGCGATCGTGCGATCCATCTCTGTGTGCAAGCACAGCACCGATCCCGAAATCCGATGCATCCACCATCAATAAAAGGGGCTCCTGGGGATCGAATGGCGTAAGGCAAGTATTGGAAAGCAAACCCGATTTCAACTGGCGAAAGGCGCTTTCGCATTCCGCCATCCAGACGAACGGAACACCTTTACGGCGTAAGCGATGAAGTGGAGCTGAAATGGAAGAGGCATGTATGCCTTGGGCATTGAGTACATGTCCCAAGTAGGGCAAGTCACGAGCAAAAAACATACATTTGTCCTTGCGCAAGCGAAGACCATTTTGTCGCAAGACCTGAATAACGTTCTGAAATTTACCAAATGTTCTTCTTCCGTCTTTCCGGAGATCACAATATCGCCCAGATAATTTTATGCACTAGGGACCGACGCACAAACAGTTTGTAGATATTGCTGAAACAATGCAGGGGCGGATGCACACCCGAATGGCAGTCGTTTGAATCGATACAACCCAAGATGCGTGTTAACCACCAATACGCGCTGGGATTCTTCGTCCACCGGTATTTGCAAGTACGCATCTGCGAGGTCCAACTTCGAAAAAAATTTAACCGGGCACGGTTTGTCAAAAAGATCTTCCGGGCGGGGTAAAGGAAAAGTTGCGATCAGTAGTTGTGGACTCACTGTTGCCTTGAAGTCCACACAAAGTCTCAATTTTCCGGAAGGTTTTGGCAAAATTACTAAGGGTGATGCCCAGAGAGAAGCCTGTACACGTTCAATTACACCTTGTGATTCCAAATCGTGTAATGTTTTTGCGACCTCATCACCCAATGCGTGGGGAACATTGCGCGCTCTGAAAAATTTCGGTTGCGTGTTTACTTTCAGTTCCAAATGTGCTCTATAGTTCTTAGCACAACCGAGGCCCGGTGTAAAAATGTCTGCAAATTCTTCACATAGACGAGAAACACCGTCTGAAGGCACAGTCTGGTTCACTGATAGGATCTGATTTACTATAGACAAGTTAAACAACTGAAATAAATCGAAGCGAAAAAAGTTCACTGCAGAAGAAGAACGATGGACGTAAAATGACACAAGTTTTGTTTGTCCTTTGTATGTTGCAAGAAGGCTGCACTCTCCTAACACAGGGATATCTTGACCTGAATAGCTAGATAACTTAACATTTGCGACACTCAACGGAGTTGTGCCCAGCAGTTTGTAAGTGTCTTGATTCATCAGTGAAACTGCAGCCCCGGTATCGAGCTGGAATGGTATCACTTTGCCGTTAATGTCCAAGTCCACAAAAAGTTTATTGTCCTGCTGACGACAAGAGCGACTGTCTCGTGCAGCGTGAACTGACACTGGTACATAATCACTTGCGACTTAACGGGAATTCCGGCGATGTCGACGCACAATATTTTTGGGACGAACACAGTTACTGTTAGAGAGAGTGGCACTGCGCGGAATGGAATGAACTACATGAATTTCCATGGGCGAAGTTTCGCGAGCCTGAGTATCCTTGGTTCGATTCCGAATCCGGCGCGAAGCAAAGGGCGTGAAACGGTTTTGTGCTCCCGATCTGAGCTTTTTCTGGAAAACACTCTGAACATGTCCTTTTGTATTACAATAAAAGCAAATAGCTTGGCGTGACGGGCAATTTTCACGTGAATGTTTAGTAGCACACTGCGGGCATGATTTGATCACCGCATTTGCCTGCCGACGCGGCACACGTGGCTGAGAGCCTGGCGGCAGCGGCGCGGCCGTGCGCGAGGGCTGTTTACCGCTCCGTGCAGCTCGCCCAGCGGGCCGGTTAACCTGACACACTACTGGCGAAATTTCAAATGATTCTTGAGCAAAGTCAAGTGTGTCCTGCCGATCCAATATGTCCATCACTTGTTGAATGGAGGGATTTAGTATTTTCAAAATCTGTTCCCTTATACGAACATCAGAAACGTTCTGTGCAATTGCATCACGTACCATAGTATCTGAATAAGGTAGGCCACATTCACACTCAAAAGCACAATCCCTAGTAAGGCCTTGCAAGGTTGCAATCCACTGCCGATTAATCTGACCTGCCGTAAGTTTTGTACGAAAGAAGTATATCTTTTCGCAACTACCTTGAAATATGCATCTAATGCAGACAACATTTCTTTGTAGGATAGAGTTGCTACGTCGCAGCGGGGAAATAATTTGACTATCACACGGTACCTTTGTACCCCGACGGATCAAAGGAGAAAAGGCTGCCCCTCGTCACCTTGAATTCTGCAGGCGGTGAGATGGAATCCAAATTGGCGGGACCACTCCGTCCAGCTTTCCAGTAAAGCATCAAAAGGTCGAAAAGAGGGAGCAACAGCGTGTTGTGGCTGCGTTAGCGGTGGAGCGCCGGCTGCCGCATCGTTTTGCATTGCACGTTGACCCTGGACGAGCTGTCCAAGGGCATCCAGTAATGCCTGAGTCTGCTAATTTTGTAAGCTACAAAAATCGGACAGTACATTTGGAGATAGTGTCGAAGCCTTTACACAAGTAAATCAGGGCAGTACATATAAGAACGCGGTTTTGAATCGTCGCCAATGTTGTGGTTGGCAGGAGAGTCAACACCGTGTTACTACAGGAGGCCGAAAGGCACGCATTTAAGCTCACGCAGGTCTGGCACAGGTCAAGGAAATTAGAATTTAGAAAAAACGGACGTAGCTGGTGGAATACTTTAATCCATTAATGACGAACGTCGGTCTGGACGGTACATGATTCACAATATCAGTAGTAACTGACAATGGCGCCTTGCTAGGTCGTAGCAAATGACGTAGCTGAAGGCTATGCTATCGTCTCGGCAAATAGAACGCAAGTAGGCAGTGAACCATCGCTAGGAAAGTCGGCTGTACAACTGGGGCGAATGCTAGGAAGTCTCTCTAGACCTGCCGTGTGGCGGCGCTCGGTCTGCAATCACTGATAGTGGCGACACGCGGGTCCGACGTATACTAACGGACCGCGGCCGATTTAAAGGCTACAACCTAGCAAGTGTGGTGTCTGGCGGTGGCACCACAGAAATTACTTCCGAAATAGCTACATAAGGTCTACAGATAGCGTTGAAATCGCAGTACAGAGATAATTCCTTTGAAAATATCACAACATTTGTACGACGTATATTAAATAAGTTATTAACATTTGTGTGTGAAATTTTTAATAAGAATAGTTGGCCTAGCTGATCTACGGGTGCACTAAAAATACACATGACACATCTGTTAGTGGTTGAGATCTGCCACAAAAGACGTATTTGGCATACACACAAAGAAACTTTTCACTTATTATAAATCAAAATGAAGAACAGGAGTGACAAAAGGAAGAGGACATGAAACGCTTAGCCTCTCCATGAACTGCTTTTAATATGGTTAATTTATTGTACGTTTGTGTTAAAATAATGTGCAATTTATGGTGTAATATTTATAATGTGCGTATCTCAATAATGTAGTACACAACTAATAAGAAAATGACGACAGTCTGTTGACTAACAATCGCTATTTCAGTTTGTGCTGAGTATAATTTGTAATACGAGGATAAAGTCGGCATTGAGCGCTGTAAGGTCCAATTAATAATTTTCCAACGTTAACTAAGTAGAAATGTTATTAAATTATACCTATTCAAACATTTATTTTGTACATAGTTGGAATATTAAAATAGAGGGGGTAAGTAGATAATATTTTGAATTGAACCCGTGTCCGGAAACAAACTAATTCCGTGCCGCAACCATACGCAACCATGTTGATAATGTGACCACTTTTACAATTAAGTGGTTAAACGTGACCCAGTACATCACTTATTTTACAGTTCCTCTGATTAATAGCCACATAAATTCTTCGGGTGCTCATTGGCAATCTCTCTTCAATCTGATGCAGTATGACCTCTTCAGCTTCGGGTGTGCCGCGCCTCCTTAGAACACCACAGTTGTGCTTGCTGACACTGAAGTTTCGCCTTTCTCGAAGGCGTTGCGTAATTGTGGGGGAAAAGTATGCGACGTTGAAGGACGTCATGCAGAATGATCTTAATAAAGGCGACAGGCATCTCTGCCGTTACCAAGAGCTTCGCCGTTCGGAATGATCATATCGACGTATTTTGCGAAAGCGTTCTCAGCCGTGATGCTCTAACACTCACAGACACGTGAATGAGGCTCGAACCAGGTCAGAAAGATAGGATGGACGTCAATTACGTTACCACCCAGCACGGTGATTGTCCCGCTGCACCCTTACCAATCAAATATGTTTTCAAACGGTGTGGGTTCCCATTCAAAAGCTTATGAATTCTCTTTCCTCTACACGCCCTAGAAGTTTGTAACGGAACTTTCCAAACACTGTAGGTTTGTACTTGGTCACGCAAACAGCAACTGCTTTGATTAGAGAAGTTAGTTGTGCGATACTATTGAGTAGGAAGCTAGCAGAGCATGTATCTCGGGCTTGTGGTTGCTGTTCTTTCTCGAGTATTGTGGTAGGAGTACGTGCGATTTGTAGAGCATGTGTGTCTTAATGTGTTATCATGGGTAGGATCTACGTAGAGAGGTCACAGTCGTTTCACTGCAACAGTTTCAAATTTGAAAATGCGTATTCTTTGTTCATTGAGATGAGCTTTTGATATTGAACTTCGTTGTTGGTAAGCTGAACGGGTATTCAGATAGCCTTGAGTGGACTTTTAAACGTGGAGTAACTGTTCAGGTTAACGTTCTGGTACACTGCAAACTGCCATCATCACATATAAAACGTTGCATGTTTACATTCAATTTTGCTTTCTATGTACTCTTAATTTATATCGCCTTTTTTACAATGTGTAAAGAATAGCCTCTGTAAGTCCACCATACAATATAACGCCTTTTCTTGAGATAAATCAGAGATTGTGCGGTGCCACATACATCCTTGTTGTAACGGACTGTTCCCACATCATTTGATATTCTTTGTGTTGTGCAATTTATTCACTGACTGTTCCTCAAGATGGGCTTTCATGATTCGAAACATATCACTAACATTCAATGTAACGGTGCACAACAAGAAACATAGACCCGTACTAGAGCCGTTAAACCAATCTGTGATTGTATGCAAACCATCCGATAGTTGGAAAACAACAAATTACTTTATCTGACGATTAATTTAACTTTACAATTTCGTTGCCATAACTCCCCTCCGGTATGTTGCGTATTTTTATATTGTTGATTACAACTGGGATTAATCAGTTGTAGCCCGCTGACTTGCAAAGCCACTCAGCTACATGCCATGTTGTGATACGCCTGCCCCTAAGGCAATCATCAAGGTGCATATTACGGATCGAAATTTGGAGAGATGCTGTATCCCCTGATTTCAGTCATATTTCAATGTCTTGCAGTTTTCATGTAGTCGTCTTCTGAAATGCGAAACGCAACGTAAGTACCGAATAAGGTATTAAAAGACGAAAAACTCTCACCTTGGTTAAATTGTATCATTTGCAGAATATTGAGAAATCAGACGTTGTTACGTTCACGTTACAAAAACGTTTGTAGATGACTTGCTGTGAAAACCATATGCCAACCGCTCCTTCCATAACAAGTGTGAAGCCCAAAATAATTTGCTCAGTCAACAGATTTATCAGGAAACAATAGCAAGTTCTCTTTCGGCGCTTTCCACCCCTCTGTCGTGGGTTAGGCGCTGAGAATATGAAGACAACAGAGAGAAATCTGAAATGGCGTAGACGTGGACCGTATGTGCAGTTGACGGACTTTGAGCGAGGGCGTATAGTGGGCATGCGGGAGGCCGGGTGGACGTACCGCCGAATTGCTCAACACGTGGGGCGTGAGGTCTCCACAGTACATCGATGTTGTCGCCAGTGGTCGGCGGAAGGTGCACGTGCCCGTCGACCTGGGACCGGACCGCAGCGACGCACGGATGCACGCCAAGACCGTACGATCCTACGCCACTTCCCAGCAAATTAGGGACACTGTTGCTCCTGGGATATCGGCGAGGACCATTCGCAACCGTCTCCATGAAGCTGGGCTACGGTCCCGCACACCGTTAGGCCGTCTTCCGCTCACACCCCAACATCGTGCAGCCCGCCTCCAGTGGTGTCGCGACAGGCGTGAATGGAGGGACGAATGGAGACGTGTCGTCTTCAGCGATGAGAGTCGCTTCTGCCTTGGTGCCAATGATGGTCGTATGCGTGTTTGGCGCCTTGCAGATGAGCGCCACAATCAGGACTGCATACGACCGAGGCACACAGGGCCAACACCCGGCATCATGGTGTGGGGAGCGATCTCCTACACTGGCCGTACACCTCTGGTGATCGTCGAGGGGACACTGAATAGTGCACGGTACATCCAAACCGTCATCGAACCCATCGTCCTACCATTCCTAGACCGGCAAGGGAACTTGCTGTTCCAACAGGACAATGCACGTCCGCATGTATCCCGTGCCACCCAACGTGGTCTAGAAGGTGTAAGTCAACTACCATGGCCAGCAAAATCTCCGGATCTGTCCCCCATTGAGCATGTTTGGGACTGGATGAAGCGTCGTCTCACGCGGTCTGCACGTCCAGCACGAACGCTGGTCCAACTGAGGCGCCAGGTGGAAATGGCATGGCAAGCCGTTCCACAGGACTACATCCAGCATCCCTACGATCGTCTCCATGGGAGAATAGCTGCCTGCATTGCTGCGAAAGGTGGATATACACTGTACTAGTGCCGACATTGTGCATGCTCTGTTGCCTGTGTCTATGTGCCTGTGGTTCTGTCAGTGTGATCATGTGATGTATCTGACCCCAGGAATGTGTCAATAAAGTTTCCCCTTCCTGGGACAATGAATTCACGGTGTTCTTATTTCAATTTCCAGGAGGGTATATTCAAGCTGAGGAAATTATCTACATAGTATTATTTGTTTCGCTGTACATACTCATATATGAGAAATATTTGAAATGAGCACACCAAAGAGTTGTAACCATTGAAAGCGAAAAAGGCTTCACCTGCCGACAGAATTCCTACTGGTTTCTACTCTGATTGTGCTAGGAAAATACCCCTTCTTTACCTCATATTTATCTACAGAACGCTTCGTTATGAAGGAGAACTCAAGTCACTCTGGCCTATGAAACGGGTAAAAGAACGAATGCGAAGAGTTACATACTAATAAGCTAACGCCAGAGAGCTGTAAAATCCTACACGAAATCCTAAATTCAAGTTATAGGAATCACTACATGAAAATCAATTTTTATCAGTGATTCAACGCGGGTTCACGAAAAACCCCACGTCAAAAAAACTACTCTTTTTCTTCACACAATTAAGTTTTTTATTTGTAGATATTGGTTTAAAACTTGTAAAATGGGGTGAAGAGCGAACTCCAAGACTCATATTAGATGCTAAACAGAGGGACACGCTCAATTGGGTGTTTTGTAGCACAACATACTGCAATTCAATCTCTCCACATACTATAAAAGTGTTCGAACAGTTTCTGTGCAGTCTCCACTTCCATACGCTGTGCGAAACTGGAATACAAATACTCGTCATTAGAGCCGATCAATGACCGAGGCTGAATTTGAGAAAAGCAAACTAGAACGCCTTCTCACAAGGTTTTAATGATGCTATAAGATTTTTCTGGGCTGTAGTGGAAATATGTTACAGATTTTTTGGTGCCGTCATTAGAATAGCTAGAAAGTGTGTTCCGAAATAGATCCGAAAGGAATATATTTTTTGGTGGAATATTGGTTCTTACGAGCTCTGGAACGCCTACGCGAAAAAATAATGATAATGATATTGCTGAGCAGCTTCTGAAAAAAAAAAAAAAAACAGATCATGCGCACAGACAAATATGAACGGAGACAGTCTATAACACTACACCTTAACAGAACAAATAGTCCTGTTAAGGGAAGAGCCACGAGTAACACTATTACACTAGGAGCTGTGCGTATATTATACACCTGTCGTATAAAGGTACCCCTTCTACTGTATTGACCATGATATGTGGCTAACAGATATGGAAATTTCTTTTCCTAAGTGTCATGTAGCTGTGAGAAAGAAAAGCAGTAAAATAAATTAACACTGAATCTGCGACACCTCTGTACCAAGTTCATTAAGTGGTTTCTTTAATGGATTTACGGTCACCACCATATCTAAGCAAAGAAATGGTTACGTTCCACGAAAGCAAAAGTGAATTCGGTCTATTTTCCTGCAGTTCTATAACTTAATTTCACAAACAAATATAGCATTTCAGATTATCGTTCTGAGAATGACACAAGAATGTTTTAACTACTACACCCACGTACATATATAGTTTTGATCTAGAAAGGCCTCGAATTCTTAATCATCACTATGAGCTAAAGAAAATTTGGCCAGGGGAGGACTTCTGTGTTTGCATTAATACTTAAATAAATACTTAAGTAATATAACATTATAATACCTACACTTAAATTTGTTAGGAAACTTTGGTTATGCTTTTCTGTTAACAAATGATCTGTCAAAAGTCAAATTTCGGTCGTGGTCACTCTGTATCTGTCAAAAGTCAAATTTCGGTTGTGGTCACTCTATATTGTCATTTAGCATTTTATGCAACCCAACTTCAGTGTTACTGAGAAACATAAGCAATTTGTTGTTTTGTAACGGGTTTACTCGGAACTGTTAACTACTAGGAATGGACCCTATACAGGTGGATGACTAGAAATAAAATAGCAGGGTGAACCAAATCTTATGTTTAACACCATAAATATTCAAAAATATTTTTGAATTAATGGTTAATGCTTCTACATTTCTAATTATACAGTTCGTAACCTGTTGGCAGGAACTGATGGGTGTGGCGGATAGCAATGGCGGCTACATTGCACGTGGCGGCTACACTACACATGATACGGCTTATAAGTTTCTTGAAGTATGGACTGACAACCGTAGCATAGCCCAACAACTTGTCCTAACGCCTTAATAATTCAGCAGTCGTCAGCCGAGGCTATAGGACAACAATTTCTACGCAAGGCATTGCCTGCCACGTCCAAGTGTTGCCTCTTTCACTGCTGCCTACAGACGGTTCTCTCGTTTATGTTCGCTCTGCCGGTAGCGCGCCATAAATCCATGTCATCTTCTACGATTTCGACAGTAACTTCCGTGTGGTACAAACGCACTCCATCCTTTACATGACACATATCCTACACATCGTCCCTAATCGTGTACCACTTAATACACATGACAACTTGCACACGTATATAAAGTTACAAACACGGACATTCTCATTTCATTAATCGGAAACAAAATATTATTCACTTCAGAAGTGTGTGGATTCCCTAAAAACCAAACTGTTGAGGTCATCGGTCCCTAAACTTACACACTACTTAATCTAACTTCAACTAACTTATGCTAAGGACAGCACACACACGCATGCCTGAAGGACAACTGGAACCTCCGGTGGGAGGGACCGCGCAATCCTTGACGAGGTGCCTCTAACCGCGCGGCCACTCCGTGCACCTATTATTTAGTGAATTATACACTTCACATATTTCCTTAGATAAGCTACAAACGTATATCAGCAAACCACATGCCAAATACACTCCTGGAAATGGAAAAAAGAACACATTGACACCGGTGTGTCAGACCCACCATACTTGCTCCGGACACTGCGAGAGGGCTTTACAAGCAATGATCACACGCACGGCACAGCGGACACACCACGAACCGCGGTGTTGGCCGTCGAATGGCGCTAGCTGCGCAGCATTTGTGCACCGCCGCCGTCACTGTCAGCCAGTTTGCCGTGGCATACGGAGCTCCATCGCAGTCTTTAACACTGGTAGCATGCCGCGACAGCGTGGACGTGAACCGTATGTGCAGTTGACGGACTCTGAGCGAGCGCGTATAGTGGGCATGCGGGAGGCCGGGTGGACGTACTGCCGAATTGCTCAACACGTGGGGCGTGAGGTCTCCAAAGTACATCGATGTTGTCGCCAGTGGTTACCGGAAGGTGCACGTGTCCGTCGACCTGGGACCGGACCGCCGCGACGCACGGATGCACGCCCAGACCGTAGGATCCTACGCATTGCCGTAGGGGACCGCACCGCCACTTCCCAGCAAATTAGGGACACTGTTGCTCCCGGGGTATCGGCGAGGACCATTCACAACCGTCTCCATGAAGCTGGGCTACGGTCCCGCACACCGTTAGGCCGTCTTCCGCTCACGCCCCAACATCGTGCAGCCCGCCTCCAGTGGTGTTGCGACAGGCGCGAATGGAGGGACGAATGGAGACGTGTCGTCTTCAGCGATGAGAGTCGCTTCTGCCTTGGTGCCAATGATGGTCGTATGCGTGTTTAGCGCCGTGCAGGTGAGCGCCACAATCAGGACTGCATACGACCGAGACACACAGGGCCAACACCCGGCATCATGGTGTGGGGAGCGATCTCCTACACTGGCCGTACACCTCTGGTGATCATCGAGGGGACACTGAATAGTGCACGGTACATCCAAACCGTCATCGAACCCATCGTTCTACCATTCCTAGACCGGCAAGGGAACCTGCTGTTCCAACAGGACAATGCACGTCCGCATGTATCCCGTGCCACCCAATGTGGTCTAGAAGGTGTAAGTCAACTACCCTGGCCAGCATGATCTCCGGATCTGTCTCCCATTGAGCATGTTTGGGACTGGATGAAGTGTCGTCTCACGCGGTCTGCACGTCCAGCACGATTGCTGGTCCAACTGAGGCGCCAGGTGGAAATGGCATGGCAAGCCGTTCCACAGGACTACATCCAGCATCTCTACGATCGTCTCCATGGGAGAATAGCAGCCTGCATTGCTGCGAAAGGTGGATATACACTGTACTAGTGCCGACATTGTGCATGCTCTGTTGCCTGTGTCTATGTGCCTGTGGTTCTGTCAGTGTGATCATGTGATGTATCTGACCCCAGGAATGTGTCAATAAAGTTTCCCCTTCCTGTGACAATGAATTCACGGTGTTCTTATTTCAATTTCCAGGAGTGTAGTATTTGCGCATCACAGCCATATTACGACATACCTGAAATGCTTTTGACATAGCTTAAGTCTACAAATGCTAGAAATGTAGGTATGCCTTTCCTTAATCTTTTTTTTCTGAAATAAGTCGTAGGGTCAGTATTGTCTCACGTGTTCCAATATTTCTGCGGAATCCAAACTGATCTTCGCCGAGGTCGGCTTCTACCAGTTTTTCCATTCGCCTGTAAAGAATTCGCTTTAGTATTTTCCAGCTGTGACTTTTTAAACTGATAGTTAGGTAATTTTCACATCTGTCAACACCTGCTTTCTTTGGGATTGGAATTATTATATTCTTCTTGAAGTCTGAGGGTATTTCGCCTGTCTCATACATCTTGCTCACCAGATGGTCGAGTTTTATGAGGACTGGTGCTCCCAAGACAGTCAATAGTTCCAATGGAATGTTGTCTATTCTCGCGGCCCTGTTTCGACTCGGGTCTTTCGGTGCTCTGTCATACTCTTCACGCACTATCGTATCTCCCATTTCATCTTCATCTACATCCTCTTCCATTTCCATAATATTGTCCTAAAGTACATCGCTCTTGTATAGACCCTCTATATCCTCCTTCAACTTTCTGCTTTCCCTTCTTTGCTTAGAACTGGGTTTCCATCTGATCTCTTAATATTCATACAAGTGGTTCTCTTTTCTCCAGAGGTCTCTTTAATTCTCCTGTAGGCGTTATCTATCTTACCCCTAGTGAGATAAGCCTCTACATCCTTACATTTGTCCTCTAGCCATCCCTGCTTAGCCATTTTGCACTTGATGTCGATCTCATGTTTGAGACGTTTATATTCCTTTTTGCCTGCTTCATTTACTGCGTTATTATATTTTCTCCTTTCATTAATTAAATTCAATATTTCTTCTGTTACCCAAGGATTTCTACTAGCCCTCGTCTTTTTACCTACTTGATCCTCGGCTGCCTTCACTATTTCAAACCTGAGAGCTACCCATTGCTCTTCTACTGTATTTCTTTCTCCCATTCCTGTCAGTTGTTGCCTTATGCTCTCCCTGAAACTCTGTACAACCTCTGGTTTAGTCAGTTTATCCAGGTCCCATCTCCTTAAATTCCCACCTTTTTGCAGCTCTTCAGTTTTAATCTACGGTTCATAACCAATTGATTGTGGTCAGAGTATACATCTGTCCCTGGAAATGTCTTACAATTTAAAATCTGGTTCCTAAATCTCTGTCTTACGATTATATAATCCATCTGATACCTTCTAGTATCTCCAGGATTTTTCCATGTATACAACCTTATTTTATGGTCCTTGAACCAAGTGTTAGCTATGATTTATTTATGCACTGTGCGAAATTCTACCAGACGCCTTGCTCTTTCATTTCTCTCCCCTAATCCATATTCACCCACTATGTGTCCTTCTCTTCCTTTTCCTACTCTCGAATTCCAGTCACCCACAAGTATTAAATTTTCGTCTCCCTTCACTACCTGAATAATTTCTTTTATCTCATCATATATTTCATCAATTTCTTCATCATCTGCAGAGCTAGTTGGCATATAAACTTGTACTACAGTAGTAGGCATGGGCTTCGTGCTTATCTTGGCCACAATAATGCGTTCACTATGCTGTTGCTAGCAGCTTACCCGCACTCCTATTTTTTATTCATTATTAAACCTACTCCTGCATTACCCCTATTTGAATTTGTATCTATAACCCTGTATTCACCTGACCAAAGGTCTTGTTCCTCCTGCCACCAAACTTCACTAATTCCCACTATATCTAACTTCAACCTATCCATTTCCCTTTTTAAATTTTCTAATCTCCCTGCCCTGATGTGAGATTCCACGCTCCGATCCGTAGAACGCCAGTTTCCTTTCTCCTGATAACGGCGTCCTCTTTACTAGTCCCCGCCCGGAGATACGAATGGGGGACTATCTCCGGAATATTTTACCCAAGAGGACGCCATCATTATTTAACCATACAGTAAAGCTGCATGCCCTCGGGAAAAATTACGGCTGTAGTTTACCGTTGCTTTCAGCCGTTCTCAGTACCAGCACAGCAAGGCCATTTTGGTTAGTGTTACAAGGCCAGTTCAATCGATCATCCAGACTGCTGCCCCTGAAACTACTGAAAACGCTGCTGCCCCTCTTCAGGAACCACACGTTTGTCTGGGCTCTCAACAGATACCCCTCCGTTGTGGTTGCACCTACTGTACGGCCATTTGTTTTGCTGAGGCACGCAAACCTCCCCACCAAAGGCATGGTCCATGGTTCATGGGGGCAGGATCATGGTGATACTTATACAGAAAACACATCAAATGTAATTTTTCATGCTAAGATATGTTTCAGCCATCCACTCAAAGCAAGAAGACCTCCACTGGAACACCAAGGACAATGTGACAGACTGACAGAGTTTCACAGTCGCACTTTCGTACTGGAAGATTTCCCCACTCGCAGAGACTTTCTGCACATATGATGTGTTCCGTACGAATTCTATATGAATCAAAATCACAATATTTTGTATGTTCTCCAGAATTTATTTATTTAGCTAACCGGTTTTCAGCTTACAACACCATCACTAGACTTTAAACCGGTTATCTAAATAAATTAATCCCATAGAAAATACACGATTTGGTACAATTCATTTATAATTATGTTGCTTTACCAAGGAGCGAGTGAAGAATCAGTTAACAATTCTGTTTAAATTTATTCATATATGAAGAGTGGAAACGAAACATGTTCTAAGTGCCATTTTGATTACAAAAAGTGGTTATCAGCTCTATCGTGTTCTTTGTACTCTGTTTCATGTTCCTTTGCATGAACTAGCTGCCACGACATGGAGACAGTTTTTGAAATAAACGTTAGTAGATAGCGCACGCTCTTCGTGCCAAGCTGTACTTCCTTCTGGAGTACCAAGATTTAAAACTATGAGAATTGCGTTTCTTTAACTGTAGTTCTACTTTTTAAAAATCTACTTGTGTACCGGTTTTTTTGTACCTATACTATCACAAATAAAACTACTGCCTCAGTATTAGCGGCAATTTCAATAAAAAATTTTCTTCCTGCTATTTTTCAAACAGTGGTTGTGTACAAAATACAAGTTTATTGTTGCAAAGAAGAAAACAGCAACCAGCCACTGTTAATAGTGCCTTTTATTTACACAAACAGCGCAGTTACCGGTTTCGTACCGACTGATCCGTCTTCAGACTGCTGTTTACGCTTGTATTACATTTGCTGTGGTGTACTTTAGTCGTTGAAAAAGAACAGCCATCGACTAATATAAACAAATAGGCTGCGGGTTCGTAAATGGTAACGGCACTCTTTATGCAAAGAAACAGTATTATTAACAGTTGCTGGTAGATAGTTTTTTCTCTGCAGGAATAAACTTGTGAAACCTTTATTATTGGCACGACACTTAGAATGTTCCTAATAGAGTATTTGTATCAAAGTATTTAGGTTTGGTACGGTGAGCAGCATGATTCTGTGGTAGCAAAATACAAATTAGTTATGTAGAAGCAGAGATACATTGCTTTTCATTCTCCTGTAAAATGACAGGTTCTCCACTTAGGAAGTTTTCCATTTTTGTTCTTCATATGTCGAAGAAGTTCAAAGACATTGGTGGTTTCTGGCAGAACTAAATTTCCTTTACCCTACGTCTATGGTCACAATTTTTTTTGTCACCAGACTATCGGTTTCAGTCTATAATGACCATCTTCAGATCTGTTTTATAAAAACATGTCCTAATGTACTGGAGCCATAGTGGCATCGTCAAATGTTAAACATAAAATCAGTACCAGCATCCTCAAATATACACAAATAACAGTATTGCAAGAGTCATCTTGTCAACAGCTGCTGCTGCTGACAAGATGACTCTTGATAATGTTGACTGGATTACTCTCTTTCAAATTGTGAAGGGGGCAGAGGTAGAATACAGGGAGCGAAAGGCTATTTACAATTTATACAGAAACCAGATGGCAGTTATAACAATCGAGGGACATGCAAGGGAAGCAGCGGTTGGGAAGTGAGTGAGACAGGGTTGTAGCCTCCCCCCGATGTTATTCAATCTGTATATTGATCAAGCAGTAAAGGAAACAAAATAAAAATTCGGAGTCGGTATTAAAGTCCATGGAGACGAAATAAAAACGTTGAGGTTCGCCGATGACATTGCAATTCTGTGAGAGATAGCAAAGGACTTGGAAGAGCAGTTGATCGGAATGGACAGTGTCTTGAAAGGAGGATATAAGATGAACATCAACAAATGCAAAACGAGGATCATGGAATGTAGTAGAAGTAAGTCGGGTGATGCTGAGGGAATTAGATTAGGAAATGAGACACTTAAAGTAGTAAAGGAGTTTTGCTATTTGGGGAGCAAAATAACTGATGATGGTCGAAGTACAGAGGATATAAAATGTAGACTGGCAATGGCATGGAAATCGTTTCAGTAGAAGAAAAATTTGTTACCATCGACTGTTAGGAAGTTGTTTCTGAAAGTATTTGTATGGAGTGTAGCCATGTATGGAAGTGAAACATGGACGTTAAATACTTTAGACAAGAAGAGAATAGAAGCTTTCGAAATGTGGTGCTACAGAAGAATGCTGAAGATTAGATGGGTAGATCACATAACTAATGAGGAGGTATTGAATAGAATTGGGGAAAAGAGGAGTTGGTGGCACAACTTGACAAGAAGAAGGGACCGGTTGGTAGGACATGTTCTGAGGCATCAAGGGATCACAAATTTAGCATTGGAGGGCAGCGTGGAGGGTAAAAATCGTAGAGGGAGACCAAGAGATGGATACACTATGCAGATTCAGAAGGATGTAGGTTGCAGTAAGTACTGGGAGGCGAAGAAGCTTGCACAGGATAGAGTAGCATGGAGAGCTGCTTCAAACCAGTCTCAGGACTGAAGACAACAACAACAACATCACCATGACTGCTGTGTGGTAAATAAATAAAGGTACGTACACAAGTAATGCAAATATTTGAGTGAGAGGAGTTTCTATTTGTGTCATATCATATGTAATAAGAGAGCTTCTACGAATAGGTCACGAAGAATTATCTTAGCGTGAAGGGCCAAGCTTGTAACATTATTGACGGGTAGTCATCGCTTTCCGTGTTCTTGCCCTGACGCGCATTTGGCGTTCCGCAACATGCCGTAGATATCTGTCGCATTCAAACCACGATACTGAGCGCGCTAATCATAGCGGACAGGTTTTGGCCATGACGTCATTCCTCTGCGAATCACGCAATGTGAACTAGTTTTGCCCAATACTGTTACACGTAAAAACGTTTCGCTAGCTCTTTCGTGAAGGTAGCTATGAAGGCGTGTTAATATCGAGGTAAAACAGAGCCTCATCTTGTACATGTTAATTAATATGAGTTTGAAGCACTATGTGTGAAACAGTACCAGTAATTAATATCGGTTTAGAGGTGACACGAAAGTAAGCTCAAGACGTCTGACAGATACCGTGCAGAAATTGCTAAAATCACTTTCTTAATTGTGTTCAACTGGAGTCACATCTAACACAAGTAAAACGGTATTCAGCAGGGACAATATACTGGCTACTGATTTAGGGACTGCAGCTCACTCAGTCCGCGTTTGTGGTAGATGTTAACACAGTGTTGTGATTTCTGAAGAAGGTACTGCAAGAAAATAGCCGAACTGTGAAGAATTGACCTACTTCCCTCTTTCGTTAAAAAAGTAGACACACATTGCTTCTTATGACTTTTTTGTGCGTTAGAGCGTGAAACAAGTAATTATTGCTGTCTAAATGTCATTACATTCCCAGACGAACGTTGCTAATATACACGGTACAATTACAATAATGAGACCACCACTTATGCTCAACATCAACATGCTCAACATCATCACGCCGACGGCATGAAGCAGTACTAGCAGTTTAGGGGGGGAGGGGGAAAGGGGAGGTATGTAGAGCATGATAACTGGTTTTCAGAACAAGGATGTAAGCATTTCCAAAACAGCTAAGTTTGCCGCCTTGTTCAAAGTATACTCTGGATTGAAATGGCGACACCCTTGGCTGGCGCCGAGGCACCTATGGTACACAACCGGCCACAGATGACAGGGGTGAACGACGACTGGAGAAATGTGTACGGACGAATGGAGGGGCAACTGTTGAGCAACTGACAACCCAGATGAACCAAGGGGCTACCAGCAGTGTCTCCTGAACGATCGATCAAAGAACAAAGCAACAGGCGCCTGGTTGCTGACTGCTGCTCATCGGCGACGAAGTCTGGTAGTTGCACGCCAACACCGCAAGTGGACGACCTTTGAGTGGTGACACCGAGCCTTCTCAAGTTTTATGCTCCTTCAGACAGATAGCCGTTGATGTACAGCACGTGAGATGTCTGGAACAACCGTTGGTAGGGACCAGGCCGTAGGGCATGCCTGACTGATCTCGTCATTCTCGGAGACACTCTATATCAGCACGATACTGCATCTCTCATTGAGAACCATGTCTATAGCTTTGTACGTGCGTTTGTTGTTCTTTGGCACGGTGGCATCTACCAGCAGGACAATGTGACTTGTAACACAGCTCGCAGTGTACCTGCGTGGTTCGGAGAGCACCAGTATGAGTTCATTGTATTGCGCTAGCCACCCAACTCCACCGATTTAAACCCAACCGAAGATCCGTGAGACCGTTTCGATGGGACTCGTCGCGCAATGGATCGTCGACCGACAAACCTAGCCACGGCACTGGAGTATTCTTTGCTCCACATCCCCGTCGATAGTTCCTAAATCACACTGACTCCCTTCATGCACGTCTCGCAACGGTACGTGCTGCTAAAGGTGGTTATTGAGGTTTGTGACAGGTGGTCACATTGTTTTTTTTCTTTTTTCTTTTATTTAATCGTATGGCTAGAACCCATCGTCGGGCAGACCTTTCGCTGGGTGCCGGTCTTTCAATTTGACACCACTTCGGCGACCTGTAGTCGCTGAGGATGATAGGATGATAAGGACAGCACAACACCCGCTCCCTGGGCGGAGAAAATCCCCCGACCCACTCGGGAATCGGACCCGGGCCTAGAGGATTGACAATCCGTCACGCTACCATTCAGTTAGCGGGGGCGGACAGTGGTCACAATAATGTGACTGGACAGTGTATGTAGGTCCACAGTTGAGGAATCCATTAACTCACTAATACCTCAGGTCAGATACCATGCATGTAGCAGCCCAGTACCATAGTAAATGTGAAAGCACTAACATTACTTTGTCTTGAACTTTAATGTTAATATACGAATATATTAACAGACACTCAGAAAAAAAGATGAAATTGCTTTCTAACATTTGTTTATAAGATCAGATTTAAAACTTTTAGCACGTTGGTAGTACTGACGTCTAAACTAGAGCCAGAGGGCAGACTGCGCCACACCAATATGCATTTGTCTCTTTATCATTTAACAGCCATATGTTTAGTCACATTTTAATACCTTTACTTTCCACAGAGATAACTTAAATTTTTATTTATGTGTTTTTTCGTCATCCAGTGCGACAGGACAGGTTGAAAAACCAAAGGGCTAAGATAGAGATATGTGGGTGAGTGTAAAACTTTGGAAATTTTTCTGGCTGCCCGCGACTGACAGATGCACTGTGCAGAGGAAGACACTGCACAGTATTTTAGATAGGAAAACCACCGGGACGAGGTGGATGCCTTGTGTCCAAAACTAGTGATGACAATTTTTCTATATAAACGTATCATCGCACTGAAAATGAAATACTCCTTACGATGTGAAAGACCACGTGGAAGAAATTTTGGAACATACACTTAAGTTTAAGAAAAAGTAATGCAGAAGGGAATGCACATGTGATACGGGATCAAGAAGTCTCTATAAGATCGTGATGATGCTCCAGAAGAGACTAAGCGAGTGAAAGATAGAGAGAGAGAGAGAGAGAGAGAGAGAGAGAGAGAGAGAGAGAGAGGGAAGGAGAGGGAGAGAGAGAGAGAGAGAGAGAGAGAGAGAGAGAGAGATGACTCTGCCGTCCATGTTTCAAGCCATTCACTTTCAGATGACGCGACAGCAGAATACATCAGTGTCCTTTGGTGACTTTTCTGCTAACTGGTGATAATTAATTTTGCGCTCGTGCTCTTTGCGGGTTTCAACGTCGAGGGTTTGGGACAAAACAGTTCCGAATTTTTCATTAAATTTGGTGTATCCTGACCAAGCTAGTATTTATATCGTTTAATACTGATGGGATTTTCAACTAAGTGTGAAAGCACTGTAAGTACAGTATGTGTAAAAACTCCATTTTACGAGCAATGCCCTGTTTCGACACGTCTACTCTCTCGTCTGCATTTAAAATTGGAATACCTTTTGCGCTCTTAGTGTTACCTCCTTTTATTGTACATGCACCAAAAGCCGTTTGGCTTGTCTATATGCTGAATCTGTCATTCCCACTGCCATTTCTTTTCCGGTTTCTTCACACTTTTCATACAATCATTTCACCTTCATCTCCCTGAGTTTAACATTCTAACTACCTTATATTTCCATATGCCTGAATCAGGGAACATTTTTGTATTTCCTTCTTTCGATGATTAACTATTTCTTCTTTCCCGAAGTTTACAGCTATCTTACTTGCCTCTATAATTGTGGGCCCAATTTCTGGGATTGCGCTTTTAGAGATTCCCATTCTCTTTCAGCGTATTGGCTATACTGATATTTATTAAAGTAGTGTCTACAGCAAAGAGAACTCCAAACGCACATCATTAGTTCTCAGTACTACATTGTTGCACTGTGGCAAGCGTTGTCTTTCCAGTTACCTACGAAATGATACCTGATAACCCATAACCTATTGTGATGGTCTCCACCATGGTGCCATACTTGAAAGGCCTAAGGTGTTTGTTACAACTTTAGAGTTAGCGAAGATTTGTAAAACAGCTGCGTCGTCGTAACGTGGATGACATAAGAAAATACTTTCATAATTGCTAGTGGAAAGTACGTAAAACAGCTCTACCGTATAAGAACTGCGTTATACCCATTACGGTTCAGGAAGTTTTATTTAAGTGTATCAAATACATGAGTCTTCGTATAGCTCAGCGTTTTCAGTAACGTTTTTTGTCCTCTACAAGGTGCACCGACAGACTGAGTGGCAAAAACTTTATATTTAATCGAAACTTTCATTTTTTCAGGTTTGTTACAGATGAATTGTGTTTCACTACAGAGCCTTGGCTAGGCGTGACCTGGTCTGTTACCATTACCACTGGATATCGCTTCCAACATACTCGCCACCAGCCTATCAGAAGGCTACGAATGATCAAGTAGGGGCCGCAGAGTGGACTGGGAAGAACGATCCGGGAGCGACTAACCCTCTCTTGGCAGCCAGCATTCGACCTACCCATACGTACATTCAAATTCCTCTCTTCGACATTGTGCCCTTCGTTCTATTAATTGCCTCCCAGGCGCCGTTTGTACTCATTAGAGATGGACTTCCGGAGTAAATACCGGCCAGTATATCTGAAACTTATCCCGCTGGATATTTCATTAATTTCATGCACTCCCGGACGCCCACAATCCACCGTTGCGTTGTCCTAGTGAAATCCTGAACACTTCGTTGTTACATCTCCATTGTCTACCCTTAGTGTTAATGGACACGACTGCAACTACCACTGCCGACTGTGCTGATAAGTGAGGATAAATAAGCAGACAGACACATCGACACACGCAGAGTTTCTATTACATCATTGCAGCCATCAGTAAAGCAGCATTGTTCTTAAGGTACTCAAGACTTTTCAGGTAACAGATTCGGGCGAATACATTACACAGTCAAGTGGGAAACTACTTTAATCCTTATTGTCGTGATATAAAACACACTGTATTGCAATATAGCATACAGAAATTTGCACCCAACAAGCACTTTACAATAGCGCTTTGTAATGGTTCTTTATTTACATGACCATTACAGCACTTCAACCCAAGTTATCGATATCAGCAATATCGCACTACTTTTCTGTGAAGTAACAGACATATTTTTGTGACAACATTCATATTTGGTTTCATTAATGTATAGGTACTCCGATTTATCGAAATATTACAGTGATGTGGTTCTTGTGTGTATTCATTTCTGTGAGACTGTCATAATCTTTGACTTACTTGTAACCGTTTCGGCGCGAATGCGCACAGGGCAGTCATTGTTTCACTTTGCTGAAGTTAAGTTGTTATTTCGCTTTGTAAATGGAACAGTCAAGCCTTATGTTTGGTTAAAGTGGAAATTAAATATATGATGATTGATACAAAACTGTATTCTTGGTGATGTGATAATTAAGAAGAAGTATATGTGAATTTACAAGAAGTTTAATAAAATTGTGGATCGTGAACACCAAGTCAAAAATTATTTCTACCATACCATTGTTCTGATCTGCGATTGTTCGATCATTAAGAATTTCCTGAAAAACGCATCTGTTACGTCTTCAAATATTGTTAGAATACAGATCTGGACCTTCTAGCAGTCAAAGTTGAATCACCCTAGAATCAACAAGGTGAGCGATAACAACTTCGACGAAATCTACTTGGGAACCCATTCAAGATAATTCTTCATTATTTCCATTCTGATGATACCACCCACAGTCAATAACTTTGTTGTTGCCCAATAAAGCGAACATATTCTGCGTGAGCAACGTTATTTATCTGATTTCTAACGTACTTTGCAAGTGGTGGTATTGCTAGAGCCTTCTCTCGTCAGAAAAGGAACCGTTGTGCCATTGTGTCGAAGCTATTCTGGGAGAGTGTAAGATGCAGTTTGCCACGTCTCTATGTTTAGAAGGAGATTTATTTAGGTGATATGACTGGTTCCACACACAACAGACAGCTGGTCCTCATTTGCAGACCACTTCATCCCACCGAGACATGGTGTTGCCACCAATCGGATAATCATGCATGCATATGGGTGGCCGTTAGTCTTCTAAACAGTACTTAGTATCACATCTGTGTCTACCTCTTCGCTGCTATTAGTACCACCATGGTGTGGTACCCTCGAAAACAACACTTATTGACTGCATATTGTACGTAAATCCGGACATGATGAATCAAATGCAGTGGTTTGTCTGTTGGTGACAAACATCTTGGAAACAACGGTGATATATGTTTGATAGGTTGATGACTACTTGGTCATTTTTCATCACATCTGCATGTGGAATTCCAATTTTGGTTCCGCGAATCATGCGCTCCTTAATTTAAATAGAACATACGTAGCGGTTCATAGGATGGTTATGCGAGCTTCTAAAATTCAACATGAGAGAGCTACGTTATAGCCGCGCGGAGTGGCGGCGCGGTTGAGGCTCCACCTCACGGATTGCACGGCCCCTCCCGCCGGATGTTCCGAGTCCTCCCTCGGGCATTAGTGTGTGTGTGTATGTGTGTGTGTGTGTGTGTGTGTGTGTGTGTGTGTGTGTATGTTGTTCTTAGCATAAGTTAGTTAAAGTGTGTGTAATTCTAGGGACCGATGACCTCAGCAGTCTGGTTCCTTAGGAGTCTGTATTCATTTGGGTTAAAGGTAAAGGTGTATGTGAATATCTAAAGTTTGTTGGTGATTGTACTGTATATTTTCATAAATAAATTGTTTATATGCAAACTGATCTATAGCGTAGCTGAGAACCGGACAAGGGTACATCGAGAACCGGGGGCTCAAGGATGCAACAGCATGTTTCGCCTACAAAGGCGGTTGACGCAACCCGCCGAACAGCTTACGCAATCTTGGCAGCGCGCCAGCGCCGGACGTAGCGCACAGCAAGACGGGAGCACCTAGTACGGCTAGTGCTCCCGTCCGGGATAACGCGCCGCTGGCACTCTGAAATATTCTAAGTCCGACTCAAGGTCACGCGTTATCGGACTTCTATATAAGCGAGCCACGTTATATTCCGTGTTCATATGGAGATTTATCAGATTTCCTACAAGTTGCATTGCCTTTATACATGAAATATATTCACAGCTGCGAATATGGATTACCATCAGCTGTATAATGGAACGACGACAGTGAAAATTTGTGCCGGACGGGGACTCGAACCGGGATGTCCCTCTTATCGCAAGCGGTCGTCTTACAATTCGGTTACTGCCAGACCCAAACTTCCATATGTCGTCAAGCATATGTCTACAACTTGTACTGGTACGTGCGTTATGTATACTCCCTTACAGGTGGGACATTTCTACTTCAAAGTCGCTTGACCGGTGTCGGCGGATAAATATGATACTGCAGTGCCTGTGTTGTTCAGAAGTGTCCTTCGGACACGCATGCAAGTATTATTGTGTTTATTTATTTTACTGCTTCCTTAAGGGCTGTTCTCTCTATCTAATTGCTGAAGAAGTGGTGTTTCCAAACTGCTTTTGAGCTTGCTAAACATTTGGTTGGTACCATGGTTGCGCTCTGCATAATAATACTGTAGTTTTGAGGAATATATATATATATATATATATATATATATATATATATATATATATATATATATATATATTAGTGTGGCCATTAAAATTACTACACCAATAAGAAATGCAGATGATAAACGGTTATTCATTTGACAAATATATTATACTAGATCTGACATGTGATTACATTTCACACAATTTGGGTTCATAGAGCCTGAGAAATCAGTATCCAGAACAGCCACCTCTGGCCGTAATAATGGCCTTGATATGTCTGGGAATTGAATCAAACAGAGCTTGGATGGCGTGTCCAGGTACACCTGCCCATGCAGCTTCAACACGATACCACAGTTCATCAAGAGTAGTGACTGGCGTATTGTGACGAGACAGTTGCTCGGCCACCATTGTCCTGACGTTTTTAATTGGTGAGAGATCTGGAGAATGTGCTGGCCAGGGCAGCAGTCGAACGTTTTCTGTATCCAGAGAGGCCCTTACAGGATCTACAACATGCGGTCGTGCATTATCCTGCTGAAGTGTAGGGTTCTGCAGGGATCGAATAAAGGTTAGAGTCATGAGTCGAAACACATCTGAAATTTAACGTGCACTGTTCAAAGTGAAGAGGTGACCGAGACGTGTAACCAATGGCTGCCTGTACCATTACGCCAGGTAATACGTCAGTATGGCTATGACGAATACACGCTTCCAATGTGCGTTCACCGCCATGTCGCCACACACGGATGCGACCATCATGATGCTGTAAACAGAACCTGGATTCATCCTAAAAAAATGACGTTTTGAAATTCGTGCACCCAGGTTCGTCGTAGAGTACATCATCGCAGGCTCTCGTGTCTATGATGCAGCGTCAAGGGTCGAACTGTTCGTGCAGATGGTTGTTGTCTTGCCAACGTCCCCATCTGTTGATTCAGGGATCGAGACGTGGCTGTACGATCCGTTACAGCCATGCGGATAAGATGCCTGTCATCTCGACTGCTAGTGATACGAGGCCGTTGGGATCCAGCACGGCGTTCGGTATTACCCTCATGAACCCACCGATTCCTTACTCTGCTAACAGTCATTGGATCTGACTTAGGCGAGCAGCAATGTCGGGATACGATAAACCGCAATCGCGATAGGCTACAATCCGACCTTTATCAAAGTCGGAAACGTGATGGTATGCATTTCTCCTCCTTACACGAAGCATCACAACAACGTTTCACCAGACAACGCCGGTCAACTGCTGTTTATGTTTGAGAAATCGGTTGGAAACTTTCGTCATGTCGGCACGTTGTAGGTGTGGCCACCGGCTCCAAACTTGTGTGAATGCTCTGGAAAGCTCATCATATATATATATGCAGTGTGTGTGTGTACTCTTTGTGATACCTAGCCATTATTACTGCTGTCCTTATTACTACTGGTATTACTACAGGTAAATGGATGTATAGGCTATATCCCGTTAAGTAATGCACCATGCCCTGGCTAGGGTGGCCTTACTGGGAGGGCACGTATCGCTAATCAATGCTGCAGAAGATGCGGGAGAGGCTCATGTTTCATTCTGGTTCCTTTCCCTGATTATCAGTCTCGTTGACTACTTAGCAACCAATCAGTAGTCGCGACTGATTATACAAGACCAAAAGGCACAAAAAAAATCAACAACTTCAGTTGTAACACACACTATCCCACATTTTAAATTGTATTTACGCACGAGGATATTACCACAGAAATGTTTGACCGCTGCGTAAAGAGAGATATTCGTATTATCGTATCGAAAAACAGTCACGACTAGTTAAAGCGATAAAGGCATCGGATCTTGATAGAATTCCAGTTAGATTTTTTGTATTGTATGCACTGCGGAATAAGATCCCTTCCTTCCTCGTTTTTATCAAGAATGGTGTGTACAGCATGTCATTTATGTTTAGAAGAATGAATGACCAAATGCACAGGATTATTATAACTATCGCATGCTTCCAACTGTTGTATTATACTCGACCATATGATGGAGGAAAACAAACTTCTGTTAAGGATTCCGCATGCATTAAACAAAAATCACGTTTGAGGCACAGAGAGCTCACATGATATACTGCGAACTGTAGACGCAGGTGAAGAAGCAAATTTCTGAAGGCATTCAACACTGTACACTTCATCGACTACTAAACAAGATTCGGATATATGGTGCATCTTCGCAAATACGTAATTGTCTCTACGCGTATCTGTCCACTAAAACCCATACGTTATACTGAACTGCGAATGATCTACAGAAACACAAGTAATATTTGGTGTGCATATTAGTCTTGTGTTGTCAACATACGAGGGCTATTTTTCTTCAAGGTCACCTTGGTCACGACATTAAAACCGCAATAAAAATCTGATGAAGCTTTTCCAAGATGTGTTGTGTGTCGTCTCTAATACGCCCGTCGATCGCGTCACGTCGCACGTTACAGTTAACAGTACACCGTGAGCCCTTAATTACGCCTAGAGCAGTAGCCTCTCTCAAAGTGCGGAGTGCATGCCAGCATTCGATTTCTTCATGCTGAGAACTTCCATCTGACTTTATGCAGCCCACATAACGTTACTGCCATGCCAAGTGTGGCAAGGTGTAGGTAATCTGAAGCAGACGTACAGATGTTGATGTTGCAGGTGGTCATGCGAAGAAGGCGTGTCAACCGAAGTTCTGGAATGGGTCAGGCGTGAAAATCATCTACGAGGAGCATTTCAAAACAACCGAAGGTAAATTTTGTCTTCGGGCATTGTTCTTGTTCGTGACAACGCTCAGCCGCACACTGTAGCTGCAACAAAGACATTCTTTTTTGTCACCATTCCTCCATAACACTAAACCTTGGGCATTGTCGAATAATAATAGACTCGTTGAAGGAACGTTGTGTAGCAAGCAGAGCGGAAACTTGGTTTAATTTTTTTTAAACTTGAGATGCGCTACTGCCTAAAGGCTAGATGGTTGCATGGTTTTTGAGGCGAAACACTCTTTATAAGTAAAAGCAGTGATGAAAGTAAGAAAATCTTTCTCCCAGGACGTTATTTTCGTGAATAATCTGTGAGTTAGTTGCCATTGGAAAGCTCGCACCTCTTTACTTTCAAAATGCACTTGAGGGTAGAGCGAAGGCGTTCTAATGATATTTTATGAATGCAAGCAGCAAACTCCCTTGATATTTTAAAAACACAAATATATGTGAATTCCTAAGGGACCAAACTGCTGAGGTCATCGGTCCGTAGAGTTACCCACTACTTAAACTAACTTATACTAAGAACATTACACACGCCTATGCCCGAGGGGGGGACTCCTACCTTTGGCGGGAGGGGCCGCGCAATCCGTGACATGGCCCTCAAACCGCGCGGCCACTCAGTGCGGCTTGAGAATTTCCAGCAGACTATGAACAACATGTTAAATTTCACGAAATAGGGCTACAGAAACCATTATGAGAACGAAAAGTAATTGGGACAATGAATGACTAACACTTGTCAGAAATATAAAGAAGGACTTGACTAGAGGTCATCGGACAGGTTTTTTTTTTCATGCGAATGTACATCAGAACATTCCTAACCCTGTACGTTTTAAAACTATAATACATCGTTTTGTTTTTGCATACAAAGACTATATACGATATTGCAGTGAATGTGTTATAACGAATTACGATGTGCAGTTCCTTCGGAAATGCTTGGATGTCCGAAAGAACTTTATATCGTAATTCGAAGATGATATTCCACTTCTCACCATTTATTCACTAACATTTCAGGTGTAGCTGTCACTACCGCCGCGACGATTCTTTCTGTAGATGATTGATGTCTCTGATCTTTTTACTTTACACAACAATTTTTATGTGGTCCCAAAAGAAAAATCCAATGCAGTGAAGACTGGGCTTCGTGGTGGCCAAGGTATTGGGCCTTCCCTGCCCATAAACTTTCCTGGAAAGCGAGTGCCAAGAGCCACACACACATTGTTACTGTGAAGAGAGAAGAGATGGGGCGCCATCTTGTTGGAAAACCACACGAAACACGGATCTGTTGAAGAACATCTTCCGAAGTTTTCGGTCTACATGGTGATTTTCCTTTTAAAACACTGCCTGTTTCCTTGAAATACTTTAGCCAGTGGCTACAGGTGGTTCACCAACATAGTGACGTCTAAAATTACATTGCATTGACTTAATTTTCACAAGCCAAATAACACACTGCGCTTTCTGTTGGGGAGTACATTTGTAGCTCAGTTGCTCTGCTCTTCACAGCACTCCACGCACACCTGGAGTGAACAGAGGGAACAGAGGGGAAAAAAAACAGCACTGGTGCGTTTCAAGGTCAAGCAGTCCTGCCAACTTCAGTGGAGCCAACTTGGAGAGTTGATGAATCAAACACCAAAAATTAGAATAGTGTATATCAGTTTGTACAGATTTTAGGACACATTAAAACTTGGGAGATCTTTGCCAAACGAAATGTAGTGAGTGGTAGAAAATCTGAGATGAAGGTGGACAAGCACCAGCACATTTAGTGGTGGCGCCACATCAGAGTACCATGAAATCATAGTAACGTTTTCTTTCGTAACGCCATGCACGTTTCATATAAACGCCTTTGGACTTATTTATTTGTATCTGACACAAACCAAAATTACTTATACAGAGGACAGACAGCGTTTTCGTCTTTTTCTGTCACACTTATACAGACAACATGGATTTGAAAGTGGTTAGTAAATCAGCCACCTTTTGACTAAGAAGCAATAAGACTCGAGCACATGATTAAAATGACAAAATTAATTATGTTTGGTAGCCATTGTAGACATAGCGTAACTTTCATCAAAACAGCAAACGTTACTGATTGCCCTCTGTATATCAATAGGCCCAAGCATGGCTATTTTACAGCATCTTTTGTTTACAAACATTCCCTACTATTCTCCAGCTGACTTTTGACACATATTTAAAGTGATGTTCCGATCGTTGTGGCCAATAATGTATAGGGCAATCAGCGAACAATAAGTGTTCTTCGCGGCTACAAACAGCAATAATTGCTGCATAAGTCAAACATTGCTAACGCAAATCTTCTTTTTGTCACACAAGTAATCCTCACCTGTAATGATAATACTGAAAGGATATGAGTTTGAACAGGTAAAGAGCAAACGTCGGATATTTTTTTGCCTTGCTTTTTTCTTTTGTTTTTATGGATAACCGCGGTTCAGTAATTAACTTTCCTGTGAAAAGGGCACGGCTCTTTGTACAAAACAAACCAAATTCGTAGAACTGCACTTTAATCTCTGGGGCTACCAGGGCCAAAGCTGACGCAATTTTCTGCAGCGCTTGACACAATTAACGCTGTAATTGAAGTTGCTTTTTAATCCGGTAACGGAAAGCAAACACAATTGCTGCCACTTTTGCCGCTTTTGTCCGCCATTTACTTACAGTGTCGATGTCACCAGCTCCTTTCTAATGGTTACCTTGTTACGACGTACCAACAACGTACAGGTATTCAAGAGCACAGTGACTCGACAGGAATCAGAAAACCAGCTACCTCCGTAAAAGTACGGATTAGTTACTTAGTGCTCTAATAGTCACAGACATTTGCTTCAGACAGAGAAAGACGCGAAATACTGCATATGACAATTTAGGGTACTTCATCAGTAACAGGGCTCGTCCTCCACAAATTTTTCAGAACAATCTTCTGAGTAGTTTCACGAACCTCAGCACAATGTCTTTCCCTGTCTCAATCTCTTGATCTGACCGTAGCTCGAACGACTTTATCCGAATTGATTTGAAACGGACGTCTTGATTTCCATTCGCTGCTACCGTATTTATGCCATCAGTCGCCATCTTATTTTTCCGTAGCGTAGTTGGTGATTCCCATAAGCTACTAGTAGCAACATGATATTCGCTTCGTCATTTTTAAGACTTAGGACTGTCTATATGCAGTAGGTATGGTTAAAATGTTTGACTTTTTGCTAGTCTCATAATGTAAGCACGGTGCAAGCGTAGTTTCAATCGTCAAGCGTAAGTAACAAAGTGATGTGCGGGGAAGAAACTTGTAGCAGATATTTTGAAGATGTTCTTACCGGATGGTATCTGAGCTGGACAGCTTTTCCACAAATTATGTTATGTAGGTTTGTTTGAACCGCACTTTCTGGGAGTTTTTCTTCTTGGCATAGGTTTCAGTTTTAACATCTTTTGATGTCTCTAATAGATGGAATGTGTTGGGATGGGAAGAGTAAAATTGAGTGTTCGATTTAGAGTGGAATGCCTCAGAACAGCTCGTAGACCTTCGGAACTATACTATCAAAGTCGGCCCTCATAACAATCGATAGTCTCTACCTGCAAGAATATAGGTATCATGTAAATAATCAAACAAGGCATCGAGATCTTCAATGTTAGGTTTGCGGGACATTAGGTCTTCGACGAAGCAATCTTCAGTTTGGTCAGGGGGCAGGAGAGGCAGTCCGAACAAAGTTTTCGGAAGTCTTCCGATTTCAGTTTCCTGTGTTTTTCTTCAGCATGTCTGCCAGATATGAAATCTGCAGTTATTTAGATTTTTTGTAGTCAAACGTAAGCAGTTAGTTAGTCAACTGCCTCTCAAAGTAAACGTTTATCATCTCCAGATTGGTGCTTATTAAGGACAAAGTATAGTTAATTTCATTTAACCAGTGAGTTATAAATATTTGGTGGAACAGCTTAGGGCAACACTTGAAAGTCCCGCCTACAAATAAAGCTCTCGACTCTTTCAGAAAAGTGAAATTGCTTTAACATAATAAATCTCCAATATTCTTTACAGAGTCAAACGCATATAAAAAATTTGTCTCCCCTGCCTGGGTGGAAAACTTTCCTCGCCAGTACTTCATGTAACTATAGTAAGTTATTGGAAAACTTCGGAGGTTTGCGTAATCACTGGCATCAATATATTTCCTTATTTGAAACATATTCTGAGTGGATGTCAGTATTATCATAGATAAGCTGGCACGGAAGCTCAGCGTGTTCGGTCAGAGGGTTAACAGCCCTCTGTAAAAAAAAGAAGCTGAGCTTATCGATCAACAACGAACTTAAACGGATGTCTTACGACGTCCGCTCCGAGCAGATGCAACGAACAAAAGTGAACAAAATGGGATTTTAAAAACAAGAATAGATAACTGACAGCGTATAGGTTTGGAGGGGCGCTGTCACAAATTTTATTCATCCTTTATGTTCACAACATTATCGAGTCTCTGCCGATTTAATATACCAGAGTCATCATTTTCATCATTATGGTCTAACTGCGAACAAAGAATGTAATTTCGTCCACCAGTTACATTTGTATTGATCAACGCCATCGATGAGGTGCTTCTGGAAAAAGTTTTTATAGCCGTCTATCACCAGCAGTTTCTTGCCATTTTCAATTGCCGTGATATGAAACCCCCCCCCCCCCCCCCATAGCTCACATACAAAGCACGCCCTTAAAAGCCTGAGTGACCTGTCTGCGAAACCGTGGAATGGAATAGCGAAGCATCACCAGCCGAAACAATCAACACGAATATATACGCAAGAGAGCTTCTGTAAAGTTTGGAGGGTAGGAGACGAGGTACTGGCAGAACTAAAGCTGTAAGTAGGGGGCGTCAGTCGTGCTTCGGTAGCTCAGTTGGTATTCTCGCTTCGCGCGTCGGGCGACTAGGTCGTGCTCTTAGTTCCGCCTCTACCGTAGCGCAGCGTGTTTTCCTCCTGTCAGTTTAGTGCCGTGTTGGTCTCCGTGCGCGTCGCATCGCTGGTTGTCGGCTGGTGTTTGGTGTTCGTGCGGCCCTTCCTGTCGCGGCGTCGTCTCTCGCCGTGATGTCCACCATGGTTCCCACGAAAGTTCCGCGTACAGGTACAGTCAGTTTTACCTTTGACAAATCCACGCGTCACGTCCAGCCCGGTTCTTTGGAGATACATGACTGGTTAGTCGATACAGTTAAGGTCACTACTGATCAGGCGCATACCGCATATTTCGACAGCGAATTATATGTGTTTTTTGTTAAGTTTCTTGACCCGCTCCAGGTTGATAGGCTACTTTCTCGTCATGGTTCTCAGGTACCCTTTACGCACCGTGATGGTTCCACTAGTATGGTTCTCTTGGCAAATGCAGAAGTGATATATACGAATGTTCGGGTATTTAACCTTCCGCCCGAGGTTGACGACTCTTTTCTGAAGTCCGTTTTGCTTCCTTATGGGGACGTACGCCATATTCGAAAGGAACGCTGGTCTGCTCAGCACCGCTTACAGGTATATAGTGGTATTCGGTCGGTGGAAATGGTGGTCAAAAAACCTATTCCTTCTCACCTACAGGTATGTGGTTATAGGGTCCATATCACGTACAGTGGCCAGGAAGGAACATGTTATTATTGTAATGAAACTGGTCATTTCCGTACTAATTGTCCGCGGCGTGTGGTGGTATTAAAACCTACATACGAACAGCGTAAAAAATTGACTTTAGCTGATCTTCTCCCGCAAGGATCTCGGACTGAATCGCTCACTGTTACTGAGGGACGCAGTGATCCGTTGCCCGACAACGGCCGTGATTTTCCCCCGTTATCCTTGAGTAGGGATGTTGCTGCCCTTAATTCCGATGTTCCCGCGCTGATTTCTCACAACAAGCGTCGGCGAACACAGGATGATGCGGCTGATGAATCTTCCTTATTGGCTCGCCCTTCCGATGGGCCTCCGGTAAAGGACTCTCTTTCTCAGTCGGAAATCGTGGATGAGGAAGCCACAGGTGCTATCACGCCTTTGCAGAAGCTCCCTGACACCTTATCTGACGTTGTTCCTGCTACCGCGGCAGCCTCTTCGGAGACGCCCGTGACGGAACCTGCTTCTGGTTGCCACGTGTCTTCTCCGGTGCTCTCTGACACTTCTCCTATTGACTCTGTTTCGCATCCCCCTTCTGGAATTTCTGTCGCCCCCTCTGGGTCACAGCCTCCTCCCATCAAACAACTGATTGATTCTCCAGAGCCAGTGGATCCCGTTGTTATTCACCAACTGTCCCACCGTGAACCCATGTCTGCGGACGAGTGGGATGTAGAGGCCTCTCTCTCGCAATCTGACACGGAATGTCTACATGATGCTCCTCCGCAGCCGAACGCTGCAGCGTCGGCACCGCGGAGCCGCAGTCGAATCCGTAAACAGCCACGGAGAGCCGCGTCACGGCCGAAGAAAAAGCAGTGGGAAGATGAGGGCTCTGTTTCGTAGTTTTTCTCTCTGTGGTTCAGCGCTTGTTTCTGGTATGATTACTTGTATGCTGCTCCGTCAGCTGACGGCTCTCTACCGATCTTTGTTTTTCTTTCTAGGTTGAAGTTCCATGCAAGCATATACATTTCTTACTCTGAATATTAACAGAATATGTTCTGAGCTTCGGCTCGCCGCTTTGCGACAGTTTATCTATCAGTCTGGGGCAGATGTTGTTTTTTTACAGGAAGTCCTATTCGACCAGTTTTCCATTCCTGGGTTCTCGACGTTTTTTAATGTCGCTTCCGAACTTTCTACGGGCACTGCCTTGTTTTATAGAGAAGGCATTCCGTTGATGAATTTCGAAGTACTCGACAGTGGAAGGGGGATCGGGTGCACGTTTTATGATCTCAGTTTACTCCTTCTTTATGCCCCTTCTGGTTCGGGTTGTACTACCGCACGCTCGAGTTTCTATAAAGAAGAAGTCATTTACCTGCTTCGTAAATCCCCGACAAAGATAATTTTAGGTGGGGACTTCAATTGTGTTCTACGGCCGGTAGATCAGTCTCCTAATTTTAATTTCAGTAAAGAACTCGACGACCTTGTGCGCTCCTTGCACCTGCGTGACGTGTGGGTTTCTCGCTATCCTACACTTGTGCGACATACCTACTTTACTCCCACGTCTAGCAGTCGCCTCGATCGCTTTTACCTTTCCGATTCCTTGTGTGGGCAACTTCTGGCTGTTGATGTGATACCAGCCTGTTTTACTGATCATTGCGCTGTAGCCGTTACGTTTAATTACGAGCGACAACCGGTAAAATTGTTTCGTCCTCCTTGGATGCTCAATATCGCGTATTTGCAAGATACCTCCCTTGGTATCGTCCTGGAGGACATTTGGACTCGTTGTTCTCGTACTATGGACCGGTACCCGTCTGTCGTGGCATGGTGGACACTGTATGCAAAACCACACATCCGTAGGGCTCTCATGCGTTTTGGGGCTGCGAAGGTGGCAGAAGATCGACGAACGCAAGAATTTTACTATTCTGTCTTACGTCAACTGTACGAAAGTGCTACGCATGCTCCCCTCCGGGTTACTGATATACAGCGCATCAAAGCCAAATTGCTGCAGCTCAAACGCATTCAAATGGAGGGCCTGCGGACGAGGTCTCAACCACGTTCCCTTCTACAAGAGGAACTGACGTCACTCTACCGTCTAGTCCGTTTACGGTCGCGCCGGAAACGTGGGTGCCTTGCCTCCCTCACAACCGCTGACGGCCGCGTGTTCACCTCTCACCGTGACATTTCTGACTTCGTTTACACCTATTTTACTGATCTGTACGATACTCATGTCCCGGCGGAAACCTCTCTTGACGACTTTACCTCCTTGCTGCCTCGCGTCGTCACTCCTCAATTAAACGACGCCTTTCTGCGTCCCTTTCAGAAGGATGACATATATGATGTTGTTGCAGGATCGCAGTCCCGCAAGTCGCCTGGATTAGATGGTATTCCTAAGGAGTTCTATGTTCAATTTTGGCCGCTCATTGGTGACACCTTAACGTCAATGGTAAATGAAGTGATGCGGGGAGTCTCACTTCCTGCTCCTTTTCAGGAAGGCAGAATGGTCCTCCTCCCGAAATCCACAGGTCGACCTGCAATTGATTCCCTCCGTCCTATTACTCTCCTTAACTTTGATTATAAACTTGTCGCTCGAGCAATTAATATCCGTCTCTCTAAGCTGCTCGATACCATTATTGCCGCCCACCAAAGCTGTGTGCCTGGACGCACGATACTGACTTCCGTTCTCGAATGTCGCGATGTAATCTCGGTGGCGGCTGCCGCTAATATCCCAGGTGCTTTGCTTTTTCTTGATTTCCAAAAAGCGTTCGATCGCGTCAGCCATGATTTTTTATCGAGAGTGCTCACCGCTGTCGGCTTTAATAATGATGCTCGACAAGTCTTAACTAATCTTTTTACCGGTATCAGTGTCTCGGTGATTGTGAACGGTCACCCTAACCCCCGGATATCGATCAGACGGGGGTTACCCCAGGGAAGCCCCTTATCCATGTCACTTTTTGTTCTATCCTTAGAGCCCTTACTTCGCCATCTCACCATGCACTTACGTGGCTGGAATATATTGGGGGAAATTTTTGCAGTCCGTGCATACGCCGATGACGTCATGGTTTTAGTACGACATGCCGAGGATATACCGCGGCTTAAGGATACCTTGGATTCATTTTGTGGTCTTGCTGGTGCTCGCATTAATGATCGCAAATGCACGTTCCTGCCGTTGAGAGGCTTTGATCATGTCGTCATTCCTTGGGCGACGGTTGTCGATCGCCATAAGACCTTGGGGATCATAGTGGATCGTAATCCGATCAAAATGGCGGCACTAAATTGGCGTGAGGTTACGAGTCGTGTTCACGGGGCGATCCTTGAACATGACCGCCGTTCCCTTAGCCTCCTTCACAAGGCACGGGTTTTAGAGACCTATGTCTTCAGTAAAATATACTACGTTGCGCAGGTCTTCCCGCTTCCCGCGATGATGGCCCGCAGGCTGAAACAGCTGTCTAGTCGATTTCTGTGGCGCCGCCATGTCTTCCGTGTCCGGTATGAAGTTGTGGCCAGGCCTCGGAAGCTTGGAGGATTGGGTCTTTCAGATATCAAAGTGAAGACGTCCATCTTATTTACCCGCCGCAATGTTTTAACCTGTACGCGGGCTCCGCATTCAGTCACCTCTCGTTTACTTTCCCGCCTCCGGCCGGCCAGTCTGACCCCTCCTGTTGATGTTGGACGGATTAATCCTAAATTGCGGCACATTCGTGAATACTTTGTACTTGTCGGTATTCTGGGTGCTGATATACTTTCTATGACGCATATTACTACCAACATGCTACAAATCCGTTGGGGTACAGCATGTTTCCCTTCTTCTGTAGAACTTGCTTCCCCGTCAACGTCATGGAAAACGGTCTGGTCTCATCTTAGTCTTCCCATTTTGCCGATGGAGATTGTTTCAACGTGGTATAAGGTCATTTACCGTCTGATACCTACTGGTGATCGTCTTTTTCGTATTGGCCTTCGTCCGACTGATCAGTGTGAGGAATGTCATCAAACTGACACCTTACTTCACAGGCTAGTTGCTTGCGGACGGGATCATTGGCTCTGGGTCCGCCGTCAATTAGCTTTTCTTACTAGAGGGCCTGAAACCGCATTCCCAGACGACATCTTCTTACATCCGGACATCTCTTATTTTCCTCAGACGAAAACGAACACGATTGTCTGGCTCTTGGGTTACTATGTCCATTACGTCATTGAAGGCGGTAATGACCCAGATCCCCGCGTTTTTCACCATTATTTGTCAACTGCGCATTGGAAATGGCAGCGGTTACCACAATACCGAACGCTTTTTGCTAATATGCTTTTTCTTGTGTTTAACCGTCAAGGGGTTGGTTAAGCTGCCCTGTGATTCCTGTTTCTTCCCTGAGCTCGAGTCCCCTCCCTTGTTGTATTTTTTCGTAATTTTTTTTCTCTCTCTCTTTTGCATGTATATATATACACCCAAAATTCATACGGGTGGGGTAACGGGTTGGTCTTCCCCTTCAGAAGAAATGTTTTATTTGTGTTTCACCTAATTTGTTGATTTTCTTTTTGCAGCTAATATTAAATGATGATTTGACTATGGTTGTCTGAATTCTCGTGAAATATACCAAGTCAATCTGATAATAAAAAAAAAAAAAGTTGGTAGAGCACTTGCCCGCGAAAGGCAAAGGTCCCGAGTTCGAGTCTCGGTCGGGCACACAGTTTTAATCCGCCGGGAAGTTTCAACACGAATATAGTTCGGCTAACTTTTCGAAGGTGAGCGTCAGGTCGTTCAATATTCGATCGCAGTGGGACGCGAAACGGCAGCAGCGTCACGTACAACCAACGTCCTCAGTTGATTGTTGTATCAACAGGATGATTCGCTTTTGTACCTCGAACAAGGTTTACGGGAAATTACAGCACGTTTAAGTTCGCGTTACCTTCCCTAATCCGTATCAACCGAAATATAGGCATAGTATTTTTTATTGAAATGGCATAGTTTCTAACGGCATTAGGTTGCTCCTCAAAAGTTGAGTTCAGCGCTGTAACTATCTTTATTGTGGGTATTGAAGCTTTTCGCAAAATGTTGTGATGGTAGTCACCAACTACAGTATTGAAAGCCCTTAAGTTTCCATTTGACAACGTCACAGAGTAAACAGTTAAGTTCAAGTGAAGAGTCTGAACGTGAATTAGACAAGTCCATTAATCATCACGTACACGCCAAATCCAATCAATAACGTCAAATGGTCATTCTTGACCAATATTCCAATTAAAGAGAGTTAATTTATCACTTATACGCACAGTACAAGCTGGACAGCTAAATGATCACTCATATACAAGGTTCAAATTTAGACGCCGAGTCCAAACCAATCAGCTGGGTGGTCGACCGGTGACTTCCTAATGACACGGCTTCTCTGCTCACCGGACCCGAAGCTAACTTGCTGAAGCGGGCTGTATCCTGACTGGCTGGTTTGGATCCGTGCGGCCTCCTAAATATCTGCTGTGCAGAAAGTTGAATGTCGCGCTCACTGCCGGACACGTGATCGGCGTAGGAAAGCGGTGCAGTTATTTTAGCGCTGGCGGCCCGGGTGGAGTCTTCCTCAGACCAGCCAGTAAACATGTCCGAAAGAACAGATACCACGCGGAATCCGCAGCTGTGATACCTATCATGTAAATGTAAGGAAGAGGTGGAGAAAGGAATGGACTTCTGCTGTCACCTGCATCAGCAGCGACGAGTGAAAATGTGTGCCGGACAGGGACTCGAACCCGGGATCTCCTGCTTACTAGGCAGCCGCATTGACCTCTGAGTCACCCGAACACAGTGCTTATCGCAGCTGCGCGGACTGTCTCGGCACTCTTTACGGCCCACCAACATTCCAACCTTACATCACCTATCCACAGTCCCTGTCCACATCCACCGTGTTCGCCATTTAGAGATTCCCACAGGAGATCGGACGAAATTGTGGGCCGGCCGCGGTGGTCTCGCGGTTAAGGCGCTCAGTCCGGAACCGCGTGACTGCTACGGTCGCAGGTTCGAATCCTGCCTCGGGCATTGCTGTGTGTGATGTCCGTAGTTTAGTTAGGTTTAAGTAGTTCTAAGTTCTAGGGGACTGATGAACACAGATGTTAAGTCCCATAGTGCTCAGAGCCATTTGAACCATTTTTGAACGTAATTGTGCATCCGCACTGAATAAGTTGGATAAATTGCTCTTTGAGGCGAATCAAGAACAGACGCCACGAATTCATTCGATGGGCACTGGATCCTCCACATTCTTTGCGGATGTACAATCCGAGCGGGTTGGCGCAGTGGTTAGCACACTGGACTCGCATTCAGGAGGACGACGGTTCAGTCCCGTTTCCGGCCAACCTGATTTAAGTTTTCCGCGATTTCCCGAAATCCTTTCAGGCAAATGATGGGATGGTTCCTTTGAAAGGAGCACCGCCGATTTCCTTCCCCGTCCTTCCCTAACCCGAGCTTGCGCTCCGTCTCTAATGACCGCGTTGTCGACGAGACGTTAAACACTAATATCCTCCTTCCTCCGCGGATGTACAATTACGTCCGAACTCCTGCAGGTGTCTCCAAGCATCGAGCGTGGCGACATGGAAAGGCACTGCGGATAGTTGGCACTAGGTGAGAATGTGGTTCAGTCGAGGGGCATGCTGAGCCGGTCTGAGCAGCTGAGATAAACAGTGTGTCTGGGTGAGGTAGTGGTTAACCCAAATGCCTACTGAGGAGGAGATCCCAGGTTCGAATACCGATGCCTCACACATTTTCACTCGTCGCCCCATATAGTCCTGATTGAGCTCACATCAAAAATCCCTTTTCTTTCTCTCCCCTTCCCCCTTAAATTGACATAACAATCAGGGATCCATTTCTTGCCTCCATTGCTATATCCAAGAGGAAGGTAGGCCAATGTTAGTAATACAAAGCGTATTTCGTCTTCATATGACACTGGATCAGTTTTACGAGGCGATCAAAAAGATATCTGAGGGCGTTGGTGCAGAGTATATGCCACGTAGAGCGAAATGATGTTGGTATACAACGACTGACATATAGGCAAGGGGCAGTGTGCCATTAGTGTATTTCACACGTACGTGTATCAAGAAAGGAGCGTAAACTATTGCGACGTTATTATCAAATACATAAAAACAGGACCAAAGTGCCGTTATTTTTTTCTTGGCTGCCGAAGGACAACCACCGGTAGTTATCTATCTGAGGACGGGAAATGTTCATGGGACTGAAGAAATTACTGCGTCTAATTAAGGTGAAATGTGTGGGAAAACTGCTTGATGATTATGCACAATACCGCGTCACAAATGTAACACACAAGTTACGCTAACTCAAGTGGGAGACACTTGAGCACCTGGCCTACGGTCCTGATGCCTCCCCATGCGATTGATGTCATACACTACAGTATTAAGAAGAAATAAGTTTCACCTTATTAGCGTAGGGGTACTTTCTGTTACGTGTGATGACTGATTCTGACATGATAATCACGTTTAGCTGTGCGTAGGCCTACACAACGAAAGCAGATTCTAGCCCTGCTTCTTGAAACTTAGTACATTTTTCACATGCTTTTACAGTAAGTTCCAATGGCAACATTAACAAGCGTTACATCTCTGCTCGTCTTGACCAGAGCAATCGACTGTTGTTATAGTACATCATTCAAGAGTTAAGAACTGCTTTCTGTGTGCTATCCTGTGCTAAAATCCTTGATCTGATATCTTGAACAGTTCACCAGACCAAATGGGTGTTACATATTATGTTTCTCAGCTGTATATTCTAATCTCTTGTTACACTTACTGTTTTACTCACTACAACTTTCTCTAATGCATTGTTAAGATATTTCTAGGTTTCTTAAAACACGTCATATCACTCAGTCACTTCTTCAAGACAAAATTTCTGCAGCAAACCTCCTGATTTCTTATCATACCACAAAACAGCACCTCTCATCGCTTTGATTCTTTTCTTGTACAGATCTTCTCTTCTCATACCGTATACTGAGCAGAAACAGGTTTACAGCGATGGCTCGTGCGAAGGGGTGATTCGTTCTGCCGCAGCGGCACACGGACAATGTCACGTCCCACTTTCTGTTTCTTTCGCTCTTATTAATCTCCCTTCACATCTGCTCTTATCTTCTACCACAAACGGCAATGCTGAAATATGTTCAAAAGCTGAATCTTCTTCTGAACCCACTTAAATTATTTCTACACACAAAACACAACTGAGCCGTTCTGTTTTTTTTGTGATCAATCTGATGTACATCCTTTCTCTCGATCATAAAAAATACTGTAATAATCATAAGATCTCTTTCAACACATCTCCACGGACGAGAAATTCAACGCCTAATGTTTAACACTTCGTCCGAAAATTCTTGACGTATATAAATGTTAGAGTTCCGCTACAGGCTGATGCATTATATGAAACGTATCGTATTGCTACTGCGCGTCTTAGAACCACGCGAGTTCGTATGCTCACTCCGGTCATGTACATTCCGCCTCTAGCCTGGAGTCGTATATCCCTCGTCCAGTACGTCGTTGTCTTGCTCATTTGTTGGTACAAGAGTTTCAGCAAAGAATTAACCTTCTATTCACCTTCGTTCCTGTTGCTACACGTCTAACCCGTCTCCATTAATAATTATAATTAAAGTGGAACTATTCTTGGAGGTCCAGAGTGGGCTGTAATTGTCGTATGGCGGTGAAACTTGGTAGATCTTCTAATGAGTTAATGTGGAATCAATTTTCGATGAAAAAATTTTAGTTTCGATTATGGCCACCAGGTGCTAATCTGGGGACATACAGCATCTCGGCGACGTCCCGGTGCTCATAGTCGATAACTCGTGCAAGAATATGCCTTTTTCACTTGTTTCGCTCCTTCTCATTTCGCATTATGAGCAACTTCAGTTACATAGCTTCTTCGTCATAAAGTGACAGTATTACAATAGGGACTCTTAGTAAGAAAACAGACCGTGTTCAGAGAACGTATTGAAAAGCATTATATTAATATTAAGTTAAATCGTAACAGGTCTCATGTTATTTTGCCTTATTCCTAGTCTTGCTCTACGGACGAGAACATCTTCGGAAATCTGTGACATCACGGAAAAGTATCAAAAGTCTCTCTCATCACCATTCTCAATACATCATGTAACCATTTTGTGGTGAAGATGGTGCTGCGCTCGTGCTCGTAAGGCGATGCCTGCATTTGCTATAAAAATACTGCGTTTAACGAGAATGATAGACAGGTAATACTGGAGTCCAGCAAAGCAGTTCCTGATTTCAAAACCAATCTTCTCGAAAACGAAGGTTGATAGACGAATAGAAAGAATATTTTGTGTGTTGTGAAAGCTGTAGGAATTTTATACAAAGGTTATACATTAGTTTCGAAATAGTTTGAAAGGTTGCTAACACAGGGCTCTGTATGCTGTGCAGCTCGTACAATATTACCGTGTATAATTGATCTCGTCCCCTGGAAGCAGGCCTTGTGAGCATATCACAATATTTTGAAATGTCCATCACTATCAGCACGGAGGTGGGCCAATTTTCTGTCACATCCTGTAATGCCTCACGGGAAATGGATTCAGATGCCACACAGATGGTCAACTGTAGCTTGTCCACAATGGTCGGATGACTGAGGTAGACAGTGTCTTTCAGGTCCCCCACAAAAATTTGTCACAAGAAGCCAGAATGGACGAATATGGAGGACAATCCGTCCTTACGCCGGTAAAAATGCAACAATACCACGAAGCAAGTCTATGGTGCGATGTTGTCTGGTTCTAGATTAAATTAACCACTCGGTGACTGCTCAGTTCTTCAGCGCTATCCGTGTGGCAACAAATTGTTCCAAAATTGTAGCTTAACCTTCACTAGTTCAAATGTTCATATGTGTGTGAAATCTTATGGGACTTAACTGGTACGATCATCAGCACCTTACACACTACTTAACCTAAATTATCCTAAGGACATACAGACACATCCAAGCCCGAGGGACGACTCGAACTTGAGCCGGGACCAGCCGCAAAGTAACGTTCCCTAGTAATCGTTATAGATAGGCAAAAGGGCTAGTAATGCCTCTGTTGCATACAGTAGTCCTAACTGTAATTTTGGGAGAATACAACGGTATCGCTTCGCCGGCCGCTGTGACCGAGCGATTATAGGCGTTTCAGTCTGTAATCGCGCGACCACTACGGTCGCAGGTTCGAATCCTGCCTCGGGCATGGATGTGTGTGATGTCCTTAGGTTAGGTACGTTTAAGTAGTTCTAAGTTATAGGGGACTGATGACCTCGGACGTTAAGTCTCATAGTGCTCAGAGCCATTTGGACCATTTGGTATCGCTTCACACAAATGGTGATTTTCAGAATCCCAAATTCCCTAGTTCTATTTATTCACGGCTCCATTCTGGAGGCAGAGTGCTTCATTTGTGAACCAGATGCAGCCGACATGATAGCCTTCATCAGACATTGTGGTAATTTGGCTCACAGAGTCAGCCCTCTGTCGAACACTCGTACAGGCCTTGGCTTTTAAATGGAATCATGTGTGGGCTTTGTATCATGGTTTCCTGTGTGTTTGAACGCATCAAACCAGTCTGTAATTCTTCGGATGGATATCACCGAATTTTGGTGCATAATTCAGAACAGTGGCGACATTTTCAGGAGGAGTTACAGTTCTGCTGGGGCTGACAGCCAGCGCTAGATCACCAGGGACGATGCCTGTACGTGGGAATTTGACAAAGAAAGTGCGAATGATTTTGACATCGGTGCCTTAAGGAACATTAAATCGTGTTTGAAAACTGTGCCTTGGCTCCTTGAGGTTCTGTTCTAATTTGTGGGACTCTAGCACAAGGAAAGCACGTTGTTTAATGGAATGCATTTCAACCCTTTTCTTCGGTACGTTAACCTCTTTTCACTTTTCAGTGGTAGGACAGATCGCTCTGAACTACGACGGAAAATTTATAGGCTCTATGTTCTGCGATTACAGCGTCATCTGTTGGCAGATTCTCACACTATTTCGAAACATCTGTGCAACGTCTGTATTAAATTCACAGTAAACATTCCGTTTGTTGCACACGTTTACCGATCTTAGTTTTCGAGATATTTGATTTCATAATCAGGGACTTCTTTGCTGGACACCCTGTAACTACGCATTAACGTACGAAATGTGACTAGTACGTATCCTATTTCGATATTCCCGAATGTGGCCGTTTCGACTATTTCTCTCGGTTAAAGTCGCGCGTTCCCTGCTATTGGTTTTCGATGGTTACCTTGCCTTCTCCCGTTGGAAACCTCCTGTTCGTAATAATTCGTGCCAAACTGCCTATCTGGTCCGGTGCTGCATAGTTCCACAAGTATTTGGATGCTGGGTTCTCTAGTAGCGAAGCACAGTGAACGCTGTTGGACACACACACACACACACACACACACACACACACACACTTACACACACACACACACACAAACACACACACACACACACACACACACACACACACACACACACACAGAGAGAGAGAGAGAGAGAGAGAGAGAGAGAGAGAGAGAGAGAGAGAGAGAGCGGGGCCGGGGAGAGCGTGAAATTAGGACTGCTATTTACCGCCAGACACTCGCCGGCCGGAACTTGTGTCCGTGGCTGGATGAGCGGGGCTGCGGCAGTTATTCGACTGAGGAATGTAATATCTGAGAGCTGCAGATGCCTTGTGCGCGAGTATATCATCTCTGACCTCAGCTGCTTTATGTCTCTGGACTCGGGCCATTTGCCAGAGAACAATTTTGAGTCCACAAGGCAAAGCACATTAATAATATCGTCTTTGTTCTCGGTACGACCGAAAGCCCAATCACCAATTTCGTCCATCCTCTCTCGTCAAACGCTAGGTTACGTAATTGCTTCTGTTCAGTGGCTTCTTAACAGAGTCGAATTTAAATAGTAACATAGAAATCTGTTGTGATCTACTTAGGCCAACTTTTATTTCAAAATTTGATACTCTGCAAGTAGCGTTTTTCACGCCCTCGTAATCTTTAACGATGAATATCTGAAAAAAATGTTCTCGATTTTCAAGCCGCGTCAGTTCAAATAAAATTCTCGAGCTTTTGATGGTCCTCTCTTCCATCATCGTCATGAATAAAGCTACTGACGAGGACCACCTCCAGTCTGAATCGCTACACTTGTGACATGTGTAGAGAGACAAGGGATATAGCAAGAGATACATTGCAAACGCTTTCTGCCACCACCGAAGAAGGGCACCTTGTAAATTGGCTGAAGAGGTCAAGATGGCAGCTTTCCTGCTATACTGCGGGGCAACGAGTAGCAAGTTAGGACGTGTGCTGCAGAGACAAGCACTGAGATCAGTATTCCGTGCCGCCCCCAAAACGCGTCCCGTTAGAGGCGTCATAGATCTTCGTGTGCCCGGTGTGTACGGTGTCCTTTGCGAATGTGGCACCAACTGTGTACATCAGACAATTCGCACACTTGCAGAGCGTTGTACCGAGCACAAACAAAATATTAAATACAAGGAGCTTAACAGGTCGGCCATGGCTGAGTAGCGCCTGGAAAACAGACATAAAATAGTATCTGAAAACACGACAGTCCTGGGTCATGCGTCAACATACTGCGAATCCGTTATAAAAGAGGCGGATGAGACTAGAATGTACGGCATCAGTTTTAACAGAGAAGGAGTACGCATTCAGTAGGGCGTCGGGGAGGGATTTGGTTGTCGAAAGGAAGCAACGACTAACTGTTGACACTTGTTGGGTGGCGGGTGCGGTAGTTTGAAACGTGGCTTCGGTCCCTTACTCCACTCGGCCCACGGCGGACCGGAGCTGCTGTGAGCTGCTGTGAGCTGCCCAGCTCGCCTTCTGGCCTGGCGCTGTTTCGGCCTTCTTTGATTGGTTCCAGAAGCCGCAATTGTGGCTATGTAAGGGGAAAACCATGCCAACCCAGCGGTCAGTGGTTTTATTGATGACGACGATGGCAAAGAAGGCCACGAAAGCTCGATAATTTTATTCGAATTGAGGCGGCCTGGAAACCGAGAAGGTTTTTAATCACAGTTTTCTATAACTAAAGGAAGCGCACATCTGACCGTGTTTCCCATGCGTCATGTTGACTAGGCCTCCTTCACCATTCGGATGTCGAGGTCAGTCTTTGTTTATCGGTCATTTATGCCTTTCTGTAAATGTCTCCATGTGCTTCAGACTTCCAGTTTGGAACAATCGTTGAAGTGTTACTTCATTACTATTTAGCATTGTTGTCTTGTCGATGGGTGCTGATACTCAAATACATGTTTGAGATTTGTTTCGTACACTAGATCGCGTGTTAGATCAACGTACAAGTTTTCACAATATTTTGTTCAGTAAGTGCAAACAAAAAACGATGCTACCACTAACATTGAATATGGCTCAAACCAATGTTACCAGCTTTATACATCTGCCACGTGTACACATTGGCAGCTATATAAGTGACGCTCCATGCGCCATGCACAGTCAAACTCCATATTTCAAGATACGTAGATTGTATCTGTGGCTAATGACGTCAGTGCTCGAAACTCAAGCGAGCTATGCGCAGTAATGATGACGTGACTTCGTGGTAAAGTAATATATGGTGAACTCAGGTCGAAGCTCAATGGGCTGTACAACGCAGTGATTAATATCAGCAAAGGAAGACCTTCGATTTATTACAGTTCTTTAATAAAGTAAATCATGTTTACATGGCGAAGCTTTAAGAGGCTGGCTGCCACGATAGTGCCAGGAACTTGAGAAAGAAAGTTACTACGATATTATCTGAAATAAAAATTAAGTTGAAAGTCATCCTTATGCTTCCCACACAAAAGTATTTGAGTCTGAAATCCAATTGTGTTTAGTCACCAGCTGTGAAAAATAAAAAGATGATTTCATATCAGTATTTTGACTGATTCATAGCAACTGAGATATCGTCACAGGATAAAAGCGTGATATGTATACTAAGGCAGATGAAATCCAGCCTCGAAAGAGTTCATCACGCCATAAATTGAATTATAAACAGTCGCTGCAGTCAAGTAGTGCTATGGATTCAGATTGAGTTAATTAGATCGTGAAAGCTGTCTTTCACAAAACTTATCAACTTGATGTGAATACAACATCGTTCTGGTGTCGGTAAATGCTAGCCAGTTGTTCTGGCTGTCAATAGACACTAAGTTGACAAAAGTCATGGGAGACCTCCTAGTATCGTGTTGGAGCTCCTTTTGCCCGGCGTAGTGCGGCAGTTCTACATGACATGAGCTCATTGCAAGCCCACTGAAGATATATTGAGCCATGCTGCCTCTGTAGCTGTCCCATTAATTCTGAAAATGTTGCTGGTGCAAGATTACGTACACGATCTGATCTCTCTATTGTGTCCTATAAATGTTTGATGAAATCCATGTCGGGGCAATCTGGGTGACCAAATCATTCACTTGGACTTTCCAGAATATTCTTCAAACCAATCGTGAACGATTGCGGCCTGGTGGCATGAAGCATTGTCATCCATAAAAATTCTATCGTTGTATGGGAAAATAAAGCACATAAATGACTGCAAATAGTCTCCAAGTAGCCGAACATAACCATTTCCAGTTAATGACCGTTTCATTTGGATCAGATGACCCATTCCATTCCATGCAAACAAAGCCCTGATCATTATGGAGCTACCAGCTTGGACGGTGCCTTACAGACAACTTGAGTCCATGGCTTCGTAGTCCACGATCCAACCTATATGGGCATGAGCCCGTTGTACAGCCTATGTTGTGTTGTTAGCAACCGTTCCGCATCAGTCATCAGCTGCCTTAGCTCATTAACGCTAAATTTTGTCATATTTTCTTTTCGTTCGTCATATATTCCACGTTGATATCTGTGGTAATTTCATGCAGTGTTGCTTATCTGTTAGCACAGAAAACTCTACGCAAAAGCCTTTGCCCTCTGTTGTTAAGTGCAGACGGTCCATCACTTAGTTGCCATGGTGAGATGTATTGCCTGAAATATGCTGTTCTCGTACATACTTGACGTTGTGGATATCGAAATATATAACTGTCTAATGATTTCCTAAATGAAATATGCCATGTATCTAGCGCCATCTTCTATCCGGCGTCAATTTTCAGTAGGGATTTGGAACATATACTGTGTTGAACATTATGTAGTACCTCGAAGAAAACGATTTATTGACACTTAGGCAGCACGGATTCAGAAATTATCGTTATTCTGAAACACAACCATTTCTTTATACTCATAAAGTAATGATGGATATTGACAGGGGATATCAAAGTGATTCAATATTTTTAGATTTCCAGAAGGCTTTCAATACCGTCCCTCACAAGCGTCTTCTAACCAAAATGTTTGTCTATGGAATATCGCCTCCGTTGTGCGACTGGATTCGTGATTTCCTGTCAGAAAGGTCACAGTTACTAGTAATAGACGGAAAGGCATCGAGTCAAACAGAGGTAATATCCGGCGTTGCCCAAGGAAGTGCTATAGCCCCTGTATTGTTCCTGATCTATATTAACGATATAGGATGCAGTATGCGTAGCCGTCTTCTATTCTTTGCAGATGATGCTGCCATTTACCGTCTTGTGAGATCATCATATTACCAAAACGAGTTGCAAAATGATTTAGATAAGATATATGTATGGTGGAAGAAGTGTCACTGGGTACTAAAGGAAATCCGCTAAATTTCGATTACGCTATAAGTCGCACAAATTTGAAGGCTGTCAGTTCAACTAAATACTTAGAGATTACAATGACGAATAATCTAAATTGGATTTATCACATAGATAATGTTAGGGGTAGAGCAAACCACAGACTGCGATTCATTAACCACAGACTGCGATTCATCGGCAGAACACTTAGAAGGTGCAACAGATGTACTAAAGAGATTGCTTACACCGCGATTGTCCGCCGTGTTCTGGAGTATTGCTGTGCGGTGTGGGATTCGCATCACGTGGAATTGACGGATGACATCGAAAATGTTCGAAGAAAGTGACCTCGCTTTGTATTATCGCGAAATAGGGGAGATAGTGCCACAGACGTGGTACCAAAAGTGGAGTGGCAATCATTAAAACAAACTCATTTCTCGTTGTGTTCTCATGAAATTGCAATCACCAGTTTTCTCAAACGATTGCGAAAACCTTCTTTTGGCACCCACCTACATAGGGAGAAATTATCATCACAATAAAATAAGAGAAATCACGGCTCGCACAGAAAAATTTAAGTGCTGTTTGTCCCGCTCGCCATTGGAGAGTGGAACGGTAGAGAGAGACAGCTGGAAGATGGTTCATTGAACCGTCTGCCAGGTACTTCATTGTGAATAGCAGAGAAATCACGTAGATGTAGATGTATTAATTCCCATTGTGTGGCCATAATCGTCTCAGAAATCCCTTCACAAGAATCAAGTGAGTACAAATGACAGCCCCGTCAATGCACTGCCTTTTTATATCTTGTATACCAGACAGTACGACCGCCATCTTTTTATGTGCATATCGCTATCCCATGACCTTCGTCACCTCAGTGCATGTTAGCCTGTTTAGGCATGAAAATTTTAGTCACATGCTCCCCTGTCTTTGAATAAGTGCTTTCATAATGATTACGGCTATAGTAATCAGGATACTACAAACAATCGCATATTGTGGTGAAAATAGTACGTCAAGCGATCCCAATTTTGTTGCATGTACATTTAGGATGGAAAACCAGAGTTCAAGGACTGAAGCAATATATTAGTCACGTGCTTCCTGTTGGCCTCTGATTGCTGAAAGCTGTGGACTAAAGAGAATTCTGTTGCTATTTTTGATAAATAAAGCCTCATAATTTTGTGAACCTGTTAGTTTTTTCGACAAATCTTCTCCTTTCTCAAGCTTCTTAGCTAACTGGGGATGATTTACTTATTACGTAATTATTAGCACTTACTGCACGCTAGCATTTTAGAGGGTTTCAACAATTTCCGCAAGAGATAGTCTCCTTACATAATGGCGTTACAGAATATTTGGCATCGCCAGTAGTTACCTGTTGGTTAATTTTATTCACGACGTCCTGACAGAGATTTACGATAGGCGGAGGAAATAAACGCCACCTACCGACGAATAAGACACAGAGAGCCACGGGGAAAGTAGCAGTGCAGAGGTAAGAAGCTACGCTTTCCTTACGCAGTTATGGCACCACACAAATAACTTTTACCGAGCGAGGTGGCGCAGTGGTTAGCACACTGGACTCGCATTCGGGAGGACGACGGTTCAATCCCGTCTCCGGCCATCCTGATTTAGGTTTTTTGTGATTTCCCTAAATCGTTTCAGACAAATGCCGGGATGGTTCCTTTGAAAGGGCACGGCCGATTTCCTTCCCAATCCTTCCCTAACCCGAGCTTGCGCTCCGTCTCTAATGACCTCGTTGTCGACGGGACGTTAAACACTAACTACCACCACCACCCACAAATAACTTTACATGGCACGGCATGGCAGTCACTTCGTAACGGCTTCAGTGCACGGTGGCTCTTTACTTTTAGATTGCTAATGTTTACAGTGGTCGAACCTAAGCCAAGCGATCTGTTTGGCTGCAGCGGATCCAGAACTAAGAAGCCATCATCTGGGATCTCATGTGTACATTACACGTTAGGGGTCACAGAAAATGGGGCAGGCTCAAAATTCAACTACCCATCATTACGTCCCCCACTCCTCCGCCAATGCATTTGATGTTGCATTCCAAGAAAGCGGTTGTTAGTCACTTGTCCAATATTCACAATGGCAGGAAATTAAAAACAAAAGGCGGGAAGTTCAAAAAGTCGAATTTAAAATTGAAAGAAACTCAAACCAATCCAACATGGTCGCTAGTTTTTAAAATGTTGAGAAACTGAAAAACGCACTTGTGCTGACTTCAGAACGGTTTAGGGTTAAAATTCTGGGAAGCTCAATTTGTCGCCCAAGCCATTTGTCTACCACAAACAATTACCATTGTGTGTGTGTAGTATGGTCAGTGTTGTTGTGGTGGTCAGAGCAAAGAGGGCTCCCCACGCTACCTTATCCCGCTATCTCCGATTAATACTGCAACCTACGTCGTTCTGAATCTGCCTACTATGTTTATTTCTTGGTCTCCTTCTACAATTCAATTTTTCGCCCCCCCCCCCCCCCCGCCCTCCCTCCGTCCATCGCCTCACGGAGACATCCTTCCCGTCAATACTAAATTTGTGATTCATGGTAGAATTGTTTAAGACAGATACAAAGCCACGCTGAGAGAGAGAGATGCCTTTGCACCGGCGCCCAGACTTTACCACGTATTGCATTTCCGGCTAGTTTCTCCCCCTCCCCCCTAATGCCAAACCCACGTCGCTGCTGCCAGGAACCTCCACCGTCACAGGCCACGGGCAACATTTCCTACGACAGGCTTGGACAGGGCCACCCAAATACTTGCTCCACCGGTGGAAGCCAAAGACTATGCCCTCCACATACGATCTGCTGTGTGACGACTCCCTGATGAATGTCGCTAACCATTGGGTGTCACAAACCAGATGCTGCAACAACTTCTGAGCCCCATTGCTCACGTCAATGGGCAGGTTACAGTCCGCCTTATGATGTGTATGGACATGCAGGATATTTCTAAAAAACCAGCACAGGAATGCGTTTATGCTGTATATACGATTGTGTGATATACGTTCTCTGCTACTTTTAGCCCTCGCTATTAACGTTACAACACGGAAATGCACTCTGTTTCCAGCGCCAGGAATGTGACGTCAGTGACTTTGTTAGTGTTATAACAAGAGAAAACACTCACTATATTTGGCAACAATGCTATTTCTATGATCGTCGTTCTTTTCGTAAGATATTGTTGAGAAATTTCCGATAGATTCGGCAATGATGTACCGCCGTGGAAAACACAGTGCGTCTGCAAAGGGAACATTGCAAACATCAAAGCCACCTGTTCTACTCATCCACTGGTTTTGGTGTGATTATCAAGCAGGCATGAAGGATATACGATATCGAAAGAATTTAGAGATGGTCTACTAGGCTCGTAACTGGCCAATACCTCATATGAAAATGTAGTGGGGATTCTCCGAGAACTGTAAGGAAGTTTGGAAGTCTGTAGCCCCAAGAAACTGTTAGCAGGAAGCACAGTGTATACAGGAAGGTGTTATCGTTAAAAACTTGGAGTTACCCTGAGACGAACAAAGCTATGATCGCTGGCAGGAGCACTTGACGAAGACAATTAAGTCAGTTGTCGGAATATTGCTAGCTAAATGGAACAGTAGGTACAGGGGTCTTTACACATACGATCAGTGAGCAAAGACGAGAAACTGTCAGAAATCACATATTTCGGGTTGTCCTTGTGAACACATGAGGGAACTGAAAAAAGCGGTTGTGAAATTACCTATGGAAATATGTGGAAGAACCAAATATTTCGGCGAGTAGCTGGAAATAATAGAATATAAGTTTAGTCACAATTAACTTCAATTGAAATTTATATATTTCGAACCTATTCTCGAGTTTAACCATTGCATACAGTGAGTTGCCGTATAGTCATTTGTCAACAATCGTTGTCGGTCGTCCATACAAAGGATGAACACCGCCTCGAACGTTTCCACAGTATTCCTGAATCATTTTTAACGCATGCCAGAGAGGTTCCTACATCACATCAACTAGAAACTAAAATTTGTGTCAACTTGTATACTCGAAGATGACACCTTCCCATATGCAACTGCGTCATCAGCAAATAGCTGTAAATTGCTGTTCATTCTGTCCATAGTTCACGTCATGAAGGAAAAATTGGAAATTTGTGGTAAGGCCAAGCAGAGAACCGACTCGTGGAGATAACATCTTGGACCTACTGATAACAAACAGACCCGAACTTTCCGACTCTGTAAGTGCAGAACAGGCCTTTGCAGCATCACTGAAGATGGAAGTTAATAGGAATATATAGAAAAAGGGAGGAAGGTTTATCTGTTTAGAAAGAGTAATAGAAGAGTAATAGAAGGCAGATTTCACACTACCTAACAGATCAAAACGAAAATTTCTGTTCCGACACTGACAATGTTGAGTGTTTATGGAAAAAGTCCAAGTCAATCGTAAAATGCCTTTTAGACAGGTACGTGCCGCGTATAACTGTGAGGTACGGGAAAACCCACCGTGGTTCAACAACAAAGTTAGGAAACTACTACGAAAGCAAAGAGAGCTTCACTCCAAGTGTAAACGTAGCCAAAACCTCTCAGACAAACGGAAGCTAAAAGATGTCAAAGTTAGCGTAAGGAGGGCTATGCTTGAAGCGTTCAGTGAATTCGAAAGTAAAATTCTATGTACTGACTTGATAGAAAATCCTAGGAACTTCTGGTCTTACGTTAAACCAGTAAGTGGCTCGAAAAAGCATATCCAGACACTCCGGGAAGCTGATGGCATTGAAACAGAGGATGACACGCGTAAAGCTGAAATACTAAACACCTTTTTCCAAATCTGTTTCACAGTGGAAGACCATACTGCAGTTCCTTCTCTAAATCCTCGCACAAACGAAAAAATGGCTGACATCGAAGTAAGGGTCCAAGGAATAGAAAAGCAACATGAATCACTCAACAGACGAAAGTCCACTGGACCTGACGGGATACCAATTCGATTCTACACAGAGTACGCGAAAGGACTTGCCCCCCTTCTAACAGCCGTGTACCGCAAGTCTCTAGAGGAACGAAAGGTTCCAAATGGTTGGAAAAGAGCACAGGTAGTCCCATTCTTCAAGAAGGGTCGTCGAGCAGATGCGCAAAACTATAGACCTATATCTCTGACGTCGGTTTGTTGTAGAATTTTAGAACATGTTTTTTGCTCGCGTATCATGTCGTTTTTGGAAACACAGAATCTACTCTGTAGGAATCATCATTGATTCCTGAAACAGCAATCTTGTGAGACAAAACTCGCTTTATTAGTTCATGAGACCCACATAATATTAGATACAGGCTCCCAGGTAGATGCTATTTTCCTTGACGTCCGGAAGGCGTTCGATACAGTTCCTCACTGTCGACTGATAAACAAAGTAAGAGCCTACGGAATATCAGACCAACTGTGTCGCTGGATTGAAGAGTTTTTAGCAAACAGAACACAGCATGTTGTTATCAATGGAGAGACGTCTACAGACGTTAAAGTAACCTTTGGCGTGCCACAGGGGAGTGTTATGGGACCATTGCTTTTCACAAAATATATAAATGACCTAGTAGATAGTGTCGGAAGTTCCATGCGACTTTTCGCGGATGATGCTGTAATATACAGAGAAGTTGCAGCATTAGAAAATTGTAGCGAAATGCAGGAAGATCTGCAGCGGATAGGCACTTGGTGCAGGGAATGGCAACTGACCCTTAACATAGAAAAATGTAATGTATTGTGAATACATAGAAAGAAGGATCTTTTATTGTATGATTATATGATAGCGGGACAAACACTGGTAGCCGTTACTTCTGTAAAATATCTGGGAGTATGCGTGCGGAACGATTTGAAGTGGAATGATCGTGTAAAATTAATTGTTGGTAAGACGGGTACCAGGTTGAGATTCATTGGGAGAGTCCTTAGATAATGTAGTCAATCAACAAAGGAGGTGGCTTACAAAACACTTGTTCTACCTATACTTGAGTATTGTTCATCAGTGTGGGATCCGTACCAGATCGGGTTGACGGAGGAGATAGAGAAGATCCAAAGAAGAGCGGCGCCTTTCGTCACAGGGTTATTTGGTAACCGTGATAGCGTTACGGAGATGTTTAGCAAACTGAAGTGGCAGACTCTGCAAGAGAGGCGCTCTTCATCGCGGTGTAGCTTCCTCGCCAGGTTTCGAGAGGGTGCGTTTCTGGATGAGGTATCGAATATATTGCTTCCCCCTACTTATACCTCCCGAGGAGATCATGAATGTAAAATTAGAGAGATTCGAGCGCGCAAGGAGGCTTTCAGACAGTCGTTCTTCCCGCGAATCATACCCGACTGGAACAGAAAATGGAGATAATGACAGTGGCACGTAAAGTGCCCTGCGCCACATACCGCGGGGATACCCGGTGGGGCTCAAATCAGTGGCAGAATGCAACTTATATAATGATCTCAATGTAGATGGTGCATTAAAGCACCGTCTTCTAACTTGCAAGCAGAAAGCACTGGTTTTAAGCAACTTGTCAGTTATTCCTCAGTTCAATGTATAATGAACGAATCGGTTTCTGTACATAGTGCTTTTACGTGTACCAGATGCGACAGAAAAAGGCTGTAATTCACAACTATATAGATACACCGCAAGCCACCGTACTTTACATGGCGAAGCATACTACGAACCAGTACTAATTCTTTCCTTTCCTGTTCCACTTGCAAACAGAGCGAGGGCTAAAAGTCTGCCTAAAGACTTCCGTACGAACTCTGCCACTTCGTGCTGCTTACGCGAAATGTACGGTGGCGCCAACAGAATCATTTGGCTGTCGCTCTCAAACAACAGTTCTCTAAAACTACTCTGTAGTTTCTCCCAAAAAGAGCATGTTTCTTCATTCCAGGGGTTATCATTTGAATTTATAACGCTCTCCGTAATAATTTTCTAAAGGAAAAACACTTCCAAATGTTCTGCTAGCAAGCTGATTGAAACTACCGATAAAAAAAATGAAGCAGCACACCTCTGAATAACTTCGATGCCTTCCCTTAATCCGACCTAGTTGGGATCACAATTGCTCGAAAAGTAGTCACGAATGAATCGCACTCATCTATCTACATCTACATGATTACTCTGCTATTCACAATTAAGAGCCCGGCAGAGGGTTCAACGAACCATCTTCAAGCTCTCTATCTACCGTTCCACTCTCTAATAGCGAGTGGGACAAACGAGGACTTTTCCCTTATTTTATCGTGATGATATGTTCTTCCTATGTAGGTGGGTGACAAGAGAATGTTTTCGCAATCGGAGGAGAAATCTGATGATTGAAATTTCATAAGAAGATCGCATCGCAACGAAAAACGCCTTTGTTATAATGATTGCCACTCCAATTCACGTATCATGTCTGTGACGTAATCCACCCTATTTCACGATAATACAAAAAGAGGTGCCCTTCTTTGAACTTTTTCAATATCTTCCGTCAGTCCCACCTGATACGGATCTCAAACAGCACAGCAATACTCCAGAATAGGGCGGACAAGTGTAGTGTAAGCAGTCTCTTTAGTACATCTGTTGCTCCTTCAAATGGTTCTTCCAGTGAATCGCAGTGTTGGGCTTGCTCTACTCTCAACATTTTCTATGCGATCGTTGCAATTTAGGTTATTTGTAATTGTAGTCCCTAAGTATTTAATTAAATTAACAGCCTTCCAATTTATGTGATTTATCGCGTAATCAAAATTAGCGGACTTCTTTAAGTGCTCATGTGAAGAACTCCACACTTTTTTTTTTTTATTCAGTGTCAATTGCCACTCTTCGTAGCTCACAGATATCTTATCTAAATAGTTTTTCATTTTGGTCATCTGATGACTTTACAAGACGGTAAATGACAGCATCATCTGCAAATATTCTAAGAGGGCTATTCAGATTGTCTCCTATGTCGTAATATAGATCAGGAACAACGGAGGGTCTATAACACTTTCTTGGGGAACGCCAGATATTACTTTTATTTTACCCGATGACTTTTCGTCTATTACTGCGAACTGTGACCTTTATGACTGGAAATCTTGTCCAGTCGCACAACTGAGGCGATATTCCATAGGCACACAGTTTGGTTAGAAGACGCTTGTGAGGAGCGGTGTCGAAAGCCTTCTGAAAACCCAAAAATATGGAGTCAATTTCCTTTCCTCTGTCAATAGCACCCATTACTTCATGAGTACGAAGAGCTAGTTGTGTTCCGCAACAACGATATATACTGAATCCGTGCTGACTATGTGTCAATAAATTGTTTTCTTCGATGTACTTGTGTTCCAAAACCCTACTGCTAATCGACGTTAGTGATATGGACATGTAATTAAGCGGTTTACTCCTATTTTACTTTTTGGGTATTGGTGTGGTCTAAGTAACTTTCCAGTCGTTAGGCACGGAACTTTCTGTGAGCGAGCGGTCGTGTATAGTTGCTAAATATGGAGCTATTACATCTGCATACTCTGAAAGGAATCGGACTGGTATACCATCTTGACCGGAAGCCTTACCTTTATTAAGTGATTTAAGCTGTTTTGCTACACCGAGGGTATCTGCTTCTACTTTTATCATCTTCGCAGTATTTCGTGACTGGAATTCGGGAATATTTGCATCGTCTTCTTTGGTGAAGCAGCTTCGAGAAACTGTGTTTAATAACTCTGCTTTGGTGGCACTGTCATCAGTGACTTTACCGTTATTGTTATATGAAATTACCAGCCAGGTATCATCAAGAATTAGCGAGTGGTTGTGACAAAGACACAGAAAAGTTCAAAAACATAGTACGGCAGTTAGAGTTCGCATTCAACGAGAACAGGTGAAGGATATAAGGAGGCAAGTGGAGAACAATAAGAACAATTTTGAAATTTTTGTGGACCACTGCTCTGGGAGAATAGCAGATGAAACAACAGGAACAGACCGCCACTCATGGTTGGGCAGTCCCAGCCGTTACCACCAAACAGAGGCACAGGAAACTGTTGCCAACCGAGAAATTACCCAGAATTTACAGCAACGTGGCCACAACCTAATGAAAGGGTGTAGCAAGCGGAAATCACGGATATTATACCATCAGATGCTCGTGGCAGAGGACACGCAGCAAATCAGATTCAACAATTACAAATGTCAGAAGCGGGATTGGCCGTTAGAACACTTGGAGAACAACTCAGAGCAAACCAGAACGATGTTGTAGATTCCGTGAATATGTCAGAGCAGAAGCAGCAAAGGAGAGACGATGATAATGAGAGAGCTGCACAATATGAGGGCAACTGCAGCAACTAAGGGGAACAAGTTGCAAATAATGATTGGGATCATTTATACGTTATCCCTTTTAAGTGCTGGGGACGCATTTGTCCCATTTATAAATCTCTATAATAATACTGTAATGAAATATACGTGTGCTTCGTAATGCAGGAATATTTGTTTTCTCAACTTTCATGGTATTTTGTTGAAAACACTTACTATAAGTGCTTCCAGTAGCTGAATACTGTTGGTGATTCTTGGTTCAAGCATACATGCATATTTCTTATCTTATTGTGTGTGCTTAGGATCTGTGCCTTACCTTCAAAGGTTGAGAAAATATTTAGATAAGTTTTTATTTTACTTTGGACCTTTTTGTTTGGAAAATACCTACAATTAGTTAGTGAAAATCACTCTAATATACTGAATCGCCAAAGAAACTGATATACTCAGAGTATTCAAATACAGAGATATGTAAACAGCCGGAATACGGCGCTGTGGTCGCCTATATAAGACAACAAGCGTCTGGCGCAATTGTTAGATCAGTTACTGCTGCTACAATGGCACGTTATCAAGATTTAAGTGAGTTTGAATGTGGTGTTATAGTCGGTGCACGAGCGGTAGGACACTGCATCTCCGTGGTGGAGATGAAGAGGAGATTTTCCCATACGACCAATTCACGAGTGTACCGTGAATATTAGGAAACCGGTAAAACATCAAATCTCCGACATCGTTGCGGCCGGAAAAAGATCCGCTGACGACTTGTTTACTCCATCAACCGCACAGCGATCGTCGGACCCAGCGTTGAATGTGCTGTACAATTTGGTTCTCACGATTAACTGCACAGTGTTCTTCTACACCACAAGGAAGGGTCTTTGCAATAAGCAACGACGGAGTGTGTTTCGCCATATTATGCATTTTTAATGATAATTCGAAGTTTGTAATGCTAATCTGTTACCTTGCGAAACACGTGAAACTAATAAGCGACATCATTCTGCCCTCTCCATACCTCAACAAATACAACACAGCGAAAAAAGTCGTACTTTTTAGTACCCCTGAACGACAGGGCAAGTCATTTACAGTAAACAGCTCACTGAGGGGACTACCTCACAATTATGATGTCGTCTGTGTTTGTTAATGGACCTCTCTTTAATGCAAGACACAGCTCTGTGGACGTTATGGATTGTGAAACTTGCGTCTCAGCTACAGCTCGCAATGATGGTACAAGTGTCAGAACCGCTGCTCCGACATCATCACGGGTGTTGAATTCAATTCGCCCACTCCGCCGACGCACTACGCGGCCGTTGTTGATGCCAATCTATGAGAGTGCTGTACCATGCCAGAAGCAATCAATAGACTTCAGGATCAGCTGTACGAGACCTGCACCAACTCACAGTGATTACATTCTGATAACAATGACTGAGCCGACGAAGACACAGGAAGTCCCTCACACTCGCGCATGCTTGTGACGAAATCTAACATCTGTCACATAACAATGCGGCAACAGCGCTTGCTCCCCTACCCCCCCCCCCCCCCCCAATATGTCCATGGCTCGCTGACACAGCCCGCTGACATAGCAATACACGACGCAGTGCGCCGCCAAACTTCTGTTTAGTGCAGTGATATCTGCCTCCCTTACACCATTTGCAAAGAGTGCATTCCAATCCCTCGTGTGTCACGGCAAGGACTAGACTCCATCAGTACACAATTAGAAATGGTACTACCCACCATATCAACAGAGCCCCACATCCACTCACCCACCACAAGACACAGCGCCTCATACCAACTCTTTACTACCCACCACATCAACAGAGCCCCACATCCACTCACCCACCACAAGACACAGCGCCTCATACCAACTCTTCTGTAGACAGCCAAGAGAGCACTACATGTGATGTTACAAGTCGGCATTGTCCATCCTTCTGACCACGACTCGACGTTACCCATGAAACTGATGACTAAAAAAGTGGTTTCTAGGTGGGCACTACAGGTCGCTCAGTTCTTCCATGATGCACAATAGCTACCCCGTACCGACATCCAAGAATTCACGTATCCACTCCTAGGAGCCACAAATTTGAATGTAACGGACTGTCGAAAAGACTATCAGATTCTCATGCATTTAGATGATATCGGTAAAACCATCACCAACACTCAGTTGAGACAATTTTAATTCTTGTTGATGCTACAAAGACTAAAAAGCGCAGCACAAATGTGGGAACAGTTTATGCATGCTGTACATTTCAAGATTGATTGCCACTATGTCTACTTGGAAAACATCCACAGGCAATAGCAGGACCTTGAGCTAGTTCTCACTACTCTTCACCACACAGGTGTCAGTATCAGTGAAGAAAAATTGCAACTGTGGAATCACGAAGTCATTTTCCTTGGCCATACTCCCAATGCAGAAGTCATGGAACCTACCGAAGTTCGAGGTGAATCGGTTCACTAGCTATCTCCCCAGCAAACGTACCATAATCTTCATCAGTTCCTTGGCATTATGAACTTTTTGTACTGCATGCAGTAGAAGTACATGCATCTCTGACAAAGAGCCTCGTGGGCTCTCACACACAGAGGACACAGAGATAGTGTGGACAGCAAAACTGCAAAACATTCAAAAACAAGCACTGTAAAGAATCTCTAATAGTGCCAATGTCCTTGACACACCAAATTCTGGACTCTCAAATTACACTTACGACTGACCCAAACTGTTAACAAATATGAGACTCTCGAATTCCACATAAGTGTTGCCTCATGATGATAGTGCATGAAAAGCATTACAACCTCCATACAACAGTCCATTCCGGGAGCTCAAATGAGGAACGCATAGCTCTGACATTGATATCAACAGTAAAAGCACTCTGGTCCAAATGAGCAGACTGAAGCCAGGGTGGACGATTATCTACAACGATGTCACAAATACACTAAAGAACTGAGGCGACCTGGAACTGTTACATATCTGTTGGTTGGTTGGTTTTGGAGGAGGTTCCCCATATCTGTCAATCATATCTGACCCAATCAGGAAAAATCACGATCGACTTAAAAGGCACTCATCCAGATGAAATGGCAGTCAAGTTTGTTGACAACTACCTAAGCATTACATGTGACCTGCAAAGCACAACCAAGACGACTGCTACCAGTCATCTTCGGATCTTCCACTTACCGCAGATGGGTGAACTAAAAATCCGTCTGGCCCCGAACACTATAAACAACATGGTTATCCCAGATACACATCCGGTCCACTCCACGACAATGGACAGTTTAACTGATGTCAACAGTCCAAGAGCCACTCGCTGTCCAGCACGATTTATGCATTCCAACAAGAACCACTAACCAACAGCTCACATGCGTCATAGACAATGACCTTTAAGCACACCCTCTAGCGCTGGGCATTCTGGTAGAGGGTGCAGCGAAAGGACATCAAGGCATTAATATAAAGAGAATCGCTGATGCAGAGTAGGGATGTTGAAACCCTGTGAGCGAGACGGCAGTTCGGACTGAGTGATCGTAGATCGTAGTTGCCCTTGTGCTCTCGTGTGTCGAGTAAATGATTATCCACGTATAACAGTGTCTGTGTATTGTTATTATGTCACCTATTACTATACAGTGGTCCATTTCCTCACATATACAGCTCAAATTATGATACTAAACAGATATAAAGACAGTCGGAAGTACTTAAATTTTTCCAGCAATGCAGATTAATCAGTAAAGAAAGATAGGGAATTTAATTTGGGAACTGTAATTGACCATTTGAACACCATCCTCCACGAATCTATTAGTGTAACTAGGGCTCAAACTGTAGATGAGCATGTGATCAGGTTCAAATGTCACAATATTATGCCATAGTACATCAAAAATAAGCCATTCATATGGGACTTCAAAACGTGTGTTCTCGCTTTAGGAAATAACAGATACTATAGAACATACGCAGCCACAATAAAAACATCCCAAAGTCATTCTTCCCTAACAAGTAAATTAAAAGTGGTGATACTACAGTCTTAGTACCAATGGACTGATAAACCTCAAATGGATGGATAACAAGCCAATTTATCTTCTGATTAATTTTGTTTCCCCAACTGTAAAGAGGCGTCAGTCTTGTTCTTCTGACAAGATACGTGTTCAGTATCCCTTAATTATAAGAAAGTACAACAAGCGGGTAACAGGGATGAACGTCATGGATCAGAAGAAAGTGACTTGTGTGACTGAAAAAAGGCAAAAATTAGGTATTACCGGTGATTTTTCTTTGATCATCTTGACACTGGTGTGAACAATACATACATAATACATTCAAAAGCAGAAACGAAGGAAGAATCGAGTGAAGAATTTTATCAGAACCAGCTGCAGTGTTTCCGACAATAGAAGACACAGATGAGGCAAGAGGTCGATCAGAGGATTAAGGAAATAGTAGAGGCAAATCATGCTATCGAGTATCAATACAACGAAGAATTATATATTATTTTACAGGGTAATACGGCGGTATTCTTGCACAGATCAGGGCAATAAAAAATCTCCGACACAAATTCCAAGTCAATGACCGTCAGACATTTTGCACAACACCAGTGCCTGGCAAACAGAACTGTGCCTACGCTGTTGGAAATATCTGGCATTTCGTGCTTTTTGTAGATGTTACCGATTCAGATGTCTAATGTTCGGCTTAAACATATCGGCAACTGCTTTTATCTTTTGTTTGGATAGCATACTGAATGATACCTTACAGCAACATATCACCAGCTAAGTGGATGATATGTTGATGCCTGGAAGCCCATGGAGAAAGCACAATGAGGTATTGTGGATACTCCCTACTATCTTAAAAAATCATGGCGTTGATGTCAATCTATACAAGAAATCTTAGCGCGAGGATCCGTAGAAGAATGAAGTAACTGCTAACTGTCCCTCCCCAAATAGCAGGAAAAGACTGAGATGGTTTCTTGGTGTCATTAATTTTTACAAAACTTTTGGCGAAGATTTTAACATTAGCAATCCTGCGCCTCTGTGCGTTGATAGGAAAGATCGCACCTTAGGTATGAGATGAGACGAGAGAGGAAGATTTCCAAGCCTGGAAGTCATCACTGAGTAATACACCCGTTCTGGCCCATCCAAATCTGTTGCGAGCTTTTTGCATAATCACAGGCTCGGCAAGGGTGGGACTTGGTGTGGAGGTCTTTCAAGGGGATGAAAAGAATGAAAGAATGGTTAGGAAAACACTGGCATCTGGCAGTAGGGTGCTATCTAGGAGGGCGTGGGACTATTCTGTGACAGAATTAGAGCTGCACGCAGTAGTGTGGGCCTTTCAGAAATTTCGTTATTTTCAGTTCAGGAGAAAAACAAGAGTATATGCCGACGATAAAGCATTACAGTTCCTCCTTACGCTAAAGCTGAGACATGATTGCGTTACCAGGCGGATCTTATATCTTCAGGAGTTTGATGTTTCACTAACATACGTACAAGGACCGATGAATGATGTGGCAAACGCATTTTTGCGGTCTCCAACAGGGTTGACGGAAGTTGTGAATGAGAATACTGAAGAAAATCACTTCAGTTAGTTTATTTTAAAAATGCAGGCGAAGAAACCGCATTGTCACGTTACTAAACGACACTGCAAAAAGGCAAGATAAAGATATAGTACTACTGCCCATCAAGAATATATGGAAGGACAAGAGCCAAGCGAATATCAGGGAACACAAGTTACTGAAAAAGGGGATATTATTCGATAGAAGAAACACAGTGGCGCCGCTGTGGCTTTTTCGCCTTCAGAAGATTTCATCGTCCATACGATACGATACATCCATTTGGGGTACGCTCACTTGTGTCATATTACGAATATGGAATAAAGGATTAGAAAGGTGTTGGCTAATTTTAAGGACTGCACGAAAAGTAAATCCTCGACACAAGGTATGCAGGAACTTATGTTTCCGATAATTCCGAATAAATTAAATCAGCTCGCAGCTTGTGATCTCCTAGGGCCCCTGCCCATGTCAAAACAAGGTTTTTGTCATGTTTCTGTTGTTTTAGAATTAACTTCAAAATACATGACTTTCACGCCATTGATCAAAGCAATAGCAGTGGCGGTTTTGAAAGCATTCGAGAGGGATTTCTTAACACAGGTGGGTTTTGTGGAAAGAATTAATTGCGATAACAGTCCTCAATTTCGGTCTGACGTATGGGTGGAAACATTACAAAAGCATAGGGTTAGACCTATTTTCATCTCATCCTACAGACATTCATCCAACCATGCATGAAGTATTATGCATCATTTAGGAAATCTGTGTAGAATTTATTGCTCGAAATAGCACACGAGCTGGAATCTTTTCTTGCCAGTCCTTCAGGATGTCTGGAATGAACTGCCATATGACTCCACCAAGATTCAGGCCACCATGGTACTGAAGAACTGACAACCACGTGTCGGATGAGACAAGTAGTGGACTACTCGCCGACAGAAAAGGAACGACGCAAAAACATTATGAAACAAGCGATAGTCCACTTCAGGGGGCAGCCATGAAAATAAAAGAAAGAGAAGATAAGAAAGCGAAGATCAAACAATTAAACCTACGACGAAGGTGTGTTCTCATCTCTCTCGAACAAACAAAAAGCTGAAACTACCTGGCAGATTAAAACTGGGTACCAAACCAAGACTCGAACTCGGGACCTTTGCCTTTCGCGGGCAAGTGCTCTATCATCTGAGCTACCCAATCACGACTCACGCGCCGTCCCCACAGCTGTACATCTGCCAGAAACTCGTCTCCTGCCTTCCAAACTTCACCGACGCTCTGCAGCGAACCTTGCACAACTAGCACTACTGGAAGAAAGGATATGCGGAGGCATGGCGTATCCACGGACTGGGGGATGTTTCCAGAATGAGATTTTCACTCTGCAGCGGAGTGTGCGCTGATATGAAACTTACTGGCAGATTAAAACTGAAAAGGTAGGGGACGAGATACTGGCAGAAGTAGAGCTGTGGGGACGGGGAGTGAGTAGTGCTTAGGTAGCTCAGATGGTAGAGCACTTTCCCGCGAAAGGCAAAGGTCCCGAGTTCTAGTCTCGGTCTGGCGCACAGGTTTAATCTTCCAGGAAGTTTCATAACAGCGCATACTCCCTGCAGAGTGAAAATCCCATTCTGGAAACATCCCGCAGGCTGTGGCTAAGCCATGTCTCCGCAATATCTTTTCCTTCAGCAGTGCTAGTTCTGCAAGGTTCGCAGTAGAGCTCCTGTAATGTATGGAAGGTAGGAGACGAGATACTGGCAGAAGTAAAGCTGCGAGTCGTGCTTCGGTAGCTGAGTACACAGTTCGGCGCTAGCGGTCGTGCGAAGCGGAGGTCCGATACTTCCACCTGTGCGGCGTGTGCGAGTTTAGTTTAGTTTGTGGACTTCGTCTGCTCGCGGGCTAGTAACAACGATCATGGCGAACAAGTACAGGAAAAGTACTTTACGATTAAATTTTTTGTAATGACTACGAACGACCAGAGGCTTTAGCAGTGGAGCGATTCATTCCAGAGGAAGTCAAGATACCGCCAAAATATATTGTTGGAATTCACCTGTCCATCACTAGTCCCACAGTGTATGTCAAGATGATAAATGACGCGGCGTGTCAGAGAATTCTACAGCGGCAAAAGCAAGTCTCCGATTTTGCCATGGTGACGGGAACGTCGGCACGGTTACTGTAGAAGATGCTGGTCTGGGTGTACGAACAATACGTGTTTTTGAGCTGCCATTTGAGCTCCCGGCTGGCGAAGTTACCGAGGCTTTTAAGCCATACGGCACGGTACATGGTCACACGGCAGATCGCTTGACACAATTCGCCACATACCCCGTTCTTAACGGAGTGCGACAGATCACTAATGATCTTCAGAAGTATGAACGAGTTCTATGTGACAATTGGTGGTTGTTGGGCGGTGGTGATTTACGATGGTCAACCACGTACATGTTCTGGATGTAGCCAGGAAAGACAACTCAGGTCGAACTGTATGCAACGGTGGATTACGCAACTGCCTTCAGATGTGCGGGAGCCGTCGCCGGCGATGACAGTACTACCGATCACCTATGCCAAAGCCCTCACTGCGTCCGAAAGGACACAGCCGCGATGGAAGATTAATACGGCACTCTCCGCAACCTTGTAGCACACGTCGGGATGACAGAGGATGCTGCTCCATCGAGCATACAATCTACGGAGCCAAAATCAGATGAGACCGAACTACCACCAAGCACGCCAATAGCACACGAAGCAGATCCAGCTACTGCGGATGCTGTTCCGTCTGGAAAGCACACTGTGACGACAACATCAGTTTCGACCGAACTCCCGCCATGTTCAACGATGGGACTCGAAACAGTGCTTACGGATGCTTTTCTGTCGGGCAGCCGTGATTCTCTACAATCTGAGGACACGGAAGGAAGGTCACGCAAACAACGTTCCCCGAAAAGGAGGAAACGGCGGCGTCGCACGACATCTCCTCGGGATGACTCCCCTTGCCCCGATGACGATGTGCCTGTGGACCAAGACGACACAACAGCCTCTACGAAACAGGATGAGGCAATGGAAACCGTTCGATCAGACCGGCAGCGGTCTGTCACATTAACGGTACAGGGACGTGGTGATGCTGAAGAGGAATCACAATCAGTTGGCTCTCCAGACGCACATGCTGTGGCCATGGACACGAACATATCACTGCCTGAAACTATGTGGTTTGACGATATTGAGGAGGCGCCGGACGTCATACAGAGGCAGCCGGCATTCACGAAAACGGCCTAATAATTGCTGAAGGCGAAGGGAGAGGGGCGAGAGAACGTCTTCTAACTCAGCCCCCCGTGCCGATGCAGGGAGATGTTGTTGCGCCTCGACAGAGTGGGATTCAACGCCATGCGAACCTTATTGCGACATTAAATATAAATGACGTGCGTTCACTGGCCAAAATACACCTACTGAAGGAAACGATTAGAGCATCTGATGTGGATTTTGCTTTGGTGCAGGAAGCCCACATAGCTGCACTCCTATACATCGCAGGCTATCAGTCCTATTCGTCAATTGGAGATCACAATGGGACTGGGGTGCCAGTTAACGTGCGAGATGGCTTCGCAGTGAAAAACGTGTGTTATCATCCGTCGGCCCTTGGAATGGCTTTCACGACGTTTGGGACACGCATCATCAATCTTTATGCACCGTCAGGAAACAATCAGCGGCGGGAAATGCGCGATTTTATGCAGAAGACATTGCCCCACTATTCCATAGACGTTATGAATGTGCAATAATTGGTGGAGATTTCAACTGTGTTTTCGGCCAGAAAACCAATGGCCGCAAGCAAACATCAGCCAGGAGTTGCGAACTGTTGTCAATGACCTTGTACTTAGTGACACGTGGGAATTACGACATGGAGATGCACCGGGACACACCTATGTGACAAGTCATTCGGCGAGCAGATTAGATCGCATTTATATCTAAGGGGCTCATGCAAATGATGTCCGGGACCCGGAACGCTGCCCGTTGGCATTTTCCGATCACAGTGCTTACATCTGTACGGTGCTTCTTCCCCGCAGAGAGGTGTGGAAAAGTAAATCCCCCGTGGAAACAAAACATTCAACATCTACATGATCCTGACTGCTGTCAACGGATCCTTGAGACATGGACGATGTGCGAGTGAAGGGTTGGAAGGTATGCGACGATGCTTGGTTGGTGGCTGACTTGTACTAAACCGGCGCTTCGCCATACGTTCATCTCATATAGCAGGGAGATCGCAGAATGGCGCCGCCGTACGACCGACTTTTATTTTGCAGCGCTGCGCGACCTGGACGATGGTCCGCCGGGACAGGACGTCTGGATCGAACGCAAAAGGATAAAAGCTAAACTAGTCGATTTAGCTCGGAGACATCTTCAGCGAACCATGGCGCGCGCCAGATGTCACGATACGATAATGCACGAGATTCCTTCCATGCACCACGTCGTGAATGAACGAAAGCACCGACGACGCGTTTTCGTAATTAATTTATTTACCCGCGAAGACCGAAGAGTTATGCGTTAATCGGACATCGTCTCAGCATTTGTCGACCCTTTACCAAAACATCTATCGGGAAGAAGTAGCCCCTATGGATGACCTCGACCGCATAGCCACGCACGTCTCCCGTACACTGACGGTGGAAGCCGCGGAAACCTTACAGAAAGCCATTAGCTTTGAGGACGTACATGATGTGATCGCACAAGGTGCGTTGAATCGGTCCCCAGACAATGAAGGTCTACCTGCTGAATTTTACCGAGAATTTTGCAACTAAATGGCACCGCGATTGACAGAAATGTACAACGTGAAGTTGAATTCCGATGCGCCTATTCCACCGGATTTTATGAAAGGCCTCTTGGTGCCAGTACACAAACCGAAGCCAGGGATTACGGTCACCCATTATCGACCCATCACCCTGCTTAATGCCGACTATATGATCTTTGCACTGTTGCTAGCGTCCCGATGTCGTATCTTAATTCGTAGCGTTCTTTCTTCAGAATAGACGACACCGGGTGGATCGGTGAATGTGCATACAGTTACTGGCGAATGCCGTGATGTGATAGCGCTAGCGGAGGAGTGCCGGCTTAAAGCGGTGACGGTGGAATTTGATTTTGTCAGTGCTTTTTGAAAAGTTGCGCCACAACTATCTGTACGCAATACTGGAACAAATGGGATTTCCAGACCGTTTTACTCGTCTCATTAGAAGGATTTATGGGGGCGCACAATCCTTGGTACAGGTTAATGGGCGTATAGCAGGGTCCATTCAAATTCGACGATCCATTCGCCAGGGACTGCCCTCTTTCGAAGCTACTGTTAGCGATGGCGCTGGAACCATTTAATTAGGAAGCTAACAGATTCTCTTTCTGGGATGGAACTACGGGGCTACACCTTCAAATGTCGTGCCTATGCGGACGACCTTTTGCTGCTCGTTCGTTCTGAGGAAGAGGTGAAGACGGTTCTTGAACTGTTGTTGGACCACAGTGTGACGGCGGGTAGTGCAGTGAACATGAACAAATCGGAGGCACTGCCGGTTGGAAGGGGACTTACGCCGGAAGAAATGTCCGTTTCCTTGTGAGCAACGACTCCGCTATCTCGGCATGGCCTTTACCTCATCTGTAAAACATACTGCGGCATTAAACTACCGACGTATTTTACAGACAACACGTACCATTGTCCGACAACATCTCCTACGGCGCCTTGATCCTTTGCAGCGAGTCGAGTGTCTGAACACTTATGTGATTACTCGAATGATTTTCACAGATCCTTCCCCTGCCACTCACGCTCGGACGTCGACTTCAATCAGCACTAGGCTATTTTGTGATGATTGGATCGCCTCTCAAGGTGCGATACACAACGGTCACTCTCCCTACGGACAGTGGGGGACTCGGACTTATGAATGTTCACTGCCGAGCGACGGCGCTCCTTCTAGCCACGATCACGATGTACAAGCAATGGCGTAGGGGGATTGATTCCCTTGTATCCCGCCTACTGGATCATCTGGTTACAGCGTCCCTCACACCTCCGGTGGCGGTGGGCAACATTACGTCACATTTTGAGCATGTATCAACATTTATCGTGGAACTTAGTTATATCAGAGACGATCTTAAGTGCACGAGACCGCCATGCGCGAAGGATTTTTCTGTTTGGCTGCTTCGACGGGTAAGTCGTAATGTAATTGAACTCAAACACCCCAGGTTTCATGGGCCGAAGATTTGGAGACATGTGCACCAAAAATTCCTTCCTACCTTCGTTCGGGCACTGTGATTCTCCGTCGCTTGTGACAAGTTCAACACCAACCAACGGTTCCATGCAATTGGACTAGTGGACACTCCACTTTGCCCGAAATGTCGCCAAGTGGATGACGACCATCACCGCTTAACATATATCGTGGTGGAGGACGTCTGGCTCCTAGGAAGACAGTTGGTGGCTTGCTACCTCCTTGTTACCCCGCAACATATTATACCTGCTTCCCTCTTACATCTGGAGAATGACTACTATTCGGCGACTAAATCACAGTCGATCATCTGGGTCAAAGATTGGACGATCGCGTACCTCTATGGGGATGCTGCCAAGTCGCGACTTGACTTTTGGTGTTTCTTGCAGCAAGCCCACAATGAGGTTCATAGATGGTCACACTATCGGAAAACCTTTGCCAACTATCTTCAGGCAGTCTTCCTCGACCCACCGCGCAGCTGGGATGTGCCAGGTGCAGTCGGTGTTCACATTTGACAGCTGATAATGAACCTCACGCTTCCCTCGCCACTCAATATGTAATGTACAGACTATACCATGAACTGATCTATATGTTTCTTTTAACAGAGTGATCTTCATTGAAAATAAATAAATAAATACAACATCCCCTGTCCTTTAACTTTGGAATTTGTTTTACAATTTTTATTTATTTATTTATTTTCTTTTTTTTGCTGAGGATGCATTTCATGTAGTGTTTGTGAACTGCCTAATTCATCATCATCATCATTTAGACTGATTATGTCTTTCACCGTTCAGTCTGGAGCATAGCCCCCCTTATATTCCTCCATGATCCCCTATTCAGTGCTAACATAGCTGCCTCTTCTGATGTTAAACCTATTACTTCAAAATCATTCTTAACCGAATCCAGGTACCTTCTCCTTGGTCTGCCCCGACTCCTCCTACCCCCTACTGCTGAATCCATGAGTCTCTTGGGTAACCTTGCTTCTCCCATGCGTATAACATGACCACATCATCTAAGCCTGTTCGCCCTGACTGCTACATCTATAGAGTTCATTCCCAGTATTTCTTTGATTTCCTCACTGTGGATACCCTCCTGCCATTGTTCCCATCTACTTGTACCTGCAATCATCCTAGCTACTTTCATATCCGTAACCTCAACCTTGTTGATAAGGTTACCTGAATCCACCCAGCTTTCGCTCCCATACAACAAAGTTGGTCGAAAGATTGAACGGTGCACAGATAACTTAGTCTTCGTACTGACTTCCTTCTTGCAGAAGAGAGTAGATCGTAGCTGAGAGCTCACAGCATTAGCTTTGCTACACCTCGCTTCCAGTTCTTTCACTATATTGCCATCTTGTGAGAATATGCATTCTAAGTACTTCAAACCGTCCACATGTTCTTACTTTCTTCCTCCTATTTGGCACTCAGTCCGTTTATACTTCTTTCTCACTGACATTACTTTCGTTTTGGAGATGCTGATCTCATACCATAGACCTTACATTTATGATCTAGCTCTGAAATATTACTTTGCAAACTTTCAATCGAATCTGCCATCACAACTAAGTCATCGGCATATGCAAGACTGCTTATTTTGTGTTCACATAGCTTAATCTCACGCAGCCAGTCTATTGTTTTCAACATATGATCCATAAATAATATGAACAACAGTGGAGACAGGTTGCAGCCTCGTCTTACTCCTGAAACTGCTCTGAACCATGAACTCAATTTACCGTCAGTTCTAACTGCTGTCTCTGACTGCATGTAAGGACCTTTAATTGCTTGCAAATGTTTGCCTCCTATTCCATAATCTCGTAGAACAGACAATAACTTCCTCCTAGGATCCCGGTCATGTTCCTTTTCTAGATCTATAAAGCATAGATACAATTCCCTGTTCCACTCATAACACTTCTCCATTATTTGATGTAAGCTAAAGATCTGGTCCTGACAACCTCTAAGAGGCCTAAACCCACCCTGATTTTCGTCCAATTGGTTCTCAACTAATACTCGCACTTTCCTTTCAACAATACCTGAGAAGATTTTACCCACAACGCTGGTTAAAGAGATACCTCTGTAGTTATTACAATCTTTTCTGTTACCATGTTTAAATATTGGTGTGATTTCTGCTTTTGTCCAGTCTGATGGAACCTGTCCCGACTCCCAGGCCATTTCAATTATCCTGTGTAGCCATTTAAAACCTGACATTTCACTGTATTTGATGAGTTCCGACTTAATTTCATCCACCCCAGCTGCTTTATTGTACTCCACCCCAGCTGCTTTATTGCATTGAAATCTATTGACCATTTTCTCCACTTCCTCAAATGTGATCCTATTTCCATCATCATTCCTATCCCATTCTACCTCGAAATCTGAAACATTACTGATCGTATTTTCACCTACATTGAGCATCTTTTCAAAATATTCCCTTCATCGGCCCAAGGCATCCACAGGATTCAAAATACTTGTCATTTCCTTCTTACCTCCCTTTCGAAGACTGCTAATTACACTCCAGAATGGTTTTCCAGCAGCTTGACCCAATGTCTCCAACCTGTTTCCAAAGTCTTCCCAAGATATCTTCTTGGGTGCTGCAATTATCTGTTTGGCTTTGTTTCTTTCTTCAACATAACTTTCTCTGTCTACCTGGGTTCTAGTATGTAGCCATTTTTGATACGCCTTCTTTTTCCTTTTACAGGCTGCCTTGACTGTGTCATTCCACCAAGCTGTTTGATTCATCTTACTTTTACACACTACTGTTCCAAGACATTCTTTAGCCACTTCTAGTACTGCGTCCCTGTACCTTGTCCATTCCTTTTCCAGTGACTGTAATTGACTACATTCAACTATCTGGTACCTTTCTGAAATCGCTGTTATGTACTTGCGCCTGATTTCCTTATCCTGAAGTTTCTCAGCTCTTATCCTCTTACATATGGACCTGACCTCCTGCCCTTTCGGCCTCACAATCCCAATTTCACTGCAGATTAACTAATGATCAGTGTCATCAAAGAATCCCCTGAATACAAGTGTGTCCCTCACAGCCTTCCTGAATTCCTGATCTGTTATTATATAGTCAATGACAGATCTGGTTCCCCTGCTTTCCCAAGTATACCGATGAATGTTCTTATGTTTAAAAAACGAGTTTGTGATTACTAAGCCCATACTGGCACAGAAATCCAAGAGTTGTTTCACGTTCCTGTTGGCCTCCATATCCTCTCCTAATTTACGCATAACCTTTTCATACCCTTCTGTTCGATTTCCAATCCTGACGTTAAAATCACTGTCCTTGTCCTTTAACCACTACATCACTGAGTGCCTCATAAAAATTAGCCATCTTATCTTGATCTGTCGCTTCACAATGCGAATATACTGACAAAATCCTAATTTCCTTGCTAGACATTGTCAAATCTACCCACATCAGTCGTTCGTTTACATACCTTATTGCAACTACGCTGGGTTCCATTTCTTTCCTGATGTAAAGCCCTACACCCCATTTTGCTATTCCTGCTTTGACTCCTGACAGGTAGACCTTGTATCCTCCCACTTCCTCTTTTTTCTCACCCCTTACCCGAATGTCACTAACAGCTAAAACGTCCAGCCCCATCTTACTTGCAGCCTCTGCCAGCTCTACCTTCTTCCCAGAGTAGCCCCCATTGATATTAATAGCTCCCCATCTCATTACTATTTGTTTGCCAAGTCGTATCTTAGGAGTCCCTTGTTTGTCAGTTAGAGGTGGGACTCCGTCATCTCCAAAGGTCCGAGGCATTTTGTTCTGATTATTGCCAGCATCATATTTAAAGTACCAGGGAAGCAGGTTGCTACCCTTACTTGCCCCGAGTCCCATTGGGTTTTACCCCTAACAGCTGAGGGACTAACCGGTGTATTTGGTAGTCTTTGCCGTATAAGCAAAAAGGTGACCACGACTCAGAATATGTCCGACATTCCCAGCCTTATTCCAAAGTAACTGGTATCCCGACTGTCGGGACCACTTACTTGGCCACTCAAACGTTGCCCGTGGCTCATGAACTAGGACATGACTACAGGAACCCACACCATGAACCACATACCTAATTTTGTATACCTAATTTTGTATTTAAAAAAAAGGTGGTAAAGCACCTGCCCATGACAGGCAAAGATCCCAAGTTCGAGTCTCGGTATGGCTCACAATTTCAATCTGCCAGCAAGTTTCATGTCAGCGCACACTCCGCTACAGAGTGAGTGAAAATCTCATTCTGGAAACATCCCCCAGGCTGTGGCTAAGCCATGACTCGACATGTCCTTTCATCCAGGAGTGAAGTTTGGAAGAAGGAGTCGAGATACTGGTAGAAGTAGAGCTGTGGGGACGGGGCGTGAGTCCTGCTTGCGTAGCTCAGTTGGTAGAGCACTTGCTCTCGAAAGTGAAAGATCACGATTTCGAGTCTCGGTCTGGAAGACAGTTTTAGTCTGCCAGGAAGTTTAATATCAGCACACACTCCGCTGCAGAGTGAAAATCTCGTTCTGGAAACAAAAAGCCGTGTACCACAAATTCCTTTCATTGTATGGAGGCTACATGCGAATCGCCAGACTCCGCTCGAGAACGCTCTGGAAATACAATAGATGTAAACAGGAAAATCAGGTGGTGGACAACATATCAGCAACGTCGATTTCCTTCAAGGAATAAGAAGCAGTTTAAGTGTGAAACAAACAAATGTAGAATTTAAATGCAAGCAGGAGGTAACCGGCCTTGCATAATGGAGCAAATTTCGGTGTTACATTTTCCTTTGTATCATTTAGGTCATGTGAAAAACATTTGGTTGGATAAATTATTTTGGTGTCAAAGGACAGATTAGTAGGGGTTGGTTGTTTGTGGGAGGCGACCAGACAGCGAGGTCATCGGTCTCATCGGATTAGGATAGGATGGGGAAGGAGGTGAGTCGTTCCCTTTCAAAGGTGCCATCTCGGCATTTGCCTGGAGCAGTTTAAGGAAATCATTGCAAACCTAAATCAGGGTGGCCGGACGCTAGATTGGAACGTCGTCCTCCAGAATGCGAGTCCAGTGTGCTAACCACTGCTCCATCTTGCTTAGTGCAGATTAGCAATCAGAGCAGTAGTGACTGTTAACTCTGACTTTTGTGATGTTTCCGTCTGTCATGGTTGCTATTTGTGTTGTATTGAAAATAGTCACTGCTGGTAAAAAATACGGTAGAGCCGTGAAAGCTGTCGAGGAGATGTGAAAGTAGCGATCCGGCATGAGGTCAGCAACAAGAGGCAGAAAAATGGAGATTTCACGCTGACCGTGAAGATGAGACAAGTAAAGTAGATGCCAATAGAAAGGTGAAAGAATGAATTATCTCTTCTGACAGGTGGGCGTAATGTTGGAAAAAGTTTCTGCTACTCAAAGTATCGAGAGCGACTATGTGGCTGATGTTTCATAGAATAGAGCGAAGTAGTGCAGATGTTTTTAGTATTAAGGTCCACGCCGAGGTTTCCCTAGAACATAATAGAGTGGAAAAATTACTAGGGGGGTGGAGGGGAGCCTTTGCGCCCGGGTACAGCTAGGGAAGAAAAGAAAAGTGCGTTTGTGCTGAATATTAAAGGAACTTTGGAGGGAAGAAAGAGGTTGGAAACAAGTTTTTATATATTTGTTTGGGAGCATGTGGATGCTGGAAGATGTGGAATATCAAGGACAGCTAGAAAGAGCGGCTGTATGACGTGGATAGACAGAAGTTGGATGAAAATTAGCCATGAGTTATGCTATAAACGTACAAGTATCAACACAATCAGAGGATGACTTATGTTTTAATGAATTTATTTTCTTAGGCAGGTGAATACGACGTCATTGACGTAAGAGCTAAAAGGTGGAATGAGGTAGGAAGGAAATACCTGTTGACGATCAAAAGGCGGAAGAGGGAAGGATCAAGGAAGATAAAGGTTTACAAAGGAAGCATACAGAGGTACAGAGTAACTGTCTGTATACTATAAATTTATATTTACAATTATTCTGTCTAACTTTTGTTCCTCATCACATCTGAGTATCTCAATGATGAAGATTTGTTTGTTTTAGTTTCTGTTTTCTTTGTTGTATGTATGTTTAAGGCGAAATTGGCAATCAGTCTGAGGGAAAAACAGCACGAGGAGTAATAAGGAGAAGTACCATACAAAAAGACAATCGACAAGCAGTTAGGCTGAGTACATAAACGGATATAGACAGAAAAGCATGATTTGGAGGAACTCATTTGATCCAGCTTCTTGTCTCAAATGAGAGAATGTGTATTAGGTTAACATTAAATAGGTGCATAAAAGCATGTACTGCTATACTAGCATTACGGTGATGAAGGGTTAAGGCATGTTAAATTATCGAAAACGCTAGAACAGTACACTCGAGTGTACTGTTCTACACTCGAGTGTATACATAATTTATCATAAAGGACAAAACTATCATCTTGTAATATATTCCAATTATTACAAGTAGTAAATCTCTTGGAATGGTTTTAGAGCAATGAACCAAAGAATTTAGCTTTTATAAAAGAAAAACAATATGCTGAAGGGCATAAAGTCCTTTCTATTTATAAGGTAATTTCATAGATATGTTGCTGAGGAACACTTTCGGTTAAGGAAGGTTTGCTGTTGTGGTCTTCATTCCTAACACTGGTTCGTTTCACCTCTTCATGCTACTCTATCTTGTGCAAGCCTCTTCATCTCCGAGTGACTACTGCAACCTACATCCTTCTCAATATGTTTACTCTATTCATCTCTTGGCCTCACTCTACGATTATTATCCCCATGCTCCCACTCCACTACTAAACTGGTCATCCCTTGATGTCTCAGAATATCTCCTACCTACTGATCCCTTCTTCTACTCAGGTTTCACGAATTTACAAAACTGTTAAGGCTTTCGTGATCACTTGTTGACAAACTGACTGTTGGCTTCTGTCTCGGTTTCTTCGACCGACGTTAGTCTCATAATTTTTCTGATGTTTAGCCGGCACGAGAGGCTGGCAAGCATTGTCCAAGATTCACCTTCCATTGCTGGTGGTGCTCTGGAGACGAGCTCGTGGTCGCAGACTTTATGTGCCTAGCGCGCCAACGTCCGAGGGCATCTCCGCGATCTTTTCCGGTGCGAATCTCCTGCTACCTGCGACGGACATTCGCTGCAGAACAGGAAGCCAAGATCCGTCTACCTTGAGGCTTTCCTCTTTCTTGTTGAAGCTGTTCTTGTGTTTGTGTATTTCTGCAGCTTCTCTGAAGAAGCGTACCTAATAGTTCTTCTGTACAGGCAGAACTTCCGTGTCGGTGAATTTTACTACGTGGTCGGTCTCACACAGCGCGTGCTCTGCCACAGCCGATTTCTCCACCTGCCCCAACCTGTAGTGTTGTTTATGACCTGCAATGCTGCTGCTGATCGATAGTGCAGTCATTCCAACATAAACTTTTCCGCATGTGCATGGTATGCAGTATATTCCTGGCTCCTTTGCTGATCTGAGACATTGACTTTCTTTGTCGGTTTGTAAATACTCTTTACGCCGTGTTTGCGCAATATACAGCCGAATCTTTCCGACATTCTGGGAATGTATGGCAGAAAGTCCGTACCCGACGTTTTTCTGATTTCTCATTTCGCCGAGTGTTCGCCTCTATTATTCTATCACTTGTGGAGTACCCATTGCTCTTCATAACACTGTCCAAGTGTTGTATTTCGCCTCTGAGGTGCTGAAGCTCATATATTCGTCTTGCCCACGTTACGAGCTTCTTAAACATGCCTCTTTTCTGGCTCGGGCGATGATTTGATAGTTTGTACAGGTATCGTTCCGTGTGTGTCTATTTTCGATACATGCTGTGACCCAGGTTTTCACCACCCCTTCTGACCAACACATCTACAAATGGTAGTTTTTTTTCTCCTTCTCTATTTCCATGGTAAATTTTAGTTTGGCATAAAGACTGCCCAAGTGTCTTAGGAAGTCACCGAGCTGTTCTTCACCGTGACTCCACCCAACGAAGGTATCATCGACGTATCTGTACCACACGTTACGTTTAAAAGGTGCCACGTACAGTGCGCGTGCTTAGAGGTGTCTTATGAATAAGTTGGCCCCCACTGGACTAAGAGGACTACTCATGGCGACGCCTTCCAGCTGTTCGTAGAAGTTGGCATTCCACGTGAAATAGCTAGTGGTGAGACATGCATGAAAGAGTTTTGTAATGTCTTGCGGGAAGATGGAACCGATGTGCTCCAGAGAGTCACTGTGTGACACTTTTGTAAACAAAGAAACAACACCAAAGCTGACCAGGATGTCGTGTGGCGTAAGTGTTAGTTACTTCAACTTCTCAGTGTATTGTCCTGAGCCCTTAATATATGTGCCAGTCTTCCTCACGTGTGGCTGGAGCAGAGAGGCCAAGTGTTTTGCCAGTATATACACTGGTGAGCCAGGGGCGCTAACTGTTGCTCTTAGTGGGAGATTACTATATGGATCTTAGGTACTCCATACAGCAGAGGTGGAAGGGCTCCTGTGTTGCGCAGGTTCCTCTGTATGTCTATCGGCAGACAAAACGTCTTGATTAAGCTACTCGTATTCCGTGTGATACGCAACGTAGGATCTGCGCTTAGTTTTCGATACGTCATTGGATCTAATAGGTCCCGAATCTTCTGCTCATAATCTTCGGTCTTCATTACGACGGTCGCATTTCCCTTATCGGCAGGCAGTACCAATATACGATTGTCGGAGTAAAGATTCTTAATGGTTTATACCTCTTCTTTCTTCAGGTTGCAAGCTGATGGTTTTGCTCGGCGTAGTATTCTGCCTGTTTCAGTGTGTATTTCCTCTGCTCTTTATCAAGAAAGGGTCCTAATGACCTCTTCGGTATGTGCAATGATGTCGTCCATAGGTATAGTTCTCGGAATGATAGTTAAAGTCCCTCCTTTTTTAAGGACGGACACTTCCTCTTAAGTCAATTGTCGTTCAGTGAGGTTGAGCACTGTGCGTAACAGAAGAAAAACCGTGCAAGATGCCGGAAGCAGACTCGCGATTCCCGGCATGTAGCGCCACATTTCCAGGGCTTCTATCCTCTTCTTGTCTACCCTGTTTCTCGTCCATTCATACACTGCTGTACTCTGTACAAATACTTTCAGAAAAGATTCCCCGAACTTAGGTCTACACTCCATGTTAACTAATTTCTCTTCTTCCAATTGCTTCTGCCAGTCTATATTTTATATCGTCTGTACTTCGACCATCATTTCTTATTTAGCTGCCCAAGTAGAAAAATTCATCTCATCTACTACTGTAAGTGTATCGTTTTCTTTCCAATTTCCTCAGCATCACCTGATTTGATTCGACTAATTAATCTCGTTTTACATTTGTTGATGTTCATCTTATATCCTCCTTTGAAGACACTATGCATTCCATTCAACTTCTCTACCAAATCCTTGGCTGTCTCTCACAGAATTATAATGTCATCGCCAAACATAAACATTTTTATTTCTTCTCTCTGGACTTCAATTCCTGATCCAAATCTTTCTTTTGCTTCCTTTACTGGTTGCTCAATATACAAATTGAATTATATCGGGGATACTCCACAATCCTGTCTCAAAAATGGTTCAAATGGCTCTAAGCACTATGGGACTTAATTTCTTAGATCATCAGTCCTCTAGAACATAGAACTACTTCAACCTAACTAACCTAAGGACATCACACACATCCATGCCCGAGGAAGGATTCGAACTTGCGGGCGTAGCGGTCGCGCGATTCCAGACTGTAGCGCCTAGAACCGCCTGGCCACTACGGCTGGCAATCCTGTCTCACTCCGTTCTCAACCACTGCTTCCCCTTCCTGCTGCACGACTCTTACAACCGCCATATGGCTTCTATAAAAATTATAGCCTCTTGCCCCCTTTATTTTACCCCTACCACCCTTAGAATTCGAAAGAGTCAACACAGTCAAAAGCTCTCTCTATGTCTACAATGCTAGAAATGTAGGTTTGCCTTTTCTTAACCTATCTTCTATGAGAAGTCGTAAGGTCAGTATTGCCTCACGTATTCCTACATTTCTCCGGAATCCAAACAGATTTTCCCTCAAGTCGGCATCTACCAGTTTTTTCATTCGTCTTTAAAGAATTCGGTTTAGTTTTGGCAGCTGTGACTTATTAATTTGATATTTCGGCAATTGTCACATCTGACAGCACCTTATGTCTTTTGAATTGGAATTATTCTATTCTTCTTCAAGTCTGGGGGTATTCTGATACATCTTGTTGACCAGATAGGAGAGTTCTGTCGTGGCTGCCTGTTTCAAGACTGTCAGTAGTTCTAACGGAATATTGTCTGCTCCCGGAGTATCGACTTGGGTCTTCCTGTGGTGTGTCAAATTATGCACTTAGTTTCGTATGTCCCATTTCATCTTCATCTGCGACCTATTCCGTTTCCATAATAATGCTTTCAAGTACTTTTCACTTTTATAGGCCATGTGTATACTCCTTCCACCTTTCTGCTTTCCCTTCATTGATAACGATAGGTTTTCCATCTGGGCTCTTGATATCCAAACACGTGGTTTTCTTTTCTTCAAAGATCTCTTTACTTTTGCTGTAGGTGTTACCTATCCTTCCGCCGGTGACATATGCTTCTGTATCCTCAAATTTGTCCTCTAGCCACTCCCGCTTAGGCATTATGAATTTCATGTCAATCTCATTTTTAGACGTTTATATACCCTTTCGCCTGCTTCATTTGCTGTATTTTTATATTTTCTCCTTCCATCAATTAAACTGAATATCTTTTGTACTGCCCAAGGGTTTCTAGTAGCTGTCATCTTTTTACATACTTGACTATCTGCTTCCTTCACTGCATCATATCTCAAAGCTACCCATTCTTCTTCTACTTTATTCCTTTCCTCTGTTCTTGTCAATCGTTCCATAATGCTCCCTGTGAAACTCCCTACAGCCTCTGCTTCATTCAGTTTACCAGGTCCCATCTCCTCAAATTTTTATTTTTTTGCAGTTCCTTCAATTTTAATTTACAGTTCATGACCAGTAAATTACGGTCAGAGGCCACAATTGCCCCTGGAATCGTCTTACAATTTAAAATCTGGTTCTGACATGTCTTATCATAATATAATTAATCTGAAATTTTCCAGTGTCTCCAGGTCTCTTCCACGTATACAGTCTTCTTTTATGATTCTTAAACCAAGGGTTAGTTATGATTAAATTATGCTGCATGCAAAATTCTACCAGGCCACTTCCTCTTTCACTCCTTTTCCCTTGTTCATATTCAGCTACTATTTTTCCTTCTCTTTCTTTTCCTACTATCGAATTCCAGTCACATATGACTATTAAAATATCTTGTCCGTTAACCATCTGATTAATTTCTTTATCCCATCATACAAATCTTCAGTCTCTGGTTAAGATTTAATCATGTTAGTTTCCGAATTACTATGGATGTACAAAGTGCTTGTAAGAATTTAATGTTTAGTTGGAAGTAACGCGCAGATGGCGGGCGCCTATGAAAGCGAATAAAAGGAGCTGGCTGACCTACTTTCTGTTGGACAAGACCACAGAGGCAGGAAGCGATCACTGCAGGGCGGCAGAGGCGCCAGCCTGCCTGGCGTGGAGAGCCGAGTCTTCCCTACAGACCAGTCTCCTCTTGGCTGGACAATAGACATCAGCGGGGGCTGCGACTCATCCACCAGGGCAGACGCCGACGGTGCGGTATAAGGCACAACATTATCTGACGGCAGAGTTTGTACGTTGGCAAAAACGTTACGTCAAGCAACAACACGCGGTGGCATGAAACGAGGCTAAACTAATCTATAATCGAAAGTCGGTGTTAACCAAATCCTTTATGCCATATCCTTAACTACCAGGTCGAGGTCAAATGACATATACAAGTAACCCATTTCAGTACCACGACCCATTTTTATTTTTCCTGCATCATGAATATCTCGTATGCATGCAGAATGCATGTCCTAGTGAAAATCATATTGATGAATGGACTAAAAGCGATGCCAGCAAATACAAGATTTCCCGAGTAGGGACCTGCGGTTTGTCGAGATTGAAAACGTATGTTTATGGCAATGCAACGTCGTGCTAAGTACCTGACTGCTCAGTAGTGAGCCTTAAGTGTGTGCACGCCAGCTGTTAGCAATGGATGGGCTGCAATGAAGAACGACAGGATGGCGATGGATTTCTCACAGTGAAGCGAGGAGAAAGTCACTCCTTTTCACTGAGGAACTTGACCTTCACCCACACAGATGGAGTGAATCATTGTCTGCATAACACGTGCTTCAACTCTGAGTCTCCAAAAGTACAGAAAATGGTGTTTCCTTTGAAATGTGAGCCTATCTCTAATTCAGTGTAGGAAAACGAGTACTGTGAATTGTATATATCTGAAGATCGTTCTTTCTTTCTCACCAGGGCTCTTCTGAAATTCTTTGTCAAATTTGCCCTTTATATCTGTGTCATTTATTTCTTTTAATGCTATGTAATTCTATTGTTTCTCAATATTAAGCTATCTCGTTTACTTGCAAAGTTATTATTAAATGATTTTGTTATTGTTGAATGTATTTGAAATGTTTTAAAAGTTCAAATCTCAACATATTTTGGATCTCTTTGTAAACTACTACTGTATTGCGAATTCACTAGCGATGTTTATTGTTATAAACATATTTTGATGATGTTATTTTTAATGTATAGTTATTCCACAATCTCTTACCCTTCTCATTCGCTTATCTTAAAATTTCAAGTGAAAGTGTTTGAAGGGAAATGATAGGTGTGTGTGTGTGTGTGTGTGTGTGTGTGTGTGTGTGTGTGTGTGTGTGTGTGTGTGTGTGTGTGTGTTGTGTGTGTGTGTGTGTGTGTGTGTGTTTGTGTGTGTGTGTGTGTGTGTGTGTGCGATGGGGAGGGGGGTGAAGGGGTGGACCTTATATGAAATCTTCTTGGTTGCTTCGTGAACTAACATTAAAAGGGTGTCATCACATTGATAGGGAAGAGTGAACAGACGATATTGTAGCTAGGTTCACTCTCTCCCAAATTAAGTGTGCATGTTTGTTTTTCAGTGAAGAGAGGTGGACTGATTTTCTTTTCTGATTGCTTAAGATCCTGTAGTCGTCACCAGCCTAAAAGTGAAATACATATAGCTGGCAACATACATATGTGCTTTCTGCACTTGACAGGAAGTAAGTATGAATGAGAGTGGTTCCGATGAGTGTGAATGTGACAGTAAACACTATACATTTAGGTATACGTTAGAAATACATCCCTCCCTAATAGTTGTAGTCAACTATGTTTCCAGAGTCCCAGCAGATAGGGATACTCAAATTTTCGAATCAGTCTGTGACAAAACGGAATTCACAACGTAAATTGGATGTAGTGAAAGATAGCGCAACTATCTGTTTCTTCGACTTTTACATTATCGATATTCGATATGTAAATTTTATTGATTGATATGTAGATCTAATTAATTTGATTTAAAATAGCGTATTTCGTTATATTTATTACATATTATCCAATAGTGATTGCCAATACATGAAGTACTTGTAGGTGTTTTTTTTCTTGAGAATTGTATTTGGCTGTGCTGGGAATTTCACAGACAGACAGTAGATAAAAGCAGGCTGAAGGGCACCATTAACTTAACGCAGGTTGTTAAAGGTTACTCCAATACCAGGTAGGACAGCGTTCACTGAAGCCTGTTGTGTGTACTGGACAGGTTAAGTGGGCGTCTGTTGCGGGCCTACACAGTGAGGACAGCGGGTAACGCCAATCCCGTCCCGAGAGGCACAGAGAAGTACTTGGAATTGTGCATGATATTACCGCCACCCCCGCGTTCCTAAAACGCTTTTCTATGGTCAGGGCTTTGTGAAGTACAGGAAAGGGCCCACAAGGCGGGCAACAATGATCCTTGGGCAGAGAATGCTGATAGGCGAGCAATATACCGATGGACACAATGGAGGCTCTATGGAAGCTGGAGGTATTTATGGCTCTATGCCCTCAGCAGAACCCGGTAGGAAAGGTGTGAGGCTTCTGTGAGTGCGAGACTGCAAATTTCTTGTCCCAAAAACAAATGTAGCTCGTCTGTCAAATGCATAAAGCAGATAGGGTCATAGGAAAGAACATACTGTAATACAATAACATGTTCCTTTGAGACACTCCCACGATAGAGTAAAAACGAAGTTCTTTCTTTAGCTGTAGGCCTCCCGGCGCAAGAATGCTGGAATTTCGTTGGTCAGTCTGGTCTGATGTGTTAGGTTTGGAAAATTATTAAGATTTGGGAGGATGCTCCAGGAGAATTGGCAGTTGTCATTGGATGACTGCCCAGAAGAGGCTAAAATTGGCTCTCGAAGAAAGGGCAGATATCATAAGGAAAGAGAGGAGGAAAATAGGAGACACGGCGTCCACTGCCAGTGAGAGAAACGCTTCGAATTCTGCTCGCAGAATTGTTGTGTGAGAAGTAGTCACTTCACTTCGCAGCCCCTCCTGGATCATGACGTAAACCTTGCGTTGGGTAGCTTTTCAGAAATCAGTGGTATCCTATCCAACCCTGTCGCCGCCAACAGCAGCACTGGCGAACAAGACAACGGTGCTGTTAAAATTGGTAAGACTTGAAATCGGCTTCAGCGTGCATAGGTCACAATGTTCTCAGTGAACGATGGAGTGTTAATGAGAAGAAGGGAGACGCCCTTCTGGCGTGCTTAATTTCATGAACTCAGAATTTTGCAGCCACTGTTGTCAGATCGCAGGCAAGGATCAGTGGGCTAATAATGTAGTAAACTACCAATTGTTTCCTTGTCTTAAATCTTAACCTTAGTTACTTGTAACTGTCTTCACGGTAATTTGTCTGTGTATATGATGTTATTCAACACGTTCATGTTATACTTCAGCGCAGCTCCTGCACTCGTTTTGTCGGAGGATTTATAATAAACAGCAGAACTTATGGTAACTTTGAGTTTCATCATATCAGTTTGTCACCTGGTCACTAATTTGAAACTACAGTGTAACTATTCTACCATTCTTTAGAAGTCTGTAGGATCATAATTTAGCGTTAACTAAAAATCCTTGCATAACAAATGACAGTTTACTGTCCTCATAGATCATGTACACACTGATATACGTTAATTACCAAAAGCGTAGGCTTTGGAGTAGCACGAACTTTCTTTTACATTGTTAGCTGTTTTGTCAGTCTGGACGCAAATTTTAATTATCTTTTGTAGAGTTTTGCCTAGGTGTTCTCCATGCCTATAACTTTGTTTTACAAGCTTAGTTTATGACATATGACAGTCCCCTTATTTCATCCTCAATTCCAGCGTTTTGCCAGTATGAGAAAAGGCTTTGTACTTTGTGTTTTAACATGGGTTAATATAGATAGGGTTTGTATTATTTGTGTTTTATGGTACCCCATCTCTTGGACTTCGTACGTGACTCCTCCATACTACTGAACTGTGTTAATATTTCACAGCCTGAGCAACTTTGTGCAACTACTACCCTCAGAAATAGGCAGATGACATAGTAAAATTTTACTTAGGTTGAAGGTTGAAATGTACTTAATCCACTTTAAACCTAGCCAGGTGTTATTGTTCTGCTGTAAGTCAATTGAGTATTATTTTTTGCCCAAATATTTTGATTACAATAGAATTAAGTATTTTGTTACAGTAGCAGATTTTTTCCCTCAAACTAACAGAAACCATGATAGTTCATTCCTATTTTGTGAAGCGTTATGGCATCATTTTAAGTTGATTTGTCTTAAGACTTGATTATATGAACAGTGATTATTTCGATTTTTACAGTAGATATGGTATTGTAATTTGGACAAGTTAATATTTTACTATTTTCTTAGCTCATGAAATTTGATAAACGACTATACGTTAGTCCCCTCCCACTTATACTAAATGAAATATTGTAACAGATCCCTCCCATATAGTGTTAAGACCCCTACTAGGGCAAACCGTCATTCAGAGGAGTGACTGGAGCTATTTTGTAAACAATGTTTGTCACCACTTCTCTGGATGGGGGAAGGAATGTACATGGTGGCAGGCAGTCAAGGAATATTTTAGGGAATTGGTTTAAAAAATTTATTTCAAAGTCCCAGTCATATCTTTAGAAGTGTTCTCCCTAAGTAACTTACGCCGTTCCTACGTCACACGTCGCTTGTCTTTCAAAACCGAGGCTGTTCTGTCCCGTTATAGCTGTTGACAGGAGACGCTCTGAGACCTCTGGCTCTGCTTTTCATGACCGGCCACCAACGTAAGTTAAAATGAAGCGCTTCGCCTTCCGTTGCCCGCTTCAATTAATTGTTCGACCTCCTTCCAAGACTGACCTAAACCTGGTTATTTACTACCCTAGGCGCGCCCCTTGTATACCGTATATTGAAATACATCTTCTTATTTGTGCCTGACTTCCTGTTTCGTTATTTAACGGCAGCCCTGGATGCACAAAAAGTGGTTCAAATGGCTCTGAGCATTATGGGGCTTAACTTCTGAGGTCATCAGCCCCTAGAACTCACATCCATGCCCGAGGCAGGATTCGAGCCTACGACCTTAGCGATCGCACGGTTCCTGACTGTAGCGCCTAGAACCGCTCCGTCACTCCGGCAGTACTGGACGCCCACTCTCAAATCCTGACCTCTCTACCTCCTGCACACTGCCGCCACGAGACTTAAACAACAACCGCCTCCTCCTTTTGCAAAAACCTGTATACATTTACAACTGGTGATCATAAGTGGGATGCTATACATTTACAAGAGTTTTGTACAAGCTATGATATCTAATTCCGTGCTGATTTGTGGACATAAAATTTCCGGGAAACAGGAAATTTATTGTTTTAGAACGCAGAATGCTTTCAAGAATTCCGCAGCTAATTTATGTTAAGAAAATCGGTGTGGTGTTAATGTGCCCACCAGCTGCTCTATTTGGCAGACTCCAATGTCAACACCGAGCGAGGTGGTGCAGTAGTTAGCACACTGGACTCGCATTCGGGAGGACTACGGTTCAATCCCGTCTCCGGCCATCCTGATTTAGGTTTTCCGTGATTTCCCTAAATCACTTCAGCCAAATGCCGGGATGGTTCCTTTGAAAGGGCACGGAAGATTTCCTTCCCAATCCTTCCCTAACCCGAGCTTCCCTCCGTCTCTAATGACCAAGTTGTCGACGGGACGTTAAACACTAACCACCACCACCATCAGCACCATCCAATGTCAACAGGGGGTGCAACTTGATTATTCATTGTAACGTCGAATTCATTGATTTTTATGATCAAATCATTGAAGCGTTTGTCAAACTTGCTTAATTTTGTGTAGAGATTAGTCAGTTTTGTGACGAAAGTAGTCAACTTTGCGACAGGATCACTGAAATTAGGTCGAAATCACAAGAGCACATTGACACCGGTGTGTCAGACCCACCATACTTGCTCCGGACACTGCGAGAGGGCTGTACAAGCAATGATCACACGCACGGCACAGCGGGCACACCAGGAACCGCGGTGTTGGCCGTCGAATGGCGCTAGCTGCGCAGCATTTGTGCACCGTCGCCGTCAGTGTCAGCCAGTTTGCCGTGGCATACGGAGCTCCATCGCAATCTTTAACACTGGTAGCATGCCGCGACAGCGTGGACGTGAACCGTATGTGCAGTTGACGGACTTTGAGCGAGGGCGTATAGTGGGCATGCGGGAGGCCGGGTGAGCGTACCGCCGAATTGCTCCACACGTGGGGCGTGAGGTCTGCACAGTACATCGATGTTGTCGCCAGTGGTCGGCGGAAGGTGCACGTGCCCGTCGACTGGGACCGGACCGCAGCGACGCACGGATGCACGCCAAGACCGTAGGATCCTACGCAGTGCCGTAGGGGACCGCACCGCCACTTCCCAGCAAATTAGGGACACTGTTGCTCCTGGGGTATCGGCGAGGACCATTCGCAACCGTCTCCATGAAGCTGGGCTACGGTCCCGCACACCGTTAGGCCGTCTTCCGCTCACGCCCCAACATCGTGCAGACCGCCTCCAGTAGTGTCGCGACAGGCGTGAATGGAGGGACGAATGGAGATGTGTCGTCTTCAGCGATGAGATTCGCTTCTGCCTTGGTGCCAATGATGGTCGTATGCGTGTTTGGCACCAGGCAGGTGAGCGCCACAATCAGGACTGCATACGACCGAGGCACACAGGGCCAACACCCGGCATCATGGTGTGGGGAGCGATCTCCTACACTGGCCGTACACCTCTGGTGATCGTCGAGGGGACACTGAATAGTGCACGGTACATCCAAACCGTCACCGAACCCATCGTTCTACCATTCCTAGACCGGCAAGGGAACTTGCTGTTCCAACAGGACAATGCACGTCCGCATGTATCCCGTGCCACCCAACGTGCTCTAGAAGGTGTAAGTCAACTACCCTGGCCAGCAAGATGTTTGGGACTGGATGAAGCGTCGTCTCACGCGGTCTGCACGTCCAGCACGAACGCTGGTCCAACTGAGGCGCCAGGTGGAAATGGCATGGCAAGCCGTTTCACAAGACTACATCCAGCATCTCTACGATCGTCTCCATGGGAGAATAGCAGCCTGCATTGCTGCGAAACGTATATATGCACTGTACTAGTGCCGACAGTGTGCATGCTCTGTTGCCTGTGTCTATGTGCCTGTGGTTCTGTCAGTGTGATCATGTGATGTATCTGACCCCAGGAATGTGTCAATAAAGTTTCCCCTTTCTGGGACAATGAATTCACCGTGTTCTTATATCAATTTCCAGGAGTATATATATATATATATATATATATATATATATATATATATATATATATATATATATATATAAAAGATTCTCTTGGATGTTTCATACAGACTTCTACAGATATCAACTCTCCACGAGTCATTCCATATATATAATCTAATCATAACTGCTGCACCGTACATCCAGTAACATACTGTTTATATAGTCCGGAACAAATGAAAGCAGGAGAGTTCTGACTGCATGTATTAAACTGTCATAACTGTGGACGATGTGCACCTTCAGATTACTGTAGTACGATTTAACCACTGCGCTGCAGTTATATTGCTAGTAAACACCAGCATCAAGATGATTAAATACGAGGATGCGAGAAAGACGTCCTATGAGTGACTACAAAGACTCAAGATAAAACTGCCATGCTCAGTACGAGTATGGTGCACACATATACAAATTGTATTACAATTGTATAATATTTTATGTATATGTGGTGTCAGTACTTTTGGATATGTCCGAAAGGACGGACATCATTTTTGATAGAGCAGCCATTATGAATTAATAGCAGGAAGAATTATAGACATTGGCTGCAAGTTGGGTTTGATTGAAATGAATGGGGAAACTCGAAAATTAGTTCTGATGCTTACTAGGCAGTTTCTCTGACCACTTAGCCATCTGGACTCAGTGGTAGTTGTAAACGCACAGACTACTATAGCACGTCTCCCATCAAAAGCAAATTCTCAGCTAATCTACACACTTCTAATGTAGTAACCTATGTCCATTATCCATTATCCTCATTACTCGCGGCATTCCCATGAGAGTTGGAACCTGGTGTGCATCTGCACTAAAGAGATCGTTCGCTCTCACACTTTAATTATATGTACATATATGCTGCCAGTTCTTCCGTACCATTTCTGATCCCGCTGCCATTATAAATTAGGACACAGAGAAATTACAGACATTGACAGCAAGTGGGCATTGACTGACATCAGTGGGTTCAAATCCTGCTGCAGCACAGATATTCAGGTTTCCTCGTTGACTTAAATCAACTTGCAGCCAATGTCTGTAATTTCTTTATGTCTTATGAATTTTTATTGTTTTCTCTCCGAAATCACAATGGACTTCAACATCTTTACTCAAAGTACTGTCAAAACAGGCTATTGTCAGTTATTATCTGCTTGGTAATGAAACTAAATGTCTAAGAGGCAGACTTTGTGTTACAACTTCTCGTAGTTTCATCCAGCAGTTGACTATTGTCGGCCTCTTCTCTGCAGCATAATTTCTGATACCTGTTTGGCAAGAGCTGGTCCTGGAGTTGACAATGGGTTGGCTACCGTTAAGGTCGTTCTAATAAGGAGTAATGTAGGTTCTAACAGACTTTGAAAGAGGGCAGGTAGGACACAATCCTTTCAAATATGCTAGAGGTATATTGCGATACAGCAAGTATCACGGCAGCATATGTGGTTCAGTGGGAAATTTGGTCTGCCGAATGTGACATCGAAAGCACAGCTAAATTTGGTTTTCCATTTAGTTTAGAGGTAATTTTGCACTTCTTTAAATGTAATTTCTATTGCATTATTCGAAGTCTGTAAATGACTGCTCAGTTACTAAGTACACAATCCCGTGTTTTAGAGCCCCCAGTGGAGCTTTGCAGCACATTGTTAAACACATCACATCATCAACTGTTTCGTAGTTTGCGCCACACAGAAGGATCTCGCATGGAGTGTATTCTAAATAGCGTACATTTATTTATTTATTTTTAGATTCAAACACAACAGCTACGAATAATAGCTCTGAGGCTGGCAATAACATGTCCTTTACTCAGTTAGATGTAAACCGTCGCAGTTTATGAATTCACTAAGAAGGATGCCATACCATAAATAGTGTTGGAGTCTGTGTTACCGATTTCCTGATAGTCTGCAAATACATTTACGACTTTAGCGAATGAATGGTTATTAGACGTGATTATTCCATCGGCTTAAATCATTGCAAAAATTTTGGTTTCAGTACCATAAAACAAACCATAGTCTTTTAAGTTGCTACATGGAGATTTTCATATTCTTATGACCCCATTGGGACATCGCAGAACAACGTTAAACGTAACACAGAAAGTGGCTTTCAGGTGCATATCGGTTGTGGGAGCTATTTCCATACATCCCACTAAGCACACTGTAGCAGTCTTGTGATTTCAGTGCACGCACGGCAGATCACGTGATTACACAGTTTAAATGTTTATAATCGTCATCAACCGGTCAAAGTTGACACTGAATCCACGGAGTGCCCAGCTCTCATTCACATTCTTTCATTTCAGTTCCCACCATGAGGAATGTGGCACACAGGAATGCAGTCTTTCAGAGACTCGATGACGTGTCTGTGACTGTTCCTGGAACTACTTCTAACAGTACTCATCTCCATGGTTGTGAGATGTTCACTCCAAGTGTTGGAACTCGATCACTTGTGAAAACTATCTGTGCTTAGGTGAACACTATAGCCTCTCTGCATTTCAGAGTAGAAATCATTCCACTGCTCTGTAACTTAAAAATTTATTTTATTCAGCACTATCAGTTTCGGGGATGTGCCATTTCAAGTGTTTCTGAAAATATAACTACACACCTAATGAAAACGAAGATACAATACAAAAGTCACACACCTACACCGGGTATAATTTTCAATCAAACATAATAATTACCTATAGCATATTTGGATATATCGTCCTCATTTTGTCATACAAAAATCGTATCCCACGGGTAATGGTGCACAGCATGGTCATCAATATATGCGAGTGATAATATAAAGTGGCTTGAGCGGAATATTATTGGTTGCGAGAACTATAGGGTTAACATAAACACTAATAACAATGAGAAACACCTCATGGTGCATAGCTACAAAACACCCCTCTGTCAGCTATTTATGATACTGAATAATATATTTAAGTGAGCGTTGGGAAACTGGATCTGTCAGCGAAGATTTTTAGTGTGCTGTTGAGATGCACAGTTGAGACCTCTCACCCCACCTGTGGTGTTGCACGCGTAGTGCAGTTCTGCAGTATGACCAACCAGTCTTTCGCAGACCATCTATACGTCCTAAAACTCCGCCAACTGCACAAACGGTCCATGCCCACGTTGCCGCAGGATGCTAATAATGTGTCAGACACATACAGAGCTCCGTAATGTCACGGCAAAACGGCTGCTATTGGCTCTGGAGGTGAACAATAGCTGCAAAGCCTGTAACATACCGCTGTCGACAATGTGATCCCTGTTTTTGTCGTGCTTCATGTCACATTAACTGACGTCTGTAAAGTTCCGTGCAAGCATGGCACGCCTTAGTTTCTTGCGTCAAGGTGTTCTTTACTCAGTTTCCAGTAATGTATATTGATACTTGTTAGTTTCGAGAGCTCTCGGAGCAAAGCTATACAAAACCGTTGCAGTAACAGAGGGAAGACAACAGATATTCATTAATTTGTAATAAAATTCGCTCTACATATGCACTATACTGCGTTCGACCATTTGGTTTTGAGTAGTTGTAGTCATTATTACGAGCGATGTCATTCTTCCATCCTAAAGTTCACACCTATTCGTAATGGTTGTCCACAGCGGGAAAGCTGACTTTCGTACAAGGCCTGAATGCTGCTACAGTGGTCTGAGAGTGTACGTACTTCACAGTAACGAATGTATAATACCTATAGTCTTGATTCACATGATCACCTATGTTAATCAAAACCTTAACTGAATGTCACTATGTGTAGGGTGCAGCAGTTTTGTATACGGGAAAATACTTGTGGCCAGTAGACTACTCTGGAAATTGACACCAAACTCCCAAACAAATCAATTATACCAGCCGGTTCTGACACAAAGTTCATCTATTTGGACAAAATTTCACTGATTTTGAAGCAATATTAATTACGCTTGACATGAAATTGTCTCTTTTCAGCACAAAATTGAGCGAGTTAGAGACAAAATTCAATAATTTCACCACAGAAATCGCTGATTTTGACACAAACTTAGATAATCAAACATCCCCATGACGTTTGATGACAAATCAATTACAAGATTTCTGCCGGCCGTTGTGGCCGAGCGGTTCCAGGCGCTTCAGTCTGGAACCGCGCGACCGCTACGGTCGCAGGTTTGAATCCTGCCTCGGGCACGGATGTGTGTGATGTTCTTAGGGTAGTTAGGTTTAAGTGGTTTTAAGTTCTAGGGGACTGATGACCATAGATGTTAAGTCCCATAGTGCTCAGTGCCATTTGAATCATTTAAAAAACAATTCTGTCGCATCTGGAATACTTGCAGCATCTTGGACAGAAACAGAATCGTTGATTACCAATGTTTGCGAAGAAACACCTAAAATCAATTAAATGTGTAATGATGACCCAATTACTAGTTGGTTTCCCACATATTGAATTTAACGCACTACGGCTGTCTCTGCGTGAGGCCTGGACAGTGATGTTTGTGCCTCGTCTAAGATCCAGTTGGAGTTCTTGATTTACAAGCAACGTCCTTCCCGTCCAGAAAACATATTTTTAAGTAGGCTGACTTCTTTCACACATCTCCCTGTGCGGATTCTTCGCGCTTTGTGTACGCTCCGCCCAGTGAATAGAGGTGCTGCGATTGTCTCAGGCCATAGGAATGTACATGCCTTCTTTGGTGCATTCTCGATGCTGCGTCCTGCTGTGCAAGAATCCATCGGTATTCTGCACGGTTCTCAACCTCCCGAGGTCTGCTGTCTTGCATGGATGTGAAAGAGGTAGTTTAGGTTGCTGTGAGGAGCATTCCAAATCGAAATCATCCCCATCCAGCCGTATCCTTCCGATCCTTCAATCAAATAATGTAAATGTTTCTATCCTATTCTACTAAACAAAAAGTGTTAATTGTTTATGGAAGACAAATTGTTAAAACATAACAAACGGTTTCCAGGCTGGAGTGTTGTTTGGTGAGTTAGAATACTGCCATTTTAAACTTACACAAGTGGATTTCTGCAGTTGCCGATCATTTTTTGTTTGTTGGTATTTTGAATTTGAATTATAAGAACCTACTTCTACAACCCTTGATTGTGAAATCGGAGGATTGAGGGAGGTTTGGACGGCGAATCTGGGCAATGGTATGCTTCATCTTCAGATGATGTCGCCCTTGAGCTGGTGGAACCTACCCATTCGGACGCCATCTAAAAACATACTTGTACGTTGAGTTTACAGCCATTATCAAATGAAGAGGACCCAGTGAATCACAGGTCACTTAGCCGTAACAGTAAAACTTGTTATCTTCTCAGTGAAATGTATATAAGTCTGTGAATCTTAGAGTTTACACGCAAATACTTATACGTCAGCGGTTGCAGACAGTCACTCTATAAATCCATTTCTACTTCAGTTCGCCAGTGCTGAGTCACTACAACTATGTGCACTTAAGAATCCAATCTAACCTAACTTAGCTGTGGGAAACACCATGTGTTACAGCTCCATCTAAAAGTATTTTCACGAAGAAAATCTTGACGTTTGTCAGTATCTGTACACCCCACCCTGCATAGATTTCCAAGGCCCAAACTTCCAGGAACTCAGTACATCCGCCACCCAGGTGATTTAGTTTTGCAGAGGTGCAGTCTATAGTATCTCCTGCTGTTGATGCTTTTGGTGAATAGAAAAATGTTTAATTCTTGTTTATTGCATAAACAAAGTTAATACCGCGTAATAAACATCTTGCAGAAATGCAGGCACACCTTCCGCTATGTAGATCCACGATTTGACTTATAAACAGTTTTAGTCTACTGGAAGTAGTATAATATGTTCTTAACAATATTTCTTTTCAACTTGACAAATTTTTCAACTTGTTAATGCAAAATACTCCGAGATATTGGCGGTTGATTACGCCAGTTACAGATAATTCACACATGCATATGCAGAGTTAACTATGGGCCAAGTGTTGCTGCCAGGTTACCGAAGGTAGAGCATTTAACTGAATAATATGAAGTCATAATTACAGTCGTGCAAGCGGTTGACTGTAAACCGAGTTTGAATAACAAGCATCTCTTAGGTACAGTGGGCGTCTGAATGTCGCCCAGCACCGCGGTAGAATTCCTGTAGTCCTTCTCGGCCATTAGTGTCGTGCCAACAATCGTTCCCGCCTCCTGTGACGGGAATGAGGTAATACTTGCCTTCAGGAGGAGGCCACACTGTCTGCTGTCGCGTGACGAAGACAAATAGCTCGCCAAGTCTCCCTGCGCCTGCCCTTTTCACTGGAGGAAGTCCTACATGAGACTGGCCATTCGTCGTACAGCGGACTTGGGCAGACGTCATTTGCAGACTAACACTTCTGCACGACTTTTGCTACGTTGCAGATGCATACCACACTTACTCGTAGTGTAGGTAACTGGTTGTCCCTTAAGCGGCTGGTCATCTTAGAAAATTTCTAGAGATCAGTTTTTATGTTTTGGCTTTATTGTAGTTTTCAGCCCTAGCTAGCCAGAAAATCTGCTATCGAGTTACAAAGAGCTCTGTGAGAAAGTCTACTTTACTGTAGACTCTCCAGAAAATCCGTTATCGAGTAACAAAGAACCCAGAAAGTGTCTCCAAAAACCGTCCACAGTTGGGTGACAGAAGCTACCAAAGATGCCCACAGGACCACCGTGGCTACAAAAATGATGGAGGAGGCACTCGTTTTGGACCTGGAAGGATTGCTGTATGGTTCAGACATCGCTGACTAGAGGTATGTTTAACTTAACTATAAAAATATTCCAGCCAAAACTTGAAACTTCTTTTTCTCTGTGCCGCATTTTTCATTTTGGCAGAAAACATTACTTGAGAACGGCTCATTGATCGGAATTTGGTCCTGCATCTTAAAAAGAATTTTCTGTCAGAATGCGTAGTCATTTCGGAAATATCTTCTTAAGTCTGTTTCCGGTGTTTTCTTTGACGAAAATGAGATTGGTTTCAATACCTCACCATTCTGTTACAACTTAATATCTTTCAATTATCCTTTGTATGTTGGTGGAAACGGTATTGCAAATAATATGTACAAAATTCCAGACGAAGACCAGTGTTCTGACTGCAAGATGATCATCCACCTGGCGGAGCGATTTAAATAGCATCCGATGTGAAAACAAAAATGATTTATTAAAGAGGAAAAAATAATAAATAAGAAAACTATATCAGCGGATTTAGCATTATTTTTTATTGTGCTTGAAAAAATCAGGAAAATCACCTAGGTTTTAAACGATAAAAGGGGGCTACCCCATAAAGAAAAGCATTAACCTTCGACCGCAATTGTGATTTCCATAAATCGCTTAAGGCAAATACCGGAATGGTTCCTTCGACAGAGCACGGCTACTTTCCATTTACATCCATCCCTAAATCTAGCTTGTGCTCCGTGTCTCATGACCTGGTTGTCGAAGGGGCGTTAAACACAAAACTCCTACTCTTCTTCCTCCTCTTCCGACCGCAACTATAACCAACCAACTACAACGGGAGATGAGGTCACACGCACCAGCAGTGCAATTAATGAGACAATACATACTTATCTGCAGTGTAAAAACATTTTGAGAATAAAGCCGTCTGCCAGCTGCTGTGGCCGAGCGGTTCTAGGCGCTTTAGTCCGGAACCGCGCTGCCGCTACAGTCGCAGGTTCGAATCCTCGAATCCTCGAATCCTGCCTCGGGCATGGATGTGTGTGATGACCTTAGGTTAGTTAGGTTTAAGTACTTCTAAGTCTAGGGGACTGATGACCTCAGAAGTTAAGTCCCATAGTGCTCAGAGCCAATAAAGCCGTCTAGGTTGCCCAATCCTTTTTTTTTTTTTTACAACTTCGTTTCGGTTACTACAAATTAGATATATGTTATTATCAGTCTCAGCAAGTTATAATAAGGATTTTAATACTATTTTCATTCATAGACTGATTCACGAGGAAGGTTGGTTTATGTCTATAAATGTTGTAAATGAAAGCCTCCAACCAAGTTTTCCCGTGCCATGTGAAGGCTAATCTCAGGATGTTGATACAGTTTTCACTAATAGACGGATGCATGAGAAAATTTGTATGTATCACTATATATTACGAACAGGTCCTCTTTTCGTAGACAGTGATACCCATGTCGGGTTTGGGTGGGTCGCTAGTTCATATAAAAGCAAGATAAAAATTAGAGGTGTTCGTTACAAGTCAGCAAGCTACTAAACACTAAAAATTAGTAATTTCAATAATTTTTAAAACTTCGCTCACAAACAACCAAGTCTCTAATAGAACAAAAGCTCAGGTTAGAAAAGAATGGAGAAGGAAATTGTCCGTGCCCAGCATTTACCTTCAGCGATTTCGGGAAATTATAGAAAATCTAAAAACAGACGGCTGGACGGTAAAAAATTAATACCTGTAAACCGACGATGTGTTTGTTGTTACCGCAATGGTGTGTTGTCGTGTATGAGAAGAACCTCCTCGTGTGCCATCTCTGAGTGTCACTTGAGGCTGTAGGACACATAAATAATTCCTTCTAGGTGTTGTGGTTGGCAGGAGAGCCAACACTATGTTACTAAAGGAGGCCGATACGCACGCGTTTTAGCTCACGCAGGCTGGCGTGTAGTGTGGAACATGGCAAGGGAATTAGAATTGAAAAAAAAAAAAAACGGACGTAGCTGGTGGAATACTTAACTTTAATCCATTAATGACGAACGTCGCTCTTGACATTACATGATTCACAGTATCAATAGTAATTGATAATGGCGCCTTGCTAGGTCGTAGCAAATAACGTAGCTGAAGGCTATGCTATCTATCGTCTCGGCAAATGAGAGCGTATTTTGTCAGTGAACCATCGCTAGAAAAGTCTGCTGTACAACTGGGGCGAGTGGTAGGAAGTCTCTCTAGACCTGCCGTGTGGCGGCGCTCGGTCTGCAATCACTGATAGTGGCGACACGCGGGTCCGACGTATACTACCGGACCGCGGCCGATTTAAAGGCTACCACCTAGCAAGTGTGGTGTCTGGCGGTGACACCGCACTAGGAGTTCGGTATTTAAGTCATTACAGTATTTACGTAATATAGTGTAAACTGTAGAACATGGAGTGTTAAAGTGAAGCCAATAGCAGGTCATGTCTTTTGAGTTTTAATCGATTTAAAAGGTTAAATGTCTTTTAATTTTGCATTATCTGTTCCTCGTTATTATTTCATGTGGTGCACATTAACTGTGTAACGGTGTACAGAGGTGTAGATAGAGATGTGCACTGCGTGTGACCGTACAGTCTCAATCAGAACTCTGTCTCCCATTTTCCTCAGATCGCGGAAGCCATTCGTACGAAATTGAGCTTGCGCTATGCAACACAGTCTCCGCTCTGTTTAGTTCCTTGCGTAATTTCCCCGCATTCGCTTCTGTTTTGCAGCTGCTTTGGAGGGCATGTGATTCACCAGGAGATGAAGATGCCCTGTAACACGCTTCTCTCCGGCAATTTCTTCACCTGTGCCTGCACCTGCTGTCGCGTTACCGAGGACGGCTCGTGTCTATTCGGTTAACAGAGGGCGAAACGGAAGAGTAGCACGAGTTCTACAACCAGTCTCTGGGCTATTCTCTCTTCGTGTTCTACCAATAATTTTCCTGTCTTTCGTTTGATTCGAATTTGTCGTCCGTTAATTAAATCAATTTTAATGGTCTGTGCCCTTCTATGAGCTTAGTATCGTTTCATTATCTCTGATGTTGCTTTCCTTTCTTCTTCAGTGATTTGTGTCGTTCGTTTGGCTTTCATTTTTACCTGGAACATTCCTTTCTTGTCCTTTATTTTGCAGTTTTATGTATGGATTATTTTCTGTAATTTGAAATTCTCTCAAGTCTTCCACGTCTAAGGAAACCGATGGTTTTTTTCATCAGTAAACACTTCCGGGCTAAATTGCCGTGATCGATCTGTAGAACTTCTTCTCCCTGACGTTTCGTTCTCAACTACGGAGAACATCTTCCGAGGTGAGTCGACGACTGGCTGCTAGGGGCTGGGGTCGCCGCTTATATGGAGATCGTAGATTGCGCCACCGCACGCCACATGGCGTCGATATGTAGCTATCTCTGGCTATCGTCTGTTCTCTCGATTGCAGGCAATCTATTGTCACGTGATTGATGCAACGTCGACCGCCATATTTTGTCCAATTTTAATCCTTCTTCTTTACAATTAAAATTGTATTGATGTTTGTGGATTTCAATTACCTCTCTATACATAAGTGTATAATAATGTGACGGCCTCGCTAGCAGGCTTATCTCACCGAATTTTATTTCGTGATCTCCATCCACAAACATCAATACAATTTCGGGGATGTGTCCAGAAAATCAGTTCTTCTTTCCCTCAACGTGTATGAGAATTTTTCGTTAATTTGGTAAAAGGTCTCATTTCTGCTGTGGGTTAGTTTGTTGTCGTGGAACCTTGGACAAAGGATTTTCCTTAATGTGTTACTGTATTCGATCTCCAGCATTTCCAGCGTGGCATGGTTGGAGAGGGTCAGTGTTTCGGCTCCATACAGGGCTTTTTGTTTGATTACTGTATTGTAATCTTTTATGTTTGCTTTCCCTGTGCAGGACATGTTGAAACATGTGCTTTAGTGAGTTGGAAAGCCAATTCAACTTTAATTCTTCTAGATTCAATTGTCTTTTCCTCGAGGGCATTCCAACAGATCTGTTCTTCAAGATATTTTCGTCCTTTGACGATCTTTTGTTCTCCAACTTTAAAACGCTTTGGTGATATTTTTATCTTCGTATTTTCCAAGGAGATTTAGAGACCCATTATTCTCTTTCTTTTTTTTCCCCAACGATCTGGTCTTTGGCTTGTTCCCAGGTCTCGGCAAGTAGATACATATGATGTGCAAAGGTTAGACAACTGATTTTGATGCCTTGGCTTTTTGTTCCAAGTCGGTTTCCACCATGGATTTCCGTGTTTCAATCTCTAATTACTTTTTCTAGGGCGCATTTAACTAGTACATCTGCTTTCCGTACACCAGTTTACATCTCAAAAGGGTCGCAGAGTTCTCTTACAAATATGACTTAGGACTACGTTTTGATGATTGGTTTGTGTTGTTGTTGCCTAGGTTTAATTCTTTTGGTAAAGAGATGTAGGATTCCCAATCTATTGAGTCGTATAGTTTTCGAAAGTGAGTGGAAGTGATAACTTATGACTTTGCCCTTGATTTTTGGGAAGCCATTAAGTTCTTGAGTTTTAAGTCTTGTTCTGGGTAGTATTTTCCTTTCCTGAAACCTACTTGGCATTCTCCAAGCTGATGATCTATTGAGGTCCTGCTCCGTTTTGTATTACTTAACCCTAGCAGTTTCATAATGCGAATTATCTAGGGATGAGGACAATTTGTGCCCATCCAAAAAAGTTGTAAATAAATAATTAGTTAACTGTGGTTGAGTTATATTAACAGCATAGTTTCTAAGCAGGTGCTGGTGTGTAAGTTGGGTTCAGAACCTGAAAATAACTTTTAACACACTCTTAGCAACATTAAAGCGTTTCAAATAATCTGTACTACCTAGGTATGGGTACTTAACGATCATCACAAAAAAACTGGCAGAGGCTTATTTCGTTAGTTGGGTTTGTCTTTTTACTCACAATATACTTTTTAAATAGATGTGGAGGTGTAACTAAGGCCGTGATACTGGAAATATTCAGTATGCCATTCATTGCGGAAACTGCCATTTACTACTAAGACAAAATTTTGCGTTAAATTTAACTGAAAAATGTATAACATTTATGGAATCTGGTAGAAAAATTAATTAAAGACAATACTTATTTTTTTAAAAATGTTTAAATATTTATTAATGGCTAGAATATAATATTTTCAAAAAGTATTAAGAGGATTATCTTGTGTGTTACGTCTAGGAGTGAGATTCCTTTGTAGTTGTTGGGGTATGTTTCTGACCATTTCTTATGGAGTCGATGGATGAGACCGTATTCCATTCATGTTGGATTCTTCCATTTATCCAGTTTCCTTAAAAGATGTTTCGGATTGGGTTCACTTTTCCGAAGTTCAGCTGTGATTTGGTTTTCCCCCAACGTCTTACAGTTTTTGAGATTACAAATGATTTTCTGCAGTTACTCAGTCGACGGATTTATTAGAGCTAGTGTTGGCTGTTGTTGACTTCTTGAAGTCCATTGTTTCTACCAGTTCATTACAGTTCAGTAGTCTCTGAAATATAGTACCAGTAGTTGACAATTATCTATATGTTTGTGGCCAATGTTTCCATTTTGTCTTGGAGTCGTATGGTCGGTGAGCTGTATCTTATTATTTTTTGTTTGAAAGTCTTACGAAATTTCCTTGCTTTTGATGGAGTCTTCGTTGATTTGAAAGAGGAGATAGTCTTCTTGTGCTTTTTTTATTCTTTTGAAATTTTTGCTAAAAATTTTTTTGTTGATATGGGAAGTTTTGACTCTTATGTTCATTTTTCTGTGATTATCACTCTTCCCAAGCTTTCCTTCTCAGTTCAAGGCGTCTGTCACGTTTTTCCGTCCACCAGGCACATTTCTTGGGTTTAGCTATGGGAGCTAATTGTTTGGCTTTACTTATTAGTTTTCTTTCATTTGATCCCAGTGTTGGTTCTGAATGTTTACTGTTGCGAATGGAAACTCCTTGGAGTTTATTATCTTTTGTGGATTGCATTTTCTTCCATTGGGGTCGCTTGTTCTGTTTTCCTTTTTGGTGATGATTCTGAGTTTTATTTCAGAAAGGTAGTCATCTGTATTTAGGTTGGCACTTATGAGGGCTTTCGCGTTCTGTATTTATTTATGAATCTTCTGTTTAATTGCCGCGTATTCTAGTTGGAATTCACCTAGGTGTGTTTTTTTTTTTTTTTACATTCATATCTTCTGCTCTCTAGGCTGCTTTTTAAATGGTATGGATTTCAGGATCACGTTGTGTACTTGACATAGTTCTATCAGTCTGATGCCATTTTGATTAGTTCTGTTATGCGCTGGGTAGCTCCGAACAGTTTTTTTTTTTTTTTTTTTTTTTTTTTTTTTTGTAACTATCCTCCTCCCCTACCTGGGCACTGAAGTCCGCCACAAGGAGAACATGGTGCTTTTCTGGAATTTTTGACAACATAGTCTAGTTGCTCGTAAACCTTCCACCTTATATTTATTCTCTCTGTTGTATTCATTTATGGGAGCATGTGCAGTCACGACAGTGTACACTTTGTTAGCGGATTTAAAGGAATGGTTGAGAGCCTTTCAGATTATGACTTAAAATTGATAAGAGAGTCCGAAATGCTTTATTCTATTAAGAAGCGAGTTCCAAGTTAAGGTGTGTTTTTCACAATTTTTTAATGTACTTTTCCTTCGTATATTGTGCAACCTCCAGAACAAAAATTGTTTTCATCCGTGAATCTCGTTTCTTGTAGGACCATTTTGAGAATTTTGTGATTCTTGAAGGTGTCGGTAATATGTTTTAATTCCCAGTTTTGAGAAGAGAATTTACGTTGAAAGTGGCATTGTAACTTGGCTTTCTATACTTAATTTGCTTGAGGTTCCAAGACGCTGCGACTCGTCTCTGTGTAATGCTGCAGATTCCCCAGAAACCGACTGCCTGCCTACGAATATTGGTGTGGTGGACCCAGGACCTGCGCTAATTTCTTTAGCGCCGCACTGATAATATTGTGTATGGGAGTAGCTCTCATTGTTAGAGTCACTGGTTTAGAACGACGGCTTTTAGCCCTGGAAGTTTTCATCAGCGGTCGCTAACCTGGGTAACAGATGCAAAACAAAGGCCATTGAATTTCGGGACACTCACCTTTCGATTTCGATTTATGTGTTGGGCCGCAGGTGGTATTTTATTTCCCACGAGCCCTCTATATCTGCAGAGATTTTTCCACCAGCTGTGGACGCGCCCAGAAAGGGAACAGAAATCTGTCTACGAAATATTAATCCGGACTTAGATACTAACTGATGTTCATTTGCATAATATAGTCATTCTCAAAATGCTGGTGTCGATGGCTGCCAGCTGAAATTAATGTACACCCCTGGAAATTGAAATAAGAACACCGTGAATTCATTGTCCCAGGAAGGGGAAACTTTATTCACACATTCCTGGGGTCAGATACATCACATGATCACACTGACAGAACCACAGGCACATAGACACAGGCAACAGAGCATGCACAATGTCGGCACTAGTACAGTGTATATCTACCTTTCGCAGCAATGCAGGCTCCTATTCTCCCATGGAGACGATCGTAGAGATGCTGGATGTAGTCCTGTGGAACGGCTTGCCATGCCATTTCCACCTGGCGCCTCAGTTGGTCCAGCGTTTGTGCTGGACGTGCAGACCGCGTGAGACGACGCTTCATCCAGTCCCAAATATGTTCAATGGGGGACAGATCCGGAGATCTTGCTGGCCAGGGTAGTTGACTTACACCTTCTAGAGCACGTTGGGTGGCACGGGATACATGCGGACGTGCATTGTCCTTTTGGAACAGCAAGTTCCCTTGCCGGTCTAGGAATGGTTCAACGATGGGTTAGATGACGGTTTGGATGTACCGTGCACTATTCAGGTGTACGGCCAGTGTAGGAGATCGCTCCCCACACCATGATGCCGGGTGTTGGCCCTGTGTGCCTCGGTCGTATGCAGTCCTGATTGTGGCGCTCACCTGCCTGGTGCCAAACACGCATACGACCATCATTGGCATCAAGGCAGAAGCGACTCTCATCGCTGAAGACGACACGTCTCCATTCGTCCCTCCATTCAAGCCTGTCGCGACACCACTGGAGGCGGGCTGCACGATGTTGGGGCGTGAGCGGAAGACGGCCTAACGGTGTGCGGGACCGTAGCCTAGCTTCATGGAGACGGTTGCGAATGGTCCTCGCCGATACCCCAGGAGCAACAGTGTGCCTAATTTGCTGGGAAGTGGCGGTGCGGTCCCCTACAGCACTGCGTAGGATCCTACGGTCTTGGCGTGCATCCGTGCGTCGCTGAGGTCCGGTCCCAGGTCGACGGGCACGTGCACCTTCCGCCGACCACTGGCGACAACATCGATGTACTGTGGAGACCTCACGCCCCACGTGTTGAGCAATTCGGCGGTATGTCCACCCGTCCTCCCGCATGCCAACTATACGCCCTCGCTCAAAGTCCGTCAACTGCACATACGGTTCACGTCCACGCTGTCGCGGCATGCTACCAGTGTTAAAGACTGCGATGGAGCTCCGTATGTCACGGCAAACTGGCTGACACTGACGGCGGCGGTGCACAAATGCTGCGCAGCTAGCGGCATTCGACGGCCAACACCGCGGTTCCTGGTGTGTCCGCTGTGCCGTGCGTGTGATCATTGCTTGTACAGCCCTCTCGCAGTGTCCGGAGCAAGTATGGTGGATCTGACACACCGTTGTCAATGTGTTCTTTTTTCCATTTCCAGGAGTGTATAAGCTAGGGCACGAGAAACCGGACGCTTTAAATTCTCTAGGGAGTGCCAGTGATTTTTATTTACTCTCTCTGACAGTAATACAATGAACAGCAAAATCTGTATTGCTCAGGCACCGAACAGGGAGTCTGATAAATATGCCGTACGTCTTTCATGTTTACAGTCTAATATTCACACATCAACTTGGTGCTTCCATCTCCAAATTTTTGCTCGCTACAATCTGAAATATGTCGTAAGAAGCAGTCTTCAGCTGGTTTGTACTACAAAGATTGTTACGTAACTATGTCACTGAAATAGAGGGCATGTTGAAGTCGAGTTCCCCAGAGATCAAAATATTACTTGGGCAACTATTGGTGGATGAACGTCATGGCAGCACTGGCAGCACCATCTTACGGAAGCTAATCTACGCCGCAACGGATTGTGTACGGCCGCAGTCGTGGAGGGAAGACGTTCTGCAACACCTTCCTCTACCGACAACTAACAGTTGCAGCTATATCTACTGCTGTATCAACCCAAGAGACTTGTATTTCAAAACAGCAGTATTTTAATGTTCTTATAGTTGCTAATATACAGGGTGATTATAATTAAAGCTGAACTTGCAAACCGCTGTAGAAATAACACCTATGGGCGGAATGACGTCAAACTGCAACGGAATATTATCGGAGAGTGGGTGAATGCAGGGTAGAAGAAAAATAAACAGTTACAAAATGTAGCAACAGATGCTGCTTTAAGCATCTTAATTTAGTAGTGGTCGACTACAAATGTCAAATGAAACAGACAACAATGCCTAAGGTTTACGTTTGACGATAAACCAACTGTACTATTCACTGTGCATGGGTGTACAGGTGTGATACTGTGAGTTACGTAAGGCCATCCTCCAAGGCAAGGTCATATGACATTGGACGGGAAAAGTCGATTTTTAGTTGTCCTGAAGGCAAAAGACGCATAAAAAGCATAAATCACATCGGTTTTTAATTGTCCTGAGGCCAAAAACCTCATAAAGGCATCAATCACAACAAAACCAGATTATAATTTCCTTGCCACTGATGCAGAACATGTTCAATATGCTGTCCACCGTTAACTGCACAATTTAAATCGAGAAACAGCATGTTCCACAACTGATCTAAGTGTTCCCGATGTTACGTTTAGAACATGTGGCGCAACGCGTGCCTTCGATGTAGCTAAGTTTGCAGTCGGAACACTGAACACAACACGTCTCAGATAGCCCCACACCCAGACGTCACACGGGTTAAGATTAGGTGATCGAAACGCCAGGCTGTAGGGAAATGGAGGCTGATAAATCTAGCATTTCCGAAATGGCGCTACAACAGCTCTTTAAGTGGATTTTGCAATGTGCGGAGGTGCGCCATCTTGCATGAAAATGATCCCATCCACGCTGTTGTTGGAGACCTGGAATGACGTGGGTGCGCGAAAGACGCTCATAGCGCTTATCAGTGACGGTACAGGTAACAGGACCGGAAGCACCTGTCTCTTCGAAAAAATATGGCCCTATGATAAATGATACCGTAAGCCCGCACAACACAGTGACCTTTTCAGGATGAAGTGGTACTGGTTGGTTTGCTTGTGGAGTTTCCTTTGCCCGTATTCGACAATTCTGTGTATTGACATATCCTGTCAGATGGAAGTGGGCTTCGTTTGTGCACAGAATCTTCCACGGCCAGTCATTGTCCACTTCCATGCGAGCAAGAAATTCTAAAGCAAAGATCTCTCTTGCTGGCAGGTCCACAGGAAGTGATCCTAAGTATTTTTGACTAGATAGCAAAAAAGGATGTTTCGTAGGATTTTAGGCACCGTGCTTACGGTTATGTCCAATGTTCGGGCAATTTTCCTTGCACTACACGTTTGCACACCACCACGACTCTTCTCCTCCTGCATTGCTGTGGCCACTGCTTCCACTAACGTCGAATCAATTCGTTTCCTTCCTCTACCAGGTTGCACATCAAAATAATCCGTATTTTCTAATTTCCGAACCATTTTCTACAGACCCATGGCATTCAACGGACCATTCTTGTGGTGTGACTAGGGACTCCCGTCGATTAGACCGTTCGCTGGGTGCAAGTCTTTCCATCTGACGCCACTTCGGAGACTTCCGCGTCGATGTGGATAAAATGATGATGTTCGGGACAACACAACACCTAGTCCCTGAGCGGAGGAAATCTAATACCCAGCCGGGAATCGAACCCGGGCATTTAAGATTGACACTCTGTCGTATTGACCACTCAGCTACCGGGGGCGGACATAATTCTTGTAATAGAGCTTTACAAGCAGAGCGCGATCCTGCATTGAGACAGTCATGGCGAATGTCGCAGACGCGAAAGGAGGAAAGCCGTGTACCAGGCGGGTTTCTACCAACTTCAATAGGTCTTGCACATGACAGGTGTTTCCAATTACGCATTCTAATACATATAGCGCCATCTACTGATCAATTGTCACAAATTTTTTTCTTCTTCTGCCATACGTTTTCCCCCTTTTCCGTTAATATTACATTGCAATTTGACGTCATTCTGACTTGTGTTGTTATTTCTAGAGTGTTTTGAAAGTTTAACTTTAATCATAATCATCCTGTAATTTAGAACAATAGTATTTCAACACTGTCACTGCCATACATAGCAATAATTGTGACCTGTTGTGGCGTAACCAGTTAGTCTAGCTGTGAATGTGGTCTCTGATAATCAAAAGTCACCCACGATAATTTTTATCGTTTCACAGCTGTAACTGAATAATAACCGTTTGTGCAGTGTCTGTGTGTCTCACAGTGTTTGGATAGTTCGTTTTACTGCGTTTCAGACGTGCAACAATGCTCGTTTCTTGAATGGACCATAGCTATTGGAATAACGTTTGTTCTCCTAGGATCGTCGACGCTCATCACTACAGTAACTGTGTTACCGATCTATTTTTGACACCTAATTATTTCTAGACACTCCGTACCTGCCTTCCTTGCACACTACGCCACCAACTGATTTTCGCCAGCTCAGGGATCTTCGCTACAGTTCAGATCACGACTAGTTCCTCTTCCTACCTTCCTTACTTCATGGAGGCTCCAGCATTATGCTAGAGAAGAGCCTGGGCGGATATATATGGCGTGGAGAGCAAGTTAACCACAGCGTAAAGGGGTGTTACTGATATATCAGCCCTCACGATTCAACTACATACTACTGTGGTTTCAGGATTCATGTGGCATGAAGGAAGAACGGTACGCCCTAATGCCCGGTACGTTTCAGATAAGTAGGCGTACAGTGGACGCAAGATGGATAATAGGATTCTATATGCCGACTAAAGCACTCCTAATTAACAAAAAATGCATTACTCCTACAGAAAGTTGTGTTTAATTCTTCATTTACTATGAGTCGGTAACGAACCCTCAATCCGATAGCAGGTCTCGAAATATGATACATCCGAGACAGAATGAAGTGTCCTGTCAGACTGCATGAAGACGAAGTGTCCTGTCGTTGTCCATCTACAACTCTCTGACGAATCCGTATCTTCCAAGACAAAATAGTCATAGTATACACACATCAGAAAACGTTTCCGAGAGTTCCGGGACCTGTACAGAAAACTGGAATAGAGATCAACATAAACATCGTTTCCGCCATTATTATTGCTAATGAGAACCACACATTGAGTGTTGTACCACCATACAGCGAGACCTCCAGAGGTGGTGGTCCAGATTGCTTTACACACCGGTACCTCTAATACGCAGTAGCAGGTGCTCATACATTGATGCATGCCTTTATGCGTCGTGGCATATTATCCACAAGTTCATGAAGGCACTGTTGCTCCAAATTTTCCCACTCCTCAATGGCGATTCGGCGTGCATGCCCTTTTCAAACTGTCCCAGACATGTTCGATAGGGTTCATGTCTGGAGAACATGCTGGCCACTAAAGTCGGACGATGTCGTTATCTTGAAGGAAGTCACTGATCGGCTGTCGGACCCTCTCCGTCTAACATGCGCTGCTCATGCATGGTTTTTTACATCTCTGGGAGGGTTTAGTGACATCTCCGAACAGTGAAAGGGACTGTTTCTGCGATACAATGTCCGCAATGAACGTCTATCTTCAAGAGTTCAGCTAACAGGGGTGATGCAAAATTATTTTTGATTTGTGCATATGTGAATTGAAGGTGGAGAGGGGAAGAAGGGAAAGGAAAAAGAGAGCATCACTGCTGTCAGCAGCATTGAGACATTATGCGGAATCTGCGGCGAAATTTGTACCGTACCGGGATTCGAAACCGTCTTTTCCTGCTTAATAGACAGGAGCAGTAAATACTGTGCCATCCGTGACAAAGTGTTATCGCAACTGCGCGGACCATCTGGGCTCACCTGACGGTCGATCCACGCTCCCATGGAGCGCCATCTATCCGAATCCCCCGGTACATTACTTCACATTTCTTCCACATTCGCTCTTCCGAGATTCCCACAGGAGGTTGGACGTATTTGTGGAATGGCACTGAAGAAGGTGGACTTACTGCCCAGCTAGGCCTATCAAATTATATGAAAGTGTTAATTCTGCTTCTTCGCACATATCCGAAAGAACATACAACACACTTTCATTCAACAGAATCATAAAATATTTATAGAGTCACTTGTTAGTGAATTCTTGTTGTGGTATCTCTGTCAATGAAAGACAAGTACCGCCACTGAGTCGAATGTTGTAAGCTATAATCGTCCTGATACCAATGACAGTGCAGTATATGTACCTTTACTGTTTTTGTTCATATTAAATAGCAAGCGACTTTCAGATGTGGTAATATGGATAAAAAAAGGTTCAGTTAACATTGGCTCGAAAAAGCTTTCCTGAAGAGCTACGTGCTTTTGTTCATCTTCGATACTGTGGAGCACATCTCCCTTTCTGCAAGCTGTTTGCTCTCCATATTTTTGGAGTAGGTAGTATGGAACAAAACAAGGATGAAAATTCTAGTATATACGGGCTCTAAAATGCATACCGTAAGAGATATGATTTCTTTTTCAGTAGAAGAGACGTGTTTCACAGTAGCAAAGATGAACAAATGTATTTTTCAAGGTATGCGCTTTAGAGCCCCTATTTACTGAAAACACCTCTCTTGTTTTACTACGTCCTCCGAAAATATGGGTACCAAGGAGCTTGTTGTGTTTTACATTACAAAAGATGAACAAGGGCTGATAGCTCTTCATGTATGCGTCTCAGAGCTCGTGCTTATTCGGCAGTTGTTTTCCTGTTTTGATCAATACGACCATCTCTGGAAGTAGCCTACCCTGTAATCGTAACAGCAATAGTACAGTTACATGTATTCCGCTTTTAGAGGTATCAGATCGATATTGAGTTATAACTTTCTACTCAGTCGTTTCCGCAACACGACCTCCTCCTCAAATAGAAACATTAACCTCTCTCCATCACACCTGAATTTTTCTAACATCATCTCGGAATTACTTCGTATATTGCCTCTTTAATAATTAAGTAAAAATATGAGTCTTAGCAGAAATACTATATGCACTGGATGACAAGAAAAGTGCAGCACCAGAAGGATTGGAGGAAACGAAGTGTCAGTAAAGGGGCGGAGGGGGTATGTTATGTCATTTCAGTGATTAAAAAAATCTAATCAAAACATGACTAGGAGCAAAGAAAATGAGCTTTTACCAACAGGGAATACATTTATATAACGTTGGTTTAAGGCCTTATAGAGTGAAGGATACCATGCAAAGACTACTAGACGTAAAAGAAATCTTGACTGCGGATATCCAGCTGTAGACTACGAAACCACTAGTGTCTTGGCAAAATTGGTTTGAGATGTGGTACGTCGGAACAACTGTTTGCGGACTTGTTACTGTAAAATGTACAGCCACCGACTCGTATACCGCGACCACAGAATTGTTGTCTGTTATTGACAAAAAATTTTAACTCTTAAGAATGAATACGTTCTGAGGTAAAAAGCATTGTGGAACATTGTTTACAGAACTACTCCGGTATCCGCATGATCTCCTGATATAGAGGTGCGCTAATTCTAGTGCATTCCAACAACTTTATTCATTACGACTAACAGTTACGATTTATTGCAACTAACGCCTGCAATGCCGTTCGTGGGAGCATGCAGCTGCTGCTGTTGGATGGCGTCTGTGCGACTTGCTCGATGTGTTTGCCATAGAAGGGCGTCGTTTATTCATGAATTTCTATGTATACACATTTTTTATATCATTTAGTAAGTTACTTATATAGCTACCTAGATGAAACAGAGCAAACATTACAAATCGCCCTCTGTAACCCATTATGATTTCGACATGAGGATGTAGAAGGCAGTGGAAACCATTGCATTAATGGCACGTAATATGTCTCAAGAGGACATGTGGCCTTTAACGGGAAAGGTATCATGATGATCTTTCCATTGACAAAAGATTCCAGAATAGTCCCCCTTTCGGATCTCTGGGCGGGACAACCGAGAGGGAGGTGACAATAAGGAAAAGATTGAACGGCCAACTGTAGGGTAAAGTTCTACGATTCGGAGCGTGAAATGTCAGAAGTCTTAAGGTGGTATTGAAGCTAGAAAATCTGAAAACAGAAATGCAGAAGCAGAATTTGCATACAGTGGGGATCATTAAAGTGAAATGGAAAGAAGACAAGGATTTCTTGTCAGATGAGTGTAGGGTAGCATTAAACGTACACCTTAGGCTTCGTTGTATGATTCACTATTACATGCTATAACGGGAGAATTCATTATGAACTGGAAAGTAAGGCAGAGAGTGAGTGTCTGTGAACAGAATCGGCAACAAACACCTACACCGACAACGACAGTTGTGGTATACATGCTGACGTCGCAAGCAGAAGTTGGTGAAATAGAGAACATATAGGAGGATATTGGACAGGTAATTCAGTACTTAAAAAGTACTGAAAATGTAATAGGCATGGGGGTTGGAATACGGTTGTAGGGCAGGGAGTAGAAGTTATATTTATGGAAGAATATGGGGTTGTATGCGATTGATAGTAGGAGTGAGGGAGAGGAAAGACTAATTGACTTCTGCAGTAAATATCAGTTACTAATAAGAATACTCTTTTCAAGAATCACAAAACACCCCTCCGTGAAACTAAAATCATGGACGGAAACATTAAGGATACCGTGGGTATTCAGTATTATATGCGGACGAAAAAGCCGATAGGTGGAAGAGTACACTGAAAGCCCCTATGAGGGGGACATTGTCTGGTGACGGTGCATAAGAGGAAACAGATGTAAAATGGGAATAGACAGGGAATCCAGTATTAGAATTAGAATTTAAAGGAACTTGAGCCGACTGAAAATCAGATAAGCCAGAAGGGATAGATAAAATTCCATCGGAAATCCTAATATCATTTGGGGAGGTGGTAACAAAAAGATCATTCACGTTGGTGTGTAGAATGTGTGAGACTGGCGACATACTAACAAACTTCCGGACAAACATCATCCATACAATCACAAAGATAGCAAGAGCCGACGAGTACAACCAACTATCGCACAGTCAGCTTAAAATTTCATGCATCGAAGTATTATAAGAATAATACATAGAGGAATGGATAATAAAATTGTGTATCTGTTAGATTATGATCAGCTTGGCCTTATGAAAGGTAAAGGCATCAGAGACGCAGTCCTTACGTTGAGGTTGATAATGGAAGCAAGACCGAACAAAAATCAAGACACGTTCATAGGATTTGTCGACCTGGGAAGAGGGTTCGACAATGTAAAATTGTGCGAGATGTTCGAAATTCGGTGAAAAATAGTGGTAAGATAAAGAGGAAGACGGGTAGTATACAATATATAGAAGAACAAAGAGGGAACAATAAGAATGGAAGACCAAAATAGTGTTTGAGATAGGAATGTAGCCTTCCGTCCCTACTGTTCAATGTATACATGGAAAAACCAATTAAGGAAATAAAAGAACGGTTCAAGAGTAGAATTATAATTCAAGACGAAAGGGCGTTATTGACAAGATTCGCTGATGTCATTGCGATCTTCAGTGAAGGTGAAGGTGTTACATCTAATGAGCAATGTAAAGAGTAAATCGAATGAAGACGAAAGTAATGAGCAAAGCAGAAATGAGAACAGCAAGAACTTGGTATCATGAAGTACATCAATTTAAGGAATTCTGCTATCTAATCAGTATAATAATCCATATCAGACGGAGAAAGGAATATATAAAAAGCAGATTTGTGCTGGCAAAAAGATCCAAGAGAATTCTGCCTGTATAAAACGTAGGTTTTAATTTGAGGAATAAATTTGTGAAAATCTCCATATGGATCACAGAACTGTACGATAGTGAGACATGAACTGTGAGAAAACCGGAACAGAAGAGAATCGAAGTCGTTGACAGTATAATGTTGAAAATTAGGTGGGCTGATAAGGTAAGCAATGAGGTAGCTCTCTGAAGAATCGGATAGGAAAAAAAAATGTAAAACGGGGCAGAATGGTAGGACATAGGTTAAGACATGAGGGAATAACTGCCATGGAGCATGAGGAAACGGTAGGGGGTAAAATTTGTATACGAACTTCGTAATGAGGTGCGGTGATAATTTGGAGAGGGAGGAAGTGGGGACGGAAATGGACAGACAGGGAGGAGGGAAGGTGGAGATGACAGAGAGAGGGTCAGTAGGACATGGGCAGAGAGAGGAGCAGGAGATGGACAGAGAGAGACGGAGGAGGAGATGGACAAAAAGAGGTTGGAGGAAGAGGTGGTGACAGGGTGTAGTGCCCAGTGGACAGAAGGGGAGGGACAATTGGATAGAGGGAGGGTCAGAAGGAGACAGCGACAGTGAGGGGCAAGGAGTATGGAAAGGGAGATTAAGTGGCCAGAGAGATAGGGTGGCGAAGATCAACAGAGGGGAGAAGAAATAAATGGACAGAGGGGCAGAGAATTAGAAGATGGACTTATTGTATATACACTAAGTGATCAAAAGTATCCGGACACTTGCCTGAAGAAGAATTACAATTTCGTGGCGCCCTCCATCGGTAATGCTAGAATTAAGTATGATGTTCGCCCACCCTTAGCCTTGATGACAGCTTCCACTCTCGCAGTCATACTTTCAGTCAGGTGCCGGAAGTTTTCTTAAGGAATGGTAGTCCATTCTTCACAAATGTTCCTGACTGAGAAAGGGTATCGCTGTCGGTCGGTGACGCCTGACACGAAGTCGGCTTTCCAAAGCATCCCAAATGTGTTCTATAGAATTCAGGTCAGGACTGTTCAGGTGAGTCCATTACAGAGATGTTATTGTCGTGTAACCACTCCGCCACTGGTCGTGCATTATGATCAGGAGCCCGATCTTGTTGAAAGATGCAATCTCCATTCCCGAATTACTCTTAACAGTAGGAAGCAAGAATGTGCTTAAAACATCAATGTAGGCCTGTGCTGTTATAGTGCCGTCCAAAACAACAACGATTGCATACCCCCCCACGAAAGACATGGCAACACCAAAACCTCACCGCCTCCGAATTTCACTGTTGGCACTACATACACGTACGTTGGTAGATGTCGCTAACCGGTCATTCTCCATGGCCACACCCTGCCATCGGATCGCCACATTGCGTACCGTGATTCGCCACCGCACACAACATTCTTCCACTCTTCAATCGTCAAATGTTACTCTCGTTACACCTAGCGAGGCGTCGTTTGGCATTTACCGGCGTGATGTGTGGCTTATGAGCAGCCGCTCGACCATGAAATCTAAGTTCTCTCACCTCCTGCTTAACTGCAGTAGTACTGTCAGTGGATCCTGATGCAGTTCAGAATTCCTGTGTGAAGATCTGGAGAGATTTCCGCCTATTACATATTACTACCGCCTTCAACTGTCTGCGGTGTCTGTCAGCCAACAGACGCTGTACGAGTCCCTTCACGTTTTCCCTTCACTATCACATCGGGAACAGTGGACCTAGGGTTTTTTAGGAGTGTGGAAACCTCGCATAAGATGTATGACACAAATGACACCCAATCACCTGACCACGTTCGAAGTTCGTGAGCTCCGCGGAGTGCCCCGTTCTGCTCTTACACGACCTCAAGTGACTACCGAAGTCGCTGATGTGGGGTACCTGCGGCAGGTGGTAGCACAATGTTACTAATAAGAAGAATGTATGTTTTTGGGGGTGTCCGGATACTATTGATCACGTAGTGTAACTGTGTGTGGGTGTGCGTGAGTGTGAGTCTCTTATTTAATACTTTGCTTAGGCATTTAAGGCTCATAAAATGCCAGTTACGTTTAAGGCAAACTATGTAATAAAGTTTCAAATACTATGACAGTTACAAGATCCACAGGCGTCATTGTCATACAACATTTAGATGAGTTATTTTTTATTTGACGTTGTAAATAATTTTAAAACCTGTTTCAATCGTTAATTACGCATTAGTAATTGTAAAAAGCTATTATATTTACCTGCGTTAGGATTAGCGAAGTCTAGGACCCACATAGTTTCGGTAATGTTCATTAGGAATTTTGTTTTCATGCAGTATATGAATTTCTAGTTTTAAGATATCATTTTATTGTCATTTTATGCTTTGCTGTGTCCATTTCGCTGTTTCAAAATTCCAAGACATTTTAAACATTTCCGATTCTTGTGGTCTTCAGTCCAGTGACTGGTTTGAAGCAGCTCTCCATGCTACTCTATCCTTTTCAAGGTTCCTCATCTCCCAGTAGCTATTGCAACCTACATCCTTCCGAATCTGTTTAGTGTATTCATCTCTTGGTCTCCCTCTACATTGTTTACCTTCCATGCTGCCCTGCAGCACTGAATTGGTGATCCTTTGATGCCTCAGAATATGCCCTACCAACCGATCCCTTCTTCTAGTCAAGTTGTCCCACAAATTTCTCCCCTCTCCAATTCTTTTCAATACCTCCTCATTAGTTATGTGATCTACCCAATCTTCAGCATTATTCTGTAGCCCTATTTTCTTCTTGTCTAAACTATTTATCGTCCACGTTTCACTACCATACATGGCTACACTCAATACAAATACTTCAAGAAAGGACTTCCTGACACTAAACTCTATACTCGATGTTAACAAATTTCTCTTATTCACAAACGCTTTCCTTGCCATTGCAGTCTACCCTTTATATCCTCTCTACTTCTACCATCATCAGTTATTTTACTTCCCAAATAGCAAAATTCGTTTACTACTTTAAGCGTCTCATTTCCTAATCTAATTCCCGAGGCACCATCCGATTTAATCCGACTACATTCCATTATCCTCGTTTTGATTTTGTTGATGTTCATCTTGTATCTCACTGTCCATTTCGTTCAACTGCACTTCCAAGTCATTTGCTGTCTCTGACAGAATTACAACGTCATCGGCAAACCTCACAGTTTTTATTTCTTCTCCATGCATTTTAATTCCAACTCCGAATTTTTCTTTTTGTGTCCGTTACTACTTGCTCAATATACAGATTGACTAACATCGGGGGTAGGCTACAACCCTGTTTCACTCCCTGCTTCCCTTACGTGCCCCTGGACTCTCATAACTGCCATCTGGTTTCTGTGCAATTTGTGTATAGCCTTTCGTCTCTGTATTTTACCTCTGCCACCTTCAGAATTTGAAAGAGAGTATTCCAGTCAACAATGTCGAATGTTCTCTATGTCTACAAATGGTGGAAACGTATGTTTTCCTTTCCTTAATCTATTTTCTAAGATAAGTCGTAGGGTCAGTATTGCTTCACGTGTTCCTACATTTCTACGGAATCCAAACTGATCTTCCCTGAGGTCGCCTCCTACCTATTTTTCCATTCGTCTGTAAAGAATTCGTGTTAGTATTTTGCAGCCGTGGTTTATTAAACTGATAGTTAGATAATTTTCACATCTGTCAATACCTGCTTTCTTTGGGATTGAAATTATTATATTCTTCTTGAAGTTTGGGGGTATTTCGTCTGTCTCATACATCTTGCTCACCAGATCGTAGAGTTTTGTTAGGCCTGGCTCTCCGAAGGCTGTCAGTAGTTCTAATGGAATGTTGTCTACTCCTGTGGCCTCAAGTAATAAATTCCTTGAACAGAGATCTTCCCTAAACTTACATTTAGCATATACAGGGTGGTCAACTGATCGTCACCGGGCTCAACACCTCACGAAATAAGCGTCAAACGAAAAAACTACAAAGAACGAAACTTGTCTAGTTTGAAGGGGGAAGCCAGATGCCGCTATGGTTGGCCTGCTAGATGACGCTGCCATGTGTCAAATGGATATCTATTGCGTTTTTTTAAACAGGAACCCACATTTTTCATTACATATTCGTGTAGTACGCAAAGAAATATGAATGTCTTATTTTAACCTCTTTTCTCGTTTTGTGATAGTTTGAGCTGTAATATTCACAAACACGTGGCTCACAATTTTAGACGAACAGTTGGTAACAGGTAGGGTTTTTAAATTAAAATACATAACGTAGGTACGTTTGAATATTTTTCCAGTGTGATACATGTACCTTTGGGAAACTATCATTTCTGAGAAGGCCTGCTGTTACAGCGTGATTACCTGTCAATACCACATTAATGCAATAAATGCTCAAAATGATGTCCGTCAACCTCAATGCATTTGGATATGTGTGTAACGACATTCCTCTCAACAGCGAGTAATTCGCTTTCCGTAATGATCGCACATGCATTGACAATGCGCTGACGCATGTTGTCAGGCGTTGTCGGTGGATCACGATAGCAAACACCCTTCAACTTTACCCACTTCAGATCCCGTGAACGTGCGAGCCATAGTTTGGTGCTTCGAGGACCAATCCACCTGTCATGAAATATGCAATACCGCTTCAACCGCACGTGAGCTATGTGCCGGACATCCATCATGTTGGAAGTACATCGCCATTATGTCATGTAGTGAAACATCTTTTAGTAACATCGGTAGAACATTACGTAGGAAATTAGCATACATTGCACCATTTAGATTGCCATCGATAGAATGGGGGCCAATTGTCCTTCCTCCCGTAATGCTGCACCATATATTAACCCGCCAAGGTCGCTGATGTTCCACTCGTCGCAGCCATCGTGGATTTTCCGTTGCACTGGCGGAATGTTACGCGACACCACATATGTTTGTGGCTATTACAGTGCCATCTTTCACAAAGTGATAAAAGTGGTCCAACTAAGACATTCATATTTCTTTACTTACTACACGAATATGTAATAAAAATAGGGGTTTCAGTTTAAAAAACGCAGTTAGTATCCGTATGACCTGTGGCAGCGCTATCTAGCGGACCAACCATAGCGCCACCTGGTTTCCCCCGACAAGTTATACGAGTTTCGTTCTGTGTAGTTTTTTCGTTTCATGCTTATTTCGTGAGATATTTGGCCCGGTCACTATCAATGGACCACTCTATAGATAAATATAAGGGGCAAAAAGTTTCCATTTTATTTACTCTTTATAATCGTTTCATCAAAGGCTGATGTGAAATTTTTGTACTCACCTCATGTGAATTGTGGCTCTTCTTGCTGTAACATGTCAACGCGGACTATGTATGCCACCCTGTTTCTCCTCGCTGATGCAACAGGTGTCAATTTGAGGTTTCCTGACTTTAGGTTGAAACTTACTTTGAATTATGTGTTAAAAACTCATTCTTGATTTTTCTACCAGGATATTTCATTTGTACATTTTCTTGACGGACAGTGCAGATTGTAAATGCGTAAAATTTTTCTCAGATACAGGATGCATTTTGTACAGGGGAAATGACCTTATATGGTCATGTATCTTCAAAAGTTTGTTAGGGCCAGTTTTTCTTGCACAAGGATGTGTGCCGCGTTTGTCGCGTGGCGTTTTTCATTCTACAATATCTGTATTACACGTTTAATTCGCTTGTCAGTCACATAATACAGCCTACTTCTACTTTAGTTTCACCACAAACTTCTAATTTAGTTTCACAGTCAGTCACATGGCATTTATATGAGTACATCCTCAAAGAAGCGTCATCATTCCTTGGACGATGACGCTTAACTTTAGTCACCTCTGTCATCAATTCAAAATGCATATCTTGCTCATCTTTATAAAGCAAATCAGCATATAAAGAATTGCATATTAAGGCTTCTTTTGTATCAGCAAACTTGGTAAAACTGTTTTTCTTGCACCTAAAACTAAATAAAAGAGATTGAGGTGTAGAAAATTAATAAGACAGAAAAGAGCAATTATTATTTTTGTTTCCTGTACTAATGTTAAGTTCATTCTTCTTCTTCTTTTATGTAAATAGCTATATAGCTACAGACATTTACCGTTAGGGGAAAACGTACAAACTAACCTATCCATTGGGATAAACCATTTATATCTTTAATATCTATACAAGTAAGTTTCCGAAAACTGTAACAGTATGTTTTACAGTAATTACTTCTTGCCTGCAAAGCGAGCGGGTTGATCTTGATCGGTGTTACTTTCCTCCGTGTCCAATGCAATCTTTACGTTGTAACTTCAGCTTCTTAATAAGATTCCTTTTGTAGCCTTCTGGATGTGCCTGCCTCTTTGGTGTTTCCATGAACTGTTATTTCAATCGCTAAATTCACTTATTTTGTAATAATTACCATAAGTAACTATCCCTATAATGACGTCGTTTCTGCTATTTAACAATCAACACAATATACGCAGAATATCAACCGAAGAAAAGGGCAAAGATATCCGAATTCTGAAAATAATTCGCAGTGTTACCAACAGTTGAGTGTTAAAAGGGACGAGAGTCAGTGACTTTGGTACCTTGAACGCTTACTCAATAAAACAAACTGATTGTAAGACAAGAACGAATGCGCGACTGAGGCTTGTTTGACACTCAAACCTGTGTAAATCCCTATAGATACTGAAAACATTCTGAAAACGTGAAAACATTGACATAGGCATGTTTCCAAATACCTTTCATGAAGGTTCCATAATATTCGTTATTCTACTTTTGTTGTGGTATTCAGTCCGAAGACTGGTTTGATGCAGCTCTCTGTGCTACTCTATACTGTGCTGGCCTTTACATCTCCGAATACTACTGCATCCTTCTGAATTTGTTACTGTGTTACTGAACTCATCCGTTCGTCTCTCTCTACAACTTTTACCCCTCCCTCACTCCTCCCACACACACATTTCCGTCCCTTACTACTCTGGTGATCCATCGATGTCTCTGAATGTATCGTATCAACCGATTCCTTCGTCTAGTCAGGTTATGCCTCAAATATCTTTTATCCTAAGTTCTTTTCAGAACCTCGTCATTGGTTACATGATCTACCCATATAATTTTCAGCATTCTTCTGTAACACCACATTTAAGAAGTTTCTGCTCTCTTCTTGACTAAACTGTTTATTATCCATGTTTCACTTCCACACATGGCTACACTCCGCACAAATACTTTCGGAAAGGCTTCCTAACACCTAAATCCGTATTCCTGTATTCGTTGTTAGGAAATTTCTTTTCTACAGAAGCGCTTTTCGTGCTAATACACTCTACATTTTATATCGTATTAAGTTAGGCCTGCAACAGTTATTCAGTTGCTAGAATATCAAATCTCATCTACTACTTGAAGTGTCTAGTTTAATAATCTAATTACCTGAAAGTCACCTGATTCAGTTCGACTACAGTCCATTAGTTCGTTTTGTTTTTGTTGGTGTCCATCTTATGCACTTCTTTCAAGACAATGTCCATTCCCTTCAACTGCTCTTCCTAGTCCTTTTCTGTCACTTACAGAAGTACAATGTCTTCAGGAAACCTCAATTTTTTCTTCTCTAAACTGTTTGTTACCCATGTATCACTTCCATAAATGGCTACACTACATATAAATGCTTTCAGTAAGGGCTTCCAGGCACTTAAATGTGTATTCGATGATAACTAATTTCTTTCGTTAAGAAATGCTTTTCTTGCCATTGCCGATCTACGGGTTATATCCTCTTAACATTGGCCCTCAACTGTTATTCTGCTGCCAAAATGATAAAACTCATCTGCTATTTGAAGTGTCTAGTTTCCTAATCTAATAACCCCAGCATCATTTTGACGGCATTCCATTATGCTTCTTTTGTTTTTGTTGATGGTCATCTTATATCCACTTTAAAGACATGGGCCATACCGTTCAACTGCTCTTCCATATCCTTTGCCGTTTCCAACAGAATTACGTTGTCATCGCAAACCTCGAAGTTTTAGTTTCTTCTCCCTGAAATCTAATGCCTACAAACTTTAATTCCTACCTCAAATTCTCTGTTGTTTCCATTACTGCTTGCTCAGTGTGCAGACTGAATTACACTGGCGATGGACTACGACCGTGCTTCACTCCCTTCTCAACACTTTTTCCCTTTAATGCTCCTTGACTCTTATAAGTCGTGTAATGTTTTCTGTACAAGTCGTAAATATTCTTTCACTCCATTGTATCTTATCCCAGGTACCTTCAGAACTTCAAAGCGAGTATTCCAGTGAACTCTCTCAAAAGCTTTTTCTAAGTGTACAAATGCTGTAAGCGTAGGTTTGCTTTGCTCAACCTACCTTCTAAGATAAGTCATAGGGTCGGCACTGCTTCGCGTGCTCCTATATTTCCATGGAATCCAAACTGATTTTCCCTGACCTCCGGTTCTATCAGTCATTCCATTCTTCTATAAAGAATTCGTGTTAGTACTTTGCACCCATAACTTATTAAACCGATAGCTCGGCAATATTCACATCTGTCAGCACCTGCTTTCTTTGGAATAGGAATTATTATAATCTTCTTAAAGTCTGAGGTTATTTCGCGTGTCTTACGCGTATTGGACAGTATATGGAAGAGAGTTGTTACGACTGGCTCTCCCAAGTTCTGACGAAATGTCATCCACTTTCGGAGCCTTGTTTCCACTAAAGCCTTTCGGTGCTCTGTTAAACTCTTCTTGCAGTAGCATATCTCGGATCTCGTCGTCACCTACGACGTCTTTCATTTCTATGATACTGCCTTCAATTCGTGTAGCCTGTACAGGTCTTCTATATACTCCTCCAACTTTGGCCTTTCCCTTAGTTTCTTTGGACTTGTTTTTCATCTCTGCTCTTGTTATTCGTACATTTGCTTCTCTTTCCTCCAAAGGTCTGTTTAACTCTCCTGTTTCCGCTTTATTTTCCATAGTGAAATATGGATTTGAACCTTGCATTTGTCCTCTAGCCACGTCTAATTAGCAATTTTGCGCTTTGTGCCAGACTCATCTTTTTTACTTTTGTTTTCTCTTTCTCCTGCATTTTTATATTTTCTCCTTTCTTCAGTTAAATTCAGTATATTATGTGGATTCAAGTATCTCTATTGGGCCTTACCTATTTGATCCTCTGCCGACTTCACTGTTTCATCTCATAAAGCTAACCCTTCTTCTCCTACTACATTCCTTTCCCCTGTTCTAGTCAATGGTTGCCTAATGCTCACTATCTCTGGTTCTTTTTATCTGTACAAGTACAGTCTCCATTTTCTAACTTTTTGCAATTTATTAAAGATTTAATCCACAGATCATAACCAAAAAATTGTGGTCAGAATCCACATATGCCCCCGGAAATACCTTACAATTTAAAATCTAGTTCCGAGATTTCTGTCGTTCCATTACATGACAGTCTGAAACTTTCCGATGTCTCCAGGTCTCTTCATGTATACAACCTCCTATCATGATTCTTATGCCAAGTGTTATTTATGATTAAATTATGCTCTGTCATTCCCTTGCCCTGTTCCACATTCACCTCCTACTTCTCCATTCCTTCCTTTACCTACAGTCGAAGTCCAGTCACCAAACACAATTAAATTTTTGTCTCGCTTAACTATTTGAATAATTTCTTTTACCTTTTCTTACACTGATTCAATCTCTTTATCATCTGCGGAGCGTATCATATTGTACTACTGTGGTGTATGTTGGTTTTGCGTCTATCTTGGCTAAAATAATGAGTTCACTATACGGTTAACAGTAGTTTACGCGCAATTCACTTTCTTTATTCATTAATAAACATACTCCTGCATTATCGCTATCTGATTTTGTGTTTATAAACAGACCAGAAGTCCTCTTCCTCCAACGACCGAACGTTAATGATTCCCACCGCATGTAACTTTAACCTACATATTTCCGAAATAAAAATTTCTAACGTACCTCCCGCGATCTATACACTTGGCCTTTGGCGGAGAGGTTTGCATGCATCAACAACGGAGGGGTATCTGGTGAGAGGCCGACAACGTGTGGTTCCTTAAAAACGGCAGCAGCCTTTCCAGTTGTTGCAGGGGCAACAGCCTGGACGACTGATCCGGCTTTATAACGTCAACCAAAACAGCCTTGCTGTGCTGGTACTGTGATCGGCTGAAAGCCAGAGGAAACTACAGGCGTATTTTTTCCTGAGCGTATGAAGCTCTGCAATATCGTTAAATGATGATGGCATCTTCGTGGATAAAATATTAGAGAAGTAAAATAGTGCCCCATGCGGATCTCCTTGTGGGGACTACGCAAGGCAATGTCGTTATCGGAGAAACAAAACTGGCGTTGTATGGGTGGGAACTTGGAACGTCAGTTACCTAAATCGGGTAGGTAGAATAGAAAATTTAAAAAGGGAAATGGATAGATTAACGATGGATAGATTAACGATGGATAGATTAACGTTCCATATCGAGGGTGTTAGTAAAATTCGGTTTCAGGGCTAACAGGATCAAGTAAATACAGGGCTATAAACGCAAAATAAAATAAGGGTAAAGCAGGAATAAGTTTAATATTGAATAAAAAATAGAACGCGGTTAAGCTACTATAAACAACAGAGTGAATGCGTTATTATAGCCAATATAGTCACGAAGCCCACAGCTATCACGGTAGTACAAGTTTGTATGTCAACTATCTTCGCTGATGTTAAAGAGATTGAAGAAATGTTTGTTGAGATAAAATAAATTATTCAAATTTTTAAGCGAAACAAAAATTTAGTATTCATTGGGGACTGAAATTCGATTGTAGTAGAAGGAAGAGCAGGAGAAATTGTAGGTGTATATAGACTCGAGAAAGGAATCGAAGAGAAATTCCGTCTGGTAGAATTTTGCACGGAGCAAAATTTAGTGACAGTTGACATAAGGCTTGAAAATCATGAAAGAAGGCTGTCTATATGGAAGCGATCTAGACACACCGGAAGGTCAGATTGATTGTATAATGGTAAGACGGAGATTCCGAAACCAAAGTTTAAATGGTAAGACATTTCCTGGGGCAGATGTGTACTCTGACTACAGTTTACTGGTTATGAACTGTGGATTAAAACTGAAGAAACTGCGAAAAGCAAGGCTGAGCGGTTCTAGGCGCTTCAGTCCGGAACCGCAAGAATACTACGACCACAGGTTCGAATTCTGCCTAGAGCATGAATGTGTGTGATGTCCTTTGGTTAGTCAGGTTTAAGTAGTTCAAGTTCTAGGGGACTGCTGACTTCAGACGTTGAGAGCTCCCATAGTGCTCAGAGAGCAAAATTTAAGCAGATGGGATCTGGATAAAATGAAAGAACCAGAAGTTGTTGATAGTGTCACAAGGAGCATTATGGAATGACTGACAAGAACAAGGGAAAGGAATACTATAGAAGAAGAGTGGGGCAGCTTTGAGGGATGAAATAGTGAAGGCAGCAAAGGAACAAGTAAGTAAAAAGGCAAGGGCTTTCACAAGCTGTGACATGGTCACGAAATGGACAGAGATCCGAATATAAAATAAATTTCTTTTACTTCACGTCTACGGTCACAAATTTTTTGTCATTAGACAACCGGTTTCGGTCTATAATGACCATCTTCAGATTTGTTTTATAAAAACATGTTCTAATATACGGGAGCCATATGGGCATCGTCAAATGAAGATCTGAAGATGATCATTATACACCGAAATCGTAGTATAACGACAAAAAATTTGTGACCATATACGTTACGTAAAGGAAGGTGGCTCACCAGATACAGAATTTGCTGAAAAGGAGATAATATAAAAATGAAGTAAATGAAGCATGTGAAAAGGAATATAAACGTAAAAAAATGAGACTGACAGGAAGTGCAAAATAGCTAAGTAATAATGGCTAGAGGACAATCTTGAGGATTTAGAAGTTTTTATCACTAGGCGAAAGATAGGTGTCGCGAACAAGAAAACTGAAAAGGCCTTTTAAGAAGAGAGAATCACCTGTATACATATCAAGATATCAAGAGCTCAGATGGAAAACCAGTCCTAAGCAAAGAAGGGTAAGCTGAAAGGTGGAAGGGATATACAGGGGATCTATACAAGGAAGATGTGCTTTAGGCCAATATTATGGATATGGAATAGGACTTACATGAAGATGAGATGAGAGATATGATACTACGTGAAGAACTGGACCGAGCACTGAAACGTCTATGTTCAAACAGGCCCCTGGGAGCAGACAACATTTCGTTAAGAAAACTGATAGCCTTGTGAAAGCCATAAATGACGAAACTATTCCACCTGGTGTACAAAATGTATGACACAGGCAAAATACCCTCATACTCCAAGAAGAATATAATTCGAAAGAAAGCAGGTGCTGACAGGTGTGAAAATTACCGAACTATAAGTTTAACAAGTCACGATTGCCAAATATTAACACGAATTCTTAACAGAAGAATGGAAAAACTGACAGAAGCAGGCCTCAGGGAAGATCAGTTTGGATTCCGGAGATATGTAGAACGCTTGAGGTAATATTGAAACTAGTTCTCTTAGGAGATATGATAAGGAAAGGCAAACATATGTCTACTGCATTTGTAGACCTAGAGAAAGCTTTTCTCAGTATTGACAGGACTAGTCTCTTTGAAATTCTGAAAGTGAAAGGGATAAAATCTTTTCTCAGTATTGACAGGAGTACTCTCTGTGCAATTCTAAAAGTGAAAGGAGTACAGAAAACAGCTGACAGTAATAAGTGTCTAGGGGAATGAAAGGGAAACAGTGGTTGAGAAGGGAATGAAACAGGTCTGTAGCCTATCCTCGACGTTATTCAATCTGTGTATTGAGAAAGTACTTAAGGAAAAAAAGAGTAATTTAGAAAAGAAATGAAAGTACAGGGAGAAGAAATAAATATTTAAGGTTTCCCTATCACACTGTAATGCGGTGTAAGACAGAAAACGACTCGGAAAAGCAGCTTAACGGTGTACAGTGTCTTGAAAGGAAGATATAAAATGAATACCAGTAAAAGCAAAACGAGGATAATGGAATTTACTCGAATTAAATCGTGTGATGCTATGAGGTTTAGAATGATAACCTAGACAGTTAAAGTTACTCATCGTTTTGTTACTTGGGGAGCAAAATAACTGATGATCGAAGCAGAGAGGATATAAAGTGTAGACTGGTAATGGCCAGAAAAGCATTTCTGTAGAAGAGAATTTTGTTAACCTGGAGTATGGAGTTAAGTATCAGGAAGTCTTTTATGAAAGTATTTGTATGGAGTGTAGACATGTATGGAAGGGGAACATAGTCGCGACAAGAAGAGAATATAAGCTTTTGAAATGTGGTTCTACAGAAGATTAAGATTGCTGAAGATTAGGTAGGATGATCACGTAACCAATAAGGAGGTAGTGGACAGAACGTGGGAGAGAAGAAGTTTGTGGAATAACCTCACGGAAGAAGGGATCGGTAGCTAGCATACATTGTGAAGTATCATGGAATCACCAATTTAGTACTGGAAGGAAGGATGGGGGGGGGGGGGGAGGGCTAATCGTAGAGTCAGATGTAGAGATGAATACAGTAAGCAGATTCAGAAGGATGTCGGTTGCAGTACGTACACGCAGATGAAGAGACTTGCACAGGATAGTGTATCATGGAGAGCTGCGTCCAACCAGTCTTTGGACTAAAGACCACAATAATAACAACAACAACAACGACGGCAACAACAACCTGCCTGCATTGTTTGTACAACGGCTGTAGTTTTCCCTTGTATGTATGTTTGACTGTATTAAACCAGGGACCCAGAAACGACGGAGCCTTCAGTGATTCACAACCCCACAACAGGCCACAGCAGTCCACCTAGCCCAACACCTCCCCACACCGAACCCAGGATTATTTTGAGGTTGGGCCCCCCGTGGTCCCCCCTCCCCCCCTCCCCCCTGGGAACGTCTCATACCAGACAAGTGTAACAAATGTTTGCGTGGTAGAATAATTACGGTGTACGCATACGTGGAAACGGTGTTGTGCAGCAGTCGCCGACACAGTGTAACTGTGGTGGAATAAGGGGAACCAGCCCGCATTCACCAAGGTAGAAGGAAAACCGCCTTAAAAACCTGCTACAGGCTGGCCGGCACACCGGACCTCGACGCTAATCCGCCAAGCGCATTCGTGCCGGGAACCCGCGCTCCTTAGCACCCGGGAAGCAGCACGTCAGGCCGCGCGGCTAGCCCGACAGTCTAGTTTCCCCTTGCTCTCAGCCATCCACCATATCAGCACAGCAGGATCACTTTGTTGTATTTACAAGCCAGGTCAGTCATTCACCCAGAATGTTGCTACTGAAAAAGCATCAACCCCTCTTTAGGAACCACACATTTGTTTGGTATCTCAATAGATACCGCTCTGTTGTGGTGGAACTTGCAGTATAGCTATACGTATCGCTGTGTCACGCAATTCACTCCACCAATAGCAAGTTCCAGGTTACTGGAGAGGGATCCTAATTTTATGAAATGGAAATGTGTACCTATTAATGGCTTTCGTTTCATAATTCTGATTACTGTTTTACCCTACAAGATTTTATAGTTACCATTATCTGTTAGAATTTCTTCTGAGTATCTTGTTTGCTTTTTCTGTTCTGAGGAAAGAATTTATATTTAACGTGACTAAAACCAATCTCTTCTTACATTTTATCTTACATAGAGACCAAGGCTGCTCCGATTGAAACCTCTCATTTGCAAAAATGTTCAAATGTGTGTGAAATCTTATGAGACTTAACTGCTAAGGTCATCAGTCCCTAAGCTTACACACTACTTAACCTAAATTATACTAAGGACAAACACACACACTCCCATGCCCGAGGGAGGACTCGAAACTCCGCCGGGACCAGCTGCACAGTCCAGGACTGCAGCGCCTCTCGGCTAATACCGCGCGGCCCCCTCATTGCAATTTTAATATTTGCCATAACCATTCTTCCCAATGCATTGTATGATAGGATGTTGAATTACCATCTCTGGTAGTGCATTTGTTTAGCGGACGTTATATACTGCAATTTTAATTGCATGAAATATGAAATTTGGAGTAAAATTCCACGATAAGATCTGATTATTAGCCCGATTTTTTTCCTTGGTTTACTCGCTAGGCTCTTCCGTTCTCTCCACCGTCGGGAATTAGTTCCTCCTCCACCTTTTTTATTCGTCTTAAAATTTTTTAGCCACAGTTCCACAGGCAACAGATATAATATTCACTGTGACTTGTGAATTTGTTACAGATAGCGTCCTGTGCTTGTCTGTTACTGTGTTCGTATATATTATTTTTCCCTTACGTCTTTACTTTTTATCCAATGAGTTTTATTCTGTATTGCACGTAATCAACATATATGTTACTCATGGCTTCTACAACTTTCTTGGTGCAAACACCTGGCTTTATTCCGTTTCCTACCCTCTTCTTTTCCTAAGTGGTACCTATTACTCTTTCTTTTCAGCGATAATTATTCTGCCACTGTGTTTCCGAATCGTCTTCATTAGCTGTTTCTTAGAGATATTTCCAACGCTGTAGTTATTTTTCATACAAATGTTATGTGGTTTCAGGTTCCGGAATCAGCATGATGTACATTTCATCAGATTCCGTGTCAAAGCACCCAGCAAAAGAGTGATAGTGCACGTAATTTTTTATGGCATTTATATGAGATTCTGTTCGAACATTAGAAAACCTTCAAGTGTTTATAAATGTTATTACCTGTGATAAAACATCCGTGGATAAATTATCTTGACGTCAGCTAGATTACGTATATAACCACAAGTTTAATGAGTTTTACTCGATCGTGTTTGGGGGCCGAGTGAAATACTAACGGGAGGAAAGCGGATATCGCTTTCTAACCAACGGTGTCCTGCATAACGGCTTGTAGGACGCTGCCTGAGGCTTGGAAATCGCCGTGTAACGTTTTTGCGATCGGTTCCTTACTACATACTCAGAGTCGTACTTGCAAACAATGAAAAAATGACAACGTCTGTGGCAGACGTTCCCCTCTATGGATTTTCATCTCTACTGCCTGAGCTTCTGTACTTATACCTAAGTATAATTTCTATGCTGGTTTCCATTGCAGTTTTACACTCAGAAATACCGTCTTGATGCCCAACAGACTGAGAATGCCGATATGGAGAGAGATACATAGAAATCTACGACTTGATTTTTGATTGCTTGAAATAAAACTCTAGAATATCAGAGGAAAGAAGACAGTCGTTTGTTACTTGTTACTTGATGTATACACGACAATTTGACAACTTCACCAGTTGTCTTCTTCAAATTTCGTTATTTTGTCTCTAATCAGACCTAACGGTAGACGCTGAGCACCGTCGTAGCTCTTACTCCCAGCGTCATTAAACAGTGAAATAGTCTACATAAACTGAAAAGTAAACGAAATTTAGTCGACTTGCCTTGGCAGCCATTATCTTTACAGTTTAATTACGGGTTCTGCTTCCTACTGATCTGGTCAATACTGCTAGTGTCTATGCTCATAGTATTGCTCCATAACGTCATTCTCAGGACAGATTCTTTTGAAACGATGGAATTCAGTTTAGAATGATCTCATTTCTGATAGTCACTGTTAGTCTATTCTTTGCCAGGATTTAGGTTTTTAAGCAGGATATTATTTTCGGCGTTCACTATACTTGCAAGATACAAATGCTTGTATGATTATACACTGAAGAGCCAAGAAAACAGATACACTTGCCTAATATCGAGTAGGGCCACCGCGAGCACGCAGAAGTGCCGCAACACGACGTGGTATGGACTTCATTAATGTCGGAAGTAGTGCTGGAAGAACTCACACTATGAATTCTGCAGGGTTGTCCATAAGTCCGTAAATGTACGAGGGGGTGGAGATCTCTTCTGAACAGCGCGTTGCAAGGCATCCCAGTCCGCTCGATAATGCCTTAGGCGTTTGGTGGCCAGCGGAAGTGTTTAAATTCAGAACAATGGCCCTAGAGCCATTCTGTAGCAATTCTGGACGTGTGGGGTGTCGCATTGTCCTGATGGAACTGCGGAAGTCCGTCGAATTCACAATAGGCATGAATGGATGCAGGTGAACAGACAGGATGCTTACGTGTCACTAGTCAGACGCGTATCTAGACTATCAGGGGCCCCATATCACTCCAATTGTCACACGCCACACCCTGCTGACTTGCCGGGTCCATGGATTAATGAGGTTGCCTCCATACCCAAATATGTCTACTCGATCGATACAACATGAAACGAGACTCGTCCTAATAGACAACATGTTTCCAGTCATCAACAGTCGAATGTCGTCGTTGGCGGGCCCAGGCGTGGCATAAAACTTTGTGTCATGCAGTCATCAACGGTACACGAGTGGGTCTTCGGCTCCGAAAGCCCATGTCGATGATGTTTCGTTGAATGGCTCGCAGGCTGACACTTGTTGATGGCCCAGCATTGAAAACTGGAGCAATTTGCGGAAGGGTTGCACGTCTGTCACGCTGAATGATTCTCTTCAGTCGTCGTTGGTCGAGTTCCTACAGCGTCTTTTTCCGACAGCAGCGATGTCGGAGATTTGATGTTTTTCCAGATTCCTGATATTGGTAGTTCGGGAAAATCCCCATTTCATCGCGGCGACGGAGATGCTGTGTTCTATCGCTCGTGCGCCGACTGTAACATTACATTAAACTCACTTAAATCTTGATAACCTGCCACCGTAGCAACAGTAACCGATCTAACAACTACGACAGACTCTTGTTGTCTTATACAGGCGTGGCAGACCGCGGCGCTGTATTTGCCTGTTTACCTACCTCTGTATTTGAATACACACCCCTATACCAGTTTCTATAGCACTTTGGTGTATGAAAAGTAACGACAGAGAAATCGCAGTGTAATAATTAAGATCAGCATGTTATGTAAATTTCAGAAGCTTGATGGAGACATCCATGTAACTTGTGAGCTACTTGTAGAATACACAATTATTTAGTTGCTTCACAAACAAGAAACTTCTGAATGTGTTTAAAACATGGTTAATAATTCCTATTACTTTAGCAGAAAATAAGTTTCTTGTTATTGTACAGAACTAGTCACAAACTGTTGAAGACGTGTAATCGATGAACTTGTTCTTTAAAATGATATCTTCAACGCATAATTGACAAAGTACCTTCCAACATACATTTGGCATATGTGTGACAGACCGTATGGTAGCAATATCTTGTATGTAAGATGTGTATTTACTAGAGAAATAGGTAAAGAAAACAACTAGCTGGAGAACATCACAATGAGTGTCTTTCCACTGCCACTTTGTATATGGAAAATACCTTTGCTGTTTTCGCCTGTAAGTTAAGTCTATACTTCAAAATAGAAGAGCTTAGGGAGAAGAAGATTTACAGAAGGTTGCAAGTTGAGAGAGATATCAGTAAACAGAATATTACTAAGGAGTGGAACGTTTTCACAGCAGGTGTTTTTGTAATTGAGTTTTTCCTTTTGCATGAGGAGGGCTCCTGACACCATCTACGAATGCTGCTAATAAATAATTGAACTGGTAATAAAAAGAAACCCGTCTCACCAGTAAAAGATAAGGAAACACTGTTTGTAATTCTGCAGAATGGCAAAGAATGGAGCAAACAGAGTCATAATCCTTCTGCGGAACAGGTGGCTTCTACACCTGATATGACGCACCTCTACATCTTCTGGGAGGTCACTCGACGGTCAGCTGGTGGGCGTGAGTGATGACCGTCAGCCGGAGCCTTTCTGAAAGTAGTTTACTGTTCAGAAGATACTCGTTAAGTATAGAGAGTGAAATAGGTCTCAGTCGTTTCTGGGTTCACACTAGCACACTGAGGAGATGCAGCTTTCTCAACGTGCTCATGAGTAAACCGGTCATGTTTATTCATCAGAGGCAAAAGCAATCCTCCACATTCTGGCACTAACGCGTCAGTCTCGACCGACTGGCCACCATGTCATCCTCCGCCGATGACATCATTTGGAGGGAGTGGGGTCAGCACACCGTGTCACGAATGATAGAAAATAGAGTTAAAACTCAAGTGAGATGTAGGCTTAGAAATTCTTGTTACCAGCGAGGCTGACGTGACCGGACGTGGCTTTTGTGTAATGGTGACTCTGCTTACAAGAGCGGACTATTCCGCATAACGAGGGTCGAGAGCCGTCGTAAGACGCAACCCTTGGACAACGGCGTACGGCCTTTCCGTCAGGTAGGCCTCACGTACTGCCGCCTGACACATACGCAATGCTCAACAGTACCGGAAACTTCTAGGACAGGTCGTGCTGGGTGCATCAGCGCTATAAAAAGGATAGCCGCCATACTGCTGAGAGAGTGGTGGGAGTGATGGCAGTGACGGAGCAGCAGGTCGGTCGGTCAGATATGGTTTAGCTGGAATTCTCTTGCTGTGGGATCGCAGTGCAGTACTGCGTAACTACGAGGAGACTTTGACTTATTTCCATGTAGTCAACACTTAGTCCGGTGCGCCAGCCTCTGCTATGTTGGGAATTAAACTCAGGGAACTATGAGAAGTTACACTACTCAAAATTCAGTTAGTCAACTTTGTATATTGATTTGTCTATAAAACGGATGTCCGCCCCCGGTAGCTGAGTGGTCAGCGCTACAGAATGTCAGTCCGGCTTCGATTTCCGGCTGGGTCGGAGATTTTCTCCGCTCAGGGACTGGGTGTTGTGTTGTTCTAATCATCATCATTTCATCCACATCGACGCGCAAGTAGCCGAAGTGGCATCAGATCGAAAGACTTGCACCCGGCGAACGGGAAGCCCTAGTCACACGACCTTTTTTTTAAAAATATATATAACGGATGTGCCAGGGGTGCTTCCAGTCTAAATATCCTCATGCACTGATTTATGATTGCATCCAGTGTACCCTGAGATCCCAGCCGAGTTCCGTATTCTAACTCACCCCACAGTCCTCTTTTCAGTGGAGCAGTTGCACGGAAGGTAGCCCGTGACCAAGAGACCTCCTGTCAAGTAAGTTCTTTGAAGCGCACTCTTGCAGTCCTTCTACTTCCTCTCATGACTCGTCGGTGAGACACGACATCTGCTCTCACCTCCATTGTCGGCTAGACCCGTCTCGGAACCGTCAGTTCTCGCTGACGTAACTCCTGGGTTGTGCTGACGAGGCTGACTGCACCCAGTTCGAGACCTCCTACCACGGAAAAACCCGTAGCGGTGCCCGGAATCGAATACGCATCCTCTGTAGAACATGCAATCTACTGAGCTACGGAGGTAGACATATCATCAGAGGAAGCTTCTTCCGATTGTCTGAAGGTGACTGAGACTGATCGGGCCATAACGTCTACCCGAAGATGTGTGTGTTGGTTACCAAAGTTATGAAAAGCAATTTTTCATTTACAAACACATCCATCGCAACTGACACGCCGTTCCTTCAAAGTAAGAGTATTTGCTGCTCCTGGTCAGTTTACTCCACCAGCCTCCGAAGAAGGCTTCTGACTCACACGCTTCATAGTAATGAGAAGCACCAAGGCACTCCTCTCAATGTGAGACTGCGGAATGAGTTTTGTACGGGGTAACTGCAGTCATTTCGTCCACGTTGCACAGTAAAATATTTGTTTTTATGGAAATAAAAGCAACTAAATACTCTCAAAGTAATTCCTTGCAGGTAGCACACCTAACACTTTATTTCATATTAACTAAAAATTCCACACGAATGTACAATTTCACAATTAACAAACATAAGTCTTATAAACCAAATTCTCAGCCTAAATAGTATAATAAGGCCATCAACATTAAAATTACTTTCCAAAATACTCTAAACATAAAGTATTGGAATAGTGGTCTCTTCCATAAATTACCCCGTCATTTGCCCACTTTCGTAGTAACTGTGGCACAAAAGGCCCGAAAAAGAATTTAAAATCACGACGAAATGCAGAGCGCGCCGGAATATATTTTCGTAAAGACCGGTGTGGAAAGTAGCGAGACGAGCTGTGTAGTAGCCGAGGGATTTTCGGAGTTGTGTGTGCAGAGTGTAGAGATTAAGAAAGTTGTCCACTCGGGAGTGCGACGGCCCTCGGAACGCGGCCTGGCAGCGACAACGAAAAGGACTGTCGGGCAAGGGGTGGGCGATGTGGGCGCTGGGGGAAGAGTGAGGCGCAGGGGAAACCTCCTCTGCCTGTGCCAGACATTTGCTACGGGACTCGCAGAAATAAAACGCTTCCTCGGCAAACACGTCCAAGCGCTTTTAGAGCGAAAGTGTATACGTCCGCGCTGTCGATAGTACGGGTACTGAGATGTTCTGAAGAGAGCTGAGAGAACAGTATTTTGGCTGTAGCTGTATCTAAAGGCAAGTATTATACCGGCGGTGATATTTTATCTCTAACTGCCATTTAAGTATAAGCTAAAACTAAAAATATTTTATACCGACCTGAGACCAGCTGTAAAAATTTGACAGGGAGGAAGAATGTTTTACAGCATCGCTAACAAAGTGAAGCAAACGGGTTACATTTCGAGAGTGCTTTTTACGAGTTCTCCTGCCTTTCTGTAGCTTCTGTCCTGCCATGAAAGGCATCGTATTTCTTTATGTTCGTAATCTGAAAGTCTGGATGTTCGCTGCTATCTCTGAAGTTTTGCTGACTTGAAATTTCTTCTACTGTCGCGAGTTACGTTTCGGGCTGGAGCGACAATGAGATGGAACATTTCTCTTGCGAGTTGGAAAGTGTCGAGTTCTTCACACAGTATACGTTCTGTGTCAGTTTAAATACTATACATGCAAACAAGAATGTGAGACAGTGACCAAATCCGTCTAGGAAAACAGCCTGCAAATGAACCGCCACAAAATTTTAAATTGTCTTCTAGTAAGTAAATCTGCTTAATTTAAAAAACGAGTAAGCTTAAGCAAAAGCTGAATGTAGCATTTGGGAATGATTCTCGTACTGTTCATACCTTTTACATATTTATTTACATCTTCGTATGACTCGGTAAGATACTGTATGTCTGTAGGAGAACCAGCATCACACACTAACAATAAGCCACATCGTGTTCTTACTTCTGTTTATCTCTGAGTTTCACTTTCATCGCTTGTATTTAGTCTCTAGTATCTTGTTGGTTTATTTATACCTCTTGTATTTGTATTGTGTTCGTCTCAGGCTTTCGAATATCATATTTTCAATGAATTTGTAGCTCTTCTCGCAGCATTCATTATTCTGCTGCCACCATCAAGTACAAAGTTGGAACCACTTCTTCTAATTTGTATCGTCAGTGAGACCAAATTACTCTCTCATGCAAACTGACATTACAATCGGTGAATCTAGCGGCCGTCATCCAACATACTGCCCATTTCTTGCAAAGGTTTTCTCGACTGTGCTGTACAAGTTTCATTGGGGAGTCCTTGCACGTTCTCCACAGAGTCCTGATTTCTCCCCATACGATTTACATATTTTTTAAGCCCTGTGGCCGAAGGTTAGCTTCGAATGAAGGGATGCACGCCAGGGTACAAGCACGTTTCCGTAGGCAATGGCAAACATTTTTCCATGAAGATACTTACCGTCTGATCTCACAGTAGGGTAAAGGTATTCATAGACATGGCGATTACTTTTGAAATTATAGTTTACTTACTTTTCTCCATCTTCATCGTTTTCATTTGAATGCCTCTTACACAAAGTCTTTTCCAAATACATAGTTATAGAATTCGCTCCACTTGCAGAAGACTTACTTTGAGTCTACCAGTGGGATTTTTGACAAAGTAATTCAACGACTGAGTATATCATCACTATTTCTTCACGCAAATAATGGAAAATTGCTATCAACACAACGTCTAAATACATAAATACATTCAGGTTTCAAACACACATTTTTCTTACGAAATTCTAACACAGTGTAGGAGAGACGGCAACCAACGTGTATTACTAAATCTTATCTTTTTCGGTTTCCGTCCAAGTCCCGTTAAAAAAAATGATTTAAGGTAACTACTAACCACAAATAACAACTTTTTTCTACAGCCAGTCTTCCCACTGATTAATGGAGGGCCCGCCACGAATTCCTCTTCTGTACGAACCTCTTCATTTAAGACCAGCATTTGAAACCTACGTCCGCAATTATTTGCTGAATGTATTCCAGTCAGTCATCCCCTGGAGTTTTTTAATGTACAGCTCCCTCTAGTACCGTGAACGATATTCCCTAGTGTCTTAACAGATGTACTATCGTCCTGTCCCTCCTTCTTCGTAGTGTTTCCCATTTGCTACTTTCTTCGCTAAATCTGCGGAAAACCACCTCATTCCTAATTTTATCAGTCCACCTGACTTTAAACGTTCTTCTGTTCCACCCCGTCTCAAAACGCCTCGGTTTTCCTTTGCACCTGTTTCCCTTTCCACCGCGCAGTATCCTGCAATGCCGTGCTACAAACGTATATTAGCAAAAATCTCTTCTTCAAATTACGGCCTATGTTTGATACTAGTTGAATTATCGAGGCTGGAATGCCACCTTTTCCTGAGCTAGTCGGCTTCTTACGTCCTCCTTACCTTGTCTGCCATTGATTATCTTGCTTCCAAGGTAGTAGAGTTTCTTAACTTCATCTACTTTGTGATCATGTTCTGATTTTACGTATCTCGTTATTCGCACTTCAGCTACTTCTCTTTAGTTTTTTCTTTCCTGGTTTACTTTCGATCCATATTCCGTACCCATCGGACTGCTCATCCCATTCAGCAGAGCCTGTAATTGTTCTTCAGTTTCAGTGAGGGCAGCAGTGATGTCAGCGAATCTTATCATTGACATTCTTTCATTGTGAATTTTAGTCCCACTCTTGAAGATTTCTCTTATTTCCGCCCTTGCCTATTCTATTCATAGATTGAATATTAGCGGCGAAACCTCACCATTTCTAATCAGAGGACTTCGTTCTTGGTTTCTGGTCATATTGTTCCGATTTGGTTCTTCCACATATTGTATATCATACGTCTTAACCTGTAACTTAATTTATTTTTCTCAGAATATCGAACAATTGGTTCAATTGGCTCAGAGCGCTATGAGACTTACCTTCTGAGGGCATCAGTCCCATAGAACTTAGAACTACTTAAACCTAGCTAACCTAAGGTCATAACACACATCCATGCCCGAGGCAGGATTCGAACCTGCTACCGTGGCGAGAATATCGAACATTTAGCACCATTTTACATTATGTAACCCCTAACCCCTTATCTACATCCACGAAAACTGCCTTGATATTTTTCATGCTCGTTTCCGTTATCAAGTACAACGTCAGAACTACCCCTTTGGCTGCTTTCCCTTTAGTAAAGCCAAACTGATCGTCATATGTTCCTCAGTTTTCTTTCCCATTGTGTATATTATTCTCGTCAGCAGCTTGGATGCATGAGACATTACGCTGTATGTGAGATAATTTTCGCACTTATCTGCCCTTGATGTCGTCGGAATTTTGTGTATGGTATTTTCTGAAAGAACCTCACTAATCTCACAGATTATACAAAGCACCTCGAATACTATTAGGGGTAACCCCAATGTCTTTCTCAGCAACTCACCTTCTTCTTCTTCTTTAATGTAATCTTCTAACGTATCCGCTCTCTCCTCTGTGTCTAAAAGTGGAACTCCCTCTGCAATCTATATGTCATCACTCTCGCTATTTCCATCCGAAATTTATTTCAGAACTCAATTAGTCTTTCTCCTCTCTCATTCCTATTGCCTGGACATAGACGGTACTCTCCCGTCATCCGTTGTTCTACTTTTCCCCTACGTCAGTGCTGCAATGCCACATGATTATCATATTTTCATTTCCCTTTACATTGTGAATTAGCCACTAGATATCTTAACATACTTTCTCTATCCAAGTTCTGCTTGCGACTTCGGCATGCATAGCTCAGCTATAACTACACTCCTGGAAATTGAAATAAGAACACCATGAATTCATTGTCCCAGGAAGGGGAAACTTTATTGACACATTCCTGGGGTCAGATACATCACATGATCACACTGACAGAACCACAGGCACATAGACACAGGCAACAGAGCATGCACAATGTCGGCACTAGTACAGTGTATATCCACCTTTCACAGCAATGCAGGCTGCTATTCTCCCATGGAGACGATCGTAGAGATGCTGGATGTAGTCCTGTGGAACGGCTTGCCATGCCATTTCCACCTGGCGCCTCAGTTGGACCAGCGTTCGTGCTGGACGTGCAGACCGTGTGAGACGACGCTTCATCCAGTCCCAAACATGCTCAATGGGGGACAGATCCGGAGATCTTGCTGGCCAGGGTAGTTGACATACACCTTCTAGAGCACGTTGGGTGGCACGGGATACATGCGGACGTGCATTGTCCTGTTGGAACAGCAAGTTCCCTTGCCGGTCTAGGAATGGTAGAACGATGGGTTCGATGACGGTTTGGATGTACCGTGCACTATTCAGTGTCCCCTCGACGATCACCAGAGGTGTACGGCCAGTGTAGGAGATCGCTCCCCACACCATGATGCCGAGTGTTGGCCCTGTGTGCCTCGGTCGTATGCAGTCCTGATTGTGGCGCTCACCTGCACGGCGCCAAACACGCATACGACCATCATTGGCACCAAGGCAGAAGCGACTCTCATCGCTGAAGACGACACGTCTCCATTCGTCCCTCCATTCACTCCTGTCGCGACACCACTGGAGGCGGGCTGCACGATGTTGGGGCGTGAGCGGAAGACGGCCTAACGGTGTGCGGGACCGTAGCCCAGCTTCATGGAGACGGTTGCGATGGTCCTCGCCGATACCACAGGAGCAACAGTGTCCCTAATTTGCTGGGAAGTGGCGGTGCGGTCCCCTACGGCACTGCGTAGGATCCTACGGTCTTGGCGTGCATCCTTGCGTCGCTGCGGTCCGGTCCCAGGTCGACGGGCACGTGCACCTTCCGCCGACCACTGGCGACAACATCGATGTACTGTGGAGACCTCACGCCCCACGTGTTGAGCAATTCGGCGGTACGTCCACCCGGCCTCCCGCATGCCCACTATACGCCCTCGCTCAAAGTCCGTCAACTGCACATACGGTTCACGTCCACGCTGTCGCGGCATGCTACCAGCATTAAAGACTGCGATGGAGCTCCGTATGCCACGGCAAACTGGCTGACACTGACGGCGGCGGTGCACAAATGCTGCGCAGCTAGCGCCATTCAACGGCCAACGCCGCGGTTCCTGGTGTGTCGGCTGTGCCGTGCGTGTGATCATTGCTTGTACAGCCCTCTCGCAGTGTCTGGAGCAAGTATGGTTGGTCTGACACACCGGTATCAATGTGTTCTTTTTTCCATTTCCAGGAGTGTATTTAAGAACTTGCAGCATGCTGGAGGTGATAAATTGGTCCGTAACTTGTCATATAATTTAAATAAATGGTTGTAGCTCCGTCATAAGTTGCACTGACAAGTATCTGTATTTTATTTCTTGATGGTGACTAGTTTCGGACACCTGTGTCCATTTTCAAACCTTCTTGTAAAAAATATTGCACTTGACTTAACAATTCCAATAAAGATTAGGTACATATTCATTATACAATTACATACACTAATATAAGTGTAAGGTATACGAATTTGTTTTCGTTCTATTTTACTAGTGGCCTTACTAGTTACAAACTGTGCTTTAAGTGTGACCAGTACAGGCTATAGCCCATGTACACAAACTGCGCCTGCAGTAGTGAAAGCGGCATGTGGCCGAATTAAAAACGGCAAAATACACCACGTAGAACGGATCCTAGAGAACTGGTGTACAGAGACACAAGTGGTTACCAGCTCAAACTCTTAAAGGCCGCTGATACCGCCACGCTTCGCAGATAAAATTTGTAATGACTAAAAATACATTATTTTTTTCTTTTTATTAGCTTCATATAGATTAAAAATCCGTAGTGCCAAAAATTCTTTTTCTAAGACAACCCATTGGTCTTCAGTGGGGCGAATTGCACCAAACTGCTATGCGATACGTCATTACATGACGTCACCTCCAGAGTACTCTGCAGCTGCATGAGCTACGCTCAGTAGGTACACCATAATGAGTTACGCAAAAAGTGTCCTGTTCCTAAAAGTATTACAAGCCTGTACTACAACTCAAAACCAAAGAGTGCGGCAGTCCTCACTTCCAAAATAAATAAATTAACCTGACACTTTACAAGAAGATCATCTCCATAGTAACTCGTTGATCTATATTAAATTTTCTGACGGTGAAGAAAAGCGTCGTGGTGACTGTAATAACCTGAAGCCACACCGAGCGGTATTGTGCTTAAAGATAAAACAGTAAACGCAAACGACCAGCATATGGTGAATCACCCACAGACAAGCCATTTTACATTCTTTGCTCTAATGAGCAAGAATTACATTTCTTTAATGTTACGTATTACATCAATAGCGCTGCTAGTGCGACAAAAAATGTCATTTCGAAATGATATCTCCTTTACAACAGATTTACCTTATTCGACATACTGTGATGCAATGATCGAAAATTACATTTTTTTTTTTTTTTTTTTTTTTTTTTTTTTACAAACTGAATGCATAGCGCACCTAGCGCGACAACACATCCAATATACGTGTGATGGATATAATATCATAGTGGAAATCGATTCAGTTTAGAAAAATAAAATGTAGATTCAATACAACAATATAGTGATGTTTATAAAACAGAAAAATCGACGTTACCTATATTGTAGAAATGTTAGTCCGTAGGCTGTTAGGTCTTTATTTTATGTCGATCGACATACGAGGGCGAGTTAAAAAGTAATGCCTACAAATGTTTCACTGTAGTTTCAATGTCGATTGAGGTATTGCATGTCACGCATATTACTCGGTCGAGTGTCCTGTTTCTCTGGCGCAAGTTACAACCCTTTGCCACTAGAGGGCTAAGAACTGTAGTGTGTGCCATGGCAATGCGTAGCGCGACCATTTCGGTGCGTGCTGTAATCGAGTTCCTAACAGCGAAAATCGTGTCTCCAATTGAAAGCCATAGAATAATAAAAGCTGTATACGGTGACGATTGCATGGACATCAGTAGCGTGACGCTTGGGTTGTTTTTGCTCGTAGTGAAAGAAACAGTGACACTAACCTCAACACTTGCGGCACAGCTCGGAGTGGACGATCGCGTACAGCAATCACCGAGATTCATCGGTCTCAAGTTGATGAACTCATAAGAGAAAATCGTCTGATAACACAGATTTCAAGTAAGTGTGCAGTACCTCGAGGGAGTGTACAGGCCATCACTTCAAAACTGCAGTGCAGAAAATTATATGCACACTGGGTGCTCCTGACATGAAGCAGATGATATCGACAGTTTTCAACAATTACTTAGGCATTTCGAGCATAAGGATGAAGTGTTCCTCAATAACATTGTGACAGGTGGTGAAAGCTGGATTTACCATTTTGACCCGCAAATCAAGTGGTCACCAATGGAGTACGGCCTCAAAGGATCACCGACGAAACAATAGTTCACAACCATGTAACCACGCTATCAGCAGACAACGTCGTGCTCCCTGTGTTCTGGGATGCCTAAGGTGTGGTGCATTTGCAATCCATGCCTAAGCGCACCACCTTAAACTTTACAGGATAGACGAGACTCTCAAAAGACGGAAATATGAATTCAGTGACCTCGCCCACACATGGAGCACCCTCTCATTCAACATGACAATGCCAGACAACACAAGAGCGCTGCGACATGTACAACAATCGAAGTTGTTGGATTCACTGCCATCGATCAACCTCAATACATTCACGATTTATCTCAATCCGATTTTCATCTCTTTGCGGAACTTACAGAACACCTTCGAAGGCTTCCCTTTGATAGTGATGAAGCGGTGCAAGCAGAGGTGAGGCTGTGGCTCCGTCAGCGAAGTCAAACGTTCTACAGTGACGGTATCAACAAACAGGTCTCCCTTTGGGAAAAATACGTTGCTCACCAAGGGGACAAAGTTGAGAAATAAATATGTAGAAACGAGGAATAAAGTTATAGAATGTTGATAAAGTATGTTTAATTTAAAAATCTTTAAGACTATATGCGCATAAGGTATTTGGAGGCATATCTTTTCAGCACACCCTAGTATGCTTTTAGACAAAATACACTCCTCGAAATTGAAATAAGAACACCGTGAATTCATTGTCCCAGGAAGGGGAAACTTTATTGACACATTCCTGGGGTCAGATACATCACATGATCACACTGACAGAACCACAGGCACATGGACACAGGCAACAGAGCATGCACAATGTCGGCACTAGTACAGTGTATATCCACCTTTCGCAGCAATGCAGGCTGCTACTCTCACATGGAGACGATCGTAGAGATGCTGGATGTAGTCCTGTGAAACGGCTTGCCATGCCATTTCCACCTGGCGCCTCAGTTGGACCAGCGTTCGTGCTGGACGTCCAGACCGCGCGAGACGACGCTTCATCCAGTCCCAAACATGCTCAATGGGGGACAGATCCAGAGATCTTGCTGGCCAGGGTAGTTGACTGACAGCTTCTAGAGCACGTTGGGTGGCACGGGATACATGTGGACGTGTATTGTCCTGTTGGAACAGCAAGTTCCCTTGCCGGTCTAGGAATGGTAGAACGATGTGTTCGCTGACGGTTTGGATGTACCGTGCACTATTCAGTGTCCCCTCGACGATCACCAGAGGTGTACGGCCAGTGTAGGAGATCGCTCCCCACACCATGATGCTGGGTATTGACCCTGTGTGCCTCGGTCGTATGCAGTCCTGATTGTGGCGCTCACCTGCACGGCGCCAAACACGCATACGACCATCATTGGCACCAAGGCAGAAGCGACTCTCATCGCTGAAGACGACACGTCTCCATTCGTCCCTCCATTCACGCCTGTCGCGACACCACTGGAGGCGGGTTGCACGATGTTGGGGCGTGAGCGGAAGACGGCCTAACGGTTTGCGGGACCGTAGCCCAGCTTCATGGAGACGGTTGCGAATGGTCCTCGCCGATACCCCAGGAGCAACAGTGTCCCTAATTTGCTCGGAAGTGGCGGTGCGGTCCTCTACGGCACTGCGTAGGATCCTACGGTCTTGGCGTGCATCCGTGCGTCGCTGCGGTCCGGTCCCAGGTCGACGGGCACGTGCACTTTCCGCCGACCACTGGCGACAACATCGATGTACTGTGGAGACCTCACGCCCCACGTGTTGAGCAATTCGGCGGTACGTCCACCCGGCCTCCCGCATGCCCACTATACGCCCTCGCTCAAAGTCCGTCAACTGCACATACGGTTCACGTCCACGCTGTCGCGGCATGCTACCAGTGTTAAAGACTGCGATGGAGCTCCGTATGCCACGGCAAACTGGCTGACACTGACGGCGAGGGTGCACAAATACTGCGCAGCTAGCGCCATTCGACGGCCAATGGTGGGTCTGACACACCGGTGTCAATGTGTTCTTTTTTCCATTTCCAGGAGTGTATATGTTAATCGATTGATATCACGACAGTAATTTCTTAGAGACAATATTTTCAGTTGTAAGTTCCTTAGGTTAATGCTCCGTCATAATAATATTTTATAAGGGCTTATTTGAGATGATAACCCACTATAAATGAGGACCACAGCCATATGGCCTGTTTGCTCGATAACTGGTCACCACAAAAATGAGCCACAGTCAAACTGGGTCCTATCAAATTCACGTTAATTACTGAGAGAGCAGGCGAAGCATGTGATACGTAATCGAAGACTGAATAACAAACACACACACACACACACTCACACACACATACACACATACACGCGCATAACAAATATTTATTAATTAATTTTTGTTATCAAATTTTACATTAATACATTCCACACAACCGGAGAGTACAAAGATCTCTTGTTTAACTAGCACAGAATTGAGTTATAAGACCTCGGCGCTTGCTAATACGTTGCACAAATCTCAATATTATCTTTCGTATAAATTAAAATAAAAGTTATTTCTAGAAAATCTGGAAATGTTCACAATGGGATGACGACAGTAACAATTGTGGAAGACATTTCTTTGTATTACACATAACCTAACATATAATTTTATTTTTCTAGCTTTACCGAGTGCACAGAAGACCTAGAGGGAGCAGAAGACCTACGATTTAATAATTTTCAAAAATAAAGAGTTTTCCAACTTCACCGTGGCCCGCTCTGCTTCATTTACATATATAACGAAGATGACGGGCGCAATGCCTCCGGTTTGTAACATCGATATCAACCGCTAGGAAATCTATGTTGTCGCCATATAAAATGTTCTGTATTTCACAGTAACACATTCTAATCAAGGATTAACAGCAGAAATTGTGGTTTAAGCATCTGCTTACAAAGATATATATCATGTTCACACTACTTTTCACATACGGCCAACATATTATAGTTATTAGTTTCTGCGCGAAGTTTGATGAACTGACAGTTTTCTACGAATGTTAAGAGATTTGAAGAAATGTTGAAACGTATAACACAAAAATCTGAGAATATGGGTCGAACAAAGTCGAATCAGTGAATAACGGAAAGGAGAATACCGACTCACGTAACATCAAGTGAGGAAGATAAAAATAGTATCTCTTACCTATGCGATTGAGAAAGCAGCGAAAGCAGACAAGCTCTCATATACGACTGGGACTTCAGAATGTGGAGAGCTAGAGGACTTTCGGAGACCTAATTCTACACGTAATCTAATGGTCTCTATCGGCCGTAAAACACCTACCTTCCACTAACGTTTCGATGCAATATCGATTACATTCTTCGTGCTTTTTACCGAGTGTCACTTCGACTGTGCAACTGTCTCAACGAATCAACGAAACTTTAAACACTTCATGAATGTACCGTTTCAACATTTTTGTTTTTAGTAATCATATTTCACTTTAAATTTCATATAAAATTTTAAAAGTACCGTTAAATTTCGCGAACCACGTTCCATGCAGACATGCTGACTCCGCCACACATCCGAGGTGTCATTGATAGTTTCCACAATGAATACGGAATTTCTTCATCACATCTTTTGAAGCAAGGATGCCCGATGGCGCAAATGGGCATTCCTAACTGCTATAATGGCTATAGGAAAACTATTGTAGTTAGATGTGTAACGCTGACAGCGGCTGGACGCGAAAACTTTCGACCTCAGATGTTCCTACCGCTGTCGTCTTCTAGCGATACAGAAACAGGAAGATGAAAAGTGCGACAATTCGTATGTACTGCGTGTTATGAAGAATGTTGGGTGTAATGAACATATGGAAACGAACACGTGACACGAATGGATAAAATGTTACCCCGCTGGATTAACAACTTACGTTAATTACTGTTGTATTTCTTCAGCAGCTGAAAATATTTTAATAATTTATTCTATAAGATCTGCTAATCTAACAAAATAAGCTTCACTTCAAGAAAATTATCATTGTGTATCTTCCAGCGATCAGTGTAAATTTTATAATTTTGTTTCCCTTATTCTCGGACAAACACCGTCTTCTGCTTCACGTCTTACATTCTTGTCTGTAGACGGCTGCTTCCCCAACCCAGGAAACACTCCACCACTGCATCGCTACCTACAACCACGTCCTCCAAAAAATTGTTCAAATGGCTCTGAGTAGTGGTCATCAGTCCCCTAGGAAATTACAACTACTCACTGGACTCGCATTCGGGAGGAAGACGGTTCAATCCCGTCTCCGGCCTTCCTGATTTAGATTTTCCGTCATTTCCCTAAATCGTTTCAGGCAGATGCGGGGATGGTTCCTTTGATGTGGCACGGCCGATTTCCTTCCCAGTCCTTCCCTACCTCGAGCTTGCCCTCCGTCTCTAATGACCTCGTTGTCGACGGGACGTTAAACTCTAACCACCACCACCACTTACAACTACTTAAACCCAACTAACCCAAGGACATCACACACATCCATGCCCGAGGCAGGATTCGAATCTGCGACCGTAGAGGTCGCGCGGTTCCAGACTGTAGCTCCTAGAACCGCTCGGCCACTCCGGCCGGATGAAGTAACAGTCCCTTCCACACCCCACGCACGTCCGTCGTTAGTCAGAGATAATCGAAACAATGAAACAGACACACGCACAATTACAGACGTAGAAAACAATGAACCGCTTGCAGAAAACAATACACGACATAAGAATGTGTAGTTGTAAATAGACAGAGAAGTCAAATAAACCGATTGTAAACAAAGAAGGCAAAATAAACTCTCTATAAACAGGCTGTACCAGACAGAGGCATTATTTGAATTGCTGTATATAGTTACCAAGTTATTATTACTAACACCGCTAACACTACTGTGTGTGTAGCTGTTTTTGACCTTATCGTAAGCGAAATTATAATCCTTATAGTGACTGTTGGCAGAAGTTGGATTACCTGTACAGCCAACGTCTTAATGGATTTCGACATGTAAATGCGTAACAGCTGGAAGCCTCTGAAATGAAACACATGATACATGCAGCTTTAAACCAACCAATTTACTTGAAATTAAGTCAATGATCTAATAACTATGAGATATATTCATTAATATAAGTGGAGGGTTGTTAATGCCACACACACTTATACTTACTCATTCACTGACCCTTCCGGATAACTGCGTGCTTTAGCACACCACATGTGGGATTCGGGGTCATTAGCCGGCACCGAATCGATCCACTCCGCCGATTAACGTCGTGGTACGTGTTGGCCAGCCTGGATAAGATTTTCACGTTTTCCCACTTCCAACCAGGTCAATACCGCGAATTCGCAACTCGTAAAACGCACGCACACTTTCACAGGAGATAAACCTGGGGGCAGACAGAAGGAGTACACAAATTCCGTACTTTGAAGGGGGTTGTGTGCGGAATGGGGGGGGGGGGGGGGGGGCAGAGGGGTGCACACCATACCCTCTACCAGTGACAACGAAATATCTGAAGATTAACATGAAGACCCCGTCAAGATAGGTGATAAAGTTCAGAAGAAAGAAGAAATAAAGTAATTAATTTACTACATTATAATGTAAAAAGTCTCTATATTCGCATGTATCCTTCTGCTATCAAATCTTATAGCAATCTATACACTGTTAAATGTTCTCTTGCTAAAAGGTTCTGAATCTTCGTTGCAGCCGAAGAAAATTTGATGTAATCTTTCTCACTGCTACATTCACATTAAGCGGATGGGTTGTTGAGATGTTGGACATACTGCCGGAATCTCTCGCGGTCAAATTGAAGTCACACAATTTAAAACTGAATGGAACGTGTTCGCTCGAAAGCCTTCTTTCAGCCGAAATGACGTGTTAATGAAGATATTACTTTGTCGGAATTCAGTGAGTGAACAGTGCTGCAAAATTTACTTGTTGCTGCATACAAGCCGCTCAAGGACGATAATGTGAGAAATCTCAGAAATTCCAGATCTTTCGGTAGTCGTTCTCCCTGTACAATAAGATGACAAAAGTCATTAGTATGACGTACACGATGTATAGAAGGGCAGTGCATTTGCGGAGCTGTCCATTTGACCTCAGGTGATTCTTATGGAAAGGCTCCTGCTGGGATTACGGCCACACGACTGGAATTCAAAGACTGAACGTTGAATGATACTTGGAGCTAGACGCATCGGAACTCTACTTCGAAAATCGTTAGGGAATTCATTACTCCGAATTCTACAGTGTCAGGAGTGTGCCAAGAATACAAAATTTCAGACTACTGGAAAATCGGGGTGTGGTCAGATGAGTCCTGATTTCTGTTGGTAAGAGCTGATGTTGGATTTGAGTGCCGCGCAGACCCCACGAAGCCGTGGACCCAAAATGTCAACAAGGCACTGTGCAAGCTCTTGGTGGTTCCATAATGGTGTGGGCTGTGTTTGCAGGGAATGGACTTGGTCCTCTGGTCCAAATGAGCGTATCATTGACGAAATTATGTTCGGGTACGGTATCATGTCAACGGACCATAGTCGGTCATGATTCGTTTGAAGATCATTCTGGACAATACGAGTTAATTATTTGGCCAACCATATCGCCGAAGATGAATCCCATAGAACATTAATTGGACATAATCCATAGGTCAGTTTGTGCACAATATCCTGCACCGGCAACACTTTTGCAACTACGGACGGCTGTAGAGGCAGAATGGCTCAATATATCAGCAGTGGACTTCCAACTGCTTGCTGAGTTCATGCCAATTCGAGGTGCTGCACTGCCCTGGGTAAATGTGATCCCAGACTAAATATTACGAAGTATCCTATAACTATTGTCACCTCAGTGTATACTACTCGCATTTGGAAAGCAGAAAATGGCTAAGCTTAACGATACCAGAAGTACACTCGGCCATACATCGAAGTAAGTCTTACCAGTTGTAGTAACACTGAGCATCAGAGGAAAAGAAACGTAGTCTTAGTTGTTCTGGGTAAATTCAGCCGGAAGACTCAGTTACACTGGATGACAACGAAAGTTTTTTCTTAAGTCTAATGTGTTTTGTGGGTGATCGTTTAGGTAAAAGAATTAGAATGTTCAGAAACACGTGATATTGACACAAATTTTGAATTTGGTTGGAGGAAGCAAAAATGTAGTCTTTCTAATTGTTGTTGTAACACCAGCACTGTTTTGCACAAGATTTGGAGTGAATCCTCCTACAAAAAGATGTTTAATTTCACAGCTTATAGCGCAGATACTAATATTTTTAGATGATATTGTTATGTTGTGTCTATAATTTTCTGTTGTAGATCGTTTCTCACGCAAACTTGAGCAAAGAGTGAAAAAACCACTATAGCCTGCTTTTGCCAGTTTCATCGCTTGAAAAGGTGATATGAATTCTCCTGATTAATTTAGTTTAGTGAAGAAGCATCAGAGGAAAATCTCAGACATTACGTACATTGGCATGAAGGTTGAGGATCCACACAAACCATGGGCCACACATCGAATGTGTTCCAGTTGTGAGAAAGGACCCACTTGTGCTGTGCAAACGCGACAGCCGTACAAAACAGAAATGCCGGACTCCAAAAATTTGTCCAATTACAATGCCAAAAGTTGAAGGGGAAAACATAATTTTCGATTAAAAAGTGGACGCAGAAAACTTATGCCTACACTTAAAAAAGAGGTCGGCAGTATAAAACAATTTATTACAGCTCAGCTAGAAGATAGCAACACTTTCAAGCATGTGACAAGTGAATTACCGAAACTATGAGAAACTAAAATGAAAGAAGGGCGTTTTCGTCAGCCATGACTTTTGAAATATTGAAAGACGAAACGTTTGTAGACAAAACGACTGAAATTTAGTGATCACCTTGGATACCGTTTAAACAAGCTGTTAACAAGTTTCTTGGTATCTGCAGAGGCCCTGATTACCAGAATAATTAACTTCAGAGTATAGGAGGCGTCAATGAGCTTCAAGCTGGACTTCCTGGACTATGTGCCGTCAGGGAGGATCAGGGACAAGGGTTCCATCGCAACGTTAAATATACGAAGGGGGGCATACCATGACCTATGAGATGTAAGTATGACAGTAGCCTACATTTGTATGCAGCACTGAGAACGCCCTCTGTCGGTAGAAGAAATCGCAACGGAGATTTCAAGCCAGATAGGAGAAAAATTAAACTTTTTGCCCTCTATTAAAGCTGATACTTCATTATAAAATTAGGAGTGCCTTGGTTTGTCTTGTATCTTTTAGGGGGAAGTTAATGAAATTGACCAAAAACGTGTCAATTTCCAATTTTTTAAATTAATGGAACTCATTGACAATGAGTTCACAAAGTTTCAACGGTAAAATCACATCCGAAATACCTGAAAAATAATTAAATGTGTGTCTTGATCTTTCTGCCACGCCTCCTTTTTCAAGTAACACTTCAGTACTAGCTCCGTGAACAACGATTTGGTGCATTACTTTCAAGAAAACCTGCACAGCATACATCTAGAAAGCTGCGATGTACACTCTTTGGTTTTCTAGTTCATCAGTGACTCGGTTCCGTATCTTAGAAACAATAACAAACCAGACAACTTATTTCTGAAGAAGCAGTTACTGTTGTGTCTTGTACTGCCGCCGAAGATTTGAGTTGTCAGAATTGGAATTTGCGGTCCAGTTCTTGTACTTAATATTGGGAACTGAGGCAGGATGAAGATACTAGAGAGAATAGGCATTAAGGTTGGAGATTTCACTCAAGACATCTCGAGAATAATAGATTTGCAGAGACTCTCTACAGCTAAAGTGTCGATTGAAGACCTGATAAAGGAAAAAGGGCAGAAAATAAGAAACCATGAAGGGAAAGAGGACCCCGAGTACAAATCTGAGGCCATCTGAAGGAGTGACATCAGCGAAAAAGTCATGCTGAACTGAAATTTCATTTCCTAAAAATTATGTTTTTATAGTTTTTGTACCTTTTTCTCAGAATATATGGAGGCTAGAATGATGAAAATTTGTTTACTTATTTTTGTAAACCCAATAAATGTTTACTCAAGAGCAAATTTTAAAATTCTGAGTGCCAGCTGAGATATGGACAAAGCGCCTGGAATTTTGCATGGATTCTGTGTTATACTTACAGAATTCTAATTAAAAATTATTACAATTCTCCTACCCGGAATATTCAATAAACCTCATGAGAGAAGGTTACCACATGGAGAGAGACTAAACAAACAGAAGTTTGTAGAAATCTGTTGAATAGTTTCAGAGGAAAAGATATGGCTATTTTTTAAATAAAATTACTAAATGCAATAAAATTTTAAATATGTGTATAATCCAAGGAACTTAACAGTAAATGTGTTGATTTCAGCCGGCCGGAGTGGCCGAGCAGTTCTAGGCGCTACAGTCAGGAACCGCGAAATTGCTACGTTCGCTGGTTCGAACCCTGACTCGGTCGTGGATGTGTGTGATGCCCTTAGGTTAGTTAGGTTTAAATAGTTGTAAGTTCTAGGGGACTGATGACCTCAGCAGTTAAGTCCCATAGTGCTCAGAGACATTTGAACCATTTTTTTCTTGTTGACTTCATGTGAAGCATGGCACAAATTTCAATACCATATTCTGAAAACTGAGAATTTGATGCATCCTTTAAATAGTGTGTGTTTTTCATGAACTTCCCCCCTTCCTAAAATGTTTTGAATTCAGGTTTTTTGCATGAATTTTTAGGATATTCATCATTACTTTGCGAAAAATCCTTAAATAGTAGAGGGAATTTCTTCGAATTTCTGAACTTAACATATCAATGAACATTATAATCACCTAAAATTATTACGTAAGAAAATTGCAGAGTATAAATTTGTAGACCTGTGTTATCGGAAGGACGTCTTTCGAGTCGAGGGCAAGAAATAAATACCGTTGCACAAGAAACTTGTGTGGAGCTGACAAACACCGCACTTGGTTACCTGCTGCACGTGGAGGAGGGGAGGCAGCGGCCTCCCTTATGTAGCCCGTTTGGTTCGGGTCGACACTCCCCGTTTCCTGCCGATTGCGGTGGACGCCCGCCCTCGCCTGCGGAATAGGCTGCAACGTAGGCAATCTCGCGGCAGCCTTTGATCCGGTGCGATCTCCGGTCGGCCCTTGCGGCACTGACCCGACGTTTCGAAGGGCGAGTCCTCTCGCTTTCGCATTACGCCTCTCCCAGTGAACGTCATATTCTGGGAATCCGCCTTGCACCAATTGCATCACCCTTTGGTGCCTCGACCCCTTCAACTCTGATTTCAATGCTAATTCTCTTGTTTGGGAGGCAACGGCGCTTAGTGCTCTGGTCGAGACCTTTCTGGAAAATCACAGCCAGTGGTATGGCGCATTGAGGGTCGGGCATTATTCCTGATAACGTCTTACAATAACCCTTTATTAATGTTGCTTCAAAGTCGAGCTCTTTTGCATTAAAATCCCTACTACAGGTTCTTTATACGGGGTGTCATCTGGTTTTTATGTGTACATACTGAAGCTGATTAAGACAGGCTAGTCTTTTGACTTGATTTTGCTACGGTTATACTCTCGTACTGGTTTCCGTAATCTTATCAGTAATGGAGGCCATTTTTAATTATTCTTACATACTGATGAGCCAAAACATTTTAACCACCTTCTTAGTAGGGTAAAAATGGAAATGCCGGGTGGCTAGGGCCTCCCGTCGAGCAGACCGTTCGCCTAGTGCAAGTCTTTCGAGTTGACGCTACTTCGACGACTTGCGTGTCGAGGGGGATGAAATAATGATGATAAGGGCAACACAACACCCAGTCCCTGAGCGGAGAATATCACCGACCCAGCCGGGAATCGAACACGGGCCGTGGGGCATGACATGCCGTCGTGCTGACCACTCAGCTACCAGGGGCGGACAGTTTTATCTTTATTATCTACTAGTTACGATTGTTAGAACTATTTTCAAAGAGAAAACTGTAAGGTACAAAAAAGACTACAGAATATAAACAAGCATCATAAGAAATGGAGCAATTAAAGTTGGTCATTTTTAAACCACAGTACTTACACATTGTACCTCAATGGATCAACTGTATATTTCCTTCATGTGTGAGCCACACAATGTAGATCATATATATAAACAGCTGAAGTCCTTCGTCCATGCAATAAGACGGATATCCATAAATATATAGGATGAGTCTCTAACTATTGGCACCAACAATAGCTCCGAAAGTATGATAGGAGCTGAAAAGTTTGTGGGACAAATGTTGCGAGGACAGAAGTTCTTTTTTTGTTGCTAGGTGCGGTCGCTTCAGAGGTATGAAGGCCAACTTTTTTTTAAATGGGGTGCTTTAGTTTGGTACTTATTTCCTGATAAAGGCTATCGAGACGAATACAGTGATGCGTAACAGTAAGATCTCTGAAGGTCAACGAAGGTCATAAAGGTGGTATCAACGTTCATTTACAGAATGTGTTTGAAGTGATTAACTATTGGTATCAATAGAGTGCTGCAATCTTTTTATCATGGACTGAGTGGTGTTCCTTATCACGTCGTGAGTTACCGAAGCACATACTCTTACAATTGGTTCTCGCATATATTGAGGTGTAGTTGGAGAATCTTTATAAACAATCTCTTTCACGAATCCCCACAAGAAAAAATCCAGAGGCGCCGGCCAAGACACGTCTCCTCAGTGTACAGTCCAATGATCTGGGAACTGTCTCTGCAACTCATTTCCAGCCATCAACGAAAAATGTGCCGGACACCCATCGTGTTGATACCAAATTCTGTTCCTTGTGCCGAAGGGTATTTCTTCCAGTAACAGACCTAATGTTTCTTGCAGGAATGTGGTGTACTTTCTCCCATTAAGGTTTCGTTCGATCAAACTGGGGGCCTATATCCCTGTCCTCACACCATACATTCACCGACCACAGTTTTTGGGTTGCAGCTTCCTGCAGCCAACATGGATTTTCAGCTGCCCAGTGATGCATGTTATGCAAATTAACATTTCCATGGTTTGTGAATATAACCTCGTCAGTAAATAAAATGAAATTCATAAATGTGTCACCCCTCTAAATCTGTAGTTGAACCAATTGGCAGAATTCAATGCGATGGATACAATGCGTACCAATTAATTATTGGTGGAAACTGATACGGCAAGGATGATATTTATGGCGATACAGAACAGGAGTGAACTATTCTCTGGCTCATGCCAGATTCCTTTACGATTTGACGTGAACTAACACAAGGACCTCGGACCACAGTGGCAAGAGTACCAATTTCCGTTTCCTCGTTAGCAACTTTCCTTTGCCGGATAGTTTTCCGACGTGTTAAAGATCCAGTTTTTTTATTGTCATTTTGTAACTCATACAAGGTGGGCTGGCAGCTGAAAAATTTTACTCCGCTCTTCAACCACAAGCAGTACAATAAAAGAGAAAACCAATGAAGACAGAAAAGTAAAATAATTGTGGTTAAAAACAGTAAATACAATAGTTAAAAAACATGAAGCCGTTCACACTCGACAAGAAACAACAAAACTGTCGGCACTGTGCACAAAAACTGATGATTTAGATGACACATGCGAACGAAGGAGCGTGGGCGGCGGAAAACACTGAATCACAAACACGACGGCACATACACTAAACCGATGGCGATGATCTCTGGTGTGCGAATGTCCACTTAACGTGTGCGAGTCCAGGAACCTGCCAAGAGGGGAAGAAGGTGGTGGGGGAGGGAGAGGGGAGAGCATAGATGCCAATGGTAGGGAAGATGGAGGGAGGAATGAAGGTATGGGTGGTAGTGGAAGCCCGACGAAGGAGGGGTGGAATGGAGGGGGAGGGAAAGGAGAGAGAAGGGAGAGAGGTTGCCCTGAAGAAAAAACACAGGAAGTGGGAGGATCAAAGGTGATAGGAGGGGTAGATGGAGGGGAGGAGGGAATCATCAGGGAGGGGGAGCTGGCGGAAACCACCTTGGGAGAGGGTAAGGAGGGTGGAGAGATGGAGACCGGGTGGGACATGGAAATACAGGCGCGGCAGCAGACAGGGGTGGGAGAGGATGTGAGAGACAAGTGCGTGAGGAGGATCTAGTTTACAGGAGGTGTAGAGGATCCGTTTCTGTTCGAGGAAAAGGAGGAGGTGGTGGAACGGAATAAGGTCGTAATCCAGTTGTCCTTGGCTGGCCGAAGTCGCCGTGTAATTCTAGGTGCTGCGGTCTGGTACCCTGAGACCGCTATGGTCGCAGGTTCGAATCCTGCCTTGGGTATGGATGTGTGTGATGTGCTTAGGTTAGTTAGGTTTAACTAGTTCTAAGTTCTGGGGGACTAATGACCTCAGAAGTTGAGTCCCATAGTGCTCAGAGCCATTTGAACCAAGTAATCGGAGACGTTGGAGCCATCTCCATTCGCATGACGTTTACTGGCAGGACGATGTCCCCTTTTTTTAGTTCTTCTCAATTTGTCATATATACCCCCGACGACCACTATGCAAAATTAAATAAATGAGAGTCCGCAGCTCGTGGTCGTGCGGTAGCGTTCTCGCTTCCCACACACGGGGTCCCGGGTTTGATTCCTGGCATGGTCAGGGATTTTCCTCATGATGACTGGGTGTTGTGTGATGTCCTTAGGTTAGTTAGCTTTTTAGTAGTTCTAAGTTCTAGGGGATGGATGACCATAGAAGTGGCATAGTGCTCAGTGCCATTTCAACGAAATAAATGAGAGTTTGTCTCTATAAATTCATTTTAAGGGATAACATTTGTCCGTATTGAGTAATAACTAGATGTACAGGGAGGGGGTTAAACTAACCTGATAGTATGTCACGTTTGGTGTTTCCTGAAGTAGTAAAACAGCTTAAATAAAGTCCAGCCACTTTTAGGGGCTAACCGATCCGAATCACATCTTTCCCCATCATGTTTTCTCGGTAAGGAACTTCAAACCAGAAGTGTAGTACTAATGTTAAGAGGCGTTTATTATCTGTATTACTGAGACACAGACAGTCTCGTACATTTATGACGCCACTTCCACCAGTCCTTGCGTTAGTGTAACTTTTCATGCAGATTAACATCCGCATTATCCACTGCATAATTAACTAATACTTAACGACCATTTCACATCTCTTATCTGGCTAAGCACTGAGTTCTGAGAGAAAATGTCTGCGTGGTATTTTTGTAAAGTGAATTTGGCTTACGTAAATGCAAAGTGAGCCACCCCAAACGGTCTTGGTCCCAAATGTAATCAAAGTAACACAGAAGTCATATCACACATTCTAGGCTTGCAATGTATCTTGAGGGCACGTACAACAACCTAGCATGTGGTCGACCCTGTACGACAGTTATCTTTCCCTGACAAGTTCATGAAAAATGGTGAGGTGCTGGGATGTATAATAAACGTATTTTCTTTTGTCAGGAGTCACACGTTTCCATTTCCATACGTGACTAGATACTGGCATTGAAAGATTGTGAATCAGGGTATTGGCATGTTTTGTATTTCTTTCCTTTAGGTTTTGAGGATTTATTTATCAATGTGCACGCCAGTGAAAAGCGTTTTTGTTTAACTTTTCTGTAAGATATGTGCATGCCAAGCCGTAAAATTTTGTAGAGGAAATTCTTGACTGGTGATAAGCATTCTACGTTAGTACATATTTTTTTGTGGTTGCGGATTTGTAACGAGTATGACTATGCAGTTGAACTCAGTAATTAATGTGACAGTGAATAATTGGGAGGGCAGAATAATGGATTGATAGCCACATGATAGTGACGCGAATGTGCTTGTCTTGGAGGAGGTAAATTTGCCATGAGGATAAGTACGAACAGATGTGAATTAGGCGCCAAAATTTGGGAGACAATGTAGTCAAACAGGAAGTAGCCTTACCTATAAATCCGGAATGAGTAAATGTAGTGAGGGAATGGGGCCGGGCTGTGACGCCAGAGGTACCACTAGCTATCGCAACAACTGCTAAACCGAGACCAGCACCTGTATTGCTTTTCTTAATGCTGTTGTGGTATCAGACGCCAGATGTGGCGTATTGACACCAATTGTAGTGGATGGGTGACAGGAGGTGCCATATTAAAAACACGGGGAGAATTTTCCAAATGATTTGTTCGTTTCCACTACAGCGATTCGTTCACCTGAGACCGCGTCACAGGCCCCGCATTGCTGAGGCCATTGCTCCAGCGGCCTGTGCAATGCAACGCCGTGTCATGCCGGACTTGTTCACCAACTGTAGAGTTCCAATTACGTCAGGATTTCTGCGCTAGCAGACGACTCAGAAGCCACCATCCCCGTTGACTCTGCACTACTCTGCCAGGAGCCGTACGCCGGCCTCGCTGCTGTTTCTTACTCGGCTGTCGTAGCTGGGAATGCGGCGGCAACGACCGCCCTCGTTCTGGCGACCGAACCCGCGGCCCTCGCCTTGTAAGTCTCCGGCGTGTGTCGAGAGACGAGACAACTGCCCGCCGTAGCGACCAGAAGAGTGGCCTGCCCTGGCTGGCTGCAGACCCCGCGTCGGCCTCAGAGGGTCGAACCAACGACCCGCCGGGGACTGGTACGCTGTCGCCCCATCTGTTGCTGCTTGTAGCCCGGCAGTGTCACTTGCGCTGCCATCCAGGAGAGCTGCCACACTTGAGAGAATCTCGTTAGAATACAATACCTATTTATACTCGGCTCCGTGGCTCTGTTTCAATAATGCCTCACTCCGAGTCACGTACGCCCCACACCCCGGTTGCTCCAGTGAGTCCCTTCTGCCTATAGCTTGTGACATGTGAAACGCTGCTTTTACGCTTTTCAGAAATTCGATGGCCCCTGTGGCCTCCATTCCACTTCGCAACTGCTGGTCAGCACAACTTAGTGCAATCCGGCCCTCATTTGACTCTAACTTGTGCACTCCGAAATATTGCACCAAATTTAACTTCCCTATCTTAAACTGTGATGCCGCTACAATGCTGCTAAGGCACTGCTTGAGGAAGAGAATAGAAATCAAAGTCAGGAAATTAGGAAACAAAGTGAAGAAAGGCCGCAAGTATATAGTAAACAACTATGGCAAGGAAAGCAGAAATGTGGGTACTGCATAAAATTTTAGATGAAACAAGAGAAGAGTTTAAGCACAGATGATGCCATCAGATTCTTTGTCCCAGTATGCTAAAGATCAATATTTTAGTGGGAATCTACTCGAGATGCTTGAGCAGATGATGATGAACAGAAAAAGCGAATTGCTTACACAGTGTAAGAGACACGAACTACCACGGACTCAGTACAGGAGGAAGTCAGCGAGGTTGGGACAGAAGTACAAATTTCAATTGTGTGGCAAATGCGCTGAAAGTGACGCTAATCAGTGGCCTTATGGAGCGGCTGATAATTCGGTGAATAGTTGCGGAGGTTTACAAAGAGAGGAAAAAAAAAAAAGAAACAGGATGCCATACGACGAAAACGGGAGGACTATCTCCATCACTTATCGTACAAACTTGGAATCCTTAGCACCACAGTTCAAAGAATTTCTTTATAGTGTGATCTAAATTCCGATCTCACGCTACTCCTACGGTTCCTGCCGTCTGAATTTCCCTCAGTACCATGGAAGTGCTTTCTTTATGCCATAAAAAATGTGTTCTGTCACCATATCCATTTTGTTTATGTTTCCGGATGATCTGCAGTTGCCATTTGTTGCTGTATACTCCATTCAGTTCTTAAACTTTTTTATAGACTGCATCTGAGACGCTTCGAATCTCTTCTGCCCCGTTTCCCACGGTAAACATCTCACTTGCATTGAAAATTTTACTCCAAACGTATATTCTCAGACATTTCTTCCTCTAATTATGGCTAATGATTAATAGTGTAGTATTGTTTTGGACAGCATTGGCCACTTTGCATAAACTAGTCCTCATGACCTCCTTGATTGGTCCGTCATGTGTTATTTTGCTTAAAGATAGCAGAATTCCATAACACTGTCTAGTTCATGGACCACATTTTTGATGTTACGTTTTTCGCTTTTACCATTTCTGCTACTCTTCAGTACTTTCGCCTTTCTCCAGTTGACTCTCAATCTATAGCCTGTGCTCGTTAGATCATTTCAGTAAACAGGTCCCTTAATTTTTCTCACCTTCACTGAGAATGGCAATGCAAGCAGTGAATTTTATAACTGATATTCTCTCACCCCGAATTTTAATTCTAGTTCGGGAACTGTTCTTTCATTTTCGTCATCTCTTTCTCGACTTACAGGTTTAACAGTGAAAGCGAAAGACTACAGCTCCGTCGTATACTATTTTTAATCCGACTACTTCGTTCTTGATTTTCATTCTTATTTTTCTTAGTTGTTGCACAAATTTATATTAGCCTTCTTTTGCGATTGCGTACACCTATTGTTCTGAGAGTTTCGTATCTCTAAATCTTTTATCGTATCTAGATTTTTAAGTCTCGCGTGCACTATCAAGAACAACGTCATAATAGTCTGTTTGGTACCTTTATCTTCCCTGAAGCCCAACATCGATCGCCATCTATATGATCTTCCATCTTCACTTCCTTCATTCTGTAAATTTTCATTACCAGTAGTTTAGATGCATGAGATCTCACGCTGACTGGATGATACTTTCTGAATACGTATGTCCGTGCTGTCAACGGGAATGTATCGATCTATGATAAATTTCCGAAAGTCAGTACGTAGAAAGAGTCATTGTCTATGCCTACCAAATTCCGTGGTTCTTTGGTTACACTAGATACAATGATATTAAAAATTCCGAAGGAGTATATATCTTTGCCATCCATCCTATTCGATATCAAGTATTCCAAAGGTCTGTTCAGCTCTAATGCTAGATGCCCTATGCCTTCGATACTGACTCCCATTTATTTTTCTATCACGTCATCACGGAGTTCCTTCCCCTCCTAGAGACTTTCAGTGAACGCTTTCCACATATGCGCTCTGTCCTATGCGTTTAACCATGAAATTCTTATTGCAATCTTAATGCTGACGGGAAATATACAGATTTTCTGCACTATGTTATAAAGAGGTACCACTAGAAACAAAGATGTCCATATTGTCTAAATACGCTTTGGATTACACGTCAGCCGTCACCTAGAGGCTGCAGAACCGCGCCCTCAGGCGATCATTGCATCTACGCCTGCGATTCCCCACCGACGATCTGTACGCCGCAGCTGAAATCACACTCCTGAAAGAGCGTTTCCAAGATCTGGCAAGGGCTTTCTATGAAGGTTCTTCTACATCAGGAAACGTCTTCATCCACTCCATAGGTCGATATGACATATCCCGCAACAAGCACAGGCGCTCAATTACGATCTTCGACGACTAAGTCGAAGAGAAAATCCCTACATCCAATCCCCCAATCCTCCTCCACCCTCCATAATATCCCCAATCCTCCTCCATCCTCCATAATATCATTCGTCTCGCCAAACTTAGGCAAGTACCAGACACACAAAGAACATTCTTCACATTACGCAGACACCCAAGAATCACAGAAATAATCACACAAAAATAAACAAGTGGAGCAAACGTCAAAAAGGTTACATACTCTCCTACACACCTCCCCAAAGAGGGGAAAGTATTAGATGAGAGTGAGCGAGTGGCGTCAGCGGTGAAACTAGGTGTGAATCAAACACAGCACTTGCGAACGCCACCTGATTGCACTTCCGTATACATAGGAGAAACACATTGTTGCTATAAATTTAACCGCTATTCGCTACAAAGAGTAGGCGTAGTTACGAAAGGTTCAGAACTGAAGAAACCTTTACTAGTTCCGCAATTACCCCTGCGTCTTACCGTGAGGTGTCGAGACTGGTACTTTAATGGCTGGGCGTTCTTATCGCGGAAAAGTGTACTACGTGCATCCTGTAATATAAAGAGGGTCAGACTGAAGACCTTTTGCAACATACGCAATTAATAAATTAGTCTTTACAACTCCTCATCTCGCAGCATGGTTTACGTAATGCACCGAAATAGTTCTTGTCTCTGAACGTTCATCAGCAAAGTGGTTCCTCTTCACACACACAGTTTTACCTCTTAGCTGATTCTTCCGTCGCTTCTTGTTAGAAAAAGAAATTATGAATAAAACAGAATATTGTGTATGTTCTGCTTTCTGCCAACAGAAGTTGACATCACATTCCCTCAACAACAAAACGGAAGCAACAATAAAACGTACTCATGGACCGAACTCGAAAGCTTTTTTATATCACATGCACGTTTAATATGTGGATATCTTTTCTTCAACAGATATTTCGTCTGTTGAAGCAATAAGAAATGCGTGAAGAAAGTTCAGTCTCGTATACACAAACACTTTTCAATATTTGGCAGTAATGATAGACAAACGTTTAATAAAGGCCGCAAAATATTGTATTGTTGTCCTGTAAATATGTCTCACCAATTATCCCCACTGCTGTTAACAGAGTCTAATTAGTGATGTAGCTAAGACAGGGTAACAAAATTGCTTCTGCAACATTAGGAAAAACCAAGCAGTTGATAGCAACAGTTAAGAAACTGTATTAGATTGCACAGATTCCAACGCCACGCTCTCACCCAATCACTGATGTTAGCAAATCTATAGCTAAAAGGACAATGTTTTTCAACATTTTGGCTCTTTTATGACACGTAAATGGCTTTCCAAAGACGCAAGTATCAGAACTGCGAGTGAGTCAAGAATGTCGAACTATTTCAAAAGCGTTCCGTAACGCGTTACTTATTACGCCGAATGGTACCTACAGAAAACGAAGGCTATAGTGTACGTTCCTTTTCAACTGTTCTTGCTTGCAATTTCGCTATAATCACGAAAATACCAGAAACTCTGAAATATTTCCTCCATGAGAGGTGACTTCGTTCATGGCTGATAAAACGCTTTTCTCGCAGTGAGTATTCAGTGAACAGAGAGCTATTTGATGGAATCTATACCACGAACTCCGACACACGCTGACAGTTCTCAAAAAAGGTGTGGCTTTCCATTCACGAATATCCAAGGGAATTGAGTAACAGGTACTATTGTATATTAGGGAGAAGCAGATTTGGTTGTTTAATTACATGTGAGGAGTTACATCTATAATTCGAACTGTCAGTACCTTAAAAAAATTATGAACACTTTTCCCCATTAGAAGTATTCTATCCAACAATCCCATAAATTTATTATTAATTATTTAATGATACTTTTCTATCTACAACAGCTTTTGTCACATCTGCTGGATTTGTGGAAGTTATCGGTTTCGAGACTGTTGTCATCATCAAAACCAAGCAACGGAAATAGCACGTCAAGAAGTCATCTAGCGCCCATAATAGTCACTTAAAATTAACAACAAGCACTAGATTACAATTTGATGAGTTACTTCCTTAACAGGACACTGGTACTGATGATTTTCAGTTAGACTCAAACTGGCAAACTATCGATCCTTAACAGTTGCAATCAACACAGTTACAGATAAAATATATTTAAGAAATAGATATTGTGGGATTTGATAATGCCACATTCCATAATTATACTAAAAAATGAAGCCTCTACCAGGAACTTCAGTATATTTTATAGTGGCAGGGTCAAATTTTACAGTTGTAGGTTCCTCTAAACAGCAATATTACTACTAAAACCGAATTTTTGAGGATAAATGTAAATATCAGATAATTTGTCTTGCACATATTGCTTATAACTGTTTAATCTAAATAATATACCTCTTTTAATTTATTTGTTGTTTGTTATCTTTGTACCAGCACAAAAATGGGAGTTAGTTCTACCATAGGTGGATTAATATTCCTCAATCTAAGTAAGAAATTAGGTGGCGAGTTACTAAATCTTGCTGACCATTATCGCATTTTGCACAAATTCTTAGTAAGCGAGCTTGTCTGTGGCGTGAAATCTTTTATTACCACTGTACCAGTTAAAATAAATGGAAAACGTTTTTCGTTCACGTAGGATCTGAGAATGTAGTTTGATTCAACTTTGTTGAATTTGCACCATAGAGGGCGACTGTACATATTATTTGCAACCTACACAATTATTTAGAGCTCTGTACACAACTGTCTCGAGTGCCATTCATGACAAAGGGTTTATAAAGAGCAAGTTGTTCTCGTTCACTATTGTACTCAATATCTTCAGAGCCTATACCCTGCAAGTGTTTAACTATAGTTAAAGGCTACTCAACCTTTGACCTTCTTCTGTGCGAATGAACAGACTTTGCCCGAACTCTCATTGCACTCGTCAGCTTAGTCTGGCGCAAGTAATGGCTTGGTTCACATGGCTCTGAGCATTATGGGACTTAACATCAGAGGTCATCAGTCCCCTAGAACTTAAAACTACTTAAACCTAACTAACCTAAGGACAGCACACACACCAGTGCCCGAGGCAGGATTCGAACATGCTATCATAGTAGTCGCGCTGTTCCAGACTGAAGCGCCTAGTACCGCTCGGCCACCGTGGCCTGCCACAATTAATGAGTGAAAGGGCAAATATCTACTAGGAAAATTAGGAATGTATGATGTGGACAGTTGGGAATGTGGGTTCCACGGGAGGCGTGCAAGGGATAAGACCCTGCAATGGGACTCTCCTCTGTGCCCTCGGTGGCTCAAATGGGTAGAATGTCTGCTATGTAAGCAGGATATTCTGGATTCGAGTTCCAGTCGGGGCACATATTTTCAGCTGTCTCCATTGACGTATATCAAGAACACCTATCGGTGGTTAAGGGTTTTGATTTAACTACCATTTCATTCTAGAGAAGTTGCATGGTCATCAACTGTACCTGTTCTGTCAGGAACAGATACCATCTGCATATAATTGTGAAGATGTTTCTGTGAACCCTCTGCCAGGTATTTAAATGTGATTTGCACACTATCCATTTAGTTGTAAAATATCCTGAAATTCCTGTATAAAATTTTCAGATAATTGTTGTAAAGGTGATATACCATTCGAAACTAGTTTTTCTGAAATTGTCTGATAAAATCTTCAGTCATTTTTTGATTGCAAGATATTTATTCCCAAATTAATGTATGCTGAAATTTTCTAATGAAATATTCAGTACTTTATATATCATCTCAGTTCAATTTATCTTGAAATTTTGTCATAAAGTATTTCAAAAAATTTTTTAGGACACAGATATTTGATCCAGTTCAATTTACCATGAAATTCTCTCACAAAATCAGAAAAATTATAATGCCATGATATATTGTTACAACCTAATTTATCATAAAATTGTCCCATACATTTTTCTGGTACATTATAACATCTTACAATTAATTGTTTCCATTCAAATTCATTAAATAGACTCTTCTTTTCAATTATGACCCTGTATGTTTCATTTATTAAATACAACTCATATAACAGTTTAAAATTTAATTTTTTACACATGATACAAATTATTTGAAGAAGTTGTCCATTTCTAGCCTTTAGTTCATTGAACTCACTGCACCAGCAAGGGCATAAGGTTGGCTTGTTAATATTGTTATTAATAATGACAAAAAGTTGTTGTTTCCTCAGTTCTGAATAACTTTGTTTTGCTCTAGGTAGCAATTCCTTTAGTTTCAAACTATTTAGACTCACAATTTATTAGAAATAATTTGTCTTGGATATGTAAAAACATTTGTAATTTTTTTAAACAGGTTTTGCATACCTGAGAATTTAACCATTTGCAAAATGTACAGGACAAATATTTGAATTTGCATTCTTCGTTTTTCTGTTAAAATGGTGTTAGTGAATAACATCAGTCGAAAGAACTTCTAATTCAAAACCATCTAACATGATTTCATATAATTATCCAGTGCTAACTATTACTGTTAAACAAATAATACATGGTCAAAGTGAAGGATATTGCTAAGGTATTAAATTAAGTAACAATTGAAAGCTGCAGTTATTAGTAATGTTGATGTTAAATATAAGAGATATTATTTTGAATTGAAAAATATCTCAAATATTATTAAATTTTTTTGTCAAACAGTATTCCATAAAAAAATTAGATTAGCTACATTATTACAGATATATAGAACAGATATGTCAGAAAGAGAAATAGAAAAGTTTGTCAATGATTCTGATTTCTAACTAAACTTAATATCACAATCAAAAGATCTATAATTTATTGAAATTATCATTAACTGTTTCAAGAATTCTCTATTGAACTGTAAAGGATTAAAATATATTTTACAGAACAAAGAACTGCAGTTGAATATGATGAAAATGATCATAATGAGCGATATATAACAGAAGAAGCTAAAAGACAGAAATACTCAGAAGATCAGTTAATGTGTAAATTTATCCATTTTAATTCTGATGATGAAAGTTTAATTTTGATGACATTATCAATAGAATACATAAAAATATTTTAAAATGAGTAGAGATGAAAAATAAAATAAAAATAAAATCTAATAAAATCTTTTTCTCTGAAATGTAGTCGATTATAGCTAATTAACAGCAATTTTACATATAATAATAAGGATGAGTTTAGTAATATTGATGAAAAGAGTCATCTATGACTTTATGCAAATAAAATTGCTGATGTTTTAGAACATGTTCGAGATAAGAAAGCAGTAGAAGACCTTGCAAAAGAAAAGTATTTCAAATTATTTGAAAATCTTGGTAAGCCTACCACAGTGCTACCTAAATACATACAAAATTCAACAAATTTTTTAAATGAACCTGGTCTATATTCCTTAGTCATGAGATCCAGAATACCTTTTTCAGAAAATTTTCAAGATTAAATTTATGAAGACGTTTTACATTCAACTCAGAAATATGGAGAATATAAAATTAGAAAAGGAGTAATATCTTTTTATAAAGATTACACATATTGTAAGTATTATTGTGTAGAACAAATAGAAAGAAATGTAAAATGAAGAAATCATTAAAATACAGTTGAAGCAGATAGAAACAGCTAATATTGTTTCAGAAATAATAAATGAAAGAAACAAAGAAATAAACACTTTATTACCACACGTTGTTCCTCTAACAGAAAGGAAAATTTGAGGCCAAATTTTGTTCATTTGAAATTATTTGATGATGATTTCGATTACTGTAATTATGTTATTAGAACTCTGAGAAAATTCTTGCTAAAGCAGTTTTACACAAGTGTTAAGCTGAATTACAATCCTGATTCAGAAAATTTATATGGACGAATGAAAGAAATTTTAAGAATTATTTACTTGCTTGTCATAATGGTTGTACTTACTTGGCATAATTAATTTAATATTTTACATGATTACAGTAAAAAATTATTGATTAATGATATAATAAATTTAGACATGTCAAATTGACTGTAGGCTTTCCCGGTGTAAACTATTGATGAAGGTTTCTCTGCTCTCCAGCTGGGTGGTAGTATTGATATCTTGCGACGTTTCGGGAAGTGTTTTACTACCTATATTCTGGCGAAGTGTCGAGATTCGCGGAGAGCGGGCTATTTATATGCGCGGTCACCCCCCTCCACTAGACCTCGGGGGACTGAAGTGGACCAGCGGCGTGCGCGCAATGGTGGGGATGGCGGGCGCCCCTGGCAGCCGCGTTCGGTTCCTGGTGTAAGCATTCTGTCTGCGTCCGCGGCGGAGGACGTTGACGAGCGCGCTCCCGACGGATTGCCGGTGTCGCAGGGTTCCATGCTGCGCTGAGTTGGTATCCCTCTCAGCTTCTCGAGAATCTTTATTTCTATGGATTCTTTGATAACGCTTGCCCAAAAGCCAGATGCTCTGCACAGTACCTTCGTGTTTTCAAAGTTGAAGGTGTGTTCTTCATTGATTATATGTTATGCTATGGCTGATTTTTCTGTGTGGCCTAGTCGCACACATCTGATATGTTCTTTGCAGCGTTTAGATATGCAGCGCTGTGTTTGCCCAATGTATTGCTTCCTGCATTCGCATGGTATACTGTAAACTCCTGGTGCGTTAAGGTTCAGCGCCTCTTTGGCAGAACCTAGGAGCTCCCTCGTCTTCGTTGATGGTCGGAGAATGGTTTTGATCTTGTATTTTCTCAGAACTCATGCAATTTTAGCCGTGAGCTGACCTACGTACGGAAGGAACGCGAGTCGTTTATCTTCTTCTTCTCCTCCATTATTTTCTTCTGGGGTTTTCACTGCTTCCTTCTTCCTTTTAAGCGCCTTGTTGATCCGCGTTTCACTGTAGCTATTTTGTTGGAAGATTTCCCTCAGGTGTTGCAGCTCGGATGGTAGTCTGCCTTTGTCGCAAACGGCGCGCGCCCTATGTACCAGGGTGGTCAGTACAGTTTATCTTTGTGCTGGATGGTGGCAGCTTGTTGCATGAAGGTATAGATCCGTATGTGTCTTCTTCCTATGTACTGCAAGGCCTAGTGATCCATCTGCCTTCCTCTTAATTAAAATATCAAGAAAGGGGAGGCATCCGTTTTCTTCCATTTCCATTGTAAATTTTATGTTCGGATGGATGCTGTTGAGGTGTTCAAGAAACTCATCTAGTTCCTGTTTGCCGTTTCCCCACAAGGCCGGCCGCGGTGGCCGTGCGGTTCTAGGTGCTTCAGTCCGGAACCGCGGGACTGCTACGGTCGCAGGTTCGAATCCTGCCTCGGGCATGGATGTGTGTGATGTCCTTAGGTTAGTTAGGTTTAAGTAGTTCTAAGCTCTAGGGGACTGATGATCTAAGATGTTAAGTCCCATAGTGCTCAGAGCCATTCGAACCATTTTTCCCCACACGACAAAAGTGTTGTCGACAAAGCGGAAGAAGTGCTTCGGTTTCTGTCTGGCAGTTTGAAGGGCCACCTCCTCGAAATGTTCCATATAGAGGTTTGCAATCGCAGGACCAAACCTGCTAGATGTTATACGTTAATTACATCCTACTCCTGACCTCCATAAGTAGCTGCACTTCAATTATAATCACCCAGCACTTGCCTTACTCGTTATGTGCATGCAGTCTGCGGAATTCAACTACGCTGTGGGCAGAGGTCATAATACTTCTGCTCCTCGGCATATGACCCAGTGTTGTCATGTGACGTTATTACTGCTCCTGATGCAGGGTTCTGTTTGGTTATAGTAGAAGACAAAAGGTGTCCAGTTAAACATCGAAACTTTCGTTCCTGGGTATTATGTAAATCCTCCAATCCGGAGTGATGTCTTTATTAAAGAGAACGCAGTCAGTATTGATCCACTGAGTTTTTTTTAAATCCAGTTTCACAACTTTATAATCGATCCTGGAATGCAAATGTATGAGCCACGAAGTTCTTACTCGCCCTTTGATACAAAAAGGGGGCGTCTGGTAGATGTATTTTAATCACTTTCTCTAAAATATTTTCTGTAATCAGTGCCACAAAGCATTAATTTACCTCAAGAATGCTCGCCACGAAATAACCAAAGGCCGTTGTGATGTGCATGTTTAAATATTTGTTCAGATATTTGAGCAGTTCTACATTGGGTGGGTCTGAGTTATGGCTGCACCATAGAATTACTTTTTAAGAGTCTAACAATGTGTGATATGGAAGTCATTAGAATTATGCAGTCAAGTGTAACTTTATTCTAAAAGTTGGTTACTAGGTAAGTAAGTATGAATATTTGTTGTAGCAGATTTACTAGCGGCTAAATGCTACGAACTTTCATTTGTTGAAGTAGTGTCTTTGCAACGAAATCTTCGTGGGCTGAAAGCAATTTGAGGTTCTCCATGGGTAACAGCTCTAGTCAGTATAGACCCACGTCTTTTGGAGACAAGTACAACCGTTGCTGCATCAGGCACTATTACAACACGGAGTATTTAAAATTAAACTGATGGTATTTCGAATGATGCAGGGTGAACTGTATGCATTGCAGGATGAAACATTGTAGAGATGTTCATTAATGGACGCGCTTGCGGAATATACTAACAAAATATGGTTCCACTATCTGTCACCAGGTGAAACTATATCACTGTAAACAGTCAGAACGTGACATTTTCCCTGTTTTGCGTCAGTATGCTGTTTGTCGCTTGATGATGCGTGTTGGTTTCTTTTGTGAAATAACTGTTTGTGTAAAGGGGAAAGAGGCTGAAGATTTACGTGGGAAATACAATAGCTATTGAGAAAGTGGTAAATGTATCTTATCAGAAAGTCAACTACAGCAGTGCCGCATTGCAGGATCATCGCCAACGAAACAGCTGCTAAGAAGCCCCATGTCTAGAAATGGGCTAAAGAATATGATCAATAAATTTGAAGAATCAGGAGAGTCAGGCGTTGTAGCAGGGATTAGGAGGCGGACAGTTCGTGTGGCAGTAGTTGATGAAGTTGCTGCAGCTACAGTCAACCGTGCAACACATGACACAAACTCTACAGCCAGTGTGACATTTTTCATGCAAATTCAGCACTTCAAAAGATTTCGAGATGTGTTTTACTCTAGTATCTCCACAAAATTCAGAATGTCCATCAAACGAAGTCCAAAAATAGGTTACAACGCTGTGGCTTTGTACATATAGGGATGGCATGTGAACAGAAATATTCTTTCGATGGTCGAGGTATAATTTACTCTGCACTGTGAATGTGCAGAACTGTCGCATATGAGGTTGTCCTCCATCACATGTTGTACAAGAATATCCACAGCACTCAACTAACGTGAGTGTGTGGTGTGGTTTCACAAGCTCCTTCGTTCTGTAACTGGTTTTCTTGGAGGAGGCGACACCTTGCAGGTCTGCTAGGTATACAATCACACCTGTACTTTATAAGGACCTCCTTGTGCATCACGTGATTCCAGCTTCGCAAGAGAGAAACTATGTCCATTTCACTATTCTCAGGGAAGAAGGAGTGACACATAACATTTGCTTGGAGAGACCTTCGGGAACGACCGCGTAGTATCTATCCAATTTCAGGATGTGTGAGCTTCCAAGATACCCCGACCTAAACCCATGCGATTTATGGTTTTGGTTATATCTGAAAGATCGAATTGTTGAGGAACACATCCAGTCTCTTGTTGGTCTGAAGGATAGCGTACGACGACACGTCTCTGTGATTTAACGGGATGTACTCAGAGCAACTGTCGACCTTGCATAGTTACAGATGCAACATGTTGCTCAGTCGTGAGATTATAATGAACCATGTTGTAAGTTGTGACCATATAGTAACTAACATACCAGAAGAACTGTTATCATGTCTTTGATCAAAATCAATCAAACAGCAAAAGTCTTGGGATACATCCTAAAATCATGTCGGTCTGCCGCTGTGGTTGCCCCGGTTGCTGCCCGCAGTGGAGCTGAGCCCTCGCCTGTGGTTGATTGGGAGGTCGTTCCAAGGCGTGGCAGGCAGCGAAAGGCGTCCCCGGAAGCTGACCAGAAAGCCTCCCCGGTGCGTCTGACAAACCGGTTTCAGGCACTGTCTCTGGCTGAGCCAGATGCAGCTGCCTGCCCTGTTTCAGAGGATCATTCTCAGCCTTCAAGGTCCGGGCAATCGCAGAGGTTGGGCTTACTGGTAGTTGGGAGCTCCAATGTTAGGCGCGTAATGGGGCCCCTTAGGGATATGGCGGCTAAGGAGGGGAAGAAATCCAGTGTGCACTCCGTGTGCATTCCGGGAGGAGTCATTCCTGATGTGGAAAGGGTCCTTCCGGATGCCATGAAGAGCACAGGGTGCAGCCAGCTGCAGGTGGTGGCACATGTCGGCACTAATGACGTGTGTCGCTTTGGATCTGAGGAAATTCTCTCTGGATTCCAGCGGCTATCTGATTTGGTGAAGGCTGCCGGTCTTGCTTATGAGATGAAGGCAGAGCTCACCATCTGCAGCATCGTTGACAGAACCGACTGCGGACCTTTGGTGCAGAGCCGGGTGGAGGGTCTGAATCAGAGGCTCAGACGGTTTTGCGACCGTATTGGCTGCAGATTCCTTGACTTGCGCCATAGGGTGGTGGGGTTTCGGGTTCCGCTGAATAGGTCAGGAGTTCACTACACTCAGCTGGCGGCTACACGGGTAGCGGAGGCTGTGTGGCGTGGACTGGGCGGTTTTTTAGGTTAGAAGGCCTCGGGAAAGTGCGGGATGGGCTGCAATGTCAAAGGGTGCTTGGCAATTACAGGACGTGCTTGGATCAAGGAACAGTCGGAATTATAGTTGTAAACTGTTGTAGTTGCGCTGGAAAAGTCCCTGAGCTTCAAGCACTAATAGAAAGCACAGAAGCGGATATCGTTATAGGTACAGAAAGCTGGCTAAAGCCTGAAATAAGTTCTGCAGAAATTTTTACGAAGTCTCAGACGGTGTTCAGGAAAGATAGATTAGGCAGAATTGGTGGTGGAGTGTTGCTGTCTGTCAGTAGTGGTTTATCTTGTAGTGAAGTCGAAGTAGATACTCTGTGCGAATTGGTGTGGGTGGAGGTTATACTTAACAGCCGAATTAAGTTAATAATTGGCTCCTTCTACCGACCCCCAGACTCCGATGATACAGTTGCGGAACAGTTCAGAGAAAGTTTGAGTCTCGTAACAAATAAATACCCCACTCATACGGTTATAGTTGGTGGGGACTTCAACCTACCCTCGGTATGTTGGCAAAAATACTTGTTCAAAACCGGTGGTAGGCACAAAACGTCTTCCGAGATTGTCCTAAATGCATTCTCCGAAAATTATTTAGAGCAGTTAGTCCACGAACCCACGCGAATTGTAAATGGTTGCGAAAACACACTTGACCTCTTGGCCACAAACAATCCAGAGCTGATAGAGAGCATCATGACTGATACAGGGATTAGTGATCACAAGGTCATTGTAGCTAGGCTCAATACCATTTCTTCCAAATCCATCAGAAACAAACGCAAAATAATTTTATTTAAAAAAGCGGATAAAGTACCACTAGAAGCCTTCCTAAAAGACAATTTCCATTCCTTCCGAACTGACTATGCGAATGTAGACGAGATGTGGCTCAAATTCAAAGATATAGTAGCAACAGCAATTGAGATATTCATACCTCATAAATTGGTAAGAGATGGAACGGATCCCCCGTGGTACACAAAAAAGGTCCGAACGCTGTTGCAGAGGCAACGGAAAAAGCATGCGAAGTTCAGAAGAACGCGAAATCCTGAAGATGGGCTAAAATTTACAGACGCGCGAAATTTGGCACGTACTTCGATGCGAGATGCCTTTAATAGGTTCCACAACGAAACATTGTCTCGAAATTTGGTAGAAAATCCGAAGAAATTCTGGTCGTATGTAAAGTACACAAGCGGCAAGACGCAGTCAATACCTTCGCTGCGCAGTGCCGATGGTACTGTTATCGACGACTACGCCGCTAAAGCGGAGTTATTGAACGCAGTTTTCCGAAATTCCTTCACCAGGGAAGACGAATGGAATATTCCAGAATTTGAAACACGAACATCTGCTAGCATGAGTTTCTTAGAAGTAGATACCTTAGGGGTTGCGAAGCAACTCAAATCGCTTGATACGGGCAAGTCTTCAGGTCCAGATTGTATACCGATTAGGTTCCTTTCAGATTACGCTGATACTATAGCTCCCTACTTAGCACTCATATACAACCGCTCGCTCACCGATAGATCTGTACCTACAGATTGGAAAATTGCGCAGGTCGCACCAGTGTTCAAGAAGGGTAGTAGGAGTAATCCATTTAACTACAGACCTATATCATTGACGTCGGTTTGCAGTAGGGTTTTGGAGCATATACTGTATTCAAACATTATGAATCACCTCGAAGGGAACGATCTATTGACACGTAATCAGCATGGCTTCAGAAAACATCGCTCTTGTGCAACGCAGCTAGCTCTTTATTCGCACGAAGTAATGGCCGCTATCGACAGGGGATCTCAAGTTGATTCCGTATTTCTAGATTTCCGGAAAGCTTTTGACACCGTTCCTCACAAGCAACTTCTAATCAAGATGCGGAGCTATGGGGTATCGTCTCAGTTGTGCGACTGGATTCGTGATTTCCTGTCAGGAAGGTCGCAGTTCGTAGTAATAGACGGCAAATCATCGAGTAAAACTGAAGTGATATCAGGTGTTCCCCAGGGAAGCGTCCTGGGACCTCTACTGTTCCTGATCTATATAAATGACCTGGGTGACAATCTGAGCAGTTCTCTTAGGTTGTTCGCAGATGATGCTGTAATTTACCGTCTAGTAAGGTCATCCGAAGACCAGTATCAGCTGCAAAGCGATTTAGAAAAGATTGCTGTATGGTGTGTCAGGTGGCAGTTGACGCTAAATAACGAAAAGTGTGAGATGATCCACATGAGTTCCAAAAGAAATCCGTTGGAATTCGATTACTCGATAAATAGTACAATTCTCAAGGCTGTCAATTCAACTAAGTACCTGGGTGTTAAAATTACAAACAACTTCAGTTGGAAGGACCACATAGATAATATTGTCGGGAAGGCGAGCCAAAGGTTGCGTTTCATTGGCAGGACACTTAGAAGATGCAACAAGTCCACTAAAGAGACAGCTTACGCTACACTCGTTCGTCCTCTGTTAGAATATTGCTGCGCGGTGTGGGATCCTTACCAGGTGGGATTGACGGAGGACATCGAGAGGGTGCAAAGAAGGGCAGCTCGTTTTGTATTATCGCGTTATAGGGGAGAGAGTGTGGCAGATATGATACACGAGTTGGGATGGAAGTCATTACAGCATAGACGTTTTTCGTCGCGGCGAGACCTTTTTACGAAATTTCAGTCACCAACTTTCTCTTCCGAATGCGAAAATATTTTGTTGAGCCCAACCTACATAGGTAGGAATGATCATCAAAATAAAATAAGAGAAATCAGAGCTCGAACAGAAAGGTTTAGGTGTTCGTTTTTCCCGCTCGCTGTTCGGGAGTGGAATAGTAGAGAGATAGTATGATTGTGGTTCGATGAACCCTCTGCCAAGCACTTAAATGTGAATTGCAGAGTAGACATGTAGATGTAGATGTAGATGGACGTCAATTTTCCCAGGTAATGAAGCAAATCAATGTGGCATCTACTCAACATGTCGTTGGTAGTCCCTGCAGATATACTGAACCGTGCTCTCTATAGCCGTCAATAACTGCAAAATTATTACAGTGCAAGATTTTGTGAGCAAACTGACTTTTCCAATGAAACGTCCTGGCAGATTAAAACTGCGTGCCCGACCGAGCCTCAAACTCTGGACCTTCGCCTTTCGCGGGCAAGTGCTCTAACATTTGAGCTACCGAATCACGACTCACGCCCGGTACTCACAGATTTACTTCTGCCAGTATCTACCTTCCAAACTTTACACAAGCTCTTCTGCGAACCTTGCAGAACTAGCACTCCTGAAAGAAAGGATACTGCAGAGACATGGCTTAGCCACAGCCTGGGGGATGTTTCCAGAACGAGATTTTCACTCTGCAGCGGAGTGTGCGCTGATATGAAACTTCCTGGCAGATTAAAACTGTGTGCTGGACCGAGACTCGAACTCGGGACCTCTGCCTTTCGCGTGCAAGTGCTCTACCTTCTGAGCTACGGAAGCACGGCAGTAGTTCTGCAAGGTTCGCAGGAGAGCTTCTGTAAAGTTTGGAAGGTAGGAGACGAGATACTGCAAGAAGTACAGCTGTGAGTACCGGGCGTGAGTCATGTTTCAATAGCTCAGATGGTAGCGCACACTCCGCTGCAGAGTGAAAATCTCATTCTGACTTTTTCAATATTTCCCATAAGTGTTCGTTGGGATAGTATTAACGCCCCCATGGCGTTATTGTCAGAATGTGATGTCACTATCCCATGTTTTTATGTGATATTCATCTACAGGGCGGTCGAATAGTCACCAGTTTAAACAAAAGACTGAATTTATGTTTCATTACAAATACAAAGAATACTTGCAACTGTTTTCTATGTTCAAACAGTTTTACGTCTTCGTTAATACATATTTCAAGTCTTTTTGGAGCGCTGCAATATATTATATGGCGTATTATGGTATCACTGTCCAAATCATGAAATACTTCGTGTATGTAGTTTTCTAGTGCTGAGGCTTTTGAGAGTACATAGAGCCATTGACAAGACTCAGTAGGAAAAGAATCATCTGGTGAACGTGAATGTCAGTATCTGGCCTTGCATCAATCACTTATCATTGTAATGTTTCATTTAAATAATTGCGTAGAGCAGTGGCATAATGGAGTGGAGCACCTTCGTGTGGAAAATATATTTCTTGAAAGTTTTCAGCACATGTTATAAGTCTTGGTGCCACGTCACTCGGAAGTACATCCAAACAGTTACCTCCTGTCACTGGTCCATCAAAAACATATGGTCCAAATCCGCCAAATGATGACATTACCCCTCAAACACCAACACAAGATTGATTTAGTGGTTGTTCTCACAAAAGACATTGATTCTCAACATACCTCTAAGTTCAGTTATGCCTGTTAGTTATCCACTCATCTTAAAATTGGCCTCATCAGACCAAACAGTTTTTTTTTTTTGGAGTAGGTTAGGATCATATTCCTATTGGTCATGCATCAATTCACAAAACAAAAGAATTCGATTTGGATTACCTCAAGTACCTCATTATTAAATGTGGAATGTAAACTTTAAACTATTGTTTGAGTTACATTCTTTGCACTGACCTCTGTGATCAATCCAAATCACTTGCTAATCATCTGGTTCATTTTCGTGGAATTCGGGTCACACCTAAACATTTTGTTATTGTTGTGGTCTTCAGTCATGACATTGGCTTGATGCAGCTCTCAATGCTACTCTGTCCTGTGCAGCCTTATTCAACTCTGAGTAACTACTGCAACCTACATTCTTCTGAATATGCTTCGTGTATTCATCTCTTGGTCTCCCTCTGCGATTTTTACCATCCAAAATATCCTCCAATACTAAATTTGTGATCCCTTGATGCCTCAGAACGTGTCCTACCAACCGGTCCCTTCTTTTAGTCACAATTTACTCTTCTAAATTCTATTCAGTAACTCCTCATTAGTTAGGTGATCTACCCATCTAATCTTCAGCATTCTTCTGTAGCACCACAATTCGAAAGCTTTTACTCTCTTCTTGTCTAAACTATTTATCTTCTATGTTTGACTGCCATACATGGCTACACTCCATACAAATACTTCCAGAAGACTTCCTGACACTTAAATCAATGCTCTATGTTAACAAATTTCTCTTCTTCAGAAACTCTTTCCTTACCATAGCCAGTCTATAGTTTATATCCTCTCTAGTTCCACCATCATGAGTTATTTTGCTCCCCAAATAGCAAAACTCATCAACCACTTTCAGTGACTCATTTCCGAATCTAATCCCCTAAGAATTACCTGATTTCATTCGACTAAATTCCATTATCCGTGTTTTGCTTTTGTTACTATCATCTTATATCCTCCTTTCAAGACGCTGTCGATTCCGTTCAACTGATCTTCCAGGTACTTTGCTGTCTCTGACAGACTTCCGATGTCATCGGCAAACCTCAAAGTTTTTATTTCTACTATCTGCATTTTAATTTCTACTCCAAATTTTTCTTTCGTTTCTTTCACTGCTTGCTCATTATACAGAATGAATAACATCGAGGATAGGCTACAACCCTGTCTCACTCTCTGCTCAACCGCTGCCTCCCTTTCATGCCCCTCGACTCTTATCTCTGCCATCTGGTTTGTGTACAATACTTAAATACCCTTTCACTCCATGTGTTTTATCTCTGCCACCTTCAGAATTTTAAAGAGAGTATTCCAATCAAGACTGTCAAAAGCTTTCGCAAAGTCTACAAATGCTGGAAACGTAGGTTTGCCGTTCCTTATTCTAGCTTCTATGGTAAGTCGGAGGGTCAGTATTACCTCGCGTGTTCCTACATTTCTACAGAATCCAAACTGATCTTCTCGGAGTTCGACTTGTTTTTCCATTCGTCTGTAAAGAATTCTTGTTAGTATTTTGCAGCCATGACTTATGAAACTGATAATTAGGCAATTTTTACTCCTGTCGACACCTGCATTCTTTGGGATTGAAATTATTATATTCCTCTTGAAGTCTGGGGGGATTTCGCCTGTGTCATACCTCTTGCTCACCAGGTGGTAGAATTTTGTCATGACTGGCTCTCCCAAGGTTATCAGGAGCTATAATGGAATGTTGTCTATTCCTGGGGCCTTGTTTTTGACTTTGGTCTTTCAGTGTTCTATGAAATTCTTCACGCAGTATCATATTCAATTTCCATAATATTACCCTAAAGTACATCGGCCTTGTGTAGACTCTCTATATAGCTAAACATACCTGCACTTAATTTTCCTCAATTGTGACTGTTGTTGGGCGCCAGATCTTCACGCACACATTACAAATCCATGTTCTTCAAATCTATCTCGTATGTCGTACACTGTCTCTCTACCGGTGGTTCTGATCTAAAGCGTCTTCTCCATTCATTACCAGTTGCAGTAGCACCACTTGTAGGACATGTTTTTAACGTGAAATTCCTTTCTTCTCTTGTTAACACCTTGGCAATTCGGGAAACTACAGTTGGAAATACGTCTCACAAGTCATGATTTCAACAGTTCATTTGTTTCATTATTATGCTTTGCATAGCATCGCATTGCATCGCATACCATCTTGACATGACGTAATTATCATCGTTTGCTAACAACAACTTGATGGGTTATAACTTCGTACTGTACTACGTCTTGCTGTTACTTTTGTTTTCTTTTGACGAACTAACCAGTGGCTTTCGCGCCACCCTGAGTTTTCTGTAGCTATGTCGAGGGTATTTCAGTAACGTCACTGGAACAGTGTGTCCCAAAAGATAGTCTTGTGCACACCATACTGGGGTGTTGTGATTCTGGAAACATCTCTACGCACCCGGTAGTCTCAGTGGGTCGAAATTCCCTCGTCTCCCGATATGGTCAGTACGGCCGAAGTCGGTAAGTGAGAAGCTCCGCCGTGGCTATTGAGTATTGAGTGGATGCCCGCAGCTCCCTGCCCCCACCGGTGGTCAGTGAACGCTGCACAGGCTCCCCAGCTCATAGAGAGTAATTGGATACCAAATTTTTCCTTTCTTGCATGTACTTCAAAGAGCCAGTCTTTGCAGTACCATTCGATGGAAGTCACTAGTATACGCTTTAGAAAATCTGGTCCAACCAATAGTATTGCGTCACTCTGGACAGTGTTCCTGGCATGTGAGGTTGAACAATCACAAATACACTGTTCGGCCAAGTAACAAACTTGTGCTTAAAAATGTACATCTTGTACACAAAAAGAGGAAGTTTATTTATGCCTTACTCCGGTTCTTCACGAATTTAGCAACGATTCTTGCCTGTCACATTGGCTGCAGCTTCAGGTCGTCTCTTCTAGTTAAGGTATTTTGAAAGCAGTTATTAGGTGGGGGGGGGGGGGTAGAACTTAGATTCTGATGAGTCTGCTGTGAGAGGGGTCTGGTGTTGATTGACTGATGATAGCTTTTTAGAAGAATGTAAGTGTCCTGATTGTGGCAATGCGATCTATATACTGTGCTGATTGTTACTTGCTTACTTCGTCACCTAACTTGTGTTGTTTCATTTGATTGTTATTTCCAGAATATTTTTGTAATGGTAACTTTAATTTTGCGAACTGCTCTGAAAGCAGATCTCGTTGCAGTTACTCCATACAGTCTTCTGCACTTCTTGGTACCTCATCACTGTGTTAACCTCACTTTCTGTTGTGTAGAAATTGGCTCCCTTTAAATTTCATTCAATAATTAGTGCAAATAAATAATTGGTAGTATCAAGTTACGATGCACTTGTCGTTTATCCTGGTTAGGTGTCTAAGTAAAAGGTACATACAACCTTTCTTATACACTATTGGTTCACTCCAAAGTGGTAGGTGGTCTTGTGCACAGTATGTAACTACAAAAATTATAAAAATAGCTTATTAACTATTTTTTGACAGCATCAAGCATTCGAATAGTTTGGCTTGTATTACTCCAAGCTGATTCCATTAATCATGGTGTAGCACTTTTAAAATTATTAACTTATGAAAAGTTTTGTAAAGTCCATATCAAACGTTGGAGACACGCAATTTATGCAAACGATATGTAGATTAGAAGTTGTTGATATCGACTGAATGAGTGAACCAGACTCTATTAAACACAAATAAGACAATAGTTACAAACGTTTAACTGAATAACAAGAATATAATTAAAATAAGCTTATTTCACATGGACAAAATTGATTAATACCAGCATGAGAGTCCACGAAAATGATCTGAGCAATCCCTAATTGTTTGCAATATTTTCGTTTGACTTCCTTTGGAATGCAGTGCCAAGGTGTGTAAAGACATTATGTTAACTAGTTTCAGCTGTTTTCATGTATGAAAGACAAAATAAATGAAACTAATTGTTAGTCGTAAATTCAGAATAAATCATCAATGATGAGATCAGAAGTTAATCAACGAATTTAATATACCTATTTAAAATGTGTATTTGTTATGATATGTTTAATAATTAGACGTATCATAACAACTATATATTTTAAATAAATAAATAAATAATTTCACGAATGCTAGTCAAATGAGAATACCGTGCTGACTAACGTAATGTTCATGTGACGAAGGTTTTAAGTAAGCAAGCATGATTGAGCTCGTGCTCATTTGTCAGTGTTCGGCTGGTTTGGTAAGGTGTTTTGAAGGAACTTGGACTTAAATACGTTACTCTGAACTTCGAAACACTTCGGTGCCCATGAGTGGAGAGCTTAGAACGTTTTCGAAACTGTGATGCTGTTGGACCTAAGAGTCTCAGCCCAATTTTCAGTGATTCTCTATTTTCCTACGGTACAAAATTTTTTGATGTATAAAGACTTATACGCAGCTCTGAACTACAGTAGCTTTGTTTAAATATACAGTTTCCTTAGTTGAAGTGACCTTAACGTTATGTAGTTGTGGTATCAGTGTTGTGGCATTAAATTTCGCAGTCATTATAATGAGAGTCTACACTGTTGATTTTTTTAAGGTTTAGGACTCAGGTTTTTTTCGTTAATTTTTGTCCAGTTCCAAGTACTTAGTCCGCAATTGCTCGTGTGTGCGAATGCTCTGCTTGTACGACGAAATACGTTTTCGTTGGTATTCTTAATGACTATTCTGTTAAAATTAACAGTGGATCTAAGGTCAACATTATTTGTGTGTGTCTATGTGAACAAACATATGGTCAACGTTCAAATCACCCGCTGCATGCTACATATTAGTCTAGTGATTTCTTTCATACTGCTTTAGTTTAACGTTCATTATTTATTTGCTTGCCTACTTTTCATGATTGATCAGTACATCTATTAGGGCTTAAAAACACCAGTGCATGATCTGTCCCCTCTAATGAAGTGAGCTACGATGAAATATAAGGTCGTGTCCTTTCTGTCAGCAAATAACTGACTGCGTATCAGTAATAACTGCAAGCATCCAGTACAGCTTAAATGGGTTTGTCTCGTCGGGGATAAACTGTTACTACTGCAGCCAATAGGAGAGTTGTGGTATTAATCCCCATGTCTAACTGGTCATTAACATTGTATCGACACGTGAATGTATTGCCAATCCTAATTAAGCGCTCCTGGATATTAGCCTGTTAGAGTCATTGTAGTGATTGATGTTTATAACCCATTGTCATCGATTTTTGCCTGTTTAATTTTGGTTTACAGGACGTTAATACATTGGGGGATGCTCAGCATATTCGATACATTGTGATCTTTAGTTGAAAATTAAACACGTCGTCCTCGTAAGCGTCCTCCGTGGGAACGGAGCCTTTCCCCGAAAAAGTAATTAAAACTGGATTGGTTATAAGCACGACGTTTATAACCAATCTGATTGTAATGGCGTTTTCAGGAAATTCTCCGTTCCCACGGCTATACGATGTGCCGACGATGGAAAACATTCCTTGAGAGGGACTGAAAGCTCGTGGTTCTAGCCGCGCAGTCCGGAACCGTGCGACTGCTACGGTCGCAGGTTCGAATCCTGCCTCGGGCATGGATGTGTGTGATGTCCTTAGGTTAGTTAGGTTTAAGTAATCTTAAGTTATAGGGACTGATGACCACAGCAGTTCAGTCCCATAGTGCTCAGAGCCATTTGAACCATTTGAAGGGACTGAAAGAGTGTTATTTGTATCCTATCATGAGTTATCCGTTACGCTATTCCTTTTGACTGCACTGAATCATAAGATGAACACACTGTTTGTACGACTTTCCTTACACGATCAGACTCCAATCTGTAACACGTGGTTTGAGAATCTAGCACTAAGTCTGCTTTGGTTTGGGTTGAACTGGTAATATGAAGCATATGAACAATGTCTCTCTACGTTTCTTGTACTTCGACTGTGGAACTTCCTCGAGTAGAATTGATCTAACAATATCGAACAATTTGCAATTGGTTCGTCACACCCGACTGTTTAATAACCTTATAAAAATCTGAAATTCATATTCATAGCTGTGGAGGCCTGGTAATTATTTCTTTCCTAAAAATTTGGCCATTTACCTATTATCGCAGAAATTACTAATATAAAGCCGTCGTTTGAAACCCTTTGTAGTCCGTTAATAAGAAAAAAGAGTGCCACAGTACAACAATAAGTTCTTTAAACCTCACTAGGAGATCGTAATTTTCGGCATAAGTGCTACTTCTACTATTATTTTGATTTCATCGGCAGTAGCCCCCGCTTTGTTCCGCCGTTTTGTCGTTGATATTCCGTTCGTTTGTCTACCTACAGTGCTCCCCGTGGCGGTGTTTACGATGTGATAGAGCTTACTCAAATGTATAGTAGTGTAGTAGAGTGTCTCAGTTTTTGCAGCACGCTACTTTAATTAAATATTTCTGTGTAGACATTTGTTCTTTCATTACGTGAAACCCGACTTTTGACGATGAAAACTTATTTCCTCTTCTCTGGATCTTGTTTTACTTGAATGGGACTGTAAAAAAGAGTCAGGATAAGGTCGGATGACTAACTTCACAAGAGGAATCGAAATCGAACGCTCGTTTTAAAAGGCGTAGCACTGGAATAACATCCAGCCAAGACTGGAAACTTAATTACCACTTAAGTAATCAGAGGATCGGATTAGCAACAAAGCCTAGTGCAGACCAAATCGTAAGTCCCAACATGGTTTTCCTTTGGAACAGTCACAAAGTCTCAATCATCAATCCACTGAAAAAGAAAGAGCTGACTGAATGTCATCACCCTGCTGACAGTCCATTCTTCACACTCCAGCTCGCTGCTTTTGATGCTGTTTTACCCCTATGTGCACTTCCTGAATGCTGAAACTTTGTCTTCGCATCTCATTAGTAGCCGACGAATATCAGCGTCAGTCAGTAAACGCTTCCTTCTGCTCAGCTACCCTCCTCTTGTTTCGTCGTTGCAGTCAGCCTGTTTTCCATTTTTGCAGACGTACTTTCACATACATGAATCCAGCATGTATTGTCACTCTCATTTCCCACAAGACGGCGTCCCATGTCGAGTTCATCCCTCGAAGTGTCTTGAGGTGGCATCAGGGTGGGTGTACACCCGCAAGAAGGGTAGCTCACCTGTTATAGTTGTCATGGAGCCCCATGTTTACTGAAAGAATGTATCTTCCTAGTGCAGAAAGCGGCTTGCGGTCGGCACTCGGTGATGGTTAGGCCACAAATAGTGCCCCTCTGAGGTGACTGGGGCGGCCCGAGGGCCCGAGTCATAGGATGGCAGCGACCTGTTACACCTGGACATCTCCTGCAGGCCATCGACATGACGGTAGTGAAGCAGCTAGTAAGCCTGTGGCATGTCAAGATGGGTCATGGCCTATGGTTGGATCGTGTCAGAGGCTGTTGGTGAAAGTGATATGGGTCTAGAGATGTTGGAGAGGGAATTGGGAGTTTCAGCTGTGACAACTTCAGTTCTGCTGAGGGCAACAGTGAGGGCGGCTGACGATTCTGAGTGAACTACAGTTAAGTGCCAGTTGGTACTCATGGCTCCTCTGGAGCCTAACATGATACAATACCGTTTGATCCTCCGGTGGGCAACTGTAGGTGCCCTTTTTGTGTCGTTTTTACGCTAGGGCGAATGCTTTCGGATCCCCCTGTCTGTTTGTGGTACGGGCGCAATGTGGCAATGTGATCACTTATGACCCTAAATGACAAGTGCAGACATAATATTTTGCTTTCAGCTGATGTTATCAGTAAGTTCCCTCAGCTGGTGCCTCAGTGGTAGGCACATTGTAATTCTTGTTTTGTTTGTGTGTCCGGGTGTCGTCAGAGTGGCAGTCTGTTTTGCGGGAGGGGGGGGGGGGGGAGGGGGGGAAATTTCTACCTTATTTCTGAAATTCGTGGTACTTCGCTCTTCCTGCGCTGCCCAGCTGGCAGTGGCAGCACCGCTGTGGAGTTAGCGTTTGCGCAGAGGGTGCAGTTAGGGACATTTGAGCAACAGTTAGCGCAGGTACAAAGTGAAATGGGGAGACAGCGCCTTACAGCGATAGTGTTTCGTCAGAAGGCGTGATCGTTGACGATTGAGGTACAGCTAGCACTTCTCCGAGGTGAACTGTATTGGTGCGAGTCTCAGGAAGGCTCCCACAGCAGGGCGGTCGGGAGGCCTGTGGCGCTTTTCCTGTGGGCAGTGCGAGCCATTGCCAGGATTTTGATTGCGGCCGAGGCTTTTGGTGGAGGTGGGATGGCTTTGGAGATGTTGGCTAGTCTCCACCGGGAACCTTTATGTTAGTAGCCAGCCAGGAACCTACACTACAACTGAAGGGCAATGTTCATGTTAATACGAAAGCAAAATAAACACGTGATGAATGACATATATGAAATATGAATGACGTACTCAGGAATGAAAAACCAATAAATCAGTGATCCAATCTTTTAACTCTTAGGTGACCGAATAAATGGAGACCAATAATAATAAAACGAAAAAAAGTATATGAATACATAATACAGGCCATTTAGTTATATCTGAAGGCAAACTCTTATAACAGACGATAATGAGGTGATCAAATGTAAAGATGAGCAACCATAGAAACATAAAATACGTGACATCAGACAGGTTTAACGCAATGGGATCCGGTCACAGAAGTGAACATGGTCCGTTCCACTGAATTAAGAACGAACGCGCGGAGAAGAATATTACATCCCTCAAACTTGGATAAACTTCATAAGGCACAAAAACGACAAAGACGAAACAGAACAAAAAGATAAGCGTGTCCCTGAGTTGGAGCTCATGACTGATATAGGGAAATGCACGATTTAATATGCTGGAGACCTACTATAGTTTCCAGATATCGACCATCTGGGTGACAAAATTTTGCATGTTGCTTAAACATCATGAAAGATGCATCAGCTGATAGGGAAGCAGTGCACGTGTGTCCAGGTGTGATCGTACGTATCGTGAGTAGGGCTTGTGTGGGAACTTCGGAACGTCGCCTAGTTTTACATTACATTCTAACAAGCCTTATTATTGTTAACTCATAACATGCCTTAGATTATGTTACATGCACTAGGATACATATTTGTGACCCAAGTTTGCGAAGCGTCTTAATTAATGAGTTCCTCCTTCCCTCTTCCTCCCTCACTGGCGCAATGGATTCATGGTGCTGACTGCAATAAGCTTACAGGTTTATTGTGCATCGGTGGCATTTATCACCCATGCCAACAGAAAAAGTACACGATATTGTACGAGCGGTACCTTAGCTAAAAGCAGCCTTTGGCAAGCAAGGATTTGGACTCATACTACCGACGTCTGCACCTTCACTTCTAGGTGACTAGCATAGCTGACACTGCTAGGCAAAGTGTTTTTCTGCTAACCCCAGGTACTGTGTCATCTGGTAACATTATCTTCTGCAAAAATTATGCTCTATTGATAAACTTGAGTGTTTAGATTTTAAATTAGGTTTGCTCTCAAGGCATTATAAGAGCAGCCACGTGTTACAGCAGCTAGGCACAAACTTATTTTCTGTCGTAAGAAACCGTAAAAGCATATGCTGCTTGGGCAGTTGATCTCAAAGCGCAATTTGTGTGTGAAAATGAAACTGTAAACTATCTACTGCTGAACAATTTACGCAGGATATGATAATTACGCTCACATCCGATAAAAAAATAAAAACGTTTATACGCTGTCATTGAAATCAACAGATCTTTCCTCCAAAGAAAAATTTAACAATAGCAAACCCGCCGGAAAATCCAGATTCGGTAAAACGCATATTTTCTTTAAAATCGCTGAAAATATCGGATACAGCGCGGGAAATATTTGACGGAAGTGAGATGGATTCCGTAAAACGGTGTCCCCATTCACGCCACAAAAATAGGAGTAATCGGAACTCACCGAGTTCATATACGTCAACTGACGCGGAATTCGAACCTTGTCGTCTATTTGGGGACAAAGCCCATGCTACAAACCAGTAGCGGCACCAATCTATGCTAGTCACGTAATCCATGTACCACCCAATTTCCTATCATATAAGCAGAAAGCAGTATCCCGGGTACCCAGATAGTTTTGCTAAAAATACGCGCGCTCTCTGCCCATGTAGGGAAGCGTAGTGCAGTGCTGTAAACAAGCACATACAGCGTGACTTTGCAAAACCGGCAGTACGCCGCACCAACAAATCCACAGCAGCGTTAACACATTACACCCGAACGCAAAACCTTTCACAGAATAATCGCAGAAATTTACTCTTCCACCTACTCTCAACAAACAATTAATAAAATTTCCTATTAATACTGTTTCACCAGTTTCTGTTATACTATTTTTATTGTATGCTCAAACTGTTTTCCTGTTTAAAAGAGAAGTGAAACAGGAAAACTTAAATCTTAGGAAAATATCGTTATATCAGTAACACTAAACAAAAATACTAAATATGTCAGGAATGCATCAGTCACGCTCTGCAATTTAAGTAGTAGGATAGTATGCCAATGCAGGCTAATTATTTCGAAAATTACAGACGGTGAACAAGTTAGAACATTGCCGTTTTGGCCATTGCTGGGTTCCCCATTGACGCAGTTGCTTAATTCACATTACAAGACACCTAACGTATTTGAAAAATTGTCTTAGCTGCTAATATCAATGAAACCAAGATTTAGGGTACCTACGAATTAATTAACGCAGATTTTAGTTTCTTGACGAATATTGTCTTCAAAATATTTGCTAGCAGTTAGCACTGAGCCTCATGTTACCCTCCTATTACATACATCTTGCTGTCCTTTTATGAATGACACGTGTAATTTGCCGAATTCTCCAAACTTTTGCAGAATAATCTTTCAAAATAGTGTTACACCAAAAATACAAGAAGGAAATCTTAAATCAGATAAAGCACTGGATGTTCCTGATAAAACAGAACACTCATGAAATTCAGTCCCACATCTTAAGGTCATGAAGTTTTCTGGGTGAGAGAGAAATAGTAATAATTGTAATAATATTCACATTACACTCCCCTTGATGTTTCGGTGATTTTTACATACAATGTGTCCCACTCAACTCTCCCTGATTTAAAAGACCCACGGAAAGAAACCACAGTAGATACGACAGTGAAAGATGCACCACATTGTAGAACATCTCAAAAACTTATTTATTTGTTATCAATACACCTCTACGTGTGAACCATTTGTAGCACGAAGAATATAAGAATATCAAGTCTATATTCAATTTCTTGCCAAGTTCTTTGTAACATTTCCTCTGTTATTGTTGCAATCGCATTAGTGATACGATGTCGCAACATAGGAATATTGTCCGCTTTGGTCGTATACACACGGTCCTTCACGAATCCCCACATGAAGAAATCAAGCTGCGTGATGTCGCGTGAACGTGGTAGCCAGGCAATGGGTCTTACATGTCCGAACCAACGACTGGGAAATTTCCTATCCAGGAACTTGTGAACCCGTTGACCAATGTGGTGGAGCTCCATCTTGTTGGAAAATGATGTTGGGTTGCAAGTCCTGTATCTGATGGTACAGAAACTGCTACAATATGTCCAGATACACTGAGTCATTCACTGTTAGTTCCGCATAGAAGAACGGTCCAACAATCCTGTCGTGCATTAGCCCGTACCAGGCGTTTAGTTTGGGGCAATTACGAACATGTTCAATGACATCTTGCGAATTTTGCGAACCCCAAATCCGAACATTATGGCTATTAACCCTTCTGATAGATGAAAGGTTGCTTCATCTGAGAATAACCATCTTTCCAGGAAGCTGGCATCTGTATCAATAAGTTGCAGCTTTTCCACAGCAAATTGTTGTCGGCGTGGTTTGTTGTTCGAGTTCAGATATTTCAGAACTTCAGTTCACCTACCCCGACAAGATTCTTGCCGATGTCCTTTCACTCTGTGGTAGCAGATACATTCCAGGCAGTGAAAGCAGCGTTCATGAATCCACTACCTAATACCTTCCACTAAGAGGCTTAGTAGTTCTACTTGAGAGTCAGTTCTAGAACGTTCATGATTAAAAAATAGCGCGTTCGGGATATTCAGTCCACTTGCAGAAAAAAAGTTTAAAATTAGATTAACTCTGTTTTTTTTTTAATTTACATTGAAACTTGTGAAATTGCTATCAAGTCCGTATTTAATATGGTGAAACGTTATCATTGAAAGTTCACTCTGTATAACAAATATTCACTCAAATAGCAGCCAGAATTTTAGCCAGTCCGACCCGACTAATTTTCACGTTCTACCAGTCACATACCCACAACTATTCGAGAGTTAAACATTCGGTCGTTTAAGTGGTCTTCTTCGTAAGAAGTGCTTACTAAAAAATTCCGCACAGAGGACGAAACACACCACGTAAATTTGTTACTGTGACCAGAAAGTTCACACGTTCAAGTCTCGCAAACTATTTAATTTAGAAACGCCAAACTTTCAATAAAACCCTCATAACTCTAGTCGCTTCAGTCACGATATGCTAGAAACGAAACTAGCTCACTATTTCCTCATCTTACAGAGTATTTTAAAGCAGCGATCTAACATCGTGTTATCTTTAGGCTGGCTAGCAAGCGACTCTCTCGAGGTACTCTCCTCTCTGTTCGCTCCTCTATTTACGTGGGAACAGCTTAATTCTGATTGGCTGTTGATCCAAACGACCAATCAGAACGTTCCTTCCTGATCATTCTCGCAGCAAATTTTTCCTTATCCAATCACTGATTTAACAGTAATTAATGTCAGCAAAACTTCAATTTCTGGTACTATGTTCATTCAAAATAAGCGAAGTGCGAAATATTCTTCAAATAGATAAATAAACTTATTCCACCTCTAACTGCCATTCTGTCTGCTTTTATATAAAAGCATGCTCACACAGATATACATCACCTGAATCGTGGTTGCAAAATAACTTTCCCAGTGTTAGTTTGTACAAGGTTTTACCTAAAACGAAGTATTATATTTTAATGTTAGGTCCCACATCCACTCTCTTAATCATCCTCACGTACTCACACAGCAAATTATAATCAAATAACAATTTTTACCGATTTCTGTATAACGTAATACAAAATGACTAAAGTTCTAAAAAGAAAATTCTTATCAATTGACTTTTATGCACTGACAACTTTGTAATGGCTTCAAATGATAATGAAAGCCATACTGTTATTGTTCCTAACTTGTTTTTAAAAAGCAAGAGTAGGTTTCAGGACTTTTGGGTAATTTTATTTATCTCCGGAACTATAGTACATAAAAATCTGAAATTTTGACAGCATCATTCCACTAATAGCAAAAGGCTGCGTACCAAATTTGAACAAAATTGGATAATAGCTACGATGGATAATTTAGATTCGTAGAGGGTATGGATTTAGTTATCGACTGAATGTTGCGCTATACAGTTCTCACAGAAGGCATCGTCAGCTGTGCTGTGCCATCATGCAGCCACAGTATTGGACGGCAGTGTGCCTTACTGCAACGAATGTTATCTCGGAAGTACTTGCTGCCTTACAATACCTTTAATTTTTTGTTCATATCGTTGCAACATTGTTGCCTTTAAGATGGGATTTGAGTTAGGAGCATCCCATCGTCCACCCTGTCTCCACACGAGAATTACATAGGAGTACGTACCTCTGCGGATTAGAGTTGTATTAATTTTTTTCAGTACTCTTAACTGAAGTCGGTTTAGTGACAGATGATTTGTAAAAAAAAAGTGGTGTATTACAGTGTGTACATACTTTTCAGGAGGATGTAGGATAGGTTTCTCTGTTAGAATTCTTTATTTTATATAAGTACGTGACTTGGTGGCTATAGCTTTTATTTATTGTTGATGTCGATGCAGACGGGGTGGCTTAAGGATGGGATTTGAGCTAGCTGCATCCCAGCGTTCGCCCTGCCTTCACACGAGACCAACTAAAAAAATGTTGAAGGGGTGCTGTAATCTCTAAACATCTCAAATGGTTTACGTAGGTTTTATTTTTTCTTGACGGAATATACTCAAGGCTGAGAAGGCCGAGCACTGGCCATCTGATTGTTAATAGATAGCATACTTGTCTGAAGAACAGTAGTACAGGCACAGATGGGTCATGAAACGTAAGAGTTATTCAACAGGCACTGGAGCAATGAACTGTACTGTTCTTATTGGAAAACAACTGATTGTTAACATCCACTTTCAGCAAATAGAGATTTATAAAGACAAGGAAAATTAACAACGAAACTCTTATGTACATAAAAACAGATACCTGCATATGAGCTGTATTAAGACCAAATAGAATGTCAAAGTATCATTCATTAAATTCAGTTGGATTTAGAGCAGTTTTCTAAATTGATACCCACGGGATGTAGTGATTGCGTGTTTATACACATCAATATCCCTTGGCCTGCATGCGTAATTCATGCTACAGGATCACATTAAAGTTACGAGCTCACGTTAGATCATTATTTCAACTCTTCCCAAGAATAAGTGGAAGTAGATGGAAAGTTGTCCAATCGCTGGTATTGTGACCACAGTCATGGTGCCGGCTACTAAAGTGTGAAGTCTCCGTTTGCAGTACTGGCGTCACTGTCAGGCTGCATTCAGAACTCCAACATTCCCAGTTAATCTGTGCATCACTTGCATAAACTGCACATATGGTTTACGGTATCCATTATTAATCCAAGTGATGGTGTAATGTTTCCAGATAGAGGAACGTTCAGTTTCAATCGACCACAAAGGTTTGGATAGCACTCGGCACGGTTTTGTTCATCAGAAGCAGTGAACGTATCTCATACGGACCGTCAAAAACTGTATACCCTGGTACACAATGTACGCTAAGATAATTTGAACAAGAGAATACAATTTTTCTTCTTGGAAACAAGTCTTGAAAGAGTGGGGAAGAAACTAAACTAATCTGGCCTGAACACAAAATAGAGGGACTACTATTAGAGAAAACAGAAGTCCTGAATTAGGTTCGAGGCACACGTCAAATTAAAACAAGGAAGGAAATATTGCATGTTAATTCTTCAGTCATTAAATGGCAGCTACTTCTTCTTCTGGATGACCGATCTGTATGGTCTGGGACGAGGACGTTGTTTCGGATGGTGGTGAAAGCGTAGGAACGGCTCTTGAGTGAGCTCCTGATAGAAGAAACGCAAAAGCATTCGGCGCCTGAGTGAACTGATTGGCACCGGCCGAACTGCAGCTCTCGGCCCCAAGTTACACTCGTCTGGCCACCTGTCACGTTTCCAGGTTAGTAATGATGTCCATAGGGGCACTGACCTCCTCTGGCGCTTCGACCACCGTGAGGTGGAAGGCTATCTAGCGTCACCCCTGAATACGTCGTCATGACAGTCGAGACATTCTCATGCACAATTTGTTTTACAAAGATTTCAGTCAGAACTAAAAAAAGTCTATTAAACACAACCTACCTCGAGTGTATACATGCACCTGTGTTGAAAGTGGTTATTCTAACTTACATGCTGGAATGACATCGAAATTACATTATTACGTTAGAAGCAGTTATGAACACAATAAGTTACTTATATTATTCGTGCACATCCCTGAATATTTATAATTATTTACACAAAGACATTATTCTTTTCAGAATGGAATTTTCACTGTGCAGCGGAGTGTACGCTGATATGAAACTTCCTCGCAGATTAAAACCGTGTGCCGGACCGACACTCGAACTCGGGACCTTTGCATTTCGCGGGCAGGTGCTCTACCAACTGAGCCAGACGAGATACTGGCAGAAGTAAAGCTGTGGCGACGGGGCGTGAGTCGTCCTTGGGTAGCTCAGTTAGTAGAGCATTTGCCCGCGAAAGGCAAAGGTCCCGAGTTCGAGTCTCGGTCCGGCACACAGTTTTAATCTGCCAGGAAGTTTCAAGTTATTCTTTTTTCTGAGGTACGCATAAATTTACACAAAACATGAGGTAATGGCCATAATGTTTTCTTACTTCCATTAACATTTTGAGTAACCCAGGTGTAGCCAAGTGTGACAAACAGAGCACAAACGTGTTAAGGGTCTGACAATATGAGGCATTTGGATAGGAGAGTGTTTAGACATGTGTGTATCATTGGATAAACTGTTCTGCCTTGATATATACCAGGTATCTTTCTGACAGGAGAATTTTCTCTGGTGTTTCGTAAGTTATTAGCAGTTCTGTTTTCACAATGTGCAGCTAGTGTCCAGTACTTTTCCCATTTAAAACTAAATGAGATTTATGTGCTAATTTTTTATGGTGCTACCAGATCAGTCTAGTGCGATATTAGCTTTAGCGTTGTGTATTAATGGAACCATAGAATACGAGGAACAGACGGTAAACGCTGGTGTTTCGTGAGGTATTTGAAGTTCCGTTTTTGCAATGTGTAGCTAGTGTTCAGTACTTTTCCCACTGCAAACGAATTGAAATTTACGTTCTAATTTTTTATGGTGCTACCAGATTAGTGCGATATTAGCTTTAGCGTTATGTATTAATGGAACCATAGAATACGTGCAATAGCCGGTACACGCTGGTGTTTCGCGAGGTATTTCCAATGCCATTTTTGCAATGTGTAGCTAGTGTCCAGCACTTTTCCCATTGCGAACTAAATGAAATTTACGTGCTAATTTTATATGGTGGTACCAGATCAGTCTAGTGCGATATTAGCAGTGGCGTTGTGTATTAACAGGAACCATAGAAAACGAGGAATAGCCGGTACACCAGTGCGACTGAGCAGTGCGCTTCTCCATGTCGGTACCAGTCAGCACAGGCCAGAGTGGTGCTGTGGCTGTTTCAGTACTGTCCCTGTAAACACATATCGGTAAAACTAATATCGGAGGAGCCTAATTTGCGACCGCTTTGTCGAATACGCACGTAAAATTCCACTTTAAAAATAGTTTTGTTTGTAAAGGGAAATAAACCGACACTTTCTATCGACGTTGGACCTAACGTGAAAGACGTGATATAGCTTCGTATGTGTGTATGAGTGTTGTGTGTGTGTGCGCGCGCGCGCGCGCGCGCGCGCGTGTGTGTGTGTGTGTGTGTGTGTGTGTGTGTGTGTGTGTGTGTGTGTGTGTAAGGTGGTGTAAGGTGCATTTATCTCGTTGTGAAACATGACACTCAATACCTTCATCAGGGACAAATACACTCCTGGAAATTGAAATAAGAACACCGTAAATTCATTGTCCCAGGAAGGGGAAAATTTATTGACACATTCCTGGGGTCAGATACATCACATGATCACACTGACAGAACCACAGGCACATAGACACAGGCAACAGAGCATGCACAATGTCGGCACTAGTAGAGTGTATATCCACCTTTCGCAGCAATGCAGGCTGCTATTCTCCCATGGAGACGATCGTAGAGATGCTGGATGTAGTCCTGTGGAACGGCTTGCCATGCCATTTCCACCTGGCGCCTCAGTTGGACCAGCGTTCGTACTGGACGTGCAGACCGCGTGAGACGACGCTTCATCCAGTTCCAAACATGCTCAATGCGGGACAGATCCGGAGATTTTGCTGGCCAGGGTAGTTGACTTACACCTTCTAGAGCACGTTGGGTGGCACGGGATACATGCGGACGTGAATTGTCCTGTTGGAACAGCAAGTTCCCTTGCCGGTCTAGGAATGGTACAACGATGGGTTCGATGACGGTTTGGATGTACCGTGCACTATTCAGTGTCCCCTCGACGATCACCAGAGGTGTACGGCCAGTGTAGGAGATCACTCCCCACACCATGATGCCGGGTGTTGGCCCTGTGTGCCTCGGTCGTATGCAGTCCTGATTGTGGCGCTCACCTGCACGGCGCCAAACACGCATACGACCATCATTTGCACCAAGGCAGAAGCGACTCTCATCGCTGAAGACGACACGTCTCCATTCGTCCCTCCATTCACGCCTGTCGCGACACCACTGGAGGCGGGCTGCACGATGTTGGGGCGTGAGCGGAAGACGGCCTAACGGTGTGTGGGACCGTAGCCCAGCTTCACGGAGACGGTTGCGAATGGTCCTCGCCGATACCCCAGGAGCAACAGTGTCCCTAATTTGCTGGGAAGTGGCGGTGCGGTCCCCTACGGCACTGCGTAGGATCCTACGGTCTTGGCGTGCATCCGTGCGTCGATGCGGTCCGGTCCCAGGTCGAAGTGCACGTGCACTCTCCGCCGACCACTGGCGACAACATTGATGTACTGTGGAGACCTCACGCCCCACGTGTTGAGCAATTCGGCGGTACGTCCACCCGGCCTCCCACATGCCCACTATACGCCCTCGCTCAAAGTCCGTCAACTGCACATACGGCTCACGTCCACGCTGTCGCGGCATGCTACCAGTGTTGAAGACTGCGATGGAGCTCCGTATGCCATGGCAAACTGGCTGACACTGACGGCGGCGGTGCACAAATGCTGCGCAGCTAGCGCCATTCGACGGCCAACACCGCGGTTCGTGGTGTGTCCGCTGTGCCGTGTGTGTGACCATTGCTTGTACAGCCCTCTCGCAGTGTCCGGAGCAAGTATGGTCTGTCTGACACACCGGGGTCAATGTGTTCTTTTTTCCATTTCCAGGAGTGTATTTAGACTAACCAGTAGAATGATGATTGTAATCAGACGTGCACCTCTTCATCTGAAACAAATTTGTGGCCACAAATTTCTTCCTTCAGGGTTCCAAAAATATGGAAATCGCTAGGTGAGAGATCGGGAAAGTATGCAGATTGTGGTCGAGTTTCCCTGTGAAACATCTGCAGTGTAGTCATAGCAATCTTCGCTACACATGGGCCTGCTCAGATGTTGACAAGCTTGTCGTGAGTATCTTCTTCTACTACATTTATACTCCGCGAGCCACCCAACGGTGTGTGGCTGAGGGCACTTTACGTGACAATGTGTCATTACCTCCTTTTTCTGCTCCAGTCGCGTATGGTTCGCGGTAAGAACGTCTGTCTGAAAGCCTCCGTGCGCGCTCGAATCTCTCTAATTTTAATTTCGTGATCTCCTCGATACCTCATCTAGAAACGCACCCTCTCGAAACCTGGCGAGCAAGCTACACTGCGATGCAGAGCGCCTCTCTTACAGAGTCTGCCACTAGAGTTTGCTAAACATCTCCGTAACGCTATCACGGTTACCACATAACCCTGTGACGAAACGTGCCGCTCTTCTTTGGATCTTCTCTATCTTCTACGTCAACCCGGTCAGGAACAGATCCCACATTGACGAGCAATACTCATGTATAGGTCGAAGGAGTGTTTTGTAAGCCACCTCCTTTGTTGATTGACTACATTATCTAAGGACTCTCCCAATGAATCTCAACTTGGTACCCGCCTTACCAACAATTAATTGTATATGACCATTCCACTTCAAATCGTTCCGCATACTCCCAGATTTTTTACAGAAGTAACTGTTACCAGTGTTTGTTCCGCTATCATATAATCATACAATAAAGGATCCTTCTTTCTATATATTCACAATACATTACATTTGTCTATGTTAAGGGTCAGTTACCACTCCCTGCACCAAGTGCCTATCTGCTGCACATCTTCCTGCATTTCGCTACAATTTTCTAATGCTGCAACTTTTCTGTATATTACAGCATCATCCCCAAAAAGACACATGGAACTTTCAACACTATGTACTAGGTCATTTACATATATTGTGAAAAGCAATGGTCCCATAACACTCCCCTGTGGCACGCCAGGGGTTACTTTAACGTCTGCAGACGTCTCTCCATTGAGAACAGCACACTGTGTTCTGTTTGCAAGAAACTCTTCAATCCAGCCACACAGCTGGTCTGATATTCCGTAGGCTCTTACGTCGTTTATCAGGCGACAGTGCGGAACTGTATTGAACACCTTCTGGAAGTCAAGGAAAATAGCATCTACCTGGGAGCCTGTACCTAATATTTTCTGGGTCTCATGAACAAATAATGTGAGTTGGGTCTCACATGATCGCTGTTTCCGGAATCCATGTTGATTCCTATAGAGGAGATTCTGGGTTTCCAAAAACGACATGATACGCGAGCAAAAAACATGTTCTAAAATTCTACAGCAGATCGACGTCAGAGTAGAGGTCTATAGTTTTGCACATCTGCTCCACGAACCTTCTGGAAGACTGGGACTACCTGCGCTCTTTTCCAATCATTTGGAACCTTCCGTTCCTCTAGAGAGTTGCGGTACTCGGTTGTTAGAAGGGGGGCAAGTTCTTTCGCGTACTCTGTGTAGAATCGAATTGGTATCCCGTCAGGTCCAGTGTTGAATGATTCCAGTTGCTTTTCTATTCCTTGGATACTTATTTCGATGTCAGCCATTTTTTCGTTTGTGCAAGGATTTAGAGAAGGAACTGCAGTGCGGTCTTCCTCTGTGAAACAGCTTTGGAAAAAGGTGTTTAGTATTTCAGCTTTACACGTGTCATCCTGTGTTTCAATGCCTTCATCATCACGGAGTGTCTGGATATGCTGTCTCGAGCCACTTACTGATTTAACGTAAGACCAGAGCTTCGTAGGATTTTCTGTCAAGTATGCTGCAGAAGTTTCGCTGGAAAGCCCTTCCATTTCCACCATATATCCCCGATGTCTCACCATGCGATTTTCATATATTTGGAACCCCCTAGAAACAATAATGGTTGCTGTAGGAATTTCAAAGCCTTTTCCATACAGGCATTGACCGCCTTGTCTCACAGAGGAACAAATGTATTAAGAATTATGGTTGTTATTTTGGGATGGTAAACGGTTCACTTAATGTGTGTAGGACGTCAGAAATTAAAAGAAATTCAATTTTTCAAAAAATATATCTATTCTGTAGCACATATCTTCCTGAATACTTTGATGTATAAATCATATGTATTTGACAGATTATAAGGCACGTTATTTGGTTTTAAGTGTCCTAAAATTGAGCGTCACACCCCTTTTGCACAACATTCTCCTGCCGTACGTATATGAAGAAAATCATCACGAGAATTCTCTACCAACTGCTTTAATGGAAACCATCAAACCTATATTCAGGTACCTTGCATATGAAAACTTATTGAAGAAATGACTTTATGGCGGTACCGAAAACCCAAATGAAAGTTTTAACCAATGTGTATCGGAAAGACTGCTAAAACCCATAATGTGGGAAGAAATGCACTTACTATTGGTGTTTATGATGCAATTTCATGTTTTAATAATGGTGTGCATAGCGGGAAATATGTTTTATAGAAAATGGGAATCAAGCCCGGAGTCAACTGCATCAAAGCTTTGTTTGCGATAGACAGAGGGCGTGTAGTGAAAACTGATAAATCATTTTTGGAGGCGATAAAATCAAGGAGGGTGCATTTTTTTTATCATTAGTCTACTGACTGGTTTGATGCGGCCCGCCACGAATTCCTTTCCTGTGCTAACCTCTTCATCTCAGAGTAGCACTTGCAACCTACGTCCTCAATTATTTGCTTGACGTATTCCAATCTCTGTCTTCCTCTACAGTTTTTGCCCTCTACAGTTCCTTCTAGTACCGTGGAAGTCATTCCCTCATGTCTTAGCAGATGTCCTATCATCCTGTCCCTTCTCCTTATCAGTGTTTTCCACATATTCCTTTCCTCTCCGATGCTGCGTAGAATCTCCTCATTCCTTACCTTATCAGTCCACCTAATTTTCAACATTCGTCTATAGCACCACATCTCAAATGCTTCGATTCTCTTCCGTTCTGGTTTTCCCACAGTCCATGTTTCACTACCATGTACCAGACGTACATCTTTAGAAATTTCTTCCTCAAATTAAGGCCGGTATTTGATATTAGTAGACTTCTCTTGGCCAGAAATGCCTTTTTTGTCAAAGCGAGTCTGCTTTAGATGTCTTCCTTGCTCCGTCCGTCATTGGTTATTTTACTGCCTAGGTAGCAGAATTCATTAACTTCATTGTCTTCGTGACCATCAATCCTGATGTTAAGTTTCTCGCTGTTCTCATTTCTACTACTTCTCATTACCTTCGTCTTTCTCCGATTTACTCTCAAACCGTACTGTGTACTCATTAGACTGTTCATTCTGTTCAGCAGATCATTTAAGTCTTCTCCAATTTCACTCAGGATAGCAATGTCATCAGCGAATCGTATCATTGATATCCTTTCACCTTGTATTTTAATTACACTCCTGAACCTTTCTTTTATTTCCATCATTGCTTCCTCCATGTACAGGTTGAAGAGTAGGGGCGAAAGGCTACAGCCTTGTCTTACACCCTTTTTAATAGGAGCACTTCGTTCTTGATCGTCCACTCTTATCATTCCCTCTTGGTTGTTGTACATATTGTATATGACCCATCTCTCCCTATAGCTTACCCCTACTTTTTTCAGAATCTCGAACCGCTTGCACCATTTTATATTGTCGAACGCTTTTTCCAGGTCGACAAATCCTGTGAACGTGTCTTGATTTTTCTTTAGCCTTGCTTCCATTATTAGCCGTACCGTCAGAATTGCTTCTCTCGTGCCTTTACTTTTCCTAAAGCCAAACTGATTGTCACCTAGCGCATTCTCAATTTTCTTTTCCATTCTTCTGTATATTATTCTTGTAAGCAGCTTCGATGCATGAGCTGTTAAGCTGATTGTGCGATAATTCTCGCACTTGTCAGCTCTTGCCGTCTTCGGAATTGTGTGGATGATGCTTTCCCGAATGTCAGATGGTATGTCGCCAGACTCATATATTCCACACACCAACGTGAATAGTCGTTTTGTTGACACTTCCCCTAATTATTTTAGAATGTTATCTATCCCTTCTGCCATATTTGACCGTGAGTCCTCCAAAGCTCTTTTAAATTTCGATTCTAATACGGGATCCCCTATCTCTTCTAAATCGACTCCTGTTTCTTCTTCTATGACATCAGACAAATCTTCACCCTCATAGAGGCTTTCAATGTTTTCTTTCCACCTATCTGCTCTCTCCTCTGCATTTAACAGTGGAATTCCGGTTGCACTCTTAATATCACTACCGTTGCTTTTAATGCCATCAAAGGCTGTTTTGACTTTCCTGTATGCTGAGTCTGTCCCTCCGACAATCATATCTTTTTCGATGTCTTCACATTCTTCCTCCAGCCATTTCGTCTTAGCTTCCCTGCACTTCCTATTTATTTCATTCCTCAGCGACTTGTATTTTTGTATTCCTGATTTTCCCGGAACATGTTTGTACTTCCTCCTTTCATCAATCGACTGAAGTATTTCTTCCGTTACCCATGGTTTCTTCGCAGCTACCTTCTTTGTACCTATGTTTTGCTTCCCAACTTCTGTAATGGCCCTTTTTAGAGATGTCCACACCACTTCAACTGTAGTGCCTACTGCGCTATTCCTTATTGTTGTATCTAAAGCGTTAGAGAACTTCAAAGGTATCTCGTCATTCCTTAGAACTTCCGTATCCCACTTGTTTGCGTATTGATTTTTCCTGAGTAATGTCTTGAACTTCAGCCTGCTCTTCATCACTACTATATTGTGATCTGAGTCTATATCTGCTCCTGGGTACGCCTTACAATCCAGTATCTGATTTCGGAATCTCTGTCTGACCATGATGTAATCTAATTGAAATCTTCCCCTACCTCCCTGCCTTTTCCAAGTATACCTTCTCCTCTTGTGATTTTTGAACAGGGTATTCGCTGTTACTAGCTGAAACTTGTTACAGAACTCAATTAGTCTTTCTCCTCTTTCATTCCTTGTCCCAAGCCCATAATCTCCTGTAACCTTTTCTTCACCTCCTTCCCCTACAACAGCATTCCAGTCGCCCATGACTATTAGATTTTCGTCCCTCTTTACATACTGCATTACCCTTTCAATATCCTCATACACTTTCTCTATCTGTTCATCTTCAGCTTGCGACGTCGCCATGTATACCTGAACTATCGTTGTCGGTGTTGATCTGCTGTCGATTCTGATCAGAACAACCCGGTCACTGAACTGTTCACAGTAACACACCCTCTGCCCTACCCTCCTATTCATAACGAATCCTACACCTGTTATACCATTTTCTGCTGCTGTTGATATTACCCGATACTCATCTGACCAGAAATCCTTGTCTTCCTTCCACTTCACTTCACTGACCCCTACTATATCTAGATTGAGCCTTTGCATTTCCCTTTTCAGATTTTCTAGTTTCCCTACCACGTTCAAGCTTCTGACATTCCACGCCCCGACTCGTAGAACATTATCCTTTCGTTAATTATTCAATCTTTCTCTCATGCTGTCCTCCCCCTTGACAGTTCCCTCCCGTCCATTATAGGAACCTGAAAAGGAAAAAAAGTGATTCATAAAATGAAAAAGAACCTGCTTATGGTGCTGAATAGTTCTAAACCAATGGCAAATACAAGCAGAAACTTTAACAGCCATTTTCCGCAAATCACAAATTTCTGTGCTTAGGTACATGTAACATCCAAAATAAATATCGTATTAGTTTCAAACTTGGTATGCTGATTAAACACAAACTCCTTAATGGCAAATTCTAGAATTTTCCAAATCTATTATAAAAATAGTAAAAATTGAGATAATTAACTGTAAAATTTGAGTTTTTTCTAAACCTGAAGTTTGAAATGTTACAGCTCATTAATTTCATAAATTAAATAAATTCGAGAATTTCATACATTTGTAATTATTGTTTGTCTGCTGTGCAAAATCCATCGAAGAATCTCTTTTGCTTATGAAGAAAACTGTACCTATAGCAACAAATGCAGTCAATAGTAAGTGAAACCATGATTCAAATTGATATGTATTTTTTTTAAATTTTTGAGCTTCCACTGCTATGACTGTGAATTCTGAATCCTTATTGGCTATGCTGACGAAGTCTTAGGAATTTATTTGTTAAAGCATATACAGTGGAAATTAAAATGTTCTGTAGTGCTTCTCCTGTTACAAGTTGGCCCGTTTCACGTCCTACCCCCTTAATATTTTTTCCATCTCGTTTTCATTTGAGTGGTGTTCACATCGCTTCTCCTGCTACAAGTTCGTGTCCTGAAAGACGCTAAGACCAAGAACCACCATAGACTGTGTGGCAAAATTCTTTAGTGGCTACGCATCTAGTTCATACTCGTGTTCCTGGATGATTCCAGTACTTCCGTTAGATGAAGTGAAGCTATGCCCTAAGGGGTGTCCCAACTGAGTTCGCTGTACATTATGTACAGTTCCTGTTGTATGATAAAGGACAAATTTTCACTTTGATTCTTACCACGATGTTAGCATCAGGAAAAGCTTCAAGGCCACCATAATCTGCTTGATAGCCCCATACAACAGCAAGTGTTAGCCAAGTACTACATCCAAACACAGATTGTACATCACAGGTAAAGTTGAGATGCTGTCCACGAAAAACATTTGGACCTCCAATCAACTGCTGTTTATTAAATTGACCAGCAAGGTCAATATCAATAGCTTTCAAGCTGCGATAGACATGAGGGTTATTGTCTGTGAGTTCACCCACAAATGGCACCTGCACTTTTTTACATGACTGCCACGGTATGCTGCTGTGGCGATCAAGTAATCGGAGCCGGCCGCGGTGGTCTCGCGGTTCTAGGCGCGCAGTCCGGAACCGTGCGAATGCTACGGTCACAGGTTCGAATCCTACCTCGGGCATGGATGTGTGTGATGTCCTTAGGTTAGTTAGGTTTAAGTAGTTCTAAGTTCTAGGGGACTAATAACCACAGCAGTTGAGTCCCATAGTGCTCAGAGCCATTTGAACCAAGTAATCGGAGACGTTGGAGCCATCTGCATTCGCATGACGTTTACTGACAGGACGATGTCCCCTTTTTTTAGAAAATCAGTGGTGTTGTCATTTACCATGAGAAAACAATGCGAAAGAAACACGTTTCGTAACCTAATATCAAGTAGGATCTGGCGGATACCGGGTTCGTATGTGGGACCCATGGCTCCGATTATCTTCCAGCGAGTAACAGTTGCTCACTAATACACTAAAATCACCCCGCAGACACAGCACTAACTTGAGCACTCATCTCTAAGGCTACACCTTTACGCAACACATTTATATGAAAGTTCTATGATAAAACAAACTCCTGTGAGTCTAAGGTTACATGGCATGTGACATTGTGCGATTTGAGTTGCCGTGAGCGCGGTCGGAAGATGTCAGCTCGTTGAAGCTTGAGAAAAGACTGAGTCTCGTGACTGTTAAGAGGGTTGCTTCCCTAAAGGATGGTGGCAGTATTTCTACCTGTCGAGGAGGCTACCAGCATGTACGCTGGAGTAACGTGGTGGTGCGATACTAGACAGTAGCTCTGCTGTTCACCGATGTTTGGCGAGCGAAGAGCGCCGCGTCCTGTTCTCAGTGAAGGCGAACGGAGTCGCAACCTAGGAATCAGCTGCGCCTCCCTCGCACGTATAGATCGACTGGAGCCCCTAACTACGCAGAACGGCACCCAGTGAAGGGAAAAATGCTGCTGGGGGCGTCGGAAGGGGGGGGGGGGTATGAGGGATGTGTGGAGGAGCGGAACTGAGGGCTGCAGACAGACGCAGTTGGAATTTCCAACCGGAGGAGTGTGGATTACAACTACAACTCTAGTCTTTCCTGCTAGGACTCGCACTTGCTTTTAATGCATTGTAGTACACTGTGAGAAGATACCAGTTGATGATACTCGTTGACATTTCATTGTTCTGGAAATGTACGTGGGTGCCTCTACGTCATATTTGTAGACGAGCCATACTCAAGCGGCCAAAGGCCAGCTTGTGACCCGCGAGTCGTGGCTTGCAGACCTTTGTCTTAGACGAACGAATCTTTCAACTTTCAAACGGAATTATTGTCTCAGGAAGTTTAGTTTCTCTTTGTCACAACAGCAGATACAGTTACAAAAGAGCACTTTTCTTGACTTTTCTAATTCACTTATATTGTAATAATTTCTTCCGCGCCACAGTTGTTTACTGAGGCTCTCTGTCAAAACGATTTTTTAATTAGGTGCGTTACGACAATATCACGTTTTTTTAAAAAATAATCGTAATTCCTTATGTTACACAGTAGTAGTGTTGTTCGTATCATGAGATTTCGTGATTTTCACAAAAAAAGGTTCAAATGGCTCTGAGCGCTATGGGACTTAACTCCTGAGGTCATCAGTCCCCTACAACTTAGGACTACTTAAACCTAACAAACTACAGACATCACACACATCCACGCCCGAGGCATTTCATTTTAATTGTATCACGCTATCGTTATTAGTAACTCGTTGTAAGCACGTCGATATTTACTAGAGGAACATTTAAGGTACAAGTGGCATGTAGATGGAAAACTAGCACAGAACTTTAATGTGGTGATAGATTGAGTCGAAATCTGCAAAAATCTAGCAATGCTAGTTCGTGAACTAGAGCCATAACTAAACCACATTCTCTGCAATGACGCACTGCGTTAAGTACGAAATCTTTTTGTGGTGGTCTTCGTTTCGATACTTTGAGGGTGTAAGCTGTGCAACATTCCTATTTTTCAACTAGCTACATTCCACCAGTGCACAGCGCTTACAGCATTAGTTAAACCCTCAGTACGACAAATTCTTCTTTAATTACAACGAAATTTGAAGACTGAGGGACAAGTGCTGAGGAGCATGTTGTGAAAACGTGACGTTTTGGTAAAAAGGGGACTTTTTCCAACATAGATCCCATGTAGGTCTATGTATTTGTCCAACACATTTGTTGTGAGTAGATTTCACAACTGAAATGGGCTGTTGAGAAGAAAACAAAATCTCACTGGCGGCCCTCTTCACTTCATTGGATACAATTAGCAATCCAGCTAATAATTTGCTTAGATGTAGGTTCAGATGGGTTTACTGAACATGACCAACAGTGTAGATATTCCAAGGAACAGTAGTTCAAATAGCCCGTTTACTAACTGCTGAAGCTCTGTCTTTAACAAGTTCAAATACTCATTTGCTTCTCTTCCTTCAAAAAGAGGTCGCTTCTTACTATTTCTGTCATAGATCTGGTTATGAAAACTTTTACAATGTTCGCTGCTTACTGTTTAATCAGTGGGAATAGATACTTTTGAGTTCTAGAGTAAAATAACTCTACATTTTCTGAGAACGGAATGAATTTCGTTGGATGTGTTGCATCGTCGCCTCGAAATCCACCTACTGCTACGTAGTTTTATCACATCTAGCATTAACTGTTTTATCCAAGACAGGAAGATTAGCACAAAATGTCGACTTCATTTTTTTCCTGAAATTTAGTTTTTCTTGTAGAACTCAACAAAAATGGCAATCATCCTGCCAGCACAAAGCCTTCTCGTGGTTAAATGTTAGTATAAAATGCAATGGAATCTCTTTTCTAAAATGCCCATGACGTCAGCTATTACGAATTCATTCATCTCCTAGTATCATATTTTCGAGTTCCTATAACAGCGGTTTTTAAATGTCACTGTCTATTTCCTGTCTACTAAAAACGTAGCACTGTAATTTTTATGAACTTTTATTAACATTTTTGGACAAATTTCCGTTGGAAACAAACTGTCTAAAACAAACTCACACCACGTACGCCATTTTAATATAACTGTACCGTAGATCAGTCTGACATTTGCTTTACTCGGCAACGTGTACTTAACAAGTACAAAATTCTGTTGACATTAACGATTTCACCAATACAAGAGGAGAACTTATATACACTTATTATACATACTTTTACAAGAATTTGCGGCATTATTTGCCCCTTAATAATTAAAATCAAAAATATTGATCTCTTGTGGATGTCCTTTTAAAAGGGACTATCACTGCATTCAAGGCATCTAAGGCAACCACGGAAATCTTAAACCTGGGTGACGGGACATGAGGTTAAATTCGGCTGCTCCCGATAAGAATCCATTTCCTTAACAACTCCGTTCGGTGGATTCCTCTGACGTTTTTCCGTTACTTACTATTCAGCGCTGTTGCAACATGACTTCTGCTGTGTTGTCATATTCTTGAGCTCATACTTATCTCTTAAATGATAGAGTCAGCAATGGTAACGAAAGAAGAATTAGAAATGAAATGTACGGAGAAAGAGCACTCGACGCTATGTTTGGCAGACATCATAGACTTTCTAGTCACAAAGAAGAAAAAAGATAAGTCGAGAGGATTTAATATAGTACTTAGCACACAATATTTATTATGCCAAAGAAAATAAAAAACGAAAAATGAAAGGTGGATTACAGTACCGACTGTTTACATCACAATTCTGTTCCGTATGTTAATAATGCAGTGGAAATCTGCGGCTAATGGCCAAGCAATGCAAGATATGTCCAGAGAAACGAAGAACTCTTCTTACAATTGCTGAGCTCATGTGATAGAAGGTTGAAGAAAAGCTCCTTCTGTTGAAAGTTTTACGGATGGCATTGTACATACAAGAAACTGGTAATAATATTCCTTCATGTGTTTAAAACTCGCTGTTGTGGATGAATATTAAAAATAAATATTCATGGAAAGGAGCGGGACAGCAAAGACGTCTGTATGATACACTTACTAAAAGAAGTGAGAAAATAGTGGCACATCTGCTACAGCAACCAGATGTAGCTAAAATAGGAGCTGCGGACGATAGGATTTATTGAAGGAGCAGAAATATATTACACTTACCTGGGCATTTCATCCATTACTTTGTTTGCAATAAGTCTGTAGGAATAAAACTGATTACTTGGTTAGAGACAAGAAAGTAGAAGGCATCAAGTCAGTTGGAAAGAAATGACAAAAATGTTTAAGCACATAGTAATGTTTGGTATCATTAAATCCTGTTATATTCGGCACGAAACTCAGCAATAGTTCCGAAAGACAGTGCTCTTATCATTAGGATATTAAACTCAGATTAAGAGGTTAAAACCTCTCTAAGAGGTGAGTCTGAAAATCTGATAATGAGGGCGTTGTCAAGCGAGACTCATTGTTGAACTACGTGTAGGACATAATCGATTGCGTAATACTCGTTACTACTGTTGCAAATATAACAACCGCTAGTTGACACTCTGAGAAGTGTTGATATTAAATTTATGGATATCACTTAAGCCAAATTTGAGCCTCTCAAAACAGCTACATCCATCATTTTTGCAAGCCAGTGTAATGGAGAGTCACTACACAACAATTTCTTCAGGATTTTCTCTAACTCTGCTTTCATTATTTTAACCTTAACTCTTTCAATAAGTCTTGGAATTTTCATTACGTAGACACTAACTAACATAGAACTCGTAGATAAATTAATTTACTCGAGGACTGGAGCTTGTTACTAGTATTTGTTAAATAAAATACTAAGGGTGCCTTCTGGAGCGTGATTAGTATTTACGAGCATCTAACGATCCACTCAAGCGCTTCTTCTCACACCACCAGCCAAGTCTATGAGGAAAATCAGTTTTTATGCTGTACGTAATTTATTCTGATTGAAACGTTAATTAGTTTCATATACGCAGTACCAGCGAAATAAAATAAAGTTCCGGAATATTCGTAACACGCTGATATCAGAGTAATATTTTTAAAAGAGCAAATGCTTTTTTTGCCTCGCTGGGGATGCGGTAGTGACGGTTTTACATTCTGCAGCAGCGAAATACGAGCCTCCAAGCTATGAACTCTATTGATGTGCCGAGGCAGGAAGAGCTGCGTTTATTTTCTCACGAAACTCGGTTTTAGAAGTTCGTGCATAAATGCGGTAGTCGTGAAATCATAAAATTCCACAAGCAGGCTCGCGGAGCGGAAGTTTCGCGGATAAATTTGGAACTTCTTCTTGCTCTCTGCTCAGTGTTTTTGGACGTTTGGAGGTTTTCGAGGGGAATAATTATCATTAACGTAGATAATCGTAATATCGAAACAGAGTTCTCATTAGTTAATTGTATTAATATATTTTCAGTTGGTATCCATGATTATCAGAATATTTAAGCCACTTTAAATAACACAACAGGAACTTGGGTAAAGTATAGTACTGCCGCACATGGTAGCGGAGGAGATACGTACCGCAAAAGGGGGACAGGGAATGGAACCCAAAACGCATTCTATCCACCAGTTTCTAAAGAGGTGAGAGTAGCCTCAACTAAAGAATGTTATACATGAAGCACTAATCCGATATTTATCAAATTTTCTTGAGATGTTCAGCACGTAACGGATAAACTTTAATTCCCTGAGCAAATTTTGTAGGAGATATCAATCTCTATTAGTAAAGGATAACTGCGGTTTCTGCCTCAAATTACTGACATCAGCAACTTTTCCATTACCATTCTCGAAATTCTGACATCATCACATATGAAAGTGTGCAAGAAGGCCTTGACAACATCGTATCTGGCCATGGGCAACAAGGCCAAGAAATCATAAATCCTGGAATTCTGAAACAATTGCATCATTGCCCTATGGAGGCCACCTCTACCTTCCGTGCCCTCCTGCCTCGTACGCCACACACTCTTCCTCAAGCAACTCTGAGGTTCAGGCCATCGATGGTATCGACAATGGTATGAAAGTTCAACTTCAACCGTTCGAGCAGTTTTTGTAGTGTGACAGTGTGTATGTGTAGTTTGCTGCCTAGTGTGAATCGGAGCCAGCAAAAGCAGCTGCGCTCATGTGGGAACAAGAAGCTAACAGTAAGCATTTTATCTACTCATCTGTAATATTATTATTAGGTGTGAGTATGTTGTCGTCGTCGTTATTATTGTTGCACATGAGGGCATACATGTGTCACAGCCGCTACTGTTCAGTAGACGTGTTCCTGACCTAGTGTCTTTCAACTGTGCAGTAGTACAGGTACACCATCAGCAATGAACCCCTGATCTGATGCTGGCCGAATTGTTGTAAAAGAGCACGATGATGTTCCTGCTTGAACCATAGCAGGCATCACTCTCCACAGGATGTCTTCCTGATCAGACATCCTTTGACAATTGCGTAACACAGCCACGGTGGCTACAAGAACTTGAGCCGCAGGCAGGTCCCACAAGAGCATTGTCATTCGCCAACACACACAATGTGACTGCAAATGGTTGTAAACAAGGAAAATGACTACTGAATATGTACACTACAAACCCCTACTAACATTCGAATGTTAGGACATAAGGTGTCAGTTGATGACATGTGGGGAGATCCAATGTCTGAATTACCCTAAAGGGACATATATCTAAAATATTCTAGCTTTATGAATTTAGACTATCTGTACTGTGCACTAGGAATTGCTGCAGACATATTGTGTCACTGAGTGAACTATTACTCTGTCTAGTATTTGCTTGGCTACGGCTTAAAGAGAGACAGATTGGAGCAGGGCATCAATGTCTGGATCCTCCGTTCCTTCGTGTACTAATGTGTGTACGTGTTGAACCTATTAAGTCCATGGAGATTGGGTTCACATCTGTTGGACGCAGTACAGGCCGAATTTAAGGCTTATAGAAGACATTTGTTTGAAAACTACTGTTTTTCAATGAGATGATTATAAATAACTGTACCTAAGTAAATAAATGTAGGTATGTAAATAAACCATTACTGTTATTTTCCGAGTTGAATTATTTTCATCAACTGACGTTCATTGGCGTGTGCAATGTCGAACTAATCACCCAACTTGTTGACAAGCTCTTGTCGGCGCTGCTCAAATACCTTTGGGGTTTTTTGTGCTGTTTTTTGGAATTCCCTCAAAACTTGATATAGGTTCACTAATGTCTTCACACAGTTAGGTACAGATTTGGTAGGTATAAGCCCCTTTTCGCTAAAGAACACACATTCCCGAGTAGTGAGATATGCACTTTCATTGACAGTTAAATTCACTTCCCTGATATTATAAAACTGCTGGAACCTGTCCATTAGATGGCAGTTTTGAACCTTTTATATGATGTTGTTCCGCACCTATTAAAAATATACGCGTTTTAGAACTACTACGTAATTCCACTGACACATTCACTTACTGACAACAATTCAGACTACCAATGTTAGAGACACAGCGACATGAGGACGCGCACCTAAGCCTTTCTTACCAAGTACAGCCAACCTGACACATTTCAATGCAGGTCGGCACGGGTTGCCAACATCGTAAGGTTCTGAAATTTTACATATAGTTGTTTTGGCATCATACAAATAAATTAAGATGGTATGCGTTTAAATAAAAACTACTTCGAATTTTTGGGACACCCAAAAGAAATTGTATCATTTATTCAAGAAAAAGTGCCTCACAAAAGAAATTGTATGATTTATTCAAGAAAAAGTGCCTCACAAATTGAGCAAGTCCATAACGTGATGGTCGAAATCTTGTCCTTAAGAAAACAGTTATTCGACTTGGCATTGGCTGCCAGAGTTCTTGGATGTTCTCCTGAGGAATATCTCTCCACATTCTGTTCAACTAGTGCGTTAGTTTGCAAATCCGGAGCTGGTCGGAAGACTCTGCCCAAAATACTTCGAACGTTCTCAATTGAGGAGAGGTCCTGTCAAGTTATTGGCCAAGATAGGGTTTGGAAAGCACGAAGATAAACAGTAGAAACTCCCACCGTGTGCGGGCGGACATTATCTTGCTGAAATGTAAGCCTAGGATGGCCTTACATGAAGGGCAACTGCTTGGGCGTATAATATCAACGACGGACCGAAGTGTTGTCAGTGTGCAAGATGACTACCAAACAGGACCTGCTGACTAACACTCACTCTTGTGAGGTCATATGACTGTACACGGCATCTCCAGCCACGTCTTCGCAAGTTATTGAGGATCTTTTCGAAGCGGCACTCATCACACGTTTCGTCAGCTAATTTTGCTCCAGTCATAGGATTCGAAGACTCGAGTGGAGTCGGCCGGACTGGGGTTGAATAACAACCTGACTGCCACCCGCCATACGATCCATTAGCCAGGAGTAGTGGTTTTGGGTGTAATTTCTTCACATGGCAGAACCGCTTTGGTTGTCATCCGTGTCACTCTTACGGCACAGCGATACGTCGTCGATATTCTGGGCCTCGTTTTCTTGGCCCTCATGCATATTCATCCTGGGCTTACATATCAGCAAGATAATGCACGCCCGCACAGGGTAACAGTTTTTATTGCTTATGTTTTTGCTTATCATAACTTAGCCAGCAAAGTCATCGGATCTTTCCACAGTTGAGAACGTTTGGAGCATTACAGGCAGGCCGCTACTCCGTACAAATGAGGCTTAACGCTCTAGACAAGGCGAAGAATACGGTACATAAAGCTGAAACGCACCAAGTAAGGGTATATAGAATGCCTTATGGTTACAATGTTAGACGCAACTGCAAGTCAGGAACATTTTCTCATGAATTATTGGATATAAATTCTTGATATTTTCAAAGAAGACCGACATATGGTCTGCTTGTCTACTCAGTTAATAATTTTGGGAAACTTAAGAGTTTTTTAAGATACTACTCGTTCTAAATTTTAAAAAAGGTTTTTATATTTTAACAATCACAGTAAAATACAAATCTTTAGATAAAAAATAATTTCTCAAACCATTTAAATTAGATATTTTAGAAGAAAAGAAACCCACTGTGTAGGTGTAGCGTCGCTTTTCAGTAATCAAAAGGTCCCAGGTTCGAACGGCACCACGAGTTAAATTTTGTGAAAATTTCATCATCCATGGCGACAAAAGACTTCAGGCATAAGAAACCGTCATTCCACCATCGGCTTTGTCAAAGTGAGAGGTTGAGAGGACATTTGTTAAGGACATTCCCTTGCTCCTGGGGTGGGAAACTGACCCTAAAAGGCGGAAGAATCAGCAATGATCAAAGGCATGAGGATGCCGAAGGCAATGTAAACCACTGCATTATAAATACCGGTGCGTAATGTGTCCTGTGGTTCAAAACCGCTGGCAAAAGTTTCGGGAATATTCCACCATTCAGATCTCCCGGAAGGGACTGCTGAGGGGGAGGTGATCATAAGAAAAACGTTTAATAACCAGTTAAACTAAAGTGTTCTACGGGTCAGCACGTGGCCGGTCTGAATTTTGAACGTGGTAGGGAACTAGCAAATCTGCAAAGGGAAATTCTACTGTGCAATCTAGATGCTGTCGAGAGCCGTAAAGTAGAATAGAAAGAAGAAAAAAGGATTTCTGGTCAGAAGATTGCAAGGTAATATTCAAAGCAACAGAAAATTGAATAAGGAGAATAGGATTCGTCACGAATAGGAAGGTAAGACAGAAAGTGAGTTACTGTGAAAGTTTCAATGATAGTGTTGTTTTCATCTAAACTGACAGCAAACCAACATCGACAACCACAGTTCAGGTACATTGCTGAAGTCGCAAGCTGAATGTGAAAAGATAGAGAAAGTATATCAGGTTATTGAACGGGTAATTCAGCACCTAAAGGGAGTTGAAAGTCTAGTCGTCGTGGATAATAGGAATGCGCTTGTAAGCCAAGGAGTAGAAAAAAAGGGTAAAGGAATAATGCGGGCTTGTTACTAGGAATGAGAATGGAGAGCGATAAAGTGAGTTCTACAGGCAATTTCTGATGTTATAGTTCTTACTCAAGAATGACAAAAGTAGGAGGTGTACTTGGAAAAGGCCGTGATGCATTGGAAGACAGCAGTTAGGTTACATCATGTCACGCAGAGATTCTGAAATCAGTTATTGTATTGTAAGGCGAACCCAGGGGCAGATATAGACTCAGATCACAAATTGGAAACGGTGAAGAATTTTGGGAGACTAGTCAGGATGAATCAATGCGCAAAGAAGTGGGTTACAAAAGTGATAAGAAATGAAGGGATGCGCGTGAAGTTCTCTGAAACTACAGATACTACGATAATGATTACGACAGGAGGCAGGTCTGTCGAAGAAGTATCTACTTATCTAAAAGGTAAACCACAGAAGATGGAAAGAAAAACCGTATGTACAAGCAAGGTAACTGTGAAGAAACCATGGGTAACAGAAGAAATACTTCAGCTGATCGAGGAAAGAAGGAAGCAGCAAAGTGTTTAGGGAAGTTTAGGAATGCAGACAGTTACTTAGGAGTGACATAATTAGAAAGGGCAGGAAAGGTAAGGTGTATTAAGTAAGTGGAGAAAGTGAGGAAATCGAAAAAGAAATGATTGTCGGAAGGAATGATTCATCACATAGAAAAGTCAAAACAACTAAAGGCTGAGGACAGAGTGGACAGTTGGAGAGAGTAACTTGAGGGCCTCTGTAGGGGGTAGAACTTACCTGATGACGCGATGGAAGAAGAAACAGGAGTCGTCAGAGAAGAGATAGGGGATCCATTATTAGAATTAGCGTTTAGAAGAGCTTTGGAAGACTGAGAATCAAACAACGTAGAAGGAATAAATAACATTCCAAAGGAATGTCTAAAATCAATGGCTTCTGACACAACAAAACGATAGTTCGTGTAGGCTAGTATACGGTATCAGACTGACGACAAACCATCAGTGTTTCGGAAAAGCATAATCCCAAGACTGGAAGAGCCGACAAGTGTGAGAATTATTCCACGATCATCTAAACAGCTCATTCATCCAATTTTCTGACAAGAATAGTGTGCAGATGAATGGAAAAGAGAACTGAGGATATGTTAGAGGACGATCAGTTTGGCTTTAGAAAAGGGAAAGGCACCAGAGAGGTAGTTCTGATCTTTTGGTTGACAATGGAAACAAGAACCGTTAATAGGGTTTTTCGACCTGTGTAAAGCATTAGATAACGTAAAATAAGTGCAAATGTTCGAAATCCTGATAAAAAACGTTAAGCTTTAGTGAATGACGAGTAATAAAATATATGCATAAAAATCAAGAGGGAGCAACAGAAATCGGAGAAGGCAGTACACGGCTCAAATAATGTGTAAGAAATGGATGTAGTCTCTCGCCCCGGCTGTTCACTTTATTCAGCGAAGAAGTAATGATGGAAATAAAAGAAAGGTTCTAAAGTGATATTAAAGTTAAAGGTGAAATGATATCAATGTTAAGATTCGCTGATGCAAATGCTATCCTCACAAGAATTACTGAATCCGTTAAATGGAATGAGCTGTCTAATGAGTACAGTGTATGGACTGATAGTAAATCGAATGAAGACGAAAGTAATGAGAATTAGGAGAAATAAGAACAGCGATAAGTTTGATATCGAATTGGTGATTAGGAAGTAGATGAAGTTAACGAATCCTTCTAGCTAGGCAGTAAAATAATCTATGACTGCCAGAGAATGGATTAACATAAGACTCAGACTAGCATTGGCAAAAAGGGCAGTCCTGGACAAGGCAATTGTGCTAGTACCAGACATAGATTTGGAGGAAAAAATTTTGAGATGTGGTGCTACAAAATGAAAATTACATCGGCTCATAACGTAAGGAATGACGAGTTTCTCCAGAGAATCAGCGAGGAAAAGGATATATGGAAAACACTGACAAGAAGAAGGGGCAGGATGATCTGTTAAGACATCATGGAATGATTTCCATGGTTCTAGAAGCTGTTCTAGAGACCATAAAGTGCAGAGAAAGACAGAGATTGGAATATATCCAGCAAATAATTGATGACGTAGGTTGCAGTAGCTACACTGAGATCAAAAGGCTAGCAAGGGATAGGAATCGTGGAGGGTCGCACCCAACCATTCCGAAGATGGAGACACAAAGAAAATATTATAAGGCCATAAGGAACAACACCTGATAATTTCATCTTTCAACTGTTAATAGACTCTGCGACAATGTACCTTACATTCAGAAAGATTCAAGCTAAAGGAAACGAGCTTCAAAAGCTTTATTTCAATGTACGCGTGATCGGTAGGTGGTATGATAAGAACTGGCTATCATCTTCCTCCTTATTGCTCTCTTACACTGACAATCCAACTCTTACTGCGATGTCTGTAGTCCTGAACACGTCCTTGTCTAAACAAAGCTTAGCTGCAGCACGTCGTAATCCTAGGAACAGCCCCCGTCTTCAGTAAAACTTTATAATTTGTTATAGTGCCTTGGTTGAAGGCATAGCATCATAAACGCCAATGTGAAATCTGTAACCACGAACACAATCGTAGCTAGTCTATTCCACAACATCAGACGACTTCTGAGCCTTCTTCACTTTCTTTTAAATACCTTCAGTCTGGTCTTGGCACGTTGAGGGGCAGCAAATACAGTTACTTCATCAGATATAACTTTCACAACAAGCACATGAATTTACTCACAAAGGAAACGATACAGGTGGCACATAATAGAAAGTCAGCAGTCTTGCAGTGTAGCAGACAGGAAAGATAACTCTCCTGTGAACTCTACTGTGCTCTATTATACTACTGACAAGGGAGGCTATATCGGACATGCCTCGTGTCACATAGTGCGAAACATCGAAACATCGTGCGCCGCTGTTAAAGAAAAAAAGAAAAACTTAAAATAATTCTATGCAAATATTCATAATATTCCATACACAGTTTTAAACGAGAGATTCTAAATATTTGGAAAATATATTTTCCCAAAATATGATTTTCCAATCGAAAGTCTCATTCCGTATACCCTTACGAAGTGAGATGCCCCACACTTCGACACTTTATCTCTTCTACAGAAGAACAATAACTGTGGTATTGTAGTTTATCGGAACCTCTAAAAGCAATGAGAATTATTTAGTGGAATCTCATGGTGCAGTGAGAAATCCGAATCTCATGGTGCAATGATAAACCCGGAAAAGAAGCCTTGCAGTCTCTGGAAAAGGTTGCATTAGTCACTGAACATGACATTAATCATACCTAGTAGTGCATATGCTTTCAGTGATTTACATTTACAAAAAGTCCTTGATGAAAACACATTAATAAGTGAAAAATTTTAAATGACATAAAATAGAATAAATGACAAGAATTGATCTCACTTTCTGTTTAGAGGGATGTAACTACTTTCATATTCGATTTTGTCCAGATTGTTAAACTTTAAGTCCGTCAACTGGTTTAACGTTTGGAAAAACTGTGAAGGCATAACTTAGTACGTAGTCGTATCTTACGTAGAATTAGCAAATAGAGTAAAATAATGTATTCCTCTCAACGATTAACATCTGCTTTGTTGAAATTTTCACAACTTATTACTAATAACTGCAATGAAATTTCAATTTGAAGTGTTGGGTGCTGCCGGCCGCGGTGGTCTCGCGGTTCTAGGCGCGCAGTCTGGAACCGTGCGACTGCTACGGTCGCAGGTTCGAATCCTGCCTCGGGCATGGATGTGTGTGATGTCCTTAGGTTAGTTAGGTTTAAGTAGTTCTAAGTTCTAGGGGACTAATGACCACAGCAGTTGGGTCCCATAGTGCTCAGAGCCATATGAACCATTTTTTTTGTTGGATGCTACCCATTCTGACTACTGCGTAATGTGGAAGCAGCGATAAAGATTGGAAGAAGATTGGAAGAAAACTAGTTAAATGTACATGTAAAATAATGTTCACAATAGCACCATTACTTGTTTCTGGATATCTATTTGCTGCTGTCAGCACAAGTATGAAACTTCCTATATTTGTGCTTCGAATCTATTTAAAGCAACTCTAGCTTCTATAACCGCATTTATGTTTGATACAAATACAAGAGATCGTACGAAACACGTTTCCATAAGTACCTTGCTGTACGAAAATAAGTTTATCAATAGTTACGGCTCCTCTCTGATATTATTAAAATCGTTCCATTTGGACATCAGTCAGATAAAAAATGGCTACAATGTATTACCTTGGATGGACCGCCCAGGGAAGCGTACGGAATGAAGTGAACACAAATACGAATTCCTTCTCTAGATACTTTAACCTTGCTGCACACAATAATGCCTTCGGTCTTGAGAAACAATATATCTAACATACGTTTCATTAGATTCTTTTCTCTTTTGACATCTATAATCGATTCCGTATAAATTCAGCTGGTGTTCGTTACTTCTAATGGTAGCTCGTAGGAACTGACTGCTGGCTGTTAGGTGTCTCCCGCAGAACAGGCCAACTTCGCAGCACAGACTGGCGTTTGGGTCGTGATGAAAACGGATCATAGCACCGTACAAACAAAGAGCAAAGAGCACATTATAAGTGTTTCATCTTACTATGTAAAGTTATACTAGGTGATGCAAAAGGAAAGAACTGGTTTAGTTATTTATTGCAGACAAAAAACAGAATATAGAAACACAATGCGCACACCACGGGATAGAGAAAGATTCAAAATTTTGGCAGAGCTTCGCTGCTGATGGTTTGTACCAACATAGTGACTACACAGCAAATCATTTTATGTGTAGGAATTTGAGCGAAGTCAATCGCTTCTTCAAGAGCTACGTACATTCCGCGTCGATTCAGCAAGAAGCCGCTTATTCACAGGAGGATTTATGAGTAGCGTCCAAACTTATTGCATGTTAGGTGCATATGGAAAAGGATTAGCGCTTGTCAGCCACGCAAGCCAAATGAAAGTGGAGAGTTAATTCAAGATGCGTTCACATGGAGCCCTCGGAAGTCCGCATGATGGGCAGGCAGGAGAACTTCAGCTTCCTCAAACAACGGTGTAGCGTTTTCTGAAACGACACCTGCATATGGAACCGTAAAATCTGCGGTTACTACAGATATTGTCTCCTTCGGACCATACAAGAAAGCGAATTTTGTATTTCAGTTCTCCAGGATGTGTTAGAGCTAAATTTTTCCGTGTGACTCACCTTTTTGAACGGATCGACGTTTCACATATCGCCCGCGTCTCTGGCCGATCGGTTCTAGGCGCTTCAGTCTGGAACCGCGCTGCTGCTACGGTTGCAGATTCGAATCCTGCCACGGGCATGGATGTGTGTGATGTCCTCAGGTTTGTTAGGTTTAAGTAGTTCTAAGTCTAGGGGACTGATGACCTCAGACATTAAGTCGCATAGTGCTTATAGCCATTTGAACCATTTTTTCATATATATCGGGTAAAATAAACAGTCATAACTTAATAATTTGGGTATCGCAAAATTCTGGCTCCGTCATCAAATATGAAAGGGGCGAACCGATATTCAGTGAGTTTTGCGCCGTTTCTTTTTACGAAGTGTATAGACCTTCCTTTTTGTGGAGGAATCTGTGACAGAATTTTCGCACGTAGACATGGTGCAAACTTCCAAATTGAGGTGCGGCGTTATCGTAACATCACCCAGGTCTCTCGATTAATTTATTTATTTATTAATTTTTTTAAGTACGTAAAAGACCGAGCCCATGTCCCACCTATGTCAGCTTAGCAGCTACTTTTTAAGACCAGAGAAATCAAATTGTCGAAGCTCTCGGTTCAATAAGGAGGGACCCGTCGATTCGTATGTGGAATGAAGTATACTACCGTTCCGATGTTTCTCGTGCAAGGTATGGGTCCCACGAAGAGCGTGTGGTATAGTGTCTGAGAAAACATGAAACACTGTATCTTTATTTATCCAGGGAAACGTGCGTTGTATTTCTACTGTAACATCCATGAGATAAATCGTAGCTACAGCGCGTCGAGAGGAAATTATGCCTGTATCAATTATAAACATTATCTATTCTAAATATGAAAAAATAGTGAAAACTATTATAAATATTAATTATTTATAAAATATTCTATGAATTGATTGGACATATCGATGTGTATCATACAAAGACAATGATAATTGTAAATTCCTTTTATGATCAGCGTTTGTCTTCCTTCATTTTTACCTTTTGTTGGTTGATTTTTGTAGGTTGCGGACGCATATCAAACTTAGGTCTGTTAGGAAATTGTAATTATTTGTTAATTATTACTTGAAAATAGATTTCATTATTATTATAAATATGAGTGAATAATTATTTGTAACTTTAATTCCTCTCTCAGTAATCATTATCTGTGTTAATTATTTCTTTCCGCTGCAACGTGCGCAGCCATTGATGATAGCGATTTGTATTGCGTTTTAGTATGTGTTTTCCTTAGAAACAAATCAAATGTTTGCTTGATAAAGTCTAAATAGTGCACAATACGAAAATAGATTTTATAGCGTTTAATAAGCATTTTAAATATTCACTTACTTGCTCTAACAATAGAAAGTCTCTATCAATTGTCTGCCGCCATCTTAACAATTATCTCACCGGCAAATTCAAATTTAAATCACGCAACTCTGCAGACATAAATGCCGAACGTAATACAAATGTGTAAAAATAAATGGGCACTGGTGGTTCCGAACTCATTTTAATGAAAATAATTCGAATCAGATTGGTTCTTTAAAAAAAGTACTCATAGCACGATCGTTATAACAAACTTTTCTAGCTGATGTATGGAGCCAAAATTAATTACGCACGAGTTGCGAAGAATATTGCTTCAGGTAACATACGTCAGTGTTGTGCGCGGCTGATATTCGGTGGTTTTAATGATCATTTTCCTGAAGATAACTGCTTTCATCTTAATAATAGTGTAGAATCTGTTGCCTGAACTGTGATTTAGTGACACTTACACAACTTACAGACAACACTTTATAACGACGTTAACTTGGAGTTCTTTAGCAACTTGACCAAATCTTTAGCCGGGATAAAATTTCTTTAGTAATTACTCAGTGTAATAAAATAAGATTATCACTTTCATTTACAAATTAGTTAAATACTAAACCACTGAATAACACAGCGAACACCACACTACCTTACATAGTATCTCTGTAATAAACCATTGAAGAATTTTCTTTTTTGAATCATCCTCATTGCAGTCAGAATGAAGGAATATTACTGACAGGTATCCCTTTCGGGGACATAAGGCGTTCGCATGTAGTGCCTTAGTCGGAAAGGAAGGCGATGGCAGCCACTTAGTAGCCTGGCTCCGCTGGCGGCGGGCTTGTTCGGCTCCCTCGGACGACAGGATCCCTTGCTGGTCGTGCTAAGCGCGCGTCGCTTCGCGCTGCGACCGGCGCGGCGCTGGTGATTTACGACTGCGCTTCGCTCTGACTGCGACAAGCCGACTTGGGACTGTGTGCGACGGGCTTGTTATCTCCACCACTGCACGGGTGGAGCCAGAGTGGAAGGGAATTACCGGTGCTTCTTTTGCGCGAGTCTGCTAATCTGCTGCCCTTCCCCACAGCTCTCTGGAAGATTCCCCTAGTAATTTCGAGGTTTATATACAGCTGACACAAACCGCAGGAGGCGCTGAAGACAGCGGCTGTGATGTCCTATAAATAATTTCAAGTTTTAGACGTTGCGAAACTGATTCCTGTTACCGGTACATAAGTGTGGAATTATCAAGCAATCCACCTATTCCACAAGTGAAAACAGGAAACTAGTGCTGAAGCTGCAAAGAAGGGTCGTCGAACAACTGTTTGCTTTTTGCATTGGTGACGTCGGTCTGTTGCAGAATTTTGGAATAAGTCTTATGTTGGCGTTTTATGGCCTTTCTGGAGACCTACGATATCATCTGTAAGATTGTGCATAGATTCAGCAAACAACGATCGTGTGAAACATTGCATACTCTGGTTGTTCGTGGAACCCGAAAGCAAGTACATGCCGGGACCTAGGTTATAAGCTATTTCAATCTGTATATTGAGCAAGCGCTAAAGGAAACGAAAGAAAAAATCGGAGTAGGTATTAAAATCCATAGAGAAAAAATAACAACTTTGAGGGTTCACCGATGGCATTGTAATTCTGTCAGAGACAGCAAATGACTTGGAAGTGCAGTTGAACGAAATGGACAATGTGTTGAAAGTAAGATACAAGATGAACATCAACAAAAGCAAAACGAGGATAATGGAATGTAGTCGGATTAAATCGGGTGGTGCCTCGGGAATTAGATTAGGAAATGAGACGCTTAAAGTAGTAAACGAGTTTTGCTATTTGGGAAGTAAAATAATTGATGATGGTAGAAGTAGAGAGGATGTAAAGGGTAGACTGGCAATAGCAAGGAAAGCGTTCCTGAATAAGAGAAATTTGTTAACATCGAGTATAGATTTCAGTGTCAGGAAGTCCTTTCTTAAAGTATTTGCATGGAGTGTAGCCGTGCATGGAAGTGAAACATGGACGATAAATAGTTTGGACAAGAAAATAATAGAAGCTTTCGAAATGTGGTACTACAGAAGAATGCTGAAGGTTAGATGGGTAGATCACATAACTAATGAGGAAGTATTGAATAGGACTGGGGAGTAGAGGAATTTGTGGCACAACTTGACCAGAAGAAGGGATCGGTTGGTAGGACATGTTCTGAGACATCGAGGGATCACCAATTTAGTATTGGAGGGCAGCTTGGAGGGAAAAAATCGTAGAGGGAGACCAAGAGATGAACACACTAATCAGATTCAGAAGGATGTAGGTCGCAGTTGGTACTGGGAGATGAAGAAGCTTGCAAAGGATACAGTAGCATGGAGAGCTGCATCAAACCAGTCTCAGGACTGAATACCACAACAACAACAGAGAAATCGCAGCATGCTTTTTCACGATGGAAATGAAGTGTACAGTCAATATATATGACACACATTGCGGACGTGAAATACCGTCTAATATCGTGTTGGACCTCCTTTTGCCAAGTTTAGTGCAGTACCTCGACGTGGTGTGGAATCAACAATACGATTTAAGACCCCGAGCAGAAATACTGTGCCATGTTGCCGTTATAGACATCGATAACTGCAACAGTGTTGCAGTGCAGGATGTTGAGCTGTTGGCTGTGATGTCTTATAAAGAATTTGATGTTTTAGACGTTACAAAACTGATATCTGTCACCAGTAGATAAATTGTGATCCTGTAACATGACATCTTTGGTTGGGAACATAAAGTCAATGGATGGCTGCAGAGGTCTCTGAGCAGCCGAACATAACAATTTGCAGTCAGTTAGATCAGAGGACCCATTCAAACGCATCTCAGACCATTATGGATCCACAACCAGCTTGCATAGTGCCTTCTTGACAACCCGGATTCATGGTTTCGCGCGGTCTGCACCACATTCGATCCCTACGATCAGCCCTTACCAATCGAATTCGAAGGTTGACGCGAGACGGAAGCATAATCTTCCTGTGTCTACTAAAGGGGGCGCACGAAAAATAACCATATATAAAACGAGTATGAAGTTTATTGTAAAACACATAAAATCATCTCTGACAGAGTTAGTTTGGAACTCAGTAATTGGATACGTGTCTCTTTCTGACTACTTGAAACACAGCAATAATGGCTTAATGCTGCAGGTCTCAAAATGTCACAGTAAACTCGAAGTCCCAAAATCCAATCTCCATACACTGTACCACAATCAAAATCCGGACATCACATTGTCAGTAAAAAACAAAGACAACTACTAGAAAACTAGCTCCAGTCGTAATTCGATGTAGAAGGTTGCATACTCGTAGCAGTGGCTGTAGGGTGATATCCTAATCGTGTGGATGCTTTTGTAATTTGCGCCTTGCCCATGAAGTTCATTAGAGCGAACGACTCGTACGTTGTGGTCCAAATACTGCACAGATACTACTTTATGTAACGTGGCCCACAGAGGAAAAACGTTTGTGGGCCAGTGACCTCGGTGGCGCTTGAGTAGCCATCTGGTGGCCATAAGATGTGCTGGGGCTCCTCCAAGGAGCTGGCCATAGGCTGGGGCTGAGATAGGTCAGCGGTATCTGGCATGGGCATTGTGGAGTACGCCATATCTGGGACAAAATATGCTGGTAGACAACCAGACACAAGATGAGGACCATGGCGGGACCACATCTGGTTCATGTCCTTAAGGCACACTATGCCGTCTTGAAGCGCCACCTCGGTGACGGACTGGCCCAGAAGATTTGAAGTGGCCTCAGGAAACCAGTAGCGGCAGTCTTTGATAAAGAGAAGGGTCACAAGAGATCTTGGAGGAAGTAACAATGGAAGCTGAAGCGCCAAAAGAAGAGGTGAGCACTGGAGGGATGAAAGAAAAGCAGGAGAGGAGCGAGAAATTACTGCAGTGTCTGTCTCTCTTCACTGTAGATAGCAACAACAGAGAGACAACAAATGGGTCACCCCTTGCAGAAAACCCCCACGGCTGCCTGTTGCCCTTCGTCCATAGTTCTTAGTATATTACGTGAGAGAAGGCCAAGCTGAGTTTCAGTGGGGCGATGCTTTCTAAAATCATGCTCATTCGTGGACATAAGCTTCTTAGTCTCAGGAAAGTTTATTGTATTCCAACTGAGAATGTGTTCAAGGATTCTGCAGCAAAGAGAATTTAGTGATATTGGTCTACAGTTTTGCGAGTCCGTTCTTTTACGCTTCTTATACACTGTTGCCATCTGCGCTTTTCTCCCAGTCGCTTGGCACTTAGAACTGGGCGAGAGATTTATAATAAATGTAAGAAAGTTAAGGGGCCTAGGTCGTAGAGTACTCTTTATAAAATCTAACTGAGATTCCATCCGGACTTGGTGATTTATTGGTTTTTTCCAGCCTTTCAGTTCTCTCTGTATGCCAGGTATGCTTATTTCTAGTATGTTGTACACAAGGGATTCTTCCCGATGGTCGAATGACGGAATATGTTTAAGGTTCCTCTCTTTCTTGAATGCGAAATTTTAAAGTTCGGCTTTCGGTTTCCTGTCTTCAACTGCTACACCAGACTGGTCAACAAGGGACTGAATGGTAGCCTTAGACCCGCTTGGCGATTTTACATACGACCAAAATCTTCTGAGGTTCTCTGACTGCCTCTTTGCTTAGGTGTGACGGTGATATTTGTTGTATGCTCCACTCACAGAAGTGTTTTACAGCCGCACGAATCTCAACTAAACTCCACTTGGCGTCATCTATCCGTCCCCTTTTGAACCTAGAGTGCATCAACCTCTGCGTCATCAGCATCCGCCGAATTTCGTTATTAAACCATGGTGGGTCTTTTCCATCCTATATCCACTTTCTAAGCGAGTAACTCTTGAAACCGCGATTTACAGTCTTCTTAAACTTTACCCATAATTCCCTCACATCTATGGTACTGGAACTAAGTGACGCCAATTCACTGTCTATGTGAGATGTTAATAATTGCTCATCTGTTCTACCTAGCAGGAACACTCTCCTTGCCTTCTTGAATGATTTATTAGCTTTCATAAGCACAGTCGCTATAATGACATCACTATCACTAATCCCCGCTTAGATACTGACATTGTTGATAAGGTCCGGCATATTTGTAGCTACAAGGTGTAATATATTTCCATTGCATGTGGACTGCCGAGTAGCTGCTCAAGACAACTTTCAGAAAACATGTTCAAAAGCGTTTCGCCTGACTGTCTATCTGTCAGTACCCTGTAATGAATCCATAGACATCCCATTCTATACTCGACAGGAAAAAGTAACCTCCAAATCGTATTGCATTACGTTGTTTTTTTTTTTTGCCCCCCCCCCCCCATGAACCATGGACCTTGCTGTTAGTGGGGAGGCTTGCGTGCCTCAGCTATACAGATGGCCGTACCGTAGGTGCAACCACAACGGAGGGGTATCTGTTGAGAGGCCAGACAAACGTGTGGTTCCTGAAGAGGGGCAGCAGCCTTTTCAGTAGTTGCAGGGGCAACAGTCTGGATGATTGACTGATCTGGCCTTGCAACATTAACCAAAACGGCCTGGCTGTGCTGGTACTGCAAACGGCTGAAAGCAAGGGGAAACTACAGCCGTAATTTTTCCTGAGGACATGCAGCTTTACTGTATGATTAAATGATGATGGCATCCTCTTGGGTAAAATATTCCGGAGGTAAAATAGTCCCCCATTCGGATCTCTGGGCGGGGACTACTCAAGAGGATGTCGTTATCAGGAGAAAGAAAACTGGCGTTCTACGGATCGGAGCGTGGAATGTCAGATCCCTTAATCGGGCAGGTAGGTTAGAAAATTTAAAAAAGGAAATGGATAGGTTAAAGTTAGATATAGTGGGAATTAGTGAAGTTCGGTGGCAGGAGGAACAAGACTTCTGGTCAGGTGACTACAGGGCTATAAACACAAAATCAAATAGGGGTAATGCAGGAGTAGGTTTAATAATGAATAGGAAAATAGGAATGCGGGTAAGCTACTACAAACAACATAGTGAACGCGTTATTGTGGCCAAGATAGATACGAAGCCCACACCTACTACAGTAGTACAAGTTTATATGCCAACTAGCTCTGCAGATGATGAAGAAATTGAAGAAAAGTGCGATGAAATAAAAGAAATTGTTCAGATAGTGAAGGGAGACGAAAATTTAATAGTAATGGGTGACTGGAATTCTAGTGTAGGAAAAGGGAGAGAAGGAAACATAGTAGGTGAATACGGATTGGGGCTAAGAAATGAAAGAGGAAGCCGCCTAGTAGAATTTTGCACGGAGCACAACTTAATCATAGCTAACACTTGGTTTAAGAATCATGAAAGAAGGTTGTATACGTGGAAGAACCCTGGAGATACTAAAAGGTATCAAATAGATTATATAATGGTAAGACAGAGATTTAGGAACCAGGTTTTAAGTTGTAAGACATTTCCAGGGGCAGATGTGGACTCTGACCACAATCTATTGGTTATGACCTGTAGATTAAAACTGAAAAAACTGCAAAAATTTAGGAAATTAAGGAGATGGGACCTGGATAAACTGAAAGAACCAGAGGTTGTACAGAGTTTCAGGGAGAGCATAAGGGGACAATCGACAGGAATAGGGGAAAGAAATACAGTAGAAGAAGAATGGGTAGCTCTGAGGGATGAAGTAGTGAAGGCAGCAGAGGATAAAGTAGGTAAAAAGACGAGGGCTGCTAGAAATCCTTGGGTAACAGAAGAAATATTGAATTTAATTGATGAAAGGAGAAAATATAAAAATGCAGTAAATGAAGCAGGCAATAAGGAATACATACGTCTCAAAAATGAGATCGACAGGAAGTGCAAAAAGATAGATACTGCCTACAGGAAAATTAAACAGACCTTTGGAGAGAAGAGAACCACGTGTATGAATATCAAGAGCTCAGATGGCAACCCAGTTCTAAGCAAAGAAGGGAAGGCAGAAAGGTGGAAGGAGTATATAGAAGGTTTATACAAGGGTGACGTACTTGAGGACAATATTATGGAAATGGAAGATGATGTAGATGAAGACGAAATGTTGGATACGATACTGCGTGAAGAGTTTGACAGAACACTGAAAGACCTGAGTCGAAACAAGGCCCCCGGAGTAGACAACATTCCATTAGAAATACTGACGGCCTTGGGAGAGCCAGTCATGACAAAACTCTACCAGCTGGTGAGCAAGATGTATGAGACAGGCGAAATACCCTCAGACTTCAAGAAGAATATAATAATTCCAATCCCAAAGAAAGCAGGTGCTGACAGATGTGAAAATTACCAAACTATCAGTTTAATAAGTCACAGCTGCAAAATACTAACGCGAATTCTTTACAGACGAATGGAAAAACTGGTAGATGCGGACCTCGGGGAGGATCAGTTTGGATTCCGTCGAAATGTTGGAACACGTGAGGCAATACTGACCTTAAGACTTATCTTAGAAGAAAGATTAAGAAAAGGCAAAACTACGTTTCTAGCATTTGTAGACTTAGAGAAAGCTTTTGACAATGTTGACTGGAATACTCTTTTTCAAATTCTAAAGGTGGCAGGGGTAAAATACAGTGAGCCAAAGGCTATTTACAATTTGTACAGAAACCAGATGGCAGTCATAAAAGTCGAGGTGCATGAAAGGGTAGCAGTGGTCGGGAAAGGAGTGAGACAGGGTTGTAGCCTCTCCCCGATGTTATTCAATCTGTATATTGAGCAAGCAGTTAAGGAAACAAAAGAAAAATTTGGAGTAGGTATAAAAATTCATGGAGACGAAGTAAAACTTTGAGGTTCGCCGATGACATTGTAATTCTGTCAGAGACGGCAAAGGACTTGGAAGAGCAGTTGAACGGAATGGACAGTGTCTTGAAAGGAGGATATAAGATGAACATCAACAAAAGCAAAACGAGGATAATGGAATGTAGTCAAATTAAATCGGGTGATGCTGAGGGAATTAGATTAGGAAATGAGACACTTCAAGTAGTAAAGGAGTTTTGCTATTTAAGAAGTAAAATAACTGATGATGGTCGAAATAGAGAGGATATAAAATGTAGACTGGCAATGGCAAGGAAAGCGTTTCTGAAGAAGAGAAATTTGTTAACATCGAATATAGATTTATGTATCAGGAAGTCGTTTCTGAAAGTATTTGTTTGGAGTGTAGCCATGTATGGAAGTGAAACATGGACGATTACTAGTTTGGACAAGAAGAGAATAGAAGCTTTCGAAATGTGGTGCTACAGAAGAATACTGAAGATAAGGTGGATAGATCACGTAACTAATGAGGAGGTATTGAATAGAATTGGGGAGAAGAGAAGTTTGTGGCACAACTTGACTAGAAGAAGGGATCGGTTGGTAGGACATGTTTTGAGGCATCAAGGGATCACAAATTTAGCGTTGGAGGGCAGCGTGGAGTGTAAAAATCGTAGAGGGAGACCGAGAGATGAGTACACTAAGCAGATTCAGAAGGATGTAGGTTGCAGTAGGTACTGGGAGATGAAGCAGCTTGCACAGGATAGAGTAGCATGGAGAGCTGCATCAAACCAGTCTCAGGACTGAAGACAACAACAACAACATACGTTGGTTTTTACGTATACTTTCTTTGCATGACTCTACAACTGTGGCAGCGGAATCGGGAGGCCGGTAAAAACATCCAAACTAGTTTTACCTAGAACTGTTAAACACGACCAGATGACTTCGCTGACAAACTTAACTTTGACCTCAATAGTAACAATATTTTTGTGAATGCAATGAATACTCCTCCTACTATGGCCTCTAATCAGTCTTTCCAATATTCGATACACGGTATCTCAGAGCTTTCCACTTCGGGTTGTAGTCAGCTCTCAGTCCCAAGAAAAATGCGAGCGCGAAAAATTTACTGGAAGACAGTAAATTCTGGAACTTTATTGCTAATACTTGGATAGTTAACTGATAAAATTGTGACAGTCGAAGTGTCTTTATTCTGCGCGCTATTTGACTTTTCATGCTGTGAATTGACTGGCGAGTGTTCATTAGAGCACCTCAAACTACCGCCTAGCCTTAGAAATCTTCACCTTCAGTCCACCAGTACTCTGCTACCAGAGAAGGTGCATCTTTTATGTAGTGCACCCGTAACGTATTAAGGGGAATCCTATAAATCCTAAGACTATAGCGGAGGTTTAGAAATCTGCAGCCAAGATCGTCAAAAAGTAGACGAAGCCTTTGATTGACACTCACCACTCGTCTCCAAACCAAAGGACCCTGATCAACTCTGGGAAAGATCCAAATTGCGAACTCTGCTTGCACTCGCCGGCGAGGCCTGCAGTCTGTACTATTTCCTCCAGCCCCCTGTACGAGGAACGCCTCAAGACTCATGAGACACGCGTCGTTGGTGCCGACGTGAGCCACAACTTGCAGTGACTGCACCCTGCCCGCTCGATAGCACAAGGGAGGCCGCCTCCACATCTTGGGCAAGGACCCCCGGCAAACATAGCGAGTGCACACTGACTTTCCTTTCAGCCCTGAACGCTATCAGCCTAAGGGGATCCAATCGCACCTAACATTAGAGCGCCCAATAACCAGTAAACTACTTCCCCCTAGTGTCTGCTCGGACCCTGCTGAAGAAGTGGACACCTCTCCACTCAGAGGATGAATGGGCGAGGCAAGGCGTCCAGTGTCCACAATGGTCCTGAGCCTCGAGAGACTCTACGCGTTATCACCTGACACTCACCTTCCTGTGATGGCGGATCCACCGCATCGAGTGTACTAAGACGCGTCTCGGAAGCAGAGCGAGTGGGCAAAACAAGTGATAGCTGAGGTGTCCCGTGCGACGTGCAAGATTCTCCGCCGCTGCTACACCCAAAGACAGCAGTCTGAAGGTAATTGACCGTGCCCAACAGCACATTCAGCTGTCCACGAACTGCAGAAAGCTGCTCCTGCGTCTGCACACACCGTGCACACATCTTAGCTATCATAGCAAAACCAACTGAAAGAGTGAACTATAAAAGCAGACATACCTATAAAAGGGGCTTGTTCCCCTCCTGATGTGTCACTAATGGACGCTGATGCGTTAAAGAGCTACGTTGCTGACTGTTCAGTGAACAGCTATTGCGTTATAGACTGGTGGAGCTTACCTAAGCGTGAGATTAACCCTCCTTAACAGGGAAACACGCACGGAATTTAATAAATATACTACGTGTGAAACACAGAAAAGAATGAACACTTAACTTTCCCCTCTGTAGTCGTGTCACAACCGAAAGACAGCTGGAGCCTGACTGACTGGCCTGCTAAACGAACAGACGGTTACTTTCAAAACAAAGCAAATGAGTAACTACTGCGTTACAGACTAAATGAATTTACACTTACAAAAACGAGTGATTGACCCTCCTAAATAAGGAAAAACATACGAAATTTAATAAATGTACTACGTGGGAAACACAGAAAAGAGCTAACACTTAATTTTCCACTCTTTAGGCGTGCTCGTGCCACAGACGAGAGCTGTAGCCTGACATCCACGCATGGTGACAGATAAGAGCATGTTCCAAGGCGAAGCATGGTAGACTGAACAAACATTAGAGACAACGTACATGAGTGTGGAGATAACAGAACATTGCGCATTTTTGGGGACAACCATTAATGCCCAACCAGTCACAGATGTTTATCCTAATCGCAAGTTAGAGGACATAATGTCAGACATTTTTGGCACAAAACTGTTTTCCCAGATTGACCTCCATGATGTGTATCCCCCGTAACTCCAACTGCTATTAGCTTGGTATTCCCCACGCTTCTTAGTGACCATTACTCGTTTTGTATTGTTACAGTATAGAGGGTGGCATTGCTAGTACTTCAGCCATTTTTCAGCACTACTTTGAACATCTCACCCATAAGTGCCAGGTAACGCGAACTGTTCAGATGAGAATCCCGGAGAATGACATATAGGACTTGGCTAATAACATGCACGAACTGTTCACGACCTCCAAGATGCCAACCCCAAATTCATGGAAGTAAAGTGTGGTTTTCTTATTCAGCAAGTAGATCACTTGGGTCACGTTGAGGATGTGTCAGGCATTTGCCTTTCCTGACAGTATATTGAGATGGTGCGAAAACATCTGGCAGCTCAGTTAATCCGTCTTGCAGAAGCCTTATGCAAAGTCGTTCACTGGCATTGGACCAGAACTTGAAAAAGGCCCGTCTCCAACCCACATCCCTCATGGTGGATGACCCCATCAAACCTCTAATCTTGGACGTTGGTGCATCGGACCACAGGTTGTGGGTGGTGCTTTCAAATGTGACAGCTTCCATATTTCTAGATTTCGTAAAATCATTTTACACGGTGGCCCATTGCAGGCTGTTAAAGAAGGTACGAGCATGTGGAATAAGTTCCCAGATGTTTGAGTGGCTGGAAGACTTATTAAATAATAGAACCCAGCATGTTGTCCTCGACGGTGAGTGTTCATCAGAGACAAGAGTGTCGTCAGGAGCGGCTCAGGAGGTGTGGTAGGACCGCTGTCGTTCTCTGTATACATAAATGATTTGGCGGACAGGATGGACAGCAATCTGAGGCTGTCTGCTGATGATGCCGCACTGTACAGTAAGGTGCGGAAGTTGGGTGACGGAAGGACGATACGAGACGACTTAGACAAAATTTCCAGTTGGTGTGATGATGAATGGCAGCAGGCACTAGATGTGGAAAAATGTTAGTTAATGCAGATGAATAGGAAGAACAAACCTGTAATGTTCGGAAACAGTATTACTAATGTCCTTCTTGATGTAGTCAAAACGTATAAATGTCTGGGCGTAACGTTGCAAGTCGATATGAGGTGGAACGAGCATATGAAAAGTGTGGTGTGGGATGCAAATGGTCGACTTCTGTTTATTGAAAGAATTTTAGAAAACTTGCAGAATTATTTAAATAAAAGAAATGTTATTAAATTTCTAAATCTCGTTTTTCATGTCAACATATTTAGTTCACTGTAGACTGTCGGACGTTTTTGACGAAGCCACATCCTTGCCTCTGATTGCATCATTTCAACATTATCAGAGTGAAGTGCTCGAAGCTGTCCTTTAAGCTCTGTAAACAAATGGAACTAGGAAGGAGCCAAGTCGGGAACGTAAGGAAGATGAACTACGACAGTTAACCGAGGGCGTCGGATTGTTGCAGATGTTGCACCGCTTGTGTGTGATCAGGCATTGTCAGGCGGAAGATGAAGGTGTTCCATGTGTAGACGACCTCAAAACTATCACACCACGCTGTTTCTCACTCACCTTGTAACCTCTCAACAGTAAAAATATATAATTATCTTTGTCATTTAGTGAAACCTGTCTGGTTCATTCACGATAATCTGTTGCTGTGGATGATTCTGCTGCTGGTAAGACCTACTGTTATTAAACGTACGCTGAAAATTGTGCTCTTTACTTTTACGTCTGTCATAATAATCGTTGCTATACGGCGCAAAAAAAAAAAATGGTTCAAATGGCTCTGAGCACTATGGGACCCAACTGCTGTGGTCATCACTCCCCTAGAGCTTAGAACGACTTAAACCTAACTAACCTAAGGACATCACACACATCCATGCCCGAGGCAGGATTCGAACCTGCGACCGTAGCAGTCGCACGGTTCCGGACTGCGCGCCTAGAACCGCGAGACCACCGCGGCCGGCTATACGGTGCATTGCGATAGGAGTTGAAATGTAGTGTTCTCTCTACGTAGTGATTTCCTTGTTGCTGTGCGTTACTGTTTGGTGGTGCCGACGCTATACGTGCAGGCGGCCAAACATTAAAGCTTGGTTGACCTTGTAAACCACATTGTTGATTAAGTATGCTAATTGGCTGGTTTTTGTTGCTGTTGTGGGAAAACCCTCTATTGTTGCCAAAATATGTTTGCTGTTGCTGATAATTATGACGATACTGATGATTAAAATTTTGTCACTTATTAAAATTATACTGGTAGTTCAGGCGTGTCTAATGAAAACTGTCACTTCAAGTAGAACTTATAATATCAGGTTTTCTTTACTCATTCTTAATTCTAGATAGATCGATAGTTGAAGAGCTATTTTGAGAGATGTAAAGGATAGTAAGAGAGTAGGCAGCAGTGCAGAAAACTAAAGACGAAATAGCACTACTACGGCTCGGGGCTCATATTCATTGAAGCGAAATGAATCCCCTGAGGTAACTTACGCGCTGCAAATAAATTTTAGTTTGTGCCTTAGAGGCAACGCCGGTGAAAATTCAAAAACAAATTGTTATATCCAGTCCAAATATTGTATCTGTGTTCTGTCATTCTTAAATATCTTAAATTGTCTCATTGATAGAAAGTGCTTATAATCAAAATTACCGTGTCTAAATGTCTAAACACGTTCAGGATTGTATGAGAATCTGTTTGTGTTTGTTCGGAATCTAAGTCACGTACTCTCTTTAAATTACCTAAGTTATACAGGCTGTGTGAGTGTGACTAATGTTCAAGATGTGGCATATGCTGTGACGTGTTATAGACTAAAACATTTTTCATTACTGTCACTTTAAAACGTTCGTCCATTTGGCTGTTCTGTTGTTCAAGTCTCTTATCGACTTTCACATCCACAGTGTGTGAAAGTTCTGCTGACATTAATTTAAACTCGCCGCGTAACTGTGTTGCGTTTTCTGAATATTGTTTACCAACCGCACTAATTCCACCTCTAAGTGATTTTGTTGTGGCTGCATGTGTACTACGTAACTCTTCACTACTATTCGTAGCACAAGCCTTAATTTCCTCATGTAATTGTTCTTTAGTATCATTCATTACACGGAAATGGCTGTAATCTGTTCATTAAGATGTTCAATAGGGGTATCAAGTTTTTCATTAATTTGTTTAAATGACATGTCGTGTTCTTCATTCGACTGTTTGAAACTTTCATTAGGTTGTTTGTTCGATTCATTAGGTTGTCGCGTTTTACATTCAACTGTTTGAGATTTTCGTTAAGTTGTTTATAATTGTTGTCTTGTTTTTCATTAAGTTGTTTAAAATTGTGTTTTAGCTTTTCATTCCACTGTTTTAAATTTTCATTACTTTGTTTGTACGATTCATTAAGTTGTTTGAAATAGTTGTCTAGTATTTCACTCGACTGTTTCAGATTTCCATTAAGTTGTTGTTTGAGATTTTCATTAAGATGTAGCAATAATGCCATAACATGAGCCATGCTAAAATTAGCTGCTGTATTCTCTGTGCTGTGTGATGATGTATCTGCATTTGTCACGTCCTGTGTAACCATTTGGTCATTCTCTGATTCTTGAAAAGGTTTGCCAATCGGATGTGCACTGTTGGTCACTATGTGACGTGCTTTGAGTACTTTGTTCACCTTCGTTAGATACAATTATCTGTTCGCTACGTTAATTTTGAAAATTAGGCGTGTCAAACTGGACAGCGTTCATTCTAACGGAACGTGCCGCTTCATGAATTGTTACATTTACTGTGGAAATAATTGAATCTGTTTGCTCATCATTAGGATTAAAATCATTACAGTGATCGGCAAGCACTGATTATCACTATTACACTGAGTGTCACTAGTATTACCGGTCAAATTATTCGACTCGGCTTTTTCACTCATTGCACATCGCGATGTACTGTTACCAGTTTTTTGCGACATTTTCACAAATAAAAGTTAAGCACAAAATCAAACAAATACAAAGCAAAAATGGAAAAAATACAATTACGACAAAGAGCAACAAATTGCCGATGATCTGTGAAAGAAAGAGTGACAAGTTAGTAAATGCGTTGCGCCAGACGCAAACTCCATTTAACATTAAGTAAATAACAGCAGATATATAACTGACTACTTCTCAGAAATTCACAATAATACGATCCTGGCCGGTTGTCGACAAGTGTAACCTCCCACAGTAAAAATATATAATTACCTTCCACATATAGTGTAACCTCGCAACAGATAAATTTCGTAACCTACCAACAGTTTATTATTCCGTAACGTAGCAATAATAACGTGACTAATCTCTCAATAAAATTGTGGCTCACTTATAATCTTTCAATAATTAACTGCCTGTGAATTTAAACTGGTAAATTTAAACGTCAGCAGTGCTTAGTCATGGTCCTGAAAATTGATTCTGAATGAATTGAAAAATCTTATCTGAATGACGTCGCCGGATAACACGTGCATATCTGCTCCTGTAACAATTTTTTCTAGCACAGCTCAGTGCAATGCTGGCCGCGATATTTGTCATGTATAAACGGAAACGACTGATTTTTCTTTACAATAATCAGGATGACCATGGATTGGAGAAATTAGTAAATTCTTTAAATTCATATGAATGATTGTCAAAAGATAATTTTTGTGAAAAAGATTATTATTAAGAGATATTTTAAAATTTACATGGGACTTGATATAGCAATACTAAATATGCGCGAGGCTGCTTTTACCTTATATCATTCAGGCTCCGCCATCACTTCCCACGACCGGCCCAGCCAACTTCATACACACGACTGTTCGCAACTACTACAAACTTCTACTGCCACACAGTTCCTTCTGCTGACAACACTGCTCTCTGGTCTGAGATTCTCTTATAGCATACATGTCGCCGGCAGCGCATAAACAATCCATCGAAATTACATCTGCTCGAGTGTGCTAGCAGCCAATTCCTTAATCATGGACCTCTTACAACCTGAGTACAGTAGCTACATTACAGACCATCATGTTATAAGCTAAAATTCTACCATCTGGTGAGCAAGATGTATGAAACAGGCGAAATAAAAAGAATATAATAATTCCAATCCCAAAGAAAGCAGGTGCTGACAGATGTGAAAATTATCGAACAATTAGTTTAATAAGTCACGGATGCTAAATATTAACGCGAATTCTTTACAGACGAATGGAAAAACTGGTAGAAGCCAACCTCAGGGAAGATCAGTTTGGATTCCGTAGAATCGCAAGCTGAAGATGAACAGATACAGCAAGTGTATGAAGATATTGAAAGGGTAATGCAGTATGTAAAGGGAGACGAAAATCTAATAGTCATGGGCGACTGGAATGCAGCTGTAGGGGAAGGATTAGAAGAAAAGGTTACAGGAGAATATGGGCTTGGGACAAGGAATGAAAGAGGAGACAGACTAATTGAGTTCTGTAACAAGATTCAGCTAGTAATAGCGAATACCCTGTTCAAGAATCACAAGAGGAGTAGGTATACTTGGAAAAGACAGGGAGATACAGGAATATTTCAATTAGATTACATCATGGTCAGACAGAGATTCCGAAATCAGATACTGGATTGTAAGGCGTACCCAGGAGCAGATATAGACTCAGATCACAATATAGTAGTGTTGAAGAGTAGGCTGAAGTTCAAGACATTAGTCAGGAAGAATCAATACGCTAAGAAGTGGGATACGGAAGTTCTAAGGAATGACGAGATACGTTTGAAGTTCTCTAACGCTATAGATACAGCAATAAGGAATAGCGCAGTAAGCAGGACAGTTGAAGAGTAATGGATGTCTCTAAAAAGGCCATCACAGAAGTTGGGAAGGAAAACATAGGTACAAAGTAGGTAGCAACGAAGAAACCATGGGTAACAGAAGAAATACTTAAGTTCATTGATGAAAGGAGGAAGTACAAACATGTTCCGGGAAAATCAGGAATACAGAAATACAAGTCGCTGAGGAATGAAATAAATAGGAAGTGCAGGGAAGCTAAGACGAAATGGCTGCAGGAAAAATGTGAAGACATCGAAAAAGATATGATTGTCGGAAGGATAGACTCAGCATACAGGAAAGTCAAAACAACCTTTGGTGACATTAAAAGCAACGGTGGTAATATTAAGAGTGCAACGGGAATTCCACTGTTAAATGCAGAGGTGAGAGCAGATAGGTGGAAAGAATACATTGAAAGCCTCTATGAGGGTGAAGATTTGTCTGATGTGATAGAAGAAGAAACAGGAGTCGATTTAGAAGAGATAGGGGATCCAGTATTAGAATCGGAATTTAAAAGAGCTTTGGGGGACTTCCGGTCAAATAAGGCAGAAGGAATAGATAACATTCCATCAGAATTACTAAAATCATTAGGGGAAGTGGCAACAAAACGACTATTCACGTAGGTGTGTAGAATATATGAGTCTGCCGACATACCATCTGACTTTCGGAAAAGCATCATCCACACAATTCCGAAGTCGGCAAGAGCTGAAAAGTGAGAGAATTATCGCACAATCAGCTTAACAGCTCATGCATCGGAGATCCTTACAAGAATAATATACAGAAGAATGGAAAAGAAAATTGAGAATGCGCTAGGTGACGATCAGTTTGGCTTTAGGAAAAGTAAAGGCACGAGAGAGGCAATTCTGACGTTACGGCTAATAATGGAAGCAAAGCTAAAGAAAAATAAAGACACGTTCATAGGATTTGTCGACCTGGAAAAAGCGTTCGACAATATAAAATGGCGCAAGCTGTTCGAAATACTGAAAAAAGTTGGGATAAGCTATAGGGAGAGACGGGTCATATACAATATGTACAACAACCAAGAAGGAATAATAAGAGTGGACGATCAAGGACGAAGTGCTCGTATTAAAAAGGGTGTAAGACAAGGCTGTAGCCTTTCGCCCCTACTCTTCAATCTGTACATCGAGGAAACAATGATGGAAATAAAAGAAAGGTTCAGGAGTGGAATTAAAATACAAGGTGAAAGGATATCAATGATACGATTCGCTGATGACTTTGCTATTCTCAGTGAAAGTGAAGAAGAATTAAATGACCTGCTGAACGGAATGAACAGTCTAATGAGTACACAGTATGGTTTGAGAGTAAATCGGAGAAAGACGAAGGTAATGAGAAGTAGTAAAAATGAGGACAGCGAGAAACTTGACATCAGGATTGATGGTCACGATGTCAATGAAGTTAAGGAATTCTGCTACGTAGGCAGTAAAATAACCAATGACGGACGGAGCAAGGAAGACATCTAAAGCAGACTCGCTTTGACAAAAAAGGCATTTCTGGCCAAGAGAAGTCTACTAATATCAAATACCGGCCTTAATTTGAGGAAGAAATTTCTAAAGATGTACGTCTGGTACATGGTAGTGAAACATGGACTGTGGGAAAACCAGAACGGAAGAGAATCGAAGCATTTGAGATGTGGTGCTATAGACGAATGTTGAAAATTAGGTGGACTGATAAGGTAAGGAATGAGGAGATTCTACGCAGCATCGGAGAGGAAAGGAATATGTGGAAAACAGTGATAAGGAGAAGGGACAGGATGATAGGACATCTGCTAAGACATGAGGGAATGACTTCCATGGTACTAGAGGGAGCTGTAGAGGGCAAAAACTGTAGAGGAAGACAGAGATAGGAATACGTCAAGCAAATAATTGAGGACGTATGTTGCAAGTGCTACTCTGAGATGAAGGAAGAGGTTAGCACAGGAAAGGAATTCGGGGCGGGCCGCATCAAACCAGTCAGTAGACTGATGACAAAAAAAGAAAAGAAAAAAGAAACACTGAAACACGTGAGGCAATACTAACCTTACGACTTATCTTAGAAGAAAGAATAAGGAAAAACAAACCTACGTTTCTAGCATTTGTCGACTTAGAGAAAGCTTTTCACAGTGTTGACTGGAATACTCTCTTTCAAATTCTAAAGGTGGCAGGGGTAAAATACAGGGAGCGAAAGGCTATTTACAATTTGTACAGAAACCAGATGGCAGTCGAGGGAAATGAAAGGGAAGCAGTGGTTGGGAAGGGACTAAGACAGGGTTGTAGCCTCTCCCAGATGTTATTCACTCTGTATATTGAGCAAGCAGTAAAGGAAACAAAAGAGAAATTCGGAGTAGCTATTAAAATCCATGGAGAAGAAATAAAAACTTTGAGGTTCGCCGATGACATTGTAATTCTGTCAGAGACAGCAAAGGACTTGGAAGAGCAGTTGAATGGAATGGACAGTGTCTTGAAAGGCGGATATCAGATGAAAATCAACAAAAGCAAAACTAGGATAATGGAATGTAGTCGAATTAAGTCGTGTGATGCTGAGGGAATTAGATTACGAAATGAGACACTTAAAGTAGTAAAGGAGTTTTGCTATTTGTGGAGCAAAATAACTGTTGATGGTCGAAGTAGAGAGGATATACGAGGGTCGGTCAAAAAGTAATGCCTCCAATTTTTTTTCTACTTAAAAAAATTAAGTTAAGTGAAAAATTTGAATTTGGCGCCATTCCTCAAACCTTCTTCTGCAATCCACTGCAGTAGTAACTTTCTGTGTCAACAGGTGGCAGCACAGCAGAAGTTTGTAAGATGGCCGACATCGATGTTCGTTTTAGACAGCGTTGTGTGATTGAATTCTTGAATGCAGAAGGTGAAACGCCCATACGCATTCATGAAAGACTGAAGAAGGTGTATGGTGTTGTGACAGTGGATGTCAGCGCTGTTAGACGATGGGTTCGTCGTTGTAAGGAAGCTGAAGGGCAAACACCGTTGACTGACGAAAAGCGGAGCGGCAGGCCGGTGAGTGCAGTGACTCCACACAACATTCAGCAAGCTGATGACATCATTCGTGGTGACCGTCGAGTGACTGCAGATGAAGTGTGTCGCATTATTTCTCTTAGTAAAGGCAGTGTGATCACGATTATTAAACAATTGGGGTACTCAAAAGTTTGTGCACGTTGGCTTCCAAGAATGTTAACCGATCAGAATAAAGAGGCAAGGAAAACAATAGCCTCCCAACACTTGCAGCGCTTCCGTTTGGAGGGAGATGAGTTTCTGAAAAAAATTGTGACCGGGCACGAAACATGGGTGCATTTTTTTGAACCCGAATCAAAGAGGCAGTCAATGGAGTTTCGTCACACAAGCTCGCCGAGGAAGAAAAAATTCAAAACTGTGCGATTGGCAGGGAAAGTTATGGCAACAGTTTTCTGGGATACAGAGGGTGTGATTCTGGTTGATTTTTTGGAGCAGGGATGCACAATAAATTCTGTTCAATACGTCACAACCCTCAAAAAACTTAAAGCACGTCTTCAGCGAGTTCGCCCAACAAAATCAATGGCAGATGTTCTTCTTTTGCATGACAATGCAAGACCACACACCAGTCGTCACACCTATGACGAGATTGTCAAAATTGGATGGGAAGTTTTGCCTCATCCCCCATACAGCCCTGACCTGGCACCATCAGACTTCCATCTGTTCGGGCCACTAAAAGAAGCTCATCGTGGGATTCATTTTGAAGATGAGGAGGCCATCAAAACATCCGTGCGTCAATGGCTTAGGAAGCAGAGCTGTGATTTTTACCGTGCTGGGATACAGGCCCTTGTTCAAAGATGGACCAAAGCTGTAGAGATGGGCGGAGATTACATTGAAAAATGACAAAATGATCCTCAATGTTGTGGTTTTCAACCTATGTAATTGCATTTAAATTTCCTGACAATTAAACGTAGAAGAAAAAAGGAGGCATTACTTTTTGACTGACCCTCGTAAAATGTAGACTGGCAATGGGAAGGAACGCGTTTCTGAAGAAGAGAAATTTGTTAACATCGAGTATAGATTTAAGTGTCAGGAAGACATTTCTGCAAGTATTTGTATGGAGTGTAGCCATGTATGGAAGTGAAACATGGACGATAAATAGTTTGGACAAGAAGAGAATAGAAGCTTTCGAAATGTGGTGCTACAGAAGACTGCTGAAGATTAGATGGGTAGATCACATAACTAATGAGGAGGCATTGAATAGCTTTCGGGAGAAGAGGAGTTTGTGGCACAACTTGAACAGAAGGAGGGATCGGTTGGTAGGACATGTTCTGAGGCATCAAGGGATCACCAATTTAGTATGGGAGGGCAGTGTGGAGGCTAAAAATCGTAGAGGGAGACCAAGAGATAAATACACTAAGCAGATTCAGAAGGATGGAGTGGTAGGTACTGAGAGATGAAGAGGCTTGCACAGGATAAAGTAGCATGGAGAGCTGCATCAAACCAGTCTCAAAACTGAAGACCACAACAACAACAAAAATAATGAATATTTTATTTAATAAGCTTTACGAGTTTTTGCGTAATAAAATTCGGAGGCTTTGTTTTTCAGGACGTCTTCGCAGTTGGAATGTTGGTTTCGGGAGTGGAGATATAGATGCGTATGTAGAACAGAAAAAAAGTTGATACGTGCGTAAGTAAATGCACCTAAATGGTATCATGAGTATCCATTTAGAAAGGGAAAGTAAAATTAAGGAAAGTTAGGATATGCAGCGGTGTATCCAGGTACATAGGGCCAACGGTGAATTTCGATATCGAGCGCCTCACCACTTAACCACCTTCAGACCACTTCAATTTTAGTTTACCATTTGATGCAGCTCGAAATACCGTTGCTAGCTATAGTAACACGATCTTTTCATTCTTTAATAGTAAATCAAAAACAAAATGTAGTACACTTTCTTTCCCTTACCTCACTTGTCATTACAGGTGTGGCGCCATCTAATAGCCAAAATTATGAATCAAGGGTTTCCATAGCACTGGTGGATAGGTCTTACGAAACTGTTGTTCATCATAGTCTAGTCTGAATCTCTTGTCATTTCTTCTTTCTCTTTCCTTTTCCTTGTCTTAGTTTTTTCTGTTCCTTCTTTGCCTACTCCATCTCTTCCTACTTCTACTTCTACGTCTTGCCTTCGTCTACTTCGTCCTATGTCGTCCTGCTTTCCTTTCCTCTTTATCTATAATAAAAATGAGCCCCCACGGAAGTGACGTCATGGTCACGCTCCCACTGCTTAGGATATGTGGCAGCACTAGAAGATCTAGAGGCATTGAATATGAAATGGTATACAGTAATCGAAACCTTGACAGACATAAGGGCAAAGCATTCAGAAAAAAGAGTCACTGACCTCGATTAAATTGCCAAGTTAAGAATTAATCTTCCTTCCCTTATACGCGGCGATTGGGACAACGCTTGTGTGAGATGGGGAGTAATCACACAGAAGTGGTAGAATGTGGTTTAATCTACACTGGTTTCACTATCAGTAGCTAAATACTGTCCCCATGCTTACCTGTTGCTGAAGAAGAAAGTTGTCTCGTTTAAACGAATAAGTATTACATTACCTCCTTTTTGTTATTTCGATCGAGAAAACCAAAGTTATATACGTACAATTTTCATTTGCAATATGCCCTTGATGGTGTTGGCATTACATACAAGTATTTAGGGGTAATACTAAGAACGATACAAAATGAAAGGACCACATAAAATATGTTTCAAGTAGGCCGAAAGGAGTACTTACATTAAATACAAAGCAGCAAACAATACCAAAAGCAACTGAAAAAACTTGGGTGAGTCACTTTGGCTTCCAAAAGCTGTAACTTTCAGTTACCAGGGAAAGTATTGTCACCTACTGGTGCTGGAATTAATTGCTGGATCTAAACTTCTTGGTGAATGAAATATACATGTTTCTGAGGGTTTTAAAGACGGTGGTGATTTCCGGGCAGGCCACTGCCATGGTAATACTTGTCTGGCATATCCCCTTTCATTTCGGTGATTGTCATACACTTTCATTTGCCTTTGGTGTATCTAAATTTTCCCTGTTTTATAGTGGTCTGATGGACTATTAGTTTTAGAATAAATCATTGATTCATCTCGCGGTACTTCCACGACTTGGAGAAGTAGAATTAAACTCGGCCATAGAGACAGATTTTCGGACACTAGAGACGATCATTGCATTAGGGGCAGCTTTCGAACTTTCTCTGAGCAGCAGGCACCTTCTCATTGCTAGCCTTCCTTTTGCAGGCACCGAAAGTGGCTGTGATTTATGGGCCACCATTCTGGCGGTCAGCCTTGTTCCCCTAGCGGCCAATGAAGAGGGTAAGAACGTCCTTGTTGAATGCAAAATGACACTTCTTTAGAAACTGGCGGCGTCGGCTATCCTGATCCTGGCCTAATCACTTCATTAGCGATTGGACGTAGTGTGGGAGTCTGGTCTCCTTATCCTGTGTTTGGGCCCAGATAAGCGTCGTGTTTCTTAGATGCCACCGCACCTCACCAAAGCGGAGCCCACTAAATCGCTTTATAAACGAGATGGAGCATGTTTTCACTAGAAAGCTTCCCTCATCTTCTGAAATGCGCCGTAGGTGTGGCTGCAGGACCTCCAGGCATTGTGTGCTGTTTTTTCAAAGAACAGAATGTGTATTGTACTGCAGCGATTTGTTGAAGGCGATCAAGCCTCCTTGCCAGAAAACATTATTAAGACGAAAACCACTGCTGGACCAGAAAAGGTTTTGTCAAGGACATTGGGAGGTATGGTTATTTTTTGGAAGGTTTTTAGCAACTGGAGAGGAGGGGACTTGATTCCCGATCATCATAGAGGACAGTCGCTAGTGCACTTCCATTCTACGGAGAGAGCATTTAGTTGTAAACACGTCCGAACACCTGGGCGAAACTTCATATTTTCGCGCACGTAAGACAATCACTGGCGGATGTGAGGTCATCTCCCGTGCTACGAAGCGCCACCGAACTTAGCAGTTTCAGCAGCGCATACGCGAAGACGACAGAATCTCGTCTGTCACCAACTACATCGGTAACGTTGTGCAGATTCAGAAGATTGTCATTTTCACGGGCATCTTTTTTTATAGCAGACTTGAACTCGCAATAGACACTCCCAGTGTCCATTGCCTGCTTAATTATAGTTTGACATGAGAGGTAAATCGGTGGAACGATACAGCAGAGTGTGCTTGCCGAGAATGGGAATCTCGCACGCAACCAGTCTCATCTACTAACAAGTAAATTCCAGTTAGGTTCCCCAAGTCTATTGCCAACCAACCTGAGTTCGTGTTGTTGAAATGTGATACTATTAAAGTTTCTGTTTATGTCTGTTCCCTCTTGAAATTTAAATTGGCTCAAAATATGGCTATGAGCACTATGGGACTTAATATCAGAGGTCATCAGTCCCCTAGAACGTAAAACTACCTAAACCTAAGTAACCTAAAGACATCACACACATCCATGCCCGAGTCAGGGTTCGAACCAGCGACCGTAGCGGTCGCGCGGTTCCAGACTGGAGCGCCTAGAACCACTCGGCCACTGCGGACGGCTTATTTTAGCTAATAAGACTCTTCGTGGTTCCGTAGGTTCTTGTTATTAACTTTTCAACGACACACATTCTCATTCCATATGATGCCTTTATTTTGTTGTGGAATTGATGGCGTAAAGTTAATTCTACATCAAGTTAGTCAACTCATTAGGTGATCCACACAGGGTCCACTATTTACGTATGTCAGATTTCCTTGCGCTATTGATAAACGTTGCACCTCTTGGGTGTGGTGGTTACAACATTTTAGTTGTTTAGGAGAAGAAGAACTGCTACCACCACAGGCTAGCTAGCGTATTGGCGACCCTCCACTGATCGACTTCTTCCCTTGGGTTCCTCTGATAACAGTAATCAGAACATAATTACATTCATGTTTCTCTTTTTGTGTTTCAGTCATTTATTCTAGTGCCGCGTTAACACTTAAGCTGGTGCGAATACGAAAACAGGAATTTGTTTTTTGTATGTAACATATTTATTTGTGTTCGTGTTTTGGTTTTGTGGGTTCTGTACCACATACACGAATCTTGCATTTCAGCGTTGCTACTTGCATTGCAAAAACTCTTTTTTGATGGGGTGATTGTGTGTTTTTGTTTAGTATATTTGAGAGTCAGATATTATTAGCTGTTCTTACATATGCATTGCTTTTGTTTTGTGTTCCTTTTTTTGTTGTTGTCGTTTTGTGTAATATAAAGTAATTTTATTCTTTTATCGTGTGTTGTCATGAACGCTGACGAGAAGTAAAGCAAAGTTACTTTGTTGCCACAGTGCAGTACACTCGGGAAATACGATGGAACACACTAATAACAGTGACGTCAACCCTCCTGGTGACGCGTTGAATGGGTTTCTCATAGAGTGGTCTGGCCCAAACATGTATGATAGGCATTCGGTACGAATGGATGATGCTGCACTGGAACAGGGAATTAACACTGGCGGCGAGTTGATGATGGAGATGACCTTGACCATGTAGACGTATTAATCGCGAGTAGAAATTCGGAAAGGGAGATAGAAATCAGGCATACAGTGCGAGACCAAAGCAGCAGCGCTCCGGAATCGGGGTTGCTTTGCCAATGGCTGGCATGCATTATGAACCGGAACCTGATCCGGTCATCGCTCTCCTAGGACAGCTTAACAAGTAGATGGGTGAATTAGAAAGAAAACGGCAGGAGGAGGAGGAAGAATTAGAAAGAAACAAAGGTAGGAGGTAGAAGAATTAGAAAGAAAACGAAATCAGGAGGCAGAAGAATTAAAAAGAAATTGGAGGAGGTAGAAGAGTAGGAACTAAAAAGCGAGCTTGAGGCGATCAGTTAAAGAATTAGATTAGCGAACGTAATGACGAGTTTGGAGCAAAACTTTCTGAGGTACGCAAACTCCTACGAAGGCGAAGAAAGACATTTGATTTTCCCGAATAGAGGCAGCAGGTGCGAAGAAGATCGCTCTTGCTGCTAACATCCTAGCAAAAGTAACGAGCTACATGGCAAGCAGAAGTTCGAAACCCTTGGCTCAGGGACATAAGGCAGTGATCGCCAACACGGAGAGTATTGGTAAAGTAAACGATCGACTATCTCATTTAGAGGAAAAGTTACAAACAAAGACTTCGAGACCTTGCGCGGCGGAACAATTACGTAGTCATCAAACTTCAACAGCTTAAGTGATGCTATCGGGGGATTCGCAGAGCAGCGAAACACAAGCCACGTCTTCTACCGAGTGTTGTGTGCACGGGCACATTCAGTATCTTTATTAAATGTATTTTCGCGCCAACTGACAGCTCCACATGTTGTCAGTGCACCTGAACTTGTATGTGTGACAGGTTATTATAACGATAGTAACATCGACAGTTCAGTACATTTTTAACAACATATTACCATGTAATAAGTGTCGTACTCGTTGGATCTTGTGGGACTCTCACAGTCAAAAGGCTGCATTTTGAAGGCGTCGTGTACTCATGTCAGATAGTTTTATATTCTGACAGAATGTAACTAATGTAAATTTATCTCCAATTTTATAACAGAGCTAGTTTCTGAATGAAATGTTTGCTTAATTATGTATACATTCCCTGTGCTTCAATGCTGTATTTTTGTGTTTAGGCAACTTTGCAGTGTTACTTGGAAATAGCCATAAGGCCGGAATTGCAATAGTAACAATAAATATTTTATACAGTTAACGATGACTATGATGTCTTTTAAGAAATATTACTGTGAATCCCAACCACGTGAAGTTCATCAAATGTTAGTAGATGTGACGGCCACAGACGACATGAGGGTGTCCCATTATCTGAGCCAAACCCCGTGACGTAATCGGACATATTTTCAAGTACGACGGTCGAACCTAAGTTCCACCAGATGCATTTTCTGTCCGTCCTAAAATTTCAAAATTTTAGGGAAAATGGCGGCGGATTACATCGTAAAATTTGGATTGAACATTTCACCTGGTAGTTAGCATCTCCATGGCACCTCAGTGCGAAGCTGAAATATATCTACGCTCACATTCAGGGAATGGCAGCCTACCTATTGGTCACGAGAAATGCAGGATAGAGCAAAACAGGAGTTTATGATGTGGCCTGAACTCGAAATTTTGGGATACAAAGGACAGGAAAAAGTGTTCGAGGCGTTATTAAAGAAGAGCCAGTTCTTGGACGCACCCAGTAGTCTATCGGAAATTATTCGTTTCTGTTTCTCCAAGCTTCCTATGCAGTTCCAACAGGCGTAAGGTGCGGAGACAACGTTGAAACTTTCATGTGTCTACTCACCGAGCTGAAATGGATATATGTGAGGCAGAGTGTAAGGGATAAACACAGATATAATGACAGCAACAACCAGCAAGTGCGTAAGATCAAGGTTTGGCGCACTGAGCGCTACGATCCACAGAGAGAGACAGAGGAAAGAGCACCTCAACCCGACCGAAGAAATTACGGGTCCCAGAGCCAAGCAGCGGATAGTGTGCGGCAATACGATCATAACTGGAGGGAGATGAACAGAACCAGCAAGTTTCTGGCGGTTGACTCGATCCAGACAGTAATCAGTGGGTAGAAGAGGTGGCTGAGATTTTCGTCCACCCAATCCCTCTCACAACACATATAACCGTAGCCCTCCACGAAATTGGCGCCAGGGGCGAGAGGGGGGGGGGGAGGTTTGCGAAAGTGGTTCGTTATCTCCGACAGCGCAGAATCGCTCACGAGAACGCCCTACATTTGGAATCATTCAAGACGAGAAGGTCTATCTGTCTTCACCACATTTGTCACATGAAGCACTTCACAGAATAGGGTTCAAATGACTCTAAGCACTATGGGACATAACATCTGACGTCATCTGCCCCCTAGACTTAGAACTACGTAAACCTAACTAACTTAAGGACATCACGCACATCCATGCCCGAGGCAGGATTCGAAACTCCAACAGCAGAAGCAGCGCTGTTCCGAACTGAAGCGGCTAGAACCGTTCGGCCACAGAGGCCGGCTATGGAGTAGGGTCCTCGTAATATATCGCACATCTGTTTAGTAGTAGAAGTATTAGGTATTGTTTGTTTTATGTTCTGTAAATGTAATGTGTTAACATTATGTGTTATGTAAGGTTTATTTTAGGTTATATGGATTTAGTGAAAACAAGGTTGTAATGGGCATTTGTGTCTGACTACTGCATTTCATCTTTGTCATTTTTCAGCGTCAAGTCCATCTTAAGGTTGTGTATTTTTTTCTCTTCCTGTCCTGTGACTGCTTTGCTCTAGGAGCTCTGATTCGGAATGTGGAGGCCATGTTATAAGTGGTACTTATCTGTCTTTGGACGAATGGATTCTCTTTCTTGGGTCACGACTGATACATGGGTGATTTCAGCCTTTGCGTCATCTGGCATGTGTGAAACTTGGGCCGGTCTAGTGTCTCTGGTGGTGTTGCGGGTTGCTTACCACTCTTACGAATGCATATGACAGTGAGTGAGGCCCGCACTCGTTGCGTTGACACCTGTCTCCTGATCAGTTTCGAGTGTGTTTTGGCACGTCCTTAAGCGTTGCGCCAATTTTTTGTGGTGTTTTTTCGAGAGTGCTTAGCTACGCCTGAGCTGCGTGTGCTAAGTTTGGATTCTTGAAATGCAAAGGCGGCCGCCTTGCCGCTGTGCGTTGGGTCATACTTTCGTGTTGTGAGAGGTTTGAGTCACCTCCTCGTTCAAATACGTGTGTGCCTGTGTGCAACGACATCGTGGAGAATAGATAGTGGGGAAAAGAGAGTAGTACCACAACAATAAAACCGAGACATGGGACTGGACTGCGTATTTCTCATGAGTATCAGTTACGTCTCATTGTAGCGATTGTAGCTCTTGATATAGCCGCACAAGTCTGGACTTGCTTGCCTGTGGAGTTTCAGTGCCTGCTACCCATTACGTACTCGAGGTTACAGGAATACCTAATCACAAACATAGAGACCTGGAGAATCGGAGAACTATCAACGAAACATCAATATTTGGGTGAGACTGGGTGACGGCATTTCGCGACTCGTTTGTCGCAGATCGGGCCAGATGGACACATAAGTATCTAAATTTTATTTCCCTTCATGTAGTTGTACTGCCGATATTCATGATCGTTTTCGCGGTTGCCCCTTTGTTATATTACTGTGGACCCCTATGCTTGTCTTTAAATGTTCACAGATCTCCACCACGTAGGAAGACAACGTTTTTTAGGCTTGATGTTACGTGTTGGGCTTCATCATTTAGTTTAGGATGTTAGATTTGGTCTCCGTTTGTTACCACTGTGAATGCCTAAATGTTTAGGACATAAAAAATTTTCGATGGTAATTTTTCAGTAAAATTAAGAGCCTAAGGCATGCGAATTTACTTATAAGGTAATTAGTTAGGTGTACCCTGCCTACTGTTAGATGTTAACGTAATTATTGTGACTTTTCATGTCTATAGGCAAGTGTCACATTTTTGTATTTTGCCTTACCTATATATACGGTAGTAATCCATGATTAAATATTTTCATCTCTTTTGAGTTTTTGAATATCATCTAGACTGTAAATGTTTTAATTTTTTGTGAGTCACAACCCACTACTTTAAGTAAGTACAAGATCTTGTAGAAGGTGTGGATAGAGTACCAACTGGGTTTCGGTGAGTACTGTGCACGCACTGTTTGTGGAGCTGTGAGGAGATCGGACGAGAAACCAACCGCCACAGGATGAGGCAAAGTCCACTGAAGGGAAGCGGGTGGTATAACCTGCCAGGCAGCCAAGATGGTAGACATGACTGCGACCAGTAAATGACCAGGACTACCCCTGCCCTGGGAGAAACGTACAAAGGCCACCACCCTCGCTTTCACCAACAGGTGACAAGAGAGAACTAACCTTGGGGAACCCCCGAGCAGGGGGCACTGTCTGCTGGCGCACACCTTTACACTCTGTGGGATTAGCTGACGGACTAGCTGACGCCAGCCGGTAGTCCAGCGAGACATGCTGTGTGAGCTGGAAGAAGCGGCGCCCAGGGTGCACCGCTGTCAACATGGCTATCCCCGAACATCGCCCATGGAGGTGCGTCCCCATCAGCCATGGACGTCCTGGAGCACCTCGTACATGATGCTAGACAGCTCGTTCACATGTGGGCGTGGTCTACATTACCGCCTGCAGTCTGTCTGACCACTGACAGCTCACAGCTCTGTGAGAAGTGCCATCTGGTCCTCTTGTTGGTGCGTCAGCTGGAGGGAGACATGAGGTATAGAACATTGTGACAAACTGTGGCTGTGATGCATGCAGCTGGTCCTCATGTGCTCATGGTCTGTATGACCTCCTACACCTCGCAGTGGCCAGCGGCATCGCCAGGGCCTGATGTGCATCTAGGGTCTTGAGTCATGGCCACTATCGCCCACACCCACTGACTCACACATTGGCCTGGTATTACAGACCACCTGCAACTCTCACCAAGACTACTGTGCTGTCAGCCTGTGTCGTCTAGTGTCTTGGATAAAACAATTATGTCGGCACCTACACGAGATAGGTCGAGGCCAAGGACGCTGTCATCCACAACTTAGTTCATAAACAAAACAAAAATGTATTTCATTGATGTTGTACGCACAAATATTCTGTGACACTTAATTTCTTTTCATTATGAAAATGAAAAGTGATGAACATTACACAGCAGAATGGTCTGTTTGCCTCCTTGCCATAGATATAGATTTAAGTAGGTCTCTATCTCTCTTTTTTCTTTTTTTTGAAACAGTAAACGACAATTGGCCACTGTCGGTCAGTCCCTGCTATTAACATTCCTAGATTTGTGTTTCTTGTAACGTTACTACCAGATTTAATTTGTTTTCTTTCTTTTGTGTACCCCAGAATATTTATTTTCGTATGTATCTTCACCAGTTTTTCACTTGCTGTTTGTCTCCTTATACAACATAATTTTCATTTATAAATTGTGATGAATATTTTATAAATCCAGTGTTTTTGTGCTGGGCACAATTAAACGATGCATTGTTAACAAATTAAGTCTGGATGTTTGTCAGACTATGTTCTCCATGCAATGACAATGGCAACATCCAGAAATGCGCAACTTTGTTGCAACTGCAAGAGAGGATGCGTGTGCACATGGGTATTCCTGTGAATGAATGAGCATCACATAAGGTATGAGAGTAAAACTGGCTGTGAGGTTAGTGATATTCGCCTCTGTGGTCTCTACCCTTTCTTGTTTCACCACGACTAGTGGCTTACATGACGTTTTAATTCAGACATTTTCGCTGTGTTGTGTAACACTATCCCTTGCCTTAAGTGAGCCACAAAGGGCGAAAAATAATCTACTGTGAGTGTGGGGGGTGGGGGTGGGGGTGGGGGGGTAATGAAAGGTGGTGGCACCTTCTGGGCACGCCACTGACGTTGTAATACCCATCAGGCACTTCCCATTTCATTTTGTTTCTGTGATTGTAATACAATTTCATTCGCCTTTGGTGTACCTAAATTTTCCCCGTTTGATAGTAATCTGATGGACTATTAGTGTTAGGGTAAACAACAAATTGATGTCACAGTACTTGCATGACATGAGTAACAGTAGTAGAATTAAACTAGACTATAGAGACTGAGTTTTGGATGCTGGAAATGACCATTGCATTAGAGGCAGCTTTAGAACTTCCCTTTAGCAGCAGGCAAGTTCTGAGCGCCTTCTCATTGCTGACTTTCCCTTTGTAGTCACCGAAACTGGTCATGGATCCTGCAGGGCACTGGTCTATGGGCCGCCATTCTGGCGATGCACCTTGTTCCGCTGGCAGCCAAGCAAAAGGGTGGGAACGCCGTTGGGGATTTGGCTGTGGGACCTCCAGACATTCCGTGCTATTTTCTTGAGAAACACGATGGGTACTGTACCGTAGTGACTGGTTGAGGAAGATTGGGTCCCTTTGCTAAAAAAAAAGTATGATTGGCTCGGTAACCATTGCTGGACTATAGATGTTTTTCCAAGAACATCGGCGCGAATGGCGAGGCTCGATAGAGCGTAACAAGGTGGATACTTAGTTCTGATTTGGTTGTTGAGCACTGTACCGAGGCAGAGGAAATTGCCTGGGCATGAGTGATGGTTACGTGATGTCAGCTTCGAAATCGGAAGATTCCCCTTTACGGAGGAAAAACTCAGTTCGGGTAGCGTCTAGTGTACGTAAACACAGTGAGTACCGTTGTACTGTAAGGGAAGAGCAGTGGCGTGTTGTAGCGTCTCTGGTAATCCGTCGAATTCCTTGTGTTTGTACTTGCTCGGTGCACTGCGGATGAACTAGACTACGATGTTGTCATCAAATGTTGGTGTATTTGTTTTATTGTAAACATATTAACAGAAAGGAGCGTTTATGAGGAGGGATGGAATTCAATCAACTTAGTGTAGGGAAGTGGTAGCCTACGTGCTAGGTAGTTACAAGACTGTAGATTTTGTTGTCCCCTCTCGTCAATGTTTGGAAAATTCGGTTGTCCCCTCTTGTCAAGTGTTTGGACTTCCAACTGAGACGAAACTGTGTTTGAGGAATCTCTATCGACGCATACAGATACTGTAATTTATTTTGAACTGTCTTTGTTTCCAGGGTTTGGTTCCTGGCTGACTGTGTTTCTGTTTGCAAGCACTGGCCTAGAGAAAAGCTTGCAGGCGAGAGCCACGCTGGGTTCATCATATTTCCAAGCGAAAGATGTCATTTTGATTTACTACGGAGTAATCCATCTATATCACATCCAGAAGGTGAATAATGTTATAAAAAGGTAATTTTGCCGTCAGCTGTCACAGTGTAACTTGTCGGTGTAGAGCGTTTATGAGTGGTACATTGGCGTTTCTACAAAAAATTTTTTCATAATGCTGACTATTATGCCTGTTACTAACTGGGATTACCTTAGTCAGCGGCTTTAGTAGTTAATAAATCCCTTTCCAATATCCTATTTGAAGGGCGAATTTGTTTATTGTTCCAGAATGAGATTTCCACTCTGCAGCTGAGTGTGCGCTGATATGAAACTTCCTGGCAGATTAAAACTGTGTGCCGGACCGAGACTCGAACTCCGGACCTTTGGCTTTCACGGGCAAGTGCTCTACCAACTGATCTACCCAATCACAGCTCACTTACCGTCATCACAGCTTTCCTACTGCCAGTACTGAGGACGAGGCGTAAGTCGTACTTGGGTAGCTCGGTTGGTGGAGCACTTGCGCGCGAAAGGCAAAGGCCCCGAGTTCGAGTCTCGTTCGGGCACACAGTTTTAATCTGCCAGGAAGTTTGTTTATTGTTGTTCCTACACTATCTGATCAAAAGCACTCTGACCCTTATATGTAATGCGGAATCAATCACCGTACGCGTGTTTGTTGTTCTGGATAAAAATTTATTATTAAAAATGTCATAAATATCAAGTCTGCTAGTTTTTGCAACTATGAACAGACGCATTTGGTTCTGCATTTCGTTTACGATGTAAAAGTAAACCCTTGTGTTGTAGCGGTTCGTATTTATGTTAGAAATTCACTTTGGTGTTGTAAATTTGATTATATGAAGGGCTTATTTCAATAGCGGTGAAGTCCATTACCTCCACTTTTCTGCCTATAATGCTACTGAAATTAATGATCCAAACAAACAGAAAGAAAGGTTCATCTCTAGCTAGAAGCCATATGCTTGAATATTTCTGCTATCTCAACTGCAGATTTTTCAGCGCTCATTTAACTTTAGGACTCTAAAAATGAACAAAAATGGGCTTCTACCACTATTGAAATAAGCCATTCATATGGTACAATATGGTAAGCCGTTTCAATGTCTCTTTAGAAACTACTTTTAGTCCTATCCGGAAACAACAACGTTGATGTAATACTTTTTGGGATGCTTGATATTGGTTCGGTCTTTTTACCTCTCACCATTCGGATTCTTGATATGATAGAGTCACCTTGGCTGTCACCATTCAGGTGTTTCATTTCGATTAGTATCTATGGCAGGTATGCCTGTCACTATCACTTCATGGACATTTTACATTATTACAGTGGTTGTGGTTTGTATTACGACGGTAGCCGCGTAGCGACGGTTGGATGGAAACGCACACTGAAAGAAATCACCCTGGCTGTCGGTTCTAAGGGGGCTATCGAAATGAAGCACTCTGATGGTTTGGGGACTCGCCGCAATTAACCCCGTAGCTAACAGAAAATTACGTCACAATACACGTAGCTTTACGCCGGAAATGTGGTTAACCGTATTATTTGTAATGTACAATCATATTTTCAGCACTGAAGAAGCTTTACAATGAAAAGTTCACATTTATGTCATAAATGAAATCCAAATCAAATGAGTCATTTCTTCATCGCAAAAACAGGCACACATGAAATTTCTCGATTACAACGCCATCTAGCACAAATACGAAACAATTATTTGAGTAAGCCATGCGTGTTTTTAGGAGAAGAAAACCAATATACAATAAAAAATGGGAGTCCCTATTGGAGTATACGAAGTTACCCCCGCTCACGCAGAAGGCGTAGTTAAGGGGTTGCTAGCTGTAGCGCATACAGATATCCCCTTTACCAATAATAACTCATCACGCAGAAATGTTTTTTTTACGATGACTCGTTTCGAGATATTTATTTGCCTCAAGTTGAAATAGACTACCACTATATCACGAGAGGCACACCGGCAAGTTTGAAAGGAGGCGGGGAGTTTTGTGTTAACAGAAGAGAAACAGTCATTCGCCTACCCTATTTGACAGCGTTTAGAATAAAGCTCATGTCCAAGTGTGAGATCGTTATTTAAATGTTTACCAGACGTATATTTGAAGTGGGACGTGGCAAAAATCCCAACGTTTAACTAGCCAGATGTAGGAAACCGCCTAGAAGCAACATATGATGGCCGGCACACCGGGCAGTCGATGCCGGGCCGAAGCACCTCGCGAATCCCGGAAGTGGTGCCGATACAAATTTAATTTGCAAATCCGTCGCAGTTTGCCACGTACATTCTTGTAAATGTTGGTACCATGGTCAGATGATAATGAAGTCAAGTTTTATGGGATAAGCAAAATTATCCATCTGTGTGCTATGTAAAGAAGCAGTACGAAAATGGTTCGATGAATCCTCTGCCAGGCACTTAAGTGTGAATTGCAGAGTAACCATGTAGATTTAGATGTAGATGTAGACCAGTAGCGAATCACTCATTTTATCACTACCAGTAGCTACCACCGTACCACAACCCTTTCTCATCCCTTCGTCCATTAAACAACTGCGCCCCACGGAAACGTCGGTCAGGGCAAGCGCACCTGCCACAGAACTCTAATTTGCTGTCTTTCGCGATATACCTGCATCACAAAAGTTCGCTTTCCATCACATAAGTATATTGGTTTATAAATTTTTCACCATGTGTAGCACGTATAGTAAATCTCTCTCTTTCCATCTACGCCGAATGAGTTTTCTGCCATAGATTCCTAAACAAAAACAAGTTTTTTTTACCGTTTCGGGATGATTCGTATTTTCCGCTGACTTCAAACGAAATGATGATGAGTACGCTCAACAATCACAACGGAAAAAAATGAAGGTCGACTTTTAATAGTATTAGTTGAAGTGATTATTAAATTCCCCCGGTACATACTACTTACAAGTGTGTGTAAGCGGTATCTCATTTACGCTCTGCTTCAGGAAAATATCGCATTAGCTGGCGAGAGCCCACTGCTAGCTCCTGGCATCAGGGACTCAGAGCACATGCGGGAAATCCCACGTGATTACACGTGGCTCTTCCCTCGAACAGGCTATAGCTGGACTTCCTCTGCCATTAAACAAAGCCCTTTTCTTGCGTAAGGATCGCAAAATCCTACTGAATCGAAACCCGATAAAGTAAATTGCCGCACATATGGAGCGGTTCCTCAGGCACAATGAAGTAACGCTAAAGACGTCGCCCTGTAGTTTTCGGGAAATTCATAAAAGCTTGGATGTACCGCAGTCTAGAACCAGTAACACGATCAATAAAAAAGAAAATTAAAATGCAGCCTATTGACGTATGGATAAGCGGTTCTGAAACGTAGTAGAGGGAGAGATTTCGTATAACATGTCCTGTCGATTATCTACTACAGTTCAGAGAACAGGCTAATCAGATACTACCTACGTTACCAATGTATGTTCCAGTCAGCTATATTAATGAAGTTGTACCAGACACAATGTCTTTCTTTTCTGCAATGTATTTGAGTAGTTATAAATATACATCATTAAATGAATTTTAGTGATTTCATAATGCATTTGAGTGTTGTGACTATAGCGTCAACTTGTGATACTGGCCAATAGCAAACAACACACTGGTTTATTGCAGGGCTCGTAGTTTTTGAGGAGGAATTTGACTGTAATAGAACAAGTTTTTCTTTTCTATCATTAGTTTGATCTACGTGCTCTTATATGTTAACACGCAACGCCCTTACAGCATAGGATACAGTGGTTCCCGTCAGATAACCGAAGCGTTGTCGGGTGTGGCCGGCACTTGGATGGGTGAGCTTCCGTGCCGCCATGCGCTGTTGCCATTTTTTGGGGTGCGCTCAACCTCGTGATGCCAATTGAGAAGCTGCTCGACCGGAGAGTAGCGGCTTCGATCAAAGAAAACCATCATAACGACCGGGAGAGCGGTGTGTTGACCACACGCCCCTCCTATTCGCATCCTCAGTTTAGGATGACACGCCGCTCAGATGGTCCCTACTGGCCACTTGTTGCCGAAGAAGGAGTGCTAATGTGTTAATACAGGTTAATACAGCAGATGTATGTTGTGTCACGACTTTGAGGTAACTTGTGTCTAGGGAAGAAACAGAACACTATTTCAGAACTTGGTTTGAGGAAGCCTTTTGACGGAAAACTAAACGTAGATGTGAACGTAAAAATAAAGTAACTAACATAAAATACCTCCAGTGGTCCTCCTTTCTCTGTCATACATAACATAGAAACTATTACATTTTGGAATGAAAGATTATGTCTGGCAATGATATGAAATGAAATGAGAGTACGGCATCGTTGGCCGGGAGGCCCCGTACAGGTAAGTGCAGGTCTTGCTTCGGTCAACGCCACATTGGGCGACTTGCGCTCCAGCCCGCTACACGGGAGGGAAGCACGTTAATAACCAGCTGGTAATTATTAGGTGCAAAGCACATATAACAAGAACAGACATTATTTCGAAGTACAGGGTACATACAGGAAAACAGCACGGTTATTTCGGGATGTTGTTGTTGTTGTCTTCAGTCATGGAACTGGTTTGATGCAGCTCTCCATGCTACTCTGTCCTGTGCAAGCTTCTTCATCTCCCAGTACCTACTGCAACCTACAATCTTCTGAATCTGCTTAGTGTATTCATCTCTTGGTCTCCCTCTACGTTTTTTACCATCCACGCTACCCTCCAATGCTAAATTTGTGATCCCTTGATGCCTCAAAAGATGTCCTACCAACCGATCCCTTCTTCTAGTCAAGTTGTGCCACAAACTTCTCTTCTCCCCAATTCTATTCAATACCTCCTCATTAGTTACGTGATCTACCCATCTAATCTATAGCATTTTTCTGTAGCACCACATTTCGAAAGCTTGTATTCTCTTCTTGTCCAAACTAGTTATCGTTCATGTTTCACTTCCATACATGGCTACACTCCAAACAAATACTTTCAGAAACGACTTCCTGATACATAAATCTATATTGGATGTTAACAAATTTCTCTTCTTCAGAAACGCTTTCCTTGCCATTGCCAGTCTACATTTTATATCCTGTCTACTTCGACCATCATCAGTTATTTTACTTCCTAAATAGCAAAACTCCTTTACTACTTGAAGTGTCTCATTTCCTAATCTAATTCCCTCTGCATCACCCGATTTAATTTGACTACATTCCATTATCCTCGTTTTTCTGTTGTTGATGTTCATCTTATATCCTCCTTTCAAGACACTGTACATTCCGTTCAACTGCTCTACCAGGTCCTTTGCTGTCTCTGACAGAATTACAATGGCATCGGCGACCCACAAAGTTTTTACTTCTTCTCCATGAATTTTAATACCTACTCCGAATTTTTCTTTTGTTTCCTTTACTGCTTGCTCCATATACAGATTGAGTAACTTCTGGGAGAGGCTACAACCCTGTCTCACTCATTTCCCATCCACTGCTTCCTTTTCATGTCCCTCGACTCTTATGACTGCCATCTGGTTTCAGTACAAATTGTACCTGCCACCTTCAGAATTTGAAAGAGAGTATTCCAGTCAACATTGTCAAAAGCTTTCTCTAAGTCTACAAATGCTAGAAACGTAGGTTTGCCTTTTCTTAATCTTTCTTCTAAGATAAGCCGCAAGGTCAGTATTGCCTCACGTGTTCCAACATTTCTGCGGAATCCAAACTGATCCTCCCCGAGATCCGCATCTACCAGTTTTTCCATTCGTCTGTAAAGAATTCGCGTTAGTATTTTGCAGCTGTGACTTATTAAACTGATAGTTCGGTAATTTTCACATCTGTCGACACCAGCTTTCTTTGGGATTGGAATTATTATATTCTTCTTGAAGTCTGAGGGTATTTCGCCTGTCTCATACATCTTGCTCACCAACTGGTAGAGGTTTGTCATGACTGGCTCTCCCAAGGCCGTCAGTAGTTCTAATGGAATGTTGTCTACTCCCGGGGCCTTGTTTCGACTCAGGTCTTTCAGTGCTCTGTCAAACTCTTCACGCAGTATCTTCCATTTCGTCTTCATCTACATCCTCTGCCATTTCCATAATATTGTCCTCAAGTACATCGCCCTTATATAGACCCTCTATACACTCCTTCCACCTTTTTGCCTTCCTTTCTTTGCTTAGAACTGGGTTGTCATCTGAGTTCTTGATATTCATACAAGTGGTTCACTTCTCTCCAAAGGTCTCTTTATTTTTCCGGTAGGCAGTATCTATCTTACCCCTAGTGAGATAAGCTTCTACATCCTTACATTTGTCCTCTAGCCGTCCCTGCTTAGCCATTTTGCACTTTCTGTCGATCTCATTTTTGGGACGTTTGTATTCCTTTTTGCCTGCTTCATTTACTGCATTTTTATATTCTCTCCTTTCATCAGTTAAATTCAATATTTCTTCTGTTACCCAAGGATTTCTACTAGCCCTCGTCTTTTTACCTACTTTATCCTCTGCTGCCTTCACTACTTCATCCCTCAGAGCTACCCATTCTTCTTCTACTGTGTTTCTTTCCCCCATTCCTGTCAATTGCTCCCTTATGCTCTCCCTGAAACTCTGTACAACCTCTGGTTCTTTCAGCTTATCCAGATCCCATGTCCTTAAATTCCCACCTTTTTGCCGTTTCTTCAGTTTTAATCTACAGGTCATAACCAATAGATTGTGGTCAGAGTTCACATCTGCCCCCTTAAATGTCCTACAATTTAAAACCTGATTCATAAATCTCTGTCTTACCATTATATAATCTATCTGATACCTTTTAGTATCTCCAGGATTCTTCCATGTATACAACATTCTTTTGTGATTCTTGAACCAAGTGTTAGCTATGATTAAGTTATGCTCTGTGCAAAATTCTACCAGATGGCTTCCTCTTTCATTTCTTAGCCCCAATCCATATTCACCCACTATGTCTCCATCTCTCCCTTTTCCTACTGACGAATTCTAGTCACCCATGACTATTAAATTTTCGTCTCCGTTCACTACCTGAATAATTTTTTTATCATACATTTCATCAATTTCTTCATCATCTGCAGAGCTAGTTGGCATATAAACTTGTACTACTGTAGTAGGCATGGGCTTTGTGTCTATCTTGGCCACAATAATGCGTTCACTATGCTGTTTGTAGTAGCTTACCCGCACTCCTCCTGCCACCGAACTTCACTAATTCCCACTATTTTAACCTATCCATTTCCCTTTTTAAATTTTCTAATCTACCAGCCCGATTAAGGGATCTAACATTCCACGATCCGATCCGTAGAACGCTAGTTTTCTTTCTCCTGATAACGACGTCCTCCTGAGTAGTCCCCTGCCGGAGATCCGAATGGGGGACTATTTTACCTCATGAATATTTTACCCTAGAGGACGCCATCATCATTTAATCATACAGTAAAGCTGCATGCCCTCGGGAAAAATTACGGCTGTAGTTTCCCCTTGCTTTCAGCCGTTCGCAGTACCAGCACAACAAGGCCGTTATGGTTAATGTTGCAAGGCCAGATCAGTCAATCATCCAGACTGTTGCCCCTGCAACTACTGAAAATTACTGATGCCCCTCTTCAGGAACCACATGTTTGTCTGGCCTCTCAACAGATACCCCTTCGTTGTGGTTGCACCTAAGGTACGGCCATCTGTATCGCTGAGGCTCGCCAGCCTCCCTACCAACGGCAAGGTCCATGGTTCATGGGAGGGGTATTTCGGGATAAACTTTAATATACTGTGTACATCTTTGTTTGAGTCCTTCAGTACATACTTTGGGGTATATTCTTCAAGTGTTTTAGAAATCCTTTTCTGTCAAGTTTATGTAGCTTAATATTTGTAATCGTTTGTGATATCAAGTGAGATGTCAAAAATCTTAAGTAGAATAATTATGTTGTGAACTGTGCCAGATTTATACGCAAATAACAACTTTAGCTGTAATTCAGAGAAAGATGATGGAAGGATTGAAGGACAAGGAGTTAAACTTTAAGATACGCTTGAGCTGTAGGTTTTTTCAAGGCACATCTGTTGCCTGTTATATTTCAGTAAATGGTGAAGTAGTACACTGATACCGCGTTAACTATAAGCAGAAAATATACTGTTAAAAATACAAAAAGATATAAATATAGCATTCTGAGAAGGGGTATGAAGGTTTAATTTGGGTGAATCTATTGAGTTTTGTGCGTTAGACAAGTTATTATTCATTTCGAAAATAACAAGGAAAAAGCAGATAACTAAATTATGAATGAGAGAATGCTGACAGAGACAGAGTGAGAGATTCAGATACAGAAGGTGCAAGGGGAGACTGAAGAGCAACAAAGTTTTCCAGAGCAGGTGGTTATTAAGAATATGTCTGGTACATGTTACAACTAAGAAATGGTTAAAGTAATACTTTGATTATACTTTAAAACATGCAGATGGAAATACTACTAATACTATTAATTGATATTCATATATTCTCGAGGTGACAGGGGCTTGAAAATGAAGGTATTCTGGTGTACTTACAAATGAGATCATTCCATTATTAATTTGGGAACGTCATGGTACTATAAATAAGTATTTGCCGTAAATATGATGAGGAGGATTGAGGCTTTCTTCGTGTGTGTGTGTTTGTTTGCGTGTATCCTTTGCAAATTTAATAATGTAGGCTGCTGTCAGAAAACATAGCTGATACTATTGCAAATGCGCACATTTTTGTCATTAGACTCAGGTTGTTTGCTTTGGTATTTGTATATCAGAAGTGCTTGACCCCTGTCTTTCTATTGGATATGTAGGATGTTTATACTTGTGTTGTTGGCATGGTGTTTCGTTTCATGAAGGTTGGTAGCTATTGCTGTTGCGTGTGTTTTTTAGTACTTCCATTTGTTCTTTGAATCTATTATCAAATAATCTCTTTGTCTGCCCTAGGCAGAAACGGTCACAGTTCAAGCATTCAGTTTTGTACACGCCTCTATAGTGAAGTGGATTATTTGTATTTCTGGTGTGATGTCACTTTTGCCCAATCTTGTTGTAGGTAGTAAGGGTTATACCTTTTCAGACGTTGACAGTTTGATGTGATATACTAAACTTAACCTAAAATATTCACAATTAAAAGCATTAGAATTAAAATATAAATGTGACAAAACAAAATATCTATGTTGCCAACAGCGACAAAAATAAAAAGGAAACGCTACTTAGCAACAAGCCCCAAGCACTGTGACTATCTTTAAAATTCATGGAGAAACCTTTAGCAATCCTTTATTTTGCACAATTCGCTACTAGTTTCGGCAATTACCATTAGGAACTCAATGACCATTAGCGAATTGTGTACAATAAAGGACAGCTGAGGGTTTCACCATTAATTTTAATAATTATCTGGTGGCTGAATATCCAGAACTGCAAACATACATAAATTGTGGAGATCACAGATAGCTTACACGAACCAAATTGCAAATATTAATGTCACCAGTGATTACAGTTTCCTTTCCGTCATGTGTGTGTGTGTGTGTGTGTGTGTGTGTGTGTGCATGTGACGACCAGGATTGAGAGACGTAATATGAGTAGAACTACTGACAGCCTTAGGAGCGCCAGTCCTGACAAAACTCTACCATCTGGTGAGCAAGATGTATCAGACAGGCGAAATTCCATCACATTTCAAGTAGAACTTAGTAATTCCATTTCCAAAGAAAGCAGGTGTTGACAGATGTGAAAATTACCGAACTATCAGTGTAATAAGTCACTGTTGCCAAATACTAACTCGAATTCTTTACAGACGAATGGGAAAACTGATAGAAGCCGACATCGGGGAAGATCAGTTTGGATTCCGTAGAAATGTTGGAACACGTGAGGCAATACTGACCCTACGACTTATCTTAGAACAAAGATTAAGGAAAGGCAAACCTACGTTTCTACCATTTGTAGACTTAGAGAAAGCTTTTGACAATGTTGACTGGAATACTCTCTTTCAAATTCTGAAGGTGGCAAGGGTAAAACACGGGGAGCGAAAGGCTATTTACAATTTGTACAAAAAAGCAGATGTCAGTTATAAGAGTCGAGGGACATGAAAGGGAAGCAGTTGTTGTGAAGGGAGTGAGACAGGTTTGTAGCCTCTCCCCGATGTTATTCAATCTGTATATTGAGCAAGCAGTAAAGGAAACAAAAGAAAAATTCGGAGTAGGAATTAAAATCCATGGAGAAGAAATAAAAACTTTGAGGTTCGCCGATGACATTTTAATTCTGTCAAAGACAGAAAAGGACTTGGAAGTGCAGTTGAACGGAATGGATAGTGTCTTGAAAGGAGGATATGATATGAACATCAACAGAAACAAAACGAGGATAATGGGATTTAGTCGAATTAACTCGGGTGATGCTGAGGGAATTAGATTAGGAAATGAGACACTTAAAGTAGTAAAGGAGTATTGCTATTTGGGGAGCAAAATAACTGATGATGGTCGAAGTAGAGAGACTGACAATGGCAAGGAAAGCGCTTCTGAAGGCGAAAAATTTGTTAACATCGAGTATAGATTTAAATGTCAGGACGTCGTTTCTGAATGTATTTGTATGGAATTTATCCATGTATGGAAGTGAATCATGGACGATAAATAAATTGGACAAGAAGAGAATAGAAGCTTTCGAAATGTGGTGCTACAGAAGAATGCTGAAGATTAGATGGGTAGATACATAACTAATGAGGAGATATTGAATGGAATTGGGGAAAAGAGGAGTTTGTGGCACAACATGACTAGAAGAAGGGATCGGTTGGTAGGACATGTTCTGAGGCATCAAGAGATCACAAATTTAGTACTGGAGAGGAAGCGTGGAGAGGAAAAATCGTAGAGGGAGACTATGAGATGACTACACTAAGCAGATTCATATGGATGTAGGCTGCAGTAAGTACTGGGAGATGAAGAAACTTGCACAGGAAAGAGTTGCATCGAGAGCTGCATCAAACGAGTCTCAGGACTGAAGACCACAACAACAGTATGAAGTATGAGTAGTGAGCAGGAGTGATAGAGGGATAGTCCAGTTAAAACAGAAATGGGAGCTGTTATGCTTCCATCTCTTAGGCAGTATATTTCAGCAGTGGTTAACACTTGGTTGTGTTAAGGAAGTGACTAGTAGTCGTACAGGAAACCTCCGCTGTGCACCATACAGTGGTTTTTGGAGTATGTACGTAGATGCAGATGGAGTTTTTTTTAATTTATACACAAACAAGTGAATTATAAATTAAAGCACCTAATGTAGCATTGATAATGAAACACTTTTATATAATGTTAAACTTTTGGTGTGAGGGTGAATATGAGAACCAGGCCTGTCAATAGCTCATTTAGAACTATAAGGGGAACCTGCAACTAACTGTCTAATTCTTGGTACAAAAGAAAGACAGGGGCAATGTCCTATTTCGTCTGTGTATGGGCATGAGGATGCTGTGTGTGTGTGTGCTTGCTTATTTTATAATATATTATTCCATTAAATCTAATAATGATACTGTTCTAAATTTGGTCGTTAATGTCATTTAATATTGTGTCAGATAATTTTGCTTGGTGTTTCTAAGACATATTTGGAGTGTTTGAAAGGCATGTCGTTCTGTGCCATTAGGTTACATTAACATAGCGTTCAGTTTCATCCGTTTAATTGTTTTTTCTGTATAGATATCAAGGTTATACAACATCGTACCTGTGGAGTCAAACGGATACTTGTTTTTCTCTGTTTATACGACATTAAGTTATTGATGTGAACGTTATATAAGTCTGTATATGTGGAATCAGTCGGTTACAGAAGAGAACACACAAATGAAATGTCAGTAGTATGCAGAAATGTAGATATACTGTCTACAGATACCTTATGTGCAGGTAAATGAACGAAGTGTTTACTGGTAGATATGAAACGATGATCCAAGGCTGTATGAGTGCTACACAGTGTGTGACTGATTGCCACCTCATGCGAGCAGGTTATTTGGTAAGGAATGTGTCCTAGCGAAGCAGACACGAACGGGGAATCAATCGGGCGAGAATGCGGCAGAATATGTGGAAACCGGGGATATCTTCTGACATAAGTGACTTTGACAACGGGCAAGCTGTTGTACGCCGGAATCATGGAATAAGCAACTTGGAAATGATCAGTCTGGTGGATTGACGTGCCCTACTGTCGTGACGTCTACGAAAGTAGTTGAAGGACAGTTGAAGGACGTTGAAACACTTATAGGTGACAGAATGTTATATTTCCATACTGCACCACATAACATTACGATCAGAGGATTCACTAACTGTGAAGCACGATAGGATGCGAACTATAAGAGTTTGGACGGTATATTACAAATCTGGAGAGGGCAAAAGTGTTTACGATTACATCGGTCACCACACATTGATCGATATGGGGACCCAAAGGAAATGGCTCATGCTTGTTCCCATGTTTACCCAAAGGCAACCAGAATTACGACTCCAATTTGCACTAGATCATCGAGAGTTGACCGTGGATCAATGGAAACGTGTCGCCAGGTCAGCAGTCGAATCTGAATGTCGACAAACGGCTGCTCTAAACGTGACTGCGCCACGGACGCAGAACGACGTGGGACAATCATCTGAAGTTTCATGAAACGTGTGATAGAAATTGAAGATACTGTGACGGCTGTCCGATATGTGGCGGTGGTATATTCCATCGAGATAACTATTTAACTAGATCAGAATCCTGCTACAATGGTTTGATGAGCATACTAATGGACTCCAGTTGGTGTCTTGTCGACCATGTACGTCTGATCTGAACTCTAACACATCCAGAACGCTGGCATGTGCTGTCTGTGCATCCCACAAATCGCTGTCCGTAATTTGTGGTAACTGCGTGGCCTATGGGCAGATACCATCCTAACCATGTTCTTCATCACCATCATTATCTCCTTCCAAAGATTTGGTGCTGTAATTACCTGTTCACATCTCTATAATCCACCCATCCATCTCTTCCGAGATATACCTAGATCTATATTTCCCGGTGGCCAATATTTAGTTATCTTTTTGGCAATCTTTTTTCGATCATTCTAACAACACTAGCCTTCCATTTCGTTCTATGTCACTGTCTTGTCATTAACCGAATAGATTTTAAAATCTAATTTCATTGTTTCATTTCTTATTTTATCAATTTTACTACAGCTTCTTACAATATCCCATGAACTTCATCTCTGGTGCCTGTACCCGTGATTTTTTTATCACTGTCCTTGATTCGGAACTATATACAAGGAGAGTAGATACAGGCATAACTTTAAAGAACTTCATTTGTGTTTTTTTCCTCGTTTTTCTTCCCAGAGTTCTTAAAATCGTTCTGTAGATATTTGTAAAACTTTTTCTCAATGTTTTGATTATAATTAAAAATAATATCACATTGTAGATCACAGAAGTGGGATACTTGTTCTAACATTTTCTCGTTTATTAATAGTTTCGTTCTGAAAGGATTATTTCCTCTCAAAACAATCACATTTTTCTTATTTACAGATACAGGTAAGTTGCAATATATCGCGTTTTGGCTCAATTTTTTCCTGCTGTTTGAAAATTATCTTCTATTTCCTGTAAAACGATCTGGTCGCCAGTAAATATAATTATTTGTATTTCATATCTGTATTTAATATTTCCACTTCATAAATAGGTCGTCAACATACAAATTAAACAACGTGGATAACAAACTGCACCCTTCTCGAAAACATTTACTGATTAAAATTTCATTTAAATTTTCGAAGCTGAACTTATAGCTTTTTCTGTCTTTACATACAGACTCTTTATTCTATTAGTAAGGTGTTTAGGGAAAAATTTATTTCCAATATTTTCCACAATACCAGTCTTTCCACCTTATGAATGGCTTTCTCGTAGTCAGTAAATGCTAAATGCGTTTCTAGGGCGAATTCCCCACTTCTTCAAGAACTTGTCTGATTATAAGTGTATTATCACTATACTAACGTCCCATTTATTAAGTGTGTTCTTCTGAGATTATTGCACCAGCAATAGTTTGTGATCTTCATTTAAGTATTTTCCTGCATTTAGTAAACTTTTTCTCTATAATTTACTGTGACTTTCCTATTTCTCTTTTTAAAATGCAGCGATAACTGTAGCTGTGCTGTATTCTTCACGTAAGGAAGAATTCTTAAAACACATATTTAAAAAATGGAAGAATCAAGATCCTAAAATGATTCCACTGTATTTGAGTATTTAGCGTTAATTGCATCTAGGTCAGTAGCTTTTCTGCTCTTTTGTCCAATAATGACATTTGCAGACCGTGGCTATGTACAAAATATAGGTGTACTCTTAGATAGAAGATTACAGCAACTAACCATTTTTTAATGCTATTTATTTATTTCAACAGCGCCGTTACCGAATTCAAATCGAGTACTTCATCTTCAGACCGCTAATTCATATTTTACATTAGCTTTTGCCGTTTGTTTCCCCAATTGACCAAATGGCTTGCGGTTGTCGTGCCCTACAACCAAAACAAGATGTGAGACAATGTCTTTTTAGGTGTAAATGTGCCTCACAACGATTTTAAGTGATGTAAACATAAGAGTAAAGGAAACATTCTTCATCGTAAGTAATGGAAACATCTTCCCTTTAAGAATTTGTTTACATCACTTAAAATCGTTGTGAGGCACCATTACAGTTAAATAGATACTCACACCTTGTTTCTGTTGTAGGGCACCACCACTTCAAGGAAACTTCGTCAGTTGGGGAAACATAAGGCGAAAGCTAATGTAAAATGTGAAGATGAACCTGTCGGTTAGCAATCGGTAACGGCGCTTCCTAACTAAACAAAAAGCACTGTAAAAAGCGGCTGATTGCTGTAACCTTCTATTTAATAAACAACCCATATATGCATAGTGGATTTCCTACTTTTTGCTACATTTAAAGCAGCTTTTAATTCTTTTTCGGCTGTTTGATTTTGAGTGTTATTATCCATTTTTATAGAATAATATACTTCACTATCTTCATCTAAGTATAAAGCTCCGTGTTGTGTATCCATTAATTTCCTGTTGTTATAGATCACCAGTCAGTCCACTGTGCCATTTCTCCGCATGTTCTCCTCTCCCTATTTATATACAGCATCATCTACCTCTATATCTACATGAATACTCTGAATATCACATTTAAGTGCTTGGCAGAGGGTTCATAGAACCACCTTTTCAATTCTCTATTATTAAAATCACGTATAGCGCAAGGAAAGAACGAACATCTATATCTTTCCGTATGAGCTCTGATTTCCCTTATTCTATCCTGGTGCTCGTTCCTCCCTACGTAGGTTGGTGTCAACAAAATATAGTCGCATTTGGAGAAAAAAGTTGGTGATAGGAATTTCATGAGAAGATTCGTCGCAACCAGAAACGCCTTTCCTTTAATGATTTCCAGCCCAAATCCTGTACCATTCCTGTGACTCTCCCATATTTCGCGATAATACAAATGTGTCGGTGGAAAGATGATAGGATGAAAGTGACAGATAATCAGCTTCATCTAGTAAGGCCCCAGCGTGGCAGTGGTGTATCTCCTTCCAGCCACATCGATTGGACGAAGTCCTTCCTACTCGTCTTCGCATAGGCCACAGCAGTATGACGCATAGCTTCCTGCTCAAATCACTGTGCGCCACATTTTATTAGACTGTGTTTTGTTTTCAGACCACTGGGCAGCGGGAGTTTGCCGACAGATCTGTCCTCTGTTTTAAGTCTTTCGAACGCATGTTGTCAGAGTTTTAAGATTTTGTGATTTGACCAAGGCCTTTCCGAAAATTTGAGGGAGGTGTTTTTGACGTCTTATCTGGGTGACTGTCACTCCTACTTTTTGATTTTTTTTTGGCAGCCACTCACATGTCCTTGTGCCTTTCTTTTAGCTTATTTATGGTTTTACTTCCGTTTTCATCTATGTCACAGCATCTTTCACCCTCTCTCCTTTGTCTTAAGACGTGAACGATGAGGTGATTGTGAGAGCGAATCCGAGTGAGGTGGTGACGAGTGCACGAGTTTCGTCTTATAGGCATCCTCCTCACTGTGTAATAACAATTTTCTTAGCTTTATCCACATTCCTTTCTTTTAACATGCCTAAGTTCGCTGGTAACCTCGCTGTTGAGTGCCCTTAAGCTCCAAATACAAACACACAGACACACAAGCTGTTGTTTTATTCATGTATGCGTATCATTCTCCGTCTGACTCATATGTTTCATAATTTTGAACAATATAATATTTCTCCCAGAAATATAATTTTCAACGTTTACACTGACTCTTTCCCAGGATTCCCTAGGGTATTTTTTTAAAATTCTTTTCTGTTTACATGTAGGCTGAGTCCACAAAAGCGTGCAAAAATGTAACAGTACGTGGAGAATGCTGCAGCGAACAATTTGAGACAGGGAACCTGGCGTCGGATAAGTCAGATTAAGGAGAAGTGAAAGTAAACTTGTCTACCACTTTGTGTAGCATTAATTTTTTGCAGCTTATTTGTAACTAACGTACGTACAACTTTACGTGTACTGGCCTGTTTCTTAACTTGTACATTCTTTATTTTATGAAAGGAGACAAGGAGGATGTCTCATGACAGAATGCGCTGTGAATCAACGACAGACTCATTCGTTATTCAGTGCTATTCAGAGATTTGCAGTACGGTACAACGGAGCAGTACTGGTTCACTTTCGCAGAATTCACTAACATTAACTCGGGTATGGGGAAGCACTTTGCAATACTCTCACTGCTGAAAGACTGTACAGGGAACGATTTCCCAACGGGCACCATCCCTGACGATGAGTGTTTATTTCTCTCGATAGACGATCGCGGCAGACTAGTTCATTCGTAAGAAGAAACGAGAGACCAGGCAACATGACGACCACTCGCACACCAAATTTTGAAGAGAGAGTGTTGGAAAGTGTTGCAGCCGACCCCACTACAAGAAATCATCATATTGCACGTAAATTGGGCGCTGCACTTACTAGAGTGTGAAAAGTACTCCACGAACAACATTTACGCCCATATCACTAGCACTGAGTCCACGCATTGGTTGTGGGCAACACTGAACCAAGGGTCGCATTGTGCCAGTGGTTGGTCTAACAGTGGACTGATCGACCAGATTTCCTACAAACCGTACAGTTTACTGACGAAGCCTCGTCTGATTGTGATGGTAATTCGATCAGCAGAAATAACCACATGTGGGATGAGGAATATCCTCGCGCTGTAGTAGAGTCAGACCATCAAGTACGTTAAGTCACTTGCGTGTGAGACCCCAGTGGATACAGAGATGGAATTAGTTGCCTGATTTGTAGCTGCCTGCGATGTGATTCGAAAAACTCAAGGAATATTTGTCAGGGTGACTCTTCTGATTCAAAAAGGGTACTTTTGGCACAGCTACGAGCTGTCCGAGCGACACGTGGAGTAGGTTTGCGAACCTCTTGTTGACCCCCAGTTCGGTAGTCTGAGGAATTTGACAGCGGCCCCTCAGTACATATTTTCTGTAATGTCATTTATTGCTGACAACGTCAGCTTATTGCCAAGAATCAGCAGCTTTCATTCAGTTAATCCTAGGCAGAAATGTCATCTGCGTTTCGAACTTCCCTCCTTAACTCTTGAGCAGAAAGGTGTGCAGTACTATGCTAAATCCATTTTTAATAAGCTACCACAAGAATCTTAGCAATATTCCACGTACCTCCAAGTCTGAACTGAAGAGCTTCTTTATGGCACAGTCCTATTCTGTCGAAGAACTACAGGAAAAATTACATATTAAGCTAATTCGCGTTGTTGATTATATTCGTTTAAACTTTAGGCTTGTCGTCTGCTTAGAATTCACATACGTTTCATTTTATCCCTTAATACTGTTCTAGTTTCATGTACCACTCGGTTCATGACCAGGGAGATTCGCTCTTCTCTTTAGTGCTACGGAACATGACGCATAAATTTTAAAAACAAATAAATAAATGTGCCCACTAAACTACGGTGGGCCGGCCGTTGTGGACAAGCGGTTTTAGGCGCTTCAGTCTAGAACCGCGCGACTGCTACGGTCGCAGGTTCGAATCCTTCCTTGGGCATGGATGTGTGTGATGCCCTTAGGTTAGTTTGGTTTAATTAGTTCTAGGTTATAGGGGACTGAAGACCTCAGCTGTTAAGTCCCATAGTGCTCAGAGCCATTTGAACCATTTTAAACTACGGTGAGCAAACGATACGTGTTTCATCTCTTTGTCACATACTACAATACTCTGTAATGACCTACAATACATAGAACGCTATAATTCTTTGACGTAATAAAGCGAGGATTACTGCAGTAGTCATAAATTTAGCGCTGCTTAGTGTAGATTGGTTACGCTTACAGAACAATATTTCCAGATGAACAAAGGCAATAAAACTCTGCGTTAGTGACAGGCGAAGGAAAGTAATTTTTAAAGAAGTCGACAAATATTTTGGCAAAGGGTCAAGAAGTTACCTGGCAATACGGCGTCTCTGGTGCGGACCATGTAAATATACAACAAACAGCTTTCTTGCGTTGAATCTCAGGAAGTCAGTTTCATTATCACTTCGAATGAGCGCATTATGTGACGCAGTACCGCTTCAGAAAGGCTATGCGACGTGATTTACGTGCGCTTCCCGGCTTTAATTTCCTGCTGTAAGCGGGAGTCAACACGCACTCCGTAGTCGGGGGAAAATAAATCCCCCAGCAGCAGATGAGTCGTCTGCACCTTGTTCCGCCGTCGCTGCTTCTGGTCGCCGGTCCCCAAGGCCCCGAAGTACTTGTCTTGGAGAGCCTTAGAGGAGATTGGAATCGAACAGCGAAAGGCGTGGGAGATTAAAGCCCGCTGGCGGAACCGAAACGAACATAGGCAGCCTTTTGCGTCCAGGCGTTCCTCGAAGCTACGCTGCAGAATCCGGGATACGAGAACAGCGTCAACAGAGACACTCTAAAATCACCGAATAACCTAGTTTATTTCATAAACAGTCTGGTAATGGTTTGCTTTTGCTGTGGCGGCCTTTGACTATTTATTTTCTAGATGTGACTGCATCAGCTGTGCAATGAAAGATTTGTCCGTCATAAGCTGTTTCCAGCTATGGAATCGAACACGTCAATGTTTCTCGTATTTAATATGACACAAACGCCAATTTAACTGTAGACCTTCGATTTGAATCTATATACGTTGTTTCGTGGGCTCCTATAGATTACACTGCTAATTAAATGACTATGAATTGGGACTCTGCTAAGAATGACAGTGAAGTGGAATTGATTTCGCCTCAGAAAGTACCAGTAAAATTTTGCACACTGAAATTCTGGCTCGCGTGTTTATTTGATGTTAAAATTTTTTGTCTCATGCTCTTTTCAAATCTTAACTGAATAATCAGAATAGAACTTCTCCACAACTACGTGGCACCTTGTCTCACACTAAAGTATTACATACTTGGACACATCCAACACCACTTCTTTGTAGTGGTTAGTTATAGGTATGGGATATAATTCCCTTAGGGCCGGTTGTACAACGCCCGGTTAAATCTAAGGTTAGCTAAACACGGTATAAGCTAATCACGGTATAAGTTAGACTGCGCGTTGTACGATGCCATTTTGTTCTCTGGTTTGTTAACCCTGGAATAGCGAACTAGATCAGTTAAGTTGGCAGCAGCAGGAGAGCACTCTGGGTATTTTCGCGCGTTTTTGAAGTTTATTTACGTCTCGTCGTCTGCCAAAAGAGCCCGATTAAAATGAGTGAAAAGCGCTCGAGAGCCCAAAACTATTCCCTGCAAGATGTATTAAAGCTTGTCGACGTCGTTCACTATTTCAGAAGCATAATAGAGAACAAGAAAACGGATGCAGTATCATGTAGTGAAAAGGTCAGTCAAAACATTTAACTAAGCTTGTAATGTATGTATAATGAAATATCTCTTGAAATTGGTGAAATGATTAAGTTCTCGTTGTTTGACCAATAAGATATCTTTCCAAATTTCAGAACAGAGCATGGGAGAAAGTATGAGATCTCTATAATTCACAAACAACATCATGCAGAACCAGTGATATGTTGCGACAAGAATATGACAGAGAAAGAAAGAGACCAGAAAATATTATTCTGCATTAAGGCAGCAAAGGCTCCAGACTGGCAGTGGGCCTTTTGGCGAACATAAATTTGTAATTGTGTTTACAAAAATACACAATTTAACTAAACTTTCTTGAGATGGCCACATTAGTCATTTTGATTCTGACGCAATGGAAAGGAAATACATTTTACACAATTTAACAGCATTATCTTAGAAAACAGATAAATCGTTTCACCTGTCTACCTTACGTTCCAGTTCCTGACGTACAAGATGGAAAAGGCGAAGCACGGCTTGCTTTGACAAGCGAAATCCGCATGTAAATTCTGAGTCATCGAATTCATCAAAATAATTCGGGCGGCGTCTCACTTTCTTCTCCTTCCTCATTTTTATGAACACTTCAACAAGAAACTCGTCACCGCTGTGTGGATCTATGGGTATTCCCGCCCTCTTTAAAACTTATTCCGAGGTCAAGCTCGCTAACCGGCCAGAAATCACCGGCTAAGCTATCCTCGAGTTTATTCTACGGTTAGGCGTTAGCCCGGTTTCGTACAACGCGTTTCTCGCGCTATTCCGGGTTTAGAGCTTAGCCGGCTGCTAACTGGGCGTTGTACCAGCGGCCGTTAGTTTTTCAACAGCTTCACATTATTTGAGCTGTCACACACCTACTATCGTTAACCAGCTAGACTACATACAAAAGAATAAGAAATAAAACTGGAAATAATATCAGGAACAAAAACTTGGTGTAAGGTTACACGGCCCTTACAGTCTAAATTTTTATCATAACCAGCTCCATTTCGATACTTGTCTAACGTGATGTTTCACTTAAAAGTCAGAAAAATGTGACACGACCATCACACTAGCTTGCGAAGACACACCTCTATACAACCAAAAGCAAATGCGGTTAGGCGCGTGAGTTTTATTGCGGTGGGACAACGAGGCAGACGGGGAGCACGGATGTTTGTCAGCCGCGCTACGCTGGTCTCAACGGAAAGCAGCGTCAGGGCGGCAGAGTTCGCAAGGAGCTGAAGACATGGCCGTCGCTCGGCCCTGCAGGCAGCTGAGAGCACTGGGGATACGGTGTTGTTGGACAAGGGTAGAACGAAAAAAACCCCTGATAAAAGTCAAGATTTGGCGTAGTAGCTAGGGATAGTTGGCGGTCGTTGGGATGGAGCTTGGAAGAGGTTAGCTGTCATGCAGAAAATGAATGACCAATTAAATAAACATAAATGCAATATCACCCGATTAAAGAGAGAATAGAAAAACCAATAACACCGTTAAAGAAAGAAATGTAAGACGAGTAAATAATTTATAAGCTAATCACGATCAAAATGTTTAAAAATAAAATGATCTTTAAAAAACTTAGGAGCTTTCTACAAACTAAATATGCATGGATAATAGTTGTGGAGCTCTATCAGAACATGCTATTAGAATTCATGTAAACAATATGCAGGATGAAAATTATTTAAACCGATGTAGCACAGGACAGCGAAACAAATATTGTTTTCTAATGTCGTATTTTCCTGTGAGCATTTTTTAAACCTATAGAAGGAGTTTTCTTTGGATGAAAACTAACCAACGAACTCTGGGAGACTGCTTAGCACAATGAAAATGGTTTTTCCTGTGTGTTTCCCCGTGAGAAACCATTTTATGCAGACATGAAATCTTACTTACAGAGAGACACACAAACCATTTTTATTTCTTTATTACCAAGTGACAATAACATTAACACAAAACAATTACTTCAATTACAGTAGAGATTCGGAAGTGCCTCCATTGACTTCTAAATGTTGTTACATCGTTGGGACATGCAAACTTGGAGTTTATCGGCGAATCTCTATGACGAAGTCTTCTCGTGTCATCAGCCGAGTCGAGGCGTCGTTCTGCGGCAACGTTTCAACAGGAGTCCTATATGTCATCTTCAGGCGAAGTGTCGGGTTCGTGTCCTGTCCCGTTCTTCATAGCACGATAGGCCGCTGTTTTCTCGGCCTCGTCTGCGTCGATTGCTCAAAACAAACCTCCGGAAGGGGCATCGCGGTGAGTGGTGGGAGGGCGTGGCTGCCTATGGTGGTGGGGATCCTGGGGTGCTGGCTGGTGCTGGCACCGCTCCCGGTAAGGCCTGTCCATTCCGTCTCCTGCCTTCGCAGGTTCCACATCGAACCGTTTTGCCCGTATTTTTGTTATCATCGCATCCCATGCGGTGCTAAGTTGGAAACAGGGATCTCGGTTGACAGGGTTACCATGGACCTCCACAACCTCTTTAAAATCGAATCCCAGAACCCGTTCGCCCAGCAAACCAGCTTTGTTTTTTCTAAGGCAAATATATGGTTTTATTGATGCTCTGTTCCACCACTGAAGATTTCTCCATTGTACATTGCTCTGCGTGGGTGATGTATTGTTTTCCATACTCGCAGCTGATCCTGTAGACTCCAAGTGTCTGTATTCCTAGTTATTTCTTCACTTATCCTAGCGTAGTCTTGATCTTCACCAATGAGTGAGAGGAAATTTTGATGTTTCTCTTTTCTAATACCTTGGCTGTCTTCCGTATATTTGGCAGCCCACAGCAGACTGCCAGGATATTAGAAAACAACTACATTAAACCATCTTTCGCGAAACGGCCAAAATCAAGAATATGCTAGGCTAATACAACGAATACAGTCACCAGGAGTCTACAGTATCAGCTGAGTGTGTGGCCAGATGCAGCGATGTATATAGCAGCACTGCTCAGAACCATACGGGACGATCGCCTAGGCCAAACGGAGGTATCTGCAGTGGCGGAACACAGTCGCAAGGAAAACCATACGTTTGATTTCGAAAGCTGCTCTGCAGGGTGAACGGGTTCTGGGATTTACAGCTTAGAAGCGCATGGAGTGCAGCGATAACAAAAATACAACAGCGTTCTACATCTACATCTACATTTGTACTCCTCAAGCTACCCTACGGTGTGTGACGGAGGGCACTTTACGTGCCACTATCATTACCTCTCTTTTCTGTTCCAGCCGCGTATGGTTCGCGGGAAGAACGACTGTGTGAAAGCCTCTGTGCTCGCTCGAATCTCTCTAATTTTACATTCGTGATCTCCTCGGGACGTATAAGTAGGGGGAAAGCAATATATTCGATACCTCATCTAGAAACGCACCATCTAGAAACCAGGCGAGTAAGCTACTCCATGATACAGAGTGCCTCTTTTGCAGAGTCTGCCACTGGAGTTTGCTAAACATCTCCATAACACTATCATGGTTACCAAATAACCCTGTGACGAAACGCGCCGCTCTTCTTTGGATCTTCTCTATCCCCTGCGTCAACCCGATCTGGTACGGATCCCACACTGATGAGCAATACTCAAGTATAGGTCGAACGAGTGTTTTGTAAGCCATCTCCTTTGTTGATGGACTACATTTTCTAAGGACTCTCCCAATGGATCTCAACCTGGTACCCGCTTAACAAACAATTAATTTTATATGATCATTCCACTTCAAATCGTTCCGCACGCATACTCCCAGGTATTTTACAGAAGTAACTGCTACCAGTGTTTGTTCCGCTATCATATAATCATACAATAAAGGATCTTTCTTTCTACGTATTCGCAATACATTACATTTGTCTATGTTAAGGGTCAGTTGCCACTCCCTGCACCAAGTACCTATCCGCTGCAAATCTTCCTGCATTTCACTACAATTTTCTAATGCTGCAACTTCTCTGTATACTACAGCATCATCCGCGAAAAGCCGCATGGAACTTCCGACACTATCCACTAGGTCATTTATATATTTTGTGAAAAGCAATGGTCCCATAACACACCCCTGTGGCACGCCAGAGATTACTTTAACGTCTGTAGACGTCTCTCCATTGATAACAACATGCTGTGTTCTGTTTTCTAAAAACTCTTCAATCCAGCCACACAGCTGGTCTGATATTCCGTAGGTTCTTACTTTCCTTATCAGGCGACAGTGCGGAACTGTATCGAACGCCTTCGGGAAGTCAAGGAAAATAGCATCTACCTGGGAGCCTGTATCTAATATTTTCTGGGTCTCATGAACAAATAAAGCGAGTTGGGTCTCACACGATCGCTGTTTCTGGAATCCATGTTGATTCCTACAGAGTAGATTCTAGGTTTGCAAAAGCGACATGATACTCGAGCAAAAAACATGTTCTAAAATTCTACAACAGATCGACGTCAGAGATATAGGTCTATAGTTTTGCGCATCTGCTCGACGACCCTTCTTGAAGACTAGGACTACCTGTGCACTTTTCCAATCATTTGGAACCGTCCGTTCCTCTAGAGTTTTGCGGTACACGGCTGTTTGAAGGGGGGCAAGTTCTTTTGCGTACTCTGTGTAGAATCGAATTGGTATCCCGTCAGGTCCAGTGGACATTCCTCTGTTGAGTGATTCCAGTTGCTTTTCTATTACTTGGACACGTATTTCGATGTCAGCCATTTTTCATTTGTGCGAGGATTTAGAGAAGGAACTGCAGTGCGGTCTTCCTCTGTGAAACAGCTTTGGGAAAAGGTGTTTAGTATTTCAGCTTTACGCTTGTCATCCTCTGTTTCAAAGCCATCATCATCCCAGAGTGTCTGGATGTGCTGTTTCGATCCACTTACTGATATAACGTAAAACCAGAACTTCCTAGGATTTTCAGTCAAGTCGGTACATAGAATTTTACTTTCGAATTCACTGAACGCTTCACGCATAGCCCTCCTTACGCTAACTTTGACATCGTTTAGCTTCTATTTGTGTGAGAGGCTTTGGCTGCGTTTTTAACTTGGAGTGAAGCTTTCGCAGTAGTTTCCTAACTTTGTTGTTGAACCACGGTGGGTTTCGCCCGTCCCTCACAGTTTTACTCGGCACGTACCTGTCTAAAACGCATTTTACAAATGCCTTAAACTTCTTCCATAAACACTCAACATTGTCAGTGTCGGAACAGAAATTTTCGTTTTGATGTGTTAGGTAGTCTGAAATCTGCCTTCTATTACTGTTGCTAAACGGATAAACCTTCCTTCTTTTTTTTTATATTTCTATTAACTTCCATATTCAGGGATGCTGCAACGGCCTTATTATCACTGATTCCCTGTTCTGCACTTACAGAGTCGAAAAGTTCGGGTCTGTCTATTATCAGTAGGTCCAAGATGTATCTCCACGAGTCGGTTCTCTGTTTAATTGCTCGAGGTAAATTTCGTATAGTGCACTCAGTATAATGTCACTCGATGCCCTGTCCCTGCCACCCATCCTAAACATCTGTGTGTCCCAGTCTATATCTGGTAAATTGAAATCTCCACCTAAGACTATAATATGCTGAGAAAATTTATGTGCAATGTATTCCAAATTTTCTCTCAGTTTTTCTGCCACTAACGCTGCTGAGTCGGGAGGTCGGTAAAAGGAGCCAATTATTAACCTAGCTTGGTCGCTGAGTGTAACCACCACCCATAATATTTCACAGGAACTATCCACTTCAACTTCACTACAGGATAAACTACTACTAACAGCGACAAACACGTCACCACCGGTTGCATGCAATCTATCCATTCTAAACACCGTCTGTGCGTTTGTAAAAATTTCGGCTGGATTTATCTCTGGCTTCAGCCAGCATTCTGTTCCTATAACGATTTCAGCTTCGGTGCTTTCTATGAGCGCTTGAAGTTCCAGTACTTTACCAATGCAGCTTCGACAGTTTACAATTACAATACCGATTGCTGCTTGGTCCCCATGGTCCTGACTTTGCCCAGCACCCTTTGAGGCTGCTGCCCTTTCTGTACTTGCCCGAGGCCACCTAACCTAAAAAACCGCCCAATCCACGCCACACAACCGCTGCTACCTGTGTAGCCGCTTGCTGCGTGTAGTGGACTCCTGACCTATCCAGCGGAACCCGAAACCCCACCTATGGTGCAAGTCGAGGAATCTGCAGCCCACACGGTCGTAGAACGGTCTCAGCCTCTGATTCAGAGCCTCCACTCGGCTCTGTACCAAAGGTCCGCAGTCAGTCCTGTCGACGATGCTGCAGATGGTGAGCTCTGCTTTCATCCCGTTAGCGAGACTGGTAGTCTCCACCAAATCAGATAGCCGCCGGAAGCCAGAGAGGATTTACTCCGATCCATAGCGACACACATCATTGGTGCCGACATGAGCGACAACCTGCCGATGGGTGCACCCTGTACCTTTCATGGCATCCAGAAGGACCCTTCCCATATCTGGAATGACTCCCCCCGGTATGCACACGGAGTGCACATTGGTTTTCTTCCCCTCTCTTGCTGCCATATCCCTAAGGGGCCCCATTACGCGCCTGACGTTCGAGGTCCCAACTACCAGTAAGCCCACCCTCTGCGACTGCCCGGATGTTGCAGACTGAGGGGCAACCTCTGGAACAGGACAATCTGCCATCTCTGGCCCAACATCGGTATCAGCCGGAGACAGAGCCGGAAACCAGTTCGTCAGACAAGCTGGAGAGGGCTTCCGTTCAACCCTCCAGAATGTCTTTAGCCCCTGCCACACCTCGAGACGACTTCCCACTCTACCACAGGTGAGGGATCAGCCTCAATGTGGACAGTATTCCGGGCAGCCACAGTCGTAATCCGATCAGCGGATGCGTGGGAAGAGCTGGCCGTCCCCGACAAACCCCCATCCGGACCCCCACAGTGATGCCCATTGGCAACAGCCTCAAGCTGTGTGACCGAAGCCAACACTGCCTGAAGCTGGGAGCGAAGGGATGCCAACTCAGCCTGCATCTGAACACAGCAGTTGCAGTCCCTACCCATGCTAAAAACTGTTGTGCAAAAAAAGTCTGAATTAATCTACAGAGAGCACAAACAAATGGACACAAAATTTAAACGGTTATTAAAATACAAGATTGCGTAGTAAATGTAGTAATGCTGCTACCTGCGCACTGCTGGCACACTGCTTGGCGGTGGAAGGAGACTACGCGATTTTACACTTTTCAGGTACTAAATCGCGATGCTACAACTCTCAAATACTACAATACGCCAGAAATTTAGGAATTAAACAATGCAAGTACCAAAAACACTCAAAGAAATTAAGAATTAAATTATGTAACAAATGAGTGAGCTAGGAGTATACGACGTTCTGCTGGCAGCTGCTTATCCAACGGCGGCAGGGAGCACACTGGCTGTAACCAACCGAAGCTGGTCATTCAAAACAAAAACAGAAGACAGAGGACTACGCGAATTCGCGCTATGCAGGTACTAAAAACGCGATGCTACTACTCTCAAATACTATAATACTCCCGTAATTTAGGAATTAAACAATGCAAGTACTAAAAACACGCAAAGAAATTAAGAATTAAACTATGTAACAAATGCGTGAGCTAGGAGTATACGACTTTCTGCTGGCAGCTGCTTATCCAACGGCGGCAGGGAGCAGTTTCGACGCGAAACTGGGAAAGGCAGCGGACGGAATGACTGCGACACCCACACACGTTCCTTTCGGACTCGCGCGATTGACGATGTCGACGCAGATGGAGCAGGAGAGACTGCTATAATGAGTTGGACACAACACGAACCCGACACTTAGGCTGAAGATGACAAGTAGCAAATTTTTTTAAACGTTGCTGCAGAACGACCTCTTCACTTGGTGGAACATGAGAAAACTTAATGACCGTTGAGACATGTTCTGCCTTAACAGGTCAACGACTGCAGGAGTGTTCTTATTTTCTCCCTGTTGCTACTACTATCCAGGAACCAGACCCTCCTATAATTCAGGAATGGTCTTGCAAATAACGTTGAGCGTATCTCCCCATGCGAAAAATGTCCAGAGTAGGCCATCGTACAGGACAACCTCTGTCAGTCCACCATTCCGGAAAACTGCTTGTTCATGAATCTACACACGGAACGCCTGAAATGTGCCGTAGCCCCATGATGCTATCTTGAAGCGAATGGCACTTCGTTCAGAAAATCTACCAATGGTCAGGGGAGGATGCTTCTTTGACAATGATTACCATTCAATGTCCTACGTAGGAGTAACGGCCCAATTAAACAGCCACTGACACCTGCCCATATTTCAGGCAGAAATGCACTTGAAGTGCGCAAATAAAAGTGTCAGGTGGATTAAACTCACTCCAAACATGGGAACTGTGGATGTAAGAGACGCCACCGCTCTCTAGTAAGCATCAATCACGTCAGTGTACTTACTGTAAGTCTATGGCTCCAATAGTAATCAAATACTGTGCTGAGTCAAGACATAAAACTAAATCTGAATGTGAAGCAGCTACTACAATTGAAGAGTGATGTGTGCCCTCTACCGGTGCAACAGGAATCCTTACATCAACAAATCAGTCATTACCAGTGGATAACCAACGCAACTACTACAGGATTAAATAATTCTCACCGGAAATTGTAACATTCGAGAAAAATGTTTGTTTTGGTGTGCCTTGCGACTTCCCAGAGTTTTTCGCTTTAAATAGTTTTCACCCTGCGTATTTAAATTAGACGTGGGAAATGTATTTCAAACATGGAAGTATCTGCTTTTCACAAAATTGTTAATAGGGTCATATAAATTTAGACTTAGTTATTTATGTATAATTGTATTTGTTGTTCGTCATCTTTTCCATTTTCCGTCGTTCCTTAGGTGCTTCAAAATTGATGGAGGTATGTTTTGTCTGTGAAACTGAATAAAAGGCAGTTTGTTTTTTGTCATAAGTGTTTTGCTTCTTTTACTTACGAATCATCTTTAGTGGCCTCCAACACATGTTTTCTTACACATATAATATCTATATTACGTAGACGATGCTGTATGTTAGTTCTTTACACATATTTTTGTTTTTCTCTTGTTCTACAGATCAGAAAGAAGTTTTGTAGCACAAGTTTCGTGATGTTAAATCACCGTTTAGTGTTACTTATGATTTACATGTTGGTAGTGCACATGTTCAGAAATTCCGAACTACCAGTCGGGGACATGTGAAATTCGCGCTCATCGTTCGCTAACAGTTACAAATTCTTCAGGCGTATAGTGGTATGGACTTAAAAATATTTCGGCTTTTTATCAAGAGTGCGAGCATAGAATAACTCCCGAAAGGCGAATAGGTCTGATCTCAGAAACGTTTTCATGAGTTCTGCACACTGGTTAGCAAGTGTGCAACTTTACGTTAAACGCACTTTTTAAGTAGATGACGAGGCGTACAGCTTTGGTTTATTCATTAATAAGCTATAGTTGCTGTCGTTAATTTTTTTCAGCTAAGATAAAGAATCAGTAAACTATGCCTGTATTTACAGCGTTTTTTATTTATTAATAAGCTATAGTTGCTGTCGCTAATTTTATTCAGCTAAGATAAGGAATCAGTAAACTATGCCTGTATTTACAGCGTTTTTTATTCATTAATAAGCTGTAGTTGCTGTCCTTAATTTGATTCAGTTAAGATAAAGAAACAGTAAAGTATGGCTGTATTTATATCAAAACTTTAGTGAGTTGTGAACATTGTTTCTTACCGCATAGTAAAATCCTGCTTTTATTTTATTGATTTATTGAAAAATGGTGTGTCAAATTATCAATGTGTTACAATAAGTGCATTGGTAGCCCCCTATATGTCAAACGGGGCCAAATAATAAAAAACAACCTCACATGTTGAAACCCGGAACCAGTTTAATCATTATTTATTTATATTATAGTTACAAGTTTTCTTATTTTTAAGTTTTATTGGAATCCGTAAAGTCGTATCATCGGAATTCTCTGTCGGAACAGCGGCGAGTGGTAAATCTCATTTCCACGGCATCTCGTAAGTTCACATATTTCCGTCAGAGTGGCAGATTTGTTATGGACGAGCACCATGCTAACGTAATACTGACATAAATTCACTCAACTTTCTCCTGTTCTGTGTGTTGGTTATGTAACAACACGCTGCAAATTATATCGACATGCTCGTAGGGGTTAAAGCACGGCTTGCTACTTTGTGAGACATAACCGGCGCACACAATTCAATGTTCTTAAATAGACGACTGTGGTGACAGGAAGAATCAAAATAATTTGGCCAAATCACGAAATCAATTGACCCTGTACGACGAATTATCGCGAGAAAAGAGGAAGGCTATCTAACACATTACCAGAGCTGTCACTAATCTGTCTATTATCGTTCATCCACACGATATTAAACAACTGCTCGAACTAAGACACCTAAGTTATAAAACAGGACTGGCTCACTTTTTGACGGGCTACGTTCCATATACTACACATCTGCACCTATTTTGAAGGCGAGAAACAAACGAATGTGCCTGTGTAGAAGAATGAATTCTAGAGCACATTGTGTGTGGTAATGCTGTCAATACGCTGACGTAGCTACCACCGAGTGCCTGCAACTGACTCAACATAGAGTATCATATGTGAAGGAGGTCCAGCGCCATGAATCAACCTGACGTATCCTCGATAACATTGCTTACTAAGCCTCAAAACGAAATGGGAAGCACAGTCATCAGCTGAAACAACACGCTCTTCGTGCGCTACCGGAATACAGGCTTGCACACCCAAGTTATCTTACAGATCGGGATCATGCAGGTCGTGATGCAGCGAAGATTGACACTGAAAGTGGCACTGCGCTTTAGGACCAGGGGAATGTTCCAGTAACCGAGAAGCATAGGAGAAGAGTCAATTATTCAAAAACCGTCTTAGTGCCATTTATTACTATTATACCATCAACCGTCTATTCACGTGATTTCAGCACTATATTAAAACCCATACGAAGGGTAAGTCTCGCACAGTTTCCTGCGGCTATGTAGACAGGAGTGACGACACCAGCAATCGACCAACGGGTAACATTTTTATAATTTGCGTGATGTTAGCATTGTGTAATGGAGTCTTTCTGAAGGAAATCTATAATTTGACAGTGTAAATGCACAGCAGATGACCCCTAAGTCGGATTGAAACCGGTTGGCGGTATAATAATAATAAAAGCGATTGAGACTCTCTTTGAATAATTAATCATACTAATCGCTGCTTCATCTCCACAACCATGTTGTCCTAATAGTAGAAGAGCCTTTGGAGAAGGACTACATCGTAAAGTGAAATGTTTGAAGAATGGTCATTCCAACAAAACACCGTCCACAAGGTCCCCGGAGCCAATACGGAACCTACGGACCTGGGTAACTCAGGCAGACTGTCAAGAATCTCTACCGTTTCCCGTTGTGTTCTTCAGTTCGAAGATTGGTTTGCATCTTTCAGCAGGTTGCTCCTATGCGAACCCCTTCATCTCTGCATTGCTCCTGGAGCCTACATCTACTTCAGTTTACCTTGCATTTGAAATTGTTCTGGTCTTCCTCTACATGTTTCCCCTTCATATTTCCCACCACAGCCAATTTGACGATTCACTGACGCCTCAAGTCTATCTAACCTCTTTCATTCTTCTGTTGCACCACGTTTCGAAAGTTTCTATTCACGTCTCGTCTGAAGTATTTATCGTTTATGTTTCACATCAGTATAAGGCCACAACAAGACCACCGGCCGCTGTGGCAGAGTGGTTGTAGGCACTTCAGTCCGGAACAGCGCTGCTGCTACGGTCGCAGGTTTGAATCCTGCCTCGGAAATGGATGTGTGTAATGTCCTAATTTTAGTTAGGTTAACTTAGTTCTAAGTCTAGGGCGCTGATGACCTCAGGTGTTAAGTTCAATATTGCTACGAGCCATTTGAACCATTTTTTTGGCTGACACACCAGACAAATACAATCTTAAAAACACTTTCGTCATATAACCTCTATCCATGGTATCCCTAATTCCATTCAATTGCATTTACAATTTCTTTGCCGTTTCTAACAGAATCACATAGTCGACAAGATCTCATCCCATATAACTTATGCTAACAATGCGGAAGTTTCTGTGCATTTTTCTTACTTCTACACGCCGAAGTGGCAGGACTGATTTGGAGGATATTGCTACATTTTGTAACTGTTTATTTTTCTTCTGCCATACGTTTTCCCCCTTCTCCAAGTATATTCTGTTGCAATATGACGTCATTCTGACCGGTGGTGTTATTTTTACACCGGTTTGAAAGTTAAACGTAAATTATAATCACTCTGTACCACTGAGTTCGCTGAATTCAAAGATGATGCTGAAACACGGTTATCAATGCAGGAGTGACAGGTCTCGAATTACAGTATGATCAAAGTGAACCACATCAATCCACCTCAAACAGATATTTAAAATTCTTACTCTGAAAAAAAAAAGACTGGAAAAATGCCATGTATTCATATGAGGAAAGTCCATTGATGATGTATGCCACGCCGTACTTAACCTGCAAAACCAACCACGTTAGCCGTTTTTCCTCAACAGCCCAGATAGACCTGTAGTAAACTTTGTAACATCTGATCCCAAGCACTGAATAAGAAGCAGAAGATAATAGTGAAAAAATTTTTCTTGAATTTATTTATATTATTATCTTGTAAAGTATTTAAAACATTTGAGAAACGCATTTCTAGGGACTACAACTGTACCAATTAAAAATATACTTCTGTATTTCTATAACTGCATAGTAAAAAATGAAACGCAGTGAAAGGAAGATGTTCTTACTTGGGCTTACAACCAATCAGTTCATTGTTGTGGCACCTAGAAGGTTGTTCATAAGTTACTTATATTCTAATTTGCCTCTTTGTTTTTGTAGTGAAGAGGTTAGCCGCATAATACTGTGCTTTTGGAACATCTTCTTAATTTGTTAAGTTATGTACAAAACGAGATACGTTGTCTTTAAGACTTTTAAATTTTTTGTTTTAATTATGTCGTTTTCTTTTCTATCTGTCTGTTAGGTACATATTTTGCAGTTGATTTTAAACCATTCAATATAGTTCATAACAGGGTGGCAATGCATGTTAACTCGCTTTCGTGTCTCGTATGTGACGGAGGGTGGTCTGTGACCACTGACACGTCCCCTTTTTCTTGTGACAATTGCGAAAGGGTCGTGGGAAGAGCGATTGCTGGTAATCCTCTATGTGGGCTACAATCTCTACTTTTAATCTTCGCGGTATTTAAGCGAGATATACGTGGAAGAAAGCAATATAGAGGTCGGCTCAGGTGGAAAAATACTGAAATAAACGTGAACTATAACACACTTCTCTGTTATAGTCGCATAAGTATATTTGATATCTAATGAAACATTGCACACGCACAAGGCTATGAAAAACTGAAAATAATTTTTTAAATGAAACTCAATTTCAAAAACAAATCATTTCGTAATCGGACAAAAAAGTGTAAAACAATGTCTCTTGGTCACAAGCAAATTCCTAACGACACACATATGGGCGTGGATATCTGTGTTTATGAATTTTTAATGTTTATGAAAATACTTCTACGATTAAAAAATCCGCCAAGTGCGAGTAGCAATCGCGAACTGAGGGTTCCACACAAACTTAATTACGTCTACATACACTTCATCCATTTCGGGAATCTAGGAGGATCTCGACGAATTTTGCCCGTTGTCGACACTGATATTGGGAAGGTATCGATCCCAGGGATTTCAAGACTATCGGTAATGTTTTAAGACGGATAACAAATGACAAAAGAAATAATTTTTAATATAATATAAACGTTTTCTAATCATCAGTCTTCTGACTGTTTAATGCGGCCCGCAACGCATTCCTCTCCTGTGCTAACCTCTTCATCTCAGAATAGCACTTGAAACAACGTCCTCAATTATTTGCTGCATATATTCCAATCTCTGTCTTCCTCTACAGTTTTTGCCCTCTACAGCTCCCTCTATCATGGAAGTTATTAAGTCATGTCTTAAGGGGTGTCCTATCATCCCGTCCCTTCTTATCAGCGTTTTGCACACGTTACTTTCCTCTCCGATTCTGTTCAGAACCTCCTCATTCCTTACTTTATCAATCCACCTAACTTTCAAAATTCGTCTGTAGCACCACATCTCAAATGTTTCGTATCCTTTTCTGTTCCGGTTTTCCCACAGTCCATGTTTCACCACCATACACTGCGGCACTCCACCCTTACATTCTCAGAAATTTCTTCCTCAAATGAAGGCCGATATTTGATGTCAGTAGACTTCTCTTGCCCATGATTGCCCATTTTGTCATTGCTAGTCTGCTTTTGATGTCCTCCTTGCTCCGTCCGTCATTGGTTATTTTACTGCCTAGGTAGCAGAACGCCTTAACTTCTTCTACTTCGTGACCATCAGTTGTGATGTTAAGTTTCTCACTGTTCTCATTTCTACTACTTCTCATTACCATTGTCATTCTTCGACTTACTCTCAAACCATTCTCTGTAGTCATTAGACCATTCATTCCATTCAGTAGCTCATGTATTTCTTATTAACTTTCACTGAGGATAGCAATGTCATCAGCTACTCGTATCATCGATATCCTTTCACCTTGAATTTTAATTCCACTCATGAACCCTTCTTTTATTTCCATCATTGCTTCCTCGATGTACAGATTGAACAGTAGGGGCGAAAGACGACATCCTTGTGTTACACCCTTTTTCATATTAGCATTTCGTTCTTGGTCGTCCATTCTTATTATTCCCTCTTGGTTGTTGTACATACTGCATACGACTCCTCTCTTCCTATAGCTTACCCCTACATTTTCAGAATTTCTAACACCTTGCGCCATTTGCATTGAAAATCGCTTATTCCAGGTCGACAAATCCTATGAACGTTTCTTGATTTTCCTTTATTCTTGCTTCCATTCTTAACTGCAACGTCAGAATTGCCTCTCCCGTACCTTTACCATTCCTAAAGCCAGACTGATCGTCATCTAGCGCATCCTCAACTTTCTTTTCCTTCCTTCTGTATACTATCGTTGTAAGGAAATTCGGTGTATGAGCTTCTAAGTTGTTTCTGCGATAATTCTCGTACTTGTCAACTTTTTCCGTTTAAGAATTGTGTGAAGCTTTTCCGAAAGTCAGATGGTATGTCGCCGGACCCATACATTCTAAACGCCAACTTGAGTAGTAGTTTAGCTACGTTTTCCCCCAATGGTTTTAGAATTTCTGATGGAGTGTTATCTATCCCTTCTGCGTTATTTGATCGTAAGTCCTCCAAAGCTCTTTTAAATTCTGATTCAAATACTAGATCCCTTATCTCTATTATATCGACTCCTATTTCTTCTTCTATCACATCAGATAAATCTTCCTCCTTGTAGAGGCTTTTAATGTATACTTTCCACCTATCCGCCCTTTCCTCTACATATAACAGTGGAATTTCCGTTGCACCCTTAATTTTACTACAATTGCCTTTAATGTCACCGAAGCTTGTTTTGACTTTTCTGTATGCTAGGTCTGTCCGTCCGACAATCATTGCTTTCATGTCTTCACATTTTTCCTACATCCATTTCGTTTTAGCTTTCCTGCACTTCCTCTTTATTTCATTGCTCAGCGACTTGTATTTCTGTACTCCGCAGTTTCCCGGAACATTTTTGTACTTCCTCCTTTCATCGATCAACTGAAGTATTTCTTCTGTTACCCATGGATTCTTCGCAGCTACATTCTTTGCACCTATGTTTCTGTTCTCAACTTCTGTGATGGCCCTTTTTAGAGATGTCCATTCTTCGTCAACTATACTTCCTAATGCGCTATTCCTTATTTCTGTATCTATAGCCTTAGATAACTGTATCTCGTCATTCCTTAGTACTTCCGTATACCACTTCTTGGCATATTGATTCTTCCTAATATCTTAAACTTCAACCTATTCTTCTTCACTTCTCTATTGTGATCTGATTCTATATCTGGTCCTGGGTAAACCATACAATCCAATATCTGATTTTGGAAGCTCTGTCCGACCGTGACCGTAACTGAAATCTTCTTATATCACACTGCCTTTTTTCCAAGTATACCTCCTCCTCTTGTGATTCTTGAACAGAGTATTCGCTGTTACTAGATGAAACTTGTTACAGAACTCAGTCAGTCTTTCTCCACTCTTATACCTTGTCCCAAGCCCATATTCCTTTGTAACCTTCTGTTCTACTCCTTCCCCTAACATTGCATTCCAGTCACCCATGACTATTAGACTTTCGTTTCCCTTTATGTACTGTATTAGCCTTTCAATATCCTCATACACATTCTCTATCTCTTCATCTTCAGCTTGCGACTTCGGGCTGTATGCCTGAACTATCGTTGGGGTGTTGATTTGCTGTCGATTCTGATAATAACAAATTTGTCCCTTAACTGTTCAGAGCAACACACTCTCCCGTTATTCCACTTTCTCATGCTGTTGATATTACCCTATACTCATCTGACCATAAATCCTTGTCTTCTTCCCGTGTCGTAGAGTGTTATCCTTTCGTTGACTATTCAATCTTTTTCTCATGGTCATCTTCCCCTTGGAAGTCCCAATCCGGAGATCCGAATGGGAGACTATTCCGGAATCTTTTGCCAATGACCCTTCTTCAGTTACAGGCCACATGAACTGTGTATACACGTTACGTGTCATTAATGCAGTGGTTTCCATTGGCTTCTGCATCCTCATGCCGTTGACCACTGCTGATTCATCCGCCTTTAGAGGCAATTTCCCACCCATAGGACAAGAGACTGCCCTGAGCCTCTGTCCCCTCCTCCTCCCTCTTGGACAAGGCCCTTGGCAGAATGAGGGTGACATCTTATGCCGGAAGTCTTCGGTTGCCAATGCTGATTATTATCAAAGTTTAAGCAGCGGCGGGATTCGAACCCGGTACCAAAGACATTTTGATCATGAATCAAAGACAATAATCCTAGACCACTGCAAAGTAATGATTTGACGCTTTCTTGCCTTAATGTACCCTCAAACCTTCCATCTTGTCAAATTTGATAATTTTACATCAAAAGGAAATATCCTGTGGTTTCTGATAAGTGAGTTTGCAAATACCATAATGGTGACATACATGGCCGTATCTTTTGATTGTATAGACTCAAAATCTAAATATTGTTGTAATACCAAAGAACTACAGCCCTCAGTATGTGACACAAATGTTAACGTGATGCGTCCACCTGTTACTCAGAAAAGGGAGGCTTAACACACGGCCAGGCAGGTCACAAAAAAAAAGTGGTAAGATCTTATAGAACCAAACTGCTTAGGTTATAGGCCCCCTAAGCTTACACGCTACTTAATCCGACTTAAACTAACTTACGCCATGGACAACACACACACTCGTGCCCGAGGGAGGACTTGAACCTCCGAGGGTGACAAGCAGCCCTAGACCACGCGGCTACCAACGCTGCAAAGAGTTTTTGTTTTTTACTTTGGTTTTTGTGCAAAAATTCCTTCTTGCTAAGTTTATAATTTTAGGCCAACAGGAAGTACTCTACAAATTTTCATTAGTGACTTTGCGAGTTTGGAGATAGATGACCATCTCTCTTGAGTGCATTGACTTAGAAGCTTCACTTTTCGGAATAGTTAAAGGACTATAGACTGTAATATGTGACATAACTGTCAGCCTGATACGTGTACCCGTTCCAGAGAAAAAAAGGATTTTTTACAGTTAGACTGAGAGAGGGACAGACGAACAACGAAGTGATCCTACACGAGTTCTATGTTTTAAGGACTGAGTTATGAAACCCTAAAAACGAAAAATGTGGGGAGCATACAACATACAAGGGTAACGATGTGAATTACTCATGAATGTATTATGTATTGCATGCTCCTCACGTTTATCGATCTAACTTTTGCAATTATTTCCATTACTGTCAAGAATTCACAATCGAAAACTTAGAAGACTGGCTTCATGGAGAATAGAATCTATATAGGCTTATGAGAAATTATTTCATACTTTTGAGTCCTACTTAAAATGGGTTATACTAAAAATTAATTTTTATTAGAACAATTATTTGGTTCTCCTGACAAATGTCGTATTTGCCATTCATAATGTTCGACATTTCCACTTCCTTTAAGCGTCTATCCGTCACTATTTTGGATATGTTTACAAACAACTGTTTTGTACCAGTCAGGATTTTCTTTTACTTGTATTTTACACGAAGATACTTTGCAAATGATTCTCATTTTCAAGTTCGTTTTTCCCATATACTATAGTATTGTTACGTAATGTTTTTGACGTACGATGCTTTGGTAGCTGAAAAGTTATTTATAAACCAACCCGTTGTTTTCGGAATAGCAGGTCTTCATACACCATTGATAACGGATCAACTCACGTTATTAAATTATTTAAAGTGACTGTGGAAATAATACTGAACAACTGGTGTAATGTAAAATGCAGGCTGTAATGTGAAGTGAACAAATAAGTAAATATAAATCAACGATAATTTGATGGAAATTACATAAACGAACTATGGTTGTATATGATGATATTAATGAAACAGAGATTGTACTTGTAGGACCATATCCTGTTAATGTAACGTATGGCCCCTGGAAAGTAGTAAGTACATGGCTGATCGGCAAGTTATTGTACCAACTTAACAAACAAGCAAATCTCCCTGTGAATGTAGAGGTAAATAATTTTCGAGAAGCGTTTTAACGATGCACAGACAGCTCTACCGTGTGTCAGTGAAGGCGTGCAGGATCCTTGCCACGTCCCGGCATCCGCACGTGCACAGCTTGAGCTTTAGCCACGGATAATGGGCTTACCCGTGAACACTTGCGGTGTAACGCGGTTACCGGCGGCCTTGATCCCATTAGCAGCACCGCCATAGCCGCTGGCAATTTTCTTTTCAAGCGCTAACCTTTTCCCTAAATGCCGTAAACTTTAGTTAGTGACGCCGCGTTTCCACGAGAGCGTCCGTGATGGCGACATCAAAGAGACATTACCCAGTCCCGCATGACCTCGCCAGAGGAGCGCGCACACCAGATCAGCTGCCAGTATGTAGACTCATACACCAACACGCCACCAGTTTTACGACATTCTCTCTCTCTCTCTCTCTCTCTCTCTCTCTTTCTTTCTTTCTCTCCTCGTTTTAGTACGATCTTGAGCTGCGCCAGTAGTCCGGACTAATGGATGAGCCGCAGCCAAACAGATGTATATAAATTCACTTTAAACTTCAGAACGAACCATTTGAGCCCGAGTAGCCATAGTGGGAATTCATCCCTGGAAGGGCACTATACCCTAGCCACAACAAAAAGCACGTCGAATGGTACAATCCGCTCAAGCAATTCTCCTGGTGAAAACGTGTGGGTCCAGTAACCGTACATTAGAGTTGTACTCAAATAAAGCATATAATAGCGTGTTTCAGGTAGAAAATTACACCAAAGCTTTTTCAATTTTTTTTAATGACTTTCGAAAATATAATGGTAAAAACGAGTCTTTATCATAAATTCTTTTATTGAATATTAAAATCACTTGACAGCAATAACCTGTTTCGATTGTATCAGTCCATCATCAGACCAGGTCTCTGGAAAACAAAAAAATAATTCTCCTTACAGGGATTATGTAGCAGTTACGAAGTATTACGTTTTCGTCCAAATCAGTGGTCTTCAAATATTTTTTTTTTCAAGGGCCCTTAATGACACTGTCTGGCAGCATCTCAGGTCACATGCTTACCTATTTCATTGTTAATTGCTAACCTGCATTAGTTAGCATGTTATGGGTCCCAAAGCCCGAAGTGCATTGTGAGTCCACAACAGAGTAGCTGGAGCCGGCCCCAAAGCACCGGTCGTTAAAAGTTGGTATGATTTGGAACACTTCATGTTGACTGTTCTCTGCTTCAGATTACAGCGAGCCCAAGAAATTGTCACAGTAATCTGAAAGGATGATTAACTGATCAATAATAGTATTTTTAATCATATTGCAATGCACATTTGAATATAAAACATCATCACAGAAAACTGATAAATTATTTGAATCTCAGTTTTCTTCTACTAACTATACTGTATTACAATAAAATTCATCATCGGAATGTTTCTTGCTATAATTAAGTACCGCATTTGAAGATAGCAGTAGGTGTATGCTCGTTCACGAGTCCATATAGTTCCATGTCAAATTTTGTAGCGTGGCAGCTGATAGGTACAGGTCACACACGCTGCTGAGTCGTCAGTACTGGAATACAAACAGTTGTAAGTAGGCTGTTTAGGTTTTCTTATTGGTAACGCCACATAGCGCTCTGTATGAAAAATCACTGGCTGTGCTGTGCGCAGTCTGTGGCTAGTTTGCATTGTTGTCTGCCATTGTAGTGTCGGGCAGCGGCAGCTGGATGCTAACAGCGCGTAGCGTTGCGCAGTTGGAGGTCTGCCGCCAGCAGTGGTGGACGTGGGGAGAGAGATGGCGGAGTTTTGAAATTTGTAAGAATTGGTGTCATGAACTGATATACACACTCCTGGAAATTGAAATAAGAACACCGTGAATTCATTGTCCCAGGAAGGGGAAACTTTATTGACACATTCCTGGGGTCAGATACATCACATGATCACACTGACAGAACCACAGGCACAAAGACACAGGCAATAGAACATGCACAGTGTCGGCACTAGTACAGTGTATATCCACCTTTCGCAGCAATGCAGGCTGCTATTCTCCCATGGAGACGATCGTAGAGATGCTGGATGCAGTCCTGTGGAACGGCTTGCCATGCCATTTCCACCTGGCGCCTCAGTTGGACCAGCGTTCGTGCTGGACGTCCAGACCGCGTGAGACGACGCTTCATCCAGTCCCAAACATGCTCAATGGGGGACAGATCCGGAGATCCTGCTGGCCAGGGTACTTGACTGACACCTTCTAGAGCACGTTGGGTGGCACGGGATACATGCGGACGTTCATTGTCCTGTTGGAACAGCAAGTTCCCTTGCCGGTCTAGGAATGGTAGAACGATGGGTTCGATGACGGTTTGGATGTACCGTGCACTATTCAGTGTCCCCTCGACGATCACCAGAGGTGTACGGCCAGTGTAGGAGATCGCTCCCCACATCATGAGGCCGGGTGTCGGCCCTGTGTGCCTCGGTCGTATGCAGTCCTGATTGTGGCGCTCACCTGCACGGCGCCAAACACGCATACGACCATCATTGGCACCAAGGCAGAAGCGACTCTCATCGCTGAAGACGACAGGTCTCCATTCGTCCCTCCATTCACGCCTGTCGCGACACCACTGGAGGCGGGATGCACGATGTTGGGGCGTGAGCGGAAGACGGCCTAACGGTGTGCGGGACCGTAGCCCAGCTTCATGGAGACGGTTGCGAATGGTCCTCGCCGATACTCCAGGAGCAACAGTGTCCCTAATTTGCTGGGAAGTGACGGTGCGGTCCCCTACGGCACTGCGTAGGATCCTACGGTCTTGGCGTGCATCCGTGCGTCGCTGCGGTCCGGTCCCAGGTCGACGGGCACGTGCACCTTCCGCCGACCACTGGCGACAACATCGATGTACTGTGGAGACCTCACGCCCCACGTGTTGAGCAATTCGGCGGTACGTCCACCCGGCCTCCCGCATGCCCAATATACGCCCTCGCTCAAAGTCCGTCAACTGCACATACGGTTCACGTCCACGCTGTCGCGGCATGCTACCAGTGTTAAAGACTGCGATGGAGCTCCGTATGCCACGGCAAACTGGCTGACACTGACGGCGGCGGTGCACAAATGCTGCGCAGCTAGCGCCATTCGACGGCCAACACCGCGTTTCCTGGTGTGTCCGCTGTGCCGTGCGTGTGATCATTGCTTGTACAGCCCTCTCGCAGTGTCCGGAGCAAGTATGGTGGGCCTGACACACCGTTGTCAATGTGTTCTTTTCCAGGAATGTATATTATGACTATAAAGGTAAATACTTTGTTTGTTCTCCATTAAAATCTTTCATTTGCTAACTGTGCCTATCAATAGTTAGTGACTTCCGTAGTTTGAATCTTTTAGTTAGCTGGCAGTAGTGGCGCTCGCTGTATTGCAGTAGTTCGAGTAACGAAGATTTTTGTGAGGTAAGTGATTTGTGAAACATATAGGTTAATGTTAGTCAGGGCAATTCTCTTGTAGGGATTATTGAAAGTCAGATTGCGTTGCGCTAAAATCTGTTGTGTGTCAGTTTAAGCACAGTCTTGTATAATTTTTCTAAGGGGACGTTTCATACAGTGAAACATTCTCCCTCTCACATGCTCTAACCTCGCAGTGGCCGCGCTACTACACCACTGCCTCTGAAGGAAGCGGCCAAATTCACGGCCAGACTCATCAACGTCAGTCAATACCAATGTCAGTGAAAATGTGTTACTCACAGGGATTTTGTAACAAATACGTAGTATTACTTTTTCATCCAAATCAGTGGTCTTCTTCTTCGGAAACAACCGATACCATATCCATATAAGTATACAGGGTGGTCCATTGATAGAGACCAGGCTAAATATCTTTTGAAATAAGCATCGAACATAACAACTAGAAAGAACGAAACTTGTCTAGCTTGTGGGGGAAACCAGGTGGTGCTATGGTTGGCCCGCTAGATGGCGCTGCAATAGGTCAAACGGATATCATCTGTTTTTTTTTTTTAAAAAAACAGGAACCCCCATTTTTTATTACATATTACTGTAGAACGTAAACAAATATGAATGTTTTAGTTGGACCACTTTTTTCGCTTTGTGATAGATGGTGCTGTAATAGTTAAGAACGTGTAAGTACGTGGTATCACGTAACATTCAGCCAGTGTGGACACTATTTGCTTCTTGATACATTACCCGTTTTAAAATGGACCGTTTACCAATTGCGGGAAAGGTCGATGTCGTGTTGATGTATGGCCCAACGGGCGTGTGCTATGCATACTGCTCGTTATCCTGGACGACTTCATCCAAGTGGCCGGACCGTTGGCCGGGTAGTTACGTAATTTAAGGAAACCGGAAGTGTTCAGCCACATGTGAAACGTCAACCACGACCTGTAACAAATCATGATCCCCAAGCAGGTGTTTTAGCTCCTGTCGTGGCTAATCCGCACATCAGTAGCAGGAAAAATTGGGCGGGAATCGGGAATGTCAAAAACGTCGGTGTTGAGAACGCTACCTCAACATCGATTGCACCCGTACTATGTTTCTACGCACCAGGAATTGCATGGCAACGACTTTGAACGTAGTGTACTGTTCTGCCACTGGGCACAAGAGAAATTACAGACGATGACAGATTTCTTGCGCGTATTCTATTTAGCTACGAAGCGTCATTCACCGACAGCGGTAACGTAAACCGGCTTATATGCACTACTGGGCAACGAAAAATCCACGGTGGCTGCGAAAAGTGGAACATGAGCGACCTTGGCGGGTTAAAGAATGGGGCGGATTATGGGAGGAAACATAATTGGCCCCATTTTATCTAAGGCAATCTAAATGGTGTAATGTATGCTGATTTCCTACGTAATGTTCTACCGATGTTACTACACGATGTTTCACTGCATGACAGAATGGCGTTGTACTTCCAACATGATGGGTGGCCGGCACATAGTTCGCGTGCGGTTGAAGCGGTATTGAATAGCATATTTCATGACAGGTGGATTGGTCTTCGAAGCACCGTACCATGGCCCGCACGTTCACCGGATCTAACGTCCTCGAATTTCTTTCTGTGGGGTAAGTTGACGGATATTTGCTATCGTGATCCACCGACTACACCTGATAACATGAATACACCTGACAACATGTGTCAGCGCACTGTCAATGCATGTGCGAACATTACGGAAGGCGAACTACACGCTGTTGACAGGAATGTCGTTACACGTAGTGCCAAATGCATTGAGGTTGACGGACATCATTTTGAGCATTTATTGCATTAGTCTGGTATTTACAGGTAATCAAGCTGTAACATCATTCGTTTTCAGAAGTGATAAGTTCTCAGAGGTACACGTGTTACTTTGGAACAACCGAAAGAAAATGTTCAAACGTACCTTCGTTCTGTATTTTAATTTAAAAAATTCACCTGTTACCAACTGTTCGTCTAAAATTGTGAGCCATATGTTTGTCACTACTTCAGTGCCATCTATCATAAAGCGAAAAATGTGGTCCAACTAAAACATTCATAGTTATTTACGTACTACACGAATACGTAATGTAAAATGAGGGTTCCTATTTTTATAAAATGTAGTGGATATCGTTTGACCTATGGCAGCGCCATCTAGTGGGCCTAACATAGCGCCATCTGGTTTCCCCCTTGAAGCTAGACAAGTTTCATTCTTTGGAGTTGTTTCGATTGACTCTTATTTCGAGAGATATTTAGCCCGGTCACGATCAATGGACCACCCTGTATAGTTCTGGCAATACCTGCCATGACCTTCTTCTTCTGTGCGGATGCACACATATTCCCCGAACTCTTTCGCGACTTGGTAAGAATGTCTTCCACGAGTAATGAATGTGTTGGGGTGGGACACTACGAATGTAGTGTGTGAACATGCAAGGTGAGAATGTGGGTGTCGCGGGAGGCGTGCGCGAGATAGTCCGTGCAGTTACAATATCCTCTGTGCCCTCGGTGGCTCAAATTTCAATTACTATTGCCTTCACGTATTTTTGCTTGTTACTGTGTATAAAAACTATACTCTGAAGAAGGTTCTACCGTTAGACGAAGATTTTTGATTAGGTTGTTAGTTGCTATATACTTTTTTTTATCTGGTTTCTAACTGGTTTGATGGGACCTGCCACGAATTTCTTTCCTATGCCAACGTCTTCCTCTCAGAGTAGTACTTGCAACCTACGTCGTCAGTTATTTGCTGGATGTATTACTGAAAGGAAGGGAAAACTGCAGACGTAATTCTTCCCGAGAGCATGCAGCTTTACTTTATGATTAAATGATGATGGCGTCGTCTTAGGTAAAATATTCCGGAGGTAAAATAGTCCCCCATTTGGATCTCCAGGCGAGGACTACTCACGAGGAGGTCCTTAGCTGGAGAAAGCAAATTTCCTTTATACGAATCTGAGCGTGGAACGTCAGATCGCTTAATCGAGCATGTAGGTTTAAAAATTTTAAAAATAAATGGATAGGTTAAAGTTAGATATAGTGGACATTAGTTAAGGTCAGTGGCATGAGAAATAAGGCCTCTCGTCGGGCTAATACAGGGTCATAAATACATAATCAAATACGGATAATGCGGGAGTAGGTTAAATAACGAACAAAAACATAGGAACGCAGGTAAGCTACTAGTAACAGCATAGTGAACGCATTATTGTGGCCAAGATAGATACGAAACCCATGCCTACCACAGTAGTAGAAGTTTATATGCCAACCAGCTCTGCAGCTGACGAAGAGATTGAAGAAATGTATGGTGAGGCAAAAGAAATCATTCTGATAGTGAGGAAAGGAGGATTGGAATTAGACAGTAGGAAAAGAAGAGAAGGGAAAGTAGTAGGTGAATATGAAATGGGGGTAAGGAATGAAAGAGGAAGCCGCCTGGTAGAATTTTGCAGAGAGCATTAGTTAACCATAATTAACACTTGGTTTAAGAACCGAGAAAGAAGGTTGTATATGTAGAAGGGACCTGGAGACACTGGGAGTTTTCAGATAGATTACATAATGGTGAGACAAAGATTTGGGAACAAAGTTTTGAATTGTAAGACATTTCCAGGGGCAGATGTAGACTCTCACCAGAATGTATCGGTTATGAACTGCAGATTAAAACTGAAGAAACTGCATAAAGGAGAAATTTAAGGAGGTAGGACATGGATAAACTGAAAGAACAAGAGGTTGTAGAGAGTTTCAGATAGAGCATTAAGGAATGATTGACAAGAACGTTGGAAAGACATACAGTAGAAGAAGAATGAGTAGCCATGAGAGATGAAATGGTGAAGGCAGCAGAGGATCCAGTAGGCAAAAAGACGAGAGCTAGTAGGAAGCCTTGAGTAGCAGAAGAGATATTGAATTGAATTGATGAAAGGAAAAAATATAGAAACGCAGTAAATGAAGCAGGCAAAGAGGAATACAAACGACTCAGAAATGAGATCGACAAGAAATGCAAAATTTCTTAGCAGGGTTTGCTAGAGGACAAATGTAAGGATGTAGAGGAAAATTAAATAGACCTTTGGAGAAAAGAGAACCACCTGTATGAATACTATGAGCTCAGATGGAAAACCAGTTCGAAGCAAGGAAGGAAGAGCAGAAATGTGGGAGGGGTATATAAAGCGGCTATTCAAGGGCGATGTACTTGAGGCGCAATATCATGAAATGGGAGACGACACTGCGTGAAGAATTTGACAGAGCGTTGAAAGAGCTAAGTCGAATCAAGACCCTGGGAGTAGACAACATTCCTTTAGAAGTTGGGAGAGCCAGTCCTGACAAAACTCTACCGTCTGGTGAGCAAGATGTATGAGACAGGCGGTGACCCTCAAACTTCAAGAAGAACATAATAATTCCAATCCCAAAGAAAGCAGGTGCTGACAGGTGTGAAAATTACCTACCTACCAATTTAATAAGTTACGGTTGCAAAATACTAACGCGAATTTTTTACAGACGAATTCAATGAATGGTGGAAGCAACCTTCGGGGAAGTAGGACTTCGTGAGGCTATACTGACCCTACAACTCATCTAAGAACATATATTAAGGAAAGACAAACCTACGTTTCCAGCATTTTTAGACTTGGAGAAAGTTTTTTACAATATTGACTGGAATACTCCGTTTCAAATTCTGAAGGGGGAGGGGTAAAATACAGGGAGCGAAAGGCTATATACAATTAGAACAGAAACTAGGAGGAAGTTACAAGAATCGAGGGGCATGAAAGGGAAGCAGTGGCTGGGAAGGTAGTGAGACATGTTTGTAGCCTATATCAGATGTTATTCATCTGTGTATTGAGCAAGCAGTAAAGGAAACGAAAGAAAAGTTTGGAGTAGGAATTAAAATCCATGGTGGAGAAATAAAAACCTTGAGGTTGACCGATAACATTGTAATTCTATCAGAGACAGCAAAGGACCTGGAAGAGCAGTTGAACGGAATGGCATTATCGTCAAAGGAGGACATGAGATGAACATCAATAAAAGCAAATCGAGGATAATGGAATGTAGTCGAATTGAATTAGGTGATGCGGAAGAAATTGGATTAGGAAATGAGACCCTTCCTAATGGTCGACGTAGGGAGGTTATAAAATGTAGACTGGCTATGTCAAACAAAGCGTTTCTGAAGAAGCGCGATTTGTTAACATCAAGTATAGATTTATGTGTCAGGAAGTATTTTCTGAAAGTATTTGTATGGAGTGTAGCCATGTATGGAAGTGAAACATGGAAGATAAATAGTTTAGACAAGAAGAGAACAGGTGCTCAAGATATGTGGTGCTTCAGAAGGATGCTGAACATTAGATGAATCGGTCATGTAACTAATGAGAAGTTACAGAATGGAACTGGAGAGATGGGAAATTTGAGGCACTAATTGTCTAGTCCTTTCGTGCCTCAGCGATACAGATAGCCGTACCGTAGGTGCAACCACAACGGAGGGGTATCTGTTGAGAGGCCAGACAAACGTGTGGTTCCTGAAGAGGGGCAGCAGCCTTTTCAGTAGTTGCAGGGGCAACAGTCTGGATGATTGACTGATCTGGCCTTGCAACATTAACCAAAACGGCCTTGCTGTGCTGGTAGTGCGAACGGCTGAAAGCAAGGGGAAACTACGGCCGTAATTTTTCCCGAGGGCATGCAGCTTTACTGTATGATTAAATGATGATTGCGTCCTCTTGGGTTAAATATTCTGGAGGTAAAATAGTCCTCCATTCGGGCCTCCGGGCGGGGACTACTCAAGAGGATGTCGTTATCAGGAGAAAGAAAACTGGCATTCTACGGATCGGAGCCTGGAATGTCAGATCTCTTAATCGGGCAGGTAGGTTAGAAATTTTAAAAAGGGAAATTGATAGGTTAAAGTTAGATATAGTGGGAATTAGTGAATTTCGGTGGCAGGAGGAACAAGACTTCTGGTCAGGTCACTGCAGGGTTATAAACACAAAATCAAATAGGGGTAATGCAGGAGTAGGTTTAATAATGAATAGGGAAATAGGAATGCGGGTAAGCTACTACAAACAGCATAGTGAACGCATTATTGTGGCCAAGATAGATACGAAGCCCACACCTACTACAGTAGTACAAGTTTATATGCCAACTACCTCTGCAGGTGACGAAGAAACTGAAGGAATGTATGATCAAATAAAAGAAATTATTCAGATAGAGAAGGGAGATGAAAATTTAATAGTCATGGGTGACTGGAATTCGGTAGTAGGAAAAGGGAGAGAAGGAAACGTAGTAGGTGAATATAGCCTGGACAAAGGAATGACAGAGGTAGCCGCCTGGTAGAATTTTGCACAGAGCACAACTTAATCATAGGTAACACTTGGTTCAAGAATCATAAAAGAAGGCTGTATACATGGAAGAAGCCTGGAGATACTAAAAGGTATTAGATAGATTGTATAATGGTAAGACAGAGATTTAGGAACCAGGTTTTAAATTGTAAGACATTTCCAGGGGCAGATGTGGACTCTGACCACAATCTATTGGTTATGAACTGTAGATTAAAACTGAAGAAACTGCAAAAAGGTGGGAATTTAAGGAGATGGGACATGGATAAACTAAAAGAACCAGAGGTTGTACAGAGTTTCAGGGAGAGCAGAAGGGAGCAATTGACAAGATTGGGGGAAAGAAATACAGTAGAAGAAGAATGGGTAGCTTTGAGGGATGAAGTAGTGAAGGCAGCAGAGGATCAAGTAGGTAAAAAGACGAGGGCTAGTAGAAATCCTTGGGTAACAGAAGAAATATTGAATTTAATTGATGAAAGGAGAAAATATAAAAAATGCAATAAATGAAGCAGGCAAAAAGGAATGCAGACGTCTCACAAATGAGATCGACACGAAGTGCAAAAAGGGTAAGCAGGGATGGCTAGAGGACAAATGTAAGGATGTAGAGGCTTATCTCACCAGGGGTAAGATAGATACTGCCTACAGGAAAATTAAAGAGACCTTTGGAGATAAGAGAACAACTTGTATGAACATCAACAGCTCAGATGGAAACACAGTTCTAAGCAAAGAAGGGAAAGCAAAAAGGTGGAAGGTGTATATAGAGGGTTATACAAGGGCGATGTACTTGAGTACAATATTATGGAAATGGAAGAGGATGTAGATAAAGACGAAATGGGAGATAAGATACTGCGTGTAGAATTTCACGGAGCACTGAAAGACCTGAGTAGAAACAAGGCCCCCAGAGTAGACAACATTCCATTGGAACTACTGACGGCCTTGGGGGAGCCAGTCCGACAAAACTCTAGCCTCAGACTTCAAGAAGAATATAATAATTCCAATCCCAAGGAAAGCAGGTGTTGACAGATGTGAAAATTACCGAACTATCAGTTTAATAAGTCACAGCTGCGAAATACTAACGCGAATTCTTTACAGACGAATGGAAAAACTGGTAGAAGCCGACCTCGTTGAAGATCAGTTTGGATTCCGTAGAAATGTTGGTACACGTGAGGCAATACTGACCATACGCCTTTTCTTAGAAAATAGATTAAGGAAACGCAAACCTACGATTCTAGCATTTGTAGACTTAGAGAAAGCTTTTGACAAAGTTGACTGGAATACTCTCTTTCAAATTCTAAAGGTGGCAGGGGTAAAATGTAGGGAGCGAAAGGCTATTTACAGTTTCTACAGAAACCAGATGGCAGTTATAAGAGTCGAGGGACATGAAAGGGAAGCAATGGTTGGGAAGGGGGTGAGACAGGGTTGTAGTCTCTCCCCGATGTTATTCAATCTGTATATTTAGCAAGCAGTAAAGGAAACAAAAGAAAAATTCGGAGTAGGTATTAAAAATCCATGGGGAAGAAATAAAAACTTTAAGGTTCACTGATGACATCGTAATTCTGTCAGAGACAGCAAAGGGCTTGGAAGAGCAGTTGAACGGAATGGATAGTGTCTTGAAAGGAGGATATAATATGAACATCAACAAAAGCAAAACAAGGATAATGGAATGTAGTCGAATTAAATCGGGTGATGCTGAGGGAATTAGATTAGGAAATGAGACACTTAAAGTAGTAAAGGAGTTTTGCTATTTAGGAAGTAAAATAACTGATGATGGTCGAACTAGAGAGGATATAAAATGTAGACTGGCAATGGCAATGAAAGCGTTTCTGAAGAAGAGAAATTTGTTAACATCGAGTATAGATTTAAGTTTCAGGTAGTCGTTTCTGAAAGTATTTGTATGGGTTGTAACCATGTATGGAAGTGAAACGTGGACGATAAATAGTTTGGACAAGAAGAGAATAGAAGCTTTCGAAATGTGGTGCTACAGAAGAATGCTGAAGATTAGATGGGTAGATCACATAACTAATGAGGAAGTATTGAATAGGATTGGGGAGAAGAGAAGTTTGTGGCACAACTTGACCAGAAGAAGGGATCGGTTAGTAGGACATGTTCTGAAGCATCAAGGGATCACCAATTTAGTATTGGAGCTCAGCGTAGAGGGTAAAAATCATAGAGGGAGACAAAGAGATGACTAGACTAAGCAGATTCAGAAGGATGTGTATTGCAGTGGGTTCTGGGAGATGTAGAAGCTTGCACAGGATAGAGTAGCATGGAGAGATGCATCAAAACAGTCTCAGGACTGAAGACCACAACAACAACAACTTGTCTAGAAGAAGGGTTCGGTTGGTAACACACGTTTTGGGGCGTATAGTATGAGAAAGAAGAATGAAGGGTAAAATCGTATTGAGAGACCAATGGATGAATACACTAAGCCGATTCAGAAGGATGTAAGTGAGAGTAGTTACTCGTAGATTAAGAGGCGTGCACGGGATAGAGTAGGATGTAGAGCTGCATCAAACCAGTCTCTGGACTGATGACCACAACAATAACATTCCAATCTCTGTGTTCCCCTACAGCTTTTGTCCCGTACAGTTCCCTCCACTAACATGTAAGTCAATGCCTGATGTATTAACAGATGCCCTATCACCCTGTCCATTCTCCTTGTCAGTGTTTTCCACATATTCCTTTCCTCTCCGATTCTGCGCAGAACCTCCTAGTTTCTTATCTTATCAGTCCGCCTGCTTCCCAACATTCGCCTGTAGCACCACACCTCAAATATTTCGATTCTCTTCTGTTCCGGTTTTCCCATAGTCCAAGTTTCACAAACATACAGTGCTATTCTCCGGATCGAAATTCTCAGTAATTTCTTCCTCAAATAAAGGCCTACTTTTGATACTAGTACATTTTTCTTGAGCAGGAGTGTCCTTGTCTCCAGCGATACTCTACTTTTGTCGTCCTGCTTGCTCCGTCCGTCGTTGGCTATTTTGCTGCCTACGTAGCAGAATTTCTTCACTTCATCTACTTTGTCAACATCAGTACCGAGTTTTGTAGTAAGACAGGTGAAAATTTAAATTTCGTTGTGTTACGCCACTTATGCCGTTTACCGTGATATACCAGGACATAGCTATGAACTGGAGAACCATTTAACTATTTAGATCAGTGATCGTCAAACTGTAGCCCAAAGGCCTATGCGGTTCGAATTAACTGATAGTGCCGTCTGCGTTTTTAAGCTGTATTTCATAATAATATCCATAAGGCTGGGTGATAATGGAAGATTTCAGTTAGATTACATTATGGTCGGACAGAGATTCCGTAATTAGATACCGGATTGTATGGCGTACCCAGGAACATATGTAGACTCAGATCACAATGTAGTATTAATGAGGAGTAGGCTGAAGTTTAAGAGATTAGTCAGGAAGAATCAATACGCAAACAGGTGAAATACGAAAGTACTAAGAAGTGACGAGATACGCGTTTAGTTCTCTAAGAGTATAAATGCATCAATAGAGTAAGCAGTACAGTTGAGGAGGAATGAACATCTCTAAAAAGGGCCACCGCAGATGTTGGGAGGAAAAAGATAGGTACAGAGAAAGTAACTGCGAAGAAACCATGGGTAACAGAAGAAATACTACAGTCCATCGATTAAAGGAGGAAGTACAAAAATGTTCTGGGAAATTCAAGGACACGTAAATACAAGTCGCTGACGAAGGAATAATTAGGATGTGCAGGTAAGCTAAGAGGAAATAGCTGCATGAAAAATTTGAAGAAATCGAAGTAAGATGTTTGTCGAGAGGACACACTCAGCGTATAAGAACGTCAAAACAATCCTCGGTGACATTAAGGAGTGGTAACATTAAAGGGTGGTAACATTAATAGTTCAACGGGAATTCCTATGTTAAATAAAGAGGAGGAAGCGGATAGGTGGAAGGAACACACTGAAAGTGTGTATGACGAAGAATATATGTCTGATGTGATAGAAGAAGAAATAGGAGTCGATTTAGAAGAGATAGGGGATACAGTATTAGAATTTGAAAGAGCTTTGTATGACTTAAAATCAAATGAGGCAGAAGGGATAGATAACATTCCAGCAGAATTTCTACTATAATTGGGGGAATTGGTGACAAAACGACCATTTACGTGATGTCTACAATGTATGAGACTGGCGACATACCATCTGGCTTTCGGACAAATATCATCCACACAATTCCGAAAACTGCAAGATTCGACAAATGCGAGATTTATCAGTTGAACAGCTCTTGCATCTTAGTTGCTGACAAGAGTAATACACGGAAGAATAGACAAGAAAATTGTTCATGTGCTACAAGATGATAAGTTTGGCTTTTGGAAAGGTAAAGGCACCAGAGATGCAATTCTGACGTCGCGGTTGATAATGGAAGAAAGACTATAGAAAAATCAAGACTCGTTCATACCGTTTGTCGAGAAAACGTTCGACAACATAAAATGGTGCAATATGTTCCAAATTCTGAGAAAAACGGGGCTAAGTTAGAATGAGGTAGGTGTAAAATACAATATGTACAAGAGCGAAGAGTGAATAAGAAGAGTGGATGACCAGTAACGAAGTGCTCGGATTAAAAAGGGTGTAAGACAGGGATGTAGTCTTTTACCCCTACTATTCAGTCGGTACATCGAAGAAGCAATGATGGAAGTAAAATAAATGTGCAGGAGTGCGAATAAAATTCAATGTGAGAAGATATGAATGACACGTTTCGCTGATGACATTGCTATTCTGAGTGAAAGTGAAAAAGAATTCCGTGATCTGCTGAATGAAATGAACATACTGTTGTGAACAGAATTTGGATTGAGAGTAAATCAGAGCAAGACCAAATTAATACGCAGTAGCAGAAATGACAACAGCATTACCCAATTTCAAGTGAAACAGCAGAGGTTTTGTGCTCTCAGCACATGTCAAAAATTTTCAAGTATGTACCATAATTCTTTCCATTAGTGGATTTATAAAGTAAATAATTTTGCCATATAAACTAATTATGTCTTTTACCGAGTTTTGTAGTAAGACAGGTGAAAATTTAAATTTCGTTGTGTTACGCCACTTATGCCGTTTACCGTGATATACCAGGACATAGCTATGAACTGGAGAACCATTTAACTATTTAGATCAGTGATCGTCAAACTGTAGCCCAAAGGCCTATGCAGTTCGAATTAACTGATAGTGCCGTCTGCGTTTTTAAGCTGTAAAATACATAATTAATTTATATGGCAAAATTATTTGCTTTATAAATCCACTCATGGAAAGAATTATGGTACACACTTGAAAATTTTCGACATGTGCTGAGAGCACAAAACCTCTGCTGTTTCACTTGAAATTGGGTACGCCGGCTAACTTGCTGTAATGGTTTTTATTCGTATGAATAAATAAGTCAAATAGTGAAAGACAACGTTTCTGCTTTCAAAAATCTCGAATATCGATGTAATTTAAGAAATATGAAATGCTGCTGCTCCTACAGTGCCCTTCATGCTGAAGTCGCAATTTACCGAGCAGTGGACTAAAAACTGAAGCTCATATGGCTTGTAAGCGGAGACGGTTTGTCAGTTACATACAGTACACGCTGCACTTGCTACGGCAACCGCTCTTTCAGGGGTCTCACATTGCGCTGTTTATATTTCCGCGGGTGGACGGAAAATTGAGCGCTATCTATTTTGAATAGGAGCCCGTAACATTCCATTGGATTACTTGCTCAGGGTTTTACAGTGATACGTCACTGACATAGGAGTGTTTGTATTTGGACGTTTGAAAGCACCTGACGAATTCTAGTTGCATGCTGCATATGAAAAAATGGTGCAAGAATTTTATTTCTGTTTCCTGTTCCACTGTGCTCTGCTCTGCAACACAAAAAATACTTCGTGGCTATACAGATTATTTGGTTTATATTGTTAACAAAGCTCGCATAAACGTATCACAATTTTGTATTCTCGTTCAGTGTGCCTTATCAGTACGTTCGTCTAACATGTGACAAAGCATATTTGTAATTACAAAATCTTGTCATAGTGTTTAACCCATTCAGAAACGATATTATTCGTAGCATACGCCAACGAATGTCGCAATATTAGGTTTTGTACTGTCCATCATTAAGCAAGTGTACTTTAGTGTCTTTTGACCATTCTGTCACCAGTGGCGGAAGGAGGAGCATCCGGCCACTTCTTAACATTAACCTTGCCAAATACGATTCTAACCATGCTGACTCTGCGCAACACCTGGATCAAGGCGTATGTGGAAGAAAGATGAAAGAAGACCATAATGCCACCAGGTTTCACTAAATTGCACATGGCACAGAATTATGCACTATTCCTCGGACCGTGTTCTATCCAGTTCATAATCTTACACATTTGACATACTAACGTGAGCTTTGTAACGAATTTCGAGGCACTGTGCTGATAGAATTTGAACCTGACGCAGCGGCAGGGTCAAAAAAATTGTTCAAGTGGCTCTGAGCGCTATGTGACTTAATATCTGAGGTCATCAGTCCCGTAGAACTTAGAACTACTTAAACCTAACTAACCTAAGGACATCACACACATCCATTCCCGAGGCAGTATTCGAACCTGCGACCGTAGCGGTCGCGCGGTTCCAGACTGTAGGGCCTAGAACCGCTCGGCCACTCCGGCCTGCAGGCGGAGTTAAAAGCTGGCTCTGTTGTACAATTAAACGACGAAGATTGATTTCAGAAAAATAAACCAAGGCCAATACTCGTAAAGATAAGCATAGGACTGCAGTCAAAACCACCAAGCACTGGAATGGAAATCGGAGAAACATGGAGTAGACTGAAGTCATCACGGAATCTTATCAGCACCAAGGAGAAGTGCACATCAAATTTGAATCCCCTAGTCTTGAGAATTAACCCCAACACAGAATCTCCCGAAAGTATCTTGGCCAAGTTTTCAGTCTTCAATCTATTGGAAACTATTCCCCACTTACCATGTTGACGGTATTCCATCCAAATCTTCGCCCTCTGGCACTCTGAAGCACTGAAATTTTTCCATCATATCACTGGCTGAGCTTATATCACTTTCAGCCAGTAAGCATTTCTTCGTGGTCTTCTGCTCGCGATTCCTCGTTCCAGCGTGCCAACTTTGTATTGCTGAGGGTGACTTTCAGGTAGACACAACCAGCAAGAGCACTCACGGACTTCTCCCGCAGTTGTAGTGGTTCCTGCCTTTCTCAAGTAATTAACTAATGAGCATGAGATGTGGAACACTCCTGTCGTGACTCATTATTGTGCCGGACATGCTAAGAGCGCAGACTGTTCTTCGCGAAATATTGCCTGTGGAGATTTACGTTGACCAACTTGTAATGAGAATTTTCGGAAAACCTCTTGCAATTTAGCCATCTCAGAGAGGAGAAGGTTACGTTACCTCGTGTATTGTGGAGCTGTCCCACTTAGAAAAAATAGACGTTAGAATCCATCTAAGAACAATCTTGAAATCTAATTTCGCGGTGTCAAATATTCGCTTATCAAGCCCCATTTAAAGTTACGAAAAGATCGACACGAATGTAATTCCTACACGGATGCGCACTCGTAAGATCGCATATAAACGTGTTCCGAGGCTGAATATTGCTTTCACTTATGTAGAATTACACGAAAAACCTATGTTGTGGTTGGCCAGAGAGCCAACACCGTGTTACTAGAGGAGGCCGAAAAGCATGCGTTTTAGTTCACGCAGGCTGGCGTGAGGTCTGGAACAGGACAAGCAGATTAGAATTTAGAAAAACGGACGTAGCTGGTGGAATATTTAACTTTAATCCATTAATTATGAACATCGGTCTTGACGGTACATGATTCACAATATGCTAGGTCGTAGCAAATTACGTAGGTGAAGGCTATGCTATACTATCGTGTCGGCAAATGAGAGCGTATTTTGTCAGTGAACCATCGCTATTAAAGTCGGCTGTACAACTGGGCTGAGTGCTAGGAAGTCTCTCTAGACCTGCCGTGTGGCGGCGCTCGGTCTGCAATCACTGATAAGGACCACACGGGGGTCCGACGTATACTAACGTAACGCGGCCGATTTAAAGGCTACCAACTAACAAGTGTGGTGTCTGGCGGTGACACCACAACCTACTCACAGTAAACATGTAGTGTCAGTGTGTAATTGGGTTCTCGACTGATAAAATACTACACTGTATAAAAAAAAATCGTATCAGTGTTTCGCACCTATCTCCATTCAGCCCGTTTCTCATTGGCCGGTTTACTCGACCATAGATTGACATCATTATATAAGACTCTAATTAATCTTTTACCTTTATTTTGTAGTTACTGAAATCATGGTTAGGAAGCTGTCGTTATCGACAGTCCGGCTGGAGTTTTATAAAGAACATAATGGAGATGATGTTTAATTTGTAGGGCGCTCAACTGCGCCGTTATCAGCGTCCGTGCAAATTCCCAATCTTTTCTCAGTCCAGTCTCACCACTTTCATAAACGATGCTGAAATGATGAGGACAACACAAACATCCAGTCCCCGGGCGGAGAAAATCTCTATACAGGGCGATCCATTGATCGTGACAGGGCCAAAGATCTCACGAATTAAGCATCAAATTAAAAAACTACAAAGAACGAAACTTGTCTAGCTTGAAGGGAGGAACCAGATGGCGCTACGGTTGGCCCGCTAGATGGCGCTGCCATAGGGCAAAACACATATCAACTGCGTTTTTTAAATAGGAAACCACATTATCTATTACATATTCGTGTAGTACGTAAAGAATATAAATGGTTTAGTTGGACTACTTTTTTCGCTTTGTGATAGATGGCGCTGTAACAGTCACAAACATATGGCTCACAATTTTAGACGAACCGTTGGTAACAGGTGGATTTTTTAAATTAAAATACAGAACGTAGGTACTCTAAACATTTTATTTCGGTTGTTCTAATGTGATTCATTTACCTTTGTGAATTTATCATTTCTGAGAACGCATGCTGTTGCAGCTTGATTACCTGTAAATACCAGATTAATGCAATAAATGCTCAAAATGATGTCCGTCAACCTCAATGCATGTGGCAATACGTGTAACGACATTCCTCTCTACAGAGAGTAGTTCGCTCTCCGTAATGTTCGAACATGCATTGACAATGTGTTGACGCAAGTTGTCAGGCGTTGTCGGTGCAAAAAAAAAATGGCTCTGAGCACTATGGGACTCAACTGCTATGGTTATCAGTCCCCTAGAACTTAGAACTACTTAAACCTAACTAACCTAAGGACATCACACACATCCATGCCCGAGGCAGGATTCGAACCTGCGACCGTAGCAGTCGCACGGTTCCTGACTGCGCGCCTAGAACCGCGAGACCGTTGTCGGTGCATCACGATAGCAAATATCCTTCAACTGTCCCCACAGAAAGAAATCCGTGGACATCAGATCCGGTGAACGTGCGGGCCATGGTATAGTGCTTCGACGACCACCTGTCAGGAAATATCCTGTTCAATACCGCTTCAACCGCACGCGAACCATGTGCCGGCCACCCATCAACCACTATGTGCCGCACATCCACCGTGATGGAAATGCATCGCCATTCTGTCATGCAGTGAAACAACTTGTAGTAACATCGGTAGAACATTACATAGGAAATCAGCATACATTGCACCATTTAGATTGCCATCGATAAAATAGGGGCCAATTACCCTTCCTTCCATAATCCCGCACCATACATTAACCCGCCAAGGTCGCTCACGTTCCACCTGTCGCAGCCATCGTGGATTTTCCGTTGCCCAGCAGTGCATATTATGCCTGTTTAAGTTAGCGCTGTCGGTGAATGACGCTTCATCGCTAAATAGAAAGCGCGCAAAAAATTTGTCATCGTCCCATAATTTCTCTTGTGCCCAGTGGCAGAACTGAACATGACGTTCAAAGTCGTCGCCATGTAATTCCTGGTGTGTAGAAATATGGTACGGGTGCAATCGACGTTGATGTAGCATTCTCAACAGCGACGTTTTTTGGATTCCCGATTCTCGCACAATTTTTCTGCTACTGATGTGCGGATTAGCCGCGACAGCAGGTCTGGTTGACGTTTCACATGTGGATGAACACTTCCTGTTTCCTTAAATAACGTAACTATCCGGCGAACGGTCTGGACATTTGAATGATGTCGTCCAAGATACCGAGCAGCATACATAACACACACCCGTTGGGCATTTTGATCACAATAGCCTTACAACAACACGATATCGACCTTTTCCGCAATTGGTAAACGGTCCATTTTAAAACGGGTAATGTATCAAGATGCAAATACTGTCCGCACTGGCTGAATGTTACGTGATACCACGTACTTACACGTTCTTAACTATTACAGCGCAATCTATCACAAAGCGAAAAAAGTTGTCCAACTGAAGCATTCATATTTTTTTTACGTACTACACGAATATGGAATAAAAAAAGGGGGGTTCCTATTTAAAGAAACGCAGTTGATACCCGTTTCACCTATGGCAGCGCCATCTAGCGGGCGAACTATGGCGCCATCTGGTTTCCTCCTTCAAGCTAGACGCGTTTCGTTGTTTGTAGTTTTTTCGTTTGTGCTTACTTCGTGAGATATTTGTTCAGGTCACTATCAATGGACCAACCTGTATAGCTGAAGCATTTAGGTAACCAATATTGATTAGCAGAGCGTTGAAGTGTCAATCAGCACGTTGTCATACTCTCCAGTATGACATGACTCCTACTTACAGCTTCGTCAGAGGACTAAGAGTTTCATGACCGTCAGTCGTTTTGTTGGGAGGGGTATGCTACCGATCTTAACTGATTCCTGGCTTACAGAAACTTTAGCCTTCATGGATAAAACACAAAAAGAACTGGTATTGATGTTGTGTAAATGTCACGGAATGAAAGTTCGCGCCCGGTTATAAACAAGTTTACCAGCTGGGGTAGTCTTCATGTAACTTCAGCAAGAAGCTTTATGTTTCTAATGGAGACGCAGTGTTAGTGGCGACAAGTCCCCTATGGATACATCTATTAGTACTCCACGAACTACTGTTAAGTGCTTGGCAGAGGGTACGTCTCACTGTACCAATTTATTGGAGCTTTTTCCTGCTTCATTCCTGCAGAAGTATGATCGCTTAAATGCTTTTAAGCGGGATGTAATGTGTCTAATCTTCTCTTCACATTCCCATCGGACCGATACTTAGGAGGTGTACTACATTCCTAGATTCAGTGCTTTACGTTGGATGTCGATCACAAGCATTGATCATACGGTCTCTCCATTGATTAACAGCGTACATTTTGGCTCATCCACACTGCACATCGCTCAAGTTTCGTGGAAAGGTTTTCACAGACTACCAGCAAGCACCTAGTAGTTTCATTTGTTTGTAAAGCCGATGCAACCCACTCACACGCCGTCTGTTTTACACAGAGGTGAGAAAGGTCATTTGATAGCGATATTCACATTTACAAATGAAGGTACTATCGCGTACGCAAAGTATAACAGGGCAGTGCGTTGGCGGAGCAGGCATTTGAACCTATGTGATTATGGCCTCACGACGGAAATCAACAGACGTTGAACGCTGAGTGGTAGTTGAGCGAGACACATGGGACATTCCGTTTCGGAAATCATTAGGGAATTTAACATTCCGAGACCCACAGCGTCCAGAGTGTGCCGAGAATACCAACTTCCCGGCATTACTTCCCACCACGGACAACGCAGAGGCCGGTGGCCTCACTTAACGACCGAGAGCACCGGTGTTTGCGTAGAGTTGTAGTGCTAAGGAACAAGCAACACTGTGTGAAATAACCGCAGATATCAATGTGGTACGTTCGACGACGGAACTGTTGTAATCTCCAAACACTATGAAGCAAGTAACAGCTAGCGTTGTACCATTCTTCAGCATCTATGCACAGTGTTTTGTTCAGTACTACGGGAATTTTTTCCTTTGGAAAGGAGATAATTTCAGTCTAAGGTATTGCAAGAAGTTTGATTTTACATTTTTGTCAGTGCTATCTTAGTAGCTTGATTAGTTCCAAAAGCTAAAATGTCTGTTAGGTTCAGTCTTTTTAAAACTGGTGGGGATCTGAAAATATTTGCCTTCCTAAATATGTTCAAAAAATTCCTTGATCAGTTTTAGAAAAACAAGCCTTCTGTTATTCCTCAAACAGCTAACTTTTCATCCTATTTCACATTCTTCCCGTGAGAAACACAACATTTGTCTATGTAGCCTTCTATGAACAATACTTTGTACAACGTTTAATAGGCTATATTTGGTAATATATATTGTTTTAAGCTGCCTTTTCCCTTGAGCAATAGTATAAGTACATCACCACTTAACTCTCTCGTTCCATGTCAGTTTTTGGTAAACTATGATATCTGAGGTTGTAACCTGAATTATTTTCAGCTTGACATTGACATGAGGGCAGTTAACAGTCTTGTCGAATTTGTCAACTCTCAATGACAATTAAAGGTCTTTACATAGATAGTCAGGCAGCAGTTAGAGTGGACGGTAAATTGAGTTCATGGTTCAGAGTAGTTTGAGGGGTAAGACAAGGCTGCAATCTGTCTCCACTGTTGTTCGATTATTTATGGATCATATGTTGAAAAAAAAAGACTGGCTGCGTGAGATTAAGATATATAAACACAAAATAAGCAGTCTCGCATATGGTGATGACTTAATTGTGATGGCAGACTCGATTAAAAGTTTGCAAAGTAATATTTCAGTGCTAGATCTCAAATGTAAGGACTAGGGTCTGAAGATTAGCATCTCCAAAACGAAAGTAATGACAGTGGGAAAGAGATATAAACGGATTGAGTGTCAAATAGAAGGAACAAAGCTAGAACAGGTGGACGGTTTCAAGTACTTTGGACGCATATTCTCACAGGATCGCAACATAGTGAAAGAACTGGTAGCGAGGTGTAGCAAAGCTAACGCAGTGAGCGCTCAGCTGCGATCTGCTCTCTTCAGCAAGAAGGAAGTCAGTACCAAGGCTAAGTTATCTGTGCACCGTTCAATCTTTCGACCAACTTTGTTGCATGGGAGCGAAAGCTGGGTGGATTCAGGTTACCTTATCAATAAGATTGAGGTTACGGATATGAAAGTAGCTAGGATGATTGAAGGTACTAGTAGATGGGAACAATGGGAGGAGGGTGTCCACAATGAGGAAATCAAAGAAAAACTGGGAATGAACTCTATAGATGTAGCAGTCCAGGCGAACAGGCTTGGATGGTGGGGTCATGTTAGACGCATGGGAGAAGCAAGGTTAGCCAAGAGACTCATGGGTTCAGGAGTAGAGGGTAGGAGGAGTCGGGGTAGAACAAGGAGAAGGCACCTGGATTCGGTTAAGAATGATTTTGAAATAAAAGGCTAAACATCAGAAGAGGCACCAATGTTAGCACTGAATAGGGGATCATGGAGGAATTTTATAAGGGGGACTATGCTCCAGATTGAACGCTGAAAGGCATAATTAGTCTTAAACGATGATGATGATGATCAATGACGACTCAACAATTTCACATCATAGACTTTCACGGCATTTTCAATAGTGATTTCGTGAAGGTAACTTGCGGGAGTCCATAGCCTGAATGATGGATGTTCTTTTGTTTTCAGAGTCTGTGTTTGCATGTTTTGTTCTGTGAAGTAGAAATTAATTTTTCTACAACAGAAGACGTCTGTAGGTGTCTTAGAGCCGCTGATATTCTGTTCAATGAGACTACACTAATACATGTAATCAGAAACTGACTTTTCTATATATTTCATTACTTCGATTTTATTACTTCGTGAAATGTTCCTAATATTATACTGCTTTTATTAATAACATTGTCAAAAGCAGTTTGTTTGTTCTGGCTTCAGTATATCATATCTACTTCTGTCTCTTTGTTCAGTAGGATAATTATAGGTTTGTACCCTGTGTATCGAAGAGTAATCCTCGCCTCATCCTTGTACAAGTCCTCTGTCACCGTTGTTCTAGGAATGCTTCAACGACCACCCTGTGACACGATTGTGGAACAATGTGTGTCAATCGCTCGAATCAAGAGGATGGGAAAACCTATTAAAAAAAACCTCAGCTCAAGGGATGCTGCGCTGGAATGAGGTACATGTTTGTTGAGGTGGAACCTGCCGCACCTGAATTGTATAAGGCTCGATCAGGCAAATGGGTCTCTGTCTGGGTGGACGCTATTTCCTTAGTTGTTCGTGGGACTTTCATTAGGCCTAAATCACTTTCATCTACTGCCAGCGGTTTGCATGGGCCACTGGGCAATATTAACACCCAAACTCCGTAGAGACTTCGCCTGAGATGTCTCTGACAGTAAGAGGAAGCAGTAGCATCCCTTGGTGGGTAACGTATTTACTGTTGATAAACGTGTATAAGGTTCCAACGAAATTCTGTCACCTTTCTATAGCCATAAAGCTATAAACTGACTTGCAGGATAGTTTCACCTTATCAAGGGGTTGTGCAATGGTACAATTCTGATCGACATACTAATGTCCACCGAAAAGAGCAAGTTGTTAAGCGCTAAACTGCTTGGGAATATGTTACCAGGACCGAACTGCTCACTGGGCTAAATTGTTGTAGAGGGATTGTGACGTGTCTTGAGATAATCCGTACGGTCACCAATGAACTCTAGCAGGGATAGGAAAGCTAAAGTGTCTCTGGGGTCCAGAATTTCATAAAAACTGTTGTTTGGAGTTACACAAGTCGGCTCCCAATGTTGGGAGAGCATTTTAATACCACTTTTAAAAGTTTGGAAGGTTTGCATTTGCCACAGTAGTTATCGTACAGTTGACCCCACTAGCTGCCTTGGAAGGACCTTGGGGAGGATGGCTAACCACCACCTTATGTGGCACCTAGTATCCAAGCAGCTCCTTACTAACATTCAGTTTAGGTTCAGGATGTCCACTGCACATTTGACATTCTGGCGCTCCTGGAAACGGCTATACAACAGGCTTTCCTGCCTCCGCGTCACCTGCTGGATATATTTTTTAGGTCAAGAAGGCCTACAGTACTACTTGTAGAAATATTATTCCTGGGGAGCTCCTTGCAGTGGGTATGTGGAGGATGTCGTCTCATCACTATGCTCCCCTTTCTCTCACCAGCTATTGTAAATATCTAGCATGTTAGGTCGTCTCTGATCTAACTCCGCAAAACGGTGCAGCTCAAGGTACTGTTGTAAGCCTGACTGTCTTTGTAATCGCTACAAATAGTCTCAAATCAGTTGTTAAAGGCCGAATCCAACGTTCTCACTGTTGACAACTTCTCTGTCTTTCATTCCTGCTAGAACGTTGCAAGAACACATCGTCAATTGTAACTGGCTCTTCGACTGTTGAGTATACGGGCGAAGAAGAAGGTTTTTAAATTCTCAACACAGGATTTTGTGTGCTTTCTTTTTAGAGGTTCACATTCGATTTAAACTTTTATGACCTGAGGATGAGGGACACTATTCTTAGAATGAAAGATACTATATCAAATTCTTGTAGGGTATCCGGCCGGATCAAACTGTCACCTGAGCACAATATTTCAGCACTCCACCTGGCCGCAATCATCAGGTGAGAAAAGCTGTCGCCAATAACTGATTCCACTCGCAAATGGCTACTCTTTTATATGCATCGAAAGTAGAACACCGCATGCGCTAGATATAGTGCGCACGCACTCAATCATTCTTGCTGCCCCCTGGGACTAAAAGAGCCTCCGGTGATGAATGCTGTTGAAAACGACATATCGTTACAAATGATTATTCGTAGCCGGCCGATTCAGGTGCCTTTGTTTCTTCATGTCTGATAAAACAGGATTCCATGGTTTACTTTGCGAGTATCCATGATCTCGTTTAATGATATTATCTGGTAGTCTGATTTCAACAGATTCTTTTAAAACATAATCCATATACCGAGAATCATATGCAGCTGCTTGCGTCTTATTGTATAGCACTCTGTGTCCCTCTGAAAGGCAATGCTCAACCACCGCAGATTTATCTGGTTATGATAATCGCGTATGGCGATAATGTTCAATACACCTGTCGTTGACGGTAAGAATAGTTTGGCCAATGTAAATTTTACCGCACTCACACGGTACTTTGTAAACGCCAGACTTCCTCAAACCTAGATCATCTTTGACAGCGCCGAGAAGTGCTCGAACCTTAGCTGGCGGACGAAAAACTCATCTGATCTCATATTTCTTCAAAAGTCTACCTATCTTGGCGAACACATTCCCAGCATACGGAAGGAAAGCCACAGACCTAAAGGTGTCTTCAGAAGGTTCACGTAGAGGTCCAAACTCTAAATCACGTCGCATTTCTCGTTCCGTGTAGCCGTTATTATTAAACACGTCCTTAAGATGTTGCAGCTCCTGTGGTAAATGTTCACCATCAGAGACAGCATATACTCGTTTAACCAAGGTCCGAAGGACTACTGTACGTTGAAAAGGTGGATGGAAACTGGTAGCATGTAAATACCTGTCGGTATGAGCTGATTTCCTGTAAACACTGTTTCCTTGACATACTAACACGCCGGGAAAGTTTAGTTAGTCATGAAAGATGCTGTTAGATTCCGGGTCTTCACACTTCAACTTACGTGGCTACTACATCTGAAGGTTCTGAAAAGACGGTCCCTCCAAGCACTAAATGTTTTAAAATGTCTTACTAGGTGATAGCGCCTACTCGGTAACACCGATTATGTCCAGATTTATGCTATATGCATGGCTTGACCAGAAATGAAAAGAACGGAACTGGCAGACCTAGACGTCCAAGAATTTTTTTAAAAAAATATAGCGTCTTTGTTGCCGGTCGGGCGGGGCACGAGCGACTTATGTTAGTGTAATTTGCAGGCAACGCTTGACACAGAACGGTAATCTGAGGGTCGTATGGTCTAGTCCTCGTAAGGGAGCTTTTTTATTTTCGATTTACGGGTTATTACGTGTACTGTACAATAAACCGAAGTTACCTTCATGAGCCTTTGCGCGATCGTTAGGTCACGTCACGGTCTCTAGTAGAAAACCTTTGCGTTAGGAGGGAGTGATTTGCGTCGGGATCGATGGTGAGGGAACTGACAGTGAGACCGGAAAGGTGGAAAAATTTATTCGAGATGAGGCGGCCGAGTTGGACTCTGGCGATGAAGCGAGCAGTGTGGCGGCAGTTTATGGCTAGTACAAGTTCGGCAATTAACAGTCACAGGCTCTGAGGGCAGCAGAGATATCAGGGAGAGACACTCAGGTGGGTTCCTGGATTGTGAACAATGACTGTGGACCACGGTTGCGGCCGGCTGCAAACCTCCCGACGTGTGGAAGCGTACCGAGGGAAGGAGCGGGTTGTGTGCTTCAGCGACTGACCGAACCCGGAGACGGACGGCGGATTGCCGCTACACTGAAGCTGTGTGTCGGCTGCCAGCTGTCCTTCCCGGAACGTAATAGTGATATATCTGACGAGCATCCGATTTGGTTTATCTCATGCAAGTGAGCCGAGAATCGGCAGTAACCATAGTTATAATTGTCATTTCCTGTACCAGTACTCTGATTGCTTGGTTCTGTAGTTTTCTGGTTGCTTGTTAAAGGTTCACATGCGGCTACATATCAGGTTTCTCATTATTGATCCCACTTTGGTCGCTTGCCAGGTAAATTGTGTATGCGCACCTATAAAACTAGTGAATTTTTTTGTTGATTTAATGCTCCAGTGTGAGTGTTATTTACCAAGATCTGTCTCAGCTTGCTAGTTGACTACTGTAAAGCGTCGAATTTGTGGAGGTACGCTTTAATATATTAAGTGAGTTCATTTCATTCGTCACGTACTGCATGTACTATTACTGGAGGGCACTATTTCGGCTGTTGTCCTATTGAGTATTTATACTACAAAGTCTGTGTTCTTTTATTGTTTGTAAGGCTGTGGCCGTCTTAATCGTACTCGTAGTTGTTAGGTCTCTGTTAGTGACGACATTGATTTGCGTTTGTTACTACTGTCTTATACGTGGCTGTAATGTTATTTCAAAGGTTATGTGCTATGTGCTGTTATTCAGGAGTCTGTTGGACAGTCACACGCGTTAGACTGCAATTTAGTTCTCCACTCCGCGTGACAGTTACATGTTTACCCCTCTTCCACTTGGAGCGAGTTTCATACAATTTGTGGTTGTCAGTTGAACTTCCTGCTCGGGAGTTGTATTAGGAACAGTGTTTAGATATTGGATGCCTTATACGTTTCATTGATTTGACTCCGTTAACTTGTTTCCCTTGTTGCTGTAATTTTGAATGTCATACGGCGGCGTTCCGTCTCTGGTACAATCCTGGTCCAAATTGTGTACTTATTTCTGTATTTCTTTGTTATTTAGGCTATTAGTTCTGTTTCCTTTGGTGGGACTTGAGTGAAATGTGGCTTGTTGGTAGAGCAGGCGCAGCGCCCGAACGTGGAGCTAAGTACGCTCTCGACCAAACGGCCAGCCGTGTGCAGGTGGTCCTGCAGCACTTAATCTTTCTGAACCTCCCACGCCTTGCCAAGACATGGTTGTAAAGCACATCAAAGTGTTCATTTGTTTCATAATCACTGCGCTCCTACTGCATCTTCCCTTTTAATGTTTTTTCCCTAGCTCATTTAAATTGTTGAAGTGATTACTGGATAACTGGCCAACTGAGTAATAACTAGATTTATTTACTTAAATGTGTTTATGTGAGTGTGACTCTGCCGGCTGAAAGATTATTAATCTTACACTTTGTATGCACTGTTGCCTTCGAATTGGCCATGCACTAGAAAATATAAGATGTGTTAATATCATGAAGGTTCTCACTGACTAGTTGTACGATTCAGGACGCAATATTAAACGCCACTTTTGTCTGATTATTTGCCTTGCTTGCTTTACACACCCCCTGCTATCCAGCGGTATAGATCATATGGTGCTTATTTGTGAAATATACTTCTAATTTTGATTGTAAATCTTAAAGTTTATTTCGAGAAAGAATTTTTAGCTTCTTCACTGTACTTCTAATTTTTTATTATTGTGCTTAATGTGTTTACTGTTAATCAGACTGGTACACTTTTATGATCAAAAATTATTCTTAGTATTCAGTTTCATAAATCTAACTGAATGTGTTCTGTTGAACTGAAGATAATGCTCAGAATGATGTTCAACCTCCATTTGGCCCTGTCCTTCCTACCACGGGCAGCATCGAGTGCTTAATGTGTTCCTGTTCGGTATGTTGTATTTATTAATTTTTCATAAAAAAGTATACAAGCAAAGAAAAATTTGAAACAGCAAATAAATTTCCAGGAAAATACTCTATGCCGTGCATGATTTGTATGTAAAATAGTATTTATTAATTCAGAGATGTTGATTTACAGTAGCTGAAGAAGTATTTATCGTAAATATGTATCTAATTTTCTCGTCATTTTACAGAAATAATAAACACCGCATTTTCCAATCATATGGTTGTTTGAAAGTTTTTATCGAAGAATAAGAAGAAATGAGATTCTGTCTCTTCGCACAGTTTGGCAGAAAACGACGTGTAACGCATCGTTTTGCCATATGTAGACGACGATATGCAATATCTCGATGAGAAAACTGAAGAGATAATAATAGTTTGAAAGCTTTATAATAAAAACAGACATCGCATGTTTGCAGTAGTGGAATTCCTTCGGGGGGAATCACTTTAAAATATCACCATGACAATCCTTTTTCATCTTGACATTTTTCCACCCTCACAAGTCAATTAACAGAAGTAATTTGTGCTCCTGATGGTAGGGCTCCTTATATCAATGAAAATCTTTGGTTCAAGGCTGTTATAAGTTTCCCAAATGTTAATGACGACGTTCCCATGTTTTGCCTTGTCCTATCCTTTTCAAGTCTTGTGTGACAGTATTAATAATTGCGAAGCACTGAGCAGTATTTCGGTTTATTAACAGTTTTATTTGCAGTCTAAGAAACATAAACACTGTAAACCAACAAAAGGCATTTTTGCGCACTGATTCCACCCATCGACACGCACATTACAGCTCTGTACTCCTTCCTCTCCGCGAGCCGCTGCCTGGAAGCTACGCAAACATAAACGACTCAGCCTTCTCCCGACCCAAACCAAAAATGCTGGTTTCTTCTGAACACTCGGTCATCTGGAACTCCCACTTCCGCCAGTTTCATTTCTGGCCAAGGCCTGTATCCAGCGTTAATGTGGTCGACATCTGTGATGAGGAACCGGCGTTGTCCACAATTTAGTCCCATTTCCTTGTTTTACAGGGCCTTCGCGAGAGGTAGCGTTTTCCCATTCTGTAACTGAATCTTTCGCTTTTGTTGACATATCAGTTACTTTCTACCGCTTTCGGTTGATCCATGTGGTATTTGAAAGTCTGTAGAGGAATGGCAGAAAACTTTGATTCACAGATGCTGCTTTATGGCAGGACACATTGTAATTCTGATACAATGGAAATGGGGGTGTGGCATTGTTGGTAGGGAGGCCCAATCCGGAGACGTTCGGCTGCTGAGTGCAAGTCTTACTTCAGTCGACGCCACATTGGGTGACTTGTGTGCCGGTGATGAGGATGAAATGATGGTGAGGACAACGCAACACTCAGCCCAGGAGCGGAGAAAATCTCCAGCACGGTCGGGAATCGAACCCGAGTCTGTTGCATGGGAGGCAAGCACGGAACCATTCAGCTAAGCAGGCGGACTGTGATACAATGATTCGCTGTAATCTGTTTCTTTACTGTCACGCCTAAGAAATCGCGATAAGAAGACCACACCCTAACCACGAAAGACAGCCCCGCGTTCTAACACCGCCTTGTCCGTTGTTTACTGTTGGCATTGCACATAATGGCAGCTAACCTTTTCCAGGAATTAGCAAAACCGAAAGACTTCCATCGGACTCACACAGGATGTACGTGATGCATCACTCCAAATCACTGCTTTGGAATAATACATTGTTCAGTTCATCCCTCTTTACACCACAGCAAGAGACTCTTGGTGCTGACTACAGAAACTGGCTTGCGAGAAGCTGGTCTACGGTTCCAAGCTGTTCTTTTCAACTCCCGATGTACATTCACTGAGTCAACCGGACTCCTGGTAGAACTTCGGATCTCGGTGATTCTATGCGATTTTTTTGCAACGTCGCTTGACAATGTTCGACGGTCCCTGCTCAGTGCATCGGGTCTAGCTCGTCTTGCTTTAGCTGTGGTTGTCCGTTTGTGCCTTCACATACTCTCTTCAACAACAGCCGACTTTGGCAGCTTTACAATATTTAAAATGTCTATGATGGTTTCGTTACTCAGGTGTCATACAATGAGAAGTCCACATTCAAAGTCATTGAGCTGTCGTGACACCGATTCTACTGGTACTGCTTCACCGCTGACAACACAGTACTACAAGACATCTAGAGGTAAATTCCGCGTTAAATAGGGATGTACGGATACTTTTCTTCGGACAGTGTATTCTGCACACTGAGGAGGTACGCAATTAATCTAAGAAAATCAGTGAACTTGGAACGATCAGACTGGCTACTCTTGCAATGGTTCGTCGTTTTTACTGGACGACCTGAAATGAGCACTATGAGCTGTCGCAGGATGCGTGGCTTGCAGTAATTTTCGCTTGCTGCTTTGGTGTTATCGCCAATCTACTGCAACCCCGCTAAAGACTTTTAGCCTCGTTATTACCTGCTATGCCCATTGATCTGAAGGTTTTTAAAATTTTTCTCCAATGCTGCGGTCAATAACTTGTAAATTATTTGGTGGCCGTATTAGACACGTGCCTGCAGCACAGTTTACATTTATTTATGTCAGCAAGTAGAAATACACTAATGGAAAAAAATTGGTGCACTTAGAAAGGTGACTCCGATTTAGATCCGATGACGACATTTGCAGCATAGGTGATAGTAGATGTAATGATAATGGTTTCAATGTCGTTCGTCTACAGGTAGTGTCATGGAATAATTACCAGAGCGCCAACTTGTCTACCCCTTACCAGGGAATGCTCACAGCCAGAAGACCCAGTGTGCTGCAAATGGGTGAAGCAAGCCGGGAACCATGCCACAGAGATGCGCCTGTGCTTCACACAAAAGAGAGAGCGAGTCTTAAAGGGGCCATATTGTGGTCTTCCGCGGGGCGGGATGATTTTTGCGGAGAGCTGTCACACAAGTGGGACGTGCTGCGTCACCTGTGAACGATGCTCGTATTAGGGGTTACGTGAATATTCTCACGCCTGTATACGGTGTTCTGGACGTCCTTGCAGCGCAGTCGTATTGTAAGGGCAGAACGCACAGATAAGAGGCTTGTGAGCCCAGACCTGTTAACACGAACTGTTGCGAACCGATTATTAACAGTGGGACTACAGGGATGGACAACTTTTGCCCGTCTTCCACTCACGCCACAGAATGAAGTGCGCTGCTCGACTCGTGCCGTCAGAGGATCACCTGGAAGACGGAATGGCGCGCCGTCGTCTTCAACGATGAAAACACATTCAGTTTACGCGTAGGAAGTAGACCCGTCAGGCGCTGTCTTGTGGGGTGCCTTCGTGCAAGACATACTGGCCATACCCCACGCCTTATCGTCTGGAATAGGATAAGCTACAACTCCCGTTCACCTTTGGTGTTTCTCGTGTTGCAGGGGCGGGGGGGGGGGGGGGGGGGGGGCGATAAAAGCGCTCGGTACTTGCAGAACGTTGTTTGATCCGTTCCTTTGCCGGTCTTGCAACAATAAAGTAATGTTCCAACAGAATAATTCTCGCCCACCCACTGCCCGCGAAAGTCGACGTGCTCTGCCATACGCGCAGCAACTTCCCTGTCCAGCTCGATCTCCGGAGTTGTCTCCAGTCGAGCAGGTGTGGGATACGACGGGACGAGCACTGACTCTTGCGACTCCTCCAAACCAGCAACTCTTACATAACTATGTGAACAGGACGAGCAGGAGAGGCACAACGTATCCCAGAACAGCATTCGCCATCTGTACAATCGATTGGATAGCAGAGTCAGTACAAGCATTGTCACCCGTGAAAGCTTCCCCATGCACTAATGTGGGTGTTCAGTATGGTTCGATACCTAGTACCTCAAAAGCGCTCGTGCTATTGATCTGTAAACGTAATAATCTGATGTACTCCATAAGCACTGTTGCACAAATGAGACCTGAATGAATTGTAACCTCTAAAAACGTGCACTAAATTTCTTTCGGTAAGTGATTACTTTTGAAAACCAAAGGAAACAGACGCTGATCAGCCAGAACATTATGACCAATAGGTAATAGCCGGTTTGTGCTGAACTCTGCTAGTCGTCGAATAAGGGGCGTCTAGGAAACCTCCTGAGCCGTGCTCCGGCTCACGTTTGTGCCATGACTGGTTGCCATCGTGTATTCGGATTGTGACCTCTCGTTCTCTTAGTGCGTTCACTGGCGCCACTACGTTTGCTCTCATTGCCTGTCCGTGAGTGGCATCAGCGGCGTTGATCGATAGCGAGTACTGTGGTACTATATTTGGAGCGACCTCTCGTATTTCCGGGTCGTCGTGTGTCAGAGATCAGTACAGCGCCAGTACACGCTAGGACAGCTGGCCGTACATGAACTGCTCGAAGGAAGGATGTGGTCGCGAGAGTTCACGGCCATGTCGAGGTCCGGATCCAACGAGTTTAAGTTGAATGGACCGTTATATTCGAGTGGTGCAACCTTCGCCGGTGTGTGTGTGTGTGTGTGTGTGTGTGTGTGTGTGTGTGTGTGTGTCCGTCGAAGTGACCTCATGAAATAAGCTGTCAGTCGACGATTTATACTGGGATCTTTCCAATACCTGACGATCAAGAGCGACTGTTGGTTGGTCGTTGGGTCGGTCGTCTACACGGACGACGTGTATTTCCGAATGCTTCTGGGTTGTCTGTGTTTGTGTCGACTTGTAATTCGTCCTTGGTGCTCCACAGTGACTGGTTTTAGCATTGTTTGAGTTGATTGTGGAATTGTTTTCGCGGATACGAGTGTATCCAGTGTGGTTTTGAATGAGCAGTCACTTCAACACTGTCTGCGTACTGGATTCGTGGGGGCAACTTGTTGTGATTACCTCGGATTATGCTTGCGTTTGAACAAGTTCTCTTGTATAATGTTTGGCGTTTTACGATGTCAAGAGTGTAGTCCGCCCGTCTTCCTGTCATGGGTTACTCTATCGTGTATTGGACATCGGGCGTTAGGTTGATTTTGCGAGACTGTTGGCCTTGCGTTTAACAGTGACTGGTTTGAGTTGCCACCCTGTTAAGTGGGTATAACACTGGGCTGCCTGTTTCACCTTACTTACGTTTAGGGACTTTTCTAGGTCGAGCCTTGGAGCATTGTCTGAGGATCACTCCCTTCTTTATTTGGTCTCATTGTGTCACTTGTTTAAAAATAATAGTTTTATTAAGTTTATCCTATTGCTTGTGGCCTTCAGCCGACAAATAATTTTGAATTCTCTCTTAATAAGGCCTTCAGCCGTCGGCGTAGCTTCTGTTACAGTCAGGTTTCTTAAAAAATAGTTTGATTTTAAAAAATTATTTCCTTAAATAAAGTCTACGTGTTTACTGTGCAACCAACATTAACTGACTAGGCCCCGTCCACCACCTTTTCCTGCCTTCCGTAAGTCATACGTCTCACCTCCTTTCTCGGATCGCTAGACAATATTCAATAAATCGGATAATGAGCTTTATTACAAAAGCAAAAATTACAATACTTAACTTCGTGCTAAACGGACGTGTTGCAAGCAAAGGACGATAGACAAATTAAGCAAGTTTCTTCAGTATAGACAATGCTACAAAGGACAAGGGAAATGACTAGTTTTGAAGCTATTCTTGAATTGGGCCTCCGCCAGTCTGGCGCGGCGCTTATGTTCTATTAGCATAGAGGTCGCGTTGTCGTCCTGGAGAGGGGTCGGTCAGCAAGCAATTGGCAGGCGTCTTCTCCACATCCCTCTTTGCTCTCTCGTTCCCGATTGGCTTGCCGGCGCTTGAATTCACGATGTAGCAGTACGTCCATCTTTGGCACGGATAACGTAGGCAACACCTTGTGAAATAGTAGCAGTGAGGCCTTGGTACGTCGCTGTTGTAAGTTGGCACCACATTATCATATACAATTCACTTAATTACTGTAAATTCCAGGCACGAGGCGATAAGCTCTGACGCCACCTGGAATCTCATTACAGATGTATTCGATAGTGTTCAGATCTGGCGAGTTGTGGGACCAGCACATCAAATCGAAGTCGTCGCTGTGTTCTTCGAACCACTCCATCACACTCCTGGCCTTGTGACATGGTGCATTACCTTGCTGAAAAATGACAATGCTGTCGTTAAACATGATAGCCACAGTGGTCTGAAATCATTGTTCGACAGTCCTTGCCTGTCATGGTGCCTTGCACAAGCTCCATTGAACTCATGGATGACCACGTGAATGTTCCGGATAGAATAACTGAGACGCTGCCAGCTTTTCTCAGCACTGCATTGTCTGCGTCTCACAATCCATGACTGAAATGTCATAATGGCGAGCAGACAACCAATGCTGAATGACATTTTTAATGTTAGTGTGTAACTCGAGTGGACTAGATACTATCACACCAGAGAACTCCCAGATATCATTCCACAACGTCTATGTACAAAGTCATGACTGGATCAAAAGGAGGCATATGTGTATAAAACAGGATCCTGTACTGTGTAAATAATTTCTTTCTTTCACAGCATTCAGCACCTACCTGTAAAAAATACTTATTTGTCATTACTTCCCATCACCTCTGAACTAAACTGAATAAGATCTTCGCATATGAAGCAAATGTCTCCATTAGTCATCGCTTGCACTTATGTAATATAACTTGTTATCATGATATGTGTATGAAATTTTGAATATGTATTTAGAACATGTGAAAAGTAGTATCACTAAATGTTCATGAAAAGTTGCTGGGAATATTAATCACCTTAAAATATATAGGACATCTTTCCGAAGCGACCTTAAGTTGAGTGACCCCATAAAACAAATAGTAGGAAAGGAAGACACAATACTGAGATTGTTAAGGAAATATAACACCCACTAAAGAAGTGGCTTACAAGGTGCTTCTACGACCGATTATTGTGTATGTTTCATCAATCTGGGATTCTTACAAGGCAGGACCGATATGTAAGAGAGAGAGTGAGACAGAGTTAGAGAGACAGAGAGAGAGAGAGAGAGAGAGAGCGGAGGGGGGGGGGGGGGGGGAGGATCCAACGCATTGTGCCGCGTTTCGTCACGGGATCGTGTAGTCGTCGGGGGAGCTCAAGAGACTGCAGTGGTAAACACTACAAGAGGCCTCGAGACTACGCAGAGTTTTACTGACAAAATTTCGAAAGAGTTCTTTTCGGGTAGATTTGGACTACATATTACTTACTCCCAAATTTGTCACGAAACCGCCACAACGTGAGGGAAATACAGACTCATCGAAAATCGTTCTTCCCTCGCGCCATTCGCAAATGGACAACGATGGGGGATCAATTGATAGTATCCGAAGTGCCCTCCCCCACTCACCTTCACGTAGCTTGCGCAGTATTGGTGTAGATGCACATATGATTACCCATTCAGTTAAACTGTATACTATAACAAAAATGTAAGAAACGGGCTGTGTGAAAGGGCTGTTTTGTTTTCTTCCTCGCAGGCGGTTTTAACTACGACAGCATTGTATTTAAACATTTGCACGAACTGTTCCTGTTGTTAGTTTTATGTAGTCCTTTCATGAGCTGGAAGTTCGGAAAACCAGTTGATACTATTACCACACGGCAACGAATAAATGAAAAATTTTGTGTAGTCTGAAGGTGAGCAATTGTAATTTTCTAAACAATTTTTTTTTCAGCTATCAGTCATCTGACTGGTTTTATGCGGCTCGCCATGAATTACTCTCCTGTGCTAACCTCTTCATCTCAGAGTGGCATTTGTGACCTACGTCTTTAGTTATTTGCTGGATGTATTCCAATCTCTGTCTTCCTCTACAGTTTTTGTCCTTTACAGCTTCCCCTTGTACCATGGAAGTCATTCCCTGATGTCTTAACAGATGTCCTGTCATCCTGTCCCTTCTCCTTGTCAATGTTTTCCACGTACTCCTTTTCTTTCCGATTTTACGGCGAACATCCTCATTCCTTACCTTATCAGTCGACTTAATTTTCAACATTCGTCTGTAACACCACATCTCTCATGCTTCGGTTTCCAGGCCACTGACTCCAATGCACGCTCCTCAAAGTCCTCCATAAACAAACTGGCCACAATAGGTGACAACGGCTTCCCATTGCTACTCCATCAGTCTGTTCGTAGTACTGACCATTGAATGAAGTGTAAGTGAAAGTCAGCTCATGTCGAAACAAATTTGTTAACTCGACACAAAACTTAACCACAATTAGCTGCAACGTATCAGAGAGAGGAATGCGAGTGAAAAGAGAAACCACATCAAAACTGACTAAAATATCAGTCTTTCAAACGCAGTCGCTGCAATCGACGTAAGAAATCTGCAGATTTCTTGACGTGGTCTTCACACCTACCTACTAGTGGGCTTAACAAACTAGCAAGATGTTTAGCTACACTGTATGTCGGAGCACCAATATTTGAAACAATAGGCCTCAACGGGACCGTCTCTTTATGCACCTTAGGGAAGCCATATAATCTAGGAGGTACAGCACAGTAAGAATTAAGGCTCTTGATAGCCTCTTGTGACAAAGAACTGTTCTTCAGGATGTTATTAGTCTTTCTGTCAACACCAATTTTGCGATACGCAGAACCAGAAAGTAGACACTGCACCTTTTGAATGTAATCGTGGCATTTCCCTTGTCCGCAGGTAAAATAACAATATCAGGATCCATTCTGAGTGATCGTAAAGCAGCCGCCTCAGCTGCTGTTACGTTACACTTGGGTGGACGGGCCCCAGTTAACACATGACAAGCTTCCCTCTTAACCTCTTCCGCAGCCTCGAAAGGTAGATTATAAACAGCCTGTTCAATAGAATTAATAAAATCAACGACTGGAATACTCTTAGGTGTCGGTGCGAAATTCAAACCTTTCTCCAGCACAGACAAAGCTGTATCGTCAAACGATTTCTAGGTGAGATTGATCACAGAACCTCGAGAATTAAAATTAGAATTAGACTCTGAGCCAAGGAAACATTCAAACTTTGCCGAATGACGAACAGCTACAGATTGAAATTCTCAGTCAGACTGCGACCAAGAGGCGCCGTCCACCCAATTCCCAGAAAATTCAGATACATTAGACGCCATCATTAAATGAAGCTGAAATAATTCCTTGGAAACAAAATTTAATTGACGCCGAGTATAGTCGATCCTCTAACGAACAAGAGTTAATCTAACATGTTGCTTGATGTGATTGGCGGCAGGAGAATTAATATTATGCACAACCTTAGCAAACGTTGGAACCACACTATGTCTTCGACACTTCAATAAAGACGAAAATGCACATTCCTACCTCACTCTAACACTGCGAAGTTTATCCAACCTCCGCAAGCAACGATACATTTACTCCCCGTGGAGATAAACAACGTGAGACATTAAATTTTCCCGGCGAACTGAATGTTCAAACAATTTACGAGTTTGCTGCCGGGTGATGTCGTCGACCACCGCCGATATTTCGACAGGATCACACACTGCCATTCTCAAGGCACAACTGCAAGGAGGAAGCAATGTGCAAGGGAATTTAATACCTCGGTTTACAGAGGAGAAGCAAGGAAGATACCACACACAGAACAAGTTACTGCCAAGTCTACACACAACCAAAGATAACCAACATCAGAAATGTCTATAGTGACTGTTAATCAACAGGTGAGGTACCCCTAATTCTGTCCCTCTGTTTTTTGATGAGAGACAGAGCCGGATTCCGAGCAGCATTTAGACAAAATCCTCCATCTCTGTTTATGAGGTTGCTGGATAGTTTGATTTCAACAGCTTGCTTAATGACACTATCCCAATAACTGGGCGCGCAAGCCAGAATCTTCGTGTTGTTATCTTTGATTGTGTATTGTCTTTGCGGTTACTTGTTCTTTGTGTGGTATCTTCCAAGTTACTCCCTTGTGAACCAAGGCACTAAATTCCCTTGCACATTGCTTCCTCCTTGGAGCTGTACATTGAGAATGGCAGGGTGTGCTCCTGCCGAAATATCGGTGGTGATAGATGACGTAACCTGGCAGCAAACCCGTAACTTATTTGAATATCCTTTCGTTGGTTATCCGATCTTTTTCTCATGGCCGTCTCCCACTATGCTGTCCGCTGCCAGAGATCCGAATGGGGAAGGATTGTCGAATCCTTTCGCAACGGAAAGATCATCATGACACTTTTTCAATTACAGGCCACATATCCTGTGGATGCACGAATGAGTGTTTAAAGCAGTAGTCTCTGTTGGTTTCTGCGTCCTCTAGCCGTTGATCATTGCTGATTCTTCCGTCTTTAGGACCAGTTTCCCACGCCAAGGACAAGAAAGTGGCCTGAACGTCCTCCACCCTCTTTGACAAGGCCGCTGGCAGAATGAGGTTGATTTATTATGCCGGAAATCTTCGGCCGCCAAAGCTGAATATTAAAGAGACTTTAAACGGTGGCGGGTATCGCACCCGCCACCGAGGACGTTTAGATTAGTAATCAAAGACGCTACCCCTAGACCACGGGCGCGTTAGGTTTATTGTGAACCAAAAATTTTAAAAACTAAGGATCAAAAACAAAAATATGGAATTTTTTCATTAACAGTCTGTGTAATTTATTATAATTCCTAGTGCCATAACTTCGAGGTGTGCGAACTCGAAATGAGGAGCCGAAATTTGCCTCATGACAAAAATCACAGGAAAACCCCAGATTAAGATGAAAAATCTGATTCCCATACACATTTACCAATAGGGAAGCACGCCTGAAATCTCTAGTAAAGATACAATGTAAATAATGTTGAGAAATTGAGTACCGATAGTTAACAATTTCGCAGTTTTCTCGCGTCTATAATTGCTTGAGAAGTGATGTAACACCCTTTGAAGACGCCACAGTATGTAGGTTTTGGGTGATAGATGGCTGGTCCTATTTATCATAACACCTGTACAGGAACGGAATTAAGTATCTGTATTACATTAGGTAAAGAATCAGCTTGATGTTACCAGGGCAGAAACAGGATGAAATTCTTCTCTCACTAGATACATTTAGATTACATCACATATCTTTGAAATGTGTGCCGTTGTTACTTATTACGGTCTTGAGGCATCTATAAGCCTCATTGCTAAGTAAAAATGCCATAAAGGACAAATTTAATCACTACTGGTTTCAGAGAATTACACAATAGAATAAAATAATGATCGACTTTACTTCATGTAGTCATGAGTTTTTCAACGTGTAGGAAACCGTTTGCAGCTTCCGTGCGAACAGCCTTTGCACCATACTCGTAAATAGCGCTTATCGCCCACATTAGCCACACCTACGCCATTTTTGTGACAAACGACAGTGCGCAGTACACAGATAGCATACACAGTTTGTCTTCTAACCGTAAAGTCTGATGGTATCAGACACTGCTTCGTGTGAGTTACAACTTGCGATGTATTTAATTCACTGCTGCATTTTGCGAATGGATTAGGTGCGGTAATAGAGCTACGAAATTAGAGAGTGTAATAACGTCAGGTACGAACGGACAAAAAGGCTTTAGCGAAACGCGTATCTGAATAGAGGATGATGGAGATTTTGCGTCCAGTCAAAAAGTTATGGAGTAACGAATATATAGAAGAGTAAGGAAAGTGGAGATGTGATTTAGTACAATATAATGAACATCATTCACCTTCTCTGTGCTCAATGAAGTTATTTATATTTATTGTTCTAGCAGACATTTTTGCTTCTTTCCTGCCATTAACATTGTTGACGAACATCCTAAACAATGTACTTCCAAACATCTCTGTTACCAACTTTTCTCCTCCTACCTCTAGTAGTCTAACATCCAGACTTAAACCGACCTTCAACCAGTTTCCTAATGAAATGCGTATTTTTTAAACTGTAAATGTTTAAATAAACTAAAAGTGCTACAGTTGCCACCCCCTATCTCTGCCCTGCTATTTTTAATTGAAAACTGTGTAATTTAATTTTTTTCGATCTTTATCCTCATAAAGTTTCTTAAAAATAGTAGTATCGTCAAGAGCAAAAGATGTAAATAAATGCCAAAGTAAGGTTCCCTACCTTTTCTGGCCAATAATGAAAGTTAGCCAGTGCCAAAAGGTAAGCGTGTAAGAGTAAATTGCCTTCTTCGAGTTTCCATATAGAATCATACGCTAAATGTAGATAATTTAGTTGCGAAACACGATGGTACATGATTGGTTCAAATGGCTCTGAGCACTATGAGACTTAACATCTGAGGTCATCACTCCCATAGAACTTACAACTACTTAAACCTAACTATCCTAAGGACATTACAAGCAGTCGCGCGGTTCCAGACTGAAGCGCCTAGAACCGCACGGCCACACCGGCCGGCTCACATTCGTCTCTCAGCCGACACAAATCTAGATGGGTTTTGTGGTGTCACCGCCAGACACCACACTCGCTAGGTGGTATCCTTTAAATCGGCCGCGGTCCGTTAGTATTCGTCGGACCCGCGTGTCGCCACTATCAGTGATTGCAGACCGAGCGCCGCCACACGGCAGGTCTAGAGACAGACTTCCTAGCACTCGCCCCAGTTTTACAGCTGACTTTCCTAGCGATAGTTCACTGACAAATTACGCTCTCATTTGCCGAAACGATAGTTAGCATAGCCTTCAGCTACGTTATTTGCTACGATCTAGCAAGGCGCCAGTATCCGTACTATTGATATTGTGAATCATGTACCATAAAGAACGACGTTCTCCATTAATGTATTAAAGTTAAGTATTCCACAAGCTGCGTCCATTTTTCTCAATTGTAATGCCCTTGTCATGTTCCAGACCTCACGCCAGCCTGCGTGAGCTGAAATGCGTGCATTTCGGCCTCCTTTAGGAACACGGTTGGCTGTCCTGCCAACCACAACAGGTTTTACTTTTTATACCATGTCGGATCCTAATTGCCACAAACCTTTGACAAAGTAGTTGAATATATTCTCTTAAAGCTTTGTTCTACTAACACTGCAGAGATAAGTATTAAATTTGATCGCTATTTCAGGCCCTCAGCCAAAGATTTTAATTTCTTCATCGATTTACAGGACCTCTGTAACCCAAAAAAATGATTTTTTTGGAGTTTTAGGAATTCTAGTTTTAAGGGAGCTTTCGTGTTGTTCTTCGCCTCTTATTGGGAGAACGACATCTTGCTTCAATGAAGCAAACTATCTTAGTCTTTCTAACCTTAGGAAAACAGTGCTACTCTTAACAAATAAACGAAAATCATGTCGTAAAAATTGAAGAAATGTTAGCAAAATGCCGCCAACATAAAAAATGTTGTAGAAGCCCCTGACGCTAATATTTTCATAATTTTGCTGGCCAATATGCATAACGTTCGTGAATGTGAAACTGGTTGGCAGTGTCGGCGAACTAAGACAAAAAACAATAAAGATCTTAACTGTATTAGCCGCATAGTATTAGCATTTAGGTTTGGACTGTTAATACGTTAAAGTCTACCAGCATACACGCATTTATAAGCTGCTTTCTACACTAAGAGAAAAGTCAGACCGCTTACATTTTTTGTAAATATCGAAGTCTACAAAAAAACTTATGTATGCCGACGCTTTCACTGACGAAAGAACGTCGTTGAAGAGTATGGTACAAAGTAGTGCAAAAGAAATGAGTTGAGATTCAATTTTTTTCTACAAACGAATTTTTCAGCCAGAAATGATAATGAATAATTTATTAAAAAATTAAAAAGTTCAAGTCATATAGGATTACAGCGTACCGGAAGACCTTAAAACATGTAATTTAACGCACAATATACATAATTTCTATGTAGTTTTCTACAACCGACGGAAGTTTTGTGAAACTACACCCTTAATCTTTTGGGTGGTACATGAACGGTCGTTTAAAGCCAGTCCTAGGGGACGCTGTTCGCTTACAAGTTAACGAAATTTTATGGGTTAAAGAAAAGGATAGCAATGATGACAGTCCCTTAGAATATGATTTCAGTATTACAACTTCTGATGCATCAGAGTCTGAATAAATATTAAGTATTTGAAATCTTTGTTTTGTAAAATGTAAAATATATCAGATTCGTTTGTTACAACAAACGTGTTATCGGTTTTTACAATGTTGATTGATTTTCTTCATTTATTGAATATATCTTACAAATAAATACATAAAACCTTCCAGATAAGTGAATATTCCTTATAGTTACTATAATATGCATTTATATTGAGGAAATTATTACATGCTTCCAAACACTAAACGGCGAATACAATTCTGCGTTTTGAGGGCGCTCCTATACTCCGTACATACAGTACACAAGCATTTCGCTGGGTTTATACATGCCATTCGCTTGACAGCACTGCAGTGGTGTTTGCAAGAAACCTGTGAGAGTTTCGTCTGTTTCATTGTCTCGCACGCAGCTGTTATTCTCCGTATTTCCCTATCGTATAGGTTTGTACGTTAAATGTTTCTCCATCGCGACACACTGTAGCATTCAGGTATTGAAACTTAAAAATGTGACAACCCGAATACAGACCGCTTTTTGCAAAGGCAACCCTATACCGTCGTGTTCGTATCAAAATGAGCTACATTTTATATACGATTGGTTTGACATGACGGTAATTCACTCCTACATGCTTACCTGTTTGCACCTAGCAACGTATCATTACTGGTTGGAGAAACCTTGCCAACTTTACTTTGGCGTTTTATTTACACCTTTTACACTCCATTGATGATAACCTTTTAACAGTTTTAACAAACTGTGTGAGGATAAATTATGAAAGAAATTAAATTAAACATATTTTAATGATACACAATTGTACAGGGATAAGGGACGTCAACCCCATTACGTTTTATTTATTTATACATTATATGGAGTAAAATATACATTAGGTAACTAGACGAGGGAAGGTCGGTTTTAGTCGGGATCTTAGACTATAGTATGACAAGGTAAGCCAACACACTATCCATCGATCTTGCTCCTCTTGCGAAATAAAGTCTTCTATTCATCATTTTTCTGGGCATTACGTCTTGCGACAAACCTTCCATACGTGTTCTCTCTGAAATAATGCATTTATGTTTTCATCGTATGAGTCCTTGGTCTCCGTAAGTATGGTCTATTCTGCTTCTGTTTGCTCCTCACATGGACCAACCGTTTTTCACACATTAGTATGCAATCACTTGCCCTTTGGGTGGGGTGCGCCCTGTCCTATTTAACACTGTTCACCTATTTTTTTGTAACTTCCTTGCCTATGGAAATCTGTTTATGTAACTTGTGTCCTTACTCTGATGTTTTCTAGAATACTTATAATATTTTTTATATTTCTTACCCATTTATTTTACTTAACACTAATATTGCGGAAAGCCGATATTTTTATCTAATTATTGCCCCAGCAGGTATGAGATTGTAGCTCTACACAAGCTGGGAGAAAATGTAGACAGTAAAGCAGTTATTAATTTTAATCATTGCTGGTTATCTTTTGTTTCTAAGACCGCAAGAGGCGTTAGAATATTTAGATCTCATAGATATCTGTGGCAGTTAGCTTCTTATTAGGTGCTTGATGTCGCTTCCTTGTGTGTATCTGTAATACACTCCTGGAAATGGAAAAAAGAACACATTGACACCGGTGTGTCAGACCCACCATTCTTGCTCCGGACACTGCGAGAGGGCTGTACAAGCAAAGATCACAAGCACGGCATAGCGGACACACCAGGAACCGCGGTGTTGGCCTTCGAATGGCGCTAGCTGCGCAGCATTTGTGCACCGCCGCCGTCAGTGTCAGCCAGTTTGCAGTGGCATACGGAGTTCCATCGCCGTCTTTAACACTGGTAGCATGCCGCGACAGCGTGGACGTGAACCGTATGTGCAGTTGACGGACATTGAGCGAGGGCGTATAGTGGGCATGCCGGAGGCCGGGTGGACGTACCGCCGAATTGCTAAACACGTGGGGCGTGAGGTCTCCACAGTAGATCGATGTTGTAGCCAGTGGTCGGCGGAGAGTGCACGTGCCCGTCGACCTGGGACCGGACCGCAGCGACGCACGGATGCACGCCAAGACCGTAGGAGCCTACGCAGTGCCGTAGGGGACCGCACCGCCACTTGCCAGCAAATTAGGGACACTGTTGCTCCTGGGTATCGGCGAGGACCATTCGCAACCGTCTCCATGAATCTGGGCTACGGTCCCGCACACTGTTAGGCCGTCTTCCGCTCACGCCCCAACACCGTGCAGCCCGCCTCCAGTGGTGTCGCGACAGACGTGAATGGAGGGACGAATGGAGATGTGTAGTCTTCAGCGATGAGAGTCGCTTCTGCCTTGGTGCCAACGATGGTCGTATGCGTGTTTGGCGCCGTGCAGGTGAGCGCCACAATCAGGACTGCATACGACCGAGGCACACAGGGCCAACACCCGGCATCATGGTGTGGGGAGCGATCTCCTACACTGGCCGTACACCTCTGGTGATCGTCGAGGGGACACTGAATAGTGCACGGTACATCCAAACCGTCATCGAACCCATCGTTCTACCATTCCTAGACCGGCAAGGGAATTTGCTGTTCCAACTGGACAATGCACGTCCGCATGTATCCCGTGCCACCCAAAGTGCTCCAGAAGGTGTAAGTCAACTATCCTGGCCAGCAAGATCTCCAGATCTGTCCCCTACTGAGCATGTTTGGGACTGAATGAAGCGTCGTCTCACGCGGTCTGCACGTCCAGCACGAACGCTGGTCCAACTGAGGCGCCAGGTGGAAATGGCATGGCAAGCCGTTCCACAGGACTACATCCAGCATCTCTACGATTGTCTCCATGGGAGAATAGCAGCCTGCATTGCTGCGAAAGGTGGATATACACTGTACTAGTGCCGACATTGTGCATGCTCTGTTGCCTGTGTCTAAGTGCCTGTTGTTCTGCCTGTGTGATCATGTGATGTATCTGACCCCAGGAATGTGTCATTAAAGTTTCCCCTTCCTGGGACAATGAATTCACGGTGTTCTTATTTCAATTTCCAGGAGTGTATATCTATGTAATGGATCTTCAATCTTTTTTCAAGTGCTTTTATCAAAGCAATGCCTGTTTTCATATCAATTAAGCTGTTGATTTAAAAAAAGTATTGATTAAATATTATATATTAAAATCTCGGGCTTTTAAGCTACACCTTCATCTTTAATTTACTGTAACGCGTACTGCTGCCTGTGTATATTTGTGTAGCCGTTAAGTATGTCTTAAGTGCACAGTTTGTTATCAAGTTTTCACATCTGCTAGCTAAAATAATACAAGTGTGTCTGTGACTGTGATTGCCACAATTTCTGATAGTCTTTCAAGTACGCCATTCCCGCACTTTTTGTGGCCTTGTAGTAACTAGATTTACTCATAACTTTTAAGACATTTAATGTGGTAATGAAGACTCATGCTAGGGTCAAACTTTACATTAGGTGCTGTGTTTTGATTTGGTTAACTCTACCAGTTCAGTTAGTAACTTGAACGTGTACTTTCAGCGTTATTTTCTTTCGTTTGGTCTTTCACTCTAAGCCGAAGTGCACCGTGATGGTTAAGTCGGAACTTTCAGAAAGTGAGCGTACCTCTCAACTACCCTGTCGGGAGGGTAACTAGACCTTCTGTCCACGCCAGCAGCAGCTCCACCATTGGCTATTTCAGGGGAGACATGCTCTGCAGGCTCGTCTAATATTTACGTGAGATCACCAGCTATTTAGGCTCTTATCGGTGACGTCCTTCTGCTTATCACAGTCTTAGATTTGTTGTCAAAAGCAAATAATCTGGACAATAATAATTTAAACAAGATCTCGAATATTATAATTTGTATCCTGTTTTCTGAAGGAATTAGCAACATTATGTAAGATGTAAAAGTAACTCTGGGAGTATCCCAATAGGGTTAATAAGCCAACGGCTGTACGCTGTCGTTTACAAAGAAGTCATGAAGCTAAAAGTTGTTGAAAAATGTAGAAAGACCTGAAGAGGGGAGATATTTGGTGCAGGGATTGACCCTCAGAAATGGAACTACAGTATCGTGTTGTATAATTACACGACTGACCAGCAATTGCTGTAAGCAGTCAAATCCATTAAAAGTTTGGCACAATGCAAAAGGAGGTTTTTAAAATAGAACGACCACATAAAATTATTCACAGGGAAAGAAGATACGAGACTGAGATTCATTGGAAGAATCCGCATGAAGTGCACTCCACCTACAAAGAAAGTAGCTTACAAAACCTTCTTTCGACCAATGCTTGAGTACATGTCGTCACTCTGGGGTCGACAAGATAGGGTTCGTAGAGAAAACGTAGAAGATGCAAAGATGAATAGACCAGTTCATTGCATCCTCCCAACAAAGGTTCGCTTTATTTGAATAATTTTATGAATGAAACATTCTAGTTGGCCTATTAAAATGTATTTATATATATAAATACCGGCTGATAACCCGACATTGCCCAGATATTCATTTTGCCAATTTTCTGTTAGAAACGAAAACAAAAAGAACTGTGTTTGTAGCGTGATATACCTAACAGTTTCTGAACGGTGGGCGCAGCTGATTCGTCTTCCTACAACGAGAATCATTGACCGTCACTATGGTAACGCCTCTTCGTAGATTAACCAATATCTTCACCTACAGCCGTTCGCGCTTTGCAGTTGACAACTGTCAAAGACTGCCAGATGTCAGGAATTTCCTTGAGTCAACAGAAGGAGCGTCTTAGAAGCAAGGTATTAATAATGTATTAACATAATGCATTAATAATGCAATGAATAAATCTATTAAAAGTTAATGTGGCGTTTTTCATGCATCTGAATGCTTATGACGTCATATCTTCTTAACTCTGACTGGTAGGTTGTTTTTATCCTGACAGGGGCTATTTCCAAACAGTAAGGTGGCTATCAAGTTTGGTTGAAATCGGTACAGTGGTTTAAAAGGAGATACGGAACACAAACAAACACACAGACATACACAATACGGCGTGAAGTCACCGCCGGCCAGTCGGAAACGACAGGGAAGAGAAGGCTGTGAGAAGAAGTCAGGCAATCGCACTCTGGCCGACCTACCTTCCAGGACGACAACGTGACAGCAATGGTGGGGCCACTTGTATAGCAGCTTCAGTGTTAGGCACTTCGATAGCAGCGTCAGCGTTAGTGACTTCGTTAGCTAGCTCTACGTGGCACAGACTTGTCTATTCTGAAGAAGACTGATTATTTGGTATGTCGCCCTTTGCTTGCGACTCGGCTTGCCCAGTTAGGTATGGTAATTTTCTTGTTGTAATAAAACTCTTCAAAATTAATTGTTTGCTTGTTTTTATAGCGAGCTGATAAGGCAGGATTCCTAGACACAACAACATTGACCACAAGGCTGGTCCACAACATTGGCGACGAGGTGAATGAATACCATAGCGACAACCTCTTACCAGAGAAACCAGCTGCCACAGATTTTGTTTTGTCTTGGGCTCTTGTGTTTTGCTGGGGCCTTCATTCTACCTGGTTTTTTCTTTGTAGTGGTGTGTTTACATGTTTTAACAGCACCTCAGTGTTTTCAGGTAGGCGTTACGGAAACGTTCTCTGCCTGTGTGCTTATTTTTCTTGATTGCATTCTGTGTTTGTTGCATTTGCCTAATCTAAACTGAGCAACCCACCTCCCTCGCCCCCTGTTGAGGCGCCTTAGCTGGAGACGACAGATGCAATGGGGATAAGGTAGATGTTTCAGTTTCAGACACATCAGATTGCAACCCTTCTCAATACGGTGCAGCAGTTACTCACAAAACAAGCAACTAACGCTGCGCAACAAGTTGCAACTATTGCTATGATCAGGTTGTAGATTTTCTAACTGTTATGACCAACAAGTTCATAAGGTGGCAGGTGCGTACCTATTTTTCGTTGCAAGAAAAGGTCAGAACAATCTTATCGCGAGTGGCTAACAACATATTTGTAGGATATGAAGAACAAGTGCATATTCAAATGTGCTTGTGGTGCGTTATATTCAGATATTACATTGCGTGGTGCGATAGTGTGCAATGTAACTGACGCCAATTTTGAAACAGTCATTTCATCATGTCGTGCAAATTCTAGAACAGTATGATGCAGGTGCCGTAGCGGCCGATAAATTAGAGCAGCCAGCACTTTGTCGGGTTGCGTCATCCCTTGCGCATACTGACTCAGTAGGCAGCAACAGCACGCGTACACCAAGCCACGTAAACAGTTTTCTAAACAGGCGGACATATCGGTGAACAGAAGTAAAACATGCCCTCAAGCTATTCACGGAACAAACGACATGATTTCCCTTCCAGACAAGCACAGTGGCAAGAAAGGTCACGTACAACCCATATGTTTGCAACGGAACAAACATGAATTCAGCCCCCTCACAAAAATCTAGTCACCCACTAGCAAACAAGCACTTTCTTCATTGTTACGCCGACCCAACAAACTTTTTGTCCACTTGCATCGTAGTGGAAGACGTTGGAAATTTCAGTTGGACACGGGTTTGTCTAAATCTAGCACACATCTAACGGCTTATTTTAATAGGCAAGATATTCCCATTCTCAGAAAATTACTTTCTCTGCCATGTATCGCTCGCATACGCGAACTGTAACTGTCACTGTGCTACAAATACGCGATTATGGGAACATATTTGGCCTTGATTTGTGTGATTTGCTTGGCTTTCAAATTCTGGACAATGTGTGGTCAGTGACTGCATTCGATACTAAAGACAGAGTAGCTAACTTTATCAAAGAATTCGCTGACCACTTTTCTGTAGGTCTAGGAAAGGCTAACAATTATTTTGCACATATTACTATAAAAGGCAATGCTCAACTGAAATTTTTCTGGCCCATAACTGCCCCCATTGCATAATAGGACAATGTGGCTGATGAACTTAAAGAATTGGAAGATAGCGGAGATATTGTACTAATACAAGCTAGTCAATGGGCAAGTCAACTGATTTTGCTTCACAAATCTTCAGATCGTATTCATCCCTTTCTTGACTTTAAGTCTACAGTCAATCCACAAACTGTTATTGATGCTTATCCGATTGTACGCCCAGAGGGTCATATGGAGAGATTAAGCGCCAGTCGCTACTTTTCAAAAATTGATTTGCGCGATGCATATCTTCAAATATCCCTAGATGAAGAATCTCAAACCGTGTGTGTTGTGGACACTCGGTGGAGCTTGTTTAAATATTAGCGTTTGCGCAGTGCTTCCGCATCCCCCATTTTCCAACGGTAACTGGAACGGCTGACTGCACAAGTGCCAAATTGTTAAAACTATTTAGACGATATTGTTGTAGCAGGCCGTATACTTAAAAAACTTGCAAATTGGAGTTGTTTTTTTTAAACCTGAATTGCAGTATCTTGGTCATGTCACAAACAGTCAAGGTGTACATCCTTTTCAGTCACATTTGTTAGCCATACGTGACCGGTCAATTCCTCACAATGTCATAGAATTGCAGTCAATATTTGGGAAAACGACCTATTATATTCGTTTCATACCGAATTCTGCACAAATCGAAGCTCCACTGCATCCCTTGTTTGTACAGATGAGTGCCAAGAAGCTTTTCAAAAACTGAAAGATGCATTGCACAGTGATCGATGCTTGGTTCACTTTGATCCTGACAAACCATCTGTGTTTCGAAATTGCCGCTTTTTCTTACAGAATCGGTGCAGTTCTTTCACGCAGGCTTGGTGGAAATGTAGGCCTATTGCTTTTGCATCAAAAGTATTGTCCAAGGCTCAGATTAACTATTCACAAATACAAAAAGAAGCCTTGGATATTGTGTATGGTGTTACCAAATTTCACCGCTATTTGTATGGCAGGAAATTCTATTTAATAACGGATCACAAGCCTTGTTTCATCCAGTGAGCCAGGTTCCTGTACGAACTACCCAAAAGTTGCAAAAATGAGTTTTGATGTACCAGTACGAGATTGTGTAGCTCAACATGCTAATGCGAACGCAATTTCACGACTTTTGAGTGGCCCCGATAGAGACTTTCACGCTCCTGCTGCATCTTGTCACATGGATGCTCACGATTTTGAATTGCTTCTATGCTTTTCTCTGAACTATGGGAAAATTGCACAGGCCACGGAAGCTGATTCAAATTTGAATATTTTGCTAAAACACATTCGCAAATCTTGGTCTCGCGCATTGCATAGCCGAAAGAACTCAGTAGTTCGCCGATACTTCGCAGGTGGGCATAGCCTCACCATACAGCAAGGTGTGATTCCTGTTCAAAATGACAGCGAACAGTCACGAGAGTTGATCACCAAAGCTTTCAGAAGCAAATGATGCAGTTACCCCACCAAGGACACTGGGGGATTGTTCATACTAAACAGTAAGCGCTTCAACACTGTACGTGCCAGGTTATGGACATCCAAATAGAACGGATGACGTAACAGGGTGGAAAATCAGTCCGCTCCTCCACAAAAATTCTCTGCTTGGTAAGTCGCAATCACCAAGGCAATGTGTTCACTTAAACTTTGCGAATCCTGTTAGGAACATTCGTTGGTTAATTGTGGTAGACTCTTACTGCAAGTTTCCTTTTACTGTGCCAATGACAACGTCAAGTAGCAAGTTCAGAAATTATCCTCTATTTTTATGCGTAGAAAGTTTGCCTGAAGTCATAGTGTCGTACAACGGCCCTCAGTTCACGTTAAACGACTTTGAAACGTTCTGTGAATGCAATGCCATGCAGCATCTAAGTAGTGCATCAAGAATCCAACGGCGAAGCGGATCGTTTTATCAGAACCTGCAAGCAACAGATGTCCAAACTTCGCACAGCACACACCAGGGATCAAACCATCGGACGCTGCATCACCTGATCCACCCTCCTTAACATCCGGCCCAAAAAGAAGCCCGCAGTTATCACTTTAAGCCGCATGATGCTGTTTTTCAGGGTTTTTAGGGCAGCTGGCGGTGGTCGCGAGGCGAGATCCTTCGTCGACTGGACTCGCATTCGGGAGGACGACGGTTCACCCCGCGTCCGGTCGTCCTGATTCAGGTTTTCCGTGATTTCCCTAAAACGCTCCAGGAACATGCCGGGATGGTTCCCTTGAGAGGGCACGGCTGACATCCTTCCCCGTCCTTCCCTAATCCGATGACACCGATGACCTCGCAGTTTGGTATCTTCCCCCAAAACAACCCCAACCCCTCGTCGACTGGCACGTGCATGTATCTCATTTCAGGCCCAGACGGAATGCAGAGCCGAGATCACAATCAAATTCTCCACTGTCATGTGCAGGGTGATCCTTCTGTACCTCTTCCTCTAGATTCACGAATCCTCAGGACAGCGCCGGAACAATAGACGCCAGAGGGTGTCGGCATGACACAGCGGGACGACCCAATGGAGAATGAGCATTCGCGTGCTTCGCCTCCTCTCATCCCACTGATGGAACTGCACCCGCCCACGCCGCAGCGGCCGACACCTTCGACATCTGAGTATGGGCCTCAGGAGGTGGACGCGTACCCTTCTAGGCGTTTTCCGGGGGACATTTCCAACAGAGCGAATGCCAGGTGGCGGGGTACTTCAGGATGTCCGACGTCCCCTGCAGCCAAGGCTTCGTGTCCATCTGAACGTCGACGCTCCTGTCTCCCTCCCCCCCCCCCCCCCCCCAAACCTCTTACGTGCTCCATATACAACGGTCCGTCGCTTTGAGGGAGGCAGGGGGCGAGGGAGGCGGCGTAAAGTCAGCGCCCGCACGCCAGTTGAGCGACAAGGAAGAGAAGACTGTGAGAAGAAGTCAGCCAATCTTAAGCTGACTAACCTCCCTTCAAAGACGACAATGCGACATCAACGGGCCCTAGGTGAAGAGGACGCCTCCCGTTAGTGGCGGCCAATTGTATAGCAGCTTCAATACTAGGCACTTAGATAGCAGCGTCCACGCTACGTCGACGTAGCACAGACTTATATTTGTCCATTCTGTTTATTTTGTATGTCGCCCTTTGTTTGCGACAAATAGTTAAGTATTGTCATTTCCTTGTTGTAAAAAACTCATTAAAAGGAGTTGTTTGTTTGTTTGTGTAGTGAACTGAGTAGACAGGATTCCTAGAAACAACTATATACAGGGTAATCAATAAGTCAGTATAAATTTGAAAACAATAAATCACGGAATAATGTAGATATAGAGGTACGAATTGACACACATGCTTGGAATGACATGGGGTTTTATTAGAACCAAAAAAAAAATAGAAATGGTCCACCATCATTCCTCAACAATAGCTGGTGTCGAAGAATAATGTTGTGAACAGCACTGTAATGCAGGCCCGGAGATATGGTGAGGCATTGGCGTCGGATGTTGTCTTTCAGTATCCCCAGAGATGTCGGTCGATCACGACACACTTGCGTCTTCAGGTGACCCCAAAGCCAATAATCGTACGGACTGAGGTCTGGGGACATGGGAGGCCAAGCATGACGAAAGTGGCGGCTGAGCACACGATCATCACCAATCGACGCGTCTAGCAATATGGTGTAGAGCGCAATCCTGCATAAACATCGTAGGTTTCAGCAGGTGTTTATCAGCCAGGCTGGGTATGATGCGATTCTGTAACATATCGGTGTACCTCTCACCCGTCACGGTAGTAGTTTTCCTGTCCAGCGCGATCTGTCGGACATTTGTAAACTTTTTTTTTGTTCTGATAAAACCCCATGCCATTCCAAGGATGTGTGGCAGTTTTTACGTCTCTATCTACATTATTCCGTGGTTTATTAAGTTTTCAAATTTAAACTGACATTTTGATCACCCTGTATTTGTAATACTCATGGATAGCTATAAATTTTAAGAAGCGATCTGGATGGTTTTATTCACAATGGTCGCGGACTCATGGAGCAAATTTATTTTCTTTATTAATAGTTTATGTGAATCATTAGGTATCTGGATACATATTTGACTAATTGCATCCCTAAAACATTTGATTTCCTCATGAATTATTCAAGGCTAATGCTATATTTCCTCCTGCGTATACAAATAATAATTAGTTATTTATTTTTCGCAACGTAAATAAGGAATGGGGTAGAATACGACTGCATTTTCTTTGTTTACTTGTCGAACACAATTTTCCACCTATAACAAGTTTAATTCCTGTGTCATATGTCTTTTTTTGTTTGATACAAAATGTATTAATATTTTCTACGTAAGTGCAAATCAGTAGCTTCACTGGTGGGTAGTAAGAAATAAACGTAAGGCTCTGGATTAAGAGTTCTCTTCCTGCTCTGTGCTACCGACTTGCTGTTTTCTAAAACTGGAATAACGTACCGGCATAACAGTGGATAGCATGGAATCAACAGCTTGGCAAAGTACCCTGAAAGAAACTGCTAATCACCCGCGCTAATAAAACATAAGTAATGACATAAAGGTCTGGAGTTTGATTTGTCATTTGAGCCATGTGGCTGCATCAGCGACACTCCCGCCGCTGGTGTGGGTCGTCTTTCCGGTGGTGGGCGCAGAGCGCGCGGTGGCGCCGGCTACAGGGCCGATTGGGGAGCGAGAGAAAAAGCTCTAGCAAGTAGGGAGGAGTTTTTGCTTTGGGACGCCTAGCAGTAACGTCGTTTGGGAAATCTGGCGGACAGTATAGGCGCCGTACGAGGCAGCAGGCAGAGCACATCTAAAAGGGGCTGTTTACCCGGGAGACGGCGCCGTAGCAAATATCCCCGGCGTGGAAGCAGCCACGTTACTAGGAAGCCGTTGGTGTATTTCGCCTTATGCACGTCTCCTGTCAATGGGATCTGGGGCGGCTGGCTTCGTCGAACAAGCAAGAGGGTAAAGGTCTTGCTTGCGCTCTAAATTGTGGCCGGAATCGACTACCGGGTTCAATGCTGTTGACTTCATTTTCTTGGTCGGCCGTTGCTACTCCTACTGAGTCTGCCCTCGAATGTGTTAATTTCAACTTGCTTAGTGCGCAAGGTTCTACTGAGAGCTGTATGTGGTATGATGATTCATATTTACTAGGGCCTGTGAGGCGTAGCGTCATGTATCGATCCTGCCTTGGAGGCGGTTAAGTAGGAGATGTGTCTCAGAGCTGGATAGTGACAGGTGGTGGCGCGAGACTGGACGCGCACGTAGTTTATGTATCAGCCGGTAGAGGACAATACTGGATAGGGGGACTATGATTTTAGTTTCGATTGTGCCCACTAGAGTGTACTATATGAAAATACTAGAACAGTTTATGAAAAACATTATGTCTTTTATGTATATGTAACATGTTATAAGTGTGTTTTAGCAGTATGAATGATGCGTGAGTGTGGTTTAAGGTTAATATGAAGATGATTGTTTAACGAGTTATATAGTAGGATCTAGTGTGGGAACATTTCAAAGAAGTGTGAATATGAACAAAGGGGATTTTTGTAGAATGGATTTATAAAGTAAGTTTATGGTAAAGGGAAAGTTAATTCAGGTATAAATAACAATAGTAAATAACTTTATGCATAAAGAAAACTTCAGCATATTAGATAATTACGTCGGTAAAAAGTGCAGTCGTTAGGTTTACTATTTTGCGATTGGGTATTGATGAAAAGCGCGGATTGACGCGGGAGAATGTTGTTTTGCTATTGGCTGTTGAGTAAACTGACCAATGATAGAGCAATATGCTTCGCGCGCCTTTCTCTGCTGGTAGAGAAGACTTATTCTAGAGAAGAGTGGGAGCCTAGCCATGAAGCAGTTCGGACGTGTGTAGTAGTTCCGATGGAAACGATAAGTTGCCAGATCTAGCAGTGTTTCATACATCAAAAGTGTTGGAAAGTGACGGCATAATTATTCCGATGTGCGTGTAGAAATTTCGGAATTTTTATGTGAATTTTGTGACGAGAAGAGACATATATTCCGCGTGGCGTATTGAGCAGGTCGGTGGCTAAAAACTGTGAATGTATTTGGTACCGACAGACTTAATACTTGGCGAGCATTATCAATCAAAAACAATAAGTATTTTTGTAGCTTGTACGTTTTCGGGAAATGCAACACCATAAACTTGCTAACGTGAGTGAAAGCGATTGTGAGTGACTGTGTTAAGACTAGCACGGGCTTGGCAGTTATACTTGTTCACCTAAGTTTCAGAATATATTAATTGAGGACAAAATTTCCAACCTTTCATTTGCGTGAAAACTTTCTCTCGAAACGTAGATTAGTGACTTTAATTGCAGCCTGGTTCACGTCGAAGTACAGTAGGTTTCACTCGGCTTTCCTATTGATGATCTGCTGAGACAATGTTCACCGGTAGGTGCAGGTCCGTCGTAAAGGGACGGAAAGAACCGCGCCGCCGCACCTGGGGTGCTAGTTCATTATGTTTGTAGATTGCTACTGTCAGTGTTAACCGCCATTGAAAACGGTTTGGCTGGTCCTTGTGTAAGTGCCGCCTGGTTGTTGTACTTATATCACACGACGGAGTTAAGCTGGTCATGTGCTAGTGATATACATGGATGAAATTTTCCCCGGGTATATTTTGCTGTGAATTGCTGTAAAATACTGTTACGTTTCTATCTGAAATGATAGTGTGTCTGAGAGACATGTGCCTAATTCTAAATGAGTAGGTTCATAAATTCTTACAAGTTACTGAGAGGCCAGTTGTTATTTTGTGTTTCAATAGTTTGAAAGTGATTGTATTAATGAAAGTACAAGAATTACTTCAATGACAGTATGTGGATATGGTAATGAATTCTGATTTAATCACAAAGTCAAGTGTGGCTATTTGCTATAAGTCGTCTTGTGTTTTGCGTCGAGGGGGAGGGAGTGGTCTCGTTATACCGTTAGCCTGCACACCAGTTACTTGCATTTGATTTCGTTTCATCGGGACTTCTGCTGTTTGTCGGGGCACCGAGGGCGGGGTCCTGGGTTGCGTCCTGCTTGTGCTGTTGTGTATTTTCCATCCCGTTTGCCCAAACGTGCCGGCTGGCCGTGTATCTAGTTCGCTCGCGGCTTAATGTGTAATTGGCCTTACGCACTGCTTAGCTGATGGTCATTAATAGGTTGATTAATTCTACAGACGATGTGCTGTAATGAATTATATGGTTTCTAGTTACGTAAGGCAGATGTCAGTGTGTTGTAGATACCCACCACTTCTGGCACTTTTTCTGCCTATCCGTGACCGTTGCTGCTCCCGTTTGGGGTCCATGCCGAGAGTGTATTGGAAGCAGCTGAGTGGGCGGGCGTTCGCTTCTGGCCGTAATTTGTTGAATCCCACGAGGTTGCTTGGTCACATGAAATTTCATATTTTATGTCCAACATTGTAGGGCGCCTGCCATGTAAGCAACGTGGTTGGGTGTCATGGTATCTGAATTTTTGTTGCATGTACTCTGAATTACTTTGGTAATACCAATTACAGCAGTAACGAAAGACTACATTTCCTCTTTAAATTTTAGTAAATTGTTCCTCAGGTTGATCATAGTTTTTGACTAAATAATTTTAACTCATTTAACTAAATGTGTAATAGGCCATAAGTGCGGTGGTTTATGAACGTTTAAATTTTGATGTAACATTCTCTCACCTAAATGGTAATTTTAAAAATGTGTTGATGGTTTTATTAATTTGTCTTGTTTAAATGTGCCAAATAAATATTCAGTGCAACTGTCGATGGTGATTACCTGATGTGTCACTTAGTCCCGTCCTACCACCGTACAGCCCATTCTGCTGAGCTTGTGTCGTCGTGTAAAAGTTGAATTCCAAGTTTTGCAGACCCATGACATCGTTATTTCTAAAAGTGTTTGTCAATCGCTTCTTTTTACTCTAAAGCAAATCTTCGGGTTAAGCTCACGTTTACTTGGTATAACTACAAAACTAATGTAAGATCGAAATGTTTTTTAGGGGAATGGACCTAGGAAGCTTTGCGTTATCAATTAAGAAAATTTTTCGATCGGAAAACGGTTGTGTGGTTATGTAGGGTTTTGGCATTCAAAGCTTTCACAAGACACACTGGCACACAAAGTACCCTCCACCATGCACGAAAAGACATTGGATGGCAATTATTAATAAATTTTTACTCCATAGAACATTAGTAGAAACATGGAAACTATCAATGACCTGATTATTTGGAATCAAAATTTTAAATTGGCACATAGGGCCAATACTCCACACATACTGGCCAAATTCCTACAACTAATGTTTACAATTGTCGTGATTTACGATGTATTTGGTACCTTGTTAGTGATTTACAAGTTTGGACCATTAAAGAAGTTTATGTTATAACGCCTGATGGGCTTCAATAATAAAGTAAGCTAGACAATTAAGTAGGAAGATTGGGAGATTTTTGCTCCAAACCTGTAAAGATACACGTCTTCTAAATCTGTGTTTAGAGATTTTTGCTCCAAACCTGTGAAGATACACGCCTTTTAAATCTGTGTTTAGCAGTTGTATTTCGAATACTAAGCAGTGAGTAATGATTCATCAAGACGATGATCCAAATCTCAAAAAATGTTAGCGTTCCGCTTGTAGCTCACATCAATGCGATTAGGAATGTTTCCTCAGTTTTGAGATCACTAACTTTAAACAAAACGAAGAATTAACACACCAGAATCAATGCACAGTTTAAGAATACCATTTCCATATAACATCGAAGTAACCTGCGAAATCAGTTCGCATAATATGTAGCAATCAGCAACCATCGAAACAGAGCACGCCTAGCTACCTTATCTGCACATGTAATCGAGTGGTGTACATAATTACTAATTATTTATTCATAGTTGTTCTTATAGTGGACCTATTAGATGAGAACTGATGATCATTACAGTTGCTTCTAGACTGGAAATGATCAGAGTAGTCAGTGTGACACAGATTCGCCCATACGAATGAAGAAGACGTATCTCTCAAACTCTTGTTTCCAAAAAAAAATTCTAGGAAAAATTAGGAAAAATAATTGAAAATAAAAAGATAGATGGGGCAAAAAGAGGTAGGGGGGGGGGGGGGGGGGGTAGCACAAGCTACAGCTCTTATCTCAGCGGTAAGTGGTGCAGAACATTGACATCGCGTGGCTATCTTCTACCACACGACAGTTTGCCGCCATTCAGGCCATGCAAAATTAATACGAGAAAAGGGACGTCGGCAGGTTGGAACGATAACATCAGCCGAAAGCGGAGAAACGGTGACAGCTGAAATTTTTATCTCAACCATCGGAACGTATGTCCCGCCTATGCTGGTCTTTCCAAGAAAAGGGGTACAACAAGAATTCCCAACTGGACTGCCTCCTCGAGCATCTGCTTAAGTTCACGAAACAGGTTGGACGGCTAATGACCTTCACCTAGTGTGGTTTGAAAAGTTCATTTCGTTAACAGGAGGGACAAAATAGAGACCAATGCTGCATCTTCTGGAGGTACTTTCAACGCGCACAAAACTTTGACCCTGATTGACCTAGCACGGAAAAAACGCAGTAATTCTACTGTGTTTTTCATTACATTGTTGTCGTAGACTGCAGCCATTGGGTGGATCATTTATGAAACAATTGAACCTATATTACGAGGACGAAGTACTTAAATAGCGGAGATCTAAACCTGGAAGGGCTGTGACCTTATTTCAGATCGCTTGTCAGTTTGGTACGGTTTAAGTACACGCTGCAACAATTATCACTGACATGAATGGGACCCTATGAACTCGAAACTGGACTGTTCGCGTTCTGTTATGCAGATTTCCTTCCACCTGCAACGACGAATATTCAGCTACCCGATGTGACTGAACAACCACCCTCAAATTACAACTAGCAAGGAGCCTCCGACTTTACCATCTGATGGCACTATCAGAGACTCCCATTCTGCAGTAGCTTCCAGAGTGCAAGCTCAGTTGCGTTAGTAAATAAATTATTTGTGCTTGTTAAAGTAATAACTCTTTCGTAATTTGAAAAGAGTGGTAACTTTCAATCTATAGCATAACTGATTGAAATTATACCAGACGACACTGTAATCAGGTTCCATTCAGTCCAATATGAGCTGCCTCTGAGTTTCCTAATTGCGGATGTATCGTAATAAGAAATGTCAAAGTAACCTAACCACTTTACCTAAGCTATACAGCGCCAAGTAATAGCAATGATCTCAGCAAATTCTTTTCCATCGTGGAAACGAGCAAAAATTGCAACCAGACAAAAGGAGTGTTCCTCGTAAGTCGAAACACAGATCAGGACCACTCTAGATCGGAACGCAGAGCAAGGAGTTGCGAATACAATTTCAAACAAGGACGACCTCGAGACGTCTAACCCACGAAAGCTTCAAACTGGTCAGAATCACCTTCCCAAAGATGCGAAATCGCCTCGGGCCCATGTAAAGGGTTTGCTCAGTATGCTTGTATCTTTTAATCAAAGCGTGAAATAAGAGAAACGCCTAAAGTATTGCAGAGGTAACTGTCGCGATGTACTAAAAGCAAAATATAGTGTAAAAACATGAATCTGACGACTGAAAAGGACACATTTACACGTTGCGTCCAATGCTTGATCGTGTACTCATAATAAAAGACGAACATTTATTTGCTACCAAAACCCTTTATCACATCATTCATAAACGAGGTGATCACAAACAGTCAGCAAATCTTGTAAGACTGTTTCTCAGAAGATTGTGCTCATAAATAATTGTTCAGAAAAATATTCGAAACGTTGTGCCGTTTCGAAGTTACTTATCGCAGAAGTTGGCTAATCAGGAAGTTGCGCTTATAAATCCAAATAACTCGCCAGAGACCGTGACACCAATGCTGTTCTTCGTTTGGTTTTCTAAACTCGAACAAGAGCAATACAAAAATTGGACGTCGTACTGTAGAAAGAATCGGATCCGAGCCAACGGCTAGGCAATCTCGCGCACTGTCATATACACTATGAGAACAACAATGGTTCAAATGGCTCTGAGCACTATGGGACTCAACTGCTGTGGTCATCAGTCCCCTAGAACTTAGAACTACTTAAACCTAACTAACCTAAGGACATCACACACATCCATGCCCGAGGCAGGATTCGAACCTGCGACCGTAGCAGTCTCACGGTTCCGGACTGCGCGCCTAGAACCGCGAGACCACCGCGGCCGGCACTATGAGAACAACTCACACTAATTGTATCTTGCTGGCCGCTTCAATTTGCGCCCACAACTGCCTTATTGGCTAACTTTGTGGCTAATCAGCTGAGGAATGAATTAACGTATGAATTTTTTCTTAACAACCATTTCTAAGCACAACCTTCGTTGCAACAATCTTACCAACATTTCAGTTTCTCAGCTGCGTCTATAATCACCTGCTGCGGCTCAGCCTATTCCGGCGAAGCAGCAAACTCCCGTGACTGTCACCAAAAAATTGTTGTAGGAAAATTCACCTAAGACATCTCGGCAGTAGAAAACGTATTAAGCTTCAGCTACCCCTAGTCGCCACCCAGGGCTTTTGAAAGGGGGACACACTATTACCACACCGCTATGGCAGCGAAGTTGCTGGCAGGGCTGGAAGGTTGGACCAATGACATAATTGTTCAGTGGTCGTCGCTATCCTGTTACGACAGAGGGAAAACCCTCTACCGTTTTAGAAACGATAGGGTACAACAGCTGCATACACTTCGTGAGTTATAGACAAGAACCGTGCAGTCATCGCCACCAATTAGCCACGAGGGGTAGTTTACGTTAGTGTACGGTTCGGGACGTCCCTCAAGCTGCCACTGCTAGACTTCATCTTCGCAAATTGCCGGCCTTCTTCTTGCGCTAAGAGTTGATGCTGCTGACTTGGAGACTTTTGACACGCTCGCTAGTCGTAGACGTTATGGTTACTGCTGGTCGCCAAACCTGACTATCCGAGTTTCGAGCCCGGGTCATTTAGCGGCCCAGCTGTCACCACCTGAGCGAGAAGACACTGTCGTTGTTTATAATCGCCTGTGCGGACACAGGCCAACTCTGTATCCACCGTAGTCTACGCTGGGGACCGAGGTTTGATTCCCCCTGCCCTGGTGTGCTTCGTGCTGAGCAGCGTGAACAGTCCTGTTGGTGGCGTCTGCTGCCGTTGAACGTAGCCAAGCCTGCTGCCTAAAGAACTAGACTAAACTCCTCCCTCACAGGCCATGAAGGCCGAAAGGCACCGATTGGCCGCCGCGTCATCCTCAGTCACTGGATGCGGATATGGAGGGGCATGTGGTCAGCACACCGCTCTCCCGGCCATATGTCAGTTTCCGAGACCGGAGCCGCTGCTTCTCAGTGAAGTATCTCCTCAGTTAGCCTCACAAGGGCTGAGTGCAGCCTGTTCGCCATCAGCGCTCGGCAGACCCGATGCTCACCCATCCAAGTTATAGGCCAGCCCGATAGCACTTAACTTCGGTGATCTGACGGGAACAGGTGTTACCACTGCGGCAAGGCCGTTGGCAAGCCTGCTATATACCTTAGCAAAAGATCCTGACGGGAACCGAAAACAATACTATTTAAACATAAAATCCCTAAGTGGGTCGAACGGTTCTTTCCTGTCACTCGCTCGCCATTCTTGTGTGACATTAGGACATAGCAAAAGTAAAGCCGGAATTTTAAACGTCGCACTTAAGAATGAGTTCACACAGGGGAATCGTACACACATACCTTCGTTTGACCATCGAACAGACTCTCGTATGGAGGACATAGTAACAAGCAATCCTATTGTAGAAAAACAGCTGAAAGAGCTGAAAACAAATTAGTAGACACGTCGGGATAGAATCGTTATTCGGTGTTACAGAGATCATCCAAGGCAATGACCTCTACTTAGCTTTCATTTATCACGAACCTCTCGCCCAGCGCAAAGTCTCATACAACTGGAAAAAAGTGCGGGTACTCCAGTTTATGAGAAGCGTAAAATAAGGACCTGAAGAATTGCAGACAAATGTCCCTAACATCAGTTTGCTGATGAATCCTAGAACATGTTCTCAGTTCAAACATAAAAAATTTACTTGAGACCGAGAAGCCTAAGTACAAGAATAAACACACTTATAGAGACCGTCGCTGATGCGAACCTGGGTTTACCCTTTCCTCAGATGATAGTGCGAACGATGGATGAATAGCAAAAGGCAGAATCCATATTCTGAGATTTCTATAAAGTATCTGACTCGGACTGCTACGGTCGCAGGGTCGAATCCTGCCTCGTGCATGGATGTGTGTGATGTCCTTAGGTTAGTTAGGTTTAAGAAGTTCTAAGTTATAGGGGACTGATGACCAGAGGTGTTAAGACCCATAGTGCTCAGAGCCATTTGAACCATTTTTTGAATTTGACTCGGAGCCAAATTCCACAACCGTTAAAGAAGGTACAAGCCAACGGAATAGAACCCCGAACATGTGAGTGGCTAGAAGACTTCTTAAATAACAGAACCCAGTACGTTTTCCTTTACAGCGAGTATTCATCGAAGAAAGGGGTATCGTTAGTAGAGCCCCACGGAACTGTGATGGGACAACTTACTTTCTATGCAGGGTGTAACAAAACTGTACTCTACAAATTGCAGGACACATTCCTCACACGTAGACCAAGACGTTATAGTATATGATCATGGGTGTGGGAACGCTTTATTTCCATGTTACAACTCATTTTCTCCAACTAATTAATCATGGGAAACAGACACGTAAAGAAAGCACCAGCATCTCCCATTCAACTATTTCTCACAGGAGATGTTCAGTACGCCTTCCGTGGGCACTGATACGTGCGCCAAGTCGCCGTCATTCTAAATCTCGGATGCGTTGACGTGTTCCTGGATTATCGTGTAGAGTTTGGCACCACTTCCAGAATACGGTCACCGGAGACTGTGAACATCTTGTACTGGGATCCCATACACAAGAGTTTTCAGATTCCCCGCCAAATAGAAGTCCAGTGGGCATAGGTTTGTAGTGCGTGGAGGCGGCGCAACTGGTCCATCTCTACCAATCCATCTGTCTCTGCATGTATTATTTGGAAGACGCTGGACATTAACACTAAAATGTGGAGGTATTCCATCGTCCACGAAGTACATGTTTTGTCGCATAGCTAAAGGCAAATGTGCTACCAGATCAGGCACAAAATTCTCTACGAAGTTATGATAATTTCAACCGTTGAGCCTGGTTGGAAAAGAGTCTGGCCACATTGTCAGCCACCAACAATATCGGCCCACATGTCAACAGAAAATCATTGTTGATGACTTGCTTCAACATTTATGTGAGAATTGCCACTTCGTTGAGTAAACCATTTGCACGAAAGAACCCATGAAGGAAAATCTGCTGCACACGCTGTAAATGGTATGGATACAGCTGGTCCTCGTGTTACACTCTCCAGACAGTCATTTGGTTTACTTTAAGTGTCGTTAAGTGTCTTGTACAGACACTATGATCATCATCAACTGTTTGAAGAATTGTCGCCTCCAGTTACGGTCTCCTTGTCCTTCTCGGCCTTCCCGGCCGCGAGTATCAAACTTAAATGCTCATTTTTCCCTAAGACAACGATCAATGGCTTCACACATTTTCTTGTCGGGGCACCTTCGTCTTGAAAACGGCAAATGGGCATCTACAATCTCAGCGTTTTTGTACTCCGCCATAGCACGAGCCAAGTTTGTGATTAAGTCTACGTAGTAATCTGCGTGTTTGCAACTGTCGTACAGATCGCTGTAGCGGTTGGTGTTACCTATAAACAAGCAACGATGTAAGCCACATGCAACAGCTACATATGAAACAAAACACTAGCGGTACACAACGTAACTAGATGTCACTAATAGTGCATGTTACCCTGATTCTATCTTTATGTCCTTCTGTGTTTCTCCTGATTAATGAACTGGAAAAGTGAGCTGTAACGCGGAAACAAAGCGTTTCCACACCTATGTTCGTGTAACGTAATTTCTTCATCTACATGTGCGGAATGTGTCCTGCAATTTTTGCCGTACATTTCTGTTACGACCTGTATACATAAATGATCTTGCGCACAGGGTAAGCAGGTGTTCGAAATGGTTAAAATGGCTCTGAGCGCTATGGGAGCTAACTTCTGAGGTCACCAGGCCCCTAGAACTTAGAACTACTTAAACCTAACTAACCTAAGAACATCACACATACACCCATGCCCGAGGCAGCATTCGTACCTGCGACCGTAGCGGTCTCGCGGTTCCAGACTGTAGCGCTGACAACCGCTCGGCCATGCCAGCCAGCTAAGCTGAAATATGCGATTGTTTGCTGCTGTGGTGTATCGGAAGGTGTCGTCGTTGAGTAAATGTACGAAGATCAAGGTGACTTAGACAAAATTTCTAGTTCGCATTAATTAGCTCTAAATGAATAATATGTTCGAGTTCAGCACTAGCAGTGTGCAGTTTGACACAGTAGTTACGTAGCTTAAATATCCAAGTGTAACGTTGGAAAGCAATATGAAATGGAATGAACTTATAACGAATTTGTAGGGAAGCCGAATGGTCGACCGGGAGAATTTTAGGAAAGTGTGGTTCATCTGTAGGATATATATATATATATAGGACATTAGTTCGACCCGTTCTTGCGTCTGGGGGCCGCAATAACATGCAAGTATTACGGAGATGATTGGGGAACTCAGATGGAAAATGACATTCTTTTGGAGGAGTAGAGTTGAGAATATTTAGATAACCGACATTTGAGGCTGACTGCAGAACGATTCTACTGCAGCCAATGAACATTTCAGGTAAAAACCAAAAGGTAAGATAAGAGCGATTAGGGCTCGATACGCGAGTGGAACACGAAAGGAAATACACTACTGCCCATTAAAATTGCTAAACCAAAAAGGAATACAGATAAATGGGTATTAATTGGACAAATTATTATAATAGAACTGACACGTGATTACATTTTCACGCAATATGGGTGCATTGATCCTGAGTAATCAGTACCTGTGACCGGAGTGGTCGTGAAGTTCTAGGCGCTACAGTCTGGAACCGAGCGATCGCTACGGTCGCAGGCTCGAATCCTGCCTGGGGCATGGATGTGTGTGATGTCCTTAGGTTAGTTAGATTTAATTAGTTCTAAGTTGTAGGTGACTGATGACCTCAGAAGTTAAGTCCCATAGTGCTCAGAGCCATTTGAACCATTTTGAAATCTGTACCCAAAACAACCACCTTTGGCCGTAATAACGGCCTTGATATGCCCGGCCAATGAGTCAAACAGAGCTGGGATGACGGGTACAGGTACAGCTGCCCATGCAGGTTCAACGCGATACCACAGTGACTGGCGTATTGTGAAGAGCCAGTTGCTCGGCACCGTTGACCAGATGTTTTCAGTTGGGGAGCGATCTGGAGAATGTGCTGACCAGGGGAGCAGTCGAACATTTTCTGTATCCATGAAGGCCCGTACAGGACCTGCAACATGCAGTCGTGCATTATCCTGCCGAAATGTAGGGTTTCATAGGGATCGAATGAAGGGTAGAGCCACGGGTCGTAACTCATCGGAAATGTAACGTCCACTGTTCAAGTGCCGTCAATGTGAACAAGAGGTGACCGAGACGTGTCACCAATGCGACCCCATACCATCATGCCGGGTAATACGCCAGTATGACGATGACGAATAGACGCTTTCAATGTGCGTTCACCGCGATGTCGCCAAATACAGATCCGACCATCATGATGGTGTAAGCAGAATCTGGATTCATCCGAAAAAATGACGTTTTGCCATTCGTGCACCCAGGTTTCTCGTTGAGTACACCATCGCAGGCGCTCCTGTCTGTGATGCAGCGTCAAGAGTAACCACAGCCATTGTCTCCGAGCTGATAGTCCATGCTGCTGCAAACGTCGTCGAACTGTTCGTGCAGATGTTTGTTGTCTAGCAAACGTACCCAGCTGTTGACTCAGGGATCGAGACGTTACAGCCACGCGGATAAGATACCTGTCATCTCAACTGCTAGTGATACGAGGCCGTTGAGGTCAGTACGGCGTTCCGTATTACCCTCCTGAAACTACCGATTCCGTATTCTGCTAACAGTCACTGGATCTCGACCAACGCGAGCAGCAATGTCGCGCTACGATAAACCGCAATGGCGATAGGCTACAATCCGACCTTTATCATAGTCGGAAACGTGATGGTACGCATTTATCCTCCTTACACGAGGCATCACAACAACGTTACACCAGGCTCTGCCGGTCAACTGCTGTTTGTGTATGAGAAATCGGTTGGAAACTTTCTTCATTTCAGCACGTTGTAGGTGTCGCCACCGGTGCCAACCTTGTGTGAATGCTCTGAAAAGCTAATCATTTGCATATCATAGCATCTTCTTCCTGTCGGTTAAATATCGCGCATATAGCACGTCCTCTTCGTGGTGTATCAATTTTAATGGCCAGTAGTGTAACTTGTACAGTGTACTCTCTGCCACGCTCCGTAAGGAGTGTTGCGGAGTTGAGTTTGTAGGTATAGACCAAACTAGTATAGCCGCCGAGCTGCCGCATCGCTTCGCCGGACGCCACCCACTGTTGTGCTGAGTTGATCTTGCTGTCACAGGCAGAGCTCAGCCGTCGTCTTGGAGGGCATCGGTCTGCTCACAGTTCCATTACCACAGTGTTTTCTTATGGAGTAAAAGACACTATTGCTACCACGCCCCCCGGTGCGCTGAACAACAGGCTATCCTCACCAATAGCAGCCCTCTGCCTCTGCGCAATTCAGACATTGTTCACACAACATGCGGAACATTTAAGCTACTACCGAGTGTTTGCCTGATCTGACATGGGCTTATTATTGTCTTGTTTATTGGGGCTATGTGCAAAAGTAAATTTGTTCGCCACTTTGTGACACGCGCTCTTCACGTGTGGATACTAGTTGATTCAATGCTTTTGTACAGTGTTGACAACGATCTCATGTATGAGGTTCGTTGAATAAGTAACTCAACGTATTCTTCTCTTCCAATTTTGGTTGAAAAAATGCGGATATCTTTGTGGATATTGTCGCTTCGGCTCTTGTAGTTTCAAGAAGTACCGATTGTTGGTCTCACTATCCTTAGCTTTCAAAATGGTGTCCCTTATGGAGGTGCATTCCATGGAGAAAGCTGTCGTTGACGTTCTTTTTGTGGAAAGCCAAAGCATCGTAGTTGATGATAGGCAGAATGTCTACGGACATCTGACACCGAAAAAAATCCCGGTGAGTCATTGGGCAAGACATCTATCATCATCGCAAAAAGGTCGTGCAAATCTGGTAGATCTCGTGCGTACCAGGCGGCGCACACATACATGAGTTGAGCAGAGTTGGAATGTGCGGACACTTTGTTTCGACGGGACCGACGGATCATAACCAAATACCTCACTGCTCGTTTGTGTTGGTAGTACTGACATACTTGTCCGCCAGTAAAGTATCACAATGCAGGCATATAGCCTCTCTGAGTAAGGTGGCATACGGACATCGCATTGAAGGGAGAATATGTTGAAAAATAGTGTTTTGTAGCTAAAACAGCGGGGAATAATATGGTGCACTGTTTTCGGAAGAGGTGTGTTCCATTACTTAAGGAACGCTCCTCGTATTTTACTTATGAATGTGTCTCCTACCGGCCTAGAGATAGATATTGCAGTATCTGTCTTACTTGATCTGAAGATGGCTTGCTGTCCACCTGCGATCCTGACTAATAAATGATGGTTCAAATGGTTCAAATGGCTGTAAGCACTAAGGGACTTAACATCTGAGGTCATCAGTCCCCTAGACTTAGAACTACTTTAACCTAACTAACCTAAGGACATCACACACATCCAAGCTTGAGGCAGGATTCGAACCTGCGACCTTAGCAGCAGTGCGGTTCCAGAATAAAGCGCCTAGAACCGCTATGCCACAGCGGCCGGCTAATAATGAACTATTTATAGGAATGTAATAACTTTTAACAAGCAAGTACTGTTGAAGAATGAAGGAAAACTACATTCTCACTCACAGAAGCGATGTGCATATAGTAGGCAGGGTTAACTAACTGTGATACTAATGCGCAAACTAGGTGACAAAGAGAAAGACGGGTACGTTCCATAGTGGTATCGTCAAAGCGGCGGCATTGTGCCGTCCGGTCTCTTTGTTCACAGACTCTGTAGTAAGTGATGCGTTGCAGTGCTTTATGAAGCTGCTGCCGGACAGATTCATTCCGCTGCAGGGGCTTCCCGTAATAGGAATCTCGTCCTCACAAGACGGTGGGCGTATCGCGGCGGCCACTCGCCTTTGAAGTAGGGACTGCGGGGGTGTGTGTCTGCGATATTGCGGGCGTGGCTGCCCACGGATGCCCGCACCACGAAACGTTCCCCCTGACTCCTAGCTGTGGTGGAGACAGCTCCTCATGCACTTCCGAGAACTGGATGCTCAGTTTTTTTCTCTGTATTTAAGAAAGAATATTGCTGGAAGTGTTTGATAATACAGATGACATGAAAAAACTTCATTCATGGGCAGACAAATTCGTAAATGGACACAACACAGTGTACGTTGAACTCATTGCCAAACACTGAGTGCTGGTCATTAAACTTGAGACACGAGGATGGGAAACATATACCGAACTTTTACTTGTTCTGTGTATTCAGTACAGCAAAAAGAACATACGTGTAAATTTGAAAGTGACTTTGGTGGTACGAGGTACCGTAGTTAATAGCAAGAACGGAGAACGATGAATGTACACGATAAGAGAAATAAAAACATGCTAGTAAACATGGGTGTCTTAAGGTAGAGTTTGAGAAATAAATGCGAATTCAGAATGAAATATTATCCTAGTTAAATACAATTGAAATGTAAACTTTTTAATTAAGTTCCACCGAAATTCTACCTGTTACCTACACAAGAAGAAAACCAATGCTACATAGGTGTAAATTTAGATACAGGGAGTTGGTATCATTATGAAAACGTAGCAGAAAACTTGAAAATTATCAATACTTGACTGGAAGACTGACTTCTGATACTAAATATAAACTAATTTAAATAAACAAGAGGAGGTATGGGATTTTGTTTTTCTCCGTAATACATAGAGCAAGCGTAGCCGTTATAAGTGAGATAAATTGAAGGAATGCTGAATAAGGATAATAATTCGCTGATGAAGTAATTACCATGGAAATCAAGCGGTCGATTCCTAAGTACTGTTTGCCCTTGAGGATGTGAGAGCGCCAGATTTTTCATGCTTTTCTAAGTAATAATGATGGATGTAGTGGACTGGTGGGATAACCACGCAGTGTAGTAGCGTACAAATGAAAAAGTGTGACAAGTTTAGCGGTAGTGGGAAGAGTAACTGTAAAATTAAAGTAATCCCTATTGGGAATCATAGTTTCTTAAGATTACATTTTGTTGTTGTTGTCGTGGTTGTGGTTTGTCTAAGTTATTGCTTTTAGGCTTTGTGCAGCGCCGACTTTGGTCGAGCTGCGCTTGACGTCATCCACAAGTGAAACAAAGACACATCTGCGCCGTCCACTTCTCCAAGCATTACTGACTACCTGAACGTTCTACGGACAAGAATGTCAACGGCATTAAGGCTTCTTTGTATGTTCATCCTAAGATTTTATCTGTAAAACGCAACGAGAGTCAGTTATTGTATAAAGAGTGAAGATTAAATAGAGCTTTATCCACGAGGCTACTTCAGTAGAGCTACGATAATGACTGTAACGAGAAATTAAGGAGAATCTATCGGGAGTCAGTCAAGTGTTACTGTGTCAAAAGAGTTTGACAGTCGTGTACTCTCACAAGGAACACTGTCCAAGGGGTTTAAAAGAAAGAAGTGCGACGATTTAGAGAATGGTTGTGTGACTCCTCTTGATCTTATTTTATGAAAGCGACATTGTCACAGAAATGTCCACCAAACTATAGTGACACATTCTACACAAAATATGTTTTTCATAGTGTAAAGGGATGCTGTTAAAATGCTCAGAGACATGGAATATGATACTTTCTCAGACATACAATTGATTAAATGATTGTGCAGGTGAAGTTTCAAAAGTTAGTGTTAAATTGTTTTTCATGACACCTGGCTCTATTCCAGATGCATGGTTATAAAATACTATTGTTACGACATCCACCCCTTATTATACACTATACTGTGGTAGCAGGAATAATACAGTAGATATATCTTACGCGAGTTTCTACCTATGTACATCCGTACCAAACCAGACTATCCACACGTACCGATGCAAGACCCAACAGATAGAATGTCGCTCCTAGATATAAGCGCAGTTGTCAAACACTTACTGCTATTGTGTTACGTATGATGGGTACTATTCCCAAGGTGAGCCATAAATAAAGTGAAGTGTTTCGAAGAAAGCCTGCTTTGCGACACGAGTCCAAAAGATGAAAAAGGCCAACCATTTAATTAGACACAGAAGAATTTAATGTTCTTAATAATTATTTCTCCGGAGATACGTCATGACACTCTAAGGACGTGATTCGTGTGGTATAGATATGTAGTTCATCATAGAGTACGAGCGATCGAATAAAAACCCTTGAACCATAGATTACCAACAGAGTGAATAAATTTGTAAAGTGGGAGCTGTTGAACAGAACGACCGTCTTGTTGCTCAACGATGGGTGCTGTTTACAGTGTTGGTAAGCTCTTTCGTCTTGGCTTAAGAGATCAGGAACACTCAAAAGCTCGCTTCACATTTATCAGTTTTGCTATATTAATATTCATTTCCTTTTATTGACATAATAATAAAAGAAATATTTTCCATTTGTACCTCAGTGTGTGACACTACGCGTGCAATAATTTTTATTATTTACAACTCACGCAACCGTTCATATGAATATCCACGAAATTTATCTAAGAAAGGAAAGAAAAAAATGAAAGAAAAAGAAAGAGGAGAAAGCAGATTCTCTCATGCCTCCGATTTCGCATTGCTACTGGTTTTCCTGTAGATGAAGAAGGAGTCACAGTTGCGGAAGACAGTGTAGCTCTCTCCCTGTTCTAAAATTAGTTGAGAGCTACCATTTTATATGACACGGAGACAGACTACTTCAATATTTTCACAATTTTTTCAACTGGCATTGTTGTGGATTAAGAGGATAAGGAATCTTCATTTAGTCCCTGAGAAATGTTCATGGCTCGGTTTCTGTCGAACACAAGTTTCTTCAGCCACCACGTTTCGGACTAAAATGTAAGTACCCGCATCATGCATACATATTAATAGCGAACTGGCTGTGATAACGTGTACGTATTTGATTTCCTTGGGAATTAAAGTCATTACTTCATACTGAAGTGTAATATATGTTTTTGTTTGAAATTGTCTTTCACCTTTAAGGTACGAATGCGTGTAATCCTATCATTTATGTTAGTATAATAAATCTCTGTTCTCCGAGTCAGAAGTGCTATTTCATCGACGACAGTCGCATCACGGGAATTTTGCATTTCTCTCAATTTTATTGTATTTCTCTGTGTTGTGCCTTTTGTGTTGAAAATTTTGGTTACTGCATATTCAAGACTTCTTAAATTAACAGCTTTTCCACGGATAAAAGCCGCCGACCAGTGTGGCCGAGCGGTTCTAGGCGCTTCAGTCTGGAACCGCGTTACCGCTATGGTCGCAGGTTCGAATCCTTGCTCGGGCATGGATGTGTGGTGTGATGTCCTTAGGTTAGTTAGGTTTAAGTAGTTCTAAGTTCTAGGGGACCGATGTTAAGTCCCATAGTGCTCAGAACCATTTGAACAGATAAAAGCCGACTGCGATAATAAATCCAACAACTGGTTATTACATTATTACTCTGCAAGCATCCGCTGGAGACCGTGGATCTCTCGTACCAAAACATTGAGAAGGTATCCCTAAACAACCTCTGAAAGTTTATCGCTGGAGTTCTAGTTTACCCTGAATTTGCTGCTGTGCAAAACTTAAGGATGAAATTTACTTAAGCATGATTGTCACTGCTAAGTCATATGGCTCGATGAGAGTTGGACGAGATACAGACGGAACTACGACAGTATACAGGTTGGTTCATTGACCGTGACTGGGCCAAAATCTCATAAAATAAGCGTCAAACGAAAAAAGTACAAAGAACGAAACTTGTCTATGTTGAAGTGGGAAACCAGATGGCGCGATAGTTGGCTCTGTAGATGGCGCTGCCATAGGTGAAACGGATATCAACTGCGCTTCTTTAAATAGGAAACCCCATTTTTATTACGTATTGGTGTAGTACGTAAGGGAATATGAATGTTATGGTTGGGCCACTTTCATCGCTTTGTGATAGATGGCGCTGTAATAGTCACAAAGATATGGCTCACAATTTTAGACGAACATTTGGTAACAGGTAGCCTTTTTAAATTAAAATACAGAACGTAGGTACGTTTGAACATTTTATTTCGGTTGTTCCAATGTGATACGTGTACCTTTGTGAACTTGTCATTTCTGAGAACGCATGCTCTTACAGCGTGATTACTTGTAAATACCATATTAATGCAATAAATTTTCGCCGGCCGCCGTGGTCTAACGGTTCTAGGCGCACAGTCTGGAACCGCGCGACTGCTACGGTCGCAGATTCGAATCCTGCCTCGGGCATGGATGTGTGTGATGTCCTTAGGTTAGTTAGCTTTAAGTAGTTCTAAGTTCTAGGCGACTGATGACCACAGATGTTAAGTGCCATAGTGCTCAGGGCCATTTGAACCAATAAATGCTCAAAGGATGTCCGTCAACCTCAATGCACCTCAATACGTGTAGCGACATTGCTCTCAACAGCGAGTAGTTCACCTTCCGTTATGTGCGCACGTGCATTGACAATGCGCTGACGCATGTTATCAGGCGTTCTCGGTGGATCACGATAGAGAACATCCTTCAGCTTCACTCACAGAAAGAAATCCGGGGACGTCAGACCCGGTGAAAGTGCGGGCCTTGGGATGGTGCTTAGACGACCAACGCACCTGTTATGTAATATGCTATTCAATATCACTTCAACCACACGCGAGCCATGTGCCGATCATCCAAAATGTTAGACGTACTTCGCCATTCTGTCACGGAGTGAAACATCTTGTTGTAAAATCAGCATACATTACACAATTTAGATTGATATTGATAAAATGGGGGCAATTTGCCTTCCACATAAATGCCGCACCGTAAATGCCAAGGTCGCTGATGTTCCATTTGTGACAGCCATCGTGCATATTCCATTGCTAAATAGTGCAATATTATGCCGGTTTACGTTACCGCTGTTGGTGAATGACGCTTCGTCTCTAAATAGGACGCTTGCAAAGAATCTGTCACCGTCCCGTAATTTCTCTTGTGCCCAGTGGCAGAGCTGTACACGACGTTCAAAGTCTTCGCCCTGGAATTCCTGGTGCATAGAAATATGGTACGGGTGCAATCAATGTTGATGTAGCATTCTCAACACAGACGATTTTGAAATTCCAGATTCTCGCGCAATTTGTCTGCTACTGATGTGCAGATTAGCCGCGACAATAGCTAAAACACCTACTTGGACATCATCATTTGCTGCAGGTCGTGGTTGACGTTTCACATGTGGCTGAACACTTCCTGTTTCCTTATATAACGTAACTATCCGGCGAACGGTCAGAACACTTGGATGAAGTCGTCCAGGATACCGAGCAGCATACATAGCACACACCGTTTTGGAATTTTGATCACAATAGCCATACATCAAAACGATATCGACCATTTCCGCAATTGGTAAACGGTCTATTTTAACACAGGTAATGTGTCGCGAGGCAAATACCGTCCGCACTGACGGAATGTTACGTGATACCATGTACTTATAAGTTTGTGACTATTACAGCGCCATCTACTACAAAGCGAAAAAAGTGGCCCAACTAAAACATTCATATTTATTTACGTACTACACAAATATGTAACAAAAAAGGGGGTTCCTATTTAAAAAAACACAGTTGATATCCGTTTGACCTAGGGCAGCGCCATCTAGCGGGCAAACCATAGCGCCATCTCGTTTCTCTCTTCAAGTTAGACGAGTTTCGTTCTTTTTAGTTTTTTCGTTTTATTCTTATGTCGTGAGATATTTGGCCCTGTCACAATGGATCACACTGTAGTATAGTGCAAAGGATAAAGGGAACAACTACGCCGTGAGACCTACATCAAAGGAATTCTCATTCAAAGAGAGTAACCACACTGACACACTGATGCCACAGTGATTTAGAATGGTTCCCTAGACAATACAAACCCTCCCTCTTCCTGTTTTTGCTCCTTTGGACACCCTCCCACCCTTCTCTCCCTCTTCCCTCCATCCCCCATTTCTCCCCACTCCTCCCCTAGGCTTAACCTTCCCTGTGCCTCTCCTCCTCCCCCCATCACCTCAGCCATTGGCATCTTTGTTCTCCCCTCTCCCCAACCTCACCCTTCTTCCCCTCTTGGCAGGTCCCTGGATTCGCACATGCTAAGTGGACATTCGCGCGCCGGAGATCATCAATGTCTCATGTGTGCCGTCGTGTTTAGTGTTCAGTGTCACCGCCACACTTCATCCTTCACCTGTGCCATCGCCATCTTCTGTGTTAGTGCGTCGTGACAACAGTTTGTAGTGTGGATTATCGTCGAGTGTGAACGGCTCCGTGTTTGTCTTTATGTGTCTACTGTTTTATTAACCACCATTACGTCACATATGTGTATTTTTTCTGTTGTTTATTTATCTACTCTATAGCTGAAGAGCGGTGTAACACGCTGCTGACAGCCTGCCTGTTTGTACGGGTTTGAAAATAACAACAAAGAAAAAAAATAACAATACAAATCGAGCAGGGTAGTGTAGTGGTCGGGACAACCAGACCCGCCATCGGGAAGACGACGGTTCAAACCCTCGGCTGTCCGTCCTGATATAGGTTTCCTGTCGTTTTCCTAAATCGCTTAAGACAAATACGTGGCTGGTTTCTTTGAAACGGCACAGTCTCTTTCCTGTTCCACCCTTCCCCAATCTGCGCTTGTGCCCCGTCTCTAATGATCTCGTTGTTGACAGGATGTTAAATACTAATTTGTTTCTTTCGTTGATACAAAAGGCGGGTCAAAGTTCTTAATAGGATATGTGAATGACCTCTACCTCCCCTCTTTCTCTACCCATTCCCCTGTCTCTGCCCATCTCCCCTCCCCCATCATCCATCTACTCTTCCTTTTCTGTCTGTTCGTCTCCTCGTCCACTGCCCATCCCGCTTCCCGCCTCTCTCTGTTCATCTGCTGCTACCCGCTTAACCATCCTCTTCTCCCCCCACCCCCTGTGAATCTCCACCCACCTCCTTCTTGGTCCGTCTTCTCCCTCCTCCCCACCTGTCCTTCTGCTCGTCGTCCCCCTGTCTCTGTTACCTCCTCCTACTTAGGCCCATCACCCCGTTATTACCAAGACCCTACCTGCACCCGAATGGGAGGCAGATGGCTTTCATCGAGCCAGTATTTTATTCCAGGTGGCAAGTGGTATTCAGCTCATTGGCTTGACGGTAGGTACCGAAACACATGTACGAAGTTATAGTTTCGCTGTAGTGCTCATTCCTCGATCTTGTTGACAAACTGAACAACGAAAATAACAACAGAAAAATTGCATGACACCCATTCGGATCCAAATCCCTATCCTTAGCGGTGGGGAGAATCTCATTTCCATTGCTCCAGTTGTTCCTGAGCTGTGCTTCAGACTCATCCCCATTTCATTAGTTCCCCTAAGGATACAGGTCGTTCTTAAACTTACACTTCTTCTTTTCATATGATAAGTAGGAAGTAGATCCATGATTCTTTGAACAACTGAACTCCTCTGTATAAAACAACTTCAAACTATTCATTACTTTACAAATGATATGTGTTATGCCTGTAAGCTAGAAAAATTTGGAAAAGATTCGTCATTAAGTTTAAAGTTTTGTCGGAATTTGCTAAGTGCGTTCATCAAACATCGGATGAATGTACCATGGGTAATCTGCGAGCCTTTTTTTAAAAATCCTAGTTTTTCACGCATCTCAGTGTGTTTGATTTCTTATCTCCTGAACTGTCTGTCGCAAAATGATACAATTTTGCATAAGCTGTATATTGTTACATATGTAGATATTGTTTAGGAAATACTATGCGCACTCAGTTAATAGTAAATAAGTTATGAATTAAAACGTCAGTCATGATGCACCAGTTTCGCGGTGTACTAAGAGATAAGCTATTTTTTCCCTTTCATTATATTGGGAGAGGAGGGGGGGGGGAGGCAAAGTTCTATAAAGTTTTGTAATCATGTCTGACGTTTGTTACAAGTCACTAAGTGCTCTCATTCACAAACAAGGATGAACTCATTCTGGTTATTTGCGCACGGTGGGTTACGTATCTTTTTCACCACCACCCCAACCCACTTCAAAAGTAAGTGTTGTTACAAACTAATACAGGATGAGTCACGAGGTTTCTCGCCGGTAGCTGGAGGTTATTCCTTAGGTTATTTGGAACAACAAATGTAAATACAGTAATGTGATCAGATCCATATTTAAAGAGCTACAACAGAGTTCCGAAACATGCCACGGTGTATGCAGTCACTGCTTAATGTTATTGCCTCCCGTGTACTGTACATTTTGCGATGCCGTACAAGGTTTCATCGTAGGAGTGTGGAGAGGTGGTGTACATTTTGGGCTTCTGTGATGGTAATGCAAAAGCTGCTGTTGCCGAATATCCCCGTCTGTATCCTAATGGTAGCATTCCTAGTGCCAAAGCGTTTAGAGGAACATATCGAACATAGCGAGAAACTGATACTCTTCTCAGTATTTGTATTCACTCCGAAAAACAATGCATTGTTCAAGAAGAGGAAAACATTCTTCATTAAGTAGAGTGCAGTCCTCTTTCAAGTGCAAGACTCCTAGCTACACGATTGAACGTTTGTCAATCTAAGGTATGTAGGACACTTCATGAGCATGGGCTATATCCTTCTCATGTGCATATAAATCATGTTTGTGCCAACCGTTCGCATTTTTGTAACTGGTTAAATGAAAATCAGCAGCTCTATAATGGTGAGTGATGAGTCAACCTTTACAAGAGATGGCATCAACAACATGCATTAAATGTGTGTCAGGGCAGACGAAACTCCCCATGCCAGGTAGTATCTAAATTTCAGCGAAGATTCAGTGTCAGTTTCTGGTGTGGTGTTGTGTGTGACCAGTTACTGGGGCCGTTAATTCTCCTGGGAAATTTAAATGGTCAGATATAAGGTAACGTTTTACGAGAAGGCTTACCGCATATTCTTGAAGATCTTCCTCTGGAAACAAACGCCACATGTATGTCCAGCATGACGGGACCCCTCTAAACTTCCACCATGTGGTAACAGCTTATCTAAATCAGAAATTCCCGCATCGATGGGTACTTCGCTGGGGCCCTATCAACTGGTCTGCCGTATCCCCAGATTTAACACCCGTAGATTACTGCATCAAGGGGGGGAGTGTGTGTGGAGAGGGGGGGGGGGAAGGAAGACGTAGTGTACGAAGTTAAGGTGGAAGCACCAGAAGAATTTATACGAAGCGTCTTCGATGTCGCAACGTCAGTAAGGAACGAGCATTTGAAATTACAAAATGCTAATCGTCCGGTTCACTCCCGGGTGAACCTTTGCCTTCAAATGCAGGGAGTAAATTTTGAACACTTGCTTTAAATCCACTCTGAATGAAAGAGACTGCTACAAAATGGTTTAAATTAATTATTATGTGCATTTCGACAGTGAAATCCTACAATAAGAGTTTTTCTGCCATTTTCCTCAGGTTTTCTATTACTGCAGCTCCTTAACTATGGATCTGATCCCTTAATTTATATCTTTTGTTCCAAATAACCTAAGCAGTACCCTCCAGAAATCGGAGGAAAACCTCGTGACTCACCCTGTATACGGATAGCAAGTAATATATGGGTGAAGACTGTATTAAACCTATCCAGTTGTTTAGATGTTGGAGGTACATAAACAGGGTTTTATAGGATATAGGGATACAAATTAGAAGGCGTAGTGTGTCTGCCCCAGGCTGTTCAGAAGTTTTGCGTGCATCCCGTGATTTTTAGTGGGATTATCGTCTCCCGAAGAACCATACGTTGGTGTATTCGCCTCCTAAGTATTGAATGTAAGTTCTAGATGCAGAAATTATCAGCCTTGGATTCTGTCTTCCTATTGACCTTAGAAATAAACATGGTTGTGTGACGTTTTGCGTTTGGTTAATAAGGAATGCCTAAAATCTAAGTTTCCGGATTTTTTGCGAAAAAGAAAGACCATAGAAAGAAAGGTTACCAAGTAAAGAACTGAATGCCCATGGCAGTAAACGGAGAAGTTAGTGGGGAATCGGGAATAGTATGCAGTCGATCGAGAAACTAAATTTTATAGTGGTATATACTGACTACCATAAGAAAAGAATTATCAAAAGTTTTAAGTATAAGAATTTCGTAGGAAGGAACACATTAGCACAAAATAAAAACAATTTATGGAGGTGTTAAAAACTGGTACATAAAATATTTGTACGTGTATTTACAATATACAATAAACAAGTCAAATTCTGGACGTAATCCCTCACTTGTTACATTTATATAGTCGTGTACGAGGCGAAAAAATCTGCATCGTACATGCAGTGGTAACGTCTGTACTGCTTTTGATGTACTTTCCGTATTCGCCTGAATATCACGAGTAGGAAACCCGTCGAAATATTGCGACTTACCTGACAAACTCAGAGGAACCCGTCAACGAAATTCACCAAGAAAGTGTGCATCTTTTACTTTCGTTACGCAAAATTTTTGTGACATATGTGTATCATATGACGACACAAAAGTTCAGAAGGATAAATGAAATGAGGGCACTTAGATTAGAAACGAAAGTGAAAATTATAAGCAAAAATGAGATTTTAAATTTGCTATTCCTTTGGTGAATATGGTAAATACCAACCGAAGACCCGTCTTGTAATAATAAGGAAGTGCTATAGTCTCAATATTTGTTTACAATGACGTCGTCAGGTCGAGGGGCAGAGAATACATCACCGTACATAATTCCACCATATCCTCTCTGCTAACAGTGTCACACATTGTTGGAGCTATTTATAGAAACTCAGAAAAAATGTCATGTCCTTGTACATGAGAAGTTACACGTAACGCCGCGACGGTAGATCAATATACACTGGTGTCCAAAATTAAAGCAACAAACTGCTATTTCCCCATCCTGTGTCTAAGTCATGATGTAATCATACAATCTGTCAACAGATGGCTCTCTGTTCGTGTTCTTCACTGAAAACGACATTCCGGTCCACAATAACCACGTCAGTGACGACATCAGGGCATCCATAAAACGGGACATTATTTGTCGGGTAGTCCCACACCCACAATCGCTGTGGATACAGTCACAGACTGTGCTGTACATCACAGAGAAGATGCGTACCAGAGTCCATGTAGTGGAGAAGCGTAGGAATAATGGGGACAGAATAATCTTTCTATTGTTTCTCTGATTTGGCGGCAGTTTGTAGAGACCGAAACTGCATCCCAAAAACTAGGCCACGCGAGTGACATCAGATAGAGAGGACCGTTATTTGGCTGTAAGGGCACGACGGTACTGCCTTAGTACTGCATGGCAACTGGCATCGGACCTCGCAGCTTCCGCTGGACGTGTTGTGTCGAGACAAACGGCGTAGAGAAGACTCCAGCAGACTGGCCTTTATTGTCGCAGACTGGCTGTAAGTGAACCTCTGACTCGCCTTCTCAGAAGGAAACGTCTAGAGTGGAGTCGTCAAAATGGCACCTGGACGGTCGAACAGTGGGCCAATGTTCTTTTTGCATGTAGGTCCTGATTTGGTCTGGAGAGTGATTCTCGACGGACTCGCCTCTTGGAGGTAACATGGAACACGATTTCCGGGCCCAAAAATTGTAGGAAGAGACCGAATGGAGGAGGATCGCTAATCGTGTGGGCAAGTATTGTGTTGACCACTCGAACAGCTCTTCATGAAACTGTACAGGTGAATTGACAAGATTTAACTGCGGTCATGTATTGTGACGAGATCTTGGAACCTCTGGTGCGGTTGTTGCGGAGTGCTGTGGGATCAAACTTGGTGCTGGTGGTAGATAATGCTAGACTTCATCACAGGTAGCTGACGACTTCTTGGAAACAGAAGTTATTTGCACGCATTAAGTGGCCTGCTCGCTCTTCTGATTTGAATCCCACAGAGCATGGCTGGGATGCACTACAGAGTCGCATCACGTCAGCATCGACCAACCACTCCCTAATACTTGCCAGCAGCTCCATACTGAGCTGTCGGAATGTATATGCAAATCTGTTATGTTGATGAAATCGAAGGATATTTTTGTCTACCGTTATGCATGTTGCAGTTGTTTACGTTCTGTATTCTTTACATTGTTTCTACTTTACTATCACCTGTTTATAGCGTTTCTTTTTAAAATAATAGTGAAATTTCCGTTATTTGCGTTAATTTTGGACACCAGTGTAAATGTTTGTGATTAATATGCCTGCGAAACATCTGATTTTGCTATTTGTCTTTCAGTTCACATTCTGTTCTTAATGAACAATGTACGCAGAGCGTGGAGAGGCTGCATCATGCATCACGCCATCTAAAGTGCGTTAGTGGACTTCTTCACCATGTTTCGCACGATATCTGCACACTGTTTGATCGGATATGTCCGACCTCTCTTTGAAATCAAATTTCGATTTCGTTTCACCATTATAACATCTTAAAAGATATTAATTAAGAATAGGTGTAGCTTTCAGGGCAAACATTCTGAGTTACCTGCCCAAAATAATGAGACAGAGATATGCACATTTACAAATGGCACCAGTATCACGTACACGACAATACGACCACGTTTTTGTGTCCGTTTTCGTACAGTCAGTAGCAGTTGCCTGTTCTCTTATAGCCACTTTTTCCCTTGACCATGGAGTTCGCGCATTACTGTACCCCTCCTCTGTTCTTCCACCGTCGGAGGGTGGCACGGAACTTAAAGTTCCACCGGCACACCTTCAAAGTGCTATGCTCGACTGTTATTCAGCCGTTACCTTGAGTCTCCTTTCACTTGTCCACCGAGACAGTTGGACTGGATCTGAAACGGTGACGCTGTGTATTAATAAACTGTCACAAAAATAAGAAAACCGTGCACAAGCTATGAAAGGGCAGTGTATTGGCCGAGCTGTTATTTGTATTCATGTGATTCATGTGTAAAGGTTTTCGACGTCATTATGGCAGCAAGATGGGAATTAACAGACTTAGAATACAGAATGGTAGTTGGATCCAGACGCATGGGACATTCCATTTCATAAATCTTTAGGAAATTCCGTATTCCGAGATCCACAGTGTCAAGGATTTGCCGAGGACCCGAAATTTCAACCGCTACCTGTCACCACGGACATTGCAGTATCCGACGGTTTTCACTTAACGACCGAGAGCAGTGGCGTCTGCATGCGTTATTAGCGCTAACAGACAAAGAAATCAACGTGGGACGTACGATGAACGTATCCGTTAGGACAGTATGGCGTTAACGGGCAATGGCTGAAAACGATGAAAGCGATTGCCGTTGCGAACAGCACGGTATCGCCTGCAGCGCCTGTCCTGGGCTCGTCACAACATCGGTTGCATCATAGGCGATAGGAAAACAGTGGCCTTGTCAGACGAGTTCCGGTTTCTGTAGGTAAAAGTTGGTAAGAGCTGATGGCTCGAGTGTGGCACAGGTCACCCCTCGAGGCCATGTACGCAAGTTAACAAGACACCGTGGGAGGTGGCGGTAGGTCCGTCATGGTGTGCGTTGTGTTTACATCGAATGGATTGGATCCTCTGTTTCTGCAGAAACGATCACTGACTGAAGATGGTTACGGTCGGCTATTGGCAGCCATTGGCTATTGGCTATATGCAACGATTCACGGACCTTATGTTCCGAAACTAAGATGGAATTTTTGTAAATGACAATGCGCCGTGTCATAACATTCTGGACAGCTCCAGCGAATAATCTGGCTCCCCAGATCACCCATTAAAAATTGATGGAAGGTAATCGAGAGGTCAGTTCACGAAAAAATTCTGCACCAGCAACCCTTTCACAATTATGGAGTGCTATAGAGGCAGCGTCACCCAATATTGCTGCAGGCATCTTCCAATGACTTTCTCAGTTCATCTCTCGTCGATCTGCTGCACTACATCGAGCAACTTGAAGTCCGACACGATAATTGGAGGTGTCCCATAACTTTTATCACCCTGGTGTACGTTGCTACCCCACCTTTCTTGCAACTCTGTAAGCGATCCATAGTCGTATTATTGCTGTCTATCGTAGCCAGTAAGAACTAATGCCATTTGATGCTGAGCATTTATTTTCTAATTAGTGTGAGCGACTGCTCTTTCATTGAAACGGTTGACTAACATTAATTTAGCGGCTGTAATTTATTCAGTTATTCCAACCGGTCATACCGGCATGCCGGTACCATGTGTAATTAACCGATCTGTGGCGGAGACCTTGAGAGGGGTGCTACCACAAATTGTAGTATACACTGTGCGCTGTTGGTAGGCTACCCGGACATCGGCAGCCAGCCGGTGACCGCAAGAGCTGTCTGACAAGGTGAGCAGGTAATCGCCGCACAGCAGCAGCAATGAAGTGATGCGACATGACGATGCGTATGCTAGAGAAAATGCGAAACACATCTCCGTAACGCCCCACCGGTTTTCACTGTGTTTTTAGTTTTGCACCAATCGGACCTTGAGAAACAACAAACCCTGATACATTGACAACTGTCGAAGTCATTTACTGTTGTATATCAGCAACATGTGCTATGATAAGTGAGTATGAAGTAGCTTGAAGTAATTGGAATTCCCACCTAACTACTGTAGGGTGCGTCAATAATGGCCAAGTCGTTCGGACGGCAAAGGTTGCGAAATATAGGCATGAGTATGCGTCAGTATGAAAGATACACGTACAACCAACTGTCCTTCACAAAATCGTAATAGACTTACCGATAGCGAATTTCACTCCGAAATTCAAAGAATTTACAATAGTAGATAAGTTCAATAGATGTAAATTTATGTAAATATGTTCAAGTTATGAAAATTAGCAACTGCCTGACTAAACTAATACAAGACTGTGTGGAGTGTTTTAGGTAAGTCATTGCAGTAATTATCAGAAAACACCACGATCGTTATTATACACACATTTGTGTAGCCAACAGGCATGAATATAATCAGTTAATCAAAGTAAACGAAAGGAGATGTGTACCGACATAAGATTGCATCACAGGATAAACGAGAATTAATTAATAGTTTGGACGTAGACGTTAGATTAGAATTAGGAGATTTTCTGAGAGTCTGTGTAACTCTAAAAGTGCAATGCAGTCGTAACCTGTGTCTCACGTAATATTGGTAATAGGGATAAGATCCAAGCACGATGCTAAAGAGTGCAGAATTACACTCATGTTGAGATACCAGTAAGCTTCAGTTCGTAGATATTTTACACTAAATTCAGTTGTTTACGAGAAGTGTTCTGGAAATGTGAAAAGTAAGGTGGCATGCTAGCATAAGACTGAGCGTGACAGCGGGAAGGCATCCACTTTGTAGATTAGAAACGGCAGGTAATGAGCACACTGTACGGATTGAGGGTGAACAGAAGGAGGACGATGCTAGTGAATAGTGTCAGAAATGAGGTTAGAGACACGAACGAAGCTAGGAGACTTCAAACAACTGGTCATAAGTCTGACGAGTCCTAAGAAACCTAGGTTTACATACATGTTACATGTTTACATTTCGAGTCAATGTGAATTCTGAACTCATTCTCCTTCGTTGAATACCGTAGCGGGGACGTGAAAACGTTCCGCGACTAAATTGACTTAGCATTATAATTGATTATTTTTGTCTCTCATTCATCACTTTCTGCATGAACATTAAGGGGGTTCTGAACTTGCTCAAACTAATAAACACTGCTCTAATGTGACGTGTGTCGTTAACCGTGACACAGAGACAAACCCAAAGCGTTGTGTCAGTATTACAGGCAGCAGAAGCAGGGGCGTGTCGCAGCGGTGTTTGATTGTCCCTCAGACTGACGGAGAGCCAAATTCATCTCACATTGTCTCAAAATATGGATAAGAGAGAGAACTGTAAATAAGCATGATTGCGTCGCAAAATGCAGAGCGACTCTGAAGTCCGTTAACATTATAAAATTCAATACTTCAGGAAATAATGAAAGGAGAGAGGTAAAAATTACCACACATGCTTGAAATGACATAGGGTTTTACTGAAACCGAAAAAAGACGAACAATGTGAAAAGCAGATGCCTCTTACGTGATAGGAAAGCAATACGTTCCACAAAATGGATTGTAGAAGACATGTTGAACATGTAGGCCGTCATTTGACAACAATATTTGCGCTCGAGGGTCGATACTGTGAAGAGCATTGTACAGCTTATCCATATGTATGGTGAGAATTTTGGGTCAGATGTTGCCTTTCAGCATCCCAAAGGAAGTCGGACGGTTGCTGTATAACTGCAACTTCTCTAACCAGATGGATTGTTGTCTGGGGATATGAGAGGCGAAGCATGACGGACGTGGCTGCTCAGCATGCGATTCTCACCAAACGATGTGCGAAAGAGATCTTACACACCTGTATCAATATGAGGTGGAGCGCTATGCTGCATTGCACATTTGCCAGGCTAGGGATGATCTAACTCCATCTCTCACTACAGCTCACTTTACACACAATTCTTGTGCGGCGTCAGCCGGCCGCAGTGGCTGACAGGTTCTAAGTGCTTCTGTCCGCAACCGCGCTGCTGCTACGGTCGCAGGTTCGAATCCTGCTTCAGCCGTGGATGTGTGTGATGTCCTTAGGTTAGTTAGGTTTAAGTGGTAATAAGTCTAGGGGGCTGATGACCTCAGATGTTAAGTATCATTGTGCTTAGAGCTATTTGAACCATTTTTTTTGTGGCGTCTTTGATCTGCTGTAGCGCCATCCGTTGGCATTATTTTTTAAAACTCGTCTTCGGTTTCAACGAAATGCCATGTGATTTCAGGTATGTGTATCAATTTTTGCCTCTCTGGTTGCAATATTCCGTGAGTTAGTACATTTTCAAATATTAACGACTTTTTGGTCACTCTGTAGATAGCTTCCGCTAGAATTCTGCCGTAGGCCCCTGAAAATGTCCTCAAGCTGAACACACATCGTAGAGGTATCCACGGGTTTACTGCAAGGAATTTTTACTAGACGACACGACGGAGTTCTCGTTGCAACTGTGCATGCTTCGGGAAAGTAGGTCCATTTCTGCATTTACTACCAGGTGATTTTACGGCAAGCTGTTGCGCTATATGAGTACGTATTCACGCTCTTGAGGTCACCGCTGCGCCGCTGTAAAATATTTCGCCGTTTGCAGTTTCACAGCCCGCCATGAGGACGGGAACGTGGGCCCTTTACGACGCCCGCTGGCGCTCAGCGCCACTTGGCCCCTGGTGGCAGCTGCGCCCTCGCTCGGCACCTTACTTTTCATCGACTCTGTTCGAGAAAGCGCAAGTGCGACAGAGTTACCCCAGAAACCAAATAGCCCCAATGACGTCTTTCAAGTAATATAGGTTTAGTTAAGCTGTAGCGGACAATCTGGGAAATATCCTAAAGTACACAAGCAATTTTTTACATTCATAGATGCAGCGATCAAATTTTTTTTTTTACTAGCTTAGCATCTACTGCTTCGATCGAATAGACGGTATTGCCAGCAGTGACTTTTTCGCTTTTATTTAATCGAATTCTTTTGTTGTTCACAAACTGCCACACCTTGTAGGCGTTTCGAGCTAATTAAGGACTTATAAGCATGATCTTCTTCGAATATTCTTCTGACCAAAGGCGTTCCTGGTAGCTGGGGTCCAAAGTTTTAGTTAATCATGTCTTTTCTTTCTTGTGGACATATATCCATATCAACTAACAAATATTTCCTTACATTTACCGAGAAGTGATATACTAATTATCATAAATTTAGCCTTAAGATGATGATGATGTAATGAAATATTTTCTTAAAAAGTTTCATCCCCTACTGCACTTCCTTAGGAGCTGAATTTCCAAAAACAGTGAAACACTTTTTTTTCTCATCTCTATCTGAGAAGCAAAACTCTTATTTTCAAATATCTGAATTTAAGACTAGTTTTCATAGATTTACTTTTAAAGATGCTTTCATAATAAAATATTTTAGTAAGCAGTCTTACCCCTATTAGACACCCTTGGGTTTTCAACTTCTAAAGGTCAAATAGAAATGTTAATGGATGTAGCTTTCAAAATACTTAATTAGTTCTTCAATAATGATATATTTCAAAGAATGCTTTCACCCACTGCTTCATTCCCATATACTTGAATTCCAAAAATGCTGACCCATGTATTTATTTGTTTCTGAGCGAGAAACCAAATACCAAATTTCATAAGTCTAGCTTCAAAACTGCCTTAATACCGACATTAAAAAAGGGAAAAAACCCTCGTCCCCTATGTCACTCCTTTTGGGCAGGAATTTCGAAAACTCCCTTCTGAAACAACGCCTACAGTATAAGAGCCACATCTTCTCCAAATTTCAAGTCTCTGTTCATAGTGGCTTAGGCTGGGCGATGATAAGTCAGTCAGAACACTGCTTTTTATGTATATAGATAACGTTGTTCACTCTCCTCTGCAGTACTGAAAGAATGTCGGAAGAGGGCGTCAGCGAGTTAGCTTCGCTGGAACGTGACCAAATGCTAACAAGACAAACGTGCCACAAACAGATGTCCAACCGAAAGGAGAAGACATCCCCCAAACGTTTGCCCTAATGTAAAATGTTTGCCATCACGTAACTGATATACAGTTTTGTGTGTTTATTATATAGACGGTTTCAAAAAAACTCACTTTTTTATCTTTTGCATTTATGGATGCCTTCAACTGATACTAGAGAGACATATGCCCGACATTGCAATTCATACTCCCTTATGGTAGCATAGGTTGTTGTTATACAACATTTAATGTCATCGACAGGCGTCGATGTTTCTATGTATCAGATTTAGTTGTTTATCAAGATCCGACTTGTCGCAAAACTAAAACCACAGTGAAAATCAGATGGAGCTTTGCGAAGATGTGTTGCGCATTGTCTCTAGCATACCCATCGGTCGTCTAACACCGCACTTCTCTGTTGTGTGAAATACCATCTCCGGAAAAACTTTACATACTTCGTTGACCAGAACTGGACATTAAGGCTAGCAAGGAAGTTATAAGAAAAATTTATCTGTCTTTGCAATTTTTGTTTAAAAGGCGATGAAATTAATAGATCATCATCTCCGAATGAGATGACATAGTTTCAAAAATCCATACAACATTAGATTCCTACGAACGATAAAATGAAACCTCATAGTTAAACCATTCATTTGTTTATTAAACGTTGGCATAATGTTGCCACTGTGATGGAGAGGGAGCTACTCTGTTCAACAGAAGTGCTGGAGGTGTGATTAACTGTTGTGCTGTGCACATAGACGTGTAGCGAGTGATGGTCCTCCATTTACATGGAACTTGAAGTGTACGTATCCCTGTATTTCGGAAGTAACCGTCATGGTTAATGTGCTTTGCCGCATGACATTTGAGTTATGCGTATCAGAATATTTGGTAGAGACGTTTGTTAGTCCCCTTCTATTATGGGACAGTGGTTTCTGGTGCTTATCTTGTTACTATTTCAACAAAACACATACCTGTTATGTTTCTGAAACACACTTGCACGCCTTTTCCTATACCTCTGAAAATATTAACTATCTCCACTTCAAAAGCGATGAATATTTTAAGATTATGCTAAAGTGCCTGAGAAGAAAGTGAAACACCCACAAGAAATGGATTGATGTTAGTGTAACTTCGATCGCATTCACGTCATCGGTAAGACAGTAAATGTTTTGAGCTACAGTTCGCTGTGGCAGGCAAAACGGTCACCACAGTCTACTACAGTTCTTCATGTTTAGCGTTTCTACCAAGCCTGGTAGGGTATAGTAGGGGACGTGAACAGTGTCACTGTGAAGGACACCACGGAGATGCTGCGTATTTTTACGTCTTTGACTTCCTGGCATTCTGGCTTTGTCCATACAACCATCTTAATAATGGAATATCAACACCCAATCACCGAGCGGTGAAATCTCCAACTCGGCCGGGACTCGGATCTGGACCTCTTTGGTTAGTAGTCTGCCACCCTAATCATGCAGCTACTGAGACAGACGATGCTGCCTACACGTGTGGAAAAGTGTCATCTAACTGACGGAGTGTAAAGGGACCTTATTGTCGCTCTCAGTTTGACCGGCTGGTCAAATTGTGCAATTTTCAGATTACAGGTGTATTGCGATGTGCACTGGCCCATTGTTACACGGCATGGAAACGTGAGGGCAGGGATGTATGTACACTACTGTCCATTAAAATTGCTTCACCAAGAAGAAATGCAGATGATAAACGGGTATTCATTGGACAAATATATTATTCTAGAACTGATATGTAATTACATTTTCACGCAATTAGGGTGTATAGATCCTGAGAAATCAGTACCCAGAAGAGCCACCACTGGCCGTAATAACGGCCTTGATACGCCCGGGCGTTTGAGTCAGAGCTTGGATGCCGTGTACAGGTACAGCAGCCCATGCAGCTTCAACACAATAACACAGTTCATCAAGAGTAGTGACTGGCGTATTATGACGAGCCAGTTCCTCGGCCACCTTTGACCAGACGTTTTCAATTGGTGTGACATCTGGAGAATGTGCTGATCAGGGCAGCAGTAGAACATTTTCTGTATCAAGAACGGCCCGTGCAGGACCTGCAACATGCGGTAGTGCATTATCCTGCTTAAATGTAGGGTTTCGCAGGGATCGAATGAAGGGTAGAGCCTCTGGTCGTAACACATCTGAAATGTAACGTCCTTTGTTCAAAGTGCCGTCAATGCGAACAAGAGGTGACCGAGACGTGTAACCAATGCCACCCCATACCATTACGCCGGGTGATACGCCAGTATGGCGATGACGAATACACGCTTCCAATGTGCGTTAACTGCAATGCCGCCAAACACGGATGCGGCCGTCATGATGCTGTAAACAGAACATGGATTAATCAGAAAAAATGACGTTTAGCCATTCGTGCACCCAGATTTGTCGTTGGGTACACCATCGCTCCTGTCTGTGATGCAGCGTCAATGGTAACAGCAGCCATGGACTCCGAGCTGATAGTCCATGCTGCTGCAAACGTCGTCGAAGTGTTCGTGCAGATGGTTGTTCTCCTGTTAACCTCCACATCCGTTGACTCAGGGATAGAGAAGTGGATGCACGATCCGTTACAGCCATGCTGATAAGATACCTGTCATATCGACTGCTAGTGATACAAGGCCCTTGGGATCCAGTACGGCGTTCCGTATTACCCCCCCCCCCCCCCCCCCCCTGATTTCATGTTCCGCTAAAAGTCACTGGATCTCGACCAACGCGAGCTGTAATGTCGCGATACGATAAACCGCAATGGCGATAGACTACAATCCGACCTTTACCAAAGTCGGAAACGTGATGGTACGCATTTCTCCTCCTTACATGAGGCATCACAACAACGTTTCACCAGACAACGTCGGTCAACTGATGTTTGCGTATGAGAAATCGGTTGGAAACTTTCCTGAAGTGAGCACGTTGTAGGTGTCGCCAGCGGCGCCAACCTTGCGTGAATGCTCTGAAAAGCTCATCATTTGCATATGACAGCATCTTCTTCCTGTCGGTTAAATTTCGCGTCTGTAGCACGTCATTTTCGTGGTGTAGCAATTGTAATGGCCAGTAGTGTAATAAAGATTACGCCCGAGAACATGTGGCTACCACACGGGAGGATCGCCGTATCGTAACGCCAGCAAACATGCACCTGCTATTCGAAAACAAATAATGGACTAGTTGCAACATTTTGTGTTATCTCGCACTGATCGTAGGAGAGGAGCAGCAGCTGACTAGAAAATTACCGTCCTACGTCCAGGTTGCTGTTAACACCACAAAACAAACGGTGCAGTTTAAAGCGGTAGCATGACCGCTGATGAAAAGTGTGGGATTGCTTTCAGCGATGAATCAGGTTACCGCACAACCCGGATGAACATCGTCGGCGAGTATGGTGATAACCTGTGGAGAGTTCCCACTCTTCTAATTTCTTGGAGAGTTACAGCCACCGGGCATGACTTCTGCTTGCGATTAGTAGTTATTGAGAGATCCCTGACGGCACAGTGCTATGTCAGATACATTATGCTTCCTCATGTGCTACCTCTGGTGCGACAATATTGTGGTGTCAATTTTGAACAGGCAGTGCTCGTCTACACATGACACGTGTTCCTACGGCCTGTGTTCTCGGTGTTGAGATACTCCTGTGGGCAGAAAAATCCTCAAATCTGTCTCCGATAGAAAACATGTGGGACGTGATCGGATATTAAATCTGTTCCAACAACAATATCCATGATTTGAAAGAGCAGTTATTGCACTTGTGGGCCAGATTGCCTCAGGAAAGGATAGAATGGCCTTAATGAAACCATCCATGGTCGAATCAGCGACTGCGTGCGTGTGAGACGTCGTAGTGATGCGTGAGCCTATACTATCAAATCTTTATCGGTTTGACTGGATTTTGTTATCAGTGCTGTAACACCACGTACTCACTCAAACTTTTAAGTTCCATTTCGTTTCCTTTTCTCCTTCCGTGTACTTTACATTATTTTGTTAGGTGGCGTATAATCATTAGAACATACACGGTGGGCTATGGTTTCACCTCGACGTATTTACTCACACTCGATATATTTTTGGAGTCTAGTGTGTGTGTGTGTGTGTGTGTGTGTGTGTGTGTGTGTGTGTGTGTGTGTGCGTGTGTGTGTGCATGTGCGTGCGCGTGTGCGTGTATGATTGTGTGTGTGTGTGTGTGTGTGTGTGTGTGTGTGTGTGTGTGTGTGGGTGTGCGTTTGCGTGTGCGTGTGGGTGTATTTGTAGACATCAACTTCAGTAGGAAAACCCGCCACGCAAACCACTCATTCGCTGGCACTGTATGCATGCAATTACTAATTAAGCTTTCGGGAGATTAAGAATAATTATAGGAACGAAACACGTTATGAGGTGTAATTTAAGATTAATGTTGCGTGACCACAACCGACATGTTTTCATAGAATTCTTGCCACGAAGCCAAAATGCTAACGACATAACAACGGAAACTGACAAACCCGTTTTGAGGAAACGTACATTTCAACCCAAACCTCCTCCCGTCGCCCCACCCCCCTCCTCCCCTCTCGCGTCCATTCCAAATCTAGGCACCTTAGACCGGTGCCTATTTCTTCGGATCCCAGTACTCGATCTCAAAAGTAAATGATGAATTTTAAATTTTTATTGACGACCGAAAGTATGAGTAAAATATGCTCAACGACAAAGCTGAGAGAGTGTCAGAGAAGTTTTTAGAAACTTCTCAAGCATACTGGACGACGCCCAGTAGCTTTTACTATCATATATTTTTGAGTGGTCTCTAGCATGAACACAACTAACAAAACAGGCAACCGATACATTAACAATCCAGACTTGCAAGATGTGAGAGTTACCTTTCATATTTCTTTGAGCTACTAACTGTCTTAAGCAAAAATCCTGTAAAAATGTGAACACTTTTGTGCATTTATCCATATGTTTGATTCCAAGGTATGTTGCTAATGAATATTCTTTGACTTAGAAGGTACTGTGTTTCTATATATTTCTTCAAAATTTGTAATTTCAGCACCATATTAGCTACGAATTTTAATTATACCTTATACCATGGCAGAGAACTGGCTACATGCAGCAGACAAACCATTTGTGGTGTCTACGTACAGCTGTGTGGTGAAATTAAGCTGTACAAATGTTTCACTAGCTGCCCTACAGATAAACCGTTTACGTTTCCTGTCCCATTAATAATGTTCAAGAACATATTGGATACTCACGCTCGAAATTCCCGGCATTCGCAAAGGGCAATGCACGGTTGAATTGTAGAACGATTTTAGCAAAAAATCCTTTCGTCCGATTGAAAAATATACGATTCTTAAAAAAAAAATCACAGCATATATACTTTCAGTACAACGGAACTAACTCCATACACGCCATTTCTGCACAAATTAGAATTTCCGTAATGAATTGTTCACCCTTAAGAGCAGTGGTGATTGTTTATGCACTACCTGGTAGATTGAAACTGTACGTCACAGCGGGTCTAGATCTTGACAGAAATGAAGTTTTGGTAGCGGGTAGTAATTTGTGATTGGGTGGCTCAGTTGTTAAGAGCACGACTCACGAAAAGTGTCGCTTCTTGATCGACTCTCCGACCAGCATATTGCTCTAATTAGCGAGAAAACTTCAGATTAGAAACCTTCCGGATATCAGAAAATTTTTATTTAAACGCAGTTCCCACAGGGGTTTAGAGTAATCCATGAAGCTTCTTGTCCTTACCGGTATTTTGCCATCGAAAGGTGGATGTGGACAACAGTTGGTTTTCCACAGAAGTGTCAGAAAAATCTGCCTCCGAAGTTGCAAGTGCAGCGGTAATCTTTTTGACTAATCTTTCGGACAGCTCCACGAGGTACTGTGATCAGTTTATACAAGGTTTTCAAATAATTGTTGGTATTTTTGCAATCATTAATGCGGCCATATGACTTTAAAAGGTAAGTTAAAACAATTATCTATTTAGTTTCATACACTTCTGTTTTCTCCCGCAAATCTTTTCGGGGGCATACGCCATCATCCGTGGATTACATTACAAGAAAGGTGTACATCGCTGACGGGCTTTTATACGTAGTTCCAAAAGCACGTGTTCGAAATTTAGTCAAGGAACCCAGTTCTTTATGGGAGATACACCGCCTGGCATAAAATGTGAAGCACCAGGATGATATCGTCTGAAGTCAGTGTAACGTCCTACACATACACAACATCCGTAAATACTCAAATGATTAGAGCTGCAGTTCTCTTGTGACAGGCAGAACGGCCACCAGACCGCATTATTGTTGTTCACGTTTATTGTTGTTACCAGAGATGTTAGGGTTAATGGGTGAGAACAGCGGCGTGCGTTATCGATGGGGAGGAGAAGAAGATAGACTACCATGTAATCGTATGAGACAGCGCATACAGCAACAGACAGAATCTGAAACATGCCTCACTGCGGAGCTATTTTTGGTCCGGTTGGTCCACTCGTGCAATACCCATATTTGTGAATGATTAGAGTGTGTCAATGGACCGATGGTGGACTGCATGGGAATGTGACGGCAGGGGCGTACTCGTCCTCAAAGATGCGACCGACCACGAGTGAACACTACAAGCGAGAATGCAGCCTCGAGACGGGAACAGAGAATAAAAGGTTCTCGGGTTTCCAGCCTCATCAAGTGGTAAAATTCCACGAGATTTCGACCAAGCACTCCTTGTCCATGGTCACGTGGTGTGTTGCCGGTGGCGTTTTGGTACGCTCTTACATACAATAGCAGCCTGGTGTGATGTCACTTGCGTTCGCGATATTCGTCCATCATGAGTTCCATGTGCCCGCTTCAGTCTCGCGATCGCGGGATCCTACGCCATACTGAGCTCCAGGCATTAAGAGTGTTATTGGTGATTCTTATTTCGATGACTTCTTTAATTACAGTGTACCAAAAGTCGTTAGCGCGAGCGTAAGGTCTAGTCAAAGTTGACTTGGTGACCGTTTTCTAAGCACGCTCAGCTGAAGCGTAGGCTATAAAAGCTCTCATGGTCCGTCTTGCGTCCTTCTATAGCGTGTGCTGTTTCCCGATGAAAGAATGACCACACTTTGAGATATCTTGTAGCACCCAGGTGTTTTGAGACCTGCTGCATCTTTAGCTGGTCTCAGAATTTGCCGGATTTTTGTCGGAGGCGAAAGATCTATGTGACCTCATGTCTTTTCAGCAAACCTCTTGTCAGACACTGAGCCAATATTCGGCAAGAAAGCAAATTTCTTTTCCTGCTTCTCTCAGGTGGTCTTATTTTGTTTCTTGCTTGAGGTCACTTTGTTTTACTAGGTGACCTCTGTAGTTGTTGTTCCTGATGACCTTGCGAGGGTGGCTCAGCTCATGAGGTAGGCTATCGGCGTCTAAAGTCATTCTTGCACGACGTACCATTGTTTGGAACACAGTGTGCTTCTGTGCCGGGAGATGATAACGTGCAATTAAAAATCGATGTATGTTTTCTATAGACTCTGTGGCCAGAGCATCCATTTCATTTGCGGCGGTCGAGGACGAAAAGGAAGCGCAAAACGTTTCCTTTTACGTATTCATGGTATACTGGTTGTTGCTGTTGAGAAGTTCCAAGAATTCGTCAAGATCCTCACATCCTTTGAGCCAAATAACATTAGTTATCGGAAGAATCAACCAGCCTTTAGTAGCGCCATAGCTAAGGCAATATCCTCGACATGAAGAGGTTTTGCAAAAGCTGGAGCTAAAAGGTGTTCCAATTATCACGCTATCCATCCGATTGTAATTCTGGCCAGTGCGCAGAAAATAAGAACAAGTAAGAATATGTATAAATGGTTCGATCACGTGTATTGGTAAGTCCCGAGAATGTTTGAGAGACAGATTCCTAAACAATGCCATCACATCAAAACTGACCAAATGTCATCCCCAGCAACTCGAAAGAGGTTAAGTCGGCTGATAAAATCGACTGAGTTTTTACAGTGCCCACGTGTCGAGCTAGGAGATTGGCCAAATACTTCATCAGCCTGTAAGTCGGCGAACCATTGGTGCATACTATCTGGGGGAAGGATGGCCGATCCTTTGGATCTTCGGTAAAACATAAACAAGAGATGGTCTAGGTCCCGAGGGAAATATTGTTGACCACACTGTCTTCCATCGACACCGCTTCAGAAGCTCTGGTGTCTTTCTTATTATTGTCGATGTTGGTCGCGTGAGAGTCTCCGGTAAGTATGTTCGTCCAGTAGTGGGCAGGTCTTCGTATCGTAGTTCGCATATCACATAATTACGACTGCATTGCACTTGTCAGCACGAAGGACCACAGTGTTTTGATCACTGCGTAGCACGCTAACCCTTGCGCTCAGCCCTAACAATGTTGGGTGCTGATAGCTTTGCTTTCGTGAGAATACAGCTAGCTTCACGCTGTATTTCGTCCGCTCTTTCAGTGAGGAGCTTGTGAACTGTACGTTCGATTCCACTTGCAATAAATGTCGTCTCTGTAAGTTTCGTGAAAAGATGTCGCTGCAATGTAAAACATATTTGTCTTAATGATTTCCACAACAAATCGCGTATCATAATCGTGCCTTTCGTGTCCCTATTCCGTAGTAATACAAAACGGTACATTTCGATGTAAATATTGTAAATCTTATGTGGCAGGGATACCATGTCATGCAGCACTACTCCAGAAGAAGAATGAGAAGCGTGGTGTAGGCAGTCTCTTAAGTAGATCAGTTACATGTTCTCGGTGTCCTGTGAATAGAAGGTTGGCTTTGGTTCTCCTTCCCCACAACTTTTTCTACGTAAACGTTCCAGCTTAAGTTGATGGTAATTGTAATCCCTAGATATTTAGGTGAACTGATTTGTGTGATTTATCACGTAACCGAAATTTAACTGATTCCTTTTAGAATTCATGCGTATGGCTTTAAATTTTTCACTATTCACGGTAAATTATCTGTTTCCACGCCCTAAAGATACCTTGTCTAATTGATTCTGATCTTCTGATGACTTTACTAGACAGTAAACGACACCACCATTTATAGTAAATCAAAGAGGGCTGCTCAGATTGGTTCCTAAATCGTTTATGTAGATTAATAACGGCAGACGTCCTGTGACACATCCTTGGGGGAGAATAGATATCTGCTTTACTCGATGACTATCCTTCAATTAGTACGAAGTGTGTCATCTTTGACATTAAATCACGAAGTCAGTCACACAGTTGAGGTGATGCGTCACAGGCCATTAATTTCATCTTAAGAATAACGCGTCCAGGAATGTGGGGTGGAGCGCCATCGTGCATAAGCATCGTACGTTCCAGCAGGTGTTTATCAGTCGGGCTGGGTATTATGCGATTCTGTAACATGTCGGCGTACCTCTCACCCGTCACGGTAGCAGTTACAAAACCAGAATAACGCATTTCCTGGAAGAAAAAAGACCCGATAACGGTAGATGTGGTAAATCCGACCCATACCGCCACTTTCTCGTCGTGCAATGGAGTTTCCTCGACAGTTCTAAGACTTTCGGAAGCTCAAATTCTGCAGTTGGGGGTGGTGACAGACCCTCGGAGCGTGAAATGAGCTTCGTCGGTCCACAACACGTTACTCAACCAATCGTCATCTTCCGACATCTTTTTAAACGCCCACATTGCAAATGCCTTCCGCTTCACTAAACTGCTAGGTAACAGTTCATGATGCCGAGGGATTTTGTACGTATAGCATCGGAGGGTACGCCTAAGTGCCAACCAAACAGTAGTGTATGGAACGGTGGTGCGACGTGCGACTGCACGAGCGCTGACTTCCCCGTGCATTGACGAACGCGCTACAGAAGTCATTTCCTCCTGAACTGTTTCAGCAGCATTACGCCTTGTGCTCGGTCGGCCACTACGGGTTCTATCGTCTAAGCAACCAATGGCTTCGAACTTAGAAATCATTTTCGCCACAGCTGCATTTTCAATGGACCTTCACCCGTTCGAATCCCCTTCCTATGGTGATAGGATAATAACGCTGAACTAGCACATTCCCAATTTTGATAATAGATCTTCACTAAAAGCCCCTTTTGACGTAACGTCAACGTGCTGCGAATGCTGCCGCATCTGATTCTCTCTCTCTCTTTTTGTTTTTATTTATTGTGATTTTAAACACCTTGTACTAAGGTGGGCTGTCAGCAGCATAGTACGCTGCTCTTCAGCATCGAGTGATACAATAGAAGACTTAAGGGACGCACAGATGATACAATACAAATGGTGGGAAGAAACTGTAGACACAGAAAGCAATATACATGAAACCGTTCATTGGACAAGAAAAGACACTAAAACCTGTTGACACAGCGCACACACACTGACGATTGCAACGGCACATGTGAACGGTGGAGCTGACGGCAAAAGAACACTAAACACAAACACGAAGGTAACCACACGAGACACTGATGGCGATGATCTCGGGCTCGCGAATGTCCACTGAACGTGTACGAGTCCAGGGACATGCAAAGAGAGGGGGTGGGGGGTGGGAAAGGGAGAAGGGAGAGCAGAGATGCCAAGGGCAGGGGAGATAGGGGGGAGGAAGGAAGGGGGAAGGGGTGCAGGTTGGGGAATGGAGGGAAAAGGAGAGAAAAAGGAGGGAGGGTGCCCAAAGGAAAAAACACAGGAAGTGGGAGGAGAGGATCAAAGTTGATAGGAGGGGTACATGGAGGGGAGGAGGGCATCATCAGGGAGGGGGAGCTGGCAGAAACCACCTTGGGAGAGGGTAAGGAGGGTGGAGAGATGGAGACCGGGTGGGTTGTGGGAATACAGGCGCAGCAGCAGGCGGAGGTGGGAGAGGATGGGTGAGACAAGTGGGTGAGGAGGATCGAGTTTACGGGAGGTGTAGAGGATCTGTATCCATTCGAGGAAAAGGATTAGGTGGGGGAACAGGTTTAGGTCATACAGGATCCATGTGGGGGAGGGGAGACGGATGTGATAGGCGAGGCGGAGAGCATGGCGTTCAAGAATCAGAAAGGATTTGTAAAAGGTAGGAGGGCAGAGATGCAGGCCAGATGGTCGTAACAGAGCATAGTGGGGATGAGGGATTTATAGATGTGGGGTATGGTGGAGGGGTCCAGACCCCACGTACTGCCGGAAAGGAGCTTGGGAAGACGAAGAGCATGCCTTGGCTTGGATTGTCCGGAGATGGGAGGTCCAGGAGAGATGTTGGTCGAGGGTGACGCCTAGGTACTTAAGGGTGTGGTAGAGGGCGACAGGAAGGCCATAGATGTTAGATAGAAATCGAGGAGGCGGAAGGAAGCGGTGGTTTTGCCTGCAATGGTCGCCTGGGTTTTGGAGGCATTGACCTTAAGCAACCACTGGTTGCACCAAGCGGTGAAACTGTCAAGATGGGATTGGAGAAGGCGTTGGGAACGCTGCAGGTTGTGGGCAACGGCAAGAAAGGCGGTGTCATCGGCAAACTGGAGAAGGTGGACAGGGGGGTGACAGCAGCGACGTGTGCACCGTATACAAAAGGCACACAAGGGGGGAGAGGACGGAGCCTTGGGCCACACTGGCAGAGGAGAAAAGGCTGTAGGAATTGGTGTTATGGATGGTGACGTAGCAAGGACATTGGGAGAGAAAGGAGCTGATTAGAGGGATGTAGTTAATGGGAAGGGCAAATGCTTGGAGCTTGAAGAGGAGACCAGAATGCCATATGCGGTCATAGGCACGTTCGAGATCCAGGGAGATGAAAGATAGTGGAGTGACGGGAATTAAGCTGTTCGGAAAGGAGATGAGTGAGGTGAAGGAGAAGGTCATCGGAAGAGAAGGACAGCAGAAAGCCACATTGGGTAACGGGAAGAAGGCGGTGCTGGCAGAGATGCTGGTGGATGCGTTGGGTCAGTATGGATTCCAGGACATTGCTTAAGACCGAGGTAAGGCTGATGGGACGGTAGGAGGAGACGGCGGACGGCGGTTTACTGGGTTTAAGAAACATCAGGATATGGGAGGTTTTCCTCAGGTTGGGATAGTAGCCAGTGGACAGGACTACATTGTAGAGCTTGGCCAGGGTGGATAGGAAAGAGACAGAAGCTTCATGAAGGTGGCAGTAGGTGACACGATCGTGACCAGGAGCGCTGTTGCCTTTTGTGCGGAGTGTAGCAATGAGATCCTGTGTAGCGATAGGGGCATTGAGTTCCATGTGTGCAATGTTGTCCAAGTACTGGAAACCAGGTGCGAGGGGAATGACAGAGGTGTCACTTTGATCACGAACATCCAGGAAGAGGGAGTAATCGAACTGGGGATCGTCGGGGATGGAAAAGACATTGGAGACGTAGGAGGCAAAGTGATTGGCCTTACTATGGGTGTCAGGGCAGGGGCGATCATCATGGAGAAGAGGATAGTAGGGGGAGGGTTTAGTTCTGGTAAGGTGACGGAAGGCTGACAAGAACTTGGACGAGTGTACAGGAAGGGTAGGATTTCAATGGGTGCAAGTCTGTCACCAGTCCTGGCGTTTCTTAGCCGTGAGCAACTTTCGGATGCGTCGCTGGAGTTGCCGGTGGCATAGTAGTGTGTCTGGGTCACACGTGTGGAGGAAGGCACGATAGAGATGGTGGGATTCATGGAGGAGGAGGGTGGCCTGTGGGGGTAATGTAGGATGGCGGGGGTGGATGGAGACAGTAGGGACGTGGGCCTCCATGGCCTCAGACAAGGTATGCTGGAGAAAGGATGCGGCATGAATAATATTATCAGGGTGGTGGTTGGTGAAGGGGTAGCTATCGACCTGGGTGGAGAGGGTATCCTGGTAGGCATTCCAGTTGGCATGGGAATAATCATTGAATACTTCGGGGGAGGGTCATTACGAGGGTCAGGGTGGGGACGACGACCGTCTGAAATGGTGAGGAGGACACAAAGATGGTCGCTACCAATGGGGTCCAGGACATCCACAGCTATGAGGCCCAGGAGGTTAGGGGGGGAGAGAATGACATCGAGAGTGGAGTTTGATTTGGGGCGTGTGTGCTGGGGAATGGGGATGAGATGGCCTTGGAGGGAGGAGAAAAACTGATGCCACCACCATAACTGGGTGGCAGAACGACTAAGGATGTTGAGGTCGGCAGTGATCATGTAGGAGGAGAAGGTACAGTCAATTTGGGAGAGGAAGTCGAAAGGAATAGGGACTTTAGGGTGGACATAGATGGTGGTGCAGGTCACGGTAAGGCCGGGGATGAAGAGACTGAGGATTAGGTGTTTGGTGGGGTTGGGAAGGAGAGGTTGGAGCCGAACACGGATCTGGCAGTGGTGTCCGATGGCCACTCCGCCACACGTAAACGGGAGGGGATTATCGGAGCAGTGAAGGAGGTAGGGCGAAGTGTGGATGGTATGGTGGGGTTGGATGACAGTTTCATTTAGGAGGAAGGCATCCATGAGGTTGGTGGCAAGGGTGTAGAGGAAGAGGGTCTTGTTGGCGGGGAGAGAGGAGATGTTGTTGAACACGATACGGTGCTGTTGCGCCATGACAAGGGTTTAAACAAGGGTGTTGAGACGGGAAAAGTTGAAATGGGCCTGGTTGTGGGAGTAGGTGGCATACATTTTAAGGTGCAACATAGAACGGGCGACGAGGGATATCTGTTGGAGGGTGTGGGGGCACTGGAGAGGGTGAACATTTTGGGGTATGATGGTAAGAAATTTGATGATGGCCTCAGCGGTAGGGGGTGGTTAAGGGAATTGCCAGGAGGGGTGAGGGCGTCCAGAGGGTGGACAGGGATGGTGAGTTCAGGAGTGGTAGGAGGGGTCAGGCCTTACATTTTTGGGAGTACGTAGGATGAGGGAGGTTACAGGTGTTACAGGAGGGTGGGGACTGGAGGTTGGGGCACTGCCATAGGAGGTGTGCTTGCATACAGTGCAGGCAGGTGGGGGCCTCGCAGCACTCAGATGTTGGGTGTGTGTTGTACCACAAACACCTCTGGCAGCGGAGGGATTGAGGAGCGGATCGGGAGGGGTCAACTTTGTAATGTTCCTTAAAGAGGAGGGCACCCTCCTTCAGGAGATGGTCTATAGAGAGGGCATGGTTCAAATGGCTCTGAGCACTATGGGACTTAACTACTGTGGTCATCAGTCCCCTAGAACTTAGAACTACTTAAACCTAACTAACCTAAGGATATCACACACATCCATGCGCGAGGCAGGATTCGAACCTGCGACCATAGCAGTTGCACTGTTCCGGAGTGCGCGCCTAGAACCGCGAGACCACCGCGACCGGCGAGGGTGCACGTTCGGAAAACACCTGCATAAGGCGGGTTGGGCTGGCGGACTTGTGAATGCAGCGAACTGCACGCACCTCCAGATAGGGATGTTCCTTGAGCTCCACCAACACCTCCTCCTCCGTGATCATCGCACTAAGCCGAGTGATCACGGCGGGCGACGTGGGGGTTGGGATTGGCAGGAAGGAGGTGGGGAAGGGGAGAGGCAGGCATTAGGTCTAAAGTGGGTGAAGGGGATGCAGGAAGATACTGGTGTGAAGGGTAGGGCTGGAAGAGGAGATATGGACTGAGTCATGGCGAGCAGGGAGGAAGGAGATGGGGCCATCAGAAAAATTTTGGCGAATGAAGAGGGTGAGCTTCCGGGCCTCAAGAAGGGAGGGATCAGTATGGGAGAGGAGGTAGCGGTAGAAGGAGGGGGAGGAGGAGGAGGAGGGGGCAGGGACAGGCAGAGAGATATCTGTGGCATGCTGGGCATGCGAAGGGGGACGAGACAGAGCCTTTTTAGGTGCAGAGGAGGCAGGGGTGCCACTGGGGTGTTTGATGGCGGCGGAGGAGGCGCGGGGGATGGGAGCAACCGGAAGGTGGAGTGGAGTGGCAGATCCCGGTGCTGGAGTCGGCGCTGGAGACGGTGAGCGCAAAGGCTATGGCGATGGCGATGATGTACACGATGAAGAGGGCGAAGGTGAAAGTGGGGCGGGGACCGCGGAAACGGAAGGAGCAAAGGGAGGGTGTGGAGAGAAGGGATCAGAGGAAGTGCAGGATGGAGGAGCCAGGCATGGGGCGACCAAAAGTGAATGAAATGGGAGAGTGATGAGGGGGGGGGGGGGAATTGACTGAGTGGGGAGCGATTGGGCACACCACAATATAGTGGTGGCGGCAGCGAAGGGAGATGTGTAGATGATGGCAGTGGTGGTGGCTGTAGTAACAGTGGTGGGGGTCGACATTTTGACAAGGCGAAAGACACAGGACGGTACAAAAGGACAGAGGCAAACGAGGGGCGGGCAAGTGGACGAAAAACAGATGAAAAAGGACGTAGAGCGAAGAAGATGACTGGGGCCGACGCCCCACTCTGCTGCTGCTGGCTGGGGAGACCTGGCTGGCTGGCCAGCGGGGTCGTCGTTGCTGCTGCTGATGCTGGTGTTGCTGCTACAGGCTGGGACCGTCGCTGGCTGGGACCGCTACTAGCTGCTAGGCTGGACCGCTGCTGACCTCTGGCTGCTGGCTGGACTGCTGCTGGCAGGACCGCTGCCGGGAGGACCGCTGCCGGCAGGACCGCTGCTGCCTGGGACCGCTGCTCGTTGGGACCGCTGCTGCCTGCTGGCTGCTAGGCTAGACCACTGCTGGCTGTACCGCTGCTGACTGCTGGATCCTGGCTGGACCACTGCCGGCAGGACCGCTGCTGGCTGGGACCGCTGCCGGCAGGACCGCTGCTTGCTGGGACCGCTGCTCGCTGGGACTGCTAATGCCTGCTGGCTGCTAGGCTAGACCACTGCTGGCTGTACCGCTGCTGACTGCTGGCTCCTGGCTGGACCGCTGCCGGCAGGACCGCTGCTGGCTGGGACCGCTGCTCGCTGGGACCGCTGCTGCCTGCTGGCTGCTAGGCTAGACCACTGCTGGCTGTACCGCTGCTGACTGCTGGATCCTGGCTGGACCGCTGCCGGCAGGACCGCTGCTGGCTGGGACCGCTGCCGGCAGGACCGCTGCTTGCAGGGACCGCTGCTCGCTGGGACCGCTGCGGCCTGCTGGCTGCTAGGCTAGACCACTGCTGGCTGTACCGCTGCTGACTGCTGGCTCCTGGCTGGACCGCTGCCGGCAGGACCGCTGCTGGCTGGGACCGCTGCTCGCTGGGACCGCTGCTGCCTGCTGGCTGCTAGGCTAGACCACTGCTGGCTGTACCGCTGCTGACTGCTGGATCCTGGCTGGACCGCTGCCGGCAGGACCGCTGCTGGCTGGGACCGCTGCCGGCAGGACCGCTGCTTGCTGGGACCGCTGCTCGCTGGGACTGCTGCTGCCCGCTGGCTGCTAGGCTAGACCACTGCTGGCTGTACCGCTGCTGACTGCTGGATCCTGGCTGGACCACTGCCGGCAGGACCGCTGCTGGCTGGGACTGCTGCTGGCAGGACCGCTTCTTGCTGGGACCGCTGCTCGCTGGGACCGCTGCTGCCTGCTGGCTGCTAGGCTAGACCACTGCTGGCTGTACCGCTGCTGACTGCTGGATCCTGGCTGGACCGCTGCCGGCAGCACCACTGCTGGCTCTGACCGCTGCCGGCAGGACCGCTGCTTGCTGTGACCGCTGCTCGCTGGGACCGCTGCTGCCTGCTGGCTGCTAGGCTGGACCACTGCTGGCTGTACCGCTGCTGACTGCTGGCTCCTGTCTGGACCGCTGCCGGCAGGACCGCTGCTGGCTGGGACCGCTGCCGGCAGGACCGCTGCTCGTTGGGACCGCTGCTCGCTGGGACCACTGCTGCCTGCTGGCTGCTAGGCTAGACCACTGCTGGCTGTACCGCTGCTGACTGCTGGATCCTGGCTGGACCGCTGCCGGCAGACCGCTGCTGGCTGGGACTGCTGCCGGCAGGACCGCTGCTCGTTGGGACCGCTGCTCGCTGGGACCGCTGCTGCCTGCTGGCTGCTAGGCTGGACCACTGCTGGCTGTACCGCTGCTGACTGCTGGCTCCTGGCTGGACAGTTGCCGGCAGGACCGATGCTGGCTGGGACCGCTTCGGGCAGGACCGCTGCTGGCTGGGACCGCTGCCGGCAGGACCGCTGCTCGCTGGGACCGCTGCTCGCTGGGACCGCTGCTGGCTGCTAGCTGCTAGGCTGGACCACTGTTGGCTGGACCGCTGCTGGCTGCTGGCTGCTAGGCTGGACCACTGCTGGCTGGACCGCTGCTGGCTGCTGGCTGCTAGGCTGGACCACTGCTGGCTGGACCGCTGCTGGCTGCTGGCTCCTGGCTGGAGTGCTGCTGGCTGCTGGCGGGACCGCTCCAGGCTGCTGGCTGGCTGGCTGGCTGGCACCTGCAGAAATCTATCGCTTCGATTAGTGACCAAATGTCACAATCGAAGGGCGGTGTTCTTGCGAATGACCGCCAGAGATGTATATTCTCTCTCTCATTACAGCTCATATTTTACACGATTGTCATTTGCAGTCACTGACGTTCTGCTGTCCAGTGCCATCTGTCTGACATTTTGTGCACTTTGTTCTTTTTTCTTTTGTTCTAGTAAAACCTCATTTCATTCTAAGCATTTGTGTCAGTTTTTACCTCTCTGTCTACATTATTCGGTCATTTATTCAGTTTTTAAATTTATACTGACTTTTGGATCACCCGGTTTTTGCTAGAAAATAACATAGGCAAAAATCAGTCTATTGTACGTCACCAGGGACTGAAAAGAACTGGCAGCTGAAAATGTAATAAAATAATCTGTGTAATAAGCAAATTAGGGTCACACAGTGTAAGTAGGCTGTTTAGGTTTTTTTATTGGTAACGCCCCTGCTACGTAGCGCTCAGTATGAAAATCACTGGCTGTGCCGTGTGCAGTCTGTGGCTGGTTTGCATTGTTGTCTGCCATTGTAGTGTTGGGCAGTGGCAGCTGGATGCTAACAGCGCGTAGCGTTGCGCAGTTGGAGGTGAGCCGCCAGCGGTGGTGGCCGTGGGGAGAGAGATGGCGGAGTTTTTAAATTTGTAAGACTGGATGTCATTAACTGCTATATATATATTATGACTATTAAGGTGAATACATTGTTTGTTCTCTATTAAAATCTTTCATTTGCTAACTATGCCTATCAGTAGTTAGTGCCTTTCGCAGTTTGAATCTTTTATTTAGCTGGCAGTAGTGGCGCTCGCTGTATTGCAGTAGTTTGAGTAAGGAAGATTTTTGATGAGGTAAGTGATTTGTGAAAGGTATAGGTTAATGTTAGTCAGGGCCATTCTTTTGTAGGGATTTTTGAAAGTCAGATTGCGTTGCGCTAAAAATTGTTGTGTGTCAGTTTAAGCACAGTCATGTATAATTGTTCTAAGGGGACGTTCCAACAGGACTTTAAAAAAAGGAACCGATATTGTTCACGTGATCTTTTCTGGCATTCACGATTTTGTTCATGCCGGTTAGTTCTGTAGCTTTAATGCAAGTGAGCTGAGCCTGTACGACAAACGTACAAAGAAAGTGGACCTGGATGCGATGTGTGATATTATTTGCAAAGTTGACGTCGGATATATGACAGCGCAATATAAAAACTGATTCAATTGTCCCCACCACTGGGTTTCGTGCAACCCAAAACGCCTTCAAATACGAAGTGCAAGATTTTCATATTCTATCACTCGCTATGTTGCAAATTAGTGGTCCTACAGAAAAAGTGGACAGGACTTTCATGTAGGAAATGTTACGTGCTTAAATTTTATGCTGCGATACGTTTTCGATAGAGGTCGTAGTTTTCGAATTGCCCAAGCGAAACATGCAATAGCACTCCGTGGTCAGGCCACGAGTGACCTACCGTTACCATCCGACTGCCGTGTCATCCTTAGTGGAGGATGCGGATAGGAGGGGCGTGGGGTCATCACACTGCTCTCCCGGTGGTTACGATGGTATTCTTGACCGAAGCTTCTACTATTTGGTCGAGTAGCTCCTCAATTGGCATCACGAGGCTGAGTGCACCCCGAAAAATGGCAACAACGCATGGTGGCCTGGATGGTCACCCATCTAAATGCCGACCACGCAGGACAGCGCTTAACTTCGGTGATCTCACGCGCACCGGTTTAGCCACTGCGTCAAGGCCTTTTCCAAGAGAAACATGCAATAGAGACTAAAATGTGTTTTCCTCGAATATTTCGAAAATCGTGGCCTCTAGTGAAAACGTATCCCGATACAACATTTAACTGCATTAATGTGCTACAAAAAGGTCCTGTTAACTTTTGCTGTGGGACAGTCAGTTTGTGAGCAGCAAGCGAAAGAAAATTAATGTCTTGCGCATGGTATTTCAAGGCTTTGCGTGTTGCAGAAAACCCAGATGCAGGGGCAGCTGTATCACTCAGTGTACGTCAACATCATGAGATGCGCGGATCGTTGTAACCTCCTCTGCATTACAATGTACCTTTCCATTATGACGGAGGCGGAAGCTTCCCATACCCACACCCAACGAACAAGATAACAGCATGTACGTTACCTCCTTTCATAAGGTTGAAGAAAGCAGCAGCAGCAGTAAAGGCAGTTTGCAATAAAACACGTGATTATCTGGTATTCCATCAGCGAACTTGACGCGTAGACATATAATTAGCTACAAAGTATGATTACAGCAACATTGAGGGCCCTTCCGAAGCGTCTGTACAGCCAGAAGACCTAAACGTGGAGCTAATTCTGGAAATAGGAGAGCACTTTCACCTGAACTCCAGTACCTGCACAAAGTGAACACAGCAAACAACAAACAACAAAGTTTGACGTGATAGGGCCACACCGTGGGCACCACGTGACCTAGGCGGTGCCGCTCTCCGTGTCCGCAATGACCTCGGCCGAAACCAGCTATCGAGACGTCGTGTCTAATTGTCGTAGTGTTCTAAGTAGCTGACAAAGTTGTGACCATCATATCTCTTCAGATTTGTATTATCGTCTGCTCACTGTACCGTGGCTGACTGTAGTATAGTATTTGTTTTCGAGTATCTGTTTTTCGCACTGATGTTGTAAATGACTGTATCTTGCGCAGCTTTCCATTTATCTCTTTTTCTTACAACAGTCCAGCCTTTGCCGGTCTGCCGCACACAGAAATATATCTTTGTCGTCCTTTTGCCTGCTGACTTCGATTGTCGCAGCGTGGATAGATGTCTTTGCAAAGCTCGTAGTTTACGCGAAGTTAAGAAAGTGGTTTACCTGACGAGCGTGACTTTACGTGACTTCTATCCGCCAAGCTAGGGTTCGCTTCATGCAGTTACTCGCCAGATGTTATGAGAGCCGGATACAGCGTGTCGCGTGCGGGCAGTCAACACACTACTAGGAGACTAAATTATCCATGAATTGATGTTGATTTATTTTTGGGTCTAGTCTTAAGAATTTCGATTCCTCTTCCGTCAATTTGTTTGGAGTGAATGTGAGCTTTGACGATTCAGATACTCAGTAGTTTCCCCAGTGTGTAGTATTTAGTTATTAGTCTTCAGAAGGCATCGTTTGCAACTTCAACGCTCATGGTCATCCACTTAATCTGACTACAGTAACCCTAGGGTGAGTGTAACTTTGATTCTGCCTGTACGACAAAGTAAAGTAGAACCATAAAACAATCAATATTTTCCTTTCAAGTGACCCTCACCAATCTGGTTTTGGGGACACTGCCAGCACTTAACATATAAAATTATTAAAATGAATCCTTCATCAAAAAACAAAAAAGTTTCATAGAATGTTTCAAGTTAGAATACCGTTGAGACAGTGCTTTCATTTGTATTCAGATTCATTGATGGCAGCCTGTACCTGCATCGGAGTGCTCTATTAAATCTGCTGGCCAAGACTAGAAAATAAGCGACGAAATAAACGAACTTCCTACCCCGCTGCGTCAGAAACATGAACGTTACCACAACTGCAACAACAGAAGAAGCAACACACTGGAGAAAATCCGGCAATTCCACCCTCTTTTCTTGGTCCGATACCTCTCTTTAATATCTCTTTTCTGTTTAAAATAACATCATCTCTTTAAAATAACGAACGAACGAGGATTGAGACGTACCTCAACATCTCCTGAGACAATACTTCATACTATTTTGACATCGAAATCTATCAAATTATTCCGGTTATTGAAATATTGGGTAATGAAATCTTCTGCGCCATTCGGCTGCGTCATATATCTCTTCATACATCTTCTCTGCACGAAGTTTCAATCAGTATGGAGAGATATTCTTCAAGATTCTACTGGTGTCTCTGGATGGCTCAGCACTGGCGAAAGATAGTTTCGTTTTCCCTTACCAAAAGGCTATTTTCCCGCGCTTATCCAGAGAACTGGAGTCACTGGGTAAAAATCTTCCCGCCGCTCTTGGTGGAACGTCGTCATTGGTTAAACAACGAAAGGAGATATTGACAGAGAGGGAGAATCCAAATTACTGCCTCGCTTGTTTACTGGTGCTCGCTAGTAAGGATTGGGTGTGCACTTCGGAGATAGTGGGTAGCTACGAATACAGAAGCCTGCAGCCGTAACCTCAATTGATATTCTCCTCTTTCTTCGATATTTCGACTCTTTAACGACTTTCTTGCTATAAACATTATCTTTATCTACCACGAGCATGTTCTTTAAATTCATTATTTGGTCACGTTCTTCTTGGTGCTCAGCTAGCATTTACCGACTCCACACTGCGGGAGTGACGTGTTGTGGCAAAGCATATATCGGCGATGCTGAAAGAACCGTGAGAGAAAAGATCTAAAGAGCGCATATGCCTCACACGTTTAAGACAAAATGTTAGCTTTTCAATCTGTTATCAGGCAGTTTTTGGTCTTTACCCAGTCCCATGCCCTGAGGAGCTCTTCGTCAGGGTCTCCAGCGGCGAGTATTTCCCACAGTTAACGTCTCATAAAAGCACACCGCACATTTTCTTGGATGAAGGGTCAAGAAAAACACTGAAGTTAATGACGCTTTCTGTTTGTGTTAGCGTAAACTATCTGACGAAGGAAGTATAACGAGGGTTAAAATTAAAATGTACGGAACGGCATAATAATTAAATCGGTTGAAATCTGCATATGCCGCTTTGGGATAGTACAATGAGACGTCTAAAGCGTATAAGCAATGCCTCATCATCCACCCACTCCTAAAAATTTCTACGCCATGCCTTCAGGAGGCAAGGCGATGCTCAGCGTCTTTTGCGATGTCCGAGGTCTGATAGTCACCGAATATTCTAGCACAGATAACCATTAACAGTGTACGTTCTGCGAGACACTCTGTAAGCTACACAGGCCCATCAAGAGCAAACTGCCTGGTCTCTTCACGGAGGGAGCGATTCCACTCCATGGCAAAGAGTATCCACACGTCTCCAAGGTCAGACAACATGTAACGGGTAAGTTCCAGTGAGCACCCGCCCTACAGCCTGGACATGTCACTCTGCTACTTCCTTGTGTTTGGTTCGCTAGAAAAAACATTTCAGAGGTAAGCGCTTCAACTCTGACCAGGAACAGAAGGACACAGTGGAGGAGTGAGAGCTGTCACAGCCACATAAATTCTAAGTTTAGGAGATCCTTAGCTTTGCAAAGCAGTGGGACGTTCGTAACCAGGCTTCTAGTTATTACTTTTAAATAAAGACTTCAACCACACCCACAGTGTTGACTGGTATGTTTCCCATTGAATACCCTTCGTGTCATAATGCATCTATCATTTCTGCTAAACCATTGTTAATAAATCTAATCCGCATGAACACGCAACATATCTACTCAACCTGACCTATAAAATACACAAATAATTGTTAATAAATCTAATCCGCATGAACACGCAACATATCTACTCAACCTGACCTATAAAATACACAAATCTAGATTATGGCACAACTTGCTGAAAATAAATTTTTTTTACGAAAACGTGGAATATTTAACATACATTCTTAACAAAGAGAAAGTTCCCATTTACAGACTATTGAGAAACTTTTATCATCCAAACTTAAAGAAAAAAGTGTATAAACTTTCATTATGCTCGATCAAAGCGTGTCACGTATAATGTGCGAAAGCCTGGCTAATCTACAACACTACTCTTTCGTTGAAGAGGTTCACGACTCTCGATATCAATGAATACGGAAACTCAACACGATTATTTGCCAGTCAGTCGCGCTTAAAAACTCCTCATTGGAGAGGTAACTTATTAATCATTCAGACAAAATAGTCAGTAAAGAGACTTGTTCGAAGAGAAATCGTTTCCAGTATATCCACATTATTTCCAATAAAACTATTACAAGTTGGGTTATTGATTTAGGAACACCGACTACCGTAAGACACTAGGTGTAGGATTCCAGTAACGAGTTTCCAATGAATGAAATGTCTTTACAGTTGTAGCATATTTCCCAGAAGTAATATTGCTTATCCTGTAAATCAGACAGTGCGACGTAATTCCCTAGAACACGAACTCAAGTGGCGACGACGCACTGATGCTAGAAGGCCTGAAGGTATGTTGTATTCTTCATGGAGGGAATAGTCGCATATCAAGCCCTAATTTACTGTCAGGAAAGTAGACGCAGGCAGCAATATTTTAGATGACGCTACGCGATTTCTTCTGTTTCTGAAATATATTATAACACCTTTTCATTTTCAGTGAAAAACTTTCCTTGTTCGTACGCTATAACTGTTGATGTTGTGCAAAGTGTCAGATATGTTGGCACTTCACTAGTATTCCAGTTTGACATTGAGGGTGTAGACTCATATTACAATTATTGTATCTATAGATACGGAAGGATTTCGAGGCATGTTATGTATGACCGAGTCTATAGTGCGGTGTGGTATCGGGTTTTATTCGTGTTAGCACGTTACGACGCTGCAGCACACTGCTAGTCCCTACACAGATACGTCGGCACTCTCGCAATGAACTGCTGCATGTCGGTGGGGCCGCAGTGGGACAGCGTGCAGGCCCTGCTGGTAATGCGATCCGCTGCATATAAGGATCCCACTCCGGGACCGTTTTATTGCAGCCGCCACTTCCGTGTAGATACTTCCTCGTTTCTGAAACGCTGCTGGAGGAACATAAAGTTCTTCACCATCGGTGCTAAATTTTGGAACAGCATTCATGCTGTTTTATAAACGAAGTATGATGTGAAGCTGCTTTTATAAACTGAGAAATATTTTTCTAGGGTGCAGAGCGTTTTGGTTAACTGTCTTAGTGTAAAAGCGAATGAAATATCAGACATAGATAGTTAAAACAAGGAGCTTAAACTGGACTATCTACAACATGCTAAGCCAGGTTTTTTTTTCTCACTCTCATGATACGAGTGTACCAAGAGAATGCTGGTCAGTGCTAAACCGGCACAGCTACTGAACAGATATCTTTGCATGGCACGTTATTCACTTATAGGAGTTCTCATTTTCTATTCGCGGAAGCCATCACCATCTCTTATCTCGAGAATGTATCTTTCGGAGAAGATACGAGAGATGTGGGCGAGTATGGAGCCATACAGACAGTAATTTTTACGTTGTTCATTGCAGGACAGTAAAATCGGAAACTCCTTAATGATACCATGTATCCTCCGCCAAGTGCTCTGACCAGTACCACTGAGTTTATCTGAAACTGTGTAAAGTCAGGCAGACGTAATATTCATCTAACTGTTCACTTTACCGGAACAGTGGTTTCACAAAGTTGTGGAACGCTGGGTTTTGTTCGGCGAAGAGGTGCAATTTAAGTGGGAGGACTGTGTTTGCTTATTTAGAGCTTGTAAAATACCCATCTAACGAAATACAGATACAAAAAGATTTTTCAACATGATGTGTAGCTGCAAAATTTCAGCAGCGTTCCATTACCCTTCAAAATACGGGCCATCACTGGTGTAAAGGCGGTCTTGGAGGCCCATGGCAAGTGCACAAAGGGCTTTCCCACCCTCCACACGCATACTTGCTTCCACCTCATCCCATTTCCAACTGAACAAAACGTCCCCATTCTCTCTTACAGTCAGCACCCTCACCCCCTCTTGACACACCCGGCCGGAGTGGCCGTGCGGTTCTAGGCGCTACAGTCTGGATCCGAGAGACCGCTACGGTTGCAGGTTCGAATCCTGCCTCGGGCGTCGATGTGTGTGATGTCCTTAGGTTAGTTAGGTTTAAGTAGTTCTAAGTTCTAGGCGACTGACGACCTTAGAAGTTAAGTCGCATTTGAACCTCTCGACACATAAATAAAACTCCACCCGAACAGGCCACAAATGCCCAACGGAATCGACTGGTCGCCGTGTCATTCTCAGGCCACAGACACCACTGTATGCGGATGTGGAGGCTCATGTGGTCAGTACACCGCTCTCCCGGCCGTATCTCAGTTGACGGGACCGGAGTTGCTACTTCTCAATCAAGTAGCTCCTCAGTTCCTCTAGCCACATACGCACACGCTATACATATAACCTATTCTCTCTGCTCTCACTTGACTCAAAACGTGACAGAAGTAAGGCAAACTAAAAATAAAACAATATATTTTGTCTGAAATACTTTAGTGAATATATCACCAATGTACAGCGTTGGGTGAAGAAGTTTGGTAATGGAGAAACGTATATTGCAAATATACCTGGTGACAGCCGGCAGATATGTGTAACTGACGCCAACTGACGTGATGATGATGTGGTCCGACGAGACAGCCTCGATAGGATTAACTTTCAACAAAGTTAAAATCGTTCTCTTACGGTAATTAATATATCGCGACGTGCCGCAGTTCTCAACAACGAAAGAGTCTCTGCACTATCCCTCGCCCAGGCTATTAAATCAGTCTGAGACGAGACTGTCTAGCAACAAGAATGTTTCTGTCTCCACTGAAATTTTTTTTTTCAAGAAACCCTTAAAATGTACTTAATGAGCAGATATATGATAGTACTCAGTGGGTAGACCGTCAACAAGGATCTGAGTTCTGCCAATCCATAGCACTGAAAACACATGTGTCAAATATATTGCAACTTTCTACAGAGGGTTAACACCAAATTCTACAGCAGTGTATTTATTGCATTTGGAGAACTTCTACATTACAACTACGTTCACAGTTATGTGGTTTTGCAAACCAGGTATCTAGGTTTTTAACCACTATTTGATTGTCGCAGTCTGTGCAGGTAAGGCACGAATTTTATAAATTTTGTAGTTACTCCTTGGTCGGTATGCTACACATTGTACACCCCTTTACGAGGTTTCTATGTTGAGTTCTCCAAGTATTTACTCATACAGATAATGTTCGACCAGTCGAAATGTACTGAAAGTTGGACTTTCATATGTTTTGGAAAGTTGTCCACTGATCCTACTGTGGTGTGCATAAGCAAACTCTGAGTCTCGAGTCATTAATATCGCAAGCGATAGCGAGCGAACAGTTGTTGAGTAGCAGTCCAGTGCAGCCTGGCCTGGAGAGCGGACGCGCCTCACGAGAAGTCGCAGCGTGTCCTGCCCTTGCTCGCAGCGCCGAAGGAGATTTTGGTATTAATCGAGGATTTTTGACAATTTGTCTTTTTGCTGCACGTAGTCGTCACTTGCTTATGCACTGGAAGGATTTTGTGAGATTTGTGTATGCATACATTCAGACTAATATTCGTATCTTTATTGTGAACAGAAACATAATTATTGACTACAGTCATTGTCAAATAATTATAGTTTTAAAAGTGTTGAAGGAAAATAAATGTGCGAGTAAAGTTTGTCAATGTATTAATCTTCGTTTTCAGATTATAGTAAAGTAAAAGTTTTTATTGGTTCCTTCCATTTCTTACACCGCTTAAGGCTTGTTGACCAAACCTCTCCTGATCATTCAGTTTCTAAATAAGAAAAGACATAAGAGTAGAGACAGAAAATAAATATATAAGCATAACTGTGCAAGGAAGCAGTCACATCTGCATGACATTGGCACTAGTTCTTTTGACATGACAACAAAATGTTACTTAAAGTCCTTCATGACAGTAAAAATAGAAAACCAGGTAATGAAACACATGTTTTAGGTGTAGCAGACTAAGGGACAACTCACATTATCTTCGCTGACAACCACACCGAAAAGTTAACTCATTCAGGTGAGGACACACAAGTTTGAAGTGTAAGCAGACTCAGGGACCAGTTACATACATTATGTCTACTGACAACAAAATCAAAATTTTAAAATATTCAATTCAGGACACACACGATTGAGGCCTAAGCAGATGTAGGGAACAGCTACATAAATTATTTCCGCTGACAACCACACCAGACTGTTTTAGTGAGTCACTCCTTATATTATTCAAATAAAGATGCCATTCACAATCAGTACTGATAGTATAACGCCTAACTACACCTTGTTTAGTACTAAAAAATTCATGATAAGATGATAAAAGCATTGAAGTTATACCTCCTCGAGAAAGCAGAATCTCGTAATTGACAAAGAAGGTGAAAAGTCCCATCTGCAGCACAATAACAGATGTGAAATACAGAGAATAAAAGAATATAGTATGTTATATACACTTGAACATAAAATCTGCCTCATGTGAGTTCAGTGCTCAGTAAACGACTCTAAATATGTGTAGCCGCTGATAATTACATAAGTGTGGATAGTTTCTTGAAGTACAGTTCTAAGTATTAAGCCCAGGCCAACCACACAGTAACAAACTTATCCCATACAAATTCATTTTGTGATGGTGTGATGGTACAATACGCAGTGTGCCATGAAGTTCATGTTTTGTTCTAGAATGTGCAATATGTGAGACATACAACATCATTGAAGAACATACTGATTTTTTCAGAGACATTAAGTGATTTAAATTATGAACGTACCACAGTCAGAATTACAGTGAATAAACAAACTAAAAAAGTTCATGTAATGTAACTATCCCATAGGTACTTAAGAAAAGTATATATGCGAGTATACATGCAATACCAACATATACAGAGTGTTTGAAAAAGAACTCCCTAGATATATATTTGATGGGGAAAGTAATGAACAAATACCTCAACGAGTACATATCATGAAGGAGTATTCCTTAAAGTTTTGTTTAATGTTAGCAGATGCCAACGTGGGATCGATTTGTTGCCCTGCACACGTCAAGACGATATTCCACTTTTCGCCATGTATTCACCAACATTTCAGGTATAACTGTCCCAACCACAGAGACGATTCTTTCCAAAAAATGATTCATTTCACATTTTTTATGTGGACCCCAAGGAAAAATTCCAGTTGAGTTAAGGATTGGCTTCGTGGTGGCCAAGGTACTAGGCCAGTCCTGCCTGTCCACCTTTCTGGAAAGCAATTCCGAGAGCGGCAGGCACATGGTTACTGTAATGAGGTGGGGCGCCATCTTGTTGGAAAAATACAAGTCCCTTTTCCGCCTCCAACACACGAACTACTTATCTGTTCAACAACATATTCAGACCTTCTCGGTCTATCTGACGATTTTCCTTTTAACAGACTACCGGTTTTTGCTGTAGGTGGTTTTTACATCTAAAATTACGATGCACTGTTATAACTGACTCAGTTTTCAAAAGCCAAATAACACACAGCGCTTTCTGTTGCAAAGTACACATTGTTGCTAACTTGCTCTGCACTGCACTACACTCACGCCTGGACTGAACTGAGGGAATAGAGGAGAAAAACAGCACTGGTGCTGTCTCAAGATCAAGCAGTTTTGCCAACTGCAGGGGAGCCAAACGTGGAGAGTTGATGAACCAGACACCTTAACTAGAACAGCGAATGTCATTTTGTACAAATTTTCGAACACATTAAAACTAGGGAGTTCTTTTTCAAACACACTGTACTTTATAAGGGACTTGAGCTCCAATTAACAAAAGTTCGAGTTAGTAAATAGCGCCATATCTTATCACTGTATAGTCAGTTCAGTTTTCATATCTTACTACACATTCAATCATTGAGTACTGAGTCAGCCGTTATTACAAGTACTTCATTTTATTACAGTACAAATATTTAATTACTCAAAAAATCATGCTAATGTTCACATGACTACCATCGAGATTACCATCGAACAGAAAATAGCACCAGACATCACAAGGTGCGTGAAATCAGAATAGTATGGGCATATGTAGTAAATCACAACAGTAAAATAAATACAACATTCAAAAGGCGTACCTTATAAAGCAACTAATAACAGATTTATGCTTGAATTGATCTCTAGTAGCTTACGGAAATGGTTTATTAACCGAAACTGAAGCAAATAACGTCTCTAGAGCTTCAGTATTGCTTAATGACACGAGAAAAACTCATCGTCTATCAATCATTAACTTAATGTACTAGACTCAGCACTGCATCACTGCTGTAGCAGAATCGACATCCTGATTCACCACCATAAGAGACATTCTGAAATAAATTGTTTAAACGCAAAAACACATAATTATTGAAGCAACCTGTTTTACACAATTATTTACAAGATGCATAAAAATGTAGCAGATCAACTTGCACCAAGGCTTAATAAAATACTGCACGCTAAAACGAAGAATGACAGTCAAAATGAGTAACATATTTATGTACAAGCCATGCATTAATTTTTTAACACAACGAAGTGCTGGACTGTCTAGTTCCCTGTAACTGCCCTCTGCCACATTCGCATTGTGAGAATGTAACTCATTCGCTACGTACGTTTTACTCTGATCTAAAAGTATTGTTTCGTTTATGCAAACTCCCAGCAGTTTACTGTTACTTTTATTACTTCTGCAATAAAGAAAAAATTCAATTATGATCATATCAAACTCAAAAATTTATGTATAGTAAGTGCAAACAGCAATACATAAAGAAACAACACTTTTCACTTGGACAGTTTCATTCCACAACTTTCAAAGCTAGAAAATTCATTTCACACATACACCACATAACTCATCAGTATATAAAATATCTTTGTGACATTATTCATGCTCATTATGCGACAGATACATCCACATATTTACTCTCATCTCCTAATAGGTAGAAAACAAGCGCTGGTGTTTCATACAGGTAAATGTTTCGTCTTTTCTGGAGTTCACAACGTATACAGTAGGTGTGTTCTTTCCACAGTCGGTGGTTCTTACATGTCATAGTAAATATCGTCAGCCGTAACAAAAGTTCTTAAAGTTTGCACAAACAGAACCTCGATGTATCTAGCACAGCTGTGGGTTACTTGGTCTAATGAGTGTACATTCCTTACCTTGTTTCGTTCCGTAATTAGCTGCTAAAAAGAAAAATGTTTACTCACAATATCATTTATAATGCTTCGCGTGTCTTCCTCAGAACAACATACTTCATTAACCTTTTGCGTAGTGTCCAACGAATCATAATCCACTTCACGTAATATACAATAACAGCACCATAATATACCACAATTGCACCATAATAACATCATAACTTAAGCAAAAAACCACATTATATTCCATGTCTATATCGCACAGGATTCCCTAGATTCCTGATGTGCATGCACCCAACTCTGAGAGTGTCACTCTTTCAGATACTTCCTAAACAGCAGAGCGACCATCAGTTAGAAATACCCGTCAAAAATACTTCATTTCGGAACCACTCATACACAATATTTTACCGAAAATAAAGTCAGCAGTTAACTATAACTCTAAAATTCGTGACCAACCTAAGATCTCATGCAGTTTTCTCTTAAACGACACATGTTTCTGTCTGGTAAAAATATAGCAAAATGTACATCACAGTTTACTACAAGTCACGACAAACATCATTAAGAAACTTCATTATCTGTGCAAACTATCTTCCTGAGGAAGAAATGATTATCCGAGAACCTCAAAACCCAGTCTCCTCTGCTATAACAAGAGTCAAAAGAAAAGTTCAGAAACTCATGAAATAAGATAACAGTATTACATTTCAATCAGACACCTCACCAGAAACTCAGAATAATACCAGCTGAATACAAATTGTTCAAATATGACTTACCGTTCCTTATTGTCATAGTACAAATGTATATGCAAAGAAAATTATCTACTTAAACTGTAATAGCATCTTATCAAACTATGGTTAACAAATTCAAAGTACTTTTCTTCTTCGTTACTATTCATTAAAATTCCCTATGAAGTAGACAGATAGTAATAGATACATAAACAGATGTATAGATTAATTGAAGATTATGAAACTGTACTGAAAGCTAAAGTAAGAAAATGCCCTGCAAGAGCTGGTGCCCCTATGGTCGCCACTGCATATGTTTACCAACGTACAGTAAACCCCTAGGGTAGTATTGTTTGTATACTATACATGATTGAGATCTTGTGATTTATGTGTGCGTGTAGCTTCAAGTTCCACAGCATTTGTATGTGCCATTCGCCGTATGCGAAAATGACCTTCATACACTAAGAAAAACTTTCTACTGAAAGATTTTCCTTGATGAGATAAAGGACGTGATTTAACCAACATCTTCTGGCTTATCGGTAAGTTCTTGATGTTCACTCGTGGATTTTGTAAGTTCTCCCTTTTCTCTATTGCTTTCTTGATGTTTCCCAACGATAAATTCATTAATTAACGGTGTGTTAACCGTCGTTGTGTAGGGCACGCTATTATTGTTTTGTACGATCTGGTGGTGGTTTACTCTTTCACGCTAGGAGTACAGACAAAGTTGTAGAATCACTGGTAGATGATTAATTATATTTTGAAAACCCGACGAGTGTAAATCCTGATTCATGTGTTGCGATAGCAGTACAATCTTCAGAGTTTACCTATCTGTTTCATAAGGCGTTCCGAAGAGTTACGAGATGGCATAAAACGTCATGTAAATATTGGTTTAATTTTTCTACGTCTCAAAGTTTTTAGCCTTGTATTAGGACGAAATTGTGGGCCATTGTCAGAAATTACTTTCTCGACAAGCCCTACTTCTTTCAGAGAATTTTTTACGAATGATATAGAAACAGATTTTGCAGTTGCTTTCCACAAAGATGCAAATGACACAGATTTAGAGGTAAGCTCAACAGCTACAAAAACAAATGAATGACAAACTTTAGATGGACCGAAAATGTCAACATAAGCTAATTCTCTTAAAGGAAATAGTCGTGTTCTATGCGTAACGGTAGGTCGTCTTCCTTTTTGGCACAGTTTGGCACAGACTGGTATTTCATAAAGAAACACTTTCTATTTCCCGCAGTGCCTTTTGTAATTTAAGCTCTCTAAAGGCATCGGTGAATGTGATCTAGCTTACTGGATTGTTGCTGTTCTCTGTACTATGTTTCATTTACACTACACTTTAGCTTAACCAGCATTCTTCCATCTTTTGATTTACCATTTTTTCCCACTATTTTACGCAACGTTTCATTGGAAATGTTACGAAGCATTTTCTCTGCGTATGCAGCCATTTTAAAAGAGTACCTATAGATACGGATAACTTTAAAAACATGTTCTGTTGGGTAACTAGTGTTTATCTCTGGTAGTCACCGTAAGCAGTCGCTTATCGAAGGAAGTCTGCGTCTACGTTTTCAGGTCCATGTGATATCGTGTATTGCGTACAACCCATTAGCTGCGGTGGTCGACGCTCGTGGATCACTTATTTTAACTCACCTAGTAACAACATCTATCTGTCTTGGACAAAGTAGGATGTTTACTTCTTACACAAGATATCATGTGCAGCAACGAATCTAAAATGACCACTTTCGTGGTTTGTGTTGAGCACATTTTCTAACTCACCTCGTGTTGTCACACATGTGTGAGTTTTGAAGGCAGATCACACGTTGCACATCAAAGATTATTTTGGTCGTGGTGATTTTTGTTGATATTTGGTGAGCTTTGGTTACGATAATAACGCTTTTTTCATGTCAGTGTAAATTATGTGTGTACAATGAACACAAATTCCCATATGAGCGTTCGGCAAAAATTTGAAATTTCTCAAAACGAGTTGCTGCAGCTCTTGAATATAGCTATTTTTCTTACTATTTCAATGTAAATGAATAGTAATAAATGTAAAATTAAAAAAAAAAGAATCCACAGTTGCGCATGTCCCGCTCTATTGCCACTGTTGGTTACGTTTCAAGGTTTCCGGTAGGTAAACCTTAACAGTTCATCGAAAATTTCTTCCATCATCTCTAAAGATTAGACAAGATTGCGGCATTCTGCGAAGTATCACGTTCCGAAGGAATTCCATGTACAGAATTGGAGAATACAGCAGCCAAGGAGCCTTTGACATTTCCTTTTCCGCAGCAGTGTTCTGGTACCATTGGGAGGGACAGGAAAATTTCTCAGTTGGTTATAGCAATCTGTATGAGCCGCGGGGGAGTCACTGGAGCCAGTGATTCTCTTATCTAGTTGGGACAGTAATACCGCTCCTTCTAGCATGGGCGTTTTCTCTTTGGTTTTACTCTTGTGGCCGCTATTTAAGCGCCGCGCTTCCGGTTATGGCTCTCATGGTTTTCCGCCCCGGGGCCCAAGTGGTCGTGCTTACCCGTTGCTTCTTGGCGTCTCTTGGAGTAACCGCTACGGAGGAGCGTTGGTTTGTCGCGGAGCTGTGTGATGATGTGAGGAGTGTGTCGGCAGCGGGCTGGTGGTGATGTCCTCCAATGCACTAGCGAGTGTGTATATTGTACTGCTCGATGCTGGATGCTTATGTATGCTATGTGGATTCTTGTCGTTTGCTGCTACTAACGGGGCATCTGCTACTTCTTTAAAGTTGTATTTTGTGGACAAACTGATTGTCATTTGTGCTGACAGCCGGAGACAATGATGTGTATATGATTATCCGCGCCGTGGCGGGAATAAGGAATTCACTCTTGGTTCCGGTATATGTTGAGCAGTGTTAACATCTACATCTACATCCATACTCCGCAAGCCACCTGACGGTGTGTGGCGGAGGGTACCCTGAGTACCTCTTCTCCCTTCTATTCCAGTCTCGTGTTGTTCGTGGAAAGAAGGATTGACGGTATGGTTCTATGTGGGCTCTAATCTCTCTGATTTTATCCTCATGGTCTCTCGCGAGATATACGTAGGAGGGAGCAATATACTGCTTGACTCTTCGGTGAAGATTTGTTCTCGAAACTTTAACAAAAGCCCGTACCGAGCTACTGAGCGTCTCTCCTGCAGAGTCTTCCACTGGAGTTTATCTATCATCTGCGTAACGCTTTCACGATTACTAAATGATCCTGTAACGAGGCGCGCTGCTCTCCGTTGGATCTTCTCCATCTCTTCTATCAACCCTGTTTGGCACGGATCCCACACTGTTGAGCAGTATTCAAACAGTGGGCGAACAAGCGTACTGTAACCTATTTCCTTTGTTTTCGGATTGCATTTCCTTAGGATTCTTCCAATGAATCTCAGCCTGGCATCTGCTTTACCGACGATCAACTTTATATGATCATTCCATTTTAAATCACTCCTACTCCCAGATAATGCGTACTCCCAGATAATTTATGGAATTAAATGCTTCCAATTGCTGACCTGCTATTTTGTAGCTAAATGATAAGGGATCTATCTTTCTATGTATTCGCAGCACATTACACTTGTCTACATTGAGATTCAATTGCCATACCCTGCACGATGCGTCAATTCGCTGCAGATCCTCCTGCATTTCAGAACAATTTTCTATTGTTGCAACCTCTCGATACACCACAGCATCATCTGCAAAAAGCCTCAATGAACTTCCGATGTCATCCACCAGGTCATTTGTGTATATTGTGAATAGTAGCGGTCCTATGACACTCCCCTGCGGCACACCTGAAATCACTCTTACTTCGGAAGACTTCTCTCCATTGAGAATGACATGCTGCGTTCTGTTATCTAAGAACTCCTCAATCCAACCACACAATTGGTCTGATAGTCCGTATGCTCTTACCGTGGGGAACTGTGTCAAACACCTTGCGGAAGTCAAGAAACACGGCTTCTACCTGCGAACCCGTGTCTATGGCCCTCTGAGTCTCGTGGACGAATAGCGCGAGCTGGGTTTCACACGATCGTCTTTTCGAAACCCATGCTGATTCCTACAGAGTAGATTTCTAGTCTCCAGAAAAGTCGTTATACTCGAACATAATACGTGTTCCAAAATTCTACAACTGATCGACGCTAGAGATATAGGTCTATAGTTCTGCACATCTGTTCGACGTCCCTTCTTGAAAACGGGGATTACCTGTGCCAGTGTGAAACACTGCTCATTGACGGGAGCACTAAGCGCGAGTAGTGTGAAGGCTGCATGAGTCATTCGAGGATAGTGCACAGGTCATGTTTAATGTTAAGACAGTGTGCTTGTAATGTTAATTGAGCATCTTATGATTTATTCTGTGGTCTCCGCTTGAAGGGACCGTGACTTCGGTGTGCTGTATTACGGGTTTTTATGCTCTTGGTTCGGCACGCTGTAAACTTCTCCAGACTTTATCCTTGTTATTGAGGTCTGCCTGTAAGTGTAAAGAATTATGAACTGTAAGAAGTCAATAACTTTCCATGCTTTTTTTCTGAGGTCCTGCATGTTTTAAGAGTATTAAATTTAAAGAGGGCATAAGTCTGAAATAAGGGGGTTTGTGTTGTGTCCTTCGGTTTGGTTGTCTGTCTTTTGTTTCTTTTTAAGTGTTGCACTGTACTACCAGCGGCGGGCTCAATCAGTTCCGGATTGACCAATACAGGACCTTGATGTAAATATGTTTGGACGCCTTAGCTCGGTCAACTACGCTCTGGTGTCGCTCGGCTCTACTTGGCTGTATCCTGTCAGAGAAGCTGTTCGCCCCAGTAGTTGACAAAAGTTGAGTATTCTCCCTTGTAATTATTTGGAGACTCATCTGGTTAATGTTTTGAGGTTGCACCAAGGTGAGCCCATTGTTCCTTGTAGTTTGGTCACTATTGTATTAGGCTGGGTCATCCGTTGGGCTGTGCTCGCTGTTGCGTGGAACTTAAACTGCCTATTAAGAAAACTGTCTTTTCCGCCCAAATATTGTTGTTGCTTTTGAAAGGTATGTAACGAGTGAGCTCAGTGGAATCAGTCACTATCTAATTGTTTGAATTTCATTGTCTTATGACCTGTTTATTGGTCTAAAATTCCCGTTGGGAAATTGCTCTTTTACTTAGAATTGTTATGTAATATTCTATACTGTTGCTTGTTTTACCAATGGGGAATTAGTCCCGGTAAATTCCTGTTCAATATGTGGGCTATTATGCTTCTCATCTATATTTATCTGGGGATATTTGTGATTTAGTTAAAAAGAAGGATTTTTACTTAACTTGCTTCATTTCATATACTTTTCTTAAAACTGTATAAACTTTTTAATTATATTTGTTCTTGATGGGTATTGGAGGGCCGGTTTTGTAAAAGATTTTGTAGAACTGTATTTGGGGATGCGTGTTATAAATCTTTGAGAACTACAAGCCTGTGTTTTATTGTGATTGCCTTTTGTGACTGGTTTGACGATTGTAATCACATCCCACTGTAGTCACTGAACTGTCATGCTCTGGTATTATCTTTCGAGCCACTGAGGCGAACAAACGTCCTTCTGAGCCGTCTCCTGAAACACACAAATTCCTACTCTACCGAGGAGACCCACCTGTGTGCAGTGTTTGCAATGTACTAATTACACCATGTAGCAATTACTCCAAATTTTGGTAGAATGATCCTAGTTTGCTAATAAGAGAACAATCTGTTAGTTTCCTCACGATGTGCCTTTCATTTTGAGCCTTTACATTGCACTTAATGCCTCATACATTTTTCCTTATCTGCCTAGGGCTCACCAACAATACCATATTATTTGTGATCTTGGTCGCCCCTAACAGCCAACCATGAATTAATTAACATTTTCGATCTTGAAATATCCTGGCAGATTAAAATTGTGTGATCGACCGGGAGTCGAACCTGAAGCCTTTGCATTTCACTGGCAACATATCTACCAAAAAGCTGTCCAAGCTGTCCACACAGCTACGTAGAGCACCTCCCCGCGAAAATCAAAGATCCCACGTTCGTGTACCATTCCGGCACACGGTTTTAATCCAGTCAGCGCACATTTTGCTGTACTGCGAAATTTCCTTTGTATCTTGTTAGATTATGATTGTTTTACAATATACGGCGGAGTGTACTCAGTTCTGAAACATTTTGGCACACTGAAAGTTTGTGGCAGATCGGGACTCTGCACAGTAGCGGTAACGACCGGTATTTATAGGTATTACTGACGATCTATAGCCACAGCCTTATTGTATTGTATTGACTTATAATATCGGTTCCCACCCGCCATGGCATTGTCATATTGACAAGTCAGAATGAATCTAAAATTCAACGCATCGTACACAAGAACGAAGGCCCAAGAAGTAGAACGATTTCTTCGAGACGTGATGCACATTGACCCACAAGAACTGATAGGAATCCATTTGTCTATTGCATACAGCACAGTGTATCTCAAATTGATTGACGAAGCGGCCTGGGACAGACTCCTACAATGGTCTACCAACAGCTTTCGCTTCTCTCACCCCGGTGGTAGTGTGACCATATGCGTCTTTGAACTGCCGTTCAAAGTTCCCGGCAAATACGTCGTTGACGCGCTGTGTCCACATGGCACATTTTTGATCAACACAGAAGAGAAATTAAATACCTTTCAAAAGTACCCTATACTTACCGGAGTAAATCTAGTATGCACTGAACTTAAGAAGCACATTCCATCATATGTTTTTGTTGGCGGCTTCACCGTGGACATGCTCAGACAGCGGCCAGTAGGGTCATGTCCAAACTGTGTGTCTGCAGCACCACCTCGAGTGGGTGCCCAGCAATGAACTTCCCCAGCGATCCTCGAAACCTCTCTGGAAGCTTCATCACATGATGTGATGGATGATTGCAATCTGATACCACCTTAAGCCACACTTTAAGCCACTACAAATTCCGTTGGATAACCGTCGCCGACGGCAGCGACGACGCCACCTCCGACGAACGGTGTAGAGGGTCCTGCAGCCTCTTCACAGTGCAGTGTCGGGAGCACCCAGCCACCGTCACTGTCGGGATGAGACACGGGGATTCCTGAGGGCCGTGTCAGGCCCCACCCTCCAATGGATGTCGAGTCGCGGACTCGCAAGTAAAAGTCATCCAAGCAGCACAAGAAGAGGCGATTGTCAGCTGATGAATGGTATGGGTATGAGAGACTGGTGAAAGACAACTACTCTGTGGCAGTGTCTTCAACGGAAACGGATTCCTGTTGCCTCATTCACCAGCACGTGCCAGGCGGTAAGGAACAAAATGGCTCCGAGCACTATGGGACTTAACATATATGGTCATCAGTCCCCTAGGACTTAGAACTACTTAAACCTAACTAACCTAAGGACATCACACAACACCCAGTCATCACGAGGCAGAGAAAATCGCTGACCCCGCCGGGAACCCGGTATGGAACACTCGCCTGTGAAAGAGGCCAGCTACCGCTGATCTCCGAGTACTCTCTTGATGACTGGGCACACAACGTGAAGGCAGATATCGTGCAGCACACATTAGTAACTGGTCCTGTGCCCATAGCTGCTAATGAGTCTTCCTGCCCGTCCGGGGACCGTATGTCATTAATACACGTGACGTGGTTGGTTGAACGTGTAGTGTCTGACCCCACCATGGGCTTCCACTTATGCATTACAGTCACCATTTGAGATGTCTCAGTCCTACCATGTGTGAACAGTCAATGTCAGTAGTATCCACTTCAGCTTCAAGGCTCGCATGTCACACAACAAGACAGGAACGCCAAACTAGGACATTGTCCTCCTGCAAGACCTCCGTCCAGAGCTTAGACCTTTATGGGTACACCATCTACAGCCTATCATCTGATGATGGCGCAGGAACAACGGAACGGCCATTCTTCACTGAGATGGCGCTGAAGAGACAGACGTGAAGTATTGGCCGATTGCTTGAGGTATAGCACTCACACTTGCCATGGTTCGCGTTCTTAACGTCTACATAGCCTCCGGTACTTCACATCGCAGTGATGAGCACGTATGCTTTTCGAAGGAGGTCACGACACTTCTGCAAGGAAACATGCACTATTACAAACTGGGCGGCGAATTTGACAGTGTCCTGCTGCCTGAGGACCAGATACTACATTACGTTTCATGCCCTGCTCTACATGCAATGGTATGTGATTTCGCGCTCCACGACAAGTGGCTCTTACGTCATCTGAAACAGCGAGGATATACGCTCTTCACCCACCACTCTGCCAGTTGCCTGGACTGGCAGAAATCTGGCGGACGGCCTTGGTGGACCGTCTCTTTTGTATCTGCACTGTCATCCTACCCCGATAACTCACCCGACGCAGCAGACGCCCATCGACGCTAACCATCACTCTCCCTTGCAAGGAAGCATGTCGGGAAGCAGTTGCTGACCCATGTCGCCGTTGTCTCAGGTGCCTGCCGACATACGCTTCCAAGTTGCTTTGGTGGCTGGGATGTGTCAAAGAAGCACTCCGAAAGACTCTTATGGCATACGGACATGACAGACAGACGTGCTAAGGGACGACATCTGAATTTTACTAGACAGTGTTACGTGAGCTAGCGATACAACAAACGTTGCCCGAATGTCAGAAGTCCATGTGCAAGATGGCAACCCCAACAAAATGGCGTCAGTCTATCACATTGTGCGCGAGAGGCTCCACCGCAAACGTCAGCTCACACGGCGATAAACACGGAGGCGAGCTGATGCCCCGTGGCACAAACTGAAGTAGCGCACACGTTTGCACGGTAATATGAGACCTTGTACATGCAAGATCCGCGGAACGTACTCGATTGCTGCATGTATTCCCTCCTCCAGGTGAGTGGCACCCGGTGATAGTCTGCTGTGTCCCATCATATCCGACGAGCTGACATCGGCCTTGACACGTGGAACACTGAACAAATTGTTAGGGCCGGACGGTGTACCCCAGGAATTCTACTGCTGTTTTCCTGACCTTATGAGTGACAAGTGGCTCTAGATATTTGATTTTGCAGTCCCCATGGAATTCAGAGCCGGAAGCGTAATTCTTGTACAGATACCGAATGCTGATTGTTGGTGGTAAGACTTTCGCCCACTCACAGTCCTCAACAACGACTACAAAATCTTCGCCCACATCCTCCACGCCACTCTCGGGAAAGCAATACTATCAGACATGTTTAGATGGTGTCAGCGTTAGGAATATACCGCGACGTTATAGTACTGACGACTGCCTGAAAAATATGAGGCACCCTTGGCGCGCTTGATTTCCTACGTCGACCACAGATACATGCTCGCAGTTTGGAATGCTTGCACACTCTGCAAATGTGGTGCTTCGGTTGGCAGGCACCTGCATTCGGGACGTGACATTTCGTTGCGGTGCATCCACCGATGATGTAGTGTTCCTGGTCAGATCAGGGGCTGAAATACATACGGCGCTTCAGCAGCTACGGCAGTACAGGGCGGTGGCCCCGGAGCGTCACCATCATGAAGAAGACGAAGTACATGGATGTAGGAGAGGGATCTTCCCCAAGCAACTGCGGTGCCTTTTCACAAGGTGCCCGAAATGAAATGTTTGGGTGTCTTGTTCTACAGCAATGTTCACCGCACGGCGACAGCTACATACCGCAGACTACTACTCCAGACACGGGCTCTGATTCAGGGCAACAAATGGCGTCGAATGGACAGGCTCTTACAAACACGTTACGTCAACACCTATTCAAACCGAACTATTCTTCGCACGTCCTTCCCTTGACGGTAACGATCGCTGACAGATTTAAAGCAGCATATAGACATCTGGTGAGAGTCCAGAAGGCGGGTGGTATCGGTGGATTCCTGTCCGTAACCGTGCGCATTCAAGCGTTTCCCACGTCAATCTGACGGGCACCAGGACAGCTGAAGTGGCTCCACGCTCAGACACATTTCACTGGCTCTCGCCAACATCAGAGTTATTGACTGACTTCAGCTTCTTACTATCGAACGTACCGTCGACGTGGATGACCAGCACGAAAGAGTATTATCGCTTTACCAACGGCGACAGCCAATCAATACGGTCGCACAGCAGCACCCCGAATTTGTCTGGAGCACCACTGGTCAGCAGTATACACCCCTTTTCTACCTACGACGGTGCGTTCGTTGTGGTACATGGTTCTGAACAGGAAGTTCGCTAAGAAGTTCGCTACTCGTCAGCGGCTATACTCCGTTCATGTGACGGCGGACCCCTGGAGTCCGAAATGCTCAGTCGTTGGTTCGGATGAGCACCATCTGACTTATGACGCAACAAGCAGCTGCTGGCTGCCCACGCAGCTCATGCTGGCATTACTCTTACGGCGACTGCCGGAGTCTATCTCCCCTGACGATATATTGCGCCCCGACGTCGTATATTTACCACGATCCAAGACGAATGCCGTCAACTGGAAAAAATGCATGCTCCTTTACTACAGATTTAATGATACACATACTGGTCAATACCGATAACGTCTCATCGCTGTTTATTTAGGCTCATTATTTGCGGACCCTCCTGCTCATTGACGAGTTCAAGGTTTGGGACGCTGTACCTGAAGAAGAGTCCTAAAGCATCTTGATCCCCTACAAGATGAAGACTCGGACGCTCGCTATGGCAGTTGTAGGATATTTTGTTAACAAAGAAATAAATAGTAAAAGGAATAATAATAAATAAATACAAATATATAAACCGGCTAAGTCCTCCCCATGATCCTAGAGCACGTTGTGTGATCGTGGCGGAGGCATTTCCAGGCCTCGGGTGCCCTACCCGTCGTCCTGCTCCCCAGCTGTTGCTTCGAGTAAAAAAAAAAAAAAAATCAGCAAGAGGTAAGAGTAGATCCATTGCGTGTCTCGGCTCGACACACATTTTAATCTGCGTAGATGTTTTTCAGTGAACTCGTATAAAGACATTTATGTTTACTTTTTACCTATTAACAGTGTTATTAGCTAATATATTTTGTGAACGTAATAAATAATGGGTGACTTTTACATGGTTGCGCACGCACATCTCCCGCTTGGTCTTCTTAGACTAATTCGATCTTTGAGTGGGTGAAAGGGGCAGACATGTTTAGCGATCAGCTGAATGCAACACAAAATGGAGCTCGCGGTTAAACAGCGCGTGGTCAATGTCAGGTGTTGTTAGAAGCACATGGCCGAACTGCTTGTGCAGCTGGGAAATGTCCTATGAAAACCTCCAACTAAGTTTTCAATGCTAAACGTTGATGAAAAATGGGGCGAAATGGGCTCTATAACTAATAAAAGCCACAGCAATTCGAAAATAGTTCGCATAAAAGAAAACGTTGCTCATACGAAGGAATGCCTGTAACGAAGTCTGACGAAATAACTATGCCGTTTTTGAGTTACAGTGGGAATTAAGAAGTTACCTTGTTGAAATGTTATAAGAAAGAATCTACATCTATTTCTTACAAATTTACTGTCGTTAAAGCGCCTGGGCCGCGTGTAACCCTCCGCCGGTGGTTTCTGAGTGATTTTGACTCCTCTGTTTTTTATTTGTTCAGGTGACGTCAGGTTCAGCATGTCAGCGTATTGTGGCTGTTGAGGAACTACCTATGATGGTTGTTAATTATTTACTATTTTTGGTTAATATTGTCCACCTAGTTCTTCATTTAAATACCCTATAGACAATTAGAGAGGCCGAAATTTCCTTCTGACGTGAGCAGGATGCTGGTCAGCGTGCCGCAACACTTGATGTACAGAAGTGTACACATCCGTCGTCCGTAGGCAGACTGCGGTTATGCATCGCTGGTGCTGTCCTCAGCAACACTCGGTGCTACTGTGCGTATAATGTGGGCTGCACATGCGCTGCTGCACTCGCCTGTTGTGCTAGCACTAATGAGCCATAAATTCGTTCCCCAAATGCAGCACGAGTGATTCAGCCAGTAAAGAACGTCAAACAGACGAGGCAGTGCGGCCGTTGTTAACTGGCTCTCCCGGCTGATAGATGACGCCGATCGGAAGCTACTCGGCCCATTGGCTGGATTAGTCGCGTGGAGAACCACATTGCCCGGTAGCTGGAACGCTTGCGTATATCCTGCCACGGTCGCCAAGAATGTATGTCAGTCCTTCAGTGCATAGCTGCAGTACTATGATGATTGGGAAACATTAATTATATTTGTTTCTGTCTGATTATTACTGCCTACCACGTTCAGGAAGACCTCTTCTTCAAGGGGACAGAATTTTTGCTTTGGTTTTTACTTTCAGCTAATGATGTGTTATGATGATTCAAAAATGGCTCTGAGCACCATGGGACTTAATAGCTGAAGTCATAAGTCCCCTAGTACTTAGACCTAATTAAACCTGTGTAAGCTAAGGACATCACACACATCCATGCCCGAGGCAGGATTCGAACCAGCGACCGTAGCGGTTGTGCGGTTCCAGACTGAAGCGCCTAGAACCGCTCAGCCACACCGGCCGGCGTTTTATGATGGCGATGACTATTATTTTTCGATTTGGGAGCATGACCAAACAGTTCTTCACGAGTGAAGTGTGCTTAAAAATGGTAGCATAGTAAATATTAAGCAAGAATTAAAATTTCAGACAGCTTCACACATCGTTCGCACACACAAACACACACACACACACACACACACACACACACACACACACACACACACACACACACACACACAAATACACACAAATACACAAACACGTGAAGATAGTAAAATCAGATGTTTAGTCAGTTCTATAAATTGTGATAAAATAGAGAAGTCAGCGAAAGTACAACTGATAGCTGTGGATGGCTGATCTCTTTAATAAAAGAGGATGGGCCAACCTCTCTGTGACATCCTAAAAATTCCAGGTTCATTGGCTGGAACACTCACAATACAGAAAATTCTAAAGATTTAACACACTTGTTTTCTGTTTCGCTAAAATAGAAAGCAGATGGACACTTAAATTGGCTTCTGCGCTCTCGTCACTATATGAAACACACTCTGTTAAAGAGTGGCTTTTACAGGCTTCACTGATTCTCTTGCCACAGAAATTAATCCACATGTCAGTCGATAGTGCCCTTTTCAGAGTGCTGTCAGAAGACGCTGTGCTGGTGTGGAGTGACTGTTGGCGTGAGCGAAGAACGCTGACACAGAAGGCAATTTGGTGCTACTGCAGCTCACCCCCCTCTATGGAGAGCGTGTCGTCGCGCATAGACTCGCTCCAACCGTTACTTCAAGAATGGTACGCAAATCCATACCACAGCAGTTATTAAGGCCTAGCTGCAATCCGCAACAACGTGTGGGAGGTACCCCTGAAGTGCACTCCTCCCCTCTCACAAGCAGCGACCTTATGCTGAGGTCAACATAGCGCTGAGAATGCGTGAGCTCTGCGCAGATTGTGACCTAAGCTTCAGCAGTCGACAACATCATGAAGGCACAGTGATCGTGAAGTTTCAGATAAAATTTACTTTCATACATGTTGCATCTTGTACTGCAAGGTAACAGCTCGTAAATCTGTGAAAAACTGTTGTAAAAGATCAAATAGCTCTGTGGCAAAGAAGTGTGCTAAAGTGAAGTAAATCTTTTATTCATTCATGCAGTAAAATGAAGTAATATTTCATCTGCCGTTAATGAATAAAAACCATCTCCCAGAGCAGTTAAAGAACCCACAGTTGCTGTCGGATGATTGTAATTTCGTCTGGTCACAACGTTCCTCATATCAAAGCTGCACTGGCAGATAGTCTCTGTATTCCTCTATATCTTCACCCTCTGGACCTTCGTCTTGTTCTATGAAGTAATTTCCCAACGTTTTAATACACGTTTCGTCATCTTGTCCCTTCTTCCTGCTAGTGGTCCTCTACTCTCCGATTTTATGGGAACCTCCTCATTTATTATCCCAATAATACGTACAATTCTGTACATCCTTCTGTAGCACTACATCTGAAACTCTTCGATTCTCTTCTTTTCCGGGTTCCCTAAGACTCGGCTAAGCTGTTCACCTGATATTTCCTGAATTGTTTTTAAAGGAATCGTACCTTTGTTTCCACCAAAATGAATTACGAATACGTGCTCACTAAAACATGAACAGAGCTTTAGTGATTGCAAAGGCACTGCTACCAACTTTTTCTTCAACATGCAATTATTCTACTTTATGGTGCTAATATCGCAGTTCTAAAAGAGACAAATTCGACAGAGTCCCAGTTTTCGAAATGCGAATCGCAGTTTATAATTACGATATACCATCCGTCCAGAAATTTTTGGATGGATTTTATTCCTGCAGTATAAGTGACGTCAGTGCAGTAATTACGGTGGTTGCATCAACTAAAAACTGTAAACAACACATGTGCATTCAACAAGTTAGTTGTAGGAGGTAGTGTTAATAATTGGACATGTGACCATACTGTGTCAACGTTGTGGTGTCACAAATCGCAATAGGGCAGCAAAAAGGTTCAAATGTGTGTGAATTCCTATGGGACCAAACTGCTGAGGTCATCGGTTCCTAGGCTTACACACTGATTAAACTAACTTATGCTAAGAACAACACACACTCCTATGCCTGAGGAAGGATTCGAACCTCCGGAGGGAGGTGACAGCTGAAAAGCACCAAGCGAGGACTCACCTCTCATATACCGCGCTACCCGTTCTCAAATTGACCCTCACATTCGATTTCACTTGAGATGGAAAAATCATTAAATCAGAAAAGTGGTTAAATGGCTTTTGGCAGTCCGAAAAAGAGTTCGATTATGCGAAAAGCTGAATGTTTCGTACCTCATATTGTACGAACTGTACGGATCTACATATCACTTTTGGTCAGAAATAGTGGCATTTAAAATTCTTTTGTAGAACTGAATTGATGAAAAATAGGCCTAGAACGTACATGTTAGAAGGTAGACTCAAGCCTCTAGTTTTCCATACTGTTGAGAACGGTATTTTAACACTGCCCAAGTTACGAAGGTGTGATAAGTAGATTCATTAATGTAAAATGTACGCGCCATGCAGCTATCCAATACTGTTATGAATACTTTCATTTTAAGCTGATTAGTTGTGAGTTAACTGTATTTGGAAAAATATGCTTGGTCGAGACACCAGTTTGCTATGTTGAAATTTATAAGGAACTTAGTTGTTTAAAGTTACAGTGCATTATATTTTTTTTATGAAATACTGAATTTAGAGTGGACATAAAATCACCTTGTTTCGTTCTTCCTTTTTTAAGAAAAAGTATAGTTGCTGCGTTTTTCCAACCACAAGTGAGGGCGGGACGAGCAACCCTGAGAACTAATTCTTTATTCCAATTCCGTCACAGCTGAATTTTGTTAAGCTTTCTACTTGGTTCGTACTAACAAGTTCGTTTTCAAGTCAGGTCTATTAAAGTTGCATTATTAGTATTAGATTATGCAAAAATCAACTCACACGTAGGTAATATGCACATGATATCTGGACATGATATATGGACGTGATATGTGGACCAATCTCACAATGTAGATGTATTCATGAAGTGCAGTGTGTGAATTCCTATGGGACCAAACTGCTGAGGTCATCGGTTCCTAGGCTTACACACTGATTAAACTAACTTATGCTAAGAACAACACACACTCCTATGCCTGAGGAAGGATTCGAACATCCGGAGGGAGGTGACAGCTGAAAAGCACCAAGCGAGGACTCACCTCTCATATACCGCGCTACCCGTTCTCAAATTGACCCTCACATTCGATTTCACTTGAGATGGAAAAATCATTAAATCAGAAAAGTGGTTAAATGGCTTTTGGCAGTCCGAAAAAGAGTTCGATTATACGAAAAGCTGAATGTTTCGTACCTCATATTGTACGAACTGTACGGATCTACATATCACTTTTGGTCAGAAATAGTGGCATTTAAAATTCTTTTGTAGAACTGAATTGATGAAAAATAGGCCTAGAACGTACATGTTAGAAGGTAGACTCAAGCCTCTAGTTTTCCATACTGTTGAGAACGGTATTTTAACACTGCCCAAGTTACGAAGGTGTGATATGTAGATTCATTAATGTAAAATGTACGCGCCATGCAGCTATCCAATACTGTTATGAATACTTTCATTTTAAGCTGATTAGTTGTGAGTTAACTGTATTTGGAAAAATATGCTTGGTCGAGACACCAGTTTGCTATGTTGAAATTTATAAGGAACTTAGTTGTTTAAAGTTACAGTGCATTATATTTTTTTTATGAAATACTGAATTTAGAGTGGACATAAAATCACCTTGTTTCGTTCTTCCTTTTTTAAGAAAAAGTATAGTTGCTGCGTTTTTCCAACCACAAGTGAGGGCGGGACGAGCAACCCTGAGAACTAATTCTTTATTCCAATTCCGTCACAGCTGAATTTTGTTAAGCTTTCTACTTGGTTCGTACTAACAAGTTCGTTTTCAAGTCAGGTCTATTAAAGTTGCATTATTAGTATTAGATTATGCAAAAATCAACTCACACGTAGGTAATATGCACATGATATCTGGACATGATATATGGACGTGATATGTGGACCAATCTCACAATGTAGATGTATTCATGAAGTGCAGTGTGTGAATTCCTATGGGACCAAACTGCTGAGGTCATCGGTTCCTAGGCTTACACACTGATTAAACTAACTTATGCTAAGAACAACACACACTCCTATGCCTGAGGAAGGATTCGAACATCCGGAGGGAGGTGACAGCTGAAAAGCACCAAGCGAGGACTCACCTCTCATATACCGCGCTACCCGTTCTCAAATTGACCCTCACATTCGATTTCACTTGAGATGGAAAAATCATTAAATCAGAAAAGTGGTTAAATGGCTTTCGGCAGTCCGAAAAAGAGTTCGATTATGCGAAAAGCTGAATGTTTCGTACCTCATATTGTACGAACTGTACGGATCTACATATCACTTTTGGTCAGAAATAGTGGCATTTAAAATTCTTTTGTAGAACTGAATTGATGAAAAATAGGCCTAGAACGTACATGTTACAAGGTAGACTCAAGCCTCTAGTTTTCCATACTGTTGAGAACGGTATTTTAACACTGCCCAAGTTACGAAGGTGTGATAAGTAGATTCATTAATGTAAAATGTACGCGCCATGCAGCTATCCAATACTGTTATGAATACTTTCATTTTAAGCTGATTAGTTGTGAGTTAACTGTATTTGGAAAAATATGCTTGGTCGAGACACCAGTTTGCTATGTTGAAATTTATAAGGAACTTAGTTGTTTAAAGTTACAGTGCATTATATTTTTTTTATGAAATACTGAATTTAGAGTGGACATAAAATCACCTTGTTTCGTTCTTCCTTTTTTAAGAAAAAGTATAGTTGCTGCGTTTTTCCAACCACAAGTGAGGGCGGGACGAGCAACCCTGAGAACTAATTCTTTATTCCAATTCCGTCACAGCTGAATTTTGTTAAGCTTTCTACTTGGTTCGTACTAACAAGTTCGTTTTCAAGTCAGGTCTATTAAAGTTGCATTATTAGTATTAGATTATGCAAAAATCAACTCACACGTAGGTAATATGCACATGATATCTGGACATGATATATGGACGTGATATGTGGACCAATCTCACAATGTAGATGTATTCATGAAGTGCAGTTGAACTAGACTGTTCTGCACTGCACGTCAAGAATACGTGTACATTGTGAAATTGGTGTGGTATTCCACGTCACTTTGTATCATTTTTATATTACCGATACGTGAAATAATTATCATGTAACGTAATACTCATTATGCAACTTTAATAGCCCTGGCTTGAAAGCGAAAGTAGTAGTTACAAACTAATCACCAATTTACTAAAACTAATCAGTGATGGAATTCCAATAAAGAAACATATAGTATTTCATAGCGATGTTAGTAAGTAGTTGTAATTAACATAATTATTTAAATTCCATTCATATTTTTAAAATCCCATCTATTTAAGAAATCACAAAAAGGGAAAGTAAAATTTTTGGGAGTGATTGGCATCTTAAACTCTACTTTATGGGCTTCAGATTAGAAAATTACTATAAAATACTATTGCTAAATGTTTGTTTTCACTAGGTTTCCTCTGATAGAGCCGCATCACATGTATAGAGCCCAAATACAGCTGTGTGGCGGACCACTTAAGTGGAAGATGATTATTGTTCAGACAATTTTTCAGACAAAATAATGACAGTATGCACGCGAAAATCGGCACATAGAGGGTCAAAGTTTATTAATGCTCTAAAATTCTGTCGGAAACATTTATATTATTCTGTAGGTTTTATTTATTACTGCTCTTCTTATTATTAGTGTTATCATCTGTAAACAATGTAAGTACACAAGTAATAGGGAACTAATTCACTCATAAACACGCCAGATTAAAGGCGTTTTGTATACAGGGTGTTCATTTTAACTTAAGACGTTGAAGTATCTCGAAAACTACATATAGGACCAACAAAAGTCAAAATTCAAATTTGTTTGTCTCAGAGAGGGATATCCAATGATACCACACTCGATCCCTCACCCTACCCCTCTCGTGGGTGGTGGGTAGCAACTTTGAAATTTTCAATGAGAGCCCCTTGCTTTTATTGCAGATTACGATTCTACGGCAAAGTCTACATACGTTTTGTCTGAAGATTTTTTTTCGTTTCGGCACAGATGGCGATGTAATCGGAGGAATAAAAATTGGTACACGATCGTAACATACGACGTGCTACTAAGTGGCCTTTCAATATCCAATAGCATGTAGAATCCAACTTCCATGCAGCAAGAGTAGGACAGACCAGTATTTCATAATCGTAAATGGAAACTCCATTTGCAATTCTGTATTCCTCAGACATATCGAATAGGGGATTACTCGACGCTCCACCGCGGCCATGGTTCGAGGCGAACGCTACTCTGCTTTCTCCAGTTAGAATAAGTGTTCAAACGTAGTATCGCTAACTTCAACACACTAAGTGATGAGCTTTTCAAATGACCGAACACAGGAAAGAGGCATATATGCAGTACCATCACCACGGCCGTTTCTGACGCGGTTGACCTTGCCTTCATGGCCTGTAGTCACTTCCTGGTACACCTTATCTCTTTAGTATCCCCATAGAAAGAAACCTGGCGACGTCAAATCCCGCGACCTAGTTCGCCAGTTAATAGGGCCACCTCTGCCGATACTCCCATAAGTGTAAACACGATTTAAGCCTCTCGTGCTTCAGTAGCACCTGAGTAGCCATTATTCTGAAACTACATACATTGCGTAACGTCCAGGAGAACATCCTGGAGTAGTATCGATAGTTTCCGTTACAAAAACTTTAGATATTTGCGTCTCTTCAACGTGCCGTCGATTTTGTTCATCATGATGCCACACCATACGTTAACCGACTAACTTGCCGTAATCAGTTGAAATTGTGTACACTCCAGTAAAGCATGCTATGCCAGTTAATGGTATCACGATTTGAGGATGTAGACTCGTCGGAAAATAGTACCTCAGCAAAGAACGGGGGTTGCTTGTATTTGTTGACGTGCCCAATCACAAAACACTACCCGGTTATGGTAATCGGCCCCATGACGTTCTTGGTGCAGTGACACGTGTTGTGGATGATACGAGATCCAGAATTGTGGCAATACTACCTATGGACGTGCCAGAATCGCCGTGTAATTGCCAGGTTTTCTATTTCGCTAGCTTCCGCTGTAACACATTTGCTTCATTTTCTTTTGCCGCTCTGTACCCTGCCATCAGACCTCAAAGCGTTCACAACCTTGTAAGAGAATGAACGAGAGAGAGCTTTGTCTAGTAAACGGACGGCATACAAAGCAACAGCAGCCTTAAGATTTCTCCTACATTCTCCGCAAATCAGAATCATTTCATTTTTTTCTCCTGTGGCTGCAAGGTTCATCGTCCTCTTGCACGTCTGTTCTCCAAATGATAGATAGGTGTGCAGAGAATAAACGCTGCCCTAGTGGTGTGATGTCTAGAGCTGCTGCCTGTTCTGCGTCTGCACGACACATGATCTCCGGTCGCAGTTTACTGCCTGTTATGATGCGTCGTAGTCCGCAGCGCGATCACGGTGGCGCATCGAGCAGTCCACCAGTTCGATGTATCGGACGAAAAAACGTTGCGAATGGGGTCAATTAGAAGTTATGAAATACTCACCGGTCCTACCCTTGTAGCATGGTGGTGGGGTACCACTTGCTGTTGGACGTTCAACGGCCATTAAGTAGTCGGTCGTAAATTGCGATTGTGTACCATTTCTACACCGATTTGAGCGCCATTTGTAGCGAAAAGAAAAAAAAATGCTGAGGATGAACGGTATTGGCGTAGAATCGTAATCTGCAATAGAAAACGAAGGTTTCCATTGAATATTTCACAGCTTTCCGCCCCATCTACCCGCGTGGTGGATTGGTGGATCGGGAATGGTATCATTGGATGTGCCTCTCCGAGACAAACAATTGGAATTAAAACTTTTTTGGTTCGATGTGTAATTTTCGAGATATTTCAATGTGTTCAGTTAAAATGAACACCCTGTATATCTTATCGGAAAGACTGATAATAAAGGAGGGCAACATGAATTTACTGCCCTCAAGACTTTCACTGCAGTTAAACCAAGTACAGGCAAAAGGACCATAAGTGGAAGATACTTCCTTTGGTTCACGAAACTTTTTCTGTCAAGGAAGAAATCAAACTATTTCGCTTTTCTTAGAGCAAGTGGCAGTCGACAGGGAGAACGTCAAAAACAAACAAACCGTAGTTCGTAAATTTTAGGATGCACAATGCTTTGGTTTTCACGTTTCTCGTGGGTGAACTGAATTTCTGTTAGAAATAATTTTAAGGTAAATCTGACCGTTTATAACCAGCGCCAAGTAAAATATATTTTAATCGAAAGCGGTAGTCGTTGTTTCCGTTGATAGATTGTATCTAAAAGTGAGGTAAATAAATAATATAATTCGACTTCATGCCATTACGAATACTATGGATTTTAGTGTAATTTCCTGTGGGAGTACAGTGCAAAAAAGTATCTCATGCACGTGGTTTATTTAGAGAATAGTCTCGTTTACGGCATCATTACTTAATATAGGTTATTGAAAAAGGTGGCGTTCTCCTACTTATGCTGTATTAATTTCATTTGTTCATGACTAGTTTCAGCCATATAGGCCATTCGCAAGTTATTTTGTGGTTCTTTACAAAATAGAATATCTTATTATTACTTCCACGAATAACATATAATTATTTGAGTTTAATCGTATTTTAAAAATGTTTACCTGGCTTAGATAGCTATACTTTCCACAATGAAATGTCAGTGCTTTTAAATTTGTATTTTCTATTCGTTTAACTTCACAAATGCTGACTTGTTGCCTTGACGGCCTGACATTTGTAAAAGTATTATACCGAACACAGAGTAAGGCTAAAGCCAATAATTTCAAATACTGTGGCTTTATATCTGTGTGTGTAGTTGAGGAAATTTAAAACAGAGTAAGAAATACGGTATAATAGCCTGGAAAATAGAAGAAAATAATATAAATTAAAAATAAATATTTAAATATAGCATGAGATGAGATTAAGTTTGAAATTCCATAATTCTGTACGGACGACTTCCGATCAGTCAGCAGAACATGACTGAAGTTATCAAGGACTCGTTTTTATTCTGTGAGATCTGTTTACAGATAAAGTAGTGTATTAAATTGACTTTTTAAATGAGAGAAAATTTAGGTTTCCTTTAAGATATATTCATTTGCTGCCCTTTCTCACCATAATGTAAAATGTGTAGCTTTTCATGAATGATTTTTATGTACCTTGTCGTTTATGAGATGGAGTGCAAAGGTACTTGCACTGTTATCACCAAATGTTATGTGCTCTTTAGAAGCTAACAGAAAATTTCTAACAGTTTGCCAATTAAAACTCACATATACTTATATATATACTTACATAGACTATTATATATGAATGTATTTACTTCTATATTATATACATCGTAACGCATGTGAAGTGGTGTAAATTTATTCAACTATGCTCAGGGCAGGTTCGGTACTCTTGGACTGACTGGTGGTAACAATAAATGTTTGGTATTGTTTTAGAAAAGCGGTATTCCACCTCAGAAAGTGGACATAGATTAACCGTCTGTGTAACCACTTACTATGACAGGTCACTCTCACTTTTTGATTAATGCCTATAGGTAATCCAGCGTTTGGAACAAACAAATCAGAATACTAACGCAAATTGCATATATCAACGTTTTAGTATCGTTGGCACAATTTTCAGGGGTAACATAGAAACAAAATACAGATGCAAAAGTATGATATATGACAGTATTCTATCTTCACACCTTATTATCTTGTAGAAGTCTGTTCAATATGTTTGCAATATGTAGCCTATACCGGCTAACGAAATTCGTCATAAAACATGGAGAATAATTTGAGAAGGTCAGTGATATCCGCAGCTAAATCACTAGAAGGAGAAACCACCTTTAATTCTCATAAATAAAGCCGTCAGTGTCTGATAAAGAAGTCCAATGCGCAGCCTGAACCGACTTTGAACATTTGGCCAGGAACATAGAAATTTCTGACAGCTAAGCAGATTAGAAGCTGCAACCTAAAACTGTCTTATTTGTCCCTTAGACAGTTTTAAATTTAAGTATATTGCTGATTACATGAGCAGAATTGAATATTAATATGTCCATTCTGATTAAATCTAAGCCAGTGTCTAATTTAGTAGCTTAAAATGGGTGGCATGTATCCACACTGACAAAGAAGACATGAATACATTGAAACTTAACTCGTTGTGTTTCATTTCCTTTAAAAAGGTTACAAATGTTCTACGGAAATGTAACAAACAAAAGTGCTCACTACAATAGTCTATTAAACAGAGACGCATTTTACTTTAAATGCGCAGTTAATGTTAGAAGTTAATATTTGAACCGTTGTCTGAACTGTTCTTGCATCTGGTGAAAGTTCGTGACAACATGTAATGGGTGACCGAAAAAAGAGATCCAAAGTTTGTTGTGTGGTTGCTACCGTGTTACTCCTTTAATTCTTTCCACGGATCGAATATTATTACATAACAAATTACATCACAAGACAATGCGAACTGGATCATTAGTTGAAAGAATTACGCCGTTTATCATCGCAGTGAAGAAGAATTAAATGATCTGCTGAACGGAATGAACAGTCTAATGAGTACACAGTATGGTTTGAGAGTAAATCGGAGAAAGACGAAGGTAATGGGAAGTAGTAGAAATGAGAACAGCGAGAAACTTAACATCAGGATTGATGGTCACGAAGTCAGTGAAGTTAAGGAATTCTGCTACCTAGGCAGTAAAATAACCAATGACGGACGGAGCAAGGACGACATCAAAAGCAGACTCGCTATGGCAAAAAAGGCATTTCTGGCCAAGAGAAGTCTACTAATATCAAATACAGGCCTTAATTTGAGGAAGAAATTTCTGAGGATGTACGTCTGGAGTACAGCATTGTATGGTAGTGAAACATGGACTGTGGGAAAACCGGAACAGAAGCATTTGAGATGTGGTGCTATAGACGAATGTTGAAAATTAGGTGGACAGATAAGGTAAGGAATGAGGAGATTCTACGCAGAATCTGAGAGGAAAGGAATATGTGGAAAAGACTGATAAGGATTAGGGACAGGATGATAGGACATCTGCTAAGACATGAGGGAATGACTTCTATGGTACTAGAGGGAAGTGTAGAGGGCAAAAACTGTAGAGGAAGACAGAGATTAGAATACGTTAAGCAAATAATTGAGGACGTAGGTTGCAAGTGCTACTCTGAGATGAAGTGGTTAGCACAGGAATGGAATTCGTGGCAGGCCGCATCAAACCAGTCAGTAGACTGATGACTAAAAAAAAATTATGGCAAATGATTCTCCATGCAGCATACTGGGCTATGTAAATTATGCATTTGTATCCGATATTATTACAGCTTATCACTCGAACATGACATCAAACGTGACAAATATCCTAGTTAAACAGAACGTCTGTAGGCTCCTTTCAGTTCCGTAAGGCCAAGATTTGATAAAACAGAGCAGGATGTTGGTATTGTGCTGTAATTGAACCATTTTTATTAGTTTCCCTTATGTTATGGTTAATCAACGAATAAAACATTTCCAGGCAGTCGCTATCTGGCACACAGCTCCCTCAAAAATTCACTGTAGACACTGCGTACGAATTCTCGTTCCATGTTTGTTAATGTAAAGGACATTCTCTATGGAGTGAAAGAATAAAGTAAAGAGGCAACTTTATAATAGCATATTAGGATGGGAAAAAGGAGAGTATCTTAGCAGGATCGGCGCCTACCGCCTGGCAAGCAGGCCACCCGGCGCGCAATTCGCCTGCACGCCGCACCCTGGAATTCGCACGCGCGGTTGGCTGCGGGTACGGCCGCCACTCGGCTGGTATTCCGATAACGGGGCGACCGCCTGGGCAGGTGAGTTATGCGCGCCTGATCCACCGACTGACTGGCACCAGCGCGAACACCTGCTTCCAGCGCACACCTAATTACCGGCTGGCTAATAGCGGCAGGCCCAACTTGGCGTGAAGGCAGCCAGCGCTGAGCCTGTACAGGTAGGCGAGACTTTGTGTGAAAATAATCTTCGCAGCATTGTGTGAGTACGAACTCTGGACAGTACCAATGGTTGGTACTGTCCAGCCAGTATAGTTGAAATCATTATTGTCGAAATACGAGGCGCCTTCAACCTGTAATGTAACACTTTTTTTTTCTCAGCCAATATGATTATAAATGTGAAATTTGTTTCGGTACATAGTCCAATATACACTCTTCAATCCCTGTAGTTTCATAAAGCTGCGATAGGCAGCGGCGCTTTACGTAGGTTTCAAAATGGCGTCTGCAGCGGTGGTGGTACCAATCAGAAAGCTGCTATTGAGTTTTTTTGGCCCGATTTTCATAGACGCTTGCAGAATGCCTACCTAGACCTGGCAGTGCACAACAGCTCGATGAGTTGTTCGGCGAGGCGTCCGCCATGATTACAACCAGGTCGCGCAAACGTATCCAGCCTCCGGTTTGCCGGCCGGCCACACACAGCTGTACAACCCTCAGGAAATTGAAGAAACTACTTCAGAGTGTTCGGCACCACAAGAACGCAAACGAACTTCTATAACTGTCAAACGCCCCACAGAAGTCAGCACCCTTGAGAGGAACTCACAAAACCTCATAGAACTGTTCTTCCTCATCTGCCCTATCCACCTGTTTCGCACCTTCAGACTTCCATCTGTTCGGTCAAATGAAGGCTGCACTCTGTCGGAAGCAGTACGTGGATAACATGGAGATTTTTGATGCAGCAAGATGTTGGGTCAGACGTCGACCAGTATAGAAGTATCACTCGGGCATTGATCTTCTCGCAGTAGGAGATCATGCTGAGAAATAGTATGTTGCGGCCAAAAAGGTTGGGAGTACTTTGTGTATTGGAATCCTGAATAAAACCAACTTGCTTTCAGAGAAAAATTCGTTGCATTACTTAGAGAACGCATGTTGTATGTTCCGATTACTGAAATTGTGTTCTAAGTTGACCTATTATTTTGATTATGGCGCTGTAATCAGGATGTCTAAAGAACACCAGAATCTTGAGCTTCTTTCTCTTGTAAATGAATGCTCCATAAACAATCACTTGACCATAACGATTTCTGCGCTTCTGTAAAAATCAACAAGTGTCTCGTATGCTGTCTGGTCGCAGTAGAGTAACGGGAAGTCAAGACCAACGGTTTGTTATAAGACACTTTCTAAAGAGCGTAGTTTCATCCTTCACTGTAATACACAGCAGCCTCGTACTAGGACAACTTATAAATGTATGTGTAGCCCTTTCTTTTCAATTCATTTCGTGCACTTGTTCCATAGTTTACGTGAATGGATATGTAAACAACAGTACTGTATTGACTTACGATATTGTTCTTTCAATCTATTTATATGTAATTTCAGTGTATCTTTTATGTGTAAAAGATGTCAACATTATAGTAACAGCTGATAAGCAAAAGAAAACTATTGCAGAACATTTTCGTAAATGGACCGACAGACGTTACTGCTACGGTAACTGTAGGAAAAATTAATTATTTTGGTTTGAGACACATCAAATTCAGTACCAGCGGAAGAAGGATAAGCTTGGGAGACCTCTTGGACACTGCACCGAGAGATTCAGAAAACAGAAATTTACGCGGAGAGTCAAAGAGAACTTAGTTCGTCATGGAAAATGATTGTTCTGTAATTGTTACACTTACCGATATTTCGAGGCTAAGATTTTTAGCGAGAGGTATGCAGATGGTGTAGACTTTAAAGAAGAGAAGCAAAACCAAAAGTTACAAGGAAGAGGATTATTTCATTATCATTGCAGAAGACGTCGGGAAGAAAAAACAGACAGTACTCGGAAAATCTAATATCCGAAGCAGATTCACCAAGAGGACACTATGTAAGGTAACCCTGTGGGGACTATTTAAATGATTGTGTTGGTATAATTTTAATGTTCAAACAAAATTTTTTTTTCTAAAAACACCAACATAAATTATGCTAAACATGTTATTCATTGAATACCGTAAACGAATAACAGGTCGTTTAAGACTACACTGGACAAGGATCCTGGGTTGGCAAAGACATTTTAACTCTGGCCCTAAAAATATGGATAACGCAGTCAGAATTGATCGGTCGATGAGCAAATTTTGATTGATCAAATCTACTGAAGTTTCTCTATATAGGTGCAGCTGACAGTTAGTGGAGATTGTGATCTGTACGCCCTGCTATACGGGAGCGGCAGTACGTTACCCTGTTTGCTTTGTGCGGCGATGTAAATTGCAGCTGGAGAGATGTGTGCGGCGGAGGTGAGACTTCGAGTGGGCACCTGTGGATCGATCGCGGCCGCGAAATAAATGCAAAGATCTGACAGTCTAGGGATCAGGCAGATGGATCCCAATTTAATCTCTACCAGAGTCCTGAAATTTCAGTGTGTGACACACCTGTTCGCTAGCCATACCAAGGACCAATCTGGCTCATTTATATGACAGAGCACACAAGGAAATCAAACGTCAAGACTGGTAAACCAAAAACGAATAAGTGTATCCTCAGCAAACGGGCAGTCCTAAATTTTTGATGTCACACTGTCGGTACAGTAAGAACTTTGCCACAGGTTCCTCTAAAGTAGTCACAAGTGAAGTCAGTCTCAGGACAGGTCCCAAGCATCAGCCACTCATGCCAGAGCCTCTACTAGAAGTCTTACCAGTCCAAAGTCCTGCACCCGAGTGCCTCCGACCTATCTAGAAAAAAATTCCGTTTTCCCACAAAGTGCAGATACGACACCACCTTCACCCCATTTCAGCCAATCACAGGACTCTAGAGGCGCTAAATCTCCCCTCCCACACGACAGCACCAACACATGTCGAACCAGGGCAAGACTTAAGAAACCTGTGTCTCTGAAAAAAAAGTGACCGACAATTAATGGTTTTTTAAGGTTCCGCAGAGGGGGAAGATGATTTTCTCCGAAGTTGTGTCGCTTACCATGGCAATAAACAAACAGATACAGTCTTAAAGGTCTTTATCTAAATCACTTGTACTTTGGAGCTTGTTAGTCCTAGCTATAGGATCTAATAAAGATTTTATCTCGAAAAGTTTCTCAGACTCCGGATTTTTTTTTTTCTGCAACCGAGGCAGCAGGAAAGTGGTTGACTGGCCTATTTGCACTATTGGCGCACACAAAGACTTGTGAACCTTTATTGCATGTGGCTCTGCACACAGTGCCCGGTCTACAACTCAACTCTGGAGACGCATTCCTTCAGACGATAGCCCCCAGCCCAGGCTACCGCTGGCGCCGCGGCAGGTAGTTCGGCGCTATACGGCTGGAGACCTGTGTTGATGAGGGGCTACACTGTCTGCCCTGTATGGCTCCGGACCTATCCGGCAAGATTTACTAATGTATAGGCTCACCACCAGTTGCTTTCAACTCCCTACATGCCATTTCTATGAGCTAAGAGTCATAAAAATACCTCATGCTTTTAGTGTCCTACCAGGCTCCATCTGCTCAGGCCGTTAACTTTCTAGAGTCAAGACGCTTAAGGTGCGTCGGGTTGTAATAAAATCTTTAATACATTTCTGTACGCGAAAAATAGGTGTGAGAGTAACTTGTCCTGCCTCAACTAGTGGTGTAAAGCTGAAAAAGAAACCAATTGAGTTTAAATTAACAAAACACACGGTCTATCATTTAGACACATAATCGCCAAGATGTAACTTTTGATACTGAATAGCTGCCGCGTCTCCAATATTTACCAGTCCAACTAACCCAGTTATACATTCTACTCAGAAGAAAGTCCCTTCGGCCTTATTTGATCTTAAGACCCCCAAAACTCTCTTCATTTGAATTCTAATTCAGCATCCCCTATCTCTTGTAAATCGACTCGTGTTTCTTCTTCTGTCACTTTAGACAAACCTTCCCACTTATAGAGGCCTCCAGTATACTTTTCTCATCCATCCACTGCCTCCTATGCTTTTAATATACCCGTTTCACTCTTAATGTGGCAGTCTTGCCTTTAATTTCACCGAATTTTGTTTTGACTTTTCTATGTACAAAATCAGTAATTCTGACAATAATTTCTTTTCCGATTTGGCCACATTTTTAATGCATCTCTTTCTCTTTACCTTCCCTGCACTTCTTATTTATTTTATTCGTAAGTGACATTTCCGTAATCCGAATTTCCCTGAACATGTTTGTACTTTTTTCATCGATTAACTGAAGTACTTCTTCTATTAGCCACGTTTCCTTGCAGTTACCATCTTCCTACCTATATTTCTTTTCCCCAAATTCTGTGTGTGCCTTTTCTAGAGACTCCATTCTTTTACGACTGAATTACCTACTGAGCTATTCCTTATGGCAACATGTACAGCCTCAGAGAAAATCAAGCGTACGTCTAGTATTTCCATATGATGAGGAAGCTACAGAATCTGTAAATGGAAACGCTAAACCCCAATGTTGATACAGGAGGGGCAGTGAAGTCAAATGGAAAGAAGGCAACGATTTTCGGTTGGAGGAGTTTAGGGTGATATTAGCAGCAGCGGAAAATTTAAAGCAGAATTAGTAATCGTTGTGCATAGGAAGCTAGGGCTTAGTGTGTTCATCTCTTGGTCTCCCTCTACGATTTTTACCCTCCACACTGCCCTCCAATACTAAATTGGTGATCCCTTGATGCCCCAAGACGTGTCCTAGCAACCGATCCCTTCTTCTAGTCAAGTTGTGCCACCAACGTCTCTTCTCCCCAATACTATTCAATACTTCCTCATTACTTATGTGATCTACCCATCTAATCTTCGGCATTCTTCTGTAGCACCACATATCAAAAGCTTGTATTCTCTTCTTGTCCAAACTATTTATCGTCCATGTTTCACTTCCATACATGGTTGCAGTAGGTACTGGGAGATAAAGAAGCTTGCACAGGATAGAGTAGCATGGAGAGCTAAATGAAACCAGTCTCAGCACTGGAAGCCACAACAACAACAACAACAGGAAGCTAGGACAGTGCGTGTGTTTCCATGAACAGTTCATTGATAGGGTTGTTCTCATCAGAAACGACTGCAAATCAACAATTACAACAACTGTTGCGGTATACATGCCGGTGTCGCCAAGAGTCGATTACGACACAGAGAAGGTATGTGAAGATATTGAACGGGTAATGGAGCACGTAAGAGAGCTGAAAACCTGATAGACGTTGTGGATTGGAATACGGCTGTAAGGGAAGCAGTTGAATGTAGAGTTAAGGAAGAATGTGGGCTTGATTCTAGGAATGAAAGGAGATAAACTAGTTAAGGTCTGCAATACGTCTCATCTAGTAATAGCGAATGCTCTGTTCGACAATCAGAAGAAGAGAAGGTACACTTGGCCGACAAATAAAAGAAAACTTCAGTTAGATTACAACATGGCTAGGCAGAGATTTGGAAATCAGATACTGCATTGTAAGGCGTATCCAGTAGCAGATATAGACTCATCAAAATTTATTAGTGATGAAGAGAATTTAAAAGACTGGACTGAAACAATCAATGCACAACGCAGTAGGGCTGTGGAAGTACTAAGGAATGAAGAGATACACTTGAAGTTCTCTGAGACTATAAATCGTGGGATAAAGAATATATCAGTAGCCAGTGGGCTGAAGATTAATGGACATCTCTAAAAAAGACTATCACACAAATTGGAAAGAAAATCGTAGGTACAAGGAAGGTGAATGTGAAAAAAAACATGAGTAACAGAAGAAATATTTCTATTGATTGACGACAAGAGGAGGAACAAAAATGTTCACGGAAATCAGGAGTACAGAAATACAGATCAAATACAGAGTACTTAGGAATGACGTAAACAGGAAATGCATTGAAACTAAGAGGAAATGGCAGCATGGAAAATGTGAAGAATTCGAAAAAGAAACGATTGTCGAAATGACTGACTCAGCCTACAGCAAAGGCAGAACAACTTTCGGGGAAGTTGAAACCAAGGGATGTAATATTAAGAGTGAAATGTGCATTCCACTGCTAGACGCAGAGGAGAGAGCGGATAGATGGAAAGAGTATGTTGAAGGCCTCTATGGTTGGGAAGACTTGTCTGATGAAGTGATAGAATAAGAAACAGGAGTCAATATAGACTAGGTAGGGAATCCAGTGTTAGAATCTGAATTTAAGAGAGCTTTGAGAGGCTTAAGATCAAATTAGTCTGAAGGGATAGATAACATTGCATATGAATTTCTAAAACCGTTGTGGGAAGTGAGAGTACAAAGATCAAGCACGTTGGTGTGTAGACCAGTTTAGGAGGAACATCATGTAAACACTTTCCAAGATTGCGAAACCGATAAGTGACATAATTATCGTAGAATTCTCTTAACAACTCTTGCATCCCTGCTTACAACAAGAATAATAATGTGCGGTAGAACAGAAAAGGAAATTGAGAATGTGTGGTGTTACCGAGGAATGTTGAAAATTAGGTGAACAGAAAAGGTAAAGAGGTTCTCCACAGAATGAGCGAGGAAAGAAATATATGGAAAACACGGACAAGAAGATGGGATAGGATACATGCAGGAAATAACTGAGGGCGTAAATTGTAAGTGCTACTCTGAGATAAAGAGATTGACCCACAATTCGTGGCCAGTAACATCAAATCAGTCAGAAGGATGGTGACTGGAAAAAAAAGAAACTAAACTTAGTAGTGAAGATGTACGCCTGGAGTTTTCCGAGAATATCGACATGTTAGTGTTAATCTATTTTTCCTTCCACAATCACTCATAGAACGCCGCAAAACTTGCCGTGTCCATAACAGGTCTCCTCCTGCCTGGACCCGTTTGACAGTTGTTAGAGGGTGTTTGTTTTCAGATGTTTCACGCCGTACACGCCATCTCTCCGATGGATCATATAATGTGCTCAATCTGAAAAGGGTGTGTACGTCCCGTTGTGGTATTGGTGTGACAATTCTAGCCCACGTCGCCGATGAACGGTAGTCAGTACTGGTGCTTGAACCAAGATCCTGCTGTGCAGCCACTTCCGCAGTACGTCAACGTGCAATAACTATTCACAAATGGTAGATCGCACACCTAGCAGCTGAGGGTGTATTAAGTGGATCGTGGAGATGCGGAGAACAGTTTAGTTTTGTTGTAATGGTTTTTTGTAGAAGGTATCAGATGGATTATATAATGGCAAGACAAAGATTTAGGAACCAGGTTTTAAATTGTAAGACATTTCCAGGGGCAGATGCTGACTGTGACCACAATCTGTTGGTTATGAACTGTAGATTAAAACTGAAGAAACTGCAAAAAGGTGGGAATTTATGGGGATGGGACCTGGATAAACTGACTAACCCAGAGGTTGTACAGAATTTCAGGAACAGTATAAAGCAACAATGGACAGGAAAGAAATACAGTAGAAGAAGAATGGGTAGCTCAGAGGCATGAAGTAGTGAAAGCGGCAGAGGATCAAGTAGGTAGAAAGACAAGGGCTAGTAGAAATCCTTGGGTAACAGGAGAAATATTAAATTTAATTGACGAAAGTAGAAAATATAAAAACGCAGTAAATGAACCAGGCAAGAAGGAATACAAACGTCTCAAAAATGAGATTGACAGGAAGTGCAAAATGGCTAAGCAGGGATGGCTAGAGGACAAATGTAAGGATGTAGAGGCTTTTCTCACTAGGGGTAAGATAGATACAGTCTACAGGAAAAGTAAAGAGACCTTTGGAGAAAAGAGAGCCACTTGTATGAATATCAAGAGCTCAGATGGAAACCCAGTTCTAAGCAAAGAGGGGAAAGCAGAAAGGTGGGAGGAGTATATAGAGGATCTATACAAGGGCGATGTACTTGAGGACAATATTATGGAAATGGAAGAGGATTAGATGAAAATGAAATGGGAGACACGATACTGCGTGAAGATTTTGGCAGAGCACTGAAAGACCTGAGTCGAAACAAGGCCTCGGGAGTAGACAACATTCCATTGGAACTATTGACGGCCTTGGGAGAGCCTGTCCTGACAAAACTCTACCATCTGGTGAGCATGATGTATGAAACAGGTGAAGTACCATCTGACTTGAAGAAGAATATAATAATTCCAATCCCAAAGAAAGCAGGGTTTGACAGATGTAAAAATTACCGAACTATCAGTTTAATAAGTCACTGCTGCAAAATACTAACGCGAAATCTTTACAGACGAATGGAAAAACAGGTAGAAGCCGACCCCGGGGAGGATCAGTTTCGATTCCGCAGAAATGTTGGAACACGTGAGGCAATACTGACACTACGACATATCTTAGACAATAGATTAAGTGAAGGAAAACCCACGTTTCTAGCATTTGTAGACTTAGAGAAAGCTTTCGACAATGTTGACTGGAATACTCTCTTTCAAATATTAAGGATGGCAGGGGTAAAATATAGGGAGCAAAGGCTATTTACAATTTGTACAGAAACCAGATGGCGGTTATAAGCCTCGAGGGGCATGAAATGGAAGCAGTGGTTGGGAAGGGAGTGAGACAGGGTTGTAGCCTGTCCCCGATTTTATTCAATCTGTATATTTAGCAAGTACTAAAGGAAACAAAAGAAAAATTCGGAGTAGGTATTAAAATCCATGGAAAAGAAATTAAAACTTTGAGGTTCGCCGATGACAATGTAATTCCGTCAGGAACAACAAAGGGCTTGGAAGAGCAGCTGAACGGAATGGAAAGTGTCTTGAGAGGAGGATATAAGATGAACATCAGCAAAAGCATAACGAGGATAATGGAATGTAGTCGAATTGTCGGGTGATGCTGAGGGAATTAGATTAGGAAATGAGACACTTAAAGTAGTAAAGGAGTATTGCTATTTGGGGAGGAAAATAACTGATGACGATCGAAGGAGAGAGGATATAAAATGTAGACTGTCAATGGCAAGGAAAGCGTTTCTGAAGAAGAGAAATTTGTTAACATTGAGTATAGATTTAAGTGTCAGGAAGTCGTTTCTGAAAGCATTTGTATGGAGTGTAGCCATGTATGGAAGTGAAACATGGACGATAAATAGTTTGGACAAGAAGAGAATATAAGCTTTTGATTTGTGGTGCTACAGAAAAATGCTGAAGATTATATGGATTGATCACATAACTAATAAGGAAGTATTGAATAGGATTGGGGAGAAGAGAAGTTTGTGCCACAACTTGACCAGAAGAAGGGATCTGTTGGTAGGACATGTTCTGAGGCATCAAGGGATCACCAATTTAGTATTGGAGGGCAGCGTGGAGGGTAAAAATCATAGAGGGAGACCAACAGATGAATACACTAATCAGATTCAGAAAGATGTAGGTTGCAGTAGGTACTGCTAGATGAAGAAGCTTGCACAGGATAGAGTTGCATGGAGAGTTGCATCAAACCAGTCTCAGGACAGAAGACAACAGCAACAACGTAATGGTATAAGGGAGCGACTTATCTTTCGGCCAAAAGAATACGATCATTGGCTTTTAGGAACAACGTTGTATGCAATTCCAAAACGCTTAAGTTCGTGAACTGTTCGGGTGCCGTCGTCATTAAAGTACGCCATGTATGACAAAGTAACGTAATCAAAGCTGGTCACGAGGCAACCGTAATGTACCCATAGACCATATATATCAGAGATGAAGGGCGGCTACGGAGATTTGTATGGCGATGTGTAGCAGCTGAGCAACTTAATGTCCAGATGAACGGAGGGGATACCAAATGTGTCTCCCCAATGATGGTTCAGCGAACGGTTCTGCGTATGGGCATCTGCAGCAGGCACCCTACTGATACACCCACCATGGACGTACACTGGGTGGCTACACGTAGCCTCTACAGATGAATCATGTTTTATGCTCCATCTGCCAGATTGGAATGTCTGAAAACAAACACCATAGAACCATCATCCGGAGGGACCAGGCCAGAGGTATGCCCCGGGTGATTCTGTCGTTATGGAGGGCACAATCCATTTATTCTTTGATACCGCTCCCACCCCTGTATGTAGTTTGTTTTTCTTCGGCGTTGTGGCATCTGCCATCAGGACAATGCAACGTGTCACACAGTTCGCAGTGTAGCTACTTGGTCTCCAGGATGAGTGGATGACCAGGATGAGTTAACCGTACTCCCGTGGTCACCAAACTCGTAGGTTTTAAATCCAATAAAAAATCTGTGGGACAACGTCTCTCGGGCTGCTTGCGAGAAATCTAGGGCAGCTGGCCACGGCACTGGTTCGGCATGGCCCCACATCCCTGTTGGTATCTCTGAGATCATCACTGACTCTGTTACTGTGCATCTGTCAGTGCTCGGACCAGTATGTGATGTTCGATGAGGTTTCGGGAGTACAGCCGGATCATGTTGACTTATTGCCACAGACTGCATGTTCCTCTAGTCAACTTTATAGCAAAAAATTGTCGCGAAAACGCATGCGCATTGGCCTCCGTCGTAGTAGCCTCCTCTATCGAAATCCGCGCCCTCTGGAGCTACTGTTCTGTCTGTGGCGCGTCGGTGCATGCGTAAAGGTGAAAACTACATGTCAGCCCTCTGTCGGAAAGCGCGCCCGCGTCGCTAAAAACAGACGTCAGATGTCGCCAGACGTGTCTTTATGAATAAACTGTCTTCTCTCAGAGGAAATTAGAGGGACCACCGGATCCCAAGCCTTGTCAAGTTGAAAACCGCCATCAAGATTTATAAGATTTAGCGCTAGGCATATCTCCACAGATTCTTTAATTACTGAATCCCAGAAGTATTTCGCTGGGGCCAAGATTTTCGTGGCAGAATAATCCATAGGGTGTACTGTGGAAATACAGTGCTCAGCTACGGCCGACTTACTGGGCTACGAAAGGCTAGTGTGGCTTTCATGTTCAACGCACCTTTCATGTACCGTGCTTGTCGCCTGACCGATATACGCTGTACCACACTGTCAAGGAATTTTATAGATCCCGGCTTCCACAGACCCACATCGTCCTTTACTGAACCGAGAAGGGCACTAATCTTCGCCGGTGGCCGGAAGATTGCTTTAACTTGACGTTTCTTTAGAAGATGATGGTTATTCAGACTTTTGACAGGTGATCACATTAATGTGACGTCAGTATATTAAAACATTTTCTAGCTAACAATACTGTTGTGGCAGGATACGAACGAATAGTACTTCTATAGTCAGAACAAAATCCAAATGGAGGCCAGAAATTCCTCTGAGACATGGATTTAGTATCTCTTTTAACATATGTGCACTATGACTTCATTGCTGTTCCATACCAGTTCACGTCAATAAGAATCCAATAGTAACCCATCGCTACAGCATAGTTCGTTTCCACTCAACATCCACAATAGGGAGGTAATTCTAGCAAGTCGGAGTGTCAGTCTCTCAATAACCCACCAAGTAGCTACGGAAAGCTGCTATGTTTGAACAGCGTACTGCGTCATTTGAAGTAAGAGAGCTCCTCGTCGTTGTTAACTAAATTTGGTGACGAAGACGTAAATTTGAGTCAAATTACGGATAGTATGTGACCCGGTCAAACTTAACAGCACGCGCAACGACTAGATGAGCCGAAGAGCTCACAGATCCAAGAAATGTAGCTGCAGTGATTACCTCGTATTTGAGTGCCAGGGTTATTACACAGTGAACACAATTGGGTTCGGGTGGAGTGAAATCCGAGGTAACAAACCAGAAAAGAACTTTCAAGTGGATAGTGCTCACCAAACCATTTGTTGACACTTCCAGTGGTATGACAAAGTTCATTATATCGCTACAGCACACACCCTCTTCGCATATGTTGACATTCACCTAACCTAGTAAGCAGAAAAAATGATTTGTCGGTGGAAGCCGCATGTTGCCTGTATGCTTCTGCTACTCTTATGTCCTCTGTTTATACCTAACTTTCGTTGTTTACGAAATGTTGTACTCTGATATTGTCCTTTCTCTCCAAAAGATGAGATATATCTTCAGTGACTTTCAAGTCGAATGCTTCGATCTCATATTGGTTAGTAACCCACGCATTTTTATTCCATCCTTGATGTTTAGCACTATTTTGCATACCATTTTGCATTTCGCTTATCGGTTCTCCAAGAAACATATCAGATAGCAAAACTGAAAAATCTGTAAGTCTGTCGTTTGTCACTCACTGATCAGCGTTTATACCAACGTACTCCGCTGATGTACAGTGCTGCATCACTGTAGGTGTGAGTTTCAAAACATACACCAAAGTAATATATCAGGAGTTTTCATACTAGTCCGACCAGTTCATCTTTGGTATCGTGATAAATTTACTTACCTGGAAAAAATAAGTCTCTTGTGTAACATATATGGTTTTCCTGATTCATGAGGTAATTTGTGTACTCCTCCAGAATATTCGCTGATTCGGTGACTTAATATTTAACCTTATGCCTTTAATCTCCGGAATTATTTTTCCATCAATAAATACCTGAAATTCAAGAGATTGCCATTTCAGAAAACAGTAGAAATGAGTGAAGACTTTATTCAGGCCTGCTCATTTATGCCGTCCCGTTGCGAATGCTGCTCAGCAGCTACGGAATATCTGAATCACGCTGGCTGCTCCAGAATTCCCGATTACCGCATCGCGTCGTAGCATAGTGTCTGAAAGGTTGGATGGAACACCAGGCGGGGACCTGCGCGCTTGTGGAATACCTCTGCTCTGCTCGACGGCATCTCGTTATCGGAATAACTGGGAGTTGCCGCCAGCATCTGGAATGGCCGATAAGCAGTGGCACTGTGATCTCCTGGCTTTACTTACTGCTGTGTTAATTAGCAGTCGCTGACTCACGTATCCCTTGCAAAGAACCACAGTCCATGCGATGGCACGTGTACCATTTCAATGATTTGGTGTAATGGAACTTTGTGGTCACAAAACGGCGACTGCTTCATCATATTTCACTAGCAAAAAAACTACCCGATTAAACTGAACAGTTCCCAAAACTACTGATAACCAGTGTGATCTACTCAAGAAATCATTTCCGTCGGCTTTGCAGTCATGTAAGTCTGCGGCGGAGCTGTAGCGACTTCTGAAAACGGACGATGAGCAGTCACTGCCTGGTGGCGATAAAAGGTCCTTAAAATTAGTAAGATGAACTGCTGTAGCACAAGCCGAGGGCCGATCTCTAACCATCCTAGCTGACCATCTCAAGAACAACATACAACTAGGTGACGCAACACCTTGCTCGACAGGTCTATGAACATTTGAAAATTACAATGTGGCTACATGCAGACGTCAGTATGTTCATAGACAACTGTTTCTAGTGTGCTACCGGTTTTATCTAGACGATGAACTATGGTAGTTGACTCCAATGTACAATTATTTCTCTACCGATATTAAAGACTCTTGGAGTTACTTGCGAAATATTTAATATCAATGTTTCATTAAATCCGCATATTTGTTTTTACTGTGCTGACCATTAACATATTGGACGGACAGAAATTAATGACCCGACTTTTGCAATTCTGTCTGTGTAAGAGCTACATGTATAGAATTTTAATGTGCTTTGGTGGTGTATAGGGTGAAAAATTTAGTACAAACAAAAAAATAAAAACCAAAAAACAGTCCACGATTATAAATTAGTTAATAGATAACGCCATTAATTACAACACTATTTTAAGTTCACATTACGTGCAGTACAGCTCCAAGATCTATTAATTGTATGGATCACATCTAATGGTTTCGGGACAAGCGTGGCGAGATACTAAATGTATACTGCCGGAAAAAAATACCAGATTCCGTCTCGGTCGAAAGTTAGCATTCGTTGCATGTCTAATAAGAAACTCACCACTGAATTCATAATGTGCGATTTACATTTTTTGTAGTTTTTTCATAAGACCGTGTTTAAAAATATCATCATAACCCGTAGATATAGCAATCTTGACAAAATTTTCGTAAGCAAATCCAATATTTCGGATTACGAGTTAGTTTCTCAACTTTATCCCACAATTGTGTCAGATACCGTAGTTTATCCGTTAATTTCAAATATTATATTATTTGTGTTCGCCATGATCCACGTTGCTGCCTGTGTCTTCGTCTTTAAACGGTTTCCGTTCTCGTACTGTGGCCTTAGGGTTGTGTATGCCGCTCATGTCTCATCTGTTGACCAGCCGGATTACGTCCCTTGCACTCTTCCATATCGCGACAAGTTCTGGGCACTGAGACGATGTTAAAGTGTGTACTCCGAATAGCAAATTTCCGCACGTAGCTGGCTGTTTTAACTGGATGGAGTAAAACGAGTAGTTATTCTCCTGTTTACTGCTTCATACTGAGTCGATCCGGCATCGTCTCGTATTAACTTCATCGCTCAAGTTTTTCAAACGATTTTCCAGCTGTTCTGGGGTAACAACAGTTCCCATTTCATAAAAATGGAAATGCATTTGTGAGATACTGACATATTACAAATCTTTCCTACATTTAAGATGTCTGTTGGTAGGGAAGTCTGTTGGTATTTGACTTTTATTGAGATACCTGTTTCGTAAGAAAGTAAATGGTGTCGGAAACTGACAATGTTAACCGGTGCTCTGCAGTGAAACAAATGGCAAGTGTGGTCCCTTGTTTTATTACATCCCGCATCTGGTCGTGCGGTAGCGTTCTCGCTTCCCACGCCCGGGTTCCCGGGTTCGATTCCCGGCGGGGTCAGGGATTTTCTCTGCCTCGTGATAGCTGGGTGTTGTGTGATGTCCATAGGTTAGTTAGGTTTAAGTAGTTCTAAGTTCTAGGGGACTGATGACCATAGATGTTAAGTCCCATAGTGCTCAGAGCCATTTGAACCATTTTTATTTGTTTTATTACAGGATTGTCTCTGTGGACGACAAGTGCTGCCTATTTTGAATGCAAGTTCGTTAGTACAAGTCCACCCTCATTCAAGACGAAAGTGCAGTCTGCAGAGAAACCTTAAAGACTTCAACCGTCCATAGGAACCAATACATCACTTGCTGTATAGCTCTTCCTACGTTTTGGGAACCGGGAAGGCCAGAACTAACTGTCACGCTTGCGAGTATTTGCGTGTTGGTTAGCTTGACTTTTTTGTCGTAGCTAATTTCTATACCCGTCGGTTCTTGCTAACGCTCTCATTTGATGTAGTGTCGTGTGCCAATTGACAGCCTGCGGTACTTGCGGATTATTTGTCACAGTTACACCGAACACTTGGATTTGATATTTAGCAGTGAACCAATTCCGCTGTATACTGCACTTATTATTTGCAAATGCCAACAACATAGTCTTTTGAACATATTATTTATACTATTTTAGATGTCGGATAACTGTAGCCAAAATTACACGTAGCGAATAAAATCTTCCGTCCGTACTGGCTGTTAAAATAGTCTTATTAGAAAGTAGATCCATATCTTTAGCGTCTAGATAAAACCATTAGAACTCTGGCAGCGATTGTCTATGGTTAAACTAACTGGGATCATCCTGCACCACACATGCATGGCTCGTAATACCTATTCATCAGTTCAGTTTACGGCGGCACCGTGCACACTTCCGTGCTGTGTACAGCATGGTGCCATGCGATTCCAGTCAATTTGGTGATAGACAACCACTTCTAGCGTGCTCTCGGTTTTATGTAGACGATGAACGATGGAACTTGGCTCTAAGCAAACACCCCGCTGAGCAGTGGCTTTTTAAAAATCCATTACCAGAAGCTGCATCTCTACTGATTCGAAACTGGTACTGGCTTTTTAATAAAAGTATTTCAACAGCCAGTGTGGAAGGTTTTGTTCACCGTAGTCTTTTTTGGTTCAAGAGTTGCACCCGTAATTTTTTAGGACCTTCGGAGGATGTTAAGTAAAATGTCAACATCTCTTCAACTTTCCATTAAAATATCAAGGTCATCTACTTAACCTCTGCTTGTGAGTCGTTCAGTTCATTCTAAAATTCCTTGTCACTCAAAATATATGGTACGGAGAACAGGATCTAAACATATTTGATAAATCGCCGTAAGTAAAGATCATCTTTGTCTGACAGATTTTTTGTTTAGAAATTTTCTTTCTTAGACAACCACTAAAAATGGCATGCGAAATATCACCGCCCAAAATATTCTGAATTCTGTTCGTAAACTTGTTATGAAAGCCCATTTAGGTCATGACTTTTTCAGATATTTGTGACTGATTGCATCGAAAGCATTTTTAAAGTCAGATAATAAAATTGTTGCTTTCTTTGATCTGTTACTTCTTGTAAGTACATGAGGTCGTTTCTGAAGATATCTGTTTCTTGCGAATGATCTGACGTCACTTTCTTTGAATATGTTTGTAAAGTGGGCACTTCCAAAATATGACATAGCCGCTGCCCTTAACCCTGTGGTTCACGATTTTCATTGCATTGGACAGCTTCCAACGGTCACTTACATGGGTTCTCAATCAGTCGTGAATTTGCAGTTGCATGCAGGGCACAATACCAGTAGGGAATGACAGTGGCTGCGCGCATTTGCAACCTCAGGACTGATGGAAAACGTCGAAGAAGCGTCCGTTAACAGCTGCCCATTGCAATGGGCGCTATGCGCCACATGGTTACCACTATAAAAACTAAATACCTTATGCCGAAATTATCTGCTATGCTATCCATGTGTTGTGCACCCAGATGCCCCTCTGGGTGCATATGACCATGACAGTGCTATTAGGGAACATTCGTTCTCCTCGGAGCCATCATGATGATGTACGTATAACCGATAGTCGAGTCAAAAGGTGGCGTGATGCCACTTCTGTGTCCAGTACTGTCGCTGGGCGTACCGGTGTCAGCGCGCCTCTCTTATTCTGCTCAGGAGAAGTTCAGTGGACGGCACAGTGGTCGCCGACTGGTAGCGAGTGCTGCTCCGTACGTCGTTATACTGCCGTTGTGGATACGATATAGCCCCAAGAAAGCATATGTGGTGGCTCACGGTATGTGATGTAGCCGTAGACAGCAAAGTGAAGAATAATACAAACACAAAAGAAAGAGGGAGAAAACGAAGCACCACGAAGGACTGTGCGATCGGGACAGAAATCAGTTGATACGATTTGAATGCACAGAAAACAAACAATTACTGTTTTTAGAAAAATGGGGTTATTTATTCTAGAGAAAGAGCTTCACAAATTGAGAAAATCAGTAATGCTTTGGTCCACCTCTGGCCCCTATGCGAACAGTTCAAATGGCTCTGAGCACTATGGGACTTAACATCTATGGTCATCAGTCCCGTAGAACTTAGAACTACTTAAACCTAACTAACCTATGGACATCACACAACACCCAGCCATCACGAGGCAGAGAAAATTCCTGACCCCACCGGGAATCGAACCCGGGAACCTGGGCGTGGGAAGCGAGAACGCTACCGCACGACCACGAGATGCGGGCTGCGAACAGTTACTCGGTTTGACATTGGACAGATTTTTTGGGGTCTACCTGAGGGCTAGCGTGAAAAATTGTGTTCATTTAGTCCATTATGTCGTCCAAATTGTAGAGATATCCGATAACCTTGATGGCAAGGTATGGTTCGGTAAGTATGAAGACAGGCCTGACAAACTCTTGCCATCTGTGGGTATGCAATATCTTCCTGAAATATAGGTCATGGCCAAATCCAACAAAACAGGGCGTAGAATATCGTTCAGATACCCCTGTAAGGGTTCCTCAGCTTCACGTACTCTAACGTACAGTCCTTACCATTAATCATGCATGGTTAGCTGCGACAAGTTCAAAGTGTCTGTGAACCCAGACATTGCCAAGTTAGGAGATCCCAGACACAGTGACGTTTAGACATCAGAATGATAGCTGCTATACATGACATAAAATATGTCAATGACAAACGGGTAACCTCAACTTTAGATCATACTAACGAACTATTACCTGTGCTAAATATTTTTGTTATAATAATCACCACACACAGTAGATCCAGGTTGCATATTTGGCGATGAAGGAAAATCCTATATACACAAGACGATCTCGAAACTAACACAAGAAAATCTTAATGAAGCTAACTTCAAGAAAAATAAACACATGAAAATTTACTAAAGCAGTTCTTGCACAAACGTAATCTCAAGAGAAAATCAAATACTACCGTAACTTTATGCACTCTGAGCACAGAAATGTTACGCCAAAAATATGACACTGACAGTGTTACAAAATCACAGAACTAACTGTTCACTGGCTTACTGACAGCTATGGTAGCTGGACGGTATCGTCTATCTGCCAAACCCTTGTGTGAATTTAAACCCGAAGAACCCACCTGCAATACGAGGCTGACATGGACAGGAGGGAATAAGAGAAACTACGCAAATCAAGTCCAATCTAAAGCAGATCTGAACACACTCTAGTGACTACCACACTTAGCACCAAAACTGGTGACATATAATAAATAACAACAAAACCACGGCTGCAAGTGTTTTACTTTATTTAATAAGTGACTATTCGAAGTATCCGAGATGATCATGAGGATGAACATACAGAAACTTGATGGTTTACGCTCTCCTGCCAATGTCGTTGAATTATTGGCATGACTAATTCAAAGGTCGAGCGATTCACAGATTACTCCAACTGTCTTCTTTGAGTCCTACTACACGCTCTCCCTCTCAAATGCGTAGTTCCGCAATATCCTTTCTTCCATGAGTGCTAGTTCTGCTAGGTTCGCAGAAGAGCTTTCTGAAGTTTGGAAGGTAGGAGACGAGGTACTGACAGAATTGAAGCTGCGACGACGGGTCGTGAGTCGTACATGGGTATCTCAGATGGCAGAGGACTTGCCCGCGAAAGGCTAAGGTCTCCAGTTCGAGTCTCGGTCCGGAACACAGTTTTAATCTGCCAGGAAGTTTCATATCAGCGCACACTCCGCTGCAGAGTGGAAATCTCATTCTGGCATAATACAATCCTTTAAGAAAAAAATATCATTCAAACGAAATTTCTGAATGAGGAACCCGCTGCGTAATCTTTCCTTATACACAGATTATAGGTGGGGTTTCTCCTAGCTACTCTGTTCGATTACGATTCATTCGCCTATTGAAGTATGTCGTGTGCATTTCATTCCAGTTCCTCGAACATTGCATGCCTCCTTCATGGGCTCGAAATTTTCAGTCAGCAATATGTGTGATCTCCCACAGAGTTCCTTTACTTCGCATAATGTGCAACCATCATCATCAAAGTAATGACTGCTTGTTCCCCTTTAGCAGTTTGGTGTCAAGCAAAAATTAATACTGCTGAATGGACAGAAACGCCGCAAAATAGCTTGTGCCCACTCTGAAGCTAGTACAGTGCGCCTTACAACACGTGGCGCTCTGAAGAACTGATGTCTGGTAATTCTGTGTATCCTTTAGTGTAATACAATACACACTTTCTGTGAAAGAAAACGTTGTTGTCAGTAGACTGTATAGTTACCATTTATTTCTTGTTCAACTGACCAGTTTCGACTGTTAAGTTATTTACCACCACTTATTCATAAGCAGCACGTCTACATCTACATCTACATAACAACTCTGCAAATCAACTTAAGTGCTGAGCAGGAAGTTTAAAGTTCTATGTGTTGAAGCATACAATAGAAAAAACCATACTATATTTTCATGCATTCGTGGAATAATACATCTACTTTGCAATCTGATATCGAAAATTTCGTACTTGATGCAAATAACTTCTGCACATGTCAGCAACACAACTTCCACATTCCGACAAAAACTGAAGGATAATGTTTTCTCTCACAAAATTCTTGAGGGCGGTGGCCTCTCATATGAACAATATGATCAAGATATTTACCACATAAACTGTGTGATCTGCAGTATCCGGACACCGAGTAGGGGATATTAGTAAGGAGTGTGGTAACCCTTCGCTTTTCTGACGACATAACCCTTATTTCTGCACTTTGAAAGAGGTGTCTGAAAGTCTCAGAAGTAATGGAAGCCCCTACTTCGACAAGAGGAGGTAATGATACAGGACAATTGGTCTGGTGCAATGTAGACGTTGTAACTCATCCCAAAAGTATTTATCGGTTTCATCTCAAGAATCAACGCAGGCCAGTCCATCTCAGGGACGTTATTCTCCACATTCCATTGTCTAATAGACGCTGGTTTATGACAGAGAGCATCGTCATGCTGATACCATTATCTTCTCCGAACTGTTCCTCTAATGCACGTAGTGCACAGCAATATAAAATGCGTTTATATCCTTCCGCGTTTTACCGTTGTCTTAAACACTAAGCACATAAAACACCCCCAAACCGTAGCACGATCTCTACCATACTTTACTGTTTGGATTACAGTTCTGCCGTCGTTCGCCAGCTTCAAACTGTACTCTCGGATAGCCTCAAGCTACAGCGTGATTCATCACTCCAAGGCACTCGTTTCGAGTCATATACTCTCTTGTGGCTTCCTTCTTTACAGCACATCCAGCGACACTTAGCAGTGACATTAGACTGGTGTGGCTTGTAATGAGATGCTCGACCTTTGCTCTTGCCTTGCTATGCACACGGTGCTAGCTAGACTGTTGGTACCATTTTGGAACTGAAAAGTGATTCATCCAGCAGCTCTGTTTAGTTCTTTTAAATGCCTTAGACAATGTTCACCACACTCATCTCACAAGAGGTCTGCTTGGTCTTGCTTTAGCTGTGTTGTTCGTTTGCGTCCGCACGTCACAGTTACACCATCAACAGTCACTTTGGACAGATTTCTGACTCCGTTGACGGCCAATGACTAGTCTATGTTCGAAGACACTGAGCAGCCTTGTGCAAAACATTTTACTGTTACTGTTTTTATTGTAAGAACTTTAATATTCCCCGGCTCTTTTTATACTCCCACATCTTTGTCTCGTGCTAGATGGTCATTCTATATGCATTACATGGATTGTCTGCATACTTTGCTTTTCCGATAAAGATTATGAAGAAATAAAATCAGAAAGAGGAGGATGCTGCAAATAGAACTGTAGAAGATCCAAAATATAGGATACATGTGCTACAAGAAGAAAGTGCGAGAAGTTTGTATCAGCAAAGATCAAATCTGAGATTGGATGCAGAGTAGGAGGGCTGGAATGATTATGAGCAAAGCAGTTTCCTGAAACAGTCAATTAAGGAAGCAGAGGAGGAGGTTTTAGAAGAGGGAAAGGAGAGAAGTGTAAGAGCTCAATGGATGCCCATGGAGGTATACCACGAGGTTGAGGAAAAGAAGAAACTATATCGTATATGTTTAAGCTCTGGGAGTGGAGAGGACTGGAATTGGCATAAGGTTTATAAAATTAGGGCTAAGAAATTATCAACAAAGTGTAATGAAGAAGAATGGGAAAAAATTTGCAGGGAAATGGAGTTTTCGCTCGTATACAGAAGATCGGCAGGGGCATGGAGAACTATAACGAATACGGAAATGGCTAGAATTCCGTGTTCACAAGCAGTCTATATCCACTGTACAATGCAGCAAGCAATTTGAAGAACTTAAGACAGAAAAAAGAAGAGACCACGTGATAGAAGTCTACAACAAGCGGAGTACATTAAGTAATAAAGAATGCGAATTAGTGTTATGGCTTCCATCAGCAGACTTTTTAGAGCTGTACTGAAAAATGGGTTGGACAATGGGATTGAGGGACGATGCCAGGGGAACCGTCAGGTTTTACGGTCGGCCGATCTTTTATCTATCGTAATGCAGTCATAAATGAACAAAGAGAAGATCTATTCTAAGGGTTAGGAAGCACACATAATATTAGTGGATTTAGGAAAAACTTAAGATTCTGTTCCAGCCATAAGACTTTGGGAAGCGATGTAGGACACAGGTGTAGAAGCACAACAGATATCCCTCATTCAAAGAATATACCACTAATCGTAAGCAACAGTTAAAGTAGGGAGAAAGTTGGGTGAGGCATTACAAACATTGTAAGGACCTAGACAAAGCTGCAGTATGTCGCCGATCGTGTTTAAAATATACATGCTGTATATATTGGAAGCAGTGGTTGGGAAAGGAGTGGTTGGGAAAGGAGTGAGACAGGATTGTAGCCTCTCCCCGATGTTATTCAAAAGCAGTAAAGGAAACAAAAGAAAAATTTGGAGTAGGTATTAAAATTCATGGAGAAGAAGTAAAAACTTTGAGGTTCGCCGATGACATTGTAATTCTGTCAGAGACGGCAAAGGACCTGGAAGAGCAGTTGAACGGAATGGACAGTGTCTTGAAAGGAGGATATAAGATGAACATCAAGAAAAGCAAAACGAGAATAATGGAATGTAATCAAATTAAGTCGGGTGATGCTGAGGGAATTAGATTAGGAAATGGGACACTTAAAGTAGTAAAGGAGTTTTGCTATTTAGGAAGTAAAATAACTGATGATGGTCGAAGTAGAGAGGATATAAAATGTAGACTGGCAATTGCAAGGAAAGCGTTTCTGAAGAAGAGAAATTTGTTAACATCGAGTATAGATTTATGCATCAGGGAGTCGTTTTTGAAAGTATTTGTATGGAGTGTAGCCATGTATCGAAGTGAAACATGGACGATAACTAGTTTGGACAAGAAGAGAATAGAAGCTTTCGAAATGTGGCGCTACAGAAGAATGCTGAAGATAAGGTGGATAGATCACGTAACTAATGAGGAGGTATTGAATAGGATTGGGGAGAAGAGTAGTTTGTGGCACAACTTGACTAGAAGAAGGGATCGGTTGGTAGGACATGTTTTGAGGCATCAAGGGATCACAAATTTAGCATTGGAGGGCAGCGTGGAGGGTAAAAATCGTAGAGGGAGCCCAAGCAGATTCAGAAGGATGTAGGTTGCAGTAGGTACTGGGAGATGAAGAAGCTTGCACAGGATAGATTACCATGGAGAGCTGCATCACACCAGTCTCAGGACTGACGACCACAACAACAACATATTGGAAGGGTAGAGTCATTCATGCGGAGATATGGGATTTTATCTGCAGCATGGCGCTATCTAAGAATTATAGTTTGCCGATAATCAGACACTGGTAGCACAAAATAGATAGCATATTGAATATATGATAAACAAGTTAATGAAAGTATCTGAACGAGGTGGCCTTATAGTAAATATGAGGAAGAATTAATATCTAGTAGTGGGAGGATACGTAAGGTCCAAGGAACTATTAGAGCCGTAAAGTAGATTAAATACATAGGGTAGATTATCTACTCCTCCGGAAGCTGTAAAGCAGATGTGGAACGCACGATCCAGCGGGCAAGCTAAATATACTGCGTATTCGCGTCATATCAAACGAAACAGAGAAGAGGATTCTGAAAACGGAGTGGAAAGTATACTAAAATACGGTGTAGGGGACTGGACCATTGGGGAACGCCAGGGAACAGGCAGTAGAGATGGATGGAATAATCAGGCAGCCAGAATTCCCTGGGAAGGACGGCGTGAGGAAATTAGGGAGCTAATGGATATGAAAGAACCGGTCCTGCAAAGAAATGAGACTAGAGCTCTTCAATGGTATGGCTGCCAGGAAGGAGGAAGCTTGGATATCTGAGATTAACATGGAGAGCGGCAGTAATTGAAATGATGAGGGAAACAGATCTGGAAGAGGAAGACTGAAATGTCGTGAAAGCTGGCGAATGGTAATACAGGGCAACTGCTGATGAGTTGAAAAGCCCTTAAACGTGCAAATAAGGAAGTAAATAAAATCATATCGATACTGTTTATTTAAAGAATTCCATGTTGTTGCTATTGCCTGTTCCGACGCATGGTTGGATCATCTCACACACAGAAGCTGCCACGTGATGCACTTATGAACAAATATGCAGGCTTGGCGACTGCGGGTCTCCAGCGCGGCCCAGTGTTGTGGGAGCTCGGGGACAGCCGGATACAGTGTTGGCTCTCACCGGTTCTCCACTCTCCCCTCCTCTCCACACCGACTGCCCTCCCCCGCTCTCCACCGCACCCCACTTTCCCGCAGCAGCACCCATTTTCCCGTAATTCACCTGGCGCCAAAGCTGTCAGCCAGAAACGTAGAGTGCAGAAAACAAAGGCGCCAAAAGAGATTTCACAGTCCGGCGTTTCTCGCCCTCTCAGCTGTTTCGGCACTTCCTCTGGCACCCGCCGCTGCTAGCTGCGACAGCGCAGAGCGTAGACACCCCTGTCCTCACAGCTGTTCTCTTCGAGTACGCCCTTGACAAGTTTTGTCTCCATGCGTGCAGGCTCTCGTACAAAAACCAGTATGTTCAGTATTCTAGTCGTGTTATTTCCTGCTCCTGAATGTGACAATGGCTGACACGAAGTCAGAATTACTTTACATGAACGAAGAGGCGCGTAACGGGAGCACAGGGAAGAGCCGCTTTTGGATATGTGAGAGGCATGCGGGCACAAAAAAGTAAATGTACTTCATGAGATGAGTACACCCGACTGTGGGTCGGACAACCTCTAGAAATCTTTTCGTTGTAGCGTAGAATTAATTCCGCGATATCAAATACGGCAGGAAGGACAGACACATTCAATCACAATTTGTAAAACGAAAACATGTCCACATTGGTGTGTAGACTGTGTGAGTCTGACAACATGGTATCTGACTTTCGGAAACAAATCAACCACACCATGCCGGAGATTGCAAAAGTCGAGAATTATCGCAGAAATAGTTCAAGAACTCGTGCATCCAAGATATTGACAAGAATAATGCAGAAGAACGTAAATGATAACTCAGAATATCTTTGATGACGATTAGTTTGGTTTTTGGAAAAATAAGGTTCACAGAGATGCAAATCTGATGTTGACGTTGGTAATGGAGGTAAGACCAAAGAAAACTCAAGATAAGTTCATAGAATTTGTTGATCTGAAAAAAGCGATAGACAGTGTCAAAGGGTGCAAGATGGAAATTCCGAGAAAAACAGGGGCTGATCTGTTATATATAAAAACTTGTAATATACAATATGTACAAATGCCAGAAGGGAACAGTAAGAGTGAAAGATCAAGAACAAAGTGCTCGGATTGAAAAGCGTGTAAGACATGGATACAGCCTAGTCTTTCGCCGCTACTGCTCAACCTACGCATCGAAGAAGCAATGACAGAAGAAAGGTTCAAGACTGGAATACCAGCGACACGATTCACCGATGACATTGCTACCCTCAGTGAAAATAAAGAATAATTATAAGATTTGCTGAATCGAATGAATAGCCTAAGGAATACAGAATATGAACTGAGAATAAATGGAAGAAAGACGACAGTAATGATAAGTTGCATAAATGAGAACAGCGAGAAACTCAACTTCAGAATTTTCGCTCATGACGTACACACAAATAAGGAATTCTCCTAAATATGTAGCAAAATAACCCATGACGGACGGAGCAAGAAGGACATAAAGGCAGACTAGCTCTGGTAAAAGGGGTATTCTTGACCAAGAGAAGTCTATCAGCATGAAACATACGTGTTTTTGTGGAGATTTTACGTTTGGTGACTGTGAAATAGCCGACCGGTGTGGCCGTGCGGTTCTAGGCGCTTCAGTTTGGAACTGCATGACAGAAACGGTCGCAGGTTCGAATCCTGCCTCGGGCATGGATGTGTGTTAGGTTAGTTAGGTTTACGCAGTTCTAAGTTCTAGGGGACTGATGACCATAGATGTTGAGTCCCATGGTGCTTAGAGCCATTTGAACCATTTGAAGATTAAGAGGAAAGGTGAGAGGGTACACAGATGCTTCCTGCTAGTGTTCTAACCATCAGAATCAGTGATTCAGGATTGCTGGTCGGATGAATTAAAAGGGTTGAAGCGTAAGATCGACGTTTGCGGAAGTAGTCTAGTGAATTCCCTCCATGAAAAATTATGACGGGCGTACGAAGCTTTCTGTGTTTGCACTTATAAATAGCACAGCAGTCCACAAGTTGAAAGAACTAATACAGAAGTAAGACAGTTAGTTTTCAAAGATGTTGTGGGTAAGAGAATAAATAGTTCAGTCTATTGAAGCAAGAAACATGCACAAGAACAGTCATGGATGGGAAGAAATACAGATTATTTGGAAATGAAGTCATATGAAGTGCTAAGGTAATAAATACAGAAAAAATATGAAGAGATCGGAAAGCAAAGGAGAGTTGGAAGGACAGATTTACCACAAAGGAAATTATAAATAAAATTATTTTACTTTCCTCTATGCCGAAACGGTCTTTATCACGCTTCTTTGCAAAATTTAAAAGCAAAGACCTCAATATTAAGGAAAAATATCGATATTGCACGAGAGAACAGACAGATGGAAATAATATTTCCAGAGTTTCTATGATGAGGAGGAACTGTTTGCATTACGATACGTTACACGGGAAGTGACCAGGGGTCTCGGAGTGAGCCAAAGCGATGTTGTTCGAACCTGGAGTAGACAGACATAGAGACAGGAACTGTCGGTGACATGCCTCTCTCAGGCTGCCCAAGGGCTGCAGTGGGTAACTGCTACCTACGGATTATAGCTCGGAGGAACCCTAACACCAAAGCCACCATGTTGAATAATGCTTTTCGTGCAGCCAAAGGACGACTTGTTACGATTCTAACTGTGCGCATTAGGCTGCATGATGCGCAACTTCATTCCCAACGTCCATATCGAGGTGCATCTTTGCAACGACGATACCGTATAGCGCCGTGATGATGGGCCCAACAACATGCCGATGGACCTCACATGATTCGCTCACGTTCTCTTCACCGATGAGAGTCGCATATGACTTCAACCAGACATCTCGGCGTGTTTGGAGGCAACCCAATCAGGCTGAACGCCTTAGACACACGGTCCAGCGAGTGCAACAGTGTGGAGGTTCCCTGCTGTTAAGGGGTTGCATTATATGGGGCCGACCTATGCTGCTGGTGGTCAAGGAAGGCGCCTCAACGACTGTACGATACGTTAATGCCATCCTCCAACCGATAGTGCAACCATATCCTGAGCATATTGGCGAAGCATTCCTCTTCAGGCACTACAACTGGCCCATCTTGTGAATGACTTACTTCAAGATAACGATATCGCTCGACTAGAATGGCCAGCATGTTCTCCAGGCATAACCATATCTAACATGCATGGGATAGATTGAAAAGGGCTGTTTATGGAACAAGTAACCCACAAACCACTCTGAGGGATGTATGCCGACGTGGAGTGGGACAATCTGGACCAACAGTGCCTTGATGAACTTGTATGCCACGACGAATACAGGAATGCATCAATGCAAGAAGACATGCTACTGGGTATTCGAGGTACCAGTGTGTACAGCTATCTGGACCACCACCTATAAAGTTCTCGCTGTATGGTGGTACAAAACGCCGTGTGTTGTTTTTGATGAGCAATAAAAAGGTCGGAAATGATATTAATGTTGATCTCTATTCCAGTTTTCCGTAAAGGTTGCGGAACTCTCGGAACCGAGGTGATGTTAAGCTTTTTTTCATGTGTGTTGTTATAAAATTACATAGAATTCTCCTGCTCACAAAATGTTATACCAGAAGAATTAACAACATATTACAAAGAGCTTTAATACGTTATACAGTAATTAAGTGTGTAGAACGCGAATTAATTACATATCCTGCGTAAAACACAACCTGATGTCTAACAACAACAAAAACTGTATAAAAGAGCGGAAACGGCTTATGACGGTTCCAATGGAGTACTCCTTCATGTGATGCAAAAATCAATCACTAGACTGAAGTAGCGACTAAAAACTCATGTGTGTTCGTAGATGCATTATCCTCTAGGTCCAACATTGTCCCCTACGCCTATTATTATTTCCTAAAATGTTCTAACTTTATTTAAGTGTTTAGGCTTCCACGGTCAGTGGCGATTTCAGTTAACTCCTTCCAGATGTAAGGTTGCATCATTACGTAACACTAAAACAAATTAATTTGACGTTTACAACGTCAATCCAAAGCTCTCCTAGGGAGCACCTCAGCTTCTTGTTTGTCTATCCCACACAGAATTCCAATATTTATAAAGGATGTTGTATGCAACGAGGAAAGAAACAACATTCCTATAAACATTAGTTGTAAACCTCGTATTTTCGGAGTTATTGTCTGCTACCAATGTCTCTTCGCTGCTCCTCACAACATGTGGCCAGTGTGACTGCCATCTATTGCAGTGCAGCCTTCCATCCTACATCTCGTGGAAACGCCACAAGTTTGTGCCCCGATTTCGTCGCAGGCACCTAACACGCGTTCTCTGCTTCCATCTGCTTGCCAGTAGCAGAATACCATATCTGCCATCTGTGACGGATACGGAAACAAATTACAGTTATGTATTACTGTTTCACAAAACAAGCGTCACTATGGCTAGAGGAGATGAAAAAACTTACCTGACAAATACACAACATAGTGTAATACGCTGTGAAATACTGTATCTCTTCTTGCGTTGGGTGTGTGCTTGATACCAATGCACTGAATTTCGTTTATCAAGTGGCAACCGACCTGATTTCCTCAATTGTCGTTACGTAAATCAAAGAAAAGGTCCTTTGAAGTGATGGTTGCGCAGTAGGTTATTTCCTGGGCTACCGTAGCAGATGATTGTCAGGCAACAGAGAATCGGCAACTTGTACACATAGGCAGCGTTTTTCTGCGACAAGACTTCGATGCCTCAAGGCAGTTCTCCTGTGTCAACTTTACTTATACAAGCTGACGTACCCGGGTATGCAGTGGAGGTGGTGACTGGGGAACACACGCGACTCCTCGGACTATGATTGCTGTAGCCACACCATCATCCTAGCGATCAAGCAATGCACAGGCCTCGAGGAAACCAATAGTAATCAGCGGCGTTCCATGCGGTGTTTGAGTACTGGAGATTTTCCGTGTGGTAACCAAGCGAACTTAGTAATAATGCTAGGACTTGTGAATATTACCGGTAATCGGTCTCCAAGTATCTCCAGAGTTGATTTCAACGCGTTCACATTGGTGTGCACAAACGCCCACAACGTGAGGTGCATCTAGGAAATTTCGTTGGTGCTTCGTGCAGCTTCGAGCAGCCATTCCTCCAAAGGCTATTGACTTCGAGCTATCCGGTAACAAATGATAATGAGACCACAGTTGTCACTTAAAAACAGAAATTAGGCAGTATGTAGAAAAGACAATCCCCAGGAACCAGCAGGTTAGTTTGCCTGAAGAATACCGTTGGACAGACGGTCGAAACGTGGTCTTCGTACCTGCATCAGAAAGGCTTCTAACCAGATAAACACTGGTCATAGAAGCCTACCCACTCATATGATTTTACAACTCTCTCAAAGGACGCCAACTCTCGAAGGAAAGGGAGAAGCCGAAATACGTATGAAGTGGAGATCCAGAACAAATGTCTCACCTTCTACCCAGTGGAGCAGCTACTTGTATGTCACAACCTACCTATTCTTGTATATCGAAGTCTTTTGCCTGATATAATACTGGTGTCGCAGAAAACAAAGTAAATGTGGAATGATGTTAGCTGAAGGAGAAAGCGTCAACGGCGTTGTCCAAATACGGAGAGAGGTGACGTATGTTCAGTGCGACAGACTCGTTTCCACTCATAGATGGGTTTAAATCTAGTGCAGAGATTCATAGTTTTTGGATATCTTCAAATATTAGGGGTTTAATTGCTGGATGTGTGTATACCCACCTCGGTTGCTTGTGTGACGGTAGCGGCTGTTTGATGCAGTTCTTGGCCCTAAGCGACCTCGCGGCTGCCATTGTATTTCAATGGAGTATTTTATCACAATTGACAAACATATTGTATTTTTACAAACGGTTGAAATGGCTCAGAGCACTATTCGACTTAACTTCTGAGGTCATCAGTTGCCTAGAACAGACATCCATGCCCGAGTCAGGATTCGAACCTGCGACCGTTGCGGTCGCTCGGTTCCAGACTGTAGCACCTAGAACCGCACGGACACTCCGGCCGGCGTATTTTTACATTTTAATTTTTGTTCTTGTTATAATTTCAGTCTGACGGAAAAATTTTTGCTCAAATGTTTTCACTCATGGTGTGATTACATGTAATCATATCTAACTTTTATTCTGGTCAATCTGACAATAATTTTGTGCAACCGAGGTGGCTATACATACAACCTGTAATTAAAATTAACGCACGGTTGCTGGACCTCAGCCAATAAAAATGTATAAAATTTCAGTATTAGATATGATTGGCTGGCCTGTCCTTTTCACAAACTGCTGGGCTAATTTCCTTCTCCATCCCTCCTCCTACGTCACCTTGTGCTCTTTGTCTACTGACTTGGTCATCGACACAGTGATTCATCCTAATACGTATTTTTTTTATTATTCCTCCATTCTGTGGAGGGTGGTAGACTGTGTTGAGGCTTCCTGGCTTACTGAAACGCCGAACGCCGAAACTTGCGTTTTGCTGGCAGTCTTTGTACTTAGTCAGATATGTCACGACGTCTCTTGAAGTACTTCGGCTATTGCCTCTCCATGTTTCTGGTTCCATTCATACTGATTCTTTCCTTTCGGCTTTCAGTATAGAACAACTAACATCTGCAGATCAGTACAAAAATGGCCAACCAACCTTAATGTCCCTGTAAACACAAAATAACAAAGCTTTCAATGTTGCCGCTTGATAAATGGATTTCATGTAAAATATAGAGAAAATCTTAAATTAACAACGTATTCCATGAGGTACAATGTAATCCATATCGCTAGCCGCTACCCCGTAATACGGAGGCAAACTTTATTTGTAAGTTGCTTACTTAACGGCCGCCAAGTATAACAGAAAAAAATTATTTTCAATATATCGCGTAGTTACCGGCCGCAATTAAAAATTTTAAATCATGTTATAATCTACTGATTAAGAGGTATAATCTTAAGTTAAAAGTTTAACACAATATGCCAAGTATGACAATTAGAAACAGTGTTTGAGAACAGGTGAACTTAGCTATTTTGTACAAACTTTGGATCTTACTTATTATTTATACGAAACACTTTCTCGATGACACCCGCCGCTAATTGAAGCAATGGCTTTCGCAATACTACTGGCTAGTGGAGCGAAATGTATTTGGAGCGTCAAGTACATGGCGGAATCTGACTGTCTCAATAAGTGCTATAACACAGAGGTTTTCCCAATATACAGTTCAGAACGGAGTGAATACGTTAGAGGTACGGCCTAGGTAGAATTACTGACGAACGGATAATACATATATTGCTGTATCTGTGAAGAGTCAGAATAGACGATCGCACCACTAGGTATAGGACAGAGTCTCTTCGATTTAATCTCGAAATAAATGTTGTTGTTGTTGTTGTTGTTGTTGTTGTCTTCAGTCCTGAGACTGGTCTGATGCAGCTCTCCATGCTACTCTATCCTGTGTAAGCTGCTTCATCTCCCAGTACCTACTGCAACCTACATCCTTCTGAATCTGCTTAGTGTATTCATCTCTTGGTCTCCCTCTACGATTTTTACCCTCCACGCTGCCCTCTAATGCTAAATTTGTGATCCCTTGATGCCTCAAAACATGTCCTACCAACCGATCCCTTCTTCTAGTCAAGTTGTGCCACAAACTTCTCTTCTCCCCAATCCTATTCAATACCTCCCCATTAGTTACGTGATCTACCCATGTAAACTTCAGCATTCTTCTGTAGCACCACATTTCGAAAGCTTCTATTCTCTTCTTGTCCAAACTAGTTATCGTCCATGTTTCACTTCCATACATGGCTACACTCCAAAAAAATACTTTCATAAACGACTTCCTGACACTTAAATCTATATTCGAGGTTAATAAATTTCTCTTCTTGAGAAACGCTTTCCTTGCAATTGCCAGTCTACATTTTATATCCTCTCTACTTCGACCATCATCAGTTATTTTACTTCCTAAATAGCAAAATTCCTTTACTACTTTAAGTGTCTCATTTCCTAATCTACTTCCCTCAGCATCACCCGATTTAATTTGACTACATTCCATTATCCTCGTTTTGCTTTTGTTGATGTTCATCTTATATCCTCTTTTCAAGAGACTGTCCATTCCGTTCAACTGCTCTTCCAAGTCCTTTGCCGTCTCTGACAGAATTACAATGTCATCGGCTAACCTCAAAGTTTTTATTTCTTCTCCATGAATTTTAATACCTACTCCAAATTTTTCTTTTGTTTCCTTTACTGCTTGCTCAATATACAGATTGAATAACATCGGGGATAGGCTACAACCCTGTCTCACTCCTTTCCCAACCACTGCTTCCCTTTCATGCCCCTCGACTCTTATGACTGCCATCTGGTTTCTGTACAAATTGTAAGTAGCCTTTCGCTCCCTGTATTTTACCCCTGCCACCTTCAGAATTTGAAAGAGAGTATTTCAGTCAAGTCAACATTGTCAAAAGCTTTCTCTAAGTCTACAAATGCTTGAAACGTAGGTTTGCCTTTTCTTAATCTTTCTTCTAAGATAAGGTCAGTATTGCCTCACGTGTTCCAACATTCCTACGGAATCCAAACTGATCCTCCCCGAGGTCCGCATCTACCAGTTTTTCCATTCGTCTGTAAAGAATTCGCGTTAGTATTTTGCAGCTGTGACTTATTAAACTGATAGTTCGGTAATTTTCACATCTGTCAGCACCTGCTTTCTTTGGGATTGGAATTATTATATTCTTCTTGAAGTCTGAGGGTATTTCACCTGTCTCATACATCTTGCTTACCAGCTGGTAGAGTTTTGTCATGACTGGCTCTCCCAAGGCCGTCAGTAGTTCCAATGGAATGTTGTCTACTCTGGGGGCCTTGTTTCGACTCAGGTCTTTCAGTGCTCTTTCAAACTCTTCACGCAGTATCTTACCTCCAATTTCGTCTTCATCTACATCCTCTTCCATTTCCATAATATTGTTCTCAAGTACATCGCCCTTGTATAAACCTTCTATATACTCCTTCCACCTTTCTGCCTTCCCTTCTTTGCGTAGAACTGGGTTGCCATCTGAGCTCTTGATATTCATACACGTGGTTCTCTTCTCTCCAAAGGTCTCTTTAATTTTCCTGTAGGCAGTATCTATCATACCCCTAGTGAGATAAGCTTCTACATCCTTACATTTGTCCTCTAGCCATCCATGCTTAGCCATTTGGCACTCCCTGTCGATCTCATTTTTGAGACGTTTGTATTCCTTTTTGCCTGCTTCATTTACTGCATTTTTATATTTTCTCCTTTCATAAATTAAATTTAATATTTCTTCTGTTAACCAAGGATTTCTAGCAGCCATAGTCTTTTTACCTACTTTATCCTCTGCTGCCTTCACTTCTTCATCCCTCAAAGCTACCCATTCTTCTTCAACTGTGTTTCTTTCCCCCATTGCTGCCAATTGTTCCCTTATGCTCTCCTTTAAACTCTGTACAATTCTGGTTCTTTCAGCTTATCCAGATCCCATGTCCTTAAATTCCCACATTTTTGCAGTTTCTTCAGTTTTAACCTACAGGTCATAACCAATAGATTGTGGTCAGAGTCCACATCTGCCCCTGGAAATGTCCTACAATTTAAAACCTGATTCCTAAATCTCTGTCTTGCCATTATATAATCTGATACCTTTTAGTATCTCCAGGATTTTTCCATGTATACAACCTTCTTTTATGATTCTTGAACCAAGTGTTAGCTATGATTAAGTTATGCTCTGTGCAAAATTCTACCAAACGGCTTCCTCTTTCATTTCTTAGCCCCAATCCATAATCACCTACTATGTTTCCTTCTCTCCCTTGTCCTACTGACGAATTCCATTCACCCATGACTAGTAAATTTTCATCTCCCTACACTACCTGAATAATTTCTTTTATGTCATCATACATTTCGTCAATTTCTTCATCATCTGATCATCTGCAGAGGTAGTTGGCATATAAACTTGTACTACTGTAGTAGGCATGGACCACAATAATGCGTTCACTATGCTGTTTGTAGTAGCTTACCCGTATTCCTATTTTCCTATACATTATTAAACCTACTCCTGCATTACCCCTATTTGATTTTGTATTTATAACCCTGTATTCAACTGACCGAAAGTCTTGTTCCTCCTGCCACCGAACTTCACTAATTCCCACTATATCTAACTTTAACCTATCCATTTCCCTTTTTAAATTTTCTAACCTACCTGCCCGATTAAGGGATCTGACATTCCACGCTCCGATCCGTAGAATTCCAGTTTTCTTTCTCCTTATAACGACGTCCTCCTGAGTAGTCCCCGCCCGGAGATCCGAATGGGGGACTATTTTACCTCCGGGATATTGTACCCAAGAGGACGTCACCAGCATTTAATCATACAGTAAAGCTGCATGTCCTCGGGATAAATTACGGCTGTAGTTTCCCCTTGCTTTCAGCCGTTTGCAGTACCAGCACAGCAAGGCCGTTTTGGTTAATGTTGCAAGGCCAGATCAGTCAATCATCCAGACTGCTGCCCCTGCAACTACTGAAAAGGCTGCTGCCCCTCTTCAGGAACCACATGTTTGTCTGGCCTCTCAACAGATACCCCTCCGTTGTGTTTGCACCTACGGTAGGGCCATCTGTATCACTGAGGCACGCAAGCCTCCCCACCAACGGCAAGGTCCATGGTTCATGGGGGGCTGGAAATAGAGCAAATACAAAACGGCGAGCAACTGGATACTTATTGGTTTTGCCTGATGCTATAAAGTTACAGTTTAGACCACTTTTCCCCAGCTTAAACATTCACAGTAGGTGTAGGGTGGGAATGCTTATGTCTTTATTTAAGCAAACACTGCAGTAGGAAGAGCCTCTTCGACGTGCGAAGTCTGCATAGGTTTTCGCCCCGGGTCCTGCATCATGTGAAAGGTAGTATGCATGGAGTGATAGGACCAGGGCTACATGCTACTGACAGTACCAAAGAAAATTTTCAAACTTTTAACAATGCTCATTGGGTCGCTAGAATTTTATTTTTAGTGCGTCTTTAGTACTTAACATTAACTGATACGTTTCGAGACTAACTCATCATCAGAATAATTGCAAAAGGATTACAAAAGTCATAAGACTCAGAGCAACAAAGATTTTCTGTATCAATGTAACAATTTTTAAACATACTGGGCAAACTACGAACAGACCTAAGAAGAAAGTGTGGTTTTTCACACACAGTACGGTGTCATGTTATGCACGTGCAAGGAAATATCCAGCCGAAAGCTGCCAATTTTTAATTATTATCTACTTTTTAATCGACTCGATGACCCATTTTGAAATGATCGTAACACAGTCAAAAATGATCTGTATGTGCTGTAACTGTTCATTTGCACATTTTGAATTGTTTTTGCATTTCTAGATATACCATTTTTGACCATGTTACGATGATTTGAAAATGGGTCGCGGCCGGAAACTAGTAATCTACTGAATAAAAAAGTGGAATCTGCAACTTTCGACTGGTTTTTTCGTTGTACTGATTAACAGGAGTTGCTGACCCACAGCTATTCCAGAGCGCATAATACTATGCTAGACACATTACGAATCAATATGTACCACATCGGCTTGTATCGGTATACCAAATATTACTGCTTTAGTTTCTTTGATTTGTTTTGTAAGAATAAATTTAATAGAAGGATTTTTCAAACGATAAGATGGGATGAACTCCGCCATTTCCGGTCCCAAGCCCGGGGGGAGGAGGCGGGTAAGGAGTAAAAACCTCGTAAGAAGGCGCGGGTCCAGCTGGATCCGGATGGTAGCACCCAGTTAGGGCCCCTACCTAGGGTTACAGGTGAAGCCCGGCCAACGGTCTCGAATACGGAAGACGAACGTCACTTCCAAACGTCAGAGGGAACGGAAGAGCCACTGAAACATATCAGGTAGCGGCTGTACTCCGTGTTAGAGGCGGCTACCAAAGGCGTCTATGTCCCCATGTCAGAGGCGGATGAACACATCTTTTGGGACTAACAACTTCAGTCATATAACTGGACGGATACGAGCCGTCCCATCAAAAGTTTTTTTTTAGCGCATTGAATGGATCGAGATTACACAAGGGGGACAATCCCCCGTGGACCAAGGTCGACGCACGCAGGCATTCGGATTCTACGGGACCTGCCAAAAAGTGCATAAGGGAAGAGTCGGAGCTCCCAAGAACCTGAAAGAAGATTAAAACTAAAAAGACTTTCAGAAGTGGAACCGTAAATGTTCAGACATTTATTAAGACTGGTAAACTTAAACAGGTAGTAGATGAAGTGAAAGAGAGAAGCATTGGAATATTAGCGATGCAAGAAACAAGATACACTGACTAAGATAGAGTTGAGTCAGAAGGCTCCATAGTACTGAAAGGGAAACCAGGAGTGGGAGTGGGAAAGGAAAGACATGCACTTAGATGCTTTGGTACTGGGTTCATAGTAGACAGGAAATATGAGGATGGCATAACTGAAATGAACAGCAGGTTCAAATGGTTCAAATAGTTCAAATGGCTCTAAGTACTATGAGACTTAACATCTGAGGTCATCATTCCCCTCGACTTAGAACTACTTAAACCTAACTAACATAAGGACACCATACACAACCATGACCGAGGCAAGATTCGAACCTGTGACCGTAGCAGCAGCGCAATTCCGGACTGAAGCCCCTAGAACCGCTCGGGCACAGAGGCTTGCGAAGAGCAGGTCAGAAAGGGTATAAACACAGACATTTCAAGCATTGAACAAAAAAGTATACAATAATAAATGGACATGCACCTACAAATGACAATAACAGGAAAGAAAAGAAAGTTGCAGACAGTTTCTTGGAGAAGCCAGATGATACACTGAAAAACATACCATATAGACATGTAAAGATACTCGTAGGAGTTTATATTGCACAGATTGGAAGAGTGAACCAACATAAAGAATTAGTGGGCGAGTACCCTGGACACCAGTGGACAAACAAAAATGGATAAAGACTTATTGGTGTCGAGAACACAAAATGAGACTGATGAAAACACACTTCAGCGCCAAACCATGTAAGAAAAAGTAATGGGAAAACCCATGTACCCGGCTTGGGGAATTCCAAATTGACCACACAGCAATCAGCTGGACAAACACTAAAGAGAACATAAACACAAAGGTCAGCAAGAACACAAGAAAAGAATCGGATCACTATCTTACAGATGTTAAGTGCCTTTGGATCCCAAACAGGGACAGACTGCCACAGACGAATAGATGAACAGAAAACATAAAGGCGGACAGAGACAAATTAACACACAATCGATCCAGCTAGGAGGAAGGAATTGAAACACTCAATTCATGGGACAACATGAAGCGAAATATAGTGAAACAGGCTGAACTATGGAGAAAGAAAGGAAAGAAACGGTAACACTCGTTGTGGAACAAGGAATGTGAGGAAGCGGTAGAGACTCGCAGGAAAGCCTGGAGAGACTGAAGCAGCAAGAAGGACCGGAAAAAATGGGAAGTTTTCCTAGGAGCAAGAAAGGAAGCGGCCCGAACAATAAGATGGATCTTACGACAGAACATGAAGCAGGAAATGGACGAGATTCAGACTAACTTCAGGACTTCAGGAGAAACAGAAGACACTTTTTCGGTAATTTCAAAAGGAGTCTGATTGGGTACAAGGGTACAGAACTGTTTATAAGAGATAAGAAATGGAATTGGGGACCAATGTCGAAGGAAAGGAAAATTGGAGGAACAACTGTACACCTACCAATATGCCGGAGATCAACGACAGAGAAGAATACAGGAAAAGATTAGAGTGTCGCCATTGGAACTGACAGGAAAAAAGGACATTGAAGATCTCGGAAGAAGACCGGGAGAGGAGAAGAGAAAGAATGAAGTGATTCTGGGAGAAGAAGAGGAAAATGCAGTCACGAATGGGCTATCCGTGGTCCTACAGAGGCCGTAACGCAAGAAGAAGAAGAAGACTGAAAAAGAAACGAGCGCTTCATAACATAAGAAGGCACATAAAATGAAATGAACAGTAAAAATGGGTATGCAGTCATTGGATGATCATGAACAGAAATTATCATCAACAAGCTGTTGAAAATACAAAAAATCCATTGGTGACTGGAACCTATCTCTTCATTAATCATTATTTAAGGCTTAGTAGGAAGGTGTCTACAAACTTTCCGGACCTCGAGAAAGTTGAGCTCACATCCTTTAGGTTGATGGTCTCGTTTATAATAGGCGAAGCGTGACCTTAATTTTTTTAGGTGTCACCTAAGAGCATTATTGCTGTTTCAATTAGACCCTAAGTTACCGTATCACCTCCAGATATCCCTGTTTGGCCTATGCAGACACTCACTATCCATAATGAATGTTACATATCCTAGAGTTTTTAAAGTCACATGACTTATCGTCATGGCAAGGGCGCAAGAACAAACTAAGTTTCTTACGTGTATGTAAACTACGAGGGTATGTCAATTACTATCGGTAATTTAGTTATATTTTTCTTTATTTTGTTAGTCTGTCGTTTTATGTTGATGACACAAGTCTTGTTTACTTTTTGTTATATCTTTGCGATTTCCAAGCTGCTAGGTTAGTTTCGTTATCACTGTCGTGCTGTTAATCATGGCTTCTGCGCTGTCTATTTGCACCAAAAAGAGCAACGTTCAATGATTCGTTTTTTGTGGGCGGAAGGCGTATCAGGGGCCGAAATTCATCGAATACTTTCGGTACAGTACTGGAACAGTGTTTTGCCACAACGGATTGTCTACGAATGGATTGAAAAATTCCGAAATGGTCGCACCAGTGGTACGCACGATGAAGGCGCCGGACCACCGTTTACAGCCACAAATGAAGAAATCATTGAGCGATAACGTGAATTGATTCTCTTAGACAGACGATTAACTGTTGATGAAGTGGCACATCTTCTGCAAATTAGTCATGGTTCTGCCGACGAAATCATCCACAACAGACTAGGGTTTCATAAAGTTTGTGCAAAATGGGTCCCAAAACAAATCACACAGTTGCATAAACAAACATCTGAAAAAAAAAACATGTGGATCGCTGTGGTAACGAAGGAGACAACTTCTCCGGATCATTACCCGTTACAAAACATGAATCCATCATTACGAGCCGGAGAGTAAATGGCAGAGTATGGAATCGAAACATCCAAATTCCCCGTGTAAGAAAAAGTTCAAGATCCAACCGTCCACAGGAAAACTGATGCTTACGGTTTTTGGGACGTACAAGGTCCAGTACTGGAACGTTGTGTGAAAAGAGGCACAACAATAAACAGAGTACGTTACAGCGAGATGCTTACTGCCAAGCTAATGCCTGCAATTCGAAGCAGATGCCGAGGATTGCAGTCACAACGTGTTGTTGCATGACTATGACCGTCCACATACTGCTGCCCAGACTGCTGAAACGCTCCAGAAACTCAAATTTGAAGTACTGTATCATCCTCCATATAGTCCCGATCTTTCCCCATCTACCACTTGTTTGGTCTACTAAAACGGGCATTACGGGGCCGTCGATTTGCCTCGGACGAAGCAGTGAAGGAAGTGGTGTGTTCCTGGCTCACAGCTCAACAGAAAACCTTCTTTTATGAGGGCATCAGGAAGCTTGTACAACGAAGAACCAAGTGCCTTAAAACGCAAGGAGACTATGTCGAAAAATGATGTTCTAGTAAGTTTCCTATTTGATTACAATTAAATTTTATAACTACTCCGCAGATGATAACTGAGTTAGCCCCGTAATTTTCACATTAGCCTTCTTAAAGGAGTAAGGTATTCTGTCATATCAATGACTAGATTAAGACAGCGAGGCGTATTTAGTCCTAAAAGCATTTGGTAGGGCTTGTTTCCTCTGCCTTTTCAAAATGTTACTACACGTTGCAACGATAATTCTCAGTATAACTAGGAAATCTAACGTGAACTGTTACATCGATTTCTTTGTTGATAGCATCTCCGCTACGCTGCAGTTTAGCGAGTCTGCCGAAGGTAGAGGAAACGTGTGCTCGCTTATGAACGAAGAGATGATACGATTCCATTACGATAACAATGTCGGTGATAGTTAGCTTACGATAAATCTCAGTAACCTGGCTTGAACCTTCCCTAGTTATCTTCAAATCTAAAAAGTTTCGGTATCCTTGGTCTTCCATTAGCATGGTAAATTCCGTTGGTAGTCTTGTTACGATAAACGTCGGTAATCAGACTTGAAACTTCGCTAGTTATAATCAAATCCTTCCTCTGGCATTACCGGGGTAAATTCCGATGGTAGGTGGCTTACGACAAATACCAGTAATCAAACGTTGACCTTCCCCACTTATCTTCCAAAACAAAATTTTAGACATGTTTGCTCTTCTATTACGTTGGTAGTATCTCTAGTAATCTCTGACGTTTCATTCTTTATACTAAAAGTTTTATCAAACTTAAATTTTCTTAAGCTTGCTATTACAAACGCTGTTGATCTTTGAATCCTCCTTCTCTTAAATTTATTCCAACGAAATAAAATTTAAGGAATAAAAACCGTGACTTCTGGGAGACTGCTCTAAGCTCGAATGGTACACACTGCTTCTTAATTTGTCTGGCATTATATTGGTTCACGTTGAATGTAATTTTATGCAGTCATTGAAAATTGTATTCTTCCTTCTATCTCGTTGTCAAACAATTTTTTCGTTTATGATACGTCTGTAGGATGTCCATTAATTTTAACTGTAATCTTTTTGCTCTTTCGCCCTTTTTCATTTCTTCCGTGTTTTGCTTTAACCGCCTCTTAATTTGCCTTATTATGACTTTCGATGAACACAGTTATTCATATACATGACATTTCTGGCATTATTTCTAGCTCTGCTACACTTTGTGTATGATTAAGCATTTTTTCTTGTATATCTTATTTTAATTTTTATTAGCGCAACTGTTTTCTCAGACCGCCATTCGTTACCCGCGACGCCACTTCACTCTCACTAACGCTATCTAGAGCTCATTTCTGTTAGCATGCTAGGCTGTAATACGCTTCACGATCATTTGTGCTCTGGAGGAGATACGTTACATAGGGCACATCACTTTATACCGAAAATTCCGCCTGTTTTCTTAGGTATGTTCATAGGTATGCACCGCGTGTTAATAAAAGTTGTCTATCGTGATTCAGAAAATCTTTATAGCCCTGTTGCATATAACTTTCGTATTCTTTTGACCAATGTACTGATGATGACTGAACCTCAAAATACGTGGATAAATGTGAATTAGTGGAGACCAAGAGAAAATTTTTCCTAGCGGCCTAATCAACTGCCTGTGTGTTGGCTCAGAATAGCATTTTTTTCTATGAGTTAGCAGTGCTTGTTAGAGAAAAGTATAGAATGGCTCTGTTACTGAATGTGATAAGCAGACGAGATGGTGCAGCACATTACCAAGACCGTATAATATGGCGATGTAATGTGATACTTATACTGGTTAGTGCAACACGCTAGCCAGATAGTATAGTGTTATGATGTACCTGAATCTAATAATGGAAGCAAGGCTAAAGAAAAATCAAGACACGTTCATAGGATTTGTCGATCTGGAAAAAGCGTTCGACAATATAAAATGGTGCAAGCTGTTCAATATTCTGAAAAAAGTAGGGCTAACCTATAGGGAGAGACGGGTCATATACAATATGTACAACAACCAAGACGGAATAATAAGAGTGGACGATCAAGAACGAAGTGCTCGTATTAAGAAGGGAGTAAGACAAGGCTGTAGCCTTTCGCCCCTACTCTTCAACCTTTACATCGAGGAAGCAATGATGGAAATAAAAGAAAGGTTCAGGAGTGGAATTAAAATACAAGGTGAAAGGATATCAATGATACGATTCGCTGATGACATTGCTATCCTGAGTGAAAGTGAAGAAGAATTAAATGATCTGCTGAACGGAATGAACAGTCTAATGAGTACACAGTATAGTTTAAGAGTAAATCGGAGAAAGACGAAGGTAATGAGAAGTAGTAGAAATGAGAAAAGCGAGAAACTTAACATCAGGATTGATCGTCACGAAGTCAATGAAGTTAAGGAATTCTGCTACCTAGGCAGTAAAATAACTAACGACGGACGGAGCAGGGAGGACATCAAAAGCAGACTCGCTATGGCAAAAAAGGCATTTCTGGCCAAGAGAAGTCTACTAATACCAAATACCGGCCTTAATATGAGGAAGAAATTTCTGAGGATGTACGTCTGGAGTACAGCATTGTATGGTAGTGAAACATGGTCTGTGGGAAAACCGGAACAGAAGAGAATCGAAGCATTTGAGATGTAGTGCTATAGACGAATGTTGAAAATTAGGTGGACTGATAAGGTAAGGAATGAGGAGGTTCTACGCAGAATCGGAGAGGAAAGGAATATGTGGAAAACACTGATAAGGAAAAGGGACAGGATGATAGGACATCTGCTAAGACATGAGGGAATGACTTCCATGGTACTACAGGGAGCTGTAGAGGGCAAAAACTGTAGAGGATGACAGAGATTGGAATACGTTAAGCAAATAATTGAGGACGTAGGTTGCAAGTGCTACTCTGAGATGAAGAGGTTAGCACAGGAAAGGAATTCGTGGCGGACCGCTTCAAACCAGTCAATAGCCTGATGACAAAAAAAAAAAAAAAAAAAAAAAAAAAATCGAAGAAAGAAGTGAGACTTTCCCGCATACTAGTCCAGAGGAGGCATTTTTTCTCTTATGACTTAGTTCAATAGAAAAGGAAATGTGAGGAGATAATCATTCGAGTATTGACCAAGGGCAGTGACCGTTACTGCATCTGTCACACACGTGTAGACAAAGGACTGTTACTGTTTGTTGCGCAAATATAAACTAAAGTTTACATTTTAGTGCTAACGTTCCGATTTCATCTCATTTAATGAACACGAAAGTAGCCCTAAGATGTCGGTTGTAGATAACTGCTTGTCAGTCAAGAGGCATCAGCTCATTCTTATACCAGCTTACACTGAGTTTCGCCAATTTATTCAATAGTGCACCACGCATGGAGCACATTGTAGTGGTTTTCCAATGTCTTGTCTGGTGAACACATGTTCATGTGTGGAGCCATGATGTTTGCATGCCACAACAGGAAAGTGAGGATGGGTGATAGACTAAATCTGCCCACATCTATAGTCCTTCGCTGGAATCTGATGTGACTTGCTGCCTTAAGATACATATTTCCGTTGTTATAATTTGCGATATACTACACTTCGTTACTCGTTGACCTTTACCATTTGGTTCCATACAAACAAAATGACGAGCATAGTGGCAGCTGGACCCTGAAGGCGGGCACTGAGCAGCTACTATCTCGTTTCCGTCACTAAAAATTAGTATTACTCCTTCCTGCACTCATCTGTGATGCTTACTGCTAGAGCAAGTTGAAGGTAAATACCAGTTTCAAATATACCTATCGACCTTACTTTGTAAACGCTCGTCTCCTACTAGTCCCGGCTGATGTGGCCCTATTCACTTGGCCCATAAACAAATAAGAATCAAGAAAATGTTTAGTGTGAAATCTCTTTCGGACAATAGCCGCGGTTTCTCCATGTATTGCCCATAAATCGGGACTTCTCATTTGCTCAGTCTGCAAGTGACCATGTCTGACTGTTCCACATAACCAAAAATTAATCACTTCAGGCCACATCATGATCATATCGTGTAACACGGACTATAATTTTGGTATTGGACTCAATTAGGTGACAAATAAAGTCTGCAACTTTATTCGGTTATAACATATGTCGAATCGATAGCGCAGCCATTAAGGTCGGAACAGAAGCTCAGATTACGAAATAACCGGGAAGGAAATCGAGCGTGACCTTTCCCAAGGTGCCAACTCGGCATTTTCTTTGAGTGATTTAGGCAAATCACAGACAACGTAAATATGGATGGTCAGTTGATGATTCGAACCGTAGTCGTCTCGAGTGCGTGTCATGTGCTCTAACCATTTTGTCACCTATCTCACATGTGCCATATGCAGTAGAGCCCACGCGTTGATATACCACGTAGAAACACCAAATTGCGGAAGTGCTGACTGCGACGTTTAAAGATATTGATATTACATGGGATTAAAGTCGGTTGGTTTAACGTGCTAGGCAGTGCGACATGCTATCTGAGAATTCGTCAAACCAGTAACGTAGACATGGAGCCCTTCCAACTTGGAAGAAGTGAACGTTGAAGAAGCACGGTCGAGGAGAATACACTTCAAGACGCTCCGCGAAAGAGTTATCCGAATGGGGCGAACATCGGTAGATGGAATGTACATGCAGAGACAAACAGATAATTACAATTTCAGAATAACTAAGTAGTTAATTCACGAGAAAGAGCTTTACAAATTGAGGAAACCAATGACGCGTTGGTCCACATCTGACCCTTACGCAAGCAGATACTCGACTTGGCACTGATTGATAGAGTTATTGGATCCAGAATGAGATTTTCACTCTGCACCGGAGTGTGCGCTGATGTGAATCTTCCTGGCAGGTTAAAACTGTGTGGCAGACCAAGACTGGAACTCGGAACCTTTGCCTTTCGCGGGCAAGAGCTCAATCAACTGATCTACCCAAGCACGACTCACGCCCTGTCCTCACAGCTTTACGCCTGCCTGTACCTCGTCTCCTACCTTCCATACTTTACAGAAGCTCTCCTGCGAACTTTTCAGAACTAGCCCTCCTGCCAGGAAGTTTCATATCGGCGCACACTCCGCTGCATGGTGAAAATCTCATTCTGCAAACATCCCCCAGGTTTTGGCTAAGCCATGTCTCCGCAAATCCTTTCGTCAAGGAGTGCTATTTCTGCAAGGTTCGCAGGGGAACTTCTGTAAAGTTTGGAAGGTAGGAGACGAGGTACTGGCAGAAGTAAAGCTGTGAGGACGGCGCGTGAGCCGTGCTTGGGTAGCACAGGTGGTAGAGCACTTGCCCGAGTAAGGCAAAGGTCCCGAGTTCGAGTCTCGGTCCGGCACACAGTTTTAATCTGCCAGGAAGTTTCATATCAGCCCACACACCACTGCAGAGTGAAAATATCATTCTGGAAACATCCCTCAGGGTGTTGCTAAGCCATGTCTCCGCAATATGCTTTCTTTCAGGAGTGCTAGCTCTGCATGTTTCTCAGGAGCGCTTCTGTAAAGTTTGGAAGTTAGGAGATGAGGTACTGGCAGGAGTAAAGCTGTGAGGACGGGGCGTGAGTCGTGCTTGGGTAGCTCAGTTGGCAGAGCACTTGCCCGCGAAAGGCAAAGGTCCCGAGTTCGAGTCTCTGTCCAGACCACAGTTTTAATCTGCCAGGATGTTTCAGAGTTACTGGATGTCCACCTGGAGGATATCGTGCCAAATTCTCTCCAAATGATGCGTTCGAGCTTAAACGTCAAGAGCTCGTTGTAGTATACCGTTCACAATGCTCCAAACGTTCTATACTGAGGAGATATGAGCTTCGTTGCTTACGATGTTAGGGTTTGGTAAGCTCGAAGACAAGCAGTAGAAACTCAAGACGTGTGCTTGCGGCCATTATCTTTCGGCGATGTACACCCATGATGGCCTGCCATGAAGGGCAACAAAACGGGTCGTAGAGTATCGTCGACATAACCCTTTGCTACAACGGTGCAGCATAACCAGAGGGGTTCTGGTATGGAAATACATGGCATCCCAAACCATCACTTCTGGTTGCCGGGCCATATGGTGGTAGGGGACAGTGAAGTTGGCATGCGAGTCCTGTCCGGGGCATCTAAAGAAACGTCTACTCCTGGTATCTCATTGACTGGGGTAGAACTGTCTTCGGTGGCTAGTCCCGCTTCTAAATGTTTCCCAATGAGCGGCAAGAAAATGTCTGGAGACGCCCTGGACAGTGGTGGGATATCAGCCACAATGCTGGCGTCCATACTGCCCGACTGCACGGTTTGATGTTCTTTGATGTAATTTCATTTTACAATATGGCCCTTTGGTTGTCATAAGCAGCATTCATACAGCACAGCTGTACGGCTACGATATTCAGCGCCCTGTTTTGTTGCCTGTCATGGGCTTACGTTTCAGCACTCATTCTCACCAGCACACAGCCGAATTCGGCTAGCGAGATCTTCGGATCTCTCCCCAACTGAGAACGTTTGGAGCGCTAAGGGCAACGACCTCCAGCCACCTGGTAGTTGTGACTATCTAACTCTCCAGTTGGACATGATTTGGCACATTATTCTTCAAAAGGAAGTACAACAACTTTGTCAGTGAATGCCAATCTCAATAACTGCTTTCCCAAGGGCCAATGGTGGACCAACGCATTACTTACTTGCTCTATTTTGGAATCTCTTTCTATTCGGATAACTCTTTCGTGGTTTGCTTTCTCTTCTTTACAATATATTTATACAAGCACCCTGAGTCATGTCAAGATAACCTGAGTAGGTGGTCTAAAGCCGTTGTGCGAGAAGCTCCCACAAAATATCACACAATCACCTCCATCCGGAAGTACACCCTCCAAACTCTGTGAATTAAAAGCCTCATTGTGCAGTATGTGCATTCGACAGCTAGCATCATTTGAAAACAGACCAAAACGCGAACACACTACGTGTTACCTGTCATATATAGTCGAGTATGTGTAATGTCTGATCCTTTCAAAATCTGTAGTTTTAAGTGCCACAGCCGGCAATGTCCTCTTGCGAGGTTCGGAACTACGTATGTTCGAATGATGGAACCCCATTCCGAAAGATCAATTGTAATGTGGTTGACAGGGACCAGTTGCTGTGATTCCTATCGGGTTGCAAACCATTGGTCACTGATAAATTATCTCCGGCTTCTGTCAGTTACAAAACTTTTGCGACCATTGTTCTTACGAGTTACAATGCTGCGTATGGTACATCATTCATCGTAAACACGTTGAGGAGTTTATGTCCATGTAGCATCATATCAGGCAACACCAATCATGGTATGATACTGGGTCGACGAAATACAGTAGTTAATTCTGCCGTTCTGTCAAGCCTCCACTTCGACCGAACTTAATACGCTCATTCCATACAACTGAGCGGTACACACACACACACACACACACACACACACACACACACAGCTTCACTTCCATGAGACACACGGCTGAGTGTCACATGGCTGCCTGGCACCAGTTCAGCACCATCTACACAGTTACGGGCAACTGTCTGCTCTTCTAACTGGGTAAAAATACGTTGACTAGGGATGTTAACTCTATACACTGTCACCCGAAGATAAGTGTGAGACTGGACTGACTACTTTTGACAGATTAATTAATCCTGTAGTCCAGAAATAAACTTAACATTTCATGAAATGCGCTTGTCTGTATCTATCTGTATTAAGAACCAGCTCATAGTCATTACCTCAGACTCGAACTTTGTCGAAATTTAAAAAAGTGTTACGGGGGTTGTTATCGCTAAGATTTTGCTCGAGAATAGCAACATCATATTTGAAATACCAGGCTACCAACTGCTTCCATTAAATAATTAACAGTGATGAGCTAAAGAATATTCACGAGTCGGACGAGAGAATAAAGCCCATTTTATTACAACGTGTCGCTGAGCCAACAAGGTTGCGTATTGCGGCGTTCTGATGTAGAAGTTTGGTAAATCACTCGCGTCTTTCATTGGCTCTCCCCTATTCTCAGTCTGTGTTTTTGTGTGATCGTTGAAGGTTGCACCAATATGACGCCATCGGTGCGTCTGTCAATTGCGTAGCGCGACACACGCATTGGGAGTGGAACGCCGAGAGTGGGTCTCGCAGCCAACACCCCCGCACAGAGCTTCCTGGTCGATGGCGGCGCTGACGGGCGTTTCATTTGTTCGCAGGCGAGCGGAATTAATCTCCTCTCATCGGACGGCCACCAGAAAAAGAACGGCATTCCAGTAATTTCCATATCGCGTGATGCTCACTAATGGCGGAGTGGCCTCCCTTGTTCTCCTCCGCAAAAAGAAAAAGGAGGCGCCACCAGACGAAGAGCGGGAGGAAGGGGGATGAAAGGGGGGGGGGGGGGCTGTACTACGTCAATGGCCCGCGACGTCACCACATGGATGACCGCGCCCGTTATAGCCCTCCTCACGTCCTGTCCTATCGTTTCCCAGTAGTCACTACCGTTGCCGCCCATCTAATGACAACGCGCGAACGAACACCTCTGACACAACGTGTTTTGCCTTTCATAAAAGACTTGTTACCATATAGCAACCACGCTGAAACGAACTAGTTTGTGTTCCACAGCTATCCAGGATAATATTTCCAACTGAGCTGTATTATCTACCTCCGTGAATAGCATTTAGGTGTGGATCGATATGGTGCTCGGCAGGTGGGAACTCTGTCAATCCCTCAGCACCATTTTCTGACCAGTTACAAGGTTTTTATGTGTCTCCTGCAACTAAAAACTAATTCACTTTTATTGTACTGAGACCAAGATGAGTGAGCGCGCTGCAGTAGTTGTGAATAAGGTTCAAAAATGGCTCTGAGCACTATGGGACTTAACCTCTGAGGTCATCAGTGCCGTTGAACTTAAAACTACTCCAACCTAACTAACCTAAGGACATCACACACATCCATGCCCGAGGCAGGACTCGAACCTGCGACCATATCGGTCGCGCGGTTTATGACTGTAGCGCCTAGAACCGCTCGGCCACCACGGCCGGCAGTGAATAAGATTCGTGATTCTGAGTTGAATGTTATCTGTGGCGCGCTTGATTGCCAGTCGTTCCTGCAGCGCTGGGACATTCTTAATTGGCACACAATCACGACGAATTGAGTTTCATAGAAGGAAACCTAATATTTTTAATACGATACGATATTTTAGTGCCTGTTATTCTGATGATGCATTGCGGTGACCGCAAGCGGTGACCTCTACGATTTTTCCCTCCACGTTCCTTTCCAATACTAAATTGGTGATCCGTTTTTGCCCCAGAATGTGCCATACCAACAGATCCCTTCTCCTAGTCAAGTTGTGCCATAAATTTCTCTTCTCTCCAATTATATTTACTACCTCCTCATTACTTACTTGATCTACCAATCTAATCTTCAGCATTCTTCTGTAGCACCACATTTCGAAAGCTCCTATTCTCTTCTTGTCTAAACTATTTATCGTCCATGTTTCACTTACATACACGGCTACACTCCATACAAATGCTTTCAGAAACGTCTTCCTGACACTTAAATCTATACTCGATGTTAACAAATTTCTCTTCATCAAAAACGCTTTCCTCGCCATTGCTAGTCTACATTTATACCCTCTGTACTTCGACCATCATCAGTTATTTTGCTCCGCAGGTAGCAAAACTCATTTACTACTTTAAGCGTCCCATTTCCTAATCTAATTCCCACAGCATCAACCCGTTTAGTTCGACTACATTCCATTATCCTGGTTTTGCTTTTGTTGATGTTCATCTTATATCCTCCTTTCGAGACACTGTCCATTCCGTTCAGCTGCTCCTGCAGGTCCTTTGCTGTCTCTGACAGAATTACAATGTTTCGGCGAACCCCGAAGTTTTTATTTCTTCTCCATGGATTTTAATACCTACTCCGAATTTTTCTTTTGTTTCCTTTACTGCTTGCTCAGTAACATATTTTTACAAACAATTTTTCATCTACGTAAGAATTTCAGATTATTTCTTCAACATTCGAAAATATCACATCAGATGAATTCGCAATTGAGAATAATGACTACCATCAACTGTATAATGGAATGACGACAATGAAAATTTGTACCTTTTTTTATGGGGCGATTTGGCTATCCGAGCATGAGTCACTGCCAGACCCAAACTTCCATATGTCGTCAACAATACATCTGGTCTTGAGTCGTGCACGGATATGCAAATGGTGGGTCGGCGCGGTAGATCAGCGTGATCGGTCAGAGAGTTAACTCCCCTCTGTAATACGAAACTGAGTGAACAGATCAACAATGAACTTGAACTGATCTCATGGGACGTACTCCACGGAAAAATGCAAGCAACATTAACGAACAAAATGACATTAAGAAAAAAAAGTCAGGTGACCGCACGCGATAAGCGGGAAAACCGGGTTCGAGTCGCGCGCTGGCAGAAATTTTCATTGTCGTCATTCCATTCTACAGCTGATGGTAGTCATTATTCTCAATTGCGAATTCATCTGATGTGATATTTTCGAATGTTGGCGAAATAATCTGAAATTCTTACGTAGATGAAAAATTGTTTAAAAAAATATGTTACTGAGCAAGCAGTAAAGGAAACAAAAGAAAAATTCGGAGTAGGTACTAAAATCCATGGAGAAGAAATAAAAGCTTCGAGCTTCACCGAAACATTGCAATTCTGTCAGAGACAGCAAAGGACCTGCAGGAGCAGCTGAACGGAATGGACAGTGTCTCGAAAGGAGGATATAAGATGATCATTAACAAAAGCAAAACCAGGATAATGGAATGTAGTCGAACTAAATCGGGTGACGCTGCGGGAATTAGATTAGGAAATGAGACGCTTAAAGTAGTAAATGAGTTTTGCTACTTGCGGAGCAAAATAAATGATGATGGTGGAAGTACAGAGGATATAAAATGTAGACTGGCAATGGCGAGGAAAGCGTTTTTGAAGAAGAGAAATTTGTTAACATCGAGTATAGACTTAAGCGTCACGAAGTCGTTTCTGATAATATTTGTATGGAGTGTAGCCATGTATGTAAGTGAAACATGGACGATAAATAGTTTAGACAAGAAGAGAATAGAAGCTTTCGAAATGTGGTGCTACAGAAGAATGCTGAAGATTAGATGGGTAGATCACGTAACTAATGAGGAGGTATTGAATAGAATTGGGGAGGAGTTTGTGGCACAACTAGACAAGAATAAGGGACCGGTTGGTAAGACATGTTCTGAGGCATCAACGGATCACCAATTTAGTATTGGAAGGCAGCGTAGAGGGTAAAACTCGTAGAGGGAGCTCAAGAGATGAATACACTAAACAGATTCAGAACGATGTAGGTTGCAGTAGGTACTGGGAGATGAAGAACCTTGCACAGGATGGAATAGCATGGAGAGCTGCATCAAACCAGTCTCTGGAGTGCAGACCATAACAACACAACTAATGCAAGGGCGAAAATGACTGTTGGTTTGTCACCGCTATTAATGGAAGGAAATCTTTGATCAAGTTTATTGCTAATTTGATATCTTTGTTACCATTATGTTACAAGTAATGCAATTAGTTTCAATATCTGTAATATTTTTGGTAATGAGAAAATTTTGTAATTGTTAGAGTATTCTAATGTTGTACAGTCGTCTTTGGCAAAAACCAGAGTTTAATTTTTCAATACCGACCTTCTTTAAAGTAAACCCTCCTCTACCATTCTTAATAAGGTTTTTAATATCTTACACCACACGCATCACCCACAGATTGTTTCTGACAAGCAAAAAGTAAAACCGCACTGAGTAGTGTACTTTTTCTTTAGCTGCTGCATATGCTGATTTGTATTTGCTTTTTAAGAGTGTCGGTAGACCAGACAGAAATCATCATGATGAGCACGAAGCAAGAAATTTTTTTCTCAGGGGAGACCTCACTTTGCGTTCTTCTGAGGAAACAGTTCGTAGTCAGACACATTAGCAAGCCGATTGATTTACAGTGAACAATATAGATAATCTGAAACAGTTAATTTTTTAATGAGTAGTCCTGTATTTTATTTTTGTAGTCACTGGAAGCCAGAAACTGGGCTTCATATGACACAGTTTTCATAACATGTTTCATTATAGAGTTTTAGTTAAACAGTTTTCAATGAGTACACAAGCAGTTACTTTTGGCATTTACTTAGATTAGTTTTCATTATTTCAAATTCAATATTTCATCAAGTTTAAAGTTTGGTTTCACTACACTGTTCCCACGCGGAACGCAGGGCCAGCCAACAGTCGGTATTACTCAGCAATTGAATATGCAAAGAACACATTACACAAGAAGAATGTTTTGAAAAACAAATATTCACTATATTCATTATAGATAAAATTTTACAGAAATTTTTCACAGAAATCAAATCTTTGTATTTCAGAATATCAGGAATTACTGGAAATGTCGCAAATTTGCTACAACTCGCATTTGAGACGTTGAGCACTTAGAACCGTTCATTCAGTAACAGATTTTTATTTAACGTTATAATGATACATTGTTATTCTGGATTTCAATTGTAGTAGAAAATTTTGTTTAACACGGGGAATTTTGTAACTGTCACTGACTCTCTCCGCAGATGGTACACGGGATTTGAAATGTCCATTTCCATTTCATTGGGGCATAAATACACGGGGATCAATAGCTACGAAATACAAGCTTCAGAATATTAACACTTCATTAGAATTTCCACATCGCAACAAAATTGAAATGAAATCATCAAAACAGTGCTGAGGTGGGATTTTCCAATGGTTTACTGGAAAGCTGTAACTAATGTATATTTACGGATATAATGAACGCAATTAATGATCACTGATATTCAAGTACACAAACGCCTAATGACCCCTATTTTTACACAATACGTATTTCCTAATTCAGGTGTACGTCACGTCACAGATGCTACAGAACAAACAAATAATTTGTATAACCGATCTTACCTCTTCATTTAGATGTAATTCATCAGACAATGAAACTCCTGATGTGCGTGTCGTGAACAAAGGCGTGAGAATCAGTTAGCTCTATCAGGTACCCGAAACACTTACGAAATGACAGCATATGTCAGATGCGTTGGTACCCACGTGTAGAAACTGCAGCTACCTCCACCTCCTTTGGCGCTCCTAATATTCAACCTTCCATTTATAGGCGTCGCTTTGATGTGGTGTGAATTCTCGACACACGCCATTAAGGGATTAACCTACTAGTATTTATAATGGTCGCAATTAATATTGCCACACCTAGAAGTTTGGAAAATTTCTAAATTTCATTAATTGTGCATATTTATGGTAATAGGGAGAAAACTGGATTAAATTTGACGGGAACAAATCTCAACAGCAATATCCGGACACCAATTCATAGACATTAATGTGAAATGTGTCCACGCTTCGCGGCGGCTTGAACTCTGCTGTGCTGCACCTTCAGTGAGCTGTCAGAATGTCTGAGTCAGAATGGCAGCCCGTTCCGGAACCAGAGAAGGTAGTGGCGCTGGACACTGCGCTTTAGCGCGACGTCAACGTTCTAGCTCACCCAAAAGGTGTTCCATTCGGTTCAAGTCAGGACTCTTGACGGGTAAGTCCATTTCAGGTATGTTATTGTCTACAAACCACTGCTTTACAGGCGCTGCTATATGACAGTGTTCATTGTCATACTAATACAAACAATTGTCTCCTATCTGCTCCAGCACCGTACACATTGTTATCAACTATCTTCATACGCTTCCCCATTCAGTGTTTTCTTACGCAAAGTAAGGGAATCACACACCAACCACGAAACACTCTCATATCGTAACATCAACTCTTCCACAAATCACCACACCATCCACAATGGCAGGTTACGTTCTCCTGGCTTTCGCCAAACCAAAACCCTTCTGTGGATTTCCAAACGGTATACATAACTACAAATCATTCGTTTCTAGTCATCCACTGTCCACTGGAATCTCTCTTCACATCACCTGAAGCGTCACTTGTTAATGACTACAGAGATCTCCGATAGTAATTAAAATGACTAGAAAGAGTAATATATACACTCCTGGAAATGGAAAAAAGAACACATTAACACCGGTGTGTCACACCCACCATACTTGCTCCGGACACTGCGAGAGGGCTGTACAAGCAATGATCACACGCACGGCACAGCGGACACACCAGGAACCGCGGTGTTGGCCGTCGAATGGCGCTAGCTGCGCAGCATTTGTGCACCGCCGCCGTCAGTGTCAGCCAGTTTGCCGTGGCATACGGAGCTCCATCGCAGTCTTTAACACTGGTAGCATGCCGCGACAGCGTGGACGTGAACCGTATGTGCAGTTGACGGAGTTTGAGCGAGGGCGTATAATGGGCATGCGGGAGGCCGGGTGGACGTACCGCCGAATTGCTCAACACATGGGGCTTGAGGTCTCCACAGTACATCGATGCTGTCGCCAGTGGTCGGCGGAAGGTGCACGTGCCCGTCGACCTGGGACCGGACCGCAGCAACTCACGGATGCACGCCAAGACCGTAGGATCCTACGCAGTGCCGTAGGAAACCGCACCGCCGCTTCCCAGCAAATTAGGGACACAGTTGCTCCTGGGGTGTCGGCGAGGACCATTCGCAACCGTCTCCATGAAGCTCGGATACGGTCCCACACACCGTTAGGCCGTCTTCCGCTCACGCCCCAACATCGTGCAGCCCGCCTCCAGTGGTGTCGCGACAGGCGTGAATGGAGGGACGAATGGAGACGTGTCGTCTTCATCGATGAGAGTCGCTTCTGCCTTGGTGCCAATGATGGTCGTATGCGTGTTTGGCGCCGTGCAGGTGAGCGTCACAATCAGGACTGCATACGACCGAGGCACATAGGGCCAACACCCGGCATCATGGTGTGGGAAGCGATCTCCTACACTGGCCGTACACCTCCGGTGATCGTCGAGGGGACACTGAATAGTGCACGGTACATCCAAACCGTCATCGAACCCATCGTTCTACCATTCCTAGACCGGCAAGGAACTTGCTGTTCCAACAGGACATTGCACGTCCGCATGTATCCCGTGCCACCCAACGTTCTCTAGAAGTTGTAAGTCAACTACCCTGGCCAGCAAGATCTCCGGATCTGTCCCCCATTGAGCATGTTTGGGACTGGATGAAGCGTCGTCTCACACGGTCTGCACCTCCAGCACGAACGCTGGTCCAACTGAGGCGCCAGGTGGAATGGCACGGCAAGCCGTTCCACAGGACTACATCCAGCATCTCTACGATCGTCTCCATGGGAGAATAGCAGCCTGCATTGGTGCGAAAGGTGGATATACACTGTACTAGTGCCGACATTGTGCATGCTCTGTTGCCTGTGTGTATGTGCCTGTGGTTCTGTCAGTGTGATCATGTGATGTATCTGACCCCAGGAATGTGTCAATAAAGTTTCCCCCTCCTGGGACAATGATTTCACGGTGTTCTTATTTCAATTTCCAGGAGTGTACATTAGAGACTCACCTAATTATTTATCACAGATGAACACGCGTTTATTTCCTCCATGAACACAGCTTTCACTCTTATATCGTGTTGTAACGCTTAACATTTATAATTATAAACTCCTTTCGTCTTTGCCAGAGCAAGAGCAAAATCGTAGCCATTAAAACAACATTCAACAACAGACATGATAAAAATAAGAGATAATGTTCATTTTTCTTATGCAAGGATCAACGTCTTTGGTTCCTACACACAGCACACTATATAACACAGTTATTTCCGTAGTAAAATGTGACACAAATGGCTGAAGCCTCCCTGATGGGCTTGGTACGGAATGATAAGTCAAAGTCGGGAGCCACTGAGCTCTGCTGACTGATCGATTCTGGTACTGGTGCTCCTCTATTGACCGCCTAATTCATACTGGCAGGTCCGCCTCTCAGACATGCGTTATCAGTTATATATTAAAGAGGAGTGTCCGGATACTTCTTTCAGTACGCTGAGCTGCCGCCTCCGACAGCAAAGTTGTTGCTAGGCAACGCGCGGAGCTGTGGTTGGATGACAGATATGCATACAACGTTCGGTATCTCTTGTTTTAATGGTCCTAACGTAATGTGAACTGACGGTTCGATGGTGTATAATAAAGTGCTTATGCTATGTGCGTCGTTCCTAAGGCAACAAAAACTCGTAATACACTTAATCGTTACAAATGAAATAAACTAGACTTGGCCACTATTTCTATGTTTCGATACAGTGTATCGATACGTGGAACTGTTTCAGTGTTTCGGAACGGCTGTGGTTCACTGTTTCGAAACAGTGGTGTTTTATTCCGCCCCTGTCTCGGATAACCGGACCAGATTCCATTACGAGCCAGACACAGAAACTGTATCGTTGTTTCAAAATAAGGCTGTTACAGTCCACCTGTGCTTAGAACGGACTAATTGTATCGAAAAAGGGATGTTTCATTCCGCTCTGTGTCGGACGAGATTCGGGCTCGGCGCAGGTACTGAAACACAACATACCACTTCATGAAACACTTTCAAGAGTGTCGAAATCTTTTTGACAAGAAATAGCATGAAGCTTAAGATATCCGAAAATAAAGCTTCGTTTCTAGCTGACTGTCCTATTCCGAAATGGCGTAACATCTGCTTTATAAACACTAGCAAAACAATAAAACAACGCATACTATTCACATTAAAGATAATAAATATGTGAAAACCATTTAGTTAAATTACACTTTTTTTTATAACAAACTCTTCTCTGTTCATGTGCAATAATCATATTAGGAAACGCAAGCAAGCCTACAAAATTTTGAATAATAAAGGCGTAGAGTGACAGTTATTACACACATACATAAATTTGATGTAGATATAATTGCAAGCAATCTGTTTGACATATCACTGATAGTGTAATGGTGAACGGGAAGGGCTGGGAAACATGGTGAATTTATAGCAATGGTTCGAAACGCCCTGAAAGACAAAATTTTTTTCTGTTATTTTGTGTTATTTATTCGAATTATTTGGCGTTATTTGTGAGTCTATAGTCACTGTGTCTATTATCCACAATGATTCCCTTTGTGTGCATGGAAATTAGCAGGATGGGTATATTACCCATGCTAACGGAATGTGGGAATCCCAGTAGCATATCCGTTGTTTCTGTAGTTTGTTCCCACCTCCAGTTCCGTTCGTGGTGGTTCTTCTATCTTCAGCTACGGCTGTCCTCAGGCAAGTGAAAAGTATGAAAGCCACACGTCATGAAAGCAGCGCATTTGCTCCAGGAAATACGAAACTGCCAAGACACCTAAGTGGTAGTTTCATACTTCCTGCGATATGATTAGCGCTCTCGCACCTCATTTGTGTATATATGGCCATACTTATACAGTAGACACTCAAGATGATAAAATGTGTAGGGATATTAGATTACAAAACACAAACTGTTTCACTATTTCGAAACAGCGGATCGAAACATTACATTGTACTCTTTCATTTGTTTCGAAACTGTTGTTAATGTTGTTGTGGTCTTCAGTCCTGAGGCTGGTTTGATGCAGCTCTCCGTGCTAATCTATCCTGTGCAGGTTTCTTCATCTCCCAGTACCTACTGCAACCTACATACTTCTGAATCTGCTTAGTGTATTCATCTCTTGGTCTCCCTCTACGATGTTTACCTTCCATGCCGAACTCCAATGCTAAATTTGTGATCCCTTGATGCCTCAGAATATGTCCTACCGACTTCCCGACACGTAAACCAATACTCCATCTTAACAAATTTATCTTCTTCACAAACACTTTTCTTTCCATTGCCAGTCTACATTTTATATCCTCTCTACTTCGGCCATCATCAGTTATATTGCTCCCCAAATAGCAAACTTCTTTTACTATTTTAAGTGTCTCCTTTCCTAATCTAATTTCTCAGCATCACCCATATTAATTTGACTACCTTCCATTATCCTCGTTTTGATTTTGTTGATGTTCATCTTATACCCTCCTTTCAAGACATTGTCCATTCCGTTCAACTGCTCTTCCAAGTCCTTTGCCGTCTCTGACAGAATTACAATGTCATCGGCGAACCTCGAAGTTTTTATTTCTTCTCCACTCCGAATTTTTCTTTTGTTTTCTTTACTGCTTGCTCAATATACAGATTGAATAACATTGGGGAGAGGCTACAACCCTGTCTCACTCCCTTCCCAACCACTGCTTCTCTTTCATGCCCCTTGACTCTTATAACTGCCATCTAGATTCTGTACAAATTGTAAATAGTCTTTCGCTCCCTGTATTTTACCCCTGCCTCCTTTAGAATTTGAAAGAGAGTATTCCATTCAACATTGTCAAAAGCTTTCTCTAAGTCTGCAAATGCTAGAAACGTAGGTTTGCCTTTCCTTAATCTTTCTCCTAAGATACGTCGTAAGGTAAGTATTGCCTCACGTGTTCCAATATTTCTATGGAATCCAAATGATCTTCACCGAGGTCGGCTTCTACCAGTTTTTCCATTCGTCTGTAAATAATTCGTGTTAGTATTTTGCAGCTGTGACTTATTAAAGTAATAGTTCGGTAATTTTCACAACTGTCAACACCTGCTTTCTTTGGGTTTGGAATTATTATATTCTTCTTGAAGTCTGACGGTACTTCGCCTGTGTCATACATCTTGCTCACCAGATGGTAGAGTATTATTAGAATTGGCTCTCCCAAGGCCGTCAGTAGCTATAATTGAATGTTGTCTACTCCCGGGGCCTTGTTTTGACTCAGGTCTTTCAGTGTTCTGTCAAACTCTGCACGCAGTATCGTACCTCCCATTTCATCTTCATCTACATCCTCTTCCATTTCCATAATATTGTCCTCAAGTACATCGCCCTTGTATAGACCCTCCATATATTCCTTCCATCTCTCTGCTTTCCCCTCTTTGCTTAGAACTGGGTTTCCATCTGTGCTCTTGATATTCATACAAGTGGCTCTCTTTTCTCCAAAGGTCTCTTTAATTTTCCTGTAGGCAGTATCTATCTTACCCCTAGTGAGATAAGCCTTTACATCCTTACATTTCTCCTCTAGCCATGCCTGCTTAGTCATTTCATATTCCTTTTCATATTCCTTTTTGCCTGCTTCACTTACTGCATTTTTGTATTTTCTCCTTTCATCAATTAAATTCAGTATCTCTTCTGTTACCCAAGGATTTCTATTAGCCCTCGTCTTTTTACCTACTTGATCCTCTGCTGCCTTCACTATTTCATTCCTCAAAGCTGCCCATTCTTCTTCTGCTGTATTTCTTTCCCCCATTCCTGTCAATTGTTGCCTAATGCTCTCCCTGAAACCCCACACAACCTCTGGTTTAGTCAGTTTATCCAGATCTCCTTGAATTCCCACATTTTTGCATTTTCTTCAATTTTTATCTGCAGTTGATAACCAATAGATTGTGGTCAGAGTCCACATCTGCCCCTGGAAATGTCTTACAATATAAAACCTGGTTCATAAATCTCTGTCTTACCATTATATAATCTATCTTGTACCTTTTAGTTTCTCCTGGGTTCTTCCGTGACTAGAACCTTCTTTTATGGTTCTTGAACCAAGTGTTAGCTTTGATTAAGTTATGCTCGGCGCAAAACTCTACTAGACCGCTTCCTCTTTCACTTCTTAGCCTCAATCCATATTCACCTACTATGTTTCCTTCTCTCCTTTTTCCTACATTCGAATTCCAGTCAACCATGACTATTAAATTTTCATCTCCCTTCACTATTTGAATAATTTCTTTTATCTCATCATACATTTCATCAATCTCTTCATCATCTGCAGAGCTAGTTGGCATATAAACCTGTACTACTGTAGTAGGTGTGGGCTTCGTGTCTATCTTGGCCACATTAATGCGTTCACTATGCTATTTGTAGTAGCTTACCCGCACTCCTACTTTTTATTCATTATCAAACCTACTCCTGCTTTATCCCTATCTGATTTTTTATTTATAACCCTCTATTCAGCTGACCAGAAGTCTTGTTCCTCCTGCTACCGAACTTCACTAATTCCCACTATATCTAACTTTAACCTATCCATTTCCCTTTTTAAATTTTCTACCCTACGTGCTCGATTAAGTGATCTGACATTCAACGCTCCGATCCGTAGAACACCAGTTTTCTTTCTCCTGATAACGACGTCCTCCTGAGTAGTCCCCTGCCGGAGATCCGAATGGGGGACTAATTTACCTCCGGAATATTTTACCCAAGAGGACGCCATCATCATTTAACCATACAGTAAAGCTGCATGCCCGCAGGAAAAATTACGGCTGTAGTTTCCCCTTGATTTCAGCCGTTCGCAGTACCAACACTGCAATGCTGTTTTGGATAGTTACAAGGCCATATCAGTCAATCATCCAGACTGTTGCCCCTGCAACTACTGAAAAGGCTGCTGCCCCTCTTCAGGAACCACACGTTTGTCTGGCCTCTCAACAGATACCCCTCCGTTGTGGTTTTACCTACGGTACGGCTATCTCTATCGCTGAGGCACGCAAGCCTCCCCACCAGCAGCAAGGTCCATGGTTCCACGGAGGGAGGTGGAAACAGTTGCGTGTTTCAAGTTGCGTACCTGAGAAATAAACATAGTGATTATTAACGCAGCAGAGCGCTTAACTAATCTCATTGTAATATTACGGCTGCGAGTACCAGCCACTGTGGTACCAGCGGTGATGCGCTACCGTAATTGAGATCACAACGCTCTTCGCAATGAAAAGGAGCATATATGCCTTCTGTAATTTTGACGATGAGGAAAGCCTATTGGACATTGTTTTCTGGGGGTCAGATACGTAGTTTGGCTATATACGTAATTTGAAGTGCAGAGGAGATACAACTTGTAATCGCAAATATCAAGAATATTTACTTGATGCGAACATTTACTTGATGTTGGATACTAGGATCTCATAAAACTATAATGTATTAAGCAATCCACTGCTTAGTGATTTCTTCTCAATACTGGGCGAATCTGCTACTATCACGGTGTGAACGACGCGGAATATTTCGCCTTCAGCTTCTGTGTTAAAGATGTTCCCTCAACTAATTTGATGTAATTTCGATGGATTGCTCACGCACTGAAAGGTTATAAGTGAGTCGCAATTTAATTGAGAGGTTAGTCACATTGTATTATTGATAGGTTACGGATTTTATCTGTTTATTTCAATCAGTTACACTGAATGAAATAAATAATTATATACACTATTTACTGTTGGGAGGATATTATATAATTTATATGTGGGGAGGTCACACTAAATGTGAATATTATTCATATTATTTATCTGTGGGGAAGTTACAGCGTTTGTATTTTCAGAAGTACCTGAATAAAAGAAGATGTTGGGAGACTCCAGTCCCACAGGTGGATATTTTGAAGATTATTAAGCAGAGTTACTGGTCGAGAGACGTGAAAAACTCATGTATGCTCTCGAAGACAATGTTGAAGAACTCCTCAATGTCGTCGGCACCATCGACCTATTAAACGAGGACTTAAGAGCTACAAATCTTGAGAATGGGCCGTCGACGAGTGTAAACAAGAACTTTGCGCATTACCCAAGACCGAGCAGCAATATAAATAGTAGGGCCCAACAGAGCTCAGGCTTCGAAGCTCAGCATAACAAACGACAGCTGAACGGCGGCCGAAGATTGAATGCCAGTTAGGTGTCGTTTCAGCCTCGCTGCGCAAAAAATAAACCTAACGAGCGAACGTTCAACCCGATGCAAACCACGATCGAAATCATCACAGCCAACGTAGTCAGAATAATCACCTGTCACACCGGAATAGCCCGAAATGGCAATCACAAAATATTAACCAGCATTCTCCGAATGTAAATGACGAGAGAGCAACCGCCAGTGGTTACAGATGTCACTGAAAAAACTCAGAACCCATCCGTTAAACTAAAGACGACCGTATCGTGCCCCGGAGAATCGGTCGGATGTGATGAAAGAGGCTATGGCAAGAGAGTTGTCATGTTCCAATGCAGGGACAGACATACACTAGGAGATGAACTTACACATGACGTCCAGCAGTGTACAGCCAAGCGTTTGACCATTCCTATACCGCCGATATATAAAAAAGTCTATGGCCATACCATTAAAGTAATTATTCTTGATACAGGGGCAAACGTTCATGCAACCTCAGCAACACTGTTTCAGAGGCTGGCGACACCGGGAACTACCAGTCTTTCCTGTGAGCAATTGTGAAGATATAGGTGTAATCGGTAACAGAGCAAAAAGCTAAAGATACAGACTCTTATTCAATCAAGAATAGAAAATGTAGCAGCTTTATATACGTTCCTAGTAATAAATAAATCAATAGAGGACTGTATTTTTCGTACTGGGAATATCATGGAAATGGACGTAAAATTCGACTTCTCTGCTGTCCGTGCCTCTTTTAAGATTAATCATGAGAATGTGTGTGTGGAACTGATGAGAGGAGACTATAGCCACAGAAGATATTGTTGGGGTTCAACTATAAAGTTTGTAAGGTGTTTCAAGAAGAATCGGAGATTAAATGCAGGGAGAACCTCTCATTTTAAATTTCATCCATCTGGCCTAAATGTTAGATCTGGTGTGTTTAGAAATCCAGTGGATAGCGATTTCTTCACGAATTAACAATACTAGGCGAATCTGTTACTATCAGTCTGAACGACGAGAAATATTTCGCCGTCAGTTTGTTGTTCAAGAGGTTCCCTAAGCGACTAGTTTGTAAGAAAATATCATATTGCCACTGTTGTTCAACCTTCTCATTATGAACGTGTTTCCAGGAAATCCTACGGCGACTGTGAGTACTTCAGCTGCCACGAAAGACGGTGATTTCATCGGGAGCTATAGGAGTTTTCTCCGAATTTGCCTGCTGTAATGTGAGAACAGGAGAAACGGAAACCTCCGAACACCAACTCGTCTTGTACCTAACCAAGTCTTTCCTTACAGCAGCCACGAAGAAAATGTATTCATCTATAGGCAATTTTTACAAAAATTTTTAATTAAACGTAAAAAATTTAAAAATCTATGCATCCTGGAAAAAGAATCGGAAGTCAGTTTAAACACAGTACTTCTCATATCTGTGTCAAAGTCAAAGGTCAAGTTAATTATTTTTTATTTACGACATAGCAGTTCAATATGCTCTACAGCTCTATGACAGAGCCCAACAAGTCATGACATGGCAGTCTTATCCCATGACCATACATTTTCAGTAGGGGAGAGATCGAGAGAACGTGTTGGCCGAATTAACAATCGATCACTGTGTCGAGCTATATCAGGACGGTACAGGCAACAAACAATCCTGCGTTATCTTGTTGAAATATAATGTAACAGAAACCTTGAAGGTATGGCACAAGAACTAGCCTTAACACGGCAGAAATCTAAGGGATGCTGTACAGATTATCGACTATGCAATCCAAGATAAACCTTGTTATGTATCAATGGCGTCCGGTATCATGACGTCAAGTACAGGGCGCTGTAATGACACATTGTATATCGGCGTAGGCGTTTTAGTTCTTTGCTACATGAGGGACCTAACAAATAAGTGGATTCCAATGGCAGTTTTCACTCCTGCACGAGGAGTTAGCCGAATGTAACCTTCCTGGAGTCGATGGCCCCGCAGATGAAGAATATCTTTGAAGCTGCATTTAACTGCTGTGTTAACTGTTGCAAAAATGTAAACAATAAAATAAAATAAATTAATGAATATTATGAAAAATTTCCAGTTCTGATCTAGCGTGAAGTGCTTTAATATACATGCTGATAAATCGTGGCAGTAGAGTGTATGTTCCTGTGTGCAAGAAGTATGTTTTTTACGTTGAAGGGTACATAAATCTGTTGTATAGTGATTTGTTTAATGTTGTTCTAACCAAGACATTTTTGAAAATTGCGTATTGAGGAGATATTTCAAAGAATTGATACTAGTTGTTTAATACTAAAAGTCCGATACTCTGTGATCATCTCTGATCGCTAAACATTACGATTACAGGAATTTGACACTGCAAATCGTCTATCAGTGTTAAGTGTAGTAACTAACTATCCCCTAAACAAGTGATCATAGTGGACACGAATTTTAAAATATCAGTTAACAGTTCATTGAAATTAACTAAGGAAATCGTTACAGGCTGTCGTCACGCCACAACTTGAAGCTGACGTACAATACGTTAATTATCCCAACCATTAGCTTGGTGGAAGCGGTTTGATCAAAGGTGCCAGCTTTCGTCATATACAGGTTCACTAAACAGTCTGATAATAGTCTGAAGTTTAGGTAATCACATTTCATTAGTAAGTGAACTCGTTCAAGCAAATGATTCCTTTGTGTATATAATTTGGGGTTGTGCTGTTCAGTTGTACCTTAGTGTTTTTATTTTTGTTATTTGACACTAGTTTTGATATGAATCCAACTCTAAAAGTTCTCTAAGTGAACGCTGTGAGAAGGAAAGATTGTAAACCAACCAAACATACCCAAAGGCGTTCTCTGCATTTTCGGGAAGAGGAAATGACCGAACATCAGGTTTGTTAGTACTTATTAAGGAAGATCTCGGATTACAAAAGCTGCCTTTTCGTATCACATACGCTCCTTGGGTATTCGAAAGGCATAAAAAACGAAGTTACATTAACTAGACGGAACGTGTCGCATTACTGGATCACATATGTACTTAAGCTCATAAAAATATCTGAAAATGTCTTCCTGATACTTTGTTATTCGCGATCGCATAGTTTGTATTAAAAACTGCAGTTGCCTGCACAGCACAGAGATTGAGATCGAAAAACAATCGTAAACAGTAGTCTTATCTGACATGGTGGAGAAAGCTTCAAAGAAACGTACAGCGTAAGACTGTAACTCCGTCTCTCCTTATTACAGTTCCATAGCGACACCGCCGTCGTAGGCAGTCTCTGGGTGGCACAGCAGCGCAATCCACTACGCCCTCATACGCAACATTCTATTTGATCATTTTGATATTTATTATCACAAAACGAAAGAGACATTGTGCCCACAATTTAATCTCGAGAAACTATTTACGCACCTAAGTCGAAAAAATTAAAATTTTCGGAAGTGAATGAAGTGCGATCCAAGCGACAGTAGCTGCTATGCACGACAATATTGACTTGACGTCCGATGCCGCATAATAATTACGCAAGTATCCCAAACAACACGGGTTGCTGTAGTATATTGTTACTTAGTAAGTTACAAAATTGCCAGGTAACTTTTTTTTTTTTTTTTTTTTTTTTGCGCTAGAGCAGCGACAGTCTCACATGTTCCAGTGGACCTGTGTCGTCCATTGCTTTACATGGGCCTACAAGAACGTACTTTAATCGGCCAAGTTGCCACTTCATCGTGGTTTTAACAGAGAATGGACACTGTTCATTGACGATGCTTTCACCAATTTAAAAGGTTGAGAATTGTGCAACATTCTGGAATAGCTCCCTGTACTATATCACATAGCGTTATATACATCAGAAAATACAACTCAAAAGTTTGGAAGCCGGTTCTGTCACTCACTAGTCGCCCTCAGTACATAACGCTATTGCAGACTGGTGGAATTTTAATTCAATTTTGTATTTACATGTTTTAACACCTGTATATATACTCCGGTTTTATACGATATGATTGGTCAACCAATTATGTATAGTTAAAGCTCTACATTTTAAAATTAGTTGTACAATGTCTTGATGGTAAAGTCTTACTTTGTCTGTTGTGCACCTCTTTGTATCTTGAAACACAAGAAGTTCTTTTACTATGGACCATGTGATATGTAACAAATTAATTTAGTTTCATTAGTGCAGTAAGAGATTTACTTGTCTTGAAAAGGGAAATTGTTGCTTGTTTCCAGCAGCTTCAGATTCGAAGTAATTTGAACTTGTAACTAGTTTTTATAGTGCTCATGTTTAATTTGATTTCACTTACTAATTATTGATGTGTCGTTGATTTAAATTTCATTAGGTTATTTTTTCCTTGGTACATGACCATGTTCTACCTTGAAGTACATTTTTAGACTTGGAAAAAGCTTCATTTACCAGAACAATGTTTTGAAATTTCAGAAACAGGCTACAGAATATAAGAAAAAAGCTTGCCATTATTTAAAAACCGTTTAACAAAACATACGGAGGCGAAAGTCTGTTAACAAGGTATAACATTCTCATCTGCTGCAGTTTTCGTCACAATTCAGCACCGTATTGATAAATTAAGAAGTAAAATAAAAGTCACGGAAGAAGATTTCACATCTCCAGTAATATTACCAGCAGTTGTTGTTGTAGTTTTAATATCCATAATCTGTAAAAACGAAGAAGAAAACCATATTATTGGAAGATTTCATTCCTAGTACGACATTCTACTGTTTGCGTCTAGTTCAGTCAAACGTCAACAACTGATTCAAGACCTCTCTTGGTAAATTTTGAAGTCATATTAAAAATGCATAGCAGTAAAATAGTCGCACTTTAAAGAATATGTTACCTGTGTTTCCATTTACTACACATTTTCGTGTAGTGAAGGCAGACGAAAATATAATAGTCATGGGTGACTGGAATTCGACAGTAGGAAAAGGGAGAGAAGGAAACATAGTAGGTGACTATGGATTGGGGCTAAGAAATGAAAGAGGAAGCCGTCTGTTAGAATTTTGCACAGACCATAACTTAATCATAGCTAACACTTGGTTCAAGAATCATGGAAGAAGGTTGTATACATGGAAGAATCCTGGAGATACTAAAAAGTATCAGATTATTATTATTTTATGGTAAGACAGACATTTAGGAACCACGTTTTAAATTGTAGGACATTTACAGGGGCAGATTTGGACTCTAACCACAATCTATTGGTTATCAACTGTAAATTAAAACTGAAGAAACTGCAAAAAGATTGGAATTTAAGGAGATGGGACCTGGATAAACTCACTAAACCCGAGGTTGTACAGAGTTTCAGGGACAGCATAAGGGAACAATTGACAGGAATGGGGGAAAGAAATACAGTAGAAGACGAATGGGTAGCTCTGAGGGATGAAGTAGTGAAGGCAGCAGAGGATCAAGTAGGTAAAAAGAGGAGGGCTAGTAGAAATCCTTGGGTAACAGAATAAATATTGAATTTAATTGATGAAAGGAGATAATATAAAAATGCAGTTAATGAAGTGAATGTAGAGGCTTATCTCACTAGGGGTAAGATAGATATAGTCTACAGGAAAAGTAAAGAGACCTTTAGAGAAAAGAGAGCCACTTGTATGAATATCAAGAGCTCAGATGGAAACCCAGTTCTAAGCAGAGAGGGGAAAGCAGAAAGGTGGAAGGAGTATATGGAGGATCTATACAAGGGCGATGCACTCGAGGACAATATTATGGAAATGGAAGAGGATGTAGGTGAAGATGAAATGGGAGATACAATACTGCGTGAAGAGTTTGACAGAGCACTGAAAGACCTGAGTCAAAACAAGGACCCGGGAGTAGACAACATTCCATTAGAACTACTGACGGCCTTGGGAGAGCCAGTCCTGACAAAACTCTACCATCTGGTGAGCAAGATGTATGAGACAGGCGAAATACCTTCAGACTTCAAGAAGAATATAATAAATCCAATCCCAAAGATAGCAGGTGTTGACAGATGTGAAAATTACCGAACTATCAGTTTAATAAGTCACAGCTGCAAAATACTAACGCGAATTATTTAGAGCCGAATGGAGAAACTGGTAGAAGCCGACCTCGTTGAAGATCAGTTTGGATTCCGTAGAAATGTTGGTACACGTGAGGCAATAGTGACCATACGCCTTTTCTTAGAAAATAGATTAAGGAAACGCAAACCTACGATTCTAGCATTTGTAGACTTAGAGAAAGCTTTTGACAATGTTGACTGGAATACTCTCTTTCAAATTCTAAAGGTGGCAAGGATAAAATACATGGAGCTAATGGCTATTTACAATTTGTACAGAAACCAGAATGCAGTTATAAGAGTAGAGGGGCATGAAAGGGAAGCAGTGGTTGGGAAGGGAGTGGGACAAGGTTGTAGCCTCTCCCCGATGTTATTCAATCTGTATATCGAGCAAGCAGTATAGGAAATAAAAGAAAAATTTGGAATGAGTATTAAAATCCATGGAGAAGATATAATAACTTTGAGGTTCGCCGATGACATTGTAATTCTGTCAGAGACAGCAAAGGACTTGGAAGAAATGGTTCAAATGGCTCTGAGCACTATGGGACTTAACATCTATGGTCATCAGTCCCCTAGAACTTAGAACTACTTAAACCTAACTAACCTAAGGACATCACACACATCCATGGCCGAGGCAGGATTCGAACCTACGACTGTAGCAGTCGCGCGGTTCCGGACTGAGCGCCTTAACCGCTAGACCACCGTGGCCGGCAAATGAGACACTTAAAGTAGTAAAGGAGTTTTTCTATTTGGGAAGCAAAATAACTAATGATGATCGAAGTAGAGAGGATATAAAATGTAGATTGTCAATGGCAGGAAGCGTTCCTGTAGAAAAGAATTTTGTTAAAATCGAATATAGATTTAAGTGTCAGGAAGTATTTTCTGAAAGTATTTGTATGTAGTGTAGCCATGTATGGAAGTGAAGCATGGACAATAAATAGTTTAGACAAGAAGAGAATGGAAGCTTTAGAAATCTGGTGCTACAGAAGAATTTTGAAGATTAGGTGGGTAGATCACGTATGTAATGAGAAGGTATTGAATAGGATTGGGGGGGGGGGGGGGGGAAGAGATGTTTGTAGCACAACTTGTCTAGAAGAAGGGATCGGTTGGTAGGACTTGTCCTGAGGCATCGAGGGATCACAAAATTAGAATTTAAGGGCAGCGTGGAGGATGAAAATCGTAGAGGGAGACAAGGAGATGAATACACTAAGCAGATTCAGAAGGATGTAGGTTGCAGTAGGTACTAGGTGATGAAGGAGCTTGCAGAGGATAGATTAGCATGGAGAGCTGCATCAAACCAGTCTCAGGACTGAAGACCACAACAACAACAATACATTTTTGTAAACAGTTCCGTGTTAACCAAAGGAACCACTGTTCCGATGTACGTTACTTCGCTACGCAGTTCGCAGAATTGTACAGGTAATCAATAATATTGAATAATTAATCTACAAATCATTGCATTTATGGAATTTGCAGATAATAACTCGATCGACAGAGAAAGAGATAAATAAAAGAGCGGGTATGGCTTCACACGCCGATAGTTAACGAAAGTGTGGTTTCCAATTACTTTAGTAGCGTACGGGGTTATAACATGTATTGAATTTGCCATATCTGCTTATACGAGGAGTGCTTTAAGCACATTTCTCTATGTCTGTATCGATGGACGAAGATGCGTCGATGACAGAGGCTTCCGACGTCGTAGATTTAGCGCCTCCGCCACAAGCGATGCTAACTACTTCAGACTACGCAAGTAGGGCGCCTGGGGAACTAAACTACGGCAATATAACCGGCCGCGGGGAAGACGGGCGGCAGTTCCCCTTGGGCAGCCACTCGGCATATCATCGTTAACTACGCCAAGTCACCAACTTCTCAACATCACAGCTCTGGACTCTGAGTGTGTCTCTCTCCAGTATACATTCCGAGGACTTTGACGTAGTCAGTAATGCGCGACTTTAAGTGCTATACTCGGAAACATTTACTGGGATTATTTATACTACCGTAGTCTAAATCTAATTTGATCTCGACAGCATCAAACGTCATTGCTTACATATTGTCACTTCTAGAACATTAAGTGTATGTTCCATCTACGCTGCTTATTTTATTTTGAACTTTTACCATCCTTGGATACATGAATCCAGCGATTTAAGTTCTATACTACTGGCCACTAAAACTGCTACACCAAGAAGAAATGCAGATGATAAACGGGTATTCATTGGACAAATATATTATACTAGCACTGAGATGCGTTTACATTTTCACTCAATCCGGATGCATGGATCCTGAGAAATCAGTACCCAGAACAACCACCTCTGGGCATTGAGACAAACAGAGCTTGGATGGCGTGTACAGGTACAGCTGTCCATACAGCTTCAACACGATACCACCGTTTATCAAGAGTAGTGACTGACGTATTGTGACGAACCAGTTGCTCGGCCACCAGTGACCAGACGTTTTCAGTTGGTGAGAGATCTGGTGAATATGCTGACCAGAGCAGAAGTCGAACATTTTCTGTATCCAGAAAGGACCGTACAGAACCTGCAACATGCGGCCGTGCATTATCCTGCTGAACTAAAGGATTTCGCAGTGATCGAATGAAGGGTAGAGCCCCGGGTCGTAACACATCTGAAATGTAACGCCCACTGTCAAAGTGCCGTCAATGCGAACAAGAGGTGATCAGACGTGTAACCAATGGCACCCAATACCATCACACCGGGCCATTCGCCAGTATGGCGATGACGAATACACGATTCCAATGTGCGTTCACCGTAATGTCGCCAACACGGATGCGACTGCCATGATGCTGTAAAAAGAACTGGATTCATCTGAAAAAGTGACGTTTAGCCATTCGTGCAACCAGATTCGACGTTGTGTACACAAATGCTGGCGCTCCTGTCTTTGACGCAGCGTCAAGGGTAACCGCAGCCATGGTTTCCGAGCTGATAGTCCATGCTACTGCAAACGGCGTCGATCTGTTCGTGCAGTTGATTGTTGTCTTGCACGATCCGTTACAGCGTTGCGGACAAGATGATTGTCATCTCGACTGCAAGTGATGCGAGGCCGTTGGTATCCAGCACGGCAATCTGTATTACCTTCTGAACTCGACCAACGCGAGCAGAAATGTTGCGATACGATAAATACCAATTACAATAGGCTACAATACGACCTTTATGAAAATGGGAAACGAAACGCGATTGTATACATTTCTCCTCCTTACACGAGGCATCTCACCAACGTTTCACCAGAAAACGCCCGTCTACTGCTGTTTGTGTATGAGAAATCGGTGGGAAACTTTCCTCACGTCAGCACGTTGTAGGTGTCGTCACCTGCGCCAACCTTGCGTGAATGCTCAGAAAAGCTAATCGTCTGCATATCACAACATCTCCTTCCTGTCGGTTTAGTTTGGCGTTTGTAGCACGTCATCTGCGTGGTGTAGCAATTTTAGTGGTCAGTAGTGTACTTCCTGAGGTCTTTGACGTAGTCAGTAGTGCTCGACTCTAAGCGCTACATTCGGAAACATTTACTAGGATTATCTGTAATACCGTAGTCTAATTCTTGTGACAAATTCTGTTTTGTTCTCGTCAGCATCAACCGTCATTGCTTACATTTTTGACTTCTAGAGCACCTACGCCCTTTATTTTATTGTGAACTTTTACCTGGCCGAGCGATTCTAGGCGCTTCAGTCTGGAACCGCGCGACCGCTACGATCGCAGGTTCGAATCCTGCCTCGGGTGTGGATGTGTGTGTTGTCCTTAGGTTAGTTAGGTTTAAGTAGTTCTAAGTCATAGGGGACTGATGGCCTCAGATGTTAAGTCCCACAGTGCTCGGAGCCATTTGAACCTTTTGAACTTTCACCATCCTTGGATGCATGGATCCAGTGACTTAAGTTGTATTAATTTTTGATGACCAGTGAACACTGCAACAATAAAAGTGTTAATTTGTTACTGTAAATTGCAGCTCATGGGAATATGAGCCAGCCGTCTCAATCCTGCCACTCAGCTCCATGTGTGTGTATCCTCTCCACTCGAAGGCTCATAAACCCTGACCAGTGGCGGTCGACTATGTTAGTATCACACAATCGATGAGTACATTCTCTAAAAGCCGAAAGCAGATCTTCAAGGGAGGAAAAACAGGATTAAATGTAATTTAATCTGGGAAACTTCGCCCTCTACCGGACGCTACATTCGTGTTGTTGATCTTACTGCGGAATCGGATGATGCGTGCCCGATGCCTGATGTTGGACATAGAACCATCAGAATTTTCCTTGAAAGGAAATGAGAGTTTCGGGCGTAGATCGGCTTCACTGAAAGAATACTTTTAGCCGCCCTCCTTATTCTTTGATACGAACAGTACAGTATTAACCACTGGCCTACGTTATTTATCTGTGGCGTTTACAACTGTCATAAATCCATCCTAACTTAGGACTAAGTAAAATGACATTAATAAAAATTGTTTCTGCCTGCTCAGGACTCACAAAGTGCAGGCATAGAAGCTTTTGACAATACGAGTTTATGGCATATGGAAGTTTGGCTTGTTGCGGGACGCGAGCGCAGACAGCCAGAATGGTAAAAGCGACCGCACACGATAAGCGGCATTTCCGGATTTGAGTCCAAGTCCAGCACAAATTTTCATGTGTCGTCTATAAAACGAACAGCTAACGTCAATATGTATTCGCAATTTGCGACTCCTTTTCGTAATATCGAACACAAAGCCCCAAATAGACTAAAACTAGGTCGAATACGGGATGACATCCCTCCACTAAGTACCACATTCACAAACTCTTAATCAGACGGAACATCTCTTACGCCACTGAAGCCTGAATTCCACCTACACCACACATTTACTACGTTCTCCAAACCTACCAAGCTGGCTATTCCCATTCCGTATCCATCTACCATCCCCCATTGTGCTTACAAATGATGTTATACAGTTCCCTTCTCTCATCTTCAACGCTGAACACACCACATGGGCGTAAAACACTGCCCTACGATCGCAGCGCTGCATGCTGTGAGTCACCCGCAACGTATTGACGAAGCTGGCGCCCCCCGAACGACGTGGCAGCTGCTGCCGGCTCGACTTTATGCAATGTCTTACCTCGTCTGTTCGCTAACAGCTTCGTAAGTGAGACAGGGGTCGTATCTGGACCGCTAAACAAAGACGGAAGTGTTGTCTCCGATCTACGGACTGGGCAGCCCTGTATACGAGATGTGTCTCGAATATTCTTTAACAACCGCAACGATACAACTGCTTTGCTGTCGTTACGTATGCTGAAACCGAACAGATCCTTGTCTAAGATATCCTCAGTTTTCTTTTCCATACTTCTGCATATTAATCTTGTCAGTAACTTAGATGCAGGAGCTGTTTAGCTGACTGTGCGATGATTCTCTCACAGTCTGCCCTTCGTATCTTCGGAACTGTGTGCTGGCCGTACTGGCCGAGCGGTTCTAGGCGCTTCAGTCTGGAACCGCGCCACCGCTACGGTTGCAGGTTCGAATCCTGCCTCGGGCAGTGATGTGTGTGATGTCCTTAGTTAGGTTCAAGTAGTTCTAAGTTGTAGGGGACTGATGACCTCACATGTTAAGTCACAAAGTGCTCAGAGACATTTGTGCCATTTTGGAATTGTGTGGATGATGTTTTTCCGACACTTAGATCGCATGTCTCCGTCTGCACATCAAATTGAGTAGTCGTTTGGTTTCTGTTTTTCCAGATAGTATCAGATATTTCGCAGAATTATTATGCATGCCTTCCGAATTACTTGATAGCAAAATTTAAAAATCTGCCTGTGTTACTGGATCGCCTATGTCTACCAAATCAACTTCAGTATTTTCTGCTATTATCAGACAGTTCATCCAACTCGCTTTATTATTCTACTTCTACCTATCGGCTCTCACCTCTACGTTTAATAACGGAATCTCTGCTGCTCTCTCAATGTTGACTCCTTTGTTTTTAATTTAAATCGAAGACTGTTTTGAATTTTCGCCATGCTGAACCGGTCCTCCCAGCGACCAATTCGTTTCAGATTTGTTCAAATTTTTTCTGCAAACATTTCGCATTGGATTCCTTACGCTTCCTATTTATTTCATTGTTAAGAGACTTATACTGCTGTATTCACGCCTTTTCATGAGAACCTTTATACTTTCTTCTTTCGTCGAGCAATTGAAGCATTTATTCTGCTACCCAGGCTTCCTTCACAATTACCCTTCTCGCACATACATCTGTCTCTCAGACTTCTACTATTCCGTTTTTACAGATGTCCATTCCTCCGCAACTTAATTGTCTACTATGCAATTCATTATCCAAATATCTACACCTTCAGGAAATTTTAAAAGCACATCATGATCGGTAAATAGGTATCCCACTTCTTTCCACACTTAATCTTAATGTCTCACCATGACGTAATCCAGCTGGTACCTTCCTGTGTCTCTAAGCCATTTCCATGCAGACCGCTTCCTCTTTTGAGTTGTTTTCGGCGTTGATTTCCTATCGATTTTTATGTGAATAATTCTGTATCTGAGTTGTTCAAAGCAACTCACTATCAGACCTACATTTCCATTCATGAAAACTGCTTTTGCAGCTACCTTATTCTGCGATGCTGTTTATTTCACTCTTCATTCGTCTAACGCTATATACCTCTCTTATTTCCATTTTATTTCTATGATTCCCATTATACGTAGATTGAGCTTCCGCATTTCCCTTTTCAGTTTTTCAACTTTCCTACCACAATTAAACGTCTGACATGCGAAGCTCCGACTCACAGAACTTTTCCGTTTGGTCGGTTGTTTAATCTTTTCGTGATTATTACCTCCGTGGTTGTCTCCTACGTATGTCCGAATGGAGGACTGAACAAGAATCTTTAGCCAATGGAGAAGCAGAGAAGTCATCACGATATTTCTTCAATACCAAATCACATGCCTTTTGGATACACGTTTAGGGTCTTCAGCCTAGTAATCTCCATTGTCTCCTACACTCTCGCCGTTGATCATTGGTAATTCTTCCACCTTTTACATGCAGTTTCCCACGTAACATCCCTTGCATTTTCCAGTGGTTCATGGTACCATGGTAGGAGACGACGATTTCGGTAGTTATAATACGTTAAGCAGCACGTCGTTTTGTGGCGTCCCTAATACCATTAACTCTTGTAAAACACAGAATTGAGGCGAGCATGCTTTTATTAATGAAAACGGCACTCCTTTTTTAATGGCATACGAAAGTTCTTGAGTAGACGAATTCACTGAGTAATGTTTGTTGACGATGATGACAAGATTTTTCCCAAAGTTATGTGATAAATAGCCTAAATTGTTATATTAGGCAGCTGGAATCCGCTTTTGCTGTACTGTCACTTTTTAGCTACGCTCTCATGCTAGGCTTCGTCTTCATATGTAGCAATAAGACAGGTTGGTTCAAAGGGCTCTGAGCACTATGGGAGTTAAATGCTGTGATAATCAGTCCCCTAGAACCTAGCACTACTTAAACCTAACTTACCTAAAGACATCACACACATCCATGCCCGAGTCAGGATTCGAACCTGCGACAGTAGCGGTCGCGCGGTTCCAGACTGTAGCGCCTACGACCGCTTGGCCACTTCGGCAATAAGACAGGAAATGGCTATTAAGATAAAACTCAGTCCCTCTTGTCACTATTACATATAACAGACACCCTGACGTCACTTTATCATACAACACATTGTCCATATCCATTTCCAAATCGGTATTACAGATGACGCGTCACGTTTGAAATTTAAATGTGTACAGCTGTATGATGAGGAACCTCTCGGTTGAGACAGTCATGGTCCAACAACCTTAATTTTCCACAAAATCAAATAAACGGTATGTTATTGTTGAATGGCTACGGAATTTTTTGATATCATGTGTGAAATGTTGCAGTGTGGAGAAGGACGACTGCTGTCTTTTCAATTTATTCACAGTTGATTCGAAAGGAAGTGGAGCTTCATCTTCTGATATTTTGTGATTGAGATCTATGGTTTGCGCGAAAGTATATTACGATACTGTACCGTAGCGTTCTTTAGTTGGAAACTAGGTGAGACATTCTCATCTTTCATTTGTATGCACTGGGAGGTAGTCTTGCAGTTACCACAGTACAGAACAGAATGTGCTTGCGGTGGTATATCAAGTCTATAATAGCGCCAAGCTGTTTGAAAATGAAGTTGCATTCGTAAATTTTGGGAAAAATTTAAAACAGTAAATACTTCTGAGTGAAATAAAAGTAGTGTGAGATATAGTCTTTTGTTGTCCCTCAAGTAAAAATTAAATAAAAAATAAAACAGAAACTGAAAATTAAATGAAGTAAAAGTAAACATGGAAACTGGTTGGTGAGACAGGAAGTTGGCCTCTGTTCTCTCGTACGATGAGTGAGTCCAGTGTGTCACCACGCCAACTGAATACGTGGATTGGAAAGGGAAGACCCAATACGATGGGTTTATATCGATCGCATTAGCACTAGACATACTAGAGTGCAGCACCACCCAACTTCTTATACCCGTTACTGATGTCTGTCTATGCCAAACATTTTTGTTCGACCTGTAAGTATAAGCTTATGAGAGTGCCATCTCTCTGTAGTATTATTCACAGCTAGAACTCTGTTGTTCGCTTCTCCGAGTTCAGTTTCAGTCAGGGCATTCAGTCTGGGTGTTGATATTTTCACAAATGGTACTGTCCGTAGTGTGAAGGGCTGCAAATAGCTTATTGTCCTACGATGTAGGGCAGGTTCTGTGTGTGCATGTGTATCCATGTGTCTTTGTGCGTAGGAAAGAGCCGGAGCGTGAGGGAGAGGGATGTGGAAGAGAGAAAGAGAGACGGAGAGTCAGCATACTAGATGTTGGCAGTCGGAACAATGGTGGTGGCAGAAACTGGCGCGGACGCGCTTTGGCGGCCCCGGAGGCGATAGAAAATAAAAGTGGACGCGATGGTCGGCCGTCGGCAGCCGGTAGCCGGCACGACCCCGCCGCTCGGCGCCGCCGGCGGGCAGGGAGCGCCGGCTTTAATTGCAGCTGTCGTTCCACCCAGGCCTGTGAATAATGCTCCGCTTATGGCCGCCACTGACCGGCAACGGACAGTCCCACCCCCGACCTCAGCCTCCCCGTCTCTCGCTGCCTCTCTCTCTCTCTCTCTCTCCCTCTCTCTCTGCCCTTTTCCGCTTCCTTTCCTGCTTTCCGCTCACTGCTCAGCGCTCAGTTGCCCCCGCTGCCAACAAAGGCACTGTCCGTGTCGTGTGGGCATTTCGGCGCTTCAGCACATCACTGATCGGACAGGTGATTTGTTTAGAGCGCACCGCATTTGAGCTTTTAGCCCGCAGCGACGTGCAAACAAAAGATAATGAAATGGGCACCGGAAATGTGCGTGATTCAGGAAAAGATGATGCCAGAGAGTGAATTAGATACAGTTACCTGGGCAGATACCAGTCAATATTCTCTTCCAAATGCTGAAAGTGGCAGGAGTCAAATACAGCGAACGAAAGGCTATTTACAATATGTACAGATACCAGATGGCAGTTATAAGAATCGAGGGGCACGAAAGGGAAGCAGTGGTAGGGAAGGGAGTGAGACCGGTTTATAGTCTATCCCCGATGTTATTCAATTTGTATATTGAGCAAGTAGTAAAGAAAACAAACGAAAATTTGAATTAAAATCCATGGAGAAGAAATAAAAACTATGATGTTTGTCAACGACATTGTAATTGTGTCAGAGACAGCAAAGCATCTGGAAGAGCAACTAAACGGAGTCGACGATGCCTTGAAAAGAGCATATAAGACGAACATCAAGGAAAGCAAAACGAGGATAATGGAACGTAGTCGAATTAAATCAGGTGATCCTGTGGGAATTAGATTAAGAAATGAGACACTTAAAGTAGTAAATGAGTTTTGCTGTTTGGGGAACAAAGTAACTGATGTTGGTCGAAGTAGAGAAGATGTAAAACGTATACTGACAATGGCGAGGAACGCATTTCTGAAGAAGAGAAATTTGTCAACATTTACTATAGATTTAAGTATCAGGAAGTCTTTCCTATAAGTATATGTATGGAGTGTAGCCATGTATGGAAGTTTAATAGTTTAGACATGAAGAGAACAGCGGCTTTCGACATGCTGATTAGATGAATAGATGACGTAACTAATGAGGAGGTACTGAATAGAATTGGGGAGAAGAGAATTTGTGGCAGAACGTGACTAGCAAAAGGGATCGGTTGGTAGGACATGTTCTGAGGTATCAAGGGATCACCAGTTTAGTATTGGAGGGCAGCGTGGAAGGTAAAAAACGTAGAGGGAGATCAAGAGATGAATACACTAAACAGATTCATAAGGATTGTAGGTTGTATTAGCTTGCACAGGACAGAGTATTATGGAGAGCTGCATTAAACCAGTCTCTGGACTGAAGACCACAGCAACAGCACCTAGGCAGATTAAGGCAATGGAGAGGCCGGTTAGACGCTACATTTTATATCAAGAAAACTGATACCATTTGATATTAGGATGACGACACAGAAACAGATTTCGCCAAGATAGATTGGGGTTCGGCGTATGACGTCCTCAGAAAAATAATCAAGACTAGAGGTTGTGTTACAGTATGTTTGTGGAATATCTCGTAGAAGGAACTGATTATTTGGTCATTGTCGATACTTTATAGTGCAAGTTTCTAAGATGATTGCAAAGTTTAGAAATTGTCGTCTGGTAAATGAAAGCACATAAATTGTAACTATACAGGGTGAGTCACCCAGCATTACCACTGGGTATATTTCGTAAACCACATCAAATACTGATGAATGGATTCCACAGACCGAACGTGAGGAGAGGGGCTAGTGTAATTGGTTAATACCAACCATAAAAAAATGCACGGAAGTAGTTTTTTAACACAAACCTACGTTTTTTTTTAAATAGAACCCCGTTAGTTTTGTTAGCACATCTGAACATATAAACAAATACGTAATCATTGCCGTTTGTTGCATTGTAAAATGTTAATTACATCCGGAGATATTGTATCCTAAAGTTGACGCTTGAGTACCACTCTTCCGCTGTTCGATCTTGTGTATCGCAGAGCACCGAATTACGTAGGGATCCAAAGGGAACGGTGATGGACCTTAGGCACAGAAGAGACTGGAACAGCACGTTACGTCCACATGCTAACACCTTTTGTTGGTTTTTTTCACTGACGCACATGTGCATTACCATGAGGGGTGAGGTACACGTTCGACGGGCGTTTCATAGGACGTGGAGGACGCATAAATTGGCCAGCTCGTTCTCCTGATCTTACACCTCTGGACTTCTTTCTGTGGGGTACGTTAAAAGAGAATGTGTACCGTGATGTGCCTACAACCCCAGAGGATATGGAACAACGTATTGTGACAGCCTGCGGCGACATTAAACCAGATGTACTGCCGCGTGTACGACATTCATTACGCCAGAGATTGCAGTTGTGTGCAGCAAATGATGGCCACCACATTGAATATCTATTGGCCTGACATGTCGGGACACACTCTATTCCATTCCGTAATTGGAAACGGACACCACGTGTGTACGTGTACCTCATCCCTCACGGTAATGTACATGTGCGTCAGCGAAAAAGACCAATAAAAAGGTGTTAGCATGTGGACGTAATGTGCTGTTCCAGTCTCTTCTGTACCCAAGGTCCATCACCGTTCCCTTTGGATCCCTACGTAACTCGGTGCTCTGCAATACACACGATCGAACAGCGCAGGAGTTGTACTCAAGCGTAAACTTTATGTTACAATATCTCCGGATGTAATTAACATTTTACAATGCAACAAACGCAACTGATTACGTATTTGTTTATATGTTCAGATGTGCTAACAAAACTAACGGGGTTCTATTTAAAAAAATTTGTGTTAAAAAACATACATCAGTGCATTTTTTATGGTTTGTATTAACCAATTACACTATCCCCTCTCCTCACGTTCGGTCTGTGGAATCGATTCGTCAGTATTTGATGTAGTTCAGGAAATATATCCAGCGGTAACGTTAGATGACTCACCCTGTATAGTATGAAACGAATGTTCAGAGAATGAAGAAAGAGCTGCGATGGCTATGGACGTGCGTACTTCTCAGTTGCCGTGCCCGATGAGAATCTCCAGAGATAAGATAGCAGCGACAAAGAAAAGGATGAATTAGCCGTTTCCGTGTCTTATCCTTAGCTGGTGCAGCGCCTCTTCAGACGGTAGAGTGACGAACAGGAGCTTCTCGTGCAGAACATGGATGAAAGTCTCCAGAAGACTGTCATCCTCCCTGTGCCTTGGCTGGATCATGTTATGCGTTCGATTTAACCTTGGTTGCTATTCTGTGTTAATCTCCAGCGGTTATCTCGATTATGCTGTTATCCTCTTTTTTCGCAGGTGGCAGCAGCGGTGTGTATCGGTATGCGTACTAAGGAATATCTTTGGCCTGGCGCTAATAGATTCCAGCTGGGCTGTGTGCGGGCAGTTGGTCGATTGACGTGGAGCAGCGAGGAAATCTCTGCGGCGCATAGTTTGGCCGGGCCCTCTGTCGGCCTCTATATGGTAGCAGGGTGTGTGGTGCTGCTCCCATTACTACGAGGTTCGTGGCGCACCGATCCTGGACATGAAAGTTGAGTTTTGACTTAATCTACCAGCAAGTGTCGACTGTTCACATTGTGTGGTTTGGAGTTCGTTGTCAGCTGTTGGGATATTGCCACGAGCGACAACGTGTGTTTTCAAATTGGCAAATTTCAGCCACCCTCCGGTGGAGTTTAACTGTACTTGGTTATTTGAATTGATGTGCACCAGCAGAACCTCGTGCGTTTTGGCCGTTAACGTCAATTGAACCCCGCTGTCCATCACGGTATGTGCTCTGACAGCTCAATGTATGATAGGCTGTGGACGCCAATACCTTCTACATTGCTCCATTGAACTCCCTGTTGTGTGCTGGTCGGTGAAGCAGAGGTTGTCTTGTCGGTGGGTCCCTCGACTGTCTGTCGGTAGGGTTGTAGTCGGATCTACAGTGGTTGGGCCGACTGCCTGTCTCACCTAATCGAGCGTTCGTGTTTGAACCGGCCACGGTGGTTTAGCGGTTCTAGGCGCTCAGTCCGGAACCGCGCGACTGCTACGGTCACAGGTTCGAATCCTGCCTCGGGCATGGATGTGTGTGATGTCCTTAGGTTAGTTAGGTTCAAGTAGTTCTAAGTTCTAGGGGACTGATGACCACAGTGCTCAGAGCCATTTGAACCATTTTGTTAGTGTTTGAATTCCAGGCCGACCCTCCGAACTTGTGAGCACCCTTGGGTGTACTACCTTTCCTTGTTTGTTCTTCTTATTTTTACTTTATGGCTTCTAGACAATTTTTAAATTAAAGTTGCTTTGCCCATAAGGTGTCAGATGGTTTGGGCCTTCAGCCTAATTTAAGAACTGTTTAAAAATTAATATCATTTACTCTTAAGAGTAGGGGCTTCAGCCGATTTTGAATATAAGTTCTTTGTTCCTAAAGTGTCAGATTCTTCGGGCCATCAGCCGATTTTGAATTTAAGTTGTTTTCTCTTAAAGTGTCAGATTTTGGTTGAGCTTTAAATTATTGGCTTTGAGCCATTTTTAAATTAATGTGGTCTTGTCCTTAAGGCTTGAGATTGTACGGCTTATTTAGCCGATAGTTAAATTCCCAAAGTAACGCTGTGCTTTTTTGTAAAAAAAATTATTGGCTATTGTAATGTTTGATCAAATAAAAGGCTGTTTGTTCGAGTGTAACTGATAGGCGCTTATTTTAGCCCCTTCCCACAACTAAAACTACCTGTCCTGTCCTGTGTGTTTATCAGGCTGTCTCACTCCTTCTACGCCCGAACGCTCCATCTCTAACGGCATACACTTAGTAAAACATTTCAAATATACCACAAATTTTTGTCTGTGGCACAATGTTTCACCTTGAAATACATTATAAGGAAGGAAAACTCACCACGTTGGAATCATCCGATCGAGGCGGAAATCGGTAAGAGATGTGCACATGTACAAACAAACAGATGATAACAAGTTGACTGAAAGTGGATGACTTTTTTAAACAGAAAGAGCTTCCGAAACAGAGCAAGTAAATAATGCGCTGGTCCCCCTATGGCTCTTATGGAAGCACTTACTCCGCTTCGCATTCGTTGATATTGTTGTTGGATATCCTCCTGAGGGAAATCGTCCAAATTGTGTCCAATTGGTGGGTTAGATCACCAAAACCCCAAGGTGGCTCGAGGGCCCTGTCGATAATGCTCCACTGATTTCCCTAAATCACTCCAGGCAAACGCCGGAATCGTTCCTTTGCAAGTGCACGGCCCACTTCCTTCCCCTTTCTTAACACGATCAGAGCTTGTGTTCCGTCTCCAGTGCCCTCGATGTTGTCGGGACATTAAAACTAAACTTCCTTCCTTCCTCCGTAATTCACCAAATAATCTCGATCGGGGGAGGATCCGGCGACCTTGCTGGTCAAGGTAGGGTCTGGCAAGCACCAAGTCAATCAGTGCAAACTTTCGAAGTGTCAGGGCAGGAATTATCTTGCGGGGATGTAAGCCCTGGATGGCTTGCTATGAAGGGCTATAAAACGGTCGGTAGAATTTCGTCGACGGAGCGTTGTGTTGTAAGAATGCCACGGATGAAAAACATATTCTGCGTCACAAAAATTAATTGCGCAAAAATCGTCACTAATTACATAGCTGTATTAAGTACTAAGATAACAGTGTCAGCCTCGATTTTTCAAATGGAATTATACTAATTCCTGCAGCCAGTATTACAGCTGTAAGAGACACAAATTTCACTCTTCAAAATGTCATTACAGTATCAAACCAATTAGAACTTATCTCCTTTGGTCATGAAACTTATTGCTGTTTTATAGTTTTTTTTCTCTTTTTTCTATCGGGAACTATTAAATTATCTTGCTGTGGCTTTCAAGACTGTCGCAGCCAAGAGATTCAATCACATTTGGTTAAATCATAGTGGTTGTACGAACGCACGAACACGCATCTGAGGACCGTTCCCCAGTTAATTAGGATAACAGTTCTGCTATTGTTTCTGCCAGGCACTGGAACGGAAAGTGCACGGATTTGTAAACAGAAAATGGAGCTGTAATGTTAGTCAAACGCAGGGCGGAGTGGCAGAGCGGTTCTAGGCGCTACTGTCTGGAGCCATGCGACCGCTACCGTCGCAGGTTCGAATCCTGCCTCGCTCATGGATGTGTGTTACGTTCTTCGGTTAGTTAGGTTTAAGTAGTTCTAAGGTATAGAGGACTGATGACCCTGGAAGTTAAGTCCTATAGTGCTCAGTGCCATTTGAACCATTTAGTTAGTCAAACAGGTGCTTCGTGTCATGCGTTTAATGTCATCATGCACACTTAATTTGCAAAATTACATCAGCAATAGCAACAAAAAGACACCACAGAAAAATGTCATTAGCAAGCCCTTAAAATTCATTTTAGGTTACAAAGTGCTCGAAACGCCAACCGTGTACTGTAGTACACGTTTGCAGTCACCTGCGGAAGGAGTCCTAGACAGACCGAAGAGATTCCTTCGAGACCATTGCCTTTACTACAACAATACGTTGTAATATCTCACGAATCATTATAACTTGTGGAAAGATTTCATATTTATTTTACACCAGAGAAAAGGTCTAATGGCGTAAAATCAGGGATATGGGCAGAATTGTAAGAGCGTTTTTGTAGCCACAGTCGGGGAGTGAGTCGGGCTTACACGATGTCGGTGCGGCGTGCATCTACACTCCTGGAAATTGAAATAAGAACACCGTGAATTCATTGTCCAAGGAAGGAGAAACTTTATTGACACATTCCTGGGGTCAGATACATCACATGATCACACTGGCAGAACCACAGGCACATAGACGCAGGCAACAGGGCATGCACAATGTCGGCACTAGTACAGTTTATATTCATCTTTCGGAGCAATGCAGACTGCTATTCTCCCATGGGGACGATCGTAGAGATGCTGGATGTAGTCCTGTGGAACGCGCTTGCATGCTATTTCCACTTAGCGCCTGAGTTGGACCAGCGTTCGTGCTGGACATGCAGACCGCGTGAGACGACGCTTCATCCAGTCCCAAACATGCTCAATAGGCGACAGATCCGGAGATCTTGCTGGCCAGGGTAGTTGATTTACACCTTCTAGAGCACGTTGGGTGGCACGGGATACATGCGGACGTTCATTGTCCTGTTGGAACAGCAAGTTCCCTTGCCGGTCTAGGAATGGTAGAACGATGGGTTCGATGACGGTTTGGATGTACCGTGCACTATTCAGTGTCCCCCCGACGATCACCAGAGATGTACGGCCGGTGTAGGAGATCGCTCCCCATACCATGATGCCGGGTGTTGGCCCTGTGTGCCTCGGTCGTATGCAGTCCTGATTGTGGCGCTCACCTGCACGGCGCCAAACACGCATACGACCATCATTGGCACTAAGGCAGAAGCGACTCTCATCTCTGAAGACGACACGTCTCCATTCGTCCCTCCATTCACGCCTGTCGCGGTACCACTGGAGGCGGGCTGTACGATGTTGGGGCGTGAGCGGAAGATGGCCTAACGGTGTGCGGGACCGTAGCCCAGCTTCATGGAGACGGTTGCGAATGGTCCTCGCCGATACCCCAGGAGCAACAGTGTCCCTAATTTGCTGGGAAGTGGCGGTGCGGTCCCCTACGGCACTGCGTAGGATCCTACGGTCTTGGCGTGCATCCGTGCGTCGCTGCGGTCCGGTCCCAGGTCGACGGGCACGTGCACCTTCCGCCGACCACTGGCGACAACATCGATGTACTGTGGAGACCTGATGCCCCACGTGTTGAGCAATTCGGCGGTACGTCCACCCGGCCTCCCGCATGCCCACTATACGCCCTCGCTCAAAGTCCGTCAACTGCACATACGGTTCACGTCCACGCTGTCGCGGCATGCTACCAGTGTTAAAGACTGCGATGGAGCTCCGTATGCCACGGCAAACTGGCTGACACTGACGGCGGCGGTGCACAAATGCTGCGCAGCTAGCGCCATTCGACGGCCAACACCGAGGTTCCTGGTGTGTCCGCTGTGCCGTGCGTGTGATCATTGCTTGTACAGCCCTCTCGCAGTGTCCGGAGCAAGTATGGTGGGTCTGACACACCGGTGTCAATGTGTTCTTTTTTCCATTTCCAGGAGTGTACGTATTTCAAGCAGTACTTCGCCTAGGAGGGCTCGTATCACTTCGGTAAGAAGTTATGGTTATCTTTCGCCCTTTAAGGTTTCTTGGTTCACATAAGCACCAGTCACACAGTTTCCGATACTCCTCTACCGAAAGTTCACACTCAGCTGACTGATATTGAAACTGCTCGGACAGAAAGGTTTCGCAGTGGCTCAGTAATTCATATTTAGCTTTCAATGGTAGCTTCATCGGTAAAGAGAACTGTCTAAAAAATGAACTTTTCGTCCTGATGTCGCATCACAAACAATTAACAGAATATCACGCTTCTTTTGCAATCTTGCCATTTAATCTGCTGACAAAGTGACACTTTATTCTTATGGAAGCTGTCTGCGAGTAAAATGCGAACGAAACTAGTCTGCCTTATTCCAGAGAAAGGCGCCATTTTTCATTAGTTAGCATGTGGATTACGAATAACAGCTGCCAAAACACTCATCCTGTTTTCTGTCATCCTTGTGGGTTGCTGTATACCCTCTACGCAGTACTCCACAGTCCATCCAATAAGAATTTTTCACATTCACTGACCTGTCGTTCTTGTTGTACACTGTCTGTTGAAATACTTCTGCTCTTTTAGTTCATGTTTAGTCTTCGCGTTCCTTCAGCTCTATCAGTAACCAAATAGAACAAATAGAATATGTATGTCCTCTGCGCCCCCATTATACGGGCGCCGTGGGGGTACAACATCCTGTTCCCTGCTTAACCGGCAATACATATTTCCTGATTAGGATATGAAATCAGTAACTTCCACATAAGACAGCAACTGTTTTCATGTTCAGAACAGATAAACTCTAAGTTCTAAATATTGTACTTCATGCGAATCTGCTAACTGGTATTCGAGAAGTGAAACTGCTGATTTCATCTGATCTATAGCTACATTACTAGCACCAGTCTTTATCACTGATCCATTTGGAAAACAGAAGCTGATATCGATGTAGCTATGAAAAGACATATACCTCGAGTTGAGTACTTGCTCACATTTCATCTGGGTGGAAATGTAACTGACGTACCTTAAACGATTCCAGAAATATATTACGTAAACAGCTCAGCTGAATGAACGCAATACCTGTTAGCCTTTGACTTTCATAAAATCGCTGTAAACGGTAAACGAATGTTCTGTTGAAACCAGTCAATGGACTTACGATGTATGTCAACCGACGTCCTATAGTGAATCAAAAAATAGTTCTGTATCTCTGTTTAAAATAAGGTAGCAAACAGTGTTAAGTGGGCTCTTACTATCTTCATCTTTATTCACTGCCAGTCCACGAGAACTGCGTCCATTGGCATAATGAGGCAGTATGTGCATAATCAAGGCTTGCTGTATTAGTGTTGTACTAGTCGAAGTCAGTGTTGATAGTATGGTACTCAGGAACCATGTCTATGCACCGTCTGTTTTGACTCTGCAGGTTGTAGTTGTGCTCAATTTGGAGGTAAACAGAGTCTGCAACATTCATCCTAGAACACAACTACGCCCCACCGAACTGCTTCAAGCATTCTAACGCGGTCGCATTGTCCGCCTGCGGTAAGCTGGATGAATATATTTAACGATTGATGTAAATGTTGGGCACAATGCATCAATAGCGAATTACGGTTTTCCACAGCTGTATGTGGAACATTCCCACAATTGCAGATCTGGACGTTCGTAAAGTACAAACGCACGTCAAGATGACGCATTTTGCGAGCAGCGATGGCCGACTGAACATCATCCAGGGACGGAATCTAGGTATACCTCATGTGATATCAGGGATCTTTAAGAAGCAACTGCTTGTAGCAGGATTAAGGACACTTATGTCTCTGGTTAGGCTACCACTGAAAATGTGGTGTCGTGAAAGAGTCGAGTGGAGAACAGAATGGCGCTCTGTTGTTTTCAGTGATGAAAGTAGTTTTTGTCTGTATGTGAATGAAGGACATACACGTGCATGGCGTAGAACTGGAGAGCTGCACGTTCTAGAGCGCATTGTCCTACAACCCACAATTCCCAAAGTAAGGTTCATGGTGTGTGGCCTACGAGTTACAACTAGTCGTCACTTTTGGTGTTTCTGCAGAGGAAAGTAACTAGTGCCCACTACATTATATAGGCCGGTATCCCCGTGCGTCGGCGTCGAGAGTTAGCTCTGCCCACAGATCACCAGATCTCTGGCCAATTGAACACGAATCGGGCATGTTAAAGCACGAGCTTACTCATTCACCAGCGCCAACTACGACCACAGCAGAATTGCAACAAAAGAAGCAATATGCTTGGGAAAATCTAGTATTCAGCACCTTTATGACTGCTTGCATGTGAGAATACACGCCTCCATTGCCACCGGAGGAAGGTACATTGTGTATGGATGCTACTGTCTGAGCACCCATTACTGTAAGTGAATGTTTCATTTGGTCTGAAGTTGTTCACATATACTTCTACAGAGATACATTACCTGTCCCCTAACTTGTCAATAAAATGACCTCCTCCTTGGGAATATAGCATTTTTCTCTTACAATGTGAATCTGATTCAGTCTTGTTATCATTGAAACAACATACTGCATCGTGTCAGCCTGTAAAGTTTCAAATCCGTTTACTTCTTCCCACCCTAGTGCTACTCTACATTTTTTTGTCAGATAGTCTATATAGTGACAGGGATTTCTAAAAAAGCTTTAAAATATATGTTTTATTGCCCCGATTGCGGTTGTACTTATCCTGATTACTATTTTCGGAAAAGTTCTACTGCCATCTTCAGATCTGTAAGTATTACAAACATGTTACAAGGTTTATAATTACCATAAATAATTTCGAAATGTAAATGTAAATGTCGTGTGATTAGGGCCTCCCGTCGGGTTGACCGTTCGCCGGGTGCGAGTCTTCCGATTGGACGCCACTTCGGCGACTTGCGCGTCGCTGCAGATGAAATGATGATGATTAGGACAACACAACACCCAGTCCCTGAGCGGAGAAAATCTCCGACCCAGCCGGGAATCGAAACCTGGCCCACAGGATATACATTCCCTCGCGCTGACCACTCAGCTACTGGGGGCGGACAATTTCGAAATAAAAAACATTAATTCAGTGTTACATACGTGAATTACAAAGCCAATATACGTGGTTAACTGCGATATGGTCACTGGAAACTAGGAGGTACTCTGTGAAATTAAAAATGTTAAGTAAAGGAAAGTATAAAATTTTTCATGGTGAATTCAGCGTCATACACTAAAATTATGCTTACCTCACAGGAACGACACTCCCATGCATTATCAATAACACTAAAAAGCCGTAACTGCATCTGCAGAGGAGTCGAATACACAAGATAGAGTACCTCACATCAGCCAAAGTGCGTTATCATTATTTGACACCTCTGCGCCTTGCTGATACAGATATGGCTTTTATGTTAGCGTTCTTAGTATTATATGGGAGACCACTTACTGTGAACTTCCCTCTATGTTTTCAAAGGCCTGTTGGCAATGTACCACACTTAATGCCTTTAAAATTCACGTAGCAAATATCCTGAAAATGGCAATATAACTCCGCTGAAACCAGTGATCAGAATATGTATTAATTGCGATCTGTAATAAAACATTGATATAGAGATCGCTCTCCATCTGAGAATAATGGACAATTAGAGACCTTTTTCTGCAAAATTACAGAATCAATGCCACTGAAGACGTCACAGGATATTTATCAGCACTTGCAAGATCATAATTCAGGGTCATAACTTATTCAAAAGTAGCACGGTGGACAAAACTAATAGGATAGAGGTAACCAGAATCTCTCTCTGCTGTGCTAAGAGGTTTTCAGTAATGTGTTAGTTCACAACAGCTACTTATCTCTTATGGGATACCTCCTAATATCGTGTGGGATCTCCTTTTGCCCGGCGTAGTGCAGCAATTCGACGTGGCACAGACTTAACACGCTGTTGGAACTCCCTTGCAGAAATAGTGAGTCAGGCTGCCTCGAGAGCCGTTCCCAATTGCGGAAGTGCTGGCGGTGCAGGATTTTGTGCACGAACTCACTTCTCGAGTATGTACCATATATGTGAGATGAGATTTATATGGAGTTATTGGGGTGGCCAAATCATTCAGCCGAACTGTCCAGAATGTTTATTAATTAAAACTTCCGGGCTGAATTGCCGTGGTCCACACATAAAACTTCTTCCCCTTCCTGACATTTCGTTGCCGGCTGCGGGAAACATCTTCTGAGGTGAGTCCGACACTCCTTTCCCAGCCGTCTGCAACCCATGATATTAATCCGTCATTATAATCTGATACGTTCGAGACTACTTGAAATGTGACCATAGTATCGAGCGTACATGAAGACTTACCTCAGAAGACGTGTCCCCCAGCCGGCAACGAAACGTCAGGAAGGAGAAGAAGTTGTACATATGGACCACGGAAATTCAGCCCGGAAGTTTGAAATAATAAAGACGCCGGCCGTGAAAGCTTACATGCTGTGATTGTCGAGAAAGTTATTCAGACTAATCACGAACACGCTGCATTGCCATCCATAATAATTCCATCGTTGTTTGGGAATATGATGTTAATGAATGGCTGCAAATGGTCTCCATGTACCCGAACATAGCAAACGACACTGTATATTCCATGTAAATGCATTATGGAGTCACCACCAGCTTGCACAGTGCCGTGTTGCTAACTTGGGTCCGTGACATCGTGGGGTACAGTCCTTACTCGAACCAACCGCCAGGTCTTACCAAGTGCGGTCGCGACTCATGTGAACCGGTAATGATTTTTCCAAATGAGAGGTCCTAGGGTCCAAATGACAGGTCCTAGGGTCCAAATGACAGGGTCACGAGCAGAGGAGTGGTGCAGCCGGCGGTGACGTGCCACGAGCAGAGGCACTCGCGTCAGTCGTCAGCTGCCACAGCGCATTAACGCCAAATTTCGCCACACTGTCCAGACTGCTGGGTTCTTCGTACGTCCTAAATTGATTTTTTACGTTTATTTCAAGCAGTATTACTTGGCTCTTAGCACTATGACTCTATTCAGACGCCGCTGCCCTCGGTCGTTACATGAAGGCTGCGTTGTCCGTGGTGAGAACGCCTGAAATTTGGTATTCTCGGAACACTACTGACACTGCGGTTTTCGGAATATTAATTTTACCTAACGATTCTCGAAACTGAATGTTCCAAGCGTCTCTCCTCAACTGCAAATCCGAGTTCAAAGACCGTTAACTCCCTTCCCGCGGCCATAATAACTTTTCCATAGAGTGCAAATGACAGCTCCGCCAATACACAGCCCTTTTATACATTCTGTGCACGATATTGCCTCAATCTACATATGCGCATATCTCTATCCCAGCGCATTTGTCACCATAGTATACGTAGTTTAGTTAAACAGTATCTTTGTTAACTTACACTCACTTCTCACAACGTGTTAAAAAAAATTTCCGTACACGTTATACAGGGTCTATATTTTAAGTTGGAAAACTCCAAAAACAAATCCGTAAGACAAAATTTACGTAGTTTTATGTAGAAACTCATTCTACAATAAAAATGTTGGTTCCTATTTGAAATTTTAAAGTTGCATCCCACCCTACCCCCAGGGGGCTGGGGTGGCGGGCTAATCTTAGCTCGAGCAGATGTCCCCTTCGAAAATAATCAACTTTGGATTCTACACATTTTTCGTGAGAAGCTTATTTTTCGAGTTATTCTGGTTTGTCAGCTTAAAATTTACACCCTGTATAATGCCAATCGTACCTACCACGTAATTTTATTGATAAAAATTGCGAAGAAGTCAATTCGCTCTTTGGCGGTTGAGGTTATAAACAAAACAAGGCGAAGGGAAACAAAACACGACGGCTTTGGCGCTAGCGGAGACGCGGTCTCGCACAGACGTGGCAGCCTCTGAGGTCGACCTGCAACATCATCCCTTGGCGCAGAGATACAAGGTAGGGGGATGGGGCACGAGTTTGCTAGGGGATCTAGAAAACAGAAATATCCCCTCGTCTCAAATAACATAGCGATGCAGGAGAGGAACAAAGCAGGGGCACATAATGGAGGAGAGATGACAAGCGCCCCTCCACTCCGCCTTCCCCTCTTTCCCTTCCACACCGTCGACCTCACACAGGATGCAGCGCTACAGAATTACGCCTCTCCTAAGCGACAGACAGCTCAAAGGAGTTGCTCATCTTCCCTGCAGAATGAAGTTAACTTCTGATCCTGTGCCGTGACGGCATCCAAGCAACAAGACAAAAGAGAAGCCTGTTTCTCGCGTCTCTAACGTCTGTAGGCCGCGACTGCGGCCTGTTAATCCACTCTACCTGTTACAGGGTGGTTGCTGCCGTCAGTCGTATTGGACACACTTCACTTCTCAGTAGTGTATGAAACAATGTCACTGTACAACTGGAATATGGGATGGATACCTTAATCCACGAGATTTTCTTTACAGTTGCTATAGAAATGTTGCCAAAAATGTTTCTGATTTTTATTTTTCCGTTAATTTGCAAATGTGAATCAGCCTTGCGGTGTGTGTGCCGCAACTGAGGAGTACGTACACAGTTCGCCCTCACTTTCGCACTGCAATGATTTACATTCTGTTGCTTACATCAGCTGTTAGCCCGCGGTAGCTGAGTACTCAAAGCGACAGAATGTCAATGCTAAGGGCCCAGGTTCGATTTCCAGCTGGGTCGGAGGTTTTCTCCGCTCAGGGACTGGATGCTGTGTTGTCCTGATCATCATCATTTCATCGCCATCGACGCGTAAGTCGGCGAAGTGGCGCCAGATCGAAAGACTTGCACCCGACGAACGGTTTGCCCGTCACACGACATTTACATTTCTTTATTTGCCTACATGTGCTTATGCAGCTTGAGTCTCACTCATATTCATTTGTCACAAATACCTATCTCGAGGAAACTTTTTCGCTCTGCAACGGGTTGTACGTTGACATGAAACTTCATGGCTGATTAAAACTGTGTAGTGGGCCGAGACTCGACTCAAACCCGGGACTTTTGGCTTTCTCCGGCAAGTGCTTTACCCACTGAGCTACCAGAACATGACTCAACACTTCTCGCAGATTTACTTCCTCCGTTAGATTTCTTTCTCGGGAAAGGTGAAGGTCTCAAATTCCAGCCTCGGTCAAGCACACAATTTTAATCTGACTGGGAATTTCACATGATGGACAATCAAGTGAAAATCGATCGCCCCGCCCGCCTCCCAGTGGGATCATGGAATGCTTCCACTCAAAGGTAACACCATATGTGTTAAGACAATTATCCCACTGGGACGTGAGACGATCAAATCCTGATTTGTAGAAAGCGATCGGCTGTTAATGGATCCACAACCGCACCCACTCTTGCTCTTCTTCGTCCTATTGAAACCGACAGCCGCGCATATATTTCTTCAGGACACCAAAAATGCGGAAGTCACATGCTGAAAGATCAGGACTGTACAGAGGATGTGAAACGTCCTCTCAGAAAAATTATACCAGACTGTGCTTAAACTGACACACAATATTTTTAGCGCAACGGAATCTGACTTTCAGTAATCGCTACAAAGAATGGCCCTGACTAACATTAACCTACACGTTTCACAAATCACTAACCTCACAAAAATCTTGGTTACTCGAACTAGTGCAATACAGGATGCGCCACTACTGCCAGCTAAATGAAGGCACTAACTACTGATAGGCATAGTTAGCAAATGAAAGATTTTAATAGAGAACAAACAATGTATTTACCTTAATAGTCATCAAAAGTCATAATATATATAGCAGTTCATGACATCCAGTACTACAAATTTCGAAATTCCGCCATTTCTCTCCCCACATCCATCACTGCTGGCGGCTCACCTCCAACTGCGCAACGCTACGCGTTGTTGACATCCATCTGCCCAACACTACAATGGCGAGTATTACAATAATGCCAACCAGCCACAGACTGCAAACAGCATAGCCAGTGATCTTCATACAGAGCGCTATGTGGCGTTACCAATAAAAAAACCTTAACAGTCTACTTACATAGCCCCCATGCTCCTAACAAAAAATTTTACAAATTGTTTTCGGCAGTGGTCAATACAGATTTGAAAAATTTTTCATAATTTCAATAACAAAGATATCAAATGCACACACTTATTGATACAATGTTGGTCAAAAGCTACAATCTTCTCACAGTCAATAAAGACAGTCCTGATCGTTCATCACAGTAAAATAGCAGCGTTTATCTCAAAGGTTGAGCAGTAAAAGAAAATGCACATGGAAGTAGTGGATTACCAGGTAGTCTTGAAGAAGTAGTGTTGTTCTTCCAACGGGAAGACAGTGCTGACTCTTTACATGCAGACAGGTAATGGGCCACAACAGAGCAAACTCACAGCAGAGTCAGTCGAAGTTTTGAAGAATATTGGTAAGTAGGTCATCACAGAGCAGACCCACTGTAGTCCTAGTAGAGATTATGGTATTGGTGGGCCACCAGAGGTGCAGACCCACTGCAGTCCTTGTAGAAATAATGGTACTGGTGAGTCATCAAAGGTGTAGATCCACTGAAGTCCTTGTAGAGATGGCTAGCAGCCAACTGTTGCGACTGTGCAGGTGCACAATCACCATCGAAGAGTCTTGTGGACAATACAGCAAGTCCATGAACCAACACTTGCGCACTCTCAAATTTTTTTTGAAATGTCCTTAGTAGCAGCAATGCTGTTATCCAGTCCCTTGTTGAATTATTAACACACGTGCAAACACTATCAGTCCCTACTTCTCACGTTTGTCCATATACTATGACCAACAGAAATGTGTGCAGTGAAATGTAACTTACAAGTTGCTTAATTTGATGAACTGGAGTCAATTACAATTTTATAACATGAGAATACAATAACAAAGGTACTAAATACATAACATAAGAATAAAGATAACATTAGTAGTAATAAGGGCTTTACAAAAGAATAGAAATAAACATATACATCAGTGTTACAGGAATTATGACATAAGTAAATACATAAAAAATTTGAATAACTGATGTAAAAAGTCCCTCATCATTTCAGTAGGCATTTTAGTAAATATCATAAATTAAGAGCTCCACAGTGTAATCGTATGTTTTGAAGTTTCAGAGACAAAGAAATGTCAATAGCGAGGATAATGGCCTCTTTTTTTTCTCCACCTAATGGCTTTCTTTTGTCAGACGACTATCTCTCAGCTGGGCTCCCAAAACGCATTACGTGCAGGTGCTCACTTAACATTCTTACCGAAATATTTACTACAGCAGTTAGCGCTACAGTGACAGTCTCATATAAAAAATTTCACAGGTCGAGAATTCGCGTTTCAAATCTGTAGAAACAAAATCCTCAATAGTGTTCAAAAGTAATAATATATATAGCAGTTCATGACATTCAAACTTACAAATTTCAAAACTCAGCCATTTCTATTCCCACATCCACCACTTCTGGCGGCTCTCCTCCAATTGCGCAACGCTACGCGCTGTTCACATCCATCAGCCCAACGCTACAATGGCGAGTATTACAACAATGTCAACCGACCACAGACTGTATACAGCACAGCCAGTGATCGTCATACAGAGAGCTACGCGGTGTTACCAATAAAAAAAACTAAACAGTCTACTTACAAATGTTGTAGTGTTTCCTAACCAAATTGGTGAAGCCTTTCATTTGACTACCCCTTCTCCAGGCACGTTCTTCATAAATAGAGTACATGGCTAAGTGCTGTTCAGATTAAAACTTTTGAGTTGTATAAAGAGTTCATTCTCAGATTCATTTATATTATCTGCTAGCTTGCAAACCTAAGTCATAAGCTGACATAAATCTTTCTTTTTGCCGAATTTCTGCCATGTCGCAACTGTGTGAACAACTGTTTGTAATAAAGCATTATAAAACTCTGCCTCATTATTGCCATTTTTGTGTGAGACATTATCTGAAGTATTTTCAAATTCACTATTATGATAATCGGTATTATTCTTATTGCGTGATGGATCAGTGTCATAAACTTGCCAACAATTGCTGGAAATGGTGAGATTTTAAAATTCAAAGACAGAAATTGTTAGTGGGGATATTTAAAACTATGTTATCAAAATGTTTGTTACCTTTTAATATTGTAATAAATGGATGTTGTCTTAAATGTATGTCACACCTGCTTCATCCTAGCCCTTCCACTCACTGAAACAGTAACAATTATCGTAATGAAACTACTTCAAATACTTACTGAAAGATTAATTTTATATTATATACTAAACATTTCACTTAAGTTTAAATCTTCTTGCGATTTGTGGCACACAAGAACACACATTCCTCCTCACCAGAGAAATAGCGTCAGCCAATTTAATTCAGCTGTAGTGTTCTACAACAACAGGACTTGCCAAAAATATGAAATCACGGCGAGTGATGCATACTTGAGTAGAAATGCAGAAGCGCTACCGCTACGGTCGCAGGTTCGAATCCTGCCACGGGCATGGATGTGTGATATGTCCTTAGGTTAGTTAGGTTAAAGTAGTTCTCAGCTCTAGGGGACTGATGACCTCAGACGTTATGTCCCATAGTCCTCAGAACGATTTGAACCATTTGAACCAAATGCAGAAGCTAGCCGGTTCTAAAGGTTGCACTGCTGTATTTGATTACGGACGCGCATGTGCCATGCAGTATATTATGTCGGGGCTAACTGGAGTCCAACGCGGACAGACTGTTGGTGGTCGTGTGGTAGGTGCGCGCATAAACAAGGTATTTTTAAAAGACTTTCTGTACGCGAACTAACAGGTGTTGTTATGTTTGTTCCCACCACGTCTTATCATGAAACTACAATGGATGTGTTGGGACCCCGTCGGATTCACTCCCAAGCCCCCAAAGTGGAAGATCGTCAGCGAGACCATCGAGCGTGCGGGCCACCTTGGATACATTCGCTATCTCCGGAAGGCACAGAATTCGCGGTCATGAGTTGTCCAGAGCAACCGGCAACAGTGCAGTCCCGCGGCAATCGTAGCGCGTGGTGCCAAGTTTCCGTAGTTTAAAAATTGTGCGTTGTCAACCTACACAATTTTGCTTCCCATTGGCATCAGCTATCCAGGGCAAAATTTTTGAGAGAAATACTTCCACCCTGTACAGCTAAATACCATAATCCAAAAATCATAATTCGAATTACAGGCACACGTAGAGAAGGTAACATACATTTATCGATTTCCCAAGAAAAAGTGATAATTCAACAACAGCAACACTGGCCCCCAATCCGCCATGTAATTAAAAGAATATTATAGCAGTACGAAAATATTTTTTTATTTCTAACGAGAAATATCATATCTTATTACCAATGTGAATTAAAATTGTACTTTAGAAACTTAAATCTTCACACGCTATGTCGTCTCTTGGATCCTGGGGTATGTCATTTGCAGATATACTGTATAGGCTACTTTAGTTATAGTTATTCTAATCTATGGAAACAGTAATAACATAGAGAATTCCTTAATCATAAAAGAAAATCTTGGTAATTTCTGATGTGTATGAACTTTTGTGACACAAATCTTTGCCCGCATCTCGTGGTCGTGCGGTAGCGTTCTCGCTTCCCACGACCGGGTTCCCGGGTTCGGTTCCAGGCGGGGTCAGGGATTTTCTCTGCCTCGTGATGGCTGGGTGTTGTGTGATGTCCTTAAGTTAGTTAGGTTTAAATAGTTCTAAGTTGTAAGGGACTGATGACCATAGATGTTAAGTCCGATAGTGCTCAGAGCCATGTGAACCACAAATTATTAATTCTCCTTAGTTTGGCTTCAGCGCACGGCAATGACTAGGATTATTCTTTCTACATTATTTTTGTATATAGAGAATTGTTGTGGATGAAGCTCAAAATGTTTAAGTAATGGCCGTCATTTGCAAAATATTGAGATGCTTGTAAGATAGAACACATTTTTAGCGTACTACAGGAACAAGTGTGGAACACCATTCGGGAACATTCCGCCGCTACAGTCGACTGCCATGAGTAACAACGTCGTCATTACGTGTATCGCCAACTACTCTCGAGCACTGCAACGTACGTGAGACAGGTCTCAGTGATGTCGTCGTTCAATATTAACAACAACAAAGTTAAATAGCCACACCAGTCAGAACCACCTTCTCGATTTTGGATACAGAAGTCATAGTACTCGCATGCAAGTCTTTTCATTACATATGACACAGAAATTAACATAGGGACAAGTATGCCGCTATTGATCACCAGTTGATGAGAACAGGTCGTCGGAAGTGATAAGGCGTGGTATACACTGACAAACGCTGGTGGCAGAGTTCAAGTACCTACGTGAACTACACTGATGAACCGAAACAATATGACCATCTGCTTGATGGCGCGATGGCTCACCAATGGAACTCAATACTACAGCGATTCTGCGTCGCTTCGATTCGACAAGCCCTTGGCAGGTGTCTGGACGCATGTGACACCAAGTTTCATGCAGTTTCCTTAAACTACTGGCTTGAGGATTTGACTCCCTGTTGCCTTCCAGATACGTTCCATCATGTTTAGATCAGGTGAGCAAGGTGGCAGAAACCGCTGTATGTGTTGACTGTTATGCTCCTCAAATCTCTCCAGGAAGACGGCATCACAGATGCGGAAGGCATCAAACATCGGCCAAAGCAGAGTTACTAAACACAGCCTCCCAAAATGCCTTCACAAAAGAAGAAGAAGAAGATATTCCAGAATCATAATCAAGAACAGCTGCCAACATGAGTAACGTAGAAGTAGATATCCTCGGAGTAGTGAAACAAATAACGTGATAAAAATGGTTCAAATGGCTCTGAGCACTATGGGACTTAACAACTGAGGTCATCATTCCCCTAGAACTTAGAACTACTTAAACCTAACTAACCTAAGGACATCACACACATCCATGCCCGATGCAGGATTCGAACCTGCGACCGTAGCGGTCGCGCGGCTCCAGACTGTAGCGCCTAGAGCCGCTCGGCCACCTCGTTCGACACTTAATAAAAGCAAGTCTTCTGGTCCAGACTGTATACCAGTTAGGTTCCTTTCAGCGTATGCTGACGCAATAGCTCCATCCTTAACAATCATGTACAACCGTTCGCTCTACGAAAGATCCATACCCAAACACTGGAAAGTTGCACAGGTCACATCAATATTCAGAAAGGAAGTAAGAGTAATCCAGTAAATTACAGGCCCATATCAATAACGTCGATATGCTGCAGCATTTTGCAACATATATTGTGTTCGAACATTATGAATTATCTCGGAAAAAACTATAGATTGACACACAGTCAACACGGATTTAGAAAACATCATTCTTTTGAAACACAACAAGCTCTTTACTCGCATGAAGTGTTGAGTGCTATTCACAAGGGATTTCAAATTGATTCAATATTTCTGGATTTTTTGAAGGCTTTTCACACTGTACCACACAAGCGGCCGGCTTGCAGTGAAACTGTGTGCTTATTGAATATCGTCTCAATTATGTGACTGGATTCGTGATTTCCTGTCGGAGAGGTCACAGTTCGCAGTAATTGATGGAATGTTTTCGAGTAGTTCAGAAGTGATTTCCAACATTCCCCAAGGTAGTGTTATAGGCCCTTTGTTGTTACTTATCTATACAAACCTTTTCGGAGACAATCTGAGCTGCCGTCTTAGGTTGTCTGCAGACGACGCTGTCGTTTATCGACTAGTAAAGTCATCAGAAGATCAAAACAAATTGCAAAATGATTTAGAAAAGGTATCTGTATGGTGGATTTAGAAAAGGTATTTGTATGGTGTGAAAATTGGTAACTGGCCCTAAATAATGAAAAGTGTGAGGTCACCCACATGAGTGCTAAAAGGAATTCTTTAAACTTCGGTGTCACGATAAGTCAGTCAAAACTAAATGCCGTAAATTCAGATAAATACCTCGGAATTTCATTTACGAACAACTTAAATTGGAAGGAAAACATAGAAAATGTTGTGGGAAACGCTAACCAAAGACTGCGTTTTATTGGCAGGACACTTAGGAAATGTAACATATCTACTATGGAGACCGCGTACACTACTCTTGTCCGTCCGCTGTTAGAATACTGCTGCGCGGTGTGGGATATTTACCAGGTGGGATTGACGGAGTACATCGAAAAAGTACAGCGAAATAGAGGAGTATCACTGAAATGATATTCGTTGAGGCGAAATCTGCTCGCGAAATTTCAATAAGCAACTTTCTCCTACGGATGCGAAAATATTTTATTGACGCCGACTTACATAGTGAGAAACGATGATAAAGTAGAGCATTCAGAGCTCGTACGGAAAGATATAGGTATGCGTTCTTTCTGCGCTATACGAGGCTGGTGTAATAGAGAATTGTGAAGGTGGTTCGATGTCCCTAGTGCCAAATACTTAAGTGTGATTTGCAGAGTCTCCATATAGATGTAGAAACCTGAAGGTTGGTATGTCGTCCATAATAATGAACACATGGTTCCCAACTATCATGGTGCATTCTATTACTGCCATAGGTTTCGTGGAAGCTCTGAACCTCTCCCCTCCCGCCCACCGTCCTTGGTGTGACGCATGTTTCGACCAGCTGTTTGACTGTATGTCGACGTAGTCGGGATAAGACCTGCTGTAAAAATGAAACATGATTTATCCAGAAAGGTGACACATTTCCATTGATCCATAGTACAACCGCGATGACTTCGTGGCCACATCAGTCACTATTAATGATTTAAGGATATTTTTGGTTTAACAGGGAAAGATGTAGGGAGCACCATGTTTAAAAACTTCTGATGAATGGTTTGCTTGGGTCAGAATTCTACTTACTCGCCCTTCTGTCATGGGTTGCTAATTAACCCGTTTTTCAGAGAGGCCAAGCCTCAGGTAGTAAGCAAACAGCCGACCAGCTTCGCCACTTCCGATCGTCGAAGTCATTTACATTAGTGGGTATCCCTATCTGCGGTCGTTGTCATTGCTAGAACGATTCCCCTTGCAGCTATGATCCGCTTGTAAGCTTTTCCTACGGCAATACGGGCCTGCGACAACACCTGGCTACGTTCAATCTCTTGGTGGCCTGCATGTTAACTGTTTTGGCTCATCAGTGTAAGTCGGTACATGCAACAGAGGAATGGTGATGTGGAGTGAAATGCTGTCCTTCATTCGTCTATCATCGGCACACGCTATGTAACGGTTCACTAACTTACTGTCTGATCACGTGAATTCCGTTGTTCGCCCACAGCCTCAAAACTGACCTTGTCTCCTCAGCTACTTAGTACACTCCGATGAGTTTCCACTCAGTTTGACTGTTGTTCCATCTAATTTTGATGTTTTCTGTTCATATGTTAATATAAAGTTCTTCTACCTAGTAGTGAAGGATGAAACATGTAACTTGTTTTCATTCACTTCAAAGAATGCGTCTGTTTGTATGGAGGCAGCTTCTTCCGTTTAGAGTGCTAGAAGGAATCTTATTTTACAGAGGATGTTGGCATAAGTAAGAGTATGGCCATCTCATGTGTGCAATTTAGCCGGCCGGGGTGGCCAAGTGGTCTCAGGCGCTACAGTCTGGAACCGCGCGACCGCGACGTCGCAGGTTCGAATCCTGCCTCGGGCATGGATGTGTGTGATGTTCTTGGTTTAATTATGTTTAAGTAGTTCTAAGTTCCAGGGGACTGATGACCTCAGAAGTTAAGTCCCATAGTACTCAGAGCCACTTGAAGCATTTTTTTGTACAATTTAGACATGTACCCACTTTTTAATACCTGGCCACTTTTGATACTAAAGCGATCTTTTGGAGATAATGGAACGCTTTCTATAGCAACAATACTAATGTGCTGTTAGATATTTCATTTATAAGGTGTGACACTTATAATACTTAATTTCGTATGTGTGCAACGGTATAATGGAAAATTATGTGTCGCGCGTGTGTCAGGAACGATACGTGTCGTGCTAATACTTTTCTGTATTTCGTGTGACAGAAATGCGTTCGCTATCATCCCCCCTGAGGCAGCCTAGCTTCTCGCCTAACGGATTTGACTATAAGCGCGCTCTCTGCTGTGGTAATCTGGCAACTAGAATTGATCACCGAGGGCGGTGTTTCGGTTCGTCATGTTATGGATGGTGATTTTTAACTCTAAAAAGTGTACCTATGATGTTCGAAGAATTACTGCTTTCACTCCCGCCATGGTTCCAAGTTCGCATGTACGAAATCCACTTGTTTCTCATTCCGTCTGCTTCAATTTGCAGATGTCTAATTCCCAGCATTTACTATACAGTCAAGGACCAGCGTAAAAAGGAAAATGACTTTAGTACTTGTACTTGATGCTTCCAATGGCTCTGAGCACTATGGAACTCAACTCCTGTGGTAATCAGTCCCCTGGAACTTAGAACTACTTAAACCTAACTAACCTAAGGACATCACACACATCCATGCCCGAGGCAGGATTCGAACCTGCGACCGTAGCAGTCACACGGTTCCGGACTGCGCGCCTAGAACCGCGAGACCACCGCAGCCGGCTGCTTGTACGTGAAGACCCCCCTTTTCTACGGGCGAAGTGTTCTTACATTATAATGCTCTCTAACTTAGATTTGCAACTGTTATATTTGTCTCAGTCCTCAACAATGACCAAAATGCAGAATTCCAAATACACGCTCGAGCCATTCCAAAGCACATTTGTAAAAATTAGTTCCTCTCCAAAGTGAAATACTTTCACTATGTGGTGCAATTACGGCTGATTTTCCGTTTTAAAGGCCCATGTGCTAAAACTGTCGTGAAGTGTAGATCTTTTTTAATTAATTATTGCATTTTCAGCACTGACAAAATGCTAGAGTTGTGCTTTTGAATTCAAAATTCCTCAGCGAAAGACAAAGACTGATTAGATTAGATTAGATTAGATTTTTGTTACATAGATCCGTGCTGAGGAGATCCTTGTGGATGTGGAACATGTCAATTAAATTTTCACTGTTATCGCCTGAAGGGTCCTTATAAGATCTTTCGGCGTGCGATATGCAATTCATTTCTGTTGTTGTCACCTTGTGGCGATGTGAATTTAATTTTTATCCTGTATGTGCTTCAGAGTACATAATCTGAGGTGAATGAAGCGACCGAGCTGTGTCAAGGCTAAGTTGAAGCTCGCCACCTTGTGCCAACGCCTGATTATTAATCAAATGTATTAGTTTCAGCTATTTCAAATATGATTTAGTACTCTTAATTCTTCTATTGTTTATGTAGGAATTGGGCATGTTACTAACTCGTTTGAATATCGCGATGCTGTGTCGAAATTTCTAAATTCTGTGCAAACTGATTCTTTCACTGTTTATGGTATTTAAAACCAATATTCCTGAGCGCATTTTCGTTCGGCCATTACAACTACAAATAAATGCGTATTTTTCTCACCTGAAGCATTTCTCTTCATTGAAGTAAATCATAAGCAGTGGTAATGAAAGACATTTACAATCTACTTTGTTTTTAAGATCGAAAAACAGTCCGTTAACAGTTTGTTGGTTTTTACTTACGCTAATATCTGCTTGGTTTCTCGCCTGCATGAGGAAGTGCCATCTGTTAGCACGTCTTTGGTGTCTTCTACACCTACATCTACACTGACATGGTTATTCTGCAGTTCACACTTAAGTGCCTGGAAGAGGGTTCATCAAACCATTTTCATACTACTTCTCTACCATTCCACTCTCGAATGTAGCATAGGAAGAAGGAACACCTAAATCTTTCCGTTCGAGCTCTGACTTCTCTTATTTTATTATGATGACCATTTCTCCCTACGTTGGCTGGTGTCACCAAAATATTTACGCATTCGGAAGAGAATGTTGGTGATTGAAATTTCGTAAATAGATCTCGCCGCATAGAAACCACCTCTTACCCCTATTCCGTGATAAAATGAAAAGAGCTGCCCTTCTCTGCATTTTTCTATGTCCTCCGTCAATCCTACCTGGTAAACACCCCATACCGCGCAGCAATATTCCAGCAGAGAACGGACAAGTGTAATGTAGGCTGTCTCTTTAGTGGGTTTGTCGCATCTTCTAAGTGTACTTCCAACAAAGCGCAGTCTTTGTTTCGCCTTCCCTACAATATTATCTATGTGGTCTTTCCAATTGAAGTTGCTCGTTATTGTAATTCCTACGTATTTAGTCGAATTGACAGCACTTAGATTTGTGCGATTTATGGTATACCCAGAATTTATCGTATTTCCTTTAGTAACCATTTGGATGATCTTGCACTTAACTTTGTTTAGTGCTAATTGCAACTTTTCGCACCATAAAGAAATTAGATCATTTTGTAATTAGAGTTGATTGTCTAATGATTTCAGTAGATGGTAAATAACAGCGTCGTCAGCAAACAATCTAAGGGGGCTGCTCAATTATCACCTAGATCATTTACATATATCAGTAACAGCAGAGGGCCTACGACACTGCCTTGGGGAACGCCAGATATCACTTCTTTTCTACTCTATGAATTACTGTCTGTCACTACGAACTGTGACCTTTCCGAGAGGAAATCACGAATCCAGTCACATAACTGAGACGATACTCCATATGCACACAATGTGATTAATAGTCGCTTGTGAGCAACAGTATCAAAAGCCTTCTGGAAATCTAGGAATATGGAATCGATCTGAGATCGACAGCACTCATTACTTCATGGGAATAAAGAGCTAGCTGTGATGCACAAGAACGATATTTTATGAATCTGTGTTGGTTATGTATCAATAAGGCATTTTCATTCGTCATTACACTCTGATACTTGTAGTATAGCGTTTCGCTGCTTTACAGAACTATGCGTTTATTATGGTTTACACAGCACACTTTTTCGTACAACATTGTTTACTGTTTACCTTGATATATTTTTTTAATATTTCCTGTATTTCCGCTAGTTTGTCTTTGAATGACGCTTTTGTTAAGTTAATTGTATGCCTGTTATTCTATATAATTGTGTTGCTGTGTATCTATATATTGTGTAAGAGTAATGAAGGAATAGTGCTGGAGTGTTTCTTTCTTTTTTTAAGTAGGTGGGGGCAGGGGTGGGAGAAGGAAAAATGAGTTGATGTAAGTGAACAGTAGTGTATGAAGAGTGAGTTGGAGGAAAAGGGTGAGCAGTAAGACGCGAAATAAAATTGAAGGAGGGTGGAGGATGTGTCTGGTAGGACATGGAGAAAAATAGGAAATGCTCTTTTCTTTTTGCTGTGATTTTTCAATTATTTTATATACAGTCCGGTTTCCAGCATTTTTTTGGTCATTGAGTAATTGTTTATTTCGTGTCAAAGATTGATGTATGTGGAAATTTTCTTGAAAAGCGAGGAGGTGCCTTATTCTTATGGTGTTCATACATTTTCAAATATTGCTTGATCTCAGGTATTCCTATCTCAGAACATCTGCAAAAAACTGAACAATTTGCACCTTATCTCAAAACTCTGATTTGTACTTAATACAGTATGTCAAATGTCCTGCCAGTCATTCTAATGTATGTTTTTCACAATCTCTGCTACTGAACTGATAGAAAGCAGGTAGCAGAGAAATAGCAGATTGTTGGTATCTGTCTGGCTTTGATTTCTATTTTGGGAGCCATTTTTGTATTGAGTTGTTTGTTCTGTAAACAATGTTTATGCCTTGTTTTTCAAATATACATATATTATTAGTGTACTTGTTGTGGTAGATCTTTGTGTGTCATTTCTGTGCTTCTGCTGGTAATACGAGCTGGTCTGGTTAGCCTTCTTTGAGTTTTTGTGTCTCTGTTTTCCTGTCTAGTTTGTCTACCATCGTTCCTTTGTGTCCATTTTTTATGTTACTTGTTTTATAATGATATGTTCTTTTTGGTAATCAGAGGTGTTTTGGGGTATCCTGTTCAGTGTATTTAACATACATCTGCTTGCAACCTGTTTTGATTTTGCAGGTGGTTTCAGGTTGCATTTAAGATGGTGTCACTTGTGAGTTTCCTGTATACATCAGTTGCGTGACCATGATTGCCTTTCCTTATAGTTATGTGTGGAAAGTGGGTGTGTTTCCTTGCTCTTCTATTGTGAACTTAATGTTTTTGTATATAGTTCTTTTTCTCTGTGTAGTTTCTGTATTCTTCTTTTAGGTTCACTTACCATGCATATTATATAAGCCATATACCAGTAACAGTAAATATTAATCTCTCTATATTATTCATGAAACTGTTGGCCGATGTTCCTGAAAGGTGAAACCATGGGTAAATCTTTTCGTATATTGTACATTTTTAAATTTTGTTTCAACAGAATTATTTTTAAACGCACTGTTTCCTTCTTTAATCTGTACTGATGTTTCCAATTTGTTCTTTTATTGATTCACTAGTGAACCCTGTATTTAGATTACTGTTCTATTTTTTTTTTTATGTAGCGAGAATACACTCAGATTTTATAACGATTTGCTGTTCATTAGGTAAAGAGCCAACGCTGTGCTTCAAATTTTTCAAAGACCTTTTGTTCAATTTAACTTTGTGTTGTCGTGTTTAACATTCTTGGATAGAAATGTTGTGTGTGGGTGTGATTCTTGTTATGAGGATTTGGGTGGTGCAATTTGAGATATGCAAATTTATTGTTATGTTTTAGTTGTATATTGCTTATTGCTCTGCATATGCAGTGTTGAACTTTTTCCATGATGGAACCGAAAATAGCAGTATTAGTTAATTATTGTGCTAGCTGAGGGTGGTCATTCTTCGTTTAGCGTCACATCTGTGGCGACGTGGGTAAAGAGATGTTGGTACTTACGAAAGGACAAAATTTGGTCTGAGGGAGACCTCTAGTCCGCATTAGTCATGAAGGGAATGAGGACCTGCAGTTAATAGTTGATGGACTTCAGGACATTATTTGTTCATGACCGTAATTTTGTTAACTTCGTGACGGATTTCCGATAGATTCAAGATGACCTCACTTCGTCTCGTGGCCATCAAAAAGACTAGCGGATAATTTAATCTTCTAAAGACATGCAAGTATGAGCAAAGAATGCTGATCTCAGTCTGCCTGGTTGCAGTCATTTCATCTTAGCGACTACCGAGATCGAAAATCTAAAGACAAGAAACTTCTTTTAGCGTGAAAGATACTGACGTTGGAGTGAAGAGTTTGACGCTCTCGGCGTTAAAGTGTGCATTTGATTATGAAGCAATAGGTGCTTTCATGAAGTCCATCTTTAACTTTGTAGATTGCTGAAACGTAAGTGTCGATAGCTTTGTTTTTTTTCTTCATCTCAGTTGTTGCACTTGCAACTTACGTCCTCAATTAATTGCTGGATGAACTCCAATCTCTTTTTTCTTTCCTGTTTTTTTTTTTCGGTTATCCCACATCCCATGTTTCACTACCATACAATACTGTACTCCCAACGTACATTCTCAGAAATTCCTTCCTCAAACTGAGGCCTATCTTTGATACCAGTAGATATCTGTTGGCCTGGAATGCTATTTGGATGACTGTTAATCTCCTTTTGATATAATCCTCGCTACACGCAGTTTTGTCATATGATGACATGGTTGGAGACCAACCAACTACAAATTTATTTTCGAATCATTACGATTTATCTTCAGGCGTTTTTCATGCTTTCATTAGAGAATGTGGTGCGTTTTGTTACAGATTAATTGTCCTAACATATAAATAATACATAGTACATAGTGAATCCTACTGGTGATTCAAGACCCAATTTTATTCCTACAAGCTCTGGTATTTGTCTCAGTAATCCGTCTCTTCTTCAACGGGAGGTTATAATAACCTTCCTTCTTTACCTTCTTCTTTTAGTATTCTACTTTCTACATTATCCATCAACTTCCTTAATTCTTTCTCATGTAGCACTTTATTTTAAATACTTCTTGTTTCTTATTCTGATTCTGTACATTTTTAAAAACACCCCGCACAGACAGTGAAACTTTCTCTAATATTTAAGACCGTAAGCAAAATCAGAGATGTACATCATGTTCCATTACCACAAACGGAAGCACACTTGCCAAGAGCCTCCAGTGCATATATTTCAGAACTTTGCCACTCTGCTGAAAACCTTGCGAAAGAAACTTGACCCTCGCTTAGAAGAAACACATGCATATCACATAAAAATTGTCCTTATACAGTCCAGATGATTAATCTTTTGCTGCCACAGCTGACTGTACTGTGTACGCACAATAAATGAAATTTCGTTATTTCCTATGGACTCTAATGCTGCAAATTCCCTCGCCAGCAGTGTTTGTTATAAATAGGGTATACTTGCGTTGAATATTCAGTCTAAGAGAAAAAAAGAAGAAGACGCATCAAGAAGGAATTATCCGAATGCGACGGAAACGGCACATGTGGGGTACATGTGTAGACAAACAAACTATTACAATTTAATACAAACTGGATGATTCATACAAGAGAAAGAGCTTCACAAATTGAGCAAGTCAGTAACGCACTGGCAGACCTGAGGCAAGCAGTTATTCGGCTTGGATTTCATTTATAGACTTGTTGGATGTCCTCCGTAGCAATATCGTGCCAAATTCTGTCACATTTGGCGCTATAAATCGTTAAAGTCCGGACCTAGTAGGAGTATCATGCCCATAATGCTCCAAACGTTATCAATTGCGTTGAGATCTGGCAACCTTGCAGGCCAAGGTACTGTTTGGCAAGTAGAATCTGTCGTTCCGTGCGGAAGGGCATTGTCTTGCTTAAATTTAATCCCAAAATTACTTGTAATGAAGAACAATAAAACAGGACATGGAATATCGTTGAGAAGCCGCTGCACTTTAAGGCTGACGCCGATGGTAAAGAGGTTCTACTAGAAAAAGAAAGGACACTCGGACCATCACTTCTGGTTATCGGGCCGTATGGCGGGCGACAGTCACGATGGCATCCCGTCACTGTCCAGGGCTTCTCCAGACATGTCTTCGGGATGGAATCTCATTGAAGTAGAATTTTCTTCAGTGAGGAGCACCTCTTCGGGCTGAGTCCCGGTCTCCAGCAAAGACTTGTCAGGAAACTCCTAATACAGCAGAAGGATACCAACGTGAAGCAGTTGGATACCAACTTACTGTCGCCCTCAAAGGGCCCGACAAACAAATGTGTTGGTCTTTGGTGCCATTAATATTCACAGTACGACAAAGTTAGTTGTTATCCGAGGCACAGTTACAGCACATCGACACACTGACAATACCCCACAGCCCGTTTTATTGCCCTTCGTAGCGAGCCATCCAGGGCTTACATTCAGCAATATATGTCCCGCCCGCATCCGGCGAGGGCTTCTATGCTAGTCTTTTTGTTTGCCAAACCCTGCCTTGGCGAGCAAGATCGCCGGATCTCTCCCCAATTGGAGAACGTTAGGAGCATTGAAGGTTGTGTTCTCCAACAAGTTCGAGATGTGGAACTAATTTGAAACGTTATGACTCAGGAGGACATCCAACAACTCTATTAATTAATGGCAAGTCGAATAACTGGTGGTATAAACGCAGTGTGGTGGACCAACGAAATACTGCCTTGTTCAGATTATGAAGCTCTTCTCCTTCATAAATTATCCAATTTTTCTGAAATTGTAATCATTTGTTTGTCTGTACGTGTACATCATATCTGTCGATCTACATCTCTGTCGGATAATTCGTTCAGTGTGCTTTTTGTCGTATAGAGGATTGTGTGTATATGAATTAAGACGAAAGTGGTTCAGTGGAAGAAAGAAACACTTGATTCGAGATATCTTGAAACCGGAACGATTTCATCAATACTAATTTCTTGACAGTAAGTTATGAGATGAAATAACTAAATCTATTTTTTACCCTATTCTATAGTCAGAAATTTCATTATTACTGTGTACTAAGAATTATATGTCGATTTTAAGTACCACTCCTTTTACATCATAATTGTCACAGCGGGAAAATGCTCTCCAATGTAAACTGTGTGACCATTACTTTCCATGTACTAAAGTTATAGTGTCGTTAAAAACTCTGGGCGTCTCTCAATGTAGCTTACAGTCTAACGTCGAATGTTTTCGTGCTGCATTCTACCTCCGTGGGTGGGAGAAGAACGTGCAAACAGGTGATCTCTGGTGTCCGTGGGTGTGTGACGTAACGGAACAAGAGGCAGTCAATTAATCAGGGGCCGTGTCGAGCTGAAGATCACTGAATAAAACACCACCGGAGGCCACTGTCAGCGGACTGTGGCAGCTGGCTGTTGGTGTTGGTTAAACAAGCCTGGTCAGAGGGGAACGTAAGTCCCAAATCCTCATTGCTAATCACGTGTGGGGTCATGTTGCCGCACACCCTTCAATTGGACGCAGCAGTTGTACAACTCTGCCTCTGAGACCAGAGGTACGCGAACGTTTATACGGATGTGACAGAGACTGGTTGCGTGGATCAGTGTTGTAAGGGAATTTTCTTCAATAAATAACTGAAATATTTTTTATTTTTCGTGTTGTATTAGCCTCTTCATTAGATTTCTATTTTTTTGTGCTAGTAAACGTGTGTGAATAGTATCTGTACAGTGTTAGGCGTATCGGATATCTAGTCGGTTGTCATTTGTCTCGGAGGTTACTTACGTGTTTGTAACACCGGCCGTTACTAATTTAATATCAAAATAAATCGTATGAAGTTTTACTAAAATGTCAGAATAAAGTGTGAGAACATTTGATAATTGTTAAAACATTATTTTGTAGAGCCTGCTATGGGTATAACTAGGGTTTACTTGTGTTATACGCTTTCCGAAGAAAACCGGGAAGACGTGAAAGGCGACCAGCGACCTAGATGCGCCAGCACATGACCCGAATAAATTGTGGAAAAAATAAAGATATGAATATTAGCGATCGCTGAATCACAATCAGTGCAGTTTCATATGAAGTTGCAAATGAAGTGGCTCATTATATTGATTTTTTCGGGAATTTTGGGTATGAAAATGGTGACAGCAAAATTTGTTGAAAACATTGTTGAATTTAGAACAAATATAATGGCGAATGCAAATTGCTAAGGAGTCGTTACATGACGTCAAAAGTGATGGCCAAAGGACAAAACAAGCCATAACAGGTGATGGAATATTAGTTTATGGATATGGCTCCTAAACTAATGCTCAGTTGTCTCAGTGGAAGTATACTCCATCGGCAAGAGCAAAAATTACGATGTAAAGTGATGTTTACATTCTCTGTTTTCCTCGATTTTAACTGTTCTTGTAATTAAACATAACGATCAATAACGAGTGCTACTTACAAGTTCATGAGTTTTTCGTAAAGCAGTCCGCAACAAACATGCACGGGTTTGTGAAGAATAGTTAATGACTTTTGCAGAATGATAAAACACGTCCACACACTTTGTTGTTATTTTGTGAAATTTTGTCAACATACAGTACTGCAATGATGCCCAAAACCTAAAAGGTGGCTTCATGTGACTGCTCTCTGCTTCTAAAAATGAGAAAAACTTTAAAGAGCTGTCGTTTTATGAGCATAGACGAGATTAAAAGCGCTTCACTAAGAGCTAAAAGTTGTACCAAAGGTTCCTACCTGAAATGCTTCATGGTCTGGGGAAAGAGCATACATAACTGTACCATGTGTAATGACGACCATATTGAAAGGCAAAATGTCAATATAGAATACTGAACAAAATTCTTTCCAAAATAAAAACTCCCGTCAGTTTAAGAACATGTACTTCTACATGCGAGCATAGAATTGTTAGAAGATAAAGAGTTGCTTGTAAACCAAACAACTAAAAATAGTAGCTCCTCAATGAGTCTGTTTTATATTTTCTGACCACTCGTAGTTTTAACGTGTGACTTCCTCAAGACCAGATCGGACAAAGTTCAGCAAGAATCCTTGAATTTTATGACACCCGTAAGGGATTAAAAAAAGGGGGAGGGGGGACAAGGATACGCCAGCACAAACGTAGAAACACCTGTAAAGTACAGAGTCTAGAAGAAAGTATAGGAGCACTCAAAACACCATATATTGTCATGAGTTCTATTAATATCCAAAATAGTTTCCAGTCGTCTCGAATTGGATAAATATACACACATTCAAAAAGGTTTGCATCACCTCGGTTCCGAGAGTTCCGGAACCTGTACAGAAAATTGGAATAGAGATCAACATAAACATCATTTCCGTCCTATTTATTGCTTATGAGAACCACACATTGCATGTGCACCACCATACAGCGAGACCTTCAGAGGTGGTGGGACAGACTACTGTATACTCCGGTACTCCTAATACCCAGTAGCACGTCCTCTTGCACTAATGCAGGCCTGAATTCTTCATGGCATACTATCCACGACTTCATCAAAGCACTGTTGGTCCAGATTGTCCCACTCCTCAACGGCGATTCGCCGTAGATCTCTTAGAATGGTAGGTGGGTCTCGTCGTCCATAAACTGCCCTTTTCAATCTATACCAGACAAGTTCGATATGGTTCATGTCTTTATCCTGAAGGAAGTCATTCACAAGATGTGCACGATGGGGGCGCGAATTGGCGCCCGCGAAGACGAATGCCTCTCCAATATGCTGCCGATATGTTGCACTATCTGTCGGAGGATGGCATCCACGTGTCGTACAGCCGTTACGCCGCCTTCCATGACAACCATCGGCGTACGTCGTCCCCACATAATGCCACCCCAAAACATCAAGTAACCTCCACCTTGCTGCACTCGCTAGAGAGTGTGTCTAAGGCGTTCAGCCTGACAGGGTTGCCTGCAAACACGTCTCCGATATTGTCTGGTTGAAGGTATATGCGACATTCATCGGTGAAGAGAACAAGATGCCAATAATGAGCGTTCCATTCGGAATGTTGTTGGGTCCATCTGTACCGCACTGCATGGTGTCGTGGTTGCAAATATGGACCACGCCAAGGACGTCGGGCGTGAATTTTCACATCATGACACCTATTGCACTCAGTTTGAGTCATAACACGACGTCTGCACGAAAATAATAATTGAACATGTTGGTGTTCCTGTCAGGGTTCCTCCGAGCTACAGTCCGTAGATGGCGGTCATCCACTGCATTAGTATCCTTTGGGCGGCTTGATCGAGGCATGTCATCGACATTTCGTGTCTCTCTTTATCTCCTCAATGTCTGAACAACATCGCTTTGTTTCACTCCGAGACTCCTGGACACTTAACTTGTTCAGAGACCGTCCTGGCACAAAGTAACTATGCGGACACGATCGAACCACGGTGTTGACCGTCGAAGCGTGGTTGAATTACAGACAACACGAGCCGTGTACCTCCTTCCTGGTGGAAACTCTGGAACTGATCGTCTGTCCGACCCACCTGTCTAAAAGGCCCTGCTCATGAATGGTAGTCTACATTTTCGGGCGGGTTTAGTGATGTCTCTGAACAGTCAAAGCGACTGTGTCTATGATTCAATATCCACAGTCAACGTCTATCTTCAGGGGCTCTGGGAAGCGGGGGGATACGTAATTTTTTTTTTTTTACGTTTGTACGTCCTGTATGGTTTCCAAGAGAATCTTGTACCAGTCTTCCTGAAAAATATTGGCAAGTCCAGGTAACGATGTTCGATGTGGATTGTGACCACGCGCCGTTCTCTGCAAAGTAAGTCACGAAGTGAGGCAGGCCGGTTTATAACTTCGTAACCTCTAACAGTCCAGCTACCTCCATAGGCTTTCTGACGTCTACCCCTTCACTCATCGTTGGCAGATACTGGTTTAGTCGATAAAAGGAAAATTAAGCTAAATACCCGAAAAGTAAGGGCCGCATAAATGAGGCTTAACATCGTGAAAATATCTGGTTTTCGAAATTGTGAATAAGTCTTAACAAAGTTTAAAGTCTCGCTAATTCGGCCTTATTACCTCCAAAGCAAGCATTAAATGGTTATCAAGCCACCGTTTAGTGTCAAAACAATTATATGGGCATATTTGTTACTGTTTCGACTACACGTTTTCACACGAAAGCGACCAGAAGTTTACCAGTGCGACGGATGATCTCCACGTTCTGTACAGTCACTGACCCACAGCTATTCGCGACTTACTACATCACGTCGTTCAGTGATCGTCTTGGAAAGATGTGCTCGCTCTACTATTCCGAGATGTTCACGAAACATGTGGAACTTTAAGTACGACAAGAAAGTTAACATGGAAATAACATCCAAACTAAGTCACTGAAAATATCTAAACTTTTCATGAAAAGGTTTTATAGTGTAGACGCTTGACAAATACTGTAAATGGACCGACAGGATACAAGACGATCTTCGTCTTAACAGAAATAACTGTGGCCCGGCTCCACAATGTTCTGTATTGGCAAGGTACAGAGGTGTCAAATATATCGGGCAGAACCCATACTCTGCTGTCATATGTGTGCATGTAATGTGTCGGAGACCTGGGGCCTGTGGTACGCAAGTGAGATGCGAGAAATTCTAGTGCTCACAAAACCACCATGAAGACTGGAGAAAAAGCGTTCTACAAGGGGATGCACCTGATCAGCCAAAATTGTTAAATAATCATCTGCAGTGATGGAACCCATGGAACACCGCAATATCGCTGTCCAAATCATCACCAAACGTCCGCAGCAAGTGGTCGTGCGGTGGTGTTCTCGCTTCCCGCGCCCGCGTTCCCGGGTTCGATTCCTGGCGGTGTCAGGGATTTTCTCTTCCTCTTGATGACTGTGTCTTGTGTGATGTCCTTAGGTCAGTTAGGTTTAAGTAGTTCTATGTTCTAGGGGACTGATGACCATAGATGTTAAGTCCCACAGTGCTCAGAGCCATTTTGAACCATCACCAAATGGATAATGTTTTTCTGCTTTCCTTGTATTCTGTGTAAATGTTCGATACTATTCTTCTTGAAATACTGAACACTTTGGCTCCATCGTATATGAAAGCACCCACCACATCAAGAACAAACAATTTGACCTCGTTCAAATTCACTTAGCTCCGACGCAATGCGTTCCAAGTACACGGAAAAATTTGCTGACCGCAAGTGACAGTTGCAACTATCGTGAACATTAGATAGGTTCGTGGTCAAATACAACAGCGCAACTTGCAGTCTTGGCTGACATCTGCTTTTATGTTCACGCAGTAATTTCCCGCGGTGTTGCGATATTTTTGTCCATTCCCTGCGAAAGGGTACAGTAAAAAAGTAGAACGGTACACTAAAAGTTCATGGGGAACATAGGATTCTTCGGAAGTGACAAAGAAGCCACGTGTTGTCATCCTAAGACGAAATACTAGCTTGTGGTAGTATTAAGATGAAATACTTGCGTGTGTAAGTGTAAGCTGAAAATAATTAATATTACCGTGTTCAGAACTTGAATTAGAGACAAACACTTCGACGTGGTGAGTACAGTGTGAGTCTCAAACAGACTACGAGACAATAAAAAGAATTGGAAGTGCTTGTCCTGGCATTCAGTTGAGGATCCGTGTGTGAAATGAATAAGATACCAAAACTTCCATTATGAGGTACATTCGTGTGACGCCAGCTTGATATTCAGGTACTCTGAGGGTGAATTAAGATGAGTTGGCCGTCTTCCCGGCAACTGCATGAAGGTTGAATTCCACAGAGAGATGTGCATAAATGCTGCAGAGTTTGTGGTAGGAAATTTATTACGTGGGTCAGTGACGTGTGAATCTGGGATGACTATTGTTTGATGTGGGAAAGTAGAACGAGTAGAAAACCAAACATTTGGTTTTTACAGATGTGTTTTATACTGTCAGTGTGATTCTTTTATGTGTATTTAATCTGTGTGATTTAGATGAGACAGTATCGAATTTAGTGGGTCTAGCATGATTTTTCCCAGTACAGCACGACAGACAGTAAATTCGTTATGTTGCTATTGAATGAGATTACGAGGTGTAGGAGAGAAAGAAGTAGCAAAGGTTTCCTTACGATTCCAGAAAGTGCACAGTAGCAATATATAGAAACATTACGAGACCATAGATTAGTAATATGCTAATTTTATATCATGCCCATTGGGTGGAGAATCACTTGTTTTACTATTGTGTTTAAGTGTAATGCAAGAAATTTTGCAACGTTAGAATGAAAGAATTTATTGTAATGAAAGAGTAGATATATGATACAAATAGTGGTCGTGATTATTGAGTTGCGGGTAGCCATTAAAAGTAAGGACGAGAATAAATCGTAGCTTAACTGAAAGGCAAAATTGCATTGGGTATGATAATCTGGAAAATATTTCTGATGCACCAATAACAACTGCACTCGCTTGGCAAGCCACTCATCTAGTAGGCCTGACTATTAGATGCCACAGAATTTGGTAGGAACCTCCCACCTGTAGCTTTGATAGAAGCAAGATCACCATCGTAATGAACACTGATTACAACAGAATGCGGGACTTTCACAAAAATACTAATGATCTTGGGATGCATAGAACTGCTGAGATAATCAGTTCACCACAACATCTATAACAGGTTTTGAAAAGATTTCCTCAGGACCGGAAGACACACAGCTCATATTTTGTTGGCATCCAGAAGGTTCGGGCCACCAAACGTACATGGAAACGTTTAACAACCGTACTTAATAACATCACTTCGGCCTATCACCTGACGAAAACTCCAAAAGATGTATGACTAAACCTGTGGCATCTGGTATGCCGCATAAAGACGTTTGACAACGACATAACCCATTTCGTTTCAGAAAGGTAAGAGTGTGTCATCAAAAGAGCATATGGTAAGTCCTCACTCACATGTATATCAGAAGAGAAACCTTCAACATTTTGGAGGAATATCTACCACTGACGTATGTCAGACTGTGCATCACTGACTTCTAACACCCAGTTCAGGCAAGAAAGATAATTCAACGAAAAGACATTGTTATTTCTCACTAGGAGCTGCAGACTCTTTTAAGGTGAATTCGCAATGTCAGCGTTTTGGTCAAGACAGATGAGTCTCATTTAATGGCTTCGCTACGTAAAAAACTCCTTTTTTATATGACAACACCGTCAAATGGAAACACGTGTATTAATTCCATCACAAGTTTAGCTTACACCATTCCAAGTGGACATTGGAAAGAATGGCCGGCTACCCGTCTTGCAAAGACATTCAGATTCAGGTACGACTGTGACAATTGCCTTTTATGAAGTACCTAAACCCAGATGTGCACTGCATGCAGCTTCCTTCGCTTGGAAACTAACTGAGATGGACTTGCATTCACAAACAGCAACAATCCCTGTCGGGCATGAAACCAATTGCCAGTAACATTTCTTCAGTGTCTGCCGATTTGGTTCTTTTTACAATCACTATTGTTTCTCCATGTTACGTGGTGACGATTATGCATTAGTCTGCTTCGATAGACCAACAACTTGAGCTACCTCATTCACAGTACGTCCTGGGTACTTCTGAACAGGATAGCTGCATACCGTCATTATGTCAACCTCTTGCGCATTGGTTCCACAAAATCTAATAGCACATGCACTCTTTTGCTACAACTGTTTTCTGCTGTGGAGGGTCACATGACTGCTAGGAACCACTTTGGAACCATGTAGAGGTGTGTATTTTGTGGGTGTCGGTAGTGTTTTGTTTGGTAAGCTTTGTATCCGAGAAAGTGTTTGTCGATTGGCACTTACATGAACATCCAATTGCTGACGTGCCTTTTATATTCATATTAACAATGTGGCCCTTTGCCCCTTATACATCAGAGCTTTATGAATTAAATTAACGATCAAATCGTTTTATTCTTCTGCCCTTCTTACTGCTACACTTATGTACTTTGACTGAACTGTATCTACAGTTAATTTCTGTATAACATTCATAAATTTTTTTTCTATGAATACCCTTATGGGAAAGTTTAAATTTAACGAAACAGCCGACTAAGTCCATGGCATAGTAGCCCTGTCAATCAAGACCCAAAAGGTTTGAACACTGAAAATAATAAATTCATGTAATCCCAAAGTTTTATACAGAAGTAAGTGGGAAGGCCATGAACTACATACTATTGGGAGATGAGATGGGGGTGGGTGGGTGTGTGGGTTTGTAGGTCAGTTTTTATGTTTCCCTTGAATCAAACGAAAAATTGGGTCTCTAGTGAAAAGGTGTCGCAGTAAAAAAATTAACTACATTAATTTAAATTTCCTACAAAAATGTCCTATTCACTCTTACTCTAGGACTAATAGTTTGCATGAATAGAGTGGGAGACTACTGAAAATCTAGCGTGATTGCATGTACCTTAAATCAGATAGTTGTTTTAGCCTGTCTGAGATAGTTTTCCAATTGTATCACATTATGGGTCTCGACGTCCCTATACTATTGTGGTATGTGGCAAACAGTTATCATCATTGCCCTGTATTTGACCTTTTGGTCTGAAAAGAAAATCTTAAATTTCTCGAGCCTAATAATTGTTTATATACTACTGAATGTGTTGTTATTTCCTATCGTTTGAAATAGCATCACACGCAAAATTAGTTGTTGGTGATCATGCGAGTAATACAAGCAACTGTCATCAGTCACCACTTGTACACAGAGGATTGTAAAGCGAACTCGATCGCCAGCCAATCCGCGTGCCACGACAACCCAATCGCCCGCCGATCCTGCACGCTGGGCGATCCTGAACGCCAGCTGAGCATATGCACAGGGTGATCCTGATCACTGGTCGAATCCGTGGTGTGGACTAAAAAGCAGTTCTGGAGACACTTTGAGCTCTGTGATCTTAGCTCAACATTTAGCTAGCACCTCGCTTCTTCGACTCAGTGCCTTTGCACCTGAGTTTAGCTTTACTGGAAGTTGTTCTGTATCATAATAACAATATGTATTCACATAATTATTTTTATATATGTGATAGTACACGTATATAATGATTTTACTTATTTCTTTAATCTAATCAGAGTAATGCTTTTTTAACTGTAATTTCACAACTTACAGCTTTCAACATAGCTGTGTGCAGCAACCGTAAAAATATTTTTTTCTAATAAAAGCAGTAAAGTATACGAACCTACTATAGTAGATGATATCTTCAAGCACAAAACTAACAACAGAGTTACTACTCTAGGTTCCTCCAATACCGAACAGCAAGAAAAAAAGTATTTTTGCATTCGGTTTTTAGGGCCCATCTCTTACAGAATTCAACGCCTCCTAAAAACAGATATAACTGTAATGTTACATTCTCCATTAACACTAACCTGAAAAACAGTCTCCTTCATAATTTAAAATCAGTGCGATCCCCTTTGTTACATTCAGGAGTCTATAAAAACATTTGTGACACATGTCCTTCATATTATATATGACAAACAGGGCGAGCTTTTTCAGTCAAATATAAAGAGCATCTATTGGGGAAAAAAGGCAGTAACATTCATAATTTTTCTTTCGCTGATCATGTGCTGATCACAGGCCACAAACCTAATGTAATTAATGAAATTAAAATTCTGCACACAGAGAAAAAAGATCGTAGACTTGATGTTCTCGAGGAAATGGAAATAGTCAAACACCTTATTGTTAATGAACAGTTACAGTTGCGTAACAAGAATTTCTTCAATGGCTTCAGACCTTTTCTGAAGGATCCTTAAAAGATATTTTTCCCGTATGTCAATTTTTCCTCGGTTTTTTTTCCCCTGAAATATTGTTTTCCTTTCCCATACTCTTATTGCAGTTTATTCACTTACTGTATTTTACTGTTACAAATTACTGGAAATTTTTTTTCATAATTTCTTAGTGCTTTTAAATTATAATATGTCTTCAGAGCATAAAATGTTTAGAAGTTGCAGACACATCTGCTATACAAACTGCTGTAACCTTTCTATCACGTGAAGCAGAGGTCACCAATTTTCATCACTGGATGGCGTGACACCTCATGTCCACATCGTAGTATAGCCGGCGCACGCGCCACCCAGTCTGATGACCTGTTTAAGTACAGACAAGCAGCCTTTAGCGGCAATTTTTAATTTTTAACTAGAAATGACAGTAAAACACTTACGTAGCATGTTTTATTATGTGACATGGCGTTTTTGGTGTTAAAATTGTATGACGAGAGCTGCAATGCTCACCGTTTTACGTATGTTAGTACATCTTTATATACAAATATTAATTATTACTGCCTTCTATTTTTCTTATTAATGACAAACTTTGTATCCCCCTTATTTAGGTAATAAAAATTCTGATGAAGACTCCCTTAGTTTAGGAGTCGAAACCATGGTCAGTTCGACTATAAAATCCATTGCAACCAGTGGGCTGCCTTTAGTAAACAACAAAAAAAACAACACTTATTATATCAGAGTAACTTGAAAAATCATATTTTTATATTTAAGGCATCTTCTTCTTTTATCTGTGCATATCCGTAATATCCTCTTGGGAGAAATTATTGATCTTTAACTTTTTCTCCATTAATAATTCGGCTATTCTGTCATTTTCCATTCTTGTGGTTTACATCCATTTAGTTGTTCAAAAAAATGGTTGTAATTGGGAGCACTATGGGACTTAACTTTTGAGGTCATCAGTCGCCTAGAACTTAGAACTACTTAAACGTAACTAAGCTAAGGACATTACACACATTCATGCCCGAGGCAGAATGAGAACCTACGACCGTAGCTGTCGCGCGGTTCCAGACAGAAGCACCTAGAGCCACACGGTCATAGCAGCCGGCTTGTGGTTACACCGGAACATTATATCGAGCTAGTCTTCTTAGAGGTCACGTCTCCAGTGCTTGTATTATTTATACATTGTTTTTTTTACGTACCACAGTTCATTTCCAAACGTCGTACTCGTGTAAGTTTTGGCTCCACGATCACCGTTGACGGCCGACTCACCGAAGAGCTCATCACCAGAACTCAGGCTGCGCGGATGAAGTGGCGAACAACAATCGGAGCCACCTGCGACCACAGGATGAAAGACAATGTTATATCAAAAATCTATTGCACTGTCATCCGACCGGTCGCCTTGTATCGTTGTGAGTGCTGGCCGACTAACGTTGACACAGAACGCCGCCTAAGTGTAATGGAAACGAAGATGCTAAGGTTGACAGTGGGCCTCAGTTAGATCACGTTTCCAAAGACAGCATCAGGAAATAGTTTGGTGTTGCACCGATCCAAGACAAGATGCGTGAGAGTCGTCTTGGATGGTTTGGGTATGTTTTACGCGCCAGTAATAACTCTACAGACAAGGCAAGGCAGGCGACACACTTGAAGTCGTCGGCAGAAGACCCAAAGGGTGACCTAAGTAACGTTGGGCTGATACAATGCATAAAGACTAAATGAGTGAGATCAACCACCCAGATGTAGTCCGTGATAGAGCGAAATGGAGAAAACGGACTCATGTAGTATACACCTCAGGCATGCGTGACAAACGCTGAAGGAAAAGAAGAAGTTACTTGGACCTGACATCGTTTTCCACAAATTGGATAGATTTTCCCTAGTTCTGGTGGTTCTATACATTTTTCTCTAAATTTAATTACATTTTTCTACTTTATGTTGTACATCTATTTCTTTCACGAATGAGATAGTATTTCCTAAGTGACTGCGAAAAGATTGCGCTTTCTATTTTCTGGTAATTTGTTTGTTACGCTGGGAATTGGCTTCTAGTCCCTGAAACACAGAACTTTTGTTTTTCTTGAAGATATAAACAGGTTATACCCCTCTGTGATTGTGGATAAAAACTAATATCTGTCTGGAATGTACACTCCTGAAAATGGAAAAAAGAACACATTGACACCGGTGTGTCAGACCCACCATACTTGCTGCGGACACTGCGAGAGGGCTGTACAAGCAATGATCACACGCACAGCACAGCGGACACACCATGAACCGCGTTGTTGGCCGTCGAATGGCGCTAGCTGCGCAGCATTTGTGCACCGCCGCTGTCAGTGTCAGCCAGTTTGCCGTGACATACGGAGCTCCATCGCAGTCTTTAACACTGGTAGCATGCCGAGACAGCGTGGACGTGAACCGTATGTGCAGTTAACGGACTTTGAGGGAGGGCGTATAGTGGGCATGCGGGAGGCCGGGTGGACGTACCGCCGAATTGCTCAACACATTGGGCGTGAGGTCTCCACAGTACATCGATGTTGTCGCCAGTGGTCGGCGGGAGGTGCACGTGCCCGTCGACCTGGGACCGGACCGCAGCGACGCACGGATGCACGCCAAGCCCGTAGGATCTTACGCAGTGCCGTAGGGGACCGCACCGCCACTTCCCAGCAAGTTAGGGACACTGTTGCTCCTGGGGTATCGGCGAGGACCATTCGCAACCGTCTCCACGAAGCTGGGCTACGGTCCCACACACCGTTAGGCCGTCTTCCGCTCATGCCCCAACATCGTGCAGCCCGCCTCCAGTGGTGTCGCGACAGGCGTGAATGGAGGGACGAATGGAGACGTGTCGTCTTCAGCGATGAGAGTCGCTTCTGCCTTGGTGCCAGTGATGGTCGTATGCGTGTTTGGCGCCGTGCAGGTGAGCGCCACAATCAGGACTGCATACGACCGAGGCACACAGGGGCAACACCCGGCATCATGGTGTGGGGAGCGATCTCCTAACTGGCCACACATCTCTGGTGATCGTCGAGGGGACACTGAATAGTGCACGGTACATCCAAACCGTCATCGAACCCATCGTTCTACCATTCCTAGACCGGCAAGGGAACTTGCTGTTCCAACAGGACAATGCACGTCCGCATGTATCCCGTGCCACCCAACGTGCTCTAGAAGGTGATAGTCAACTACCCTGGCCAGCAAGATCTCCGGATCTGTCCCCCATTGAGCATGTTTGGGACTGGATGAAGCGTCGTCTCACGCGGTCTGCACGTCTAGCACGAACGCTGGTCCAGCTGAAGCGCCAGGTGGAAATGTCATGGCAAGCCGTTCCACAGGACTACATCCAGCATCTCTACGATCGTCTCCATGGGAGAATAGCAGCCTGCTTTGCTGCGAAAGGTGGATATACACTGTACTAGTGCCGACGTTGTGCATGCTCAGTTGCCTGTGTCTATGTGCCTGTGGTTCTGTCAGTGTGATCATGTGATGTATCTGACCCCAGGAATGTGTCGATAAAGTTTCCCCTTCCTGGGACAATGAATTCACGGTGTTCTTATTTCAATTTCCAGGAGTGAATTTTCAGCGCCAAGGGAGACATATACAGCGGCTGCTGAACTAAACAAACATCTTTCACGGAAATATTTACCTAGAAAGAGAGATTCCTTAGACAGGTGTGGAACCAGAAGATTTCTGTACCGAACAGCGTCTCTGAACATTTTATATATCCTAGCTATATCAGTGTGAATTTATCTTTTCAAAAGGAGGATAAATGTGCACCAAGAAAATAAATCGAACCTTTTCGAATGAAATAGATCAATTTTTATTAATAAATCATAATATTGATAAATTTTTCTTTTTGGATACATACATTGCCACACTAACTCTAAATGAAGTCGTAGATACTTAAAGTAATTTAAATTTTAGTCTATTTCCTATACTATATTTTGCCTGCAGCAAAAGTATAGGAACATAAGAGTTAGTCTTACTTTTAAAATTTACCCATTGGATAAAAGATTTTAGGGATTTTGTTGTAATACTTATGTTTTTTACAGCATATAAAAAGCAGATGATTTTAATCTCAAAATTTCTAAGGACATGACATAAACTTATTACCTCTATTTATACTGTTTTCAAAAATAGGCCTAAATTAGATAAACATACAGGTAAAAGGGTCTGAATTATAAAGGAAAGGTGAATTCCTTTATTCTTTGAGTGAATGGTGAGTGGTGAGTCATGAAAAAAACTAGTTCATTCCAGTCAGTGAGCAGCTCTAATCCGATATCTGAAAAGTTTTGCCCATCTATAGTCTGTAGCAGTTGCATCTGAAGTCTGCATTACGGAGAGGAATCCGCGACATCAACTTGTGCCTGCGACAAGGGCAGCTTAAGGCCGATGGCGACCAAGCCTTTGGCTCGGCGCCGGCCTGGAATGGTGGGTCAGCTATGTGTTTGCAGTCGGCGTGGTTGACCAGAGTGAAGGACGACAGCCGCTGCAGTGGGAGAGTGGGTGAAACGAAGTGGACTCTGGAGAAGCAGACTGTGACATAGCGTTGGGGAGACAGGTGGAGGCAGCTGAGCGGTGGGACTACAATTGAACGTTGTTTGTGAGCAGCTATCACGCGCACATTCATTTCGTGGGGCACAGATGGTGTTTCCTCCATACTTCAAGAATATATGGCAGGAGGAAAACATGAGGCAACTGCGTAAGAGGCCTTCCGTTACGACGATCCTAAAACGGGGCATAAAAGATACTTGTGTCATTGAATAAACCAACGTGTATCACGAAGATCTGAATTGTCAAAACACTATAGAGCCGAACGGAGAACAAAATGTTAGATGAATACGTACATAGCCGTACTTGAGTCGAAAAGGCATCACGATGTATTGGTGTGCCTCACTCAGTCATGGAAATAAGCTCTGTAATTCTGACAACAGGGCATTTTTTACTGTTTGTCAGCTTGTTCCTCAATTGGAGATCGTGGTGTTAATATTGTGTGTTGCCTGTCCAGTGTATCAGTGAGGCGTTAGCTGCAGTTCGGTGTCGCTGTTTTTTCTGATAAGTACGCTATATTGTGCAAATCTCAACCTCATGTCTCACAACAACAAAACCGTAAAAGTTGCCTGAAACATCTTATAACGGCATCTAGTGTACATTCCGTCTTGTGATTGTAAAAATCAGTCACCAGATTTAAACACTGATGAGGAATCGTGATGTGTTCCTAAGTACACAATTCTCCATGTACAATGTTCTGCTGCTGCTACATTTCTGCAAAATGTGCAGTAACCGTAACAGTATGAATCCCGGTTACGATTAGTAGTTTCTGCCAATAGAAACAAATCCGTGAATTGTTTTTTACAGATTATTCTATTTGGTGCATTACCTTCTTACGATTGACCATCTTGGTCCAGATTTTATACTGGTTATTTATTCACCTACAATTATTTTGCTGATTGTGTAAGGCATTCTTTCGTCTCGTTTTTTTAGGATTTTAAACGCTTTCCTTGGTGAAAGTCTAAAGTAACAAGTTATGATTCAAGGATGACCCTAAAAGGAGGTTTGGTGGCTCAGAGCCGAATGGCAAATCGAAATTAATCCCTTATTTTCCTCTGTCTAATTAATTCTCTCCTCTCCAGTTCCCTCTTCCTCCCGTTTCCTCTCCACCCCCTCCGTTCCTCTGTTAGACTCAGATTCGCATTCAAATCCCTACCTGCGGACCCACGTCTAGAAATTCTGTCGTTTCTTAAAATCTTACTGCAAATGGCGTGATTGTTCCTGTGAAAGGGGGATGGCTGATTTTCTTATCTGTACTTCTCAAAGTGCGCCTTGATCCACCTATAATGACGATGGTGTGTGAATAATAAATCTTATTTAATATCATCCAACGCGACCATTACGCTTCACTTCCTGTCTTACTTGTCTCATGTAATAAATGCTCTCTATCAGATCTCCACCCTTTACCCTTTCAGACTTACTGCGACGTATAGGTGCTTCTACTGGGGACGGGAAGGGACACACAGCTCTTTGCTTAAGCAAAATAGTTGACAATCGATGAGACAATTCCATAGAGAGGCCATCACCATGCCACCCCCTTTTGTGGCACTCGGTCTCGGCTACTAATTTTCAGCTTTGCGGGACAATGCAGGTCTCCATTTGCATTAATGGGAGACAGGGCATTAGCGGGGGCAGCGGAAGTGCTGACGCACGCTCAATCCCGAAATACAACAGCCAATTACTCCGGTCAATTCTGGCGCCCACTCCCAATTACGGCAGACTATTATGCCGTTTCTAGGTCAGAACGTAAAAATTTCTGATTCCAGACGCAGAACCTGGTTATGTGCAGCTGAAAACTTCTTCATCTGTTCTTATAGCCAATAGTTTGGTTGATCGCTCCATATTTTCAGATTCCATTTCCTCTCTGGCCGAACCTGGTTGCTTGCCTTCGTTATAAACTTTTTGAAATTTTGTTTGTATTGCTTTAGCATACTGTGACGTGAGCAAATATTTCAGCGGAGGTATCGTTCTTGTTTTATCGATTGCGTTAGCTCATTCCTATTGTCTACATGCAATTCATACGATTCTCATGGAATCATATCTTGGATAAAAGTGCTGTGCTGTTTAATTAGCGACTGTGCTGTTTAATTTGCGAAGATGACCACAAAATTACGACCAAAGACCATCGCCTAGTGATCACTGATCACTATGGGATTTAACACCTGAGGTCATCAGTCCCCTAAAACTTAGAACTACTTAAACCTAACTAACCTAAGGACATCACACACATCCATGCCGCAGGATTCGAACCTGCGACCGTAGTGGCCTCGCGATTCCAGACTGAAGCGCCTAGAACTGCTCGATAACAAGGGCCGGCACAGGAATACAGCAATCAGTCGCAGTCCCATTCGAATTTTGTTATTCTTACATATTCAGTTTACAGAAATAAGTAGGCAGTTTCAGTGCTAAAATACTAGGAAATTACAGAGTCACAACTGATCTATGTGAAACATTAAGTAAAATACCACATTGTCCAGTAGAAATGACACGTTTCAGTCACCATACCATACGAGTTTCCTTTTCAGCTACAAACATCTTTGGGTATATTTTGGCTAATGGGCCTGATAAAACAAACGATCGTAACGATTCAGGTATGTACATAAGACAAAAATCAAGACTGTGATGCATGTTGTTCTCAATGGAGAGACCTCTACTGACGTTAAAGTAACCTATGGCGTGCCACTGGGGAGTGTTACGGGACCATTGCTTTTCACTATATATATAACCTAGTAGATAGTGTCGGAAGTCCCATGTAGCTTTTCGCGGATGATGCTGTAGTATACAGAGAAGTTGCAGCAATAGAAAATTGCATCGAAATGCAAGAAGATCTGCAGCAGACAGGCAGTTGGTGCAGGGAGTGGCAACTGACCCTTAATATAACAAAAATGTAATGTATTTCGAATACATAGAAAAAAGGATCTTATATTGTGTGATTATATGATAGCGGAACAAACACTGGTGGCAATTCCTTCCATAAAATATCTGGGAATATGTGTACGGAATGACTTGAGCGGAATGGTCATATAAAATTAATTGTTGGTAAGGCGGGTGTGAGGTTCACATTCATTGGGAGAGTCATTAGAAAATGTAGTCCATCAACAAAGCAGGTGGCTTGCAAAACACTCGTTCGACCTATACTTGAGTATTGCTCATCACCGTGGGATCCGTACCAAGTCGGGTTGACAGGGAAGATAGAGAAGATCCAAAGAAGAGCGGCGCGTTTCGTCACAAGGTTATTTGGTAAGCGTCATAGCGTTACGGAGATGTTCAGCAAACTCAAGTTTCAGACGCTGCAAGAGAGGCGCTCTGCATCGCGATGTAGCTTGCTGTCCAGGTTTCGAGAGGGTGTGTTTCTGGATGACGTATCTAATATATTGCTTGCCCCTACTTATACCTCCCGAGGAGACCACGAATGTAAAATCAGACAGTTTCGAGCGCGCACGGAGGCTTTCCGACAGTCGTTCTTCCCGCGAACCATACGCAGGAGCAGGAAAGGGAAGTTATGACAGTGGCACGTAAAGTGCCCTCCACCACACACCGGTGGGTGGCTTGCGGAGTATAAATGTAGATGTAGATGTAAATGTAGGTGTAGATGGACAGACAGGTAGAAGACAGGAGATAACTTTTGCAGAGCATATAACTTAGTATGGGAGGGATATAGCTGAGTGATCCAACATCGCTGTCCACATGGTTGATATCCCCTTCCTTGTACGATGTAGGGCATCAGGTTGTTGCAGAAAGCTGAAAATTTCAGATTCATGGGCCTCCTGCGGAAGATGATGTCCTACCATCTGAGGTCATCTCGTGTTCACATGCACAACTAGCAGTTCCTGATGAAGAGCAGTCGGATTTGGGAGCTCTTCGACGGTCTCCTGCTTCAGAACAGTAGACGTCACAACCCAGGAGGGAAGTAACATGGAATTTAATTCATTATTTCCTTGATTGTCATTTCATTTCCCCTCATCCTGTATAGGCGGGACGGGGGGCTATTAGCGAGTACAAGTCGCCACTAGATATTAGGAGGTACAAGTCACCACTATTCAGCCAAATGAGAATAAAAGTATCGAAATATATTATACAATTGTACGTGGCAGTTGACAAAACGAATGTTTGAGATAGTAAAAGACAAGATTCAATTGTATGATTTAAAATATAAAAGGAGGATTTGTTGATTAAGTAAAATATTAACAATGATGAAATGGTAAACAAATCTTTCGCAAAAGATAAAAGACAGAGGGTCAGCTGTATAAGTAAAAATGATTAAGAAGCCGGTGTTTCGACTGATTAAGATACAGACATACTTAAGTGAAGTGATGAGTGGGTCTAGAGGGCCAAGAAGAGTGGTATCTTGGGAATGTAAGATAAGGTTTTTGTGTGCAGATGTTTGGGGGAGAATTTCGATTTTTGCGGGAGTGAAAAGAAATGCCATTCTGGAGCAAGGAGTGGATAAGAAGGGATCCCTGACTGGGACGGGTGGTGTGTGTTCTGTTCAGATAAGGTATGACGAGTATATTTCAAGGGGTATATAACAGGGCGGATTTCATGGTCGCGTTGAACCTCATTTGACAACTAGTCGTGATGTTCAAAGTAAAATGATCACATTTCACGACAAAAAGATGTTTAAAGTCTGAAGTTTTTAAGAAAAGACTGTCCCCACTGTGTTCACCACCTTGATCACACTACTAAGAGTCGGTGGGCAGTGGAGTGTCATGGTGGGCTGAGTGGGAATAGGGAGGCATGCAGATCAAAGGTGATGGGAGGTCTCACTGCAGTATATAGGTTTGCAAATCAGGAGCAAAGGCTTTGAGGATTATGAAGTCGTTGTGGGGTATGAGTTGTGATATGATTTGTGATATGTTGAGATATGGAAGGTATTGTTTATTTGAGGGAAAGTGTGTTAGGGTTGACGAATCAGACGCTGGGGTGTGACACAATGAAGGAATTTGTTGGAGATGTGTGGGGTGAGATGGGAGCACACACGATATACTTTGGTGCATGCGTCTGGTGGGACAGCAGTTGGGTATCAGAGGTAGGTGGGTATCTGTGCTAGGAGATTGCAGAGCTCTTACGAGGATGGGGTGTCAAGGGATAGTGATCGTGGAGTAGGACTCTTCTTAGTTTTCTTACCTGGAGGTGGTGGGATTGAAGCTGATGCAGATGATGTTGTTGTGGCCAAAGCTGTGGCATAAGGTGTTGGTATAAGGTGTTGTGTATCCAGGTACAATCATGATAGCAGAGTCAATGGGGCATCAGGAAGCGCTGATGAAACAGCTGTCTGACGCAGGTCTGATGTTGATGGGAGTGTTGGTGGTGGTGGTGGCAGTGCCGTTGGTAATAGAGCTGCATATATCCTGTAGTGATGATATTTGGAAATTAGTATTTAATTAAGTCTAAGGATGCAGTCTGTGAGAGTAGGACGGCAGGTGGCGTCATCTTAGTTGTGAGGAAAGAGGGAAAGGAGGGAAGAGCAGGAGGGTACAGTGAGTTGAGGGTAGAGGAGTAAATGGAGGTGAGAGCAGAGTGCAGCTGCTAGTACATGATTTTGGATGCAGTAGTGGCAGTTGATACCTCGAAGAGCGAGGATAGTGACGGTGGTGGCTGGCTGGCAGAGGTGAAGACTGGCAGTCAAGACGTAGACTGGCGATCACTGGCAATGTCTAGAAGCAAGGGCGAGGTTGGTGGTGATTGTGATGACTGCCAGCGCGGACTGGCAGTGAAGACTAGCAGTAATGTCGACATCTGGCAGCAAGGAGTGCGGGAAATTGTGGCGAAGTGGATGGCATCGTCTTGAAGCGTTCCCCGGTGGTATATTAAACTTGGGCGACGTCGGTTGGAAGTGTTTGCATATGTCATTTCAAACTTAAGAGTAGATTACGAATTTATTCCCAAGAGGAAAAGGAATTTCATGTTTAGGATGATGCGATAATATCGAAACGTTGGCCTGCCATAAGTATAACAACACTAGCCATGATAGTATGTTGGAACATTATTAACAGTTGAATGACATCCCTTCCATTGTTTTGGTACTATCCAGTGTTATATCGGTTTTACCATCAAACGAATAAAAAATCATTCAACTATTAGCCTTAGGGGTTAAATGTAGGACACACCAACGTCATATGTTATGTAAGAAATTTGCCCCAATAGAAAGCATTAACCCGTTTTTATTAATTATACCATGTCATGTTGAATTTAAGTATTTTACCGTGACAGTAGCACATCTTAAAAATACGATTATGTTAACTTTTACATTTTTAAAATTAATTATTTAGTGGATCACTTAATCACTACGATACTATCGACTACGCTAGATTTTAGATTTTCACGAATTCCAACTGTTACATAACTATGTTTTATTAAGTCACCTTCAAAAAGAAATTAATTTTTATTTCGAATGTGATGTAACAGTTCTAGAAACGAAAGTTATATGAACCAGTTAAGGATTATTTGCATAACGTTTGGTGGATTGCTTCACTAATATCATTTTAATAACCACAATGTAAATCGCCGTTTCTTGAGGTACTCAAAAAGGCAATATGCAAATATATTTGTGGGCTTTGTTTAAAAAAATATGGGTTCTAAACTACGGTATAGGAAACGAACTTGGTTTCCTTGTTTTTGGAGTATAGATGGCGTTGCTTACACCCCATGAGGCAAACTGAGGCTGCTGTAGGTTTTGTAAACAACCACCTTAGTTTCTTCCTGCGTGGTTCCCAGTAAAATGGTACCTGCTGTGGGATTGTTGGATTACACTCACTCAAATTATATGGTGGCTAAAATTGATCATTTTTATTGGATAAAGTTATGTTTTACTTATTGTCTTGAGCAAAACAGTTCTGGTTCTGTAATATCATTTTATTTTTTCACTGAAGGTGGATCTTTATACCAGAAATCTGGATATACAAGCGAGCTGTGTGATTGCTCAAGTTGTGTGCTAGAGAAACCAAAATTGCAATTCAACCATAGCTACTCGAAGGAGATAGGAAGCTCGGGACCTTTGCTGGTGGACAGAAGTACAGGAAAACTCTCATTATTACAGAACTATAGCATCAGAATAAGAGTATAAAAATTTGATTCGGACCTTTGTCCTCCTAAGGAAATATACAACTGACTTTAGAAAATTATCTGATTCGATCATGAATTAATATAACGAACAGTATTTTAAAAATAATAATTAGTATAACGAACAGTATTTTAAAAATAATAATTAGATCTGATTGCAAAAGGATCACCGACAGTCAGCAGCATAAGCCCACTGTTAACTGCTTAAGTAACCAAATTTTCACAACACTAATGATTCACTGTAAGTTACTTATAAAAAAATCTCGTCCGTCCCGGCGGAGAGGTCAGATATTTAACTAAAGAATGGGAGCACGGCTTATAAAAGCTGGTACTCGCAACAAACGAGTAGAAAACAACCGCTAAGCAATTTACAAGAAGATCAGGCTGCAAACAAGGGCAGAAAATATGCCCCGGACATAACGCGATCTGAGCCTGCCCGCCAAGGCGACGAACCCCATCTGAGTCACATACCAGACCATTTCTGCAACAGCAAATAATTCAAGCGGCAAACGTGACAACCAAACTGAGACATTTACCGAATCAAAGAACGATTAAAATTACACTGACTTACAAAGCTCTGCCCTTCATATTAAAAGAAAGCTCAAAACCAAAACTGGGTGAAGAGCAAACTAATTAACATACTCTATCAAATGAACACTGCAAAGAACCTTTAAAACAAGCAGTAAACAACACTTGGAAGCCTTAGACTTCGTAAGTTTAGAATAACACTATCTTATTCAAAACCATCCTTAGCTGATCCCAGGCAGTTATAACTGCCAACATAATTTTCACTTATCTTCACAGGTTAACAGCAGCATATGAATAATACGGAAGTTAATGCTTCCAGTTACGCGATGAGATGTCCAGCCTAAGTTGACGGACCCACCACTGTTTCGCACGCAAACGCGTCGACTAACGAGCACCGTACACGAGGCGCGCGGGAAAACGGCAAGGAAGGCGAGGACGGCGGAGCCCAGGCATAGCGGCTTGCCTTCAAAACATGTTGGCTCGCTGAACTCTGACCTGCCACAGAGTTCCGCCACACGCTAAGCCGGAAAACCAAAGGTGAAACAGTCAGAGATATAAGACCAGACGAGTGTCCATATCAGTGACGCAAGTGGAGCATAACGAGTGCTAGTCGCCACGGCTCAACAAGAATAATATAAAACCAATGAAATAGCGACTGACCGCTGTATTCCTGTGCTTCCTTATGATAATATGCTGTCACTGTGCACAACGGTTCCACATGGAGTCAAAGCTGGTGAAGGCTTTGATAAAGGCAGATTGTCATGTCCCGATAGCTGAAGACGAGCATCTCTGAAACGACGAATACTGTCTTCTGTTCGCTTGCTACCGTCTTGAGTGTATATGGAATGTTATAGAAGGACCGCGTGATCACGAATAGGCGACAATATATACGAGACATCACAGAACGTGGAGGTCGGACGCTTGCTCGCTCTGCAAAGCAAGAGGTGATCTGTGGCAGGTTTGAAGACACAGTGCATTTCTGGCTCAGAGCCAGTGTTTTGGATCGCTCTTTTCAGCACACTCTGTTGACACTGGGGTTCCGCTGCAGATGACCTCAACGTATTTTCATGTCGACCCGACGATCTCATCAATTATGATTGCAGTGAGTACGAGATAAACAACACTGGTCCTCGGATCAATGGAAGGCTGTCACCTGGTCCACTGAATCACACATTTTGATTACATCAAGTCAATGGCCGTTTCCAGAAACGCCGACATTCAGGGGTGATAAGCTGCTCGAAACATGGATAGTGCCATGAAGCTGGAAGCACTATTATGCTATGTCGCAGGTCGGTGTGGCCGAGCGGTTCTAGGCACTACAGCCAGAACCGCGCGACCGCTACGGTCGCAGGTTCGATCCTGCCTCGGGCATGGATGTGTGTGACGTCCTTAGGTTAGTCAGGTTTAAGAAGTTCTAAGTTCTACAGGACTGATGGCCTCAGATGCTTAGTCCCATAGTGCTCAGAGCCATTTGAACCATTTGTTATGTCGGCCATACATCAGGAAATGTATGGTATCTGTGGTGGTAATCTAAATCACCATGATAGATTCCCACTAAGCGAGCGTCAATAAGGACCGCTTACAAACATTGTCAAGTTTGAGGTCGTTCCCGCCGGCGATGGCATCTTCCAGTGGCACAGAAGACCGCGTATCAAAAGCTGAGTCGTACAACAGTGTATGAAGAACACGGCATAAAACTTACTCTAATGTGTTGGCCACCTGATTCAAGTGATGCGAATGCGATGGAACATATCTGGGAGCTACTGGCCGCCATGTAGAAGCTGACAAACCACCGGCCTGTAATTCGCGGGAATTGCTCGACATGTCCTTATACCTCTAGCGTCGCATACCTTGGGAACTTGCCAAGGACTTTTCTAATCTACGACACGCAGATCGCTGCTGAAGAAGGTTCTAAAGGTGGAACCACACGCTGTTGATGGCCAAAATGTTCAAAATGTTTTGGCTCAGGTGAATATCTTACGTAGCTAGGTAACAACACTTATTTTCTATGGGCGTAGTGTAACGATATAAGATCAATACGAGCTTATAAAGAGGCTTGTCTGTAGGCTCTCTCTTTACGTGTCATTCCAGAAACGGAAGAATAGGACTGTGCTTCACACAACTCAATATGGTCTATTGAGTACACCTTGATACAGTTGGATTACATTTGACGTTGTTTTCTGTGTCAAAAAAGAATTTTGTTAGCAGAAGGACTAATTGTTCTGACACTGAACATCTGAGGAAACGGAAAACGAACATCATATGGTTTTCAGCACAGCATGTTCTCCATTGTTCTGTTTTAGCTATCTTCATGATTCCATTTTCATACTGATAATGGTTTCACTTATCAGCAGTGCATATTTTTGTTAATTACGCATACTGTGTCACAGATTCACAGATAGTATCTAAATGAATGCAACCATTTATTGAAGCCACATACAGTTAAGAGTGTCATGAGTTACTGCTCTGATTACAGGGCGCCCATTTCTGTCTGATGTTATCATTCCGTGCCAATTGTTGTAGGCAAGTCGGGATCATAACAAACAATTTTCAGAATTTTCAGAATAGCCTATTTACAAACTTCTGGCACGGTAGGCTCTTGTGGAACAATTGCGTTCCAGTAAACTTCTGTGTGTACCACTGTGTCATAATATATAATGGAAGGACCAATATTTCAACTGCTGCTAGAGACGGCCATCAGTATGATGATACATTGCGTTCGTAGAGTTGCTATGTTTACTGGACTATGTACTGCATTACGTTAGGTCTTCTGAAAAAAGTTCGCAGGTTCGCTTAACACAAGTTGACAGAACTGGTTTATCATAGATACACGGTTGTTTTTTAAGTCGTTCTCGTGCTGCGTTATATTTAACTCCTTCGTTTCGTGGATGAAAGCGATATTTAGTACTGGGAATTTGTTTTGAAATTACGGTGCTTTCAGGTGAGAATCGTATTTTTCTTGTTGGCATGTGTTTTGACGCATCGAGATCCACACAAATTTAGTGCAAAAGGTTTTTCTGAAAAATTCCAGGAAACAGCTGTACTTCATCACAACGCGGTTTGTTGACATTCTGAGAAATTTCGCGAGTGGTGATTTCCGAAGAAAGTGGAAGACCTACCAAGCTAAACGAAACAAATTAAGTTACCCCCCATTAGGATTGTTGAATGCCCTCAACGACTGGGTGTGACTTTCAAAATGATAGAGCACAGTAATCAGTCGTTCTTTCCTTTCAGGCTTTATTAAAAAAAATCTAGATTTCTGCTAGTAGTTTGCCATTATCAATGTAGTATTTCAGAGTTTTAATACATGTCCTAGTACGTCAGTCTCTAGTGTTGGGCTCCTGTATACTGTAGTCTTGAGTGAACTGTGACACTAGCCTCAACAACAGGGACTGACGTACTAGGGCATGTATTAAAACTCTGAAATACTGCATTGATAATAGCTAGTTGCTAACCCAAAACTAGATTTTCTTTAATGAAGCCTGAAAGGAAAGGAGGACTGTTCGTTATGCTCCATCATTTGGAAAGTTAAACGAACCGAAGTTATTGGAAATTTCTGTTTCTGTGCAGCAGATCCCAGCAAAATTATTAGGCAAGTCCGCACAAGAGAAAGGTATTGAGCTTGCAACCGGAAGTAAAGTGGTGAGGCAAACATACGAACTGATCATCCAATATAAAGCGACAGCAATACAAAAACTGAAAGACTCGGAACATGAAAAGCGAATCCACTACTGCAAATCGTTTATCACTGATATTCTTTCTATACAAACTTGGCATGGTTCCAACCTCTCTAAATAGAAAATCCTCGCGTTGAGTTTGAAATATCATTGCATAACATCACGAAATTAGAGTGTAACAATACCCAGACACCGTATTATTGGGCTTTTACTTTTTTTCAAGAAACTTTCAAAAGGGAATGTTATTGTTTAATGATCGAAGATACCGTTGGCCAGCTGAAGGAAGAGGAATTCAACTATTCCCGGTTTCAACGAGATGGCGCAGCACAACTAACACACTACGCGCCTTATCAATCAACCTAGTTTTCAACATTCATCTGTAGCACCACCTATCAAATGCTTCGATTCCTTTCTGTTCAGGTATTCCCACAGTCTATGTTTCACTACCATACAATGTTATACTCTATCCTCAGAAAGTTCTTCTTCAAATTATGGCCTACGCTAGATACTAACAGAATACTCTTGTTCAGGAATGCTGTTTTTGCCGTTGGTAGTCTGCCTTTGATGTCCTCTTTGTTCCGCCCGTTATTTGGTTATTTCAATGCCTAAATAGTAAGATTCCTTAACTTTATCTACTTCGTGACCATCAAACGTGATGTTAAGAGTCTCGCTGTTTTCGGTTCTGACACTTCCCATTGCTTTCGCCTTTCTTGGATTTACTCTCAATCCATATTTTGTACTCATTACATTCTTCACTCCATTCAGCAGGTCATATAATTTTTCTTCACTTTCACTCAGGATAACAATGTCATCAGCGAAACTTATCATTGGTATCTGCTCACCTTGGATTTTGATTCCGCACCTAAACCTTTCTTTTATTTCCATCAACAAGCATTACTTAATAATAATCAGAATTTAGCTGCCCTGCCTACTTTCTTTAAGGTATCAAATAAATATTTGCAATGGAAGAGATATGCAGCCTTTGTCTAAAAGTCGCTTGCGTGTAAATCGACGAAGCCTCGCCTAAGTAGCGTGTTGGATGAAGGTTGCACATCAGAAAATCAAAATAATAAAGAAAGACTCCAACAAGTCATACATCTTGTCCAATAACTTCAAATTCTGAGTGCCAGTCACAGAGTGTTCGTGAAAGTGATAGCCCCTGATTTATGTAATGGAAATACAGTAAACACCATCAACGTACTATGTTTTCCCACCCAAAATACTTTATTTCTCCAAGACAACACTTTCTGCAGATACGACTGTGATATGCTGTCCACTTACGCAGTTATTTCAGACTAAGTCACAAAGAGAGCATGGGCGGTTGATATACACAACACATTTCGCTTCTTCCAAAGAAAATAGTCCGGGTGAGCAAGAGGGCCGCGTTTTTGAGATCACACGTTCCCGAAAGGTTTGATGGTCACGAAATAGATGAAGGAATTTTACTATTTAGGCATTAAAATAACCAAATAACGGGCGGAACAAGGAGGACAGCAAAGGCGGACTACCAACGGCAAAAACAGCATTCCTGGACAACAGTATTCTGTTAGTATCTAACATAGGGCATAATTTGAAGAAGAACTCTCTGAGGATAGAGTGTAGCATTGTATGGTAGTGAAACATGGACTGTGGGAATACCTGAACAGAAAAGAATCGAAGCATTTGATAGGTGATGCTACAGACGAATGTTGAAAACTAGGTTGATTGATAAGGTAAGGAATGAGGAGGTTCTGTGCAGAATCAGAGAGGAAATAAATATGTGAAAAACATTGATAAGGAGAACGGACAGGTTGATAGGACATGTTTTCATCTTTTCACACATGTCACTAGAGGGAGCTCTAGAGGGCAAAAACAGTAGTGGGAGGCAGAGAATGGAATACATCCAGCAAATAATTGAGGATTTAGGTTGCAAGTGCTGCTCTGAGATGAAGAGGTTGACACAGGATAGGAATTCGTGGTGGCCCGCATCCAACCAGTCAGATGTCTGATGACCCCCTCCATCCAAAGAAAAAAGGAAGAAAAAAACCAGAGAGTTCCTCAGGGTGCATCGTAATCGACTTAACGCCGTTAATTAACCTTCCCCTTCTTCTTCTTCTGTAGGCTGAACCAGGCTCCATTGCCTTAACGGGGGGGGGGGGAGGGGTATAGGGAGGGCGGGGAGGGGGAGGGGGAGGGATGCTTAGCCTTGGGAGGGTTGCCTAGCGTCGCCTTTCGAATAAGTGGCGCCACTAGCTTTGTCTGTCATCTAATGTGTCTCTGGTTTCAGGCCACTAAGATCTTTGCTCAAGGTTGTTGATGGAATGGAGCGTGTTGTGGCTTGGAAAGTTGGGGAGTTGTAACAGAGTGAGGAGGTTAGTTTCAGAGGTCCACCTAAAGAATAAGGCAAGCACTTGGGCAAACGTCTTGGGCACAGAGTCTGGCGAGTGGTTGCTGGCGTATTTGTAGACCGATTTGTATCCGTGACTGACTTCGATTGCTGCCTTCATACGTAGCCTGACCAGCCAGCTGTAGGAAGTGGCACACCGATGAGAGAGTTGAAGCCAGTTTCGCTATGCTCAGTTCAGGGCTCCCTTTGGTACTGGCAACCTTCAACTTAGACCTGTGAACTTAAGTTATGTTTTTTTTTTTTATTATTGATGTCTATAGGTCAGTTGCGACCACTTCGATTTGTTAACTCACCTACTTCACCACCTTATGGTTCCTTAAATGGTATTTGTCGTTTCTTTTTCCACAGATTATACCAACCTTGGTTGTTTGTTAACTGAGTGTGTTAAGCTGTGTAAGCCAATGGTGTTTTCTGAGCTTGAGCAATGATGTGTTTCTTCTACTCGTATGCACCCAGTTACACGGCCATCGCCAACCCCCCTCTCCGCTCCCTCCCACCATCATGCTGTACCTAGATCTTTGGGTTTTAACTGACCTCCCTGCCAAACGTCTTTGAACACCAGATACGTATCTTTCTTTTTTAATACAGCCAGGTGCTGGTTTCGAGATACCTTCAGGCATTAAAGACTTTGCAGACTTATCTGAAGCGTTTATTAAAGAAAGCCTGCGTCATTTCTATTTGGTAATTTAGCTTAGCTAAAGCTGTTGTTATTGAAGGCCTCCCTGTCGGCATTTCGTAATTTTACTTAACTCAAGTTGTTATTGTTGAAGGCCTGCCTCTTATCTGTACGGTGATTTCATTTAACGGTAGTTGTTATCAAAGAAGCCCCGCCTGTTTTCTATTTGGTAATTTTACTTTACTCAAGCTGTTATTACTTAAGGCCTACCTGTTTTCTATTTGATAATTTTACTAACTGAAGCTGTTTAGTATTGAAGGCCTGCCTATTCTTTGTTCAGTAACTTAACTGAAGATATTATTATTAGAGGCTTGTCTGTTCCCCTTCAAGCAAATTGAGAACTGTCTCATAATTTGGGTTGTATTGTATTGTATTGAGCTGGGCACCCAGTAATGACGGAGAGGTTTCGTCCACGCCGGAGCCCTCGGTGGTTCACAACCCCACAACAGGCTAAAGCAGTCCACTCACCCCACCGCCGCTCCGCACCGAACCCAGGGTTACTGTGCGGTTCGGCCCCCAGTAGATCCCACGCAACGTCTCACGCCAAATGTATGCATGGTAGAGTAATTATGGTGTACACTTACGTGGAGAGAGTGATAGCGCAGCAATCATCGACCTAATGTAACTGAGGCGGAAATCGGGGAACCGGCCCGCATTCTTCGAGGCAGATGGAAAACCAATTTAAAAACCATCCACAAACTGACCGGCCTACCGGACCTCGACACTAATCCGCCGGGCAGATTCGTGCCGGGAACCGGCACGCTTTCCCGCCAGGAAAGCAACACCGCTCGGCTAACCCGGTGGGCTATAATTTGGGTTAGTGAAACTCTTATTAATCACGGATTACCTGTTTTTCTTGTCCTATTATTGAGCTCTGATATCTTACTCAATGTGCGTTGCAATTCATTGACATTGCTATTGCCGAAGGGATAGCTGTTTTAGAGGTATTTATCTCAGTAAGATAGTAACAGGAAATAACACATGATGGTACATGGGCCCCAATCTTCCGCTTTACATATCTTTGACCGTAATTGAAGGTTCCAAGCGTGTTGTGTAACTGTTGTATGTCAGTGTTGGTTTGTATACCATTTTCTTTGTTAATTGTGATAGTTGGATTGGAGAACTATGTCTCTAATGTGTTTAGGATGATTACAGCTATGAATCCGTGGATCTTTATGTGATGCTGCGAGCAATGGTATTATGCAAGTCACATGGCACCGACCGAACGTATCATGCTTTCCCTTCACAATTCTCACTCGGAAATAAGACGGACCTCCATTCACTTACAGCAACAGTATCTGTGGTATTTGAAGCTGATTGTCATTTATATGGCGTAACACTCATTTTCAGTCGCTGTTGACTGGGACCTGTACGCAATCACTGTCGTTACGGCATGGTACGTGGAGGCAAGTAAGACGCAATTCCTCGTCGACACGTTAGACGTTTCGCGTTCGCACACCAACAAAACGTGCACCTTCACTGACTTTGTGAAAATCATGCGCACGTCACACCACGCTAGCTCGTTCCTTCCATCATATCATGTACGGTATCTCGTCGACCGAAACCACTGCACTGATTCCCTTCAAAAGGTCGGTCACACTCAGCACTTCACTGTCTTCCCTTACCTCCGCGGCAGACTGTACCATGGTCAACTGTTGTCAGCTCTTGACCACGCTACAAAACGCCCTGTGTGCTCTGTTAAAGGGGTGGCTCAAGTATTACTGATAAGGTTATGTTAGTGAATGTGTAACGCACAAGGTATGTGAATGGTATGATGAATTGAAATTGGGCGAAGCTGAAGAAGGAGGAGGGCTAATTCTTTTGAGGACGAAAGATTCACGCTTTGCCAGTGCTATACTACATGCTGTGTCTTTCCGCTAGAGCTATAGAGAGTCAGCTGCCATCACAACGGGCAGAGAGGAGCATCGTCGCTGCGGCGAGGGTGGAGCGTCGGCGAGCACAATGCGACGCTTCAGTGCAACATGGAGGAGCGGTGCATACGCAGCGGACAATGCCCTGCCGCGACAAGTGTTCTCCCTCCCCACACTCAGCACGAGTGCTTCCTGCCTGTGGCCGACGTACGGCGTCAGAGCTCTAGCTTCGGAGGCCGTCTTCATACGCTCGAGTGATGACCACTAGCAAATCCTCAGGCACCGCGCACCATGAGAGCAATTTATCTCATTTCCCTGGACGGAAGGCCGTGATCTGTGGACATCAACGTACACTGTTAATGACAAAAATAACAATACCAGGATGGGTAGCCAAGAACGAAACTGTATCAAAACTACAAACAATCCTGTTGGAAGAGCATCCGCGACTGAACATTGTAGCAGAGATTGAAAATACCGCTTCAGTTGTAAATTGCTTCGTTTTCATACGCTCGGGGACCACAGCAAAGCGTAAGTGTCGTGATAGCACTTGTCTATATTCCCTACCCAAGCAGTCGTCCGTAGTACAGTCTGTTGCCACTAGCAAATTGCCATATGTTTCACAGCCCCTATCCCGACCGGCGGTTTTGAAATATTTTTTTAAGGTTTTTAAAACGTTTTACAAAAAAATTGTTTTTAGTTTTTATGTGTGTTGCGGCGTGTGAAAATGATCTCCCGTTTTTTTTGCTATTTCAATACGACATCTGTGGATGGGCTTATAACACTCCGAAACCGGTCGTGTGAAAAGAAAGTAATTTACAACTAAAGCAGTATTTTCATCCTCTGCTGTATTAAAACTACTGTCGCGAAGTTGGCGAAGTAACTAATTTCGGACAAGACGCCCACTTTCAAACCATAGCCTTCATCGTAAGTCTTGAAACGTAATACAACAACCACGTAGCATTTCAATGCTTTTGGAGGGAAGGGGATGGTTTCAAAATCCACGTTGTTTCAGAAACTAGCCACGGCCAATTAATAATATTCCACATTTGCAATCTCTATGGCTAGCCAGACAGTTTCATTAAAACAAAATAAGTTAGCTTACGTATTTTTCCTGCGTAGAGCTGGAGGTTCATAAGCTGTGAAACGTCATTTGTTGTGCGTAAACTGCTTAGCAAGACGCACAAATTTTTAAATTTTTAAGATACTTTGGGGTTGTACAGCGTGGATGATTGGTACACAAAGCTCACATCTCTGGCAGCACCGATGGCTCTAACCTAGCTGAGCTACTAGTCAAACTGAGATCGAATATTCATACGGGTACAGCAGTTCATGATGTTTCATCGCTAAGCGAGAACTTATCAATCATAGTGGTTGGCGAGTGGTGGCATGACATTATGTCAGCAACCCATGATCACAGTAAAACGGGTGTATATAGTGTAAGTGGGTTGACAGTTCGAGGTTTAGTACTTAGAACTTTCAGCAATAGACAATGACCTGAATGGCCCTTTTAATTAAATACTTAATGCTGCAAATAGCTATGAATAACGAATACTGCATCAACTTAACATTTCATTTTGGGTAAGTAACTGGTGTATGTGCATGAGATACAAAACGTAGGTTTCTCTTAAATTTCCCCAACCATTTATGAGCATGTTAAATCTAATTTTTCTGAATGTAATACACGTACCCTTGGACTAATAGAATGGCACCCACTCACGATAAAAAATAATCATTTCACATAGGTACAAGTTAGATGCACTCTTCTTCACTTGCACCTCTGTTCATAGAACCTTATCGCATCGAAAGGTTGTGGAAGGCACATGATAACATATGTGGTCCACATGCAAAGACAAACAATCACTCATTCATTCATTCGATAATTTGACAGAGTAAATAGTATTCTACACTATAAACAAAAGCTAAGAAATACTCCTGTGTACTCAGCGGAGAGTTGGAACTGCAGTCATAGATAGGTCACCGATCGCGAAAAATCACGTTAACTCGAGAATTACAAAAAAATTATTAGTAAATCAACGTGCATGCAAGTATTATTTCGGCTTGGAAAATTGAGATTTGTTCATTTATCCATTAAATGTGACAATTTAGGCAAAACTGAAAACATCTGAGTGTAAGTCGGGTAATGGGTACAAATGGGGACTACTTTCACCACAAAACGTACATTAAATCGCGCATACACCAGTTTAGTGCACAGCTGTGAGGGATACAAGAAGTTAATATTGATCTAAGAGCACAGGGCACGATGTCTAGTAGTGCTCATGTAAGTATGAAACTGGACAAAGCCGCACGTTTTACAAATCCCACATATAGCGAAAAACTAAGAATTTACAGTAATGCGTTAGCCGGCCGCTCTGACCGAGCGGTCCTAGGCGCTTCAGTCCGGAAATGCGCTGCTGCTACGGTCGCAGATTCGAATCCTGCCTCGAGCATGGATGTGTGTTATGTCCTTGATTTAGTTAGGTTTAAGTAGTTCTTAATTTAGTGTGGCTCCATGATCGAGTGCATGACTTTCAATTGGACATCACCATGGCGACTTAGTGGTTTTGATAACTGCTCCTGATTTCAAATTTTCCTGCAGCAAGACAGGTCCGAGTCTCCGAGTGCTCAGACGAGGACGAGTGGGACGGCAATCGGCGGTGGTGCCGTCTTTCCCGTGGCTGGTCGGATCATGGCGAGAGAACGGCGCGCCAGATAAGATAAGGGGAGCGAAGAGCCGCGGCGTTGTGAAGCCAGCCGCGCGTAAATCTAGTGACGATTCACCCTCCAGTATCTGCAGCCCCGTCCCTTAAGCTAGATCTCACACGACTCTATTCCACATGTAGTTACAGTAAAGCGTCGCTACTACACCCAAGAACGACAGCAAATGGTTAATAATTTATGGTGTCTTGTCATTAGAAGGAATACACGTCTCATTTTAAAAGCTGAACTTAAATTAAAACATTTTCAAGTTATCTATGATGCTCATGTAGGCCAGAACATTGAATTAAAATTTTTACCACTCCCAGGATTCGAACCCATGTCCGCTGCTCTCGATACAGATGTGATATGCTTTATACGTAAATTGAAGGTTGAGGGAATGGAGAAATCAAGTAAAAGGGAAGGTACTACTGATGTCAACTGCATCGGGACAGTACATGAAATGAGCAGCGACAAGTGAAAATTTGTACCAGAATGGGATTCGAACCTTGGATATCCGATCTCTTGCTTACTAGGCAGGTGGCTTAACCATAGAGCTATCTGCAACACAGTGTTATCGTTCCTGTGTGGACTGTCTCAGCATGTCTCACGGAAGATCCACATTCCCGCAAAGCGCCACCTACCATCAACTCTTGTCCATTTCCTCCATGCTCACAACTCTGAGATTCCCGCAGGAGTTCGGACATACTTGCGTATTCACACTGGAGAAGGTAGATGCATCACCCATCTAGGCGAATCAGTTATATAAATGCGTGGTGTCCTTTCTTGCGGATTACCGTAGTATGTCTCTCTCACCGATACAAATTCCAGCTAATGCCTCAGCATATTACTATTCTTCTTCTGAACTCGCATGACTATTGACAAGGCTATACGATATTGGATTAGCACCTTATAAATGAGCGAAATGGGATCATATCTGCCTTTATCTCAGGTATAGGTAATAAACAGTGTGTAACGAAGATGTAGAGCACAAATTGAGGGACATATTGCTCTTGTAGACGAAGAAATTATGTTACACGAATGTGGGCATGAAAACTCTATGTTTACATTTTACATCTCATTTTCTCCAACTCATCAACTACGGGAAACACATACAAAAAGAACTCACCGGTATACCATACGCAACTCTTTCTCACAGGAGATGTTTAATATACCCTCCTTGGGCACTGATAGTAGTAAATTTTGGATGTGATGATGTATCCCTGGAATATTGAATACAGTGTTGCTGACTTCCATAACATGGGCACAGAGACTTTGAACATCACATACATAAGAGTCTATTCATTTATCTTCATAGCTATGTACAGGAATATGATAATATTATTAGGCGCAGACTGAAACTTAACTATAGACTAGTACAGACAAATGCAGACTAATACAGACAAATGCAGACTAATGGAGACTGAGTAATAGGAGGTCTGTACACTCGCTATAATACCACGCCCGTTCAAGTATCCGCAAGGGGAAAAGGTTCTACGTTAGCAGCAATCTGATTGGCTGCGTTACATATTAATACGCTGATCGGCGGAAGCATAATTTGGTCCCCCTCAAAGACAGGGGAGACGGACGAACGCTGCGCCTTTGTTGTTGTGCTTAGCAGGGCGCGATCTAGTGCGAAAGTTGTGTATGCGCTGACTACGCGGAACTATGTACACAACACCTGTATTCACCTGACCAAACGTCTTGTTCCTCCTTCCACCGAACTTCACTAAATCCCACTATATCTTACTTTAACCTATCCATTTCCCTTTTAAAATTTTCTAACCTACCTGCGCGATTAAGGGATCTGACGTTCCACGCTCCGATCCGTAGAACGCCAATTTCCTTTCTCCTCATAACGACGTCCTCTTGAGTAGTCCACGCCCGGAGATCCGAATGGGGGACTATTTTACCTCCGGAATATTTTACCAAAGAGGACGCCATCATCATTTAACCATACAGTAAAGCTGCATGCCCTCCGGAAAAATTACGGCTGTAGTTTCCCCTTGCTTTCAGCCATTCGCAGTACCAGGACAGCAAGGCCGTTTTGGTTATTGTTACAAGGCCAGATCAGTCAATCATCCAGGCTATTGCCCCTGCAATTATTGAAAAGGCTGCTGCCCCTCTTCAGGAACCACACGCGTGTCTGGCCTCTCAACAGATACCTCTCCGTTGTGGTTGCACCTACGGTACGGCCATCTGTATCGCTGAGGCACGCAAGCATCCCCTCCAACGGCAAGGTCCATGGTTCATTTAAATGTATGTAATTTATTTCAACGTTTTTTTCAGTTAACGTAAAAGCGATGAACCAGACAACTTCATTAATATCCTTCCATCCAGGGAGGTAAAAATACGATAAGCTGATATCGCTTCAACAACATGAAGCTAACATAGCCAGCTTAGTTGCCCCAAAACGCAGGTGTTTTGCTTCTTCCGATACGTAAGACGTAAAGTAAAGTGGCATGGCATGAAGAAGGGCCGGCAATCCTGAACGGAATTTTCAGCCGCCTAAATGCAAAGGTTTTTCCCTATTCTTCGCGCCCGCAGGCACCTTCCCTTGGAGAAGTATGAAACTAGTGTGCGTGAGTATATCCATTAAGTGCAGGAGACTATAATGTATGTGTGTGTGTGTGTGTGTGTGTGTGTGTGTGTGTGTGTGTGTGTGTGTCTAAGATGATGATAAGAGAAGGGAGAGGGTGGTACCTAGTATCGGAAAATGGGCTACTCCTCTCGAAGAGCACTATGGGCCGCCGAACTTCACGCTCCCATCCTATGATGTGAAAGTTCTTTGATTAACAATTACCACTATGCGCCGTTTGTGGGTTCACTACTCGTTCTGATCCTAGTGAAAAGCCTTTTGTTGGAATGTGTTTCATCATATGTTTAAAGTACAGAATTCCCAGAAGAAGGAAAATGAGTACTGAACCAATAAAATGATGGCTGCCTCGATTGGAATACTGGGTAATCCCAAAAGACCGATTTTAAAATCACTGATTTCCTGCGCTTCAAACGTTTGGAACTTTTCATCTCGTTTAAGTTGTCTGCTTTTTATTATCTAGTTAATTATAAGTCATTAGATATTGTTTCTGCTAAATGAGAGCTTACGTCTGACTTGGATATTTCCCGTTGTTTATCTGTGTATAAAGTTGAGAACAATAGGCTCTAAATTTGTCACACACTGAACAGGCTTCACTCCGGTGTACCTAACTTATAGTTAGTCACAAACTTCAGTTAATAATGTCCGTATGACATACGTTTTGGAGGATTTTTCTTTGGATATAACAGATGCAACTTTCTAATATTGAGGCATTCTGGCAAATGTTATCGTTTGCTACCATGAATACAATAAAGTGATTTTCGGTTTTTCAGTGACTGTACATTTTGGCATTTTGATGCACTTTAGATATGGTTTTTCATTTACGTTCATTTGGTGTGGCTCTATTTTTTCCTCTGATCTCCAGATGTGCTTCCGCTATGGTAGCCAAAACCTTTCTAACAGAAGTAAGAAGTTTGTAGGGGACGCTGTACAATGCCAAGAATGCTGGTTGACATCCTGCACTTCGTGTATTTGTCCTCCTCTGTTAGCACACACCTTGTAGACACGGCAAAAATCACGACATGGGCAGTCACTTGGACTTACTCTGGTCTTCTTCACATTACGGGACTTACACTGATAAGTGCTGTCAGGTGAGTTTTATGTACCGCAGGAAATCATTTCATTTAATGCCATCATTAATGTATTCGTCTCTGTAAATGTAACGTTTTGAAAGAATCTCAATCGTAATCACTTGGAATCAACTCCTTTAATGTGAGACGTTGCACATAATCCTTTACAAGGATCAGAAATACCCCTCCCCCCACAACACTTATCTTTTCCTTATACTTGTATTGTACACGGACTTGTAATGTTTGTCTTTATTCACCGACATTGCCGGCCGGGGTGGCTGAGTGGTTCTAGGCGCTAAAGTCTAGAACCGCGCGACCGCTACGGTCGCAGGTTCGAATCCTGCCTCGGGCATGGATGTGTGTGATGTCCGTAGCTTAGTTAGGTTTAAGTAGTTCTACGTTCTAGGGGACTGATGACTGATGACCTCAGAAGTTAAGATGCATAGTGCTCAGAATCATCTGAACCATCATTCACCGACATTTCTGATGCCTTCAGTTAATTAAGAAATAACATTATGCCGAATCTGTGTAACGGAACACATGAGTGTTTGTGCTGAACTTTGCAAGAATAAGTCCTATCGCAGGATACTTCGGATGCACAATTTGAAACAATTTTATATCTGACTTTGCTTTATTACTAAACAGTGTAAAAGCTCGAACATCGCTTACAATGTGCGAGTGACTGGCAAGCATTGTCGGAAAGCCAGTAACTTGAAGCTACAGCTCTGTAGGATGAAACGTAAAAGGAGAGGAAAAAAGCTGTACGATGTGCCGGTAAACTGTAAGAGACAGTGCCACAAAAAACAAGGAAGGAGCAAAGTTGCGATGGCCGCTTTCAGGAATCCAAAATAATATCTACATCTCAAATGCTGAATGATATACCACTGTATTTCTAAAGAGAAGAGAACTATTACTTAACTTGCTTTCTGTGCCTACTAGGAGCAAGTACTTTTCTCTACTACTGCTCGAAGAATGTAGCCTAAGTGTCGTCTTGAGCCGGCTGGTGTGGCCGAGCGGTTCTAGGCGCTTCACCCTGTATCCGCGTGACCACAACGGTCGCAGGTTCGAATCCAGCCTCGGGCATGGATCTGTGTGACGTCCTTAGGTTAGTTATGTTTAAGTAGTTCTAAGTTCTATGGGATTAATGACCTCAGATGTGAAGTCCCATAGAGCTCAGAGCCATTTTTGAAGTGTCGTCTTGATATTACTCGTTGTGATTTTGATGTCTTTGGCTGAACTGGTGCTGATCTGAAATGGGCGTCTGGTTGAATCAGCGTTGACACGGGGTGCTGAATTCTGTCTTGTTGGAGGCGTGACGCTGCCCGTTCTTTCCATTGGCGTGCAGGTCAGCGGCTCCTCGATGCCGTTTCGTAACACTGTGCTAGTCAGTGTGGAGTGGACACTTTGGGACAGCACATTCTTCCATATCAAAATGCCGCACCGTTGTCCTGTAAGGAGGCAGGAAGCTGGGTGGCGTGAGGAGCCGGGAGTCGCATCTCGGAACGACACCGAGCCCCTGGCAGCGCTTAGACATCCGTCCTGCGCCCGGAAGGTTCAAAATGGTTCAAATGGCTCTGAGCACTATGGGACTTAACATCTGTGGTCATCAGTCCCCTAGAACTTAGAACTACTTAAACCTAACTAATCTAAGGACATCACACTCATCCATGCCCGAGGCAGGATTCGAACCTGCGACCGTAGCAGTCGCTCGGTTCCGGACTAAGCGCCTAGAACCGCAAGACCACCGCGGCCGCCCGCTCCGAAGGGAACGTCGTTCGGAAAACTCCCTGAAAGGCGCCCGCTCTCTTCCTGAGCCGGTCCAACGAAAACGGAGGAGGCAGCGATGATGAAGGCGGCGTCGATGATGATGATGGTGACGCTGACGTGTCCATAGCGGGCGCATGACCGATCGCCAAGAAGTTTTGCTGCTGCGGCGACGAAGGTGATTGGCGAAGCTTCATCGGCTCCGCAGGCGGTAGCGAAGGGGCTCCCCATGCGGCGGCAGCGGCCCCAAGATCCCGGTAGCATGCAAATCTGCGGACAGAAAATCTGTGGAAGAATCTCGCAATCGAGAAGCACGAATCTGGCTCTGATGGCGGCGCAACAACCCAGTCGGACATTGAGTTAAAAACACGCAAGTGTCCAAATTTCTAAGAATAGATCCTCCCTCCCAGAGCCTGGTGCGAGCAGAAACTCTGAGAAACTGGAATCATTAGGTTCGAAGGGGTACGCAGAGCCTGGGAAGCGCCGTGCCCTGCCATGTGTGCAGCAACTGGAGCAGCGTGCGGTGGCGCCGGGCACGTAGAAGCTCAGCAGCGACGAACCGTCGCGGAGATAGGAGCAGTACCTTGCGAGGAAGAGCAGAAGCGCTTGCTGCGCTGTGTGTGAAGCACGTAGTTGATTCACCTGTTGCTTGAACGTACGCACAAATCATTCTGCTTCTCCGTTCGACACAGGATGATTTGGTGCACTGGTAGGGTTAGCGATACCATTGGCTGTACAAAACTGTTCGAAGTCCTGAGCCATAAAATGTGTTCCGTTGTCTGGAACCAACACTTAAGGGAAGCTTTCGAAGGGAAAAGTAGATGAGAAGGTCTTAATGGTACTACGCGACATAGTCGAGGTCATGGGCACTGCAAACGGATATTTGTTAAAAGAGCCCGCAATAACAAGCCAACAAGTGTTCCAAAAGGAACCACACAAATTCAATATGCACCCGTTCCCTCAGCGATTTAAACTTCGGTCAAATTGAAAACGTTTGCGGCGAGGCCGATAGATTTTTAGCACAAGCGAGACACTGTGACGTCATCTTTTCAATGGGGGCGTCCATGCCCGGCCACGTACAGTGTCAACGTGCTCACTTTTTCATGCATACAATTACCCAATATTCCTGGTGAAAAAAACGCAACACATTTATTTGAATCACTTTAGGAATAAGTACATCCAATTGTCCAGAATCTTTTTCCAAAGAAATCACACTGTGCTGGATGGAGAGGCTATGCCGACAAGTAAAATATACGCACACAAAGAATTCTGAATGTGTTTCGCGGAAGGAGTCCAAACAATACGGTTGTAGTGCAACAAAAGGTTCAAGTCAGGGAATGTTTCTGTGGCCTGTGCAATTTTCCTATATTGCAGAGGAAAAGTTTGTAGAAGTGCAGTGTCCTGCGCATCGATGTGACAGCACTATGATCGAATTCATAATCAGGACACACAGGAAGGAGAGAAAGGGCGTCAGTATTTATATGCTTCGACGTGGATCGGTGGAATATTTCTTACTGATACTGAGACAATAACAAAGCCCAAAGTTTCAGCTTCTGTGCCGTGCGCGGTGGAACATTTTTGCAAAGATGAAACAAAGACTAATGTGGCTTATGGTCCGTCTCTAGGAAAAGCTTACAACCAACAGATACACTGAGTGATCAAAAGTATCCTAGCTCCCCAAAAAACATACGTTTCTCATATTACATGCATTGTTCCGCCACCTACTCCCAGGTACTCCATATCAGCGACCCAAGTAGTCATTAGACATTGTGAGGGAAGAATGGGGCGCTAAATGGAACTCAAGAACTTCGACGCGAGATTTCCACGCACCTAAACATCCCTAGATCCACTGTTTCCGTTGTGATAGTGAAGCGGAGACGTGAAGGGACACGTACAGCACAAAAGCATACAGGCGGACTTCGTCTGTTGACTGACAGAGACCACCGACTGTTGAAGAGGATCGTAATGTGTAATAGGCAGACATCTGTCCAGACCATCACACCGGAATTCCAAACTGCATCAGAATCCACTGCAAGTACTATGACAGTTAGGCGGGAGGTGAGAAAACTTGGATTTCATGATTCAGCGGCTGCTCATAAGCAAAACATCACGCCGGTAACTGCCAACCGGCGCTTCGCTTGGTGTGAGGAGCGTGAACATTGGACGATTGAACGTTTTGTGTTGTGACGAATCACGGTACACAATGTGGCGATACGATGGCAGGGTGTGGGTATGGCCAACGCCCGGTGAAAGTCATCTGCCAGCTTGTGTAGTGCCAACAGCAAAATTCTGAGGCGGTGGTATTATGGTCTGGTCGTGTTTTTCATGGAAGGGCTTGCCCCCCCAGTTGTTTTGCGTAGCACTATCACAGCACAGCCTATATTGATGTTTTAAGCACGTTCTTGATTCTCAGTGTTGAAGAGCAATTTGGGGATGGTGACTGCATCTTTCATTACGATCGAGCACGGCCTGTGGCGGAGTGATTAAGCGACAATAACATCCATGTCAATAACTGGCCTGTACAGGGTTCTGACCTTAATCCTATTGACAACCTTTGGGATATTTTGGAATACCACTTAGTGCCAGGCCTCACCGACCTACATCGGTACCTCTATTCAGTGCAGCACTAGTAGGAGGTTGGGTTGCCATTCCCCAAGAAATATTCCAGTACCTCCGTACGAAGAAGAGTTCACTGCCAAAGCCATAGGCTTAGGTGGATCGAAATGAACAATAAGGAATTTTAAAGTTTCTGAAATGCAATCTGACACTTTTTGGACCAATCAAAAGGTGCATTCTTCTGGTGCTAACGATGTAGTGGAGCCACGATCGTGACTGCATTGCATATAAAACGTATATAATATTTCAACTCCCAGAGAACTGACTGTAATTCGGTCACATTCCGTAGAGCAGAGAGGTCCGGGATTACCATTAAATGAGTGTAAAAGGGATGAACGATGTGACTGTTCAGAATATCTACATCCACATCTACATACATACTCCGCAATGCACCATACGGTAGGTGGCGGAGGGTACCTCGTACCACAACTAGCATCTTATCTCCCTGCCTTCTAACATTCTGCGTGGTGTCTGTTTGTTCTATATGTCTCCCTACCACTTTCGCGCAACGACGCTCTGAGCGTGTTTTTTAGGGAATCGACTAGTTTGAACCTGGGACCTGTTGCTGATAAGGAGACGCCAGACCACACATGACATGTAGAATTCAGAAGAGTTCAGTGAGACTAGCGATGATATAACCAAATACTTAATGATTTCAGCGTCAGCTCGACAGCACTCCCTGTAAAAGAATCTTAATAGTAACTAAATTTAGTGGAAGGGGTTCAACACTTTTCTATTTTTAGTTAGCTGGTAAAATAACGTCGAAAACGCAGTTACGTTTACCTTTGGAAATGTTATTCTACTCACAAAACATTGTTTATAAATTGCGCTATTGATAAAAGGAAATGTTTCAATACAGAATGGGAAAACCCAACTGCGTTCAACAAAAATGTGAACGAATATTCCCTGCGTGTGTTTCCAAGTTCTACAATGGATCGAAGGATGACCTATGACATATCACATATATAATCTAGGTTTAAATTAAGTTTCACTAAAGAGAAAACTATCAAAACGGTCTACCGTGACCCTCAATTATCTTTAATTACTTATCTAACTTGTCGTAAATTACAATGGCTGATGTGGCTTCTCAATAACTATATAACAGAAAAATCATCGCGTTTCAGATTTTTACTTCAAGTGGCAAATGTGAACACCATGAGCTTTAATTGACGATCGACACTAGTATTACGCAAGAAAAGGGGGTGTAACAGATGAGACTTCTGCAGTTCTGAGTGACGCTTTATGCGCTGTTATGCGGCATCGCGTGCGTTCATTACCTTGTCGGTGTTCGTCAGGGGGCGACGGGCAGCACAGCTTCGCTCACATCGCCGTCTCGCAAGCAACTCCGTCCTAACTTCTCCTTACTAGAATTTACCGAAGTTGGTTTAAAAAAAACCTATCTGACTGTGTTACCATCTGACCAATCAGGGTCTCAATGTTAACCTTAAGCTCCACCTACAAAAATTCTGTCTGTCCAATGAGAAACGTTATACTTTTCGTGGTGGGGCAATGTTTTTAAAGTATGCATGTAACAGATATGCGAAAAAGTCTCAGGCTAAAACTTGCAGCTGGTGTGGTCATTTTAGCGTTATCGTAAGATCTATACTGTTTTCTGGAGGGGTCTATCTTTTAACATGGGCTGCGGGGTAGTCCTAACGTAACAGAGAAGCAAAAATGTCTCATGCTAAAACTTGCGGTTGGTGTGGCTCTTTTTGTGTTATTGTAAGATCTGTACTGTTCTTCTGGACGGCTCTAGCTTTTAACATGGGCTGGGGAGTGGTCCTTGACGTAACAGAGACGCGAAACAGTCCCACACAAAACTTGCAGCTGGGGTTGTCCTAGTGGTTAGCTAGCGACGTGGATGTCCAGTCCATCCCTTATCGTAGGGCCTTCTAGCTTAACACGGTTCTGCTCTCGGCTTCTGTTCTCGTTTCTCCCCTCGGAACTGCGTCTGTCTCACGGTGGGAAGGTATGACGTGCATTTAGGCATTCTTGTGTTAGTCTGTGGTGTTCCATGTGCTCACTCGTTACTCGTATTACTTTGGTTAATTTAATGTCACGATTTATTCGGAGCTATGTGACATTCTACTGGATTTTCTTATCGTGTCAGGGTTTTCATGAAAGGTCTTGGATTTTCCTGACACCTTACAGCATATGTGCCTCTGTACGAGCCCTAATCTCTATTCTCTTATCTTTGTTGTCTTCCCGCAAAACGTAAGTTGGCGGCAGTAAAATTGTACTGCAGTCAGTCTCAGATGCTGGTTCTCTAAATTTCCTCAGTCGCGATCCACGAAAAGAACTCCTCCTTTCCGTCAGAGACTCCCACCCGAGTTCCTGAAGCATTTCCGTAACACTCGCATGAAGATCAAACCTACCAGTAACAAATCTAGCAGCCCGCCTCTGAATTGCTTCTATGTCCTCCCTCAATACGACCTGATAGGGATCCCAAATGATCGAGCAGTGCTCAAGAACAGGTCGTATTAGTGTTTTATAAGCGGTCTCTTTTACCACATCTTCCCAAAATTCTACCAATGAACGGAAGACGACAATCCGCCTTCCCCACAACTACCATTACATGCTTGTCCCACTTCATGTCGCTCTGCAGTGTTACGCCCAAATAATTAATCGACGTGACTGTGACAAGCGCTACACTACTAATGGAGTATTCTAACATTACGGAATTCTTTTCCCTATTCATCTGTATTAATTTAAACTTATCTATATTTAGAGTTAGCTACCATTCTTTACACCAATCACAAATCCTGTCCAAGTCATCTTTCATCCTCCTATAGTCACTCAACGACGACATCTTACCGTACACCACAGCATCATCAGCAAACATATGGCCTATGTACGGAATATCAACCTCAAAAAAGTCATATTTATCCGTGCGGCACATCAAACCTGCAGCTTAAATAGCTTGATAAAGTGTCCGAAAAGTTACGGATATGATCTTCCGGTGTACATCCTGACACCGCAATATCGTCCAAGTAATTTCAACGGACTGATACTTGTGCAGTTTGCTGTGATAAGTGGAACTGGGTCCTGACAGGTGCGGAAGCGCTGCCAAGCGATCAGCACAAAAATTTCAACTACTCTATGTGTTGACCACAGACACTATCTGTGACTCCTCATCTAGCGAAATTTGCAAAAACGTAAGTGAATTTCTGAAAAACAGCGGCCTGCACCAGACCCGTTCATTAATTCCTCATAGCGAAGAAGCACATAAGGATCAATTTTTATCTCTGGATTCATACTGGATTTAAAGTCAACTCAATGACCAAGTCGCCGAGAAGGCTTTGGGTAAGACTACTGTGGGAGAAGCCCATTTACTAACCTGGATAAGAGCAATAATACCATTGTCTTGCTATTCCTGAAGTCCACTTGCTACTTTGCTTCCAAGAGAATGAGGGATGGGACGCGACGGAAAAAATTTTGGTTGCACATTGTCCTCTATTATGGCATGCACAATAGAAGTATTCGCTTCGCCACTTCCTTGAAAAAATAAATCAGCAAACTCCTCAATCAACTAAGTAACACCATCTTTTGGGTAGAGAGCAAAAAGAGAAAGTACAGTGTCCTGATTACGAAGACCAAATAAGCCAAAAGGATTTACTCCAAAAATGTCACAGTCTGGCGAATGCAAAATTGTAAATGTCGTCATCCTGGTGAGAGACTTGAATGTGCCAGGCAAACTACACATACCAGGCACTGGAATATCCTGACCGTCATATGGAGTAAGCTGCTCGCAAGATTTTGTCAATTGTGACGATCCCAGTGGCTCGATTAAGCAATTTAATGGAAGCGGCATTGTTTAGATAAAGTCGCACACGTCGCCCGACAATGACGAACTTGACAAACAGTTTGACTGTCGTTGCACAGCACTTGAGTGTGGTGAAGGCACGTCCTGAATTTGGTCCCTGCTAGTACCAGTAGCCGGTTAAGAAAAAAACGGATTCACTGAGGGAGAAAGTTCTCCGTGCTTACGTGAGCGGATGTGGGTAAAATTCTTCTCCTGTTGCCAGCACACAGACCGTACTTGACTTGGTTTCCCACGAGCAAAGCAACTCGTGTTCTGGGAAGGGCGATGTTGTCTTTTACGCATGGAATATCAGCGGGGACATGATTTCATAGCAGACACAAGCATTGACAGTTGTTTACTTTGGCCACCGTCCGATGCCCTCTTTGCACACAGTGGTCAGTCCCAAGGCTGTACCTGTTTATCACTTTGCGTTTACTGCAGACGGGACCGACCTCGAACTTTTCCACGGCACTATCACACGAGTCCTGAAGTTCAACACTTTCTAATACTTGCTTCAAACTACGATCAGAATGATTTTGAATTTATTGAAGAAATTTAATGTCTTGTAAATTGTATGTAACAGCACCATGAACCATTACGTCACTATTGTACTGCCTACAGTTACACTGAAAACCACACTGTCGTATCAAACCCTGAAGTTCAGTGAGGGAATGCGGTTTGTTTGTTCTGATCTCTTCCGCATAGGAAGAATTTCTAACGAGCTGCGGCAATCAGTACCTGATCCTCATAATACTTAGTTAGGCCGGAAACTAAATTTTCAGCAACTAGCAATTCTGGCCCATTAGTCGAGAGTAACTTCTGAGCGAGGGGTAACTGCTGTGCTGGCCGTTGACAAGAAATGAGGAAGTCTTACAGTACCTTGCATTTGGCGTGTAGCACAATGAGCGTTGGACTCGGCGTAGTACTCTTTCCGTTTCTCTTGTCCATGAAAGCTCGGAACGGTGGAATGCACGGAGGAGGTGCCATGGATGTGGCTGACTGTTGTGACAAAGTTGTTCCAGCAGCGGCTTGTGCGTTAATGAGCTGCTGTACTGCCGCCATTAACTGCGTAATTTGGTGGTCTGGAACTGAAAAAAAGGCATTAGATCAAAGTCAGAGCCACTTTAAAAAACATTATAATTTAGGTATAAAATCAGGTTTCTAACTACGTGCTGTTAATTAAATTATTAGTGAAACATGCACGCAATACATGTTTAAGAAGAAAGTACATGCTGGAGAGATTAAGTTACCGTCACTAAAAAAAAGAGTTACGTACTTTCTGAAGCAAATCCATTTTATAGAGTCCGGGCTATTGAAGCCATTAATTGATTCACAGTGTGGTCTTTTGTAGTAACTGGTAAATGAAGTATTAGTTTAAATGCGCATTAATACCATCAGAACTGGTTACTGATGATACTTCCTGAATTCAGTTAGCTGGAAAATGTTTTTGAAAATGAATTTATCGTTTTTTGTCATTACTGGTCACATACTGAATGACACTTCACAGGTAAGATTTCAGAGCGACAAGATGTGTGACTTACAATGAAACTGGTAGAGTGACTGTCTAATAAATCAACTCAGTCCTACAAGGAGTTATACCTCCATGCAGTTCTGCTCCCTCGATATTTCAAGAATCTTTTACTGTGTTGACATCTGCAAGTCATTATAACATACCTTACTTCTTTCCTTATTACACACCTTTATGGAATAACAAAAAATAAAAAAGTCCCAGGTCACTTCTTTGCAAAAGTGAACATTATACATGTTGTCTATACGATCTGAAAGTTGAAAATCTAACCAGTATGTATAAGCATTTTTTCCGAAGTTCAAGAATCATCAGCAATCGACGCACATACAGTAAAAGAGTATTTAAATCGATTACTAAAAGATTCTTTCCAGATCACATATTTCTCTTCTTCGTTCTCTGAAATGTATAAACAGACAGAAAGTTATTTATACGAGGAAATAATGCTGTATTATATCATATAATACGCATATAATAGCAGAAAAAACTTTGTAAGATACCTTCCTGACACTACGTCATTAGCATCATAGATGTAATATTTACAACTTAAAACAACTGTCCCGTGCACGTGACAGAATTTAAGAACAAAAAACAGTAGTAGACAATCTCAGTGTAAACAAAAGACTGCCAATTTCTTGGGATATCTAATATGGTGGCGCCGGCTTCAAAAATGGCTCTGAGGACTATGGGACTTAGCTTCTGAGGTCATCAGTCCCCTAGAACTTAGAACTACTTAAACCTAACTAACCTAAGGACACCACACACATCCATGCCCGAGGCAGGATTCGAACCTGCGACCGTAGCGGTCGCGAGGTTCCAGACTGTAGCGCCTAGAACCGCTAGACCACCCCAGCCGGCGCGCCGGCTTCCAACCAACGTACAGCTAAAGTCTGTAGTATCATCTATCCTAATCTCACTCCATCCTTCAAACTTTTTGTCTGATAGATATTTTGTCTGGTATATATTTAATCTGTAAAATGCTTCTTTCACTCGTCGTATTTAGTAAAAATTTTTGTGACTCAAAATCGTTATACCTTTCACAAGTAATTTCTCGCCATATGACAGAGCTTCCTGTAGTAATAAAATGTATGCCTTTCAATACATTTAATACGTCGGTAGAAAAAAAGGGGTTTTGCTGGTCGGCCGATGAACAAAGACTAACTTACATACAGTACCTTAAAACATTTCATCCCTCTGACACAATAGATCTTGATTTTCTTTAACAGTGTACGGTAATTAAATACAAGTTACGCAGATGAGTCCAATGGCATAGAGCCACCGAATCTTTGATGGATATTTAGGGACAACGTACAGAGTAGTGGTTTAAGCCAAAGATGTCTGTTAATCACTCTTGAGTTATCCTGTGGTATCGCAAGCAAACTTTCTAAAATACTCTTTTGCATGGAAGTGAGGTGTGTATATGATGGCAACGGTTTGATAAAACTGTTAGTTTCGTTCTGTTAGTATAGTGCCTTAATGGCACGTCTCATCCTATTCGAACGATGGGCTTTCCAACTCTTCACTTCCCACGACTGTGTGTGGTGAATTTAGAGAATATCTCAAATAGTCTAGTAGATAGTTACATGTGACATTTGCTAGACATAATGAAGGAAGAAACTTTTCCTAATCATTAGTTGGATTTCGAGGTGTATGATCTATCCGTTCAAGGGAAATACCGAATTCTGAATTGCAGTCTCTCTACTGTTACCAGTTAATCAGTACTGCATAGGCAGATTCCCACGCATATTTTGCAAATGCTAGGACCGGTTTCATACCCCACCTTATAGTGTACGGATGTACAAACAGTTAAAATACAATAACACACAGAATAATGTTTACAATTTGGAAATTTGTGGTAAGTTCTATTGGACCAAAATGCTGAGGTAATCGGTCCATAAGCTTAGACACTACTTAATCTAACTTACGCTAAGGACAACAAACAAAGCCATACCCGAGGGAGGACTCGAACCTCCAATGTGGGGAGCCGCGCGAACCACGACAATGTGCTGAAGACCGCGTGGATACCCCGCGCGGCACAGTTTACAAGATTCACAGGCAGATAGTGTACACAACTTACTCTCTCAGTTAACCTCGACGACTGTGACGTCAGGATGGGTAACGAACCACAAAATTAAGTAAAATGAATCTCTGTCAAGTTCTGAAAAAGAGGACCCTCTAGTACGGGTGATAAACGCTATGAGGAAGAAATGAATGAATTTTGCGTAGAGAGGTGTGATGCGTATTTATGACAAAAAGTGTTTGCTGTATTATCGAAGGCTACAAAACAAAAAGGAAGGAGCACCTTTCCTGTGGCTGGCGACCAACTGCACGCTTCAAGTGCTCAGGCGACGACAGTCCAGCCCAACAACACTCTTCTCCAGAAGAATAACCATCATTCGCAACCCTTTTTCCATTAAAATATATGGAAAGATTAGAGTTCAGAAGAACGTGTTAGTGGATACGCTTCCTCTTATGCTGGCTTCAAGGATCGATAATTGCCTCCTATTATACGCGGGCCAGTTCAAAAATACGTCAGCATTGAGCTCATGTAAGATTAATTACTTTTCTCTGCTGGCAGCATCGGCCTCTTAAATCACTCCCCATTCCCTTATTTCCACCCTAAGCTGTTTCAAATACTCTAATTACATTTCTCCTCTTACGACATAGGATACTCGGTGACACACAGCCGTCACCATTTTGGTCTTATTCTCCCTGCAACGAATACCACTAATCCATTTTCTATACTCCCGCAACCTCAGGAAATCTCTTGCAGTCGCCTTTCTTTCGGCACTCGCGGACTCACAAACAGGGTGCGCAAAATCTCGGACACTCCTGTGTTATGTCACTTGGCGGAAACACCGGCCAGTGCCCCTCGCGGCAGGTAGTGCCTAACAAAGGGACAAACCAGTCTGCCACCCTACTCCAGGCTGCTCAGCGGAACGCGTCCGAGCTTTTAGCAGCTCACTGCAACATTCAGTCTTTACCTGCGCATTACGAAGAACTTAGCCTCCTCTTCAACCAACTAAACTACCACGTAATCCTCTTATCCGAAACGTGGTTGAAACCACACATATCCTCTGCATCTATTCATCTCCCAGGCAGACAGATAAAAAAAGCGAGGTGGCGGGGTCGGCGCATATATACGAACAGATCTCAAAGCGAAAGTCTTATGTACGTCAAATCCTGTTGAAGAAAAAGAGGCTGAATTCATGTTCATTGAAGTAAATATACAAAGTCGGAAATTCTTGACTGGCGTCGTGTACAAGCCGCCAAAAATAAGCTCAATGAGTTCCTTCCAGTCGGAATTACATTCACTTCAGTGTCAATACGAACATGTCATCGTAATGGGTGACTTGAACATAGACCTGCTAAGAGACACTCCCTCCGCAATAAACCTAAGAAGATTGTTTAGTTGCAATAGCATGAACATTCTTCCATTCCAACCTACACACCATACGGCGCACAGTCATACTCTTATAGACGTGATCGCAACGAAACAGACTGACAAAGTAAGAGATGTTGGTCAATCATCGGCCCCTGGCCTCTCAGCACATGATGTAATATTCCTGGCCTACTCTGTGCAGCCCCCAAGGATCAAATCGCGTTACATAACTTGTAGGAACATGAAACGTATTGACCTTGACGCTCTAACAGCCGATTGCTCAGAAATCTCATGGCATCAAATAATCAGAGAACCTACAATCGACGGCAAAATTAATGAACTTGGTGATAAACTCACTGCCCTCTATGACAAACATGCACCTGTGCACACAGTCCGTGTAAGAAAATCTCCTACTCCATGGCTGACAGCTGAATTACGTCAAATGATGACTAATAGGGATGCTGCCCACAGGCGTTTCAAGGCAGATCTGAAACCCGAGCGTTTCGAAGAATATAGAAAGCTACGGAACAGAGTGAAACAATGCATTCGCAATGCCAAAATCAGGCACGCTCGCTCCCTTGTATGCAGCGATCTGACACCCACGACTCTATGGAAGAATCTCCGTAGCTTGGGGGTCGGAAAGGCAAAATCGGAAACTACTTTTCATGTGTTTGCTAACGAATTAAATGAATTCTTCTCTGCACCTCTGAATACCAGCACGCCTGATAATTACCGTCCACAAGAATCCCCAAACAGGATAACTAACAACGATACCTTCCATCTAAAACATGTAACAACAAATACGGCAAGAAAAGCAATAATGAGAATCTCTTCTGACGCAATAGGCAACGACAGTATCGGTATAACCATGATTAAGAATGTTACCGATATCTTAGTACCTGTCTTAACTGACATATTTAATTTTTCCCTCGTGAACGGAATATACCCCACTGCATGGAAAAGAAGCATAATTCGACCCATCCCTAAGATCGAAAACCCGCAACTGCCTAGTGATTACCGACCAATTAGCATACTGCCTGCTGTTTCCAAAGCACTTGAATATATTGTTCATGACCAAATCACTGAACACTTGCATGAATTCAGTCTATATGACAAATTTCAATCCGGTTTCCGTAAACATCACAGCACAAACACTGCTCTAATTAAAGTAACTGATGACCTGAAATATGGCATCGACAATCGAAAGGCAACAATATTGACGCTACTGGACTTCAGCAAAGCTTTTGACATTGTTAACTTTGACATATTACTCAGAAAAATGCAACAGCTTAATTTCTCTGATAGTGCAATGAGATGGTTTGAAAGCTACTTAAAAGACAGACAGCAATGTGTTGTCTGCGCAAATGAAAAATCTTCCTGGAAACATGTTTCTTCGGGAGTGCCACAAGGATCAGTCTTCGGACCACTTATGTTCTCTTTATATGTCAACGATATTTCGTCGGTTTTGTCCTCCTGTAAACATCATTTCTACGCCGACGACCTCCAGCTCTACCTCAGCGTCAGACCTGAAGACGTAAACACTGCAATCGCTCTGATGAATGATGATCTGTCTTCAGTAGTAACATGGGCGAAAAACCTGGGGCTTAAATTAAATGCAAAAAAGACGCAAGTAATCTTAATAGCCCATCAGAAATTAATAAGTTCAGATTTCCGCGAACGGCTACCTCCTATTCTGCTCGAAGGTACTCCAATACCATATCAGAAAACAGTGAAGAACTTGGGTGTAACTTTGGACGAGAATCTCAACTGGGCGGAGAATACAGTCGCAGTGTGCCGAAAGACGTCTGCTTGTCTCTATGCTCTGAAAAAGTTTCAGAACATATTCCCACAGGACTTGAAACGCCAGCTCGTGCAAGCACTCGTTCTACCGAACCTCCACTATTGTGATGTGATTCAACAAGGCATGAGTAGTGAAAACAAAAGACGGCTAGAGCTAACCATGAATGCCTGTGTGCGTTATACCTGCAACATTCGCCGATATGATCATGTTAGTGCTTCATACTCCGAGCTAGGGTGGCTGTGGCTGGACAAACTGCGTGAGTACCACGCTCTATGTCTACTTCACCGACTCCTCGACGCGCAAGCACCCCAGTACCTAGCTTCAGAGATTAAAAACCTGTCATGCCATCATAATCGAAACACGAGGTCACTCTTACCTGGTATCCTAACTGTGCCCACTCACAAAACAAAAACTTTTGCAAACTCCTTCTCAGTTGACGCTGTTCGCCTCTGGAACAAACTGCCCCTTACCTTGAGGAAAATTCAATCTCCTGTTGCTTTTAAGAAGAAGTTGAAGCACCTCCTACTATCATCCACATAAAATTCTCCACAAAATTATTGTGCAAGGCCAATCCTCTCATCTGTCAAATAGCAAAGCTAGCGTCTCCTATCTTGCTCCTGAGATGCCTTCCTCTTCATCTATCTCTATTAGCCACGCAGTCTTCTTTTCCTTTATATTTTCCATAATTATGTTCCATCATGTCTCTCTATTCTTCTCCTCCCTTCACCATGAGTCTCCCTCATACTCCCTGCTGCCAGCACTCCTATCTAAAATCTTTCTCTTCAATAATGTATTTTTCGAGGTGTACCCTTCTAATCGTTTATCTCACTTTTTGTATTAGATGTAGTTTAAAATGCCTACTAAAACATATGAATGTAAAATAAGTAGAATGCCTGGTTAGATGTAAGAGAGGGCCTGATGGCCCTAATCTTGCCAGGTTGAATAAATAAATAAATTACTGAATTTGAAAACTGCTTAAATTTGTAGTAGTGATTATGGACGGCGTGTACAGGAAGTGTCGTCTAACTGGCTTGCACTGATTCCGAATAGAAGACAGCATCAAAGTACAAAATGGAACGAATTAAAATTGTTGGGAGCAATCTCTTAGACTACAAAAGGGTGGAGAAAGAACAGTTTTGTCGGTGTTAAGGGAACCGTAAACCCATTTGGCTTAAGAGATTTAGCGAAACCGCAGGAAACCTAAAAATGTGGATGGTCAGACGAGGAATTACATCCTCATTCTCCGGAATGTGCATCTATTGTCTTGCCACTGCGTCAGTTGGTTCAGAAGTATAAAGCTAGACTTCTTCCCGGGTATCGTGACCGCGGAAGTTGAATGCCGGTCAGGAAGTGGATTTAGATGGTCGATAGCGAAAACAGTAGCTGTGTTCCACCTGGACAGTAAATAGGCATCCGCTCAGCGCAGAGCTGATCAGTTTAGTTCTCAGGTTGGATACTGTCGGATCTGTTTTAGCTGTACTAGAACTGCTTGATAACTACCTTGTTTGTCAACCGGTTACTCTCTTAGGTCACGTCTTGGATTTCTCTTTCTATTACTCTTGGTCTTATCATCGTTGTGGCGAAGGCTTCACGTATCACCTAGTTGTCTAGGTTGTTTGTGCTTCTCCTGATCTGTTGTCTTGTTTGCAGTCTATCTGTCATGCTTCACTCGCTTACAGTTAATTTGGGTTATTCTTCCGTTGGTGGCTCTCCCGGCTGTGACTTGGTCCGTTACTCCATTTCTATATGGGCTCTGACAAACACACCGATATCCGGCTTCACGCGTATATAATTATTACTTATTTTTATTAGTATAATGCAGGTAGAACTTCGTTTACACCACTGTGTTGAACGCTTGAATATGCTTAATATGGCAACAGATGCCGGATTAGTCCCAAATTAGAATCTGCTACAGGGGACTGCAAGGAGGGATGTAATCACGAGAAATAGCTTGGATAAAGGACGGAGGAGTAACATTCTACGTGTTGGAGTAACGAGTGTCAGAATTCTGAATATGCTAGGCAAGCTAGAAAACCTGAAAATGGAAATACTAAGGCACTTTCTACGTATAATTGGGGTTGGCGAAGTGAGGTGGAAAGGAGGTTAGGTATTCAGAATACACGAACATAAGGTAATATCAACAGCAGCGGAAAATGTGTAATTGGAATAGGATTCGTTATGAAAAGGAAGAACGTCAGAGAGGAGTTAATTTAAACATTTTTACTCTATAATCATTCCCGTTAGAATTCAAAGCTCAACAACGAGAACTACACTAATACTAGTACGTTTGTCGAAGTCTGAAAAGGAAAAAAAAAATTGAGTGTATGCGGGCGCACGACGGGTAACTCAGTACGTAAAGCCGGATAAATGTCTAATAATCATAGGAGATTGGAACGCTCTGATACAAGAAAGAGCTGAAGAAAGAAATTTGGAAAATACAATCAGTGTGCAAAGGAGGTGGCTTACGAAACATGTGAACGACTCAACTTAGAGTATTGGTTAAACGTATATTAACCATAGCAAACAGGACTAGTGATGGTACTGGATGTGTACATAGAAAACCAACAAGAACGTTGATAGGTTTATTTGTATCCAAGGGAGAGCTTCCTGGAAATGCTTTCATGCAACAGCGTAAGTGTTTACTTTAATAAATCGATATTTACTGACAGAAACTGGTAAGATCCTCCAACACACCAACGTATCGTTCAAGTAGGGACTAAGAAGGCGAGTTTACTTACAGCATGGACTGACGCACTTAAGCTGTCACACCGTCGTTCCACTCTCCAGTCGCGAATGGAAATCGGAAATAATATCCTTCGTGAGATCACTAGTATAATGTGGGAATCCCGACGCAAACCCTGAAAACGACGGCAATAGCAGCATATTACAGTGCTGAAGAGTAGGAGTGGCTAGTGTGATAGAAATCCACCCACGAAAACGTAGTGGTCCAGGCGTTACACGAAACATGTTGATTTATTACACGCTGTTTGAAACCTACGTTACTAGTAACTCTCTACCAACTCGGTTGTACATCGCCATCAGATATTCGTCGTGAAGAAGATGCCAACACCGAGAGAAAAAAGCAGGTGCATCAGGAAAACCATCCATTACGACACGTTTCTGCCCCAAGAATGAGTTTCCTCAAGACAAAGTGAACAACAACAGTAAATGCATCAAGAAAAAAGTTCTGGATATCTCGACTGGCCTCTCCTTTCGAAAGTCTTCCACCTGGTCACCAATAGAACTGGTTAGTGTGAAGGTCACTCGACTGTCTACGATCAGGAGTTGGAAGATACGGAAATGATACTATACTATGGATACCACCAACTGTGACTGCAGAGAACCACAAACCAAGGAGGACCTACGGGATTGTCAACTATGCCCTGCACTCTACACAGAAGGCGAAGATGAAATGGCCGGCCGGAGTGGCCGAGGCGCTAAAGTGTGGAACCGCGCGATCGCTGCGGTCGCAGCTTCCAATCCTGCCTCGGGACTTGATGCGTGTGATGCCCTTAGGTTAGTTAGGTTTAAGTAGTTCTAACTTCTAGGAGACTGATGACCTCAGAAGGTAAGTCCCATAGTGCTCAGAGCCATTTTTTGAAGATGAAATTAATGTTGGAAGATTTAAGTCAAGAGTAGTGTGGCTTGATAAATCTTTATTTTTTCCTTTTTTTGTAATGGTAATTACAAGTTAATTGTTTGTGTGTGTTTGTTAATCCAATAAATAAATAATTATTAAGTGAAGTGGTTTCAACCGTGCTATTCTCATTGGTTTGCGGTGTGTGGGTGGGCTACGCTCATAGAAACGCGCCATCAGCAGTCAAACGAATGCAACCATATTTTTGAAACACGACCTGGTTTTGTTCGAAATGCTTCAAATAGCTCTAAGCAGTATGGGACTTAACATCGGAGGTCATCAGTCCCATATACTTAGAACTACTTAAACCTAACTTCGCCTAAGGACGACACACACACACCCATGCAAGAGGAACGAATTAAACCTGCGACCTTAGCAGCAGCACGGATCCGGTCTGAAGCGCCTAGAACCTCTCTGTCAATGCGGCCGGCCATGGTTTTGTTATATCAGGCTGTAATATGATGGTTTACCTCGACTTGGATTTCTTTCTGGTCAAGAATTGGTCAATCCGATCTATTACTTTACGTGCTTATGTCAACCCAGAACGCGCTGGACTTTCTGTAGATAGCACCATATTTATGCTAATCTACACTCCTGGAAATGGAAAAAGAACACATTGACACCGGTGTGTCAGACCCATCATACTTGCTCCGGACACTGCGAGAGGGCTGTACAAGCAATGATCACACGCACGACACAGCGGACACACCAGGAAACGCGGTGTTGGCTGTCGAATGGCGCTAGCTGCGCAGCATTTGTGCACCGCCGCCGTCAGTGTCAGCCAGTTTGCCGTGGCATACGGAGCTCCATCGCAGTCTTTAACACTGGTAGCATGCCGCGATAGCGTGGACGTGAACCGTATGTGCAGTTGACGGACTTTGAGCGAGGGCGTATAGTGGGCATGCGGGAGGCCGGGTGGACGTACCGCCGAATTGCTCAACACGTGGGGCGTGAGGTCTCCACAGTACATCGATGTTGTCGCCAGTGGTCGGCGGAAGGTGCACGTGCCTGTCGACCTGGGACCGGACCACAGCGACGCACGGATGCACGCCAAGACCGTAGGATCCTATGCAGTGCCGTAGGGGACCGCACCGCCACTTCCCAGCAAATTAAGGACACTGTTGCTCCTGGGGTATCGGCGAGGACCATTCGCAACCGTCTCCATGAAGCTGGGCTACGGTCCCACACACCGTTAGGCCGTCTTCCGCTCACGTCCCAACATCGTGCAGCCCGCCTCCAGTGGTGTCGCGACAGGCGTGAATGGAGGGACGAATGGAGACGTGTCGTCTTCAGCGATGAGAGTCGCTTCTGCCTTTGTGCCAATGATGGTCGTATGCGTGTTTCGTGCCTTGCAGGTGAGTGTCACAATCAGGACTGCATACGACCGAGGCACACAGGGCCAACTCCCGGCATCATGGTGTGGGGAGCGATCTCCTACACTGGCCGTACACCTCTGGTGATCATCGAGGGGACACTGAATAGTGCACGGTACTTCCAAACCGTCATCGAACCCATCGTTCTACCATTCCTAGTCTGGCAAGGGAACTTGCTGTTCCAACAGGACAATGCATGTCCGCATGTATCCCGTGCCACCCAACATGCTCTAGAAGGTGTAAGTCAACTACCCTGGCCAGCAAGATCTCCGGATCTGTCCCCCATTGAGCATGTTTGGGACTGGATGAAGCGTCGTCTCATGCGGTCTGCACGTCCAGCACGAACTCTGGTCCAACTGAGGCGCCAGGTGGAAATGGCATGGCAAGCCGTTCCACAGGACTACATCCAGCATCTCTACGATCGTCTCCATGGGAGAATAGCAGCCTGCATTGCTGCGAAAGGTGGATATACACTGTACTAGTGCCGACATTGTGCATGATCTGTTGCCTGTGTCTATGTGCCTGTGGTTCTGTCAGTGTGATCATGTGATGTATCTGACCCCAGGAACGTGTCAATAAAGTTTCCCCTTCATGGGACAAGGAATTCACGGTGTTCTTATTTCAATTTCCAGGAGTGTATTTTCTACTTGATTTTGTTCAGAACGTAAGCAGTCATGCTTTCATCAACCGACTTATAGTCATAAATTACTGCTTAGCTGGAGAACTCATTAATTGTGTCTATACAAAACAACAGAAGTTACATATTAGTTGAGTCTATGCTGCCAAGTGAAGCTCTACGTAATGTACGACGTCTAGAAGCTACTGGCACTGATGTATATTGAGCACACATGCTACGTTCTCATGCAGGCTCAGAAAACCCATCATAGATCACACAGCACGTCTGTGACTCTCATCTGTGTCTTTATTTAATCTGACTGACGAACAGATTTCAAGGAAAGGTCTTACGAGTGTGTTGTAAGCGATCTCCGTCGAGGGAGAATCATACATAGTTGATACTGTTTGCCTGGTAGATGCGAATAACTGTTACTCCTCTGCTGTAGCTGAAGTTCGGTAATAATTTTTAACTTAACATGATTCGCTCATTTCGATTAGGAATGCACACTGCGTTTTATGTGAATGGCAGGGCTGTAGAATTGAATTTCACAGCAGTGAACAGCTAAGCTGTGACAAAAAAGTGATTCAAAACTTATCAAAGAAGTTTGAGATCAGAAGTGCATATTTAATTGACAATGGACTAAAAGTATAAGAGTGATATAAAATTTCTAGGAGATATACTTCAGTTAGGTGAAAACTGTATGTCTTCCTCCGTAAAAGCCGATTAATCGTTACTCTCATGTAGACAGAAAAGGGCTTTAATTTAGGAACTGAAATAGAATGTGGGCCTGCAGGTGGATATCTTGATGGTGCAAATTACCAACAATAAGCAATAAATGCTATTTCTCCCTACCGTTCGATGCATGCACGTCTATTCCATGGTCTCTAGGCAACTTGTACACTCTGTGCATATTGCTGAGTCATGTAATGGCGTAAAGCGAGTTTCCGACGATTTAACATGGGGACCAACTAGGTAAGGTTGCCATTCCTAACAGAAAAGATCAACGCTCCAGGGTCGCTGGGGTTGGGCGTTGAGTCGACAGTCAGGTGAAAGAGTGATACAGGAGAAGAATCACACGATTATTATAGCTGCCCAAAAGCAAAATCACATGGTTGGTACTGGTTTTATTGTAAAGAAAAGGAAAAAAACATCTAATTATGGACTTCCAGGTGAAATTACACAGATTGTGTGGTCTCCGAACAGGAGGAAAAATTTTCAATTGTAATCTTTTTTGTGCTCATTCCCAAAATGAACAGAACGATGTCAATGCTAAAATAAAAAAAAAAGAATATCAGTCTTGTATTGGGTACACCCCACCTGATATCTCAAATGACAATGGTATCTGACTCGTACACTTTAATTCTTTAAGAAGTTTGATTGTAGGCAGTACAATTTTTAACGAGAAAGACGTGCATAAAGCGATGTTGAAACGTCCAGATGGAAACACTTTTAACTAAACTGACCATTTCCTAATACATGCAAGATATCTGTCCAGCCTAATGGTTGCTTGATGTTATAGGGGTGCTGATGTTGACTCTGGCTATTACCTTGTTATACCAACAATCAAAAGTCGACTATTTAATGCTTGAAAGGTAAATGGGTCTCTTGCAAGAAAATTCTGTATTGACAAGCTCAAGGAGCTCGAGTCTGCTCAAAGAAATTCTGGCTTTCTCAAGGAAAACCTGGTACGCTTTTCTGACAGTGAGATTATCATGAAAATATGAAAGAACCTAAGAGACGTCTTTACCAAAGCTGCTGGAGAAGGTCTAGGAACAGTATGTCGGACCACACATAACGGCTGGTTTGATGAAGAATGTACACTAGTAAAAGAAGTTAAAAATGAAACCTACAGGGGGTTACATCAGGTAAACCATATACGAATGTCTCTACAAGATTATACAAGAGTAAAAATAGAAGAAAAAGGCTGCATAAAGAAGAGAGGATTAAAGGAAAGAACTTGAAGAAATGAAACAGCTGGGACGGGATGTACGAAGCGAGGGCTTTTTATCAGAAGTTAAACAAGAGCCAGAAATATTTCCACCAATGACGAATTTATGTAGAAATACAGGTGGTTCACTTGTAAGTAGTGATGAAACAGACTGTATAAGATTGGCTCAGTACTTTGATCAACTGTTGAACGATGGTACAGTTGAGAATCAAAGAGTCTTACACACTGTAAATAAAATGAACTCGGAAACCGGGGAATCAGTACCAACTTCTGATGAAGTTGAGGCAGGCATAAAGAGTCTGAATAGAAATAAGGTGCCAGAAAAGGGTCTAATACAAGCTGAACTCATTAAAAATGCAGTAAAGAATTTTTCAACTATTTCCGCAAGTCTATAGTTAAGACTTTTAAAGATGAAAGTATTCCTGGTGACTGGAACAAAGATATCATACGCGCAGTAAGCAAGAAAGTTGATAATACGGCGTGCTCTATCTACAGGAGAATTTGCCTACTACATACAGCATATTTAATATACTCGAACGTTGTTTTTAATGGCTTACACCGTATCTTGAAAATTGTGAAGGTGTCTATCAATGTGAGTTTCGTCAGGAAAGATCTACCATTGATCAGATCTTCACAACAAGGCAGATATTAAGAAAATGCAATGAATTTGGGATTGATACACGTCGCCTCTTCATAGGCTTCAAATCAGCCTAAGACAGTACTGGCAAAGGGGAGCTGAATAGAGCATTGGAAGAGTAAGGCATTCCTCTTATTGTGACTGCCTTGGTGAATCCTACTATAGTAAAACCCCGAGTCAAATTAAAATACAGAATGTTACTAAGTGCTGTAATCGCAGAAACGTAGACGGGGAGACGCAATATCCAGCATTCTGTTAAATACAGCCTTGGAAAAGGCTACAAGAGATGCGGATATCAATACAAGAGGGACTATCCCGTATAAATCAGTTCAGGTGCTGCCACATGCAGGTGATATATAACTGCAATAACGTGAAGAGCAATGAATCCCTTAGAAGTCATCAAAGAGGTGCTAGAAAGACGAAACTACAAATAAATATAAAGAAAATCAAGTATATTAGTGTAACTAAGAAAGAGTGAGTCGAATGTCGTGCTTAGTTTCACTTATCTTTGATCAGAAATAAACAATAAGAACAATGCCAGTTCTGTAATCCGAACGACAACAAATGCTACCAAGGTCTCCGAAAAAGTGTGAAGTAAAATTCGCTGTTCAAGTTATGACGAATAAAGTTTTACAAAGCAGTTTCTAATATAAGCGGTTGAAACACTAACATTAACAAAATTCATTAAAAGCAGCTGAGCATATTTGAAAGAAAGATCTTGAGACAAACTCTAGGAGATGTGGCAAAAAATGGTGTCTGAAGGAGGAGAATCAACTATGAATTATGTAATGTGCATTCTGAACCAGACACTGCCTGCTTTGTTACGATTAAAATACTATAATGGGTAGAACATATACAGAGGGAAAACGACACAATCATTAATAATATATTCAACACAGTGCCTGAAGGCTATGGAAGAGTAGGAAGACCAAAGGTATGGTGGGAGGAAGGTCTCAGAGGACATTCGGAAAATTAAAATTCAAAACTGGAGGTGTTCGGCAGTAAACAGGAAGCAATTGAATAATTCTCTATAGAAGGCCAATGCTCAAGGACGACTGTTGCTCCAATGATGATGATGATGATGATGATGACTGAGAAATAATGCTTGCTAAGATTCATAACATATTCCTCCTTAAGGCACCTTCAATCTGTCCTTCCTGGAGCTACAGTATGTGATCAAACGTATCCAGACACCTGGCTGAAAATGAGTTACAACTTTGTGCCGCCATCTATCGGTAATGCGGGAATTCAATATGGTGTTGGCCCACCCTTTGCCCTACTGACTACTTCCACTCTCGCAGGCATACGTTCTATCAGATGCATGAAGATTTCTTGGGGAATGGCAGCCCAGTCTTCACGGAGTGCTGCAATGAGGAGAGGTATCGATGACGGTCGTTGAGACTTGGCACGAAGTCGGTGTTCCAAAACATTGCATAGGTGTTCTACACGATTCAGGTCAGGACTCTGTGCAGGCCAGTCCATTACGGGGACGTTTTTGTCGCGTAATCACTCCGCCACAGGCAGTGCCTTATGAACAGGGGCTTGATCGTGTTGAAAGATGAAATCACCATCCCATAATTGCTCTTCAACAGTGGGAAGCAAGAAGATGCTTAGAACATCAGTGTAGGCCTGTGCTGCGTTAGTGCCACGCAAAACAACAAAGGGTGCCAGCCCCTCCATGAAAAACACGATCACACCACCGCCTCCGAATTTTACTGTTGGCACTACACATGCTATCAGATAACGTTCACCGGGCATTCGCCATATCCACATCCTGCTATCGGATAGCCACATTGTGTACCGTGAGTTGTCACTCCACTCAATGTTTTTCCACTTTTTACGCTCTTTACTCCAAGCGTGTCGTCGTTATTTACCGGCGAGGTGTGTGGCTTATGAGCAGCCGCTCGACCATGAAATCCAAGTTTTCTCGCCTCCCTCGTAACTGCCATAGTATTTGCAGTGGATCCTGATGCAGTTTGGAATTCCTGTGTGATGGTCTGGACGAATGTCTGCGTGCTACACATTACGACCCTCTTCAACTGTCGGCGGTCTTTGTCAGTCAAAAGACGAGTTGGGCCTGAACGCTTTTGTGCTGTTCGTGCCCCCCTAACGTTTCCATTTCACTATCAAAGCGGACAGAGTGGACCTAGGAATATTTATTAGTGTGGAAATCTCGTGTACAGACGTATGACAAGAGTCACACTCAATCACTTGTCCACGTTCGAAGTACGTGAGTTCGGTGGGGAGCCCCATTCTACTCTCTCACGACGTCTAAAGACTACTGTGATCACTGATATGATGTACTTGGCAGTAGATAGCAACACAATGCAGTTAACAAGAAAATCGTATGTTTTTGGGGAGTTCGGATACTTTAGATGACATCGTGTATGAATAAGAGATATTTATGAGGATGTTACACCATGAATTGCTCCGCACAGGTGCTCTTAATAACATAACTTCCGCGACTAACTCCAGAGACCGATCGTCGATCTTGTATTCAAGTCATACCGGAAATGTTCATTTATGTACAGTACATTACGTTGATCACCACTGATTATTAGCAAGGAAATGAATACCGAAAGAAGTTAATTTATACTTCTGACTGTATACATGTCCCCATTGTGAAATTTGAAATGTTTATGAGGAATATTGAGCCCTTTCTATGTTATATGTCGGAGAGCAGCAAGCAGTTAATAGTTTGTGGTGATTTGGACGGCATTTCCGAGAGGATTCTGATAGGAGCCTACAATTTTATCTCAGTAATTAAATCATACGCTGATGAAAGCAGTCTGAACCGAATTGATAATGCCTTCTTTGAGCAAGCTCAAAGAAAGGAATTAATGATTCCCAATAAAATGATACTTAGCTAGCTAGGAAGAAAAGATAATGTTTCACATTATAGATACAATCAGTTAGATTAATTAGTGACTTCAGAACAACAAGAACAACAATTTACAAGATTGATCTGAGATGAAATTTATATTGAACTACATGCTGACGTAGAGTATAATGATAAATTCAAATAAACATTTGAAAGTTACTTTCCGCAGAAGATATCAGAAAGAACATTAAAGAGCTGTGTGAAAAACTATGAATCACTAGGGGGCTAATGTATCACATAAAAATAAAAGGCAAATCTTATTGACAAGAACAGGTACAGATCGTGCAGTAGTTGCACATTGCAAAAGGTATTCACAGTTTCTAAAGACAATTGTTAAAGAGAATCAAGGAACTTGCACTTTATGTCAGAAAACAATATAACCATTAACAAATTTGAGGCTAATTAGAATGTAGTTAGGTGAGATGCAGGACAACAGGGTAATGGCACTATTGAACTCAATAGAGGAGCTATCAATAATCAGCCATAGGTAGAAGACATACTTAATAATCAATTCTTAAATGTCTTGGAAAACTTAGGGCCAAACGGTTTAAGAGTAAAACCACAGGTGTATGTCGAAAAAGCAATTCTCATAAAATTTTCTGCTTCATACATTAAGAGAATTTATGTCTCCTCTCAAAGACAAAATCTCATCCAGCTATGATAGTTATGTACTGCATCACTAACTCAAGGAACTGACCTAAATATGTCATTGTTAAATGTCCTTTTAAAAAAGTGATACAAGAGATGCCAATAACTATCGAGAATTTTCATTTCAATTAGCGATTCGTTTCACAACTGACATCACCTCCAAAATTTTTGAGAAGGCAATGTATTCTGAGCAAAAATGGTATCCTCAATAACTGAGAAATACCTTTACAAAATCAGTCACCAAATTTTATAACTATTGAAAAACAAAACACCACCAGTTGGTATTTTATGCGACACATCTAAGCCATATCACTGCGTAAATCTTAACAATCTCTTAGATAAATTCAGGTTTTATGCAGTTAGTAGTACAACCAACCAAAGGATAATATATCTAACCAAAAGAGTAAACCCTGTTGTACTTGTAATTCAACCAATGTAATAAGGAGCGAAACTTCTGGCTGAAAATGTATCACATATGGACTTCCACAAGGCTCAATGTTAGGTGAGCTTTTTCCTCACATATGTAAATAATCTTAAATCAATTATTTCCTTTAGCTAATGACTAGTACTGTAACCAAGGATTCATTCAGCAACTGAAGAAGCAGTAAATGATCTTCATGAAAGTACCATTGACTTATTCTTTTGTGAATGGTCTATCTCTTAATTTCAACATGTCAATGTATTGAGCTCTCCACATCTAGACTTACTACACCAGTGATAATGGTGAGACACGGTGTGTAATGAGTGAACAGAGTAGAAAATTCGAACTTTTGATGTCTGCACAGTAGTGAGAGTTTAAACTGGATGAAGCTCAGTTTGGAAGTACTAAAATGGTTCAGCCATATTTGCACTTACAATGGCTGCAAATCTTAAGGAGAAACAAATCAGTAATTTGACATATATTTCATCTTTTCATTCCACAGAATAATACTGCGTAGTAACTCTTTTCAAGAAAGAGAATTTTGATTGATCAAGAACATACTGTAAGACTAATACGGGGTGTTCATCCATGATAACCTCGTAGACAGTGGTTTAAAGGGTTCGGTGTTTTGATGATCGCTTCACAGTATATTTATTCTGTCATTAGGTTTGTTGTAAATAATCCACTGAATGTAGGAAATCTGTGGTAAGGTCTTAATGGACCAAACTGCTGAGGTCTTCGATCCGTAAGCTTAGGCACTACTTAATCTAACTTAAACTAACTTATGCTATGGGCAACACACACACACACACACACGGGCGCGCGCGCTCGCGCGCTTTTCCGAGGTAGGACTCAAATCCACTGAAGTTCAAAAGCAACAACCATGTTAGAATACCAGTAGAAAGAATGACAGTAATTACTCAACATTAAGGTTGTCTTGAGCGCAGAAAGGGGTGCACAGTGCTGCGACTGCGACCCTAAGTTGTCACATGTAGCCATATTTACAAACTAATTTCTTGTTTGAATGTAAAGTGACTCTTTGCCCATCATTACGATTTCTCGAGAAAATTATCCACAGAACATGAACCTAATCAGCCAAGTTGCTTCTACTCCTTTCTACCGGTACTACCAATCTGCAAGTTTGTCTGCTATATGTAACAGTTTTGTAGGTGTTAAGGAAAATGGGCCTACGGTTCTCTATAGATACCCAACGAAATGATTCAATGCTGTGAACGAAAAGAGTAAGGTGTAGGGGGACTCCACAACGTCAACGCTTTTTGAATATTTTTTTATTTTTGATTGCTTCGGAGGAGTGGTTATATTACCAACGAAACAATTTTGTAGCTTAAAATATGCTCATTACAGAGTAACGACAGAGGAGGACAGAAATTGCTGTTAATAGGCTTGTGGTACACGTCTAAGCACAGGGAAGCGCGCAGCTCTGGCTGTGAACTGTATGTGCGAGGGCAGCGCGGTGACAGCGGGCACCGACGAGCGCCAGTGTCCCAGATTGTTCATTACACCCATCACTCGTTCATTTCACGCTTCGCGAACTCATTCAGTAAAATGATTAATTACTATTAATTATGGACCGGGCTGCAGGTAGCACCGCGTGGCAGGCGCACAGAGCTGCTACGGGCTGTCTGTACGTGCAGTAGCTGCAGTTCAGGAGCGGCTGGCCCGTTTCACCTCATGCTGTGAATCGGGTCTACAACAGCAGCCTTTCGTCATTCTGTCGACTACATTTGACCTTTCGTGACATCGTGATGATATATGTAATTCGGTATATACATTCCGCATCTCCTCGTAAGCCCGTGGATCGATTTAAACTTAACTTGGTATACCGCATCGAAACAAGCACTACATCTGTAGGATTGTCGTTCGGGGTGAGAGTGAAAAAAGGGCGACACAGAATCATAGCTTAGGAGAGTGGTGGGGCGATTAGAGTCACGTTTCGTACATAAAAGGTACTTTATATGTATTATGTATATAGAAACACCGTAGTGTAATTTACCTTCACCGATCATAGGGGTCGCGGTGGAGGTGAGAAGCCCTGGTGTGTAAAAGTATTTAATAATGACTCTTATAGCGTCGAATCCATTGTTTTGGGGATCGCTAGACTCATTGATAGTAGTCCCTGTAATGTTTCACCCCTTCAAGTGGAGTTGCAAACTCACTGACACATCAAATTTGATGGACGTATCACTAGCCATATGATAAACGTTACTCTCAGAAAGATACTCCAAGTAACATTGTGGCTAAAGGTGGGGACGGTAAGAGATTACATAAAAGCGTGATTAACAAATACTGTGAGCGATTTCCAACAAATTCGTTATACTTTCGGCTGACTGTCCGTAAAATAGTACCATGGGAGAAAGGTACCCCTAGTACAGGCGACGTTAAAACGACCTTATCTGTGTACTAAAGAACCTGCTAGTGCTTCCCGATTTATAAGTATGTATGGGAATTGGATTCACGTCCTAAACTCCTCCTCACGTTTCACTCTGTCCATCCCCTTCAACCAACTCTCGTTATCCACCTCTCCCTCCTCCACCCTGTCTCTATCACCTACATTAAGAGCCTGATTTTGGTCTGAGGAAATAATGAGCTATATTACGACCCTGATGTGTTCTATCAGGTTAATATCGGTTAATTTCGGCAGACGAGAAGTCAAAGTCAATGCAGTGTGATGCTCATCGAATCATTCTTACTTTCTGACACGGACAGATATCCTGCTGCAAGATGCCATCGCCACCGGAGATCAAACAAAAACTGGTAGAGGTGGTCGCTAATAATGCTTACATAGTACACAGGTGTCATCTTTGTGTAGATTGAGCAAATTTAGTAACAGTTTTGAACAATGGCAAAACTAGTTTCACATTTCATTTCATTTAAAAAAATTCAAAGTGGATAGAAGTCGACCGTTCCTTCTCACGTTACTTGAAGTATACAACCACATAAAGGTCTTCAGCGCTGAAAGTGGTTGTGGTTTAAAATAAAAAAAGTTCAACGGGTACTGACGTTTTTTCCATACCATGGATAGCTACCTAAGGTCTTGTGACGCCCTGAATGTTCCGACCACCCGTTCATCTGGATGACAGCGTTTCCAACACGACCATCGATCTAATTTAGCAAGGAACGTGATTAAACCTATAAGGCGACAAATTACCATTGGTCCATGGTCTCCTCTCGATGATCCCATGGTCAACACAATTGTAATAGTAAATGTCGTTGGGTCAATCTGGGACGTTTAATAAGCTGCCTACTTGTTCAACAACGTGCATGCTCCGAAACGAATGTTCCTAGTCCAGTATAACACTCTGTGTCAGCTCTGACACAGACCTACGGGTCTCAGCTAAATAAATGGAAAACATCCCTATTGCGCACTGGCAGTGGAGTAGGTTACATACGAGATGACTAATATCATCATTTAGACGGGGAAAGGTAAAGGCTCCAGAGAGGCAGTTCTGACGTTGCGTTTGATAATGGAAGCAGGCCACAAGAAAACTGAAGAAACATTCATAGGATCTGTAAACTTGGAAAAAGCGTCCGACAATGTAAACTGATGCAAGATGTTCGATACCCTGAGAAAAGAGGGGTAAGCCAATGGGGAAGACTGGTCATACACAATATGTGCAAAAGCAGAGAGGGAAAAAGTGGAAGTCCAAGAACGAAGGGTTCAGATTAAAAAGGGTGTAAGACAGCGATGTAGCCTTTCGGCTTGCTCTTCAATCTATACGTTGAAGAAGCAACGACGGAAAGAAAAGAAGAGTTCAAAAATGGGATCAAAATTCAAGGTGAAAGGATATCAATGATAACATTCGCTGATGACATTCTTATCCTTAGTGAAAGTGAAGAAGAATTACAGAATCTCTTGAAAAAAATGAGTACGGAATATGAATTGAGAGTATACCTAAGACACGGTAAAGTAATGAGAAGTGGAAAAACTGTAAAAAGCGCCGGCCGCGGTGGTCTCGCGGTTCTAGGCGCGCAGTCCGGAACCGTCCGACTACTACGGTCGCAGGTTCGAATCCTGTCTCGGGCATGGACGTGTGTGATGACCTTAGGTTAGTTAGGTTTAAGTAGGTCTAAGTTCTAGGGGACTAATGACCACAGCATTTGAGTCCCATAGCACTCAGAGCCATTTTTTGTAAAAAGCGAAGAACATAACATCAAGATTGATGGTCACGATGTAGTTGAGGATAAGGTTCAAATGGTTCAAATGGCTCTGAGCACTATGGAACTTAACAGCTGAGGCCATCAGTCCCCTAGAACTGAGAACTACTTAAACCTAACTAACCTAAGGACACCACACACAACCATGCCCAAGGCAGGATTCGAACCTGCGACCGTAGCGGTCTCGCGGTTCCAGACTGACGCGCCTAGAACCGCACGGCCGCACCGGCCGGCTGAGGATAAGGAACTTTACTACCTAGGCAGCAAAATAACCAACGACGGACGGAGCAAGAAGGTCATAAAAAGCAGACTAGCACTGGCAAAAAGGGTATTCCTGGCCAAGAAAGGCTACTAGCATCATACGTAGGCCTTAATTTTAACTAGAAGTTTCTGTGAATGTACGTTTGGAGCACAGCACTGTATGACAGTGAAGCATGTGCTTTGGGAAAACCGTAACAGAAGAGAATATAAGCAAAGGGGATGTTGTGCTACAGAAGTATATTCAAAATTATGTGAATTGATAAGGTAAGGAATGAGGGGGTTCTCCGCATAATCGGAGAGGAAAGTAATGTATGGAAAGCACTAACAAGTAGAAGGGAAAAAGTGACAGGATATCTGTTAAGACATCAGTGAATAACTTCCAATAAAGCAGAGGGGGCTGCAGAGAAGAAAAACCATAGAGGATAGGGATTGGAGTACATCCACAAAATAACGAAGATCGTATGCTTCAAGCACTACTCTAAGCTAAAAAAAAAGCCTTGCATAGGAATTAGTGTTAATTTGGAAAAAAATCATAGAAACAGCTACCACAAAACCCTCTGTGCATACCTGGAACCATTACTCGACAAAGTACCAACACAAAGTTCGACAGAAATGCTAGAGAATATCAGATCGAATATCAAGTTGCGATGCAACAGGCAGTTGAACATGTTACAAAAATTGCAGCAACAACAATCTCAATGTTAAATGAACTGAGTTATTTGACATAAACACTTGAATCCCATATTGCCATTGCCGTTAACATGCAAGGAGCGCTGGGATTGTTTGCCACGAAAGATAATTTTTTTGAAGTGCATTACGACAGCATAACACAACCAGCCACGAGGAGGTGTAAGACACTGATATAAAACTGTCCTGATCAACGGTGTGCATAAAAGTACGGGAAATAGTAACCATGAACACCATAGTCAACAGATGGGAGCCAGTAGGCATGGAGCCGCCGGTCGGCACAGCAGTGATATCAGGAGTCTAGACATTTATATAGTCGTATATTATCGAGTTCAGCGACATACACAAGAATTGGAACCTGTAGCATTTCTTAACAAACGGATAGATATATGACTTTTTTTTTAACGGAGAACAGAACATAAGGGGACAGAAATAACATCTTCAAATAAACTGCAATATCATCTGGAGAAAATTACACCCCAGACAACGAAAACTCATACGAAATTCCCTGCAACACCACCTCCACGTGTGAAACATGCGGACACGTTAATATGTTTACTCGGAGGTTGACCTGCGATATCATATCTGAAATCTGGACTTATATCTGAAGGAAACTTGCTATCATACATACAACAGCCCCAAATTGCATTGACACAACAGAAAGAATAAGGCCGCAAAAGATACGATTCTCATTATCCACTGGAAGAAAAAGAAGCCGTAGCAGTTTGGATGATCGGACACACGACTTACATAATTCTCACAATCTGAAGATCAGAATATCTAACAATATTACTCAAAGAGCTACGGAAAAAAAAATATTTGCAGATTGGATAAAGGCAATGGTCATCCCGTCATAATTAAGAACAGGAGGACGAAGAAGAAGTGAATAATAAAGGGAGAAGAAGAAAGGGAAAAGGAGGCTGCAATAGAGTTTGGTTAAGACTGAAGTGCTACCAAATGACGAGATTTCATTCAAGTGACGGAAGAATCGGAAGGGTTAATGTGTATTTTATTATTGACAGTTAATTTATTTTGTAATGAACTGTACACTCGGTTCTAGGCGCTTTAGACTGGAACCGTACGACCGCTGTGGTCGCAGGTTCAAATCCTGCGTCGGGCATGGATGTGTGTGATGTCCTTAGGTTAGTTAGGTTTAAGTAGTTCTAAGTTCTAGGGGACTGATGATCTCAGATGTTAAGTCCCATAGTGCTCAGTGCAATTTGAACCATTTTTCAACTATACAGTAAACATTGTGAAGTTATCCCCAATAAAAATTATTAATTCTTTGTACTTACTCGTTCCCAAGTGCCAGGCATTAACAGTTTTAGTTTATTCAGAGTCAATAAACGTAGTGGATTTCTCCGTTCCTAGTCCGTATTGTCACTAGAATGGTTCGCCATCCGTCTCTGTCCCTCTCACTCACTATCTTTACGGCGTCACCTGTTCGCAGCGCCCGTCGGTTGCAGTCAGCCTTGCGCTGGGCAGAGGTCATAAGTTTTGGGCCATTAACATGTAAGCCCAGTAGAATACATTCTTAAAAAAATACATAAACTCCACCAAAGATTCCATTGTATGAGTAGTGTCTAGTCAGCATAATCTGAGACGTATTGGCATCTGATAATTTATCCTATGGTTGAGGTTCTAAGTCCCAAGTATAGACGCATCCTTGTGTTGATCCACTGTGTCTTCCAGAATGAGTACATTACCCACCGAGTGCCACTAATGTATTCCTCTGAACATAATGCCGTCTCCTCCAGCCCGTATCTTTCCGAAGGTTGTTGTAAGGCCGTATACGCAAACAACCATAACTGATAGAGCACTAAACGTGGTTTCAGCTGAAAAGTCCAACTGTCGCCACTGAGTAGGTGTCCAAATGCGGTATTTGCCTTTAAATTTCAGGCTTCGTTGCCAATGAAGAGCAATCAATACGGGTGTATGGTCCTGCCGCCTTCTGGGGAATCCCATATGCAGCAACGTTCGCTGAATGGTGGTTGAAATATTGTTGGTAGGCACTTGATGCATCTAGGCTGTCAGCGACTTAACAGTAGCACGTCTTTACTTACACTATATGATTAGTTGCACGACTGTTCACCTGTACACATCTCCGCAGCTGTTGTAACTCCTGTGATCTATGGCACAACATCTGCTTCCGGTTTTTGATAGTGTCATTTTGCCGTGCAAGGTATATTGTAACCACGGAGACGTGCGAACTGTTTTCAAATTAAGCCGTTCCGGATATGCTTCAAATCCAATGATCATGCACTACTGAACGTCAGATACATCACTCCGCAAACTAATTACGCCAATGGCGGCACTGTTTTCCGCGTCTCACTGATACGTTTTCCATGCCCTCCCTCCCCCTCTCCTCCTCCACTGCTAGCGCCGCCACCTGCCGTCCGTGACTGGCTATTGCACTTACAATGAAATGAATACCCCTAGCTGCATATGGACGTTGATTAAAGTCAACGGGGACAGTTGAAAATCTGCGCCCTCACCGTGAGTCGAACCCTGGATCTCATGCCTACGTGGCAGACGCTCTATCTACTGAGCCACGGAGGACACAAAGGATAAAACGACTGCAGGGACTTATCGCTGGCAACCCTCCCGTGAGACCCACATTCACACCTTATTGTCCCGCACCATATTCATAGTGTCCCTGCCCATTATACTCATTACTCGCGGCTTTTCTGCTGATACCCGTAAGAGTTCGGGCACTGTTTGTGCATCCGCACAGAAGAAGATGGTCAAATGGCCGGTGTTATATATATATATATATATATATATATATATATATATATATATATATATATATATATATATATATATATATATATATATATATATACGTACGGTTGTGGTGTGTTCACCATACCTAAGTGCCACAAAGGTCACACTGTCTTGTGAGATATATGGCCGTTATCAGAATTTTGCAGAATGAAGGAAAATTGCGAGAGATGGTAGGTGAGAACAAATAAAGTGTATTATAGGTATGATGAGAAACACGTTGTTGCGACACTGCAATTCAAATTGTTGAAACCACTAACAACCCTGTACAATGAAAGGAACGCTGTACTCCCCTGAGAGAAGGCAGGCTGTACTATTCTCCATGACAGCAGCTGTGCTGTGTATTAACTATCGCCCAGTTGTAAAGTTTCTTCCATATTTCGAAGTCGTATATATTCTCCAGAGCTATCAGAATAGCACACTACGATCGAAGTGTACAAAATGGACACCTTCGAGTCCTTAGAAATCGGAGACAGACATAGTCGGTAGAGCGCCACTGAGAATGCGATGTCTTGAGGGCTGCCCCCAGCGTAGTTCGACCACAACACTTCATCCTTGTAAAGCGGACTAGGTCCGGCCTCGGCCTCACCTATGAGGATTTTAGTAAACACACTGAAGCGCCAAAGAAACTGGTATAGTCTTACATATTCAAATACAGATCGATGTAAACAGACAGAACACGACGCTGCGGTCGGCATCGCCTGTATAAGACCACAAAAGATTTAAGTGAGTCTGAACGTGGTGTCGCAGTCGGCGCATGAGCAATGAGACATAGCATCTCCGAGGTAACGATGAAGTGTGGATTTTCCGTACTACCATTTCCCGAGTGTATCGTGAATATCGGGAATGTGGTAAAATATCAGATCCCCGATATCACTGCGGCCGGAATCAAAGAAGGCCTAGAATGCAACTGGGGACTACACTGCCATCCAGTTTGTAGGCACGTCCACATGGTATCGACATTGATTGCAGGAGAACCAGAACAAACATCTTGCAGATTAACTATATCCAGACATGTTCGATGGGTGGACAGTGAGGTAAGCAGACGTGCCCGAAGATTTCCAACGAAGGCTTCCACATTCCTCGTCACATGTGCCATGCAGGGTCTTGCTCAGATACGACACATGGAGATTCCTCCAGAAAAGGCAGTGTCTCGGACGCTAAAATTCCCTGATGCAACGGTGACTGTTCACATTGCCATCAACAGACAGAACTGTGGTTACTGATACAATAGGTACGGCAGAATCTGCCAATCTCCCTGATATAACGTTCCACGGGGTTCTCCTGTGGTTGATATGTTGAAGTGTAAATTACTGTAATTCCCTGATTTGTAAGACCTTCTTTCCACTACTTACATGCAAACTGTGACCCATTAGCAGACAATATGGCCATAGGTTTCCCAAAATTCACAAAATAATTACCTTGCAACTTGCTCAAAACGGCTTTCCCAGTAGCTTTACGTAAGAGAAAGAGTTCTATAAATTTAGAAAATACTTCTAAGACTACAAAAATGTACGCAAAACCTCCCTTAGTCTTCGGCAATGAACCATAAAGATCTGCAGATAACAGTTCCGTCACATCATTCGGTTTAATATTTTGCATAGAAAGCTTACATGTTTGATTTGTAACTTTTGCTCTTTGACATTTGTCACAGGTTTTGATTCGGTTGTTCACTCTCCTTACCATGTTGTGAAAAGACACACTTTCCCTGTACACACTTCTTAGCACCTACATGACCAAAACTCAAATGTATATAATCTATTGTCTCATCTATGTATTCCCAAGACCAACACACTTTCTAGTCATCTGAAGTTTCATCAGTTCACCTAAACAATGCTCCATCATGAATTTTGTAATATTTTGGCAATTTATTATTAATATCCTTCCTTTCCAACTTACGTTTCAGCATCTCCCATATGTCATCCTGATTCTGATATCTTCTCATGTTTTTACAAATCCCTTCAATTTTCTTTTCCCCTTGAACACCTTTTATATTAAGTAATTTTACATGTTCCTTATCCATATCATACGCTACCTCATTACCTTCACTCAATGGTAACTTCGATAAAGCATCTGCAATTTTGTTCTGTGTACCTTTAACATACTTTATCTCAAAAGTAAACTGTTGTAAGAACAAAGTCCATTTTGTTAACCGTCTATGTAACACTCGAAACTTTTTGAAAAATATAAGGGCTCTGTGATCAGTATAATTGATAGTTTTATTTCCCCATAGGTAATCTCTAGACTTTTGAAATCCTCAAACTATTACCAATGCTTCACACTCAGTCAATGGCCTACTTGCAACGGCTATGGTCGTATGATCTTCATTTTCCTCATACCCAAAATTTTGAAACAATTCCACTCCGATACCATACCGACTCGAATCAGTCCCCAAACAAAATTGTTTACTAAGATCAGGATGGTGTAAAACCTTTTCCTCTTTCAGAGCTTCCTTAAGTTCATTAAAGGCTTTCTGTCCAAACTTAGGTCAATTTAGGACTCAACATCTTATTCAAAAAAGATTGTTAAAAACCTGCCCTGACACAAAATTATGGTAAAATTACACATAACCAAAAATGATTTCAACTCTTTTCTCTTCATCAGGGATGGACACTCATTAATTGCATTCATTTTGTCTGGATCGACTTTAGTACCAATAGTTGACAGAATTCTACCAAAATACTTTACCTCCTTGCAAACAAACTCACACTTTTTGAGCCTCAGCGTCATGCTCCCTTTCATTAAGCCTTGAAACAACTCATATAATCAACAACAATGTTCTTCGCATGACTCAGTGGCAACTAATACGTCATCCACATATTTTGTTAGTTTTGAACTCAACTCTGGTCCTAATACTTGATCAAGAATTCGTAAAAAAGCAGATACACTAATATTCAGCCTGCCTGGGACAACAGTGTACTGATAACACTTCCTGTTTACCAAAATGCTGTATACTTAATATATTCCTTGCCTAGTGGCACTTGCCAGTATCCAGAGGTCAGATCGATACTACAATATAGTTTACTTTGTGATACCTCTGTCACATCCCCCCCCCCCCCCCTCATACTCTCTGGCCTATCACTTTCTCTGCTTATCAATTCATTTAACATTCTGGCATCAATAACTAGTCTCACACTACCATCTTTCTTGCCCACAACGACCAGAGGTGAATTATACTCACTCTTCGCTCGCTCTATAACACCACAATCCTACATCCTCTCAATCTCTTTATTTACCGCTTCCCTCTGAGTAAACCATATGGAGTAAGATTTTTTCGAAAAAAGGTTCATGCGGTTTGATATCCAACTTACATTCAAAATTCTTTACTCTTCCCGATTTTTCAGAAAAAACTTCTCTATTTACCCACAAAAATTCTTTCAGTTCTCCTTTCTGGTATTCATCTAACCCTTCAACTTTAGCATTTGGTTCTCCAGTTCATCTATAAGTCCATTTGTATCCTCCTCACTTCTATAAGCCAACATTTATAAGCTTAACATCACCCAAACTAGTCCCTACAGGCATCATCTACACTTTCAGATGCCCTAATAAGTGGTCCTTGTCTGTGACCAATTCATCAAACTTCACACTTATCCTTAATCCATCACCCTCAAAATTAACAGAACTTTCCACAAAATTTATCTCTGCTTTGCGCTTTGTCACCTGAACCAATATGTTATTAAATAAACTCCCAGCAGTAGCACTAATTTCACTACATGTATCGAAAAGAGCTTTTTCTTCCCCACTATAAATTCCAATTCTCACAAAAAGTTGCTTAATCCTATCCTCCTCATCACTACTTTCTCCACATCACAAATCCTTCTCAATTTCACTATGAGTCGAGTCATCACAATTCAACTTTGATCTGTCATTCCCTTCTAAACATTTATGAAGAGCACAAACACCTACTTCCTCCTTATCATCATCTGCTATTCCTACATTTCTATGAATAATAAAAACGTTAAGTTCTTCCTCATTAATTATTCTCTCTTTATGGTACAAAGCATGTGTATTCATCTCTTCTCCATTGACCTCAGAAATTGACCCTTCTCCTAGCTTAACATCTTTCCTTAAATCATCACATTCATGGAAAGTACTATTTTCTCTACTTTCCGTCTCTCCTATCATACTGCAACTGTTACTCATATTCTTCCCTTCACTATTATCGCTAGTATTTTGCAATATCTTATGTTCCTTTATCACCCTCTCTGGCTGCTCTTCATGTTCTTTAACTCCGTCATACATCTGTGAAAATCTTTCCATACATGGGTTCCCTAATTCCTTACCACCTTCACCATTAATTTCAGGTCCAATTTCTTCAGTTACCAGACCATGATGACTACACACCCTATCACCATAATCATTACTAATAATATTACACACCACTGTATCCCTTACTTTATCATGGTGATTAGAAAATTCAATAGGCCCTAACTTATGACCTTTCCCAACACAGGCCATTACTGTAGCGGAGTTCTGTTTCCCTCTCGTGACTCCCCTACTGTCTGATAACCTTAGCTATTTCCCCTGAAATTTCCTCGGCCTCAGCCTCTGCCTCTACCTCTATCATTTACTTGGTTCACTCTTCCTATTCTATCCTGATTCTCATGATGACCATCTACATGCCTGTTTTCATTAAATGAACAACCCACTTGCCACCTATCTACATCTCTCACTCTGTTCAGAAAATCTTTAATAGTATTAACATTTCCCATTAACCCACATCTTCTACTAGGGGGCGACTTCCCTATCAATATTTCTATAGTGTTTTTGTCACTCCTTGGGCTGTCCAAATGTTTCAGTTTGCTGATCCACTTCTCACAATATTCTCTCATATTCTTACTACTCCTCCTATCATACCATGGGGCCATATTAAAAGATTCTATGACGTCACGTTGATTTTCTTTCGACCATTATTCTTTCAAAAACGCTGACACAAAATCTTCAAATGTTTCATATTTTTCTGGTGCAACAGCTCCCCAATCTAAACCTTCTCCCTTTAAACAAGGACTTTCCCCCCCTTAGCCTATCTTTTTCTGTCCAATCTGTAGTAAACTGACCCTTCAAACTATTCGCAAAAGACATAGGATGTATGTCTCCATTAGCATAAAAAGTTATATTGTTGAAACTACTCCCATCATTTATCTGCACTACTATCGGTGATACAGTTAACTGCTTATCCTGTACCGTCTTTTCTAAACTCACTGCCCTATTCTCAATCTCAGAAGTGGACACTTTAATATCTTCCACTTCTGCCTTAGTCTCTTGCCTATATTCACGAAAAATTCCTTTGCAATAATCTTTAATTTCATCCTTCCCTTTAATACATTCGGTAGCTTGGGCTTTAATGTTCTTATCCAAGCCTTCTACACTTTCCTTTACACTATTTTCAAATTTCTCCTGCTTCTTATTTAACTCAAATGGTGCCTCTTTAAAAATCTCTTTAACATCCTCTATAAACTTCTCAAAATCAAAATTAACATCTGACTTAAAATCGAAAATTTTCTTTTCCAATCCCTCTTCCAATTCCTGTTTGAATCCCTTCAGACGTTGTTCAAACTTTTCATCTAGCCTTTGAATTTCTTCACCCATTTCTTTGCTAACAGCTTCTATCTCGCCACCCAATCTGTTTTCTATTTCCTTCATATTCGTTAACAGCAATAATAGCATACTTTCTACTCCTCCCTTCTCATCTACTTCTATTCTGACACCCGATTCTAATTCATTGGCTGTCCCCATGTCTACTTTTTTCATAACAAATTCCGTGTATTTTTCCAGATTTTCTTTATCTTCCCACATCTGAAAACTAGCTACTCTTTCTTCCCCATTGATCGTCATATTTCTCACAAAATTAAATACAGGTAACCAAAGCAAAACACAAACTTACTCTATAAAACTCTGATCTCGTACCCGAAGATTGCAAACATTCGACATGTGCGAATTAGGTAATTCAGTACAATTATTATATAGATGCGATAACTCACTTTAACAGGGGCAAATGAACAATTAAAGTCAATATAATTTCAGTAAAATTGCAAAAGTAAAAACAGATTATTGTAGGGACATATATAGACGTAGTGCATCTGCTAGATGCCCACGAAATACGTAATTTTGTTTCGAAGCTGACAGCCAATGAGAAAATAGGTGCAGTTTTCAAGCAGTAATGGTGGACAGCATCAGCTAGTAATATACGTAATTTTATGGTAGCTAATTTTACTACACAAAAAAATAAAATATTTACTCCCTCCAAAACAAGTTACAAACAAACATTAAAATAAAATTATAATGAGCAGCCAAATGTTTGAGAACAAATTTGAAAGAAAATTATTAATTGAACTTTAAGTTGGCGGGTTTTCAACACTGTCAACAAAGACGAAATAATGGAAATAATATTTATTGTCTTAACTGTTGCTGCAGGCAGTGCGATGACGTCAGCGGTGGTCCGCGCGGACGATGTGTGAAGTAAATCCTGGTTCGTGGCGTGAAGATAATGATGGATCCTACTGTTTCATTAATATTCCAGTTACGGCGGTGGTCGACGTCTCCGTTGTTGTCGAATCAGCTGGCAGCACTGGCGCAATAATAATAGTTCCAGTGTGTGCGGTGTTGTTATGCGCACGACGTTTTATTATTGAAAGTTCATTAACCACGCGTTGCGGGTGGGTCGGAATTATGCAATCTCTTTAGTATTTACAATACATATCCGATTAATGCCAATACTTCGCACACTTCTTTCACTGTGTTGTCATAGGAAAACAGTCACATGAGTTCATCACTATCACAGTCCGTTAAACATCAGTTCAATTTAAGTCGTCGTCTTTAAGACATTTAGGACGACATAAAAAATGTTTCTTGATCAAGTCACAGCACTGTTCGTTTACTTAACATTTTGGTTTGTTCCGACTTCACAAATAGTGTCTCTACACGACAATGGTGTCTGCTTCATGGCTAATTGTTACAAGTTCACACAGTTTGTAAAATCGTCACTGTAAACACTCGAGATACTTTTCAGGTTTTATTGTTCACTTAATAATGCACGATCTCCTGTTAACACAGCGGACGTACAGTAATTAATTGTTCCTCTGCGTATCAACGTCTTTCACGCCGAACTTGGTCACGTTTTTCAATCCGTGAACCGGCCACGTATAACGACAACTCGCACGTTTCTTATCGATAGTTGTTCGCTCTCTCTCTGACACAATACTTATCCTAGTCTAACCAAAGTTTTACAAAGCATATAAAACCAGAACATTCATATTCGTCCAATATAAAATGTAAAACAGTAGCAAAATGAATGAAGAAACAATGTGACGTACTCACAAATGAAGAATAGTTGAAATAAATGATACATACGTACTATGACAAGATAATGCACAAAAGAAAAAAAATATCATCGACTTTTGGGGAAAGCAAAGTCATTACAAGCCAACCATCACTCTGAACGAAGCTGTTGTGTCGTCAATAGCCCTGCGGTCAAGATCATCCCGCACTGTGGCCACAACGTGTGTTGCTGTAACCTCTCGTTGCTGTGTGCACCTCGCTGTGTGCTTATATCCTCTAGCGCCAAAACACACACTCTCTCTTTCTCTCTCCCTCCCTCTCTCTCACTCTCTCTCTCTCTCTCTCTCTATCTCTCTCTCTCTCTCTCTCTCTCTCTCTCTCTCTCTCTCTCTCTCACACACACACACACACACATACACACAGATCATATCACCGCTGCGTGCCCATGCAGAAGCCACAGTGTTATAGTACGACAAATCCGTTCAACGCAGACTAATCATTCGTTCGTGTCACAACGACACATTGCTGCAAGTTTCCACTTCGTCTGACACCTCTGCACTGACGAAACGTGTTGGTGCCCTGACCTGTCCGGTCACACAAAAGAGAGCGGTGCACGCCGTCTTTCCGCAATCTTAAGCACTATTTTACAAAGCCTCCGCATCTGAACTAATTGAGACCATATTTTGTGCAGTGTGAAATGAAGTCAAATAGCCGACAAATTGTTGGGACCTAACAGGGCTACAACTAGAATTTTGGTCGAGTGTGGCGGGGCTGAATTTAAATTTGCCTCTCCGTCTTTCACCCCTCCCCTCCCCATAAATGTAAACAATTTCACAACAGTAATTTACGCAGAATGTTTCACCATCTCGTAGTATTAACTTACATTAATGACTCAACTAAGTTCAAGGTCAAAACACACATAAAGAATTAAAAAAGCACACAAAGGTGAAACATTACAGCTCATTGTACAAATAATAAATTTAAAATTTTACTTTCCGAGCTATTTTGCAGAAAAAAGGTTTACGATCTCATCATAGATTTGGAAGCAGCGCTGTGAAAACTAGAGTCAGGTTTGCTAACTTTTGTTGAGAAATCGTGTTCCTCAAATAATTTTTAATTAGTTTTAGGTTCCTAAAATTCCTTCCTCCAGAGAGGAGGCCGAAACTGGGATGTAGGGCATACTTTTAAGGCTGTAGTAAAATTTATTGTTAGTTACGTTTTTCACAAATTTTTATAAATTTATGTTGGTGATGCCATGACATCTACATCTCTGTCTGTTGCCAGCGCCCAGATACTAAAGCTTCAACTCCAAAAATAACTTCTGTTTTGTTAAGGCCTCTTCCAAAGGTATCAGCTAGTTCCGCTGCTTTGACTTCAAAACCTCCACTTCCATTTGTTGAATTTTGACACCACACAAAATACCAAAGCTTTAACTACTTTACTCCATGGCTTTAAACCTGGTAGTCATTTCCATTATCAATTATTTCTCAAAGCGACCTCATGAACAAATCTTTGTGTTTACATACTTCATCCCCACAAAGTTCGTCAGTTGTTTTTTCTTCCGTCAAAGCGTTTTTCTCAGAATTTAGTTGATATCTCATTATTGTCTATCAACATTTTGGCATCAAAAATAGTCTCAGTGGTACAGCAATCTCAGGAAGCTTAAAAAAATCCCAGAAGACGTTCGACTTCTCGAACAGCTTTATCAATTGCAAGGTCTTATTTTTTCAGAAACTAACTGACATAATGTAATTTGTTTAATATTGCGGACCACAAATAAGTTAAAGCGATGACTTTCTGTTTCCTTACAGTCTTTAAAGTAAATTTTACCTTAGTCCGAAAAACCATCAGCACAAAAGGAAATAGCCTCTGTGTCTTCAAAAAAGATAACTCTCTCGAACGAAGTATTGATCTCATTGGTCTGCTCGAAACAGAAGTGAAATACAACTACGTTCCATTTAATTGGAAAATGGGCCAGAAACCTGATAGTCTTGCGATGGGCAACCCATCGGCAGGCATTCCAGCATACATATTCAGAATTCATGGAGGAAATAATTTCAGGAGTTATTCACTGCAGATCTAGGTATTAAATCTTATTCTAGGTACGTCGATGACACTCTGACCGTTTATGGTGGACGTAATAGTGTAACTGACCCTTTGTTTTTTTTTAACTTGTAGTGAACATCGCTAAGAAATTAACTTCACCCATGGTCCAAAAAACAAGAATAGTCGAAGTAATTACTTAGATCGTTAACTAGAGCTAAGTATAAGATCTCATTAAAAAGGCTTTCCCATTCAGCCGTTCATCGGTCTGTTTCATCACCTTTGCGAACCGGGAAGGATAAAGTTGAAATGAATTTAATGAAAACTATAGTAGTTAAAAAAGTTAATGTTAAGTCGCCTTTTCCTCTAATAACAGTTTGCAGAAGAATGTAAGTCAGAATTTGAAATCTTCCATTGCTCCTTTGTGTAATTCATTGGTTTATAAATAATCTTTCACACTTTCCCAGTTTATGACATGGGACAGACCGGAAGCGCCATCAGGTTCAAGTATAAAGAGCATTTATTACAAAGAAAGGGTACTAACGTGCGTAATTTGCCCTTTGCAGATAATCTGTTGATTACACGATACAAAACGAAGGGAGTCGATTAAGTTCTCATCCTCCGTAAAGGAAAGAAAGGCTTTAGGCTGGATATAATCGAAGAACTGAAAATTTTTAAGCGTTTGTCTGTCACTGATGGTCTCGTTCTCAATGAACAGCTGTAGTTGCGAAATACTAACTTCTTCTTTAACGGCTTCAAACCGTTAATCAAAACAATTTGACATGCTGTCTTTATTTGGCTGAAGGTCTTCACACAGTTCTCAAACACCGCTTTTCTCCTTTTTTATTTCTTTTGTTGTATTCCTACTATGTTAATTCTGTTCATATTAAGCACTTTAATGCTATCTGCACTGGAAAGACGGCGTGTACACCTGTCGTTTCATTTTATAGCATTTTCTATATATTTCATTTTTTGTCTCTTGTTATAACCGTTTTAGTTGACAATATATCTGTTTTATTAATTGGACCACTACGCTATTCGCCTCTCGTGGGTGGCGCGCACAGCCCTGCTTCCACGTAGCTTCTAAATCAGACTAACCTTCTAATCTGATGTCAGCCCTAGCGCCTTGCAACGCTCGTGGTTTTAGTGTTGATTTTACAAGATAAATTTTGCTTATTTGACTTGAGCACACCAGCCATTATCGTTTCATTACTTCTCCGTGGAATATGAAACTCTGTAAGTAATACTTGTTTTGCTTCCAAATACTACTTGAGGTCTTTCATTCTCTTATTATTCTCCTGCGTTGATTAAAAAGTTTAGTAGGCAACTATAACCTATTCTGATGAAGATATACTGAGCTGGTATTGTAACATGATCAATCCAGTACGATTTGTGAATTTTTCATTAGAATTTTAGATGATTTTAAAATCAATTACAACGTGAATACATTCATGAGGTTTCAACGTATACATTACGAGCAATATTTATGTCATATAATTCTACTTGGCATTTTGCATTCATTACTGGCAGTGGGTACTGTGAAAAAGAAACCTTAATTTCCCTGTTGGGGATGACACCTCACTTACTTTCTTACTTTCTTCTTTCACTGTTTTCCTATACGACACTCCATTGCAATGTGTGCGATAATTCATTATTACAAAAGTTATTAAACAAATTTTAATCCACAAATATTAACAAAACAACGAAGATAAATAAAGCAGCATTAGCAACAGAAACAAAAACGGGAGGAGAAGCGCGAGCATCCCTGTCAACTTGGAGGATCTTTAGTTTTAATGGACGGTATCACTTTCTAGCTGCACTTCTTTTGTGTAAAATATATTACTTTGACAATTATATTTATTAAGATTTAGGAGAAACAAATGTTTTACACCGAAATAAAAAATGAAATCGTGCAAAAAATTCTGCCCTCAGCTTAATTCTCAGCCCGCAAGTGCCCATTTTACATTCCATGTAGTCCTCCCCCTGTCGGCCGCTGTGTCCGAGCGGTTTCTAGGGGCTTCAGTCCGGAACCGCGCTGCCGCAACGGTCGCAGGTTCGAATGCTGCATCGGGCATGGATGTGTGAGATGTCCTTAGGTTAGTTAGGTTTAAGTAGTTCTAAGTTCTAGGGGACTGATGTCCTCAGATGTTAAATCACATAGTGCTCAGAGCCATTTGAACCATTTTTGAACCCCCCCCCCCCCCCCCCCTCACACACACACACACACAATAGCTCAAATTCTGCGACATGAAGAAAGCAGTTTTTGTGACAACCAGCGCGCAGCGGATTATAGGTCCAGATTTAAATACAACAAGCACTAGCGAGCGTTACACTACGTCGTCTGTGAACAGAGCAAAATGTATTTCTTTTAGAAGTTCCTTTGGGGGTACACTGAGGTGACCTAAATCGTGGGACAGGGAGATACTCATATACAGATGGCGGTAGTATCACATACACAGAGTATAAAGAACAGTGCATTGTATACACGCGATTCATGTGAAAGTGTTTGCGATGTGATGATGGCGGCGCAGACTTTCAACGCAGAGTGGTAGTTCGTGCTACACACGTGGACATTCTATTTCGGAAAGCGTTAGGAAACGTAGTATTCCGAGATCAACAGTGCCAAGGGTGCACCGAGAATACCTAATTTCTGGCACTACCTCTCACCACGGACAACGCAGTGGCCGATGGTCTTCACTTAACGACGGAGAGCAGCAGCGTTTGCGTAGGTTTTTCAGAACTAATATACAAGTAACACTGTATAAAATAACCGCAGATATTGGTGTGGGATGATCGACGAACGCATCCATTAGGACAGTGCGGCGAAATATGAGGGTCATAGGCTATGGCTTCAGATGACCAACACAAGTACCTCTGCTAACAGCATGACATCGTTTGCAGTGCCTCTCCTGGGCTCGTTGATCATTTAGGTTGGACAGTAGATGACTGGTAAACAGTGGCCTGATCGGATGAGTCCCGACTTCCGTTGGTAAGAGCTGATAGTAGTGTCCGAGTTTGACGCAGATGCCACGAAGCCATAGACCCAAGTTGTCAACAAGGCACTGTGCAAGCTAGTGGTGGTCCTATAATGGTGCGGGCTACGTTTACATGGAACGGACAAGGTCCTGGTCATGTTTGACTACTTGGAGACCATTTACAAACTTTCATGCACTACATGATCCGAAACAACGTTACAATTCTTATGAATAACAATGTACCTTGTCACCGAGGGATTCGTTTGAAGAACATTCTCTGCAATTTGAGCGAATGATTTGGCCTCCCATATCGCTGTACCTTAATCCCATAGAACATTTGAAGGGTTTATTTCAATAGTGATACAAGTCCATTTTTGTTCATTCTGAGATACAGAGTCCTAAAGTTAAATGAGCGGTGAAAAATCTGCAGTTGGCATACCAGAAATATTCAAGTACATATACTTTAGGAGTATATATACTTTAGGACTCTGTACCTCAGAATGAACAAAAATGCATTTGTACCACTATTGAAATAAGCCCTTCATTTATGGGAAGCTATTGAGAAATCAGTTAGTGCACAAAATCCTGCACCGATAACACTTTCACAATTACGGACGGCTATGGTCGTAACATGGCTCAGGATTCCTGCAGGGGACTTCACCGACTTGTTGAGTCTAGGAAACGGCCAATTGGTGCACTACGTATGGTAAACGGAGGTCCGCCACGATATTAGGAGGTATTCCAGGCCTTTCGACATCTGAGTGTACACAGACACATGTGGTTGCTACACGATATTAATCCAGCCCACTCACAGTTAATCGTCTATTTAGCTTCTACGCCTCACTTAAAGTATCATCCTCGAAGTACCGTGTTTACTTGTGTTGCTCCCCATTTTTGTAGATATGTCGACTATCAGTCTGTCTCTGTATTTTGTTCCGCTAAGTGAAAGACAGGATCTCTGCGATCTGTTTCATAGAAACAGCACCGCTGTAAAACAGTAAGTCGCAATGTTATTCTGCTGATTTTTATAGTAATTAATTTAATATTTGCTGAATATCCAGACCTAATCCACGTGCCAAAATAAAATTTTCTGCTAATGTTTAAGCACACCATCAAAACAGTTGTTCAGTTATTAGGACGGGGTTTCTATAAAATGAGTTAATCAAGCGCTGGCTGTTCTCGATCGTTCACAGACACTGTAATTTAATTATTTGATGCTGCCAGTTAATTTAAACAATTGGTACACATATGATACTCACGCCCTTACAAAACAATTTACTAACTGAATGGTATTAATTTATAATTTTATAAAAGCGTGAAACACAACCGTGTGACTGTGCTCTGCATTTTTTCTACTCATGTGTCATTTTGGTTCTCTTCTCGGAGTTCATGCTGGCTGCTGCTTCTTCGATATAAGTAAAATCCGTGCAAAGAACGACAGGAACTTTTCTTCTGAAAACGTTATTTTCGGACAGATACTGAGAGCTAGAGAATTTTATTCAATTTTAAGATGCTTTAATACCGAGAAGATTATATTCGGAAGTGTCACCACAGAACATTGTGCAACATTTGATATGATTGTGTGGTTTCATTGAATATTCCTTATCGTACTGATAACATTACTCCTAAAGGAGTATGAAAATTATCGCCCAGTGCACCTAAAACAAGTCTGATAGGCCCTTTCTGTTCATTGCGTGTAGATAAAGTTTCTATATCTCGTCGTGTTGCAGTTGTCAGTACAGAGGTTATGTAATTAGAAAATGTATAGCATCTGAGATACACATACGTTATTGACATAAACAGACTACTGAGTCAAATTCAACCACTCAGATTTCCTTTACTACTTTTCATAATGCTGTAGCTGATTATACACTGAACTTAAGAATGTCAACAGGCACCTCTTCTGCTGTACGTGATTCTGAGCATCATTCAAAGGCGAACCATGTGTGTGTAATCTGTTTTATATTTTACTTCCAGACCGATTGTGTCATTAAACATTTGGCTTATTTCTTTTCAAATTTCCAAGTTCTCTTTTTTCTGTTTTAAGCTTTTGCTCAGAGAACATGAAATATAAAAGATTTGAATATTGATCGGTATTCTATTTAGGGTATTCCATAAATAGTGTAAGACTCTGATGTAGACTTTCGCCCCTACTGTTAATGTATATATCGAAGAAGCAACGGTGGAACTAATAGGAAGGTTCAAGCGTAGTATTAGAACTCAAGGTAGTGGGTCGCATGAAACTAGTCAGAAGACTTGTGACACAAAAGAATTTTTTTAATTATTAAGAGTATACGGATCACTACAAAAAAGAGGTTTCATTTTTCCCTGATTTGGTACTTCTTGAGACCTAATTTATGTAGCTAGCAGCAAGAAATATATGGACGTTACCTCTAGTCACTAATAATGTTTTTAATAATTATCCTGATTACTTTCAAACAATTAAAACATTTTTGTAATACCAGATCTCACTCTATTTAATTTGATACCTATTTGTTCATTTTCCACTGTTCGTTTGGCTATCTAAATCCGGAAAAGAATCCATTGTGTAGTTTCTAGAGAGTGTTAGTTTTGGACAAACATTTAATCAAAAATGAAGGCGCCAATCTTCCATTGTTGCGTCATAACAAGAAACGAAAATCTCCGCATGTGGAAAAACACCCGGTATCTTACATATCTCATACCTACATAATAGATTTCTGTTACGGTCTTCTCCACAAAAATATAGGGCTGTAAATACTTTTTCTGGAATCACTGTTAGCTGCGGAGAGTCTCTGCCGTGCTCTTATGCGGTATGTGCACGCTACGATCCCCATATTCTTACTTTGTGGCAGATCACTTTTATATGTAAATGGAACGTAGCCTTATGAGTGAATATTAGTCTGACACGAAATAGTTATTTGCCATCACAACGTCTACGATGAATTCATAAAACTCTGCACCTTATTCTTTATCCCCATCATGAAGTGATTGCACAGAAGGTAATCACCGAGCTAGTGAGATAGCAGCGTGAAGGAGACAGTTACCGGAAACCATACGAACCGGAAGCTTACAAATGACGCCAAGGTCAACCTATAGTTTCAATATGTAAATCAAAATACACTGAAGACTCGTGTCTGCTTTCGCGTAGAAGACGTAGTTTTGCGAAATCGCGTCAACCACAAGATCTGGTACATTATCTGATGAAAAGGTGCCGAATACATTTGTAGACATTAATACACTCCTGGATATGGAAAAAAGAACACATTGACACCGGTGTGTCAGACCCACCATACTTGCCCCGGACACTGCGAGAGGGCTGTACAAGCAGTGATCACACGCACGGCACAGCGGACACGCCAGGAACCGCGGTGTTGGCCGTCGAATGGCGCTAGCTGCGCAGCAGTTTTGCAACCGCCGCCGTCAGTGTCAGCCAGTTTGCCGTGGCATACGGAGCTCCATCGCAGTCTTTAACACTGGTAGCATGCCGCGACAGCGTGGACGTGAACCGTATGTGCAGTTGACGGACTTTGAGCGAGGGCGTATAGTGGACATGTGGGAGGCCGGGTGGACGTACCGCCGAATTGCTCAACACGTGAGGCGTCAGGTCTCCACAGTACATCGATGTTGTCGCCAGTGGTCGGCGGAAGATGCACGTGCTCGTCGACTTGGGACCGGACCGCAGCGACGCACGGATGCACGCCAAGACCGTAGGATCCTACGCAGTGCCGTAGGGGGCCGCACCGCCACTTCCCAGCAAATTAGGGACACTGTTGCTCCTGGGGTATCGGCGAGGACCATTCGCAACCGTCTCCATGAAGATGGGCTACGGTCCCGCACACCGTTAGGCCGTCTTCCGCTCACGCCCCAACATCGTGCAGCCCGCCTCCAGTGGTATCGCGACAGGCGAGAATGGAGGGACGAATAGAGACGTGTCGTCTTCAGCGATGAGAGTCGCTTCTGCCTTGGTGCCAAAGATGGTCGTATGCGTGTTTGGCGCCGTGCAGGAGAGCGCCACAATCAGGACTGCATACGACCGAGGCACACAGGGCCAACACCCGGCATCATGGTGTGGGGAGCGATCTCCTACACTGGCCGTACACCTCTGGTGATCGTCGAGGGGACACTGAATAGTGCACGGTACATCCAAACCGTCATCGAACCCATCGTTCTACCATTCCTAGACCGGCAAGGGGACTTGCTGCTTCAACAGGACAATGCACGTCCGCATGTATCCCATGCCACCCAACGTGCTCTAGAATGTGTAAGTCAACTACCCTGGCCAGCAAGATCTCCGGATCAGTCCACCATTGAGCATGTTTGGGACTGGATAAGCGTCGTCTCACGCGGTCTGCACGTCCAGCACGAACGCTGGTCCAACTGAGGCGCCAGGTGGAAATGGCATGGCAAGCCTTTCCACAGGACTACATCCAGCATCTCTACGATCGTCTCCATGGGAGAATAGCAGCCTGCATTGCTGCGAAAGGTGGATATACACTGTACTAGTGCCGACATTGTGCATGTTCTGTTGCCTGTGTCTATGTGCCTGTGGTTCTGTCAGTGTGATCATGTGATGTATCTGACCCCAGGAATGTGTCAATAAAGTTTCCCCTTCCTGGGACATTGAATTCACGGTGTTATTATTTCAATTTCCAGGAGTGTATGAGGTGTACCCACCCTTCATCTTGATGAGGTCAATAACTCTGTTGAGAACCCATTCAGAAAAGGGTGTGAATGTCTGTAGAACAATAGCAGACCGTTCTTCTTGAAAGGTCGAAAACCAGAGGCGGTAATGACGTTGAACTCTAGACCCTTCAGCGAAGTCGACGTTCTATCTCATCCCAGGACTGTTTTTTTCCACAAACTGAAGGTGTATACACAGGGTAAATTAATCCGTATTTTGTAAGAAAATATTATATTCAACCTGAGACGGCCAAATGCAGTATGTATCATGTAGTAGCGTGTCTGCTCAACAGAGATCGCAGACTCAAGGTGTTATGTGTTAATCATTACAGTAACTTTAGATCGAGAGATGTATGGAGGAGCCTCAAGTGTAAGGACGTGTTGTATTTGATGTGTGCTGGATATATACTTACTCGCTACAGGCAGTGATGGTTTTCGTATTTGCAACACAGTATGATGTTTGTTGACTGCAAACGGAATCTCAATAGCAGTTGGAAATAATTAAGGTAGAGAATTTTTTGTTGTTGCTAAAGCGTTGAACGTATTCATAAGTAATGATTGAGACAATATATAGCTCTCACATCCAGTGATTTTGTGAAGCTAATTGTCAATCTATTATCAGTTTATCGAGTGTGTTAATTGTGAGCATTATCATTTTTTGAAGTGCCAAATTACTAATTTTAAAATTGGTATCATATTGTTACTTACCCCAAGGCAATACTAGTCCCCAGATGGATGTCATTTTTTTATTGACTATTTTTCTCAAGAAGTTTTTGTCTCAGTCATATTCGGTTCAATTAAAACGTATGCTAAGCAATAACATTGCACAATAGCTGTTTGCTAAGGATACAACTTAAAGTACTAACAGAGAGCAGTATGAAGAGCGTTACCATTGCGCAGATGAAGGTAACAAATTTTATTATTCCAGGGATAGCATTCATTAGGGACAGGGACCATTATTTGCTAATTGATCAAATTTAGTTTTATTACCAGGGTCAGTTTCAAATCAATAGTGATGCATCAGATTCAGTTTTTGTGTTACGTAATTTCATGCACTTTTGGTTTGGTTTAAAGTTGTTGGCAGTTTAAATTCTCTCAGCAAAATGAAACTTACTTTCTCGCAGTGTGTAAAGTTCAGTAGAGTGCAAACCACATAAGCGACGAGATAAAATACGCGTCCACATAACATTCCCACTTTAAAAGTTGTGTTTTAGACTAATATCAGTTAATTAATTTCAATCATTTCAACGTACATGTTTCACTTGGCGACAAGTTAGTGCAGATCGAATTTCCTTTTGAAATCTTTTGAAATAAATCAGACACGCATACGCTGTGCTCTTTGCTACTTACTACGTGTAGGTAGCAGGTCTGCGCTGCGCATTTACTAATCTTTGTCACCTATCCCTATCAGGTCAGCGGCAAATGCTCTTTATTTCTTTTATAGTTGTTTGTTCTTTGACCGTATTTGCGCATCATGCCGCGAAAACCAATTAATAGTACTGCACGTAGCTCAGTCAAGGACAACCGAAAATAATTATTGGGCAAATAACTCTGTTGCAAGGCATACCAATTCTGACAATATTGCATTGCCGATAGTGCGTCTCGCGACAGTAAATGAAAGTGAATATCAATGCCAAACAGTTAAACTACCTTGAATTTTGCTTTACCTACCGATGTCACAATTAATCAGAGTGCACATTCTACAAATGCGGTACCAGTGATACAGATTTTTCCCATGTACAAAATTTGCACTCTGAAAATTTGCTTTTAGATAAAATAACATTACCCAAAACTCGACAGACATGTGAAAAGCTGACACTGTTGAACGGTTTACGAAAATACCTGCACACTGCTGATCAGTTATCTAATAATGCCGTTATGATAATATTTCAACAAATCATGGATGGCAATAGAAAGTCACAGCAAAAACAACACTAACATTTCACTCAAACTAGTGACGCGATGAACCAAGAGTCATAAGCCAATAAAGTCTCCTAAAAATAAGAGGAACTGAAACACAGTATTTAACAACAAATTAACGAATGTTTTCAACAACGAGAAACGCGATTTCACGAATGCCTCAATCAGGACACTGAGGCATGTAAGCAATTTTTAGAGCAAGTTACGTTTGTAATCCAACCGAAAAATAAGACCATTCACCAACAAGACAAAAAGATCGAACAGATACGCGAATTCACAAGCAATAAGAAATCAACAAAAATGTAGTGGCTCGCGTAGAAACATTCATAGACAGCTGCTACAGCAAAGTCTTCGGTGATTTCAAAACCGTACAAGACATGAGCATACAGTTTCAAAGTCATTTTACAAACCATAAAACACAAGTAGAAGCTCGTTTGAGTCAACAACATGAAAAACCCCAAGAAGACATACAAACTGTCACGAGTAGACTTGAACAATTAGACCTTGATACTGGTTCTACCGTAGTCAAATCTGACATACGCAAACATCACAAGTGTGCAAAGAAACTGCAGAAACACATCGATGTAAATGATACCACTTACAGAAAAACTTGATGTCCTTTCGAACACATCAGAAATTTTAGAAAATAATATCGATTTTAAATCTATAGACACATTGCTTTCTATTGTCATTCAGTCTGAAAAATTTCTATCTATGAACCATGCTGTTATGGAACAGAACGCACATAGCAATGAACTGAATCGTAAAGTTAACATTTTTCACGGTGAAATTGTGACGTTAAAAGATCAAACAGCATGCAATCAAGTACATAATAACGTCCAATATAATCAGGCAGAACAAATTGGAACTACACCGCTAGAGTACAATCTTGGCAGGTTACGACATGTGAGAAATTAGACGCGGAAAAACGTCCGAAAAACTCCTTTTTAACATTAACGAACCCACACAAAGTTTTCTACACGATGTTTTCAGTTACTAGCATTTCTTGTCAGTATATAAGTTCAAAGTATTGCGCAATAACAAATCAGATCTCGTTCCCTTGGACTGGGTAGAGTAGTTTACATTCTCGTTACCACCTAATTGGCCTATTCCCATAAATTGGAATACATTTGCAGTTTTTTGGAGGTTGAGACTACCACCAAGATGCGCCCTATTGCAAGACAATGCTACTCATTAGAAGAACTTGAAAATCCCATTTTGGTCGGAAACTATACAACAAGGAATTAAGACCAATTAATCAGTTTACCGTCCTTTGAAAATTCTAACTTCCCAACCATTGCGCAATTTTATGAAGACACGGTTTTAACAAAATCAGCACCTAACCGAGCCGTATAGTCAATCAGCATTAATGTAGCTATGCGTTTATAAATCACCCCGTTCTTTACGAGTCTCTCTGTTAACGAGGCAACAAAAGGAAAGCATTTCTGCTTTTCGCGATGTTTTCCAACTTTTGGAAGTACAACTTTCTGACTGTTCCTCTACAATAAAAATATCTCGCATAACAACTACAGCAGTAACACGTGTGGATATCAAAACTCATCAGGAAATATTAATGACAGACGTTGTAAGAGGTTTAGGAATGACAACAAGTTTCAGAATAAATTTTTACAGATGTCAGTATTCACAAAACCAACAACAGTACCAACAACAGCAAAAACCACAATTTACCCAACAAAACCAGCAAGTTGGAAATTCCGGACAACACTATGCTCCGCAAGGTCAATCCAACTTCAATGGTTCGTCGGAAACTTTCGCTAACACGCAACAGGACAGCAACAACAGTATACTACAAAGCAATAATTTCGTGTATGGAAACCAGACATCGCATCTCAAACGAACTGTTCTGTATCAGACTAAATGCAGCAACAAACAAAGAGGCCATAATAATAATTTTCAGCGCAGTTATGGCAGTAACCATTTTTTCCAGAATCAAGGACAATTTCAACAACAACCTCCACTTATTCTAAATGAGCCTGAAGTATGTTTAGAGCCGCCTCAAAAGCCTAATGACTACAATAGGAAAATCGTACAAGTTAATGAGATGCCACAACAAGCTTCGACAACTAATTAATAAATTAATATCCGAATACTACATGACTAGAGGACAACACCATTGTTTTAGCCTGCAACGACGATCAGCAATTAGAACCTCAAGAAACACTAAATGAAAATCTAACCACTTCCAAGGCTTTTTCAAAAAAAGATTGAGACTAAGAAGACCGTTTCACATCCCCTCATTGAAATTACTGCTCTGCTCTGCTCTGGTAGATTCAGGTTAGCCTGTTACTGTGGTAGGTGATGCTGCATTTAATAAGGCGTAACCACGACAATTCTTATCCGACTTTTCCACTGAGCAGAACAAAAGTACGTGGCGTAGTTTCTAGCAAAGGCATCAACGTAACACTTCAAACACATTTACCTTTCTCCATACATGATCGTTCATTTTATTCTAATTTAGGGATTGTTCGATCACTCACCACCCACATAATGTTAGTTATGGCCTTTCTAAACAAACATCAAACTATTTTAGATTTCAAAAGCTCGTGCGTCATATTAAATGAAAATGACAACCAGGTTACTTTGCAATTTCGCCAAAATTTATCATCTGAGGAACAAAATGGTTCAAATGGCTCTGAGCACTATGGGACTTAACATCTGAGGCCATCAGTCTCCTAGAACGTAGAACTACTTAAATCTAACTAACCTAAGGACATCACACACATCCATGCCCGAAGCAGGATTCGAACCTGCGACCGTAGCGATCGCGCGGTTCCAGACTGTAGCGCCTAGAACCACTCGGCCACTTCGGCCGGCCTGAGGAACAAAACGTCAATAGAAGTGAACATATTAATATGCATTTGTATACTTTTTTTTACGCTGACACTTATTTTCATTGCAATAATGTACCAGGCGATCCGGAATACGACGTTGAACAAAAATTACCAACAAGGTAAGTAAAAGCCAAGCAACAAATGACGACGAACGGCGACAATTACACCACATTTCACTACAGCGCGAGTCTCTGATAACATTCCCGGTACTATGAAAGTTTTCTTATACGAATTTCAGGTCAAAAATCACGATTCTTCCTAATCTAAACATTATTCCATTACATTTATTTGTAGAGAAAAGGTTAAACAGGAATTTCAAGCCCAGCTCGACCAAGCTATTACAGAAAGAGCTGTTAGTCAGTATATAAGTTCACCACTCATTGTTATTAAAAAGGATGGATCATTACGGTTTGCTTTTGATTCACGCCAGATCAAAGGCGTTATAGTAATGGAAAGTGATCGACCACATACTTTAGACGAACTTTTACAGAAATTTCATAGTGCATCTGTTTAGTCAAAACTAAGATCTAGTGTAGGGTTTCTGGCAGAGGAACATCACCCCAACTGTAGGAAATAGACGGAATTTCTCTGTTTTGGTGGTTGCTGTCAGTTTCGTAAACTACTATTTCGTTATATCTTCAGTTGCATTTATATAGCGTATGAAGATTGTAATACCGGCTGAATTGAAACACAGAATGGAACCCACTTTGTCTGACCATAACAATACTCTTCAAGCTTTATATCATAAATTTCTTAAGCAAGGTCACACAATTAACCTGAGTTACTCCTACTTTGGTAAAGTTCTATTAAATTTCTAGGTCACGTCATTTCTGTCGATGGTGTAGCACCCAGTCCCGAAAAACTTCAAGCCATTAGAGATATTGCGATTCTTACTTCAAAAAGCCACTTCGTAGCTTCCTGCAACTGATCAGTTTTTTCCGTCACCTCATTCATTATTCTTCACTGGACACCAGAGATTATGTCACTTAATTAGCCAAAAATATTGTGTGGACGAGGGATGAACAAGCTCTTTCGGAACCTTAAGCATACACTCTTACATAAATTGATATTATCACACGCTGATCGCACTAAGAACTTCTCGATCGCCAGTGACAGTTCCAAAACAGCGCTCGGCGCATACATGTTACAAGCGATAGGAGAAGGTGGCATCATTGTTACTAAGTGCATTGCATTTGCGAGCCGCAAGCTATCTGCTGCAGAACGCAGCTATTCAATTACAGAGTTGTAAACCTTATCTGTCGCTAGGCCCTTTACTAAATTTAGACTCTTTTTGTATGGAAGACATACTACTCTTTGTACTGACCACCATGCTATTCAATATCTGCCTTCCGCAAAATTTTCTAACGACCGCCTTGTATGATAGAAGTTCTTTTTGCAAGCATTCGGCTTCACTGTAATCCATATTCCTGGTTCTCATGGTAGCTGATGCTTTATTTCGGTTTTTTGCTACCAAACAACTGCCACATGATACTTCCAAGCTAATTACGGTATATTGTACATACAGCAAGCAGCGTTTGAAAAATTTATTTCTTCATCTCTTAAAGACATCTCCTAAGAACAGGATAAGAACAGTGTCAGAAAACAATATTTGGCATAAGAAGACTAATTCGACAATCATACATCAGTACATAGTACATAACAATATTGTCTTTAGACGTACACATCCACAAAGTGACAATTTGGTCTTATGTATACCTGTAGATTTAGTCAAAAAATTTATTTGGTAAAAGCACTTCAGTTATCCACATTATGGTCCACGAAAGCTTTTTCTCATTCTTAGACATAATTATTGCTTTTGCAAATATGGACAAACGTATACGACGTGTACTAGCAACATGCTAGCTTTGTCAGCAAGCGAAATCATCGACAACTTATCTCACTCCATTATATTCCACTATACCAATTAAAATACGTCATATGGCCGCCGTGGATATATGTGGACCAATTCCCAAAAGCAAAAGAGGATTTTCTTTCATTTTCGTAACAGTACACCAAAGTTCTAAATTTAAAACGTTATCACCGTTACGTAAAGCTACAGCCAAAACTTTTTCAACAGCGTTTAACCAAAAACTTCTTACCGATTGCTGGTTATATACAAAAAGTTATTTCTGATAATGGACCGCAATTCAGGTCAGCTATATATAGACACGTAGCCTGAAAGTTAGGAAGATTACACTTTTATACATATTCAGATACCATGCTTCATCACACCCATCTGATCGTATTATGAAAGAAATTGATAAGCTTTTTCGTCTATACCATCATAACAAATACACCGATTGGGATAAATAGACCTACACATTGCAATAAATTATTAACTCCATTCGAAATGATTCTACATTGCAGTCTGCGTACATGGTATTAAAGAATGTTGAAACATCGAACAATTTTAAGGAATTAACAGCATTTTCTACTTCACGACGATTACGTAACTTGAAGCCATCGACATTTGAATTAATAAATATAGAGCGTGCAGCTGAACGAAGAAAGGAACAACAAAAACAGGTAAGTCATCTTCGCGAATTTAAAATCTGTTAATAAATAAAAGCACATACCTATCACCTTTCCAACAAAGAAAAAAATAGGTGCAACAAGTACGAGTTGTTCTGAAGTACTCCGTATATAATGAAACACAGTTCCGCATCCAAATGTTGTTCATATAGAAATGTCGTGTACGAAAATGTCACGAGGGAACCACCATATCAGTCATGAAAGACATTTCCTAGAACGAAACCACTCTTTTTCCTGATTGAGACGATATCTGAGACAATAGTGTCACAGAGTGACATAATAATTCCCTTCGCACTTTTCTCTGGTTTTATCACTTCTATTTCCACTATGTACCATGTATTTGTCATTTATCTTGTAACTTAGTACTATTTTATACCGTACTATATTTTCACAGTTAGCCACCTTTTAGGTACAGACAAGATTTCACAGGTTTACAGTATATTGTCATTACTATTTACTCATCATGCTCATTCACTGTTCCAGAACAAGTTGTTACCATGTGAAGTAAAATAAAAATAAGCAAGCATATATACATATGTACATTTGGAAGCATTGAGGACATGCAACACGTTAATGGAGAATGAGTGAAAAAAATGCATCAAAGGTGAACTTTAGTCACCTACCAACTTTTTTTTTTCAAGCAGGTTTTACAGGAACCAAGTATAAACTTAAAGGTAATATCTCTACACTGCAGAACCATTTATATATCGTCACTGATCAATTCTTTTTCCACGTGCTACAGAAGTATTATAACAAGAACTAGAATGTTATGGGCTGAAGATTTTATGTGTGTGCTACATACAAATTTCAATTTGATTATGGTAGTATCTTAGAAAGTGTTAATCATGAAGACCCAGTGATGTTCTACAACTGATAATAATGATTATATATAAAGGATAAGGTCAAGGAAAGTGATGACCCATAGGACACACTGTTATAATCAGAAATGTTTTTTGATATTTTCAAGTTAATGAAAACGTAATAATGGATTAATGAAGGTATAGATGCTACTTGAAATTTCCTGGAATATTAAAACTGTGTGCCCGACCGAGACTCGAACTCGGGACCTTTGCCGATCGCGGGCAAGTGCTCTACCATCTGAGCTACCGAAGCACGACTCACACCCAGTACTCACAGCTTTACTTCTGCCAGTATCTCATTCTGGACAGATGCTACTTTTTTAAATTGTTGTAGAACAATGTGACATTACTTGGACATATATATTACTCCTTCTATTACAAAAAAAAAAAAGATTTGCTTTTGAATGGCACAGTAGTCATGCATGTTCTGTTTGATACACTGCATTTTTCAGAACTAATGATGCTTTTACGTGATATGTACATTGACGTTTAGGACCTGCTGATATCACTTTTGTGTACATTAACTATGGCATTAACAATCCCAGCATAATAATTTCCTTATGCTTCCTAGGTGCATCGAGCCATTTCTCATCACCCATTTGTTTTTCTTTTGATACAAGAAACTGGTAGCCAAGATCGCAGGAATTCCCTTTATTCCATGATTACCGGTGTCTGGGAAACTAGAGCCGTCATCATCGGATCTTAGGGAAACTACAGGTTACAACATTTATATGCTTTGCAATCTACATTTATACTATATGCTTCTAGCTGTTAAGTAATTCTCAACTCTCTGACATTTTTATGTCTATGCATAGAATATTCTTGTGATCACACGTTTTGGCCCTGCTTTACTTTGACTGCTCCATTTGACGACTATGGATGATAATTATTTCCTTCTGCAGAAAAAGGGCACCCTCCATTGTTTCATTCCCATTTGCACTGTAGTTATGCAAAATCCTAACATCTGCTATTGTTATTTTCTATTGACTATGGCTTATGTACAGTCAGTATTTGCAACAAATATTATTTTCAAATTTTATGTGGGAATTAGTGAAGTTCGGTAGCAGGAGGAACAAGACTTATGGTCAGGTGAATATAAGATTATAAACACAATATCTAATAAGGGCAATGCAGGAGTACGTTCAATAATGAATAAAAAATCGGAGTGTCAGTAAGCTACTACAAACAGTAGAGTGAACACATTATTGTTGCCAAGATAGACACGAAGCCCACACCTACTAAAGCAGTAAACGTTTATATGCCAACTAGCTCTGCAGATGATGAAGAAATTGATGTAATGTACGATGAGATAAAAGACATTTTTCAGATAATGAAGGGAGACGAAAATTTAGTATTCAAGGGTGACTGGAATTCGATAGTAGGAAAAGGGAGAGAGAGAAACATAATAGGTGAATATGGATTGGGGGAAAGAAATGAAAGAGGAAGCCACCTGGTAGAATTTTGAACAGAGCATGACTTAATCATAACTATCACTTGTTCAAGAAACATTAAAGAAGGTTGTATACATGGAAGAACTCTGGAGATACTAGAAGGTATCAGAGAGACAATATAATTTTAAGACAGAGATTTAGGAACCAGGTTTTAAATTGTATGACATTTCCAGGGGCAGATGTGGTCCCTGAACACAATCTATTGCTTATGAACTGAAGACTAAAACTGAAGAAGTTGCAAAAAGGCTGGGAATTCAAGGAGATGGGACCTGGATAAACTGATTAAACCAGAGGTTGTACAGAGTTTCAGAGAGAGCGTAAGGGAACAATTGACAGGAATGGAGGAAAGAAATACAGTAGAAGAAGAATGGGTCGCTTTGAGGGATAAAGTAGTCAAGGCAGCAGAGAGTCAAGTAGGTAAAAAGACAAGGACTAGTAGAAATCTTTGGGTAACAGAAGAAATATTGAATTTAATTGATGAAAGGAAAAATATAAAATGCAGTAAATGAAGAAGGCAAAAAGGAATACAAGCATCTCAAAACAGGGATCGACATGAAGTGCAAAATGGCTAAGCAAGGGTGGCTAGAGGACAAAGGTAAGGATGTTGACACTTTATCTCACTAGGGGTAAGACAGATACTGCCTACAGGAAATTTAAAGAGACCTTTGGAGGAAAGAGAACCACTTGTATTAATAGCAAGGGCTTAGATGGAAACCCTGTTCTAAGCAAAGGAGGAAAATTAGAAAGGTAGAAGGCGTATATAGAGTGTCTATACTAGGGCGATGTTCTTGAGAACAATATTATAGAAATGGAAGAGGATGTAGATGAAGATGCAATGAGAGGTATGATACTGTGTGCAGAGTTTGACAGAGCACTGAAAAACCTGAGTCGAAACAAGGCCCTGGGCGTAGAAAACATTCCATTAGAACGACTGACAACCTTGGGAGAGCCAGTCCTGATCAAACTCTACCATCTGGTTAGCAAGATGTATGAGACAGGCGAAATACCCTTACACCTCAAGAAGAATCTAATGATTCCAATCTCAAAGAAACCAGGTGTTGACAGATGTGAAAATTACCGACCTATGAGTGTAATAAGTCACAGTTGCATAATACTATCTCGAATTCGTCACAGACGAATGGAAAAACTGGTAGAAGCAGACCTCAGGGAAGATCAGTTTGGATTCTGTAGAAATATTGGAACACTCGAGGCATTACTGGCCATACGACCTCTCTTAGAAGGAAGATTAAGTATAGCCAAACCTACATTTCTAGCATTTGTAGATTTAGAAAAACCTTTTGACAATGTTGAGTGGATTACTCTCTTTCAAATGTTGAAGGTGGCAGGGGTAAAATACTGGGAGCGAAACACTATTTACAATTTGTACAGAAAGCACATGGCAGTTATAAGAGTCGAGGGACCTGAAAGGGAAGAAGTGGTTGGGAAGGAAGTGACAAAGGGTTGTAGCTCCTCTTCGATGCTATTCAATCTGTATATTGAGCAAGCAGTAAAGGAAACAAAAGAAAAGTTGGGAGTAGGTATAAAAATCCATGGAGAAGAAATAAAAACTTTGAGGTTCGCCGATGACATTGTAATTCTGTCAGAGGCGGCATAGGACTTGATTGAGCAGTTGAACGGAATGAACAGTGTCTTGAAAGGAGGGTATAAGATGAACATCAACAAAAGCAAAACGAGGATAATGGAAGGTAGTCGAATTAATTCGGGTGATGCTGAGAAAATTAGATTGGGAAGTGAGACACTTAAAATAGTAAAGGAGTTTTGTTATTTGGGGAGCAAAATAACTGATGATGGTTGAAGTAGAGAGGATAAAAAATGTAGACTGGCAATGGCAAGGGAAGTGTTTCTGAAGACGAAAATTTTCTTAACATCGCGTATAGATTTAAGTCTGAGTAAGTCATTTCTGAAAGTATTTGTATGGAGTGTAGCCATGTATGTACGTGAAACGTGGACGATAAATAATTTGGACAAGAAGAGAATAGAAGCTTTCGAAATGTGGTGCTATAGAAGAATGCTGAAGGTTAAGTAGATATATCACATAACTAATGAGGTGGTATTGAATAGAATTGGAGAGAAGAAGCATTTGTGACACAACTTGACTAGAAGGAGGGATCGGGTGGTAGGACATGTTCTGAGGCATCAAGGTTGACCAGTTTAGTATTGGAGGGCAGTGTGGAGAGTAAAAATCGTAGAGGGAGACGAAGAGATGTATACACTAAGCAGATTCAGAAGGATGTAGGTTGCACTATGTACTGGGAGATGAAGAAGCTTGCACAGGATAGAGTAGCATGGAGAGCTGTATCAAACCAGTCTCTGCACTGAAGGCCACAACAAAAACAACAAGAACATGTACTATAGGATTTCTACTATAGTGATCTTTCTTATGAGCTGTGACATCATATAGACCTCTTAGTTATGAACTACGATTCAGTTATTTATTACTGTCAATTTTTTGTACTATTTCCAAGAATTATTGCGTGTATACATTTTCAAGTCTACTCGCTGACATAGCCACTATTATTCTATATGCAACCACTACTGTTCTGAGAACCGTCACTACTAGTATTTGTATTTATCACTACCACTAATATTCTGCAGACAGTCACTACCAGTAATTGGATTTATCACTATCTCACTAATAGAATATCTCAACTATGAGTTGAAGACACAATCTATGCACCATATTGTTAGATAGTGAACTATGAACACAAATCCTCACATCTCATAAATAATAAAGCTCTTTCTTTCGGAGTTAAAGTTTTTTTATTAATATCCACTGCTGTCATACTTTTCAATCTTAAAAGCATTTGATGCCTCTTTAAACCCCATTTTCTTTTCATGCTATTGTCTTTTTCGGTCTTATACACTGAGATGGTCATGAGACACAATTGTTTACCTGTGTGCAACAAAAGAGATATATTCTAGCTTATTGATGTCGACGATGAGAGATCGGTAATGACAACATTCATTGCGCTCCCGACTGTACAAGGCAGTACGTAATTTATAATTCGGCTGAGTTGTCGTTGGGCACCAAGCCTACCACTGCCTCCAATGAGTGTGCTCATTGCAGTATCTCACTAATTTGACATACTTAGTGATATTAAGAAAATATTCACAATAACATAACTTAAAAATAAAATCCTCTGATAAAGAAATACGAAGGAATGACTATGGATCCTCCATTTGAAAACCATCCATACTGTAACTTTTCTTCAACCATGACTTTAACCTTGCCTTTTTCACCCATTACTTTACATTTTATATGCACAATATAACTACCGTATTCTTTGTACAACAATGCCTATTATTAGTCATAACTATGGTGATGAGTGTTGTAAATAGACACTTGCTCGCACATGATAGTGCACATAAGCACTACATTTCTTAACAAGTTATTAATTACTTCATACTGCTTTTCTATAGCGCTGTATTGTATAACTTAGGTTGTTTTGATTCCCATGTACTTTGTAAAGAGCGAGTTGCTTATACTATTGTGTTTGTCTTAGACGTTAGGCTGCATTTTAAAGTTTCATAGTGCACGGGAGCACTATCATACCTGACTATTTGTATATTCATGATTCCTAATCACAAATGTTAGAGGGTTAAAGAAATTGGTTCACAAACTAACCCTGATACTTTTATGCTATTCAGAGGGCCAGATACTTAGAAAAATTTGTATTTCTGTATTCATTATGGGTTTTATGCTACATTCCCAAACTTTTGTCGGCCTATACTTCTGTAATGTTAAGAAATTTTTGTGATATTATGTCCAATAGCCGTAACAAACCTGACAAATTCTTCAGAATGAGGTACCAGTGTTATGAAATGTATATACACAGGGTAAATTAATTCAAGTTTTGTAATAAAATATTATATTCAACCAGAGATTGCAAGGTGTAGTATCGATTGAGTAGTGGTGTAGCTACTCAAAAGCGATTGCTGATTCGAGGTGTTATGGGTAATATGTTGGAGTAACGTTAGATCGAGAGATGTACGGAGGACTCTCAGGTGTATAGATATGTTGTATCCGATGAACGGTGGATATATACTTACTCGCTACTGGTAGTAATGATTTTCTCATTTGCAAGAGATTATGATGTTTGTTAACCGCAAAAAGGAATCTCAATAGCAGTTGGAAATAATGAAGGTAGAGAAAGTTTTTTTGTTGCTAAAGCAATGAACGTATTCATAAGTGATGTTTGAGACAATATATAGCTCCCACATCCAATGATTTTGTAAACATATTTGTTAATGTATAATCAGTTTCTCGAGTGTGTTAATTGTGAGCATTATCATTTTTCGAAGTGTAGAAGTACAACTTTTAAAGTTAGAGTCATATTGTTACATACCCCGAGTCAATACAAGTTCTCAGATCCATGTTATTTTCGATTAACTATTTTTCTCAAGAAATTATTGTCTCAGTAATATTCGATTCAATTAAAATGTATGCTAAGCCATAACACTGCACAATAGCTGTTTGCTGACTGTACAATTTAAAGTAATAACAGAGAACAGTGCGAAGAGCGTTAACATTGCGCAGATAAAGGTAAGAAATTATATTATTTGAGGGATAGCATTCATTAGGCAGAGGGAGCATTATTTGCAAATCGATCAAATTTTGGTTTACTACCAGTGCCAATTTCAAATCAATAGTGTTGCATCAGATTCAGTTTTTGTGTTACGTAAATTCATGTAGTTTTGGTCTGGTTTCAAGTTGTTGGCAGTTTATTTCTCGCAGGCAAATTAAATTTGTATTCTCTCAGCGAGATAAGTTCAGTACAGGCAAAGCACGACGAGATAAAATACACGTTCACGTGCCATTCCCATTGTAACAGTTTTGTTTGAGTCTATTGCCAGTTACATAATTTTAGTCATATTTCAAACGTACATATTTCAAAGCCAGTGGCTCACAGAAGCTTCTTTTGCGACTCGGTGCTTTGTAATGCCAATACAAACAGTTAATATCTCTGAACTGTTCCTATAGTGCGCACAGTGCACAACGCTCTGAAATGTGATCATCCCCCTCTCCATTTATGTTTCCTTAAGCGCAATGAAGTGTCAACACTGTCGCCACGTAAGACACCCCTACACAGCAACGCCACCTCTTTTGTATTTCAGTGATGTCATTGCACAATATGGGGTGTAAGGTTCCCCAGCCATTGGCCGAGCCCGACTATTTCTGTACGACTGTACCGAGTACAGAGTGATTCATTACAACGAACCAGTCATTTCATGTAATCCACTAGCCCGTGACGTCGCTCATTTCATAATCTTAAACGCTTATTGGCATTGGGTATAAAACTTGTGGTTTATGAGAAGCTGCTTGATCATTATATTAATAAGTTAATACTTATTGTACTGGCTGGACTATTGGCAGCACTTAAAAACTCACGAGTTTACCTGTGATTGTTCCTTCGTGTTTCCAGATGGGCGGCTTTCAAATTGTTGAAATGACCCAGAAGGATTTCTAACTCATGAGTAGCCCCATTCGAAGACACAGGACTCTTCTCACTGACTGACCTTGTTACCGCTTCGCTGTTGACAACAAAAATATCCCCATTTCCTTTTATGGAAAAGACGACATTTGTCAATGGAGTGAGTGACTGATTACTTTGTAAGCATTTTTTGTTTATTTACTGAGGCAATAACATTCTTATGATACAGTCATAACCTGTTTCGGCCATACAGTTACCATCTTCAGATCCAAAAGGCGGCATCTATTGAACACAGGTTCATGCAGCCTTTAGAATCTGAAGATGGTCATTGTATGGCCGAAACAGGTTTTGACTGTGTCATAAGAAATTGATTGCCTCCGTAAATAAACAAAAAACTAATTTCAATTTCCTTTTATGCTTGCATCTAATGGTCAATTCCACCCTACATTGAATTAGACAGTGTACATTTCTAGGACTTATCGAAATTCAAACTGTAATACCTGCGCTCATGGCCACTTTCGCCAACACACAGCGCCAGCGGTGCAGGATGAGGGGAATGTCGGACCCTGCAGTGTGAGCTTCAGAGTGAGCTTCGGAGACACGATCTACAAACACGGAGGAGGTAGCCTGGCAGATACCTTCGATTTGCATAAGAACGAATACCTTCCGGAGAGCCTGGCGGATAATGAGTATCGTGCAGGTAACTGTGGACCCCTGTACACACATAGATAAAGCGTAGACACAAAAGCGTCAAGACAGCAGGCGCGGAAGCACGTGACGGTCCTGTCTGACAGCCACTGTTTTCACCTACCTTAACAGACGAATGAGTTTCGAGAATTCACGCACCCCTACAGATGTTTGGTTCGAGTGGACACACAAAGCGCCAAGAATTCGTACAGGGAAGAATGTGGAACAAAAGAAAAGAGGAAAAAGTCACCCTGCTTTATAAAAAATACAAACGTTTGCAGGACATTAGGAAGGCTGCTTATAAATGAAGAACACCAGGAGATTCTTGGATGAAGCACAAATACGTGACTGTCCAGGCCTCACACAGAGATAGCTGATACAAAAAGCGTTGTGTGACTCCTTTCACAGCAAGAAACATGGGAACAATGTCCACTAAACGCTGGGAACAATCTTGAAACAGAAAATGGGAGGAAGATACAAACATACATTGTCCGCGCACAGTCAAATTATCTCTGAGAGTTTTGTCTTGTGCAGAAGGCACAGATATTAATGCAGTAATTTCTTTTATTACTCATGTAAACAACTCGTTCCATGCCTTATAAATTCCACAGTCTCATGAACATCAGCTTTTTGATTTCATCTAATTATTTATGTCACTTAATAACTGGCTCCAGACGTGAGGAAATTTAGCTTTAGTCCAATAATATACACTCCTGGAAATGGAAAAAAGAACACATTGACACCGATGTGTGAGACCCACCATACTTGCTCCGGACACTGCGAGAGGGCTGTACAAGCAATCATCACACGCACGGCACAGCGGACACACCAAGAACCGCGGTGTTGGCCGTCGAATGGCGCTAGCTGCGCAGCATTTGTGCACCGCCGCCGTCAGTGTCAGCCAGTTTGCTGTGGCATACGGAGCTTCATCGCAGTCTTTAACACTGGTAGCATGCCGCGACAGCGTGGACGTAAACCGTATGTGCAGTTGACGGACTTTGAGCGAGGGCGTATAGTGGGCATGCGGGAGGCCGGGTGGACGTACCGCTGAATTGCTCAACACGTGGGGCGTGAGGTCTCCACAGTACAAAGATGTTGTCGCCAGTGGTCGGCGGAAGGTGCACGTGCCCGTCGACCTGGGACCGGACCGCAGCGACGCACGGATGCACGCCAAGACCGTAGGATCCTACGCAGTGCCGTAGGGGACCGCACCGCCACTTCCCAGCAAATTAGGGACACTGTTGCTCCTGGGGTATCGGCGAGGACCATTCGCAATCGTCTCCATGAAGCTGGGCTACGGTCCCGCACACCGTTAGGCCGTCTTCCGCTCACGCCCCAACATCGTGCAGCGCGCCTCCAGTGGTGTCGCGACAGGCGTGAATGGAGGGACGAATGGAGACGTGTCGTCTTCAGCGATGAGTCGCTTCTGCATTGGTGCCAATGATGGTCGTATGCGTGTTTGGCGCCGTGCAGGTGAGCGCCACAATCAGGACTACATACGACCGAGGCTCACAGGGCCGACACCCGGCATCATGGTGTGGGGAGCGATCTCCTACACTGGCCGTACACCTCTGGTGATCGTCGAGGGAACACTGAATAGTGCACGGTACATCGAAACCGTCATCGAACCCATCGTTCTACCATTCCTAGACCGGCAAGGGAACTTGCTGTTCCAACAGGACAATGCACGTCCGCATGTATCCCGTGCCACCCAACGTGCTCTAGAAGGTGTAAGTCAACTACCCTGGCCAGCAAGATCTCCGGATCTGTCCCCATTGAGCATGTTTGGGACTGGATGAAGCGTCGTCTCACTCGATCTGCACGTCCAGCACGAACTCTGGTCCAAGTGAGGCGCCAGGTGGAAATGGCATGGCAAGCCGTTCCACAGGACTACATCCAGCATCTCCACGATCGTCTCCATGGGAGAATAGCAGCCTGCATTGCTACGAAAGGTGGATATACACTGTACTAGTGCCGACATTGCGCATGCTCTGTTGCGTGTGCATATGTGCCTGTTGTTCTGTCAGTGTGATCATGTGGTGTATCTGACCCCAGGAATGTGTCAATAAAGTTTCCCCTTCCTGGGACAATGAATTCACGGTGTTCTTATTTCAATTTCCAGGAGTGTAGCTTGATAGATGTCATAAAAATGGTTCAAATGGCTCTGAGCACTACGGGACTTAACTTCTGAGGTCATCAGTCCCCTAGAACTTAGAACTACGTAAACCTAACTAACATAAGGATATCACACACATCCATGTCCGAGGCAGGATTCGAATCTGCGACATTAGCGTTCGCGCCGTTCCAGACTGTAGCGCCTAGAACCGCTCGGCCACCCTGTCCAGCTGGTAGATGTCGTCTGTCACTTGCCTAAATAGAGGTCGGAGAATAATTGTTTCGCGTAATTGTAGCCCTGGGTGGCTGATGCCAATTGGAACCAAACTTAGTAAAGGTATGTAGGTCTACAACGCACCGTGTTTAAACTAGAGGAAGTTGGCACCACGAGCTCGGATTGGCAGCGGCATTGGGGCTGTTGTCAGATGCCCTGGACAACGCATGACCACCAATGCTTTGCTTGCCGGAGTTCGGGATGTATCCAAGCTCGGCGGTAGTGCGCTAGCTTTCCACTCTGGGGGCCTGGGAGTGAATCTGCAAGGGTCCCGACACATCCAATGTAGTTTAATGATAAGACGTACCGGGAACAAACCCGTCAAGAGCTGTTAGTTCGTTTCCAGGAAGTCTTTTACAAATTCTATCGGCCCTGAAAAGGGTCTTTTCTGTAGCTAGGACACAGTTAACTTGAAGCAGGTGCTTGAACTGGCGATCCTCTAACATGACACAAGCTTCGTAACGTCGAACGGTGTTTTGCCGAACTCTACCAAAGATTCCTGGCAATGCCCTGATGTGATTGGCGGCGCGGTAAATGCGATCTATTAAGTCCTTTTCGTTGGTGGTTCGCGTACGGATCGGTGAACCAGAACCTTGAAGACTCCCCACAGGAGACGTCCACTGGTATGAGGTCTGGTGATAGCGGGGGCTATGTCCTTCAGCTCCTCTACCAACTAACCGGCCGTCGAAGTAAAATATCCGTACACCATCATGCTACAACCACTTGCGTAGCCGTGTGCTTCGGTGAACATCTCTCAGAAGGTTGGGTAGAGTTTCTTGCAAAATTGAAGGCAATTTACCCCAGTAAGCCGAAGAGGTTGTAAAGGCCATCCCGATGGAAGATACACTTATCGGTAAACAAGACAATGGCTTGGAAGTCAGAATCTCGTGCAATACGTCACAGTAACCGCCGGCGTAACCCTAGCCTGTGTTCATACTCCGCCAGAGGATTTAGGTCTTGGACAGGGTGGAAGCTAAATGGTTGCTGGCCGTCATCCCTCAAGACCTCCCAGACTAACCAGTGAGTGACCTGCAAGTAGTGTCAAACTGCTTGAGTACTTATCGTAGGTGCTCCCTCTATGCGCTCGAGAACAGTTTCTTCATATGCAGCATCCTGTCATGTTTGAGGTCTTCCAGCATCACCATGATATCCTGCGAACGAGCCTGTTTCGCCAAGTCGCCGGTGAATTGCTGTAAACGTTGGCTAGTGTGGGTGGTGTCTTGTTAAATACCATTCCTCATACAACCCTCAACCTGTATGCGCATTACCGTCAGCTAGTCCATGAACAAAAAGCATATCTCGTAGTTCCTGAAACGAATAATGCGCCGCCATGCTAACTGTATGACTAAATCACTGGTGACGTGTGTGTGTGCTTGGAAGCGAAGCTTACGTGTGAATGCCTCTCACGTGAGTTGGAGACAAACAGGAAGACCTGTCGGACACGCGTGCGTTTCACACTGGGGCAGTGACGGGCGAGGGACGTTTGTATGTGTGAACCGACAACCATAGCGCTGCCCGACAACCGACGAACAGCAACAGGACAATCCCACGGCCAATCGGAGCGCGTGGCACCAAGTTTCCGTAGTTTAAAAACTGTGATTTGTCGACCTACACAACATTAGTTATTTTGGTTCCTACGGGCGTCAGCTATCTAGGGTTATAGTTTTATGACACAATTTTCCTCCACCCTACAGTATTTCCACATCTGCTGACGGCCACCGCACGGTTATAGATGACAGACAAATACGACGGATCACTTCAGAAACTCTGTTGATGTGTAACGCGGAGAAATGTTGGAAGTGGCCGCTGCGAGATACGTGGGAAATGCGAGGTCCTGTGTCAACAGGTGATTTTAAGTTGTAACCTCCCCACAAAACAAAATAATATCAATAATACTCTCATTTAGAGTAACTACCCAACAGTGAAAATATAATACAATGTGACAAACCTATAACCTTTCAATAATTGACAGTCAATTTAACCTGGTAAATTTTGGACGTCAGCAATGCTGCGTCATGGCCCTGATACATCATTCTGAATAAACTGAAAAATCTTACCTTAATTAGATCGTCGGATAACGCGTATATATCTGCTCCTATAAGAAATTTTCCTGGCGCAGCTAAGTGGAAAGCTGGCCGATAGATTTGTCTTATATAAAAGGAAAGAACTGATTTTTCTTTTCAATGATCGGATGGCCAAGGATTGGAAAAATTAGTGAATTCTTTAAATTGAGATAAATGTCAAAAGTTACTTTTTATGAGAAAGATTATTATTAACAGTTTTTTAAAACATTTACATGGGATTTGATGTAACAGTACTACATATGCGCGAGGCTGCTTTTACCTTATCCTACAACGCTGAGGCTCTGCCATCGCTGCACACGACCGGCCCAGCCAACACAATATACCAAACATGACTGCTCGCTAGTAACAACTTACTCCTACTAACACACAGTTCTTACTGCAGTCAATACTGCTCTTTGGTCTCAGATTCTCTTCCAGCTTACATATCGCAGGCAGCGTGTGAGCAATACATGGAAATTACATCAGCTCGAGTGCGCTAGCAACAAATTCTTTAATTATGGACCTCTTAGAAAGTGAGCAACGACTAAACTGTGGAAGAGGACGCGTCTTGCAAACTTAAATTTAAACTCATGTCCTACGCTAACCACAAGATCGTGATGTGCAATGTATCAGAGAAAACGGTGGACAGCTATCTGAGGCAGAATAAAATGATTTGTTCATGATTATTTAAGCTAACCGCTACTATCGAATTCAAGGCAAGAAACGATTCGATGGTCGCTTGGTTTCAGAGTATAGGCGACACAGAAAGATTCTAAACGAAAAAAGGAAGAAGAGTAAGAGGAAATAAATAAGTCAGTACGATGATGAAAATGACGATGCAAAGTGTTATGAATAAGGAAATTACATTCAAACCATTTAATTGAATAGAAATAGCACTCAAACTCTTTTGAAAAGATTTAGAAAGTAAAAATGTTTCATTACATTAGAATTTTTGGGAATCTTCTACCTTCTATAAGTGAGGTATACACGTTAACCATTGCGCTTTACCAGAACACAGACCGGCACGGTAGCGCAGCGTGTTCGGTCAGAGGGTTAGCTGCCCTCTGTAATAAAAAAAACTGTGTTCACCGATCAACAACGAAATAACACGGATGTCTTACGGCGTCCGCCCCGAGCCAATGCAACGAACGAAAGCGAACAAAATGAGATTTAAAAAAAGAAAAAAGAACACTGGGACAATAGCTATATTTATAGCTCTGGTCACCCAGTCCCAACAATGAATTGCAGCCTTCAGAAATTTGGCTTCACGCAGTGCGAAGCTTATCTGTTGTAAGCTGACGTCTATGATTATGATAACTATGTATGTGACTCAGAAACACATCTTGTGTGGAAGTATTCAATAGCGCTTTTAAAAGTGACAAGCACATGATTCGGGATCCGAACACATCAATAAAGAAAGCTGAACAAGGAGTTAAGAGTGTAGTGATCAACTGTTGTGGCAGCTTGGCAACGGCGAACTGTTCAGGCTTGACACTGAGCGCTCTTACAGGGGGAAACCAGATTCAATGTGTGAAGTACCAACCACTAAGTAATTTTAATCGGACTTTAGTACTGTGATTGCCAATTTATGCTAGAGATCAATGAATTCTGAATTCACTACATCTGGCGCCCAACTCGGGGCAATATAATCAGCAATCTGCATGTCAATTATTACATTAACACCATACACGATATAACGCGTAACGAAGACACGCTCAACACACTATCCGTCACAATCATTGCTGCACTATGCAATGAGTACCGGAATAGATTAATAAACTACAGACATTATATACACCACACAGACTAATTCCACAGCTTAGACGAAAACTGAAGATGACCAAAAAACGAAAGACAAAAAATGCACACGGCACAAAATCCACATGAGCAAATATGAAAGTATAGCCTAAACATAAAGTGGGCTTAGACACACTAAGGGAAAGGAAATCAACTTATTAGTACCCCGTGTACATAGTAGAACTGGGTAGGCACCGATGGACAGAGACACTCTAAACTTGTACATAAATGTGTGAAATTACAATAGTTAAAAATTATCACCCTTACAACAACATTGCCCCACAGCGTATACATAACGCATATAAACTCAAATTAAGATTAAATATGGAGGTCATAATAATTCAGCATGACAAAGTGCTCAGAAGTTAACGACATGACGAGTATGCCCAGGACTTTCATTCGCCTCTACTCTACTCATTATTCATCAAACCTAAATTCTATGCTAACCAATTTACGTTTTCCTTTTGTTATATAAATCACCAGGTTTGAAAAACAGTTCGGTAATGTGCTTTAGGTTTACAGTTATTTAAAGCCGCAACATCGCTAAACTCACCAAAAATAAGAAGAATTCATCGGGTACTATATATGTAAAAGATAGTATTGTACAAACGTGCCCTGTCTTTGCATCTAGGAGAGCGTTCATCAGATACAACGGTATCGCAGGGTCTGCCCCAGGCAGTGCGATAGGACCACTGTTGTTCTGCAGGTACATAAATGATTTGGCGAGCAGTTTGGCAACAAACTGCGGACGTTATCTGACCATGCAGTGGTGTACGGTGAGTTGTCGAAGTTAAGTGACTGAAGGAAGATACACGACGACTTAGGCAAAATTTCCAGTTGGTGTGATGGTTGGCAGCCCTTCTTTCTTCTTGCTTCGATGTCTTCCTTCAATCCTACCTGTTACGGATCCCAAACACTCGCGCAGTACTCAAGAACAGGCGTCACGAGCGTCCTTTATGCGGTCTCCCTTACAAGTGAACCACTATTTCCAAAATGTGGAAAAAATGTAAGTTAATGCGGATGAGTAGGAAGAACAGACCTATAAGTTCGGATACAATATTGCTAGTGTACTTTTTAACACAGTCAAGTCGTTTAAATATCTAGGCGTAACGTTGCAAAGCAATATGAGGTGAACCAGCATGTCATGTTGAGTTGATTTGGGGGAAGAGACCAAACAGCGAAGTCATCGGTCTCATCGGATTATGGTTCAAATTGCTGTGAGCACTATGGGACTTAACGTCTGAGGTGGTCAGTCCCCTACAACTTAGAACTACTTAAACATAACTAACCTAAGGACATCACACACATCCATGCCAGGAGCAGGAATCGAACCTGCGACCGTACATCGGGTTATGGAAGGATGAGGAAAGAAGTCGGCCGTGCCCTGTCAAACAAAGCATCCCGGCTTTTACCTGAAGCGATTTAGGAAAATCACTGAAAAAGTAAAGCAGGATAGCTAGATGCAGCATTGATCCGTCGTCTTCCCGAATGCGAGCGAGTACAGTGTGCTAACCACTGCGCCACAACGCTCGGTGCACAAGCATGTGAGAACTGTGGTAGGGAAGCCAAATGGTTGGCTTCGGTATATTGGGAGAATTTTAGGAAAGAATAGTTTAGTTGTAAAAGGAGACGGCATAAAGGACGCTTATGTAACCTGTTCCTTAGTACTGTTCAAGTGTTTGGGATCTGTACCAGGTATAATCGTAGAAAGACATCAAAGAAATTCAGAGGAGGGCTGCTAGATTTGTTACCGGTAGGTTCAAACACAACGTAAGTGTTACAGAGATCCTTCGGAAACTCAAACAGGAATACCTGGAAGGAAGGTGGCGTTATTTTAGGAAAACATTATCAAGACAATTTATGGAACTGGCATTTGAAGCGGCCTGAAAACGATGGTAGTCCCGCGAACAAACAAAGAAATGTTCAAATGTGTGGGAAATCTTATAGGACTTAACTGCCAAGGTCATCAGTCCCTAAACTTAAATATTAGTTAACCTAAATGGTCCTAAGGACGAACACACACACCCATACCCGAGGGAGAACTCTAACCTCCGCGAACAATCACCATGGGTAAGTACCACGAAGATAAGATGCAAGAAGTTACTGCTTATACGGAGGCGTACGGTAGTCGTTTGTCCCTCGCTCTATTTGCGAGTGGAACACGGGGCGGGGGGAGGGGGTGGTAAATGACAAGAAGTGGTACAGAGTACCCTCCGCCACCGTATGGTGGCTTTCGCAGTGTCTAGTCGATGTAGATGTAGGTCGCAGGTCTCTGTGACTGGCAGCAAGTAAAAGAAAATTAAATAAAAAAAATTCAGTTTATGCAAGAGATCAAATAACACTCATTAGGGGAGGCCACGACGTTTGGAACGCAGATGTACTTCAACATCTTACACTCGTAGTACTCCATTGATGTTGTTGTTGTTGTGATCTTCAATCCCGAGACTGGTTTGATACAGTTCTCCATGCTACTCAATCCTGTGCAAGCTTCATCTCCCAGTACCTACTGCAGCCTACATCCTTCTGAATCTGCTTATTGTATTCATCTCTTGGTCTCCCTCTACGATTTTTACCCTCCATGCTACCCTCCAAAATTAAATTGGTGATTCCTGGATCAGAACATGTCCTACCAACCGATTCCTCCTAGTCAAGTTGTGCCACAAACTACTCTTCTCCCCAATCCTATTCAATACCCCCCATTAGTTATGTGATCTACCCATCTAATCTTCAGCATTCTTCTGTAGCACCACATTTCGAAAGCTTCTATAATCTTCTTGTCTGAACTATTTACCGACCATGTTTAACTTCCATACATGGCTACACTGCATACAAATACTTTTAGAAAAGACTTCCTGACACTTAAATCAATACTCGATGTTAACAAATTTCTCTTCTTCAGAAACGCTTTCCTTTCCATTGCCAGTCTACATTTTATATCCTCTCTACTTCGTCCACCATGAGTTATTTTGCTCCCCAAATAGCAAACCTCCTTTAATATTTTAAGTGTCTCCTTTTCTAATCTAATTTTCTCAGCATCACCCGAATTAATTCGACTACCTTCCATTATCCTCGTTTTGAAGTTGTTGATGTTCATCTTATATCCTCCTTTCAATACACTGTCCATTCCGTTCAACTGCTCTTCCAAGTCCTTTGCGTCTCTCACAGAATTACAATGTCATCGGCGAACCTCAAAGTTTTTATTTCTTCTCCATGGATTTTAATACCTACTCCAAACTTTTATTTTGTTTCCTTCACTGCTTGCTCAATATACAGATTGAATAGCATCGGGGTGGGGCTACAACCCTGTCTCACTTCCTTACCAAACACTGCTTCCCATTCATGTCCCTCGACTCTTACAACTGCTATGTGCTTTCTGTACAAATTGTGAATAACCTTTCGATCCCTGTATTTTACCCCTGACACCTTCAGAATTTGAAAGAGAGTATTCCAGTCATCATTGTCAAAAGCTTTCTCTGAGTCTACAAATGCTAGAAATGTAGGTTTGCCTTTCCTTAATCTTTCTTCTAAGATAAGTCGTAGGGTCAGTATTGCCTTACGTGTTCCAACATTTCTACGAAATCCAAACTGATCTTCCCCGAGGTCTGCTTCTACATGCCGGCCGCGGTGGTCTCGCGGTTCTAGGCGCGCAGTCCGGAACCGTACGACTGGTACGGTCGCAGGTTCGAATCCTGCCTCGGACATGGATGTGTGTGATGTCCTTAGATTAGTTAGGTGTAAGTAGTTCTAAGTTCTAGGGGACTGATGACCACAGCAGTTGAGTCCCATAGTGCTCAGAGCAATTTGAACCATATTTTTGTGCTTCTACCAGTTTTTCCATTCGTCTATATATAATTCGCGTTAGAATTTTTCAGCCGTGGCTTATTGAACTGATAGCTCCGTAATTTTCACATCTGTCAACACCTGCTTTCTTTAGGATTGGAATTGTTATATTCTTCTTGAAGTCTGAGGGTGTTTCGCCTGTCTCATGCATCTTGCTCGCCAGATGGTAGATTTTTGTCAGGACTGGCTCTCTCAAGGCTGTCAGTAGTTCTAATGGAATGTTGTCTTCTTCCGGGGCCTTGTTTCGACTTAGGTCTTTCAGTGCTCTGTAAAACTGATCACGCGGTATCATATCTCCAATTTCATCTTCATACACCTTTTCTTCCATTTCCGAAATATTGTCCTCAAGAACATCGGCCCTGTATAGACCCTCTGTATACTCCTTTCACCTTTCTGCTTTCCCTTCTTTGCTTAGAACTGTGTTTCCATCTGAGCTCTTGATATTCATGCAAGTGGTTGTCGTATCTCGAAAGGCCTCTTCAATTTTCCTGTAGGCAGTATCTATCTTACCACTATTGAGATAAGCCTCTACATCCTTACATTTGTCCTCTAGCCATACCTGCCTAGTCATTTTGCAATTCCTGTCGATATAATTTTTGAGACGTTTGTATTCCTTTTTGACTGCTTCACTTACTGCATTTTTTTATTTTCTCCTTTCATCAATTAAATTCAGTATCTCTTCTGTTACCCAAGGATTTCTACTAGCCCTCGTCTTTTTACCTAAATGATCTTCTGCTGCCTTCACTACTTTATCCCTCAAAGCTACCTATTTTTCTTTTACTGTATTGATTTCCCCCATTTCTGTCAATTGTTCCCTTATGCTCTCCATAAAACTCCGTACATCATCTGGTGTGGTCAGTTTATCCAGATTCAACCCCCTTAATTCCCACATTTTTGCAGTTTCTTCAGTTGTAATCTACAGTTCATAACCAATAGATTGTGGCCAGAGTCAACATCTGCCCCTGGCAATGTATTACAATTTAAAATCTGGTTCCTAAACCTCTGTCTTACCATTATATAATGTATGTGATACCTTTTAGTATCTCCAGGGTTCTTCCATGTGTACAACCTCCTTTCATTATTCTTGAACCAAGTGTTAGCTATGATTAAGTTGTGCTCTGTGCAAAATTCTACCATGCGGCTTCCTCTTTCATTTCTTAGGCTCAAGCCATATTCACCTACTACGTCTCCTTCTCTTCCTTTTCCTACTGTCGAATTTCAATCGTCCATGACTATTAAATTTTCATCCCCCTTCTCTACCTGAATAATTTCTTTTATCTCGTCATACATTTAATCAATGTCTTCATCATCTGCAGAGCTAGTTGGCATATAAACTTGTACTACTGCAGCAGGAGTGGGCTTCGTGTCTATCTTGGCCACAATAATGCGTTCACTATGTTGTATGTAGTAAGTTACCTGCACTCCTATTTTTTATGCATTATTAAACCTACTCCTGCATTACCCCTATTTGATTTTGTATTTATAACCCTGTATTCACCTGACCAAAAGTCCTGTTCCTCCTGCCACTGAACCTGACTATTTCCCACTATATCTAAGTTTAACCTATCCATTTCCCTTTTTAAAATTTCTAACCTACCTGCCCGGTTAAGGGATCTGATATTCCAGCCTCCGATCCGTAGAACGCCAATTTACGTTTTCCTGATAACGATGTCCTCTTGAGTAGTCCCCGCCCGGATATCCGAATGGGGGACCATTTCATCTCCGCAATATTTTCCTCAAGAGGACGACATCATCATTTAATCATACAGTAAAGCTGCATACCCTCGGGAAAAATTACGGCTGTAGTTTAGCCTTGCTTTCAGCCGTTCGCAGTACCAAAACAGCGAGGCCGTTTTGGTTAGTGTTACAAGGCCAGATAAGTCATTCATCCATACTGTTGCCCCTGCAACTGCTGAAAAGGCTGCTGCCCCTCTTAGGACAACAAAATGTGTTAGCAGTAGCGCGTACTTGTCAAACTTTATTGAGAAAGTCGCAAGATATTTTCGGTCGTCAAATATATACCTCTGCGTGGCCGTTTTTACCACGAAGCGGCGCCAGCCGAGTCGGTAGCTTTCAAGCCCCGTAATTGCTTGATTGAATCCCGTTCGTCAGTTTTTTATTTCTAACACAGTCATTTACTTGACTATTTATGTTACAATTTATGTAATGGGAAAAATACATGTAATTGGATGAACTTTTATTAAATTTACTATGTTATTTAAAATTCTACAAATTTTTATTATCAGAAAGAATATTTATTCATATCGACTAGTAAATGACCAAACGCATAAAGTGATACTTGTCCGTGTCTTCAGAATTGTTCGTATTTAATCGAAAAATAACGAGAAATTACTTCTCGTGAAGACGCTATTAAAATACACTCAATACTGCATGATCAATTATCAGCGTCGATATTTGAGGAAATGCTGTATTGTGCAGGGTTTGCTACCAAATTATCGGCTGAAAGAGAGGTTTTTGAAAATGTTAACGAGTTTTGTTTTTCCATGGAAAAACTGCGGAAACAGCATTTATTCAGTGCAGCTGGGCCGTTTAAGTTTATATTTTCCATGTTTTTACAAAAAATAACATCCTGACATTGCACTCGTAATGGCGAAAGCGAAGATTAATTGTACATCTTTCGAATGCCGTCTGTGCCGGTCAAACAAGTAGTTGCGGGCTCCTTCCAGGTATAAGGGATTTCTCAAATCACGGAGAAGCAAACATTTTCAGTATCGCTTTATACGTTTGGTCGTTTACTAGTCGATGGTTATGAATGTTATATTATTTGTGATAATAAAAATTTGTAGACTCTTAAATATCGTTGTAAATTTAATAAAAGTTCATCGGATTACAGGTTTTTTTTTTCATTATATCAATTGTAATATAAATCGTAAAGAAAATGACTGTGTTAAAAAGAAAAAAACTGACGAACGGGACTCGATCTAATGATCCAGCGTTTAAGGGGCTAGAACGCTACCCAGTCTGCTGCCGCCGCTTCCTGGTAGAAACGGCCACGCACTGGTATACCGGGTGATCAAAAAGTCAGTATAAATTTGAAAACTGAATAAATCACGTAATAATGTAGATAGAGAGGTACAAATTGATACACATGCTTGGAACGACATGGGGTTTTATTAAGACCAAAAAAATACAAACGTTCAAAAATGTCCGACAGATAGCGCTTCAACTGATGAGAATAGCAGTAATTAGCATAACAAAGTAAGACAAAGCAAAGATGATGTTCTTTACAGGAAATGCTCAATATGTCCACCATCATTTCTCAACAATAGCTGTAGTCGAGGAAGAATGTTGTGAACAGCTCTGTAAAGCATGAGCGGAGTTATGGTGAGGCATTGGCGTCGGATGTTGTCTTTCAGCATCCCTAGAGATGTCGGTCGATCACGATGCACTTGCGACTTCAGGTAACCCTAAGGCCAATAATCGGACGGACTGAGGCCTGGGGACCTGGGAGGTCAAGCATGACGAAAGTGGCGGCTGAGCACACGATCATCACCAAACGACGCTCGCAAGAGATCTTCAGGCGTGTAGCAATATTGTGGTTTTTTTGTCTAATAAAACCCCATGTCATTCCACCATGTGTGTCAATCTGTACCTCTCTATCTACATTATTCCGTGGTCTATTAAGTTTTCAAATTTATACTGACTTTTTGATCACCCAGTATATTTCACGACCGAAATTATCTTGCGATTGTCCCAATAACGCTTGATAAGTACGCGCTACCGCTTACACATTTTGTTGTCCTAATGGGGTACTACGAGTGTACGAAGTTTGAGGTAAATCCGATTGTAAATGTCGTGGCCTCTCCTTGTCAGTTCACTGCAAAACAGAGGTTACATCGCCGGTCAGCGTAGTACATCTCCGAACGTATCGCCACTAATACCGTAGTGTAACTGGCGGTGAGGGCTGCAGTGGCCCTGAGGCTTAGTGAGTGGGTGCGTAGCGTCGATACCCCCACAAAAGCCCCGCGGACCGTACGCTGCCGCACCGGAGGCTCGTGGCCGGCCTGCACTCTCCACTGCCACGGGCAGGCGGCAGGCACTGCGTGTCGCTGAGTGCCGGCCAGCGCCGGCGGCTGCTGATTAAATGCGGCCACTCGCAGCGAAGCCCCTGGGGCAGGCGCTGGCCGCTGCCCGCCGCACTCGCTCTGATTGCTTCCTCTGTCTTCCCTGAGGTTAGCGCGTCGCTAGTTCCCACCGCCCCGACAACCTGTGGCTGCCTGCGCCCCCCACTGTTCGTTACTCTCGTCATACTCAAGCTCAGACGTATTCTATTACGCCTGCTGCACCGTCTCGGTGATTTTATTACTTATTCGGATATAAACTACCTCCTACAACTGTTACCAGTTTGTCCCTCGGACTGGCTTCATTTGTACTAAAACAGTAGTCCGTCTGGGGCAAACAGATCGATCTTGTGTGAATTCTAAAATTTTCGCGGTGAGTTGACTGTTCAAACAAATTTCGGGCTTGCACCCGGCCGTCGTTCAATACTTCGCACGATATTTCAACTGGGCACCTGCCAGTCACCTTCAGGTGAGCCGTCGCACACTGGCGAAAACGTTTTTTCTTTTTCTTTATTGTGATTTCATTCCCCTGCCCCATATGGGCAGGGGAGGGCTGTCAGCGGCAGAATCCGCCGCTCTTCAGCCGAGTGACACGACAACTAAAACAAGAATAAAATGATACATACATAAGGAGATAAAAAAGGGCAACATAAAACAGAGTAAGCGGAGAAAATGGAGGTAAAATATACACTGATACGGAGACTTTCATGGGGGACAGTTAAAAAAGTGACCAGAAAGTTTAAAAAAAAACACAGTTGGCGATTCTTAAAACACAGAGAATACACTGAATGCGCAGGCACAGGTTAAAAGTCGGCCACAGTAGTAAAAACACTCCGGAACAACACACTTAAAACCCACTTGGAACCCACACGACAAAGAATAAAACTCCCAGGTGGGACCTGCCGAGGGAATAGGTCAGAGAGGATGGAAAAGGAGGGGAGAGCATAGGGCAGCTGGGGAAGCTGCGGGATAGAGAGAGGAGGGGCATCAGTGGGTTCACAAAGTGGCAGGAGACACGTGAGGTGGTAGAGGAAGAGGGAAGACAGGGCAAGAGGGAGCTATGACACTGAAAGGAGGCACAACAGATGGAGGTGGAGTAGGAGGGGGAAGCCGCTCAAGAGGAGGGAGGGGGAGGAGAGGGAGCCCTGAGGAGGAGGCTCCGCCAGCACCGCCTCCTTCCCGTTACCCAGTGTGGCTCCTTTCTCTCCCACCGTCCTTCCTACGTCACCATCTGTAACACATCCTACACCTTTTTTCCCCTTCGCAGGTGTGCCCCAAGGCTCCGTCCTCTCCCTCCTTCTTTACCTTTTGTAAACAGCTGACATGCCGCCGCCGTCACCTCCCGTCCACCTTCACCAGTTTGCCGATGACACCGCCTTCCTTGCCCTCCCCCCCCCCCCCCACTCTGCAGCACTCCCAACACCTTCTCTAATCCCATCGTGACCGGCTAACCGCTTGGTGCAACCAGTGGTTGCTCAAGGTCAATCCCTCCAAAACCCAGGCGATCATTGTAGGCAAAACCACCCCTTCCTTCCGCCTCCTTGATTTCTATCTCACCGTCTATGGCCTTCCTATCACTGTCACTCCCACCCTCAAGTACCTTGGCGTCACCCTCGACCGTCGCCTCTCCTGGACCCTCCATCTTCGGACAATCCAAGCCAAGGCACACTCCCGACTCCATCTCCTCAAGCTCCTTTCGGGCTGTACGTGGGGTCTGGACCCCTCTACCATCCTCCACACCTATAAATCCCTCATCCGCCCTATCCTTTGCTACGCCCATCCGGCCTGGATCTCCGCCCCCCCCCTACCTTTTATAAATAACTTCAAAACCTTGAACGCCATGCTCTCCACCTCGCCTATCGCATCTGTCTCACCTCCCCCATGCGGGTCCTGTATGATCTCATTCCTTTCCCCCACTTCCTCCTTTTCCTTGAAAGGATACAGATCCTGTACACCTCCCGCAAACTCGACCCTCCTCACCCGCTTGTCTCGCCCATCCTCTCCCATCCCCGCCCGCTGCTGCACCTGTATTCGCACGTCCCACCCGGTCTCCATCTCTCCACCCTTCTTACCCTCTCTCAAGGTGGCATCCGCCAGCTCCCCCTCCCTGACGATGTCCTCCTCCCCTCCATCTACCCCTCCTATCAACTTTGATCCTCCCTACCCCCACTTCCTGTGTCCTCTCCTTTAGGCACCCTCCCTCCCTTCACATTCCTTTTCCCGTCCCCTTCCTCCACCCCTCTTCCTCCAGGCTTCCCCCTTCTCCCCTCCCCATATCTCCCTTGCCCATGGCATGTGCCCTCCCCTCTCCCTGTCCCACTCCCCTTCCTCCTCCTCCACCCTTGCAGGTCCCTGGACTCACACACCCTCAGTGAACATCGAGCGCTGGTGATCTTCGCCACCAGTGTCTCGTGTGTGTGCCTTTGATGTGCCGTCACGCCACCACTGTTCACGTGTACCGTCGCCGTCATCCATGTTATGTGCACCGTGTCAACTAGTGTTCGTGATGTTTCTCATCCAGCGTGAACGGCTCCATGTTTTTTGTTTCTTAGTGTCTTCATTTTTTGCCCGCTGATATGATTGTCTTCTCTGTGCCTCCTTTATGTAAATAATTTTTGTCAAACTCAAGGCTGAAGAGTGGCGTACTCTGCTGCTGACAGCCCGCCTTTGTATAAGGTGATACAAATAACAATAAAGAAAAAAAAGACGTTTTCGCCAGTCTGCGACGGCTCACCTGGCTGATGCCCAGTTGAAATATTGTGCGAAGTATTGAACGACGACCGGCTGCAAGCCCGAAATTTGTTTGGACAGATCGATCTTAAAGCACTGGAAATATCGCAGACTTCTGTAAGTCGTACCGACCTTGCATTTTCACCCCAAAGGTGTTGCCCAGTAGCAGTGAAAGGCGAAAAGTCGGATCTAGAGCGTATTTTGTTGTATAATCGTGTTAAAACCAGATGAAACCACATTTAAAATAATTACGAGGGTCACTCCAAAAGAAATGAGCACTATTTTTGTATAAATACAGTTTTACAGTGTGTAGATACAGCCTTCCCGCTTGTTTTCAAACTTAGTTAAACCTGGGATGAGATTTTCACTCTGCAGCGGAGTGTGCGTTGATATGAAACTTCCTGGCAGATTAAAACTGTGTGCCTGACCGAGACTCGAACTCGGGACCTTTACCTTTCACGGGCAAGTGCTCTAAGAACATCGTTCTAGAAACATCCCCCAGGGTGTGGCTAAGCCATGTCTCCGCATATCCTTTCTTCCAGGAGTGCTAGTTCTGCAAGGTTCGCAGGAGAGCTTCTGTAAAGTTTGAAGGTGGGAGACGACCTACTGTCAGAAGCAAAGCTGTGAGGAGGGGGCGTGAGTCGTGCTTGGGTAGCTCAGTTTGTAGAGCACTTGTCCGCGAAAGTCAAAGGTCCCGAGTTCGAGTCTCGTTCCGGCACACAATTTTAATCTGCCAGGAAGTTTCATATCAGCGCACACTCGTCTACAGAGCGAAAATCTCATTCTGGAAATATCCCCCTGGCTGTGGTTAAGCCATTTCTCCGCAATATCCTTTCTTTGAGGAGTGCTAGTTCTGCAACGTTCGCAGGAGAGTTTCTGTAAGGTTTGGAAAGTAGGAGACGAGGTACTGGCAGAAGTAAAGCTGTGAGGACGGGCCGTGAGTCGTGCTTGGGTAGCTCAGTTAGTAGAGCACTTGCCCGCGAAAGGCAAAGTTCACGAGTTCGATTCTCGGCCCGGCACACAGTTTTAATCTGCTAGGAAGTTTAGTTCAACCTGTTCCCGTGAGTGCCGCATTCACAGCATGTCTTCAAGGTGGTTACTACACTCGATGTTAGTCAGAAGCAACGTGTTGTCATAGAATTACTGTGCTGTGAAAACGAGACAGTTGGAAACATCCACAAGAGGTTAAAAAATATGTATGGAGATGCTGCTGTCGATCGCAGTACTGTTAGTCGGTGGACAAGCAGGTTACGTGATGAAAGTGGGCACGACAATATTGAGGATTGTCCTCGCAGCAGCAGGTCTCATACTGCACACACTCCAGACAATGTGCAGAGAGTTAATGAATTATTGACTGCTGACAGACGCATCACAGTGAATGAATTGTCACATTATGTTGGGATAGGGAAAGGAAGTGTTTGTAGATACTGAAAGTGTTGGCGTTTAAAAAGGTTTGTGCCAGGTGGGGTCCAACGATTTTGACAGTGGCACACAAATAAACAAGAAAAGCGGTATGCAGCGAACGTTTGGAACAGTACGAGAATGGTGGAGATGAATTTCTTGGAAAAATTGTGACAGGTGATGAAACATGGCTCCATCATTTTTCACCAGAGACGAAGAGGCAATCAATGGAGTGGCATCGTGCAAATTCACCCAAGAAAAAAATTCAAAACCACACCTTCTGCTGGAAAAGTTAGGGCTACGGTGTTTTCCGATTCCGAAGGACTCTTGCTTGCGGACATCATGCCAAGTGGAACCACCTTAAATTCTGATGCATAGGTGACGACACTAAAGGAAATTCAAGCTCGAGTGAGTCGTGTTTGACCACATCGGCAAAAGCAGGGAGTTTTGCTGTTGCACGACAATGCACGGCCATATGTCAGTCAAAAAACCATGGAAGCGATCACAAAACTCGGATGGACAACACTGAAACACCCGCCTTACAGTCCTGACCTGGCTTCACGTAACTATCATCTCTTTGGGATACTGAAAGATTCTCTTCGTGGAACAAGGTTTCAAGATGATGACTCCCTTGTGCACGCTACCAAACAGTGGCTCCTAGAGGATGAATCAAATTTTACCGTGCGGCTATAACGGCGCTGGTTCCAAGATGGTGTAAAGCAGTTGAGAATGATGGAAATTATGTGGAGAAATGAAAATATTCTTCTTAAAGGATGTATATTCACACTGTAAAACTTTCAAACATGTAGAAAAAAAGATAGATTTAAAAAAACAGTGTGCATTTCTTTTGGAGTGACCCTCCAATACACCGTTCATGGAGCTATCAAGCAGTAAAATATCGACGTTAACCCTACAGGTGTACACCAAAGCCACTCTGACGCTTATGTTCTTTTGTCTGTTACTACGCATGCGCCACTACACTTACACAGCCAGATGCCAGCAATCTAAATTCAGCAATGAATAAGACTTATTAAGAGGATAGACGTTTGAAGCTGTGGTCCACTGTTGTTTAATTATCAATAATAATAAGTATTTTTGGAGCGGTCACTGCTACCCTGGGGTACACACATCGCGTAACTGTTCCGTCGTTAAGCGTGAAATACCTTTGTGTGGAAATGACACGTAGAAATGATTTTACCAACTATATGGGAAGCGCTGTTACAAGAATTCAGTCGTGAAAGTGACGTAAGTAACTTTGGTGATGGAAATGATTTTAAGCTGATGCTCCTCAGGCTATTATGGACTGCTCAGTCTGCCGAATCTTAAGATAGCGATGAAGAAAACAGAATCTTTGACGGTAAGAAAGATCGTTGATGGAACACAGATGCTCTAATAGAAGATGCAGTTGAGTTGCCAGAAGCGTTGTGATCGGTATTCCTAGAATATGGAAACAATGAATGAATAGATTTATCTATAACTGGGAACACATCAAGCTATTTCTGTAATATACGAATTTCATCAAACGAAGATCAACTAATTAATCTGCAAATAACGACTTTAGATGTGACTTCTGAAATTTTCCCGGCGTATGTCTTCTTCTAATAATTTCCGGGTGTGCGGCCGGAACCCGTCGACATTATGCCACGATATTTCGGCCCAGAGACGTCCGGCCATCATCAGGTGAGTACACAACTACTGAAGAGCCAGGTGCAGTCGCGGTATTTATACCGAATCTCGCGGCAACCGTCAAAATCGGCAGTAGCAGAGCACTGTATTTCATTGGGACATTCAGTGGAATACAATGGAATAAAAAATTTAGTTCCGGTTTCCGGTTTTTGGGATTCTGTAATCAAAGAATCTGTGGAAATACGTCTTGCCGATAATTTAATAAATCGTGACAGCGGCTTTCAGCTGGATAAAAATTGGAATCCTGTTATTAAAATTATACAGTAACAGCGGAATCGACAGTGTCATTCGATACTCAATGACTACATGATCTTTTATTTTCACCACCGAGGGCTGCACGTACAACTCGGCTATGCCGCGCATGTCAACACCTGACTCATGCGCTGTAGGATGCCAGTACATTTCGCATGCGCGAGATTCGGCATAAACACCGCGACTGCACCTGGGCTCTTCAGTAGTTGTGTACTCACCTGATGATGGCAGGACGTCTCTGGGCCGAAACATCGCGGCAGAATGTCGATGGGATCCGGCTGCTTACCCGGAAATTATTAGAAAAGGTCTTTAGATGTGGATCATTCTCAAGTTTCATCACTGAGCAGGTTTCCTAAAAGTATTTACTTACTCTCGAAGTTTGGATACATTAAGATTAAGAACTTGACAGAGGTGAAATAAAATGTGTACAATATATGACAGTCCAGTGTTAGTATAAAATATTCTATGTTCAGCCAATTACTACAGCAAATGATTGTGTGTCAATGTGACCTTTGTGTACAGTTCGTGAGACATTTTCAGAGGGCTACACACCTAGGGTTCAAATGCATAAAACTGATGACTACATATCCAAATGAAAGCTCGATAATCCACTATAGCTGTATTTATTAAAGTCCTTGTAAACTAGCACTATCAGTTTCGCAAAGTTACCTTTTCTGATGTATCTCTGTATAAAAATTAGTAATACTATAATACAAAGTGAAAAAGTAATTATGTAGTCGGAATAAAGTATTTGTGGATTGATAACTAAAATTAAATTCGAACTGAATTAACCAGAGTTACCAATCTGTTTACTGTTAAACGTGAAGTTGTTCCATTGTGAGCCTCTGACAAAGGCTAAAGGTAGCATAATGATTTTGAAAACTTCCTGCCACGTTGCGAATTTACATACATTGCTGTCAAAATGTTTAAAAAATTTGCTCAAAGTCCCCTAGACTTAGAACTACTTAAACCGAACTAACGTAAGGACTTCACACACATCCATGCCCGAGGCAGGATTCGAACTTGTGACCGTAGCAGCCGCGCGGCGTGTTAAAATGTGTGTGAATTTCCAAGGGACCAAACTGCTGAGGTCATCGGTCCCTTGACTTACATGCTACTTAAACTAACTTAACCTTAACTTTTACTAACAACAACACACACACCCATGCCTGAGGGAGGACTCGAACCTCCGGCGGGAGGGGCCGCGCTACATTGCTGTCAGATGTAGCTATTGTAGGTTAGATTGACAAAGTGTAAGGTGGTCACGACCCTCAATATCGTCAACAACTGCAAAAGTAACAATTTCCGCGACCATTTTTTTGTGTGTCATACCGGCAAGAATACCTTGCGAAGTGATACATTTCGCTTACGTTGAGATACAAACATACGGCTTATTCACTCGAAAAATAGTTCAACTAACTTTAAAATCAACACCATTGAACGTCAAATATTCATTACTCTGGTAACTTGTCAAGGTTTCGTCCAGATTATGCAACACTACCTCGTTTCCAGACGTACATAACACACTGAAGAGTCGAAGCAACATGTACACCTGCCTAATACCGTGTAGGGCTCCAGCGAGCACGCAAATGTACCGCAACACGACGTGTCATGGACTCGACTAATGTCTGAAGTACTGCTGCACGGAACTGACATCATGAATCCTGCTGGGCTCTATAAATCCGTAAGAGTAGGAGCGGGTGGAGGTGCAAGGCATCCCAGATATGCTGACTAATGATCATGTCTGGCTAGTTTAGTTGCAAGAAGAAGTATTTAAACTCCGCCATTCTGTAGAAACTCAGGACGTGTGGAGTGTCACATTGTTCTGCTGGAATAGCCCAAATCCGTCGGAATGCACAATGGACAAGAATAGATGCAGGTGATCAGGCAGGATGCTTACATACGTGTCACCTGTCACAGTCGTCTCTAGAAATATCAGTGGTCCCATATCACTCCAACTGCATACTCCCCACACCACTACAGTGCCTCCACAAGCTTGAACAAGGCCCTGCTGACATGCAGCGTCCATGGATTCATGAGGATGTCACCATACCCGTACGCAACCATCTGCTGGATACAATTTGAAACGACCACGCAACATGTTTCCAGTCATCAACAGTCAAGGCACGGAATAAAGCTTTGTGTCGTGCAGTCATGAAGGGTACACGGGTGAGCGTTCGGCTCCGAAAGCCCATATCTATGATGTTTCCTTGAAAGGTTTGAACGCTGATAGTTGCTGATGGCCCAGCACTGAAATTTGCAGCAATTTGTGGAAGGGTTCCACTTCTGTCACATTGAACGATCCTCTTCACCCGTCGTTGGTACTGTTCTTGCAAGATCTTTTTCCAGCCGCAGCGATGTCAGAGATTCGGTATACCCGATTCCTGATATTCACAATACACTTGTGAAATGGTCGTACGGGAAAATCTCCACTTCATCGCTACCTCGTAGATGCTGTGTCCTATCGCTCGTTCGCCGACTGTAACACAACGTTCAAGCTCCCTTAAATCTTAATAACCTGCTACTGCAGCAACAGTAACCGCTCTAACAATGGCGCCAGACACTTGTTGTCTTATACAGGCGTTGCCGACAGCGGCGCCGTATTCTGCCTGTTTGCATATGTCTGTATTTGAACACGCATGCCAATACCAGCTTCTTTGGCGCCTCGATGTACAAAATTAATCAGAGTGGTACTCTGGTTAATCCAATTCCAATTTCATTTGTTTTTAATTGTTCAATCAACAAGCAATTTATTTCGACTATGTAATTTCTTTCTCGCTTTAAAAGCAGTATTGGCAATTTTTATACAGAGATGTACCAGAAGATTCAACTGGAAATGTTGGGAAACCGGTAGTGCGAGTCTGCAAGGAGTTAAATAAACACAACCATAGCGAATTAACGAGATTTCATTCAACTATATGTTCATAATTTTTATTAATTTTAACATCTATATTTTACTTATTGACAGTTCCGTATATTCTATGTCTGTTGTATGAAATGGACTGCCCCTATACATGTCTGTAGCATCCACCTAGTAACTAAGTGATCCAGTCGATTTTTTTAAGATAGGTGACGATTATGTTATTCACGACGTTAGCGTAAGTTGAAATAACAAAACCATATTCGTCTCGAAGTCGTGTTCTAACATCGCTAAGCAGTCTACAAATCCACAAGCTAACTAGGCCACACATGTAACTTATACAGTTCTCATACTTAAATGAACAACAGAGAAAACTTTTCTAATAAGTGATTCGTCTATCTTGTATGTAGAACCGCGGCACAACATGCATTTGGCTCACTCGCCAATACAAAGCGATAAGCCCCTATCACACGATGCGCGTAATCCATGCACCTATGCACCAGCGCCCCAGTCGTGCATAACTGTCACTATAAGTTGGTTCATCTGGACCTATTACAACATCCACGCGGGGTATACCTGGCACAAATGCGCATTAGACGGTAACAGCCTGCGAAATGCAAACAGAACCGTCTGATCTCTTGTAGAGTTGTCCGATCTACTGAGCGAAACACAAGGGGGATCGTGTGACATTTTAGAACGTCATTCGTTCAAATTATTTATGTGAGTTCGAAGTTGCTATTTAATAAGAAATTGTTTTCATCACTATTTATTAAGTGTTATTCTGTTTTGTAGATTACTACTCTTCTCAATTACCAGTTGGTTTTAACTTACGACTCTAGTTACACAGGTACATGTATATCTAAATTTACATTTTGCACATGGTACACCCACTTGTTTTGGGAGCTATTTCCCTGGCAGTGACAGTAAATCTTCGGATTAGAACAGAACGACGAGGAAAACGAAAAGTCAGACGTTGTTGAGTTCGACCCTGGCTGAAAAGAAGGCACGACAACAGGGGATTGTGTTGTTTATGAAAGAAATGAGGCCCAAACATGTGCAAGAATTTCAGAACTTCATGAGGACTGACATGGCCTATTTCGAGAAGCTGCTGTCTGCGATAGGAGATTGAATTAGCAAGTGTGACACAGTCATGAGGGAAGCTATCTAGCCCGCCGTTGTGGCCGAGCGTTTCTAGGAGCTTCAGTCTGGGTCCTCTCGACGGCTACGGTCGCAGGTTCGAATCCTGCCTCGGGCATGGATGTGTGTGTTGTCATTAGGTTTAAGTAGTTCTAAGTTCTAGGGGACTGATGATCGTTAAGTCCCATAGTGCTCAGAGCAATTCGAACCATTCGAAGCTATCTAGTCTTCTCGATAGTAAGAATTAAATCATGTGTTTATATGTTTAGCAACCATACCAACCTAGATCACTGATCTATAACAGTACATGCCCTATTATGTTACAGGCTGATTGTAACATCACGTCTCCTGGCGACTGGGGAATCTTTTTAGGAGGCTGGCTTTTAGCCACATAATAGTACAGCTATTGTGGGAGCATGCACTGCAATTTGCAACTCTTTAAAGGACCAATGCTTGAAGGTGCACTTGTGCTATTTTTCCAAGTTTGGAAAAAGAAATGCAATGTGCTTCCTCAGAGTTTTGCAGTCATCATCTGTCGCAATGGGCGAGAGTGCATGGACTTTTTCGCCGTCACTGCCAGTTTCTCTTTTCTGGCATGCTGAAATAAAGCAAGAGGTGCAATCAAACTAAACATGAACTTTCATAAGCTAAGGCATTACGATACAAATCGTAAAGCACCATGTAAGATTATACGCATATCACTCAGAAAGAAACGATTGACAACATACCGTATTATAATACAGCAGGGTTGTCTAGGCACTTTTTCTCGCTGTAAGCCTGAATTAAGATTCTTAACGCCTCTTTGTAACACGAAGTGATCAAAAGGAAAAGTGCTTTCATAAAAGGCTAGTATAAAAGACTGTCTACAAGCAAAAAACTTTTTTCTGCATTTATGAAATCATTTTTACTGAAAAAAAAACGAGGAAAATACCCAACACGAAAACTGGAATTAGCTACTAGCCACCGAACAACAATCAAATAACAAGCAGAGAGCTCTGACGTACCCCCTTCCGCAAATGTGCTAGTTATCGCTACCTAGTACGCCTGTGCGGATTGACGGCCATTTAGAACTCCTGTCTATTCCGGTTCGCGGATAATGTAGATGAAGATTGTATGTGTTCTTCCATCTGTTCTTTCGGACTTGTCCGAAAGAACAGATACCATCTTCAGATACATGTAGTTAAGGCTGACCGACCGTTTGACCATATTCTGTGCAGATGCGCAAACAGTGCCCGAACTCTTACTGGAATCGGCTTTAAAGCCACGAGTACAGATTATAATGGGCAGGGACACTATGAATAGAGTGCGGGACTAAGTTGCAAATGTGGGTCTCACGGGAGGCGTGCTAGATATAAGACCATGCAGTCGCACTCTCCTCTGTGCCCTCTGTGGCTCAGAGGGACAGAGCGTCAGCCATGTAAGCAGACGATCCTGGGTTCGAGGCCCGGTCGGAGAGCAGATCTTGAATTGTCCCCGTTGACTTATATCAAGGCGCGGATAATGTGACTGCTAATTTTCGTAGTTTCACCCGTTCTTCCGCTAGATGGCTGCACCTTTCGCGGCGGATGGTCGTGTAATACCCATTTTACTGCCTCCCGGAAAGACTTGAACTCTCCTCGTGGTTAGCACGGACCACGCTCGTAGGACACCATGTCTAATAATACAATAACGCAATAACTGATTCTGGCTGTATACAACATTTCTTGCAGTTGTAATGTCATCGCATGATTACTTTTGTTATTTCTTCCACACCTATAAACTGAAGAGATAGTCCGCACATTTTTGCAAATTCCTATTTGACATCTTATTTAACAATTATTAATTGATGCAGGCGTCATCAGTTTTTGAGTGTTTGCAGGACCTGTGTAGTCCGCCAAAAAAGGAAGATCGCTCAGACGATTGTAACGACACAGTTGACTGAAGACATTAACGAGAGTTAAAGACACACAATGTCAGAGTATAACGGTGCAACATAAATTTCTCTCCTTCATTTGCCAACTTTATTTGATAATTCATTTTGCAAGATTCCAATCTATACGCAACTGTTCCGCAAATGCAACGTTTAATAGAATTTATTAGTGGTGTACTGAACTAGTTATGTAAAGGTTTTTATTTATTTATTTATTTTTGCCTGTGCAAAGTTATAACTTTGTTTCTTGTTACTTGCAAGAATCACTTCAGTAAAAGCTCACACAAATTACAAAAAGTAGAATGTGTTCCTCTTCTTCATTCTGTAGTGGTCAATCCAAGGATTGGTTTGCAACAGCTAAAACGGAAGCTTGTCTCCATTCTGTGCGTCTTTCAGCTTTCTCTTCATTTCTTTATAGGTGTTACATCCCACACCTTTCACGATTTGATCCATGTACCTCAGCCGTGGTCTTCCTCTTGGTCTTTTTCCCCCGACATACCCCTCTATGATTGTGTTCAGGAGTCCTTTATGTCCTATTAGATGGCCTGTAAATTGCACTCTTCTTTTAACGATGAAACTCCAGATGCTTCTCTTGTCGTCTGCTCTTCCCAGAACCACTTCGTTCGTGACCTTGTCGATACATTTTATTTTGAGCATGCGTCTATAGCACCACATTTCAAAAGAATTTAACTTCTGGTCTTCCTCTGTCCCGAGAGTCCATGTTTCACACCCATTGTATGCCACACTCCACGCATATGATTTCAAAAATCCATTTCTGATTTCAAGGCTAATGCTTTTAGATGTTAAGATGTTTTTCTTCTTGTTAACAGCAGCCTTTGCTTGAGCAATTCTAGTTCTCACTTCTGCCTTGCTCCTTCCATCTCTGGTAGTATAACTGCCCAGATAAGTAAATTTATCAACTTGTTCAAGCAGTTCATTGCCTGCATGAACTTAGACTTCCACTTGATCTTTGTTGTCGCATGGCATTACTTTTGTTTTTGCTTTATTAATTCTCATATTATGTTCTTCCCTCATAACTTTATCCATTCTAGTCTGTAGGACTACAAGATCTTCTTCACTTTCAGCTAGGACAGCTATATCATCGCCATATCTTATCATATCTATTCGTTGGCCATGAAATACTACGCCTGTCTGTCAATTTTCTCTTATTTTTTTCAGCGCCTCTTCAATGTATGGGTTAAAGATAACAGGGGATAGTGCGTAAGCTTGTCGGACACCTTTCCGTATCTGCACCTCTTCTTGTTTTGTCCGTCCAAGGGTAACTGCTGTCTCGTGTTAGTACAAGTTCCATATAGTTTTTCTATCTTTATAGTCTATTCCCACTTTTTTGGGTAACTCAACCATTTTATCCCATTTAACATTATCAAAGGCTTTCCTTACATCTACGAAAGCTATGTATGTTGTCAGGTTCTTATCTAGTCGTTTCTCTATTATTAGTTTTAGAGCATACATTGCTTTTCTGGTTCCTCTATTTTTCCGGAATCCAAATTGGTCTTCGGAGAGTGAAGCTTCGAGTTTTTGTTCTACGCGTTTTAGGATAATTGAGGTTACTATTTTAGAGGCGTGAGTAACTAGGCTGAGCGTCCTATAATTTTCACATCTTGTAGCATTTGCCTTCTTTGGAATGGGGCTCATAATGTGTTACATTAAGTAAAATATATATGTAAGCAACTTTGCGAATATGCCCAAAAGAACTGCACTGATCAGGTCAAAGGCTTCATTATCGTTAAGAGAATTGGGTAGCTGAGTCCCAGACTAACGGTAGGTGGGAGTTTGCTAGGCAGTATGCCTGAGTACGGCTGTGTACGTAGTGGAACAGAAGAAAGTACGTGGCCTCATGCATATACGGCAGCATTTTATGAGAAGGTCGAACGACGAGATTTGCCGCAATGAATCATTTAACATAGCACAAACACGGAAAAAGTGAAAACAGAGAGAGGGTCAATCTTCCACTGAATTCGCTAGGCCCATAACAATGATAGAGCTAAGTTTAAAAACATTTAATAGACTGCTGCTTCCAGTAACTGTTTCCATATCTCTTCTGACGTAAATTCATTAAAATATTCACAAACTAGCTTATGGATACTAATTTACTTTTACAATCTGTCATCATTAAGCAGTAGTGCGTTTGGCACTAAAGACGTATCAAGCCATTTCCTCCAATATGTCAGTAGCTAATGAAGTAACGTGGGTCAGTTTCACGAGTTGTAGGGAACCTTTTGTAGTATTGTTGATTGTTTTAGTGCTTCGTTATTGTAATGGTTGCTTGTATGAGTGTGAATAATTCTTCGTTATTATTATGCCATTTGTCGCTACGCCGTTCAGTATAAATGATACTACATCATTACCTTAACATTACAAGTGTAGTATTTTTTTTTTTTATTTTTTTTTATTTTTTTTTTTTTTTTTGAGAGGCTTGGGGGAGCTCAGTTTCTCAATTTTGTGCACGTAAAAGCTAAACACAAGCTGCGAAATTGTCGCGCACAAAATAGTTACCCGTATATACAATAAGTTGCGTATAATTTGCGTCTATGGTGACAAACTTCTTGTTAACAGATTACCGGTTTCGGTCTATAATGACCATCATCAGATATGTTTTATAAAACCCAATTTGCCGGATATAGACTGGGAGACTCAAACGTTCATAACGGGTGGTAGGGACAAAGAATCCAGTGAAATATTTTAAGTGCTTTATCTGAAAACTACCTTGAGCAGTTAAACAGAAAACCGACTCGTGGCGATAATATATTAGACCTTCTGGTGACAAACAGACCCGAACTATTTGAATCAGTTAATGCAGAACAGGGAATCAGCGATCATAAAGCGGTTACTGCATCGATGATTTCAGCCGTAAATAGAAATATTGAAAAAGGTAGGAAGATTTTTCTGTTTAGCAAAAGTGACAAAAAGCAGATTACAGAGTACCTGACGGCTTAACACAAAAGTTTTGTCTCAAGTGCAGATAGTGTTGAGAATCAGTGTACAAAGTTCAAAACCATGGTACAATATGCGTTAGATGAGTATGTGCCAAGCAAGATCGTAAGAGATGGGAAAGAGCCACCGTGGTTCAAACAACCGAGATAGAAAACTGCTGCGGAAGCAAAGGGAACTTCACAGCAAACATAAACATAGCCAAAGCCTTGCAGACAAAAAAAAATTACGCGAAGCGAAATGTAGTGTGAGGAGGGCTATGCGAGAGGCTTTCAATGAATTCGAAAGTAAAGTTCTATGTACTGACTTGGCAGAAAATCCTAAGAAATTTTGGTCCTATATCAAAGCGGTAGGTGGATCAAAACAAAATGTCCAGACACTCTGTGACCAAAATGGTACTGATACAGAGGATGACAGACTAAAGGCCGAAATACTAAATGTCTTCTTCCAAAGCTGTTTCACAGAGGAAGACTGCACTGTGCTTCCTTCTCTAGATTGTCGCACAGTTGAAAAAATGGTAGATATCGAAGTAGACGACAGAGGGATAGAGAAACAATTAAAATCGCTCAAAAGAGGAAAGGCCGCTGGTCCTGATGGGATACAAGTTCGATTTTACACAGAGTACGCGAAGGAACTTGCCCCCCTTCTTGCAGCGGTGTACCGTATGTCTCTAGAAGAGCGAAGCGTTCCAAACGATTGGAAAAGGGCACAGGTCATCCCCGTTCTCAAGAAGGGACGTCGAACAGATGTGCAGAACTATAGACCTATATCTCTAACGTCGATCAGTTGTAGAATTTTGGAACACGTATTATTTTCGAGTATAATGTCTTTTCTGGAGACTAGAAATCTACTCTGTAGGAATCAGCATGGGTTTCGAAAAAGACGATCGTGTGAAACCCAGCTCGCGCTATTCGTCCACGAGACTCAGAGGGCCTTAGACACGGGTTCACAGGTAGATGCCGTGTTTCTTGACTTCCGCAAGGCGTTTGACACAGTTCCCCACAGTCGTTTAATGAACAAAGTAAGAGCATACGGACTATCAGATCAATTGTGTGATTGGGTTGAGGAGTTCCTAGATAACAGAACGCAGCACTTCATTCTCAATGGAGAGAAGTCTTCCGAAGTAAGAGTGATTTCAGGTGTGCCGCAGGGGAGTGTCATAGGACCGTTGCTATTCACAATATACATAAATGACCTGGTGGATGACATCGGAAGTTCACTGAGGCTTTTTGCAGATGATGATGTGGTGTATCGAGAGGTTGCAACAATGGAAAATTGTACTGAAATGCAGGAGGATCTGCAGCGAATTGACGCATGGTGCACGGAATGGCAATTGAATCTCAATGTAGACAAGTGTAATGTGATGCGAATACATTATCATTTAGCTACAAAATAGCAGGTCAGCAACTGGAAGCAGTTAATTCCATAAATTATCTGGGAGTACGCTTTAGGAGTGATTTAAAATGGAATGATCATATAAAGTTGATCGTCGGTAAAGCAGATGCCAGACTGAGATTCATTGGAAGAATCCTAAGGAAATGCAATCCGACAACAAAGGAAGTAGGTTTATTTATTTATTTATTTATTTAATCTGGCAAGATTAGGGCCATCAGGCCCTCTCTTACATCTAACCAGGCATTCTACTTATTTTACAGTCATATGTTTCAGTAGGCATGTTAAACTACATCTAATACAAAAAGTGAGATAAACAATTAGAAAGGTACACCTCGAAAAATACATTATTGAAGAGAAAGATTTAAGATAGGAGTGCTGGCAGCAGGGAGTATGAGGGAGACTCATGGTGAAGCGAGGAGAAGAATAGAGAGACATGATGAAACATAATTAAGGAAAATATAAAGGAAAAGGAGACTGCGTGTCTAATAGAGATAGATGAAGAGGAAGGCATCTCAGGAGCAAGATAGGAGACACTAGCTTTGCTATTTGACAGATGAGAGGATTTGCCTTGCACATTAATTTTGTGGAGAATTTTATGCGGATGATAGTAGGAAATGCTTCAACTTCTTCTTAAAAGCAACAGGAGATTGAATTTTCCTCAAGGTAAGGGGCAGTTTGTTCCAGAGGCGGACAGCGGCAACTGAGAAGGAGTTTGCAAAAGTTTTTGTTTTGTGAGTGGGCACAGTTAGGATACCAGATAAGAGTGACCTCGTGTTTCGATTATGATGGTATGACAGGATTTTAATCTCTGAAGCTAGGTACTGGGGTGCTTGCGCGACGAGGAGTCGGTGAAGTAGACATAGAGTGTGGTAGTCACGCAGTTTGTCCGGCCGCAGCCACCCTAGCTCGGAGTATGAAGCACTAACATGATCATATCGGCGAATGTTGCAGGTGTAACGCACACAGGCATTCATGGTTAGCTCTAGCCGTCTTTTGTTTTCACTACTCATGCCTTGTTGAATCACATCACAATAGTGGAGGTTCGGTAGAACGAGTGCTTGCACGAGCTGGCGTTTCAAGTCCTGTGGGAATATGTTCCGAAACTTTTTGAGAGCATAGAGACAAGCAGACGTTTTTCGGCACACTGCGACTGTATTCTCCGCCCAGTTGAGATGCTCGTCCAAAGTTACACCCAAGTTCTTCACTGTTTTCTGATATGGTATTGGAGTACCTTCGAGCAGAATAGGAGGTAGCCGTTCGCGGAAATCTGAACTTATTAATTTCTGATGGGCTATTAAGATTACTTGCGTCTTTTTTGCATTTAATTTAAGCCCCAGGTTTTTCGCCCATGTCACTACTGAAGACAGATCATCATTCATCAGAGCGATTGCAGTGTTTACGTCTTCAGGTCTGACGCTGAGATAGAGCTGGAGGTCGTCGGCATAGAAATGATGTTTACAGGAGGACAAAACCGACGAAATATCGTTGACATATAAAGAAAACAAAAGTGGTCCTAAGACTGATCCTTGTGGCACTCCCGAAGAAACATGTTTCCAGGAAGATTTTTCATTTGCGCAGACAACACATTGCTGTCTGTCTTTTAAGTAGCTTTCAAACCATCTCATTGCACTATCAGAGAAATTAAGCTGTTGCATTTTTCTGAGTAATATGTCAAAGTTGACAGTGTCAAAAGCTTTGCTGAAGTCCAGTAGCGTCAATATTGTTGCCTTTCGATTGTCGATGGCATATTTCAGGTCATCAGTTACTTTAATTAGAGCAGTGTTTGTGCTGTGATGTTTACGGAAACCGGATTGAAATTTGTCATATAGACTGAATTCATGCAAGTGTTCAGTGATTTGGTCATGAACAATATATTCCAGTGCTTTGGAAACAGCAGGCAGTATGCTAATTGGTCGGTAATCACTAGGCAGTTGCGGGTTTTGGATCTTAGGGATGGGTCGAATTATGCTTCTTTTCCATGCAGTGGGGTATATTCCGTTCACGAGGGAAAAATTAAATATGTCAGTTAAGACAGGTACTAAGATATCGGCAACATTCTTAATCATGGTTATACCGATACTGTCGTTGCCTATTGCATCAGAAGAGATTCTCATTATTGCTTTTCTTGCCGTATTTGTTGTTACATGTTTTAGATGAAAGGTATCGTTGTTAGTTATCCTGTTTGGGGATTCTTGTGGACGGAAATCATCAGCCGTGCTGGTATTCAGAGGTGCAGAGAAGAATTCATTTAATTCGTTAGCTGACACATGAAAAGTAGTTTCCGATTTTGCCTTTCCGACCCCCAAGCTACGGAGATTCTTCCATAGAGTCGTGGGTGTCAAATCGCTGCATACGAGGGAGCGAGCGTGCCTGATTTTGGCATTGCGAATGCATTGTTTCACTCTGTTCCGTAGCTTTCTATATTCTTCAAAACGTTCGGGTTTCGGATCTGCCTTGAAACGCCTGTGGGCAGCATCCCTATTAGTCATCATTTGACGTAATTCAGCTGTCAGCCATGGAGCAGGAGATTTTCTTACACGGACTGTGCGCAAAGGTGCATGTTTGTCATAGAGGGCAGTGAGTTTATCACCAAGTTCATTAATTTTGCCGTCGATTGTAGGTTCTCTGATTATTTGATGCCATGAGATTTCTGAGCAATCGGCTGTTAGAGCGTCAAGGTCAATACGTTTCATGTTCCTACAAGTTATGTAACGCGATTTGATCCTTGGGGGCTGCACAGAGTAGGCCAGGAATATTACATCATGTGCTGAGAGGCCAGGGGCCGATGATTGACCAACATCTCTTACTTTGTCAGTCTGTTTCGTTGCTATCACGTCTATAAGAGTATGACTGTGCGCCGTATGGTGTGTAGGTTGTAATGGAAGAATGTTCATGCTATTGCAACTAAACAATCTTCTTAGGTTTATTGCGGAGGGAGTGTCTCTTAGCAGGTCTATGTTCAAGTCACCCATTACGATGACATGTTCGTATTGACACTGAAGTGAATGTAATTCCGACTGGAAGGAACTCATTGAGCTTATTTTTGGCGGCTTGTACACGACGCCAGTCAAGAATTTCCGACTTTGTATATTTATTTCAATGAACATGAATTCAGCCTCTTTTTCTTCAGCAGGATTTGACGTACATAAGACTTTCGCTTTGAGATCTGTTCGTATATATGCGCCGACCCCGCCACCTCGCTTTTTTTATCTGTCTGCCCTAAGAAATGTGTACCCTGGGAGATGAATAGATGCAGAGGATATGTGTGGTTTCAACCACGTTTCGGATAAGAGGATTACGTGGTAGTTTAGTTGGTGGAAGAGGAGGCTAAGTTCTTCGTAATGCGCAGGTAAAGACTGAATGTTGCAGTGAGCTGCTAAAAGCTCGGACGCGTTCCGCTGAGCAGCCTGGAGTAGGGTGGCAGACTGGTTTGTCCCTTTGTTAGGCACTACCTGCCGCGAGGGGCACTGACCGGTGTTTCCGCCAAGTGACATATTCCAGGGGTGTCCGAGATTTTGCGCGCCCTGTTTGTGACTCCGCGAGAGCCGAAAGAAAAGCGACTGCAAGAGATTTCCTGAGGTTGCGGGAGTATAGAAAATGGATTAGTGGTATTCGGTGCAGGGAGAATATGACCAAAATGGTGACAGCTGTGTGTCACTGAGTATCCTATGTCGTAAGAGGAAAAGTGTAATTAGAGTATTTGAAACAGCTTAGGGTGGAAATAAGGGAAAGAGGAGTGATTTAAGAGGCCGATGCTGCCAGCAGAGAGAAGAAAGCTTAATATTTAATAGAGTATCGTAGGAAGCTAGAATTAAATTGAAATTTGCTAAAGTGATACTGATAGTAATTTTTGTTATGCACAATTTAAACCGAAGAGATGGTTGACTAATGAACTAAAGGAGAGACAAATAATTGCAATAGAACTATTACAGAATGGAAGAGAATAAACTGAGAAAATGAAAAAAGTATTAGCAGTAACTAAAACTAAGCAATGGCTACAGCTAAAGACACAAAAATAGTAAAAAGTTAATACAGTTACAAAAACAATTAGTTGAAGGTACAAATAATTGAAAAGTTAATAAGTTACAAAAACAATTAGTTGAAGGTACAAATAATTAAAAAGTTAATACAATTACAAGACTATATCTGAGTATAGGACTGTTAAAATTTGAAAATGGTGTTAAGTTTGACTTTTGGCTCGAGTAGGTTCACTTAATACTATTTAGTTCTGTCATGTTTGTGACTGTCTTCTTTCCAGCTGCAGTCTTAATGATTACTCTGCCATCCTGAGTCCACACATTCTGAAGACCGAAATGGGATATGGCACTGTTTAAAATCTTTAGCCGCTCGTGTGTCAGATCTTCCCTTATTGTAATCCCTGTCCTTGCTAACTTCTTCTTCTGGGTAAAGATCTCAGCCCTTTTTCGGTACGACACAAATTTAATAATTATTGGACGAGGTTTGGTAGCACCTGGTAGTTTTCGTCCCACCCGGTGGCTCCTGTCAATGTCTGCCTTGGTCACTTCGACGCCTAATTTTTCACGCGCAACCTGTATAAGCAGGTTGTCCGTGTCTTCTTCTTTATTTTCTGCTACTCCAAACAGTCGTAGACTATTTCGCCTTTGGTACTGTTCTAGCTCGTCTGTGGCGGCAGATAGTTTCACTTCCAACTCTCGTGCCTTTTTCTCGTATTCAGACACAGACTTTTTTAGTGCTGTAATTTCGGCAGTATTGGCCTCAACAGTTTCACGCATTTTGGCCAATACTGCTGCCGTTACAGTATCTGATATGGTGCCTGCTATCAGATCGAGATTGTTTTTATCGCGAAGCGCAGCGTTTACCTCAGAGCGAACCAACTCCGCTATACCGGGAGCCGCGGCCGCACCTTCCGCCAGGAGCAGGCCCACCGCACCTGCTGCTTCCCCGCTGCTGGACGCGCTGCTGTTGATTCTTCTGTTTACCATTTTCTCGCAGATATTGGCGGAGCACAGAAAAAATAGCACTACTGCACAGAACACTGTTGTTTACACGATTTCCACTTGTACTAGACAACACCACCTGCGAGAACACCTTCGAATTCGACTAAATTTCGCGAGCCGAACTTAACACGTGTTACACTGCAGCCGCCAGTACGCTTGTTCGCCCAATGCTTGAATACTGCTCAGCAGTGTGGGATCCGCACCAGGTAGGGTTGATAGAAGAGATAGAGAAGATCCAACGGAGAGCAGCGCGCTTCGTTACAGGATCTTTTAGTAATTGCGAAAGCGTTACGGAGATGATAGATAAACTCCAGTGGAAGACTCTGCAGGAGAGACGCTCAGTAGCTCGGTACGGGCTTTTGTTAAAGTTTCGAGAACATACCTTCACCGAAGAGTCAAGCAGTATATTGCTCCCTCCTACGTATATCTCACGAAGAGACCATGAGGATAAAATCAGAGAGATTAGAGCCCACACAGAAGCATACCGACAATCCTTCTTTCCACGTACAATACGAGACTGGAATAGAAGGGAGAACCGATAGAGGTACTCAGGGTACCCTCCACCACACACCGTCAGGTGGCTTGCGGAGTACGGATGTAGATGTAGATGTAAATGTAGAAGCCCGCATCTCGTGGTCGTGCGGTAGCGTTCTCGTTTCCCACGTCCGGGTTCCAGGGTTCTATTCCCGGTGGGGTCAGGGATTTTCTCTGCCTCGTGATGGCTGGGTGTTGTGTGCTGTCCTTAGGTTAGTTAGATTTAAGTAGTTCTAAGTTCTAGAGGACTGATGACCGTAGATGTTACGTCCCACAGTGCTCAGAGCCATTTGAACCATTTTGGAAACCAAAGTCATACAGTACATTAGGACATTATTTTCATAAAAGCGGTACTGATGAAAAGCGGTACTGATGATAGTCATTACAAACCGAAGCCGGTAAACTGCTAACAAAAAGTTTGTGACCACAGACGTAAATTAAAAGAAACTTAAAAGCTCAACGTTGTTGTCCTTATGTAATGAGACGTTGGCTGTCTGAACAGTCCAAGAAAATACGTTTTCAACGGGCAAAATAAGACTTTAACGTCACTTCGTCATAGAGGCTGGTTGGTATTTTCTAACGACAGGATCATAAATTGCCTGTTTGGTACCAAGCTAAGTTGGATCATGTTAGAGGGTGCATATATATATATATATATATATATATATATATATATATATATATATATATATATATATATATAGGGTGCCACTAGAAATGTTGCGACAAACTTCAAGGGGTTGTAGAGGGTGTTTCGAGGAAGAAATCGAGGATAGAAAGCCGTGTACAGAACCGTCATCCACTTTCTTTCAGAAGTGAAAGCTTTAAATACGGCACCTGCCACAAGGCCGCCCCTTCGGCAGCAAACAAATGCAATGATTGGGGCAGACTGCCACGATCGCCAGTGGAGAAGATGGAGCTGTCTGCTGCATAGACAGGCCTTTGTGTCCTATGAACGCAGTCGTATGTCGCCTTGATGCGTGAGTGTGGAGGAATCATTGTTGTGCCACATCAGCACAATAAACAAGTAAAACATGCTACATCAAACCGGCAATAAAAGTGGTATTAATTTCAATGTTTTGATCGTGGTTGTGATCAGCAACCGTAACTAATTTCAATGCCAACCGGTTGCAAATAGTATTTAAAATTGTTTAACTACTTTTCAACGCCAACGAGGGCAACTTCTTCAGAAGACACTTTTACCTTACCTAACAATATCGCGGGAAGGTACATTAATAGCAGGTAGGCATTAGAACAAAAACTTACATTTTACAAACTAAACTGCATAAAAATACTCACATGTGGTTAAAAGGAAATTTGACTGACATCGTTCTAGACAAAACATTAAAACCCCTATAAAAATATTTTCCACGGAACTAAATAATAGGTATAGTCAAAAATTTAAAACAGTATATAAATATGGCACTAAGGGCACTACAGTGTTATAGGACAGGAGAGACTAACAGCGACTGCGCGAGCGGGCTGTAGCAAAATACGACGTGAACATGATACAGCTCGCTCCATCTAGTAGCAGAATTTACAAAGTTTTAACAACATCTATACGAAATTTATATAATATAGAATGACAAATTAACAGGATGTTACTCACTTGTGTCCTACACCACTTCAGCGCCCTTAGTGGTATATTTATATATTGTTTTAAAATTTTGACTATAACGTTTATGTATTGAGGTGGGCAAGGCTTTAATTGTGGATTTAATGTTTTCACTATAGCGATGTAGTTCAAATGTCCTTTTAACGACATTTGAGTAGTTTTATGCAATTTAATTTGTAAAAATTTAGTATTTGCTCTAATACCTACCTTCTACTAATGTATCTACCTGCGATATTGTTAGGTAAGGTATCAGTGTCTTCTGAAGAAGGCGCTCCTAGTTGGCGTTGAAAACTAGTTAAGGAATTTCAAATTCTGTTTGCAACCCCTTGGATGGAATTTTGTGTCATTGTCATTAGTTACGGTTGCTGATCACAGCCACTGTCGAAAATTAAGTTTTTTCCTATCCAAGGCTGTATCCAAATATAAACATATAAGGGAAAAGATCATCAACACCGGTATGGTAATTGTATTTAATAAACTTTGTGAAGAGTTGTACCAAACTGTGTTAAAGCTTTTCTAAATGTCAAGTTGCACAAAAAAGAACCAAAAACGTTTAAATGTCTTGTGCGAAAAATCATTTCAGACAAAATCAGAATCTTACACAGTAAGAAAGATAGTTTGAACGAAGAAGCATATTATTTGTATCTTGAAGACACAAAGTTGTATCGTGTACAGTACAACTTTCAATTTGTTGATTTTTGGAGTCACGTATCTGACAGCTTAGAAAATTATAAGCAGATTATTTCTAACAGACACAAAGAGGTTTCAGAAAAGTGATCGTAAATTTTACAACAGAATTGTAAACAAAACGAACACAAATTTTACAAATGAGGAACTGCCGTTGCTAGAAAAAGGTCTCAAGTACAACATATCTGGTAATGTATCTGACCATAATGTTGAAGAAAATATGATAGAAGACCTTAAAAGTGGTCTCTATTGCTTAAAAATAGATAACGCTTGTCAAACTAGAGTTGCCCACAATGTATGCAACATAGGCAGTCGTAGTTTGTCTGACGCTAAGAATACCATTAGCCATGACAAAAAATGGTAATGCTATTTAAAAGAAACTTAAAGAAAATTATGTTCTTGTAACGAAGTCAGATAATGTAAATTCCAATTGCTAGCGAACATGAATATATGAGTATGACTTTGCAGTTCTTTGAGGACAACAGTATTTCTGAGCTCCAAGATGATCCCATCTCAAGGTTGCAAAAAGAAACTAGATCCGCTATCAATTATGATAAATTTTTATTGAAACAATCCCCTTCCCCCAAAAAAAACAGTAAATCAATATGAAACCGCAGCTTCTAAGACTGCGTTCTTAGTTTAAGGTGCATAACACTGGTCATCCAATTCGTCCCATTCTCAATAACATAAATAGAGCCTACTACAACTTAGCAAAGTTTCAGCACGATATATTAAAAAAATGCATAGGTTTCCAAATAATTTTTCAGTTCTGAATAGCCAGAACTTACTCCATAAAATCAAAAATCTGGAATGTAATCAAGATACCAAGATAATTTCGTCTGATATTAAGAATTGATATACGAATGTACCTGTACTCACGACCTTAGATATTGTGGAATAAAATTTGCGGCCAATTACCGGGGTCATGAATTTACCACATATCGCGTTGGAATGTAATTATTTCTAATTTAATGAACAGTTATACCAACAACATGACGCACTCGGTGTGGGCAATCCATTAGCAAGTGTCTTAGCCGATACCTTTATAAATTCCTAAGAAGAAAATTTATTTAAGGAATTTTCAGCTTCAACATTGGGTATTTTATGTTACTGCCGATACGTTGATAAAATTTTAATTATTTACAAAGGCCCTCAAAATGGTACTGACCATCTGTTTAAAGTCTTCAGTGAACTGCGCGAAACTTACGTTCACATGTGAGTGCGAAAATGAACATCGTCAATTAAACTGCTTGAATTTAACATTAACGATAACTGACGACAGAATATCCTTCAACGTTTTTCACGAAGAAACATACACGGACTAGGTTGTACCAGCCCCTTCAGCTCATCCTTATTCCCATTAAAAAAAAAAAAAAAAGCCTTTTTTCACTCAACCATCCATAGAGTTTTTTCCACACCACTGTCCGCCGAAAATCTTGCAACAAATAAAACTGCAACGTAGCCTTTTCTAGTAACAACAGCCTGCATAGCAACCGTATACATAATTTAAAATCAGAACGGTCCCCCCTCCAGAACTCAGGAATGTACAAAATCAGTTGCGACATATGTGAAGCTTATTACACAGGCGAAACAGCTCGTGGTTTCTCTGCTAGATACCAGGAGCATCTTTTAGGGAACATGTTTCCAGTCATCAACATCAGAAAGTCGGTGTTAACGGGCCATGGCGAGGGGTAAAGCTTTGTGTCACAGAGTCATTAAGGGTAGACGAGTGAGCCTTCGGCTCCGAAAGCCCATATCGGTGATGTTTCGGTGAATGGCCCACATGCTGACACTTATTGATGGCCTAGCATTGAAATATTCAGCAATTTGCGTAAGGGTTGCACTTCCGTCACATTGAACGTTTCTCTTCAGTCATCGTGGTTCCGTTCTTGCAGGATCTTTTCCGGCGGCGGCGTTCCTGTTATTCACGGTACACTCGTGAAATGGTGTGAAACACTTGTCGCACTCTGTTAGTGATGCGGCAGCCTTTTATACTTCGAGTTTGGATGAAGCCAGCACTGCTACTAAACATCAAGGACCTCCTTGTGAGGTATGGAAAACTGTCAACAGACGGCTTTCCCTTGACAACAGCGCTGAAACCGCTTGTGTTCGAACCATTACAGTGAGGAGGAAGGAAGCATCATTCCTTACTAAGCAGTTCCAGATTAATTCCCTCATCTGCAAATCAAATTCCTTTGTTCGTAATGCATTCATAGAGGACATCCACAACTAATACTTGTCATGTGGAAACATTTCGGAATTTATTCACTAGTAAGCGTATGAGAGAGCCTGTGCGGGTGAAGCATGAAAAAGGGGCTGTCAGGTGATGAGACTCACGGCAAAAAGGGCCATATAAGCACAGTGGCAGCTGCAACTCGAGTACACCCTGTTATAAGGGTCGTGCTTGTTGATTTTTCGTACGCAGTTACTTGCACCTGAAGATAGGATTAGTGTCCTGAAACTTCAATATATATGCTTTTAACGAAGAAAGGGACTTGGAAATTACAACTGCAGAAGATTTTATTCATCGCTGACAATCCTTTGTTAATTTTCAAAGAAAATCAAGGTTTTAGAAGAGGAGTAAAAACTTTGTAGCCGTGGACGTATGCAAGCGCTGAAGGGGAGTGGCTTCGTTCGACGAGCTGAACGCTGTCGCGTGTGGACGTGTCACGGAAGGCAGCGCAGCGGGAGGATGACGCGAAAATGTGAAATCGATTGCTGTGATGGGAGCGCGGGTCCCGGCGCTTGTTGCCCGCTTGTCAGCGCGCTGGCCAACTTGTCACGCGCCGCCTGCCGCTGGGGCCGCATATTAACTCCTGGTAGGGATTTACTGGGGCCACGGCGCCGCCGGGCCGTGATCCCGGCGCCTTGCACCTCTCCCACTGTGACTTGTCCGATAACAATATTCTGCGCCGCTCCAGGCAATGCGCTGACGTCACCTAACGTACAGCTCACCCCTGACGTCACTTTACACAGGTACGACATTGAAGTAGAACTATGCGGTTGCGATGTTCCCGTCCACCGGAGTAGATACTTGACGCGATACAGTATGCATAGTTACGTGTCCCACAGATCATGTTCATGATAAACGTTATAATATGGAACAAGAAAGTAAAAAAAAAACTTTCTTTATATTGCTAGATAACGGTCATTTATAGGTTTTTCCCTGTAAAACTGCTAATTTTTTCTATCAAAAAATTCCTCTTCGTGACAGAAGGAGTTACTTAGGAGAAACATCTTCAATGTACATTCGAAAATTACCATTTGTCTGATTTTTATTTCCCTGGGTAGATTCTCAAACATTGTTGCAGTTGCATAATGAACCTCCTTGTTTGTCCAAGTTACTTTCATTAAAAGACACGGAAAACCATTTTTCTTTATAGTGTTGTGAATACTTCTGTCTCAAACCCAGATGGATTGCAGACTGCAAAGTTAATAAGTAAATAAACGTGCTGTGAGGATGTGTTTAATATTCTCGACTACTTAAAGGGACTTGTGGAAGATGCGTGTGCATGAACGCCACACATAATTGTATTTACTATCTTTTCAACAATGAATACATTTTTGCGTAAGTAAAGAGCTAGCCAGAATATTGTCCCGTAAGGAAACAGCGGATGCCAATATACAAAAATGTTAACACACTAACCTCTACATCCCCAAAGTTGGCAGTTATTCTACCAGAAAAGTAACCGAATTTAAGCTGTTTAGCAAGTTTACTATATCGAATTTACATTTTAAGTTCTCCTCAGTATGCATACTTCATTAGAACATTCTACTCTGTTTATTATTTCTTGTTGAATTCTGCGTAAGTAGCAGGTGGGATCGTTTTTAAAATACAAAACTAGGTGAGCTGTCCCTTTTCGGTTTCTATAGTTAATGTACTTTGCAAAACCAGGTAGTAACTTTCACAGTAACGTTATCTGCAATTTTCTCTGTTGATACATCTTCGTTGGCTTTAGTAGTGGCTGTAACATCTGAAAAGAAAACAGAGTCTCCCTCCTGATTCAACTACTACGGCAATGGATCATACTGTTGTAACACGACACTGGTCGCAACGTAATTACTCAGAACCTCACACTCACATCAGAGGTGACGTAGGGATTTTAGGTCATCCGATTCTTAGTACACGAACAGGGGGAGTACAGATGAGTATCGACAACGGGATCAAGTTGAGATTTCTCAGGTCTCCGTGGCACAGAATGAATCGTATGTGAGGCTATGGAGGTAAATACGCCGATGTTAAGGAAATGAGACTCTGGGCTTACCGGTCTTCTTTTTATTGCTTCTTCATATGTTTGAAATGAACATGCAGAAGAGCACAGATATTAGGATATTAGTTTACAACTTTCGTAAGTGTAAAATAAAGATAAGGCTTACTAGATTCTCCAGTCTGTTACCAGAACAAATGCCTACCCTGGCTTACGACTTTGTTAAAATTCGGGTATACACAGTAAAGTACGGAACTAAAGAAGCATACCATCTATTAGTCAGACCGACCCGTAAGCTTCAAGTATTCATCTCAAGGGGAAAAATACATATAGACATGGGTGTATGTAGACAAATGTTCGATGGAAACTAATAACCGTAGTCGGGCTGGTACGACGGGTAAGCCTTTTCAAGTAATTCTTATTGTACAACTGTAGTTGCCTGTAACAAATATACCTTATAGCTATATTTCTGAGTATAAACGTCTACACTTCACCCAATAATTCTGCTTTGCAATGACGGTTAATAAATCTAAGGGCCAGTCGTTAAACTGCTTCTCACATGGGCAGTTCTACGTCATTTGTTCAAGCGTCAGTTCCAACAGCAGGTTGATGAAGAGAGTTTGGCACCAAACAGTACAAATAGCAAAGTGGTATACAGAGAAAAGCTAGACTAAATTCCCACATCTTGTCTGCTGCTATAATGGTGTAGACCAGGTAACTGTGTTTCCAGATTGTTGGTTTTGTACATGAACAAGTGCGTCAGACTAAATTCAACAAATTTTGTAAGAAATGTGCAAATCTTGTATGAAGAATTATATTACTAAATTTCAGTATCCCGTCTCCAGCTTAAGTTTTTTTTAGATAGATGCACTACTTGCACAGTGGGTACATTTACACAGGACTGTAACAACACACAAATACGATTGAATCAAAACAAAACGAAGAAATTGGAACAGACCATATAGCCTAGGATACTGAAGCAGCTAGTGCAAAGGTAGAGTGTTCCGTCACTTAGTATCTGCTGCAGACTTGTTTATCCGTGACTGGCCGCAACTCTTCATCGTCTATAATTGTTCTCTGGAACTCTTCTGCTTACTGGAAGACTGCCATGCCATACGTTTAGAGGACTCAATATAAGGAATTTGTGGATGTTTGCGTAGAGGTGGTACGTGCCTCTGTCGCATTTTACTTCCAATTCTCCATCAGTGAGCCTGAAAGCAGCTGTTTCCCAATGCCTGTGGCCTCTTAAGGGACTGGCGAAAGTCGCTTGCAATCTGCGTATCTATCTAACTTACAACGCTGACAGGTTATAATTCATACTTAAATAATTTTTCTGGCAACCCTTAATAATTAGGTCATTAAATATTCCTAAAGCAGAACGTAAGGATTTGGTATATTTTCTGCTACACTGTTTGAAGCCGATTGTGCATTTAATTGGAAGCCACGTAAGTACCTCCAGATCCCCTGAAGAAACGTTTTGTTTAATTTTGCTTATTAGTTTTTGATTCACCATTTTCATTTTACTTGTGGGCGTAGTCTGTAGTGCTTCGAGAATGTAGATTCTAAAACCAGTTGGCCTTCTTTCGTCTCGAACCCACGATATTTTAAATAGAAGTGTGAAACAGACGAATCCGACCTATTGCGCATTGCATGTTTGTGTGTGCAGGTCTAAAAACAGTCACGAGCAAATTGTAGCCGCTGTGGCCAAACGGCGGCCGACAAGTAACTGCTATACGATCCATAGAGTTTCAGTGTATGTATAGAGAAGAGCCTGTGTTATTCTTTGCTGGTTTAGTGACTGTGATGACTGTCAACAACAAATGAAGAAATCAGAGTAGACTTTAAGTAATTTGTGTGTTGGACTTGCTACAAGCAAGAAATGTTCATAAATTACGTGTGGTTCTTAAATCAACTCGCTAATGAATGTTAATTTAATGCGTTTCTAAAGCTTGAAATACGAGTGAAATACGAGAAGACCGAGATATTACATACGAAATGTGAGGATGTTAATCTGTATAATCCAATACATCGTTAATTGGTGAAAACATAAAGTTTTTATATTTACTGCACATGTTCTATCGTCTAAAATTTAGAACGTGGTGACGAGAATTAGAGTCGAAAACGAGAAAAGTGGATGTTGCATCCTACCATAGTGACCCATTGTAACTAGACGAAAAGACAGTTACGAGAAATTTGATTTAGCTGAGAAATCAATTGAAAAAGAAAATTTTTGAATGCAGCAAAGCGAAAGTTGTAAGTAAGTAATAATATTAAAAGAACGGAAAGAATACTTCGACGTATTAGATTAAGAAGAGATAGACGAGAATAATTCAGCTAAGAGGATCCAGTGTGGAGAGTATACAGCTCTCACACACATCGTGGCGACGCCGACGCCGAAACCAACAACCTGACGCCAACCGCACCAGTTGCTGTTCGCCGGTGCTGATTCCACACCCGCTCACCGACGTAGCCTAAAACTCTACGCCGCATGAGCGTAAAACAATAATTGTTTCAGTATAAAGTTGAAGAAACTGTTCAATAAACTGTATTTGTGTATTTATTACACTTAGAATTTTTTTAAATGCTTACTATATCTAAAATTGGTAAAACCATGGAAAACGTACAGTTCGTTGGAGAAACCAGCCATGGCAATGAAAGTGAGTAAGGAGGTGGCAGACTGGTCTGAATTAGTGAATTTGATCGAAACTTTAAATGATAAAATAGATGACTAGAGGACAGATTCAACTGCTCGAAATGCTTCTTTAAGAAATGAGGTAAATAGAACTTAAAATTCTCAATTTCTTAAATTAGATTCAGTGAATACTCAATTAAATAATAAATTGGATGTTCAGAATGAAACAATAGGATTGTTAATTGCTAAAGAAGATGAACAAAGTAAGGAATTTAGCCATTTATGTGAAGGCATGGGATATTTGAAACGAATTTGACGCTCTACTACTACAGTAGAAGATTTTAAAATACATTTGAATGGTGAACAACTACCTGTTTAAGCAGTCAAGTAAATCAACTGTTCACTGAGTTTAATCAGAGACAGAATGAGCAGTTTCAGTATTTGACAAAGGAGTTAGAATTTGACAGTGAAGAAAAATGTAATAATGTAGAATCCGAACTTATTGAGAAGTTAGGATAATTAAAAAATGTGTGTAATACTACATTTTATGCTATAAAGCAAAGCTTTCATAATTTGAGGGAGAGTGTTGAAAAGCAGGATAAGTTAATACCAACAGTCCCATCGCAAATTGCAGGCCTTAACACTGGAGTAGATAAAGTGGAAAAAAACTTTAATGAGAAACTAGCAACTTCAAACATAATAAATATAAGTAGTCTGGAGGAACAGGAAGAGGAAATAATTGACCGAAAAGTTACCGAGACTATGACCTCCGGAAAAGTTTCGATTAATGCTTCATCCAAACTCAACGATACTAGCAATGTTATCGATGACGAGTGGAAAGAATTGAACCTTATCCGAAACAAAGTACAAAAAAGTGTATCGTCACAGAATGTTGTGTTATCCAGTGAAGTGGTGATTGTTTTGAAGTTGGGAGACATTCAGACAAAATTTAACGAGAAGTACTGGTCTGCACTTCCTCAAGTGAAGTTAATATCACACCCATGGGCTCCGGGCAGAGTCACATATCTCCCAGGGACGCTAACGTTCTGTTTCAACGGACAGAGTGATGACCGTCGGTTCCCGAGTTGTTTTCGTTGTTCCTTCTGCAATAAAATTTTCCTGCAGCGAATTACCCGAACTTCTTACACTATCCTATCATCCCCCGCTTAGAGGTTATTACAGAAACATACCTGTGATAATTTGTTATTACGTCACCCAAAATTGCTTCTGGTATGTGACTGCGTCCCCTCGGTTGTTAGAGAGTAGTGCCCGCAACAAATTTTGATTGCGTCTTCCTCGGTTATTCCAGGGGTACCTCTACCTGTCTTCATGACTCGTCCCGGCTCGCCCCAACTCATCCTGACTTTACTAGGCGGCGACATGAGGTGGTAATTGGTACGCATATTATCCCTGAAGTAAGACAGATTAAATCCGCCTAGCCAGCCATTCCCTCCCGCGGTTTCGATTATAATGTCGACAACAGCCGACGCGGGCTCCACGTATAGTTAGCTTTCATTTTTGCCTGAATTAGTCCTTATAAGTAATCTCTTCACCTGTGCAAATCTGTAAGCAGAAATCTGGGTGAAATCAACGTCATTAAATCTGTGTATTCTATTGAAGTGAATCATAATTACAATGATTGCAAAAATGGTTTTCTTAAAAGCTACCTGGTAATCTTTTATTTGTCACACAGTTCTAAGTGGGGAACTCTACCTGGTACATAACTTTCAAAATAATTTCTGAAGTCGTGAGAATACCATTCTCGCACTGAAAGTAAGATAAACGAGCTAAAGTCAATGAAGCATATTTTTTTTAGTAAACTGAATGGAATATTATATTTTTGGAAAACATAATATCGTGTAACTAATTAAATGACTGTGATAATGGAAAATATAAATTTATACTTGGTACAGAATATTTTATACCTTTTCTGAGACGTGACGTAGACGGGAGGGTTTGTATCGATATCTAAAGGTATGGGTAGTGTAGGTAAAAGCATGATTTACACTAGCAGATAAATGATGACTAACACAAAACACACAACACACGTTTCAAGCGACCCTCACCAACAAGTGTGCTTGATTCTTCACCATTTACCGTTTCCGTAGGGTTGCTAAGATTTTCTGCGGGGAACTGAAGGGTGAAAGTGGGAACGTGCGTTCTGTAGGAGACGATTTAACACCATACCTCCTTCGGCTTCTCACTCAAGTACCGGCGAGGCAGGGATCCTGGGGAAGAGGGGTTGGAAGGATTTCCTATTTTTTGGGCTGTCTTCTTTCTCTTCTTCGATCTTAGCAACCAAATCTACATTTTTTCTTTTCTTACTTCTTGTTTGAGGACCTATCTATATTTCCCTCTTTCCATATTCATATACTTCTATCGAAGAAGTTCTTCCTAATTTCAGTGGTTTCCAATAACTTTAAACTTATCTTCAGATAAGAAGGCCGAAGAATCAGAATACACAAAACACAGCCGCATACACACAAAGAAATACGAATACACAAGCAATGAAGTTACAGATTAAAAGGATGTAAGAACCTCCAAGGGTTGTAGGGGAAAAATATATGAGTACATCTGGAAAGATGCACACATTGTTTCTTAAGTGACGGTTCTACATCGTTCCTTTTTTGTCTTATTGTGTATGCATCAATCAACTCTTGCACCCAGAGATATAGGAGCAGGAGAGCATGCGGAATAATTATCAAACAGTGATAAACAAGGCTGGAGTTAATCCTGATAATCATTTAAGAAATATCAGGGTTGCAAACACTCTGGTGAAGTGATGAGTTGAATAATATTTGTATTCATAGTATCTGCTAAGAGTTAATTAATACAGATAGACATAGTACCTACCATCAGTTGAATAATATGTGTACACATAGTATCTACTAAGATTATAGAAGTTGAGAAGTGGAAGAGGACTCTGTGGAATCTAATAATATTATGTTGCTTCTTCAATAAAATTACAGTTATAGTATATCTGAAAACATAAGCAGAGAAGTTACCTTTTTTATTGTCTGCGGTCGTGAATAGCGGAATAAAGGCATAAACCTAAGCTTTGTCAAGTTAGTATCCGGATGACAGTTGTACCGGGAAGATAGGTTACCCAAGAACATATGGGTATCCCTTGTCGGTTTTTCGATCTAGTGAGCGATTTTAGGATCGCATCAGCGAGTGCGAACTAAAAACCACCATGAGCAATTTTCGGCACTTTCTACTTATTTTTTGCACAGATGAGGTTGTGCTTTACATAGCATTTGAAAATATTACGAGTTCTAAGAGTCTGGGTGCCTTATTATGTCTTAAAATTATTTATAGGATATCGTTAATTCTTTATTCAAAAAGCGTATGGTGAGTGAACTTCTGTATATTCTTATAATTGGTCACATAAACTGTGCTTGGTTAAGTCATATTTCGTTGGTTGTGCACTGTATCATACCTTTAAATGGAAAAAAAAACATCTTTTACTGCGAAACAAGCAATATGTGCAGCTGAACGGAGTTTCTTTAATTACTTGTGATTTTCTCTGTCTTGGAAATGGAATTTTGTATTAGTTGTCAGTAGCTTCTATTTCAAAATGCTTTTAAGTTTTAACTGTGTATTGATAATGCTTCTCCTTAATTTGGTTGTTGGTGTGTAACAGAGTAATAATGTAACACATAGACTCTATTGTGAGGATTTTCTCGACTGCATCACTTTTAAATCTGAGCGCAACATTTGATCCTAGATTCACGTCCGTTCTGTACCTTGAAACAGTTTTCCACTTTTGAAAAATCCTTATAGGTATACTGTAACTTTGACTATCCCAGGAAAACGCTGCAGTAGACATAAAGTGAATGCTATCATTTCATAAGGGAATAAAATATTTTACACTCCTGTTACAGGGCTGGCTAGAGTAGAAAGTTTGAGATAAATTCCAAAACACAACACATCCCCTTCTATGAGAGTTTACGTGGGTCCTGTGGAAATTCATTATCCGATAATATATTCGATGAAGAACGATTAGAGATCGTGAATAGAAGTCATTTTTCTTGATTCATTATAACAGCAAGGGAATGTAATCAGCATCAACGGTAGCTCTTCAAATAGCGAAAAGTAACTTTGTTTGTGAAAGACGCATTCGTCCTCTGGACGAAACAACGGATAGCTCCTGGAAATGGTCCATTGTGCTTAAATTGAAAATTCAGTACACTGCATTTAAGAATTAATGCCAAGTTACGGCGTGATATCCCTTACGGTTCGTTCGGCTTCAACGAGCAGTTATGGGCTATTCATTATTCTTCAGCTATTTAGTTAGGCATTCTACAGGAAATCCCGCAAACCGAAAGGAGAGAAGAGAGATAGTCAGAGAGTGAGGGGAGAGAGAGAGAGAGAGAGAGAGAGAGAGAGGAAACTCTACCTCGCTCACAATTTCCGTTCACCGGAATAAAACTTTCAGAGCCGGCTGTTAGCCCCACCGGAAAAGCGAATCGTAGTTACAGTTTTCGGATTTTCGTTTATTTTATTCTGAGCCGCTGTGCACACTCATTCCGGCCGTTTAGAAGCGCGCGAGACGTCAAAGTTTCACAGTCACCTCACACAAATCCGGCATTCCCAGTAATTAAATTCGTAGCGCTGCCAGAGTCTCTCTATAATGAATCATTAAAGATACGAGCAGCGGCGATGGGTGTCGCCGTTCATCGCTTGAATCGCGATACCCCGCGACGGTCTCGTCGCCCCTGTCTGGCAATTTCCACATCCTATAATGAATGACAGATCACATTTAGAGTATAAATTTTATTTTAAAAACTCTACAGCCGAAATGTTCAAAACAGAAAGCAGTTCCACTGCTAAATGCGTAGCAGAGTAGAGAGCGCTTTAGTCGGAGGTTCCACTCAAAGTCTCTACGACAGCGAGAAACTATCTTATACACAATAGGAGAAGAGATGAGAGTCAACATGGAGGCCTTAGGGGAACCGGTACTAGCGTCCGACAGAGCTTTGCAAGTCTTGCTAACAAATAAGGTAGAAGTACATAATATTTCTACGAAAATTCTAAAATCAGTGGGGCAAATGACATCTAAATGACTATTCACGTTTTTTTTGTGGGATCTATAAGTCTGGTGGCACACCGTCAGATATTCAGAAAAAAATACCATCCACACTATTCCGAAGACAACAATGCCAAATAAGTGCGAAAATTATCACCAATTTGGCTTAAAAGCTCATGCTTCGAAACTGCTGACAGGAATGACGTCACGAACAACAGAAAAGACAAATGAATATCTTCTTTATGACGTGATTTTGGTCTTAGTAAAGATGAAACCACAAGAAAGGCAATTCTGGCGATGCCATTATAAAAGGAGCAAGGCGTAATGAAAATCGAAACACGTACAAAGGTTCGTCGACATAGGAAAAACGTTCCACAGTTTAATACGGTCAAAATGTCCTGAATTCTAAGGAAAATAGATTGTAAGCTACAGGGAAAGATAAGTGATGTACACTATGTACATGAACGACGAGGGAAAAAGTCAAATTCTTTAGTTTCGACTTTTGTTGACAGGGAATCAGCAGCTTAATGAAATTCCTTAAAACGTTTATTAATGTTGCTTATTATTATGATCAGGCACTGTCAGTGCAGCCTCAGCAGACACTGCTACTGTTGACAGAATAAATAGTAAACACATTAAGAAAAACCGAAATCAAAGACTAAGGACGAACTGCTCGGAAATGAAAGAAGGGTTCGGGAACGGGATTAAAATTAAGAGTGAGAGAATTTAGTGGTAAAATTCGCTACTAACTTTGCTATAGCCATTGAAAGTGAGGAGGAACTGGAGGACCCATTAAATGGAATGAAGACACTACCCATTGAGAAAAATCCTAACCATGCCGAAAATAGCCAGGAACTGTAGGAATGAGATTACTGATGAACTTAAAAATCAATATTAGTGCAATGAAATATGTAAACTGAAGGAATCCTGTTTCTTTGGATGCAAATTAACACATGACGGCAATGCAAGGTGGACATAGAAAGGAGATTAATTCAGGCGAAGAAGCTATTGTTGGGCAGAAGAAGTCTAATATTTTCTAATCCGGCATTAAATTGAGAAAGAAATTACTGACAATGTAATCTGGAGATGATCATTGTATGGAAGAGAATAATGGAAAAGACGGGAAAGGTGCTGCAAAAGAATGTTGAAAACAGGGTGGACTAATATGATAAGAAATAAGAGAGGTGAAACTTCCTGGCGGATTAAAACTGTGTGCCGGACCGAGACTCGAACTCGGGACCTTTGCATTTCGCGGGCAAGTGCTCTACCAACTGAGCAAGCCAAGCACTACTCACGCCCCGTCCTCAAAGCGTTACTTCTGCCAGAACCTCGTTTTCTACCTTCCAAACTTTACAGAAGCTCTCCTGGGAATCTTGCAGAATTAGCGCTTCTGAAAGAAAGGATATTGCCAACCCATGGCTTAGCCACAGCTAGAGGGATGTTTCCAGAAGGTTCACAGGAGAGCTTCTGTAAAATTTGGTAGGTAGGAAACGAGGTACGCCAGGGGGATGTTTCCAGAAGGTTCACAGGAGAGCTTCTGTAAAATGTGGAAGGTAGGAAACGAGGTACGCTAGGGGGATGTTTCCAGAGGGTTCACAGGAGAGCTTCTGTAAAATTTGGAAGGTAGGAAACGAGGTACTGGCAGAAGTAAAGCTGTGAGGACGGGGAGTGACTGTGCTCGGGTAGCTCAGTTGGTACAACACTTGCCTGCGAAAGGCAAAGTTCCCGAGTTCGAGTCTCGGTCCGGCACACAGTTTGAATCTGCCAGGAAGTTTCATATCAGCGCACCCTCCGCTGCAGAGTGAAAATCTCATTTCAATAAGGGAGGTTCTCTGCAGATTCGGTGAGAAGAGGAACAGATTGACAAGGGGGTGATACGGTACTTGTTAAAGCATCTATGAATAACTTCAGTGGTACCTGATTAAACAAAATATGGTGGACAGAGATTGGAATAGATTCAACTAATAACTGAATATGTTGGGTGGAAGTACTACTCTGAGAAAAAGAGTTTGACGCTGCAGACGACTTCATGCGAGGCCACATGTAACAAATCAGGACGGAGAAGACTTAAAAAAAATTCCAATATAGAGAGAAAGAAGTATCAGTGACTGAGATAATTAACGTCTGTGACTCCCAAATTATGTGCAACGACGCCAGTACAGAAACTGATGTTTATTTAATTTTTTGTACGCACATGATCTGGTCGTCGCTACACTAGAGAATACAGGCCACTTATGATAGCTTTCGTATGTGGAGAACCATACAGACGAAGTTCATTGAAACATCTTTGCGACTGCCTCATTAACGGAAATCCACATCATTGGAGACACTAGTCAACTACATTTTAGTTGTAAAGAATGTGAATAGTGCTATTTGCTAAGTCGTGAGTGCTGATTTCAAAAATGGAATATATTTTCGGCTATAGGGTTCAGTTTCTTTGTGACACGCTACCATCTACCGAAATCGGAAAACGCTAAAAATAGATTAGTATTCAGCAGCGTAAGTTAAATAGTCTGTAAATGTAACTGGAATGTAATCAATATATGAAGAAGGAATTTCTCACAAGAACCTCAGTTCAGAAGTCTACCTCTATAAAAGGATATTGGTTTGGCAGCATAGCCGTATCATGCTTGAACAGGTAAAATCACGTTTTGTTTCTTGTCACAAGCATATAAGCAATTAGAGTCCTGATAACTATTTGTTGTCCCAAAAGAATTGGTGTTTGTGTTTATTTAATACAAGAAAACCTTGATACCTGTGTTTGTTAACTCTGAAAACACAAAATCAAAAAAAAAAAGAGAAACTGTTGCGGAGGTGTGCTACGAACGTTATTTTGGGTGTACTGGCAATTTACAAGGCAAGGATAGCAATAAGTATTTGGGAACGAGCGACTTGTCCGTCTAAAAAACTATTTACACAATCTTCCTAGTGATGCAGCTACTTGTGAGAGCAGCTTTCATAAACAGACTGAAAAACACGACGAATGACTTTAATTCATCAATGCTCATCCAAGCTGGTCAATAAGTAATAAAGTGACATTGAACATAAAGGAAACTAATGCCATAAATTTCAGTTTGAAAAGGAGAAAAGGCAATGTAAAATTAAATGTATATGGCACCTCTACAAACTGTGTAACAAATGCAAAATATCTAGGAATAAATAATGATTCTCAGGTACTTGCAAACAGAATGTCATCAGCATGTTATGCCCTTAGAATCCTTTCAAGCTGGTCAATAAGTAATAAAGTGACATTGAACATAAAGAAAACTAATGCCATGAATTTCAGTTTGAAAAGGAGAAAAGGCAATGTTAAATTAAATGTATATGGCACCTCTACAAACTGTGTAACAAATGCAAAATTTCTAGGAATACATAATGATTCTCAGGTACTTGCAAACAGAATGTCATCAACATGTTATGCCCTTAGAATCATATCGTCAGTGTGTAACATGCAGTTTCTTTTAGTTACATATTATTCATATATACACTCAATTCTTAGCTATGGCACTCTTTTTTGTCTAACAAATGCACAAAATATGAACAAAATTTTCAAATTCCAGAAAAGAGCCATAAGAATGGTAACCAAAAATACTAGTCGAGCTCATTGTAAAGATCTGTTCAGAAAACTGGGAATTTTAACTCCTCCATGACAATAAATTTACCAGTCACTTGTACACATCAAAAATAACATTGGTAATTACTGCACAAACAGCTCTGTCCATGACCATGCAACAAGAGACAGACTAATCTACATTCACCAAGAAAATATAAACAAAAACTCAAAACAGCATTTTATACCCAGGAATAAAACTGCACAATAAATTACCAAAAGAGATTAAAGAAATTGAAAAAAATACACATATTTAAGACGACGGCTAAAAAGTACCTGTTATGCAATACATTTCGTACATTCAAGGATTACATAGCTAAAACAGGGGTTTGATAAAAATGTTATACAAATCAATAATAATAATAATTATTGTTATTATAATTATAAAATATCCAACATTCCACATAACACCTACACTTTATGATCTTTTCCTTTCCAGAAACACTTATTCCGAAGATATGTATAATACAATACTAATACCTCTTCCTCTTTCTGAGCCTTAAATCTCACTCAATTTTCAGTTTTTCAGGATAGCAAATGGGAAGCTACGGTACAGAAAGAGATCACCAGTGTGTGTGTGTGTGCGTGTGTGTGTGTGTGTGTGTGCGTGTGTGTGTGTGTGTGTGTGTGTGAGTGGTGTGTGTGTGTGTGTGTGTGTGTGTGTGTGTGTGTGTAGTGAGTGAAGTGTTATGAAACAATGTGTGTATATTGTGTGCAGTGACTGGTAGCGAGATATTAGTGAAGAATGTGGCATTACATTATTTAATAGGTTATTTGTAAAGAAAGTATTGTATACCAGGACTAAATATAATGACTTGTGCGGCTGATACCGGCGGAGGTTCGAATCCTCCCTCGGGCACGGGTGTGTGTGTTAGTGCTTAAGATAATTTAGATTAAGTAGTGTGTAAGCTTAGAGACTGATGACCTTAGGAGTTAAGTCCCATAAGATTTCACACACATCCCCTCGACGATCACCAGAGGTGTACGGCCAGTATAGGAGATCGCTCCCCACACCATGATGCCGGGTGTTGGCCCTGGGTGCCTCGGTCGTATGCAGTCCTGATTGTGGCGCTCACCTGCACGGCGCCAAACACGCATACGACCATCATTGGCACCAAGGCAGAAGCGACTCTCATCGCTGAAGACGACACGTCTCCATTCGTCCATCCATTCACGCCTGTCGCGACACCACTGGAGGCGGGCTGCACGATGTTGGGGCGTGAGCGGAAGACGGCCTAACGGTGTGCGGGACCGTAGCCCAGCTTCATGGAGACGGTTGCGAATGGTCCTCGCCGCTACCCCATGAGCAACAGTGTCCCTAATTTGCTGGGAAGTGGCGGTGCGGTCCCCTACGGCACTTCGTAGGATCCTACGGTCTTGGCGTGCATCCGTGCGTCGCTGCGGTCCGGTCCCAGGTCGACGGGCACGTGCACCTCCCGCCGACCACTGGCGACAACATCGATGTACTGTGGAGACCTCACGCCCCACGTGTTGAGCAATTCGGTGGTACGTCCAACCGGCCTCCCGCATTCCCACTATACGGCCTCGCTCAAAGTCCGTCAACTGCACATACGGTTCACGTCCACGCTGTCGCGACATGCTACCAGTGTTAAAGACTGCGATGGAGCTCCGTATGCCACGGCAAACTGGCTGACACTGACGGCGGCGGTGCACAAATGCTGCGCAGCTAGCGCCATTCGACGGCCAACACCGCGGTTTCTGGTGTGTCCGCTGTGCCGTGTGTGTGATCATTGCTTGTACAGCCCTCTCGCAGTGTCCGGAGCAATTATGGTGGGTCTGACACACCGGTGTCAACGTGTTCTTTTTTCCATTTCCAGGAGTGTATGTGTATACGAATCAGCTCATTTTAAATTGATCTTAATTTGCAAATACTTTGACATGTCCCATATCATTGTAAAAAGAGGTCTAAGGATGAATAAAGCTACTACTACTACTACTACTACTACTACTACTACCACTACCAATACCAATTAGCACGAAACACAGCAGCTGACTAAAAAAGTGGACAACTCACGAGGGGAGAAGGGAACGCCAACGGATCTCATAGTTCAGGAAGGTATGTGATGTTGCTGCAGCAATTTCAAGGTCGAATCAAATTTACTAGCTTGGCCTAGATGCATGCACTGATTCAGTTCAGAAGGGTGTCAAATAGTCGTCGCATCATCTCATGAGGCAAACTGACCCATAGCCCTTATAACTGGTCTTTTACGTCAGCAGTATTGGCCACAGGAGGGGTTGTTGGAGTCCGAGCTGATCCCCACAAGTTCTATCGTGAAGATCTGTGGATCTTGTAGGCTACTGTGGATCTTGTAAGCTACAGGTGTACCTCAACATCAGTCACGTCACTTCATAGAGGCACGTGGCATGTGTGGATGGACATTGTTGTGTCGAAAACTGGTACCACGACCCGGTTGCGTCAGGACGCGGGATATCTATGGCGTATCGTTGTGCTAACAGAGATGACTCTAACGATACCAGCCATGACCGGAAGCCACGCACGATAGCACCCCACACCATGGTGCTGGAGTAACGTTCGTGGCTCTTCAAACTCTGGGTGAGTCCAACCTCTCCCCAGGTCATCAACATATTCGCTGAAGATGGTCATCTACCACGGTGAAGAAACATGATTCAGCTCTAAACACACTGAGATTTCGTTCATCAGCTCTCCATACTTCCCGATCACAGCACTACTTCCAACGCAGCCACTTGCGTTGTGATAACAGTAGCCCAAAAAATGGTTCAAATGGCACAAGGGGACTTAATATCTGAGGTCATAAGTCCCCTAGAACATTGAACGACTTAAACCTAACTAACCTAAAGACATCACATACAGTCATGTCCGAGGCAGGATTCGAACCTGCGACCGTAGCGGTCGCGCCTTTCCAGACTGAAACGCCTAGAACCGCTAGGCCGCAGCGTTTGGCAACAGTAGCCTACACATGGGGTAGTAAATGCCTAGTCCTGCTGTAACTAATGACCGTTGAATGGTGCAGAGTGACACATAATGGTTCATGGAGTCCAGTCCTTGTTCTCTAATGGTAGGCGCAGAGTGAAGAAGTTACGGTGTTCTTGGTGTACAACACAAAGATCATCCCTTGCGATACTCACACGTGGTCGACCGGAACCTTTACAGTGACTATGCATGCACTCCCTCACGTTCCCGTCCAGTCTAACACTGGGCAAATGTCACATCTAAATCCTCGAAGGATCGTCATAATTTGACCAGCCAGTTAAATTTGGATCCAAAATTAGGCCCTTTCCAGTCCCTGTCAGGTTGTAATATCACTGTCTCACATGAGTATGCAAGCTATATCGTGGCCATTTCTCTTTGAAACTGTCCAGTAACATATGTGGGAGTATAATATTTAAGTTTCCTTGATCACGTGGTCGCTCAGTTACACCGGTCTGTAATTACGGATCTGAATCAGCATCACCAGTGGCTGTTTTTTCACTGTTTGTTCTTCTGCCTTTCCTGGGTAGTTAGTGGAGGCTTCGAAGACCTGAAAACTTACCAATTGCATGTGCAACATACGGATATGTTTAAGAGGATTTTGTTGCTTAAAAACATTTTTACTGTGGGCAGGTGCCCTGCCGCAGGTAGCGGGGCTCACTTCCTCTTTCCTTCAGCATGCTATCAGGAGGAATACAGCACGCTCATTTCGCCGTACAAGGAAACATAGAATTTCTTCGCAAAAGCACATTAGACAGATAAGAGAACTATAGGTGTGGCCAGATCAGGGTATGTGATTGTACGTTATGATGTCTCGGAGTAATGTACAGTGTCGACCTTCAGAAACGATACTCCACAGGCATCTCCCTGATCTTCATAGCGATCACACAATGTCTGACTCTGATTACACTCCTTATATGTCCCACCAGGTCTGCAAACAACACTAGACACGAACGACACTAATACACGCTGCTATCCACTCTGCCTGTCACACAGAAGTCCCACTTTAATCACTCACATATAAGTCAAGGATGTGTACGTGCATGAAGTTATTTTGACATCCGACCATGATTTCTGGGTATATCTATAACATGGATAAAGTAATAGTGCGTGTAGAAATTACGTACAGAAACTTTCCTCACTAATTAGCCAATCTTCAGTGAAAATGTTATCAAAATCTGTGTAGTAGTTTCTATGGTTAGTCGTCGCATACAGCTAGAGAATTACGGAATCGAACAGGTGAGGACTTTGAAGTAGGTAGACATACAGATATGAAATGACAGACATGTGTGGATTCCGCTCAACTGTCGATACTCTCTCGAATTGCGGCGACTGTTTACTTTGCTGATATTTCCACCAAATGCCGCCTCGATTGAAGCTGACCGTTTTGTACCTCTCGCCACTGGCACTAGATTTCTTCTCAAACGCAAATTAAATATCGAACAAACAACATTACATACATTACTTCCACGATTTCTACAATTATGAAAGACATTAACAAACATTCCTCATGACTCCCTCTACCTATTATTGAAATCCATGTCAAAATCCCTACAGTAGTTCTTGACATTAGCTTTTACATACAGATTGAAAAGCGCAGAGGGGATATGGTTTTATAACACATATAGATCCTGTTCCCGTGTTTTGGTACGAACCAGAGAACCATGTACTTCATTGTAATATCTGATGAGAAAATAAAAGGAATAAGTGGAAGTAACTTTAAAGGAAGCATTAAAAGAAGCTATAAGTCCTATATGTCACAGTGGGGATTTGTCGATGCCAATACCTCCTGAGAATGTGAAAGAAAAACGAAATCAGTGACGACACTGCAAAGAACTACGAAGGAGAAATGGATGTCGATACAACATTTCAAAACTACAGTCAATCAAACGATGCACACTTTTTTCACAACGGGATCTCAACGGACTTGTTTATGGTTAGTCGAAACAAATGGGTTAGCCATTAGCTTCGCGATTAAAATTAGGGAATGTTTTTCACGATACGGACGTGAGAGTCCAGGAATTCTTCATACTGACGTGTCAAAAACTTCGCCCCGACCGTAGTGCCACACTGTATTCCAAGACCTGTGGAGTATATTGAGGCTGCCGAGCGGTTATAGGCCCTTCAGTCTGGAACCGCGCTGATGGTACTGTCGCAGGTTCAAATCCTGCCCCGGGCATGGATGTGTCTGATGTCCTTAGGTTAGTTAGGTTCAAAGAGTTCCAAGTATAGGTGACTGATGACATCAGATATTAAGTCCCATAGTGCTTAGAGCCATTTAAAGCGTCCAATGAGGATGCTTTGATGAGACTATATGACGCGATACATTTATCTACACGAGATGTATTCCATCTTACTTTCTCAAACATAAAACCCTTACTAAAAAACAGTATTTGGTGGCTGCTGCTACAAGCAGTACTTTAGCAGCCATTTAAAGGAAGAGACTAATTCTGTTTAGTACGTGCTTTGTCTTATCTGAAAAGGAAATATGACAGACTGGATTTCGTAGGACAGTTTGTTTATTGTATTGATGTTATTTTCAAAGGATCATTTCAGCTTCTGACAAATGATGTGACAGAAATTTACACTCAGGTGCCGAAAGTCGTGTGATAGCGTTCTACGCATATACAGATGGTCGCAGTGTCACGTACGCAAGGTACAATTGACAGAACTGTAATTTGTACTCAGATGATTTACGTTAAAAGGTTTACGACGAGTTTATGGACACACGATGGAAATTAACAGTCTTTGAACGCGGAATGGTAGGTGGAGGTAAAGGCGTGGGACATTCCATTTTACAAATCTTTAGGAAATTCAGTGTTCCAAGATCCACAGTGTCAAGAGTGGTGCAAGAATTCCAGATTCCGGGCATTACCTCTCACCAAGGACAACGTAGTGGCCGACTGCCTTCACTTAACGATCGACTGTAGTGGCGTTTGTGTTGAGTTGTCATTGCCGAAAGACAAGCAGCACTGTGTAAATTAACGGCAGAAGTCAATATAGGACGTACGATGAACGTATCCGTGAAGAGAGTGCGACAAAATTTGACGACAATGGTCTATGGCAGCAAACGACCGACGCGAGTGCCTTTTGCTAACTGCGCGATATCGCCTGTTCGAGGTTAGAGGGAATACCAACTGGGCTGAGAAGGAAGGAATACTATGTTAGTCCGCGCAGGTTTGCAAAGCCACTGTCAAGGGTAGCGTAGTGGTTAGCGCATCTGTCTAGTGAGCAGGAGACCTCCTTTCCAATGCCAGACTTAGTACACAATTTTCATTCTTCACCTCATTCTGAGTATATACATCTTCATTTTTAAATCATATCTTTTTAAGGTTTCACTACTGTTTCTGATCTGAGGCGAAATATCTCCTGCATAAATGAGGAGCTCTTTTTAACTTCATTTATTTGTTCTCTCCTCACAGTTGCATTTTAGAAACCCGACATCAGCATCAGGAAGTTCGCCGTTTTCCACATTCATTCAGTACTACGTTCTCACAGGAGTCACAGAGACAGGTAATCTTCCGCAATCTTGAAGAGGCTGTAGTAGATGGAGAATTCACAGTGCGTAACTTTTTGTCTTGTTTTAAGGTGAGTTCATGTATTATTATGACATGAAAATAGCAACCTTTAGCACCATATGGTGATTGCCTCCAGATTACGAAACCAGCAAAGAACAAAGTATATGATTCTTATGCCCAGCCTGTCAGTAATATAACAAATGTGAACTAACATGCTCTGGCTCGAAATGTTTAGGGGTCCTTTACACGAAGATTAAATACTATTCCAAGAGCTACCTTTCCACCGATATAATAAAATTAGTTGTGATGTATGCACAGGTGCAAAAGCAATTGAGCACAACAAATCAGGGATGTTATTACACATATTCATTCTCTAGAAAAGAATTTCCAAATTAAAGATTCAGTATGGGTATTCCTCGTAAATAATATGATAGCTTTACAAAGGTTAAAAATGCTGAATGACATTTTCACTGTGCAGCGTAGTGTGAGCTGATACGAACTTTCCTGGCAGATTAAAACTGTGTGCTGGACCGAAACTCGAACTGGGGACCTTTGCCTTTCGCGGGCAAGTGCTCCACCATCTGTTCCACCCAAGCGCGACTGACGGTCCGTACTCACAGCTTTACTTCAGCCAGACACCGTCTCCTACCTTCCAAACTTTACAAAAGCTCTCCTGCGAACCTTGTAGGACTAGCACTCCTGAAAGAAAGGATATTGCTGAGACCTGGCTTAGCCAAAGCCTCGGGGATGTTTCCAGAATGATATTTTCACTTGGCAGCGGAGTTCGCGCCGATATGAAACTTCCTGCCAGATTAAAACTATGTGCCAGACTGAGACTCGAACTCGGGACCTTTGCCTGTACCATCTGAACACTTGCCCACGAAAGGCAAAGGTCCCGAGTTCGAGTCTCGGTCCGGCATACAATTTTAATCTGCCAGGTAGTTTCATCTAAAAATGCAGAATCATTACATCAAGTGCTGTCGCAGTAACAAAATAGAAATGTCTTCAAGAATTCTGATAGACTGTATGTAACTTGTTGATAGCAAACTGAGCCTGATAAGCAGAATCTCATTTTATTGCTGAATACAGGATCCACAACTGCGCTAAAAACTGCTCACAATCCAAGCTACAAAAATGCTAATGAATACTGTAGCGGAAGAGATTGGTCTCTGTCAGGCAACAAATGACAGCGACGGACTACTGATGGTATTTCACTGCTGTGCTCACAACCCTGTCGTTATACCGCTGCAGCAGATGCTCCTGCTGTGTGAGGTAGATCCCACTCGATAAAACCACTGCCCCGGGCCCCCCGCAGATTCTTCGCGGCACTGACTCAGTGAATTCCACACTCTGTGAAACGGCGTCAGCGTATTGAATGCTTGATAATCACCACTGAGTTGCTTTTTTTCTGAATGTTTATCTAAGGATTTTGACAGGTGTGCTTATAATGATATCTTGTCAGACATGGAAACTCTCGGCACATGTTCATAAATCCTAGAATATATAATTTGAAAGCAGTATTATTTTCTTTTACTTTTCTATAGTATTACGCCATCCAATTTTTTAATTCCGTTATGTACTGGCGGATATTGTTTGCAAGTTTCGTTGCATGAACGTTGTATTTTTCCCATATAGCCTGCCTTATGATTTTGCAAAGAAATCTGTCTCTTTCTCGCACTGTAGCTGGAACAGAAGTTCTGAAATTATATATGGATTCAAGGACATAGTTCTTACATCAAAAGCGTACACTAATATGACAAAAAGGCGATAGTGTTATGCAGATACACAGATGGCGGTAGAATCGCGTACACAAAGTACACTCCTGGAAATTGAAATAAGAACACCGTGAATTCATTGTCCCAGGAAGGGGAAACTTTATTGACATGTTCCTGGGGTCAGATACATCACATGATCACACTGACAGAACCGCAGGCACATAGACACAGGCAACAGAGCATGCACAATGTCGGCACTAGTATAGTGTATATCCACCTTTCGCAAGCAATGCAGGCTGCTATTCTCCCATGGAGACGATCGTAGAGATGCTGGATGTAGTCCTGTGGAACGGCTTGCCATGCCATTTCCACCTGGTGCCTCAGTTGGACCAGCGTTCGTGCTGGACTTGCAGACCACGTGAGACGACGCTTCATCCAGTCCCAAACATGCTCAATGGGGGACAGATCCGGAGATCTTGCTGGCCAGGGTAGTTGACTTACACCTTCTACAGCACGTTGGGTGGCACGGGATACATGCGGACGTGCATTGTCCTGTTGGAACAGCAAGTTCCCTTGCCGGTCTAGGAATGGTAGAACGATGGGTTCGATGACGGTTTGGATGTACCGTCCACTATTCAGTGTCCCCTCGACGATCACCAGAGGTGTACCGCCAGTGTAGGAGATCGCTCCCCACACCATGATGCCGGGTGTTGGCCCTGGGTGCCTCGGTCGTATGCAGTCCTGATTGCACGGCGCCAAACACGCATACGACCATCATTGGCACCAAGGCAGAAGCGACTCTCATCGTTGAAGACGACACGTCTCCATTCGTCCCTCCATTCACGCCTGTCGCGACACCACTGGAGGCGGGCTGCACGATGTTGGGGTGTGAGCGGAAGACGGCCTTACGGTGTGCGGGACCGTAGCCCAGCTTCATGGAGACGGTTGCGAATGGTCCTCACCGATACCCCAGGAGCAAGAGTGTCCCTAATTTGCTGGGAAGTGGCGGTGCGGTCCCCTACGGCACTGCGTAGGATCCTACGGTCTTGGCGTGCATCCGTGCGTCGCTGCGGTCCGGTCCCAGGTCGACGGGCACGTGCACCTTCCGCCGACCACTGGCGACAACATCGATGTACTGTGGAGACCTCACGCCCCACGTGTTGAACAATTCGGCGGTACGTCCACCCGGCCTGCCGCATGCCCACTATACGCCCTCGCCCTCGCTCAAAGTCCGTCAACTGCACATACGGTTCACGTCCACGCTTTCGCGGCATGCTACCAGTGTTAAAGACTGCGATGGAGCTCCGTCTGCCACGGCAAACTGGCTGACACTGACGGCGGCGGTGCACAAATGCTGCGCAGCTAGCGCCATTCGACGGCCAACACCGCGGTTCCTGGTGTGTCCGCTGTGCCGTGCGTGTGATCATTGCTTCTACAGCCCTCTCGCAGTGTCCGGAGCAAGTATGTTGGGTCTGACACATCCGTGTCAATGTGTTCTTTTTTCCATTTCCAGGAGTGTATAAAAAAGGCGCAAAGCATAGATGGATTTGTCATTTGTTCTCAGGAGGTTCACTTGAAAAGGTGTCCGACTAGATTATGGACGCAAGATGGGAATTAAGAGTCTGTGAAAGCTGAATGATAGTTGGAGCTAGAATCATGAGTCATTCCAATTCGGAAAAAGCTAGGATATTCCATGTTCTTAGATCCACAGTGTCAAGAGTGTGCCGAAAATAGTAGATTTCAGGTATTGCTTCTGACCACAGACAACGCTGTAGGGGCGGCTGTCACCAAACGACCGAAAGCAGCAGTGTTTGTGTAGTTATCAGTGCTAAAAAAAAAACCAGCAACGTTGCGTGAAATAACCGTAGAGATCAATGTGGGACGTCAGACGAACGTGTCTGTCAGAAAAGAGCAGCGAAATTTCCCGTTAAATGGCTATGGCAGCAGGCGACCGACGTCAAGTGCCCTTGCGAACATCACGACATAGCCTGCAGCGCCTCTCCCTGGCTCGTGATCATATCGGTTGTTGGACCCTAGACGAATGGAAAAGCGTGAGCTTATCAGATGAGTCACGATTTTACTTTGTAAGCGCCGACGGTAGGATTCGAGTGTGGCGCAGAACCCACCAAGCTACAGACCCAAGTTGTCAACAGGCACTGTGAAATCTGGCGGTGGCTTCGTGACGTGCGTTTAACGTGTGTTTGCATGAAATGGACTACGACGTCAGATCTAACTGAAGGATCGATCACTGACTGGCAATGCTTATGTTCCGCTACACAGAGACCGTTTGAAGTCATTCATGTTCTCAGAGGATGCCCATGCACCGGGTCACAACTGTTCGCGATTGGTTTGAAAGACATTCTGGACACTTAGAGGGAAATATTTACTCACCCAGAGCGCCCGACACGTGACGCAAAAAATGGTTCTAATGGCTCTGAGCACTATGGGACTTTACTTCTCAGGTCATCAGTCCCCTAAACCTTAAAACTACTTAAACCTAACTAACCTAAGGACATCACGCACACCCATGCCCGAGGCAGGATTCGAACCTGCGACTGTAGCGGTTGCGCGGTTCCAGACTGTAGCATCTAGAACCGCCCGGCCTCTCTGGCCGGCCATGTCACGCAATCGACAGGCCAGTTCGTTCACAAATTCTTGCACCGTCGTCATTTTCGCGATTGTGGACAAATGTAGAGGCGGCACAGCTCAAAATTTCTTCATAGAACTTTCAGCGTCTTGTTGAGTCAATGCCACGTTCAGTTGCTGTTCTACGACCTGCAAAAGGAGGTATCCCATGACTTTTGTCAGCTTAGGGTGTACTGTTCATGTAACTGAAAGAACATTGTTTTTGTTGATTATTGTAATTTGGATACTTTTGACCAAGTGGAATAAACTCTGCACGGAATTAACCAAAATTCAGAATTTTATGACTATTACATTACGTAGGTATTTAGAAAAAATTATACACTTTTAATTGCTTTATGTTAGTGACATCGATAAGTCTGCTACGGTTGTAAGAACTACGCAGTAAATTGGAAGATGTTGTGAAAAATTTATTTTCCTCGTTCGATTTCTGTTACGTATAGTGAATTAAGTATGGAGGACAACAATAATGACATTTCGCATTCTAGTTTAGAATTTATTGCTGGAAGTAATGCTGTTGCAGTTGCCTGCAGGTTTCCTCCCTGGTATAGTGCTTGATTTTATTTACATACAACAGGAAATCCCCCTCGCCCCACTCTCTCTTGCTCTCTCCTTTTCCTACTAATAAATTTTTAAATAAATATAGTTTTCGTTGTAATAAAAGTAAATGGTTGGAACGTTGCGATTGTTTGTCTAGAATTGTTACGACCTAAGAGCATCAACAGATCAAATTTAAAGCGGTTTACGTTACTAAAATTACAGACCGGAAAAGGCAATTTTCCTTATTATAGCAGCCACAATCTACAAAATACGTTAAATAGACCCTTAAATTACTAAGGAAAAGAATCAGCAGGTCGACATGCCGAGAATCACATCATTTGATACAGTAATTTGATGCGAAGACACAATTGGCGAGTAAACGAACTTGAAATGCTAAAAAGCAAGATGGGAAACTGTTCTGATTCCGTGATGCCTGTCACCGAATTGCGTGTTACAGAGTGATTAAATGTCAGTACTTAACAACGGCATACAGGAAACAAAACACGAAAATTCAGCTCATTTAACAGAAAACTGAACGCTTCGTGGTTCTGTGCTTTCAGAGAGAGTGCAACAAAAATATCCTATTTAGATACTTTCCCAAATGTCACAACCTTTCTCATTAAAGCTAATAGTCAGTGTGTTGAATGCTTGTCTCTCATCGTTTATGTAGATCCCTCTTTCACACACTCTTTACAATGCTCTCCGCCTGTGTGGGCGTATTGCTTGCTGTGTTTCCAACACGAAGAGAACTTGCACAATACACCGTCTATATAGACCGAGGGCCATTAAATTTGCGGGAGTTCAAAGCTGTCGTGTGCAGTCCTAAAATAGCCAGCCAATTTTGACGTTAAAATTGTCTCTTCAACCGAAATACAAGAACATGCCTTGTTTTTGCAAACGAAAATGATTCAGTTCTGGGTTTGATTAACTTTGCTTTACTTCAGTTACTTTATTGAAACGCCCCATGAATGACAGTCGCGATAAACAGATTGTAAATGAACTTACAGATTGAAAAAGTTGTACAAATCCCATGAGACAATGTATTGGCTTTGCTGCTTACGTGTTCTTACGGCATACTTGACTCGCATTCGTGAGGACAACGGTTCAAACCCGCGTCCGGCCATTCTGATTTAGGTTTCTCGTGAATTCCCTAAATCGCTTGACCGACTTCCTTCCCCACCCTTCCCTAACCTGATGACCTCGCTGTTTGGCCCACCACCGAAATCACGATATCAACCATATTCATAACTGACGATTTATTTCTTTTCCTGCAGTCCTACTATGGTACAGCAGTTGTCAACAGGAAACAACTTTAATCTGCCTTTTATGTGGAAGATTACATTTACGTCAGGTTGCACTATATTGAGATCTATTTATCATGTGAACTACATGATTGGTTTACAAAAATGTGCGTTACATCATTAAGGAACCCCTTCACATAAAAATATCATAACCACGCTCCAGAATACATAGCCCTCGTATTGAACAAATAGTTCTGATGAGAGAAACTTATTACAAGGATTACGTCAGAAAACAAGTCAGTATCATCTATCATATATACAACAAAAACTGCTCTCCATACTACTCTATCCTGCGCAAGCTGCTTCATCTCCCAGTACGTACTGAAGTATGCATCCTTCAAAATCTGCTTAGTGTATTCATCTCTTAGTCTCCCGCTACGATTTTTACTCTCCACGCTGCCCTCCCATACTAAATTTGTGATCCCCTGATGCCTCAAAACATGTCCTACCAACCGATCTCTTCTTCTAGTCAAGTTGTGCCACAAACTCCTTTTCTCAGCAATTCTATTCAATACCTCCTCATCAGTTATGTGATCTACCCATCTAATCTTCAGCATTCTTCTGTAGCACCACATTTAGAAAGCTTCTATTCTCTTCTTGCCCAAACTATTTATCGTCCATGTTTCACTTCCATACATGGCTACACTCCCTGCAAATAGTTTCAGAAACGACTTCCTGACACTTAAATCTATACTCGATGTTATTGCCACTGCCAGTCTACATTTTACATCCTCTCTACCTCGACCATCGTCAGTTATTTTGCTCCCCAAATAGCAAAGTGCCTCATTTCCTAATCTAATTTCCTCTGCATCACCCGAGTGAACTCGATTACATTTCATTATCCTCGTTTTGCTTTTGTTGATGTTCATCTTATATTCTACTTTCAACTCACTGTACATTCCGTTCAACTGCTCTTCCAAGTCCTTTGCGGTCTCTGACAGAATTACAATGTCATCCGTGAACCTTAAAGTTTTTATTTCTTCTCCATGGACTTTAATACCTACTCCGAATTTTTCTTTTACCAAACACTAAAAAATATAAATATACGATCATCGTTACGATACACAGTCAATCTTGCAAAAGTCAGAGCAGTAATGGGGCAAAAATAAATCAAGCATTCTACCTGGATAGATAGAAGGCCAATCATAAATTTTAGTTTTTTTTATAATACTTATATTTCAAGCTTGTAACTTTCCAGTCACCACTAAATACATTTTCAGAGATGTAGTATATTTGGATAAAAAGATCTCGAATAATTTGCCGAGACAAATTTGCATAAAACATTATATTATACCCGTGGTCTAGGGATAGCGTCTTGGATTCGATATCAAAACGTCTTGCATTATGTGCAACTGACGTACGCCGCTGATGGTCATAGAAGGCACCGTATCGGCTGTACGAATTTGAATGCGATTACCCTACAGATAGTGAAACCATATTGGCTGAATAAGGGTATCCGTGGTCTATGGGTAGCGTCTTTGAATCATAATCAAAGCGTCTTCAGTCCCGGGTTCGATCCATTCCACTTCTTAAATTTTGATAAACAATCAGCATTGGTGGCCGAAGACTTCCTGCATAAGAAGTCAGCCTCATTCTGCCAACGGCCTTGTCAAAGAGGGCGGAAGAGCGGATAGAGGTTCAGGGCACTCTCTTGTCATAGGGGTGGGAAATTGCCCCTAAAGGCGAAAGAGTCACCAATGATCAACGACTTGAGGATGCAGAAGGCAATGGAAACCACTGCATTAAAGACACGTAACGTGTATCCACAGGACATGTGGCCTGTAGTTGAAGAAGTGTCATGATGATCTCTCCATTGGCAAAAGATTCCGAAAAAATCCCCCAAACGGACTGCCAAGGGGGAGGTTACCATGAGAAAAAGATTGAATAACCAACGAAAGGATAATGTTCTACTACTCGGGGCGTCGAATGTCAGAAGCTTGAACGTGGTAGGGAAGCTAGTATATCTGAAAAGGGAAATGCAAAGGCTCAATCCAGATATAGTAGGGGTCAGTGAAGTGAAGTGGAAGGAAGACAAGGATATCTGGTCAGATGAGTATCGGGTAATATCAACAGCAGCAGAAAAAGGTATGACAGGTGTAGGATTCGTAATGAATAGGAAGGTAGGGCAGAGGGTTTGTTACTGTGAACAGTTCAGTGACCGGGTTGTTCTAATCAGAATCGACAGCAGACCAACACCGACAACGATAGTTCAGGTATACATGCCGACGTCGCAAGCTGAAGATGAACAGATAGAGAAAGTGTATGAGGATATTGAAAGGGTAATGCAATATGAAAAGGGGGACGAAAATCAAATAGTCATTGGCGACTGGAGTGCAGTTATAGGGGAAGGAGTAGAAGAAAACGTTATAGGAGAATATGGGCTTGGGACAAGGAATGAAAGAGGAGAAAGACTAATTGAGTTCTGTAACAAGTTTCAGCTAGTAATAGCGAATACCCTGTTCAAGAATCACAAGAGGAGGAGGTATACTTGGAAAAGGCCGGGAGATACGGGAAGATTTCAATTAGATTACATCATGGTCAGACAGAGATTCCGAAATCAGATACTGGATTGTAAGGCGTACCCAGGAGCAGATATAGACTCAGATCACAATATAGTAGTGATGAAGAGTAGCCTGAAGTTCAAGACATTAGTCAGGAAGAATGAATACGCAAAGAAGTGGGATACGGAAGTTCTAAGGAATGACGAGATAGGTTTGAAGTTCTCTAACGCTATAGATACAGCAATAAGGAATAGCGCAGTAGGCAACACAGTTGAAGAGGAATGGACGTCTATAAAAAGGGCCATCACAGAAGTTGGGAAGGAAAACATAGGTACAAAGAAGGTAGCTGCGAAGAAACCATAGGTAACAGAAGAAATACTTCAGTTGATTGATGAAAGGAGGAAGCACAAACATGTCACGGGATAATCAGGAATACAGAAATACAAGTCGCTGAGGAATGAAATAAATAGGAAGTGCAGGGAAGCTAAGACGAAATGGCTGCAGGAAAATGTGAAGACATCGAAAAAGATATGATTGTCAGAAGGACAGACTCAGCATACAGGAAAGTCAAAACAACCTTTGGTGACATTAAAAGCAACGGTGGTAACATTAAGAGTGCAACGGGAATTCCATTGTTAAATGCAGAGGAGAGAGCAGATATGTGGAAAGAATACATTGAAAGCCTCTATGAGGGTGAAGATTTGTCTGATGTGATAGAAGAAGAAACAGGAGTCGATTTAGAAGAGGTAGGGGATACAGTTTTAGAATCGGAATTTAAAAGAGCTTTGGAGGACTTACGGTCAAATAAGGCAGAAGGGATACATAACATTCCATCAGAATTTCTAAAATCATTAGGGGAAGTGGCAACAAAACGACTATTCACGTAGGTGTGTAGAATATATGTCTGGTGACATACCATCTGACTTTCGGAAAAGCATCATCCACACAATTCCGAAGACGGCAAGAACTGACAAGTGCGAGAATTATCGCACAATCACTTAACAGCTCATGCATCGAGGCTGCTTACAAGAATAACGTACAGAAGAATGGAAAAGAAAATTGAGAATGCGCTAGGTGACGATCAGTTTGGCTTTAGGAACACTAAAGGCACGAGAGAGGCAATTCTGACGTTACGGCTAATAATGGAAGCAAGGCTAAAGAAAAATCAAGACACGTTCATAGGATTTGACGACCTGGAAAAAGCGTTCGACAATATAAAATGGTGCAAGCTGTTCAAGATTCTGAAAAAAGTAGGGGTAAGCTATAGGGAGAGACGGGTCATATACAATATGTACAACAACCAAGAGGGAATAATAAGAGTGGACGATCAAGAACGAAGTGCCCGTATTACGAAGGGAGTAAGACAAGGCAGTAGCCTTTCGCCCCTACTCTTCAATTTGTACATCGAGGAAGTAATGATGGAAATAAAAGAAAGGTTCAGGAGTGGAATTAAAATACAAAGGATATCAATGATACGATTCGCTAATGACATTGCTATCCTGAGTGAAAGTGAAGAAGAATTAAATGATCTGCTGAACGGAATGAACAGTCTAATGAGTACACTGTATGGTTTGAGAGTAAATCGGAGAAAGACGAAGGTAATGAGAAGTAGAAGAAATGAGAACAGCGAGAAACTTAACATCAGGATTGATGGCACGAAGTCAATGAAGTTAAGGAATTCTACTACCTAGGCAGTAAAATAACCAATGACGGGCGGTGCAAGGAGAACATCAAAAGCAGACTCCCTATGGTAAAAAAGGCATTTCTGGCCCAGAGAAGTCTACTAATAACAAATACCGGCCTTAATCTGAGGAAGAAATTTCTGAGGATCTACGTCTGGAGTACAGCATTGTATGGTAGTGATACATGGACTGTGTGAAAACCGGAACAGAAGAGAATCGAAGCATTTGAGATGTGGTGCTATAGACGAATGTTGAAAATTAGGTGGACTACCCCTTCCAGCATCGTCATCAGCATCGTCATCAGAGGCTACGTCTAACTGGTGATGATTCCTCTTTTGTGCCAGAGGATACATCTGATTGGCAAGATTACGGCATGGTAACATCACACATGTGATGTATTGTGATGTGGCGTTCTCTACGACCATAGATTAATTCTGCGCTCTGTGTTCAGCATCACATGGGGAGCCACCACTGACATCAGGCAGTAAGCTACGTGAAATCTTCCTCTGCCCTCTTTTTTTGATCATATAATTTACACATCGCTTGGCCGATCTAATGTTGTAATTTATAAGAAGACAAGATCATTTGATGTGGAATAGTTAATTTCTTGACCAGTTTCGCCAGTAACTAGGTTCTCAGATTCTCCAATCTATAATGTACAGATAGAATAACGTTAATGTGGTAATCAGTATGACCGTACAACAGTTATGCAAAGGAACCATGTTATATGAGTTGAAAAACTACGTATCTCCCAGAAATGTGATTACACATCGGTCTCGACGATATACTGAGAACATGTTCCAATTATAATAATGCACCTTCACAATGGCTTTTCATAAATATGGAACTTACTAAATAAAATACCCATAGCCTAATAAGAACACAGGACAAAAGACAGGTACAACAGTAAGGATGAAGTACCTATGACAACTAAGGAAGACTGAGCCGATGCACATCACAACCTGTAAAACCTTGCCCCTCCTCCTTCCTCCCCATCTCTCCCCTTTCCCTCTTCAACCACTGCAACCTCAGTTGGTTTTTTAGGTCGCTTATCTTACGTAAGTACCATTCACTATTTGTGATGTGTTCATGCATGCAATTTTTCCATGTGGATTGCTAGATAGCCTTTATATATATTGTACTACATTACGTTCCTACGATGTATGTTAATACGCATTCTGTATTGAATAATGTTCCTCTTTTACGATTTACTAACTGTCAATTACGCAAAATAATAATTTCTTTTTTTCTAGCTTTCAGCGTACCTTTACATATGTCTTTATGTATATGATGCTTCATCCATTTATGGACGACTTATATTTGGAACTGTGTCAACGTTTATCTTTAAGTTGGAACTCTGTACTTCTCTGTCGTTTTATTATGTGACGTGTTCTATTAAATCTGTTTTCTATCTTCCCCCTTTCCACGCGGCCACCCCCCTCCCAATCAGTCTAGGTTATACACCTTAAGAAAGAACCATTTACTTTTTTTTATGGGTCATTGTTGGTACTTAAGTGCACATGTCCCACGGGCGAGATCAATTACAGCTTCCCTCTCCAGAAGGAACTAAAGACCCAGAAGCACCAATACTGACAAGTTATCCACTGGTAGGAACGTGCATAACAAGCGATCATTTTCCAAGGATACTTCCACCTGCGTCTGGTATTTCATACTCTGTGCCTTTTTCCCAATGTCCCTTTAACCTTACAATTTGCAACTGGCAAAATCGGCAATCTTCGTATCTCCGATACCTCCTTGAAAAAGTGCGTGTTCATAACTGATACATTCGCACCTGTGTCAAGCAGAATAGCGGTTGTTATATACCATTTACAACTCCGGGAACACTTGCTTGGATATTTTCCCTTTGTGGCTTATCAGAGACAGCAAGTTCCTGATATAGCCCATCTTCGATCTTGTTGCCATCCTGATACCGTATCATGTTTATTTTTTGTTCCGTCGACCTATTGCCTTCATTGTTGGTCTCGGTCACCTGGCGAAGGCCTACAGGGGCCAAATTAGTTTGTTGGCTTCTGAGTGTTTTGTTTTGCTTCCGAAGGTACCTCCACTATCATAAGATTTTGTGAGTTTTCAGTCGGAGGAGGCCTGCTTGGATCCCACCACGGTGGATATTTATTGCTTGGTACAGGTATAGCCTGTACATGATTTATTGGTTGACCTGAATTGATAGAATTTTGCTGCTGCTGCCAATGACTTGGCCCTGGCTGTCGCCATTATTCACTGTCAACCCACATATTTTTAGGCTTGTCTTTATATGGATTGTCTGACCTGTTGTCATTTCGTCTCTTTCGGTTGCTATTGTTATTGTTTGTATTTTCATTGTGGTACTGCCTCTGATTATCCTTCGGTTGTTGGTGTCCTTCAGCCTTTCGATAATTACTGTTATTATTTGGATAACCAAAATTTTGGTTGTATGGATTCCTATTATTATTGTTATTGTATTTCCCGTTACTATATGCTTTACTTTTATTTTTCTTTGGGCTAGCTTCGCCCCTATTTCCATTATTTCCATTCCATGATTTTTTTCCATTGGGACTATTGATATTTCTGATCACGTCAGATTTTTTTCTGGCGTCTTCTTGCACTATATCCAGAGAATCAATTACAGACAGAAATTCTTTCAGGTTTCTGTAACACTAAATAGTTTTCCTCTAATATGTATCGGTAATCTAGATTTTAACACTCGTAATAAGTCTCTGATGGTTACTGGCTCATTTCAGTACCGGGTCATGTTAATATATTTTTCCAAGGACTTCCTTAAGGAACCTGACTTAGGATTGTACATTTGTGCATTGTAAACAACTTCACGGAGTCGCTCTTGAGTAGACGCTGACTAGAATTGATCAAGGAAAGCGTTCTCAAAGTCGTGGAAAGTCTTGTAAGTTTCTGCTGCATTCAATGCCCAGAGCAATGAATCACCAGAAATGGGTGAAACCACAAACTGTATTTTCTCTTCTTCCGACCATGATTTTCGATGAACACTTTGGAAGTTTCGAATGAAATGGAAACTACTGGATGTATGATTTTCTTGCTTTCTTCGTTGAATATTAAAAACTGTATATGTTTAATCAGAGTTTCTTCATGCATCAAAGTAGTACAGTGCATGGAATTGCTGTCATTCGCAGGTGGTGTGGTAAGTTTATTACAAGTACATTCTATTCCACTATTATTGTTCCTTGGTGCCACATATTGCTCTGGTAATATCAGTGGATTACAGAAACTTGGTCTTCCTTGTGGTGCGTTAATATTCGCCGTCAGATTATCTGCGATCTTTTGCCTGTCAATACCAGTGTTGTCATTATTGCATACTGTCAGATATTCAAAGTTTTGATTTTGAGAGCTCAGTACCCTGGATACCTCTGTTAGGACTTGCTTTCGGATTTCCGAGGGAATGTTCTCCTGCATTGTTTCCACAGCGTTAGCTAAAGCTTTTAATTGGTTCTCTAGTCTATCTACTTCCGTTTGAAGGCTATTGACCTGAACTGGAATGTTTGTTAACGGTTCAATAGTGGTTTTTACTGCATCGATCTCCTGCTTAATTGTACCCATGCTTCACTACGGCCTCGAGTATTTAGGTTCCCCACTAGGTCGTATTACAGGAAGGCGCTGAAGCAATTCCGAGGCGAGCTGCGTTTCATCACCACGTTAGTATGATGGAGATACTTTAGAAACTCAAATGGAAATCACTATAGGGAACACGATGTTCTTTTCACCAAACACTGTTGAGAACAGCCATTTGAAGTAGACTGCAGAACGACCCTTCTGCCGCAGAAATTTGGTACTCGTGCGGTGGCATATAGATAACCGTTCTTGCGTTGCCGTGATTATGAGTGGAACAAGAGAGAAAGTGATTATGAATGGTACAAGGTACGCTCCGCCACGTACCATTCGGTACTTTCCGGGTTCACTGTGCCTTCTTTTCGTCAATGTTATGAACACATTACTATCCTCGCGGAGACCCTTGATTTCTAATTTAACATATCAATTTCAGCATCGTTTTCTAATAGCGCATATGAAACGGTTTTAACTCCTTCTTTTCGGGTTTTGAAGATGTCCATGATTCGCCGCTGTGCTCTTCAAGCACAGCCTCAAAACATTTTTTTATTTCGAGTTACAGTCTATGATGGTAGTAGACTTTGTTTAGCGAGTAATTCCGTCATTGCCTGAGCTGTTCTCCTTGTATGGGATAGTCAGCAAGCCAGAACAAAATGACGCAACCCATGTCCACTTCTGTATGGGCTGCCTCATTTTGTTTTGGGTTCTCTGTTTTAATATATTGGCGTGTAGATTTTAGTGTGGACCATGACTGCAGAAAAATGCACCTGAAAATAAACAAAATAATTATTATTTATCTTTATTTTTCCAGACAATAAGTATAGTTTTATTCATACCCCTCGGAACTACCTTAATTCGTCTGGCATGTTAATTTGCAGCCAACGTGTCAGAATTCCTTCACTTAACCTTTAAATCGGCTCGTATTTCGATCTTCAGTTTATCGTTAATCTCATTTCTATTACTCAACGCTTTCAGATTTGCATTGTGATCTTAAAACTGGATATTCCAATAGTCCTGTATATATTTCTTAATTTCACCGAATATACCAGTATAATCAGTGAATCGCAATCTGTGGTATCACTTTACCATGGATTTTAGTCCCACTCGTAAGGTTTTCCTTTATATCTACTACGCCACATTCGACATATAGGCTTAACCGTAGGAGAGAGCTGTTGCATCCATACTTGATATCCTTTCCAATCAGAGTACTTCTTTCTTTGTCTTCCATTCTTACAATTGCCTAGTGATTCATGTAGACATTTTAAATTTACTGTCTTTCTCTACAAGCTATAAATATTTGATGAAATTTTCCAATATCTAGAAGCATTTCACGCTGTCGCACTCATTTTATGTAGGATCACATTGTTGTCCATTTGTCTGGCTGTCTGACTGTTAAGACCTGTTCTCGGGAACTGGGGCAGTATAAAACTTAAATTTATCTCGCATGCTATGTTCTATGGTCCTTGGCGGTGTACATAATTTAAGCTTCTAAGTCAATGCAGTCAAAAGAAAAGGCCATTTGTGTCACATGTTTTTATACTTGCAAATTCCTTCATGAAGACCTATAGATGAACAAGCTATATTAATGTTTATCCAGGTGGTCTTGTGTAAATCACATGCTTGAAAATCGAGAGGTCGTCGGATCGAACTTCAGCCGGGCCACCGATTCCTCAGTGTTTGTTTTAACCTAGGCTTCGCCTTTCAATGCTGTGAGGAATCGCTAGAAAGAACGCGTGGTTCCTATTACACGTTACGCTGTAGGTCCGCTTTCCCGACTTGTTTAACTGGGGTCTCCGACGTGTCCGAAGTGGCCGTGCGGTTTCAGGCGCTACAGTCTGGAACCGAGCGACCACTACGGTCACAGGTTCCAATCCTGCTTCAGGCATGGCTGTGTGTTATGTTCTTAGGTTAGTTAGGTTTAATTAGTTCTAAGTTCTAGGCGACTGACGACCTCAAAAGTCACATAGTGCTCAGAGCCATTTGAACCATTTTCTCCGAAGTGTTACCCAATAGCAAGACTTGCACCAGACCACACGAAATTATTATAATCATCTATTTATGCAATTATGTTTATACGAAACCGTCTGAGTGTGAGTCCTAAGCGCATTTCTCCGGTCTCTTTTGCCATTGAGATGCATTTATTTTTGTGTAGTTTTGGTGTCTCGGGTATAAACAATGCATTAATACACACATTTCATCAAATCTAATCTTGTTAATTGCGAAATTGCGAAAAAGGTAAGAAAATGCAGTTTACTTCTACTTAGTGAAGGAGATTCAGTGTTCTGTCCAGTGCAATGGCGGTGCTTTTTCGTGCGGCCCGATTTATTATGATATCTATGGAGAGGATATTTCGACTTTGTGACCACGAGGGGCGTCTTGCCCTCCTCGAGGGAGCGCAGGACTGGGAACTCGAAGTAAAACTGCGCCTACGACGTAATCCGCCGCAGCAGTAGGCGCGGCGCATACTTGCGAGTTAATTAAATTAGTGTACGCGATTTATTTAATGAAGCATGGGCAGGGCAGGGAGCCGTATTGGGCCATTAGAGGGCTGAGGCCGTGGTAATGGCGCAAAGTTTAAGCCCGCTCCCGAGGGACCGGGACCAGGGTGGAGCGGAGCAGAGCAGGAAGCCGGCTACATCCCCCGGGAAGCTCGCTCCCCGCCACGGGGCTTTCGTCGGCTCCGCTGGAGGGAATGGCGACCACCTCGCCTCGCCACAGTTCACCCACCTCACCAGCGCCTGCACCTCCAGATGGTTCAAAATCAGAGCGTCGCATCCGCCTCCTGCAAATACGTTCCAGCATCCGAGACAAATTCCTCTCATTAGAAAGAAATATTTTAATTAATATAATCCCAGAAACGATTCATTTCCATTCTAGAGCTGAATTCCTACTCCTAATCAAAGTGTATTAACTGTGGGAATCTACTTTTGTAGTTCCTGTTGCAAATGACTGCATGTATGGTGATGCATAACTCGGAGCAGCCATTTCAATTTCTGGCGGTGGTGGCTGCTGTCCTAAAGTTCCGCGTCACCAAACTCAACGCCACTGTCATGGATTTCATCCAAAACGTAACGAAGTGAGGTCAGTGACATCACGTATGATGCTCTCTATGATGTAAGGGGACATTACGCCTTGCAGTCCGGTTATTGTAGTTCTTTAGAAGAAGGCTATGTTCCTAACCCATCTCCCACCACCATACAACACAACCATGATACCACAGAATAACAAATCCCACTACATTCACCAACATTCCCTCAAAGCCTTAATAATCCAGTAAGCAGCACTTACCAAATAGATAAAGGAAATATCAAAACCATAGGTAGCATAATAAATCAGGCCGCACGAAAAAGTACTAGTACTGGACGAAAACAATGAGTTTCCTACTAAGTAGCAGTAAACAGATTTTGATTTACCTGTTTTGCAATTAGAAAAGCGTATGTGCTGCGGCCAGTAGCAGCTAACAACATTAGAATGGATGAAACCGGTGTATTAATGCACTGTTTATACCCGAGACGATTTGCGCGGGATTAGCCGAGCGGTCTGTGGCGCTGCAGCAGTGGCCTGTGAGGCTGGTCCCGGCGGAGGTTCGAGTCCTCCCTCGGGCATGGGTGTGTGTGTTTGTCCTTAGGATAATTTAGGTTAAGTAGTGTATAAGCTTAGGGACTGATGACCCTAGCAGTTACGTCCCTTAATACTCCACACACACATACCAGATACACCAAAACTAGACAAAAAGAAACATAATTGCATAGAGAGATGATTATAATAATTTCGTGTTAGCTGGTGCAAGTCTTGCTATTAGATGGCACAACGGAAATCTCAGTTTCATAAGTCGGGAAAGGGGACGTACAGCCTCCAAGAGTTTTAATGAAGAAAGATTTACAACTGCAAATGTTACACGAGAAATATTTCAGCCAATGATTGCATATATATTTCATAATGAATATCTTTATAAGTGTTAGCCACCTTCATTTTTTTAAGAAACAAGCTGAACTACACTCCTGGAAATGGAAAAAGAACACATAGACACCGGTGTGTCAGACCCACCATACTTGCTCCGGACACTGCGAGAGGGCTGTACAAGCAATGATCACACGCACGGCACAGCGGACACACCAGGAACCGCGGTGTTGGCCGTCGAATGGCGCTAGCTGCGCAGCATTTGTGCACCGCCGCCGTCAGTGTCAGCCAGTTTGCCGTGGCATACGGAGCTCCATCGCAATCTTTAACACTGGGGTATCGGCGAGGACCATTCGCAACCGTCTCCATGAAGCTGGGCTACGGTCCCGCACACCGTTAGGCCGTCTTCCGCTCACGCCCCAACATCGTGCAGCCCGCCTCCAGTGGTGTCGCCACAGGCGTCAATGGAGGGACGAATGGAGATGTGTCGTCTTCAGCGATGAGAGTCGCTTCTGCCTTGGTGCCAATGATGGTCGTATGCGTGTTTGGCGCCGTGCAGGTGAGCGCCACAATCAGGACTGCATACGACCGAGGCACACATGGCCAACACCAGGCATCATGGTGTGGGGAGCGATCTCCTACACTGGCCGTACACCTCTGGTGATCGTCGAGGGGACACTGAATAGTGCACGTTACATCCAAACCGTCATCGAACCCATCGTTCTACCATTCCTAGACCGGCAAGGGAACTTGCTGTTCCAACAGGACAATGCACGTCCGCATGTATCCCGTGCCACCGAACGTGCTCTAGAAGGTGTAAGTCAACTACCCTGGCCAGCAAGATCTCCGGATCTGTCCCCCATTGAGCATGTTTGGGACTGGATGAAGCGTCGTCTCTCGCGGTCTGCACGTCCAGCACGAACGCTGGTCCAACTGAGGCACCAGGTGGAAATGGCATTGCAAGCCGTTCCACAGGACTACATCCAGCATCTCTACGATCGTCTCCATGGGAGAATGGCAGCCCGCATTGCTGCGAAAGGTGGATATACACTGTACTAGTGCCGACATTGTGCATGCTCTGTTGCCTGTGTCTATGTGCCTGTGGTTCTGTCAGTGTGATCATGTGATGTATCTGACCCCAGGTATGTGTCAATAAAGTTTCCCCTTTCTGGGACAATGAATTCACGGTGTTCTTATTTCAATTTCCAGGAGTGTAGAATTCCACAGTTAAAATTTCGGAACAAGGACTTTGCTTTTTATGTTTTATGGAAAAAGTAATATGGGCAAAAACAACAAAAATTTAAAGAGTGATCATAGGCTCTAAAATGTGTACCTTAAGAGCTATAAACGCTTTTTGAGTAGATGAGTTATGAATCTTAGTAGAGGAGCTAAAAGAGTGATAATAACTCTTGATGTGTGTTGTTTACAACACATGTTTACTAGAAAACTTTTCTTTTTTCAGTCAATACTGCCACCGTTAAAAATATGGAAAGCAAAGAGTTTTAAGCAGAAGAGATATGTCTTACAATAGCCAAGATGAAAAAGTTCTCCTAGCTCTTAACATATGCATTTTAGAGCCCCTCTTTACTAGACACAATTTTTGGTTTACTTCCACAATATCACTTATGAAATTTTGTTAGTGCAATTTTTGTTTACGTTGTACATAGTACCGTTATGAGAAAATTGCAACACCTGGAAGTAATGGTCGGAACCATTCGAAAGTAGGGAAATATTTAGAACAGTGGAAACGTAATAAGTGATTAAAATTGTGGGAAGGTGATATGCAGTTAGGCACAGCAGTGACCACCTTCGGGTGGCCAGTAAGGTAATGTTACATCATGTCCAGATGGCTGAGACCTCTCAAAGTTAGCGGAAACGTTCAACCAAGTAATGGTATGGATTGCGTCGTCAAAAGGTGTGATATCAGCATGTGCATCAGTTCGACCGTGGCAGAAAGGTCGGTTTCCAGAAAGTAAGTCTGTTGTACCATGATAATGCCGCTTGTAAAGGGCACTCTCCAACAAAAGATGCATGTGTGGAACCGGCTGGTACAAGAGGGTCGTTCACAGTGACAAGCGGGTAAGGGTCCATAAATGCAACCACAATGTGGGACGACCAGCATCTTGTCCTCATGGCTGTAGCTGAAAGAACACGATCCTCCGTAGTGTTGAATCGAAGCTGAAGCACTGCAATGGGTATGTATCTTCGTCGACTGTTTGACATCATCTAATGAGACTTACGCTGCTGCCTCACATTCCTTTGCAACGGCTTTCATTGATGGAAAACCACCATTGCTTCAGACAGTATTGCAGTGCTCAATTAGATTAGATTAGATTTGATTAATACTTGTTCCATAGATCATGAATGCAACACTTCGTAATGATGTGGAACGTGTCAGGTTAATAAAAGATGTCTGTACAAGATATTACATTACACAAAGTATTGCATGACACTAATGTTTAAGGTTTCTTTTTGTTTTTTTCACTAATTTATATCTAAAAATTCAGCCAATGAATAGAAGGATTTGTCATCTAGAAATTCTTTTAATTTATTTTTAAATGTTGGTTGGCTATCTGTCAGGCTTTTGATGCTGTTTGGTAGGTGACCAAAGACTTTTTTGGCAGCATAATTTACCCCTTTCTGTACCGAAGTCAGATTTAACCCTGCATAGTGCAGATCACCCTTTCTCCTGTGTTATATCTATGAACACTGCTATTACGTTTGAACTGGGTTGGATTATTAACAACAAATTTCATAAGTTAATGTATATGCTGTGAGGTTACTGCGAGGATCCTTATATCCTTCAATAGATGTCTGCAGGATGACCGTGGGTGGGCTCCAGCAATTATTCTGATAACACGTTTTTGAGCAGAGAATACTTTTCTACTCAATGATGAATTACCTCAGAATATGATGCCATACAAAAGCAGTGAATGAAAGTAGGCATAGTAAGCTAATTTACTTAGATTCTCATAACCAAAATCTGCAACAACCCTAATAGCATACGTAGCTGAACTCAGACATTTCAGCAGACCATCAATGTGTTGCTTCCAGTTTAACCTCTCATCAAGGGACACACCTAAAAATTTTTAGAATTTTACCTTAGCTACAGACTTCTGTTCAAAGTCTATATTTATTACTGGAATTGTGCCATTTACTGTGAAGAACTGTATATACTGTGTTTTATCAAAATTTAAAGAGAGCCCGTTTGCTGAGAACCACTTAATAATTTAGTACCAAATGTTAGAGTGAAAACAAACCCTGTACTTTTCTTTTGTGTATCCCACTATGTGTTTGTGTACCCTTGTGTATTTATGTTCTTCCGGTCTTTATATGTTTATCTGATAAGATTTATGTTGTAGAATTTTTCTAATACGCAGTTACATGAACTATGATGAGGAATACTGTTATCCTCAATTATAATTTGCATTAATAATATGTTATTTACTTTGTAAAGATATTTAGACATTATTTATCTGTTCTGTTTTGTTGCTCATATGTGAAGTTCATGTTTCAAAAGTTATTCTGATCTTTATGTATGTACTTATGTCATAATTTTTGTAAGACAGATGTGGATGTTTATTTCTATTCTTTTGTATAGCCTGTATTACTGCAAATGTTATCTGTACTACTATGTTCTTTAGTGATATATTTTGTACCTTTGTTATTGTATTCTCATGTTATAAAATTGTAATTGACACCAGTTATCAAATTAAGTAATTTGTAAATTACATTCCACTGCTCACCTTTCTGTTGGACAAAGTATATGGATAATATGTGAGAAGTAGGGACTGATAGTGTTTGCACGTGTGTTAATAATTCAGCAAGGGACTGGATAACAGCATTGCTGGTTCCAACGACATTTCAAAAAAAAATTTATGAGTGCACAAGTGGTGGTTATGGACTTGCTATATTATCCTCAAGACTCTTCAATGGTGATTGTGCGAAAGCAGTGAATGAAAGTAGGCATAGTAAGCTAATTTACTTTGATTCTCATCACCAAAATCTGCAACAACCCTAATAGCATACGTAGCTGAACTCAGACATTTCAGCAGACCATCAATGTGTCGCTTCCAGTTTAACCTCTCATCAATGGACACACCTAAGTTTCACAAATCGCTTACCTCACAAAAATCTTCGTTACTCAAGCTACTGCAATACAGCAAGCGCCACTACTGTCAGCTAAATAAATGAATCAACCTACTGAAGGCACTAACTACTGATAGGCATAGTTAGCAAATGAAAGATTTGATAGAAAACAAACAATGTACTTACCTTAATAGTCATAATATATATAGCAGTTCATGACATCCAGTCTTACAAATTTCAAAACTCCGCCATCTCACTCCCCACGTCCACCACTGCTGGCGGCTCACCTCCAACTGCGCAACGCTACGCGCTATTAGCACTACAATGGCGGACAACAATGCAAACCAGCCACAGACTGCACACAGCACAGCCAGTGATTTTCTTACAGAGCGCTGCGTGGCGTTGGCGTTAATAAAATAACCTAAACAGCCTACTTACATAGCCCCCATGTTCCTCACAAAAAAAAATTTACAAATTGTTTTGGGCAGTGGCCAATACAGATTTGAAAATTTTTTTCATAATTACAATAACAAAGAAATGAAATGCACACACTTATCGATACAATGTTAGTCAAAAGCTAAAATTTGCTCACAGTCCATAAAGACAGTCCTGATCATTCATCGAAGTAAAACTGCTGTGTTTTTCTCAAAGTCTGAGTAGTAAAAGAAAATGCACATGGATGTAGTGGATTTCCATACAGTCTTGAAGAAGTAGTGTTGTCCTTCCAACAGAAAGACAGTGCTGACTCTTGACATGCAGACAGGTAATGGGCCACAACAGAGCAAACCCACAGCAGAGTCAGTCGAAGTTTTGAAGAATATTGGTAGGTAGGTCAACACAGAGTAGACCCATTGTAGTCCTGGTAGAGATTACGGTATTGGTGGGCCACCAGAGGTGCAGACCCACTGCAGTCCTTGTGGAAATAATGGTATTGGTGAGTCATCAAAGGTGTAGACCCACTGTAGTCCTTGTAGAGATGGCTAGCAGCCAACTGTTGCGACTGTGGAGATGCACAATTACCATCGAAAAGTCTTGTGGATAATATAGCAAGTCCATGAACCACCACTTGTGCACTGACAATGAATTTGTTTTAAAAGTCCTTAGAACCAGCAATGCTGTTATCCAGTCCCAAGCTGAATTATTAACACACGTGCAAACACTATCAGTCCCTACTTCTCACATATTGTCCATATACTATGTGCAGTGAAATGTAACTTACAAGTTACTTAATTTGATGAACTGGTGTCAATTACAATTTTATAACATGAGAATACAATAACAAAGGTACAAATATATCACTGAAGAACATAATAGTACAGATAACATTTGCAGTAATACAGGCTTTACAAAAGAATCGAAATAACAAACACATCAGTGTTACAAAATTTACGACATAAGTACATACATAAAAGATCAGAATAACTTTTGAAACATCAACTTTACACATGAGCATTAAAACAAAAGAGAATAAATAATGTCTAAGCATATTTACAAAGAAAATAACATAGTATTTGAAAAATACTAAAACATAAATCTTATTAGCTAAACACATAAAGATAGGAAAAAGACAAATACACAAGGGTACATAAACACATAGAAGAATAACACAGGAGGAAAGGACTGGGTTCGTTTTCAGTGTAACATTTGGTACTGCATTCAAACCCAAAAATTCATTCTGTAGATCTTTCGTCGTATCTCAACATATGTTTCCACCAAAAATATCCTATCCAAGCATGCTTTCTGTATTTTGTTCACATCCTGTTTCAAAAATAGTTTTTCTCCACTGTACACTACTTTTTTTGCCAAATCATTTCTTATAGCTTCTCAATGCTTTTCTTCCAATTCATCATAGTTAGTTTCTTATATAGTCTTCCCCCTCTGAAGCTAACTTAAACCTACTGAGCTCAGATGCTAAACTAAGGGACGAGGCAATGCAGCAGCCCAAAAAAAATTAACACAAACAGCAATGATAAAAAAATGGAAATTGGCAAAAAAAGGCAGCAATATTACAACTAATATAAGGCAATGCGCAACAAACAAGAAAAATAAATCATTTTTAAAATTGGCTTGACCTAGTAATACAAAGTGACATTCAGTAGCACTATGAATGGCAAACAGCAGCAGCAAATGCTATAACTTATACCTAAACATAACAAAGCTCAAGCTGAAAAAATATTACAGTAAAAATGTTTAATACCTATGTCACATCTCAACACTAGAACGATGCATCACAAGAACATACGCTAGTAGATAAGTTACCAAAACATAAAAAAATTATTTTTGCAATTCCTTTGAAGGGAAATGTCTATTTGTGCTCTCTTTTGCAAGAAAGTACATCATTAAATGATTCTTTACTGGTTCTGTAGACAGAAAATAGTGATATTAGTACATCTATTAAATTTTATTTTAACCAATGCTGCAGTGCAGATAGAAACTGAATATTAAACAAAATGAGCAATCTCTCAGCTAGAAAGACAATAAATATAAAATGTTTCTCATAATTTCATTTCAGTAAATGTCATAAATTAAGAATTATACAGTGTAATCATGTTTTCATGTTTGAGGGTGTCGTATTTACGACGCTTTCTACAAAGGAATGTCAATAGCGAGGATAATAGCCTCTTTTTTTTCTCTCCACCTGTGCCTCTGACAGGCACACACTAATGGCTTTCTTATGTCAGGTAGTTGTTGCGCTGCTGGGTGCCCACGACGCATTACGTGCAGGTGGTCACTTAATAGTCTCATCGAAATATTTACGACACCAGTTTCCGCTACAGTGCCAGTCTTATATAAAAAAAATTCACAGGTCAAGAATTTGCGTTACAAATCTGTAGAAATAAAATCATTTAAATATAATAGTGTCCAAAAAATTTTCGCCAGCATAGTGATACATTCACGCACATACACACATTTCATAACTCTTAAAGTACGATTCTCGGTTTCCAACATCCTTTTTCACAAATCAGAGTCCCTAACCACTACTCATTATTCGTTGCTTTATTACACATATACATATTCGTAGACACTTCTTCAATATTTCATCATAATAAATATGTAGCATAATCAAATTCCTCATATAAAATCAGCTTATTGATCATAAACATACCACAACAGCATAATACACATCGTCATCGTAACATCATAAAAACTCAGCCAAATCTCCAAAATCGTAGTAGCTTCCTCCAATAATTTCAAAACCTAAAAAAAATTCTCTGCTCATGTCAAAAGTGTCATCAGCCTCAAACGTACTTTAAAAATCATGATCTCATACCCAATTATGTCATTCAAAGCTCTCATAGTATCACAATGGTTCCGAAAAAATATGAACAGTTCACAAAGTACAGACAAATACAATTTCATAAGTGTGACGTTATCCAACGGTGTAATAACGTAAACATCTGTCACTGATGAAGTAAAATAAATGTTTGTCTCTCTCAGTTAAATGACCAGATAACTGTGTAATTTATGTTTTAGAGAAATATGGTACCGATGTGTAAAGTTGTATAAGTAAATACCATATTATCTAGGGCTCCTTGTGCTTGCCAAACACATGGTACACAAAGTAAGCGTGTACCCCCCTGAGGATTAATGTAATTATATCCTCTGGTGTTACAGATTACAGCAATGGAATGAAATGTATCACGGAAAACCATTGTATCATTGAACTTCAAATAACTTTAAAAATAAATGATTTAAGTACAAAATTAGTCACCCAAATACGCGCACTGTAGCACTAAACTGTGCGTCTTGTTGTACGATAATCTCTGTGGAAGTGTCGTAGTTATCGTCCTCCGAAAGTTAAGTTCTGCAGAAGTCAATGTACGGACCTCATGATAAACAAAAGTGAAATGCTTTGTGTATTGATATTGTAGTTACTACGCTTATTGCTGTGATGAAGTAAGTACTGTACTGTAACGTATTGTTATGCTACAGAAAAGGCTGTCTCATTGTAGCTATACCACAAAGTTACTACTAAAACATGTTTTACTTTCCAGAATAATACAGAAAAACTGTGCAGATATAAAACAGATACAGTGCAAAAGCAACATTGTAAATTGTCACTCATTAGTAGCGTCGTGATAAAATCGTATAGCTGTCACATAAACTAACCACTGAGTCATTTGGTATCTCACAGAAAGTACTTTAAATCCAGAATTTATTTTCAAGTAAACCAAAATGTTGCATTAAAATCTCATTAGCAGTACTGGTAAATGTTCTAAGTATGTCAGCCTTATAGTCGTTACGTAATCGTGCAACTAACAAGCAAGAATGCACAAATAACAACACTGTGTCGTCTGTTCACTAGAACAATGCATTCGTAATTTCTGTTTAAAAATGTTCCCTCGGTTCTAGACTGGATAGTTAACTTCAAAACGTTGTTGCATGTTATCAGTTTCTCAGTGTGACAAAGCATACTAGAAATGTGAAGTGAAATGTTTTATGGCAAAGTTAAAAAGCAGATTATATTTCAATAAACGGTTTTACATGTGAGGTGTGGTGTAAACTTTTCCCTTCCTAGTACGCAGAGTTTCAACTTCAACGCAATTATCATGCGGTATACGTCGGTAAAGAATACTGGAATTTTTCTCAAGGTTAGCGTCTATGTTATTTTTCTCTGAGCCAGCCGGCGCACGCGGCTGCCTGCGGTGCGAGTCATTGTCTGTCTCTTTGTTGGCGTGCGACGTTATTGGGATTAGGAGATCTAACTTCTACAAATTCACCTTGACGAGAAGGCCCTGCTCTGTTTGAATCCCGCCAGTTCTGCTGCAATTCAGGTCTGTCGTTACGATCATATCGTCTGTCGTCATGTCGGTATATTCCATAGTTTGTTTCTTGTCGGTCACGTGGTGGAGAATTTCTCCCTGAATCGTAACTGCGCGCTGTACCTGTTGCGTCTTAAGTTATTCTGTCTCCCTTGATAATAATTATTTTGGTTTCCATATTCTCTGTTTCTCTGATTGTCTCTGTGATAGTCATTACTACGGAAATGCGATCTTTCTCTGTAACTATTATTACTCCGCCAGTGGTTGTCATATGGGTGGTGTCTGTTTTGGCCACGATTTGCGTTATAAGAATAGACTTGTCGTGTCCAATTATTGTTTCTGCCGTCACGGAATTGTTACGGATGTGAAATGTAGTGATTGTTTTCCTGTTTTCGCATCCCGCAACTGTCTGTGTCAATTTCTAATTCTTTTAAGAGTCCCTGAAAAGCTTCAATGTCGTCTTTGCAACGGCCTGCCAAAATAATATGCCGTAAATGTTCAGGCAATTTGATTAAGCAAATGCTGATGAGTTCTGACGGGCTGTATGGGTTTGAAAGGTACTGATTCTGATGTAACATGTCTTCAAAATATTTCACACGACTTGAAAATTCAGATTGTTCGAAATTTTGCATCATTATGATGCCATGTTTTACTCGGTCTTGTGTGGCTTGAGACCAATATGCTGAGAGGAAGGCATGGTAAAATTCTCCTTCACTGTGGCAATCGTGAATTACCGATCGCATTCTTACAGCTGGTTCATTCTCTAAGTAGCCAAACATAAATTCTAACCTGTCCTCCAATGACCAGTTGGGAGGGAAACAATGAGAGAACTGATGAAGCCACGCTTGTGGATGAATTTCGTTGCCAGAATTCTTAAATGTTTTGAATTTACGTGTAGTAATGAACAGCTTATAGTCAAAATCATCGTGTCGGCGGGTCGCATGTCGGTCACTGTTACGTCGTGTCGGCGGTTCCATCTCAAAATTCGGTGCACCTTGCCAATTTCTTTCACAATTTCCGAAATGCCCTGTGTTATTATTTTGTGGCTTTTCCATATTTGTAAGTCCCTCTTCCCGTGTTGGAGCGCGAGTGTCCTCTGAAATACGTAATTCTTGTATTACCTGCGTCAACTGATCTTGTACTTTCCGGATTTCTCTTTTGTATTGCGTATTAATTTGATTTTGATTTTGTTTGAATTTCTTAATTTGTTCATACTCTTCTGTGTCAGTGATGGCTACCGGTCTTGTGTCATTCAGATCGTCATCTACCTTTGCAGATAAATTAGTGAACTGATCCAAAAGTTCGGCTACTTTCTCCGATAGTTAGCTTGCAAGGTGTCGTGATTTTCACGAACAATAGTTTGCAATTCTTTTATGGTTGCTTCGTGATTCTGTAATGCGTTTTCATGCCGCGAAAAAATAGGTTGGAAATGCTCACAAATTTGTGTTTTTACGTCATTACAGATTTTTTGATATTTCGATTCAATGTTATGTAACTCAGTAGTTAAATCTTCACGAGTTTGTTCAAGTGTGGTCTCTAACGTCCGAAGATTTTGTTCCATTGTGTCTAACTTTTGAAGATTATGTTCCATCGTGTCCAACTGTAGCTGTGTTTGTCTCTGGTGTTGTTCCATTGTGTCTAACTTTTGAAGATTTTGCTGTGTTTGTCTCTGATTTTGTTCCATTGTGTCTAACTGTTGCTGTGTTTATCTCTGGTGTTGTTCCATTGTGTCCAACGTTTGAAGATTTTGTTCCATTGTGTCTAACGTTTGAAGATTTTGTCCCATTTGTTTCCGATTTTGTTCAAGCGTTGTGTCTAACTTTTGTAGCCTTTGTCCCATTTGTTTGCATTAACTGTAATAACAGTGCACTGGTGTCTGAAACATGTTCTTCAGTGCTTTTCGGCAGTGCATTTGAACCGGCAATATTCGCATTTTGAAAAGCAGAAAATGTGTCTTGATTTATTTGAGAAAACGATGAGGACGCTAAATCTGAATCTACAGTATTTGCAAGATTGTGTCCTTTCATTTCAGAATCCTGAGACGAGCTGTTGCCGACCGATCGATCGATAATGCTTCCCTGTTCACTAATTGTTTCACTGCCTACACCATTATTTGCAGCCCGCTCCATTTCCCTATGCACTATTACCAAATTACTACTTTGAACGTTAGTGAATTCATTACATGGCGACGCTAACACACTGCTTTCGTCTTCACTGTCATTTCTCAATTTACTTTGGAGCCTAGTATTACGTTTTTCACACGCCATTATTGTCACAATATTTCACACAACAACACAGAAAAGCACAATTTTAAGAGCAAAATAAGAAAACACATTAACATAGCACTGAAAGTAATAACTAGTTAATTGAAAGCGCAGCTGTGAAATACTTGGTGCAAAGTTACATGCGTGCCACACCTGTTTTACTGTACAACAATGAAAGACTGCAACTACAAAGAAGATTCTCTCTACAATTACGCGCTAGCAATAAACAAAATCTACACTAATTACACAAACTACAAGAAAAAATCAGAAGATTCCAGTGAGGTATCCTCGGCTAAGGGTCGACATATGAAACGTCCCCTTTGAACAATTTTACAAGACTGTGCTTAAACTGACACACAATAGTTTTTAGCGCAACGCAATCTGACTTTTAATAATCCCTACAAGAGAATGGCCCTGACTAACATTAACCTATATGTTTCACAAATCACTTATCTCACAAAAATCTTCGTTACTCGAACTACTGCAATACAGCGATCGCCACTACTGCCAGCTAAATAAAAGATTCAAATTACGGAAGGAACTAACTACTGATAGGCATAGTTAGCAAATGAAAGATTTTGATAGAAAACAAACAATGTACTTACCTTAATAGTCATAATATATATAGCAGTTCATGACATCCAGTCTTACAAATTTCAAAACTCCACCATCTCTCTCCTCACGTCCACCACTGCTGGCGGCTCACCTCCAACTGCGCAACGCTACGAGCTGTTAGCATCCTGCTGCCGCTGACCAACACTACAATGGCAGACAACAATGCAAACCAGCCACAGACTGCACACAGCACAGCCAGTGATTTTCTTACAGAGCGCTACGTGGCGTTGGCGTTACCAATAAAAAAAACCTAAACAGCCTACTTACACATTTCAGCAGACCATCAATGTGTTGCTTGCAGTTTAACCTCTCATCAATGGACACACCTAAAAATTTTGAAAATTCTACCTTAGCTACAGACTTCTGTTCAAAGTCTATATTTATAACTGGAGTTATGCCATTTACTGTAAAGAACTGTATGTACTGTGTTTTATCAAAATTTAAAGATAGCCCGTTTGCAGAGAACCACTTAATAATTTTGTGAAAAACATCATTTACAATTAAATCACTTAGTTCTTGGTTTTTGGATGTTATTACTATACTTGTATCATCAGCAAAAAGTACTAACTTTGCATCTTCATCAATGTGGAATGGTAAGTCATTAATGTATATCAAGAACACTAAAGCACCTAAGACCGAACCCTGTGGGACCCCATACTTGATAGCCCCCCAGTTTCAGGATTCAGCTGTTGTTTTAACATTACATGAACCACTTATTTCAACTTTCTGCATTCTTCCAGTTAAGTATGAATTAAACCATTTGTGCAATGCCCCCCTCATACCATAATGATGTAGCTTATCTAAAAGAATTCCATGATCAACACAATGAAAGGCCTTTGAGAGATCACAAAAAATACCAATGGGTGAAGCCGGTTATGTGCTGTTTTAAGATAAGTTCCACTTCATCTCCTCCTAAACTGAAGACTGAACACTGCGCACGCAATCGGAAAGACTATGTTCAATGTCACAAAGGACCAAAAGGAAGTGTGGTGGTTTGAGGCGGCAATGGCTATTACATGAGATTCCACCTGCTACACACTGAGCGCAGTCAGAACAGAAACAGATACATCAGAGAGATTTCAGAGCCAGAGACACTGCCGTTCAAGCAGGCAACTGCATAAGCCATATTTCAGTAGGGTAATACCGTGGCCATGTGCGACGAGAAGTGAACAGGCACTGTTCGATTAATGGCAGGTACAATTACTTCCCTGTCCTGCAAGTGTGCCCATCATGTCGCCCATAGTAGATGACTGGGCTATAGTATGTATGCAACTTGTTCATTCTGGTCCTCTGCAACCACTGACAAAACTTTGTGGATGCATCCACAAATTGAGCGGCAGTGTGTTTTCCTCCCAGAATAATCACGTCCTCTTAGATTCCGCGCCACGACTTCTAGACGCTGTGCTGACAACATTCGTCAGCTTCACACGACAATGAATTCGAGTTCTCTCAGTCAAAATGCGAGTTCAGTTCCGTAATTCTAGCTGTTCCTGTGTTGTCATGTCCATAATCATGTGTATCCTTCTCTATGCAGCAATGTTCAAAAATAATATTCTATTATTCAATATACTAGACATTACAAAATGTGCCATGCACCTTGTCAGTTTATTATTATGTAACGTTGCTAATACCATTCATCCACAGAACATTTAAACAGTAAATAAATTATGCAAGCGCTCCATAACAACTTATGAAACGATATATTTTGGTTCATTATTGGAAGAATTGGACTGTTTAGGCATAGATCATGCTTTACTCATAGATGCTACACAGATGCGAACATGTCTGAAGATGGCAAAAGCTTGAAATGGTAAACACAATAGATGCATATGCGACCCACAAATGAAAACAATTGTTGTGAGCATACCACCACGATAATGGGATATCAGTGTAATTTTTTTATTTTCTACAAATAGAGTATTGCTTGAAGAGGACGACGATCAGATATGATCTGAAAGTATATGATTCCATATCCTATGAATTATATGCAAGTTAGGATATGGGTACAACAAGTACTCTATGACTGACAAGTACAAAATAAATCGCTGTGGGTATGATCAACACTACATTTTTATGCAAAGACACTTTTAGTATGTTTCTGAGCAATGGGAGGCTTGCAATCAGTTTTTCATGCATTGATTTCGGACGCTATTCACTGGCGTCACTATTGATAAATTTATTGTAGCTTGTCGCTGATTATCTCTGGCAGAGCGAGTCCTAAAGTAGAAGTTGAGCAGCACTGGTGAAGCAGTAAGAGCAAGGCAGCGAGTGACAAGACTAGAGAGAATCATGGACCGAATTCCGGAGATAGTGGGTCAGTCAGCCATTTTTAGCTCTGTTTATGTGAAAACTTGGTATAACTCCTGAAGTCGTAGTTATCAATTTGATCTGAGTAAGACTCTCTGTCTGCGCCTGTTGATTTGTCTGGCTTTGATGTTCCATGCTGTGTGGGACTGGGCTTAGGGAGCCACACTGGATATGTCCAGAATTATCAACTATCGACCACATCATGTGTTTGTGGTCAGTATTTCTTAGCTCACTATATGCCAATGTCTATTGCCTGTGCTTGGTGGAGTACTACAATAAATGTTTGAGTATAATTATCTGATGTAAGGCTCTGTTGCTTCAGATTATTAATATTTCTAATCAGTCGAACATTTTGTTATACATGTAATTGTGCCTCTATTGTGGATTTAGGTCTACCTCTGAGAGCCTAATTATAGTGTATTTGTGTTGGATCTATGCAAGGTGAAAGACTAAATGTAGTGGTTATACTTATTGTTACTTTTTCCCACTTCTATGGCCAACAGTTTTCTTCTTCCATAGTATATGTGGAAAATGTTTTGGATGTAGGACGTGGCAAAAATTTTGCATGTTTGATTTGCATGTTAAGTGTTCTTAAGGATTTTGCATTTAATCTTTTATTTTATATTATGTTTGCTTCTACAGAAATTTTCTGTATTCAATATACATGTCAACACTGTGTTGTAGATTTCCATGTCTAAATCTCACAGTAGGAAACATTCGCTTGTAAGGTATAATTATTATTACGTAGTGCCTCGTAGAAGTAAGGGTGTCAGTTTCCTTATATAATTGTTTGGTTAACTTAGGGCTCTTTGCCATGTGGTTTGCCTAAATTACTGTCAGATCTTATTCTCTGGGCATTTATTAAATTTTCCTGTGTTACATTTTACTCAGGTAAATGGGTTCAGGGGCATTAACTTCCCCATTACTATGCATTCTTGATATTTTGTAAATTTGATTAAAGACTAGTTTTTGAAATTTGGTTAAATATTAAGAGGCCTTTTGTTGACCATTTATTGAGAAGGTGACAATTAAATTTGCTTAACTTAATTGTTTGGCATCTGTTTCATCTAAGTGGTGTCTGTAAACAGCCCTACTTATGAGTTTCGCTGCCGATTTTTCAGCTGGTGATAGTCGCGGGTGCTGTTGTTGTTACTCACCACATTCGTGTTTATTCATATTCTGATCTACCGAATCTTACTTAAAGTTGTACATATCCTTTGGAATACGCATAAATTGCCTGTCTTATGAAGTTAGGATTTTTCTAAATTTGATTAATCACAACATAATGTGTTGATTATTTTATGTTATGAGAATACTTTTATATCATTTAACCATAATTATCGGTCTGAGCCTAATTTAACATATTTACCTAAAGTGTGGACAACCTTTATCTATTTTGGTGCTTGATTAAGTTTTCAGTAGATTGTATGGTGATTTTAGCAGTTTGTTTCTCCTCTTGTGTGCTACGGTCGCAGTTTCGAATCCTGCCTCGAACATGGATGTGTTTGATGTCCTTAGGTTAGTTAGTTTTAAGTAGTTCTAAGTTCTAGGCGACTAACGACGTCAGATATTAAGTCCCACAGTGCTCCGAGCCATGTGAACCGTTTGAACCTTGTCCTACCACATTCAGTGTTTTTGAGGATTTCAGTCTACACTACACGCATGCTGTTCATCGGGAAGCAGGGGGTTGGACAAAAATGGAGTCATTGGATAGCGAAAGGTATGCAGAGGTCTTCGATGTATGTGAGGTTGGATGGTAAATTGATGACATGGCAGATAATCCTCGGGGTGACTGTAAACGGATGTGGAAGGCACGGCGTAGTGCATGCCATTCAAGGATTTGGAGGGACTGATAAAATTTAGGAAGACGGATATTCTAGCAAGAACTGCATAGAGGAGGATGAGTCAGATCAAGGGTAGTGGAGGCTTGTGACCCCGAAGATATCTCATTTAGTGCTTTTAGTAGTTTCTGTCTGTTTTCGGATTTCTGTTGAATGGTTAGTGGTTGGGGTTTCCATGTTGGTTGGCGATAGAGTGATATTTCGAGGTGTTTTAATGTGTTAATTAATCATACAGGACAGTTGTAAATGGAGAGGTTGGAAGATACGGAGGGGGAAGTTGCGGATAATTCGTTCTAAAATTATTACCTGGTATTTATAGGGTTGAAGCTAAGGAACCATTGATTGCACCTGTAACTAAAGTGACTTAGTTGAGTCGTTAATTTGAGTATTAGAGACAATATTAACTCACAAAACAGAAAGAAGAACCTAAAAGTATTCTCAAGCAACGGAGACAATTTTTTCTTAGTGTGTACATTTCTCTATTTCACCATCTTCTTCTTCTTCTTCTTCTTCTTCTTCTTCTTGCGCTACGGCGTCTGTATGACCACGGGTAGCCCCTTCGTGGACTGCATTTACCTCTTTGTCACCCAGAACATCTTCATTCTTTCTCTTCTTCTCTCCCGCTCTTCATCCGAGATCTTCAGTTTCCGTTTCTCCCGGCGGCTCCACTGGTGACATTCTAATCTTTTCCTGTATTCTTCTCTCTCATTGATCTCTGGCATATGTGTCGGTATATATTTGTTCCTCAAATTTTCGTTTCCTTCGTCCTTGATCCCGAATTCGAACCAGTCCTTCCGAAGTTCAACAACCCACTTGGTTCCTGTCTTTCCCCTCGTCCTCCCTGTTGTTTCCCAAACCCTCTTCCTCATTCTGCCCATACTCATCCTATCTACATGCCCAGAAAACCTTGCCCTTTTGAGTCTGATTTCCCCAGATATTGTTCTCATGTTCCGGTACAATTCTTCCCTAGGTCTTCGCATCCACCTCTCTCCATCTCTTTTGGGACCTAGTATTTTTCTCAGTATTTTTCTCTCTTCTTTCTCTAGTCGTTCTGCCCCATTTCTTGCTAGTGTCATCGTCTCAGCAGCATATAATACTGCATTCCTCACTGTTGCCTTGTAGTTGCTTATCTCTGACTCTGTGGATATACTGTTTTTATTGTATATCTCTCTCGTCGTGTTCCTTCCTGTTATAAATTCTCCCAGGTATTTAAATTTGTCCACCATTTGCACAGTGCCTTCCGGTGTTTCCCAGTTTGCAGTGGTGTTAAATGTCTTTTTCTTGTTATAGGCGATCGTAAGCCCCACCTTAATGTCTACCTTACTAAAGTTGTCGAGTTGTGTCTTTGCGTCTTCTTCCGTCTGACTTACTGTTGCTACGTCATCTGCAAAGGATAGGCAGTCCACTCGAGCCCTGTTGTCCTTTTTGTCTCCCACACGGGTCTTTGGTATTCCCATTTCCTCGTTTATTGCTCTCCACTGCCTGATCACATCCCCCAGCGTTATACTGAACAACAATGGCGACAATCCATCTCCCTGTTTAACACCAGTCTTGATATCAAATTCTTCTGACAGTGCTCCTCCGAAACTCACCCTTTCTTTTGTGTCTGTCAGAATTTCTTTTATGAGTCCTTATGTAGTTCCATCAAGCCCTCTGTTCTTCAGGATCCTAACAAGAGTCTGTCTCTCGGTGGAGTCATATGCCTTTGTGAAGTCCACGAAGGTTATTATTGTCTTTTTGTTTTTAAGGCCCTTTGATCGATCAGTTGATTCAGGAGAAATATCTGTTCTACACAACCTCTTCCCTTCCTGAATACCGCTTGGTAGTCGCCAACTGTACTTTCTACCTGTTCTTCTACTCTCTTGAGCAACAGTTTGACAGCACCTTGTATCCGACTTCTAGTAGCGCTATTGCTCTGTAGTTGTTTGCTTCTCTCTTGTCCCCCTTCTTGTGTATTGGTACTACAATTACATTCTTCCATCCTTCTGGCAACTTCTTTGTTCTCCAGATACGACAATGTCCTGTAACTGGCCCTTTTCTCACCTGACGTCTAACCACAAGTCTAGAGTGTTGATTTTGCCTTATTTTTACTATTGAGGTACATGGTAGACCGTCCAGCGTCTGCTGGCTGCGTAGTAAGCTGAGCATACTCCCTTTTACTTATCCTCTTATCATAGAGAAAACTACTATCACTGCGCGCATACGGAGCGTTTCCGATGCACAAGGACTCTCGGGGTGTAGTTAGGCCATAGTGTGCAGGCAGTATCCGCAAATACTGGACGCCAGTGTTACAGATTTTTATTTGCGTGCAAGCTTCTCTGGGCTTGATGTCCATTTCGCCGATGTTACTCACTATAGGATGGAAAGGAACCCCTTCCTTGTGAACCTTCGGAAGGCCATATAACCTAGAGGGACCAGCACAATAGGTGTTCAGACTCTTGATATTGTCCTGTGACAAACCACTTTTCTTCAGGAGGTTGTTGATCTTTGTCTCAACACTTTTTGTGGGGTCAGCATCTATCCTGCGATACGCTGAATCAGACAGTAAACGTTGCATCTTTTGTACATAAACATGCTTATTTAAAACAAAGGTGGCATTGCCCTTGTCCGCAGGTAAAATTGCAATATCAGGATCAACTCTGAGAGAGCGTAAAGCAGCCCTCTCTGCTGCTGTTACATTACTCTTGGGTGGATGAGCCCTAGTCAACCCTCCTTCCTAACCTCCTCTGCTGCGTCAGGAGGTAGTTTGCAAACTTCAATTCAACTAATAAAATCAACTACCGGCAAACGCATCTGAGTTGGTGCAAAATTTAAACCCTTCCCTGTCTCTCTGTTTCTTCCCCATGTCTTACAAACATCGCTTTTGTTCACTCCGAGACGTCTAGACCCTATCTTTGTTGAGAACCCTTCCTGGCACAAAGTAACAATGCGGGAGCGATCGAATCGCGGTATTGACCATCTAAGCATGGTTGAAATATCTAAGCACGGTTGAACTACAGAAAACACGAGCTCCTTCCCGGTGGAATGATTGGAATTGATCAGCTGTCGGACCTGCTCCGTCTAATAGGCGCTGCTCATGCATGGTTGTTTACATCTTTGGGCAGGTTTAGTGACACCTCTGAACAGTGAACGGGACAGTGTCTGTGATACAATATCCACAGTCAACGTCTATCTTCAGAAGTGGGAACCGGGGTGATGTCAAACATTTTTTGTTGTGTGAAGAATGCATGTAAGATATACACTTCCTTGGCGCCAAGTGCAGCGATGCTGCAAGTAGCACCGATGTCAACACTTAACTTAATTATTGAAAATTCGTGCGGAGAAGAGGATATATCAGAGTAATAGATTCTATCTTTGATACTAGCTATCATGTGTAAATCGTGACATATATCGATTATTATAGTCAAAGTTTGAGTACAGCATTGCGTTCAGCATTACGTAATGGCTACAGAGTACAAGTCACGCCAAAATTTTAAATATCAAGTAAGTTATCAGGAAACATGAAATGAGAGACAACATTTAGAACCCACCTAATGCAATTACATTGAAAGAGATAGTGAACAGAACAACGCACATTTTATTAGTGCACAAAAAATACATGAGAGGTAAAGTTGAAATATGCTAGAATCACATGACCAGAGATTTCGTACAAGTCACAATCCATTTAAGACAGTAACCTGATGGGAAGAGTGGATTAATTGGTTGCCAATTATTTGGATTCCTTGGCTAAGGTCCGATTCTGTACCAAAACCTGTTGACTGAACCCTCAAAAAGAACCAAGGAATCGAACTCGACAAGTTCAATCTAAGTGCACCCTCGTAGCGTAGCAATTACGCAGCGTGAGTTAGTGAGAAGTTGACCATGAAATGCAAGTATGTCATGAGTGATTAACGAAATAGAATTTCATGTGTACGAGGGAGTGCTAAACAGTAATGCCTCCGAATTTTTCATTAGAAAATTCTTAAAGCTTTTCAAATAACAGAAACGATGTTATCATTTTACGTCTTTATTCTTCATGTCTACAAATTTACAGCCCTCTGCCGCAAGAGGGCTCTGAACTGTAGCATGTGACAGGGTGGGTGTAAGGTAACAATGTGCATGTGTGATAAAAAGCATTATGTGTGATAAAAAGCGCGCTGTAACCGTGTTTCAAATTCGAAGAGTTCGTCGACACCTGTACCTCCCACTCCATCAGCATGACCATGTGACACCACACACGAGGTCTTTGATGACTGCAACAACTTGACGCCTTGGGTTGAATATCGTCGATCATCCTCCATAGTGTCCCGACCTCACCCCATCCGATATTGAGCTGTTTCCCAAATTTAAAGATCTCTTTCGAGGACCTCAGTTCATTGGAGATGAAGCGCTGCATGCAGTGGTTTCGGCAACCAAGTCTAACGTTCTGCAGTGATTGTATCAAGAAATCGGTCTCTCCTTGGGAGAAATTTGCTCATCGTCAGGATGACTATGTTTGGAAATTAATAATCAGGCATGAATAATAAATACTTAGAATGTTTATAAAGTTTATTAAATAAAAAAGGCTTTTGAAGATTTTATACCATAAATTGGGAGACAATGTCTTTAAGCGCACCTTCGTACACTACATACCCACAACCCAGGTAAATGAAACTATCTCACCAAACTAGTATTGAGCCACAGGACGCATTCAACACCAACATATATCTTCCTCTCGCTTCAGCACACACCAGAGTTAAATATTAGAAAGTGGTTACAAGCGTTCTTTGTCAGTAAGCAATACTTAATTGCCCAAACATCTTGATGCGCAGACCATGTACCCCTCAGACCTCACAGGGTGAACCTCCAAAGATAACCAGTATATGTATGCCGAATGATCTCTGAAAACTACTCACAGTTCGGGAAACAATGGAAGTATAGAAATAATAGAGGTGAATACTGAAATCTGGGATTTAACAGCCAGCATTCAACAGCAGTGCTGATCAACTGCATGTACAAGATTGTAGTGTATTTCTTCCCCGTACGATATATATATATATATATATATATATATCACCTACGTCTCTTTGTCAGTCAGCCATATCTCCTGTATTACGTCATCAAAATTAATGATTTGGACGTCGTTTTCAAGATTTCATTCGCCACTAATGATGAAATGTACACAGATAGTTTAAAGTTACTATTTCGTTAAAAAAACTATCTTGAACACATTTTTGTAAAATAATGTGGAAGTTGCCATCTATTGACACTCTGTTTAACTAACATGCACAACATCTGTTGCAGTTTTCTCGATTCTTTACGTAAGCTTTGTCTATTAAGAGATTTCGGTCACACACGTCGTTGTAAAGAATTTAGAAGGCGCCGTCAACTGACACTCTAATTTTACGCTTATGGACAACAGCGGTCAGAGTGAAATTACCTCTTCGTTGAAATCATGAGAAAGAGTTGATCATAGGCCTCACTTAGTTTCTAGAGTTTCTCATTTAGGATTGAAAGCGTTATTACATTAACCTATAAAAATGGTTTCGTAAGTGTTGTCACCGGCAATGTTTGTGTTATTGAATTTCATCAGAGAGGTCTCCCTCATGCACACATTCTGCTGATTCTGTCAAACGAAGATAAATTACGTTCAGTTAAAGATTTAGAATTTTTAATTTGCGCAGAAAATGAAAATATAGACAAAGGCGAAGATGTTGAAGCTTTTATGGAATGTATCATACACGAAACTTGCGGCATATTCCTTGCCGCGAGGGATTAACCAAGCGGTCTAAGATGTACCTTGGTATCATTTTCACCTCCACCGTGCGCCACTCACTGCCAACACTTTTCGCCGTGCACTCCAAACTATCCGCACGACGGTGCGACAAAATCTTCTCCAACGACACGATTCTTTACAACGTGTCCAATATCTCAATCAACATGTGGCGTCCGGAATGGTCCACATCGCACAGGTCCTCCCACTGCCATCAACTATTGCACGCAGCCTCCAGGCTGCCTTCGGATACTTTCATACGGCCGGTACGCTCTTTAATGTTCGCTATTTTGCTCACCCTTCCCCCGCGAGCGGGAGGCCTCGGCCTTGTCAATGAGAGACTCCGAGCAGCGGCCTTGTACATGTCCACCATGCACAAGCAGTGGCACGGGGGCACCTCCCTTACACGCGGCTTGCTGGAAATTCTTGTGTCCGCGACCATAACACTACCAGTACCAGTTGGACACATCAAGCACAATGTGATACACATTTCTGATTTCATCATCGACTTCAGTTACGCTCACACACACTTACCGACCACGCGTTCTCCTCGACCTAAAGATTTTTACACACCACTGCTTCGTTCCATATCCAGCAACAATATCGAACTGAAACATCCGTCCAAGCGGTGGCCCATGGTTTGGTGTCATATCCACCAGCCATTGATTCCCTCCACCGTCCGGGCAACATGGTACCAAGTCTCAAATGCAAAATTCGCCACAACCCAACGTCTTCACGCCATCGGGGTAACGGACTCTCCACTTTGTTCCATTTGCCACATCATGGATGACGATGTCCATCAACTGAATTGTGCTGCCACCAGTGGCGTCTGGAAACTTGCCCGACAGTTCGTAGCCTGTTACCTCCGCGTTCTACCGGACTCGATTGACCCATGGACTTTTATCCATCCTGAGGATACTTATTTCCCCGTGTAAGGTGTCTGGCAAATCCAACACCTTCCATGAAAACACTGACATGATAAGCAAACCCAGTAGTATGTCACATAGCTCTGAATAAATCGTGACATTAAATTAACCAAAGTAATACGACTAGCGAGTGAGCAAATGGAATACCACAGACTAACACAAGAATGCCTAAATGCATGTCATACCTTCCCACTGTGAGACAGACGCAGTTCTGAGGGGAGAAACGAGAACAGAAGCCGAGAGCAGAACCGTGTTAAGCTAGAAGGCCCTACGACAAGGGACGGACTGGACACCCACATCGCCAGCTAATCACTAGGACAACCCGAGCTACAAGTTTTAACATGGGAATTTTTCGCGTCTCTGTTACGTTAGGACCACCCCCAGCCCATGTTAAAAGCTAGAGCCCTCCAGAAGAACAGTATACATGTTATGATAACAAAAAAAGGGGCACCCCAGTCGCAAGTTTTAGCATGAGACTTTTTCGCGTGCCTGTTACGTTAGGACCACCCCCAGCCCATGTTAAGAGATAGAGCCCTCCAGAAGAACAGTATAGATCTTAGGATAACGCTAAAAGGACCACACCAGATGCAAGTTTTAGCGTGAGACTTTTTCGGATCTCTGTAACGTTCCAAATTTTAAAAACATTACCCCACCACGAAAAGTATAACGTTTCTCACTGCATAGACAGAATTTTTGTAGGCGGAGCTTAAGGTTAACATTGAGGCCCTGATTGGTCAGATGAAAACACAGCCAGATTTTTTTTAAAACGAAATTCGGTAAATTGTAGTAAGGAGATGTTAGGAAGAGAGTTACTTCCGAGACAGCGAGGTGAGCGGAGCTGTCCTGCCCGCCGCCCCCTGACGAACACCGACAAGGTAATGAACGCACGCCATGCCGAATAACAGCGCATAAAGCATCACTCAGAACTGCAGAAGTCTCATCTGTTACAACCCCTTTTTTGCGTAATACTAGTGTCGATCGTCAATTAAAGCTCATGGTGTTCATATTTGCCGCTTGGAGTAAAAATCTGAAACGCAATGATTTTTCTGTTATATAGTTATTGAGCAGCCACATTAGCCACTGTAATTTACAAGTTAGATAAGTAATTAAAGATAATTGAGGGTCACTGTAGACCATTTTGATAGTTTTCTCTTTTGTGAAGCTTAATTTACATCTAGATTATAGATGTGATATGGCATAGGTCATCGTTCGATCCATTGTAGAACTTCGAAACCCATTCAGGGAATATTCGTTCACATTTTTGTTGAACGCAGTTAGTTTTTACCATCCTGTACTAAAACATCTCCTTTTATCAATAGGGCAATTTATAAACAATGTTTTGTGAGTAGAATAAAATTTCCAATGCTAAACTTAACTGCTTTTTCGACGTTTTTTTACCAGCTAACTAAAAATAGGAAAGCCTTGAACCCCTTCCACTAAATTTAGTTAGTATTAAGATTCTTTTACAGCGAGTGCAGTGGAGCTGACGCTGAAAACATTAAGTATTTGGTTATATTATCGCTAGTCTCACTGAACTCTTCTGAATTCTACATGTCATGTGTGGTCTGGCGTCTCCTTACCAGCAACAGGTCCCAGGTTCAAACTAGTCAATTCCCTAAAAAACACGCTCAGAGCGTCGTTGCACGAAAGTGGTAGGGAGACACGATATAGAACAAACAGACACCGCACAGAATGTTAGACCCGCGCACCAAAAATAATGCGACTGAATGGGTCAAGGGATGCACGATCACCTATATGTATAATGCTGGCGACAAATCACGCCTTGATTTCTGGCAGTACTTACAAACCACCCACAGTGCAGTCGAACACCGACCGCGCTACCGCGCATTCTTCGCCATTTACCTACATGCGGTCTTTACGTAACCCCCGCTCAGTTGGATGGTGGCACACTCCGTCAGCACTCCCGCCCCCCCTGCTGACATCTGAGACTCGCCGCGCTACTTTCTATATTGTGACCCACAGTGGAGCAGGCGCACGGACACGCGCCTCCTTTCTTTTATGGACTATAGCAGAATACACTGGTGTTTTCCCCCACTCCACTGTATATTGCTTCACACCTCTTAGCTTACATCACTATTATTATTCTGTTTTTCCTAAACCTAGTAAATAGAAAAAAAAAACTTGATCGCCTTGTACGAGTGTAATGTCTTGTGTTATTTTAGCGGGAAGGATGGCATTTCTGTTGTATTTAAGTTTGTACCAATAAAGATCTTTTGTTCATTTATCTTGTTCCTGGCAAAAAATAATAATAATAAAATAAAATAAAAATTAATCATAAAACTACTTTGAGGGAGTGATTCAGGGACGGGAGGGCTGAAACTCGCGGCCAGGCCTCGGGTTCCGACCACTGCCCGCCTTGTCTCCACCTACTCATAACTGAACACAAAAAAAGGAGGAGTAGTGTCAAAAAAAGAAAAAAAGGCGCTGCTGTCATGGACTGTGCGGCTCGTCCCGGCGGAGGTTCGAGTCCTCCCTCGGGCATGGGTGTGTGTGTTTGTCCTTAGGATAATTTAGGTTAAGTAGTACGTAAGCTTAGGGACTGGTGACCTTAGCAGTTAAGTCCCATAGGACTTCACACACATTTGATACACACACGTTTTTGGCATATTCCGGGCAAACAGTGCACGCATGCAATAAAAGATGTGATCCATCAGAGGCTTTATGACGACTAGACGCACGTAGAATTTTTCACCAATCTCATACGATCGGGCGACTGCCTATCCAGTTACTGAAAGAATAAATGGTGTACTTTCAGGCAGGGTACGAGGATACTACTGTTCTCCATAGGGACTTCAAACTCCTGGCATTTAAAAAATGCTCGCTGATAATATTAGCGCTCGCAAGCTCTTTACCATGAAATTCCAGAACATCATGTGTGGTCGGAAGGACAATGCACTTTTGCGACGAAAACCACAAGAGCTTTGGACGCGTCTCTGCTGTCAATCCAGCCGACATTGAAAGGCATTGCCTCCGAGTACTACTACTGTAAAACAAAGAATCGCAGTGGTTTGACTAACTACGCGCATCTGGTGAAACACTGTTGAACTGGTTTCCCCAAGCTGCAGAAAATGACATTTAGTCATTAATGATGTCGAATGGACAGAATGCTTTCAGTAGGCTTCCAGACAACAAATGCCAAAGTAACTAAGATGAGTTTTTGCGTCCGCAGCTCGTGGTCGTGCGGTAGCGTTCTCGCTTCCCGCGCCCGGGCCCCAGGGTTCGATTCCCGGTGGGGTTAGGGATTTTCTCTACCTCGTGATGACTGGGTGTTGTATGATGTCCTTAGGTTAGACAGGATTAGGTAGTTCTAACTTCTTGATAACCATAGATGTTAAGTCCAATAGTGCTCAGAGCCATTTGAACCATTTTTCTGGTCAATAATGCTACGTGTCGTCCCTGTTGTGACTGTCGCAGAACACGCAAAGGACGAAGGTGGAAGAAGAAAGTACGATTTGCAAGACAGCTTATGAAATGCTAAAGAAAGAGCAGAAGGTAACAGCAAAAGAAATCTTTCAGTCAGTCAGAAAACTTCAATTACTGTTTGACTGACGGACCGGGAGGCTCCAGTAAAATATTTGACTAGTCACATTTTACCAGATGAAAATGAGGTTGTTTTAACAGATACATGGATAGGCATTGCTGCCGATGTCCTACGCAGGGGACGTAGATAATATTCGATTATTAAACTACCTGCACTCATCTTTAACACATAGATTTCATCGACTCACGTTGGCACCATGGATGCACAACTTACCAGTGGCTCTATTCACTGTAAGTGGTTCCCAAAGACGCGATAAGCGTTGTCGACCGACTTTTAAAGGGCATTATGAATAATAATCTCCCTTAAAGACGCAAAAGAATATTTGTGTTAAGTATTAACGGTCGTTAAATACGCCTGCAGAACAGCCATTGTCGAAAATGCACATAAACGTTCACTCTTATTGAAACACCCCCGATTAAATTCTTTATTGGGTTTTGCGTAATTTATCGTAGCCACCAAACAGTTAATTATTATGATTATATGCCCGTGTGCTTAATGGAAGAAAGGCTATTGGTTTTTCTGCTGGTTTCGGGGGTATTTCAACGAAGTGCGGCTGTTCTGAGATTGAATGGAGGAAACGATAGAAAGTTTGTCTATTATTAAGGACCACAAAGGTTGCGATGTATACTAACACACAAATACTGAGGCAGTTGCTACCTTCGCCTTACACGACTAATCACAGTTATATCTTTTTATTAGTTGTTGGTTTTCGGTATTTCAACCACAACAGTCCTCACTGCAATCCATGGTTGTTGCTGGCCGACGCGGTTGACGCGAAACACGGAATTCGGCACTTGTCACTTTTGGTGTTATATCACTCGCGAATCGATATTAGTGAGAGTCAACCCCACGAAGATCAGCGGGACGCGCTCATCTGTCACACTTCGGTTAATTTGCTCGACCACCATTCTTGCCCGTCTCTCCAGTACCATTTGTCACTCGACACTCTCTAGTACTACTCCGCACTCAACACTCGCCCCACTGCTGCTCACTTGACACTTTTGCAGCGCTCGAGAATCGATTCCTGTCCACTATCGACCCGGGTGTCGGATACTAGCATCTATGTTCGTGGGATCATGGGTCCCTTACATTATGTTCTTGTGTTAACATGCATACATCTACATGCTTACTCTGCAATTCACATTTAAGTGCTAGGCAGAGGGTTCATCGAACCACAATCATACTATCTCTCTACCATTCCACTCCCGAACAGTGTGCGGGAAAGAAAGAACCCCTAAGCCTTTCTGTTCGAGCTCTGATTTCTCTTATTTTATTTTGATGATCATTCCTATTTATGTAGGTTGGCCTCAACAAATTATTTTCGCATTCGGAAGAGAAAGTTGGTGACTGAAATTTCGTAAATAGATCTCGCCGTGACGAAAAACGTCATTGCTTTAATGACTTCCATCCCAACTCACGTATCATATCTGCCACACTCTCTCCCCTATTACGTGATAATACAAAACGATCTGCTCTTTTTTGCACCCTTTCCATGTCCTCCGTCAATCCTACCTGGTAAGGATCCCACACCGCGCAGCAATATTCTAACAGAGGACGAACGAGTGTAGTGTAAGCTGTCTCTTTTGTGGACTTGTTGCATCTTCGAAGTGTCCTGCCAATCAAACGCAACCTTTGGCTCGCCTTCCCCACAATATTATCTATGTGGTCTTTCCAACTGAAGTTGTTCGTGAATTTTACACCGAGGTACATAGTTGAATTGACATCCCTGAGAATTGTACTATTTATCGAGTAATAGAATTCCAACGGATTTCTTTTGGAACTCCTGTGGATCACCTCACACTTTTCTTTATTTAGCGTCAACTTCCACCTGCCACAACAAACAGCAATCTGTTCTAAATCGCTTTGCAACTGATGCTGGTCTTTGGATGACCTTACTAGACGGTAAATTACAGCATCATCCGCGAACAACCTAAGAGAACTGCCCAGATTGTGACCCAGGTCATGTATATAGATCAGGAACAGCAGAGGTCCCAGGACGCTTCCCTGGGGAACAACTGATATCACTTCTGTTTTTCTCGATGATTTGCTGTCTATTACCACTAACTGCGACCTTCCTGACAGGAAATCACGATTCCAGTCGCACAACTGAGACGATACCCCATAGGCCCGCAGCTTGATTAGAAGTCGCTTGTGAGGAACTGTGTCAAAAGCATTCCGGAAATCTAGAAATACGGAATCAACCTGAGATCCCCAGTCGATAACAGCCATTACATGCATAGGTTGACCTTTCAATAACAATTTCTTGCGCATACTTATTTCTCCATTAATGTATTGCATATCTGAGACTGATCACGACAGACTGCGAAATAGTCACTCGGGTCAGCTAGGGTTGTTAAATTAAGAAGGAATTTTTCGTAGAAATTTAACTTCCTACGTAAGAAGGTATATTTTCTGTTATACTTGCGAATAATTCTTTGTGCCCCTTAGTTAAGCAGTCAACAACGAATGTTCGTTAATTATGTCTGTGGATACGGAGCGACGCGAGTCCCGCACGACAGAAGGGCCAGACGGCGCGCGCTGTGTGTAGTGGCAGAGCTGGGAGCGGCGCGGTCGCGGCTGCCGGTGTTTGTTTTCGGAGCTGCCTGGCTGTGGGCGGCAGCGTACACGCGTCTAATGTTGGGCAAACAGGCGGCCGCAGCGTATGCGAGCGCGGCGAGAGCGGGACGGGCGAAAGCCGGCGCCAGCTGGGGGGCTGGCTGTCCGCCCACGACCGACTCGCAAAGCTGAGCTGCCACCAGTTTGCTCTGCTCCGCCATTGTGTGCTTGTTGTTTAACGTCTCATCAATAGCGTGCGCAAACTGCACGCGGTTCCACACTCGAATAATTGGGACAAATCGAATTCTGGGAACACAATAGCCCATAAACAACCGATTACTGTGACGTACTGCTCGGACTGAGACGAGCGCGGGCGTGGACTCAGTACTGTATAAATACTCTCCCTACTAGGCCCACGTGTTACGTGAACCTGTAGTAATGAAAGAAATGCTCTTATTGTCTCAACACTTTGCAGTGCAACACACAAAGTCGTGCTGGTTTATTGATAGGGAATGGCAGAGACCTCTGTTTAATCTGAGGTGTCAGTTCTGTCAATAACGCATTAATCAGAGGTAGGAGTGTAAATGTGGAAATCCAATTTGTTTTTGCTGTGTAAAAGAAATGTTCACTCCTCTTTCAGCTTCAAACCTTTGCCAAAGCAAATTCACAATGTTTTAGCAATCAGTGTAATAGTATGAAACACAAAAGCTAAGGGGACTGATGACCACATCTGTTAAGTCCCATAGTGCTCAGAGCCATTTGAATCACAAAAGCTAAATATTTTAAAAATTAAAAAACATTTTCTGCTCCCACAACAACTCATTAATTTTCAAGAAGTGCGAGTGATTTGCAAACGTCTCAAAATTGTGGGAAAATGACTACTTCAAACGAAAACTATTAAAAATGTTAGAAACTTTTTTATTTTATATTAAATTTAAATTACACGAAAATATTTTTAAACTCAACTGAAATAGAAAAATGCTGCAGAAGTGACGTTCACTTGTAAAAAATCGCATATGTATATATCTCCATTTCCAGCACAAATAGAGTGACTCCACTCCTTACACACTACACACTTAATCCACAATTCTCCCCGAACGCCTTTGGAAAATGTGCCCCCACAAAAAATACAAATGGCATCTTCTTCAGTAGGTTCTTCGTCCCCAACTGGGAGATTCAAATCTGTCTCGCCTGAAGAGACAGTTGGTGCATTTGGCTCTTCATCTGAATCCTCAGATAACTTAAGCTGCTTTTTCATGGTTTTCTAGAGGGAGCTCCTGCTTAGCCTTCAGTTAGGAGTCTTCAAGGCGTCTTTTGTAAGGCGAAGATGTCAAAACAGCTGATGAACCTGGCTTACGACCTATGTTGGAAACCTTTCTCTTTAGAGGAGGGATTGGTATGGTACCTTGTGGAGACATGTGGACCTTCTGCTTTCTCTTTGGCCATCTTCACTTGGGTTGTCAGTTGTCGCAGGTCTGAATGCGTTCTGTGTGTCTTCTTGTCTGAGGTCATTAGTTCCACCTGGGATGCTGGATTCTTATAAGTTCCTCTCAGACTTGTGGCCTCATCTAAAGCCGACGTGGCAGCTATAAACACGATTCCTGCAAAACAGTCTTGTCACATGGGAAAATTCCAGTCTCCAAAAATCCTTTTGCAGCAAAAGAGCCAGTCTGGTACTTAAGGTAGGTTTTCCCAAACAACTCAGATATGTCATATGGTCCCTAGGGCCGGCTGCTGTGCCGCAACCATTGGTGACCATACTCAGCGTAATAGGTTTTTAGAGTGCCCATAAAGGTCTTATCAAATAGCTGAGTTTTATGAGAGTTGTCAGGCGGTATGCTCACGATTGTAACATGGTTCTCCCTAGCACGTTCTATAACTTGAAGGTTTCTGTGATGACTGTTATGCCCATCAGGAATTAACAACACAGGAGATTCTTTTGAGGGGTGCCTTAGAAACGAAGCGGTCAAACCACTCCGAAAGAGCTTAGTTTGAATCCAGCCTGAAGAACGACATTTACCAATTGTTCCAGGTGGTGCTCCTTTAAGTAGAGTATTAGTTCAGTTCTTCCCTGGGGAAGATCACCATTGGTGGTATGAAAGTATCGCAAGCACCCATACATCATATGACAGTCACCAGGGATCCTCGCTCTGCTGATGTGAGGGCAGCTACTTGACGTTTACCTGCCCCGCTAGAGGGCAGCAGTCTTCAGGCCAGATATCAGACGTTTCCACATTACCCACATGCTTCCACATTTACAACTGTAACATAGATAAAATTGGAATAATGATTTGTATGAATTTCCGATACAAGAGAGACATGGGAATTACGTAACATTATCTGACTTCAGTCTGAATCAATGTTGCTCAATGATTACTATCGAGCATCTTACTATTTAATGTGGAGACGACAAAGATCATTAAATGCCAAATGTGCACTGTGTCTAGATGACAATAAAACAGCAGTGACAGTGCAATTTAGGCACAACAGTGAGGCGTTATTTTTATCGAGTGCACGTCCTGGACAATAGATTCGGAAAAAGTGCCGTGCAGATCTTGCATTGTACCATTGGCCTGAAAAGTCACTTTACGTCACGCTATCTCTTTTTGTTTTATTTTTTTCCTGGTCATTGTCAAAGAGAGGGTAGTTTACTGGCAAGGTTCAAGGGAGCGTTTGGCTGACGCGAAAACATAAAGTGGGGGCTACTGTTACTAGTCTAACTGGATAACCTCTTTTGATGCTAGTCAACTGTCAGGATGAGCATTGCTGCAAAGGGCATTTGATTCTAAAGCATTATGTCAGAGTGAAAAACACTAAATAAATTACTTTTTCTCTCTCAACGACTAGTGGGCCGGTTAGGTTCTTCCTTGGCTCAGGTATAAGGTAGAATGAAACAGCATTTTTACATTAGATAAATTTTATTGAAAGGTTTGTACAATGGTTTCCTTACTGGATTGTTCTGGCCGGGAGAGCGACAGCTGTGTCGTTTGTGAAGCCTTCTGCTGCGTGAGCGGCGGCGTCTGATTACGCCTTGTGGTGTGTATCTGGTGTCGCTGCTTTTCCCAGTTGACTGGAGATGCGCATCATGAGGTGGCCCATTTCATTATTGAGAACGAAGTTGTGAATCGGATGGTGATACCTTGGATGTGGCATCTCAGTGTTTCTCTTCTCTATGCGGCCGCGTGTGTCAGTGTTGTGCGTCGGCCAGCGGAGCGGCGCGGCGGGGGAAGACCAGTGTTCCGGACTCGAACAACGGACTCCAGCTTGCCAGTCTTCGGCTGTCAGATCTGCATCACCATCTCACAGGTGACTGCTGATGTGAGGCCGTCTCTTACCCGCCCTCACGAGTCATACCCATGTAAAAATCAGTCTTCAAAATACCTTCTGTCTTCTAGCGGCGAGGCTGCTGGTCGCTTTTCCATTACAACATTGGACTTGGTGCTTCTGTGTACAATGTAGTCTCTTCCTGCATAACGGTCTTCAAAACTGACTGAACTGTACTGGAACTGAACTCGAACCGACACTGAAGCGTAGACTACTGTCAGGCCCACTGTGTCTCGCATATTGATTTACTTCAGTTCACTGGAGGTGGACGACTTCACGGTCATTACCTCTTCTGTCACGTTGAAAAGCTTCTTGAAGAATCTTCTTATGGTCGGTCATTGGCTGTTGGGACGTAGGCGAGGGCCTTTGATCACATGTGAAAATTGAGAAACACGTGAGCTGGTCGGGCGATGCTCTGACGGCTGAATCGACAGCTTCTGCTTATCTAGGGAGGGCGATGGCTTCTCTTGAACGTTCTGACTTGGAAGCGGCGGCCGTTGCCACTGCTGTTCTGCCTGCTGTTTGCCAGTGTGTAAGTCTTCTAAACTAAACTAAGTTTTCCATTTATTTTGTAATTTCTACTTCACTTCACATTGATTTCACTAATTTATTTACCTATCTTAAGTACCACTCAGTGCTTGTGGCGTCCAGATTACAGTCCACCACATTTTACTTGACTGTCTTTTATTCTCTGACCAGAGGGCGGTGGTTTCTTTGCGACCGCATTTGCCCTCTATTTTGCAAGACGACGCAACGACTGTGGTTAAGGTCTTACGGTTTTGTGTCCTGTCCAGTTTGTTGCCTCGGATTTTAGGGAGAGGGTTTTAATGTGCTTCTGGGTGACTGGCTCACCCAGGTTTTAGGTAAGAGGTCCGCCAGTCACGATTACCTCCTTGTTTCCCTTCGGTTTCTGTTCTCTTTTGCTTGTGTTTCCTTTCCTTTTTTGCTGTGTTCCTTCTCCTCTTGTTTTGCCTCTGTATGTGGGGATTTGGCACTGCGTCAGGTCTGCGTCCTTTAGCCATTCTCCTTCGTCGCTGTTCGTCTTAGTCCCTTCACTGCACGTGTTCCTGGTTTTCTGTGCTTGGGCGCTGATGACCACGCTGTTTAGCGCCCTTAAACCTCAAAAACACACAACAACTCTTAAGTACCACTCAAAACTAGTTTATTAAACTCACAAATATCAAAGATAACATAAGCTATTGTATCTAGGCTACGGCGCTTAATTCCGGACAACTGAAATATGTTTTAAAAGCAAATTTATTGAAATAAGAAACAAATGAAAATGAAAATCCTTTCTCGTATAAGTAGTAGTGTGTTTTAAAAGCCACGTTCTTTAATGTAACCCTCTTCAGCTGCAGTGACTGCCTCCATTCTTCTCCTGGAGCGATTGCACGTACCATTTAAAACACTGCTGTGCAGATTCGTAGATGCTGTTCGATAGCGGTGCATATAGATACAATATTTAAGTGCCTCGTCTTATTGGTAACTCTTTCGACAACGCTCCAAACATAGTAGTCGAGGGGGCTCAAATCCCAGCTATTCTGGGGCCAGAAATCCTTTGTTCAGAACACTTCAACGTTATCCGAGAGCCGGCTTTGGACTAATTGGCTTGTTTGACCCCCCCCCCCCCCCTCCCCGCCATCCGACGCATTGTCCTCTCTGACATTCAATACTGACGCCAGTTTCCTCACCGATTGCCTAGGGTTCTCCGAAATCACCACCTGAGCCTTTTCCATGACTGCCACAGTTCATGACACAGGTTTTCTTCAATAAGGTTTCCTCGATGGGTTAGGGGGAACTTCCCAATACTTCTCCGAAGCATTATACTTGGCCACAATATCTTAAATAATTGATCTCAGCTTCCCGAAGAATCGAACTACGTTAGTGGTCGAAGGCCAAGAGCGAAGACTTTCGATAATCGCTACTCTTAGGTTGTACTCCACACTTGTCCGTAACATCTTGGCCATTTTGAGGCTCTGTTTACTGGAAGCCAATGGCTTTCAAGAACACCAGGCGCGATCTCCAGTGGAACTACGATATGGCGGATATTTCAAATTGAAATTTGTCCAGATTTAAGCACCACACCCCATAGCTGTACTCGAAGTTTTTTTGGTTGCTATAAGAATAACAAAATAAATTGTGTTTTGGAACCACAAAATTTATAAAATTATTTAAATAAATAATTCTGTAGGGGCTTCAGTTGTAAGTCTCTTCAGAGGGTGGTGGAACAAGTTAGCTCAAGGACATGATGTTGAAAGTTGGTTACCTTCTGTGTGGTATCAGAGGAGTGGTGAGTAGCTCAGCTCTGATCTTCCGTCGTTTTGTCACAGAAACATTGTAGCTCGAACATTCAATTAACGTGCATCAAGTTAAAAAATCGTGATAATACTCGGAGAAGTCGTTGCGCGGGGACAAAGTCTGTGTACGGCCTGCAATGAGCTTCAGCTGGCAGTGGGCCGCCTGACAGCTTGCAGTGTCTGGTGCCACCGCTGATGTCGGCAGCTATTCCGCAAGTATGACGACTGAAACACCTTCCAGTGTCCCTCAATGCAGACCAGAGGCTGCACAGAAGCCTTGGGCACTGTCCACAGAATCACATCGTGGCCTGGGGGTGGGCGCGATCTCCGCCAACAGCAGTGTCATTGGCTGTCCACACGCATAGAGGTAGCCGCCAAAGGGGTGTTTGCCTGCACAGCCAATCATGCTTGAATGGCTGCACGATCCCTGGCTGGAGATATGGTCCTCCGGGATAGAAGGCCGGCAGCCAGCCAGCAGCAATGATGTAAGACCCCAAGTGGTCCTGGAGTACCACAGTGACATCGGTACTGATCGTCTGGAAGAAGAAATACGATATCTAAACACCAGAAAAATAGGATTAAGCTATAGACAGGGACGACTGATATATAATATCTGCAACAGCCAAGCAGGAATAAAATAACGGACGTCCAAGAACGAAGTGCTCGGATTAAAAAATTATTTAAGACAGATAAGGAAGTTGAAGTTGAAGTTGAAAGGATATCAATAATACGATTCACTGATGACATTGTTATCCAGAGTGAAAGTGAAGGACAATTACATGATATGCTGAGTTAAATGAACAATCTAATGAGTACAGAATGTGGATTGAAAGTAAACTGAAGAAAGAAGAAAGTAATGAGAAGTAGCAGAATTGAGGATTAATGGTCATGAAGCAGATAAAGTTAAGGAAGTCTGCTACCTGGGCAGCAAGGTCACCAATGACGGAGCGGGCACAAAGGGCATTTCCGGCCAAGTGAAATCTATTTCCATCAAACATAGGCATTAATTAGAGGAAGAAATGTCTCAGAATATACGTCTGGAGCACACCATTGTATGGTAGTCAAACATGGACTGTGGGAATACTGGAACAGAAGAGAATCGAAGGATTTGAGATGTGGTGCTAAAGGTGAAGTTGAAAAATAAGGTGGACTGATAATTTAAAGAATGAGGAGGCTTTGGGCAGAATCAGAGAGGAAAGGAATATGTTGGAAACACTAACAAGGACAAGGGCCAGGAAGATAGGACATTTGCTAAGACATAAGGGAATGTCTTCCGTGGTACTGAAGGGAGCTGTAGAGAGCAAAAACTGTAGAGGAAGGAAGAGATGGAATAAATACAGCAAATAATTGAGGATTTAGGTTGCCAGTGATGCTCTGAGATAAAGAGGTTGGCATAGACGAGGAATTCGTGGTGGGCCGCATGAAACCAGTCAGAAGACTGATGAGCCAAAAAGAAAGAAAGGCCAGTGTAGGCTAGCAATAATGGTTCTAGTTAAATAAAATCTTATGTAAAACGCCTATAGCTTGATACATGAAAAAGAATGCAACATACATTTCCTTCTGGTACAAGTGACGAGGAACGAATAAAAACAAAACTAATGATGTAGTAGGTCATTTTCAGAATATTAACTAAAATTGTAAATTGTTATATGATTACATAGCATTAATAAGTACCAATTTCTCTATGTTTCAAGTAATCATTAATCACTCACTGGATGGAATCTGTCTAAAGCAGATAATGTCATCTAAGACTCTATTAATTAAGACCAGACTTAAAGCATACAATGCCACGATAGTGCCAGTATTCTTGTTTGGGACAAAAACCGTAAGCAGAACAAAGAAGGATGAAGAAAACTTGTTGGTCTTCTAAAGAAAAATTCTGAGAAGGATCTCTAGACCTGTCCAGGAAGGGAGTTCGTGGATAAGTAGAAAAAACAAGAAATGTAAGAGCTGACGAAGCAACCGAACATCCTTCAAATACGGAAAGCTCGGAGAGTAAGCTTGCCAGGCCGCATTGTTAGGAGACCATACACCTCTCGGGCAAAAGCCGTACTCATGGGAAGACCTGATGGTACCCGTCTAATTGGAAGGCCCAGGAAGCGATGGGAGGATGAGCTGCAGAAGGACCTCTGTCAACAAGGAGTTCGTGACAACTGGAACCAAAGTGCACAAGATCGCCGTCTATGGAGGAGCATTGTGAGGTCGGCTCATGATCTACGTGGTCCTCGATCACCGAATTGATTGATGACGATTGACAGGATGGAATCTGGATGGCCAAGCTGCACTACGTTGGGCTATGCTGCAAAACAGCTCAACCAGTCTTCTGCACGAAAGCCAGAAACCAGTAGTCAGCATTGAACAGCTGAAGTGTGGTTCAGCAACAACGCCACGCCACAGCTTCACAGTTTAACCTGCAGAGAAAGACTGCAAAAGAAATGAAATGTGTGAGAAATCTTATGGGACTTAACTGCTAAGGTCATCAGTCCCTAAGCTTACACACTACTGAACCTAAATTACCCTAAGGACAAACACGCACACCCATGCCCGAGGTAGGACTCGAACCTCCGCCGGAACTAGCTACACAATCCATGACTACAGCACCCTAGATCGCTCGGCTAATCCCGAGCGGCAAAGGCTGCCAGTTAATTAACATTGTAAACAGTGTATTGTAGTGCTAAGAGAGGACAATGTGCAGTGTATAGTAATACCAATACCTGATACCTATTATGAGCAAGGTGCTAGCAGACAAGGGGAATGTGGCGAGTTAAATTTGTTAACTGCGTGTTTAAAGAGCGAGTTATGAACGGCAGAGTACCAAATAGTAAAGTGGTAAATATACAGCCGACGAAGTGCTGAGAATTACATTAGTGCACTAGGAATAGGGACGACAGTACACCGATAAATGAAGACGTAGTTACTGTGAATAATGTTGCATGTGCAATAGTTAAAAAGAATATTTAAATGAATAATAACATATATATCTATCAAACAAGTGATTGCAAAAAGTGACAAGACAAAAATGGCAATAGATCATAATCATTAAGTGGAAGCAATTAACTTATTGGAAAATGTCTTTCACAGAATTTGGGGTTGCTTTCGGAATGCACAAATATGATAACAATGAAAATGGAGGATTGTGCAGTGTATACAGGTATATATGATTCAAAATCCAGTATCCCGTACTTAATTCATCAGATTTCGTAAGGTTGGTAACAGTACTCAACTTTAAGCAGAGCTGGAGTGGCTGATATAATTTTCTAATTTTCAATGACGTGGTACTGGCCACGCAGCAAGTAGGGACGTGGAAATGCATATTAGTTTCCTATTGGCTGAGAGTATTCATAGCATATAAGGGAACGAAACGGACCTTGGCACAGAGTTGGTCGAGAGCACTTCTGGCGTCGGAAATCTCCAAGAGTTCAGATGCATGATGGGGAAAGTCGAGTGTGGGCGTCCGACTCGAATGGACATGTGTCGAACGCGATCGTCACTGATGTTACAAAAGTTACTAAACCACTTTCAAATACTTAAATGGGCTGCAATAAAACACTTGAATCGCGATAACGTCGGGAGTACCAGTCGCGAGCGTGTATTACTGAGTACAGGGTTGTAATTTGATGTTTAATCTATGCGTTGCATTACTGTGGTTTGTCCACATGTGTGTACAGTGAAGTCTAGCGTACACCTGGATTAGCATCCGGCAAAATACGAGTGGCATCCCTCAAGTTACTTCGTAAGGTTATTTATCAAATGTTTTTAGTTCCTTGTCAGATTCGTGCAGGTACGACATTCCACTATCGTAGCATCGTCAACGCCACGAGCCAACGACCTGCGCTAAATCTTACGTGTACGGTCAGGATGATGTCAAATTAAACTCCTTTCAGCTGTCAATTTTTAAACTCTTTTATTAGGCAAACAGTTTCGGCGGTTCATTACACCATCATCAGGCCCCTCACCTACGTGGAGGAACAATCTATCTCGCTTGTGATCGAAGCCGTGGCCAGCAATAGTGGTGTTAGCAGACATCTACTTGCTGCAGTGGCCACTTCAAACATCATCCGCCGACTGTTAGATAAACATTCAAACCGCCTGGCTGGAGACAACGTCATCGGACTTGGCAGCTGCGCCGCAGCTGGCAGCTGCATAGTTCGGATTGAGTGACCGGTTGGGCCATGTACATTCGTAGACATATAGACCTGGGTCCTCACCTCAAGAGTGGCGGCTGGCAGACAGCGATACCTTTCATAAAAAGTAGTGACTATTTATGTCGTCTTAGACCATCGTTGTTTTGCTACAGCATCCGTTTCTGTCACGTAAGTCACAACAAGTCCATGGATTTGATGATAAGTAACCAGTCCTTCTTGCTGAATTAGTGATATTTCAACTCTGGTTCCTGGTCTGTGTCTGGCGATTTGGCAACTGCCTGGCGTTGTAGTGGCAGTTCCTCTTATATCAGCAAGACGCCCCAATTTCATGACGTCTAGTCAGCTTTAGGCTCTGACCTTTAGTCAGTTGTGGCCTCTTGCTTTAGCCGTGGCTGGTGTCTTAATTTTAATCAGTTACGTTCAATCTGTCATTTGCAGTGCAATAATTTATATATTTTAACACGAGAGCTTTTATGCAGTTGCCATAACCACGTAATCAAAACGTAAGGAAGAAAAAGAACTACAATAACGAAAAGTTTTCAGGCCGAGATTCTAGTACACATGCCACATAAGGTCTAACAAACTGCATTAAAAGAAATAATTATTTGTTGTTCTTGTTATACATCCTGGGCGGTATCTCGAACTATATTCCTGGTGTGGGCCACTTCTTACTGAGGCGGGAATACAGTACAATATCCAAGGGAAAGTAGTCTGCAAGATGCTAAAAGAGCAAGAGCTGCGCGGAGGAAAACCAAGATCAAGGTTGTATTTATTGGTTAAACATCTTCTCACTCACCAAAAAGGCCACAGCAATGACCTTACCATTCGCGTCGTGCAGTGAAGCCTACGACTTAACCATAAGAGTAATATACTGGTTGGTCTTAAAGAGCCACTTAAGTGTGTATGAGGGTAGGCTGCGCTGAGAAATATTTTTTAAGGAAAAATTTGATACGTTGTGTCGTTTCCGATTTAATTACCACTAAAGTTAGTCAGTCAGGCCGTTGCGCAAGCAAACTGATGTAGATCCTCGTTAGAGTGTGTAACCATACGTCTTATTTGCACGGTTTCTGAAAACTAAACGAAGAGAGTAATGCAGAGAAGAAAGTGGGACCATAGTAAGAATCGAAACCGGGCCAAAGACTGAGCAGTGTCTACGCTATTGGAAAAACTGACACAAATTGTGTCTGGCGACCGGCCCAGTTGAATTTGGGTGCGGAACTGCCTGACCATCTACCTTAAGTGATAATTGACCATGAAACGGTGCAATAGATCGATTTCTTTCTTAACAATTATTTTTCAGCACATACTATCCTGAAATCCTCTTACAAGTTTTTCAGACTGCTTCTGGCCACCCGTACATCGGCCGGTTTGGTAAGTCACAAATTCAGCAATTTCAGACGCTTGCTTCAGACTTAATAGCTCAACTATAGCCCTCGGCTCGGTGCCACTGATATAGCTGCTAGTGGATGCTCGCTGCACTGCTGTCAAATACGAACTCATCGGACTTGTGCTATCGTGATGGCTGAGTTGTCTCAGCGGCAACAAGAGGTGCCGCAAAATGGCGATGGCAGTTCAGTGTTTGGAATTGAAGCACTCCGTCTTCAGGCCACAAGTGGCCCATCGGAACCGTAGCAGAGGATTCGGATAGGAGGGGCGGGTGGTCAGCACAGCTCTCCCGGTCGTTATTATGGTTTTCTGTGGCCGGAGATGCTACTAGTCGGTCGAGTAGCTCCACAATTGGCATCACGAGGCTGAGCGCGCCCCGAAAAATGGTAACAGCGCATGGCGGCCCGGACAGTCAATCATCCACGTGCCGGCCACGCACAACAGCGCTGAACTCCGGTGATCTGACGGGAACAGGTATATCCACTGCCGCAAGGCGTTGCCAGTTGGAATTAGAAATGTGCCTGGAATTCTTCTACAGCCGATATACAAACACACCACGCAAGTGATGAACCTATTACTATTGATAAGATCAATAGAGATTTCTACTGAAGCTTGCATCATGGTATCATAACTTTCAACGATAATAAAAGAATGACTACGTGTAGTAAACAAACTAAGGTTTTCATACTTACGCCTCTAAAACTGACTACATTTCAGAGGTTGCGGCCAGGAGGATAAGGTAACCAGTCCTGATCATATGCCGGCTTAACCTAGGAACGATATCAGTCCACAATTCTGGCCACAAAAATCTTCAAGGTATGTGACCGTATTTTCAATATGTAAAATTCCTCCAACGTTTCGGCCACTGGTGCAAAGGGCCCATCTCAGGATGTTTTGAGTAACCATAACACGCTGACGAAGACCGTATGCGACAGTGACCGAAAAGTTGGAGAAATTTTAAGTAAAGAAGAATTTTAAGTACAGTGGCAACGGTCGTGGAAGTCTACGTCCACAGTCACAATTTTGGGTTCCTTGGCACGCAGCTGTCTTTCTGTAGGACAATAAAAATACTCAGAGGAACCGTAAGAAACAAATAATAACTCTTCCAATTCCTAGATAGTCACACTGTAGAATTCACATTCTCGGAGATGAACATCATGAAAGAAATTGATTAATGCTGAGGAGTTGTTGATATGAAGGCAAAAGCAGGTGCAGCCCCATGAAGCTCACCGTCTCAGTACTGACGAAACCGCAGTGCTGGCTGCTCGCGGTGCGAGCGACATGATCAGACAATAAAACGATCGAAGTAGTCACGTGAAGCGTACTAACCAAAACTGACTCAGCACAGGGCCACTTCCAGGATATGGAAGCCAACACACTCACAATAAGATGAGTGAAACTTCTGCATTGCTACCAGTATCGAAGTGATAACGACAAAGAACTGCAACGGAAGGGGCAGCCTCTGGTGCACAATGGAATAGGGCTACCAGAGCATATCTTCAGGCTTTCGTAAGCTCGGACGTAGCACTGTGGTGTACCTCCTCTGGGAAAAATAGATTCCTATTTATCAGATTAATGTGGGGTGGCAGGGAAAGCTGCCTTTTCATGCTGCTACCGGTCCGAGTGGCAGCTCGTCCTCCTGGCATTTTAATTTGGGCAACCCTTTCTGGCGCCACGTCAATGAACGCACGAGGTTCTACTGTTCCTACGAGATGGCGTTTGTTTGTCCGAAGTTGGAACGTAACGGCTCTGAGTTTCTACTGATTTTCACCATCTTGTTGCCTTTATAAATTGACTCATTGGTGAGCATAAAAATTAAACACCCCTGAGCTATATGTAGTTTTGTATTTATGAAATTCATGGCTATGTAAAATTGGTTTCAACGCATAAATTGACCGATTAATTTTAACAACTCTTTAGTGAATCAAGCAGTATCGTCACTATGGTTCAGGTTGTGAGCACATGTACAATAAAATCTGCTGTTGGAAACACAATTATCATTGAATTAAACTCTTTCTTTGCAAGGGACAATACTTGGCATATGCTGATGCTTCTCTATGTGAATTATACGTCTCAGGAAAGATCAGGGCTACAGTCCGTCTTACCAACCTTAACCTCTGGCATGGATGTGTGTGATGTCCTCAGGTTAGTTATGTTTAAGTAGTTCTAAATTCTAGGGGACTGATGATCTCAGAAGTCCCATAGTGCTCAGATCCATTCGAACCATTTTGAACCAACCTTAAGGTGTAGAAAACTACGGGTTTCTTTGCCTACGCAGCACACGCTCAATAAATGGTCTCATCCCAATTTGTAAGTGTTGTACTGTCACACTTCCTGTACTAACTATGCACAGCTCCCTCGCATTATCATTAGTCGTAAGACATTCAACCTAATGGTTCATGTTTACACGTCTACTTTGTTTCCTGCATGGACACGAGAGACCATTCATGTGAATTACTGGAAGATGTAGAAAAATAAACAACTAGATCAGAGAAGAGCCTAGCGGAAGACTCTGACCATAATACTTCCATTAGTAACGTATAAACAATACGTTAGTGTTGGGTTGGTGCATAAGTTCATAGCATTTCACCAGAAGTTTAATAAATACAACACTTACAAGTAACAGAGACTTGAGTCATCAATAATATATACTTCCGCAGTTTTTACAACATTCGGCCAACGCTGGGGTAACTTTCTTATTCAGTGACTGTAGAGGTTACTTGGTTTCGCGACGAAGAATTCGTCAAGTCATGTTCGGAGTGTATTTTTATCTGGAAAGGAAACTGATTGAAGGTTGTTCGATAGAGACCGGATAAGGTGAAAATCTGAGGATGTAAAACGAGGTGAATAATCTGGGTTCGTAGTGATTTCCCGAACCAACTAATGCACAGCGTTCTTCTCTTTCCTTGAGGGAGGCCGTTATCATGGACTAGCATCACTTCACGCTGACTTCCTGGTATTTGTTCTTGGACTGCGTCTGCCAGACGACAGCACTGATGTTTATATCTAGGGCAAGCAATCCTTAGGACACCACACGGTCGCTGTTGCACCAGATCCTTTGAAGAAGCGCTCAGGTCCTTGTATGGGGAGCTGCTGGTTTGTTTCGTTCAGCTATTACTTTCTTTTCCTTATGTTAACGCAAAGACACCATTTCTCACCACCGGGATAAGAAATGTCGGAGTTCTTCAGGAGCCAGTTGATGACTAACAAGCAATGATGCACATATGGCCGTCCGCAGATTTTTGTGATTTTGACTTAGAGCTTGCGGTATCCACACACACGATTTTGAACTTTCTCCATTGTATTCGAATGTTGTACTGGATGGTGGAATGATCACAGTTCATCTCATTTCCCAGTTCTCGAGAACACTGATATGGTTCATTGTGGATTAATGCGTTTTACAATCTTCATCTACCCCGCAAGTCCTCCTGAATGTGGAGAGTTATTAATGTCAAAACGATCCTCCTTAAAATGAGAAAACCCTGTCCTTCCCATGCTCTGTCCTAAGCCATTATCACCATGTACGACGCTAATGTTTGTCCCTGCCTTCGCTGCTGTCAACCATTAATTGGACTCAAATTTCTTCACTTGGCACTCCATTTTCTAGCGTACACAGTTTCACACACTGTATCCAATTCGCAAAATGACGGAATGTAACTATTACATCAGCAGTGAACTACAAATAACAAATCATGGTAGATATACAAACGTAAAGATACCGGAATATCGACATGAAAAAAAAAACGCTATGAACTTATTCATTACCCTAATATCAGTTGTCAATTCGTGCCGGTCAGTGGTCAAAATTTACGTTATCTCAAACACAAGCTACGATTTGCATGTTTAATTACTATTTCCTTTTTATTAATGCACAAAATTCACAGCCAGTATGTTGTCTTTGTTCAAAGTAAACTAAATCTCACGAACAAAGATCCGGATGGTCTTGCAAAAGCAAGTATTAGAGGAGGAGACCCGATGTATACACACTTCCATATTCCGGACACCTTCAAAAAGAGGTTTATAATCAGTGGGCAAAGAAGTGGAAAATATCTTAACAGAAAAGGGGCATTTAGTTCAATTCAGTCCAGCCTAGTATGCCAACAAAACTGAGGTGCAGCTAGAAAAATCTGCCGGGAAGACAGGGAACATCAATTATTAGAATGATATTCGAACATGAACGTTTCCTTACACACCTCTGAAATATTGGAGTGGTAGAGTCTTCCACATCCAGTGAACATGCAAAAGCTGTCATAAATCTTTCTCATATTACACTCCTGGAAATTGAAATAAGAACACCGTGAATTCATTGTCCCAGGAAGGGGACACTTTATTGACACCACATTCCTGGGGTCAGATACATCACATGATCACACTGACAGAACCACAGGCACATAGACACAGGAAACAGAGCATGCACAATGTCGGCACTAGTACAGTGTATATCCACCTTTCGCAGCAATGCAGGCTGCTATTCTCCCATGGAGACGATCGTAGAGATGCTGGATGTAGTCCTGTGGAACGGCTTGCCATGCCATTTCCACCTGGCACCTCAGTTGGACCAGCGTTCGTGCTGGACGTGCAGACTGCGTGAGACGACGCTTCATCCAGTCCCAAACATGCTCAATGGGGGACAGATCCGGAGATCTTGCTGGCCAGGGTAGTTGACTTACACCTTCTAGAGCACGTTCGGTGGCACGGAATACATGCGGACGTGCATCGTCCTGTTGGAACAGCAAGTTCCTTTGCCGGTCTAGGAATGGTAGAACGATGGGTTCGATGACGGTTTGGATGTACCGTGCACTATTCAGTGTCCCCTCGACGATCACCAGAGGTGTACGGCCAGTGTAGGAGATCGCTCCCTACACCATGATGCCGGGTGTTGGCACTGTGTGCCTCGGTCGTATGCGGTCCTGATTGTGGCCCTCACCTGCACGGCGCCAAACACGCATACGACCATCATTGGCACCAAGGCAAAAGCGACTCTCATCGCTGAAGACGACACGTCTCCATTCGTCCCTCCATTCACGCCTGTCGCGACTCCACTGGAGGCGGGCTGCACGATGTTGGGGCGTGAGCGGAAGACGGCCTAACGGTGTACGGGACCGTAGCCCAGCTTCATGGAGACGGTTGCGAATGGTCCTCGCCGATACCCCATGAGCCACAGTGTCCCTAATTTGCTGGGAAGTGGCGGTGCGTTCCCCTACGGCACAGCGTAGGATCCTACGGTCTTGGCGTGCATCCGTGCGTCGCTGCGGTCCGGTCCCAGGTCGACGGGCACGTGCACCTTCCGCCGACCACTGGCGACAACATCGATGTACTGTGGAGACCTCACGCCCCACGTGTTGAGCAATTCTGCGGTACGTCCACCCGGCCTCCCGCATGGCCACTATACGCCCTCGCTCAAAGTCCGTCAACTGCACATACGGTTCACGTCCACGCTGTCGCGGCATGCTACCAGTGTTAAAGACTGCGATGCCACGGCAAACTGGCTGACACAGACGGCGGCGGTGCACAAATGCTGCGCAGCTAGCGCCATTCGACGGCCAACACCGCGGTTCCTGGTGTGTCCGCTGTGCCGTGCGTGTGATCATTGCTTGTACAGCCCTCTCGCAGTGTCCGGAGCAAGTGTGGTGGGTCTGACACACCGGTGTCAATGTGTTCTTTTTTCCATTTCCAGGAGTGTATTTTGGGGCATTCCAAATATGCTCCACATCAGAATAAACTATGGGACAATATTGTACAAGTGAAGATTCTGTTCCCAGCAAGTGTTAATACATTACTGAGTGAGAACAACGGCAGAATCAATTGTTCAATAGTACATTACCTACATGAAGCAGAGATAAAGTTCTGACATAAAATACTGAAGTTGTTATTTTGTATGTGAATGTGTACATTTAGTTGCAGTCATTAACCTAAGAAATTTGAACGGCCGTGTTGTTTGGTACAAAAAGCCAATAAGATTAATTAAAGAAGACAAAACTATAAATCATTTATCAACATAACGTTACCCCTTTTCGTATTTATAATCGGAAAAAGTACTACTACTCTTTCCAAAAATCTGTTACTGAAATCCAGAAAATCCAATTCTATTTTTCTATTTTTTTCATAATCCTTCTTTACAGTGAGCAAAGTTAATGTTTTCCAAATCTATAACTGCTACTCTTTACTTTAATTCCCTTTAATACTATTAATTGCTAATGCTTCTTGGATAACAACCCCAAATAATGTCTCTGAATATGTTTTGTTTCAAAACCTGACTTTGTTTTTTTGGGACGGTTGTAAAAACTCCAGTAAACCACCGGTTAAACTTGCTAGAAACGCTTTTACCAACCATAAATAACGGCTAAATAAGTCTAAACTCGGCATAGCTGGAACTGCAATTTCGGGCTGCGTTAACAGGTTTATCTGAAGACTAAGTTTTGAAGATGGCAGAAGCAGTTACAGAATCAGACAGAGAACACGAGAATCTGGCAGAATTATTTGTTAGAATGAAAAAGGGGGATAAAGTAGGACGACACCCCAGTTCTTTTGAAAAATACGATGATGCCGAATTTATATCTACAGTTAGTCTGTTGAAGGAGCCCGAACTTTGTCTTTGAGATCTCGTAAGTGAGAAACTGGAGCATAGGACTATCAGTGCTTCACAAATGAAATACCATCGTGTTGTTTACACAATCTATTTGCATGAAAATAATAAATCATACCAAAATAGTGTTATTTATGTGGACTGTATTAAAACTGCTGCAGTATTAAAAAGAACTAAGTAGTTTTGGTTATCAGTGATAGAATAGATCTAATGAAGTCGAAAAACGATATCACCCATGGACGCTACTAGCTTTAACACCTTTTCAAAAATTTGAGAACAATATCATGATTTTTCATTTAACCAAGAGTTAGATAGAACACTAAAATAGCGAGTTCAGCCACAGTATACCAACTTTGTTCACTCTTATCTCCGAGTGGAAAAACAACTTCCATCGTTTAGTGAAAATATTAGCACCACAGGCCCATTAATGCTTCCGACTATTGAAATTATCTTGCACCTAACATATTTCCATAAAAATGTAAACTGTTTCTCCTTACTCAATCACAGTACCATTAACAATAACTTCAATATTTACCTTAAAAAAAAACCAGAAAATATCAAACTTCCTCAGACAGATAACATACTTGTGGTGCTTCTCAGTTATCAGTATCATCAACATAAGAACAACCACATTTATCATTAATCAGTAGTTATCTGTGTTGCAAGTGCACTGCTGCCTGTCGTTCAGCTAACACATAGCTTTAGTTATTCAACCTACATAACCATAACAAGTGGGAGGAGTGGCTCGAATGTTGAGTTTTTAAATTTCGTTAGAATTGTCACACAAATTCTCTCTTGTAAATGTTTTCTTTCTTTTAGAAATGACTCTGCTCAATCAGTGAACAAACTCCTTTCGGTAGCCAGATACATGATCACTTCTGATTTCCTTCTGCCCATTGGAGACTACATGGGTAATGACAAAGGAACAGCCAGCAAGATTATAAAAGGAAGCTTATGAAATCGAGAACATAGACAGGAGACAGTTTTGTTACTTATTTCAGTTCTATGTTGTAACTGAATGCGCATAAAATTAATAAATGTATGTGGATTAACATCTTTTTGTATTGAAATCATTTGTATGTGGTTCTTTTCTGATCATAATTTTGAGTTTCATGCTCTTTTTTAACCACTACAGTTCTTTCCCCGTTCTTCAGTTGTCGTCAAGCTACGTACTTTTGAAGCAGCACCATACGCATTTATCTTAATTCTTTTACACATTTGAGAATATGTAGTTATATTCAGAAAACAATATTGACAGTTTTAAGCTGAGGTGAGTGTAGGAGAGAAGGAAGAACACAGTGAATATATCATGTCTCCAGTTGCTTCCCCATCTCTCCCAGGCCATATACGGCTGCTAGAGATGATTCCACAAGCCAGACTCAATTATGAAACACGCAAAAAATTCATTTTTCTCAAACATATAGGTGAATTACAATAACAACAGTCTTCATTTTGGATACATGCCATTAGTACATTTCACCTACCTCTGCGACAATTAAAGCGACCAGAATTCTCCATTAGTATTGTTCGTGTATAGTCTCGTTACCTGACCTCATAGGGTATATAAAGGCAGATGTTAAGTAGTCACTGTATACGTCAAGAGATATCGCGTTCTCGTGTAACACATTGTTATCAGCACCTGACAGAAACTGAAAGGGGTCTCGTTGTAAGTCTTAGTTTCACAGCCTGATGGAATCGTGCGACACGCAGTTTCGTGGGATATTCGGATATGAAAGTAGCTCGATATATGGGATCGTAAAGGCAGGCGCACTGGCCCGTTACTCGTCAAGGCTCTGGTCGATCACAACTGAGCACCATCAGGGAGGATCGCCGTGTTGTGCAACAAGCGCCTCTCACCCCTTCACAAACTGACGTCCCATTCGAGAACGAGGAATAGGCCTCACACAACAGTCTGTGTAGTCCCTCACCGCTGGTCAGAGACTAGGAGCAGTCAGACCAGGGATTTACCGAGCCATTCACGGGCTGCCGTTAAGATATCAACACAAAGATGGTGCCACGACGTCACATTGTCTTCAGCGATAAGTAAGGTGACCATCGTCAGTGAGTATGGCGGCAATATGTTGAGAGTCCCCATTCACACAATGTTTTAAAGAGGCCACGTGGATTTATCACGGGGAGGCGCATCACTTTTGACTTCGGTTCACTGTTGGCAGTGACTGGGGAGCTCTGATGACCCATCATTTGTCCTCAAGTGTTACCTGTCATGTGACAGTATCACGGAGCCATTTATCTAACATTGCACAGCTATGGCCAGCAAGCTCCCCAGGGCTGTCTCCCGAGAGACCATCTGAGGGAACGTCTCGAACGGCAACTCCCTTCCAGTCTCAGTGTCCATGATATCCACGACCAGTTACAACACTGTTGGTCAGCGTGCCTCACGAGAGGAAACAACCAAATCAGGGCATGCATCCAGGTTAGATGGGTGCCAAGTCATACTGCAAAGTTTTTAGTAATTTTTAGTTTTCATTTATATATATATCTTTTTTTTTGCAGGAAATGTTCAAAAAGGGGTCTGAGCACTATGGGACTCAACTACTGAGATCATCAGACACCTAGAACTTAGAACTACTTAAACCTAACTAACCCAAGTACATCACACATATCCAAGCCCGAGGCAGGATTCGAATCTGCGAACGTATCGTTCGCGCGGTCCCAGACTGTAGCGCCTTGAACCGCTCGGCCACACCGGCCGGCCACAGGAAATGAACGTGAAAATGAAATGGATGTAGTTTCTCTGGTATATGTCACTATACCATTCTTTCGATTGCTGTGTAACTTTGGTGAATTGTATACATGGCCACTAAGGTTTTTGAATTAACTCTACCATTTTACAGTAGGGATGGGAAAAATTAACACGAAAAACACATTTCTTCAACCTCAGTTTTCACCGTTTAGTACTGACTGTTCGCAATGCCCAAATAATGGTATGATCACTATGTGCACTACAGGAAATAATATCTCTGAAATACCATATGCCAATAACGAGTAAAATTCGCTTCTTGATACACTCAAAGATTTGGAAGGAAATGAAAAGCTGTTTGGTGATTTTTGATGAACGCTACTAGTTCTAAGCCATTCAACAGCCGCTGATGAACGTAACGCACGTCCCAAATCGTCAATGTTCTTGCGACAAGTAATGAAGTTTACTTTGAAGATCAGTGTTTGTGTACAATTGCAACATGAAGCCTCCGCTGAACATTTCGCCAATTGTTGGACATTGGGCAAATGTAAAATGTACATAAATCCACGAATTTTAACATATTGCCAACAAATTTCTGTTCACTCATAGCAACCACAGACGAACTTATTCACCAAATTTTCCCAAATATAGCACAAAACTACAGAAACCATCACTGGCTCAGTCTGCGCACTATAGCACCAGCCGAAGACAATGACGTCAGTGTCATCAGTTACAACATTAACAAAGCATTACCAGGGAAACGACAGCAAATCAATCCGTCGACAATGAAATGAATCCAGATGAAACTGACAGTTACCTAAACGAACTATCGAATTCATTGGTTTACCAGGCATGCTTCAATGCATTTTAACAATTAAAACTGGCGTGCCCACCACTCTTCTGAGAAACATTTATCCACTAGGATTCTTCAGTAGTACCAATCTTTCAGTGAAAAGGTAGTGAATAATATGAAGTTAAAACGTAAAATGCAAAATATGCATGATAATTCCGATAGATATGCCTTCCGAATTCAAATTGTTGTAATTTCCAGTTCGTCTGGTATTTCCCATTACCACAAAATATGCAGAGAGACGACAGGTACAAATGCGTGGACTAAATTTGGCAAATCAACACTTCTCACATGAAAAGCTGTATGTCACCTGTTCACGCGTCAGGAAAACTAATTCATTTGTGGACTCACTAGACGGAAAAAGAAATAATTAATTTGCAAACAATAATTTATCAGTTTCATTAGTTTTTGAGAACCATGGCTCTGAATTACACTATTTTAAGAAACACAACAACCAGCAACTTTCTCACGTATTTCTGTTTAAGCCAATGCCCTTTGAGCTTCACCAATCTTCAGTTGTTGTAATACATATTTCAATCCTCAGTTGTACATAGCTGAAACGCAGAGTAGGATTTGGATGTTGCATCTTCCCTGTGCAAACAAACAGTTTTGTTAGATACTGCCCTGCACGAGTTGTAGTATTCAAAGAAATGTGACTCTCGCCCGAACAGCAGGGATTTACATGCATGGAGAATAGAAAATATTACATTCAGAATGGCTATCCACTAGCCGAAATCTGGATTTGGATAATAAAATCTAATACAGGACAACTGATTGCTGTACTCTATAATTTATGTCACATAACAGTCTCTGAGTGCACCCACTTTGCCAATCGAAGGTGATCTGATGGAAATGTTACTAGACCATAGTAAATTTTACTCCTCCATATTTTACTGAAAGAAAAACCGTAATTTATAGTTTAAGCACTAGTTAATTACAAATGTAAGGTGTCCAATGGTATATCACACGCTAAATTAGTTCAAAGTGCCCTGTTTCAAGCCCCATACTGGCTATATCAGATTGGGGGGGGGGGGGGGGGGACCGCGAATTTTTACCAACTGCAATTGTGAATCTCAGGCGAGTGTAGTAATCTAGGACTAAAATAAAGTATTGTATATATCAAAAGCGCTAGAATAAACATCATTTTCGATTACGGAGTGACATTTCTGTGCATGGTAGGTATACGATCGCAAACAAAATGTGTTTAGTGTTTTTAATGAAGTTCAAATCTCTTGACAAGTTAATTGTTCGAGTTAATTTTAACTGGTCGGAAAGCCACAACCGGGCAAATTCGGCCGCCGGATTGAAAGTCTTATTTCAGGTGACACCACGTTAGGCGACTTGCGGGTCGGTGATGACAAGATGAAAAGGACAACACAACACCCAGTCCACGGACGAATAAAAGCTCCAGCCCAGCCGGGAATCCAACCCGGGCCCATTACACGCTAGGCAAACACGTTACCACTGAGCTAAGCAGGCGAACTTCCATACGACCAATATTTACAAGTAACTAATTATCTTTCAATACTAGTCCCAAGACAAACATTTATATAAAGGCGGCCTTCAGCAATATACCGCGACACAAAGACTATCCCTGTCAGAAAACTCGCTATGTCGTTCACTGGTTCGATTACAACTGAATGCTGATTAGCAGCTGAAGATTAACATAGAGGTAGATAACAAAAATATGAAAGTCTCACAGGGCTGCAGGAGCTAGCAGGCATATACTGCTGCTTGTTGCTTATAAAAGTTTAACGGTCTGGGAAATTCTGTTTCAGTATCACTTTCGAAAAAGAAAAACTTGCAGTTGCTCATTTCCGAGCAGGGATTAGTTGAGAGTTATATTGTTTGTAGCACAAGCGCTGGAACCGTAAATCTTTTACGAAATATATTCAACTAGTTATATACGCTTGACATACTACCGATCCTGTTGCTGCCTAGCTGAAGAGTATCTGACTCTCCACTGAGTCATACAATGTAGGATTTGACGGCCGGCGCCGAGTTCACTTTAAACCCTCGGTTTGATGGACCGTGACCGAGGCATAAAACTTTCCCCCAACGTTTCATGTCCGACTGTGGAGGCTTCTTCAGAGGTATAACAGCAAACTGCAAACAGGATTCGAATGAGTATTGAATATATAGGCAGTGTAGAGGGCACCACGTCTGTCACTACATTATCGCTGGTAATGCCGCATTCTCGATAGAAAGAAGTAGAGTTGAAGATGTCAAGTATTGCCTCATTCTTGCGGTGCAGTGTTGACATTCAAATTTTATCTAATGTAATACCTTCCTCGTTTCTATTAAAATTGTTGTGGCTTTGTGAATCTCTATAGTCTCTCTCTGCATGCGCGCTTGATAATGCGATGTTTTCGAAATGACACTCATCTCACTTTAGGTTGTTTCATGATCATCTTCTTGGTGGACATTTTCCGCTACTGCCAATTTACCGTATGTGCGAAGCGGCAATTCCTCCTGTAGTTGTGGATTGGTTTGCTAGTACCACGAAAAGATTTGTTACCACCTGTTTTGTTGAACATAAGAGGAATTGCCGCCTGGGATATCTAATAAATCGGCCGTAGCGGAAGACGGTTTCCTAGAGCGCTGTGAAACAAAATTCAGTGAGACCCGTCATATCGCCGGCCGCGGTGGTCTCGCGGTTCCAGGCGCGCAGTCCGGAACCGTGCGACTGCTACGGTCGCGGGTTCGAATCCTGCCTCGGGCATGGATGTGTGTGATGTCCTTAGGTTAGTTAGGTTTAAGTAGTTCTAAGTTCTAGGGGACTGATGACCTCAGCAGTTAAGTCCCATAGTGCTCAGAGCCATTTGAACCATTTTTTGACCCGTCATATCGAAAACATTACATTATGAAATGTTCAAATGTGCGTGAATTGTCCGGCCGGTGTGGTCGCAGGTTCGAATACTGCCTCAGGCATGGATGTGTGTGAAGTCCTTAGGTTAGTTACGTTTAAGTAGTTGTAAGTTCAAGGGGACTGATGACCTCAGATGTTAATTCCCATAGTGCTCTGAACTATTTCAACCATTTTATTGTTGTTGTTGTGTGTGAATTCCTAAGGGACCAAACTGCTGAAGTCATCGGTCCCTAGACTTACACACTACTTAAACCAACTTATGCTAAGAAGAGGACTCGAATCTCTGGTGGGAGGCGCCGTGCAGTCGGTGACATTGCGTCTCAAACCACGCGGCCACTCTGTGCGGCATTACATTATCATTCGCTCATATATAGGAATGCTATTGAGATATGGAAACACCGGAATAATTTTAATATGAAAGAAGGTGTTATATAACACAAAATTTGAGTGTCAACGTTCCACCGGAAGAATAACGACTGATTACCTTCAGTCGAGAATGTTGGCATTACCAGAGATAATACCACAGCCGATGTTGTGTGATGAAGTTTGGCGCCCTCTGCAGTGCCCATATATTCGACACTTCGTCGGTTTCTGGTTGCAGTTCGCCGCTTAAAGTCTGAAGATGTCTTCCACAGTCGGAGATGAAACGTTAGGGGAAATTTTTATGTATCGAACACGGCCTATAAGCCTGGTACTTTCAAGTGAACTCTCTAGGGATCATTAATGGAACACCAGTTCTATCTTTAAGGGCATGGAATTCAAATTAATGTATACAAATAAATCACGAGACAGAAGCAGATTCATGTGTTTTCGCACAAGATGTTACACTGACCGTATCACCTGCGACGGTACTTGGTTAGCACACGGACCCACTAAGGATTATTAAGTTGACGGGCTCCTCGCTTGCTGTTTATTAATGGCTACTCCTTGATCTACTCCTTTGCTCTGGACCTGTACTCTATGTAAACTATACTAGCACCGCGTGGTCAATAAACGTGGCTTGCACCACGTCACAACAGAACGTAATATCCCAACATGAAGGAAGCATGCGCAGCGAACAGCTCTCTCTAGACCCGACGTCCAGAGCAGCTCTCCGTTTTCCCTTGTGCCTGTCCAGAGGAGGCGAAATGGCTCATTCAGCCTCGTAGCGCGCTGTTTCGGCGGGACGCGATCCCAGCGCTGAGGTGTCCGCCGACGCTGAGTGCTGTTTGCAGTGTACCTGCGCCCGCACGCCACGCTGGCTCCCATATTAGCTTACATACGGAAGCCGCAGCCGGACGCAGGTCACCGTGCTACGCCACGCGACGCCCACAGGGCCACCCAACTACTGAAGGCTCTAACGCCGAGTCCTAATGACAGAGGGCATCGAACGGCTCGAATTCGTGGCCTCCATCCGTCTCCACAGACCAGCGGTCACACCCGGGCAGCGAGCTGTTCGGGGATGTTGACCAACACACGGACTGTGAACTGCACACGCCTTACAGGCGAGGAAACCACGAACGCAGTTTGGTCCTCCGTCTCAAGCACTAACGACGAGTATTTACTACCATGTGTAAACATGGGACACACACTCTATCCTCAACTGTTCTACCACTAAATATTTGAACAACACTTCGAACGCTATTAACATACTCGTACAGAAGCTCCTGCTCGCCTTTTACGTATTTGTGGTCAATCTTAATCAGTCTTTACAAGTCACGAACTAATACAAATTTAGTTCAAACACTGCAGTCGCAATTACTAAAACTAGTGCCGTCAGCCGTAGTTATACGAACAAACGGCATTAAGCGTCTATGAGCTAAAGGATGTCAAAGTAAACACCTTTCAGCCGTCTAGTTTCCAAACCTGTTTTATTTCGCTACCAGTGTCACGTTTTACGACCCCATCTTCGGGCCCCTGACCGACGTGTTGGAAGATTCTACATCAGTTCTGATCAAAACAGGGACAAGCAATATTGGTATCAGTAGATTTCTACTTGGTATAGCGACCGCTTTATTCATCACTCTGTGTGGTTGAAGCGACCGCTATACCAAGTAGAAATCTACTGATTCCAATATTGCTTGCCCCTGTTTTGATCAGAACTGATGTAGAATCTTCCAACCCGTCGGTCAGGGGCCTGAAGATGGCGTAGTAAAACAATAAAACTGATAGCCAAATAAACCAAGTTTAGAAAGTAGACGGTTGAAAGTTCTTGAATAACACTTCCCGTCCAATATCCTGGACATCCTAGCTTTCTTTTGCAGCTCTAACAAAAATTACAAACGTCTCTGTGTGCGCTGTTCGAGTCAGCGCATGCGCTGGTAAGATGTCAGTTGCAAAACAAATACTGCGCGACAAACACGTGCAGATATGATTTATCTGTCCTCGGGTGATCCACACATCTGTGTGGGTTTGACAGTACTATTGACCGATCCAGTTTCCGATTCAAGACTATGGGCACTCACTATGCGAATCACATGCTCACACAAAATGTAAGGAATAATCACTAAATTCCCCTCAAATCCGTCAAACCTTTACTATAATGGATTAAGTCATTTCAAGGAAAGGAGCTAGAGAGCCCACTTATGGTAACATAGCTTAATATGAAATACAGTTGCACTCGCTTCTTTCTCTGAAAAAGCAGAAAGCGTCACTAAATCCAAACAGCGAAAACGTTCTGTAATGCACTGTCGTAATATTCACCATTAGCCAACGGTCTACTGCCCTCCTATAGTAAGTTCGCAGCCCACCCATTTCTTTCCGGAATTGGCAATCTATGGAATCATCTATGCAGGCATCGCAGAATAAGTCACCCCAAAAAATAATACATTCTACAAAACCTTCTATGGGAAATAAAACAAAAGAAAACGAAGAAACAATGAAGGACAAATTCGTCAGTCAAGTCCAAGCTCCTAGTGAATACTACGAAACATCTAGCTACAATCGACACAGCCACACTTTGCCACCAATACGCAACATATCTATAGGATTACCAAAATATTTAGTAATGTTAAAAAAATCAACTCCTTAGGAGGGGGAGTGGAAGTCTGGGTTCTGTGGTGAACTTCAGAAAAATTTATTTACAAGACAAACCTCTCAGCTTGTGCTTTGTCGATTAAGAAACGCAAACAACTTAGTACTGACTTTATAAAAATTAATAAATCGAAATATCTTAGAATATATGATTCAAATTGGTGTCTGCCAAAATTTTAAAATTAACGACACTTGAATACCGATGAAATTAACTGACCCCACAAAGGATCTTGAAAGTTATAATATTATGGTAGTACCGTGTGAATTATGGCTTGTATCACTCACTCTACACAAGGGCCAGCTGCTGCCTGCCAAACGGCAGACGGGCAAGATATGTGGAACATGTGCGGGCCAAGACTCGGTTTGTCTGGTATTGCATGAAGGATGTTCAGAACAGTGTCTGTCTGCACAGAAAGAGGCAGACTAGCTATCTATCGTCACAAGCCTTGAAAAGTGAATTGACATGAGAGAGAGATAAGAATTCTGAATATCACGTTATTGACGGGCACAGCGAATCTGCAATGAAACGACATTACCATACCGTGCAGAAGGAGTTTTAAGATTTAGGAGTTTAAAGATGTAGTTGGCAATGTAAGAGCAAAAAATTAGAGCGATCGGCAGACAGGATTCATCCTTCTATACATCAACATGCACTTTCTGCTAAATTAACAGACATAGACCACGTGAAGAAATTAGTAGTACGAATGGTAAAATTACTGAATTCATGTGCATTATTCCACTGTCGGTTGCAGCAGTTTTCGATTCACTGGACCTTATAATATGGAACCTTAACATATTACTGGAAAGTTCGTTGCATGAGTCAAGCGAAATGTTTGGACCAACTTTTCGATTTAAAACCCGCTGTTGTTGTGTTTATGCAGGAAAAATCAGTGGAGGAACGATAATTACAACATACGGAATCGATTACATACGTCGCACTTAAAATAAACTTTATAGCATATTGTCCACAGAAAGACATTTCCAGTTGAGAAACAACTTATTTCCGATTATATGGGGGATATATTTAAGATGAAAACCGTATTTTAGAAGAGACAAATTCTGAGAAATACAGCCCACCTCCCTAAGCTCACTGGTGTAAGGAAAACAGGATGTTTGAAGAATTCATTGTGACTTTAAAATAATTAAAAGGGTACTATTTTAAAAGCTTTGTTGACACTGCCATCTCCAAACCTGTTTTAAAGATGATCTAGAGACCATTTACCTTTCCAGTTGCGAGTGTCATTAGACATTTGCACATGTAAGTGACAGATGTGGAGCGTAATTCCCGTTTTAAAGACAAATTCCTTTACATGAAAACCGTTCACGTCGCCCACATTGACTTCGTCGAGTAGAGTTTCCATGCGTACATAATGAGGTTGCAAAAGTGCTATAATATTTAGTTCAATATATGTTCCTTAATGACCATTTTTCGAATATGGAAACCAGCTGGTATGGCCGAGCGGTTCTAGGTGCTTCAGTCTGGAACCGCGCGACCGCTATGGTCGCAGGTTCGAATCCTGCCTCGGGCATGGATGGGAGTGATGTCCTCAGGTTAGTTAGGTTTGAGTAGTTCTAAGTTCTAGTGGACTGATGACCTCAGATGCTATGCCCCATAGTGCTCAGAGCCATTACTTGGCAACCTGTACACAAAAATTCGAAATAGTCAGCATCTCTTCATATCCCGACTGTCTCTTCTAGATCAAAAATACATCTTCATCACCCCAAAATAATGAATAATACTGACATTTGTTTGTGGTTATGTTGTCGACAAAATGGAAATATAAAACCAAGACCGATGCAGTGAGACAGCATTCCCATTTAATGGCACCGTGTATGCAGTTCCCCCTCATCCCCTCTTCACCCCAGACAGCCCGCAATGAGGGTGGGAGAAAAGTGCAGCCTGGTTGAGCACTATGGCATTCGTTCCGGGGTACGGTTCGGGAGGCGAATTATTGGCCACCCGTGTCCTATAAAATCACCATGACAGTCATTAAGTGATGGCCCAAATGCACTATCCGGACTAGGAAGCGTACCACAAGCCCGTCCACACGCAAACCTTCAGGACGCCCCAGCTGCCCATAACGTCGTTACTGCTTATTCGGCACAGATCGAGATAGCCGTCTATTGCCATGATGTATATCAGGCCTGAAACGCATTCTACAGTTTCTCCACTGCGCCGATGTTCGCTTCTTAAAGGACACTCAACGACCTCTAGCCAACTCGAAAGCTTCACCTAATTGTAAGAGCAGCAATGTGGGCACTTTGCAGTCAGCATGGTGGGACTGATCATGCGCGTACCAGGTAATGGTAGACTTGAAAACAAAATAACGCATCCCGAAGGGAAAAGATGGACATAAGTGGCTAGCTGCTACATATAAAGAGGTTATCCCTTTAAAGGAAGTCGACTAGGGTCTACTACTAGCAGTAATGTGAGTAGGAAGTTCTAAGAACGTACTATAGCTGCACAGCATTGCAGGAACTGAGTCACACACTTCGGAACAATCAGAAAGCCTTAGAATGCAACTGTGTGAGATGCAGTTATACAAATTTTGAGGTTGAAGGTTGAGTGTCGGTTTATGGGCAGCCATGTCCCAGCAGGAAGTGGCGGGGAACTAGTTGATGTTAGCTCTTTGCTTACTGAATTGCTAGAAGGGATCGAATTTGCTGACGACTTGGAAGAGAATTATTAATCAGACAATGGAAACTCCAGGTTGGAATACTAACAGTGAAGGGAAAGGCAGATTGCTACTTAGCGTCAAGAAGACACGACAAGTTGCAGACAGACACAATTAAAAGACACATATAGCTTTTCGATACAGCCTTCATCATGCAATTCCAATGCAGTTCCTATTTGTATTCTAGCCCGAGATGCTATTTGTATTCTAGCCCGAGATGCTGGACGTGGCAGTCGTGTGTGCATAATTTGAGCGTTCTTGTCTGTGTGAATGGTGTGTGTCGGTCTTCTTCCGCCTGACGTGTTTTCTTTGCGGTAAGTAGCAGTTTATCTTTTCATACATTGATGATTATGTATCAGTGTGATTCATGACCTCCATGATGATCATACAGAATTATTCAATCAGTAACACTGATAACAGATGTGAACACGGGCAGCCCGTTAGTTTTCTCATGGTAAGGTTGAAGGGGTAGTAATATCTGAGAAAACAAAAATATGGAACATCTCGGTAGGAGGCCTATGCCCAACCAGACAAAGTTGTATGACAATTGTCTGTACACAGACCTACCCCACGAGTTGCGACGATAATTTGTCTAATGTAACGTAAAATATGTCAATACACTGCAGGAACATTTGTAGAACATGTCCCATCAATAAATCAGACTTAGGGTCTTTAATTGAATTTCTCAGATGTATGACACCATTCAGCTTTGACCATAATTAATGCATACCATGAAAAATACCTGGATGTACGCTGTAAGTTTCATACATTATTGGATTGTATCACAGTAGAAAAGAACACTTTCCTTTTTCGAATGTTAATTTAAGCACTATACATCTTGAAAACATATGCATGTGTATGTATATTTATGTTCTATAAGTAAATAATTAATGTTTGATATATATTCATTTTGGTGCAATACTGCATTGTAATGGACCACGTTAAATAAATAGCAGAAACAGGAATCCCTCCATGGTCATGGTGTGCCGTTGGTATGTATCAGCACACCAGGGTCAGTCGAAACCTCCATCGTCCACAACAGATTGACACAACTCTACATGAATGTGGTGCAGAGGAGAAACACATTGAAAGTGACAACAGTTTAGGAAAAAATGTATTCAGATGAGGCACACTTTAGGCATTAATACCAAAGCTGTGTTTTGTAGGAGACAATATGAATCTCAAACAAAACTTCCAACATTAATAATAATAATAATAAGGATACTCCATGAATGTACAAAATCCTTAACATATTAAACATATTTGTCATAGGAATAACTTGCACTATGCTCATGTTTGTGCCTCCTTTGTCAGTGCAAATAAGAAGCACTAACTGAAATTCACTGCATGGCCATCTGTGTGGTATTGAGTTGCCTATACACTCTACCTACAATTCTGTATCGTAATATGCATACTGTTATTGTGTACTGTGACTGTCTATGTGGTGTTCAGCATCGTCTAAATGCATTAAGACTATAGCAACTGAATGCTTCACTTGTCAGCAAATTGGTTACACTGGATCAACACACTCATTCTTCATAGTTGAAAGATTACACAAGCGTACATTTCAAAAAAGACCAATGCTCCATGATGCCATCCACGACACAGGTTGGCATAATCAAAACAGGATAGATAGCTCAGTCGGTAACTAGATTGACCTCTAAATGGTCGATATTAAGGAAAGAGAGAAGAAATGAATTGTTCTTGTGTGATTACTCATAAGGTGTAGGCTGTATTTAACATGTTTACTCTCGATATATAATTTCAAATAATGAGCTGATGATGCAGACAGCTATGAACTCAATTACCATAACAACCCATCAACTACATGAGGAAATTCAAAAAGAACTAATACAAAATTCAACTTTTGGAAGGACTGCACAAAAAGAGGTAGTAAAATTTACTAAGAAAACCAACATAAACGGAGGAAAGTCGTTTAAGCAAAACCCATTTCTGAAGTATACTTTATTACTTGGTTTCAGTTAGACAAATCTCTTATTTTAATACTACATGACTAAATTAGATCTTACTGGATCATCTTCTATTCTAAAGACAAGGTAAAACTAAATATGTACTACATATTATTTTACAAAAAGTAAAAGTTGAACAACATAAGAGAATACGGTGGTGTGCAGCTATGGTCCATTTTTTCAATAGATAGCCGTAAGGGGGAAATATCACGTAAAAACAGAGTCTTAAGCTGAGATAATAAAAAAATAAAATCAGGTAAGAATTATTTTTCACGTTTTAAGAGCGTGGAGTAATGGATTAATGATATAAGGCTGAACTGATTTACAGTCAGCAAAGCTTTGTAGTTCCCTGCGTAATCACACTAAAATTATAAAGAGTAAAAGCGTCTAAATACATTCGTTAAAATAGTAATAGTATAATACAGTGGATGTGTAAACTTTAATAGTCATAAAATAGCTAATTTATAAATTAAGTGGAATTATGTGAACTTACAAAAATTTAAATAAGCGTCTTAAAATATAAAAGGAGGACATCGTTGGAAGGATAAAGGAGATAGTTATAGAATACGGTCAATCTAGAAGTTCGATTAATTCTACTATTGGTTCTGTAGCTATTTAATTCAGTTCTATAATGTTGTTCTTAATTGCTTCGAATGTATTGCGAAAAGATTCACCACACCTAGGTAGAAACGCATGGTATCATCTTCTATGGCTAATCCTTAGTTTTGTTTGCGAACACGAGCATATTTTTTCAAACTGTGCTGCTCGTGAAAAGTGTATAGAATTTTTGACCTTGCTGCTACTGTAGCATATGTCAGAACATTACGACCCTGTCCCAACGTTATATAGATCCGACATTTATTTGTTCTTTTTCTAAAACCTTACCTATTCACGAGCCTCTGGCGTTTTTAGATATGCTGTTTGTCATTGTTGAAAGACAGATAATCAGAATTCTGAGTTCCGTGTTCTAGTTGTGTTTGAAATATTTTGTTGCATCTTTAGCCATATCATTAACCAAATTCTTTTTTAAACGTGTAGCTTTATTTATGTGCTCATCGTCACTCTAAATTTTAATGTTGGTAGTGGGCATAGTAATACTGAGTTGAACTGCGAGTGAACATAAGCAGGATGGACGATTTTAATCCATAAAGGGAATAGCTTGGGACAGAGGTGAGATACAGAAAAATGTTGTAGATAAAAGTTGTAGGTAGCAAAAAGGGACACGCATTGCTACTAACGACTGTCACCTTCAACATGATTTGCATAGTGATTTGCATATTAAATTGATGTTTCTTGTAACGGGACCCCTTGCATTTGATATAAGATATGAAAAGGGTGGGAAATTTTACGTATGAAATGATACAGTATTTAAAATCATTACAAAGTCCAGTGAGGATCAAATAAACTATTTTAGTTCTAGTTGGGATTAACTCAGTTGTTTCGTGGCAACATCTATTTCTGACTCCGGATTTGGAGGAAACAAAGAGAAATTTGAACTTCAAGCTTTAATTAACGTGTAAGTACATCACAATGCATAAATGTTATTTTGACATTTGCAAAGCAGAACAAATAAATAAAACATAGACCATTGATTTACAGGTCGTTGAAAGAGTCTCATTTATTAGTATGTTCCTTCCAATTTGTATCTCACACTGTAGTTTGCTGTATCCCTCCTCTAATCCGAGTTAATCCCTATCAGAGGTAAAAACACGTTTGCTTATTTTACATTCATTTTCGTTTTTCAAAACCTTGAATGACATACCATTTTATACGTGAAATATGTCGCTCTTTCCAAATATTAATCAAATAGTAGGGTTCGCAATTTGAAAGAATCACTTTAACTTCGAAATAACCACGAAAATCACGTTCAAGGCTATGGCCCTTAGTAGCAGTGCTTGTCCCTCTTTACCGACTACAACTTTTACCTTAAACATTTTCCTGTAAGTCATTTCTGTCCCTAGTTACATCCCATTGTGAATTAAAGCGGTCCACACTCTATAACGAATTTGACGATTTGTTTACAAACAACAAACAACTTAACGTTTGTGCTCGAAATCAACCCCATAAATATTTAAATTAATATTGACAAACCCACATCTAATTAAAATGTTTTTAATTTTGAATCAAACTCCTGGAAAGCCAGAACAGTAATAAGAGTTCATTGATAAGTTAGTACATACTCAATAGGAGTCAAATGCGACAGACAACAGTGAGAAATTAAAATTCATGCTGACTGTGTGACCCCCAAAGAGGAAAAGCACTAATAACGAAAAATACTAATCAGATGAGGAATTTGCACTATCATGAAAGCCAGAAGCCAAACAGAATTCCACTGTACAAAATATAGATTACTTAACACTTAAAACATTCAAATCAGAAAATAAATGTACACTATTACAGTGAATGGCACTGAAAGCAGAAAACCAAACGATACTGGCCAACACAGTAGAGAGGAAGTTCAGTATCAGTTAATACAGCCCACAATCCTGCTGATCTGCGCACTGCGAAATTATCGGACTTACCTCTATACATGACATACGTACAACCGTTATTGACCCAGGTATACGACTAAAGGCGACAGTAAGACAAGGCCATTTAAGTCACTGACTACCATCACGTATATGTTCAATCCAACTTTGGGTTTTTGCTGCAAAAGAGTCCCATAAACATTTAACAGGAGTGTAAATTAATACAGACAAACACACAGAGAGCGATTGCATATTTCCGCGTGCTGTTCTGCTTCCTAATTCCTATAAAGGCGACACCGTCGTTGCCACAGGCAGACCTACACTAATGACTAGTCACAACGTGACTAATGGCACGTTGCTCTAAATGTAGAAACATATTAATGCATATGAGTCGGATAAAAAATCATTCTCATAATGTTCGAACCGAGCAGCGGTACTGTAACGCTTGACACAACCGCATCAGTTAAATATCTTTGTGTAGTGTTGAAAAAGCGATATGAACTGCAATGGGAACGTAGGAAAGGTTTTAAGGAAGGCGAATGGTCGACTTCGGTTTATTAAGGGCGTTTCAGGAAAGTGTAGCTCATCAATAAATGACAGTGCATATAGAACAATAGAGCGACCCTTTGTCGAGTATTGCTCAAATTTGTTGGATCCACATTCTCAGACTTGCTGCGAGATTTCTTACTGTTCTGTTCGACCAACACGCTAGTATTATGGGTATGATTCGTAATCTCAAGTGGGAATATTTGGATTAAAGACAACAGTCTTTCCGCGGAACACTGTTGCGAAAATTTAGAGAACTGGAATATGAAGAAGGCTGTAGAAAGCTTCTGCTGCTACTAACGCACATTTCACAACGAAGATAAGGTTAGAGAGATAAGGGCTCGTGCGGACGCATATAAACAGTCTTATGTAATTTGGAATTGGAAGGGAGGGAAACGAAAAAAAAAGTGAGAGGATTACTGACTTTAGCTGCACTGGCACTTTATGCGGAATTAGTGGCAACGAGTGAAAATATAAGCCGGAACCGGATTCCAACGCATGATTTTCTGCTCATTAGGTAGTTGCGTTAACTACTGCGCCATCCTAACACGGTCTTCCGCACCCTTGCGCGAACTACCAAGGCATGGTTCTCGGCCAAAGAACATTCACTCCTAGCGCCACCTATCCTGCCCATGTCCTTCATGCTCGTTACTTCGAGAATGACGCAGGAGGTTGGACGTAAATGTGCAGCAGCGCTGAAGGTTATGGATTCATTGCTCATAGAGGCAATGCGAGTGATATAGGGAAGGAAATGAGGGGTAGTGGTATAAGGTACCCTTCACCTCGCACCGTATGGTGGTTTGCGGAGTACGAATGTAGACATAGATGTAGAACGCAGACTACTTTACTGAAACCACACCGGGCATGCTGTACTGGGCTCCATCAGATTACACGTTTTTCTTCGCAGCCGTCTGGCATGCATCGGCTACGCAAATGTCTCTATCACTGGTTCCTGCATGATCACCTTTTCTACCCTATGGTACTCCACATTCTGTCTGTAGTACGCAGCGAACAGCCACATTGTCTGTGCACGGCGCTGGTGCTCCCTTTCGCTGCAGCATTGACCCGGTCTCAAATCTATTTGTACAACTCTTCAGATTGCAGCGGACGTGTCACATCCTGTGGCGGCACAGTAATGGAATAGTGTTGCCCTTACCTGCCCTAGTAATTAATGATTTATATTAACTAAGCTTCTTATTAAATTATGCACATTTCAAGCTTCTCACTAGAGTTACTTTCTGACTGCAACTATGTTTTTAACACGTTGGTGACTCTGACTACGAGGTCACTCTGGTTGTGAGTAGGTAAGTTTGCTACATCACTAGTGCACTTGACTCGTACTATAATACTCTTTACGTTGTTCTGTCTTAATGTTGCTTAGGATTGTACCAGGTGGTTACAATTACAGGGTAGCTACTGACAGAGGTCCAATGTGAGCTGTAATTATCGAACGAAAGCGAAACTTGTTAGATATTTTAATGCGTTAATGCGGAATCGAGTTAAGCTGGAAAGAAGTTGTTTCCAATTTTGCCCATCAGGTGCAAATCTGGCTTTCTGAATGCAGGAAAGATATAAAAATAATTCCATATATTACGCACTAGGAACGGGACGTGCGAGAATAAATCAAGCAGGTCAGGAAGAATCAACGTTGGTTTCATTATTAATCGCTGCTTATATATTTTGTTCAGTGTCAGTGCCGGAGACGTGGATGAGAAGCTGAAACCGTAAAACGACGTGATCAACAGTTGGTCGCAGGTTCCTAGGACAGCTGTTTACTGCTCTGCAGACCAGGCACATATGGAATGTGTCCCTGGGGAAGGCGTTATTTTACATACTCTCATAGCCAAAATTTGCAAGAATTGGTGATGTTCCATGCCCCGCATTTGGAAAACCTCTGGACACAACACGTTCGTGAAAAATTTTCTTAAGACGATCTCTCAATGGACGATCGACGTGATGTGTTGCCCCAGCGTGTATGAAAACAGTGGTTTCCGTAAAGTTGCGCTCTTTCAGATCCGTACCAGAAACCGAAGAGTAAATTCAGAGGAGCACTGTGGACCTTTAAGTTTCAGTTGTTCCTTCGTCTGGATCTTGTGTGGATACTAGTGTAAAATAGGCCGCAGAACTCTCCGTACTGTTGACCACGGGATGGACAACCCTCGTGGCAGTGCAGGTGCACTGGCATTATGCAGGGCACGTGATGTATGGGCAGTTACTACAATAGCAACCTCGCCAATCACTTCCACAGGGACAGGACGCCTTCCTCTTTCCACATCAAGCTCCCCCATTATTTGAAATTTCATGATCATCTTCTCTTCTCGGACCTTTCAGTCGGCGAGGCTCTCTCGATGGAGCCCTGTAATTGCTCACATAAAATAGTTTCACTAATAATCTTCTCGATAGAATACCGTTGTGAAAAAGTTGTACAGCACCATATTTGCACCTGGTGATCACAATAATTGTAAGTAATATTTTGCAGTGTGCAGCGGTTATGCATTAAAGCATTAGCCTACCTAATAATTTTCGATGGCGTTCGATAATTACATCCAACAACACTTTAATTGTAGCCAAGAGGTAGTTTAAGGAATTTTATGGGGGAAATATCTCAACAGCTGTAAGAGGAATATTTGTGACATTAGAAAGTTATTCACTGAGGGTTTTGAATATGATGCGCAAGGTCAAAGTACTGACAATTACACTGCTACTTCGCCCACTGTTACCAGGTGAAAACTTCGATTGACTGTTGAAAAATATGGTTTGCCAGGGTTACGATTATCTCGCATTTACTTGAAAACGACTGTTTAAGAAAACTCCAACTGTAATTTTGGATATGAATACTCACTTGCACAATTTGCAGACGTCAAACAATGAAACTGGAATAACTCAATCATATGCATAATCTCACTAAAACAGTAACTACTTAATTCCAGGTTAGCAAAGAATGAAAAAAAGCAACTACTATCTCATCAATGTCAATGTCTGTGACATTGCATGTCCTCACCTCTTTGTATACACACATCAAAAAAAGTTTTGCATCACCCCAGTTCCCAGAACTCCAGAAGATAGAAACTGACTGTGGGTATTGTATCACAGCCTCAGTCCCTTTTACTTTTCAGAGATGTAGAGATGTCACTAAATACACCCAAAGATGTAAACAACCAAGCATGACCAGCGGCTATTAGACGGAGGTGCTCCGATAGCCGATCAGTTCCAGTCATTCCACCAGGAAGGAGGTACACACCTCTTGTTGTACGTAGCTCAACCATGCCAAGACGGTCAATACTGCGGTTCGATAGTAGCCGCATTGTCACTTTGTGTCAGGAAGGGCTCTCAACAAGGGAAGTGTCCAAGCGTCTCGGAGTGAACCAAAGCAAATTATTTATTCATATGACCGGTTTGGGTTCATTCAGAACCATCTTCAGATCTGATTTTTCAGTTACAGGAGTAACCCGTCCAAATTTAGCAGTTTTCACATGCTACGTCACATGTGACGTAGCATATGTACGGGTTACTCCTGTAACTGAAAAACCAGATCTGAAGATGGTTCTGAATGAACCCAAACCGTTCATATGAATAAAAAATTTGTAACCAAGACGGATTTTAAGATAAATTATAAAATCACTGATTCCTGTTATCCCATAAGACATTATGTCTGTTTTTGCAAAGTGAACCAAAGCGATGTTGTTCGGAGATGGAGGAGATACAGAGAGAGACAGGAACTGTCGATGGCATGCCTCATACAGGCCGCCCAAGGGCTGCTATTGCAGTGGATGGCCAATACCTCTGGATTGTGGCTCAGAGATACCCTGACAGCAATTCCACCATGTTGAAGAATGGTTTTCGTCCAGCACAAGACATGTTGTAATGGCTGAAACTGTGAGCAACAGGTTACATGGTGCGCAACTTCACTCCCGACGTCCATGGCTAGGTCCATCTTTGCAACCATGACACCATGCAGGATGTTACAGATGGGCCCAATAACATGCCGAATAGACTGCTCAGGTTTCACTGATGAGTGCCAAAAATCCTTGACGGAGACGTGTCTTGAGGCAACAAAGTCAGCTGAATGCCTTAGACACAATGCCCAGCGAATGCAGCAAGGTGGAGCTTCCTGATGTTTTGAGGTTGCATTATGTGCGACTGACGTACGCCGCTGATGGTCATAGAAGGCACCGTATCGGCTGTACGATATTTGAATGCCATACACCTACAGATAGTGAAACCATTTCGGCTGAATAAGGGTACCCGTGGTCTATGGGTAGCGTTCATAATCAAAGCGTCTTCGGTCCCGGTTTCGATCCCCGCCACTGCCTAAATTTTGATAAATAATCAGCATTGGCGGCCGAAGACTTCCGGCATAAGAAGCCAGTCTCATTCTGCCAACGGCCTTGTCAAAGAGGGCGGAAGAGCGGATAGAGGTTCAGGGCACTCTCTTGTCCTAGGGGTGGGAAATTTCCCCTAAAGGCGGAAGAATCAGCAATGATCAGCGACTTGAGGATGCAGAAGGCAATGGAAACCACTGCATTAAAGACACGTAACGTGTATCCGCAGGACATGTGGCCTGTAGTTGAAGAAGTGTCATGATGATCTCTCCATTGGCAAAAGATTCCGAAAAAATCCCCCAAAAGGATCTCCGGGAGGGGACTGCCAGCGGAGAGGTTACCATGAGAAAAAGATTGAATAATCAACGAAAGGATAATGTTCTACGTGTCGGGTCGTGGAATGTCAGAAGCTGGAACGTGGTAGGGAAACTAGAAAAATTGAAAAGGGAAATGCAAAGGTTCAATCTAGATATAGTAGGGGTCAGTGAAGTGAAGTGGAAGGAAGACAAGGATTTCTGGTCAGATGAGTATAGGTAATATCAACAGCAGCAGAAAATGATATCACAGGTGTAGGATTCGTTATGAATAGGAAGGTAGGGCAGAGGGTGTGTTATTGTGAACAGTTCAGTGACCGGGTTGTTCTAATCAGAATCGACAACAGACCAACACCGACAACGATAGTTCAGGTATACATGCCGACGTCGCAAGCTGAGGATGAACAGATTGAGAAAGTGTATGAGGATATTGAAAGGGTAATGCAATATGAAAAGGGGGACGAAAATCTAATAGTCATGGGCGACTGGAATGCAGTTGTAGGGGAAGGAGTAGAAGAAATTGTTACAGAAGAATATGGGCTTGGGACTAGGAATGAAAGAGGAGAAAGACTAATTCAGTTCTGTAACAAGTTTCAGCTAGTAATAGGGAATACCCTGTTCAAGAATCACAAGGGGAGGAGATATACGTGGAAAAGGCCGGGAGATACGGAAAGATTTCAATTGTATTACATCATGGTCAGACAGCGATTCCGAAATCAGATACTGGATTGTAAGGCGTACCCAGGAGCAGATATAGACTCAGATCACAGTATAGTAGTGATGAAGAGTAGGCTGAAGAAGTGGGATACGGAAGTTCTAAGGAATGACGAGATACGTCTGAAGTTCTCTAACGTTATAGATACACCAATAAGGAATAGCGCAGTAGGCAGCACAGTTGAAGAGGAATGGACATCTCTAAAAAGGGCCATCACAGAAGTTGGGAAGGAAAACATAGGTACAAAGAAGGTAGCTGCGAAGAAACCATGGGTAACAGAAGAAATACTTCAGTTGATTGATGAAAGGAGGAAGTAAAACATGTTCCGGGAAAATCAGGAATACAGAAATACAAGTCTCTGAGGAATGAAATAAATAAGAAGTGCAGGGAAGCTAAGACGAAATGGCTGCAGGAAAAATGTGAAGACATCGAAAAAGATGATTGTCGGAAGGACAGACTCAGCATACAGGAAAGTCAAAACAACCTTTGGTGACATTAAAAGCAACGGTGGTAACATTAAGAGTGCAACGGGAATTCCACTGTTAAATGCAGAGGAGAGAGCAGATAGGTGGAAAGAATACATTGAAAGCCTCTATGAGGGTGAAGATTTGTCTGATGTGATAGAAGAAAAAACAGGAGTCGATTTAGAAGAGATAGGGGATCCAGTATTAGAATCGGAATGTAAAAGAGCTTTGGAGGACTTACGGTCAAATAAGGCAGAAGGGATAGATAACATTCCATCAGAATTTCTAAAATCATTAGGGGGAGTGGCAACAAAACGACTATTCACGTTGATGTGTAGAATATATGAGTCTGGCGACATACCATCTGACTTTCGGAAAAGCATCATCCACACAATTCCGAAGACGGCAAGAGCTGACAAGTGCGAGAATTATCGCACAATCAGCTTAACAGTTTATGCATCGAAGATGCTTACAAGAATAATATACAGAAGAATGGAAAGAAAATTGATAATACGCTAGTTGACGATCAGTTTGGCTTTAGCAAATGTAAAGGCACGAGAAAGGCAATTCTGCAGTTACGGCTAATAATGGGAGCATGACTAAAGAAAAATCAAGACACGTTCATAGGTTTTTCGATCTGGAAAAAGCGTTAGACAATATAAAATGGTGCAAGCTCTTCAAGATTCTGAAAAAGTAGGGGTAAACTATAGGGAGAGACGGGTCACATACAATATGTACAACAACCAAGAGGGAATAAATAAAGTGGACGATCAAGAACGAAGTGCTCGTATTAAGAAGGGTGTTAGACAAGGCTGTAGCCTTTCGTCCCTACTCTTCAACCTGTACATGGAGGAAGCAATGATGGAAATAAAAGAAAGGATATCAATGATACGATTCGCTGATGACATTGCTATCCTGAGTGAAAGTGAAGAAGAATTAAATGATCTGCTGAACGGAATGAACAGTCTAATGAGTACACAGTACGGTTTGAGAGTAAATCGGAGAAAGACGAAGGTAATGAAAAGTAGTAGAAACGAGAACAGCGAGAAACATAACATCAGTATTTATGGTAACGAAGTCAATGAAGTTAAGGAATTCTACTACCTAGGCAGTAAAATAACCAATGACGGACGGAGCAAGGAGGACATCAAAAGCAGACTCGCTATGGCAAAAAAGGCATTTCTGGCCAAGAGAAGTCTACTAATATCAAATACCGGCCTTAATTTGAGGAAGAAATTTCTGAGGATGTACGTCTGGAGTACAGCATTGTATGGACTGTGGGAAAGCCGGAACAGAAGAGAATCGAAGCATTTGAGATGTTGTGCTATAGACGAATGTTGAAAATTAGGTGGACTGATAACGTAAGGAATGAGGAGGTTCTACGCAGAATCGGAGAGGAAAGGAATATGTGGAAAACACTGATAAGGAGAAGGGACAGGATGATAGGACATCTGCTAAGACATGAGGGAATGACTTCAATGGTACTAGAGGGAGCTGTACAGGGCAAAAACTGTAGAGGAAGACAGAGATTGGAATACGTCAAGCAAATAATTGAGGACGTAGGTTGCAAGTGCTACTCTGAGATGAAGAGGTTAGCACAGGAAAGGAATTCGTGGCGGGCCGCATCAAACCAGTCAGTAGACTGATGACAAAAAAAAAAAAAAAAAAAAAAAAAAAACCGGCTGAATATTGGCGAGATATTCATCTTCATGGACGTCAATTCGCGCCCCCATTCTGCATATCTTGTGAATGCCTTCCTTCAGGATAACGACATCACTCGACGAGAGTGCCCAACGTGTTCTCCAGACATGAACCTTATCGAACAAGCCTGGGATAGGTTGAAAAGGGTTGTTTATGGATGATGGGACCCACCAGTCACTCTGAGGGATCTATACCGAATCTACTTGAGGAGTGGGACAGTGTGGACCAACAGTGCCTTGATGAACTTGTGGGTAGGATGCCTTGATAAATATAGCCATACACAAATGCAAGAGGACGAGCTACCGCGTATTAGATGTACCTGTGTGTACAGCTACACTCCTGGAATTGAAATAAGAACACCGTGAATTCATTGTCCCAGGAAGTGGAAACTTTATTGACACATTCCTGGGCTCAGATACATCACATGATCACACTGAAAGAACCACAGGTACCTAGACACAGGCAACAGAGCATGCACAATGTCGGCACTAGTACAGTGTATATCCACCTTTCGCAGCAATGCAGGCTGCTATCCTCCCATGGAGACGATCGTAGAGATGCTGGTTGTAGTCCTGTGGAACGGCTTGCCATGCCATTTCCACCTGGCGCCTCAGTGGGACCAGCGTTCGTGCTGGACGTGCAGACCGCGTGAGACGACGCTTCATCCAGTCCCAAACATGCTCAATGGGGAACAGATCCGGAGATCTTGCTGGCCAGGGTAGTCGACTTACACCTTCTAGAGTACGTTGGGTGGATCGGGATACATGCGGACGTGCATTGTCCTATTGGAACAGCAAGTTCCCTTGCCGGTCTAGGAATGGTAGAGCGATGGGTTCGATGACGGTTTGGATGTACCGTGCACTATTCAGTGTCCCCTCGACGATCACCAGAGGTGTACGGCCAGTGTAGGAGATCGCTCCCCACACCATGATGCCGGGTGTTGGCCCTGTGTGCCTCGGTCGTATGCAGTCCTGATTGTGGCGCTCACCTGTACGGCGCCAAACACGCATACGACCATCATTGGCACCAAGGCAGAAGCGACTCTCATCGCTGAAGACGACACGTCTCCATTCGTCCCTCCATTCACGCCTGTCGCGACACAACTGGAGGCGGGCTGCACGATGTTGGGGCGTGAGCGGAAGACGGCCTAAGGCTGTGCGGGACCGTAGCCCAGCTTCATGGAGACGGTTGCGAATGGTCCTCGCCGATACCCCAGGAGCAACAGTGTCCCTAATTTGCTGGGAAGTGGCGATGCGGTCCCCTACAGCACAGCGTAGGATCCTACGGTCTTGGCGTGCATCCGTGCGTCGTTGCGGTCCGGTCCCAGGTCAACGGGCACGTGCACCTTCCGCCGACCACTGGCGACAACATCGATGTACTGTGGAGGCCACACGCCCCACGTGTTGAGCAATTCGGCGGTACGTCCACCCGGCCTCCCGCATGCCCACTATACGGCCTCGCTCAAAGTCCGTCAACTGCACATACGGTTCACGTCCACGCTGTCGCGGCATGCTACCAGTGTTAAAGACTGCGATGGAGCTCCGTATGCCACGGCAAACTGGCTGACACTGACGGCAGCTGTGCACAAATGCTGCGCAGCTAGCGCCATTCGACGGCCAACACCGCGGTTCCTGGTGTGTCCGCTGTGCCGTGCGCGTGATCATTGCTTGTACAGCCCTCTCGCAGTGTCCGGAGCAAGTATGGTGGGTCTGACACACCGGTGTCAATGTGTTCTTTTTTCCATTTCCAGGAGTGTATTTGGACCACCACCCCTGAATGTCCCGCTGTATAGCGGTAAAACACGCAATGTGTGATTTTCATGAACAATAAAAAGTGTGGAAATGATGTTTATGTTAATATCTATCTCAGTTTTCTGTACAGGTTCCGGAACTCTCAGAACCGAGATGATTGAAAACTTTTTTTTATGTGTGTAATTTGAAGATTCGTTCTGTGATGCAAGTAGATACTGCCTCCAAAATTTGTTGCGAATAATGTTAGTAGTAACTGAAATGTGGTAATAGTAGTGACACACCAAAATCACAATAGTAATCCCTTGTAGTTGCTACATATTTTATTACAATAAAAAGCATTATAAAATCACAATCACAATGATACAGGAGACTGCCTTACAAGGCCAGATCACTTGAACAAATAAGAAATAAATTTCTTTAACAGGAACAAGGCTCATAAAACATTAAATTTGAATATGAGTAGGTAAATGTACTGAGGTAAAGCTTTACTTAAATGATACAAATGTTCATACCATTCCCATCAGAACTCTCATTACTTCCAATCAGCTGAGGAACAGATTAAGGTTAAGAACACAGATCTTTAAAGGTTGGCTAGCCAACTTTCCTAAACAAAACTATATACAAATACCTAAAACAATTAAGAAAGTGTTTCAAGTTTATTTATTCAGTTGATTAATAAACAATATTCTTAGAATGATTACATTTTGAACATGCCGATATGACAATACCCCTAAAATGAGTTTGCTTTAATATTACGTGTGAATCAGTGATAAAAGCGAGCAGACCAAGGATTCAAATCAATACGGGAGATTCACGTGACAGGAAATGACACAGAATGTACTCAACTTTGCACTGTAACTGAAGTGCATTTTCTGTAATTCTCCACCGGAAAGATGGAATCACTCAACAGTGACAACATAACCCAAGATTTAAAGGAGAAGACAGGGCCTTAAAAATCTCCCTGCCCCGGTGATGCTCTGCTCCCAGTATGCTCCAGTCGACCACTGCCAATTATCTGTAACACAACACACATCAACGGAAGACAATATTCTGAGACATAAACTACACAATTTTCCCTAGAGTACAGACAATTTTCTGATTGTCAGTTACAGTGATTCAAGATACATACGATGCTACTAGCTATTATATTTATTTTGTTAAGCCTTTAACGTGAGATTATAGCTCTTTGTGATATGTTACAACACCATTTTAAATTCTGTCAATAGTTATATGAAAGAAATTTAAGATTTTCTTGCCCCTGGCATTCGCTAGATAAGTAACATGTAACTGGGACCATGCACCACTTTATCTATTTAGTAATACAGAAGAGAACCAGAGCTGAGCGTAATTATTTACACGCAAACTGTCGATGTCGTTTCCCGATGTGAACAAAAACATCGATAAACTGCCATTCTACACACTATGGCATGGATGGAACTCAGCAGTTCTGTGACCTGATTTTCTGTAATCTTTGTAACCGTTTTCCGATCTACTTTTCCAACTGAGTAAGTGATCAAACGTTGTACCGCCAACTTCAATACACTTTGTGATCCGCTTTTAAAAGGACCGTACACAGGACAGAAGCATATCTTGCGGGAATATTAGCGTAAGCGTCTATGTTGCGGTCGACCATGTCTTCATGGCCTGTCGCCGCTTGCTATCTTTTAAATACCTCCGCAGATAGAAATAGGGAGACGTTACATCCGGCGTCCTAGCGGGACAAGTAATAGGGCCACCTCTGTCCATGCACCAGCCATCTCCCTTGCTTCAATTACGTAATGCGGTAGGTTACAATTATGCTGAAACTACATTGCTTGTCGAACGTCCAGGGCAACATCTGCCATAGCACAGCCAGTTCCCGTTCCAAAAATGGATCGACATTTGCGTCTATACAACACGCGTTGACAAAATACGGAACAATGAGTTGGTTCCCCATGATGCCACAATATACATTAACCGACCAATAGCGCTGATGGTCAACTTGCGTAACCAGAGGTGATAATTACCCTCCAGTAACACATGTTACGCCGGTTAACGCCAGCATGGTTTGTGAATGTCGACTCGTCGCAAAATTGTACCTCGGTGAAGAACATAGGGGTGCATTTTCACTTGTTGACGTGTCCATTCACGAAACGCTTCCGGGTTATGAAGTCGATGCCATGAAGCTCTTGATGCAGTGACACGTGGTATGATGATACTTACGTCGATGCGGTACTGCGACAATACTACCTAAGGGCATACCGTAATCGCTGTTTAATTGCAGGACGTTTATCCGTGAGTTGTGTAGCACTGCCGCTAGTACCACTGTTTCGTTAGCTTCTCCTGTAATAAGTGTGCTTCGTTTCCTTTTGGCGGTCTGCACGCTGCCGTTAGACATGAAGGCGTTCACAACCTTGTAAATGAACAAACGACAGCGAAGGCTGGAAGGCGCTCGGCATACAAGGCAACAGCAACAGCAACATCAACATTTCTTCCAGCACTCTCCATAAATTAACGTCATTTCAATTTTGTCTTCTGTGGTCGCAACATTCAGCGTCCACTTGCACGTCAGTTCCCCAAATGATAGATTAGCGTGCATACAATAAACACTGCGCATGCATTGTAATGATTAGACCTGCTATGTGCTCGACATCTGAGCTCTGATCGCAGCATGCTGCCTGTTGCGATACGTCGTAGTTCGCCAAATGGCCAAAATGCGGCGCTGCATTGCCTGTACGATATGTTGGAGGAATCCAACGTCCCGAATGGGGTTTCCAATTAGACGTTAAGAGGTACCGGGTTCTCGTACCCTCGCAGCCTGGAGGTGGGGCCCCACGTGCCATTGGATGTTGAAGAGACATTGAGTAGCGTGTCGTAAACTACGATTGCGTACCCACTTCTATTCCTCCGATTACAGTGCTTTCTGTAAGAAAATGCTTAAGACAAAACGTATGTAGATTTTGCCGTAGAGTCGTAATCTGCTTTTTTAAAAAAAAGGGGGTTCCCTTTGGAGCTACCCCGCCGCACACACTCGGGATGGTATGGCAGGTCATGATATTGTTAAATGTCCCGTCCGAGAGAAACAATTTGGAATTGTGAGTTGTTTTTTATGCGACGTGTAATTTTCGAGATACTTGAGCGCCTTCTGCTAAAATGAACACCCTGTATAAACAGCATAGCAGTCTTTTATTGCCTGAGCCATTAAGTTTCAAATTAAAACTATTATATACTAAGTCAAGGAATCTCACATATACACGTAAGAAACAAACACAGTCCCAACAGTCCTTGATTGCCCAACGGTACAGACCGGCCGCCGTGTCATCCTCAGGCTAGGGCGTCTCCAGATGCAGATTTAGAGGGGCATGTGGTCAGCACAACACCCTTCCAGCCGTTGTCAGTTTTCGTGGCCCGTGCCGCTACTTTTCAGTCAGCTTCTAACTTGGCCTCACAAGAGCTGAGTGCCAGCATCACTCGGCAGACCCGGCCGGTGACCCATCCACGTGCTAGCTAATCCCGACAGCGCTTAACTTGGATCTCTGACGGGAACTGGTGCTACCACTGCGTGTTGTATATGTGACATTAGATTCAGATTTTATTTACAATGACATTGACGTTAACTACTTGAGAAAAGTGAAATTCCGAACGCTTTACTGACAGCAGAAAATGGAATAACTCAACTGTCTATAAGAACACGTATTTAAGAGTTTCAGTTTGAAGAAGACGCTATTCTCACTAAGAAAGGAAGACAGCTCTGGAATATGAAATACTTGAAGCCACTGCCCAATAATGACTAAAGAAAGGTTTTCGTTTAGTTTTGTAAAAATTATCATCGATTGTATTGAAAGAGTTGTCAACGAAGATGATTTCACAGAGTACTCAGACCAGTATGAACGGTGCTTCAGTGAATAGTTTTCGTGAAATGTCTTCACCTAACATCGCCGACATTTTATTATTAATATAAGTGAATGCGTGTAGGAACAGAAAAAAACGTAAGAAGAACTCCAACAAAAACGATAATAATCTTTGATAACTTTTGTTCCTTGGCTTAACGGTTGACATAAGGCGAAATGGATCCTTGTACTTAAACATATATATCTCCAAAAGTACTTCAGCTGAAATATTAAAACGTGAGACTACTATGTACGACATAATGCTTGACATCCGGTGCAATTTTTGTTTGAAAATGTGCATGGCCATACATTTTGAATTTTGAATTGTCATTGTCTCTGTAATGTATTTCCCATGTAAGTTAATCAATCAAAAGAACTGGAATTTAACAGTTTACATGTGCATGAGCAGCAAATAAAACGCGTGGACATGAGTTATGTTTAAGGTCTTAGTTGATTTAAAATTAAATTTTCAGTTTTGTGTTTCCCGGGACTGCTCTACTTTTCTCAAATTTTAAAGAAGAACTTTTCTCAGAGAGAAAGATAACGTAAAAGTGCTGCACAGGATTACTCAGTAAGTAATCGTAATTTTTAAGAACTATGCCAAATTTCAGGATGTTGGAATTTATAGTTTCTGAGAAAATGTACATTATTGCTAAAAAAAAGTCGGTTTAAGGCAGTTCGCATTTAAAGGATTTATTTCTATTTTTGACAACACTTCTATACCTCTATTGACTAATACCGTCAATATCCATAATCTTTATTCTCTTCTTCGTCTTCCTGGAGTAATCTCTTCCCTTTGCCTAAGCAACTTTGGCATTGTTTATTCTGCAGCCTGCACTTTCTCCAGTCGCACTTTATCGATGTTTCTGTGTATCTTCAGCGTGAATGCTCCTGGGTGGATGCCTAGTTTCTGCAGACACTTAATCCTACCTATTTCTCCACTACTGAACACCACACAGGCATCTTCACAAAGACGGAGGACACAAACACTGCTTTTGGGCAACGCAGCCATATAAGGTGACTGTAGCTCTCATTTGTATCCTTTGTTTTCCCATGTACACATTTTTCCAGCGGTTCAGGATTTGCTGGGTACCTTAAGGTTGGTTTTAACCAAAATTCACTGGGAAATTCGTCTTTGGCAATGTACACAGCCTCATCAATTCCTTCACTAATTTTCTTCTTCGATGAACACAGTGACTTTGTTGAAAATTGTTCTTCACACTTAAGAGCAGCGTCTACAACACTTATTTTAATTTCCAGCATCTTTTGCACGTGAACTTCGACACTTCGTCACGTTTTTGAAATGCTTCTGCTGTTACGACCCGTTCCGAGCAAAATTGGTTGATATATGAAAAACTGAGATCTGCAATAAGTATGTAACACGTACTATTCGAAAAAACCACGTGGTTAACCAAGGAACAGGCAATGATAATCTTTCTCACAGCGTTCTAGACTCATCTGTAGTTCGCTTCGAAGATGTGAACGAAAAATTAAATCATAAAAAAATTCTAGCATAGAGGTGGTATGGATCGCAAAATAGAACAAGGGAGCATCGCAGACGCAGATGCCCAGACAAACTGTTCTAAAACATATTTCTAACCACAATTCTACCATAAAACTTTGCGACGTTATTCTTGAAGCATAAATCTAATAAACTATGCAATAAAAAAAATGAATTTTTTCGTACTTCTATCCTACATCTGCCCTTAAGACCAAGTTGACCGAACTTATCTGGATGTTGGCCTCCACTATTCATTTCTTCTAGGCTCTGACAACATTTTGGGACTCCTCGACAACATAGCTTTTGCTCTTATAGGAGCAAACGATCTCTGTAGCTACTCCTACCCACCTAGTGTTCCACGACCAGTGGAAGTTCGTTTACGCAGCCCACACTAATCCGGATTTCCGACTCATCTATAAAATTATTTTGTTTTTGTTTTAGTGTAATCCAGGCGTTGTAACGGAAACCACAAAAATTATTAAATTTAAATTCAGTCAACCACCGTACGCAAATACTGATAAGGTGTCAGTTAACAATTTAACAGTGAACTCTACAATACTGTATTTTCCTCCTTTTGCTCCGAATGTAGGACGTCGTCAAAGAGAAAGGAGGAAGGATAGGGCCATCGACAAAAAGTTAGATGCACAGGCTAGATACTATGAAGGAGAATTTGTGGTGTCACCACCAGACACCACACTTGATAGGTGGTAGCCTTTAAATCGGCCGCGATCCGCTAGTACACGTCGGACCCGCGTGTCGCCACTATCAGTGATTGCAGACCGAGCGCCGCCACACGGCAGGTCTAGTCTAGAGAGACTCCCTAGAACTCGCCCAATTGTACAGCCGGCTTTCATAGCGATGGTTCACTGGCTACATATGCTCTCATTTGCAGAGACGACAGTTTAGCATAGCCTCCAGCTACATCATTTGATACGACCTTGCAAGGCGCCATATTCAGTTACTATTGAGATTGATATTGTGTATCATGTACCTTCAAGAACGACGTTCATCAATAATAGATTAAAGCTAAGTATCAAACTAATTACGTCCGCTTTCTGAATTCTAATTCCTTGTCATGTTCCAGATTTCACTTCAGGATACTTCTTCCCTCTTCACGCCAGCTTGCGTGAGCTAAAACGCGTGCATTTCGGCCTCCTCTAGTAACACGGTGTTGGATCTTCCGCCAAAACAATTGTTGAAATATAATGATGCTGTAGTAGCAGCTAAAGCATTTACAACTAATTTTGATGCTAAAATATAATGTAAATCATTAGCAGGAAAATGTCAGTGACTCCAGCTGATGAAGAAATTATCACCGTTTGTTCGTTTGCAGGCAGTGATGATAAAGATGATGAATTAGCTGACGAATTTCGCAATCTGAAGACACTATGACACATACAGAGGAAAGAACAAATTAATTGTTTAATTGGTATGTAGACGGAAGCAATTACGGCTAAAGTATTAAGGCGGTATTGCACGACCTACCTATCGTACACAAGCCTGCACCAGCGCTCTAAATGTACAAACCCTAACTTACTGACGATACTTACAGTCTGCTTTCCACCACTTGGCACACAAGGGTCGCCCTGAGTGTGTATAGAAGTGTTTACGTCCTGCCCCTGCCAAGTAGGGAGCGTGAATCGCGGAACTGGTTAGTGCTTAGAAGAACGGTGGTATGTGGATTGCTTAAAGAGGTTCTCTACAAAGTAGTTTAGATTAATGAGACTAGGTAATCTACTTTTAGAACAAACAAACTGTTCCCAGTACAGCTGTTTTATTATCATGTTGATTAAAAAATGGTTGAGGATAGAAATGATTTACTGATAATTAAATTTAGAAAAAGACACACGACTCTTGCTGCAAGTGTCAGGAAAGTTATATTGAGAATTTTTTGCTACCCAATAAATTAAAACAAACAAATAAGAAGAGAACTAAATTCTGCTGAAATGGATTCCGCAATATACTGTACTTAAAAAATGTTAATTAACGCAGTTTGACTGTCCGTAACTGAGTTTCAGTACCGAAATCTTGCTTGGCTGAACGCAACACGAAGAGGGTCTACTATACTACTTCAAACTGAACATTGAACTGGACGAAGATGCATGCTTGTGATAACGTCATGGGTAACGTACTCCCTGCATGGTTGCTATTGCGTCATTTACTTTCGCTGCACAGTGTGTGCGAGGCGCCAGACGACTGCATCTGCTCCGAGCTGCCTGTCAACCTATAAAATTACTTATTCTAGACTGGAGAGTCAGTAATACACTCTCGCCGAGTTCTCCTGTGAAGCATAAGTCTGTTTCCCCCTTGTCTGTCTATAATGACTGTGTTCACTCGTCTAGTTAGTGGGGCGATGTGTACAGTGATGCCCTCGCAGTTCTCACAACAACGTATTAACTAACACGACTCTTCTCGATCTGGCCACTTGGAGAATATATCAGACTATCAGCTTATTTAACGCTCATCTATTTAGAGTCCATTGTGATGAGAGTGACCACAGAATAAATCTCTATGCTGCATTGACCATTACGTACTTCGGGTATCAACACGACTTTTCGGAGAGAGTGAAAGAGCACTTTCTTGTCCACAAATTGCACACATGGAGTTACCTCTCTTCTCTCTGTGAACAATATTGCCTCCCTCTGGAATTGAAGTCTGCCAAGAAAACTGCTACGTGTAGAATTATTTCTTCCATTCTCAAAACAATGCTTTTATTCGTTCTATTCGCTAATTCTACCTCCATAAAGCAGTTTCCCTTCTCTCGTGATTTTCATATTATTCCGCCAATGAGAGCGCATTCTACGAGAGACCCAAGCCTTTACTGCCATTCATATACATATATATACGTTGACGTATTACCTTCTCCACCTCCGGAAACGCGGCCCACCCAATTAGTATGAACTGTGCAATCACCTGCTCTTAGTAAATCTGAGGTAAAAACGCGCCGTTGGCCCCTTGTGGCGAATACACATCAAGTCTGTTACTCCAAAGTATGGTGTGTGACACTTCATTCGAATCGTCTTGTCGATGATATGCACATGGAAGGAGGTAAAACGCATTATCACCTTATTTGTAGCCCACGGGAGGTGATAAAAGAGGACTGCAACCTTACGAAGTCTCGAACTATCATCTTTTTCATTAGAACTATTACATAATACATCTAACGTATAGGTCAGAGCTGACTATCCAAGAGTACACAGTCGGATCAGCAGGCTTGTTTATGTCAGTGATTGTGAAATCTGATGTTTTCGAAAAGCTGCCATTTTACGGAGTTATCCACGCAGCGCTCGCTGTGACACTGATAATCTGTCAGGAGAAGGACAGAACAACCGCGTAACACCAGGAGAGGGAATTGGGTTCAACGCTGGCTGGGAAAAAGAGGTGAAGGTAGACACGTATTCCACCTGTTACTTAAGGAGTCCAAGCCCAAGGATCCACACGACTTTAGAAACTTCATCAGAATGGATGTGTCATTTTCCGGCACAACGATTTACAAGAGAGGTTCACGCAAAATGACAAAGCAATGAGGGAACCACCACACACTCAGTTTGAGCACTTCCATCGTGCATGTGCCATTTGTCTCTCTTATTTTCAGTTTGGCTCAATACAATGACCTCG